>NW_026061744.1:0-4800000 GCF_023897955.1 Schistocerca gregaria
ACACTAGATCGCGTGTTCTATGTACACCCCTCGGAAAATGTCCTGTCTCCCTACACCCCCTCAGAAGATGTGTGTCTACCTACATGAACTTTTGTATGATATCTGTCTACGACGCCCGCACTTGGAATATGTTTTGTCTACCTACCGCACCCATTGGAATATGCTGTCTATGTACCCACCAACCATCGGAAGATGTATGTCCACCTACACATCCCCCTCGGAAGATGTCTGTCTACCTACACTCATCAGAAGATGTTGTCTACTTTCCACCATCGGAAAATGTCTCTCTACCAACCCCTCTTGGCAAATGTCATTCTACGCCACCCCTCTGAAGAGGTCAGTTTACCTACAACCCCCCCAGAAGAAGTGCTGTCTAATCTACCCCCCCCTCTCGAAAAATGTCTATAGTCACCCTGCCTCGGACAATGTCTCTCTTGCCTACGCCCCATCATGGAAGATGTCAGTTTCTACCCACCCACCCATCAGAAGAAGGCTTGTCTAAACCATCCCCTCACATGATATGTCCTGCCTACCAACCCCCTATTGGAAGATGTCTGGCTACCTACCCCACCCCCCACATCTGAAGATGTCTGTCTACCAACCCTCCACTTGGAAGATATCTGTCCTCCTACAACCCCTCAGAAGATGCCAAGTCTACATAAACCCTCTCAGACATTTATCTGCCTAAAATACCCCTCCTCGGATGGTTTCTGTCTACCTACACCCCACAACCCGTCATAATATGAATGTTTACCTAAACCCCTCAGAATATGTATATTTATCTACCACACCTTGAATGATTTGTCTCTATCTTATCCCTATCTCGGAAGATGTCTGTCTCCCAACCCACCCCCCCTCTGAGGATGTCTGTTATATACCTACCCCCCTTCTCGAAAGTGTCTGTGTAACATTCACCACACCATTTTAAACATGTCCTATCTATGTACCTCCTCTCGGAAGATATCTATCTATTGCCGCCATGGAAGAAAAGTAGTATCTCCCCCCTCTCGGAAGATGTCAATCTACCACTCCTCTCAGAAGATATACACTCCCCATCTGAGAATGTCTACATCCTCTCTCGTAGGATGTCTGTCTACCAAACTGCATCCTTTAGAAAGGTGCTTCCCACCCCTTGGAAGATGTCTGTCTTCCAACACCCCCTCCACCCCTTGGAAGATGTCTTTCTACCGCACCCAGGCTCAGAAGATGTCTCCATACCTAACACTCCTCGGAAGATGTCTTTCTACCTACCCCCCCCCCCCCCCCCAATCAGAAGATGACTGTCGACGTTATCCCCCTCACAGAATGTCTAGACCCCTCTCGGAGGATACTGCTTACCCAAACTGCATCCTTTAGAAGATGTTTCCCACCCCTTGAAAAATATCTGTCTTCCAACACCCCCCCTTGGAAGTTGCCTGTCTACCGAATCCAGCCTCAGAAGACGTCTCCATACCTACCACCACTCGGAAGATGTCTGTCTACCCACCCACCCCGATCAGAAGATGACTGTCGACGTTATCCCCCTCAGAAGATGTCTGTCTACATACCCTCCCTCAGAAGATGTCTGCCTAGCTAAGACCAGTGGAAGATGTACAACTGCCCTCCCATCTCGGAAGACATCTACTCCCCCTCTCGGAGGATGACTATCTCCCTCTCCGAGGATGACTACCTCCTCTCTGAAGATGTCCGTCTATGTACCCTCCCCTCAAAAGATGTCTCTCCCCCCTCAGATGATTTATGTCTACCAACCCCCACATGGAAAATGTCTGTCCTTCTAACCTCCTTGGATGATGTCTGTGTACCTACCCAACTGGAAGATGGCTGTCTACCTACCACCACTCGGGACATGTCTGTCTACCTTCCCCCTAGGTATACGTCTGTATACCTACACCCCTTCGGAAAATGTCTGTCTACCTACCCCATCACTTCAGAAGATGTAATTCTACTTACCACACATCGGAAAGTGTCAGTCTACCTATGCCCCACCCTCAGAAACTATATGTCTACCTTGCCCCTTTGGAAGATGTCAGTTTACCAACCCCACTCAAAAGATGTCTGCTTACCTACTCTCCCATCGAAAGATGGTCTTTCTACCTACCCCCTCTCGGAAGATTTTGTCTACCCCCTCTCTGAGATGTCATTCTACACCCACTTGGAAGATGCCTATCTAAACCCCCTGGGAAGAGATCCCTCCCTCTAAAAATGCCTACCTAAACCCTTCCACATCGGAAAGATGCCAATCTAGCAGCCTTCAGCTGATGCCTACCAACACCCACCTCATAAGATTATCTATCCATACCTTCCTCGGAAGAGGTGTATCTACCCCCTCAGAAGATGTGGATCTGCCCCCATCCTTGGAAAATGTCTATCTACCCCCCTCAGAAGCTGTCTCTCTACCCCCCCTTGGAAGACGTCTACCCCCCCTTCAGAAGATTATCTACCCAGCCCAGGCGGAAAATATCTGTATCCCTCCACTAGGAAGGTGACTATCAACCAACACCTCAGAAGATGTCTATCTACCCCACCCACAGTTATCTACACCCACTGGAAGATACCTATCCCCACCTCAGAAGATGTCTATCCCCCAGGCGGATGTCTATAACTCACCTCATGAAAGATGCCTGTCTATCAACCCCCTCCTCTCAGAATATGTCTGACTACCTACCCCACCCCTGTTAAGATTTCCATCTAGCCCTCCTCTCAGAGAACATTTATCCTAGACTCAGAAGATTTCTACAGCCTCCCTTCATTTGGAATGTGTCCTACTGCCCATTTCTGAATATGTTTGTCTACCTCCAAATTCTAGGAAGATGTCTGTATGTTCTGTCTACCTCACAAACTCGGGACAAGTCTATCTATCCCCGCTATGGAAGAAATCTATCTAACCCCCTCTCGGAATATGTCTATCTACCCCTCCTTGCCAAAGACATCTACACCCCATCTTCGAGGAGCTCTATCCCCCATGATGAAAGATGCCTGTTTATCTACCCGAACCCATCAGAAGATGTAAGTGTACATACCATCACTTCCCACAGAAGATGTCTGTCTACTTACCGACATTTCTTGGAAGATGTCTGTCTACCGACCCCCCCCCCCCCCAACCTTTGAAGATGTCTGACAACTCACCTCCCCCCATGGAAGAATACTATCTCCCCCCTCCCAGAAGATGTCAATCTACTCTCCCCCTCGAAAATATCTCCCCCCCCCCCGGAAAATGTCTACCTCCCTCTCAAAGGATATCTGTTTACCTATTTGGCCCCAATCGAAAAATGTCTCCCCCCCTTGGAAACTGTCGGTCTACCAATCCTCCCCCTTGAAGACGTCTGACTAAGAAACAACCACTCAGAAGATGACTGTCTAACTACCCCTCCTTGGAATTGTTTGTCTACCATTATCACCACAGAAAATGTCTCCCCCCCCTCTTGGAGGATGTCTGTCTACCTACCACCCTTCAGAAGATGTCTGACCATGTACCCTGCTTTGGAATATGTCTGTCTACCTACCCCTCGCGGAAGATGTGTGTCTTCCTACCTCCCCACAGAAGATGTAGGTAAACAGATATCTTTCAAGAGGGAGTAGGTACACAGACATCTTGCAAGGGAGTGGTATGTAGACAGAAATTACCAAGGGGTGGGGAATTATTAGACAGACTTCTTCCGAGGGGTGGGGGTAGGTATACATACATTTACTGAGTGTTCGTAGGTAGACAACCTTCTGAGGGGGTAGGCACAAAGGCACCTTTCGAGGGGGTTGGTAGACAGACATCTCCCATTGGTGGATTGGTAGACAGCCATCTTCTGAGGGGCGTACGTAGACAGACATCATCTAGAGGGGTAAGTAGACCAACATCTTCCAAGGGGGGTAGGTAGACAGACATCTTCTGAGGGTGTAGGAAGACAGACATCCTCGGAGGATGGGGGCAGGGGTAGGTAGATAGACATCATCTGTGGAGGTGTGGATAAACAGACATCTTCTGAGGGGTAGGTAGACAGAACATTTACCGAGTTGTGTTGTAGGTAGACACATATCTCCCAAAGGGGGGGGGGGAGGGATAGGTAGACAGAGACTTTCCTGGTGGGTGGTTTGAGAATCTCCTGAAGGGGGGTTGGTAAACAGACTTCTTCTTAAGGGGGTAGATACACAGACATCTACTGTTGGTGCGGGACAAATAGACATAATTCTTCTGAGGCTGGGGATGATAGACATCTTCCGAAGGAGGGCATGTAGACAGACATTTTCCAAGTTGGGCAGACTGACAGACATCTTCCGGGGAGTAGAAAGACATAGATGTTCCAAGGGTGGTAGGTAGACAGACATCTTCTGTGGGGGGAGTAGATTGCCAGACATCATCTTAGTTTGGGTATGTAGACAGACATCTTCCAAGGGGAGGGAAGTATATAGGAAGATACCTTCTGAGGGGTGATAGACATCTTATGGGAGTAGGTAAACAGACATAGTTGATAGACATATACATTCAGAGGGGGTAGTTAGACAGACATCTTCTGAGTGGTGGAAAATAGACCACTTCCAAGGGGGAGGTAGGCATCTTCCTAAGTGAGCGGGCAGGTTGCCTGACATCTTCCATGGGGTAGGGTAGCCAATCATCTTCTAAAGATGGGTTGGGTAGGCAGATATATTCAATGGGGGGTAGGTAGACAGACATCTTCTGAGATGGTAGTAGATAGACATTTCTGAGTTGGGGTAGAAAGGCATTGTCCAAAGTGGGTAGATAGGAATCTTCCGTGTGTGGATGGGGGTAGGTAGACAGACATTTTCTGAAAGGGGTGCATCTTCTGTATGGGGGTAGGTAGACAATCATCTTCTGAGGGGAAGATGGGTACAGAGACATTTTACTGGGGGGTAGGTAGACAGGACATCTTCAAGGGGGTAGGTAGACAGACAACTGGGGGGGGGGGGTTGTTAGACAGACATGTTCTGAGGGGTTTTTAAGTAGACAGACATCTTCTGAGCAGGGGTAGTAGACATACAGCTTCAGAGGATGAGGGATATGTAGACAGATATCTTCTAAGGTAGCTTAGGTAGAGAGACAATTAGTGAGGGGGTAGGTAGACAGACATTATCCGAGGCTGGGTTGTAGGTAGACAGAAATAATCTGAGCGGTGGTAGTTAGACAAGTATTTTCTGAGGCTAGGGGTATGTAGACAGACATTGATCCATGGGGATAGTTAGACACACCTTCTGAGGTATGGGGAGTAGGAAGACTGACATTTCCTGAGGATGGTAGGTAGGGTGTCACTTTCGAAGGGGGGGGGGGTAGTGAGAGAGACTTCATAAGAGGTGGGGGATGTTGGTAGATAGACATGTTCTGAGGGAGGTAGGTAGATAGACATGTTCAGAGGGAGGGGTACACTAGATCGCGTGTTCGAATGAGTGTAGGTAGACATACATATTCCGAGGGGTGGTTGGTAGGCAGACATCTTTTGAGGTGGGGTAGGTAGGCAGTCGTTTTCTGAATTTGGGTCCGTTGACAGACATCTTCCAAGAGAAGTGGGTATGAAGGCAGATATCTTCGTGGGGGGGAGCTAGGTAGCCAGACGTCTTCCGAGGGTGTTGGGTATGTAGGCATACATCTTCAAGGGCAGTTGGTACACCGATATTTTCCAATGGGGGTAGGTAGACACACATACTACGAGTGGTGGTAGGTAAACACATCTTCCATTGGGTAGGTAGACAAACATCTTCCGAGGTGGGGTTGGTAGACATTCATTATCTGGGGTGTAGGTAGACTAACATTTTCGAGAGGGGTAGGACAGATATCTTCTGAGGGTGGTGTATTGGACAGACATCTTCCGAGGGGGTGTAGATAGACAACTTATGTAGGTGGTGGACAGACAACTGCTGACTGGGAGGGGGGGGGGGGGGTAGGTAGACATGTTCCAAGGGTACGGTAGATAGATATACTACTTCTGAGGGGGGTGGTAGGTAGACAGACATCTTCTGAGAGGGGGCTGGTAGACAGATATTTTCCGTGAGGTGTTATAGGTAGACAGAAATCTTCCAACGGGGGGTAGGTCGACTGACATTTTCTGAGGGGGCAGGTAGACAGACAACTTCTGGGGGGTAGATAGACATACATGTTCAGTTTGTGTGCATAAACAGAGACCTTCTGAGGTGGGTTAGGTTGGCAGCTATCTTATTAGTTTTGGCATGTAGAGGGAAGAGTATTGGTAGACAGGTATCTTCCGAGGGGGGTATGTAGACTGACATTGTCTAAGGGAGTTAGGTAGACATACACATTCCACAGGCAGATAGATAGACAGACATCTTCTGAGGGGGGTTAGGTAGCCATACATCTTCCGACAGGAGAGTTGGTGGACAGACACCTTCCAAGGATGGGGGGTAGGTAGACAGATATTTTCCAAGCGAGATTTAGGTAGACAGGCATTTTCCAAGGAGGGGTAGGTAGACAAACATCTTCCGAGGATGGTTGGGGTAGGAAGACAGACAGTGTGGGGTATGTAGACAGACATCTTATTAGAGGGTGTATGTAGACAGACAGTATCCGAGGGCAGGTTGTAGGTAGACAGATATCTTACAGGGGGTGGGGTAGGTAGGCACGTATTTTCCAAGGCTGAGAGTATGTAGATAGACATAGTCCCGGTGGGTAATTAGACCGATATCTCCTGAGGGAGGGTAGGTACACAGAAATCTTCAGAGTGGGAGGACAGGTAGACAGACACCTTCTAAGAGTGGGATGATAGACATCTTTCCAACTGGGAAAGATAGACATTTTACGAGGGGGGGGGGGAGTAGACATACATCCTCCATGAGGTGGTAGACACACATATTATGAGGGGGGGGGGTAGGTAGAAAGATTTCTTATAAGGTGGGGTAGGTTGGTAGACATCTTCTGAGGTTGAGTATGTAGGCACCAAGGGTAGAGGATATGAAGACATATATCTTCCGAGGGGGGGGGGGGGGCAAGGTAGACAGAAATTCTCTAACAGAGGGATGATAGACTTCTTCCGAGGGGGGTAGGTATGCAGACATCATATGAGGGGGTGTAGGAAGACATACATATACCAAGGCAGGGTAGGTAGACAAAAATCTTCTGAGGGGGGTTGGAAGATAGACCTCTTCTGAGGGGCGAATGGAATACATACATCTTCCGAGGGGGTAGGAAGACAAAGTCCTCCAAGGGGGGGGGGGAGATGAACAGACATCCACCAAGGGGGTTAGATGGATGGTCATCTTCTGTTGTAGTGGGAGGGGGCAGGTAGGCTTCCATCTTCTGGGTGGTCAGTAGACAATCATCTTCTGAGTTGTGGTTCAGTAGGCAATCATGTTCAGAGGGGGGTAGGTAGACAGACATCTTCCGAGGTGGGATGATAGACATCTTCCAAAGGGGTGGAAAGTAGACAGGCATTTTACAAAGTGGGGTGCAGGTGGACTGACATCTCCCGTGCATTAGGTGGAAAATCATATTCCGAGGTCGGGTTCGATATACAGACATATTCCGAGGGTGGTGGTAGGTACACTGCCATCTTCCGAGTGGGGATAGGTAGACATACTTTTCCCGAGAGGGGGTTGGGTAGACAGGCATTTACCGAGGGGATGGGGGGTAGGTAGATAGACATCTTCTGAAGGGGGGTAGGTAGACAGACATCTCCCGAGGAGGGGTGGTAGACATACAACTTTCGAGGGGCGGTAGGTAGACAGACATTTTCTGTTGGAGGGGTTGATTGACAGGCATCTTTCAGAAGTGAGGGGGTGCAGGTAGACTGAAATCTTCCGGGGGTAGGTAGACAATCATCTTCTGAGGGGGTGTTGGGTAGACAGACATCCTCCGGGTTTTGGTAGACATAAATATTCCAAGGTGGGCAGGTAGACAGACATTTTCTGAGGGAGGGCCAGGTTGACAGACATCTTCAAATGGCGGGTTGGTAGACACACAACTTATGAGTGGGGGCGTAGGTAGAGAGACATGTCCGGAGGTGGGGTAGGTAGACATACATGTTCCGAGGGGAGTGGTGGCTAGTCATACATATTCCGAGTGTGTGTTTATGTGGGCAGACATCTTCCAAGAGGGGCTAGGTAGACAAACATCTTCCAAGGGGGGGGGGGGGTAAGTAGACAGACATCTTCCATGTGGGGTATGTAGACAGACATATTCTGACAGGGTGAGGCAGGCATATACCGTGGTTCGGTAGATAGACAGGCATCTTCGAGGGGGTGCTAGGTAGACATACACCTTCCGAGGGTAGTGGTAGGAAGTCATACATCTTCCAAAGCGGTTTTTTCGGTTGTCAAATGTCTTCCAAGAGGGGGGTCTGCACACATACATCCTCCAGGGATGGGAGGAGGGTTTGACAGAGATCTTCGGAGGTGGGGTAGTCAGCTACACATCTTTTGAAGTGGGTGTAGGTAGGCAGACACCTTCTAAATGGCGGTACCTAGGAAGATATGCAGACATCTTCGGGGGGGGGGGGGGAGGTAGGTAGACAGACAGTTTCTGATTGTGAGAATGGTGGTGGTGGTGGTTAGTGTTTAATGTCTCGTCAACAACGAGGTCATTAGAGACGGAGCGCAAGCTCGGGTTAGGGAAGGATTGGGAAAGAAATTGGCCGTGCCCTTTCAGAGGAACCATCCCGGCATTTGCCTGAAACGATTTAGGGTAATCACGAAAAACCTAAATCAGGATGGCCGGAGACGGGATTGAACCGTCGTCCTCCCGAATGCGAGTCCAGTGTGCTAACCACTGTACCACCTCTCTCGATGTGTGAGAATGGTAGACAGACAGATAGGGTGGGAGATCAGAGACAGTCATATTCTGAGGGTGGGGTATGTAGACAGCCATCTTCTGAGGGGGTAGATAAGAGTCTTCTGAAGGTGATGGAGAGATAGTCATCTTCCAAGTGCAGGTAGATAGGAATCTTCTGAGTTGGGGTAGCTTCCGAGCTAGGCGATAGATAGGCATCTTCACAGGGGGGGATGTTAGATTGGCATGTTATGGGGTGGGGGGGGCGAGTAGACAAACATCACCCGATAGGTGGTATGTATAGAGACATCTTCCATGGAGTAGAAGGTAGGCAGACATCTTCTGAAGGGTGGGGTAGGGAGACAGACATCATCAGAGCAGTAGTAGGTAGACAGACATTTTCCGAAGGGGGTGTATGTAGACAAATATTTTCTTAGATGGAGGGTAGCTGGGCAGACATCTTCCAAGGGGTGGGGAGGGGGTAGGTAGACAGGCCTCTTCCAAAGGTGTGTAGGTAGACTGACATCTTCCAAGAAGGGGTATGTAGGCAAACATCTTCTGAAGGGTGGGTTAGGGAGACAGGCATCATCCACGTGCGGAGTAGGTAGAGAGTGATCTTCTGAGGGGGGTGGGGGATGTAGATAGAAAGACATATTTTGAGAGGCTGGTAGGTAGGCAGACATGCTCCAAACGAGGGGGGGGGGGGGGTTAAGTAGACAGGTATCTTCCGAGGGTGTGTAGGTAGACAGTCATCTTCTGAGGGGGGAGGGGGTGGGAAAACTGACGTTTTCCGGTTGGGGGGATAAGTAGAGAGTCATCTTCTGAGGGGGAAGTGGGTAGACACACATTTTCAGAAGGCGTGAGTAGGTAGGCAGACATATTACGATGGGGGGGGGGGGTGTCGGGTGTACGTAGACAGTCATCTTACGAGGGGGGAGGGGGGTAAAAAGACAGGCATGTTCCAAGGTCCTCTATCAACTGCAAGACACCAGAACCGGCCTACAGTTGAATTTTCGATACCTAAAACTTGAGTAGTACTACTTCTTACCTGCCGATTGCATCAAATGAGAAGCTCCTATTTTGTTGTTTGTGGTGCGACCGCATACCTCAGCACATGACGTAAGTTTCCAGATGTATATGTAAACAGTTCCGTGAGCAAAGCTGCCACTGCGACGATCTGGCATTACGATTAGGCGCGTGAGTGCGTGTGAAATCGCTCTCTAAGTTTTCATACATTTATAGGTTTCAGATACATATTTTAACGGTTTTTGTGATAATATTTACTATATAAGATACTTATTAATGGTTTCTTCATTCACCTCCGCCTTTCTTGGGTTGTGACCTGATATTTGCGAGTGTTTCGTATCGAGCAACTTAACTTCTTTCCTGTGTTTACATTCCGCGCTGACCAGTTGCAGCTGTAGCGGCGCATCCAAAGCTAAGTACTAATTAGTTGTTTGTGTACAGTGGTTTATTTTGGAACTTTAGTAGTCTTCAATCGGTGTTCTTGTTGTTTCCTGGTGAAATAATTTCAGAAGAAATTGTCGCGAACTGTTTTCAGTTTCGTTACTGTGCCATTAGACGTTTGATAATCTTTCTGTTTTACCTTTTGTTTTATTTGCTGTTGATAAATACTGTTAATAATAGTAGCTACTTCCCTTGTACAGCAAGATTATGATTATTGTAGTCAGTTTTTTAACAGATTCTTATAGTACTAAAGGAACTTAAATAAATGCGAAAGGTTTTCTTAGGTTTTTAATATATATTAACACGTTTCACATTTCCCCGTGCAACGTGACGTTCAGACCTCGTTTGATGCAAAAGCTTGAGGTCCTCGATCATGTCCAAGGCACCAAAGCCGGCTAATAAGTCAGTAATCTATAACTAAAACTTGAATTGTACTGCTTCTTACTGGCCGAATACATCTTCTTAACACCTTCTTCTGTCTTCTACTGTGGTGCTTTTAGTGTCTCCGCAAACCGCAGCAGGCGACATAAGTTTGCAGACTATAAATTTAACCGTCTCAGAGCGTAAAGCGGCCGATGTGACGATCTGCCAATAAGTCGATTCGACAGCAAATGAAGAAAACGGTCGGATTTGTCAGGTTTTTACTACAAATGGACACTTTTCACATCATCCCGTGCAACGTGGCGTCCAGACCGCGTTTCATGCAAAATCTGAAGGCCCTAGCTCATGTCCAAGGTACCAAAGCAGGCTAATAAGTCAATAAATGATAACTAAAATTTGAATTGTACAACTTATTACTGGTTCTTTCTCGCTGATTACTCCAACAGAGAAGCTTCATCTGTGTTCTACTGTGATGCTTTGACTGTCTCCGCATAACGCAGCACGCGACATAAGCTTGCAGATCTGGCAATTAGTCGATTAAATAGAAAATGACGAAAACGGGAGGATTTCTCAGGTTTTTACTACATATGAACACTTTTCACATTCTCCCGCGCAACGTGGCAGACAGACCTCGTTTCATGAACAATCTCAAGGTCATAGCTCATGTACAAATAACCAAAGCCGGTTAATAAGTCAATAATAGATAAGTAAAATGTGAATTGTAATGCTTCGTACTGGCCGATTACATCTTCTGAGAGTCTTCTTCTGTGTTCTACTATGGTTCTTTTAGTGTCTAAGCATAGCGAAGGACACGATATAGTTTTGCAGAAGATAAATATAACCATTGCAGAGAGAAAAGCGGCCAATATGACGATCTGGCATTAAGTCGATTCGATATCAAATGACGAAAACGGCCGAATTTGTCAGGTTTTCACTACATATGAACACATTTCACATTCCCCCGTGCAACACGGCTGCTCGACCTCCCTTCATGCCAAATCTTAAGGTCCTAGCTCATGTCCAAGGCACCAAAGCCGGCTAAAAAGTCAATAATCGATAACTAAAACTTGAATTGTACTACTTCTTACTGGCTATTAAATCAACATAGAACCTTCTTCTGTGTTCTATTATGGTGCTTTTAATGTCCCCGCATACCGCAGCACGCGACTTAGCTTTGCAGACGATAAATGTAACCGTTTCAGAGAAAAGAGCGGCCAATATGACGATCTGGCAAAAGTCGATTCGATAGCAAATGACGATCTCACTTTAAGTCGATTTGATAACAAATGACGAAAACGGACGGATTTGCAGGTTTTTACTACTTGTGAACACAGTCTCCCTTGTACCGCGGCTGCTAGTTCTTCTGTGGTGCAAAATTGTAAGGTCCTAGCTCAAGTCCTACGCACCAAAGAAGGGTAAAAAGTCAATAATCGATAACTAAAACTTGAATTGTACTACTTCTAACTGCCTATTACATCAACTTAGAAGCCTCTTATGTGTTCTGCTATGTTGCATTTAGTGTCTCCGCATACCGCAGCACGCGACATAGATTTGCAGTCCATAAATGTAACCGTTTCAGAGAGAAGACCGGCCAATGTGACGATCTAGCTAAAAGCCGATTCGATAACAAATGACGAAAACGGACTGATTTCTCTGTTTTTTACTACAAATTAACACTTTTCACATTCTCTCGTGCAACGCGGCTGCTAGACCTCCCATCATGCAAAATCGTAAGGTCCTAGCTCATGTCCAAGGCACCAAGGCCGTCTAAAAAAGGCAATAATCGATAACTAAAACTTGAATTGTACTGCTTCGTACTGGCTATCACATCAACTTAGATGCTTCTTTTGCATTATATTATGGTGCTTTTACTGTTTCCACATACCGCAGCACGCGACATAGCTTTGCACACGATAAATGTAACCATTTCAGAGAGAACAGCGGCCAAGATGACGATCTGGCATTAAGTCGAATCGATAACAAATAACGAAAACGGGCGGATTTCACAAGTTTTCACTACATATCAACACTTTTCGCAGTTCTCAAATGCAACGCGGCTGCTAGACCTCCCTTCCTGCAAAATCTGAAGGTCCTAGCTCATGTCCAAGGCACCATAGCCGTCTAAAAAAGGCAATAAACGATAACTGAAATTTGAATTGTACTGCTTCGTACTGGCTATCACATTGACTTAGGTGCTTATTTTGTATTATATTATGGTGCTTTTCGTGTCTCCACATACCGCAGCACGCAACATAGCATTGCACACGATAAATGTAACCATTTCAGAGAGAAGAACCGTCAATATGACGATCTGGCATTAAGTCGATTCGATAGCAAATGACGAAAACGGGTAGATTTCTCAGGTTTTCACTACATATGGACACTTTTCACATTCCCCTGTGCAACGCGGCTGCTGTACCTACCTTCCTACAAAATCTTAAGGTACTAGCTCATGTCCAAGGCACCAAAGCCGTCTAAAAAGTCAATAATCGATAACTAAAACTTGAAATGTACGGCTAAGTACTTTCTATCACATCAACTTAGATGCTTCTTCTGTGTTCTATTATTATGCTTTTAGTGTCCAGGCATTCCGCAGCTCGCGACATAGGTTTGCACACGATAAATGTAACCGTTTCAGAGAGAACAGCGGCCAAGATGACGATCTGGTATTAAGTCGAATCGATAGCAAATAACGATAAAGAGCGGATTTCACAAGTTTTCACTACATATCAACACTTTTCACATTCTCCCATGCAACGCGGCTGCTAGACCTCCCTTCCTGCAAAATGTTAAAGTCTTAGCTCATGTCCAAGGCACCAAAGCCGTCTATAAAGACAATAATCGATAACTAAAACTTGAATTGCACTGTCTGGTACTGGCAGTCACATCATTTTAGAAGCTTCTTCTGTGTTCTATTATTGTGCTTTTAGTGTCTAGGCATTCCGCAGCTCGCGACATAATTTTGCACACGATAAATGTGACCTTTTCAGAGAGAATACAGGCCAATATGACAATATGGCATTAAGTTGATTCGATAGCAAATGACGAAAAGGAGGATTTCTCAGGTTTTCACTACATATGAACACTTTTCACATTCCACCGTGCAATGCGGCTGCTAGACCTCCCTTCATGCAAAATCTTAAGGTCCTAGCTCATGTCCAAGGCACCAAAGCCGTCTAAAAAAGGCAATAATCGATAACTAAAACTTGAATTGTACTGCTTCGTACTTTCTATCACATCAACTTAGATGCTTCTTTTGTATTATATTATGGTGCTTTTCGTGTCTCCACATACCGCAGCACGCGACATAGCATTGCACACGATAAATGTAACCATTTCAGAGAGAAGAACCGTCAATATGACGATCTGGCATTAAGTCGATTCGATAGCAAATGACGAAAACGGGCAGATTTCTCAGGTTTTCACTACATATGAACACTTTTCACATTCCCCTGTGCAACGCGGCTGCTATACCTATCTTGATGGAAAATCTTAAGGTACTAGCTCATGTCCACGGCACCAAAGCCGTCTGACAAGTCAATAATCGGTAAGTAAAACTTGAATTGTACTGCTTCGTACTGGCTATCACATCAACTTAGTAGTTTCTTGTGTGTCCTATTATGCAGTTTTTAGTGTCTCCGCATACCGCAGCACGCGACATAGCTTTGCACATGACAAATGTAACCGTTTCAGAGAGAAGAGCGGCCAATTTGACGATCTGGCATTAAGTCGATTCATTAGCATATGACGAAAACGGGCGGATTTCTCCGGTTTTCTCTACATATGAACACTTTTCACATTCCCCCATGCAACGCGGCAGCTATACTTCCCTCCCTGCAAAATCTCAAGCTCCGAGCTCATGTCCATTCACCAAAGCCGTCTAAAAAGGCAATAATCGATAACTAAAACTTAAATTGTACTGCTACGTGCTGGCTTTCACGTCAACTTAGATGCTTCTTCTGTGTTCTAACACATCAACTTAGAAATTTCTTCTGTGTTCTGTTATGGTGCTTTTAGTGTCTCCTCATACCGCAGCACGCGACATAGCATTGCACACGATAAATGTAACCGTTTCAGAGAGAAAAGCGGCCAATATGACGATCTGGCATTAAGTCGATTCTATAGCAAAATGACGAAAGCAGGCGGATTTCTCCGGTTTTCACTACATATGAACACTTTTCACACTCCCCCATGCAACGCGGCAGCTAGACCTCCCTCCCTGGAAAGTCTTAAGGTCATAGCTCATGCCCACGGCACCAAAGCCGTCTAAAAAGTCAATAATCGATAACTAAAACTTGAATTGCACTGCTTCGTACTGGCTATCACATCAACTTAGTAGTTTCTTGTGTGTTCTATTATGCAGATTTTAGTGTCTCCGCATACCGCAGCACGCGACATAGCTTTGCACATGACAGTCACATCAACTTAGAAACTTCTTCTGTGGTCTACTATGGTGCTCTTAGTGTCTCCGCATACCGCAGCACGCGTCATAGCTTTGCAGACGATAAATGTAACCGTTTCAGAGAGAAGGGCGGCCACTTTGACGATATGGCATTAAGTCGATTCGATAGCAAATGACGAAAACGGGTGGATTTCTCAGGTTTTTACAACATATGAACACTTTTCACATTCTGTCGTGCAACGTGGCTGCTAGACCTCCCTTCATGCAAAATCTTAAGGTCCTAACTCATGTCCAATGCACCAAAGCCGTCTAAAAAGTCAATAATCGATAACTAAAACTTGAATTACACTGCTTCGTACTGGCTATCAGATCAACATAGAAGCTTCTTGTGTTTTCTATTAAGCTGTTTTTAGTGTCTCCGCATACCGCAGCACGCGATATGGCTTTGCACACGACAAATGTAACAGTTTCAGATAGAAGAGCGGCCAATATGACGATCTGGCATTAAGTCGATTCCATAGCAAATGACGAAAACGGGCGGATTTCTCAGGTTTTCAATACATATGAACACTTTTCACATTCCCCCGTGCAACGCGGCTGCGAGACCTCCATTCCTGCAAAATCTTAAAGTCCTAGCTCACGTCCACGGCACCAAAGCCGTCTGACAAGTAAATAATCGGTAAGTAAAACTTGAATTGTACTGCTTCGTACTGGCTATCACATCAACTTAGTAGTTTCTTGTGTGTTCTATTATGCAGTTTTTAGTGTCTCCGCATACCGCAGCTCGCGACACAGCTTTGCACATGACAAATGTAACCGTTTCAGAGAGAAGAGCGGCCAATTTGACGATCTGGCATTAAGTCGATTCATTAGCATATGACGAAAACGGGCGGATTTCTCCGGTTTTCACTACATATGAACACTTTTCACATTCCCCCATGCAACGCGGCAGCTATACTTCCCTCCCTGCAAAATCTCAAGCTCCGAGCTAATGTCCATTCACCAAAGCCGTCTAAAAAGGCAATAATCGATAACTAAAACTTAAATTGTACTGCTACGTGCTGGCTTTCACATCAACTTAGATGCTTCTTCTGTGTTCTAACACATCAACTTAGAAATTTCTTCTGTGTTCTGTTATGGTGCTTTTAGTGTCTCCTCATACCGCAGCTCGCGACATAGGTTTGCACACGATAAATGGAACCGTTTCAGAGGAAAGAGCGGCCAATATGACAATCTGGCATTAAGTTGATTCGATAGCAAAAGACCAAACGGGCTGATTTCTCAAATTTTCACTACATATGAACACGTTTCACATTCCCCCATGAAACGTGGCTGCTAGACCTCCCTTCATGCAAAATCGTAAGGTCCTAGCACATATCCAAGGCACCAAAGAAGGGTAAAAAGTCAATAATCGATAACTAAAGCTTGAATTGTACTACTTCTTACTGGCTATTACATCAACTTAGAAGCTTAATCAGTGTTCTACTACGGTGCTTCTAGTGTCTCCAAATACCGCAGCACGCGACATAGCTTTGCAGACGATAAATGTAACTGTTTCAGACAGAAGAGCGGACAATGTGACAATCTAGCTTTAAGTCGATTCGATAACAAATGACAAAAACGGACGGATTTCTCAGGCTTTTACTACATATGAACACTTTTCACATTCTCCCGTGCAACGCGGCTGCTAGTCCTCCTTTCATGCAAAATCTTAAGTTCCTAGCTCATGTCCAGGGCACCAAAGAAGGTTAAAAAGTCAATAATCCATAACTAAAACTTGAATTGTACTACTTCTTACTGGCTATTACATCAGTTGAGAAGCTTCATCTGTGTTCTACTATGGTGCTTTTAGTGTCTCGCATACCGAAGCACGCGACATAGCTTTGCAGACGATAAGTACAACCGTTTCAGAGAGAAGAGCGGCCAATGTGACGATCTGGCTTTAAGTCGATTCGATAACAAATGACGACAACGGACGGATTTCTCAGGTTTTTACTACATATGAACACTATTCACATTCTCCAGTGCAACTCGGCTGCTAGTCCTCCTTTCATGCAAAATGTTAAGGTCCTAGCTCATGACCAAGTCACAAAAGACAGCTAAAAAGTCAATAATCTATAACTAAAACTTGAATTGTACTACTTCTTACTGGCTATTACATCAACTTAGAAGCTTCATCTGTGTTCTACTATGGTGCTTCTAGTGTCTCCGCATACCGCAGCACGCGACATAGCTTTGCAGACGATAAATGTAACCGTTTCAGATAGAAGAGCGGCCAATGTGACAATCTGGCTTTAAATCGATTCGATAACAAATGACGAAAACGGACGGATTTCTCAGGTTTTTACTACATATGAATACTTTTCACATTCTCCCGTGCAACTCGGCTGCTGGTCCTCCTTCCATGTAAAATGTTAAGGTCCTAGCTCATGTCCAAGGCACCAAAGCCAGCTAAAAATTCAATAATCTATAACTAAAACTTGAATTGTACTACTTCTCACTTGCTATTACATCAACATAGAGGCTTCATCTGTGTTCTACTATGGTGCTTTTAGTGTCCCCGCATACCGCAGCACGCGACATAGCTTTGCAGACGATAAATGTAACCGTTTCAGACTGAAGTGCGGCCAATGTGACGATCTGGCTTCAAGTCGATTCGATAACAAATGACGAATACGGACGGATTTCTAGGTTTTTACTACATATGAACACTTTTCACATTCTCCAGTGCAACTCGGCTGCTAGTCGTCCTTTCATGCAGAATCTTAAAGTCCTAGCTCATGTCCAAGGCACCAAAGCCAGCTAAAAAGTCAATAATCGATACCTAAAACTTGAATTGGACTACTTCTTACTGGCTATTACATCAACTTAGAACCTTCATCTGTGTTCTACTATGGTGCTTTTAGTGTCTCCGCATACCGCAGCACACGACATAGCTTTGCAGACGATAAGTACAATCGATTCAGAGAGAAGAGCGACCAATGTGACGATCTGGCTTTAAGTCGATTCGATAACAAATGACGAATACGGACGGATTTCTCAGGTTTTTACTACATATGAACACTTTTCACATTCTCCCGTGCAACTCGGCTGCCAGTCCTCCTTTCATGCAGATTCTTAAGGTCCTAGCTCATGTCCAAGGCGCCAAAGCCAGCTAAAAGTCCATAATCGATACCTAAAACTTGAATTGTACTACTTCTTACAGGGTATTACATTTAATTAGATGCTTCATCTGTGTTTTACTATGGTGGTTTTAGTGTCTCCGGATACCGCAGCACACGTCATAGTATTGCAGACGATAAGTACAACCATTTCAGAGAGAAGAGCGACCAATGTGACGATCTGGCTTTAAGTCGATTCGATAACAAATGACGAAAACGGACGGATTTCTCAGGTTTTTACTACATATGAACACTTCTCACATTCTCCCGTGCAACTCGGCTGCTGGTCCTACTTTCATGCAAAATGTTAAGGTCCTAGCTCATATCCAAGGCACCAAAGAAGTGTAAAAAGTCAATAATCGATACCTCAAACGTGAATTGTACTACTTCTCACTTGCTATTACATCAACATAGAAGCTTCATCTGTGTTCTACTATGGTGCTTTTAGTGTCCCCGCATACCGCAGCACGCGACATAGCTTTGCAGACGATAAATGTAACCGTTTCAGAGAGAAGAGCGGCCAATGTGATGATCTGGCTTTAAGTCGATTCGATAACAAATGACGAAAACGTGCGGATATCTCAGGTTTTTACTACATATGAACACTTTTCACATTCTCCCGTGCAACGCGGCTGCTAGTCCTCCTTTCATGCAATATCTTAAGGTCCTACCTCAAGTCCTGTGCACCAAAGAAGGTTAAAAATTCAATTATCGATAACAAAAACTTGAATTGTACTACTTCTTACTGGCTATTACATCAACTTAGAAGCTTCATATGTGTTCCACTATGGTGCTTTTAGTGTCTCAGCATACCGCAGCACGCGACATAGCTTTGCAAACGATAAGTACAACCGTTTCAGAGAGAAGGGCGACAACGTGACGATCTGGCTTTAAGTCGATTCGAAAACAAATGACGAAAACGGACGGATTTCTCAGGTTTTGTAATACATATGAACACTTTTCACATTCTCCCGTGCAACTCGGCTGCTAGTCCTCCTTTCATGCAAAATCTTAAGTTCCTAGCTCATGTCGAAGGCAACAAAGAAGGGTAAAAAATCAATAATCCATAAATAAAACTTGAATTGTACTACTTCTTACTGGCTATTACATTAAATTAGATGCTTCATCTGTGTTTTACTATGGTGGTTTTAGTGTCTCCGCATACCGCAGCACACGGCTTAGCTTTGCAGACGATAAGTACAACCATTTCAGAGAGAAGAGCGGCAAGTGTGACATTCTGGTTTTAAGTCAATTCGATAACAAATGACGAAAACGGACGGATTTCTCAGGTTTTTACTACATATGAACACTTCTCACATTCTGCCATGCAACTCGGCTGCTAGTTCTCTTTTCATGCAGAATCTTAAGGTCCTAGCTCATGTCCAACCGCACCAAAGCCAGCTAAAAAGTCAATAATCGATACCTAATACTTGAATTGTACTACTTCTTACTGGCTATTACATCAACATAGAAGCTTCATCTGTGTTGTGCTATGGTGCTTTTAGTATTTCCACATACCGCAGCACGTGACATAGCTTTGCAGGCGATAAGTACAACCGTTTCAGAGAGAAGAGAGGCCAATGTGACGATTTGGCTTTAAGTCGATTCGATAACAAATGACGAAAACGGACGGATTTCTCAGGTTTTTACTACATGTGAACACTTTTCACATTCTCCCGTGCAACTCGGCTGCTAGTTCTCCTTTCATGCAGAATCTTAAGGTCCTAGCTCATGTCCAAGGCACCAAAGCCTGCTAAAAAGTCAATAATCGATACCTAAAACTTGAATTGTACTACTTCTTACTGGCTATTACATCAAGTTAGAAGCTTCATCTGTGTTCTACTATGGTGCTTTCAGTGTCTCCGCATACCGCAGCACGCGACATAGCTTTGCAGACGATAAGTACAATCGTTTCAGAGAGAAGAGCGTCAAATGTGACGATCTGGCTTTAAGTCGATTCGATAACAAATGACGAATACGGACGGATTTCTCAGGTTTTTACTACATATGAACACGTTTCACATTCTCCCGTGCAACTCGGCTGCCAGTCCTCCTTTCATGCAGATTCTTAAGGTCCTAGCTCATGTCCAAGCCGCCAAAGCCAGCTAAAAAGTCCATAATCGATACCTAAAACTTGAATTGTACTGCTTCTTACAGGCTATTACATTTAATTACAAGCTTCATCTGTGTTTTACTATGGTGGTTTTAGTGTCTCCGCATACCGCAGCACACGTCATAGCATTGCAGACGATATGTACAACCATTTCAGAGAGAAGGGCGGCCAATGTGACGATCTGGCTTTAAGCGATTCGATAAGAAATGACGAAAACGGGCGGATAACTAGGTTTTTACTACATATGAACAGTTTTCACATTCTCCCGTGCAACTCGGCAGCTAGTCCTCCTTTCATGCAGAATCTTAAGGTCCTAGCTCATGTCCAAGGAACCAAAGCCAGCTAAAAAGTCAATAATCGATACCTAAAACTTGAATTGTACTACTTCTTACTGGCTATTACATCAACTTAGAACCTTCATCTGTGTTCTACTATGGTGCTAATAGTGTCTCCGCATACCGCAGCACGCGACATAGCTTTGCAGACGATAAGTACAATCGTTTCAGAGAGAAGAGCGACCAATGTGACGATCTGGCTTTAAGTCGATTCGATAACAAATGACGAAAACGGACGGATTTCTCAGGTTTTTACTACATATGAACACTTCTCACATTCTCCCGTGCAACTCGGCTGCTGGTCCTCCTTTCATGCAAAATGTTAAGGTCCTAGCTCATATCCAAGGCACCAAAGAAGTGTAAAAAGTCAATAATCGATACCTCAAACGTGAATTGTACTACTTCTCACTTGCTATTACATCAACATAGAAGCTTCATCTGTGTTCTACTATGGTGCTTTTAGTGTCCCCGCATACCGCAGCACGCGACATAGCTTTGCAGACGATAAATGTAACCGTTTCAGAGAGAAGAGCGGCCAATGTGATGATCTGGCTTTAAGTCGATTCGATAACAAATGACGAAAACGTGCGGATTTCTCAGGTTTTTACTACATATGAACACTTTTCACATTCTCCCGTGCAACGCGGCTGATAGTCCTCCTTTCATGCAATATCTTAATGTCCTACCTCAAGTCCTGCGCACCAAAGAAGGTTAAAAATTCAATTATCGATAACAAAAACTTGAATTGTACTACTTCTTACTGGCTATTACATCAACTTAGAAGCTTCATATGTGTTCCACTATGGTGCTTTTAGTGTCTCAGCATACCGCAGCACGCGACATAGCTTTGCAAACGATAAGTACAACCGTTTCAGACAGAAGGGCGACAACGTGACGATCTGGCTTTAAGTCGATTCGAAAACAAATGACGAAAACGGACGGATTTCTCAGGTTTTGTAATACATATGAACACTTTTCACATTCTCCCGTGCAACTCGGCTGCTAGTCCTCCCTTCATGCAAAATCTTAAGTTCCTAGCTCATGTCGAAGGCAACAAAGAAGGGTAAAAAATCAATAATCCATAAATAAAACTTGAATTGTACTACTTCTTACTGGCTATTACATTAAATTAGATGCTTCATCTGTGTTTTACTATGGTGGTTTTAGTGTCTCCGCATACCTCAGCACACGTCTTAGCTTTGCAGACGATAAGTACAACCATTTCAGAGAGAAGAGCGGCAAGTGTGACATTCTGGTTTTAAGTCAATTCGATAACAAATGACGAAAACGGACGGATTTCTCAGGTTTTTACTACATATGAACACTTCTCACATTCTGCCATGCAACTCGGCTGCTAGTTCTCTTTTCATGCAGAATCTTAAGGTCCTAGCTCATGTCCAACCGCACCAAAGCCAGCTAAAAAGTCAATAATCGATACCTAATACTTGAATTGTACTACTTCTTACTGGCAATTACATCAACATAGAAGCTTCATCTGTGTTCTGCTATGGTGCTTTTAGTATTTCCACATACCGCAGCACGCGACATAGCTTTGCAGACGATAAGTACAACCGTTTCAGAGAGAAGAGAGGCCAATGTGACGATTTGGCTTTAAGTCGATTCGATAACAAATGACGAAAACGGACGGATTTCTCAGGTTTTTACTACATATGAACACTTCTCACATTCTCCCGTGCAACTCGGCTGCTGGTCCTCCTTTCATGCAAAATGTTAAGGTCCTAGCTCATATCCAAGGCACCAAAGAAGTGTAAAAAGTCAATAATCGATACCTCAAACGTGAATTTTACTACTTCTCACTTGCTGTTACATCAACATAGAAGCTTCATCTGTGTTCTACTATGGTGCTTTTAGTGTCCCCGCATACTGCAGCACGCGACATAGCTTTGCAGACGATAAATGTAACCGTTTCAGACTGAAGTGCGGCCAATGTGACGATCTGGCTTCAAGTCGATTCGATAACAAATGACGAAAACGGACGGATTTCTCAGGTTTTTACTACATATGAACACTTATCACATTCTCCCGTGCAACGCGGCTGCTAGTCCTCCTTTCATGCAATATCTTAAGGTCCTACCTCATGTCCAGGGCACAAAAGAAGGTTAAAAAGTCAATAATCGATAACAAAAACTTGAATTGTACTACTTCTTACTGGCTATTACATCAACTTAGAAGCTTCATATGTGTTCCACTATGGTCCTTTTAGTGTCTCAGCATACCGCAGCACGCGACATAGCTTTGCAAACGATAAGTACAACCGTTTCAGACAGAAGGGCGACAACGTGACGATCTGGCTTTAAGTCGATTCGAAAACAAATGACGAAAACGGACGGATTTCTCAGGTTTTTAATACATATGAACACTTTTCACATTCTCCCGTGCAACTCGGCTGCTAGTCCTCCTTTCATGCAAAATCTTAAGTTCCTAGCTCATGTCGAAGGCAACAAAGAAGGGTAAAAAATCAATAATCCATAAATAAAACTTGAATTGTACTACATTTTACTGGCTATTACATCAACTTAGAAGCTTAATCAGTGTTCTACTACGGTGCTTCTAGTGTCTCCAAATACCGCAGCACGCGACATAGCTTTGCAGACGATAAATGTAACTGTTTCAGACAGAAGAGCGGACAATGTGACAATCTAGCTTTAAGTCGATTCGATAACAAATGACAAAAACGGACGGATTTCTCAGGCTTTTACTACATATGAACACTTTTCACATTCTCCCGTGCAACGCGGCTGCTAGTCCTCCTTTCATGCAAAATCTTAAGTTCCTAGCTCATGTCCAGGGCACCAAAGAAGGTTAAAAAGTCAATAATCCATAACTAAAACTTGAATTGTACTACTTCTTACTGGCTATTACATCAGTTGAGAAGCTTCATCTGTGTTCTACTATGGTGCTTTTAGTGTCTCGCATACCGAAGCACGCGACATAGCTTTGCAGACGATAAGTACAACCGTTTCAGAGAGAAGAGCGGCCAATGTGACGATCTGGCTTTAAGTCGATTCGATAACAAATGACGAAAACGGACGGATTTCTCAGGTTTTTACTACATATGAACACTATTCACATTCTCCAGTGCAACTCGGCTGCTAGTCCTCCTTTCATGCAAAATGTTAAGGTCCTAGCTCATGACCAAGTCACAAAAGACAGCTAAAAAGTCAATAATCTATAACTAAAACTTGAATTGTACTACTTCTTACTGGCTATTACATCAACTTAGAAGCTTCATCTGTGTTCTACTATGGTGCTTCTAGTGTCTCCGCATACCGCAGCACGCGACATAGCTTTGCAGACGATAAATGTAACCGTTTCAGATAGAAGAGCGGCCAATGTGACAATCTGGCTTTAAATCGATTCGATAACAAATGACGAAAACGGACGGATTTCTCAGGTTTTTACTACATATGAATACTTTTCACATTCTCCCGTGCAACTCGGCTGCTGGTCCTCCTTCCATGCAAAATGTTAAGGTCCTAGCTCATGTCCAAGGCACCAAAGCCAGCTAAAAATTCAATAATCTATAACTAAAACTTGAATTGTACTACTTCTCACTTGCTATTACATCAACATAGAGGCTTCATCTGTGTTCTACTATGGTGCTTTTAGTGTCCCCGCATACCGCAGCACGCGACATAGCTTTGCAGACGATAAATGTAACCGTTTCAGACTGAAGTGCGGCCAATGTGACGATCTGGCTTCAAGTCGATTCGATAACAAATGACGAATACGGACGGATTTCTAGGTTTTTACTACATATGAACACTTTTCACATTCTCCAGTGCAACTCGGCTGCTAGTCGTCCTTTCATGCAGAATCTTAAAGTCCTAGCTCATGTCCAAGGCACCAAAGCCAGCTAAAAAGTCAATAATCGATACCTAAAACTTGAATTGGACTACTTCTTACTGGCTATTACATCAACTTAGAACCTTCATCTGTGTTCTACTATGGTGCTTTTAGTGTCTCCGCATACCGCAGCACACGACATAGCTTTGCAGACGATAAGTACAATCGATTCAGAGAGAAGAGCGACCAATGTGACGATCTGGCTTTAAGTCGATTCGATAACAAATGACGAATACGGACGGATTTCTCAGGTTTTTACTACATATGAACACTTTTCACATTCTCCCGTGCAACTCGGCTGCCAGTCCTCCTTTCATGCAGATTCTTAAGGTCCTAGCTCATGTCCAAGGCGCCAAAGCCAGCTAAAAGTCCATAATCGATACCTAAAACTTGAATTGTACTACTTCTTACAGGGTATTACATTTAATTAGATGCTTCATCTGTGTTTTACTATGGTGGTTTTAGTGTCTCCGGATACCGCAGCACACGTCATAGTATTGCAGACGATAAGTACAACCATTTCAGAGAGAAGAGCGACCAATGTGACGATCTGGCTTTAAGTCGATTCGATAACAAATGACGAAAACGGACGGATTTCTCAGGTTTTTACTACATATGAACACTTCTCACATTCTCCCGTGCAACTCGGCTGCTGGTCCTACTTTCATGCAAAATGTTAAGGTCCTAGCTCATATCCAAGGCACCAAAGAAGTGTAAAAAGTCAATAATCGATACCTCAAACGTGAATTGTACTACTTCTCACTTGCTATTACATCAACATAGAAGCTTCATCTGTGTTCTACTATGGTGCTTTTAGTGTCCCCGCATACCGCAGCACGCGACATAGCTTTGCAGACGATAAATGTAACCGTTTCAGAGAGAAGAGCGGCCAATGTGATGATCTGGCTTTAAGTCGATTCGATAACAAATGACGAAAACGTGCGGATATCTCAGGTTTTTACTACATATGAACACTTTTCACATTCTCCCGTGCAACGCGGCTGCTAGTCCTCCTTTCATGCAATATCTTAAGGTCCTACCTCAAGTCCTGCGCACCAAAGAAGGTTAAAAATTCAATTATCGATAACAAAAACTTGAATTGTACTACTTCTTACTGGCTATTACATCAACTTAGAAGCTTCATATGTGTTCCACTATGGTGCTTTTAGTGTCTCAGCATACCGCAGCACGCGACATAGCTTTGCAAACGATAAGTACAACCGTTTCAGAGAGAAGGGCGACAACGTGACGATCTGGCTTTAAGTCGATTCGAAAACAAATGACGAAAACGGACGGATTTCTCAGGTTTTGTAATACATATGAACACTTTTCACATTCTCCCGTGCAACTCGGCTGCTAGTCCTCCTTTCATGCAAAATCTTAAGTTCCTAGCTCATGTCGAAGGCAACAAAGAAGGGTAAAAAATCAATAATCCATAAATAAAACTTGAATTGTACTACTTCTTACTGGCTATTACATTAAATTAGATGCTTCATCTGTGTTTTACTATGGTGGTTTTAGTGTCTCCGCATACCGCAGCACACGGCTTAGCTTTGCAGACGATAAGTACAACCATTTCAGAGAGAAGAGCGGCAAGTGTGACATTCTGGTTTTAAGTCAATTCGATAACAAATAACGAAAACGGACGGATTTCTCAGGTTTTTACTACATATGAACACTTCTCACATTCTGCCATGCAACTCGGCTGCTAGTTCTCTTTTCATGCAGAATCTTAAGGTCCTAGCTCATGTCCAACCGCACCAAAGCCAGCTAAAAAGTCAATAATCGATACCTAATACTTGAATTGTACTACTTCTTACTGGCTATTACGTCAACATAGAAGCTTCATCTGTGTTCTGCTATGGTGCTTTTAGTATTTCCACATACCGCAGCACGCGACATAGCTTTGCAGACGATAAGTACAACCGTTTCAGAGAGAAGAGAGGCCAATGTGACGATTTGGCTTTAAGTCGATTCGATAACAAATGACGAAAACGGACGGATTTCTCAGGTTTTTACTACATGTGAACACTTTTCACATTCTCCCGTGCAACTCGGCTGCTAGTTCTCCTTTCATGCAGAATCTTAAGGTCCTAGCTCATGTCCAAGGCTCCAAAGCCTGCTAAAAAGTCAATAATCGATACCTAAGACTTGAATTGTACTACTTCTTACTGGCTATTACATCAAGTTAGAAGCTTCATCTGTGTTCTACTATGGTGCTTTCAGTGTCTCCGCATACCGCAGCACGCGACATAGCTTTGCAGACGATAAGTACAATCGTTTCAGAGAGAAGAGCGTCAAATGTGACGATCTGGCTTTAAGTCGATTCGATAACAAATGACGAATACGGACGGATTTCTCAGGTTTTTACTACATATGAACACGTTTCACATTCTCCCGTGCAACTCGGCTGCCAGTCCTCCTTTCATGCAGATTCTTAAGGTCCTATCTCATGTCCAAGCCGCCAAAGCCAGCTAAAAAGTCCATAATCGATACCTAAAACTTGAATTGTACTGCTTCTTACAGGCTATTACATTTAATTACATGCTTCATCTGTGTTTTACTATGGTGGTTTTAGTGTCTCCGCATACCGCAGCACACGTCATAGCATTGCAGACGATAAGTACAACCATTTCAGAGAGAAGGGCGGCCAATGTGACGATCTGGCTTTAAGCGATTCGATAAGAAATGACGAAAACGGGCGGATAACTAGGTTTTTACTACATATGAACAGTTTTCACATTCTCCCGTGCAACTCGGCAGCTAGTCCTCCTTTCATGCAGAATCTTAAGGTCCTAGCTCATGTCCAAGGAACCAAAGCCAGCTAAAAAGTCAATAATCGATACCTAAAACTTGAATTGTACTACTTCTTACTGGCTATTACATCAACTTAGAACCTTCATCTGTGTTCTACTATGGTGCTAATAGTGTCTCCGCATACCGCAGCACGCGACATAGCTTTGCAGACGATAAGTACAATCGTTTCAGAGAGAAGAGCGACCAATGTGACGATCTGGCTTTAAGTCGATTCGATAACAAATGACGAAAACGGACGGATTTCTCAGGTTTTTACTACATATTAACACTTCTCACATTCTCCCGTGCAACTCGGCTGCTGGTCCTCCTTTCGTGCAAAATGTTAAGGTCCTAGCTCATATCCAAGGCACCAAAGAAGTGTAAAAAGTCAATAATCGATAACTCAAACGTGAATTGTACTACTTCTCACTTGCTATTACATCAACATAGAAGCTTCATCTGTGTTCTACTATGGTGCTTTTAGTGTCCCCGCATACCGCAGCACGCGACATAGCTTTGCAGACGATAAATGTAACCGTTTCAGAGAGAAGAGCGGCCAATGTGATGATCTGGCTTTAAGTCGATTCGATAACAAATGACGAAAACGTGCGGGTTTCTCAGGTTTTTACTACATATGAACACTTTTCACATTCTCCCGTGCAACGCGGCTGCTAGTCCTCCTTTCATGCAATATCTTAATGTCCTACCTCAAGTCCTGCGCACCAAAGAAGGTTAAAAATTCAATTATCGATAACAAAAACTTGAATTGTACTACTTCTTACTGGCTATTACATCAACTTAGAAGCTTCATATGTGTTCCACTATGGTGCTTTTAGTGTCTCAGCATACCGCAGCACGCGACATAGCTTTGCAAACGATAAGTACAACCGTTTCAGACAGAAGGGCGACAACGTGACGATCTGGCTTTAAGTCGATTCGAAAACAAATGACGAAAACGGACGGATTTCTCAGGTTTTGTAATACATATGAACACTTTTCACATTCTCCCGTGCAACTCGGCTGCTAGTCCTCCTTTCATGCAAAATCTTAAGTTCCTAGCTCATGTCGAAGGCAACAAAGAAGGGTAAAAAATCAATAATCCATAAATAAAACTTGAATTGTACTACTTCTTACTGGCTATTACATTAAATTAGATGCTTCATCTGTGTTTTACTATGGTGGTTTTAGTGTCTCCGCATACCGCAGCACACGGCTTAGCTTTGCAGACGATAAGTACAACCATTTCAGAGAGAAGAGCGGCAAGTGTGACATTCTGGTTTTAAGTCAATTCGATAACAAATGACGAAAACGGACGGATTTCTCAGGTTTTTACTACATATGAACACTTCTCACATTCTGCCATGCAACTCGGCTGCTAGTTCTCTTTTCATGCAGAATCTTAAGGTCCTAGCTCATGTCCAACCGCACCAAAGCCAGCTAAAAAGTCAATAATCGATACCTAATACTTGAATTGTACTACTTCTTACTGGCTATTACATCAACATAGAAGCTTCATCTGTGTTCTGCTATGGTGCTTTTAGTATTTCCACATACCGCAGCACGCGACATAGCTTTGCAGACGATAAGTACAACCGTTTCAGAGAGAAGAGAGGCCAATGTGACGATTTGGCTTTAAGTCGATTCGATAACAAATGACGAAAACGGACGGATTTCTCAGGTTTTTACTACATATGAACACTTCTCACATTCTCCCGTGCAACTCGGCTGCTGGTCCTCCTTTCATGCAAAATGTTAAGGTCCTAGCTCATATCCAAGGCACCAAAGAAGTGTAAAAAGTCAATAATCGATACCTCAAACGTGAATTTTACTACTTCTCACTTGCTGTTACATCAACATAGAAGCTTCATCTGTGTTCTACTATGGTGCTTTTAGTGTCCCCGCATACTGCAGCACGCGACATAGCTTTGCAGACGATAAATGTAACCGTTTCAGACTGAAGTGCGGCCAATGTGACGATCTGGCTTCAAGTCGATTCGATAACAAATGACGAAAACGGACGGATTTCTCAGGTTTTTACTACATATGAACACTTATCACATTCTCCCGTGCAACGCGGCTGCTAGTCCTCCTTTCATGCAATATCTTAAGGTCCTACCTCATGTCCAGGGCACCAAAGAAGGTTAAAAAGTCAATAATCGATAACAAAAACTTGAATTGTACTACTTCTTACTGGCTATTACATCAACTTAGAAGCTTCATATGTGTTCCACTATGGTCCTTTTAGTGTCTCAGCATACCGCAGCACGCGACATAGCTTTGCAAACGATAAGTACAACCGTTTCAGACAGAAGGGCGACAACGTGACGATCTGGCTTTAAGTCGATTCGAAAACAAATGACGAAAACGGACGGATTTCTCAGGTTTTTAATACATATGAACACTTTTCACATTCTCCCGTGCAACTCGGCTGCTAGTCCTCCTTTCATGCAAAATCTTAAGTTCCTAGCTCATGTCGAAGGCAACAAAGAAGGGTAAAAAATCAATAATCCATAAATAAAACTTGAATTGTACTACATTTTACTGGCTATTACACCTTCCTAGAAGCTTCATGTGTGTTCTACTATGGTGCTTTTAGTTCTCCACATACCGCAGCACGCGACATAGCTTTGCAGACAATAAGTACAACCGTTTTAGATAGAAATGCGGCCAATGTGACGATCTGGCTTTAAGTCGATTCGATAACAAATGACGAAAACGGACGGATTTCTCAGGTTTTTACTACATGTGAACACTTTTCACATTCTCCCGTGCAACTCGGCTGCTAGTTCTCCTTTCATGCAGAATCTTAAGGTCCTAGCTCATGTCCAAGTCACCAAAGCCAGCTAAAAAGTCAATAATCGATACCTAAAACTTGAATTGTACTACTTCTTACTGGCTATTACATCAACTTAGAAGCTTCATCTGTGTTCTACTATGGTCCTTTTAGTGTCTCCGCATACCGCAGCACGCGACATAGCTTTGCAGACGATAAGTACAATCGTTTCAGAGAGAAGAGCGACCAATGTGACGATCTGGCTTTAAGTCGATTCGATAACAAATGACGAAAACGGACGGATTTCTCATTTTTTTACTACATATGAACACTTTTCACATTCTCCCGTGCAACTCGGCTGCTGGTCCTCCTTTCATGCAGATTCTTAAGGTCCTAGCTCATGTCCAAGGCACCAAAGCCAGCTAAAAAGTCCATTATCGATACCTAAAACTTGAATTGTACTACTTCTTACTAGCTATTACAATAAATTAGATGCTTCATCTGTGTTTTACTATGGTGGTTTTAGTGTCTCTGCATACCGCAGCACATGTCTTAGCTTTGCAGACGATAAGTACAACCGTTTCAGAGGGAAGAGCGGCCAGTGTGACATTCTGGCTTTAGGTCGATTCGATAACAAATGACGAAAACGGACGGATTTCTCAGGATTGTACTACATATGAACACTTTTCACATACTCCCGTGCAACTCGGCTGCTAGTTCTCCTTTCATGCAGAATCTCAAGGTCCTAGCTCATGTCCAAGGCACCAAAGCCAGCTAAAAAGTCAATAATCGATACCTAAAACTTGAATTGTACTACTTCTTACTGGCTATTACATCAACTTAGAAGCTTCATCTGTGTTCTACTATGGTGCTTTTAGTGTCTCCGCATACCGCAGCACGCGACATAGCGATGCAGTCGATAAGTCCAATCGTTTCAGAGAGAAGAGCGGCCAATGTGACATTCTGGCTTTAAGTCGATTCGATAACAAATGACGAAAAAGGACGGATTTCTCAGGTTTTTACTACATATGTACACTTCTCACATTCTCCCGTGCAACGCGGCTGCTAGTCCTCCTTTCATGCAGAATCTTAACGTCCTAGCTCATGTCCAAGGCACCAAATCCAGCTAAAAAGTCAATAATCGATACCTAAAACTAGAATTGTACTATATCTTACTGGCTATTACATCAACTTAGAAGCTTCATCTGTGTTTTACTATGGTGGTTTTAGTGTCTCCGCATACCGCAGCACACGTCATAGCTTTGCAGACGATAAGTACAACCGTTTCAGAGAGAAGAGCGGCCAATGTGAAGATCTGGCTTTAAGTCGAGTCGATAACAAATGACGAAAACGGACGGATTTCTCAGGTTTTTACTACATATGAACACTTTTCACACTCTCCCGTGCAAATCAGCTGCTAGTCCTCCTTTCATGAAGAATCTTAAGGTCCTAGCTCATGTCCAAGGCACCAAAGATAGCTATAAAGTCAATAATCGATACCTAAAACTTGAATTGTACTACTTCTTACTATCTATTACATCAACTTAGAAGCTTCATCTGTGTTCTACTATGATGCTTTTAGTGTCTCCGCATACCGCAGCACGCGACATAGCTTTGCATACGATAAGTACAATCGTTTTAGACATAAATTCGGCCAATGTGACGATCTGGCTTTAAGTCGATTCGATAAGAAATGACGAAAACGGACGGATTTCTCAGGTTTTTACTACATATGAACACTTTTCACATTCTCCCGTACAACTCGGCTGATAGTGCTCCTTTCATGCAGAATCTTAAGGTCCAAGCTCATGTCCAAGGCACCAAAGCCAGCTAAAAAGTCAATAATCGATACCTAAAACTTGAATTGTGCTACTTCTTACTGGCTATTACATCAACTTAGAAGCTTCATCTGTGTTCTACTACTGATCTTTTAGTGTTTCCGCATACCGCAGCACGCGACGTACCTTTGCAGACGATAAGTACAACAGTTTCAGAGAGAAGAGCGGCCAATGTGACGATCTGGCTTTAAGTCGATTCGATAACAAATGACGAAAACCGACGGATTTCTAGGATTTTACTACATATGAACACATTCCACATTCTTCCGTGCAACTCGGCTGCTAGTCCTCCTTTCATGCAGAATCTTAAGGTCCTAGCTCATGTCCAAGGCACCAAAGCCAGCTGAAAAGTCAATAATCGAACCTAAAACTTGAATTGTACTATATCTTACTGGCTATTACATCAACTTACAAGCTTCATCTTGTTTTCTACTATGGTGCTTTTAGTGTCTCCGCATACCGGAGCACGAGACATAGCTTTGCAGACGATAATTAGGACCGTTTCAGAGAGAAGAGCGGCCAATGTGAAGATCTGGCTTTAAGTCGAGTCGATAACAAATGACAAAAACGGACGGATTTCTCAGGTTTTTACTACATGTGAACACTTTTCACATTCTCCCGTGCAACTCGGCAGCTAGTCCTCCTTTCATGCAGAATCTGAAGGTCCTAGCTCATGTCCAAGGAACCAAAGCCAGCTAAAAAGTCAATAATCGATACCTAAAACTTGAATTGGTCTACTTCTTACTGGCTATTACATCAACTTAGAACCTTCATCTGTGTTCTACTATGGTGCTTTTAGTGTCTCCGCATACCGCAGCACGCGACATAGCTTTGCAGACGATAAGTACAATCGTTTCAGAGAGAAGAGCGACCAATGTGACGATCTGGCTTTAAGTCGATTCGATAACAAATGACGAAAACGGACGGATTTCTAGGTTTTTACTACATATGAACACTTTTCACATTGTCCCGTGCAACTCTGCTGCTAGTCCTCCTTTCATGCAGAATCTTAAGGTCATGTCCAAGGCACCAAAGCCAGCTAAAAAGTCAATAATCGATACCTAAAACTTGAATTGGACTACTTCTTTCTGGCTATTACATCAACTTAGAACCTTCATCTGTGTTCTACTATGTTGCTTTTAGTGTCTCCGGATACCGCAGCACGCGACATAGCTTTGCAGACGATAAGTACAATCGTTTCAGAGAGAAGAGCGACCAATGTGACGATCTGGCTTTTAGTCGATTCGGTAACAATGACGAATACGGACGGATTTCTCAGGTTTTTACTACATATGAACACTTTTCACATTCTCCCGTGCAACTCGGCTGCTAGTCCTCCTTTCATGCAGAATCTTAAGGTCCTAGCTCATGTCCAAGGCACCAAAGCCAGCTAAAAAGTCCATAATCGATACCTAAAACGTGATTGTACTACTTCTTACTGGCTATTACATTAAATCAGATGCTTCATCTGTGTTTTACTATGGTGATTTTAGTGTCTCCGCATACCGCAGCATACGTCATATCTTTGCAGACGATAAGTACAACCATTTCAGAGAGAAGAGCGGCCAATGTGACGATCTGGCCTTATGACGATTCGATAAAAAAATGACGATAACGAACGGATTTTTCAGGTTTTTACTGCATATCAACACTTTTCACATTCTTCCGTGCAACTCAGCTGCTAGTCCTCCTTTCATGCAGAATCTTAAGGTCCTAGCTCAAGTCCAAGGCACCAAAGCCCCCTAAAAAGTCAATAATCGATACCTAAAACTTGAATTGTACTACTTCTTACTGGCTATTACATCAACTTAGAAGCTTCATCTGTGTTCTACTATGGTGCTTTTAGTGTCTCCGCATACCGCAGCACGCGACATAGCTTTGCAGACGATAAGTACAACCGTTTCAGAGAGAAGAGCGGCCAATGTGACGATCTGGCTTTAAGTCGATTCGGTAACAAATAACGAAAACGGACGGATTTCTAGGTTTTTACTACATATGAACACATTACACATTCTCCCGTGCAACTCGGCTGCTAGTCCTCCTTTCATGCAGAATCTTAAGGTCCTAGCTCATGTCCAAGGCACCAAAGCCAGCTAAAAAGTCAATAATCGAAACCTAAAACTTGAATTGTACTATATCTTACTGGCTATTACATCAACTTAGAAGCTTCATCTGTTTTCTACTATGGTGCTTTTAGTGTCTCCGCATACCGGAGCACGAGACATACCTTTGCAGACGATAATTAGGACCGTTTCAGAGAGAAGAGCGGCCAATGTGAAGATCTGGCTTTAAGTCGAGTCGATAACAAATGACGAAAACGGACGGATTTCTCAGGTTTTTACTACATATGAACACTTTTCACATTCTCCCGTGCAACTCGGTAGCTAGTCCTCCTTTCATGCAGAATCTTAAGGTCCTAGCTGATGTCCAAGGCACCAAAGCAAGCTAAAAAGTCAATAATCGATACCTAAAACTTAAATTGGACTACTTCTTACTGGCTATTACATTAACTTAGAACCTTCATCTGTGTTCTACTATGGTGCTTTTAGTGTCTCCGGATACCGCAGCACGCGACATAGCTTTGCAGACGATAAGTACAATCGTTTCACAGAGAAGAGCGACCAATGTGACGATCTGGCTTTAAGTCGATTCGGTAACAAATGACGAATACGGACGGATTTCTCAGGTTTTTACTACATATGAACACTTTTCACATTCTCCCGTGCAACTCGGCAGCTAGTCCTCCATTCATGCAGAATCTTAAGGTCCTAGCTCATGTCCAAGGAACCAAAGACAGCTAAAAAGTCAATAATCGATACCTAAAACTTGAATTGGTCTACTTCTTACTGGCTATTACATCAACTTAGAACCTTCATCTGTGTTCTACTATGGTGCTTTTAGTGTCTCCGCATACCGCAGCACGCGACATAGCTTTGCAGACGGTAAGTACAACCATTTCAGAGAGAAGAGCGGCCAATGTGACGATCTGGCCTTATGTCGATTCGATAAAAAAATGACGATAACGAACGGATTTTTCGGACTTTTACTGCATATGAACACTTTTCACATTCTCCCGTGCAACTCGGCTGCTAGTCCACCTTTCATGCAGAATCTTAAAGTCCTAGCTCATGTCCAAGGCACCAAAGCCAGCTAAAAAGTCAATAATCGATACCTAAAACTTGAATTGTACTACTTCTTACTGGCTATTACATCAACTTAGAAGCTTCATCTGTTTTCTACTATGGTGCTTTTAGTGTCTGCGCATACCGCAGCACGCGACATAGCTTTGCAGACGATAAGTACAACCGTTTCAGAGAGAAGAGCGGCCAATGTGACGATCTGGCTTTAAGTCGATTCGATAACAAATGTTGAAAACGGAAGGATTTCTAGGTTTTTACTACATATGAACACATTCCTCATTCTCCCGTGCAACTCGGCTGCTAGTCCTCCTTTCATGCAGAATCTTAAGGTCCTAGCTCATGTCCAAGGCACCAAAGCCAGCTAAAAAGTCAATAATCGATACCTAAAACTTAAATTGTACTACTTCTTACTGGCTATTACATCTTCTTAGAACCTTCATCTGTGTTCTACTATAGTGCTTTGAGAGTCTCCGCATACCGCAGCATGCGACATAGCTTTGCAGACGATAAGTACATCCGTTTCAGAGAGAAGAGCGGCCAATGTGACGATCTGGCTTTTAAGTCGATTCGATACCAAATGACGAAAACGGACGGATTACTCAGGTTTTTACTACATATGAACACTTTTCACATTGTCCCGTGCAACTCAGCTGCTAGTCCTCCTTTCATGCAGAATCTTAACGTCCTAGCTCATGTCCAAGGCACCAAAGCCAGATAAAAAGTCAATAATCACTACCTAAAACTTGAATTGTACTACTTCTTACTGGCTATTACATCAACTTAGAAGCTTCATCTGTGTTCTACTATGGTGCATTTAGTGTCTCCGCATACCGCAGCACGCGACATAGCTTTGCAGACGATAAGTACAACCGTTTCAGAGAGAAGGGCGGCCAATGTGACGATCTGGCTTTAAGTCGATTCGGTAACAAATGACGAAAACGGACGGATTTCTAGGTTTTTACTACATATGAACACATTCCACATTCTCCCATGCAACTCGGGTGCTAGTCCTCCTTTCATGCAGAATCTTAAGGTCCTAGCTCATGTCCAAGGAACCAAAGCCAGCTAAAAAGTCAATAATCGATACCTAAAACTTGAATTGGTCTACTTCTTACTGGCTATTACATCAACTTAGAAGCTTCATCTGTGTTCTACTATGGTGCTTTTAGTGTCTCCGCATACCGCAGCACGCGACATAGCTTTGCAGACGATAAGTACAACCGTTTCAGAGAGAAGAGCGGCCAATGTGACGATCTGGCTTTAAGTCGATTCGGAAACAAATGACGAAAACGGACGGATTTCTAGGTTTTTACTACATATGAACACATTCCACATTCTCCCATGCAACTCGGCTGCTAGTCCTCCTTTCATGCAGAATCTTAAGGTCCTAGCTCATGTCCAGGGCACCAAAGCCAGCTAAAAAGTCAATAATCGAAACCTAAAACTTGAATTGTACTATATCTTACTGGCTATTACATCAACTTAGAAGCTTCATCTGTGTTCTACTATGGTGCTTTTAGTGTCTCCGCATACCGCAGCACGCGACATAGCTTTGCAGACGATAAGTACAACCGTTTCAGAGAGAAGAGCGGCCAATGTGACGATCTGGCTTTAAGTCGATTCGGTAACAAATGACGAAAACGGACGGATTTCTAGGTTTTTACTACATATGAACACATTACACATTCTCCCATGCAACTCGGCTGCTAGTCCTCCTTTCATGCAGAATCTTAAGGTCCTAGCTCATGTCCAAGGCACCAAAGCCAGCTAAAAAGTCAATAATCGAAACCTAAAACTTGAATTGTACTATATCTTACTGGCTATTACATCAACTTAGAAGCTTCATCTGTTTTCTACTATGGTGCTTTTAGTGTCTCCGCATACCGGAGCACGAGACATACCTTTGCAGACGATAATTAGGACCGTTTCAGAGAGAAGAGCGGCCAATGTGAAGATCTGGCTTTAAGTCGAGTCGATAACAAATGACGAAAACGGACGGATTTCTCAGGTTTTTACTACATATGAACACTTTTCACATTCTCCCGTGCAACTCGGTAGCTAGTCCTCCTTTCATGCAGAATCTTAAGGTCCTAGCTGATGTCCAAGGCACCAAAGCAAGCTAAAAAGTCAATAATCGATACCTAAAACTTAAATTGGACTACTTCTTACTGGCTATTACATCAACTTAGAACCTTCATCTGTGTTCTACTATGGTGCTTTTAGTGTCTCCGGATACCGCAGCACGCGACATAGCTTTGCAGACGATAAGTACAATCGTTTCACAGAGAAGAGCGACCAATGTGACGATCTGGCTTTAAGTCGATTCGGTAACAAATGACGAATACGGACGGATTTCTCAGGTTTTTACTACATATGAACACTTTTCACATTCTCCCGTGCAACTCGGCAGCTAGTCCTCCATTCATGCAGAATCTTAAGGTCCTAGCTCATGTCCAAGGAACCAAAGACAGCTAAAAAGTCAATAATCGATACCTAAAACTTGAATTGTACTACTCCTTACTGGCTATTACATCAACTTAGAACCTTCATCTGTGTTCTACTATGGTGCTTTTAGTGTCTCCGCATACCGCAGCACGCGACATAGCTTTGCAGACGATAAGTACAATCGTTTCAAGGAGAAGAGCGACCAATGTGACGATCTGGCTGTAAGTCGATTTGATAACGAATGACGAAAACGGACGGATTTCTAGGTTTTTACTACATATGAATACTTTTCACATTGTCCCGTGCAACTCTGCTGCTAGTCCTCCTTTCATGCAGAATCTTAAAGTCCTAGCTCATGTCCAAGGCACCAAAGCCAGCTAAAAAGTCAATAATCGATACCTAAAACTTGAATTGTACTACTTCTTACTGGCTATTACATTAAATTAGATGCTTCATCTGTGTTTTACTATGGTGGTTTTAGTGTCTCCGCATACCGCAGCACACGTCATATCTTTGCAGACGGTAAGTACAACCATTTCAGAGAGAAGAGCGGCCAATGTGACGATCTGGCCTTATGTCGATTCGATAAAAAAATGACGATAACGAACGGATTTTTCGGACTTTTACTGCATATGAACACTTTTCACATTCTCCCGTGCAACTCGGCTGCTAGTCCACCTTTCATGCAGAATCTTAAAGTCCTAGCTCATGTCCAAGGCACCAAAGCCAGCTAAAAAGTCAATAATCGATACCTAAAACTTGAATTGTACTACTTCTTACTGGCTATTACATCAACTTAGAAGCTTCATCTGTTTTCTACTATGGTGCTTTTAGTGTCTGCGCATACCGCAGCACGCGACATAGCTTTGCAGACGATAAGTACAACCGTTTCAGAGAGAAGAGCGGCCAATGTGACGATCTGGCTTTAAGTCGATTCGATAACAAATGTTGAAAACGGAAGGATTTCTAGGTTTTTACTACATATGAACACATTCCTCATTCTCCCGTGCAACTCGGCTGCTAGTCCTCCTTTCATGCAGAATCTTAAGGTCCTAGCTCATGTCCAAGGCACCAAAGCCAGCTAAAAAGTCAATAATCGATACCTAAAACTTAAATTGTACTACTTCTTACTGGCTATTACATCAACTTAGAAGCTTCATCTGTGTTCTACTATAGTGCTTTGAGAGTCTCCGCATACCGCAGCATGCGACATAGCTTTGCAGACGATAAGTACATCCGTTTCAGAGAGAAGAGCGGCCAATGTGACGATCTGGCTTTAAGTCGATTCGGTAACAAATGACGAAAACGGACGGATTTCTAGGTTTTTACTACATATGAACACATTCCACATTCTCACATGCAACTCGGGTGCTAGTCCTCCTGTCATGCAGAATCTTAAGGTCCTAGCTCATGTCCAAGGAACCAAAGCCAGCTAAAAAGTCAATAATCGATACCTAAAACTTGAATTGGTCTACTTCTTACTGGCTATTACATCAACTTAGAAGCTTCATCTGTGTTCTACTATGGTGCTTTTAGTGTCTCCGCATACCGCAGCACGCGACATAGCTTTGCAGACGATAAGTACAACCGTTTCAGAGAGAAGAGCGGCCAATGTGACGATCTGGCTTTAAGTCGATTCGGTAACAAATGACGAAAACGGACGGATTTCTAGGTTTTTACTACATATGAACACATTCCACATTCTCCCATGCAACTCGGCTGCTAGTCCTCCTTTCATGCAGAATCTTAAGGTCCTAGCTCATGTCCAGGGCACCAAAGCCAGCTAAAAAGTCAATAATCGAAACCTAAAACTTGAATTGTACTATATCTTACTGGCTATTACATCAACTTAGAAGCTTCATCTGTGTTCTACTATGGTGCTTTTAGTGTCTCCGCATACCGCAGCACGCGACATAGCTTTGCAGACGATAAGTACAACCGTTTCAGAGAGAAGAGCGGCCAATGTGACGATCTGGCTTTAAGTCGATTCGGTAACAAATGACGAAAACGGACGGATTTCTAGGTTTTTACTACATATGAACACATTACACATTCTCCCATGCAACTCGGCTGCTAGTCCTCCTTTCATGCAGAATCTTAAGGTCCTAGCTCATGTCCAAGGCACCAAAGCCAGCTAAAAAGTCAATAATCGAAACCTAAAACTTGAATTGTACTATATCTTACTGGCTATTACATCAACTTAGAAGCTTCATCTGTTTTCTACTATGGTGCTTTTAGTGTCTCCGCATACCGGAGCACGAGACATACCTTTGCAGACGATAATTAGGACCGTTTCAGAGAGAAGAGCGGCCAATGTGAAGATCTGGCTTTAAGTCGAGTCGATAACAAATGACGAAAACGGACGGATTTCTCAGGTTTTTACTACATATGAACACTTTTCACATTCTCCCGGGCAACTCGGTAGCTAGTCCTCCTTTCATGCAGAATCTTAAGGTCCTAGCTCATGTCCAAGGCACCAAAGCAAGTTAAAAAGTCAATAATCGATACCTAAAACTTGAATTGGACTACTTCTTACTGGCTATTACATCAACTTAGAACCTTCATCTGTGTTCTACTATGGTGCTTTTAGTGTCTCCGGATACCGCAGCACGCGACATAGCTTTGCAGACGATAAGTACAATCGTTTCAGAGAGAAGAGCGACCAATGTGACGATCTGGCTTTAAGTCGATTCGGTAACAAATGACGAATACGGACGGATTTCTCAGGTTTTTACTACATATGAACACTTTTCACATTCTCCCGTGCAACTCGGCAGCTAGTCCTCCATTCATGCAGAATCGTAAGGTCCTAGCTCATGTCCAAGGAACCAAAGCCAGCTAAAAAGTCAATAATCGATACCTAAAACTTGAATTGGTCTACTTCTTACTGGCTATTACATCAACTTAGAACCTTCATCTGTGTTCTACTATGGTGCTTTTAGTGTCTCCGCATACCGCAGCACGCGACATAGCTTTGCAGACGATAAGTACAGTCGTTTCAAGGAGAAGAGCGACCAATGTGACGATCTGGCTTTAAGTCGATTCGATAACAAATGACGAAAACCGACGGATTTCTAGGTTTTTACTACATATGAATACTTTTCACATTGTCCCGTGCAACTCTGCTGCTAGTCCTCCTTTCATGCAGAATCTTAAAGTCCTAGCTCATGTCCAAGGCACCAAAGCCAGCTAAAAAGTCAATAATCGATACCTAAAACTTGAATTGTACTACATCTTACTGGCTATTACATTAAATTAGATGCTTCATCTGTGTTTTACTATGGTGGTTTTAGTGTCTCCGCATACCGCAGCACACGTCATATCTTTGCAGACGATAAGTACAACCATTTCAGAGAGAAGAGCGGCCAATGTGACGATCTGGCCTTATGTCGATTCGATAAAAAAATGACGATAACGAACGGATTTTTCGGACTTTTACTGCATATGAACACTTTTCACATTCTCCCGTGCAACTCGGCTGCTATTCCACCTTTCATGCAGAATCTTAAAGTCCTAACTCATGTCCAAGGCACCAAAGCCAGCTAAAAAGTCAATAATCGATACCTAAAACTTGAATTGTACTACTTCTTACTGGCTATTACATCAACTTAGAAGCTTCATCTGTTATCTACTATGGTGCTTTTACTGTCTGCGCATACCGCAGCACGCGACATAGCTTTGCAGACGATAAGTACAACCGTTTCAGAGAGAAGAGCGGCCAATGTGACGATCTGGCTTTAAGTCGATTCGATAACAAATGTTGAAAACGGAAGGATTTCTAGGCTTTTACTACATATGAACACATTCCTCATTCTCCCGTGCAACTCGGCTGCTAGTCCTCCATTCATGCAGAATCTTAAGGTCCTAGCTCATGTCCAAGGCACCAAAGCCAGCTAAAAAGTCAATAATCGATACCTAAAACTTAAATTGTACTACTTCTTACTGGCTATTACATCAACTTAGAAGCTTCATCTGTGTTCTGCTATACTGCTTTGAGAGTCTCCGCATACCGCAGCATGCGACAGCTTTGCAGACGATAAGTACATCCGTTTCAGAGAGAATAGCGGCCAATGTGACGATCTGGCTTTAAGTCGATTCGGTAACAAATGACGAAAACGGACGTATTTCTAGGTTTTTACTACATATGAACACATTCCACATTCTCCCATGCAACTCGGATGCTAGTCCTCCTTTCATGCAGAATCTTAAGGTCCTAGCTCATGTCCAGGGCACCAAAGCCAGCTAAAAAGTCAATAATCGAAACCTAAAACTTGAATTGTACTATATCTTACTGGCTATTACATCAACTTAGAAGCTTCATCTGTGTTCTACTATGGTGCTTTTAGTGTCTCCGCATACCGCAGCACGCGACATAGCTTTGCAGACGATAAGTACAACCGTTTCAGAGAGAAGAGCGGCCAATGTGACGATCTGGCTTTAAGTCGATTCGGTAACAAATGACGAAAACGGACGGATTTCTAGGTTTTTACTACATATGAACACATTACACATTCTCCCATGCAACTCGGCTGCTAGTCCTCCTTTCATGCAGAATCTTAAGGTCCTAGCTCATGTCCAAGGCACCAAAGCCAGCTAAAAAGTCAATAATCGAAACCTAAAACTTGAATTGTACTATATCTTACTGGCTATTACATCAACTTAGAAGCTTCATCTGTTTTCTACTATGGTGCTTTTAGTGTCTCCGCATACCGGAGCACGAGACATACCTTTGCAGACGATAATTAGGACCGTTTCAGAGAGAAGAGCGGCCAATGTGAAGATCTGGCTTTAAGTCGAGTCGATAACAAATGACGAAAACGGACGGATTTCTCAGGTTTTTACTACATATGAACACTTTTCACATTCTCCCGTGCAACTCGGTAGCTAGTCCTCCTTTCATGCAGAATCTTAAGGTCCTAGCTGATGTCCAAGGCACCAAAGCAAGTTAAAAATTCAATAATCGATACCTAAAACCTTAATTGGACTACATCTTACTGGCTATTACATCAACTTAGAACCTTCATCTGTGTTCTACTATGGTGCTTTTAGTGTCTCCGGATACCGCAGCACGCGACATAGCTTTGCAGACGATAAGTACAATCGTTTCACAGAGAAGAGCGACCAATGTGACGATCTGGCTTTAAGTCGATTCGGTAACAAATGACGAATACGGACGGATTTCTCAGGTTTTTACTACATATGAACACTTTTCACATTCTCCCGTGCAACTCGGCAGCTAGTCCTCCATTCATGCAGAATCGTAAGGTCCTAGCTCATGTCCAAGGAACCAAAGCCAGCTAAAAAGTCAATAATCGATACCTAAAACTTGAATTGGTCTACTTCTTACTGGCTATTACATCAACTTAGAACCTTCATCTGTGTTCTACTATGGTGCTTTTAGTGTCTCCGCATACCGCAGCACGCGACATAGCTTTGCAGACGATAAGTACAGTCGTTTCAAGGAGAAGAGCGACCAATGTGACGATCTGGCTTTAAGTCGATTCGATAACAAATGACGAAAACCGACGGATTTCTAGGTTTTTACTACATATGAATACTTTTCACATTGTCCCGTGCAACTCTGCTGCTAGTCCTCCTTTCATGCAGAATCTTAAAGTCCTAGCTCATGTCCAAGGCACCAAAGCCAGCTAAAAAGTCAATAATCGATACCTAAAACTTGAATTGTACTACATCTTACTGGCTATTACATTAAATTAGATGCTTCATCTGTGTTTTACTATGGTGGTTTTAGTGTCTCCGCATACCGCAGCACACGTCATATCTTTGCAGACGATAAGTACAACCATTTCAGAGAGAAGAGCGGCCAATGTGACGATCTGGCCTTATGTCGATTCGATAAAAAAATGACGATAACGAACGGATTTTTCGGACTTTTACTGCATATGAACACTTTTCACATTCTCCCGTGCAACTCGGCTGCTATTCCACCTTTCATGCAGAATCTTAAAGTCCTAACTCATGTCCAAGGCACCAAAGCCAGCTAAAAAGTCAATAATCGATACCTAAAACTTGAATTGTACTACTTCTTACTGGCTATTACATCAACTTAGAAGCTTCATCTGTTATCTACTATGGTGCTTTTACTGTCTGCGCATACCGCAGCACGCGACATAGCTTTGCAGACGATAAGTACAACCGTTTCAGAGAGAAGAGCGGCCAATGTGACGATCTGGCTTTAAGTCGATTCGATAACAAATGTTGAAAACGGAAGGATTTCTAGGCTTTTACTACATATGAACACATTCCTCATTCTCCCGTGCAACTCGGCTGCTAGTCCTCCATTCATGCAGAATCTTAAGGTCCTAGCTCATGTCCAAGGCACCAAAGCCAGCTAAAAAGTCAATAATCGATACCTAAAACTTAAATTGTACTACTTCTTACTGGCTATTACATCAACTTAGAAGCTTCATCTGTGTTCTGCTATACTGCTTTGAGAGTCTCCGCATACCGCAGCATGCGACAGCTTTGCAGACGATAAGTACATCCGTTTCAGAGAGAATAGCGGCCAATGTGACGATCTGGCTTTAAGTCGATTCGGTAACAAATGACGAAAACGGACGTATTTCTAGGTTTTTACTACATATGAACACATTCCACATTCTCCCATGCAACTCGGATGCTAGTCCTCCTTTCATGCAGAATCTTAAGGTCCTAGCTCATGTCCAGGGCACCAAAGCCAGCTAAAAAGTCAATAATCGAAACCTAAAACTTGAATTGTACTATATCTTACTGGCTATTACATCAACTTAGAAGCTTCATCTGTGTTCTACTATGGTGCTTTTAGTGTCTCCGCATACCGCAGCACGCGACATAGCTTTGCAGACGATAAGTACAACCGTTTCAGAGAGAAGAGCGGCCAATGTGACGATCTGGCTTTAAGTCGATTCGGTAACAAATGACGAAAACGGACGGATTTCTAGGTTTTTACTACATATGAACACATTACACATTCTCCCATGCAACTCGGCTGCTAGTCCTCCTTTCATGCAGAATCTTAAGGTCCTAGCTCATGTCCAAGGCACCAAAGCCAGCTAAAAAGTCAATAATCGAAACCTAAAACTTGAATTGTACTATATCTTACTGGCTATTACATCAACTTAGAAGCTTCATCTGTTTTCTACTATGGTGCTTTTAGTGTCTCCGCATACCGGAGCACGAGACATACCTTTGCAGACGATAATTAGGACCGTTTCAGAGAGAAGAGCGGCCAATGTGAAGATCTGGCTTTAAGTCGAGTCGATAACAAATGACGAAAACGGACGGATTTCTCAGGTTTTTACTACATATGAACACTTTTCACATTCTCCCGTGCAACTCGGTAGCTAGTCCTCCTTTCATGCAGAATCTTAAGGTCCTAGCTGATGTCCAAGGCACCAAAGCAAGTTAAAAATTCAATAATCGATACCTAAAACCTTAATTGGACTACATCTTACTGGCTATTACATCAACTTAGAACCTTCATCTGTGTTCTACTATGGTGCTTTTAGTGTCTCCGGATACCGCAGCACGCGACATAGCTTTGCAGACGATAAGTACAATCGTTTCACAGAGAAGAGCGACCAATGTGACGATCTGGCTTTAAGTCGATTCGGTAACAAATGACGAATACGGACGGATTTCTCAGGTTTTTACTACATATGAACACTTTTCACATTCTCCCGTGCAACTCGGCAGCTAGTCCTCCATTCATGCAGAATCGTAAGGTCCTAGCTCATGTCCAAGGAACCAAAGCCAGCTAAAAAGTCAATAATCGATACCTAAAACTTGAATTGGTCTACTTCTTACTGGCTATTACATCAACTTAGAACCTTCATCTGTGTTCTACTATGGTGCTTTTAGTGTCTCCGCATACCGCAGCACGCGACATAGCTTTGCAGACGATAAGTACAATCGTTTCAAGGAGAAGAGCGACCAATGTGACGATCTGGCTTTAAGTCGATTCGATAACAAATGACGAAAACGGACGGATTTCTAGGTTTTTACTACATATGAGTACTTTTCACATTGTCCCGTGCAACTCTGCTGCTAGTCCTCCTTTCATGCAGAATCTTAAGGTCCTAGCTCATGTCCAAGGCACCAAAGCCAGCTAAAAAGTCAATAATCGATACCTAAAACTTGAATTGTACTACTTCTTACTGGCTATTACATTAAATTAGATGCTTCATCTGTGTTTTACTATGGTGGTTTTAGTGTCTCCGCATACCGCAGCACAAGTCATATCTTTGCAGACGATAAGTACAACCATTTCAGAGAGAAGAGCGGCCAATGTGACGATCTGGCCTTATGTCGATTCGATAAAAAAATGACGATAACGAACGGATTTTTCGGACTTTTACTGCATATGAACACTTTTCACATTCTCCCGTGCAACTCGGCTGCTAGTCCACCTTTCATGCAGAATCTTAAAGTCCTAGCTCATGTCCAAGGCACAAAAGCCAGCTAAAAAGTCAATAATCGATACCTAAAACTTGAATTGTACTACTTCTTACTGGCTATTACATCAACTTAGAAGCTTCATCTGTTATCTACTATGGTGCTTTTACTGTCTGCGCATACCGCAGCACGCGACATAGCTTTGCAGACGATAAGTACAACCGTTTCAGAGAGAAGAGCGGCCAATGTGACGATCTGGCTTTAAGTCGATTCGATAACAAATGTTGAAAACGGAAGGATTTCTAGGTTTTTACTACATATGAACACATTTCTCATTCTACCGTGCAACTCGGCTGCTAGTCCTCCTTTCATGCAGAATCTTAAGGTCCTAGCTCATGTCCAAGGCACCAAAGCCAGCTAAAAAGTCAATAATCGATACCTAAAACTTAAATTGTACTACTTCTTACTGGCTATTACATCAACTTAGAAGCTTCATCTGTGTTCTACTATACTGCTTTGAGAGTCTCCGCATACCGCAGCATGCGACAGCTTTGCAGACGATAAGTACATCCGTTTCAGAGAGAAGAGCGGCCAATGTGACGATCTGGCTTTTAAGTCGATTCGATAACAAATGACGAAAACGGACGGATTACTCAGGTTTTTACTACATATGGACACTTTTCACATTGTCCCGTGCAACTCAGCTGCTAGTCCTCCTTTCATGCAGAATCTTAACGTCCTAGCTCATGTCCAAGGCACCAAAGCCAGATAAAAAGTCAATAATCACTACCTAAAACTTGAATTGTACTACTTCTTACTGGCTATTACATCAACTTAGAACCTTCATCTGTGTTCTACTATGGTGCTTTTAGTGTCTCCGCATACCGCAGCACGCGACATAGCTCTGCAAACGATAAGTACAATCGTTTCAAGGAGAAGAGAGACCAATGTGACGATCTGGCTTTAAGTCGATTCGATAACAAATGACGAAAAGGGACGGATTTCTAGGTTTTTACTACATATGAATACTTTTCACATTGTCCCGTGCAACTCTGTTGCTAGTCCTCCTTTCATGCAGAATCTTAAAGTCCTAGCTCATGTCCAAGGCACCAAAGCCAGCTAAAAAGTCAATAATCGATACCTAAAACTTGAATTGTACTACTTCTTACTGGCTATTACATTAAATTAGATGCTTCATCTGTGTTTTACTATGGTGGTTTTAGTGTCTCCGCATACCGCAGCACACGTCATATCTTTGCAGACGATAAGTACAACCATTTCAGAGAGAAGAGCGGCCAATGTGACGATCTGGCCTTATGTCGATTCGATAAAAAAATGACGATAACGAACGGATTTTTCGGACTTTTACTGCATATGAACACTTTCCACATTCTCCCGTGCAACTCGGCTGCTAGTCCACCTTTCATGCAGAATCTTAAAGTCCTAGCTCATGTCCAAGGCACCAAAGCCAGCTAAAAAGTCAATAATCACTACCTAAAACTTGAATTGTACTACTTCTTACTGGCTATTACATCAACTTAGAAGCTTCATCTGTGTGCTACTATGGTGCATTTAGTGTCTCCGCATACCGCAGCACGCGACATAGCTTTGCAGACGATAAGTACAACCGTTTCAGAGAGAAGGGCGGCCAATGTGACGATCTGGCTTTAAGTCGATTCGGTAACAAATGACGAAAACGGACGGATTTCTAGGTTTTTACTACATATGAACACATTCCACATTCTCTCATGCAACTCGGCTGCTAGTCCTCCTTTCATGCAGAATCTTAAGGTCCTAGCTCATGTCCAAGGAACCAAAGCCAGCTAAAAAGTCAATAATCGATACCTAAAACTTGAATTGGTCTACTTCTTACTGGCTATTACATCAACTTAGAAGCTTCATCTGTGTTCTACTATGGTGCTTTTAGTGTCTCCGCACACCGCAGCACGCGACATAGCTTTGCAGACGATAAGTACAACCGTTTCAGAGAGAAGAGCGCCAATGTGACGATCTGGCTTTAAGTCGATTCGGTAACAAATGACGAAAACGGACGGATTTCTAGGTTTTTACTACATATGAACACATTCCACATTCTCCCATGCAACTCGGCTGCTAGTCCTCCTTTCATGCAGAATCTTAAGGTCCTAGCTCATGTCCAGGGCACCAAAGCCAGCTAAAAAGTCAATAATCGAAACCTAAAACTTGAATTGTACTATATCTTACTGGCTATTACATCAACTTAGAAGCTTCATCTGTGTTCTACTATGGTGCTTTTAGTGTCTCCGCATACCGCAGCACGCGACAAGGCTTTGCAGACGATAAGTACAACCGTTTCAGAGAGAAGAGCGGCCAATGTGACGATCTGGCTTTAAGTCGATTCGGTAACAAATGAAGAAAACGGACGGATTTCTAGGTTTTTACTACATATGAACACATTACACATTCTCCCATGCAACTCGGCTGCTAGTCCTCCTTTCATGCAGAATCTTAAGGTCCTAGCTCATGTCCAAGGCACCAAAGCCAGCTAAAAAGTCAATAATCGAAACCTAAAACTTGAATTGTACTATATCTTACTGGCTATTACATCAACTTAGAAGCTTCATCTGTTTTCTACTATGGTGCTTTTAGTGTCTTCGCATACCGGAGCACGAGACATACCTTTGCAGACGATAATTAGGACCGTTTCAGAGAGAAGAGCGGCCAATGTGAAGATCTGGCTTTAAGTCGATTCGGTAACAAATGACGAATACGGACGGATTTCTCAGGTTTTTACTACATATGAACACTTTTCACATTGTCCCGTGCAACTCTGCTGCTAGTCCTCCTTTCATGCAGAATCTTAAAGTCCTAGCTCATGTCCAAGGCAACAAAGCCAGCTAAAAAGTCAATAATCGATACCTAAAACTTGAATTGTACTACTTCTTACTGGCTATTACATCAACTTAGAAGCTTCATCTGTTATCTACTATGGTACTTTTAGTGTCTGCGCATACCGCAGCACGCGACATAGCTTTGCAGACGATAAGTACAACCGTTTCAGAGAGAAGAGCGGCCAATGTGACGATCTGGCTTTAAGTCGATTCGATAACAAATGTTGAAAACGGAAGGATTTCTAGGTTTTTACTACATATGAACACATTCCTCATTCTCCCGTGCAACTCGGCTGCTAGTCCTCCTTTCATGCAGAATCTTAAGGTCCTAGCTCATGTCCAAGGCACCAAAGCCAGCTAAAAAGTCAATAATCGATACCTAAAACTTAAATTGTACTACTTCTTACTGGCTATTACATCAACTTAGAAGCTTCACCTGTGTTCTACTATACTGCTTTGAGAGTCTCCGCATACCGCAGCATGCGACATAGCTTTGCAGACGATAAGTACATCCGTTTCAGAGAGAAGAGCGGCCAATGTGACGATCTGGCTTTTAAGTCGATTCGATAACAAATGACGAAAACGGACGGATTACTCAGGTTTTTACTACATATGAACACTTTTCACATTGTCCCGTGCAACTCAGCTGCTAGTCCTCCTTTCATGCAGAATCTTAACGTCCTAGCTCATGTCCAAGGCACCAAAGCCAGATAAAAAGTCAATAATCACTACCTAAAACTTGAATTGTACTACTTCTTACTGGCTATTACATCAACTTAGAAGCTTCATCTGTGTTCTACTATGGTGCATTTATGGTCTCCGCATACCGCAGCACGCGACATAGCTTTGCAGACGATAAGTACAACCGTTTCAGAGAGAAGAGCGGCCAATGTGACGATCTGGCTTTAAGTCGATTCGGTAACAAATGACGAAAACGGACGGATTTCTAGGTTTTTACTACATATGAACACATTCCACATTCTCCCATGCAACTCGGCTGCTAGTCCTCCTTTCATGCAGAATCTTAAGGTCCTAGCTCATGTCCAAGGAACCAAAGCCAGCTAAAAAGTCAATAATCGATACCTAAAACTTGAATTGGTCTACTTCTTACTGGCTATTACATCAACTTAGAACCTTCATCTGTCTTCTACTATGGTGCTTTTAGTGTCTCCGGATACCGCAGCACGCGACAGAGCTTTGCAGTCGATAAGTACAATCGTTTCAGACAGAAGAGCGACCAATGTGACGATCTGGCTTTAATTCTATTCGGTAACAAATGACGAATACGGACGGATTTCTCAGGTTTTTACTACATATGAACACTTTTCACATTCTCCCGTGCAACTCGGCTGCTAGTCCTCCTTTCATGCAGATTCTTAAGGTCCTAGCTCATGTCCAAGGCACCAAAGCCAGCTAAAAATTCCATAATCGATACCTAAAACTTGAATTGTACTACTTCTTACTGGCTATTACTTTAAATTAGATGCTTCATCTGTGTTTTACTATGGTGGTTTTAGTGTCTCCGCATACCGCAGCACACGTCATATCTTTGCAGACGATAAGTACAACCTTTTCAGGAGAAGAGCGGCCAATGTGACGATCTGGCCTTATGTGATTCGATAAAAAAATGACGATAACGAACGGATTTTTCGGGTTTTTACTGCATATGAACACTTTTCACATTCTCCCGTGCAACTCGGCTGCTAGTCCTCCTTTCATGCAGAATCTTAAGGTCCTAGCTCGAGTCCAAGGCACCAAAGCCACCTAAAAAGTCAATAATCGATACCTAAAACTTGAATTGTACTACTTCTTACTGGCTATTACATCAACTTAGAAGCTTCATCTGTGTTCTACTATGGTGCTTTTAGTGTCTCCGCATACCGCAGCACGCGACATAGCTTTGCAGACGATAAGTACAACCGTTTCAGAGAGAAGAGCGGCCAATGTGACGATCTGGCTTTAAGTCGATTCGGTAACAAATGACGAAAACGGACGGATTTCTAAGTTTTTACTACATATGAACACATTCCACTTTCTCCTGTGCAAGTCGGCTGCTAGTCCTCCTTTCATGCAGAATCTTAAGGTCCTAGCTCATGTCCAAGGCACCAAAGCCAGCTAAAAAGTCAATAATCGAAACCTAAAACTTGAATTGTACTATGTCTTACTGGCTATTACATCAACTTAGAAGCTTCATCTGTTTTCTACCAAGGTGATTTTAGTGTCTCCGCATACCGCAGCACGCGACATAGCTTTGCAGACGATAAGTACAACCGTTTCAGAGAGAAGAGCGGCCAATGTGACGATCTGGCTTTATGTCGATTCGGTAACAAATGACGAAAACGGACGGATTTCTAGGTTTTTACTACATATGAACACTTTTCACATTCTCCCGTGCAACTCTGCAGCTAGGCCTCCATTCATGCAGAATCTTAAGGTCCTAGCTCATGTCCAAGGAACCAAAGCCAGCTAAAAAGTCAATAATCGATACCTAAAACTTGAATTGGACTACTTCTTACTGGCTATTACATCAACTTAGAAGCTTCGTCTGTGTTCTACTATGGTGCTTTTAGTGTCTGCGCAAACCGCAGCACGCGACATAGCTTTGCAGACGATAAGTACAACCGATTCGGAGAGAAGAGCGGCCAATGTAACGATCTGGCTTTAAGTCGATTCGAGAACAAATGACGAAAACGGACGGATTTCTAATGTTTTTGCTACATGTGAACACTTTTCACATTCACCCGTGCAACTCGGCTGATAGTCCTCCTTTCATGCAGAATATCAAGGTCCTAGCTCATGTCCAAGGCACAAAAGCAAGCTAAAAAGTCAATTATCGATACCTAAAACTTGAGTTGTACTACTTCTTACTGGCTATTACATCAACTTGGAAGCTTCATCTGTTTTCTACTATGGTGCTTTTAGTGTCTGCGCAAACCGCAGCACGCGACATAGCTTTGCAGACGATAAGTACAACCGATTCGGAGAGAAGAGCGGCCAATGTGACGATCTGGCCTTATGTCGATTCGATAAAAAAATGACGATAACGAACGGATTTTTCGGGTTTTTACTGCATATGAACACTTTTCACATTCTCCCGTGCAACTCGGCTGCTAGTCCTCCTTTCATGCAGAATCTTAAGGTCCTAGCTCGAGTCCAAGGCACCAAAGCCACCTAAAAAGTCAATAATCGATACCTAAAACTTGAATTGTACTACTTCTTACTGGCTATTACATCAACTTAGAAGCTTCATCTGTGTTCTACTATGGTGCTTTTAGTGTCTCCGCATACCGCAGCACACGTCATATCTTTGCAGACGATAAGTACAACCATTTCAGAGAGAAGAGCGGCCAATATGACGTTCTGGCCTTATGTCGATTCGATAAAAAATGATGATAACGAACGGATTTTTCGGGTTTTTACTGCATATGAACACTTTTCTCATTCTCCCGTCCAACTCGGCTGCTAGTCCTCCTTTCATGCAGAATGTTAAGGTCCTAGCTCATGTCCAAGGCAACAAAGCCAGCTAAAAAGTCAATAATCGATACCTAAAACTTGAATTGGTCTACTTCTTACTGGCTATTACATCAACCTAGAACCTTCATCTGTGTTCTACTATGGTGCTTTTAGTGTCTCCGCATACCGCAGCACGCGACATAGCTTTGCAGACGATAAGTACAATCGTTTCAGAGAGAAGAGCGACCAATGTGACGATCTGGCTTTAAGTCGATTCGATAACAAATGACAAAAACGGACAGATTTCTAGGTTTTTACTACAAATGAACACTTTTCACATTCTCCCGTGCAACTCGGCTGCTAGTCCTCCTTTCATGCAGAATCTTAAGGTCCTAGCTCATGTCCAAGGCACCAAAGCCAGCTAAAAAGTCAATAATCGATAAATAAAACTTGAATTGGACTTCTTCTTACTGGCTATTACATCAACTTAGAACCTTCATCTGTGTTCTACTATGGTGCTTTTAGTGTCTCCGCATACCGCAGCACGCGACATAGCTTTGCAGACGATAAGTACAACCGTTTCAGAGAGAAGAGCGGCCAATGTGACGATCGGGCTTTAAGTCGATTCGGTAACAAATGACGAAAACGGACGGATTTCTAGGTTTTTACTACATATGAACACTTCTCACATTCTCCCTTGCAACGCGGCTGCTAGTCCTCCTTTCATGCAGGATCTTAAGGTCCTAGCTCATGTCCAAGGAACCAAAGCCAGCTAAAAAGTCAATAATCGATACCTAAAACTAGAATTGTACTATATCTTACTGGCTATTACATCAACTTAGAAGCTTCATCTGTGTTTTACTATGGTGGTTTTAGTGTCTCCGCATACCGCAGCACACGTCATAACTTTGCAGACGATAAGTACAACCGTTTCAGAGAGAAGAGCGGCCAATGTGAAGATCTGGCTTTAAGTCGAGTCGATAACAAATGACGAAAACGGACGGATTTCTCAGGTTTTTACTACATATGAACACCTTTCACATTCTCCCGTGCAAATCAGCTGCTAGTCCTCCTTTCATGCAGAATCTTAAGGTCCTAGCTCATGTCCAAGGCACCAAAGCCAGCTAAAAAGTCAATAATCGATAAATAAATCTTGAATTGGACTACTTCTTACTGGCTATTACATCAACTTAGAACCTTCATCTGTGTTCTACTATGGTGCTTTTAGTGTCTCCGCATACCGCAGCACGCGACATAGCTTTGCAGACGATATGTACAACCGTTTCAGAGAGATGAGCGGCCAATGTGACGATCGGGCTTTAAGTCGATTCGGTAACAAATGACGAAAACGGACGGATTTCTAGGTTTTTACTACATATGAACACTTCACACATTCTCCCTTGCAACGCGGCTGCTAGTCCTCTTTTCATGCAGGATCTTAAGGTCCTAGCTCATGTCCAAGGAACCAAAGCCAGCTCAAAAGTCAATAATCGATACCTAAAACTAGAATTGTACTATATCTTACTGGCTATTACATCAACTTAGAAGCTTCATCTGTGTTCTACTATGGTGCTTTTAGTTTCTCCGCATACCGCAGCACGCGACGTAGCTTTGCAGACGATAAGTACAACCGTTTCAGAGAGAAGAGCGGCCAATGTGACGATCTGGCTTTAAGTCGATTCGATAACAAATGACGAAAACGGACGGATTTCTAGGTTTTTACTACATATGAACACATTCCACATTCTTCCGTGCAACTCGGCTGCTAGTCCTCCTTTCATGCAGAATCTTAAGGTCCTAGCTCATGTCCAAGGCACCAAAGCCAGCTAAAAAGTCAATAATCGATACCTAAAACTTGAATTGTACTATATCTTACTGGCTATTACATCAACTTAGAAGCTTCATCTGTTTTCTACTATGGTGCTTTTAGTGTCTCCACATACCGGAGCACGAGACATAGCTTTGCAGACGATAATTAGGACCGTTTCAGTAAGAAGAGCGGCCAATGTGGAGATCTGGCTTTAAGTCGAGTCGATAACAAATGACGAAAACGGACGGATTTCTCAGGTTTTTACTACATATGAACACTTTTCACATTCTCCCGTGCAACTCGGCAGCTAGTCCTCCTTCATGCAGAATCTTAAGTTCCTAGCTCATGTCCAAGGAACCAAAGCCAGCTAAAAAGTCAATAATCAATACCTAAAACTTGAATTGGTCTACTTCTTACTGGCTATTACATCAACTTAGAACCTTCATCTGTGTTCTACTATGGTGCTTTTAGTGTCTCCGCATGCCACAGCACGCGACATAGCTTTGCAGACGATAAGTACAACCGTTTCAGAGAGAAGAGCGGCCAATGTGACGATCTGGCTTTAAGTAGATTCGGTAACAAATGACGAAAACGGACGGATTTCTAGGTTTTTACTACATATGAACACATTCCACATTCTCCCGTGCAACTCGGCTGCTAGTCCGCCTTTCATAAAGAATCTTAAGGTCCTAGCTCATGTCCAAGGCACCAAAGCCAGCTAAAAAGTCAATAATCGAAACCTAAAACTTGAATTGTACTATATCTTACTGGCTTTTACATCAACTTAGAAGCTTCATCTGTTTTCTACTATGGTGCTTTAAGTGTCTCCGCATACCGGAGCACGAGACATAGCTTTGCAGACGAGAATTAGGACCGTTTCAGTGAGAAGAGCGGCCAATGTGATGATCTGGCTTTAAGTCGAGTCGATAACAAATGATGACAACGGACGGATTTCTCAGGTTTTTACTACATATGAACACTTTTCACATTCTCCCGTGCAACTCTGCAGCCCAGCCTCCTTTCATGCAGAATCTTAAGGTCCTAGCTTATGTCCAAGGAACCAAAGCCAGCCAAAAAGTCAATAATCGATACATAAAACTTGAATTGTACTACTTCTTTCTGGCTATTACATCAACTTAGAACCTTCATCTGTGTTCTACTATGGTGCTTTTAGTGTCTCCGCATACCGCAGCACGCGACATAGCTTTGCAGACGATAAGTACAATCGTTTCAGAGAGAAGAGCGACCAATGTGACGATCTGTCTTTAAGTCGATTCGATAACAAATGACAAAAACGGACGGATTACTAGGTTTTTAGTACAAATGAACACTTTTCACATTCTCCCGTGCAACTCGGCTGCTAGTCCTCCTTTCATGCAGAATCTTAAGGTCCTAGCTCATGTCCAAGGCACCAAAGCCAGCTAAAAAGTCAATAATCGATAAATAAATCTTGAATTGGACTACTTCTTACTGGCTATTACATCAACTTAGAACCTTCATCTGTGTTCTACTATGGTGCTTTTAGTGTCTCCGCATACCGCAGCACGCGACATAGCTTTGCAGACGATAAGTACAACCGTTTCAGAGAGAAGAGCGGCCAATGTGACGATCGGGCTTTAAGTCGATTCGGTAACAAATGACGAAAACGGACGGATTTCTAGGTTTTTACTACATATGAACACTTCTCACATTCTCCCTTGCAACGCGGCTGCTAGTCCTCCTTTCTTGCAGGATCTTAAGGTCCTAGCTCATGTCCAAGGAACCAAAGCCAGCTAAAAAGTCAATAATCGATACCTAAAACTAAAATTGTACTATATCTTACTGGCTATTACATCAACTTAGAAGCTTCATCTGTGTTCTACTATGGTGCTTTTAGTGTCTCCGCATACCGCAGCACGCGACATAGCTTTGCAGACGATAAGTACAACCGTTTCAGAGAGAAGAGCGGCCAATGTGACGATCTGGCTTTAAGTCGATTCGGTAACAAATGACGAAAACGGACGGATTCCTAGGTATTAACTACATATGAACACATTCCACATTCTCCCGTGCAACTCGGCTGCTAGTCCTCCTTTCATGCAGAATCTTAAGGTCCTAGCTCATGTCCAAGGCACCAAAGCCAGCTAAAAAGTCAATAATCGAAACCTAAAACTTGAATTGTACTATATCTTACTGGCTATTACATCAACATAGAAGCTTCATCTGTTTTCTACTATGGTGCTTTTAGTGTCTCCGCATACCGGAGCACGAGACATAGCTTTGCAGACGATAATTAGGACCGTTTCAGAGAGAAGAGCGGCCAATGTGGAGATCTGGCTTTAAGTCGAGTCGATAACAAATGACGAAAACGGACGGATTTCTCAGGTTTTTACTACATATGAACACTTTTCACATTCTCCCGTGCAACTCGGCAGCTAGTCCTCCTTTCATGCAGAATCTTAAGTTCCTAGCTCATGTCCAAGGAACCAAAGCCAGCTAAAAAGTCAATAATCAATACCTAAAACTTGAATTGGTCTACTTCTTACTGGCTATTACATCAACTTAGAAGCTTCATCTGTGTTCTACTATGGTGCTTTTAGTGTCTCCGCATGCCACAGCACGCGACATAGCTTTGCAGACGATAAGTACAACCGTTTCAGAGAGAAGAGCGGCCAATGTGACGATCTGGCTTTAAGTAGATTCGGTAACAAATGACGAAAACGGACGGATTTCTAGGTTTTTACTACATATGAACACATTCCACATTCTCCCGTGCAACTCGGCTGCTAGTCCGCCTTTCATAAAGAATCTTAAGGTCCTAGCTCATGTCCAAGGCACCAAAGCCAGCTAAAAAGTCAATAATCGAAACCTAAAACTTGAATTGTACTATATCTTACTGGCTTTTACATCAACTTAGAAGCTTCATCTGTTATCTACTATGGTGCTTTAAGTGTCTCCGCATACCGGAGCACGAGACATAGCTTTGCAGACGAGAATTAGGACCGTTTCAGTGAGAAGAGCGGCCAATGTGATGATCTGGCTTTAAGTCGAGTCGATAACAAATGACGACAAAGGACGGATTTCTCAGGTTTTTACTACATATGAACACTTTTCACATTCTCCCGTGCAACTCTGCAGCCCAGCCTCCTTTCATGCAGAATCTTAAGGTCCTAGCTTATGTCCAAGGAACCAAAGCCAGCCAAAAAGTCAATAATCGATACATAAAACTTGAATTGTACTACTTCTTTCTGGCTATTACATCAACTTAGAACCTTCATCTGTGTTCTACTATGGTGCTTTTAGTGTCTCCGCATACCGCAGCACGCGACATAGCTTTGCAGACGATAAGTACAATCGTTTCAGAGAGAAGAGCGACCAATGTGACGATCTGTCTTTAAGTCGATTCGATAACAAATGACAAAAACGGACGGATTACTAGGTTTTTAATACAAATGAACACTTTTCACATTCTCCCGTGCAACTCGGCTGCTAGTCCTCCTTTCATGCAGAATCTTAAGGTCCTAGCTCATGTCCAAGGCACCAAAGCCAGCTAAAAAGTCAATAATCGATAAATAAATCTTGAATTGGACTACTTCTTACTGGCTATTACATCAACTTAGAACCTTCATCTGTGTTCTACTATGGTGCTTTTAGTGTCTCCGCATACCGCAGCACGCGACATAGCTTTGCAGACGATAAGTACAACCGTTTCAGATAGAAGAGCGGCCAGTGTGACATTCTGGCTTTAAGTCGATTCGATAACAAATGACGAAAACGGACGGAATTCTCAGGTTTTTACTACATATGAACACTTCTCACATTCTCCCGTGCAACGCGGTTGCTAGTCCTCCTTTCATGCAGAATCTTAAGGTCCTAGCTCATGTCCAAGGCACCAAAGCCAGCTAATAAGTCAATAATCGATACCTAAAACTAGAATTGTACTATATCTTACTGGCTATTACATCAACTACGAAGCTTCATCTGTGTTCTACTATGTTGCTTTTAGTGTCTCCGCATTCCGGAGCACGAGACATAGCTTTGCAGACGATAATTACGACGATTTCAGAGAGAAGAGCGGCCAATGTCATGATCTGGCTTTAAGTCGAGTCGATAACAAATGACGAAAACGGACGGATTTCTCAGGTTTTTACTACATATGAACACTTTTCATATTCTCCCGTGCAACTCGGCTGCTAGTCCTCCTTTCGTGCAGAATCTTAAGGACCTAGCTCATGTCCAAGGCACCAAAGCCAGCTAAAAAGTCAATAATCAATACCTAAAACTTGAATTGGTCTACTTCTTACTGGCTATTACATCAACTTAGAGGCTTCATCTGTGTTCTACTATGGTGCTTTTAGTGTCTCCGCATGCCACAGCACGCGACATAGCTTTGCAGACGATAAGTACAACCGTTTCAGAGAGAAGAGCGGCCAGTGTGACGATCTGGCTTTAAGTAGATTCGGTAACAAATGACGAAAACGGACGGATTTCTAGGTTTTTACTACATATGAACACATTCCACATTCTCCCGTGCAACTCGGCTGCTAGTCCTCCTTTCATAAAGAATCTTAAGGTCCTAGCTCATGTCCAAGGCACCAAAGCCAGCTAAAAAGTCAATAATCGAAACCTAAAACTTGAATTGGTCTACTTCTTACTGGCTATTACATCAACTTAGAAGCTTCATCTGTTTTCTACTATGGTGCTTTTAGTGTCTCCGCATTCCGGAGCACGAGACATAGCTTTGCAGACGATAATTAGGACCGTTTCAGTGAGAAGAGCGGCCAATGTGATGATCTGGCTTTAAGTCGAGTCGATAACAAAAGACGACAACGGACGGATTTCTCAGGTTTTTACTACATATGAACACTTTTCACATTCTCCCGTGCAACTCTGCAACCCAGCATCCTTTCATGCAGAATCTTAAGGTCCTAGCTCATGTCCAAGGAAACAAAGCCAGCCAAAAAGTCAATAATCGATACCTAAAACTTGAATTGTACTACTTCTTTCTGGCTATTACATCAACTTAGAACCTTCATCTGTGTTCTACTATGGTGCTTTTAGTGTCTCCGCATACCGCAGCACGCGACATAGCTTTGCAGACGATAAGTACAATCGTTTCAGAGAGAAGAGCGACCAATGTGACGATCTGTCTTTAAGTCGATTCGATAACAAATGACAAAAACGGACGGATTACTAGGTTTTTAATACAAATGAACACTTTTCACATTCTCCCGTGCAACTCGGCTGCTAGTCCTCCTTTCATGCAGAATCTTAAGGTCCTAATCATGTCCAAGGCACCAAAGCCATCTAAAAAGTCAATAATCGATAAATAAATCTTGAATTGGACTACTTCTTACTGGCTATTACATCAACTTAGAACCTTCATCTGTGTTCTACCATGGTGCTTTTAGTGTCTCCGCATACCGCAGCACGCGACATAGCTTTGCAGACGATAAGTACAACCGTTCCAGAGAGAAGAGCGGCCAATGTGACGATCGGGCTTTTAGTCGATTCGGTAACAAATGACGAAAACGGACGGATTTCTAGGTTTTTACTACATATGAACACTTCTCACATTCTCCCTTGCAACTCGGCAGCTAGTCCTCCTTTCATGCAGGATCTTAAGGTCCTAGCTCATGTCCAAGGAACCAAAGCCAGCTAAAAAGTCAATAATCGAAACCTAAAACTTGAATTGTACTATATCTTACTGGCTATTACATCAACATAGAAGCTTCATCTGTTTTCTACTATGGTGCTTTTAGTGTCTCCGCATACCGGAGCACGAGACATAGCTTTGCAGACGATAATTAGGACCGTTTCAGAGAGAAGAGCGGCCAATGTGATGATCTGGCTTTAAGTCGAGTCGATAACAAATGACGAAAACGGACGGATTTCTCAGGTTTTTACTACATATGAACACTTTTCACATTCTCCCGTGCAACTCTGCAGCTAGGCCTCCTTTCATGCAGAATCTTAAGGTCCTAGCTCATGTCCAAGGAACCAAAGCCAGCTAAAAAGTCAATAATCGATACCTAAAACTTGAATTGTACTACTTCTTTCTGGCTATTACATCAACTTAGAACCTTCATCTGTGTTCTACTATGGTGCTTTTAGTGTCTCCGCATACCGCAGCACGCGACATAGCTTTGCAGACGATAAGTACAACCGTTTCAGATAGAAGGGCGGCCAGTGTGACATTCTGGCTTTAAGTCGATTCGATAACAAATGACGAAAACGGACGGAATTCTCAGGTTTTTACTACATATGAACACTTCTCACATTCTCCCGTGCAACGCGGTTGCTAGTCCTCCTTTCATGCAGAATCTTGAGGTCCTAGCTCATGTCCAAGGCACCAAAGCCAGCTAATAGGTCAATAATCGATACCTAAAACTAGAATTGTACTATATCTTACTGGCTATTACATCAACTTCGAAGCTTCATCTGTGTTCTACTATGTTGCTTTTAGTGTCTCCGCATTCCGGAGCACGAGACATAGCTTTGCAGACGATAATTACGACGATTTCAGAGAGAAGAGCGGCCAATGTCATGATCTGGCTTTAAGTCGAGTCGATAACAAATGACGAAAACGGACGGATTTCTCAGGTTTTTACTACATATGAACACTTTTCATATTCTCCCGTGCAACTCGGCTGCTAGTCCTCCTTTCGTGCAGAATCTTAAGGACCCAGCTCATGTCCAAGGCACCAAAGCCAGCTAAAAAGTCAATAATCAATACCTAAAACTTGAATTGGTCTACTTCTTACTGGCTATTACATCAACTTAGAAGCTTCATCTGTGTTCTACTATGGTGCTTTTAGTGTCTCCGCATGCCACAGCACGCGACATAGCTTTGCAGACGATAAGTACAACCGTTTCAGAGAGAAGAGCGGCCAATGTGACGATCTGGCTTTAAGTAGATTCGGTAACAAATGACGAAAACGGACGGATTTCTAGGTTTTTACTACATATGAACACATTCCACATTCTCCCGTGCAACTCGGCTGCTAGTCCTCCTTTCATAAAGAATCTTAAGGTCCTAGCTCATGTCCAAGGCACCAAAGCCAGCTAAAAAGTCAATAATCGAAACCTAAAACTTGAATTGGTCTACTTCTTACTGGCTATTACATCAACTTAGAAGCTTCATCTGTTTTCTACTATGGTGCTTTTAGTGTCTCCGCATTCCGGAGCACGAGACATAGCTTTGCAGACGATAATTAGGACCGTTTCAGTGAGAAGAGCGGCCAATGTGATGATCTGGCTTTAAGTCGAGTCGATAACAAAAGACGACAACGGACGGATTTCTCAGGTTTTTACTACATATGAACACTTTTCACATTCTCCCGTGCAACTCTGCAACCCAGCATCCTTTCATGCAGAATCTTAAGGTCCTAGCTCATGTCCAAGGAAACAAAGCCAGCCAAAAAGTCAATAATCGATACCTAAAACTTGAATTGTACTACTTCTTTCTGGCTATTACATCAACTTAGAACCTTCATCTGTGTTCTACTATGGTGCTTTTAGTGTCTCCGCATACCGCAGCACGCGACATAGCTTTGCAGACGATAAGTACAATCGTTTCAGAGAGAAGAGCGACCAATGTGACGATCTGGCTTTAAGTCGATTCGATAACAAATGACAAAAACGGACGGATTTCTAGGTTTTTAATACAAATGAACACTTTTCACATTCTCCCGTGCAACTCGGCTGCTAGTCCTCCTTTCATGCAGAATCTTAAGGTCCTAATCATGTCCAAGGCACCAAAGCCATCTAAAAAGTCAATAATCGATAAATAAATCTTGAATTGGACTACTTCTTACTGGCTATTACATCAACTTAGAACCTTCATCTGTGTTCTACCATGGTGCTTTTAGTGTCTCCGCATACCGCAGCACGCGACATAGCTTTGCAGACGATAAGTACAACCGTTCCAGAGAGAAGAGCGGCCAATGTGACGATCGGGCTTTTAGTCGATTCGGTAACAAATGACGAAAACGGACGGATTTCTAGGTTTTTACTACATATGAACACTTCTCACATTCTCCCTTGCAACTCGGCAGCTAGTCCTCCTTTCATGCAGGATCTTAAGGTCCTAGCTCATGTCCAAGGAACCAAAGCCAGCTAAAAAGTCAATAATCGACACCTAAAACTAGAATTGTACTATATCTTACTGGCTATTACATCAACTTAGAAGCTTCATCTGTGTTCTACTATGGTGCTTTTAGTGTCTCCGCATACCGCAGCACGCGACATAGCTTTGCAGACGATAAGTACAACCGTTTCAGAGAGAAGAGCGGCCAATGTGACGATCTGGCTTTAAGTCGATTCGGTAACAAATGACGAAAACGGACGTATTCCTAGGTATTAACTACATATGAACACATTCCACATTCTCCCGTGCAACTCGGCTGCTAGTCCTCCTTTCATGCAGAATCTTAAGGTCCTAGCTCATGTCCAAGGCACCAAAGCCAGCTAAAAAGTCAATAATCGAAACCTAAAACTTGAATTGTACTATATCTTACTGGCTATTACATCAACATAGAAGCTTCATCTGTTTTCTACTATGGTGCTTTTAGTGTCTCCGCATACCGGAGCACGAGACATAGCTTTGCAGACGATAATTAGGACCGTTTCAGAGAGAAGAGCGGCCAATGTGATGATCTGGCTTTAAGTCGAGTCGATAACAAATGACGAAAACGGACGGATTTCTCAGGTTTTTACTACATATGAACACTTTTCACATTCTCCCGTGCAACTCTGCAGCTAGGCCTCCTTTCATGCAGAATCTTAAGGTCCTAGCTCATGTCCAAGGAACCAAAGCCAGCTAAAAAGTCAATAATCGATACCTAAAACTTGAATTGGACTACTTCTTACTGGCTATTACATCAACTTAGAACCTTCATCTGTGTTCTACTATGGTGCTTTTAGTGTCTCCGCATACCGCAGCACGCGACATAGCTTTGCAGACGATAAGTACAACCGTTTCAGATAGAAGAGCGGCCAGTGTGACATTCTGGCTTTAAGTCGATTCGATAACAAATGACGAAAACGGACGGAATTCTCAGGTTTTTACTACATATGAACACTTCTCACATTCTCCCGTGCAACGCGGTTGCAAGTCCTCCTTTCATGCAGAATCTTGAGGTCCTAGCTCATGTCCAAGGCACCAAAGCCAGCTAATAGGTCAATAATCGATACATAAAACTTGAATTGTACTATATCTTACTGGCTTTTACATCAACTTAGAAGCTTCATCTGTTTTCTACTATGGTGCTTTAAGTGTCTCCGCATACCGGAGCACGAGACATAGCTTTGCAGACGAGAATTAGGACCGTTTCAGTGAGAAGAGCGGCCAATGTGATGATCTGGCTTTAAGTCGAGTCGATAACAAATGACGACAACGGACGGATTTCTCAGGTTTTTACTACATATGAACACTTTTCACATTCTCCCGTGCAACTCTGCAGCCCAGCCTCCTTTCATGCAGGATCTTAAGGTCCTAGCTCATGTCCAAGGAACCAAAGCCAGCTAAAAAGTCAATAATCGACACCTAAAACTAGAATTGTACTATATCTTACTGGCTATTACATCAACTTAGAAGCTTCATCTGTGTTCTACTATGGTGCTTTTAGTGTCTCCGCATACCGCAGCACGCGACATAGCTTTGCAGACGATAAGTACAACCGTTTCAGAGAGAAGAGCGGCCAATGTGACGATCTGGCTTTAAGTCGATTCGGTAACAAATGACGAAAACGGACGGATTTCTCAGGTTTTTACTACATATGAACACTTTTCATATTCTCCCGTGCAACTCGGCTGCTAGTCCTCCTTTCGTGCAGAATCTTAAGGACCTAGCTCATGTCCAAGGCACCAAAGCCAGCTAAAAAGTCAATAATCAATACCTAAAACTTGAATTGGTCTACTTCTTACTGGCTATTACATCAACTTAGAGGCTTCATCTGTGTTCTACTATGGTGCTTTTAGTGTCTCCGCATGCCACAGCACGCGACATAGCTTTGCAGACGATAAGTACAACCGTTTCAGAGAGAAGAGCGGCCAGTGTGACGATCTGGTTTTAAGTAGATTCGGTAACAAATGACGAAAACGGACGGATTTCTAGGTTTTTACTACATATGAACACATTCCACATTCTCCCGTGCAACTCGGCTGCTAGTCCTCCTTTCATAAAGAATCTTAAGGTCCTAGCTCATGTCCAAGGCACCAAAGCCAGCTAAAAAGTCAATAATCGAAACCTAAAACTTGAATTGGTCTACTTCTTACTGGCTATTACATCAACTTAGAAGCTTCATCTGTTTTCTACTATGGTGCTTTTAGTGTCTCCGCATTCCGGAGCACGAGACATAGCTTTGCAGACGATAATTAGGACCGTTTCAGTGAGAAGAGCGGCCAATGTGATGATCTGGCTTTAAGTCGAGTCGATAACAAAAGACGACAACGGACGGATTTCTCAGGTTTTTACTACATATGAACACTTTTCACATTCTCCCGTGCAACTCTGCAACCCAGCATCCTTTCATGCAGAATCTTAAGGTCCTAGCTCATGTCCAAGGAAACAAAGCCAGCCAAAAAGTCAATAATCGATACCTAAAACTTGAATTGTACTACTTCTTTCTGGCTATTACATCAACTTAGAACCTTCATCTGTGTTCTACTATGGTGCTTTTAGTGTCTCCGCATACCGCAGCACGCGACATAGCTTTGCAGACGATAAGTACAATCGTTTCAGAGAGAAGAGCGACCAATGTGACGATCTGTCTTTAAGTCGATTCGATAACAAATGACAAAAACGGACGGATTACTAGGTTTTTAATACAAATGAACACTTTTCACATTCTCCCGTGCAACTCGGCTGCTAGTCCTCCTTTCATGCAGAATCTTAAGGTCCTAATCATGTCCAAGGCACCAAAGCCATCTAAAAAGTCAATAATCGATAAATAAATCTTGAATTGGACTACTTCTTACTGGCTATTACATCAACTTAGAACCTTCATCTGTGTTCTACCATGGTGCTTTTAGTGTCTCCGCATACCGCAGCACGCGACATAGCTTTGCAGACGATAAGTACAACCGTTCCAGAGAGAAGAGCGGCCAATGTGACGATCGGGCTTTTAGTCGATTCGGTAACAAATGACGAAAACGGACGGATTTCTAGGTTTTTACTACATATGAACACTTCTCACATTCTCCCTTGCAACTCGGCAGCTAGTCCTCCTTTCATGCAGGATCTTAAGGTCCTAGCTCATGTCCAAGGAACCAAAGCCAGCTAAAAAGTCAATAATCGATACCTAAAACTAGAATTGTACTATATCTTACTGGCTATTACATCAACTTAGAAGCTTCATCTGTGTTCTACTATGGTGCTTTTAGTGTCTCCGCATACCGCAGCACGCGACATAGCTTTGCAGACGATAAGTACAACCGTTTCAGAGAGAAGAGCGGCCAATGTGACGATCTGGCTTTAAGTCGATTCGGTAACAAATGACGAAAACGGACGTATTCCTAGGTATTAACTACATATGAACACATTCCACATTCTCCCGTGCAACTCGGCTGCTAGTCCTCCTTTCATGCAGAATCTTAAGGTCCTAGCTCATGTCCAAGGCACCAAAGCCAGCTAAAAAGTCAATAATCGAAACCTAAAACTTGAATTGTACTATATCTTACTGGCTATTACATCAACATAGAAGCTTCATCTGTTTTCTACTATGGTGCTTTTAGTGTCTCCGCATACCGGAGCACGAGACATAGCTTTGCAGACGATAATTAGGACCGTTTCAGAGAGAAGAGCGGCCAATGTGATGATCTGGCTTTAAGTCGAGTCGATAACAAATGACGAAAACGGACGGATTTCTCAGGTTTTTACTACATATGAACACTTTTCACATTCTCCCGTGCAACTCTGCAGCTAGGCCTCCTTTCATGCAGAATCTTAAGGTCCTAGCTCATGTCCAAGGAACCAAAGCCAGCTAAAAAGTCAATAATCGATACCTAAAACTTGAATTGTACTACTTCTTTCTGGCTATTACATCAACTTAGAACCTTCATCTGTGTTCTACTATGGTGCTTTTAGTGTCTCCGCATACCGCAGCACGCGACATAGCTTTGCAGACGATAAGTACAACCGTTTCAGATAGAAGAGCGGCCAGTGTGACATTCTGGCTTTAAGTCGATTCGATAACAAATGACGAAAACGGACGGAATTCTCAGGTTTTTACTACATATGAACACTTCTCACATTCTCCCGTGCAACGCGGTTGCTAGTCCTCCTTTCATGCAGAATCTTGAGGTCCTAGCTCATGTCCAAGGCACCAAAGCCAGCTAATAGGTCAATAATCGATACCTAAAACTAGAATTGTACTATATCTTACTGGCTATTACATCAACTTCGAAGCTTCATCTGTGTTCTACTATGTTGCTTTTAGTGTCTCCGCATTCCGGAGCACGAGACATAGCTTTGCAGACGATAATTACGACGATTTCAGAGAGAAGAGCGGCCAATGTCATGATCTGGCTTTAAGTCGAGTCGATAACAAATGACGAAAACGGACGGATTTCTCAGGTTTTTACTACATATGAACACTTTTCATATTCTCCCGTGCAACTCGGCTGCTAGTCCTCCTTTCGTGCAGAATCTTAAGGACCCAGCTCATGTCCAAGGCACCAAAGCCAGCTAAAAAGTCAATAATCAATACCTAAAACTTGAATTGGTCTACTTCTTACTGGCTATTACATCAACTTAGAAGCTTCATCTGTGTTCTACTATGGTGCTTTTAGTGTCTCCGCATGCCACAGCACGCGACATAGTTTTGCAGACGATAAGTACAACCGTTTCAGAGAGAAGAGCGGCCAATGTGACGATCTGGCTTTAAGTAGATTCGGTAACAAATGACGAAAACGGACGGATTTCTAGGTTTTTACTACATATGAACACATTCCACATTCTCCCGTGCAACTCGGCTGCTAGTCCTCCTTTCATAAAGAATCTTAAGGTCCTAGCTCATGTCCAAGGCACCAAAGCCAGCTAAAAAGTCAATAATCGAAACCTAAAAACTTGAATTGGTCTACTTCTTACTGGCTATTACATCAACTTAGAAGCTTCATCTGTTTTCTACTATGGTGCTTTTAGTGTCTCCGCATTCCGGAGCACGAGACATAGCTTTGCAGACGATAATTAGGACCGTTTCAGTGAGAAGAGCGGCCAATGTGATGATCTGGCTTTAAGTCGAGTCGATAACAAAAGACGACAACGGACGGATTTCTCAGGTTTTTACTACATATGAACACTTTTCACATTCTCCCGTGCAACTCTGCAACCCAGCATCCTTTCATGCAGAATCTTAAGGTCCTAGCTCATGTCCAAGGAAACAAAGCCAGCCAAAAAGTCAATAATCGATACCTAAAACTTGAATTGTACTACTTCTTTCTGGCTATTACATCAACTTAGAACCTTCATCTGTGTTCTACTATGGTGCTTTTAGTGTCTCCGCATACCGCAGCACGCGACATAGCTTTGCAGACGATAAGTACAATCGTTTCAGAGAGAAGAGCGACCAATGTGACGATCTGGCTTTAAGTCGATTCGATAACAAATGACAAAAACGGACGGATTTCTAGGTTTTTAATACAAATGAACACTTTTCACATTCTCCCGTGCAACTCGGCTGCTAGTCCTCCTTTCATGCAGAATCTTAAGGTCCTAATCATGTCCAAGGCACCAAAGCCATCTAAAAAGTCAATAATCGATAAATAAATCTTGAATTGGACTACTTCTTACTGGCTATTACATCAACTTAGAACCTTCATCTGTGTTCTACCATGGTGCTTTTAGTGTCTCCGCATACCGCAGCACGCGACATAGCTTTGCAGACGATAAGTACAACCGTTCCAGAGAGAAGAGCGGCCAATGTGACGATCGGGCTTTTAGTCGATTCGGTAACAAATGACGAAAACGGACGGATTTCTAGGTTTTTACTACATATGAACACTTCTCACATTCTCCCTTGCAACTCGGCAGCTAGTCCTCCTTTCATGCAGGATCTTAAGGTCCTAGCTCATGTCCAAGGAACCAAAGCCAGCTAAAAAGTCAATAATCGACACCTAAAACTAGAATTGTACTATATCTTACTGGCTATTACATCAACTTAGAAGCTTCATCTGTGTTCTACTATGGTGCTTTTAGTGTCTCCGCATACCGCAGCACGCGACATAGCTTTGCAGACGATAAGTACAACCGTTTCAGAGAGAAGAGCGGCCAATGTGACGATCTGGCTTTAAGTCGATTCGGTAACAAATGACGAAAACGGACGTATTCCTAGGTATTAACTACATATGAACACATTCCACATTCTCCCGTGCAACTCGGCTGCTAGTCCTCCTTTCATGCAGAATCTTAAGGTCCTAGCTCATGTCCAAGGCACCAAAGCCAGCTAAAAAGTCAATAATCGAAACCTAAAACTTGAATTGTACTATATCTTACTGGCTATTACATCAACATAGAAGCTTCATCTGTTTTCTACTATGGTGCTTTTAGTGTCTCCGCATACCGGAGCACGAGACATAGCTTTGCAGACGATAATTAGGACCGTTTCAGAGAGAAGAGCGGCCAATGTGATGATCTGGCTTTAAGTCGAGTCGATAACAAATGACGAAAACGGACGGATTTCTCAGGTTTTTACTACATATGAACACTTTTCACATTCTCCCGTGCAACTCTGCAGCTAGGCCTCCTTTCATGCAGAATCTTAAGGTCCTAGCTCATGTCCAAGGAACCAAAGCCAGCTAAAAAGTCAATAATCGATACCTAAAACTTGAATTGGACTACTTCTTACTGGCTATTACATCAACTTAGAACCTTCATCTGTGTTCTACTATGGTGCTTTTAGTGTCTCCGCATACCGCAGCACGCGACATAGCTTTGCAGACGATAAGTACAACCGTTTCAGATAGAAGAGCGGCCAGTGTGACATTCTGGCTTTAAGTCGATTCGATAACAAATGACGAAAACGGACGGAATTCTCAGGTTTTTACTACATATGAACACTTCTCACATTCTCCCGTGCAACGCGGTTGCAAGTCCTCCTTTCATGCAGAATCTTGAGGTCCTAGCTCATGTCCAAGGCACCAAAGCCAGCTAATAGGTCAATAATCGATACATAAAACTTGAATTGTACTATATCTTACTGGCTTTTACATCAACTTAGAAGCTTCATCTGTTTTCTACTATGGTGCTTTAAGTGTCTCCGCATACCGGAGCACGAGACATAGCTTTGCAGACGAGAATTAGGACCGTTTCAGTGAGAAGAGCGGCCAATGTGATGATCTGGCTTTAAGTCGAGTCGATAACAAATGACGACAACGGACGGATTTCTCAGGTTTTTACTACATATGAACACTTTTCACATTCTCCCGTGCAACTCTGCAGCCCAGCCTCCTTTCATGCAGAATCTTAAGGTCCTAGCTTATGTCCAAGGAACCAAAGCCAGCCAAAAAGTCAATAATCGATACATAAAACTTGAATTGTACTACTTCTTTCTGGCTATTACATCAACTTAGAACCTTCATCTGTGTTCTACTATGGTGCTTTTAGTGTCTCCGCATACCGCAGCACGCGACATAGCTTTGCAGACGATAAGTACAATCGTTTCAGAGAGAAGAGCGACCAATGTGACGATCTGTCTTTAAGTCGATTCGATAACAAATGACAAAAACGGACGGATTACTAGGTTTTTAATACAAATGAACACTTTTCACATTCTCCCGTGCAACTCGGCTGCTAGTCCTCCTTTCATGCAGAATCTTAAGGTCCTAGCTCATGTCCAAGGCACCAAAGCCAGCTAAAAAGTCAATAATCGATAAATAATCTTGAATTGGACTACTTCTTACTGGCTATTACATCAACTTAGAACCTTCATCTGTGTTCTACTATGGTGCTTTTAGTGTCTCCGCATACCGCAGCACGCGACATAGCTTTGCAGACGATAAGTACAACCGTTTCAGAGAGAAGAGCGGCCAATGTGACGATCGGGCTTTAAGTCGATTCGGTAACAAATGACGAAAACGGACGGATTTCTAGGTTTTTACTACATATGAACACTTCTCACATTCTCCCTTGCAACGCGGCTGCTAGTCCTCCTTTCTTGCAGGATCTTAAGGTCCTAGCTCATGTCCAAGGAACCAAAGCCAGCTAAAAAGTCAATAATCGATACCTAAAACTAAAATTGTACTATATCTTACTGGCTATTACATCAACTTAGCTTCATCTGTGTTCTACTATGGTGCTTTTAGTGTCTCCGCATACCGCAGCACGCGACATAGCTTTGCAGACGATAATTAGGACCGTTTCAGAGAGAAGAGCGGCCAATGTGGAGATCTGGCTTTAAGTCGAGTCGATAACAAATGACGAAAACGGACGGATTTCTCAGGTTTTTACTACATATGAACACTTTTCACATTCTCCCGTGCAAATCGGCAGCTAGTCCTCCTTTCATGCAGAATCTTAAGTTCCTAGCTCATGTCCAAGGAACCAAAGCCAGCTAAAAAGTCAATAATCAATACCTAAAACTTGAATTGGTCTACTTCTTACTGGCTATTACATCAACTTAGAAGCTTCATCTGTGTTCTACTATGGTGCTTTTGGTGTCTCCGCATGCCACAGCACGCGACATAGCTTTGCAGACGATAAGTACAACCGTTTCAGAGAGAAGAGCGGCCAATGTGACGATCTGGCTTTAAGTAGATTCGGTAACAAATGACGAAAACGGACGGATTTCTAGGTTTTTACTACATATGAACACATTCCACATTCTCCCGTGCAACTCGGCTGCTAGTCCGCCTTTCATAAAGAATCTTAAGGTCCTAGCTCATGTCCAAGGCACCAAAGCCAGCTAAAAAGTCAATAATCGAAACCTAAAACTTGAATTGTACTATATCTTACTGGCTTTTACATCAACTTAGAAGCTTCATCTGTTTTCTACTATGGTGCTTTAAGTGTCTCCGCATACCGGAGCACGAGACATAGCTTTGCAGACGAGAATTAGGACCGTTTCAGTGAGAAGAGCGGCCAATGTGATGATCTGGCTTTAAGTCGAGTCGATAACAAATGACGACAACGGACGGATTTCTCAGGTTTTTACTACATATGAACACTTTTCACATTCTCCCGTGCAACTCTGCAGCCCAGCCTCCTTTCATGCAGAATCTTAAGGTCCTAGCTTATGTCCAAGGAACCAAAGCCAGCCAAAAAGTCAATAATCGATACATAAAACTTGAATTGTACTACTTCTTTCTGGCTATTACATCAACTTAGAACCTTCATCTGTGTTCTACTATGGTGCTTTTAGTGTCTCCGCATACCGCAGCACGCGACATAGCTTTGCAGACGATAAGTACAATCGTTTCAGAGAGAAGAGCGACCAATGTGACGATCTGTCTTTAAGTCGATTCGATAACAAATGACAAAAACGGACGGATTACTAGGTTTTTAATACAAATGAACACTTTTCACATTCTCCCGTGCAACTCGGCTGCTAGTCCTCCTTTCATGCAGAATCTTAAGGTCCTAGCTCATGTCCAAGGCACCAAAGCCAGCTAAAAAGTCAATAATCGATAAATAAATCTTGAATTGGACTACTTCTTACTGGCTATTACATCAACTTAGAACCTTCATCTGTGTTCTACTATGGTGCTTTTAGTGTCTCCGCATACCGCAGCACGCGACATAGCTTTGCAGACGATAAGTACAACCGTTTCAGATAGAAGAGCGGCCAGTGTGACATTCTGGCTTTAAGTCGATTCGATAACAAATGACGAAAACGGACGGAATTCTCAGGTTTTTACTACATATGAACACTTCTCACATTCTCCCGTGCAACGCGGTTGCTAGTCCTCCTTTCATGCAGAATCTTAAGGTCCTAGCTCATGTCCAAGGCACCAAAGCCAGCTAATAAGTCAATAATCGATACCTAAAACTAGAATTGTACTATATCTTACTGGCTATTACATCAACTACGAAGCTTCATCTGTGTTCTACTATGTTGCTTTTAGTGTCTCCGCATTCCGGAGCACGAGACATAGCTTTGCAGACGATAATTACGACGATTTCAGAGAGAAGAGCGGCCAATGTCATGATCTGGCTTTAAGTCGAGTCGATAACAAATGACGAAAACGGACGGATTTCTCAGGTTTTTACTACATATGAACACTTTTCATATTCTCCCGTGCAACTCGGCTGCTAGTCCTCCTTTCGTGCAGAATCTTAAGGACCCAGCTCATGTCCAAGGCACCAAAGCCAGCTAAAAAGTCAATAATCAATACCTAAAACTTGAATTGGTCTACTTCTTACTGGCTATTACATCAACTTAGAAGCTTCATCTGTGTTCTACTATGGTGCTTTTAGTGTCTCCGCATGCCACAGCACGCGACATAGCTTTGCAGACGATAAGTACAACCGTTTCAGAGAGAAGAGCGGCCAATGTGACGATCTGGCTTTAAGTAGATTCGGTAACAAATGACGAAAACGGACGGATTTCTAGGTTTTTACTACATATGAACACATTCCACATTCTCCCGTGCAACTCGGCTGCTAGTCCTCCTTTCATAAAGAATCTTAAGGTCCTAGCTCATGTCCAAGGCACCAAAGCCAGCTAAAAAGTCAATAATCGAAACCTAAAACTTGAATTGGTCTACTTCTTACTGGCTATTACATCAACTTAGAAGCTTCATCTGTTTTCTACTATGGTGCTTTTAGTGTCTCCGCATTCCGGAGCACGAGACATAGCTTTGCAGACGATAATTAGGACCGTTTCAGTGAGAAGAGCGGCCAATGTGATGATCTGGCTTTAAGTCGAGTCGATAACAAAAGACGACAACGGACGGATTTCTCAGGTTTTTACTACATATGAACACTTTTCACATTCTCCCGTGCAACTCTGCAACCCAGCATCCTTTCATGCAGAATCTTAAGGTCCTAGCTCATGTCCAAGGAAACAAAGCCAGCCAAAAAGTCAATAATCGATACCTAAAACTTGAATTGTACTACTTCTTTCTGGCTATTACATCAACTTAGAACCTTCATCTGTGTTCTACTATGGTGCTTTTAGTGTCTCCGCATACCGCAGCACGCGACATAGCTTTGCAGACGATAAGTACAATCGTTTCAGAGAGAAGAGCGACCAATGTGACGATCTGGCTTTAAGTCGATTCGATAACAAATGACAAAAACGGACGGATTTCTAGGTTTTTAATACAAATGAACACTTTTCACATTCTCCCGTGCAACTCGGCTGCTAGTCCTCCTTTCATGCAGAATCTTAAGGTCCTAATCATGTCCAAGGCACCAAAGCCATCTAAAAAGTCAATAATCGATAAATAAATCTTGAATTGGACTACTTCTTACTGGCTATTACATCAACTTAGAACCTTCATCTGTGTTCTACCATGGTGCTTTTAGTGTCTCCGCATACCGCAGCACGCGACATAGCTTTGCAGACGATAAGTACAACCGTTCCAGAGAGAAGAGCGGCCAATGTGACGATCGGGCTTTTAGTCGATTCGGTAACAAATGACGAAAACGGACGGATTTCTAGGTTTTTACTACATATGAACACTTCTCACATTCTCCCTTGCAACTCGGCAGCTAGTCCTCCTTTCATGCAGGATCTTAAGGTCCTAGCTCATGTCCAAGGAACCAAAGCCAGCTAAAAAGTCAATAATCGACACCTAAAACTAGAATTGTACTATATCTTACTGGCTATTACATCAACTTAGAAGCTTCATCTGTGTTCTACTATGGTGCTTTTAGTGTCTCCGCATACCGCAGCACGCGACATAGCTTTGCAGACGATAAGTACAACCGTTTCAGAGAGAAGAGCGGCCAATGTGACGATCTGGCTTTAAGTCGATTCGGTAACAAATGACGAAAACGGACGTATTCCTAGGTATTAACTACATATGAACACATTCCACATTCTCCCGTGCAACTCGGCTGCTAGTCCTCCTTTCATGCAGAATCTTAAGGTCCTAGCTCATGTCCAAGGCACCAAAGCCAGCTAAAAAGTCAATAATCGAAACCTAAAACTTGAATTGTACTATATCTTACTGGCTATTACATCAACATAGAAGCTTCATCTGTTTTCTACTATGGTGCTTTTAGTGTCTCCGCATACCGGAGCACGAGACATAGCTTTGCAGACGATAATTAGGACCGTTTCAGAGAGAAGAGCGGCCAATGTGATGATCTGGCTTTAAGTCGAGTCGATAACAAATGACGAAAACGGACGGATTTCTCAGGTTTTTACTACATATGAACACTTTTCACATTCTCCCGTGCAACTCTGCAGCTAGGCCTCCTTTCATGCAGAATCTTAAGGTCCTAGCTCATGTCCAAGGAACCAAAGCCAGCTAAAAAGTCAATAATCGATACCTAAAACTTGAATTGGACTACTTCTTACTGGCTATTACATCAACTTAGAACCTTCATCTGTGTTCTACTATGGTGCTTTTAGTGTCTCCGCATACCGCAGCACGCGACATAGCTTTGCAGACGATAAGTACAACCGTTTCAGATAGAAGAGCGGCCAGTGTGACATTCTGGCTTTAAGTCGATTCGATAACAAATGACGAAAACGGACGGAATTCTCAGGTTTTTACTACATATGAACACTTCTCACATTCTCCCGTGCAACGCGGTTGCAAGTCCTCCTTTCATGCAGAATCTTGAGGTCCTAGCTCATGTCCAAGGCACCAAAGCCAGCTAATAGGTCAATAATCGATACATAAAACTTGAATTGTACTATATCTTACTGGCTTTTACATCAACTTAGAAGCTTCATCTGTTTTCTACTATGGTGCTTTAAGTGTCTCCGCATACCGGAGCACGAGACATAGCTTTGCAGACGAGAATTAGGACCGTTTCAGTGAGAAGAGCGGCCAATGTGATGATCTGGCTTTAAGTCGAGTCGATAACAAATGACGACAACGGACGGATTTCTCAGGTTTTTACTACATATGAACACTTTTCACATTCTCCCGTGCAACTCTGCAGCCCAGCCTCCTTTCATGCAGAATCTTAAGGTCCTAGCTTATGTCCAAGGAACCAAAGCCAGCCAAAAAGTCAATAATCGATACATAAAACTTGAATTGTACTACTTCTTTCTGGCTATTACATCAACTTAGAACCTTCATCTGTGTTCTACTATGGTGCTTTTAGTGTCTCCGCATACCGCAGCACGCGACATAGCTTTGCAGACGATAAGTACAATCGTTTCAGAGAGAAGAGCGACCAATGTGACGATCTGTCTTTAAGTCGATTCGATAACAAATGACAAAAACGGACGGATTACTAGGTTTTTAATACAAATGAACACTTTTCACATTCTCCCGTGCAACTCGGCTGCTAGTCCTCCTTTCATGCAGAATCTTAAGGTCCTAGCTCATGTCCAAGGCACCAAAGCCAGCTAAAAAGTCAATAATCGATAAATAATCTTGAATTGGACTACTTCTTACTGGCTATTACATCAACTTAGAACCTTCATCTGTGTTCTACTATGGTGCTTTTAGTGTCTCCGCATACCGCAGCACGCGACATAGCTTTGCAGACGATAAGTACAACCGTTTCAGAGAGAAGAGCGGCCAATGTGACGATCGGGCTTTAAGTCGATTCGGTAACAAATGACGAAAACGGACGGATTTCTAGGTTTTTACTACATATGAACACTTCTCACATTCTCCCTTGCAACGCGGCTGCTAGTCCTCCTTTCTTGCAGGATCTTAAGGTCCTAGCTCATGTCCAAGGAACCAAAGCCAGCTAAAAAGTCAATAATCGATACCTAAAACTAAAATTGTACTATATCTTACTGGCTATTACATCAACTTAGCTTCATCTGTGTTCTACTATGGTGCTTTTAGTGTCTCCGCATACCGCAGCACGCGACATAGCTTTGCAGACGATAATTAGGACCGTTTCAGAGAGAAGAGCGGCCAATGTGGAGATCTGGCTTTAAGTCGAGTCGATAACAAATGACGAAAACGGACGGATTTCTCAGGTTTTTACTACATATGAACACTTTTCACATTCTCCCGTGCAAATCGGCAGCTAGTCCTCCTTTCATGCAGAATCTTAAGTTCCTAGCTCATGTCCAAGGAACCAAAGCCAGCTAAAAAGTCAATAATCAATACCTAAAACTTGAATTGGTCTACTTCTTACTGGCTATTACATCAACTTAGAAGCTTCATCTGTGTTCTACTATGGTGCTTTTGGTGTCTCCGCATGCCACAGCACGCGACATAGCTTTGCAGACGATAAGTACAACCGTTTCAGAGAGAAGAGCGGCCAATGTGACGATCTGGCTTTAAGTAGATTCGGTAACAAATGACGAAAACGGACGGATTTCTAGGTTTTTACTACATATGAACACATTCCACATTCTCCCGTGCAACTCGGCTGCTAGTCCGCCTTTCATAAAGAATCTTAAGGTCCTAGCTCATGTCCAAGGCACCAAAGCCAGCTAAAAAGTCAATAATCGAAACCTAAAACTTGAATTGTACTATATCTTACTGGCTTTTACATCAACTTAGAAGCTTCATCTGTTTTCTACTATGGTGCTTTAAGTGTCTCCGCATACCGGAGCACGAGACATAGCTTTGCAGACGAGAATTAGGACCGTTTCAGTGAGAAGAGCGGCCAATGTGATGATCTGGCTTTAAGTCGAGTCGATAACAAATGACGACAACGGACGGATTTCTCAGGTTTTTACTACATATGAACACTTTTCACATTCTCCCGTGCAACTCTGCAGCCCAGCCTCCTTTCATGCAGAATCTTAAGGTCCTAGCTTATGTCCAAGGAACCAAAGCCAGCCAAAAAGTCAATAATCGATACATAAAACTTGAATTGTACTACTTCTTTCTGGCTATTACATCAACTTAGAACCTTCATCTGTGTTCTACTATGGTGCTTTTAGTGTCTCCGCATACCGCAGCACGCGACATAGCTTTGCAGACGATAAGTACAATCGTTTCAGAGAGAAGAGCGACCAATGTGACGATCTGTCTTTAAGTCGATTCGATAACAAATGACAAAAACGGACGGATTACTAGGTTTTTAATACAAATGAACACTTTTCACATTCTCCCGTGCAACTCGGCTGCTAGTCCTCCTTTCATGCAGAATCTTAAGGTCCTAGCTCATGTCCAAGGCACCAAAGCCAGCTAAAAAGTCAATAATCGATAAATAAATCTTGAATTGGACTACTTCTTACTGGCTATTACATCAACTTAGAACCTTCATCTGTGTTCTACTATGGTGCTTTTAGTGTCTCCGCATACCGCAGCACGCGACATAGCTTTGCAGACGATAAGTACAACCGTTTCAGATAGAAGAGCGGCCAGTGTGACATTCTGGCTTTAAGTCGATTCGATAACAAATGACGAAAACGGACGGAATTCTCAGGTTTTTACTACATATGAACACTTCTCACATTCTCCCGTGCAACGCGGTTGCTAGTCCTCCTTTCATGCAGAATCTTAAGGTCCTAGCTCATGTCCAAGGCACCAAAGCCAGCTAATAAGTCAATAATCGATACCTAAAACTAGAATTGTACTATATCTTACTGGCTATTACATCAACTACGAAGCTTCATCTGTGTTCTACTATGTTGCTTTTAGTGTCTCCGCATTCCGGAGCACGAGACATAGCTTTGCAGACGATAATTACGACGATTTCAGAGAGAAGAGCGGCCAATGTCATGATCTGGCTTTAAGTCGAGTCGATAACAAATGACGAAAACGGACGGATTTCTCAGGTTTTTACTACATATGAACACTTTTCATATTCTCCCGTGCAACTCGGCTGCTAGTCCTCCTTTCGTGCAGAATCTTAAGGACCTAGCTCATGTCCAAGGCACCAAAGCCAGCTAAAAAGTCAATAATCAATACCTAAAACTTGAATTGGTCTACTTCTTACTGGCTATTACATCAACTTAGAAGCTTCATCTGTGTTCTACTATGGTGCTTTTAGTGTCTCCGCATGCCACAGCACGCGACATAGCTTTGCAGACGATAAGTACAACCGTTTCAGAGAGAAGAGCGGCCAATGTGACGATCTGGCTTTAAGTAGATTCGGTAACAAATGACGAAAACGGACGGATTTCTAGGTTTTTACTACATATGAACACATTCCACATTCTCCCGTGCAACTCGGCTGCTAGTCCTCCTTTCATAAAGAATCTTAAGGTCCTAGCTCATGTCCAAGGCACCAAAGCCAGCTAAAAAGTCAATAATCGAAACCTAAAACTTGAATTGGTCTACTTCTTACTGGCTATTACATCAACTTAGAAGCTTCATCTGTTTTCTACTATGGTGCTTTTAGTGTCTCCGCATTCCGGAGCACGAGACATAGCTTTGCAGACGATAATTAGGACCGTTTCAGTGAGAAGAGCGGCCAATGTGATGATCTGGCTTTAAGTCGAGTCGATAACAAAAGACGACAACGGACGGATTTCTCAGGTTTTTACTACATATGAACACTTTTCACATTCTCCCGTGCAACTCTGCAACCCAGCATCCTTTCATGCAGAATCTTAAGGTCCTAGCTCATGTCCAAGGAAACAAAGCCAGCCAAAAAGTCAATAATCGATACCTAAAACTTGAATTGTACTACTTCTTTCTGGCTATTACATCAACTTAGAACCTTCATCTGTGTTCTACTATGGTGCTTTTAGTGTCTCCGCATACCGCAGCACGCGACATAGCTTTGCAGACGATAAGTACAATCGTTTCAGAGAGAAGAGCGACCAATGTGACGATCTGGCTTTAAGTCGATTCGATAACAAATGACAAAAACGGACGGATTTCTAGGTTTTTACTACATATGAACACTTTTCACATTCTCCCGTGCAACTCGGCTGCTAGTCCTCCTTTCATGCAGAATCTTAAGGTCCTAATCATGTCCAAGGCACCAAAGCCATCTAAAAAGTCAATAATCGATAAATAAATCTTGAATTGGACTACTTCTTACTGGCTATTACATCAACTTAGAACCTTCATCTGTGTTCTACCATGGTGCTTTTAGTGTCTCCGCATACCGCAGCACGCGACATAGCTTTGCAGACGATAAGTACAACCGTTCCAGAGAGAAGAGCGGCCAATGTGACGATCGGGCTTTTAGTCGATTCGGTAACAAATGACGAAAACGGACGGATTTCTAGGTTTTTACTACATATGAACACTTCTCACATTCTCCCTTGCAACTCGGCAGCTAGTCCTCCTTTCATGCAGGATCTTAAGGTCCTAGCTCATGTCCAAGGAACCAAAGCCAGCTAAAAAGTCAATAATCGATACCTAAAACTAGAATTGTACTATATCTTACTGGCTATTACATCAACTTAGAAGCTTCATCTGTGTTCTACTATGGTGCTTTTAGTGTCTCCGCATACCGCAGCACGCGACATAGCTTTGCAGACGATAAGTACAACCGTTTCAGAGAGAAGAGCGGCCAATGTGACGATCTGGCTTTAAGTCGATTCGGTAACAAATGACGAAAACGGACGTATTCCTAGGTATTAACTACATATGAACACATTCCACATTCTCCCGTGCAACTCGGCTGCTAGTCCTCCTTTCATGCAGAATCTTAAGGTCCTAGCTCATGTCCAAGGCACCAAAGCCAACTAAAAAGTCAATAATCGAAACCTAAAACTTGAATTGTACTATATCTTACTGGCTATTACATCAACATAGAAGCTTCATCTGTTTTCTACAATGGTGCTTTTAGTGTCTCCGCATACCGGAGCACGAGACATAGCTTTGCAGACGATAATTAGGACCGTTTCAGAGAGAAGAGCGGCCAATGTGATGATCTGGCTTTAAGTCGAGTCGATAACAAATGACGAAAACGGACGGATTTCTCAGGTTTTTACTACATATGAACAATTTTCACATTCTCCCGTGCAACTCTGCAGCTAGGCCTCCTTTCATGCAGAATCTTAAGGTCCTAGCTCATGTCCAAGGAACCAAAGCCAGCTAAAAAGTCAATAATCGATACCTAAAACTTGAATTGGACTACTTCTTACTGGCTATTACATCAACTTAGAACCTTCATCTGTGTTCTACTATGGTGCTTTTAGTGTCTCCGCATACCGCAGCACGCGACATAGCTTTGCAGACGATAAGTACAACCGTTTCAGATAGAAGAGCGGCCAGTGTGACATTCTGGCTTTAAGTCGATTCGATAACAAATGACGAAAACGGACGGAATTCTCAGGTTTTTACTACATATGAACACTTCTCACATTCTCCCGTGCAACGCGGTTGCTAGTCCTCCTTTCATGCAGAATCTTGAGGTCCTAGCTCATGTCCAAGGCACCAAAGCCAGCTAATAGGTCAATAATCGATACCTAAAACTAGAATTGTACTATATCTTACTGGCTATTACATCAACTTCGAAGCTTCATCTGTGTTCTACTATGTTGCTTTTAGTGTCTCCGCATTCCGGAGCACGAGACATAGCTTTGCAGACGATAATTACGACGATTTCAGAGAGAAGAGCGGCCAATGTCATGATCTGGCTTTAAGTCGAGTCGATAACAAATGACGAAAACGGACGGATTTCTCAGGTTTTTACTACATATGAACACTTTTCATATTCTCCCGTGCAACTCGGCTGCTAGTCCTCCTTTCGTGCAGAATCTTAAGGACCTAACTCATGTCCAAGGCACCAAAGCCAGCTAAAAAATTAATAATCGATACCTAAAACTTGAATTGGACTACTTCTTACTGGCTATTACATTAAATTAGATGCTTCATCTATGTTTTACCATTGTGGTTTTAGTGTCTCCGCATACCGCAGCACACGTCATAGCTTTGCAGACGATAAGAACAACCGTTTCAGAGTGAAGAGCGGCCAATGTGACTTTCTGGCTTTAAGTCGATTCGATAACAAATGACGAAAAAGGACGGATTTCTCAGGTTTTTACCTCATATGAACACTTCTCACATTCTCCCGTGCAACGCGGCTGCTAGTCCTCCTTTCATGCAGAATCTTAAGGTCCTAGCTCATGTCCAAGGAACCAAAGCCAGCTAAAAAGTCAATAATCGATACCTAAAACTTGAATTGTACTACTTCTTACTGGCTATTACATCAACTTAGAAGCTTCATCTGTGTTCTACTATGGTGCTTTTAGTGTCTCCGCATACCGCAGCACGCGACATAGCTTTGCAGACGATAAGTACAACCGTTTCAGAGAGAAGAGCGGCCAATGTGACGATCTGGCTATAAGTCGATTCGATAACAAATGACGAAAACGGACGGAATTCTCAGGTTTTTACCTCATATGAACACTTCTCACATTCTCCCGTGCAACGCGGCTGCTAGTCCTCCTTTCATGCAGAATCTTAAGGTCCTAGCTCATGTCCAAGGAACCAAAGCCAGCTAAAAAGTCAACAATCGATACCTAAAATTAGAATTTTACTATATCTTACTGGCTATTACATCAACTTAGAAGCTTTATCTGTGTTTTACTATCGTGGTTTTAGTGTCTCCGCATGCCGCAGCACACGTCATAGCTTTGCAGACGATAAGTACAACCGTTTCAGAGAGAAGAGCGGCCAATGTGAAGATCTGGCTTTAAGTCGTGTCGATAACAAATGACGAAAACGGACGTATTTCTCAGGTTTTTACTACATACGAACACTTTTCACATTCTCCCGTGCTAATCAGCTGCTAGTCCTCCTTTCATGCAGAATCTTAAGGTCCTAGCTCATGTCCAAGGCACCAAAGATAGCTATAAAGTCAATAATCGATACCTAAAACTTGAATTGTACTACTTCTTACTGTCTATTACATCAACTTAGAAGCTTCATCTGTGTTCTACTATGATGCTTCTAGTGTCCCCGCATACCGCAGCACGCGACATAGCTTTGCAGTCGATAAGTACAACCGTTTTAGACATAAATGCGGGCAATATGATGATCTGGCTTTAAGTCGAGTCGATAACAAATGACGAAAACGGACGGATTTCTCAGGTTTTACTACATATGAACACTTTTCACATTCTCCCGTGCAACTCTGCAGCTAGGCCTCCTTTCATGCAGAATCTTAAGGTCCTAGCTCATGTCCAAGGAACCAAAGCCAGCCAAAAAGTCAATAATCGATACATAAAACTTGAATTGTACTACTTCTTACTGGCTATTACATCAACTTAGAACCTTCATCTGTGTTCTACTATGGTGCTTTTAGTGTCTCCGCATACCGCAGCACGCGACATAGCTTTGCAGACGATAAGTACAACCGTTTCAGAGAGAAGAGCGGCCAGTGTGACATTCTGGCTTTAAGTCGATTCGATAACAAATGACGAAAACAGACGGATTTCTCAGGTTTTTACTACATATAAACACTTCTCACTTTCTCCCGTGCAACGCGGCTGCTCGTCCTCCTTTCATGCAGAATCTTAAGGTCCTAGCTCATGTCCAAGGCACCGAAGCCAGCTAATAAGTCAATAATCCATACCTAAAACTAGAATTGTACTATATCTTACTGGCTATTACATCAACTTAGAAGCTTCATCTGTGTTCTACTATGGTGCTTTTAGTGTCTCCGCATACCGCAGCACGCGTCATATCTTTGCAGACGATTAGTACAACCATTTCAGAGAGAAGAGCGGCCAATGTGACGATCTGGCCTTATGTCGATTCGAAAAAAAAATGACGATAACGAACGGATTTTTCGTGTTTTTACTGCATATGAACACTTTTCACATTCTCCCGTGCAACCCAGCTGCTAGTCCTCCTTTCATGCAGAATCTTAAGGTCCTAGCTCAAGTCCAAGGCACCAAAGCCACCTAAAAAGTCAATAATCGATACCTAAAACTTGAATTGTACTACTTCTTACTGGCTATTACATCAACTTAGAAGCTTCATCTGTGTTCTACTATGGTGCTTTTAGTGTCTCCGCATACCGCAGCACGCGACTTACCTTTGCAGACGATAAGTACAACCGTTTCTGAGAGAAGAGCGGCCAATGTGACGTTCTGGCTATAAGTCGATTCGGTAACAAATGACGAAAACGGACGGATTCCTAGGTTTTAACTACATATGAACACATTCCACATTCTCCCGTGCAACACGGCTGCTAGTCCTCCTCTCATGCAGAATCTTAAGGTCCTAGCTCATGTCCAAGGCACCAAAGCCAGCTAAAAAGTCAATAATCGAAACCTAAAACTTGAATTGTACTATATCTTACTGGCTATTACATCAACTTAGAAGCTTCATCTGTTTTCTACTATGGTGCTTTTAGTGTCTCCGCATACCGGAGCACGAGACATAGCTTTGCAGACGATAATTAGGACCGTTTCAGAGAGAAGAGCGGCCAATGTGATGATCTGGCTTTAAGTCGAGTCGATAACAAATGACGAAAACGGACCGATTTCTCAGGTTTTTACTACATATGAACACTTTTCATATTCTCCCGTGCAACTCGGCTGCTACTCCTCCTTTCGTGCAGAATCTTAAGGTCCTAGCTCATGTCCAAGGCACCAAAGCCCGCTAAAAAGTCAATAATCGATACCTAAAACTTGAATTGGACTACTTCTTACTGGCTATTACATCAACTTAGAACCTTCATCTGTGTTCTACTGTGGTGCTTTTTTGTGTCCCCGCATACCGCAGCACGCGACATAGCTTAGTAGACGATAAGTACAATCGTTTCGGAGAGTAGAGCGGCCAATGTGACGATCTGGCTTTAAGTCGAGTTGATAACAAATGACGAAAACGGACGGATTTCTCAGGTATTTACTACATATGAACACTTTTCACATTCTCCCGTGCATCTCGGCAGCTAGTCCTCCTTTCATGCAGAATCTTAAGGTCCTAGCTCATGTCCAAGGAACCAAAGCCAGCTAAAAAGTCCATAATCGATACCTAAAACTTTAATTGTACTACTTCTTACTGGCTATTACATTAAATTAGATGCTTTATCTGTCTTTTACTATGGTGGTTTTAGTGTCTCCGCATACCGCAGCACACGTCATAGCTTTGCAGACGATAAGTACAACCATTTCAGAGAGAAGAGCGGCCAATGTGACGATCTGGCTTTATGTCGATTCGATAAAAAAAGATAACGAACGGATTTTTCGGGTTTTTACTGCATATGAACACTTTTCGCATTCTCCCGTGCAACTCAGCTGCTAGTCCTCCTTTCATGCTGAATCTTAAGGTCCTAGCTCATGTCCAAGGAACCAAAGCCAGCTAAAAAGCCAATAATCGATACCTAAAACTAGAATTGCACTATATCTTATTGGCTATTACATCAACTTAGAAGCTTCATCTGTGTTTTACTATGGTGGTTTTAGTGTCTCCGCATACCGCAGCACACGTCATAGCTTAGCAGACGATAAGTACAACCGTTTCAGAGAGAAGAGCGGCCAATGTGACGATCTGGCTTTAATTCGAGTCGATAACAAATGACGAAAACGGACGGATTTCTCAGGTTTTTACTACATATGAACACTTTTCACATTCTCCCGTGCAACTCGGCAGCTAGTCCTCCTTTCATGCAGAATCTTAAGTTCCTAGCTCATGTCCAAGGAACCAAAGCCAGCTAAAAAGTCAATAATCTATACCTAAAACTTGAATTGGTCTACCTCTTACTGGCTATTACATCAACTTAGAACCTTCATCTGTGTTCTACTATGGTGCTTTTAGTGTCTCCGCATACCGCAGCACGCGACATAGCTTTGCAGACGATAAGTACAATCGTTTCAGAGAGAAGAGCGACCAATGTGACGATCTGGCTTTAAGTCGATTCGATAACAAATGACGAAAACGGTCGGATTTCTAGGTTTTTACTACATATGAACACTTTTCACATTCTCCCGTGCAACTCGGCTGCTAGTCCTCCTTTCATGCAGAATCTTAAGGTCCTAGCTCATGTCCAAGGCACCAAAGCCAGCTAAAAAGTCCATAATCGATACCTAAAACTTGAATTGTACTACTTCTTACTGGCTATTACATTAAATTAGATGCTTCATCTGTGTTTTACTATGGTGGTTTTAGTGTCTCCGCATACCGCAGCCCACGTCATAGCTTTGAAGACGATAAGTACAACCGTTTCAGAGAGAAGAGCGGCCAATGTGAAGATCTGGCTTTAAGTCGATTCTATAACAAATGACGAAAACGGAAGGATTTCTCAAGTTTTTACTACATATGAACACCTTTCACATTCTCCCGTGCAAATCAGCTGCTAGTCCTCCTTTCATGCAGAATCTTAAGGTCCTAGCTCATGTCCAAGGCACCAAAGCCAGCTAAAAAGTCAATAATCGATACTTAAAACTTGAATTGTGCTATTTCTTACTGGCTATTACATCAACTTTCAAGCTTCATCTGTGTTATACTATGGATCTTTTAGTGTCTCCGCATATCGCAGCACGCGACGTAGCTTTGCAGACGATAAGTACAACCGTTTCAGAGAGAAGAGCGGCCAATGTGACGAACTGGCTTTTTAGTCGATTCTATAACAAATGTCGAAAACGGATGGATTTCTAGGTTTTTACTACATATGAACACTTTTCACATTCTCCCGTGCAACTCGGCAGCTAGTCCTCCTTTCATGCAGAATCTTAAGTTCCTAGCTCATGTCCAAGGAACCAAAGCCAGCTAAAAAGTCAATAATCAATACCTAAAACTTGAATTGGTCTACTTCTTACTGGCTATTACATCAACTTAGAAGCTTCATCTGTGTTCTACTATGGTGCTTTTAGTGTCTCCGCATGCAGCAGCACGCGACATAGCTTTGCAGACGATAAGTACAACCGTTTCAGAGAGAAGAGCGTCCAATGTGACGATCTGGCTTTAAGTAGATTCGGTAACAAATGACGACAACGGACGGATTTCTCAGGTTTTTACTACATATGAACACTTTTCACATTCTCCCGTGCTACTCTGCAGCTAGGCCTCCTTTCATACAGAATCTTAAGGTCCTAGCTCATGTCCAAGGAACCAAAGCCAGCCAAAAAGTCAATAATCGATACATAAAACTTGAATTGTACTACTTCTTACTGGCTATTACATCAACTTAGAACCTTCATCTGTGTTCTACTATGGCGCTTTTAGTGTCTCCGCATACCGCAGCACGCGACATAGCTTTGCAGACGATAAGTACAACCGTTTCAGAGAGAAGAGCGGCCAGTGTGACATTCTGGCTTTAAGTCGATTCGATAACAAATGACGAAAACAGACGGATTTCTCAGGTTTTTACTACATATGAACACTTCTCACTTTCTCCCGTGCAACACGGCTGCTAGTCCTCCTTTCATGCAGAATCTTAAGGTCCTAGCTCATGTCCAAGGCACCGAAGCCAGCTAATAAGTCAATAATCCATACCTAAAACTAGAATTGTACTATATCTTACTGGCTATTACATCAACTTCGAAGCTTCATCTGTGTTCTACTATGTTGCTTTTAGTGTCTCCGCATTCCGGAGCACGAGACATAGCTTTGCAGACGATAATTACGACGATTTCAGAGAGAAGAGCGGCCAATGTCATGATCTGGCTTTAAGTCGAGTCGATAACAAATGACGAAAACGGACGGATTTCTCAGGTTTTTACTACATATGAACACTTTTCATATTCTCCCGTGCAACTCGGCTGCTAGTCCTCCTTTCGTGCAGAATCTTAAGGACCTAACTCATGTCCAAGGCACCAAAGCCAGCTAAAAAATTAATAATCGATACCTAAAACTTGAATTGGACTACTTCTTACTGGCTATTACATTAAACTAGATGCTTCATCTATGTTTTACCATTGTGGTTTTAGTGTCTCCGCATACCGCAGCACACGTCATAGCTTTGCAGACGATAAGAACAACCGTTTCAGAGTGAAGAGCGGCCAATGTGACTTTCTGGCTTTAAGTCGATTCGATAACAAATGACGAAAAAGGACGGATTTCTCAGGTTTTTACCTCATATGAACACTTCTCACATTCTCCCGTGCAACGCGGCTGCTAGTCCTCCTTTCATGCAGAATCTTAAGGTCCTAGCTCATGTCCAAGGAACCAAAGCCAGCTAAAATTCAATAATCGATACCTAAAACTAGAATTGTACTATATCTTACTGGCTATTACTTCAACTTGGAAGCTTCATCTGTGTTTTGCTATCGTGGTTTTAGTGTCTCCGCATACCGCAGCACACGTCATAGCTTTGCAGACGATAAGTACAACCGTTTCAGAGAGAAGAGCGGCCAATGTGAAGATCTGGCTTTAAGTCGAGTCGATAACAGATGACGAAAACGGACGTATTTCTCAGGTTTTTACTACATATGAACACTTTTCACATTCTCCCGTGCTAATCAGCTGCTAGTCCTCCTTTCATGCAGAATCTTAAGGTCCTAGCTCATGTCCAAGGCAACAAAGATAGCTATAAAGTCAATAATCGATACCTAAAACTTGAATTGTACTACTTCTTACTGTCTATTACATCAACTTAGAAGCTTCATCTGTGTTCTACTATGATGCTTCTAGTGTCCCCGCATACCGCAGCACGCGACATAGCTTTGCAGTCGATAAGTACAACCGTTTTAGACATAAATGCGGGCAATATGATGATCTGGCTTTAAGTCGAGTCGATAACAAATGACGAAAACGGACGGATTTCTCAGGTTTTACTACATATGAACACTTTTCACATTCTCCCGTGCAACTCTGCAGCTAGGACTCCTTTCATGCAGAATCTTAAGGTCCTAGCTCATGTCCAAGGAACCAAAGCCAGCCAAAAAGTCAATAATCGATACATAAAACTTGAATTGTACTACTTCTTACTGGCTATTACATCAACGTAGAACCTTCATCTGTGTTCTACTATGGTGCTTTTAGTGTCTCCGCATACCGCAGCACGCGACATAGGTTTGCAGACGATAAGTACAACCGTTTCAGAGAGAAGAGCGGCCAGTGTGACATTCTGGCTTTAAGTCGATTCGATAACAAATGACGAAAACAGACGGATTTCTCAGGTTTTTACTACATGTAAACACTTCTCACTTTCTCCCGTGCAACGCGGCTGCTCGTCCTCCTTTCATGCAGAATCTTAAGGTCCTAGCTCATGTCCAAGGCACCGAAGCCAGCTAATAAGTCAATAATCGATACCTAAAACTAGAATTGTACTATATCTTACTGGCTATTACATCAACTTAGAAGCTTCATCTGTGTTCTACTATGGTGCTTTTAGTGTCTCCGCATACCGCAGCACACGTCATATCTTTGCAGACGATTAGTACAACCATTTCAGAGAGAAGAGCGGCCAATGTGACGATCTGGCCTTATGTCGATTCGAAAAAAAAATGACGATAACGAACGGATTTTTCGTGTTTTTACTGCATATGAACACTTTTCACATTCTCCCGTGCAACCCAGCTGCTAGTCCTCCTTTCATGCAGAATCTTAAGGTCCTAGCTCAAGTCCAAGGCACCAAAGCCACCTAAAAAGTCAATAATCGATACCTAAAACTTGAATTGTACTACTTCTTACTGGCTATTACATCAACTTAGAAGCTTCATCTGTGTTCTACTATGGTGCTTTTAGTGTCTCCGCATACCGCAGCACGCGACATACCTTTGCAGACGATAAGTACAACCGTTTCTGAGAGAAGAGCGGCCAATGTGACGTTCTGGCTATAAGTCGATTCGGTAACAAATGACGAAAACGGACGGATTCCTAGGTTTTAACTACATATGAACACATTCCACATTCTCCCGTGCAACACGGCTGCTAGTCCTCCTCTCATGCAGAATCTTAAGGTCCTAGCTCATGTCCAAGGCACCAAAGCCAGCTAAAAAGTCAATAATCGAAACCTAAAACTTGAATTGTACTATATCTTACTGGCTATTACATCAACTTAGAACCTTCATCTGTGTTCTACTATGGTGCTTTTAGTGTCTCCGCATACCGCAGCACGCGACATAGCTTTGCAGACGATAAGTACAACCGATTCAGATAGAAGAGCGGCCAGTGTGACATTCTGGCTTTAAGTCGATTCGATAACAAATGACGAAAACGGACGGATTTCTCAGGTTTTTACTACATATGAACACTTCTCACATTCACCCGTGCAACGCGGTTGCTAGTCCTCCTTTCATGCAGAATCTTAAGGTCCTAGCTCATGTCCAAGGCACCAAAGCCAGCTAATAAGACAATAATCGATACCTAAAACTAGAATTGTACTATATCTTACTGCCTATTACATCAACTTAGAAGCTTCATCTGTGTTCTACTATGGTGCTTTTAGTGTCTCCGCAATCCGGAGCACGAGACATAGCTTTTCAGACGATAATTACGACGATTTCAGAGAGAAGAGCGGCCAATGTGATGATCTGGCTTTAAGTCGAGTCGATAACAAATGACGAAAACGGACGGATTTCTCAGGTTTTTACTACATATGAACACTTTTCATATTCTCCCGTGCAACTCGGCTGCTACTCCTCCTTTCGTGCAGAATCTTAAGGTCCTAGCTCATGTCCAAGGCACCAAAGCCCGCTAAAAAGTCAATAATCGATACCTAAAACTTGAATTGGACTACTTCTTACTGGCTATTACATCAACTTAGAACCTTCATCTGTGTTCTACTGTGGTGCTTTTTTGTGTCCCCGCATACCGCAGCACGCGACATAGCTTAGTAGACGATAAGTACAATCGTTTCAGAGAGTAGAGCGGCCAATGTGACGATCTGGCTTTAAGTCGAGTTGATAACAAATGACGAAAACGGACGGATTTCTCAGGTTTTTACTACATATGAACACTTTTCATATTCTCCCGTGCAACTCGGCTGCTACTCCTCCTTTCGTGCAGAATCTTAAGGTCCTAGCTCATGTCCAAGGCACCAAAGCCCGCTAAAAAGTCAATAATCGATACCTAAAACTTGAATTGGACTACTTCTTACTGGCTATTACATCAACTTAGAACCTTCATCTGTGTTCTACTGTGGTGCTTTTTTGTGTCCCCGCATACCGCAGCACGCGACATAGCTTAGTAGACGATAAGTACAATCGTTTCAGAGAGTAGAGCGGCCAATGTGACGATCTGGCTTTAAGTCGAGTTGATAACAAATGACGAAAACGGACGGATTTCTCAGGTATTTACTACATATGAACACTTTTCACATTCTCCCGTGCATCTCGGCAGCTAGTCCTCCTTTCATGCAGAATCTTAAGGTCCTAGCTCATGTCCAAGGAACCAAAGCCAGCTAAAATTCAATAATCGATACCTAAAACTAGAATTGTACTATATCTTACTGGCTATTACTTCAACTTGGAAGCTTCATCTGTGTTTTGCTATCGTGGTTTTAGTGTCTCCGCATACCGCAGCACACGTCATAGCTTTGCAGACGATAAGTACAACCGTTTCAGAGGGAAGAGCGGCCAATGTGAAGATCTGGCTTTAAGTCGAGTCGATAACAGATGACGAAAACGGACGTATTTCTCAGGTTTTTACTACATATGAACACTTTTCACATTCTCCCGTGCTAATCAGCTGCTAGTCCTCCTTTCATGCAGAATCTTAAGGTCCTAGCTCATGTCCAAGGCAACAAAGATAGCTATAAAGTCAATAATCGATACCTAAAACTTGAATTGTACTACTTCTTACTGTCTATTACATCAACTTAGAAGCTTCGTCTGTGTTCTACTATGATGCTTCTAGTGTCCCCGCATACCGCAGCACGCGACATAGCTTTGCAGTCGATAAGTACAACCGTTTTAGACATAAATGCGGGCAATATGATGATCTGGCTTTAAGTCGAGTCGATAACAAATGACGAAAACGGACGGATTTCTCAGGTTTTACTACATATGAACACTTTTCACATTCTCCCGTGCAACTCTGCAGCTAGGACTCCTTTCATGCAGAATCTTAAGGTCCTAGCTCATGTCCAAGGAACCAAAGCCAGCCAAAAAGTCAATAATCGATACATAAAACTTGAATTGTACTACTTCTTACTGGCTATTACATCAACTTAGAACCTTCATCTGTGTTCTACTATGGTGCTTTTAGTGTCTCCGCATACCGCAGCACGCGACATAGCTTTGCAGACGATAAGTACAACCGTTTCAGAGAGAAGAGCGGCCAGTGTGACATTCTGGCTTTAAGTCGATTCGATAACAAATGACGAAAACAGACGGATTTCTCAGGTTTTTACTACATATAAACACTTCTCACTTTCTCCCGTGCAACGCGGCTGCTCGTCCTCCTTTCATGCAGAATCTTAAGGTCCTAGCTCATGTCCAAGGCACCGAAGCCAGCTAATAAGTCAATAATCGATACCTAAAACTAGAATTGTACTATATCTTACTGGCTATTACATCAACTTAGAAGCTTCATCTGTGTTCTACTATGGTGCTTTTAGTGTCTCCGCATACCGCAGCACACGTCATATCTTTGCAGACGATTAGTACAACCATTTCAGAGAGAAGAGCGGCCAATGTGACGATCTGGCCTTATGTCGATTCGAAAAAAAAATGACGATAACGAACGGATTTTTCGTGTTTTTACTGCATATGAACACTTTTCACATTCTCCCGTGCAACCCAGCTGCTAGTCCTCCTTTCATGCAGAATCTTAAGGTCCTAGCTCAAGTCCAAGGCACCAAAGCCACCTAAAAAGTCAATAATCGATACCTAAAACTTGAATTGTACTACTTCTTACTGGCTATTACATCAACTTAGAAGCTTCATCTGTGTTCTACTATGGTGCTTTTAGTGTCTCCGCATACCGCAGCACGCGACATACCTTTGCAGACGATAAGTACAACCGTTTCTGAGAGAAGAGCGGCCAATGTGACGTTCTGGCTATAAGTCGATTCGGTAACAAATGACGAAAACGGACGGATTCCTAGGTTTTAACTACATATGAACACATTCCACATTCTCCCGTGCAACACGGCTGCTAGTCCTCCTCTCATGCAGAATCTTAAGGTCCTAGCTAATGTCCAAGGCACCAAAGCCAGCTAAAAAGTCAATAATCGAAACCTAAAACTTGAATTGTACTATATCTTACTGGCTATTACATCAACTTAGAACCTTCATCTGTGTTCTACTATGGTGCTTTTAGTGTCTCCGCATACCGCAGCACGCGACATAGCTTTGCAGACGATAAGTACAACCGATTCAGATAGAAGAGCGGCCAGTGTGACATTCTGGCTTTAAGTCGATTCGATAACAAATGACGAAAACGGACGGATTTCTCAGGTTTTTACTACATATGAACACTTCTCACATTCACCCGTGCAACGCGGTTGCTAGTCCTCCTTTCATGCAGAATCTTAAGGTCCTAGCTCATGTCAAAGGCACCAAAGCCAGCTAATAAGACAATAATCGATACCTAAAACTAGAATTGTACTATATCTTACTGCCTATTACATCAACTTAGAAGCTTCATCTGTGTTCTACTATGGTGCTTTTAGTGTCTCCGCAATCCGGAGCACGAGACATAGCTTTTCAGACGATAATTACGACGATTTCAGAGAGAAGAGCGGCCAATGTGATGATCTGGCTTTAAGTCGAGTCGATAACAAATGACGAAAACGGACGGATTTCTCAGGTTTTTACTACATATGAACACTTTTCATATTCTCCCGTGCAACTCGGCTGCTACTCCTCCTTTCGTGCAGAATCTTAAGGTCCTAGCTCATGTCCAAGGCACCAAAGCCCGCTAAAAAGTCAATAATCGATACCTAAAACTTGAATTGGACTACTTCTTACTGGCTATTACATCAACTTAGAACCTTCATCTGTGTTCTACTGTGGTGCTTTTTTGTGTCCCCGCATACCGCAGCACGCGACATAGCTTAGTAGACGATAAGTACAATCGTTTCAGAGAGTAGAGCGGCCAATGTGACGATCTGGCTTTAAGTCGAGTTGATAACAAATGACGAAAACGGACGGATTACTCAGGTATTTACTACATATGAACACTTTTCATATTCTCCCGTGCATCTCGGCAGCTAGTCCTCCTTTCATGCAGAATCTTAAGGTCCTAGCTCATGTCCAAGGAACCAAAGCCAGCTAAAAAGTCCATAATCGATACCTAAAACTTTAATTGTACTACTTCTTACTGGCTATTATATTAAATTAGATGCTTCATCTGTCTTTTACTATGGTGGTTTTAGAGTCTCCGCATACCGCAGCACACGTCATAGCTTTGCAGACGATAAGTACAACCATTTCAGAGAGAAGAGCGGCCAATGTGACGATCTGGCTTTATGTCGATTCGATAAAAAAAGATAACGAACGGATTTTTCGGGTTTTTACTGCATATGAACACTTTTCGCATTCTCCCGTGCAACTCAGCTGCTAGTCCTCCTTTCATGCTGAATCTTAAGGTCCTAGCTCATGTCCAAGGAACCAAAGCCAGCTAAAAAGCCAATAATCGATACCTAAAACTAGAATTGCACTATATCTTATTGGCTATTACATCAACTTAGAAGCTTCATCTGTGTTTTACTATGGTGGTTTTAGTGTCTCCGCATACCGCAGCACACGTCATAGCTTAGCAGACGATAAGTACAACCGTTTCAGAGAGAAGAGCGGCCAATGTGACGATCTGGCTTTAATTCGAGTCGATAACAAATGACGAAAACGGACGGATTTCTCAGGTTTTTACTACATATGAACACTTTTCACATTCTCCCGTGCAACTCGGCAGCTAGTCCTCCTTTCATGCAGAATCTTAAGTTCCTAGCTCATGTCCAAGGAACCAAAGCCAGCTAAAAAGTCAATAATCTATACCTAAAACTTGAATTGGTCTACCTCTTACTGGCTATTACATCAACTTAGAACCTTCATCTGTGTTCTACTATGGTGCTTTTAGTGTCTCCGCATACCGCAGCACGCGACATAGCTTTGCAGACGATAAGTACAATCGTTTCAGAGAGAAGAGCGACCAATGTGACGATCTGGCTTTAAGTCGATTCGATAACAAATGACGAAAACGGTCGGATTTCTAGGTTTTTACTACATATGAACACTTTTCACATTCTCCCGTGCAACTCGGCTGCTAGTCCTCCTTTCATGCAGAATCTTAAGGTCCTAGCTGATGTCCAAGGCACCAAAGCCAGCTAAAAAGTCCATAATCGATACCTAAAACTTGAATTGTACTACTTCTTACTGGCTATTACATTAAATTAGATGCTTCATCTGTGTTTTACTATGGTGGTTTTAGTGTCTCCGCATACCGCAGCCCACGTCATAGCTTTGAAGACGATAAGTACAACCGTTTCAGAGAGAAGAGCGGCCAATGTGAAGATCTGGCTTTAAGTCGATTCTATAACAAATGACGAAAACGGAAGGATTTCTCAAGTTTTTACTACATATGAACACCTTTCACATTCTCCCGTGCAAATCATCTGCTAGTCCTCCTTTCATGCAGAATCTTAAGGTCCTAGCTCATGTCCAAGGCACCAAAGCCAGCTAAAAAGTCAATAATCGATACTTAAAACTTGAATTGTGCTACTTCTTACTGGCTATTACATCAACTTTCAAGCTTCATCTGTGTTATACTATGGATCTTTTAGTGTCTCGGCATATCGCAGCACGCGACGTAGCTTTGCAGACGATAAGTACAACCGTTTCAGAGAGAAGAGCGTCCAATGTGACGATCTGGCTTTAAGTAGATTCGGTAACAAATGACGAACACGGACGGATTTCTAGGTTTTTACTACATATGAACACCTTCCACATTCTCCCGTGCAACTCGGCTGCTAGTCCTCCTTTCATGCAGAATCTTAAGGTCCTAGCTCATGTCCAAGGCACCAAAGCCAGCTAAAAAGTCAATAATCGAAACCTAAAACTTGAATTGTACTATATCTTACTAGCTATTACATCAACTTAGAAGCTTCATCTGTTTTCTACTATGGTACTTTTAGTGTCTCCGCATACCGGAGCACGAGACATAGCTTTGCAGACGATAATTAGGACCGTTTCAGAGAGAAGAGCTTCCAATGTGATGATCTGGCTTTTAGTCGAGTCGATAACAAATGACGACAACGGACGGATTTCTCAGGTTTTTACTACATATGAACACTTTTCACATTCTCCCGTGCTACTCTGCAGCTAGGCCTCCTTTCATACAGAATCTTAAGGTCCTAGCTCATGTCCAAGGAACCAAAGCCAGCCAAAAAGTCAATAATCGATACATAAAACTTGAATTGTACTACTTCTTACTGGCTATTACATCAACTTAGAACCTTCATCTGTGTTCTACTATGGTGCTTTTAGTGTCTCCGCATACCGCAGCACGCGACATAGCTTTGCAGACGATAAGTACAACCGTTTCAGAGAGAAGAGCGGCCAGTGTGACATTCTGGCTTTAAGTCGATTCGATAACAAATGACGAAAACAGACGGATTTCTCAGGTTTTTACTACATATGAACACTTCTCACTTTCTCCCGTGCAACACGGCTGCTAGTCCTCCTTTCATGCAGAATCTTAAGGTCCTAGCTCATGTCCAAGGCACCGAAGCCAGCTAATAAGTCAATAATCCATACCTAAAACTAGAATTGTACTATATCTTACTGGCTATTACATCAACTTAGAAGCTTCATCTGTGTTCTACTATGGTGCTTTTAGTGTCTCCGCATACCGCAGCACGCGACATAGCTTTGCAGACGATAAGTACAACCGTTTCAGAGAAAAGAGCGGCCAATGTGACGATCTGGCTTTAAGTCGATTCGGTAACAAATGACGAAAACGGACGGATTCCTAGGTTTTAACTACATATGAACACATTCCACATTCTACCGTGCAACTCGGCTTCTAGTCCTACTTTCATGCAGAATCTAAAGGTCCTAGCTCATGTCCAAGGCACCAAAGCCAGCTAAAAAGTCAATAATCGAAACCTAAAACTCTAATTGTACTATATCTTACTGGCTATTACATCAACATAGAACCTTCATCTGTGTTCTACTATGGTGCTTTTAGTGTCTCCGCATACCGCAGCACGCGACATAGCTTTGAAGACGATAAGTACAACCGTTTCAGAGAGAAGAGCGGCCAATGTGACGATCTGGCTTTAAGTCGATTCGATAACAAATGACGATAACGAACGGATTTCTCAGGTTTTTACTACATATGAACACATTTCACATTCTCCCGTGCAACGAGGCTGCTAGTCCTCCTTTCGTGCAGAATCTTAAGGTCCTAGCTCATGTCCAAGGCACCAAAGCCCGCTAAAAAGTCAATAATCGATACCTAAAACTTGAATTGGACTACTTCTTACTGGCTATTACATCAACTTAGAACCTTCATCTGTGTTCTACTGTGGTGCTTTTTTTTGTCCCCGCATACCGCAGCACGCGACATAGCTTAGTAGACGATAAGTACAATCGTTTCAGAGAGTAGAGCGGCCAATGTGACGATCTGGCTTTAAGTCGATTCGATAACAGATGACGAAAACGGACGGATTTCTCAGGTTTTTACTACATATGAACACTATTCACATTCTCCCGTGCAACTCGGCTGCTAGTCCTCCTTTCATGCAGATTCTTAAGGTCCTAGCTCATGTCCAAGACACAAAAGCCAGCTAAAAAATTAATAATCGATACCTAAAACTTGAATTGGACTACTTCTTACTGGCTATTACATTAAATTAGATGCTTCATCTATGTTTTACCATTGTGGTTTTAGTGTCTCCGCATACCGCAGCACACGTCATAGCTTTGCAGACGATAAGAACAACCGTTTCAGAGAGAAGAGCGGCCAATGTGTCTTTCTGGCTTTAAGTCGATTCGATAACAAATGACGAAAACGGACGGATTTCCCAGGTTTTTACCTCATATGAACACTTCTCACATTCTCCCGTGCAACGCGGCTGCTAGTCCTCCTTTCATGCAGAATCTTATGGTCCTAGCTCATGTCCAAGAAACCAAAGCCAGCTAAAAAGTCAATAATCGAAACCTAAAACTTGAATTGTACTATATCTTACTGGCTATTACATCAACTTAGAAGCTTCATCTGTGTTGTACTATCGTGGTTTTAGTGTCTCCGCATACCGCAGCACACGTCATAGCTTTGCAGACGATAAGTACAACCGTTTCAGAGAGAAGAGCGGCCAATGTGAAGATCTGGCTTTAAGTCGATTCGATAACAAATGACGAAAACGGTCGGATTTCTAGGTTTTTACTACATATGAACACTTTTCACATTCTCCCGTGCAACTCGGCTGCTAGTCCTCCTTTCATGCAGAATCTTAAGGTCCTAGCTCATGTCCAAGGCACCAAAGCCAGCTAAAAAGTCCATAATCGATACCTAAAACTTGAATTGTACTACTTCTTACTGGCTATTACATTAAATTAGATGCTTCATCTGTGTTTTACTATGGTGGTTTTAGTGTCTCCGCATACCGCAGCACACGTCATAGCTTTGAAGACGATAAGTACAACCATTTCAGAGAGAAGAGCGGCCAATGTGACGATCTGGCTTTATGTCGATCGATAGAAAAATGACGATAACGAACGGATTTTTCGGGTTTTTACTGCATATGAACACTTTTCACATTCTCCCGTGCAACTCAGCTGCTAGTCCTCCTTTCATGCAGAATCTTAAGGTCCTAGCTCAAGTCCAAGGCACGAAAGCCACCTAAAAATCAATAATCGATACCTAAAACTTGTATTGTACTACTTCTTACTGGCTATTACATCAACTTAGAAGCTTCATCTGTGTTCTACTATGGTGCTTTTAGTGTCTCCGCATACCGCAGCACTCGACATAGCTTTGCAGACGATAAGTACAACCGTTTCAGAGAGAAGAGCGGCCAATGTGACGATCTGGCTTTAAGTCGATTCGGTAACAAATGACGAAAACGGACAGATTTCTAGGTTTTTACTACATATGAACACATTCCACATTCTCCCGTGCAACTCGGCTGCTAGTCCACCTTTCATGCAGAATCTTAAGGTCCTAGCTCATGTCCAAGGCACCAAAGCCAGCTAAAAAGTCAATAATCGAAACCTAAAACTTGAATTGTACTATATCTTACTGGCTATTACATCAACATAGAACCTTCATCTGTGTTCTACTATGGTGCTTTTAGTGTCTCCGCATTCCGGAGCACGAGACATAGCTTTGCAGACGATAATTACGACGATTTCAGAGAGAAGAGCGGCCAATGTGATGATCTGGCTCTAAGTCGAGTCGATAACAAATGACGAAAACGGACGGATTTCTCAGGTTTTTACTACATATGAACACTTTTCATATTCTCCCGTGCAACTCGGCTGCTAGTCCTCCTTTCGTGCAGAATCTTAAGGTCCTAGCTCATGTCCAAGGCACCAAAGCCAGCTAAAAAGTCAATAATCGATACCTAAAACTTGAATTGGACTACTTCTTACTGGCTATTACATCAACTTAGAACCTTCATCTGTGTTCTACTGTGGTGCATTTTTGTGTCCCCGCATACCGCAGCACGCGACATAGCTTAGTAGACGATAAGTACAATCGTTTCAGAGAGTAGAGCGGCCAATGTGACGATCTGGCTTTAAGTCGATTCGATAACAGATGACGAAAACGGACGGATTTCTCAGGTTTTTACTACATATGAACACTATTCACATTCTCCCGTGCAACTCGGCTGCTAGTCCTCCTTTCATGCAGATTCTTAAGGTCCTAGCTCATGTCCAAGGCACCAAAGCCAGCTAAAAAATTAATAATCGATACCTAAAACTTGAATTGGACTACTTCTTACTGGCTATTACATTAAATTAGATGCTTCATCTATGTTTTACCATTGTGGTTTTAGTGTCTCCGCATACCGCAGCACACGTCATAGCTTTGCAGACGATAAGAACGACCGTTTCAGATAGAAGAGCGGCCAATGTGACTTTCTGGCTTTAAGTCGATTCGATAACAAATGACGAAATCGGACGGATTTCTCAGGTTTTTACCTCATATGAACACTTCTCACATTCTCCCGTGCAACGTGGCTGCTAGTCCTCCTTTCATGCAGAATCTTAAGGTCCTAGCTCATGTCCAAGGAACCAAAGCCAGCTAAAAAGTCAATAATCGATACCTAAAACTGGAATTGTACTATATCTTACTGGCTATTACATCAACTTAGAAGCTTCATCTGTGTTTTACTATCGTGGTTTTAGTGTCTCCGCATACCGCAGCACACGTCATAGCTTTGCAGACGATAAGTACAACCGTTTCAGAGAGAAGAGCGGCCAATGTGAAGATCTGGCTTTAAGTCGAGTCGATAACAAATGACGAAAACGGACGTATTTCTCAGGTTTTTACTACATATGAACACTTTTCACATTCGCCCGTGTTAATCAGCTGCTAGTCCTCCTTTCATGCAGAATCTTAAGGTCCTAGCTCATGTCCAAGGAACCAAAGCCAGCTAAAAAGTCAATAATCGATACCTAAAACTGGAATTGTACTATATCTTACTGTCTATTACATCAACTTAGAAGCTTCATCTGTGTTCTACTATGATGCTTTTAGTGTCCCCGCATACCGCAGCACGCGACATAGATTTGCAGTCGATAAGTACAATCGTTTCAGAGAGAAAAGCGACCAATGTGACGATCTGGCTTTAAGTCGATTCGATAACAAAAGACGAAAACGGTCGGATTTCTAGGTTTTTACTACATATGAACACTTTTCACATTCTCCCGTGCAACTCGGCTGCTAGTCCTCCTTTCATGCAGAATCTTAAGGTCCTAGCTCATGTCCAAGGCACCAAAGCCAGCTAAAAAGTCCATAATCGATACCTAAAACTTGAATTGTACTACTTCTTACTGGCTATTGCATTAAATTAGATGCTTCATCTGTGTTTTACTATGGTGGTTTTAGTGTCTCCGCATACCGCAGCACACGTCATAGCTTTGAAGACGATAAGTGCAACCATTTCAGAGAGAAGAGCGGCCAATGTGACGATCTGGCTTTATGTCGATTCGATAGAAAAATGACGATAACGAACGGATTTTTCGGGTTTTTACTGCATATGAACACTTTTCACATTCTCCTGTGCAACTCAGCTGCTAGTCCTCCTTTCATGCAGAATCTTAAGGTCCTAGCTCAAGTCCAAGGCACGAAAGCCACCTAAAAATCAATAATCGATACCTAAAACTTGTATTGTACTACTTCTTACTGGCTATTACATCAACTTAGAAGCTTCATCTGTGTTCTACTATGGTGCTTTTAGTGTCTCCGCATACCGCAGCACGCGACATAGCTTTGCAGACGATAAGTACAACCGTTTCAGAGAGAAGAGCGGCCAATGTGACGATCTGGCTTTAAGTCGATTCGGTAACAATCGACGAAAACGGACGGATTTCTAGGTTTTTACTACATATGAACACATTCCACATTCTCCCGTGCAACTCAGCTGCTAGTCCTCCTTTCATGCAGAATCTTAAAGTCCTAGCTCATGTCCAAGGCTCCAGAGCCAGCTATAAAGTCAATAATCGATACCTGAAACTTGAATTGTACTATATATTACTGGCTATTACATCAACTTAGAAGCTTCATCTGTTTTCTACTATGGTGCTTTTAGTGTCTCCGCATTCCGGAGCACGAGACATAGCTTTGCAGACGATAATTACGACGATTTCAGAGAGAAGAGCGGCCAATGTGATGATCTGGCTTTAAGTCGAGTCGATAACAAATGACGAAAACGGACGGATTTCTCAAGTTATTACTACATATGAACACTTTTCACATTCTCCCATGCAACTCGGCTGCTAGTCCTCCTTTCATGCAGAATCTTAAGGTCCTAGCTCATGTCCAAGGCACCAAAGCCAGCTAAAAAGTCAATAATCGATACCTAAAACTAGAATTGTACTATATCTTATTGGCTATTACATCAACTTAGAAGCTTCATCTGTGTTTTACTATGGTGGTTTTAGTGTCTCCGCATACTGCAGCACACGTCATAGCTTAGCAGACGATAAGTACAACCGTTTCAGAGAGAAGAGCGGCCAATGTGACGATCTGGCTTTAAGTCGATTCGATAACAAATGACGAAAACGGTCGGATTTCTAGGTTTTTACTACATATGAACACTTTTCACATTCTCCCGTGCAACTCGGCTGCTAGTCCTCCTTTCATGCAGATTCTTAAGGTCCTAGCTAATGCCCAAGGCACCAAAGCCAGCTAAAAAGTCCATAATCGATACCTAAAACTTGAATTGTACTACTTCTTACTTTCTATTACATTAAATTAGATGCTTCATCTGTGTTTTACTATGGTGCTTTTAGTGTCTCCGCATACCGCAGCACGCGACATAGCTTTGCAGACGATAAGTACAACCGTTTCAGAGAGAAGAGCGGCCAATGTGACGATCTGGCTTTAAGTCGATTCGATAACAAATGACGAATACGGACGGATTTCTCAGGTTTTTACTCCATGTGAACACTTTTCACACTCTCCCGTGCAACTCGGCTGCTAGTCCTCCTTTCATGCAGAATCTTAAGGTCCTAGCTCATGTCTAAGGCACCAAAGCCAGCTAAAAATTCAATAATCGATACCTAAAACTTGAATTGTACTACTTCTTACTGGCAATAACATCATCTTAGAGGCTTCATCTGTGTTTTACTATGGTCCTTTTAGTGTCTCCGCATACCGCAGCACGCGACATAGCTTTGCAGACGATAAGTACAACCGTTTCAGAGAGAAGAGCGGCCAATGTGACGATCTGGCTTTAAGTCGATTCGATAACAAATGACGAAAACGGACGGATTTCTCAGGTTTTTACTCCATGTGAACACTTTTCACACTCTCCCGTGCAACTCGGCTGCTAGTCCTCCATTCATGCAGAATCTTAAGGTCCTAGCTCATGTCCAAGGAACCAAAGCCAGCTAGAAAGTCAATAATCACTAATTAAAACTTGAATTGTACTACTTCTTACTGGCTATTACATCTACTTAGAAGCTTCATCTGTGTTCTACTATGGTGCATTTAGTGCCTCCGCATACCGCAGCACGAGACATAGCTTTGCAGACGATAAGTACAACCGTTCCAGAGAGAAGAGCGGCCAATGTGACGATCTGGCTTTAAGTCGATTCGATAACAAATGACGAAAACGGACGGATTTCTCAGGTTTTTACTACATATTAACACTTTTCACATTCTCCCGTGCAACTCGGCTGCTAATCCACCTTTCATGCAGAATCTTAAGGTCCTAGCTCATGTCCAAGGTACCAAAGCCAGCTAAAAAGTCAATAATGGATACCTAAAACTTGAATTGGACTACTTCTTACTGGCTATTACATCAACTTAGAACCTTCATCTGTGTTCTACTATGGTGCTTTTAGTGTCTCCGCATACCGCAGCACGCGACATAGCTTTGCAGACGATAAGTACAACCGTTTCAGAGAGAAGAGCGGCCAATGTGACGATCTGGCTTTAAGTCGATTCGATAACAAATGACGAAAACGGACGGATTTCTAGGTTTTTACTACATATGAACACATTCCACATTCTCCCGTGCAACTCGGCTGCTAGTCCTCCTTTCATGCAGAATCTTAAGGTCCTAGCTCATGTCCAAGGCACCAAAGCCAGCTAAAAAGTCCATAATCGATACCTAAAACTTGAATTGTACTACTTCTTACTGGCTATTACATTAAATTAGATGCTTCATCTGTGTTTTACTATGGTGGTTTCAGTGTCTCCGCATACCGCAGCACACGTCATAGCTTTGAAGACGATAAGTGCAACCATTTCAGAGAGAAGAGAGGCCAATGTGACGATCTGGCTTTATGTCGATTCGATAGAAAAATGACGATAATGAACGGATTTTTCGGGTTTTTTCTGCATATGAACACTTTTCACATTCTCCCGTGCAACTCAGCTGCTAGTCCTCCTTTCATGCAGAATCTTAAGGTCCTAGCTCAAGTCCAAGGCACGAAAGCCACCTAAAAATCAATAATCGATACCTAAAACTTGTATTGTACTACATCTTACTGGCTATTACATCAACTTAGAAGCTTCATCTGTGTTCTACTATGGTGCTTTTAGTGTCTCCGCATACCGCAGCACGCGACATAGCTTTGCAGACGATAAGTACAACCGTTTCAGAGAGAAGAGCGGCCAATGTGACGATCTGGCTTTAAGTCGAGTCGATAACAAATGACGAAAACGGACGGATTTCTCAGGTTTTTACTACATATGAACACTTTTCACATTCTCCCGTGCAACTCGGCTGCTAGTCCTCCTTTCATGCAGAATCTTAAGGTCCTAGCTCATGTCCAAGGAACCAAAGCCCGCTAAAAAGTCAATAATCGATACCTAAAACTTGAATTGGACTACTTCTTACTGGCTATTACATCAACTTAGAACCTTCATCTGTGTTCTACTGTGGTGCTTTTTTGTGTCCCCGCATACCGCAACACGCGACATAGCTTAGTAGACGATAAGTACAATCGTTTCAGAGAGTAGAGCGGCCTATGTGACGATCTGGCTTTAAGTCGAGTCGATAACAAATGACGAAAACGGACGGATTTCTCAGGTTTTTACTACATATGAACACTTTTCACATTCTCCCGTGCAACTCGGCAGCTAGTCCTCCTTTCATGCAGAATCTTAAGGTCCTAGCTCATGTCCAAGGAACCAAAGCCAGCTAAAAAGTCCATAATCGATACCTAAAACTTTAATTGTACTACTTCTTACTGGCTATTACATTAAATTAGATGCTTCATCTGTATTTTACTATGGTGGTTTTAGTGTCTCCGCATACCGCAGCACACGTCATAGCTTTGCAGACGATAAGTACAACCATTTCAGAGAGAAGAGCGGCCAATGTGACGATCTGGCTTTATGTCGATTCGATAAAAAAAGATAACGAACGGATTTTTCGGGTTTTTACTGCATATGAACACTTTTCACATTCTCCCGTGCAACTCAGCTGCTAGTCCTCCTTCCATGCAGAATCTTAAGGTCCTAGCTCATGTCCAAGGAACCAAAGCCAGCTAAAAAGTCAATAATCGATACCTAAAACTAGAATTGTACTATATCTTACTGGCTATTACATCAACTTAGAAGCTTCATCTGTGTTTTACTATGGTGGTTTTAGTGTCTCCGCATACTGCAGCACACGTCATAGCTTAGCAGACGATAAGTACAACCGTTTCAGAGAGAAGAGCGGCCAATGTGACGATCTGGCTTTAAGTCGATTCGATAACAAATGACGAAAACGGTCGGATTTCTAGGTTTTTACTACATATGAACACTTTTCACATTCTCCCGTGCAACTCGGCTGCTAGTCCTCCTTTCATGCAGATTCTTAAGGTCCTAGCTCATGCCCAAGGCACCAAAGCCAGCTAAAAAGTCCATAATCGATACCTAAAACTTGAATTGTACTACTTCTTACTTTCTATTACATTAAATTAGATGCTTCATCTGTGTTTTACTATGGTGCTTTTAGTGTCTCCGCATACCGCAGCACGCGACATAGCTTTGCAGACGATAAGTACAACCGTTTCAGAGAGAAGAGCGGCCAATGTGACGATCTGGCTTTAAGTCGATTCGATAACAAATGACGAAAACGGACGGATTTCTCAGGTTTTTACTCCATGTGAACACTTTTCACACTCTCCCATGCAACTCGGCTGCTAGTCCTCCTTTCATGCAGAATCTTAAGGTCCTAGCTCATGTCTAAAGCACCAAAGCCAGCTAAAAATTCAATAATCGATACCTAAAACTTGAATTGTACTACTTCTTACTGGCAATAACATCATCTTAGAGGCTTCATCTGTGTTTTACTATGGTCCTTTTAGTGTCTCCGCATACCGCAGCACGCGACATAGCTTTGCAGACGATAAGTACAACCGTTTCAGAGAGAAGAGCGGCCAATGTGACAATCTGGCTTTAAGTCGATTCGATAACAAATGACGAAAACGGTCGGATTTCTAGGTTTTTACTACATATGAACACTTTTCACATTCTCCCGTGCAACTCGGCTGCTAGTCCTCCTTTCATGCAGAATCTTAAGGTCCTAGCTCATGTCCAAGGTACCAAAGCCAGCTAAAAAGTCAATAATCAATACCTAAAACTTGAATTGGACTACTTCTTACTGGCTATTACATCAACTTAGAACCTTCATCTGTGTTCTACTATGGTGCTTTTAGTGTCTCCGCATACCGCAGCACGCGACATAGCTTTGCAGACGATAAGTACAACCGTTTCAGAGAGAAGAGCGGCCAATGTGACGATCTGGCTTTAAGTCGATTCGATAACAAATGACGAAAACGGACGGATTTCTAGGTTTTTACTACATATGAACACATTCCACATTCTCCCGTGCAACTCGGCTGCTAGTCCTGCTTTCATGCAGAATCTTAAGGTCCTAGCTCATGTCCAAGGCACCAAAGCCAGCTAAAAAGTCAATAATCGATATTTAAAACTTGAATTGTACTGTATCTTACTGGCTATTACATCAACTTAGAAGCTTCATCTGTGTTCTACTATGGTGCTTTTAGTGTCTCCGCATACCGGAGCACGAGACATAGCTTTGCAGACGATAATTACGACCGTTTCAGAGAGAAGAGCGGCCAATGTGATGATCTGGCTTTATGTTGAGTCGATAACAAATGACGAAAACGGACGGATATCTCAGGTTTTTACTACATATGAACACTTTTCACATTCTCCCGTGCAACTCGGGTGCTAGTTCTCCTTTCATGCAAAATCTTAAGGTCCTAGCTCATGTCCAAGGCACCAAAACCAGCTAAAAAGTCAATAATCGATACCTAAAACTTGAATTTTACTACTTCTTACTGGCTATTACATCAACTTAGAAGCTTCATCTGTTTTCTACTATGGTGCTTTTAGTGTCTCCGCATTCCGGAGCACGAGACATAGCTTTGCAGACGATAATAACGACGATTTCAGAGAGAAGAGCGGCCAATGTCATGATCTGGCTTTAAGTCTATTCGATAACAAATGACGAAAACGGACGGATTTGTCTGGTTTTTACTACATATGAACACTTTTCACATTCTCCCGTGCAACTCTGCTGCTAGTCCTCCTTTCATGCAGAATCTTAAGGTCGTAGCTCATGTCCAAGGCACCAAAGCCCGCTAAAAAGTCAATAATCGATACCTAAAACTTGAATTGTACTACTTCTCACTGGCTATCACATCAACTTAGGAGCTTCATCTGTGTTCTACTATGGTGCTTTTAGTGACTCCGCATACCGCAGCACGCGACATAGCTTTGCAGACGATAAGTACAACCGTTTCAGAGAGAAGAGGGGCCAATGTGACGATCTGGCTTTAAGTCGATTCGATAACAAATTACGAAAACGGACGGATTTCATAGGTTTTTACTACATATGAACACTTTTCACATTCTCCCGTGCAACTCGGCTGCTAGTCCTCCTTTCATGCAGATTCTTAAGGTCCTAGCTCATGCCCAAGGCACCAAAGCCAGCTAAAAAGTCCATAATCGATACCTAAAACTTGAATTGTACTACTTCTTACTGTCTATTACATTAAATTAGATGCTTCATCTGTGTTTTACTATGGTGGTTTTAGTGTCTCCGCATACCGCAGCACACGTCATAGCTTTGCAGACGATAAGTACAGCCATTTCAGAGAGAAGAGCGGCCAAGGTGGCGATCTGGCTTTAAGTCGATTCGATAACAAATGACGAAAACGGAAGGATTTCTAAGGTTTTTACTACATATGAACACCTTTCACATTCTCCCGTGCAACGCGGCTGCTATTCCTCCTTTCATGCAGAATCTTAAGGTCCTAGCTCATGTCCAAGGCACCAAAGCCAGCTAAAAAGCCAATAATCGATACCTAAAACTTGAATTGTACTATATCTTACTGGCTATTACATCAACTTAGAAGCTTCATCTGTGTTCTACTCCGGTGCTTTTAGTGTCTCCGCATACCGCAGCACGCGACATAGCTTTGCAGACGATAAGTACAACTATTTCAGAGAGAAGAGCGGCCAATGTGACGATCTGGCTTTAAGTCGATTCGATAACAAATGACGAAAACGGAGGGATTTTTCGGGTTTTTACTGCATATGAACACTTTTCACATTCTCCCGTGCTACTTGGCTGCTAGTCCTCCTTTCATGCAGAATCTTAAGGTCCTAGCTCATGTCCAAGGCACCAAAGCCAGCTAAAAAGTCAATAATCGATACCTAAAACTTGAATTGTACTACTTCTTACTAGCTATTACATCAACTTAGAAGCTTCATCTGTGTTCTACTATGGTGCTTTTAGTGTCTCCGCATACCGCAGCACGCGACATAGCTTTGCAGACGATAAGTACAACCGTTTCAGAGAGAAGAGCGGCAAATGTGACGATCTGGCTTTAAGTCGATTCGATAACAAATGACGAAAACGGACGGATTTCTCAGGTTTTTACTCCATGTGAACACTTTTCACACTCTCCCGTGCAACTCGGCTGCTAGTCCTCCTTTCATGCAGATTCTTAAGGTCCTAGCTCATGCCCAAGGCACCAAAGCCAGCTAAAAAGTCCATAATCGATACCTAAAACTTGAATTGTACTACTTCTTACTTTCTATTACATTAAATTAGATGCTTCATCTGTGTTTTACTATGGTGCTTTTAGTGTCTCCGCATACCGCAGCACGCGACATAGCTTTGCAGACGATAAGTACAACCGTTTCAGAGAGAAGAGCGGCCAATGTGACGATCTGGCTTTAAGTCGATTCGATAACAAATGACGAAAACGGACGGATTTCTCAGGTTTTTACTCCATGTGAACACTTTTCACACTCTCCCATGCAACTCGGCTGCTAGTCCTCCTTTCATGCAGAATCTTAAGGTCCTAGCTCATGTCTAAGGCACCAAAGCCAGCTAAAAATTCAATAATCGATACCTAAAACTTGAATTGTACTACTTCTTACTGGCAATAACATCATCTTAGAGGCTTCATCTGTGTTTTACTATGGTCCTTTTAGTGTCTCCGCATACCGCAGCACGCGACATAGCTTTGCAGACGATAAGTACAACTGTTTCAGAGAGAAGAGCGGCCAATGTGACGATCTGGCTTTAAGTCGATTCGATAACAAATGACGAAAACGGTCGGATTTCTAGGTTTTTACTACATATGAACACTTTTCACATTCTCCCGTGCAACTCGGCTGCTAGTCCTCCTTTCATGCAGAATCTTAAGGTCCTAGTTCATGTCCAAGGTACCAAAGCCAGCTAAAAAGTCAATAATCAATACCTAAAACTTGAATTGGACTACTTCTTACTGGCTATTACATCAACTTAGAACCTTCATCTGTGTTCTACTATGGTGCTTTTAGTGTCTCCGCATACCGCAGCACGCGACATAGCTTTGCAGACGATAAGTACAACCGTTTCAGAGAGAAGAGCGGCCAATGTGACGATCTGGCTTTAAGTCGATTCGATAACAAATGACGAAAACGGAAGGATTTCTAAGGTTTTTACTACATATGAACACCTTTCACATTCTCCCGTGCAACGCGGCTGCTATTCCTCCTTTCATGCAGAATCTTAAGGTCCTAGCTCATGTCCAAGGCACCAAAGCCAGCTAAAAAGCCAATAATCGATACCTAAAACTTGAATTGTACTATATCTTACTGGCTATTACATCAACTTAGAAGCTTCATCTGTGTTCTACTACGGTGCTTTTAGTGTCTCCGCATTCCGGAGCACGAGACATAGCTTTGCAGACGATAATAACGACGATTTCAGAGAGAAGAGCGGCCAATGTCATGATCTGGCTTTAAGTCTATTCGATAACAAATGACGAAAACGGACGGATTTGTCTGGTTTTTACTACATATGAACACTTTTCACATTCTCCCGTGCAACTCTGCTGCTAGTCCTCCTTTCATGCAGAATCTTAAGGTCGTAGCTCATGTCCAAGGCACCAAAGCCCGCTAAAAAGTCAATAATCGATACCTAAAACTTGAATTGTACTACTTCTCACTGGCTATCACATCAACTTAGGAGCTTCATCTGTGTTCTACTATGGTGCTTTTAGTGACTCCGCATACCGCAGCACGCGACATAGCTTTGCAGACGATAAGTACAACCGTTTCAGAGAGAAGAGGGGCCAATGTGACGATCTGGCTTTAAGTCGATTCGATAACAAATTACGAAAACGGACGGATTTCTTAGGTTTTTACTACATATAAACACTTTTCACATTCTCCCGTGCAACTCGGCTGCTAGTCCTCCTTTCATGCAGATTCTTAAGGTCCTAGCTCATGCCCAAGGCACCAAAGCCAGCTAAAAAGTCCATAATCGATACCTAAAACTTGAATTGTACTACTTCTTACTGTCTATTACATTAAATTAGATGCCTCATCTGTGTTTTACTATGGTGGTTTTAGTGTCTCCGCATACCGCAGCACACGTCATAGCTTTGCAGACGATAAGTACAGCCATTTCAGAGAGAAGAGCGGCCAAGGTGGCGATCTGGCTTTAAGTCGATTCGATAACAAATGACGAAAACGGAAGGATTTCTAAGGTTTTTACTACATATGAACACCTTTCACATTCTCCCGTGCAACGCGGCTGCTATTCCTCCTTTCATGCAGAATCTTAAGGTCCTAGCTCATGTCCAAGGCACCAAAGCCAGCTAAAAAGCCAATAATCGATACCTAAAACTTGAATTGTACTATATCTTACTGGCTATTACATCAACTTAGAAGCTTCATCTGTGTTCTACTACGGTGCTTTTAGTGTCTCCGCATACCGCAGCACGCGACATAGCTTTGCAGACGATAAGTACAACTATTTCAGAGAGAAGAGCGGCCAATGTGACGATCTGGCTTTAAGTCGATTCGATAACAAATGACGAAAACGGAGGGATTTTTCGGGTTTTTACTGCATATGAACACTTTTCACATTCTCCCGTGCTACTTGGCTGCTAGTCCTCCTTTCATGCAGAATCTTAAGGTCCTAGCTCATGTCCAAGGCACCAAAGCCAGCTAAAAAGTCAATAATCGATACCTAAAACTTGAATTGTACTACTTCTTACTGGCTATTACATCAACTTAGAAGCTTCATCTGTGTTCTACTATGGTGCATTTAGTGTCTCCGCATACCGCAGCACGCGACATAGCTTTGTAGACGATAAGTACAACCGTTCCAGAGAGAAGAGCGGCCAATGTGACGATCTGGCTTTAAGTCGATTCGATAACAAATGACGAAAACGGACGGATTTCTCAGGTTTTTACTACATTTGAACACTTTTCACATTCCCCCATGCAACTCGGCTGCTAGTCCTCCTTTCATGCAGAATATTAAGGTCCTAGCTCATGTCCAAGGCACCAAAGCCAGCTAAAAAGTCAATAATCGATACCTAAAACTTGAATTGTACTGTATCTTACTGGCTATTACATCAACTTAGAAGCTTCATCTGTGTTCTACTATGGTGCTTTTAGTGTCTCCGCATACCGGAGCACGAGACATAGCTTTGCAGACGATAATTACGACCGTTTCAGAGAGAAGAGCGGCCAATGTGATGATCTGGCCTTATGTTGAGTCGATAACAAATGAAGAAAACGGACGGATTTCTCAGGTTTTTACTACATATGAACACTTTTCACATTCTCCCGTGCAACTCGGGTGCTAGTTCTCCTTTCATGCAAAATCTTAAGGTCCTAGCTCATGTCCAAGGCACCAAAACCAGCTAAAAAGTCAATAATCGATACCTAAAACTTGAATTTTACTACTTCTTTCTGTTTTCTACTATGGTGCTTTTAGTGTCTCCGCATTCCGGAGCACGAGACATAGCTTTGCAGACGATAATAACGACGATTTCAGAGAGAAGAGCGGCCAATGTCATGATCTGGCTTTAAGTCTATTCGATAACAAATGACGAAAACGGACGGATTTGTCTGGTTTTTACTACATATGAACACTTTTCACATTCTCCCGTGCAACTCTGCTGCTAGTCCTCCTTTCATGCAGAATCTTAAGGTCGTAGCTCATGTCCAAGGCACCAAAGCCCGCTAAAAAGTCAATAATCGATACCTAAAACTTGAATTGTACTACTTCTCACTGGCTATCACATCAACTTAGGAGCTTCATCTGTGTTCTACTATGGTGCTTTTAGTGACTCCGCATACCGCAGCACGCGACATAGCTTTGCAGACGATAAGTACAACCGTTTCAGAGAGAAGAGGGGCCAATGTGACGATCTGGCTTTAAGTCGATTCGATAACAAATTACGAAAACGGACGGATTTCTTAGGTTTTTACTACATATAAACACTTTTCACATTCTCCCGTGCAACTCGGCTGCTAGTCCTCCTTTCATGCAGATTCTTATGGTCCTAGCTCATGCCCAAGGCACCAAAGCCAGCTAAAAAGTCCATAATCGATACCTAAAACTTGAATTGTACTACTTCTTACTGTCTATTACATTAAATTAGATGCTTCATCTGTGTTTTACTATGGTGGTTTTAGTGTCTCCGCATACCGCAGCACACGTCATAGCTTTGCAGACGATAAGTACAGCCATTTCAGAGAGAAGAGCGGCCAAGGTGGCGATCTGGCTTTAAGTCGATTCGATAACAAATGACGAAAACGGAAGGATTTCTAAGGTTTTTACTACATATGAACACCTTTCACATTCTCCCGTGCAACGCGGCTGCTATTCCTCCTTTCATGCAGAATCTTAAGGTCCTAGCTCATGTCCAAGGCACCAAAGCCAGCTAAAAAGCCAATAATCGATACCTAAAACTTGAATTGTACTATATCTTACTGGCTATTACATCAACTTAGAAGCTTCATCTGTGTTCTACTATGGTGCTTTTAGTGTCTCCGCATACCGCAGCACGCGACATAGCTTTGCAGACGATAAGTACAACTATTTCAGAGAGAAGAGCGGCCAATGTGACGATCTGGCTTTAAGTCGATTCGATAACAAATGACGAAAACGGAGGGATTTTTCGGGTTTTTACTGCATATGAACACTTTTCACATTCTCCCGTGCTACTTGGCTGCTAGTCCTCCTTTCATGCAGAATCTTAAGGTCCTAGCTCATGTCCAAGGCACCAAAGCCAGCTAAAAAGTCAATAATCGATACCTAAAACTTGAATTGTACTACTTCTTACTGGCTATTACATCAACTTAGAAGCTTCATCTGTGTTCTACTATGGTGCTTTTAGTGTCTCCGCATACCGCAGCACGCGACATAGCTTTGCAGACGATAAGTACAACCGTTTCAGAGAGAAGAGCGTCAAATGTGACGATCTGGCTTTAAGTCGATTCGATAACAAATGTCGAAAACGGACGGATTTCTCAGGTTTTTACTCCATGTGAACACTTTTCACACTCTCCCGTGCAACTCGGCTGCTAGTCCTCCTTTCATGCAGAATCTTAAGGTCCTAGCTCATGTCCAAGGCACCAAAGCCAGCTAAAAAGTCAATAATCGATACCTAAAACTTGAATTGGACTACTTCTTACTGGCTATTACATCAACTTAGAACCTTCGTCTGTGTTCTACTATGGTGCTTTTAGTGTCTCCGCATACCGCAGCACGCGACATAGCTTTGCAGACGATAAGTACAATCGTTTCAGAGAAAAGAGCGGCAAATGTTACGATCTGGCTTTAAGTCGATCCGATAACAAATGACGAACACGGACGGATTTCTCACGTTTTTACTACATGTGAACACTTTTCACACTGTCCCGTGCAACTCGGCTGCTAGTCCTCCTTTCATGCAGAATCTTAAGGTCCTAGCTCATGTCCAAGGCACCAAAGCCAGCTAAAAAGTCAATAATCGATACCTAAAACTTGAATTGTACTACTTCTTACTGGCTATTACATCAACTTAAAAGCTTTATCTGTGTTCTACTATGGTGCTTTTAGTGTCTCCGCATACCGCAGCACACGACATGGCTTTGCAGACGATAAGTACAACCGTTTCAGAGAGATGAGCGGCCAATGTGACGCACTGCTTTAAGGCGATTCGATAATAAATTACGAAAACGGACGGATTTCTCAGGTTTTTACTACATATGAACACTTTTCACATTCTCCTATTCAACTCGGCTGCTAGGCCTCCTTTCATGCAGATTCTTAAGGACATAGCTCATGTCCAAGGCACCAGAGCCAGCTAAAAAGTCAATAATCGATACTTAAACTTGAATTGTACTACTTCTTACTGGCTATTACGTCAACTTAGAAGCTTCATCTGTGTTCTACTATGGTGCTATTTGTGTCTCCGCATGCCGCAGCACGCGACATAGCTTTGCAGACGATAAGTACAACCGTTTCAGAGAGAAGAGGGGCCAATGTGACGATCTGGCTTTAAGTCGATTCGATAACAAATTACGAAAACGGACGGATTTCATAGGTTTTTACTACATATGAACACTTTTCACATTCTCCCGTGCAACTCGGCTGCTAGTCCTCCTTTCATGCAGATTCTTAAGGTCCTAGCTCATGCCCAAGGCACCAAAGCCAGCTAAAAAGTCCATAATCGATACCTAAAACTTGAATTGTACTACTTCTTACTGTCTATTACATTAAATTAGATGCTTCATCTGTGTTTTACTATGGTGGTTTTAGTGTCTCCGCATACCGCAGCACACGTCATAGCTTTGCAGACGATAAGTACAGCCATTTCAGAGAGAAGAGCGGCCAAGGTGGCGATCTGGCTTTAAATCGATTCGATAACAAATGACGAAAACGGAAGGATTTCTAAGGTTTTTACTACATATGAACACCTTTCACATTCTCCCGTGCAACGCGGCTGCTATTCCTCCTTTCATGCAGAATCTTAAGGTCCTAGCTCATGTCCAAGGCACCAAAGCCAGCTAAAAAGCCAATAATCGATACCTAAAACTTGAATTGTACTATATCTTACTGGCTATTACATCAACTTAGAAGCTTCATCTGTGTTCTACTACGGTGCTTTTAGTGTCTCCGCATACCGCAGCACGCGACATAGCTTTGCAGACGATAAGTACAACTATTTCAGAGAGAAGAGCGGCCAATGTGACGATCTGGCTTTAAGTCGATTCGATAACAAATGACGAAAACGGAGGGATTTTTCGGGTTTTTACTGCATATGAACACTTTTCACATTCTCCCGTGCTACTTGGCTGCTAGTCCTCCTTTCATGCAGAATCTTAAGGTCCTAGCTCATGTCCAAGGCACCAAAGCCAGCTAAAAAGTCAATAATCGATACCTAAAACTTGAATTGTACTACATCTTACTGGCTATTACATCAACTTAGAAGCTTCATCTGTGTTCTACTATGGTACTTTTTTGTGTCTCCGCATACCGCAGCACGCGACATAGCTTTGTAGACGATAAGTACAACCGTTCCAGAGAGAAGAGCGGCCAATGTGACGATCTGGCTTTAAGTCGATTCGATAACAAATGACGAAAACGGACGGATTTCTCAGGTTTTTACTACATTTGAACACTTTTCACATTAACCCCATGCAACTCGGCTGCTAGTCCTCCTTTCATGCAGAATATTAAGGTCCTAGCTCATGTCCAAGGCACCAAAGCCAGCTAAAAAGTCAATAATCGATACCTAAAACTTGAATTGTACTGTATCTTACTGGCTATTACATCAACTTAGAAGCTTCATCTGTGTTCTACTATGGTGCTTTTAGTGTCTCCGCATACCGGAGCACGAGACATAGCTTTGCAGACGATAATTACGACCGTTTCAGAGAGAAGAGCGGCCAATGTGATGATCTGGCTTTATGTTGAGTCGATAACAAATGAAGAAAACGGACGGATTTCTCAGGTTTTTACTACATATGAACACTTTTCACATTCTCCCGTGCAACTCGGGTGCTAGTTCTCCTTTCATGCAAAATCTTAAGGTCCTAGCTCATGTCCAAGGCACCAAAACCAGCTAAAAAGTCAATAATCGATACCTAAAACTTGAATTTTACTACTTCTTTCTGTTTTCTACTATGGTGCTTTTAGTGTCTCCGCATTCCGGAGCACGAGACATAGCTTTGCAGACGATAATAACGACGATTTCAGAGAGAAGAGCGGCCAATGTCATGATCTGGCTTTAAGTCTATTCGATAACAAATGACGAAAACGGACGGATTTGTCTGGTTTTTACTACATATGAACACTTTTCACATTCTCCCGTGCAACTCTGCTGCTAGTCCTCCTTTCATGCAGAATCTTAAGGTCGTAGCTCATGTCCAAGGCACCAAAGCCCGCTAAAAAGTCAATAATCGATACCTAAAACTTGAATTGTACTACTTCTCACTGGCTATCACATCAACTTAGGAGCTTCATCTGTGTTCTACTATGGTGCTTTTAGTGACTCCGCATACCGCAGCACGCGACATAGCTTTGCAGACGATAAGTACAACCGTTTCAGAGAGAAGAGGGGCCAATGTGACGATCTGGCTTTAAGTCGATACGATAACAAATTACGAAAACGGACGGATTTCTTAGGTTTTTACTACATATAAACACTTTTCACATTCTCCCGTGCAACTCGGCTGCTAGTCCTCCTTTCATGCAGATTCTTATGGTCCTAGCTCATGCCCAAGGCACCAAAGCCAGCTAAAAAGTCCATAATCGATACCTAAAACTTGAATTGTACTACTTCTTACTGTCTATTACATTAAATTAGATGCTTCATCTGTGTTTTACTATGGTGGTTTTAGTGTCTCCGCATACCGCAGCACACGTCATAGCTTTGCAGACGATAACTACAGCCATTTCAGAGAGAAGAGCGGCCAAGGTGGCGATCTGGCTTTAAGTCGATTCGATAACAAATGACGAAAACGGAAGGATTTCTAAGGTTTTTACTACATATGAACACCTTTCACATTCTCCCGTGCAACGCGGCTGCTATTCCTCCTTTCATGCAGAATCTTAAGGTCCTAGCTCATGTCCAAGGCACCAAAGCCAGCTAAAAAGCCAATAATCGATACCTAAAACTTGAATTGTACTATATCTTACTGGCTATTACATCAACTTAGAAGCTTCATCTGTGTTCTACTATGGTGCTTTTAGTGTCTCCGCATACCGCAGCACGCGACATAGCTTTGCAGACGATAAGTACAACTATTTCAGAGAGAAGAGCGGCCAATGTGACGATCTGGCTTTAAGTCGATTCGATAACAAATGACGAAAACGGAGGGATTTTTCGGGTTTTTACTGCATATGAACACTTTTCACATTCTCCCGTGCTACTTGGCTGCTAGTCCTCCTTTCATGCAGAATCTTAAGGTCCTAGCTCATGTCCAAGGCACCAAAGCCAGCTAAAAAGTCAATAATCGATACCTAAAACTTGAATTGTACTACTTCTTACTGGCTATTACATCAACTTAGAAGCTTCATCTGTGTTCTACTATGGTGCTTTTAGTGTCTCCGCATACCGCAGCACGCGACATAGCTTTGCAGACGATAAGTACAACCGTTTCAGAGAGAAGAGCGGCAAATGTGACGATCTGGCTTTAAGTCGATTCGATAACAAATGACGAAAACGGACGGATTTCTCAGGTTTTTACTCCATGTGAACACTTTTCACACTCTCCCGTGCAACTCGGCTGCTAGTCCTCCTTTCATGCAGAATCTTAAGGTCCTAGCTCATGTCCAAGGCACCAAAGCCAACTAAAAAGTCAATAATCGATACCTAAAACTTGAATTGGACTACTTCTTACTGGCTATTACATCAACTTAGAACCTTCGTCTGTGTTCTACTATGGTGCTTTTAGTGTCTCCGCATACCGCAGCACGCGACATAGCTTTGCAGACGATAAGTACAATCGTTTCAGAGAAAAGAGCGGCAAATGTACGATCTGGCTTTAAGTCGATCCGATAACAAATGACGAACACGGACGGATTTCTCACGTTTTTACTACATGTGAACACTTTTCACACTGTCCCGTGCAACTCGGCTGCTAGTCCTCCTTTCATGCAGAATCTTAAGGTCCTAGCTCATGTCCAAGGCACCAAAGCCAGCTAAAAAGTCAATAATCGATACCTAAAACTTGAATTGTACTACTTCTTACTGGCTATTACATCAACTTAAAAGCTTTATCTGTGTTCTACTATGGTGCTTTTAGTGTCTCCGCATACCGCAGCACACGACATGGCTTTGCAGACGATAAGTACAACTGTTTCAGAGAGATGAGCGGCCAATGTGACGCACTGCTTTAAGGCGATTCGATAATAAATTACGAAAACGGACGGATTTCTCAGGTTTTTACTACATATGAACACTTTTCACATTCTCCTATTCAACTCGGCTGCTAGGCCTCCTTTCATGCAGATTCTTAAGGACATAGCTCATGTCCAAGGCACCAGAGCCAGCTAAAAAGTCAATAATCGATACTTAAACTTGAATTGTACTACTTCTTACTGGCTATTACGTCAACTTAGAAGCTTCATCTGTGTTCTACTATGGTGCTATTTGTGTCTCCGCATGCCGCAGCAGGCGACATAGCTTTGCAGACGATAAGTACAACCGTTTCAGAGAGAAGAGCGGCCAATGTGACGATCTGGCTTTAAGTCGATTCGATAACAAATGACGAAAACGGACGGATTTCTCAGGTTTTTACTACATATGAACACTTTTCACATTGTCCCGTGCAACTCGGCTGCTAGTCCTCCTTTCATGCAGAATCTTAAGATCCTAGCTCATGTCCAAGGCACCAAAGCCAGCTAAAAGTCAATAATCACTACCTAAAACTTGAATTGTACTACTTCTTACTGGCTATTACACCAACTTAGAAGCTTCATCTGTGTTCTACTATGGTGCATTTAGTGTCTCCGCATACCGCAGCACGCGACATAGCTTTGCAGACGATAAGTACAACCGTTCCAGAGAGAAGAGCGGCCAATGTGACGATCAGGCTTTAAGTCGATTCGATAACAAATGACAAAAACGGACGGATTTCTCAGGATTTTACTACATATGAACACTTTTCACATTCTCCCGTGCAACTCGGCTGCTAGTTCTCCTTTCATGCAGAATCTTAAGGTGCTAGCTCATGTCCAAGGCACCAAAGCCAGCTAAAAAGTCAATAATGGATACCTAAAACTTGAATTGGACTACTTCTTACTGGCTATTACATCAACTTAGAACCTTCATCTATGTTCTACTATGGTGCTTTTAGTGTCTCCGCATACCGCAGCACGCGACATAGCTTTGCACACGATAAGTACAATCGTTTCAGAGAAAAGAGCGACCAATGTGACGATCTGGTTTTAAGTCGATTCGATAACAAATGACGAAAACGGACGAATCTCTCAGGTTTTTACTACATATGAACACTTTTCACTTTCTCCCGTGCAACTCGGCTGCTAGTCCTCCTGTCATGCAGATTCTTAAGGTCCTAGCTCATGTCCAAGGCACCAAAGCCAGCTAAAAAGTCCATACTCGATACCTAAAACTTGAATTGTACTACTTCTTACTTTCTATTACATTAAATTAGATGCTTCATCTGTGTTTTACTATGGTGGCATACCGCAGCACACGTCATAGCTTTGCAGACGATAAGTACAGCCCTTTCAGAGAGAAGAGCGGCCAATGTGACGATCTGGCTTTTAAGTCGATTCGATAACAAATGACGGAAACGGACGGATTTCTCAGGTTTTTACTACATATGAACACTTTTCAAATTGTCCGTGCAACTCGGCTGCTAGTCCTCCTTTCATGCAGAATCTTAACGTCCTAGCTCATGTAAAAGGCACCAAAGCCAGATAAAACGTCAATAATCACTACCTAAAACTTGAATTGTACTACTTCTTACTGGCTATTACATCAACTTAGAAGCTTCATCTGTGTTCTACTATGGTGCTTTTAGTGACTCCGCATACCGCAGCACGCGACATAGCTTTGCAGACGATAAGTACAACCGTTTCTGAGTGAAGAGCGGCAAATGTGACGATCTGGCATTAAGTCGATTCGATAACAAATGACAAAAACGGACGGATTTCTCAGGTTTTTACTACATTTGAACCCTTTTCCAATTCTCCCATGCAACTCGGCTGCTAGTTCTCCTTTCATGCAGAATCTTAAGGTCCTAGCTCATGTCCAAGGCACCAAAGCCAGCTAAAAAGTCAATAATCAGTAACTAAAACTTGAATTGTACTACTTCTTACTGGCAATTACATCATCTTAGAAGCTTCATCTGTGTTCTACTATGGTGCATTTAGTGCCTCCGCATACCGCAGCACGCGACATAGCTTTGCAGACGATAAGTACAACCGTTCCAGAGAGAAGAGCGGACAATGTGACGATCTGGCTTTAAGTCGATTCGATAACAAATGACGAAAACGGACGGATTTCTCAGGTTTTTACTACATATGAACACATTTCACATTCTGCCGTGCAACTCGGCTGCTAATCCTCCTTTCATGCAGTATCTTAAGGTCCTAGCTCATGTCCAAGGCACCAAAGCCAGCTAAAAAGTCAATAATGGATACCTAAAACTTGAATTGGACTACTTCTTACTGGCTATTACATCAACTTAGAACCTTCATCTGTGTTCTACTATGGTGCTTTTAGTGTCTCCGCATACCGCAGCACGCGACATAGCTTTGCAGACGATAATTACAATCGTTTCAGAGAAAAGAGCGACCAATGTGACGATCTGGTTTTAAGTCGATTCGATAACAAATGACGAAAACGGACTAATTTCTCAGGTTTTTACTACATATGAACACTTTTCACTTTCTCCCGTGTAACGCGGCAACTAGTCCTCCTTTCATGCAGAATCTTAAGGTCCTAGCTCATGTCCAAGGCACCAAAGCCAGCTAAAAAAACAATAATCGATACATAAAACTTGAATTGTACTACTTCTAACTGGCTATTACATCAACTTAGAACCTTCATCTGTGTTCTACTATGGTGCTTTTAGTGTCACCGCATACCGGAGCACGAGACATAGCTTTGCAGACGATAATTACGACCGATTCAGAGAGAAGAGCGGCCAATGTGATGATCTGGCTTTAAGTTGAGTCGATTACAAATGACGAAAACGGACGGATTTCTCAGGTTTTAACTACATATGAACACTTTTCACATTCTCCCGTGCAACTCGGGTGCTAGGTCTCCTTTCATGCAGAATCTTAAGGTCCTAGCTCATGTCCAAGTCACCAAAGAAGGGTAAAAAGTCAATAATCGATACCTAAAACTTGAACTGTACTATATCCTACTGGCTCTTTCATCAACTTAGAAGCTTCATCTGTTTTCTACTATGGTGCTTTTAGTGTCTCCGCATTCCGGAGCACGAGACATAGCTGTGCAGACGATAATAACGACGATTTCAGAGAGAAGAGCGGCCAATGTCATGATCTGGCTTTAAGTCGATTCAATAACAAATGACGAAAACGGACGGATTTGTCTGGTTTTTACTACATATGAACACTTTTCACATTCTCCCGTGCTACTCTGCTGCTAGTCCTCCTTTCATGCAGAATCTTAAGGTCGTAGCTCATGTCCAAGGCACCAAAGCCCGCTAAAAAGTCAATAATCGATACCTAAAACTTGAATTGTACTACTTCTCACTGGCTATCACATCAACTTAGGAGCTTCATCTGTGTTCTACTATGGTGCTTTTAGTGACTCCGCATACCGCAGCACGCGACAGAGCTTTGCAGACGATAAGTACAACCGTTTCAGATAGAAGAGGGACCAATGTGACGATCTGGCTTTAAGTCGATTCGATAACAAATTACGAAAACGGACGGATTTCTTAGGTTTTTACTACATATGAACACTTTTCACATTCTCCCGTGCAACTCGGCTGCTAGTCCTCCTTTCATGCAGATTCTTAAGGTCCTAGCTCATGCCCAAGGCACCAAAGCCAGCTAAAAAGTCCATAACCGATACCTAAAACTTGAATTGTACTACTTCTTACTGTCTATTACATTAAATTAGATGCTTCATCTGTGTTTTACTATGGTGGTTTTAGTGTCTCCGCATACCGCAGCACACGTCATAGCTTTGCAGACGATAAGTACAGCCATTTCAGAGAGAAGAGCGGCCAAGTTGGCGATCTGGCTTTAAGTCGATTCGATTACAAATGACGAAAACGGACGGATTTCTAAGGTTTTTACTACATATGAACACTTTTCACATTCTCCCGTGCAACGCGGCTGCTAGTCCTCCTTTCATGCAGAATTTTAAGGTCCTAGCTCATGTCCAAGGCACCAAAGCCAGCTAAAAAGCCAATAATCGATACCTAAAACTTGAATTGTACTACATCTTACTGGCTATTACATCAACTTAGAAGCTTCATCTGTGTTCTACTATGGTGCTTTTAGTGTCTCCGCATACCGCAGCACGCGACATAGCTTTGCAGACGATAAGTACAACCGTTTCAGAGAGAAGAGCGGCAAATGTGACGATCTGGCTTTAAGTCGATACGATAACAAATGACGAAAACGGACGGTTATCTCAGGTTTTTACTCCATGTGAACACTTTTCACACTCTCCCGTGCAACTCGGCTGCTAGTCCTCCTTTCATGCTGAATCTTAAGGTCCTAGCTCATGTCCAAGGCACCAAAGCCAGCTAAAAAGTCAATAATCGAAACCTAAAACTTGAATTGTACTACTTCTTACTGGCTATTACATCAACTTAGAAGCTTCATCTGTGTTCTACTATGGTGCATTTAGTGTCTCCGCATACCGCAGCACGCGACATAGCTTTGTAGACGATAAGTACAACCGTTTCAGAGAGAAGAGCGGCCAATGTGACGATCTGGCTTTAAGTCGATTCGATAACAAATGACGAAAACGGACGGATTTCTCAGGTTTTTACTACATATGAACAATTTTCACATTCTCCCGTGCAACTCGGCTGCTAGTCCTCCTTTCATGCAGAATCTTAAGGTCCTAGCTCATGTCCAAGGCACCAAAGCCAGCTAAAAAGTCAATAATCGATACCTAAAACCTGAATTGGACTACTTCTTACTGGCTATTACATCAACTTAGAACCTTCGTCTGTGTTCTACTATGGTGCTTTTAGTGTCTCCGCATACCGCAGCACGCGACATAGCTTTGCAGACGATAAGTACAATCGTTTCAGAGAAAAGAGCGGCAAATGTGACGATCTGGCTTTAAGTCGATTCGATAACAAATGACGAAAACGGACGATTTCTCAGGTTTTTACTACATGTGAACACTTTTTACACTCTCCCGTGCAACTCGGCTGCTAGTCCTCCTTTCATGCAGAATCTTAAGGTCCTAGCTCATGTCCAAAGCACCAAAGCCAGCTAAAAAGTCAATAATCGATACCTAAAACTTGAATTGTACTACTTCTTACTGGCAATTACTTCATCTTAGAGGCTTCATCTGTGTTCTACTATGATCCTTTTAGTGTCTCCGCATACCGCAGCACGCGACATAGCTTTGCAGACGATAAGTACAACCGTTTCAGAGAGATGAGCGGCCAATGTGACGATCTGGCTTTAAGTCGATTCGATAACAAATGACGAAAACGGACGTATATCTCAGGTTTTTACTACATATGAACACTTTTCACATTGTCCCGTGCAACTCGGGTGCTAGTCCTCCTTTCATGCAGAATCTTAAGGTCCTAGCTCATGTCCAAGGCACCAAAGCCAGCTAAAAAGTCCATACTCGATACCTAAAACTTGAATTGTACTACTTCTTACTTTCTATTACATTAAATTAGATGCTTCATCTGTGTTTTACTATGGTGGCTTTAGTGTCTCCGCATACCGCAGCACACGTCATAGCTTTGCAGACGATAAGTACAGCCGTTTCAGAGAGAAGAGCGGCCAATGTGACGATCTGGCTTTTAAGTCGATTCGATAACAAATGACGGAAACGGACGGATTTCTCAAGTTTTTACTACATATGAACACTTTTCAAATTGTCCCGTGCAACTCGGCTGCTAGTCCTCCTTTCATGCAGAATCTTAACGTCCTAGCTCATGTAAAAGGCACCAAAGCCAGATAAAAAGTCAATAATCGATACGTAAAACTTGAATTGTACTACTTCTTACTGGCAATTACATCATCTTAGAAGCTTCATCTGTGTTCTACTATGGTCCTTTTAGTGTTTCCGCATACCGCAGCACACGTCGTAGCTTTGCAGACGATAAGAACAACCGTTTCAGAGAGAAGAGCGGCCTATGTGAAGATCTGGCTTTAAGTCGATTCGATAACAAATGACGATAACGGGCGAATATCTAGGTTTTTACTACATATGAATACATTCCACATTCTCCCGTGCAACTCGGCTGCTAGTCCTCCTTTTATGCAGAATCTTACGGTCCTAGCTCATGGCCAAGGCACCAAAGCCAGCTAAAAAGTCAATAATCAGTACCAAAACATAGAATTGTACTTCTTCTTACTTGCTATTACATCAACTTAGAAGCTTCATCTGTGTTCTACTATGGTGCTTTTTGTGTCTCCGCATGCCGCAGCACGCGACATAGCTTTGCAGACGATAAGTACAACCGTTTCAGAGAAAAGAGCGGCCAATGTGACGATCTGGCTTTAAGTCGATTCGATAACAAATGACGAAAACGGACGGATTTCTCAGGTTTTTACTACATATGAACCCTTTTCAAATTCTCCCATGCAACTCGGCTGCTTGTTCTCCTTTCATGCAGAATCTTAAGGTCCTAGCTCATGTCCAAGGCACCAAAGCCAGCTAAAAAGTCAATAATCAGTAACTAAAACTTGAATTGTACTACTTCTTACTGGCAATTACATCATCTTAGAAGCTTCATCTGCGTTCTACTATGGTGCTTTTAGTGTCTCCACATACCGCAGCACGCGACATAGCTTTGCAGACGATAAGTACAACCGTTTCAGAGAGAAGAGCGGCCATTGTGACGATCTGGCTTTAAGTCGATTCGATTACAAATGACGAAAACGGACGAATTTCTCAGGTTTTTACTACATATGAACACTTTTGACATTCTCCCGTGCAACTCGGCTGCTAGTCCTCCTTTCATGCAGATTCTTAAGGTCCTAGCGCATGTCCAAGGCACCAAAGCCAGCTAAAAAGTCAATAATCGATACCTAAAACTTGAATTGTACTACTTCTTAGTGGCTATTACGTCAACTTAGAATTTTCATCTGTGTTCTACTGTGTTGCTTTTATTGTCTCCGCATACCGCAGCACGCGACATAGCTCTGCAGACGATAAGTACAACCGTTTCAGAGAGAAGAGCGGCCAATGTGACGATCTGGCTTTAAGTCGATTCGATAACAAATGACGAAATCGGACGGATTTCTCAGGTGTTTACTACATATGAACACTTTTCACATTCTCCCGTGCAACTCGGCTGCTAGTCCTCCTTTCATGCAGATTCTTAAGGTCCTAGCTCATGTCCAAGGCACCAAAGCCAGCTAAAAAGTCAATAATCAATACCTAAAACTTGAATTGTACTACTTCTTACTGGCTATTACATCAACTTAGAAGCTTCATCTGTGTTCTACTATGGTGCTTTTAGTGTCTCCACATACCGCAGCACGCGACATAGCTTTGCAGACGATAAGTACAACCGTTTCAGAGAGAAGAGCGGCCAATGTGACGATCTGGCTTTAAGTCGATTCGATAACAAATGACGAAAACGGACGGATTTCTCAGGTTTTTACTACATATAAACACTTTTCACACTCTCCCGTGCAACTCGGCTGCTAGTCCTCCTTTCATGCAGAATCTTAAGGTCCTAGGTCATGTCCAAGGCACCAAAGCCAGCTAAAAAGTCAATAATCAGTAACTAAAACTTGAATTGTACTACTTCTTACTGGCAATTACATCATCTTAGAAGCTTCATCTGTGTTCTACTATGGTGCTTTTAGTGTCTCCGCATACCGCAGCACGCGACATAGCTTTGCAGACGATAAGTACAACCGTTTCAGAGAGAAGAGCGACCAATGTGACGATCTGGCTTTAAGTCGATTCGATAACAAATTACGAAAACGGACGGATTTCTCAGGTTTTTACTACATATGAACACTTTTCACATTGTCCCGTGCAACTCGGCTGCTAGTCCTCCTTTCATGCAGAATCCCAAGGTCCTAGCTCATGTCCAAGGCACCAAAGCCAGCTAAAAAGTCCATACTCGATACCTAAAACTTGAATTGTACTACTTCTTACTTTCTATTACATTAAATTAGATGCTTCATCGGTGTTTTACTATGGTGGCTTTAGTGTCTCCGCATACCGCAGCACACGTCATAGCTTTGCAGACGATAAGTACAGCCGTTTCACAGAGAAGAGCGGCCAATGTGACGATCTGGCTTTTAAGTCGATTCGATAACAAATGACGGAAACGGACGGATTTCTCAAGTTTTTACTACATATGAACACTTTTCAAATTGTCCCGTGCAACTCGGCTGCTAGTCCTCCTTTCATGCAGAATCTTAACGTCCTAGATGTAAAAGGCACCAAAGCCAGATAAAAAGTCAATAATCCATACGTAAAACTTGAATTGTACTACTTCTTACTGGCAATTACATCATCTTAGAAGTTTCATCTGTGTTCTACTATGGTCCTTTTAGTGTTTCCGCATACCGCAGCACACGTCGTAGCTTTGCAGACGATAAGAACAACCGTTTCAGAGAGAAGAGCGGCCTATGTGAAGATCTGGCTTTAAGTCGATTCGATAACAAATGACGATAACGGGCGAATATCTAGGTTTTTACTACATATGAATACATTCCACATTCTCCCGTGCAACTCGGCTGCTAGTCCTCCTTTTATGCAGAATCTTACGGTCCTAGCTCATGTCCAAGGCACCAAAGCCAGCTAAAAAGTCAATAATCAGTACCAAAACATAGAATTGTACTTCTTCTTACTTGCTATTACATCAACTTAGAAGCTTCATCTGTGTTCTACTATGGTGCTTTTTGTGTCTCCGCATGCCGCAGCACGCGACATAGCTTTGCAGACGATAAGTACAACCGTTTCAGAGAGAAGAGCGGCCAATGTGACGATCTGGCTTTAAGTCGATTCGATAACAAATGACGAAAACGGACGGATTTCTCAGGTTTTTACTACATATGAACCCTTTTCAAATTCTCCCATGCAACTCGGCTGCTTGTTCTCCTTTCATGCAGAATCTTAAGGTCCTAGCTCATGTCCAAGGCACCAAAGCCAGCTAAAAAGTCAATAATCAGTAACTAAAACTTGAATTGTACTACTTCTTACTGGCAATTACATCATCTTAGAAGCTTCATCTGCGTTCTACTATGGTGCTTTTAGTGTCTCCACATACCGCAGCACGCGACATAGCTTTGCAGACGATAAGTACAACCGTTTCAGAGAGAAGAGCGGCCAATGTGACGATCTGGCTTTAAGTCGATTCGATTACAAATGACGAAAACGGACGAATTTCTCAGGTTTTTACTACATATGAACACTTTTGACATTCTCCCGTGCAACTCGGCTGCTAGTCCTCCTTTCATGCAGATTGTTAAGGTCCTAGCGCATGTCCAAGGCACCAAAGCCAGCTAAAAAGTCAATAATCGATACCTAAAACTTGAATTGTACTACTTCTTAGTGGCTATTACGTCAACTTAGAATTTTCATCTGTGTTCTACTGTGGTGCTTTTATTGTCTCCGCATACCGCAGCACGCGACATAGCTCTGCAGACGATAAGTACAACCGTTTCAGAGAGAAGAGCGGCCAATGTGACGATCTGGCTTTAAGTCGATTCGATAACAAATGACGAAATCGGACGGATTTCTCAGGTGTTTACTACATATGAACACTTTTCACATTCTCCCGTGCAACTCGGCTGCTAGTCCTCCTTTCATGCAGATTCTTAAGGTCCTAGCTCATGTCCAAGGCACCAAAGCCAGCTAAAAAGTCAATAATCAATACCTAAAACTTGAATTGTACTACTTCTTACTGGCTATTACATCAACTTAGAAGCTTCATCTGTGTTCTACTATGGTGCTTTTAGTGTCTCCACATACCGCAGCACGCGACATAGCTTTGCAGACGATAAGTACAACCGTTTCAGAGAGAAGAGCGGCCAATGTGACGATCTGGCTTTAAGTCGATTCGATAACAAATGACGAAAACGGACGGATTTCTCAGGTTTTTACTACATATAAACACTTTTCACACTCTCCCGTGCAACTCGGCTGCTAGTCCTCCTTTCATGCAGAATCTTAAGGTCCTAGCTCATGTCCAAGGCACCAAAGCCAGCTAAAAAGTCAATAATCAGTAACTAAAACTTGAATTGTACTACTTCTTACTGGCAATTACATCATCTTAGAAGCTTCATCTGTGTTCTACTATGGTGCTTTTAGTGTCTCCGCATACCGCAGCACGCGACATAGCTTTGCAGACGATAAGTACAACCGTTTCAGAGAGAAGAGCGACCAATGTGACGATCTGGCTTTAAGTCGATTCGATAACAAATTACGAAAACGGACGGATTTCTCAGGTTTTTACTACATATGAACACTTTTCACACTGTCCCGTGCAACTCGGCTGCTAGTCCTCCTTTCATGCAGAATCTCAAGGTCCTAGCTCATGTCCAAGGCACCAAAGCCAGCTAAAAAGTCAATAAACGATACCTAAAACTTGAATTGTACTACTTCTTAGTGGCTATTACGTCAACTTAGAACCTTCATCTGTGTTCTACTATGGTGCTTTTAGTGTCTCCACATACCGCAGCACGCGACATAGCTCTGCAGACGATAAGTACAACCGTTTCAGAGAGAAGAGCGGCAAATGTGATGATCTGGCTTTAAGTCGATTCGATAACAAATGACGAAAACGGACGGATTTCTCAGGTTTTTACTACATATGAACACTTTTCACACTCTCTTGTGCAACTCGGCTGCTAGTCCTCCTTTCATGCAGATTCTTAAGGACCAAGCTCATGTCCAAGGCACCAAAGCCAGCTAAAAAGTCAATAATCGATACCTAAACTCGAATTGTACTACTTCTTAGTGGCTATTACGTCAACTTAGAATCTTCATCTGTGTTCTACTGTGGTGCTTTTAGTGTCTCCGCATACCGCAGCACGAGACATAGCTTTGCAGACGATAAGTACAACCGTTTCAGAGAGAAGAGCGGCCAATGTGACGATCTGGCTTTAAGTCGATTCGATAACAAATGACGAAAACGGACGGATTTCTCAGGTTTTTACTACATATGAACACTTTTCACATTCTCCCGTGCAACTCGGCTGCTAGTCCTCCTTTCATGCAGAATTTTAAGGTCCTAGCTCATGTCCAAGGCACCAAAGCCAGCTATAAAGTAAATAATCAGAACCTAAAATTAGAATTGTACTACTTCTTACTGGCTATTACATCAAATTAGAAGCTTCATCTGTGTTCTACTATGGTGCTTTTAGTGTCTCCTCATACCGCAGCACGCGACATAGCTTTGCAGACGATAAGTACAACCGTTTCAGAGAGAAGAGCGGCCAAGTGACGATCAGGCTTTAAGTCGATTCGATAACAAATGACGAAAACGGACGGATTTCTCAGGTTTTTACTACATATGAACACTTTTCACATTCTCCCGTGCAACTCTACTGCTAGTCCTCCTTTCATGCAGAATCTTAAGGTCCTAGCTCATGTCCAAGGCACCAAAGCCAGCTATAAAGTAAATAATCAGAACCTAAAATTAGAATTGTACTACTTCTTACTGGCTATTACATCAACTTAGAAGCTTCATCTGTGTTCTGCTATGGTGCTTTTAGTGTCTCCGCATACCGCAGCACGAGACATAGCTCTGCAGACGATAAGTACAACCGTTTCAGAGAGAAGAGCGGCCAATGTGACGATCTGGCTTTAAGTCGATTCGATAACAAATGACGAAAACGGACGGATTTCTCAGGTTTTTACTACATATGAACACTTTTCACATTCTCCCGTGCAACTCGGCTGCTAGTCCTCCTTTCATGTAGATTCTTAAGGTCCTAGCTCATGTCCAAGGCACCAAAGCCAGCTAAAAAGTCAATAATCGATACCTAAACTCGAATTGTACTACTTCTTAGTGGCTATTACGTCAACTTAGAATCTTCATCTGTGTTCTACTGTGGTGCTTTTAGTGTCTCCGCATACCGCAGCACGAGACATAGCTCTGCAGACGATAAGTACAACCGTTTCAGAGAGAAGAGCGGCAAATGTGACGATCTGGCTTTAAGTCGATTCGATAACAAATGACGAAAACGGACGATTTCTCAGGTTTTTACTACATGTGAACACTTTTTACACTCTCCCGTGCAACTCGGCTGCTAGTCCTCCTTTCATGCAGAATCTTAAGGTCCTAGCTCATGTCCAAAGCACCAAAGCCAGCTAAAAAGTCAATAATCGATACCTAAAACTTGAGTTGTACTACTTCTTACTGGCAATTACTTCATCTTAGAGGCTTCATCTGTGTTCTACTATGATCCTTTTAGTGTCTCCGCATACCGCAGCACGCGACATAGCTTTGCAGACGATAAGTACAACCGTTTCAGAGAGAAGAGCGGCCAATGTGACGATCTGGCTTTAAGTCGATTCGATAACAAATGACGAAAACGGACGTATATCTCAGGTTTTTACTACATATGAACACTTTTCACATTGTCCCGTGCAACTCGGCTGCTAGTCCTCCTTTCATGCAGAATCTTAAGGTCCTAGCTCATGTCCAAGGCACCAAAGCCAGCTAAAAAGTCCATACTCGATACCTAAAACTTGAATTGTACTACTTCTTACTTTCTATTACATTAAATTAGATGCTTCATCTGTGTTTTACTATGGTGGCTTTAGTGTCTCCGCATACCGCAGCACACGTCATAGCTTTGCAGACGATAAGTACAGCCGTTTCAGAGAGAAGAGCGGCCAATGTGACGATCTGGCTTTTAAGTCGATTCGATAACAAATGACGGAAACGGACGGATTTCTCAAGTTTTTACTACTTATGAACACTTTTCAAATTGTCCCGTGCAACTCGGCTGCTAGTCCTCCTTTCATGCAGAATCTTAACGTCCTAGCTCATGTAAAAGGCACCAAAGCCAGATAAAAAGTCAATAATCGATACGTAAAACTTGAATTGTACTACTTCTTACTGGCAATTACATCATCTTAGAAGCTTCATCTGTGTTCTACTATGGTCCTTTTAGTGTTTCCGCATACCGCAGCACACGTCGTAGCTTTGCAGACGATAAGAACAACCGTTTCAGAGAGAAGAGCGGCCTATGTGAAGATCTGGCTTTAAGTCGATTCGATAACAAATGACGATAACGGGCGAATATCTAGGTTTTTACTACATATGAATACATTCCACATTCTCCCGTGCAAGTCGGCTGCTAGTCCTCCTTTTATGCAGAATCTTACGGTCCTAGCTCATGTCCAAGGCACCAAAGCCAGCTAAAAAGTCAATAATAAGTACCAAAACATAGAATTGTACTTCTTCTTACTTGCTATTACATCAACTTAGAAGCTTCATCTGTGTTCTACTATGGTGCTTTTTGTGTCTCCGCATGCCGCAGCACGCGACATAGCTTTGCAGACGATAAGTACAACCGTTTCAGAGAGAAGAGCGGCCAATGTGACGATCTGGCTTTAAGTCGATTCGATAACAAATGACGAAAACGGACGGATTTCTCAGGTTTTTACTACATATGAACCCTTTTCAAATTCTCCCATGCAACTCGGCTGCTTGTTCTCCTTTCATGCAGAATCTTAAGGTCCTAGCTCATGTCCAAGGCACCAAAGCCAGCTAAAAAGTCAATAATCAGTAACTAAAACTTGAATTGTACTACTTCTTACTGGCAATTACATCATCTTAGAAGCTTCATCTGCGTTCTACTATGGTGCTTTTAGTGTCTCCACATACCGCAGCACGCGACATAGCTTTGCAGACGATAAGTACAACCGTTTCAGAGAGAAGAGCGGCCAATGTGACGATCTGGCTTTAAGTTGATTCGATTACAAATGACGAAAACGGACGAATTTCTCAGGTTTTTACTACATATGAACACTTTTGACATTCTCCCGTGCAACTCGGCTGCTGTCCTCCTTTCATGCAGATTCTTAAGGTCCTAGCGCATGTCCAAGGCACCAAAGCCAGCTAAAAAGTCAATAATCGATACCTAAAACTTGAATTGTACTACTTCTTAGTGGCTATTACGTCAACTTAGAATTTTCATCTGTGTTCTACTGTGGTGCTTTTAGTGTCTCCACATACCGCAGCACGCGACATAGCTTTGCAGACGATAAGTACAACCGATTCAGAGAGAAGAGCGGCCAATGTGACGATCAGGCTTTAAGTCGATTCGATAACAAATAACGAAAAAGGAAGGATTTCTCAGGTTTTTACTACATATGAACACTTTTCACATTCTCCCGTGCAACTCGCCTGCTAGTCCTCCTTTCATGCAGAATTTTAAGGTCCTAGCTCATGTCCAAGGCACCAAAGCCAGCTATAAAGTAAATAATCAGAACCTAAAATTTGAATTGTACTACTTCTTACTGGCTATTACATCAAAGTAGAAGCTTCATCTGTGTTCTACTACGGTGCTTTTAGTGTCTCCGCATACCGCAGCACGCGACATAGCTTTGCAGACGATAAGTACAACCGTTTCAGAGAGAAGAGCGGCCAAGTGACGATCTGGCTTTAAGTCGATTCGATAACAAATGACGAAAACGGACGGATTTCTCAGGTTTTTACTACATATGAACACTTTTCACATTCTCCCGTGCAACTCGGCTGCTAGTCCTCCTTTCATGCAGAATCTTAAGATCCTAGCTCATGTCCAAGGCACCAAAGCCAGCTAAGAAGTCAATAATCGATACCTAAAACTTGAATTGCACTACTTCCTACTGGCTATTACATGAACTTAGAAGCTTCATCTGTGTTCTGCTATGGTGCTTTTAGTGTCTCCGCATAACGCAGCACGCGACATAGCTTTGAGGACGATAAGTACAACCGTTTCAGAGAGAAGAGCGGCCAATGTGGCGGTCTGGCTTTAAGTCGATTCGATAACAAATGACGAAAACGGGCGGAGTTCTCAGGTTTTTACTACATATGAACACTTTTCACATTTTCCCGTGCAACTCGGCTGCTAGTCCTCCTTTCATGCAGAATCTTAAGGTCCTAGCTCATGTCCAAGGCACCAAAGCCAGCTAAAAAAAAAATAATCAGTACCTACAACTTGAATTGTACTACTTCTTACTGGCTATTACATCAACTTAGAAGCTTCATCTGTGTTCTACTATGGTGCTTTTAGTGTCTCCGCCTACCGCAGCACGCGACATAGCTTTGCAGACGATAAGTACAACCGTTTCAGAGAGAAGAGCGGCCAAGTACGAACTGGATTTAAGTCGATTCGATAACAAATGACGAAAACGGACGGATTTCTCAGGTTTTTACTACATATGAACACTTTTCACATTCTACCGTGCAACTCGACTGCTAGTCCTCCTTTCATGCAGAATCTTAAGGTCCTATCTCATTTCCAAGGCACCAAAGCCAGCTAAGAAATCAATAATCGATACCTAAAACTTGAATTGCACTACTTCCTACTGGCTATTACATTAACTTAGAAGCTTCATCTGTGTTCTACTATGGTGTTTTTAGTGTCTCCGCATAACGCAGCACGCTACATAGCTTTGCAGACGATAAGTACAACCGTTTCAGAGAGAAGAGCGGCCAATGTGACGATCTGGCTTTAAGTCGATTCGATAACAAATGACGAAAACGGACGGATTTCTCCGGTTTTTACTACATATGAACACTTTTCACATTGTCCCGTGCAACTCGGCTGCTAGTCCTCCTTTCATGCAGAATCTTATGGTTCTAGCTCATGTCCAAGGCACCAAAGCCAGCTAAAATTCAATAATCGATAAATAAAACTTGAATTGTACTACTTCTTACTGGCAATTACATCATCTTAGAGGCTTCATCTGTGTTCTGCTACGGTGCTTTTAGAGTCTCCGCATACCGCAGCACGCGACATAGCTTTGAGGACGATAAGTACAACCGTTTCAGAGAGAGGAGCGGCCAATGTGACGTTCTGGCATTAAGTCGATTCGATGACAAATGACGAAAACGGACGGATTTCTCAGGTTTTTACTACATATGAACACTTTTCACATTGTCCCGTGCAACTCGGCTGCTAGTCCTCCTTTCATGCAGAATCTTATGGTTCTAGCTCATGTCCAAGGCACCAAAGCCAGCTAAAATTCAATAATCGATAAATAAAACTTGAATTGTACTACTTCTTACTGGCAATTACATCATCTTAGAGGCTTCATCTGTGTTCTGCTACGGTGCTTTTAGAGTCTCCGCATACCGCAGCACGCGACATAGCTTTGAGGACGATAAGTACAACCGTTTGAGAGGTAAGAGCGGCCAATGTGACGATTTGGCTTTAAGTCGAATCCATAACAAATTACGAAAACGGACGGATTTCTCAGGTTTCTACTACATATGAACACATTTCACATTCTCCCGTTCAACGCGGCTGCTAGTCCTCCTTTAATGCAGAATCTTAAGGTCCTAGCTCATGTCCAAGGCACCAAAGCCAGCTAAAAAGTCAATAATCGATACCTAAAACTTGAATTGTACTACTTCTTACTTTCTATTACATCAACTTAGAAGCTTCATCTGTGTTCTACTATGGTGCTTTTAGTGTCTCCGCATACCGCAGCATGCGACATAGCTTTGCAGACGGTAAGTACAACCGTTTCAGAGAGAAGAGCAGCCAAGTGACGATCTGGCTTTAAGTCGATTCGATAACAAATGACGAAAACGGACGGATTTCTCAGGTTTTTACTACATATGAACACTTTTAACATTCTCCCGTGCAACGCGGCTGCTAGTCCTCCTTTTGATGCAGAATCTTAAGGTCCTAGCTCATGTCCAAGGCACCAAAGCCAGCTAAAAAGTCAATAATCGATACCTAAAACTTGAAGTGTACTACTTCTTACTGGCTATTATATCAACTTAGAAGCTTCATCTGTGTTCTACTATGGTGATTTTATTGTCTCCGCATACCGCAGCACGCGACATAGCTTTGCAGACGATAAGTACAACCGGTTCAGAGAAAAGAGGTGCCAATTTGACGATCTGGCTTTAAGTCGATTCGATAACAAATGACGAAAACGGACGGATTTCTCAGGTTTTTACTACATATGAACACTTTTCACATTCTCCCGTGCAACTCGGCTGCTAGTCCTCCTTTCATGCAGAATCTTAAGATCCTCGGTCACGACCAAGGCACCGAAGCCAGCTAAAAAGTCAACAATCGATACCTAAAACTTGAATTGTACTACTTCTTACTGGCTATTACATCATCTTAGAAGCTTCATCTGTGTTCTACTATGGTGCTTTTAGTGTCTCCGAATACCGCAGTACGCGACATAGCTTTGCAGACGATAAGTACAACCGTTTCAGAGAGCAGAGCGGCCAATGTGACGATTTGGCTTTAAGTCGATTCGATAACAAATGACGAAAACGGACGGATTTCTCAGGTTTCTTCTACATATGAACACATTTCACATTCTCCCGTGCAACGCGGCTGCTAGTCCTCCTTTAATGCAGATTCTTAAGGTCCTAGCTCATGTCCAAGGCACCAAAGCCAGCTAAAAAGTCAATAATCGATACCTAAAACTTGAATTGTACTACTTCTTACTGGCTATTACATCAACTTAGAAGCTTCATCTGTGTTCTACTATGGTGCTTTTAGTGTCTCCCCATACCGCAGCACGCGACATAGCTTTGAGGACGATAAGTACAACCGTTTCAGTGAGAGGAGCGGCCAATGTGACGTTCTGGCATTAAGTCGATTCGATAACAAATGACGAAAACGGACGGATTTCTCAGGTTTTTACTACATCTGAACACTTTTCACATTCTCCCGTGCCACTCGGCTGCTAGTCCTCCTTTCATGCAGAATCTTAAGGTCCTAGCTCATGTCCAGATCACCAAAGCCAGCTAAAAAGTCAATAATCGATACCTAAAACATGAATTGTACTACTTCTTACTGGCTATTACACCATCTTAGAAGCTTCATCTGTGTTCTACTATGGTGCTTCTAGTGTCTCCGCATACCGCAGCACGCGACATAGCTTTCCAGACGATAAGTACAACCGTTTCAGAGAGAAGAGCGGCCAATGTGACGATCTGGCTTTAAGTCGATTCGATAACAAATGACGAAAACGGACGTATTTCTCAGGTTTCTACTACATATGAACACATTTCACATTCTCCCGTGCAACTCGGCTGCTAGTCCTCCTTTAATGCAAAATCTTAAGGTCCTAGCTCATGTCCAAGGCACCAAAGCCAGCTAAAAAGTCAATAATCGATACCTAGAACTTGAATTGTACTACTTCTTACTGGCTATTACATCAACTTAGAAGCTTCATCTGTGTTCTACTATGGTGCTTTTAGTGTCTCCGCATACCGCAGCATGCGACATAGCTTTGAGGACGATAAGTACAACCGTTTCAGAGAGAGGAGCGGCCAATGTGACGTTCTGGCATTAAGTCGATTCGATAACAAATGACGAAAACGAACGGATTTCTCAAGATTTTACTACATATGAACACTTTTCACATTCTCCCGTGCAACTCGGCTGCTAGTCTTCCTTTTGATGCAGAATCTTAAGGTCCTAGCTCATGTCAAGGCACCAAAGCCTGCTAAAAAGTCAATAATCGATACCTAAAACTTGACGTGTACTACTTCTTACTGGCTATTATATCAACTTAGAAGCTTCATCTGTGTTCTACTATGGTGATTTTATTGTCTCCGCATACCGCAGCACGCGACATAGCTTTGCAGACGATAAGTACAACCGTTTCAGAGAAAAGAGGGGCCAATTTGACGATCTGGCTTTAAGTCGATTCGATAACAACTGACGAAAACGGACGGATTTCTCAGGTTTTTACTACATATGAACACTTTTCACATTCTCCCATGCAACTCGGCTGCTAGTCCTCCTTTTGATGCAGAATCTTAAGGTCCTAGCTCATGTCCAAGGCACCAAAGCCAGCTAAAAAGTCAATAATCGATACCTAAAACTTGAAGTGTACTACTCCTTACTGGCTATTATATCAACTTAGAAGCTTCATTTGTGTTCTACTATGGTGATTTTATTGTCTCCGCATACCGCAGCACGAGACATAACTTTGCAGACGATAAGTACAACCGTTTCAGAGAGAAGAGCGGCCAATGTGACGATCTGGCTTTAAGTCGATTCGGTAACAAATGACGAAAACGGACGGATTTCTGAGGTTTCTACTACGTATGAACACATTTCACATTCTCCCGTGAAACGCGGCTGCTAGTCCTCCTTTAATGCAGAATCTTAAGGTCCTAGCTCATGTCCAAGGCACCAAAGCCAGCTAAAAAGTCAATAATCGATACCTAAAACTTGAATTGTACTACTTCTTAATGGCTATTTCATCAACTTAGAAGCTTCATTTGTGTTCTACTATGGTGCTTTTAGTGTCTCCGCATACCGCAGCACGCGACATAGCTTTGAGGACGATAAGTACAACCGTTTCAGAGAGAAGAGCGGCCAATGTGACGATCGGGCTTTAAGTCGATTCGATAACAAATGACGAAAACGGGCGGATTTCTCAGGTTTCTACCACATATGAACACATTTCACATTCTCCCGTGCAACGCGGCTGCTAGTCCTCCTTTAATGCAGAATCTTAAGGTCCCAGCTCATGTCCAAGGCACCAAAGCCAGCTAAAAAGTCAATAATCGATACCTAAAACTTGAATTGTACTACTTCTTACTGGCTATTACATCAACTTAGAAGCTTCATCTGTGTTCTACTATGGTGCTTTTAGTGTCTCCCCATACCGCAGCACGCGACATAGCTTTGAGGACGATAAGTACAACCGTTTCAGTGAGAGGAGCGGCCAATGTGACGTTCTGGCATTAAGTCGATTCGATAACAAATGACGAAAACGGACGGATTTCTCAGGTTTTTACTACATCTGAACACTTTTCACATTCTCCCGTGCCACTCGGCTGCTAGTCCTCCTTTCATGCAGAATCTTAAGGTCCTAGCTCATGTCCAGATCACCAAAGCCAGCTAAAAAGTCAATAATCGATACCTAAAACATGAATTGTACTACTTCTTACTGGCTATTACACCATCTTAGAAGCTTCATCTGTGTTCTACTATGGTGCTTCTAGTGTCTCCGCATACCGCAGCACGCGACATAGCTTTCCAGACGATAAGTACAACCGTTTCAGAGAGAAGAGCGGCCAATGTGACGATCTGGCTTTAAGTCGATTCGATAACAAATGACGAAAACGGACGTATTTCTCAGGTTTCTACTACATATGAACACATTTCACATTCTCCCGTGCAACTCGGCTGCTAGTCCTCCTTTAATGCAAAATCTTAAGGTCCTAGCTCATGTCCAAGGCACCAAAGCCAGCTAAAAAGTCAATAATCGATACCTAGAACTTGAATTGTACTACTTCTTACTGGCTATTACATCAACTTAGAAGCTTCATCTGTGTTCTACTATGGTGCTTTTAGTGTCTCCGCATACCGCAGCATGCGACATAGCTTTGAGGACGATAAGTACAACCGTTTCAGAGAGAGGAGCGGCCAATGTGACGTTCTGGCATTAAGTCGATTCGATAACAAATGACGAAAACGAACGGATTTCTCAAGATTTTACTACATATGAACACTTTTCACATTCTCCCGTGCAACTCGGCTGCTAGTCTTCCTTTTGATGCAGAATCTTAAGGTCCTAGCTCATGTCAAGGCACCAAAGCCTGCTAAAAAGTCAATAATCGATACCTAAAACTTGACGTGTACTACTTCTTACTGGCTATTATATCAACTTAGAAGCTTCATCTGTGTTCTACTATGGTGATTTTATTGTCTCCGCATACCGCAGCACGCGACATAGCTTTGCAGACGATAAGTACAACCGTTTCAGAGAAAAGAGGGGCCAATTTGACGATCTGGCTTTAAGTCGATTCGATAACAACTGACGAAAACGGACGGATTTCTCAGGTTTTTACTACATATGAACACTTTTCACATTCTCCCATGCAACTCGGCTGCTAGTCCTCCTTTTGATGCAGAATCTTAAGGTCCTAGCTCATGTCCAAGGCACCAAAGCCAGCTAAAAAGTCAATAATCGATACCTAAAACTTGAAGTGTACTACTCCTTACTGGCTATTATATCAACTTAGAAGCTTCATTTGTGTTCTACTATGGTGATTTTATTGTCTCCGCATACCGCAGCACGAGACATAACTTTGCAGACGATAAGTACAACCGTTTCAGAGAGAAGAGCGGCCAATGTGACGATCTGGCTTTAAGTCGATTCGGTAACAAATGACGAAAACGGACGGATTTCTGAGGTTTCTACTACGTATGAACACATTTCACATTCTCCCGTGAAACGCGGCTGCTAGTCCTCCTTTAATGCAGAATCTTAAGGTCCTAGCTCATGTCCAAGGCACCAAAGCCAGCTAAAAAGTCAATAATCGATACCTAAAACTTGAATTGTACTACTTCTTAATGGCTATTTCATCAACTTAGAAGCTTCATTTGTGTTCTACTATGGTGCTTTTAGTGTCTCCGCATACCGCAGCACGCGACATAGCTTTGAGGACGATAAGTACAACCGTTTCAGAGAGAAGAGCGGCCAATGTGACGATCGGGCTTTAAGTCGATTCGATAACAAATGACGAAAACGGGCGGATTTCTCAGGTTTCTACCACATATGAACACATTTCACATTCTCCCGTGCAACGCGGCTGCTAGTCCTCCTTTAATGCAGAATCTTAAGGTCCCAGCTCATGTCCAAGGCACCAAAGCCAGCTAAAAAGTCAATAATCGATACCTAAAACTTGAAGTGTACTACTTCTTACTGGCTATTATATCAACTTAGAAGCTTCATCTGTTTTCTACTATGGTGATTTTATTGTCTCCGCATACCGCAGCACTCGACATAGCTTTGCAGACGATAAGTACAACCGTTTCAGAGAAAAGAGGGGCCAATTTGACGATCGGGCTTTAAGTCGATTCGATAACAAATGACGAAAACGGACGTATTTCTCAGGTTTCTACTACATATGAACACATTTCACATTCTCCCGTGCAACTCGGCTGCTAGTCCTCCTTTAATGCAAAATCTTAAGGTCCTAGCTCATGACCAAGGCACCAAAGCCAGCTAAAAAGTCAATAATCGATACCTAGAACTTGAATTGTACTACTTCTTACTGGCTATTACATCAACTTAGAAGCTTCATCTGTGTTCTACTATGGTGCTTTTAGTGTCTCCGCATACCGCAGCATGCGACATAGCTTTGAGGACGATAAGTACAACCGTTTCAGAGAGAGGAGCGGCCAATGTGACGTTCTGGCATTAAGTCGATTCGATAACAAATGACGAAAACGAACGGATTTCTCAAGATTTTACTACATATGAACACTTTTCACATTCTCCCGTGCAACTCGGCTGCTAGTCTTCCTTTTGATGCAGATTCTTAAGGTCCTAGCTCATGTCAAGGCACCAAAGCCTGCTAAAAAGTCAATAATCGATACCTAAAACTTGACGTGTACTACTTCTTACTGGCTATTATATCAACTTAGAAGCTTCATCTGTGTTCTACTATGGTGATTTTATTGTCTCCGCATACCGCAGCACGCGACATAGCTTTGCAGACGATAAGTACAACCGTTTCAGAGAAAAGAGGGGCCAATTTGACGATCTGGCTTTAAGTCGATTCGATAACAACTGACGAAAACGGACGGATTTCTCAGGTTTTTACTACATATGAACACTTTTCACATTCTCCCATGCAACTCGGCTGCTAGTCCTCCTTTTGATGCAGAATCTTAAGGTCCTAGCTCATGTCCAAGGCACCAAAGCCAGCTAAAAAGTCAATAATCGATACCTAAAACTTGAAGTGTACTACTCCTTACTGGCTATTATATCAACTTAGAAGCTTCATTTGTGTTCTACTATGGTGATTTTATTGTCTCCGCATACCGCAGAACGCGACATAGCTTTGCAGACGATAAGTACAACCGTTTCAGAGAGAAGATCGGCCAATGTTACGATCGGGCTTTAAGTCGATTCGATAACAAATGACGAAAACGGACGGATTTCTCAGGTTTCTACTACATATGAACACATTTCACATTTTCCCGTGCAACGCGGCTGCTAGTCCTCCTTTTGATCCAGAATCTTAAGGTCGTAGCTCATGTCCAAGGCACCAAAGCCAGCTAAAAGTCAATAATCGATACCTAAAACTTGAATTGTACTACTTCTTACTGGCTATTACATCAACTTAGAAGCTTCATCTGTGTTCTACTATGGTGCTTTTAGTGTCTCCGCATACCGCAGCACGCGACATAGCTTTGAGGACGATAAGTACAACCGTTTCAGAGAGAGGAGCGGCCAATGTGACGTTCTGGCATTAAGTCGACTCGATAACAAATGACGAAAACGGACGGATTTCTCAGGTTTTTACTACATATGAACACTTTTCACATTCTCCCGTGCAACTCGGCTGCTAGTCCTCCTTTCATGCAGAATCTTAAGGTCCTAGCTCATGTCCAGATCACCAAAGCCAGCTAAAAAGTCAATAATCGATACCTAAAACTTGAATTGTACTACTTCTTACTGGCTATTACATCATCTTAGAAGCTTCATCTGTGTTCTACTATGGTGCTTTTAGTGTCTCCGCATACCGCAGCACGCGACATAGCTTTCCAGACGATAAGTACAACCGTTTCAGAGAGAAGAGCGGCCAATGTGACGATCTGGCTTTAAGTCGATTCGATAACAAATGACGAAAACGGACGGATTTCTCAGGTTTTTACTACATATGAACACTTTTCACATTCTCCCGTGCAACTCGGCTGCTAGTCCTCCTTTTGATGCAGAATCTTAAGGTCCTAGCTCATGTCCAAGGCACCAAAGCCAGCTAAAAAGTCAATAATCGATACCTAAAACTTGAAGTGTACTACTTCTTACTGGCTATTATATCAACTTAGAAGCTTCGTCTGTGTTCTACTATGGTGATTTTATTGTCTCCGCATACCGCAGCACGCGACATAGCTTTGCAGACGATAAGTACAACCGTTTCAGAGAAAGGAGGGGCCAATTTGACGATCTGGCTTTAAGTCGATTCGATAACAAATGACGAAAACGGACAGATTTCTCAGGTTTTTACTACATATGAACACTTTTCACATTCTCCCGTGCAGCTCGGCTGCTAGTCCTATTTTCATGCAGAATCTTAAGGTCCTAGCTCATGTCCAAGGCACCAAAGCCAGCTAAAAAGTAAATAATCAGTACCTAAAACTTGAATTGTACTACTTCTTACTGGCTATTACATCAACTTAGAAGCTTCATCTGTGTTCTGCTATGGTGCTTTTAGTGTCTCCGCATACCGCAGCATGCGACATAGCTTTGCAGACGATAAGTAGAACCGTTTCAGAGAGAAGAGCAGCCAAGTGACGATCTGGCTTTAAGTCGATTCGATAACAAATGACGAAAACGGACGGATTTCTCAGGTTTTTACTACATGTGAACACTTTTCACATTCTCCCGTGCAACTCGGCTGCTAGTCCTCCTTTCATGCAGAATCTTAAGGTCCTAGCTCATGTCCAAGGCACCAAAGCCAGCTAAGAAGTCAATAATCAATACATAAAACTTGAATTGTACTACTTCTTACTGGCTATTACATCAACTTAGAAGCTTCATCTGTGTTCTACTAAGGTGATTTTATTGTCTCCGCATACCGCAGCACATGACATAGCTTTGCAGACGATAAGTACAACCGTTTCAGAGAAAAGAGGGGCCAATTTGACGATCTGGCTTTAAGTCGATTCGATAACAACTGACGAAAACGGACGGATTTCTCAGGTTTTTACTACATATGAACACTTTTCACATTCTCCCGTGCAACTCGGCTGCTAGTCCTCCTTTTGATGCAGAATCTTAAGGTCCTAGCTCATGTCCAAGGCACCAAAGCCAGCTAAAAAGTCAATAATCGATACCTAAAACTTGAAGTGTACTACTTCTTACTGGCTATTATATCAACTTAGAAGCTTCATTTGTGTTCTACTATGGTGATTTTATTGTCTCCGCATACCGCAGAACGCGACATAGCTTTGCAGACGATAAGTACAACCGTTTCAGAGAGAAGATCGGCCAATGTTACGATCGGGCTTTAAGTCGATTCGATAACAAATGACGAAAACGGACGGATTTCTCAGGTTTCTACTACATATGAACACATTTCACATTCTCCCGTGCAACGCGGCTGCTAGTCCTCCTTTTGATGCAGAATCTTAAGGTCCTAGCTCATGTCCAAGGCACCAAAGACAGCTAAAAAGTCAATAATCGATACCTAAAACTTGAATTGTACTACTTCTTACTGGCTATTACATCAACTTAGAAGCTTCATCTGTGTTCTACTATGGTGCTTTTAGTGTCTCCGCATACCGCAGCACGCGACATAGCTTTGAGGACGATAAGTACAACCGTTTCAGAGAGAGGAGCGGCCAATGTGACGTTCTGGCATTAAGTCGATTCGATAACAAATGACGAAAACGGACGGATTTCTCAGGTTTTTACTACATATGAACACTTTTCACATTCTCCCGTGCAACTCGGCTGCTAGTCCTCCTTTTGATGCAGAATCTTAAGGTCCTAGCTCATGTCCAAGGCACCAAAGCCAGCTAAAAAGTCAATAATCGATACCTAAAACTTGAAGTGTACTACTTCTTACTGGCTATTATATCAACTTAGAAGCTTCATCTGTGTTCTACTATGGTGATTTTATTGTCTCCGCATACCGCAGCACGCGACATAGCTTTGCAGACGATAAGTACAACCGTTTCAGAGAAAGGAGGGGCCAATTTGACGATCTGGCTTTAAGTCGATTCGATAACAAATGACGAAAACGGACAGATTTCTCAGGTTTTTACTACATATGAACATTTTTCACATTCTCCCGTGCAGCTCGGCTGCTAGTCCTATTTTCATGCAGAATCTTAAGGTCCTAGCTCATGTCCAAGGCACCAAAGCCAGCTAAAAAGTAAATAATCAGTACCTAAAACTTGAATTGTACTACTTCTTACTGGCTATTACATCAACTTAGAAGCTTCATCTGTGTTCTGCTATGGTGCTTTTAGTGTCTCCGCATATCGCAGCATGCGACATAGCTTTGCAGACGATAAGTAGAACCGTTTCAGAGAGAAGAGCAGCCAAGTGACGATCTGGCTTTAAGTCGATTTGATAACAAATGACGAAAACGGACGGATTTCTCAGGTTTTTACTACATATGAACACTTTTCACATTCTCCCGTGCAACTCGGCTGCTAGATCGTCTTTCATGCAGAATCTTAAGGACCTAGCTCATGTCCAAGGCACCAAAGACAGCTAAAAAGTCAATAATCGATACCTAAAACTTGAATTGTACTACTTCTTACTGGCTATTACATCAACTTAGAAGCTACATCAGTGTTCTACTATGGTGCTTTTAGTGTCTCCGCAAACCGCAGCACGCGACATAGCTTTGCAGACGATAAGTACAACCGTTTCAGAGGGAAGAGCGGCCATTTTGACGATCGGGCTTTAAGTCGATTCGATAACAAATGACGAAAACGGACGGATTTCTCAGGTTTTTACTACATATGAACACTTTTCACATTCTCCCGTGCATCTCGGCTGCTAGTCCTCCTTTCATGCAGAATCTTAATGTCCTAGCTCATGTCCAAGGCACCAAAGCCAGCTAAAAAGTCAATAATCACTACCTAAAACTTGTATTGTACTACTTCTTACTGGCTATTACATCAACTTAGAAGTTTCATCTGTGTTCTATTGTGGTGGTTTTAGTGTCTCCACATACCGCAGCATACGACATAGCTTTTCAGACGATAAGTACAACCGTTTCAGAGAGAAGAGCGGCCAATGTGACGATCGGGCTTTAAGTCGATTCGATAACAAATGACGAAAACGGACGGATTTCTCAGGTTTTTACTACATATGAACACATTTCTCATTCTCCCGTGCAACGCGGCTGCTAGTCTTCCTTTCATGCAGAATCTTAAGGTCCTAGCTCATGTCCAAGGCACCAAAGCCAGCTAAAAAGTCAATTTTCGATACCTAAAACTTGAATTTTACTACTTCTTACTGGCTATTACATCGACTTAGAAGCTTCATCTGTGTTCTACTATGGTGCATTTAGTGTCTCCGCACACCGCAGCACGCGACATAGCTTTGCAGACGATATGTACAACCGTTTCCGAGAGAAGAGCGGCCAATGTGACGATCTGGCTTTAAGTCGATTCGATAACAAATGAAGAAAACGGACGGATTTCTCAGGTTTTTACTACATATGAACACTTTTCACATTCTCCCGTTCAACTCGGCTGCTAGTCCTCCTTTCATGGAGAATCTTAAGGTCCTAGATCATGTCCAAGGCACCAAAGCCAGCTAAACAGTCAATAATCGATAAGTAAAACTTGAGTTGTACTACTTCTTACTGGCTATTACATCAACTTAGAAGCTTCATCTGTGTTCTACTAGGGTGCTTTTAGAGTCTCCGCGTACCGCAGCACGCGAAATAGCTTTGCAGACGATAAGTACAACCGTTTCAGAGAGAAGAGCGGCCAATGTTACGATCTGGCTTTAAGTCGATTCGATAACAAATGACGAAAACGGACGGATTTCTCAGGTTTTTACTACATATGAACACGTTTCACATTCTCCCGTGCAACGCGGCTGCCAGTCCTCCTTCTATGCAGAATCTTAAGGTCCTAGCTCATGTCCAAGGCACCAAAGCCAGCTAAAAAGTCAATAACTGATACCTAAAACTTGAATTGTACTACTTCTTACTGGCTATTACATCAACTTAGAAGCTTCATCTGTGTTCTACTATGGTGCTTATAGTGTCTCCGCACACCGCAGCACGCGACATAGCTTTGCAGACGATAAGTACAACCGTTTCAGAGAAAAGAGGGGCCAATGTGACGATCTGGCTTTAAGTCGATTCGATAACAAATGACGAAAACGGACAGGTTTCTCAGGTTTTTTCTACATACGAACACTTTTCACACTCTCCCGTGCAGCTTGGCTGCTAGTCCTCCTTTCATGCAAATCTTAAGGTCCTAGCTCATGTCCAAGGCACCAAAGCCAGCTAAAAAGTAAATAACCAGTACCTAAAACTTGAATTGTACTACTTCTTACTGGCTATTACATCAACTTAGAAGCTTCATCTGTGTTCTACTATGGTGCTTTTAGTGTCTCCGCATACCGCAGCATGCGACATAGCTTTGCAGACGATAAGTAGAACCGTTTCAGAGAGAAGAGCAGCCAAGTGACGATCTGGCTTTAAGTCGATTCGATAACAAATGACGAAAACGGACGGATTTCTCAGGTTTTTACTACATATGAACACTTTTCACATTCTCCCGTGCAACTCGGCTGCTAGTCCTCCTTTCATGCAGAATCTTAAGGTCCTAGCTCATGTCCAGATCACCAAAGCCAGCTAAAAAGTCAATAATCGATACCTAAAACTTGAATTGTACTACTTCTTACTGGCTATTACATCATCTTAGAAGCTTCATCTGTGTTCTACTATGGTGCTTTTAGTGTCTCCGCATACCGCAGCACGCGACATAGCTTTCCAGACGATAAGTACAACCGTTTCAGAGAGAAGAGCGGCCAATGTGACGATCTGGCTTTAAGTCGATTCGATAACAAATGACGAAAACGGACGGATTTCTCAGGTTTTTACTACATATGAACACTTTTCACATTCTCCCGTGCAACTCGGCTGCTAGTCCTCCTTTTGATGCAGAATCTTAAGGTCCTAGCTCATGTCCAAGGCACCAAAGCCAGCTAAAAAGTCAATAATCGATACCTAAAACTTGAAGTGTACTACTTCTTACTGGCTATTATATCAACTTAGAAGCTTCGTCTGTGTTCTACTATGGTGATTTTATTGTCTCCGCATACCGCAGCACGCGACATAGCTTTGCAGACGATAAGTACAACCGTTTCAGAGAAAGGAGGGGCCAATTTGACGATCTGGCTTTAAGTCGATTCGATAACAAATGACGAAAACGGACAGATTTCTCAGGTTTTTACTACATATGAACACTTTTCACATTCTCCCGTGCAGCTCGGCTGCTAGTCCTATTTTCATGCAGAATCTTAAGGTCCTAGCTCATGTCCAAGGCACCAAAGCCAGCTAAAAAGTAAATAATCAGTACCTAAAACTTGAATTGTACTACTTCTTACTGGCTATTACATCAACTTAGAAGCTTCATCTGTGTTCTGCTATGGTGCTTTTAGTGTCTCCGCATACCGCAGCATGCGACATAGCTTTGCAGACGATAAGTAGAACCGTTTCAGAGAGAAGAGCAGCCAAGTGACGATCTGGCTTTAAGTCGATTCGATAACAAATGACGAAAACGGACGGATTTCTCAGGTTTTTACTACATGTGAACACTTTTCACATTCTCCCGTGCAACTCGGCTGCTAGTCCTCCTTTCATGCAGAATCTTAAGGTCCTAGCTCATGTCCAAGGCACCAAAGCCAGCTAAGAAGTCAATAATCAATACATAAAACTTGAATTGTACTACTTCTTACTGGCTATTACATCAACTTAGAAGCTTCATCTGTGTTCTACTAAGGTGATTTTATTGTCTCCGCATACCGCAGCACATGACATAGCTTTGCAGACGATAAGTACAACCGTTTCAGAGAAAAGAGGGGCCAATTTGACGATCTGGCTTTAAGTCGATTCGATAACAACTGACGAAAACGGACGGATTTCTCAGGTTTTTACTACATATGAACACTTTTCACATTCTCCCGTGCAACTCGGCTGCTAGTCCTCCTTTTGATGCAGAATCTTAAGGTCCTAGCTCATGTCCAAGGCACCAAAGCCAGCTAAAAAGTCAATAATCGATACCTAAAACTTGAAGTGTACTACTTCTTACTGGCTATTATATCAACTTAGAAGCTTCATTTGTGTTCTACTATGGTGATTTTATTGTCTCCGCATACCGCAGAACGCGACATAGCTTTGCAGACGATAAGTACAACCGTTTCAGAGAGAAGATCGGCCAATGTTACGATCGGGCTTTAAGTCGATTCGATAACAAATGACGAAAACGGACGGATTTCTCAGGTTTCTACTACATATGAACACATTTCACATTCTCCCGTGCAACGCGGCTGCTAGTCCTCCTTTTGATGCAGAATCTTAAGGTCCTAGCTCATGTCCAAGGCACCAAAGCCAGCTAAAAAGTCAATAATCGATACCTAAAACTTGAATTGTACTACTTCTTACTGGCTATTACATCAACTTAGAAGCTTCATCTGTGTTCTACTATGGTGCTTTTAGTGTCTCCGCATACCGCAGCACGCGACATAGCTTTGAGGACGATAAGTACAACCGTTTCAGAGAGAGGAGCGGCCAATGTGACGTTCTGGCATTAAGTCGATTCGATAACAAATGACGAAAACGGACGGATTTCTCAGGTTTTTACTACATATGAACACTTTTCACATTCTCCCGTGCAACTCGGCTGCTAGTCCTCCTTTTGATGCAGAATCTTAAGGTCCTAGCTCATGTCCAAGGCACCAAAGCCAGCTAAAAAGTCAATAATCGATACCTAAAACTTGAAGTGTACTACTTCTTACTGGCTATTATATCAACTTAGAAGCTTCATCTGTGTTCTACTATGGTGATTTTATTGTCTCCGCATACCGCAGCACGCGACATAGCTTTGCAGACGATAAGTACAACCGTTTCAGAGAAAGGAGGGGCCAATTTGACGATCTGGCTTTAAGTCGATTCGATAACAAATGACGAAAACGGACAGATTTCTCAGGTTTTTACTACATATGAACATTTTTCACATTCTCCCGTGCAGCTCGGCTGCTAGTCCTATTTTCATGCAGAATCTTAAGGTCCTAGCTCATGTCCAAGGCACCAAAGCCAGCTAAAAAGTAAATAATCAGTACCTAAAACTTGAATTGTACTACTTCTTACTGGCTATTACATCAACTTAGAAGCTTCATCTGTGTTCTGCTATGGTGCTTTTAGTGTCTCCGCATATCGCAGCATGCGACATAGCTTTGCAGACGATAAGTAGAACCGTTTCAGAGAGAAGAGCAGCCAAGTGACGATCTGGCTTTAAGTCGATTTGATAACAAATGACGAAAACGGACGGATTTCTCAGGTTTTTACTACATATGAACACTTTTCACATTCTCCCGTGCAACTCGGCTGCTAGATCGTCTTTCATGCAGAATCTTAAGGACCTAGCTCATGTCCAAGGCACCAAAGACAGCTAAAAAGTCAATAATCGATACCTAAAACTTGAATTGTACTACTTCTTACTGGCTATTACATCAACTTAGAAGCTACATCAGTGTTCTACTATGGTGCTTTTAGTGTCTCCGCAAACCGCAGCACGCGACATAGCTTTGCAGACGATAAGTACAACCGTTTCAGAGGGAAGAGCGGCCATTTTGACGATCGGGCTTTAAGTCGATTCGATAACAAATGACGAAAACGGACGGATTTCTCAGGTTTTTACTACATATGAACACTTTTCACATTCTCCCGTGCATCTCGGCTGCTAGTCCTCCTTTCATGCAGAATCTTAATGTCCTAGCTCATGTCCAAGGCACCAAAGCCAGCTAAAAAGTCAATAATCACTACCTAAAACTTGTATTGTACTACTTCTTACTGGCTATTACATCAACTTAGAAGTTTCATCTGTGTTCTATTGTGGTGGTTTTAGTGTCTCCACATACCGCAGCATACGACATAGCTTTTCAGACGATAAGTACAACCGTTTCAGAGAGAAGAGCGGCCAATGTGACGATCGGGCTTTAAGTCGATTCGATAACAAATGACGAAAACGGACGGATTTCTCAGGTTTTTACTACATATGAACACATTTCTCATTCTCCCGTGCAACGCGGCTGCTAGTCTTCCTTTCATGCAGAATCTTAAGGTCCTAGCTCATGTCCAAGGCACCAAAGCCAGCTAAAAAGTCAATTTTCGATACCTAAAACTTGAATTTTACTACTTCTTACTGGCTATTACATCGACTTAGAAGCTTCATCTGTGTTCTACTATGGTGCATTTAGTGTCTCCGCACACCGCAGCACGCGACATAGCTTTGCAGACGATATGTACAACCGTTTCCGAGAGAAGAGCGGCCAATGTGACGATCTGGCTTTAAGTCGATTCGATAACAAATGAAGAAAACGGACGGATTTCTCAGGTTTTTACTACATATGAACACGTTTCACATTCTCCCGTGCAACTCGGCTGCTAGTCCTCCTTTCATGGAGAATCTTAAGGTCCTAGATCATGTCCAAGGCACCAAAGCCAGCTAAACAGTCAATAATCGATAAGTAAAACTTGAATTGTACTACTTCTTACTGGCTATTACATCAACTTAGAAGCTTCATCTGTGTTCTACTAGGGTGCTTTTAGAGTCTCCGCGTACCGCAGCACGCGAAATAGCTTTGCAGACGATAAGTACAACCGTTTCAGAGAGAAGAGCGGCCAATGTTACGATCTGGCTTTAAGTCGATTCGATAACAAATGACGAAAACGGACGGATTTCTCAGGTTTTTACTACATATGAACACGTTTCACATTCTCCCGTGCAACGCGGCTGCCAGTCCTCCTTCTATGCAGAATCTTAAGGTCCTAGCTCATGTCCAAGGCACCAAAGCCAGCTAAAAAGTCAATAACTGATACCTAAAACTTGAATTGTACTACTTCTTACTGGCTATTACATCAACTTAGAAGCTTCATCTGTGTTCTACTATGGTGCTTATAGTGTCTCCGCACACCGCAGCACGCGACATAGCTTTGCAGACGATAAGTACAACCGTTTCAGAGAAAAGAGGGGCCAATGTGACGATCTGGCTTTAAGTCGATTCGATAACAAATGACGAAAACGGACAGGTTTCTCAGGTTTTTTCTACATACGAACACTTTTCACACTCTCCCGTGCAGCTTGGCTGCTAGTCCTCCTTTCATGCAAATCTTAAGGTCCTAGCTCATGTCCAAGGCACCAAAGCCAGCTAAAAAGTAAATAACCAGTACCTAAAACTTGAATTGTACTACTTCTTACTGGCTATTACATCAACTTAGAAGCTTCATCTGTGTTCTACTATGGTGCTTTTAGTGTCTCCGCATACCGCAGCATGCGACATAGCTTTGCAGACGATAAGTAGAACCGTTTCAGAGAGAAGAGCGGCCAATGTGACGATCTGGCTTTAAGTCGATTCGATAACAAATGACGAAAACGGACGGATTTCTCAGGTTTTAACTACATATGAACACTTTTCACATTCTCCCGTGCAACTCGGCTGCTAGTTCTCCTTTCATGCAGAATCTTAAGGTCCTAGGTCATGTCCAAGCCAACAAAGCCGGCCAAAAGGGAATAATCGATAACTAAAACTTGAATTGTACTACTTCTTACTGGCTATTACTTCAACTTAGAACCTTCTTCTGTGTTCTACTATGATGCTTTTAGTGTCTCCGCATACCGCAGCACGCGACATAGCTTTGCAGACGATAAGTACAACCGTTTCAGAGGGAAGAGCGGCCATTGTGACGATCGGGCTTTAAGTCGATTCGATAACAAATGACGAAAACGGACGGATTTCTCAGGTTTTTACTACATATGAACACTTTTCACATTGTCCCGTGCAACTCGGCTGCTAGTCCTCTTTTCATGCAGAATCTTAATGTCCTAGCTCATGTCCAAGGCACCAAAGAGAGCTAAAAAGTCAATAATCAATACCTAAAAATTGAATTGTACTACTTCTTACTGGCTATCACATCAACTTAGAAGCTTCATCTGTGTTCTACTGTGGTGGTTTTAGTGTCTCCACATACCGCAGCATACGACGTAGCTTTGCAGACGGTAAGTACAACCGTTTCAGAGAGAAGAGCGGCCAATGTGACGATCGGGCTTTAAGTCGATTCGATAACAAATGACGAAAACGGACGGATTTCTCAGGTTTTTACTACATATGAACACATTTCACATTCTCCCGTGAAACGCTGCTGCTAGTCCTCCATTCATGCAGAATCTTAAGGTCCTAGCTCATGTCCAAGGCAGCAAAGCCAGCTAAAAAGTAAATAATCGATACCTAAAACTTGAATTGTACTACTTCTTACTGGCTATTACATCAACTTAGAAGCTTCATCTGTGTTCTACTATGGTGCTTTTAGTGTCTCCGCATACCGCAGCACGCGACATAGCTTTGCAGACGATAAGTACAACCGTTTCAGGGATAAGAGCGGCCAAGTGACGATCTGGCTTTAAGTCGATTCGATAACAAATGACGAAAACTGACGGATTTCTCAGGTTTTTACTACATATGAACACGTTTCACATTCTCCCGTGCAACTCGGCAGCTAGTCCTCCTTTCATGGGGAATCTTAAGGTCCTAGATCATGTCCAAGGCACCAAAGCCAGCTAAACAGTCAATAATCGATACCTAAAACTTGAATTGTACTACTTGTTACTGGCTATTACATCAACTTAGAAGCTTCATCTGTGTTCTACTATGGTGCTTTTAGAGTCTCCGCATACCGCAGCACGCGAAATAGCTTTGCAGACGATAAGTACAACCGTTTCAGAGAGAAGAGCGGCCAATGTTACGATCTGGCTTTAAGTCGATTCGATAACAAATGACGAAAACGGACGGATTTCTCAGGTTTTTACTACATATGAACACTTTTTACATTCTCCCGTGTAACTCGGCTGCTAGTCCTCCTTTCATGCAGATTCTTAAGGTCCTAGCTCATGTCCAAGGCACCAAAGCCAGCTAAAAAGTCAATAATCAATACCTAAAACTTGAATTGTACTACTTCTTACTGGGTATTACATCAACTTAGAAGCTTCATCTGTGTTCTACTGTGGTGGTTTTAGTGTCTCCGCATACCGCAGCATACGACATAGCTTTGCAAACGATAAGTACAACCGTTTCAGAGAGAAGAGCGGCCAATGTGACGATCGGGCTTTAAGTCGATTCGATAACAAATGACGAAAACGAACGGATTTCTCAGGTTTCTACTACATATGAACACATTTCACATTCTCCCGTGCAACGCGGCTGCTAGTCCTCCTTCTATGCAGAATCTTAAGGTCCTAGCTCATGTCCAAGGCACCAAAGCCAGCTAAAAAGTCAATAATCGATACCTAAAACTTGAATTGTACTACTTCTTACTGGATATTACATCAACTTAGAAGCTTCATCTGTGTTCTACTATGGTGCTTTTAGTGACTCCGCACACCGCAGCACGCGACATAGCTTTGCAGATGATAAGTACAACCGTTTCAGAGAAAAGAGGGGCCAATGTGACGATCTGGCTTTAAGTCGATTCGATAACAAATGACGAAAACGGACGGATTTCTCAGGTTTTTACTACATATGAACCCTTTTCACATTCTCCCGTGCAACTCGGCTGCTAGTCCTCCTTTCATGCTGAATCTTAAGGTCCTAGCTCATGTCCAAGGCACCAAAGCCAGCTAAAAAGTCAATAATCGATACCTAAAACTTGAATTGTACTATATATTACTGGCTATTACATCAACTTAGAAGCTTCATCTGTGTTCTACTATGGTGCTTTTAGTGTCTCCGCATACCGCAGCACGCGACACAGCTTTGAAGACGATACGTACAACCGTTTCAGAGAGAAGAGCGGCCAATGTAACGATCTGGCTTTAAGTCGATTCGATAACAAATGACGAAAACGGACGGATTTCTCAGGTTTTTACTACATATGAACACTTTTCACATTCTCCCGTGCAACTCGGCTGCTAGTCCTCCTTTCATGCAGAATCTTAAGGTCATAGCTCATGTCCAGATAACCAAAGCCAGCTAAAAAGTCAATAATCGATACCTCAAACTTGAATTGTACTACTTCTTACTGGCTATTACATCAACTTAAAACTTCATCTGTGTTCTACTATGGTGATTTTATTGTCTCCACATACCGCAGCACGCGACATAGCTTTGCAGACGATAAGTACAACCGTTTCAGAGAGAAGAGCTTCCAATGTGACGGTCGGGCTTTAAGTCGATTCGATAACAAATGACGAAAACGGACGGATTTCTCAGGTTTCTACTACATATGAACACATTTCACATTCTCCCGTGCAACGCGGCTACTAGTCCTCCTTTCATGCAGAATCTTAAGGTCCTAGCTCATGTCCAAGGCACCAAAGCCAGCTAAAAAGTCAATAATCGATACCTAAAACTTGAATTGTACTACTTCTTACTGGCTCTTACATCAACTTAGAAGCTTAATCTGTGTTCTACTATGGTGCTTTTAGTGTCTCCGCACACCGCAGCACGCGACATAGCTTTGCAGACGAAAAGTACTACCGTTTCAGAGAAAAGAGTGGCCAATGTGACGATCTGGCTTTAAGTCGATTCGATAACAAATGACGAAAACGGACGGATTTCTCGGGTTTTTACTACATATGAACACTTTTCACATTCTCCCGTGCAACTCGGCTGCTAGTCCTCCTTTTGATGCAGAATCTTAAGGTCCTAGCTCATGTCCAAGGCACCAAAGCCAGCTAAAAAATCAATAATCGATACCTAAAACTTGAAGTGTACTACTTCTTACTGGCTATTATATCCACTTAGAAGCTTCATCTGTGTTCTACTATGGTGCTTTTAGTGTCTCCGCATACCGCAGCACGCGACATAGCTTTGAAGACGATACGTACAACCGTTTCAGAGAGAAGAGCGGCCAATGTGACGATCTGGCTTTAAGTCGATTCGATAACAAATGACGAATACGGACGGATTTCTCAGGTTTTTACTACAAATGAACACATTTCACATTCTCCCGTGCAACGCGGCTGCTAGTCCTCCTTTCATGCAGAATCTTAATGTCCTAGCTCATGTCCAAGGCACCAAAGCCAGCTAAACAGTAAATAATCAGTACCTAAAACTTGAATTGTACTACTTCTTACTGGCTATTACATCAACTTAGAAGCTTCATCTGTTTTATACTATGGTGCTTTTGGTGTCTGCGCATACCGCAGCACGCGACATAGCTTTGCAGACGATAAGTACAACCGTTTCAGAGAGAAGAGCGGCCAATGTGACGATCTGGCTTTAAGTCGATTCGATAACAAATGACGAAAACGGACGGATTTCTCAGGTTTTTACTACATATGAACACTTTTCACATTCTCCCGTGCAACTCGGCTGCTAGTCCTCCTTTCATGCAGAATCTTAAGGTCCTAGCTCATGCCCAAGGCACCAAAGCCAGCTAAAAAGTAAATAATCAGTACCTAAAACTTGAATTGTACTACTTCTTACTGGCTATTACATCAACTTAGAAGCTTCATCTGTGTTCTACTATGGTGCTTTTAGTGTCTCCGCATACCGCAGCACGCGACATAGCTTTGCAGACGATAAGTAGAACCGTTTCAGAGAGAAGAGCGGCCAATGTGACGATCTGGCTTTAAGTCGATTCGATAACAATTGACGAAAACGGACGGATTTCTCAGGTTTTTACTACATATGAACACTTTTCACATTCTCCCGTGTAACTCGGCTGCTAGTCCTCCTTTCATGCAGAATCTTAAGGTCCTAGCTCATGTCCAAGGCACCAAAGCCAGCTAAAAAGTCAATAATCGATACCTAAAACTTGAATTGTACTACTTCTTACTGGCTATTACATCAACTTAGAAGCTTCATCTGTGTTCTACTATGGTGCTTTTAGTGTCTCCGCATACCGCAGCACGCGACATAGCTTTGAAGACGATAAGTACAACCGTTTCAGAGAGAAGAGCGGCCAATGTGACGATCTGGCTTTAAGTCAATTCGATAACAAATGACGAAAACGGACGGATTTCTCAGGTTTTTACTACATATGAACACTTTTCACATTCTCCCCTGCAACTCGGCTGCTAGTCCTCCTTTCTTGCAGAATCTTAAGGTCCTAGCTCATGTCCAAGGCAACAAAGCCAGCTAAAAAATCAATAATCGATACCTAAAATTTGAATTGTACTACTTCTTACTGGCTATTACATCAACTTAGAAGCTTCATCTGTGTTCTACTATGGTGCTTTTAGTGTCTCCGCATACCGCAGCACGCGACATAGCTTTGAAGACGATAAGTACAATCGTTTCAGAGAGAAGAGCGGCCAATGTGACGATCTGGCTTTAAGTCGATTCGATAACAAATGACGAAAACGGACGGATTTCTCAGGTTTTTACTACATATGAACACGTTTCACATTCTCCCGTGCAACTCGGCAGCTAGTCCTCCTTTCATTTGGAATCTTAAGGTCCTAGATCATGTCCAAGGCACCAAAGCCAGCTAAACAGTCAATAATCGATACCTAAAACTTGAATTGTACTACTTGTTACTGGCTATTACATCAACTTAGAAGCTTCATCTGTGTTCTACTATGGTGCTTTTAGAGTCTCCGCATACCGCAGCACGCGAAATAGCTTTGCAGACGATAAGTACAACCGTTTCAGAGAGAAGAGCGGCCAATGTTACGATCTGGCTTTAAGTCGATTCGATAACAAATGACGAAAACGGACGGATTTCTCAGGTTTTTACTACATATGAACACTTTTTACATTCTCCCGTGTAACTCGGCTGCTAGTCCTCCTTTCATGCAGATTCTTAAGGTCCTAGCTCATGTCCAAGGCACCAAAGCCAGCTAAAAAGTCAATAATCAATACCTAAAACTTGAATTGTACTACTTCTTACTGGGTATTACATCAACTTAGAAGCTTCATCTGTGTTCTACTGTGGTGGTTTTAGTGTCTCCGCATACCGCAGCATACGACATAGCTTTGCAAACGATAAGTACAACCGTTTCAGAGAGAAGAGCGGCCAATGTGACGATCGGGCTTTAAGTCGATTCGATAACAAATGACGAAAACGAACGGATTTCTCAGGTTTCTACTACATATGAACACATTTCACATTCTCCCGTGCAACGCGGATGCTAGTCCTCCTTCTATGCAGAATCTTAAGGTCCTAGCTCATGTCCAAGGCACCAAAGCCAGCTAAAAAGTCAATAATCGATACCTAAAACTTGAATTGTACTACTTCTTACTGGATATTACATCAACTTAGAAGCTTCATCTGTGTTCTACAATGGTGCTTTTAGTGTCTTCGCACACCGCAGCACGCGACATAGCTTTGCAGATGATAAGTACAACCGTTTCAGAGAAAAGAGGGGCCAATGTGACGATCTGGCTTTAAGTCGATTCGATAACAAATGACGAAAACGGACGGATTTCTCAGGTTTTTACTACATATGAACACTTTTCACATTCTCCCGTGCAGCTCGGCTGCTAGTCCTCCTTTCATGCTGAATCCTAAGGTCCTAGCTCATGTCCAAGGCACCAAAGCCAGCTAAAAAGTCAATAATCGATACCTAAAACTTGAATTGTACTATATATTACTGGCTATTACATCAACTTAGAAGCTTCATCTGTGTCCTACTATGGTGCTTTTAGTGTCTCCGCATACCGCAGCACGCGACACAGCTTTGAAGACGATACGTACAACCGTTTCAGAGAGAAGAGCGGCCAATGTAACGATCTGGCTTTAAGTCGATTCGATAACAAATGACGAAAACGGACGGATTTCTCAGGTTTTTACTACATATGAACACTTTTCACATTCTCCCGTGCAACTCGGCTGCTAGTCCTCCTTTCATGCAGAATCTTAAGGTCATAGCTCATGTCCAGATAACCAAAGCCAGCTAAAAAGTCAATAATCGATACCTCAAACTTGAATTGTACTACTTCTTACTGGCTATTACATCAACTTAAAACTTCATCTGTGTTCTACTATGGTGATTTTATTGTCTCCACATACCGCAGCACGCGACATAGCTTTGCAGACGATAAGTACAACCGTTTCAGAGAGAAGAGCTTCCAATGTGACGATCGGGCTTTAAGTCGATTCGATAACAAATGACGAAAACGGACGGATTTCTTGGGTTTTTACTACATATGAACACTTTTCACATTCTCCCGTGCAACTCGGCTGCTAGTCCTCCTTTTGATGCAGAATCTTAAGGTCCTAGCTCATGTCCAAGGCACCAAAGCCAGCTAAAAAATCAATAATCGATACCTAAAACTTGAAGTGTACTACTTCTTACTGGCTATTATATCAACTTAGAAGCTTCATCTGTGTTCTACTATGGTGCTTTTAGTGTCTCCGCATACCGCAGCACGCGACATAGCTTTGAAGACGATACGTACAACCGTTTCAGAGAGAAGAGCGGCCAATGTGACGATCTGGCTTTAAGTCGATTCGTTAACAAATGACGAAAACGGAAGGATTTCTCAGGTTTTTACTACATATGAACACTTTTCACATTCTCCCGTGCAACTCGGCTGCTAGTCCTCCTTTCATGCAGAATCTTAAGGTCCTAGCTCATGTCCAAGGCACCAAAGCCAGCTAAAAAGTCAATAATCGATACCTAAAACTTGAATTGTACTACTTCTTACTGGCTATTACATCAACTTAGAAGCTTCATCTGTGTTCTACTATGGTGCTTTTAGTGTCTCCGCATACCGCAGCACGCGACATAGCTTTGAAGACGATAAGTACAATCGTTTCAGAGAGAAGAGCGGCCAATGTAACGATCTGGCTTTAAGTCGATTCGATAACAAATGACGAAAACGGACGGATTTCTCAGGTTTTTACTACATTTGAATACTTTTCACATTCTCCCGTGCAACTCGGCTGCTAGTCCTCCTTTCATGCAGAATCTTAAGGTCCTAGCTCATGTCCAAGGCACCAAAGCCAGCTAAAAAGTCAATATTCGATACCTAAAACTTGAATTGTAATACTTCTTACTGGCTATTACATCAACTTAGAAGCTTCATCTGTGTTCTGCTATGGTGCTTTTAGTGTCTCCGCATACCGCATTACGCGACATAGCTTTGCAGGCGATAAGTACAACCGTTTCAGAGAGAAGAGCGGCCAATGTGACGATCTGGCTTTAAGTCGATTCGATAACAAATGACGAAAACGGACGGATTTCTCAGGTTTTTACTACATATGAACACTTTTCACATTCTCCCATCCAACGCGGCTGCTAGTCCTCCTTTCATGCAGGATCTTAAGGTCCTAGCTCATGTCCAAGGCACCAAAGCCAGCTAAAAAGTCAATAATCGATACCTAAAACTTGAAGTGTACTACTTCTTACTGGCTATTACATCAACTTAGAAGCTTAATCTATGTTCTACTATGGTGCTTTTAGTGTCTCCGCACACCGCAGCACGCGACATAGCTTTGCAGACGAAAAGTACTACCGTTTCAGAGAAAAGAGTGGCCAATGTGACGATCTGGCTTTAAGTCGATTCGATAACAAATGACGAAAACGGACGGATTTCTCGGGTTTTTACTACATATGAACACTTTTCACATTTGTCCCGTGCAACTCGGCTGCTAGTCCTCCTTTTGATGCAGAATCTTAAGGTCCTAGCTCATGTCCAAGGCACCAAAGCCAGCTAAAAAATCAATAATCGATACCTAAAACTTGAAGTGTACTACTTCTTACTGGCTATTATATCAACTTAGAAGCTTCATCTGTGTTCTACTATGGTGCTTTTAGTGTCTCCGCATACCGCAGCACGCGACATAGCTTTGAAGACGATACGTACAACCGTTTCAGAGAGAAGAGCGGCCAATGTGACGATCTGGCTTTAAGTCGATTCGTTAACAAATGACGAAAACGGAAGGATTTCTCAGGTTTTTACTACATATGAACACTTTTCACATTCTCCCGTGCAACTCGGCTGCTAGTCCTCCTTTCATGCAGAATCTTAAGGTCCTAGCTCATGTCCAAGGCACCAAAGCCAGCTAAAAAGTCAATAATCGATACCTAAAACTTGAATTGTACTACTTCTTACTGGCTATTACATCAACTTAGAAGCTTCATCTGTGTTCTACTATGGTGCTTTTAGTGTCTCCGCATACCGCAGCACGCGACATAGCTTTGAAGACGATAAGTACAATCATTTCAGAGAGAAGAGCGGCCAATGTAACGATCTGGCTTTAAGTCGATTCGATAACAAATGACGAAAACGGACGGATTTCTCAGGTTTTTACTACATTTGAATACTTTTCACATTCTCCCGTGCAACTCGGCTGCTAGTCCTCCTTTCATGCAGAATCTTAAGGTCCTAGCTCATGTCCAAGGCACCAAAGCCAGCTAAAAAGTCAATATTCGATACCTAAAACTTGAATTGTAATACTTCTTACTGGCTATTACATCAACTTAGAAGCTTCATCTGTGTTCTGCTATGGTGCTTTTAGTGTCTCCGCATACCGCATTACGCGACATAGCTTTGCAGGCGATAAGTACAACCGTTTCAGAGAGAAGAGCGGCCAATGTGACGATCTGGCTTTAAGTCGATTCGATAACAAATGACGAAAACGGACGGATTTCTCAGGTTTTTACTACATATGAACACTTTTCACATTCTCCCATCCAACGCGGCTGCTAGTCCTCCTTTCATGCAGGATCTTAAGGTCCTAGCTCATGTCCAAGGCACCAAAGCCAGCTAAAAAGTCAATAATCAGTACCTAATACTTGAATTGTACTACTTCTTACTGGCTATTACATCAACGTAGAAGCTTAATCTGTGTTCTACTATGGTGCTTTTAGTGTCTCCGCATACCGCAGCACGCCACATAGCTTTGCAGACGATAAGTACAGACGTTTCAGAGAGAAGAGCGGCCAAGTGACGATCTAGCTTTAAGGCGATTCGATAACAAATGACGAAAACGGACGGATTTCTCAGGTTTTTTCTACATATGAACATTTTTCATATTGTCCCGTGCAACTCGGCTGCTAGTCCTCCTTTCATGCAGAATCTTAAGGTCCTAGCTCATGTCCAAGGCACCAAATCCACCTAAGAAGTCAATAATCGATACCTAAAACTTGAATTATACTACTTCTTAGTGGCTATTACATTGACTTAGAAGCTTCATCTGTGTTCTACTATGGTGATTTTATTGTCTACGCATACCGCAGCACGCGACGTAGCTTTGCAGACGATAAGTACAAACGTTTCAGAGAGAAGAGCGGCCAATGTGACGATCGGGCTCTAAGTCGATTCGATAACAAATGACGAACACGGACGGATTTCTCAGGTTTCTACTACATATGAACACATTTCACATTCTCCCGTGCAACGCGGCTACTAGTCCTCCTTTCATGCAGAATCTTAAGGTCCTAGCTCATGTCCAAGGCACCAAAGCCAGCTAAAAAGTCAATAATCGATACCTAAAACTTGAGTTGTACTACTTCTTACTGGCTATTACATCAACTTAGAAGCTTCATCTGTTTTATACTATGGTGCTTTTAGTGTCTGCGCATACCGCAGCACGCGACATAGCTTTGCAGACGATAAGTACAACCGTTTCAGAGAGAAGAGCGGCCAATGTGACGATCTGGCTTTAAGTCGATTCGATAACAAAAGACGAAAACGGACGGATTTCTCAGGTTTTTACTACATATGAACACTTTTCACATTCTCCCGTGCAACTCGGGCACTAGTCCTCCTTTCATGCAGAGTCTTAAGGTCCTAGCTCATGCCCAAGGCACCAAAGCCAGCTAAAAAGTAAATAATCAGTACCTAAAACTTGAATTGTACTACTTCTTACTGGCTATTACATCAACTTAGAAGCTTCATCTGTCTTCTACTATGGTGCTTTTAGTGTCTCCGCATACCGCAGCACGCGACATAGCTTTGCAGACGATAAGTAGAACCGTTTCAGAGAGGAGAGCGGCCAATGTGACGATCTGGCTCTAAGTCGATTCGATAACAAATGACGAAAACGGAAGGATTTCTCAGGTTTTTACTACATATGAACACTTTTCACATTCTCCCGTGCAACGCGGCTGCTAGTCCTCCTTTCATGTAGTATCTTAAGGTCCTAGCTCATGTCCAAGGCACCAAAGCCAGCTAAAAAGTCAATAACCGATACCTAAAACTTGAGCTGTACTACTTCTTACTGGCTATTACATCGACTTAAAACTTCATCTGTGTTCTACTATGGTGACTTTATTGTCTCCACATACCGCAGCACGCGACATAGCTTTGCAGACGATAAGTACAACCGTTTCAGAGAGAAGAGCGGCCAATGTAACGATCTGGCTTTAAGTCGATTCGATAACAAATGACGAAAACGGACGGATTTCTCAGGTTTTTACTACATATGAACACTTTTCACATTCTCCCGTGCAACTCGGCTGCTAGTCCTCCTTTCATGCAGAATCTTAAGGTCATAGCTCATGTCCAGATAACCAAAGCCAGCTAAAAAGTCAATAATCGATACCTCAAACTTGAATTGTACTACTTCTTACTGGCTATTACATCAACTTAAAACTTCATCTGTGTTCTACTATGGTGATTTTATTGTCTCCACATACCGCAGCACGCGACATAGCTTTGCAGACGATAAGTACAACCGTTTCAGAGAGAAGAGCTTCCAATGTGACGGTCGGGCTTTAAGTCGATTCGATAACAAATGACGAAAACGGACGGATTTCTCAGGTTTCTACTACATATGAACACATTTCACATTCTCCCGTGCAACGCGGCTACTAGTCCTCCTTTCATGCAGAATCTTAAGGTCCTAGCTCATGTCCAAGGCACCAAAGCCAGCTAAAAAGTCAATAATCGATACCTAAAACTTGAATTGTACTACTTCTTACTGGCTCTTACATCAACTTAGAAGCTTAATCTGTGTTCTACTATTGTGCTTTTAGTGTCTGCGCACACCGCAGCACGCGACATAGCTTTGCAGACGAAAAGTACTACCGTTTCAGAGAAAAGAGTGGCCAATGTGACGATCTGGCTTTAAGTCGATTCGATAACAAATGACGAAAACGGACGGATTTCTCGGGTTTTTACTACATATGAACACTTTTCACATTCTCTCGTGCAACTCGGCTGCTAGTCCTCCTTTTGATGCAGAATCTTAAGGTCCTAGCTCATGTCCAAGGCACCAAAGCCAGCTAAAAAATCAATAATCGATACCTAAAACTTGAAGTGTACTACTTCTTACTGGCTATTATATCAACTTAGAAGCTTCATCTGTGTTCTACTATGGTGCTTTTAGTGTCTCCGCATACCGCAGCACGCGACATAGCTTTGAAGACGATACGTACAACCGTTTCAGAGAGAAGAGCGGCCAATGTGACGATCTGGCTTTCAGTCGATTCGATAACAAATGACGAAAACGGAAGGATTTCTCAGGTTTTTACTACATATGAACACTTTTCACATTCTCCCGTGCAACGCGGCTGCTAGTCCTCCTTTCATGTAGTATCTTAATGTCCTAGCTCATGTCCAAGGCACCAAAGCCAGCTAAACAGTAAATAATCAGTACCTAAAACTTGAATTGTACTACTTCTTACTGGCTATTACATCAACTTAGAAGCTTCATCTGTGTTCAACTATGGTGCTTTTAGAGTCTCCGCATACCGCAGCACGCGACATAGCTTTGCAGACGATAAGTACAACCGTTTCAGAGAGAAGAGCGGCCAATGTGACTATCTGGCTTTAAGTCGATTCGATAACAAATGACGAGAACGGACGGATTTCTCAGGTTTTTACTACATATGAACACATTTCACATTCTTCCCTGCAACTCGGCTGCTAGTCCTCCTTTCATGCAGATTCTTAAGGTCCTAGCTCATGTCTAAGGCATCAAAGCCAGCTAAAAAGTCAATAATCAGTACCTAGAACTTGAGTTGTACTACATCTTACTGGCTATTACATCAACTTAGAAGCTTCATCTGTTTTATACTATGGTGCTTTTGGTGTCTGCGCATACCGCAGCACGCGACATAGCTTTGCAGACGATAAGTACAACCGTTTCAGAGAGAAGAGCGGCCAATGTGACGATCTGGCTTTAAGTCGATTCGATAACAAATGACGAAAACGGACGGATTTCTCAGGTTTTTACTACATATGAACACTTTTCACATTCTCCCATCCAACGCGGCTGCTAGTCTTCCTTTCATGCAGGATCTTAAGGTCCTAGCTCATGTCCAAGGCACCAAAGCCAGCTAAAAAGTCAATAATCAGTACCTAAAACTTGAATTGTACTACTTCTTACTGGCTATTACATCAACTTAGAAGCTTAATCTGTGTTCTACTATGGTGCTTTTAGTGTCTCCGCATACCGCAGCACGCCACATAGCTTTGCAGACGATAAGTACAGCCGTTTCAGAGAGAAGAGCGGCCAAGTGACGATCTAGCTTTAAGGCGATTCGATAACAAATGACGAAAACGGACGGATTTCTCAGGTTTTTTCTACATATGAACACTTTTCATATTGTCCCGTGCAACTCGGCTGCTAGTCCTCCTTTCATGCAGAATCTTAAGGTCCTAGCTCATGTCCAAGGCACCAAATCCACCTAAGAAGTCAATAATCGATACCTAAAACTTGAATTGTACTACTTCTTAGTGGCTATTACATCGACTTAGAAGCTTCATCTGTGTTCTACTATGGTGATTTTATTGTCTACGCATACCGCAGCACGCGACGTAGCTTTGCAGACGATAAGTACAAACGTTTCAGAGAGAAGAGCGGACAATGTGACGATCGGGCTCTAAGTCGATTCGATAACAAATGACGAACACGGACGGATTTCTCAGGTTTCTACTACATATGAACACATTTCACATTCTCCCGTGCAACGCGGCTGCTAGTCCTCCTTTTTTTGCAGAATCTTAAGGTCCTCGCTCATGTCCAAGGCACCAAAGCCAGCTAAAAAGTCAATAATCGATACCTAAAACTTGAGTTGCACTACTTCTTACTGGCTATTACATCAACTTAGAAGCTTCATCTGTTTTATACTATGGTGCTTTTAGAGTCTGCGCATACCGCAGCACGCGACATAGCTTTGCAGACGATAAGTACAACCGTTTCAGAGAGAAGAGCGGCCAATGTGACGATCTGGCTTTAAGTCGATTCGATAACAAATGACGAAAACGGACGGATTTCTCAGGTTTTTACTACATATGAACACTTTTCACACTCTCCCGTGCAACTCGGCTGCTAGTCCTCCTTTCATGCAGAATCTTAAGGTCCTAGCTCATGCCCAAGGCACCAAAGCCAGCTAAAAAGTCAATAATCAGTACCTAAAACTTGAATTGTACTACTTCTTACTGGCTATTACATCAACTTAGAAGCTTCATCTGTCTTCTACTATGGTGCTTTTAGTGTCTCCGCATACCGCAGCACGCGACATAGCTTTGCAGACGATAAGTAGAACCGTTTCAGAGAGAAGAGCGGCCAATGTGACGATCTGGCTTTAAGACGATTCGATAACAATTGACGAAAACGGACGGATTTCTCAGGTTTTTACTACAAATGAACACTTTTCACATTCTCCCGTGCAACTCGGCTGCTAGTCCTCCTTTCATGCAGAATCTTAAGGTCCTAGCTCATGTCCAAGGCACCAAAGCCAGCTAAAAAGTCAATAATCGATACCTAAAACTTGAATTGTACTACTTCTTACTGGCTATTACATCAACTTAGAAGCTTCATCTGTGTTCTACTATGGTGCTTTTAGTGTCCCCGCATACCGCAGCACGTGACATAGCTTTGAAGACGATAAGTACAACCGTTTCAGAGAGAAGAGCGGCCAATGTGACGATCTGGCTTTAAGTCGATTCGATAACAAATGACGGGAACGGACGGATTTCTCAGGTTTTTACAACATATGAACTCTTTTCACATTCTCCCATCCAACGCGGCTGCTAGTCCTCCTTTCATGCAGAATCTTAATGTCCTAGCTCATGTCCAAGGCACCAAAGCCAGCTAAAAAGTCAATAATCAGTACCTAAAACTTGAATTGTACTACTTCTTACTGGCTATTACATCAACTTAGAAGCTTAATCTGTGTTCTACTATGGTGCTTTTAGTTGTCTCCGCATACCGCAGCACGCGACATAGCTTTGCAGACGATAAGTACAACCGTTTCAGAGAAAAGAGGTGCCAACGTGACGATCTGGCTTTAAGTCGATTCGATAACAAATGACGAAAACGGACGGATTAATCAGGTTCTTACTACATATGAACACTTTTTACATTCTCCCGTGCAACTCGGCTGCTAGTCCTCCTTTCATGCAGAATCTTAAGGTCCTAGCTCATGTCCAAGGCACCAAAGCCAGCTAAAAAGTCAATAATCGATACCTAAAACTTGAATTGTACTACTTCTTACTGGCTATTACATCAACTTAGAAGCTTAATCTGTGTTCTACTATGGTGCTTTTAGTGTCTCCGCATACCGCAGCACGCCACATAGCTTTGCAGACGATAAGTACAGCCGTTTCAGAGAGAAGAGCGGCCAATGTGACGATCTGGCTTTAAGTCGATTCGATAACAAATGACGAAAACGGACGGATTTCTCAGGTTTTTACTACATATGAACACTTTTCACATTCTCCCGTGCAACTCGGCTGCTAGTCCTCCTTTCATGCAGAATCTTAAGGTCCTAGCTCATGTCAAAGGCACCAAAGCCAGCTAAAAAGTCGATAATCGATACCTTAAACTTGAATTGTACTACTTCTTACTGGCTATTACATCAACTTAGAAGCTTCATCTGTGTTCTACTATGGTGCTTTTAGTGTCTCCGCATACCGCAGCACGCGACATAGCTTTGCAGACGATAAGTACAACCGTTTCAGAGAGAAGAGCGGCCAATGTGACGATCTGGCTTTAAGTCGATTCGATAACAAATGACGAATACGGACGTATTTCTCAGGTTTTTACTACATATGAACACATTTCACATTCTCCCGTACAACGCGGCTGCTAGTCCTCCTTTCATGCAGCATCTTAAGGTCCTAGCTCAAGTCCAAGGCAGCAAAGCCAGCTAAAAAGTCAATAATCGATACCTAAAACTTGAATTGTACTACTTCTTACTGGCTATTACATCAACTTAGATGCTTCATCTGTGTTCTACCATGGTGCTTTTAGTGTCTCCGCACACCGCAGTACGCGACATAGCTTTGCAGACGATAAGTACAACCGTTTCAGAGAAAAGAGGGGCCAATGTGACGATCTGGCTTTAAGTCGATTCGATAACAAATGACGAAAACGGACGGATTTCTCAGGTTTTTACTACATATGAACACTTTTCACATTCTCCCGTGCAACTCGGCTGCTAGTCCTCCTTTCATGCAGAATCTTAAGGTCCTAGCTCATGTCCAAGGCACCAAAGCCAGCTAAAAAGTCAATAATCGATACCTAAAACTTGAATTGTACTACTTCTTACTGGCTATTACATCAACTTAGAAGCTTCATCTGTGTTCTACCATGGTGCTTTTAGTGTCTCCGCACACCGCAGTACGCGACATAGCTTTGCAGACGATAAGTACAACCGTTTCAGAGAGAAGAGCGGCCAATGTGACGATCTGGCTTTAAGTCGATTCGATAACAAATGACGAATACGGACGTATTTCTCAGGTTTTTACTACATATGAACACATTTCACATTCTCCCGTGCAACTCGGCTGCTAGTCCTCCTTTCATGCAGAATCTTAAGGTCCTAGCTCATGTCCAAGGCACCAAAGCCAGCTAAAAAGTCAATAATCGATACCTAAAACTTGAATTGTACTACTTCTTACTGGCTATTACATCAACTTAGAAGCTTCATCTGTGTTCTACCATGGTGCTTTTAGTGTCTCCGCACACCGCAGTACGCGACATAGCTTTGCAGACGATAAGTACAACCGTTTCAGAGAAAAGAGGGGCCAATGTGACGATCTGGCTTTAAGTCGATTCGATAACAAATGACGAAAACGGACGGATTTCTCAGGTTTTTACTACATATGAACACTTTTCACATTCTCCCGTGCAAAACGGCTGCTAGTCCTCCTTTCATGCAGAATCTTAAGGTCCTAGCTCATGTCCAAGGCACCAAAGCCAGCTAAAAAGTCGATAATCGATACCTTAAACTTGAATTGTACTACTTCTTACTGGCTATTACATCAACTTAGAAGCTTCATCTGTGTTCTACTATGGTGCTTTTAGTGTCTCCGCATACCGCAGCACGCGACATAGCTTTGCAGACGATAAGTACAACCGTTTCAGAGAGAAGAGCGGCCAATGTGACGATCTGGCTTTAAGTCGATTCGATAACAAATGACGAATACGGACGTATTTCTCAGGTTTTTACTACATATGAACACATTTCACATTCTCCCGTGCAACTCGGCTGCTAGTCCTCCTTTCATGCAGAATCTTAAGGTCCTAGCTCATGTCCAAGGCACCAAAGCCAGCTAAAAAGTCAATAATCGATACCTAAAACTTGAATTGTACTACTTCTTACTGGCTATTACATCAACTTAGAAGCTTCATCTGTGTTCTACCATGGTGCTTTTAGTGTCTCCGCACACCGCAGTACGCGACATAGCTTTGCAGACGATAAGTACAACCGTTTCAGAGAAAAGAGGGGCCAATGTGACGATCTGGCTTTAAGTCGATTCGATAACAAATGACGAAAACGGACGGATTTCTCAGGTTTTTACTACATATGAACACTTTTCACATTCTCCCGTGCAACTCGGCTGCTAGTCCTCCTTTCATGCAGAATCTTAAGGTCCTAGCTCATGTCCAAGGCACCAAAGCCAGCTAAAAAGTCGATAATCGATACCTTAAACTTGAATTGTACTACTTCTTACTGGCTATTACATCAACTTAGAAGCTTCATCTGTGTTCTACTATGGTGCTTTTAGTGTCTCCGCATACCGCAGCACGCGACATAGCTTTGCAGACGATAAGTACAACCGTTTCAGAGAGAAGAGCGGCCAATGTGACGATCTGGCTTTAAGTCGATTCGATAACAAATGACGAATACGGACGTATTTCTCAGGTTTTTACTACATATGAACACATTTCACATTCTCCCGTACAACGCGGCTGCTAGTCCTCCTTTCATGCAGCATCTTAAGGTCCTAGCTCAAGTCCAAGGCAGCAAAGCCAGCTAAAAAGTCAATAATCGATACCTAAAACTTGAATTGTACTACTTCTTACTGGCTATTACATCAACTTAGAAGCTTCATCTGTGTTCTACTATGGTGCTTTTAGTGTCTCCGCATACCGCAGCACGCGACATAGCTTTGCAGACGATAAGTACAACCGTTTCAGAGAGAAGAGCGGCCAATGTGACGATCTGGCTTTAAGTCGATTCGATAACAAATGACGAATACGGACGTATTTCTCAGGTTTTTACTACATATGAACACATTTCACATTCTCCCGTACAATGCGGCTGCTAGTCCTCCTTTCATGCAGAATCTTAAGGTCCTAGCTCATGTCCAAGGCACCAAAGCTAGCTAAAAAGTCAATAATCGATACCTAAAACTTCAGTTGTACTACTTCTTACTGGCTATTACATCAACTTAGAAGCTTCATCTGTTTTATACTATTGTGCTTTTAGTGTCTGCGCATACCGCAGCACGCGACATAGCTTTGCACACGATAAGTACAACCGTTTCAGAGAGAAGAGCGGCCAATGTGACGATCTGGCTTTAACTCGATTCGATAACAAATGACGAAAACGGACGGATTTCTCAGGTTTTTATTACATATGAACACTTTTCACATTCTCCCGTGCAACTCGGCTGCTAGTCCTCCTTTCATGCAGAATCTTAAGGTCCTAGCTCATGCCCAAGGCACCAAAGACAGCTAAAAAGTAAATAATCAGTACCTAAAACTTGAATTGTACTACTTCTTACTGGCTATTACATCAACTTAGAAGCTTCATCTGTGTTCTACTATGGTGCTTTTAGTGTCTCCGCATACCGCAGCACGCGACATAGCTTTGCAGACGATAAGTAGAACCGTTTCAGAGAAAAGAGGGGCCAATGTGACGATCTGGCTTTAAGTCGATTCGATAACAATAGACGAAAACGGACGGATTTCTCAGGTTTTTACTACATCTGAACACTTTTCACATTCTCCCGTGCAACTCGGCTGCTAGTCCTCCTTTCATGCAGAATCTTAAGGTCCTAGCTCATGTCCAAGGCACCAAAGCCAGCTAAAAAGTCAATAGTCGATACCTAAAACTTGAATTGTACTACTTCTTACTGGCTATTACATCAACTTAGAAGCTTCATCTGTGTTCTACTATGGTGCTTTTAGTGTCTCCGCATACCGCAGCACGCGACATAGCTTTGAAGACGATAAGTACAACCGTTTCAGAGAGAAGAGCGGCCAATCTGACGATCTGGCTTTAAGTCGATTCGATAACAAATGACGAAAACGGACGGATTTCTCAGGTTTTTACTACATATGAACACTTTTCACATTCTCCCATCCAACGCGGCTGCTAGTCCTCCTTTCATGCAGAATCTTAAGGTCCTAGCTCATGTCCAAGGCACCAAAGCCAGCTAAAAAGTCAATAATCAGTACCTAAAACTTGAATTGTACTACTTCTTACTGGCTATTACATCAACTTAGAAGCTTCATCTGTGTTCTACTATGGTGCTTTTAGTGTCTCCGCATACCGCAGCACGCGACATAGCTTTGCAGACGATAAGTAGAACCGTTTCAGAGAGAAGAGCGGCCAATGTGACGATCTGGCTTTAAGTCGATTCGATAACAATAGACGAAAACGGACGGATTTCTCAGGTTTTTACTACATCTGAACACTTTTCACATTCTCCCGTGCAACTCGGCTGCTAGTCCAACTTTCATGCAGAATCTTAAGGTCCTAGCTCATGTCCAAGGCACCAAAGCCAGCTAAAAAGTCAATAGTCGATACCTAAAACTTGAATTGTACTACTTCTTACTGGCTATTACATCAACTTAGAAGCTTCATCTGTGTTCTACTATGGTGCTTTTAGTGTCTCCGCATACCGCAGCACGCGACATAGCTTTGAAGACGATAAGTACAACCGTTTCAGAGAGAAGAGCGGCCAATGTGACGAACTGGCTTTAAGTCGATTCGATAACAAATGACGAAAACGGACGGATTTCTCAGGTTTTTACTACATATGAACACTTTTCACATTCTCCCATCCAACGCGGCTGCTAGTCCTCCTTTCATGCAGAATCTTAAGGTCCTAGCTCATGTCCAAGGCACCAAAGCCAGCTAAAAAGTCAATAATCAGTACCTAAAACTTGAATTGTACTACTTCTTACTGGCTATTACATCAACTTAGAAGCTTAATCTGTGTTCTACTATGGTGCTTTCAGTGTCTCCGCATACCGCAGCACGCCACATAGCTTTGCAGATGATAAGTACAGCCGTTTTAGAGAGAAGAGCGGCCAAGTGACGATCTAGCTTTAAGGCGATTCGATAACAAATGACGAAAACGGACGGATTTCTCAGGTTTTTTCTACATATGAACACTTTTCATATTGTCCCGTGCAACTCGGCTGCTAGTCCTCCTTTCATGCAGAATCTTAAGGTCCTAGCTCATGTCCAAGGCACCAAATCCATCTAAGAAGGCATTAATCGATACCTAAAACTTGAATTGTACTACTTCTTACTGGCTATTACATCGACTTAGAAGCTTCATCTGTGTTCTACTATGGTGATTTTATTGTCTCCGCATACCGCAGCACGCGACGTAGCTTTGCAGACGATAAGTACAAACGTGTCAGAGAGAAGAGAGGCCAATGTGACGATCGGGCTTTAAGTCGATTCGATAACAAATGACGAAAACGGACGGATTTCTCAGGTTTCTACTACATATGAACACATTTCAAATTCTCCCGTGCAACGCGGCTGCTAGTCCTTCTTTCATGCAGAATCTTAAGGTCCTAGCTCATGTCCAAGGCACCAAAGCCAGCTAAAAAGTCAATAATCGATACCTAAAACTTGAGTTGTACTACTTCTTACTTTCTATTACATCAACTTAGAAGCTTCATCTGTGTTCTACTATGGTGATTTTATTGTCTCCGCATACCGCAGCACGCCACATAGCTTTGCAGACGATAAGTACAGCCGTTTCAGAGAGAAGAGCGGCCCAGTGACGATCTGGCTTGAAGGCGATTCGATAACAAATGACGAAAACGGACGGATTTCTCAGGTTTTTTCTACATATGAACACTTTTCATATTGTCCCGTGCAACTCGGCTGCTAGTCCTCCTTTCATGCAGAATCTTAAGGTCCTAGCTCATGTCCAAGGCACCAAATCCATCTAAGAAGGCAATAATCGATACCTAAAACTTGAATTGTACTACTTCTTACTGGCTATTACATCGACTTAGAAGCTTCATCTGTGTTCTACTATGGTGATTTTATTGTCTCCGCATACCGCAGCACGCGACGTAGCTTAGCAGACGATAAGTACAAACGTGTCTGAGAGAAGAGCGGCCAATGTGACGATCGGGCTTTAAGTCGATTCGATAACAAATGACGAAAACGGACGGATTTCTCAGGTTTCTACTACATATGAACCCATTTCAAATTCTCCCGTGCAACGCGGCTGCTAGTCCTCCTTTCATGCAGAATCTTAATTTCCTAGCTCATGTCCAAGGCACCAAAGCCAGCTAAAAAGTCAATAATCGATACCTAAAACTTGAGTTGTACTACTTCTTACTGGCTATTACATCAACTTAGAAGCTTCATCTGTGTTCTACTATGGTGATTTTATTGTCTCCGCATACCGCAGCACGCCACATAGCTTTGCAGACGATAAGTACAGCCGTTTCAGAGAGAAGAGCGGCCAAGTGACGATCTGGCTTTAAGGCGATTCGATAACAAATGACGAAAACGGACGGATTTCTCAGGTTTTTACTACATATGAACACTTTTCATATTGTCCCGTGCAACTCGGCTGCTAGTCCTCCTTTCATGCAGAATCTTAAGGTCCTAGCTCATGTCCAAGGCACCAAAGCTAGCTAAAAAGTCAATAATCGATACCTAAAACTTCAGTTGTACTACTTCTTACTGGCTATTACATCAACTTAGAAGCTTCATCTGTTTTATACTATTGTGCTTTTAGTGTCTGCGCATACCGCAGCACGCGACATAGCTTTGCACACGATAAGTACAACCGTTTCAGAGAGAAGAGCGGCCAATGTGACGATCTGGCTTTAACTCGATTCGATAACAAATGACGAAAACGGACGGATTTCTCAGGTTTTTACTACATATGAACACTTTTCACATTCTCCCGTGCAACTCGGCTGCTAGTCCTCCTTTCATGCAGAATCTTAAGGTCCTAGCTCATGCCCAAGGCACCAAAGACAGCTAAAAAGTAAATAATCAGTACCTAAAACTTGAATTGTACTACTTCTTACTGGCTATTACATCAACTTAGAAGCTTCATCTGTGTTCTACTATGGTGCTTTTAGTGTCTCCGCATACCGCAGCACGCGACATAGCTTTGCAGACGATAAGTAGAACCGTTTCAGAGAGAAGAGCGGCCAATGTGACGATCTGGCTTTAAGTCGATTCGATAACAATAGACGAAAACGGACGGATTTCTCAGGTTTTTACTACATCTGAACACTTTTCACATTCTCCCGTGCAACTCGGCTGCTAGTCCTCCTTTCATGCAGAATCTTAAGGTCCTAGCTCATGTCCAAGGCACCAAAGCCAGCTAAAAAGTCAATAGTCGATACCTAAAACTTGAATTGTACTACTTCTTACTGGCTATTACATCAACTTAGAAGCTTCATCTGTGTTCTACTATGGTGCTTTTAGTGTCTCCGCATACCGCAGCACGCGACATAGCTTTGAAGACGATAAGTACAACCGTTTCAGAGAGAAGAGCGGCCAATGTGACGATCTGGCTTTAAGTCGATTCGATAACAAATGACGAAAACGGACGGATTTCTCAGGTTTTTACTACATATGAACACTTTTCACATTCTCCCATCCAACGCGGCTGCTAGTCCTCCTTTCATGCAGAATCTTAAGGTCCTAGCTCATGTCCAAGGCACCAAAGCCAGCTAAAAAGTCAATAATCAGTACCTAAAACTTGAATTGTACTACTTCTTACTGGCTATTACATCAACTTAGAAGCTTCATCTGTGTTCTACTATGGTGCTTTTAGTGTCTCCGCATACCGCAGCACGCGACATAGCTTTGCAGACGATAAGTAGAACCGTTTCAGAGAGAAGAGCGGCCAATGTGACGATCTGGCTTTAAGTCGATTCGATAACAATAGACGAAAACGGACGGATTTCTCAGGTTTTTACTACATCTGAACACTTTTCACATTCTCCCGTGCAACTCGGCTGCTAGTCCTCCTTTCGTGCAGAATCTTAAGGTCCTAGCTCATGTCCAAGGCACCAAAGCCAGCTAAAAAGTCAATAGTCGATACCTAAAACTTGAATTGTACTACTTCTTACTGGCTATTACATCAACTTAGAAGCTTCATCTGTGTTCTACTATGGTGCTTTTAGTGTCTCCGCATACCGCAGCACGCGACATAGCTTTGAAGACGATAAGTACAACCGTTTCAGAGAGAAGAGCGGCCAATGTGACGATCTGGCTTTAAGTCGATTCGATAACAAATGACGAAAACGGACGGATTTCTCAGGTTTTTACTACATATGAACACTTTTCACATTCTCCCATCCAACGCGGCTGCTAGTCCTCCTTTCATGCAGAATCTTAAGGTCCTAGCTCATGTCCAAGGCACCAAAGCCAGCTAAAAAGTCAATAATCAGTACCTAAAACTTGAATTGTACTACTTCTTACTGGCTATTACATCAACTTAGAAGCTTAATCTGTGTTCTACTATGGTGCTTTCAGTGTCTCCGCATACCGCAGCACGCCACATAGCTTTGCAGATGATAAGTACAGCCGTTTTAGAGAGAAGAGCGGCCAAGTGACGATCTAGCTTTAAGGCGATTCGATAACAAATGACGAAAACGGACGGATTTCTCAGGTTTTTTCTACATATGAACACTTTTCATATTGTCCCGTGCAACTCGGCTGCTAGTCCTCCTTTCATGCAGAATCTTAAGGTCCTAGCTCATGTCCAAGGCACCAAATCCATCTAAGAAGGCAATAATCGATACCTAAAACTTGAATTGTACTACTTCTTACTGGCTATTACATCGACTTAGAAGCTTCATCTGTGTTCTACTATGGTGATTTTATTGTCTCCGCATACCGCATCACGCGACGTAGCTTTGCAGACGATAAGTACAAACGTGTCAGAGAGAAGAGAGGCCAATGTGACGATCGGGCTTTAAGTCGATTCGATAACAAATGACGAAAACGGACGGATTTCTCAGGTTTCTACTACATATGAACACATTTCAAATTCTCCCGTGCAACGCGGCTGCTAGTCCTTCTTTCATGCAGAATCTTAAGGTCCTAGCTCATGTCCAAGGCACCAAAGCCAGCTAAAAAGTCAATAATCGATACCTAAAACTTGAGTTGTACTACTTCTTACTGGCTATTACATCAACTTAGAAGCTTCATCTGTGTTCTACTATGGTGATTTTATTGTCTCCGCATACCGCAGCACGCCACATAGCTTTGCAGACGATAAGTACAGCCGTTTCAGAGAGAAGAGCGGCCCAGTGACGATCTGGCTTGAAGGCGATTCGATAACAAATGACGAAAACGGACGGATTTCTCAGGTTTTTTCTACATATGAACACTTTTCATATTGTCCCGTGCAACTCGGCTGCTAGTCCTCCTTTCATGCAGAATCTTAAGGTCCTAGCTCATGTCCAAGGCACCAAATCCATCTAAGAAGGCAATAATCGATACCTAAAACTTGAATTGTACTACTTCTTACTGGCTATTACATCGACTTAGAAGCTTCATCTGTGTTCTACTATGGTGATTTTATTGTCTCCGCATACCGCAGCACGCGACGTAGCTTTGCAGACGATAAGTACAAACGTGTCCGAGAGAAGAGCGGCCAATGTGACGATCGGGCTTTAAGTCGATTCGATAACAAATGACGAAAACGGACGGATTTCTCAGGTTTCTACTACATATGAACCCATTTCAAATTCTCCCGTGCAACGCGGCTGCTAGTCCTCCTTTCATGCAGAATCTTAATTTCCTAGCTCATGTCCAAGGCACCAAAGCCAGCTAAAAAGTCAATAATCGATACCTAAAACTTGAATTGTACTACTTCTTACTGGCTATTACATCAACTTAGAAGCTTCATCTGTGTTCTACTATGGTGATTTTATTGTCTCCGCATACCGCAGCACGCCACATAGCTTTGCAGACGATAAGTACAGCCGTTTCAGAGAGAAGAGCGGCCAAGTGACGATCTGGCTTTAAGGCGATTCGATAACAAATGACGAAAACGGACGGATTTCTCAGGTTTTTACTACATATGAACACTTTTCATATTGTCCCGTGCAACTCGGCTGCTAGTCCTCCTTTCATGCAGAATCTTAAGGTCCTAGCTCATGTCCAAGGCACCAAATCCATCTAAGAAGGCAATAATCGATACCTAAAACTTGAATTGTACTACTTCTTACTGGCTATTACATCGACTTAGAAGCTTCATCTGTGTTCTACTATGGTGATTTTATTGTCTCCGCATACCGCAGCACGCGACGTAGCTTTGCAGACGATAAGTACAAACGTGTCAGAGAGAAGAGCGACCAATGTGACGATCGGGCTTTAAGTCGATTCGATAACAAATGACGAAAACGGACGGATTTCTCAGGTTTCTACTACATATGAACACATTTCAAATTCTCCCGTGCAACGCGGCTGCTAGTCCTCCTTTCATGCAGAATCTTAAGGTCCTAGCTCATGTCCAAGGCACCAAAGCCAGCTAAAAAGTCAATAATCGATACCTAAAACTTGAGTTGTACTACTTCTTACTGGCTATTACATCAACTTAGAAGCTTCATCTGTGTTCTACTATGGTGATTTTATTGTCTCCGCATACCGCAGCACGCCACATTGCTTTGCAGACGATAAGTACAACCGTTTCAGAGAAAAGAGGGGCCAATGTGACGATCTGGCTTTAAGTCGATTCGATAACAAATGACGAAAACGGACGGATTTCTCAGGTTTTTACTACATATGAACACTTTTCACATTCTCTCGTGCAACTCGGCTGCTAGTCCTCCTTTCATGCAGAATCTTAAGGTCCTAGCTCATGTCCAAGGCACCAAAGCCAGCTAAAAAGTCGATAATCGATACCTTAAACTTGAATTGTACTACTTCTTACTGGCTATTACATCAACTTAGAAGCTTCATCTGTGTTCTACTATGGTGCTTTTAGTGTCTCCGCATACCGCAGCACGCGACATAGCTTTGCAGACGATAAGTACAACCGTTTCAGAGAGAAGAGCGGCCAATGTGACGATCTGGCTTTAAGTCGATTCGATAACAAATGACGAATACGGACGTATTTCTCAGGTTTTTACTACATATGAACACATTTCACATTCTCCCGTACAACGCGGCTGCTAGTCCTCCTTTCATGCAGCATCTTAAGGTCCTAGCTCAAGTCCAAGGCAGCAAAGCCAGCTAAAAAGTCAATAATCGATACCTAAAACTTGAATTGTACTACTTCTTACTGGCTATTACATCAACTTAGAAGCTTCATCTGTGTTCTACTATGGTGCTTTTAGTGTCTCCGCATACCGCAGCACGCGACATAGCTTTGCAGACGCTAAGTACAACCGTTTCAGAGAAAAGAGGTGCCAACGTGACGATCTGGCTTCAAGTCGATTCGATAACAAATGACGAAAACGGACGGATTAATCAGGTTTTTACTACATATGAACACTTTTCACATTCTCCCGTGCAACGCGGCTGCTAGTCCTCCTTTCATGCAGAATCTTAATTTCCTAGCTCATGTCCAAGGCACCAAAGCCAGCTAAAAAGTCAATAATCGATACCTAAAACTTGAATTGTACTACTTCTTACTGGCTATTACATCAACTTAGAAGCTTCATCTGTGTTCTACTATGGTGATTTTATTGTCTCCGCATACCGCAGCACGCCACATAGCTTTGCAGACGATAAGTACAGCCGTTTCAGAGAGAAGAGCGGCCAAGTGACGATCTGGCTTTAAGGCGATTCGATAACAAATGACGAAAACGGACGGATTTCTCAGGTTTTTACTACATATGAACACTTTTCATATTGTCCCGTGCAACTCGGCTGCTAGTCCTCCTTTCATGCAGAATCTTAAGGTCCTAGCTCATGTCCAAGGCACCAAATCCATCTAAGAAGGCAATAATCGATACCTAAAACTTGAATTGTACTACTTCTTACTGGCTATTACATCGACTTAGAAGCTTCATCTGTGTTCTACTATGGTGATTTTATTGTCTCCGCATACCGCAGCACGCGACGTAGCTTTGCAGACGATAAGTACAAACGTGTCAGAGAGAAGAGCGACCAATGTGACGATCGGGCTTTAAGTCGATTCGATAACAAATGACGAAAACGGACGGATTTCTCAGGTTTCTACTACATATGAACACATTTCAAATTCTCCCGTGCAACGCGGCTGCTAGTCCTCCTTTCATGCAGAATCTTAAGGTCCTAGCTCATGTCCAAGGCACCAAAGCCAGCTAAAAAGTCAATAATCGATACCTAAAACTTGAGTTGTACTACTTCTTACTGGCTATTACATCAACTTAGAAGCTTCATCTGTGTTCTACTATGGTGATTTTATTGTCTCCGCATACCGCAGCACGCCACATTGCTTTGCAGACGATAAGTACAACCGTTTCAGAGAAAAGAGGGGCCAATGTGACGATCTGGCTTTAAGTCGATTCGATAACAAATGACGAAAACGGACGGATTTCTCAGGTTTTTACTACATATGAACACTTTTCACATTCTCCCGTGCAACTCGGCTGCTAGTCCTCCTTTCATGCAGAATCTTAAGGTCCTAGCTCATGTCCAAGGCACCAAAGCCAGCTAAAAAGTCAATAATCGATACCTAAAACTTGAATTGTACTACTTCTTACTGGCTATTACATCAACTTAGAAGCTTCATCTGTGTTCTACCATGGTGCTTTTAGTGTCTCCGCACACCGCAGTACGCGACATAGCTTTGCAGACGATAAGTACAACCGTTTCAGAGAAAAGAGGGGCCAATGTGACGATCTGGCTTTAAGTCGATTCGATAACAAATGACGAAAACGGACGGATTTCTCAGGTTTTTACTACATATGAACACTTTTCACATTCTCTCGTGCAACTCGGCTGCTAGTCCTCCTTTCATGCAGAATCTTAAGGTCCTAGCTCATGTCCAAGGCACCAAAGCCAGCTAAAATGTCAATAATCGATACCTAAAACTTGAATTGTACTACTTCTTACTGGCTATTACATCAACTTAGAAGCTTCATCTGTGTTCTACTATGGTGCTTTTAGTGTCTCCGCATACCGCAGCACGCGACATAGCTTTGCAGACGATAAGTACAACCGTTTCAGAGAGAAGAGCGGCCAATGTGACGATCTGGCTTTAAGTCGATTCGATAACAAATGACGAATACGGACGTATTTCTCAGGTTTTTACTACATATGAACACATTTCACATTCTCCCGTACAACGCGGCTGCTAGTCCTCCTTTCATGCAGCATCTTAAGGTCCTAGCTCAAGTCCAAGGCAGCAAAGCCAGCTAAAAAGTCAATAATCGATACCTAAAACTTGAATTGTACTACTTCTTACTGGCTATTACATCAACTTAGAAGCTTCATCTGTGTTCTACTATGGTGCTTTTAGTGTCTCCGCATACCGCAGCACGCGACATAGCTTTGCAGACGCTAAGTACAACCGTTTCAGAGAAAAGAGGTGCCAACGTGACGATCTGGCTTCAAGTCGATTCGATAACAAATGACGAAAACGGACGGATTAATCAGGTTTTTACTACATATGAACACTTTTCACATTCTCCCGTGCAACTCGGCTGCTAGTCCTCCTTTCATGCAGAATCTTAAGGTCCTAGCTCATGTCCAAGGCACCAAAGCCAGCTAAAATGTCAATAATCGATACCTAAAACTTGAATTGTACTACTTCTTACTGGCTATTACATCAACTTAGAAGCTTCATCTGTGTTCTACTATGGTGCTTTTAGTGTCTCCGCATACCGCAGCACGCGACATAGCTTTGCAGACGATAAGTAGAACCGTTTCAGAGAGAAGAGCGGCCAATGTGACGATCTGGCTTTAAGTCGATTCGATAACAATAGACGAAAACGGACGGATTTCTCAGGTTTTTACTACATCTGAACACTTTTCACATTCTCCCGTGCAACTCGGCTGCTAGTCCTCCTTTCATGCAGAATCTTAAGGTCCTAGCTCATGTCCAAGGCACCAAAGCCAGCTAAAAAGTCAATATTCGATACCTAAAACTTGAATTGTACTACTTCTTACTGGCTATTACATCAACTTAGAAGCTTCATCTGTGTTCTACTATGGTGCTTTTAGTGTCTCCGCATACCGCAGCACGCGACATAGCTTTGAAGACGATAAGTACAACCGTTTCAGAGAGAAGAGCGGCCAATGTGACGATCTGGCTTTAAGTCGATTCGATAACAAATGACGAAAACGGACGGATTTCTCATGTTTTTACTACATATGAACACTTTTCACATTCTCCCATCCAACGCGGCTGCTAGTCCTCCTTTCATGCAGAATCTTAAGGTCCTAGCTCATGTCCAAGGCACCAAAGCCAGCTAAAAAGTCAATAATCAGTACCTAAAACTTGAATTGTACTACTTCTTACTGGCTATTACATCAACTTAGAAGCTTAATCTGTGTTCTACTATGGTGCTTTCAGTGTCTCCGCATACCGCAGCACGCCACATAGCTTTGCAGACGATAAGTACAGCCGTTTTAGAGAGAAGAGCGGCCAAGTGACGATCTAGCTTTAAGGCGATTCGATAACAAATGACGAAAACGGACGGATTTCTCAGGTTTTTTCTACATATGAACACTTTTCATATTGTCCCGTGCAACTCGGCTGCTAGTCCTCCTTTCATGCAGAATCTTAAGGTCCTAGCTCATGTCCAAGGCACCAAATCCATCTAAGAAGGCAATAATCGATACCTAAAACTTGAATTGTACTACTTCTTACTGGCTATTACATCGACTTAGAAGCTTCATCTGTGTTCTACTATGGTGATTTTATTGTCTCCGCATACCGCAGCACGCGACGTAGCTTTGCAGACGATAAGTACAAACGTGTCAGTGAGAAGAGCGACCAATGTGACGATCGGGCTTTAAGTCGATTCGATAACAAATGACGAAAACGGACGGATTTCTCAGGTTTCTACTACATATGAACACATTTCAAATTCTCCCGTGCATCGCGGCTGCTAGTCCTCCTTTCATGCAGAATCTTAAGGTCCCAGCTCATGTCCAAGGCACCAAAGCCAGCTAAAAAGTCAATAATCGATACCTAAAACTTGAGTTGTACTACTTCTTACTGGCTATTACATCAACTTAGAAGCTTCATCTGTGTTCTACTATGGTGATTTTATTGTCTCCGCATACCGCAGCACGCCACATTGCTTTGCAGACGATAAGTACAACCGTTTCAGAGAAAAGAGTGGCCAATGTGACGATCTGGCTTTAAGTCGATTCGATAACAAATGACGAAAACGGACGGATTTCTCAGGTTTTTACTACATATGAACACTTTTCACATTCTCCCGTGCAACTCGGCTGCTAGTCCTCCTTTCATGCAGAATCTTAAGGTCCTAGCTCATGTCCAAGGCACCAAAGCCAGCTAAAAAGTCGATAATCGATACCTTAAACTTGAATTGTACAACTTCTTACTGGCTATTACATCAACTTAGAAGCTTCATCTGTGTTCTACTATGGTGCTTTTAGTGTCTCCGCATACCGCAGCACGCGACATAGCTTTGCAGACGATAAGTACAACCGTTTCAGAGAGAAGAGCGGCCAATGTGACGATCTGGCTTTAAGTCGATTCGATAACAAATGACGAATACGGACGTATTTCTCAGGTTTTTACTACATATGAACACATTTCACATTCTCCCGTACAACGCGGCTGCTAGTCCTCCTTTCATGCAGAATCTTAAGGTCCTAGCTCATGTCCAAGGCACCAAAGCCAGCTAAAAAGTCAATAATCGATACCTAAAACTTGAATTGTACTACTTCTTACTGGCTATTACATCAACTTAGAAGCTTCATCTGTGTTCTACCATGGTGCTTTTAGTGTCTCCGCACACCGCAGTACGCGACATAGCTTTGCAGACGATAAGTACAACCGTTTCAGAGAAAAGAGGGGCCAATGTGACGATCTGGCTTTAAGTCGATTCGATAACAAATGACGAAAACGGACGGATTTCTCAGGTTTTTACTACATATGAACACTTTTCACATTCTCGCGTGCAACTCGGCTGCTAGTCCTCCTTTCATGCAGAATCTTAAGGTCCTAGCTCATGTCCAAGGCACCAAAGCCAGCTAAAAAGTCGATAATCGATACCTTAAACTTGAATTGTACTACTTCTTACTGGCTATTACATCAACTTAGAAGCTTCATCTGTGTTCTACTATGGTGCTTTTAGTGTCTCCGCATACCGCAGCACGCGACATAGCTTTGCAGACGATAAGTACAACCGTTTCAGAGAGAAGAGCGGCCAATGTGACGATCTGGCTTTAAGTCGATTCGATAACAAATGACGAATACGGACGTATTTCTCAGGTTTTTACTACATATGAACACATTTCACATTCTCCCGTACAACGCGGCTGCTAGTCCTCCTTTCATGCAGAATCTTAAGGTCCTAGCTCATGTCCAAGGCACCAAAGCCAGCTAAAAAGTCAATAATCGATACCTAAAACTTGAATTGTACTACTTCTTACTGACTATTACATCAACTTAGAAGCATCATCTGTGTTCTACTATGGTGCTTTTAGTGTCTCCGCATACCGCAGCACGCGACATAGCTTTGAAGACGATAAGTACAACCGTTTCAGAGAGAAGAGCGGCCAATGTGACGATCTGGCTTTAAGTCGATTCGATAACAAATGACGATAACGGACGGATTTCTCAGGTTTCTACTACATATGAACACATTTCACATTCTCCCGTGCAACGCGGCTGCTAGTCCTCCTTTAATGCAGAACCTTAAGGTCCTAGCTCATGTCCAAGGCACCAAAGCCAGCTAAAAAGTCAATAATCGATAACTAAAACTTGAATTGCACTACTTCTTACTGGCTATTACATCAACTTAGAAGCTTCATCTGTGTTCTACCATGGTGCTTTTAGTGTCTCCGCACACCGCAGTACGCGACATATCTTTGCAGACGATAAGTACAACCGTTTCAGAGAAAAGAGGTGCCAACGTGACGATCTGGCTTTAAGTCGATTCGATAACAAATGACGAAAACGGACGGATTAATCAGGTTTTTACTACATATGAACACTTTTCACATTCTCCCGTGCAACTCGGCTGCTAGTCCTCCTTTCATGCAGAATCTTAAGGTCCTAGCTCATGTCCAAGGCACCAAAGCCAGCTAAAATGTCAATAATCGATACCTAAAACTTGAATTGTACTACTTCTTACTGGCTATTACATCAACTTAGAAGCTTAATCTGTGTTCTACTATGGGGCTTTTAGTGTCTCCGCATACCGCAGCACGCCACATAGCTTTGCAGACGATAAGTACAGCCGTTTCAGAGAGAAGAGCGGCCAATGTGACGATCTGGCTTTAAGTCGATTCGATAACAATAGACGAAAACGGACGGATTTCTCAGGTTTTTACTACATATGAACACTTTTCACATTCTCCCGTGCAACTAGGCTGCTAGTCCTCCTTTCATGCAGAATCTTAAGGTCCTAGCTTATGTCCAAGGCACCAAAGCCAGCTAAAAAGTCAATAATCGATACCTAAAACTTGAATTGTACTACTTCTTACTGGCTATTACATCAACTTAGAAGCTTCATCTGTGTTCTACTATGGTGGTTTTAGTGTCTCCACATACCGCAGCACGCGACATAGCTTTGAAGACGATAAGTACAACCGTTTCAGAGAGAAGAGCGGCCAATGTGACGATCTGGCTTTAAGTCGATTCGATAACAAATGACGAAAACGGACGGATTTCTTAGGTTTTTACTACATATGAACACATTTCACATTCTCCCGTGCAACGAGGCTGCTAGTCCTCCTTTCATGCAGAATCTTAAGGTCCTAGCTCATGTCCAAGGCACCAAACCCAGCTAAAAAGTCAATAATCGATACCTAAAACTTCAGTTGTACTACTTCTTACTGGCTATTACATCAACTTAGAAGCTTCATCTGTTTTATACTATTGTGCTTTTAGTGTCTGCGCATACCGCAGCACGCGACATAGCTTTGCACACGATAAGTACAACCGTTTCAGAGAGAAGAGCGGCCAATGTGACGATCGGGCTTTAAGTCGATTCGATAACAAATGACGAAAACGGACGGATTTCTCAGGTTTTTACTACATATGAACACATTTCACATTCTCCCGTGCAACGAGGCTGCTAGTCCTCCTTTCATGCAGAATCTTAAGGTCCTAGCTCATGTCCAAGGCACCAAATCCATCTAATAAGTCAATAATCGATACCTAAAACTTGAATTGTACTACTTCTTACTGGCTATTACATCGACTTAGAAGCTTCATCTGTGTTCTACTATGGTGATTTTATTGTCTCCGCATACCGCAGCACGCGACATAGCTTTGCAGACGATAAGTACAACCGTTTCAGAGAGAAGAGCGGCCAATGTGACGATCGGGCTTTAAGTCGATTCGATAACAAATGACGAAAACGGACGGATTTCGCAGGTTTCTACTACATATGAGCACATTTCACATTCTCCCGTGCAACGAGGCTGCTAGTCCTCCTTTCATGCAGAATCTTAAGGTCCTAGCTCATGTCCAAGGCACCAAAGCCAGCTAAAAAGTCAATAATCGATACCTAAAACTTCAGTTGTACTACTTCTTACTGGCTATTACATCAACTTGAAAGCTTCATCTGTTTATACTATGGTGCTTTTAGTGTCTGCGCATACCGCAGCACGCGACATAGCTTTGCACACGATAAGTACAACCGTTTCAGAGAGAAGAGCGGCCAATGTGACGATCTGGCTTTAAGTCGATTCGATAACAAATGACGAAAACGGACGGATTTCTCAGGTTTTTACTACATATGAACACTTTTCACATTCTCCCGTGCAACTCGGCTGCTAGTCCTCCTTTCATGCAGAATCTTAAGGTCCTAGCTCATGCCCAAGGCACCAAAGCCAGCTAAAAAGTAAATAATCAGTACCTAAAACTTGAATTGTACTACTTCTTACTGGCTATTACTTCAACTTAGAAGCTTCATCTGTGTTCTAATATGGTGCTTTTAGTGTCTCCGCATACCGCAGCACGCGACATAGCTTTGCAGACGATAAGTAGAACCGTTTCAGAGAGAAGAGCGGCCAATGTGACGATCTGGCTTTAAGACGATTCGATAACAATTGACGTAAACGGACGGATTTCTCAGGTTTTTACTACATATGAACACTTTTCACATTCTCCCGTGCAACTCGGCTGCTAGTCCTCCTTTCATGCAGAATCTTAAGGTCCTAGCTCATGTCCAAGGCACCAAAGCCATTTAAAAAGTCAATAATCGATACCTAAAACTTGAATTGTACTACTTCTTACTGGCTATTACATCAACTTAGAAGCTTCATCTGTGTTCTACTATGGTGCTTTTAGTGTCTCCGCATACCGCAGCACGCGACATAGCTTTGAAGACGATAAGTACAACCGTTTCAGAGAGAAGAGCGGCCAATGTGACGATCTGGCTTTAAGTCGATTCGATAACAAATGACGAAAACGGACGGATTTCTCAGGTTTTTACTACATATGAACACTTTTCACATTCTCCCGTGCAACGCGGCTGCTAGTCCTCCTTTCATGCAGAATCTTAAGGTCCTAGCTCATGTCCAAGGCACCAAAGCCAGCTAAAAAGTCAATAATCAGTACCTAAAACTTGAATTGTACTACTTCTTACTGGCTATTACATCAACTTAGAAGCTTCATCTGTGTTCTACTATGGTGCTTTTAGTGTCTCCGCATACCGCAGCACGCGACATAGCTTTGCAGACGATAAGTAGAACCGTTTCAGAGAGAAGAGCGGCCAATGTGACGATCTGGCTTTAAGTCGATTCGATAACAATTGACGAAAACGGACGGATTTCTCAGGTTTTTACTACATATGAACACTTTTCACATTCTCCCGTGCAACTCGGCTGCTAGTCCTCCTTTCATGCAGAATCTTAAGGTCCTAGCTCATGTCCAAGGCACCAAAGCCAGCTAAAAAGTCAATAATTGATACCTAAAACTTGAATTGTACTACTTCTTACTGGCTATTACATCAACTTAGAAGCTTCATCTGTGTTCTACTATGGTGCTTTTAGTGTCTCCGCATACCGCAGCACGCGACATAGCTTTGAAGACGATAAGTACTACCGTTTCAGAGAGAAGAGCGGCCAATGTGACGATCTGGCTTTAAGTCGATTCGATAACAAAAGACGAAAACGGACGGATTTCTCAGGTTTTTACTACATATGAACACTTTTCACATTCTCCCCTGCAACTCGGCTGCTAGTCCTCCTTTCATGCAGAATCTTAAGGTCCTAGCTCATGTCCAAGGCACCAAAGCCAGCTAAAAAGTCAATAATCGATACCTAAAACTTGAGTTGTACTACTTCTTACTGGCTATTACATCAACTTAGAAGCTTCATCTGTGTTCTACTATGGTGATTTTATTGTCTCCGCATACCGCAGCACGCCACATTGCTTTGCAGACGATAAGTACAACCGTTTCAGAGAAAAGAGTGGCCAATGTGACGATCTGGCTTTAAGTCGATTCGATAACAAATGACGAAAACGGACGGATTTCTCAGGTTTTTACTACATATGAACACTTTTCACATTCTCCCGTGCAACTCGGCTGCTAGTCCTCCTTTCATGCAGAATCTTAAGGTCCTAGCTCATGTCCAAGGCACCAAAGCCAGCTAAAAAGTCGATAATCGATACCTTAAACTTGAATTGTACAACTTCTTACTGGCTATTACATCAACTTAGAAGCTTCATCTGTGTTCTACTATGGTGCTTTTAGTGTCTCCGCATACCGCAGCACGCGACATAGCTTTGCAGACGATAAGTACAACCGTTTCAGAGAGAAGAGCGGCCAATGTGACGATCTGGCTTTAAGTCGATTCGATAACAAATGACGAATACGGACGTATTTCTCAGGTTTTTACTACATATGAACACATTTCACATTCTCCCGTACAACGCGGCTGCTAGTCTTCCTTTCATGCAGAATCTTAAGGTCCTAGCTCATGTCCAAGGCACCAAAGCCAGCTAAAAAGTCAATAATCGATACCTAAAACTTGAATTGTACTACTTCTTACTGGCTATTACATCAACTTAGAAGCTTCATCTGTGTTCTACCATGGTGCTTTTAGTGTCTCCGCACACCGCAGTACGCGACATAGCTTTGCAGACGATAAGTACAACCGTTTCAGAGAAAAGAGGGGCCAATGTGACGATCTGGCTTTAAGTCGATTCGATAACAAATGACGAAAACGGACGGATTTCTCAGGTTTTTACTACATATGAACACTTTTCACATTCTCGCGTGCAACTCGGCTGCTAGTCCTCCTTTCATGCAGAATCTTAAGGTCCTAGCTCATGTCCAAGGCACCAAAGCCAGCTAAAAAGTCGATAATCGATACCTTAAGCTTGAATTGTACTACTTCTTACTGGCTATTACATCAACTTAGAAGCTTCATCTGTGTTCTACTATGGTGCTTTTAGTGTCTCCGCATACCGCAGCACGCGACATAGCTTTGCAGACGATAAGTACAACCGTTTCAGAGAGAAGAGCGGCCAATGTGACGATCTGGCTTTAAGTCGATTCGATAACAAATGACGAATACGGACGTATTTCTCAGGTTTTTACTACATATGAACACATTTCACATTCTCCCGTACAACGCGGCTGCTAGTCCTCCTTTCATGCAGAATCTTAAGGTCCTAGCTCATGTCCAAGGCACCAAAGCCAGCTAAAAAGTCAATAATCGATACCTAAAACTTGAATTGTACTACTTCTTACTGACTATTACATCAACTTAGAAGCATCATCTGTGTTCTACTATGGTGCTTTTAGTGTCTCCGCATACCGCAGCACGCGACATAGCTTTGAAGACGATAAGTACAACCGTTTCAGAGAGAAGAGCGGCCAATGTGACGATCTGGCTTTAAGTCGATTCGATAACAAATGACGATAACGGACGGATTTCTCAGGTTTCTACTACATATGAACACATTTCACATTCTCCCGTGCAACGCGGCTGCTAGTCCTCCTTTAATGCAGAACCTTAAGGTCCTAGCTCATGTCCAAGGCACCAAAGCCAGCTAAAAAGTCAATAATCGATAACTAAAACTTGAATTGCACTACTTCTTACTGGCTATTACATCAACTTAGAAGCTTCATCTGTGTTCTACCATGGTGCTTTTAGTGTCTCCGCACACCGCAGTACGCGACATATCTTTGCAGACGATAAGTACAACCGTTTCAGAGAAAAGAGGTGCCAACGTGACGATCTGGCTTTAAGTCGATTCGATAACAAATGACGAAAACGGACGGATTAATCAGGTTTTTACTACATATGAACACTTTTCACATTCTCCCGTGCAACTCGGCTGCTAGTCCTCCTTTCATGCAGAATCTTAAGGTCCTAGCTCATGTCCAAGGCACCAAAGCCAGCTAAAATGTCAATAATCGATACCTAAAACTTGAATTGTACTACTTCTTACTGGCTATTACATCAACTTAGAAGCTTAATCTGTGTTCTACTATGGGGCTTTTAGTGTCTCCGCATACCGCAGCACGCCACATAGCTTTGCAGACGATAAGTACAGCCGTTTCAGAGAGAAGAGCGGCCAATGTGACGATCTGGCTTTAAGTCGATTCGATAACAATAGACGAAAACGGACGGATTTCTCAGGTTTTTACTACATATGAACACTTTTCACATTCTCCCGTGCAACTAGGCTGCTAGTCCTCCTTTCATGCAGAATCTTAAGGTCCTAGCTTATGTCCAAGGCACCAAAGCCAGCTAAAAAGTCAATAATCGATACCTAAAACTTGAATTGTACTACTTCTTACTGGCTATTACATCAACTTAGAAGCTTCATCTGTGTTCTACTATGGTGGTTTTAGTGTCTCCACATACCGCAGCACGCGACATAGCTTTGAAGACGATAAGTACAACCGTTTCAGAGAGAAGAGCGGCCAATGTGACGATCTGGCTTTAAGTCGATTCGATAACAAATGACGAAAACGGACGGATTTCTTAGGTTTTTACTACATATGAACACATTTCACATTCTCCCGTGCAACGAGGCTGCTAGTCCTCCTTTCATGCAGAATCTTAAGGTCCTAGCTCATGTCCAAGGCACCAAACCCAGCTAAAAAGTCAATAATCGATACCTAAAACTTCAGTTGTACTACTTCTTACTGGCTATTACATCAACTTAGAAGCTTCATCTGTTTTATACTATTGTGCTTTTAGTGTCTGCGCATACCGCAGCACGCGACATAGCTTTGCACACGATAAGTACAACCGTTTCAGAGAGAAGAGCGGCCAATGTGACGATCGGGCTTTAAGTCGATTCGATAACAAATGACGAAAACGGACGGATTTCTCAGGTTTTTACTACATATGAACACATTTCACATTCTCCCGTGCAACGAGGCTGCTAGTCCTCCTTTCATGCAGAATCTTAAGGTCCTAGCTCATGTCCAAGGCACCAAATCCATCTAATAAGTCAATAATCGATACCTAAAACTTGAATTGTACTACTTCTTACTGGCTATTACATCGACTTAGAAGCTTCATCTGTGTTCTACTATGGTGATTTTATTGTCTCCGCATACCGCAGCACGCGACATAGCTTTGCAGACGATAAGTACAACCGTTTCAGAGAGAAGAGCGGCCAATGTGACGATCGGGCTTTAAGTCGATTCGATAACAAATGACGAAAACGGACGGATTTCGCAGGTTTCTACTACATATGAGCACATTTCACATTCTCCCGTGCAACGAGGCTGCTAGTCCTCCTTTCATGCAGAATCTTAAGGTCCTAGCTCATGTCCAAGGCACCAAAGCCAGCTAAAAAGTCAATAATCGATACCTAAAACTTCAGTTGTACTACTTCTTACTGGCTATTACATCAACTTGAAAGCTTCATCTGTTTATACTATGGTGCTTTTAGTGTCTGCGCATACCGCAGCACGCGACATAGCTTTGCACACGATAAGTACAACCGTTTCAGAGAGAAGAGCGGCCAATGTGACGATCTGGCTTTAAGTCGATTCGATAACAAATGACGAAAACGGACGGATTTCTCAGGTTTTTACTACATATGAACACTTTTCACATTCTCCCGTGCAACTCGGCTGCTAGTCCTCCTTTCATGCAGAATCTTAAGGTCCTAGCTCATGCCCAAGGCACCAAAGCCAGCTAAAAAGTAAATAATCAGTACCTAAAACTTGAATTGTACTACTTCTTACTGGCTATTACTTCAACTTAGAAGCTTCATCTGTGTTCTAATATGGTGCTTTTAGTGTCTCCGCATACCGCAGCACGCGACATAGCTTTGCAGACGATAAGTAGAACCGTTTCAGAGAGAAGAGCGGCCAATGTGACGATCTGGCTTTAAGACGATTCGATAACAATTGACGTAAACGGACGGATTTCTCAGGTTTTTACTACATATGAACACTTTTCACATTCTCCCGTGCAACTCGGCTGCTAGTCCTCCTTTCATGCAGAATCTTAAGGTCCTAGCTCATGTCCAAGGCACCAAAGCCATTTAAAAAGTCAATAATCGATACCTAAAACTTGAATTGTACTACTTCTTACTGGCTATTACATCAACTTAGAAGCTTCATCTGTGTTCTACTATGGTGCTTTTAGTGTCTCCGCATACCGCAGCACGCGACATAGCTTTGAAGACGATAAGTACAACCGTTTCAGAGAGAAGAGCGGCCAATGTGACGATCTGGCTTTAAGTCGATTCGATAACAAATGACGAAAACGGACGGATTTCTCAGGTTTTTACTACATATGAACACTTTTCACATTCTCCCGTGCAACGCGGCTGCTAGTCCTCCTTTCATGCAGAATCTTAAGGTCCTAGCTCATGTCCAAGGCACCAAAGCCAGCTAAAAAGTCAATAATCAGTACCTAAAACTTGAATTGTACTACTTCTTACTGGCTATTACATCAACTTAGAAGCTTCATCTGTGTTCTACTATGGTGCTTTTAGTGTCTCCGCATACCGCAGCACGCGACATAGCTTTGCAGACGATAAGTAGAACCGTTTCAGAGAGAAGAGCGGCCAATGTGACGATCTGGCTTTAAGTCGATTCGATAACAATTGACGAAAACGGACGGATTTCTCAGGTTTTTACTACATATGAACACTTTTCACATTCTCCCGTGCAACTCGGCTGCTAGTCCTCCTTTCATGCAGAATCTTAAGGTCCTAGCTCATGTCCAAGGCACCAAAGCCAGCTAAAAAGTCAATAATTGATACCTAAAACTTGAATTGTACTACTTCTTACTGGCTATTACATCAACTTAGAAGCTTCATCTGTGTTCTACTATGGTGCTTTTAGTGTCTCCGCATACCGCAGCACGCGACATAGCTTTGAAGACGATAAGTACTACCGTTTCAGAGAGAAGAGCGGCCAATGTGACGATCTGGCTTTAAGTCGATTCGATAACAAAAGACGAAAACGGACGGATTTCTCAGGTTTTTACTACATATGAACACTTTTCACATTCTCCCCTGCAACTCGGCTGCTAGTCCTCCTTTCATGCAGAATCTTAAGGTCCTAGCTCATGTCCAAGGCACCAAAGAAAGCTAAAAAGTCAATAATAGATACCTAAAACTTGAATTGTACTACTTCTTACTGGCTATTACATCATCATAGAAGCTTCATCTGTGTTCTACTATGGTGCTTTCAGTGTCTCCGCATACCGCAGCACGCCACATAGCTTTGCAGATGATAAGTACAGCCGTTTTAGAGAGAAGAGCGGCCAAGTGACGATCTAGCTTTAAGGCGATTCGATAACAAATGACGAAAACGGACGGATTTCTCAGGTTTTTTCTACATATGAACACTTTTCATATTGTCCCGTGCAACTCGGCTGCTAGTCCTCCTTTCATGCAGAATCTTAAGGTCCTAGCTCATGTCCAAGGCACCAAATCCATCTAAGAAGGCAATAATCGATACCTAAAACTTGAATTGTACTACTTCTTACTGGCTATTACATCGACTTAGAAGCTTCATCTGTGTTCTACTATGGTGATTTTATTGTCTCCGCATACCGCATCACGCGACGTAGCTTTGCAGACGATAAGTACAAACGTGTCAGAGAGAAGAGCGGCCAATGTGACGATCGGGCTTTAAGTCGATTCGATAACAAATGACGAAAACGGACGGATTTCTCAGGTTTCTACTACATATGAACACATTTCAAATTCTCCCGTGCAACGCGGCTGCTAGTCCTTCTTTCATGCAGAATCTTAAGGTCCTAGCTCATGTCCAAGGCACCAAAGCCAGCTAAAAAGTCAATAATCGATACCTAAAACTTGAGTTGTACTACTTCTTACTGGCTATTACATCAACTTAGAAGCTTCATCTGTGTTCTACTATGGTGATTTTATTGTCTCCGCATACCGCAGCACGCCACATAGCTTTGCAGACGATAAGTACAGCCGTTTCAGAGAGAAGAGCAGCCCAGTGACGATCTGGCTTGAAGGCGATTCGATAACAAATGACGAAAACGGACGGATTTCTCAGGTTTTTTCTACATATGAACACTTTTCATATTGTCCCGTGCAACTCGGCTGCTAGTCCTCCTTTCATGCAGAATCTTAAGGTCCTAGCTCATGTCCAAGGCACCAAATCCATCTAAGAAGGCAATAATCGATACCTAAAACTTGAATTGTACTACTTCTTACTGGCTATTACATCGACTTAGAAGCTTCATCTGTGTTCTACTATGGTGATTTTATTGTCTCCGCATACCGCAGCACGCGACGTAGCTTTGCAGACGATAAGTACAAACGTGTCCGAGAGAAGAGCGGCCAATGTGACGATCGGGCTTTAAGTCGATTCGATAACAAATGACGAAAACGGACGGATTTCTCAGGTTTCTACTACATATGAACCCATTTCAAATTCTCCCGTGCAACGCGGCTGCTAGTCCTCCTTTCATGCAGAATCTTAATTTCCTAGCTCATGTCCAAGGCACCAAAGCCAGCTAAAAAGTCAATAATCGATACCTAAAACTTGAGTTGTACTACTTCTTACTGGCTATTACATCAACTTAGAAGCTTCATCTGTGTTCTACTATGGTGATTTTATTGTCTCCGCATACCGCAGCACGCCACATAGCTTTGCAGACGATAAGTACAGCCGTTTCAGAGAGAAGAGCGGCCAAGTGACGATCTGGCTTTAAGGCGATTCGATAACAAATGACGAAAACGGACGGATTTCTCAGGTTTTTACTACATATGAACACTTTTCATATTGTCCCGTGCAACTCGGCTGCTAGTCCTCCTTTCATGCAGAATCTTAAGGTCCTAGCTCATGTCCAAGGCACCAAATCCATCTAAGAAGGCAATAATCGATACCTAAAACTTGAATTGTACTACTTCTTACTGGCTATTACATCGACTTAGAAGCTTCATCTGTGTTCTACTATGGTGATTTTATTGTCTCCGCATACCGCAGCACGCGACGTAGCTTTGCAGACGATAAGTACAAACGTGTCAGAGAGAAGAGCGACCAATGTGACGATCGGGCTTTAAGTCGATTCGATAACAAATGACGAAAACGGACGGATTTCTCAGGTTTCTACTACATATGAACACATTTCAAATTCTCCCGTGCAACGCGGCTGCTAGTCCTCCTTTCATGCAGAATCTTAAGGTCCTAGCTCATGTCCAAGGCACCAAATCCAGCTAAAAAGTCAATAATCGATACCTAAAACTTGAGTTGTACTACTTCTTACTGGCTATTACATCAACTTAGAAGCTTCATCTGTGTTCTACTATGGTGATTTTATTGTCTCCGCATACCGCAGCACGCCACATTGCTTTGCAGACGATAAGTACAACCGTTTCAGAGAAAAGAGGGGCCAATGTGACGATCTGGCTTTAAGTCGATTCGATAACAAATGACGAAAACGGACGGATTTCTCAGGTTTTTACTACATATGAACACTTTTCACATTCTCCCGTGCAACTCGGCTGCTAGTCCTCCTTTCATGCAGAATCTTAAGGTCCTAGCTCATGTCCAAGGCACCAAAGCCAGCTAAAAAGTCAATATTCGATACCTAAAACTTGAATTGTACTACTTCTTACTGGCTATTACATCAACTTAGAAGCTTCATCTGTGTTCTACCATGGTGCTTTTAGTGTCTCCGCATACCGCAGTACGCGACATAGCTTTGCAGACGATAAGTACAACCGTTTCAGAGAAAAGAGGGGCCAATGTGACGATCTGGCTTTAAGTCGATTCGATAACAAATGACGAAAACGGACGGATTTCTCAGGTTTTTACTACATATGAACACTTTTCACATTCTCTCGTGCAACTCGGCTGCTAGTCCTCCTTTCATGCAGAATCTTAAGGTCCTAGCTCATGTCCAAGGCACCAAAGCCAGCTAAAAAGTCGATAATCGATACCTTAAACTTGAATTGTACTACTTCTTACTGGCTATTACATCAACTTAGAAGCTTCATCTGTGTTCTACTATGGTGCTTTTAGTGTCTCCGCATACCGCAGCACGCGACATAGCTTTGCAGACGATAAGTACAACCGTTTCAGAGAGAAGAGCGGCCAATGTGACGATCTGGCTTTAAGTCGATTCGATAACAAATGACGAATACGGACGTATTTCTCAGGTTTTTACTACATATGAACACATTTCACATTCTCCCGTACAACGCGGCTGCTAGTCCTCCTTTCATGCAGCATCTTAAGGTCCTAGCTCAAGTCCAAGGCAGCAAAGCCAGCTAAAAAGTCAATAATCGATACCTAAAACTTGAATTGTACTACTTCTTACTGGCTATTACATCAACTTAGAAGCTTCATCTGTGTTCTACTATGGTGCTTTTAGTGTCTCCGCATACCGCAGCACGCGACATAGCTTTGAAGACGATAAGTACAACCGTTTCAGAGAGAAGAGCGGCCAACGTGACGATCTGGCTTCAAGTCGATTCGATAACAAATGACGAAAACGGACGGATTAATCTGGTTTTTACTACATATGAACACTTTTCACATTCTCCCGTGCAACTCGGCTGCTAGTCCTCCTTTCATGCAGAATCTTAAGGTCCTAGCTCATGTCCAAGGCACCAAAGCCAGCTAAAATGTCAATAATCGATACCTAAAACTTGAATTGTACTACTTCTTACTGGCTATTACATCAACTTAGAAGCTTCATCTGTGTTCTACTATGGTGCTTTTAGTGTCTCCGCATACCGCAGCACGCGACATAGCTTTGCAGACGATAAGTAGAACCGTTTCAGAGAGAAGAGCGGCCAATGTGACGATCTGGCTTTAAGTCGATTCGATAACAATAGACGAAAACGGACGGATTTCTCAGGTTTTTACTACATCTGAACACTTTTCACATTCTCCCGTGCAACTCGGCTGCTAGTCCTCCTTTCATGCAGAATCTTAAGGTCCTAGCTCATGTCCAAGGCACCAAAGCCAGCTAAAAAGTCAATAGTCGATACCTAAAACTTGAATTGTACTACTTCTTACTGGCTATTACATCAACTTAGAAGCTTCATCTGTGTTCTACTATGGTGCTTTTAGTGTCTCCGCATACCGCAGCACGCGACATAGCTTTGAAGACGATAAGTACAACCGTTTCAGAGAGAAGAGCGGCCAATGTGACGATCTGGCTTTAAGTCGATTCGATAACAAATGACGAAAACGGACGGATTTCTCAGGTTTTTACTACATATGAACACTTTTCACATTCTCCCATCCAACGCGGCTGCTAGTCCTCCTTTCATGCAGAATCTTAAGGTCCTAGCTCATGTCCAAGGCACCAAAGCCAGCTAAAAAGTCAATAATCAGTACCTAAAACTTGAATTGTACTACTTCTTACTGGCTATTACATCAACTTAGAAGCTTAATCTGTGTTCTACTATGGTGCTTTCAGTGTCTCCGCATACCGCAGCACGCCACATAGCTTTGCAGACGATAAGTACAGCCGTTTTAGAGAGAAGAGCGGCCAAGTGACGATCTAGCTTTAAGGCGATTCGATAACAAATGACGAAAACGGACGGATTTCTCAGGTTTTTTCTACATATGAACACTTTTCATATTGTCCCGTGCAACTCGGCTGCTAGTCCTCCTTTCATGCAGAATCTTAAGGTCCTAGCTCATGTCCAAGGCACCAAATCCATCTAAGAAGGCAATAATCGATACCTAAAACTTGAATTGTACTACTTCTTACTGGCTATTACATCGACTTAGAAGCTTCATCTGTGTTCTACTATGGTGATTTTATTGTCTCCGCATACCGCAGCACGCGACGTAGCTTTGCAGACGATAAGTACAAACGTGTCAGAGAGAAGAGAGGCCAATGTGACGATCGGGCTTTAAGTCGATTCGATAACAAATGACGAAAACGGACGGATTTCTCAGGTTTCTACTACATATGAACACATTTCAAATTCTCCCGTGCAACGCGGCTGCTAGTCCTTCTTTCATGCAGAATCTTAAGGTCCTAGCTCATGTCCAAGGCACCAAAGCCAGCTAAAAAGTCAATAATCGATACCTAAAACTTGAGTTGTACTACTTCTTACTGGCTATTACATCAACTTAGAAGCTTCATCTGTGTTCTACTATGGTGATTTTATTGTCTCCGCATACCGCAGCACGCCACATAGCTTTGCAGACGATAAGTACAGCCGTTTCAGAGAGAAGAGCGGCCCAGTGACGATCTGGCTTGAAGGCGATTCGATAACAAATGACGAAAACGGACGGATTTCTCAGGTTTTTACTACATATGAACACTTTTCATATTGTCCCGTGCAACTCGGCTGCTAGTCCTCCTTTCATGCAGAATCTTAAGGTCCTAGCTCATGTCCAAGGCACCAAATCCATCTAAGAAGGCAATAATCGATACCTAAAACTTGAATTGTACTACTTCTTACTGGCTATTACATCGACTTAGAAGCTTCATCTGTGTTCTACTATGGTGATTTTATTGTCTCCGCATACCGCAGCACGCGACGTAGCTTTGCAGACGATAAGTACAAACGTGTCAGAGAGAAGAGCGACCAATGTGACGATCGGGCTTTAAGTCGATTCGATAACAAATGACGAAAACGGACGGATTTCTCAGGTTTCTACTACATATGAACACATTTCAAATTCTCCCGTGCAACGCGGCTGCTAGTCCTCCTTTCATGCAGAATCTTAAGGTCCCAGCTCATGTCCAAGGCACCAAAGCCAGCTAAAAAGTCAATAATCGATACCTAAAACTTGAGTTGTACTACTTCTTACTGGCTATTACATCAACTTAGAAGCTTCATCTGTGTTCTACTATGGTGATTTTATTGTCTCCGCATACCGCAGCACGCCACATTGCTTTGCAGACGATAAGTACAACCGTTTCAGAGAAAAGAGGGGCCAATGTGACGATCTGGCTTTAAGTCGATTCGATAACAAATGACGAAAACGGACGGATTTCTCAGGTTTTTACTACATATGAACACTTTTCACATTCTCCCGTGCAACTCGGCTGCTAGTCCTCCTTTCATGCAGAATCTTAAGGTCCTAGCTCATGTCCAAGGCACCAAAGCCAGCTAAAAAGTCGATAATCGATACCTAAAACTTGAATTGTACAACTTCTTACTGGCTATTACATCAACTTAGAAGCTTCATCTGTGTTCTACTATGGTGCTTTTAGTGTCTCCGCATACCGCAGCACGCGACATAGCTTTGCAGACGATAAGTACAACCGTTTCAGAGAAAAGAGGGGCCAATGTGACGATCTGGCTTTAAGTCGATTCGATAACAAATGACGAATACGGACGTATTTCTCAGGTTTTTACTACATATGAACACTTTTCACATTCTCGCGTACAACTCGGCGGCTAGTCCTCCTTTCATGCAGAATCTTAAGGTCCTAGCTCATGTCCAAGGCACCAAAGCCAGCTAAAAAGTCGATAATCGATACCTTAAACTTGAATTGTACTACTTCTTACTGGCTATTACATACACTTAGAAGCTTCATCTGTGTTCTACCATGGTGCTTTTAGTGTCTCCGCACACCGCAGTACGCGACATATCTTTGCAGACGATAAGTACAACCGTTTCAGAGAAAAGAGGTGCCAACGTGACGATCTGGCTTTAAGTCGATTCGATAACAAATGACGAAAACGGACGGATTAATCAGGTTTTTACTACATATGAACACTTTTCACATTCTCCCGTGCAACTCGGCTGCTAGTCCTCCTTTCATGCAGAATCTTAAGGTCCTAGCTCATGTCCAAGGCACCAAAGCCAGCTAAAATGTCAATAATCGATACCTAAAACTTGAATTGTACTACTTCTTACTGGCTATTACATCAACTTAGAAGCTGAATCTGTGTTCTACTATGGGGCTTTTAGTGTCTCCGCATACCGCAGCACGCCACATAGCTTTGCAGACGATAAGTACAGCCGTTTCAGAGAGAAGAGCGGCCAATGTGACGATCTGGCTTTAAGTCGATTCGATAACAATAGACGAAAACGGACGAATTTCTCAGGTTTTTACTACATATGAACACTTTTCACATTCTCCCGTGCAACTAGGCTGCTAGTCCTCCTTTCATGCAGAATCTTAAGGTCCTAGCTTATGTCCAAGGCACCAAAGCCAGCTAAAAAGTCAATAATCGATACCTAAAACTTGAATTGTACTACTTCTTACTGGCTATTACATCAACTTAGAAGCTTCATCTGTGTTCTACTATGGTGGTTTTAGTGTCTCCACATACCGCAGCACGCGACATAGCTTTGAAGACGATAAGTACAACCGTTTCAGAGAGAAGAGCGGCCAATGTGACGATCTGGCTTTAAGTCGATTCGATAACAAATGACGAAAACGGACGGATTTCTCAGGTTTTTACTACATATGAACACATTTCACATTCTCCCGTGCAACGAGGCTGCTAGTCCTCCTTTCATGCAGAATCTTAAGGTCCTAGCTCATGTCCAAGGCACCAAAGCCAGCTAAAAAGTCAATAATCGATACCTAAAACTTCAGTTGTACTACTTCTTACTGGCTATTACATCAACTTAGAAGCTTCATCTGTTTTATACTATTGTGCTTTTAGTGTCTGCGCATACCGCAGCACGCGACATAGCTTTGCACACGATAAGTACAACCGTTTCAGAGAGAAGAGCGGCCAATGTGACGATCGGGCTTTAAGTCGATTCGATAACAAATGACGAAAACGGACGGATTTCTCAGGTTTTTACTACATATGAACACATTTCACATTCTCCCGTGCAACGAGGCTGCTAGTCCTCCTTTCATGCAGAATCTTAAGGTCCTAGCTCATGTCCAAGGCACCAAATCCATCTAATAAGTCAATAATCGATACCTAAAACTTGAATTGTACTACTTCTTACTGGCTATTACATCGACTTAGAAGCTTCATCTGTGTTCTACTATGGTGATTTTATTGTCTCCGCATACCGCAGCACGCGACATAGCTTTGCAGACGATAAGTACAACCGTTTCAGAGAGAAGAGCGGCCAATGTGACGATCGGGCTTTAAGTCGATTCGATAACAAATGACGAAAACGGACGGATTTCGCAGGTTTCTACTACATATGAGCACATTTCACATTCTCCCGTGCAACGAGGCTGCTAGTCCTCCTTTCATGCAGAATCTTAAGGTCCTAGCTCATGTCCAAGGCACCAAAGCCAGCTAAAAAGTCAATAATCGATACCTAAAACTTCAGTTGTACTACTTCTTACTGGCTATTACATCAACTTGAAAGCTTCATCTGTTTATACTATGGTGCTTTTAGTGTCTGCGCATACCGCAGCACGCGACATAGCTTTGCACACGATAAGTACAACCGTTTCAGAGAGAAGAGCGGCCAATGTGACGATCTGGCTTTAAGTCGATTCGATAACAAATGACGAAAACGGACGGATTTCTCAGGTTTTTACTACATATGAACACTTTTCACATTCTCCCGTGCAACTCGGCTGCTAGTCCTCCTTTCATGCAGAATCTTAAGGTCCTAGCTCATGCCCAAGGCACCAAAGCCAGCTAAAAAGTAAATAATCAGTACCTAAAACTTGAATTGTACTACTTCTTACTGGCTATTACTTCAACTTAGAAGCTTCATCTGTGTTCTAATATGGTGCTTTTAGTGTCTCCGCATACCGCAGCACGCGACATAGCTTTGCAGACGATAAGTAGAACCGTTTCAGAGAGAAGAGCGGCCAATGTGACGATCTGGCTTTAAGACGATTCGATAACAATTGACGTAAACGGACGGATTTCTCAGGTTTTTACTACATATGAACACTTTTCACATTCTCCCGTGCAACTCGGCTGCTAGTCCTCCTTTCATGCAGAATCTTAAGGTCCTAGCTCATGTCCAAGGCACCAAAGCCATTTAAAAAGTCAATAATCGATACCTAAAACTTGAATTGTACTACTTCTTACTGGCTATTACATCAACTTAGAAGCTTCATCTGTGTTCTACTATGGTGCTTTTAGTGTCTCCGCATACCGCAGCACGCGACACAGCTTTGAAGACGATAAGTACAACCGTTTCAGAGAGAAGAGCGGCCAATGTGACGATCTGGCTTTAAGTCGATTCGATAACAAATGACGAAAACGGACGGATTTCTCAGGTTTTTACTACATATGAACACTTTTCACATTCTCGCGTGCAACTCGGCGGCTAGTCCTCCTTTCATGCAGAATCTTAAGGTCCTAGCTCATGTCCAAGGCACCAAAGCCAGCTAAAAAGTCGATAATCGATACCTTAAACTTGAATTGTACTACTTCTTACTGGCTATTACATCAACTTAGAAGCTTCATCTGTGTTCTACTATGGTGCTTTTAGTGTCTCCGCATACCGCAGCACGCGACATAGCTTTGCAGACGATAAGTACAACCGTTTCAGAGAGAAGAGCGGCCAATGTGACGATCTGGCTTTAAGTCGATTCGATAACAAATGACGAATACGGACGTATTTCTCAGGTTTTTACTACATATGAACACATTTCACATTCTCCCGTACAACGCGGCTGCTAGTCCTCCTTTCATGCAGAATCTTAAGGTCCTAGCTCATGTCCAAGGCACCAAAGCCAGCTAAAACGTCAATAATCGATACCTAAAACTTGAATTGTACTACTTCTTACTGACTATTACATCAACTTAGAAGCTTCATCTGTGTTCTACCATGGTGCTTTTAGTGTCTCCGCACACCGCAGTACGCGACATATCTTTGCAGACGATAAGTACAACCGTTTCAGAGAAAAGAGGTGCCAACGTGACGATCTGGCTTTAAGTCGATTCGATAACAAATGACGAAAACGGACGGATTAATCAGGTTTTTACTACATATGAACACTTTTCACATTCTCCCGTGCAACTCGGCTGCTAGTCCTCCTTTCATGCAGAATCTTAAGGTCCTAGCTCATGTCCAAGGCACCAAAGCCAGCTAAAATGTCAATAATCGATACCTAAAACTTGAATTGTACTACTTCTTACTGGCTATTACATCAACTTAGAAGCTTAATCTGTGTTCTACTATGGGGCTTTTAGTGTCTCCGCATACCGCAGCACGCCACATAGCTTTGCAGACGATAAGTACAGCCGTTTCAGAGAGAAGAGCGGCCAATGTGACGATCTGGCTTTAAGTCGATTCGATAACAATAGACGAAAACGGACGGATTTCTCAGGTTTTTACTACATATGAACACTTTTCACATTTTCCCGTGCAACTAGGCTGCTAGTCCTCCTTTCATGCAGAATCTTAAGGTCCTAGCTTATGTCCAAGGCACCAAAGCCAGCTAAAAAGTCAATAATCGATACCTAAAACTTGAATTGTACTACTTCTTACTGGCTATTACATCAACTTAGAAGCTTCATCTGTGTTCTACTATGGTGGTTTTAGTGTCTCCACATACCGCAGCACGCGACATAGCTTTGAAGACGATAAGTACAACCGTTTCAGAGAGAAGAGCGGCCAATGTGACGATCTGGCTTTAAGTCGATTCGATAACAAATGACGAAAACGGACGGATTTCTCAGGTTTTTACTACATATGAACACATTTCACATTCTCCCGTGCAACGAGGCTGCTAGTCCTCCTTTCATGCAGAATCTTAAGGTCCTAGCTCATGTCCAAGGCACCAAAGCCAGCTAAAAAGTCAATAATCGATACCTAAAACTTCAGTTGTACTACTTCTTACTGGCTATTACATCAACTTGAAAGCTTCATCTGTTTATACTATGGTGCTTTTAGTGTCTGCGCATACCGCAGCACGCGACATAGCTTTGCACACGATAAGTACAACCGTTTCAGAGAGAAGAGCGGCCAATGTGACGATCTGGCTTTAAGTCGATTCGATAACAAATGACGAAAACGGACGGATTTCTCAGGTTTTTACTACATATGAACACTTTTCACATTCTCCCGTGCAACTCGGCTGCTAGTCCTCCTTTCATGCAGAATCTTAAGGTCCTAGCTCATGCCCAAGGCACCAAAGCCAGCTAAAAAGTAAATAATCAGTACCTAAAACTTGAATTGTACTACTTCTTACTGGCTATTACTTCAACTTAGAAGCTTCATCTGTGTTCTAATATGGTGCTTTTAGTGTCTCCGCATACCGCAGCACGCGACATAGCTTTGCAGACGATAAGTAGAACCGTTTCAGAGAGAAGAGCGGCCAATGTGACGATCTGGCTTTAAGACGATTCGATAACAATTGACGTAAACGGACGGATTTCTCAGGTTTTTACTACATATGAACACTTTTCACATTCTCCCGTGCAACTCGGCTGCTAGTCCTCCTTTCATGCAGAATCTTAAGGTCCTAGCTCATGTCCAAGGCACCAAAGCCATTTAAAAAGTCAATAATCGATACCTAAAACTTGAATTGTACTACTTCTTACTGGCTATTACATCAACTTAGGAGCTTCATCTGTGTTCTACTATGGTGCTTTTAGTGTCTCCGCATACCGCAGCACGCGACATAGCTTTGAAGACGATAAGTACAACCGTTTCAGAGAGAAGAGCGGCCAATGTGACGATCTGGCTTTAAGTCGATTCGATAACAAATGACGAAAACGGACGGATTTCTCAGGTTTTTACTACATATGAACACTTTTCACATTCTCCCGTGCAACGCGGCTGCTAGTCCTCCTTTCATGCAGAATCTTAAGGTCCTAGCTCATGTCCAAGGCACCAAAGCCAGCTAAAAAGTCAATAATCAGTATCTAAAACTTGAATTGTACTACTTCTTACTGGCTATTACATCAACTTAGAAGCTTCATCTGTGTTCTACTATGGTGCTTTTAGTGTCTCTGCATACCGCAGCACGCGACATAGCTTTGCAGACGATAAGTAGAACCGTTTCAGAGAGAAGAGCGGCCAATGTGACGATCTGGCTTTAAGTCGATTCGATAACAATTGACGAAAACGGACGGATTTCTCAGGTTTTTACTACATATGAACACTTTTCACATTCTCCCGTGCAACTCGGCTGCTAGTCCTCCTTTCATGCAGAATCTTAAGGTCCTAGCTCATGTCCAAGGCACCAAAGCCAGCTAAAAAGTCAATAATCGATACCTAAAACTTGAATTGTACTACTTCTTACTGGCTATTACATCAACTTAGAAGCTTCATCTGTGTTCTACTATGGTGCTTTTAGTGTCTCCGCATACCGCAGCACGCGACATAGCTTTGAAGACGATAAGTACTACCGTTTCAGAGAGAAGAGCGGCCAATGTGACGATCTGGCTTTAAGTCGATTCGATAACAAAAGACGAAAACGGACGGATTTCTCAGGTTTTTACTTCATATGAACACTTTTCACATTCTCCCCTGCAACTCGGCTGCTAGTCCTCCTTTCATGCAGAATCTTAAGGTCCTAGCTCATGTCCAAGGCACCAAAGAAAGCTAAAAAGTCAATAATAGATACCTAAAACTTGAATTGTACTACTTCTTACTGGCTATTACATCATCATAGAAGCTTCATCTGTGTTCTACTATGGTGCTTTTAGTGTCTCCGCATACCGCAGCACGCGACATAGCTTTGCAGAGGATAAGTACAACCGTTTCAGAGAGAAGAGCGGCCAATGTGACGATCGGGCTTTAAGTCGATTCGATAACAAATGACGAAAACGGACGGATTTCTCAGGTTTTTACTACATATGAACACTTTTCACATTCTCCTATCCAACGCGGCTGCTAGTCCTCCTTTCATGCAGAATCTTAAGGTCGTAGCTCATGTCCAAGGCACCAAAGCCAGCTAAAAAGTCAATAATCAATACCTAAAACTTGAATTGTACTACTTCTTACTGGCTATTACATCGACTTAGAAGCTTCATCTGTGTTCTACTATGGTGATTTTATTGTCTCCGCATACCGCAGTACGCGACATAGCTTTGCAGACGATAAGTACAACCGTTTCAGAGAGAAGAGCGGCCAATGTGACGATCGGGCTTTAAGTCGATTCGATAACAAATGACGAAAACGGACGGATTTCTCAGGTTTCTACTACATATGAACACATTTCACATTCTCCCGTGCCACGCGGCTGCTAGTCCTCCTTTAATGCAGAATCTTAAGGTCCTAGCTCATGTCCAAGGCACCAAAGCCAGCTAAAAAGTCAATAATCGATACCTAAAACGTGAATTGTACTACTTCTTACTGGCTATTACATCAACTTAGAAGCTTCATCTGTGTTCTACCATGGTGCTTTTAGTGTCTCCGCACACCGCAGTACGCGACATAGCTTTGCAGACGATAAGTACAACCGTTTCAGAGAAAAGAGGGGCCAATGTGACGATCTGGCTTTAAGTCGATTCGATAACAAATGACGAAAACGGACGGATTTCTCAGGTTTTTACTACATATGAACACTTTTCACATTCTCCCGTGCAACTCGGCTGCTAGTCCTCCTTTCATGCAGAATCTTAAGGTCGTAGCTGATGTCCAAGGCACCAAAGCCAGCTAAAAAGTCAATAATCAATACCTAAAACTTGAATTGTACTACTTCTTACTGGCTATTACATCGACTTAGAAGCTTCATCTGTGTTCTACTATGGTGATTTTATTGTCTCCGCATACCGCAGTACGCGACATACCGTTTCAGAGAGAAGAGCGGCCAATGTGACGATCGGGCTTTAAGTCGATTCGATAACAAATGATGAAAACGGACGGATTTCTCAGGTTTCTACTACATATGAACACATTTTACATTCTCCCGTGCCACGCGGCTGCTAGTCCTCCTTTAATGCAGAATCTTAAGGTCGTAGCTCACGTCCAAGGCACCAAAGCCAGCTAAAAAGTCAATAATCGATACCTAAAACGTGAATTGTACTACTTCTTACTGGCTATTACATCAACTTAGAAGCTTCATCTGTGTTCTACCATGGTGCTTTTAGTGTCTCCGCACACCGCAGTACGCGACATAACTTTGCAGACGATAAGTACAACCGTTTCAGAGAAAAGAGTGGCCAATGTGACGATCTGGCTTTAAGTCGATTCGATAACAAATGACGAATACGGACGTATTTCTCAGGTTTTTACTACATATGAACACATTTCACATTCTCCCGTGCAACGCGGCTGCTAGTCCTCCTTTAATGCAGAATCTTAAGGTCCTAGCTCATGTCCAAGGCACCAAAGCCAGCTAAAAAGTCAATAATCGATACCTAAAACTTGAATTGTACTACTTCTTACTGGCTATTACATCAACTTAGAAGCTTCATCTGTGTTCTACTATGGTGCTTTTAGTGTCTCCGCATACCGCAGCACGCGACATAGCTTTGAAGACGATAAGTACAACCGTTTCAGAGAGAAGAGCGGCCAATGTGACGATCTGGCTTTAAGTCGATTCGATAACAAATGACGAAAACGGACGGATTTCTCAGGTTTCTACTACATATGAACACATTTCACATTCTCCCGTGCAACGCGGCTGCTAGTCCTCCTTTAATGCAGAACCTTAAGGTCCTAGCTCATGTCCAAGGCACCAAAGCCAGCTAAAAAGTCAATAATCGATACCTAAAACTTGAATTGTACTACTTCTTACTGGCTATTACATCTACTTAGAAGCTTCATCTGTGTTCTACCATGGTGCTTTTAGTGTCTCCGCACACCGCAGTACGCGACATAGCTTTGCAGACGATAAGTACAACCGTTTCAGAGAAAAGAGGGGCCAACGTAACGATCTGGTTTTAAGTCGATTCGATAACAAATGACGAAAACGGACGGATTTCTCAGGTTTTTACTACATATGAACACTTTTCATATTGTCCCGTGCAACTCGGCTGCTAGTCCTACTTTCATGCAGAATCTTAAGGTCCTAGCTCATGTCCAAGGCACAAAATCCATCTAAGAAGTCAATAATCGATACCTAAAACTTTAATTGTACTACTTCTTACTGGCTATTACATCGACTTAGAAGCTTCATCTGTGTTCTACTATGGTGATTTTATTGTCTCCGCATACCGCAGCACGCGACATAGCTTTGCAGACGATAAGTACAACCGTTTCAGAGAGAAGAGCGGCCAATGTGACGATCGGGCTTTAAGTCGATTCGATAACAAATGACGAAAACGGACGGATTTCTCAGGTTTCTACTACATATGAACACATTTCACATTCTCCCGTGCAACGAGGCTGCTAGTCCTCCTTTCATGCAGAATCTTAAGGTCCTAGCTCATGTCCAAGGCACCAAAGCCAGCTAAAAAGTCAATAATCGATACCTAAAACTTCAGTTGTACTACTTCTTACTGGCTATTACATCAACTTAGAAGCTTCATCTGTGTTCTACTATGGTGCTTTTAGTGTCTGCGCATACCGCAGCACGCGACATAGCTTTGAAGACGATAAGTACAACCGTTTCAGAGAGAAGAGCGGCCAATGTGACGATCTGGCTTTAAGTCGATTCGATAACAAATGACGAAAACGGACGGATTTCTCATGTTTTTACTACATATGAACACTTTTCACATTCTCCTATCCAACGCGGCTGCTAGTCCTCCTTTCATGCAGAATCTTAAGGTCCTAGCTCATGTCCAAGGCACCAAAGCCAGCTAAAAAGTCAATAATCGATACCTAAAACTTGAATTGTACTACTTCTTACTGGCTATTACATCATCATAGAAGCTTCATCTGTGTTCTACTATGGTGCTTTTAGTGTCTCCGCATACCGCAGCACGCGACATAGCTTTGCAGACGATAAGTACAACCGTTTCAGAGAGAAGAGCGGCCAATGTGACGTCTGGCTTTAAGTAGATTCGATAACAAATGACGAAATCGGACGGATTTCTCAGGTTTTTACTACATATGAACACTTTTCACATTCTCCCGTGCAACTCGGCTGCTAGTCCTCCTTTTATGCAGAATCTTAAGGTCGTAGCTCATGTCCAAGGCACCAAAGCCAGCTAAAAAGTCAATAATCAGTACCTAAAACTTGAATTGTACTACTTCTTACTGGCTATTACATCGACTTAGAAGCTTCATCTGAGTTCTACTATGGTGATTTTATTGTCTCCGCATACCGCAGTACGCGACATAGCTTTGCAGACGATAAGTACAACCGTTTCAGAGAGAAGAGCGGCCAATGTGACGATCGGGCTTTAAGTCGATTCGATAACAAATGACGAAAACGGACGGATTTCTCAGGTTTCTACTACATATGAACACATTTCACATTCTCCCGTGCCACGCGGCTGCTAGTCCTCCTTTAATGCAGAATCTTAGGGTCCTAGCTCATGTCCAAGGCACCAAAGCCAGCTAAAAAGTCAATAATCGATACCTAAAACTTGAATTGTACTACTTCTTACTGGCTGTTACATCAACTTAGAAGCTTCATCTGTGTTCTACCATGGTGCTTTTAGTGTCTCCGCACACCGCAGTACGCGACAGAGCTTTGCAGACGATAAGTACAACCGTTTCAGAGAAAAGATGGGGCCAATGTGACGATCTGGCTTTAAGTCGATTCGATAACAAATGACGAAAACGGACGGATTTCTCAGGTTTTTACTACATATGAACACTTTTCACATTCTCCCGTGCAACTCGGCTGCTAGTCCTCCTTTCATGCAGAACCTTAAGGTCCTAGCTCATGTCCAAGGCACCAAAGCCAGCTAAAAAGTCGATAATCGATACCTTAAACTTGAATTGTACTACTTCTTACTGGCTATTACATCATCATAGAAGCTTCATATGTGTTCGACTATGGTGCTTTTAGTGTCTCCGCATACCGCAGCACGGGACATAGCTTTGCAGATGATAAGTACAACCGTTTCAGAGAGAAGAGCGGCCAATGTGACGATCTGGCTTTAAGTCGATTCGATAACAAATGACGAATACGGACGTATTTCTCAGGTTTTTACTACATATGAACACATTTCACATTCTCCCGTACAACGCGGCTGCTAGTCCTCCTTTCATGCAGAATCTTAAGGTATTAGCTCATGTCCAAGGCACCAAAGCCAGCTAAAAAGTCAATAATCGATACCTAAAACTTGAATTGTACTACTTGTTACTGGCTATTACATCAACTTAGAAGCTTCATCTGTGTTCTACTATGGTGCTTTTAGTGTCTCCGCATACCGCAGCACGCGACATAGCTTTGAAGACGATAAGTACAACCGTTTCAGAGAGAAGAGCGTCCAATGTGACGATCTGGCTTTAAGTCGATTCGATAACAAATGACAAAAACGGACGGATTTCTCAGGTTTCTACTACATATGAACACATTTCACATTCTCCCGTGCAACGCGGCTGCTAGTCCGATTTAATGCAGAATCTTAAGGTCCTAGCTCATGTCCAAGGCACCAAAGCCAGCTAAAAAGTATATAATCGATACCTAAAACTTGAATTGTACTACTTCTTACTGGCTATTGCATCAACTTAGAAGCTTCATCTGTGTTCTACCATGGTGCTTTTAGTGTCTCCACACACCGCAGTACGCGACATAGCTTTGAAGACGACAAGTACAACCGTTTCAGAGAAAAGAGGGGCCAATGTGACGATCTGGCTTTAAGTCGATTCGATAACAAATGACGAAAACGGACGGATTTCTCAGGTTTTTACTACATATGAACACTTTTCACATTCTCCCGTGAAACTCGGCTGCTAGTCCTCCTTTCATGCAGAATCTTAAGGTCCTAGCTCATGTCCAAGGCACCAAAGCCAGCTAAAAAGTCAATAATCGATACCTAAAACTTGACTTGTACTACATCTTACTGCCTATTACATTAACTTAGAAGCTTAATCTGTGTTCTACTATGGTGCTTTTAGTGTCTCCGCATACCGCAGCACGCCACATAGCTTTGCAGACGATAAGTACAGCCGTTTCAGAGAGAAGAGCGGCCAAGTGACGATCTGGCTTTAAGGCGATTCGATAACAAATGACGAAAACGGACGGATTTCTCAGGTTTTTACTACATATGAACACTTTCCATATTGTCCCGTGCAACTCGGCTGCTAGTCCTCCTTTCATGCAGAATATTAAGGTCCTAGCTCATGTCCAAGGCACCAAATCCATCTAAGAAGTCAATAATCGATACCTAAAACTTGAAGTGTACTACTTCTTACTGGCTATTACATCGACTTAGAAGCTTTATGTGTGTTCTACTATGGTGATTTTATTGTCTCCGCATAACGCAGCACGCGACATAGCTTTGCAGACGATAAGTACAACCGTTTCAGAGAGAAGAGCGGCCTATGTGACGATCGGGCTTTAAGTCGATTCGATAGCAAATGACGAAAACGGACGGATTTCTCAGGTTTCTACTACATATGAACACTTTTCACATTCTCCCGTGCAACGAGGCTGCTAGTCCTCCTTTCATGCAGAATCTTAAGGTCCTAGCTCATGTCCAAGGCACCAAAGCCAGCTAAAAAGTCAATAATCGATACCTAAAACTTCAGTTGTACTACTTCTTACTGGCTATTACATCAACTTAGAAGCTTCATCTGTTTTATACTATGGTGCTTTTAGTGTCTGCGCATACCGCAGCACGCGACATAACTTTGCACACGATAAGTACAACCGTTTCAGAGAGAAGAGCGGCCAATGTGACGATCTGGCTTTAAGTCGATTCGATAACAAATGACGAAAACGGACGGATTTCTCAGGTTTTTACTACATATGAACACTTTTCACATTCTCCCGTGGAACTCGGCTGCTAGTCCTCCTTTCATGCAGAATCTTAAGGTCCTAGCTCATGCCCAAGGCACAAAAGCCAGCTAAAAAGTAAATAATCAGTACCTAAAACTTGAATTGTACTACTTCTTACTGGCTATTACATCAACTTAGAAGCTTCATCTGTGTTCTACTATGGTGCTTTTAGTGTCTCCGCATACCGCAGCACGCGACATAGCTTTGCAGATGATAAGTAGAACCGTTTCAGAGAGAAGAGCGGCCAATGTTACGATCTGGCTTCAAGTCGATTCGATAACAAATGACGAAAACGGACGGATTTCTCAGGTTTTTACTACATATGAACACTTTTCACATACTCCCGTGCAACTCGGCTGCTAGTCCTCCTTTCATGCAGAATCTTAAGGTCCTAGCTCATGTCCAAGGCACCAAAGCCAGCTAAGAAGTCAATAATCGATACCTAAAACTTGAATTGTACTACTTCTTACTGGCTATTACATCAACTTAGAAGCTTCATCTGTGTTCTACTATGGTGCTTTTAGTGTCTCCGCATGCCGCAGCACGCGACGTAGCTTTGAAGACGATAAGTACAACCGTTTCAGAGAGAAGAGCGGCCAATGTGACGATCTGGCTTTAAGTCGATTCGATAACAAATGACGAAAAAGGACGGATTTTTCAGGTTTTTACTACATATGAACACTTTTCACATTCTCCCGTGCAACTCGGCTGCTAGTCCTCCTTTCATGCAGAATCTTAAGGTCCTAGCTCATGTCCAAGGCACCAAAGCCAGCTAAGAAGTCAATAATCGATACCTAAAACTTGAATTGTACTACTTCTTACTGGCTATTACATCAACTTAGAAGCTTCATCTGTGTTCTACTATGGTGCTTTTAGTGTCTACCATACCGCAGCACGCGACATAGCTTTGCAGACGATAAGTACAACCGTTTCAGAGAGAAGAGCGGCCAATGTGACGATCTGGCTTTAAGTCGATTCGATAACAAATGACGAAAACGGACGGATTTCTCAGGTTTTTACTACATATGAACACTTTTCACATTCTCCCCTGCAACTCGGCTGCTAGTGCTCCTTTCATGCAGAATCTTAAGGTCCTAGCTCATGTCCAAGGAACCAAAGCCAGCTAAAAAGTCAATAATCGATACATAAAACTTGAATTGTACTACTTCTTACCTGCTATTACATCATCTTAGAAGCTTCATCTGTGTTCTACTATGGTGCTTTTAGTGTCTCCGCATACCGCAGCACGCGACAAAGCTTTCCAGACGATAAGTACAACCGTTTCAGAGAGAAGAGCGGCCAATGTGACGATCTGGCTTTAAGTCGATTCGATAACAAATGACGAAAACGGACGGATTTCTCAGGTTTTTACTACATATGAACACTTTTCACAATCTCGTATCCAACGCGGGTGCTAGTCCTCTTTTCATGCATAATCTTAAGGTCCTAGCTCATGTCCAAGGCACCAAAGCCAGCTAAAAAGTTAATATTCGATACATAAAACTTGAATTGTACTACTTCTTACTGGCTATTATATCATCATAGAAGCTTCATCTGTGTTCTACTATGGTGATTTTATTGTCTCCGCATACCGCAGCACGCGACATAGCTTTGCAGACGATATGTACAACCGTTTCAGAGAGAAGAGCGGCCAATGTGACGATCTGGCTGTAAGTCGATTCGATAACAAATGACGAAAACGGACGGATTTCTCAGGTTTTTACTACATATGAACACTTTTCACATTCTCCCGTGCAACTCGGCTGCTAGTCCTCCTTTCATGCAGAATCTTAAGGTCCTAGCTCATGTCCAAGGCACCAAAGCCAGCTAAAAAGTCAGTAATCGATACCTAAAACTTGAATTGTACTACTTCTTACTGGCTATTACATCAACTTAGAAGCTTCATCTGTGTTCTACTATGGTGCTTTTAGTGTCTCCGCATACCGCATCACGCGACATAGCTTTGCAGGCGATAAGTACAACCGTTCAGAGAGAAGAGCGGCCAATGTGACGATCGGGCTTTAAGTCGATTGGATAACAAATGACGAAAACGGACGGATTTCTCAGGTTTTTACTACATATGAACACATTACACATTCTCCCGTGCAACGCGGCTGCTAGTCCTCCTTTCATGCAGAATCTTAAGGTCCTAGCTCATGTCCAAGGCTCCAAAGCCAGCTAAAAAGTAAATAATCAGTACCTAAAACTTGAATTGTACTACTTCTTACTGGCTATTACATCAACTTAGAAGCTTCATCTGTGTTCTACTATGGTGCTTTTAGAGTCTCCGCATACCGCAGCACGCGACATAGCTTTGCAGACGATAAGTACAACCGTTTCAGAGAGAAGAGCGGCCAATGTGACGATCTGGCTTTAAGTCGATTCGATAACAAATGACGAAAACGGACGGATTTCTCAGGTTTTTACTACATATGAACACTTTTCACATTCTTCCCTGCAACTCGACTGCTAGTCCTCCTTTCATGCAGATTCTTAAGGTCCTAGCTCATGTCCAAGGCATCAAACCCAGCTAAAAAGTCAATAATCGATACCTAAAACCTGAATTGTACTACTTCTTACTGGCTATTACATCAAATTAGAAGCTTCATCTGTGTTCTACTGTGGTGGTTTCAGTGTCTCCGCCTACCGCAGCATACGACATAGCTTTGCAGACGATAAGTACAACCGTTTCAGAGAGAAGAGCGGCCAATGTGACGATCTGGCTTTAAGTTGATTCGATAACAAATGACGAAAACGGACGGATTTGTCAGGTTTTTACTACATATGAACACTTTTCACATTCTCCCGTGCAACTCGGCTGCTAGTCCTCCTTTCATGCAGAATCTTAAGGTCCTAGCTCATGTCCAAGGCACCAAAGCCAGCTAAAAAGTCAATAATCGATACCTAAAACTTGAATTGTACTACTTCTTACTGGCTATTACATCAACTTAAAAGCTTCATCTGTGTTCTACTATGGTGATTTTAGTGTCTCCGCATACCGCATCACGCGACATAGCTTTGCAGGCGATAAGTACAACCGTTTCAGAGAGAAGAGCGGCCAATGTGACGATCTGGGTTTAAGTCGATTCGATAACAAATGACGAAAACGGACGGATTTCTCAGGTTTTTACTACATATGAACACTATACACATTCTCTCATCCAACGCGGCTGCTAGTCCTCCTTTCATGCAGAATCTTAAGGTCCTAGCTCATGTCCAAGGCACCAAAGCCAGCTAAAAAGTCAATAATCAGTACCTAAAACTTGAATTGTACTACTTCTTACTGGCTATTACATCAACTTAGAAGCTTCAACTGTGTTCTACTATGGTGCTTTTAGTGTCTCCGCATACCGCAGCACGCGACATAGCTTTGCAGACGATAAGTACAGCCGTTTCCGAGAGAAGAGCGGCCAAGTGACGATCTGGCTTTAAGGCGATTCGATAACAAATGACGAAAACGGACGGATTTCTCAGGTTTTTACTACATATGAACACTTTTCATATTGTCCCGTGCAACTCGGCTGCTAGTCTTCCTTTCATGCAGAATCTTAACTTCCTAGCTCATGTCCAAGGCACCAAATCCATCTAAGAAGTCAATAATCGATACCTAAAACTTGAATTGACTACTTCTTACTGGCTATTACATCGACTTAGAAGCTTCATCTGTGTTCTACTATAGTTATTTTATTGTCTCCGCATACCGCAGCACGCGACATAGCTTTGCAGACGATAAGTACAACCGTTTCAGAGAGAAGAGCGGCCAATGTGACGATCTGGCTTTAAGTCGATTCGATAACAAATGACGAAAACGGACGGATTTCTCAGGTTTTTACTACATATGAACACTTTTCACATTCTCCCGTGCAACTCGGCTGCTAGTCCTCCTTTCATGCAGAATCTTAAGGTCCTAGCTCATGTCCAAGGCACCAAAGCCAGCTAAAAAGTAAATAATCAGTACCTAAAACTTGAATTGTACTACTTCTTACTGGCCATTACATCAACTTAGAAGCTTCATCTGTGTTCTACTATGGTGCTTTTAGTGTCTCCGCATACCGCAGCACGCGACATAGCTTTGAAGACGATAAGTACAACCGTTTCAGAGAGAAGAGCGGCCAATGTGACGATCTGGCTTTAAGTCGATTCGATAACAAATGACGAAAACGGACGGATTTCTCAGGTTTTTACTACATATGAACACTTTTCACATTCCCCCCTGCAACTCGGCTGCTAGTCCTCCTTTCATGCAGAATCTTAAGGTCCTAGCTCATGTCCAAAGCACCAAAGCCAGCTAAAAAGTCAATAATAGATACCTAAAACTTGAATTGTACTACTTCTTATTTGCTATTACATCATCTTAGAAGCTTCTTCTGTGTTCTACTATGGTGCTTTTAGTGTCTCCGCATACCGCAGCACGCGACAAAGCTTTCCAGACGATAAGTACAACCGTTTCAGAGAGAAGAGCAGCCAATGTGACGATCTGGCTTTAAGTCGATTCGGTAACAAATGACGAAAACGGACGGATTTCTCAGGTTTTTACTACATATGAACACTTTTCACATTGTCCCGTGCAACTCGGCTGCTAGTCCGCTTTTTGATGCAGAATCTTAAGGTCCTAGCTGATGTCCAAGGCACCAAAGCCAGCTAAAAAATCAATAATCGATACCTAAAACTTGAATTGTACTACTTCTTACTGGCTATTACATCAACTTAGAAGCTTCATCTGTGTTCTACTATGGTGCTTTTAGTGTCTCCGCATACCGCAGCACGCGACATAGCTTTGCAGACGATAAGTACAACCGTTTCAGAGAGAAGAGCGGACAATGTGACGATCTGGCTTTAAGTCGATTCGATAACAAATGACGAAAACGGACGGATTTCTCAGGTTTTTACTACATATGAACACTTTTCACATTCTCCCATCCAACGCGGCTGCTAGTCCTCCTTTCATGCAGAATCTTAACGTCCTACCTCATGTCCAAGGCACCAAAGCCAGCTAAAAAGTCAATAATCGATACCTAAAACTTGAATTGTACTACTTCTTACTGGCTATTACATCATCATAGAAGCTTCATCTGTGTTCTACTATGGTGCTTTTAGTGTCTCCGCATACCGCAGCACGCGACATAGCTTTACAGACGATAAGTACAACCGTTTCAGAGAGAAGAGCGGCCAATGTGACGATCTGGCTTTAAGTCGATTCGATAACAAATGACGAAAACGGACGGATTTCTCAGGTTTTTACTACATATGAACACTTTTCACATTCCCCCCTGCAACTCGGCTGCTAGTCCTCCTTTCATGCAGAATCTTAAGGTCCTAGCTCATGTCCAAAGCACCAAAGCCAGCTAAAAAGTCAATAATCGATACCTAAAACTTGAATTGTACTACTTCTTATTGGCTATTACATCATCTTAGAAGCTTCTTCTGTGTTCTACTATGGTGCTTTTAGTGTCTCCGCATACCGCAGCACGCCGCAAAGCTTTCCAGACGATAAGTACAACCGTTTCAGAGAGAAGAGCAGCCAATGTGACGATCTGGCTTTAAGTCGATTCGGTAAGAAATGACGAAAACGGACGGATTTCTCAGGTTTTTACTACATATGAACACTTTTCACATTGTCCCGTGCAACTCGGCTGCTAGTCCGCTTTTTGATGCAGAATCTTAAGGTCCTAGCTGATGTCCAAGGCACCAAAGCCAGCTAAAAAATCAATAATCGATACCTAAAACTTGAATTGTACTACTTCTTACTGGCTATTACATCAACTTAGAAGCTTCATCTGTGTTCTACTATGGTGCTTTTAGTGACTCCGAATACCGCATCACGCGACATAGCTTTGCAGGCGATAAGTACAACCGTTTCAGAGAGAAGAGCGGCCAATGTGACGATCTGGCTTTAAGTCGATTCGATAACAAATGACGAAAACGGACGGATTTCTCAGGTTTTTACTACATATGAACACTTCTCACATTGTCCCGTGCAACTCGGCTGCTAGTCCGCTTTTTGATGCAGAATCTTAAGGTCCTAGCTGATGTCCAAGGCACCAAAGCCAGCTAAAAAATCAATAATCGATACCTAAAACTTGAATTGTACTACTTCTTACTGGCTATTACATCAACTTAGAAGCTTCATCTGTGTTCTACTATGGTGCTTTTAGTGACTCCGAATACCGCATCACGCGACATAGCTTTGCAGGCGATAAGTACAACCGTTTCAGAGAGAAGAGCGGCCAATGTGACGATCTGGCTTTAAGTCGATTCGATAACAAATGACGAAAACGGACGGATTTCTCAGGTTTTTACTACATATGAACACTTTTCACATTCCCCCCTGCAACTCGGCTGCTAGTCCTCCTTTCATGCAGAATCTTAAGGTCCTAGCTCATGTCCAAAGCACCAAAGCCAGCTAAAAAGTCAATAATCGATACCTAAAACTTGAATTGTACTACTTCTTATTGGCTATTACATCATCTTAGAAGCTTCTTCTGTGTTCTACTATGGTGCTTTTAGTGTCTCCGCATACCGCAGCACGCCGCAAAGCTTTCCAGACGATAAGTACAACCGTTTCAGAGAGAAGAGCAGCCAATGTGACGATCTGGCTTTAAGTCGATTCGGTAACAAATGACGAAAACGGACGGATTTCTCAGGTTTTTACTACATATGAACACTTTTCACATTGTCCCGTGCAACTCGGCTGCTAGTCCGCTTTTTGATGCAGAATCTTAAGGTCCTAGCTGATGTCCAAGGCACCAAAGCCAGCTAAAAAATCAATAATCGATACCTAAAACTTGAATTGTACTACTTCTTACTGGCTATTACATCAACTTAGAAGCTTCATCTGTGTTCCACTATGGTGCTTTTAGTGACTCCGAATACCGCATCACGCGACATAGCTTTGCAGGCGATAAGTACAACCGTTTCAGAGAGAAGAGCGGCCAATGTGACGATCTGGCTTTAAGTCGATTCGATAACAAATGACGAAAACGGACGGATTTCTCAGGTTTTTACTACATATGAACACTTCTCACATTGTCCCGTGCAACTCGGCTGCTAGTCCGCTTTTTGATGCAGAATCTTAAGGTCCTAGCTGATGTCCAAGGCACCAAAGCCAGCTAAAAAATCAATAATCGATACCTAAAACTTGAATTGTACTACTTCTTACTGGCTATTACATCAACTTAGAAGCTTCATCTGTGTTCCACTATGGTGCTTTTAGTGACTCCGAATACCGCATCACGCGACATAGCTTTGCAGGCGATAAGTACAACCGTTTCAGAGAGAAGAGCGGCCAATGTGACGATCTGGCTTTAAGTCGATTCGATAACAAATGACGAAAACGGACGGATTTCTCAGGTTTTTACTACATATGAACACTTTTCACATTCTCCCATCCAACGCGGCTGCTAGTCCTCCTTTCATGCAGAATCTTAACGTCCTACCTCATGTCCAAGGCACCAAAGCCAGCTAAAAAGTCAATAATCGATACCTAAAACTTGAATTGTACTACTTCTTACTGGCTATTACATCATCATAGAAGCTTCATCTGTGTTCTACTATGGTGCTTTTAGTGTCTCCGCATACCGCAGCACGCGACATAGCTTTACAGACGATAAGTACAACCGTTTCAGAGAGAAGAGCGGCCAATGTGACGATCTGGCTTTAAGTCGATTCGATAACAAATGACGAAAACGGACGGATTTCTCAGGTTTTTACTACATATGAACACTTTTCACATTCTCCTATCCAACGCGGCTGCTAGTCCTCCTTTCATGCAGAATCTTAAGGTCCTAGCTCATGTCCAAGGCACCAAAACCAGCTAAAAAGTCAATAATCGATACCTAAAACTTGAATTTTACTACTTCTTACTGGCTATTACATCAACTTAGAAGCTTCATCTGTTTTCTACTATGGTGCTTTTAGTGTCTCCGCATTCCGGAGCACGAGACATAGCTTTGCAGACGATAATAACGACGATTTCAGAGAGAAGCACGGCAAATGTCATGATCTGGCTTTAAGTCTATTCGATAACAAATGACGAAAACGGACGGATTTGTCTGGTTTTTACTACATATGAACACTTTTCACATTCTCCCGTGCAACTCTGCTGCTAGTCCTCCTTTCATGCAGAATCTTAAGGTCGTAGCTCATGTCCAAGGCACCAAAGCCCGCTAAAAAGTCAATAATCGATACCTAAAACTTGAATTGTACTACTTCTTACTGGCTATTACATCATCTTAGAAGCTTCATCTGTGTTCTACTATGGTGCTTTTAGTGTCTCCGCATACCGCAGCACGCGACATAGCTTTGCAGACGATAAGTACAACCGTTTCAGAGAGAAGAGCGGCCAATGTGACGTTCTGGCTTTAAGTCGATTCGATAACAAATGACGAAAACGGACGGATTTCTCAGGTTTTTACTACATATGAACACTTTTCACATTCTCCCGTGCAACTCGGCTGCTAGTCCTCCTTTCATGCAGAATCTTAAGGTCCTAGCTCATGTCCAAGGCACCAAAGCCAGCTAAAAAGTCAATAATCGATACCTAAAACTTGAATTGTACTACTTCTTACTGGCTATTACATCATCTTAGAAGCTTCATCTGTGTTCTACTATGGTGCTTTTAGTGTCTCCGCATACCGCAGCACGCGACAAAGCTTTCCAGACGATAAGTACAACCGTTTCAGAGAGAAGAGCAGCCAATGCGACGATCGGGCTTTAAGTCGATTCGATAACAAATGACGAAAACGGACGGATTTCTCAGGTTTTTACTACATATGAACACTTTTCACATTCTCCCGTGCAACTCGGCTGCTAGTCCTCCTTTCATGCAGATTCTTAAGGTCCTAGCTCATGTCCAAGGCACCAAAGCCAGCTAAAAAGTCAATTATCGATACCTAAAACTTGAATTGTACTACTTCTTACTGGCTATTACATCATCTTAGAAGCTTCATCTGTGTTCTACCATGGTGCTTTTAGTGTCTCCGCATACCGCAGCACGCGACATAGCTTTGCAGACGATAAGTACAACCGTTTCAGAGAGAAGAGCGGCCAATGTGACGATCTGGCTTTAAGTCGATTCGATAACAAATGACGAAAACGGACGGATTTCTCAGGTTTTTACTACATATGAACACTTTTCACATTCTTCCCTGCAACTCGACTGCTAGTCCTCCTTTCATGCAGATTCTTAAGGTCCTAGCTCATGTCCAAGGCATCAAACCCAGCTAAAAAGTCAATAATCGATACCTAAAACCTGAATTGTACTACTTCTTACTGGCTATTACATCAAATTAGAAGCTTCATCTGTGTTCTACTGTGGTGGTTTCAGTGTCTCCGCCTACCGCAGCATACGACATAGCTTTGCAGACGATAAGTACAACCGTTTCAGAGAGAAGAGCGGCCAATGTGACGATCTGGCTTTAAGTTGATTCGATAACAAATGACGAAAACGGACGGATTTGTCAGGTTTTTACTACATATGAACACTTTTCACATTCTCCCGTGCAACTCGGCTGCTAGTCCTCCTTTCATGCAGAATCTTAAGGTCCTAGCTCATGTCCAAGGCACCAAAGCCAGCTAAAAAGTCAATAATCGATACCTAAAACTTGAATTGTACTACTTCTTACTGGCTATTACATCAACTTAAAAGCTTCATCTGTGTTCTACTATGGTGATTTTAGTGTCTCCGCATACCGCATCACGCGACATAGCTTTGCAGGCGATAAGTACAACCGTTTCAGAGAGAAGAGCGGCCAATGTGACGATCTGGGTTTAAGTCGATTCGATAACAAATGACGAAAACGGACGGATTTCTCAGGTTTTTACTACATATGAACACTATACACATTCTCTCATCCAACGCGGCTGCTAGTCCTCCTTTCATGCAGAATCTTAAGGTCCTAGCTCATGTCCAAGGCACCAAAGCCAGCTAAAAAGTCAATAATCAGTACCTAAAACTTGAATTGTACTACTTCTTACTGGCTATTACATCAACTTAGAAGCTTCAACTGTGTTCTACTATGGTGCTTTTAGTGTCTCCGCATACCGCAGCACGCGACATAGCTTTGCAGACGATAAGTACAGCCGTTTCCGAGAGAAGAGCGGCCAAGTGACGATCTGGCTTTAAGGCGATTCGATAACAAATGACGAAAACGGACGGATTTCTCAGGTTTTTACTACATATGAACACTTTTCATATTGTCCCGTGCAACTCGGCTGCTAGTCTTCCTTTCATGCAGATTCTTAACTTCCTAGCTCATGTCCAAGGCACCAAATCCATCTAAGAAGTCAATAATCGATACCTAAAACTTGAATTGACTACTTCTTACTGGCTATTACATCGACTTAGAAGCTTCATCTGTGTTCTACTATAGTTATTTTATTGTCTCCGCATACCGCAGCACGCGACATAGCTTTGCAGACGATAAGTACAACCGTTTCAGAGAGAAGAGCGGCCAATGTGACGATCTGGCTTTAAGTCGATTCGATAACAAATGACGAAAACGGACGGATTTCTCAGGTTTTTACTACATATGAACACTTTTCACATTCTCCCGTGCAACTCGGCTGCTAGTCCTCCTTTCAAGCAGAATCTTAAGGTCCTAGCTCATGTCCAAGGCACCAAAGCCAGCTAAAAAGTAAATAATCAGTACCTAAAACTTGAATTGTACTACTTCTTACTGGCCATTACATCAACTTAGAAGCTTCATCTGTGTTCTACTATGGTGCTTTTAGTGTCTCCGCATACCGCAGCACGCGACATAGCTTTGAAGACGATAAGTACAACCGTTTCAGAGAGAAGAGCGGCCAATGTGACGATCTGGCTTTAAGTCGATTCGATAACAAATGACGAAAACGGACGGATTTCTCAGGTTTTTACTACATATGAACACTTTTCACATTCCCCCCTGCAACTCGGCTGCTAGTCCTCCTTTCATGCAGAATCTTAAGGTCCTAGCTCATGTCCAAAGCACCAAAGCCAGCTAAAAAGTCAATAATAGATACCTAAAACTTGAATTGTACTACTTCTTATTGGCTATTACATCATCTTAGAAGCTTCTTCTGTGTTCTACTATGGTGCTTTTAGTGTCTCCGCATACCGCAGCACGCGACAAAGCTTTCCAGACGATAAGTACAACCGTTTCAGAGAGAAGAGCAGCCAATGTGACGATCTGGCTTTAAGTCGATTCGGTAACAAATGACGAAAACGGACGGATTTCTCAGGTTTTTACTACATATGAACACTTTTCACATTGTCCCGTGCAACTCGGCTGCTAGTCCGCTTTTTGATGCAGAATCTTAAGGTCCTAGCTGATGTCCAAGGCACCAAAGCCAGCTAAAAAATCAATAATCGATACCTAAAACTTGAATTGTACTACTTCTTACTGGCTATTACATCAACTTAGAAGCTTCATCTGTGTTCTACTATGGTGCTTTTAGTGTCTCCGCATACCGCAGCACGCGACATAGCTTTGCAGACGATAAGTACAACCGTTTCAGAGAGAAGAGCGGACAATGTGACGATCTGGCTTTAAGTCGATTCGATAACAAATGACGAAAACGGACGGATTTCTCAGGTTTTTACTACATATGAACACTTTTCACATTCTCCCATCCAACGCGGCTGCTAGTCCTCCTTTCATGCAGAATCTTAACGTCCTACCTCATGTCCAAGGCACCAAAGCCAGCTAAAAAGTCAATAATCGATACCTAAAACTTGAATTGTACTACTTCTTACTGGCTATTACATCATCATAGAAGCTTCATCTGTGTTCTACTATGGTGCTTTTAGTGTCTCCGCATACCGCAGCACGCGACATAGCTTTACAGACGATAAGTACAACCGTTTCAGAGAGAAGAGCGGCCAATGTGACGATCTGGCTTTAAGTCGATTCGATAACAAATGACGAAAACGGACGGATTTCTCAGGTTTTTACTACATATGAACACTTTTCACATTCCCCCCTGCAACTCGGCTGCTAGTCCTCCTTTCATGCAGAATCTTAAGGTCCTAGCTCATGTCCAAAGCACCAAAGCCAGCTAAAAAGTCAATAATCGATACCTAAAACTTGAATTGTACTACTTCTTATTGGCTATTACATCATCTTAGAAGCTTCTTCTGTGTTCTACTATGGTGCTTTTAGTGTCTCCGCATACCGCAGCACGCCGCAAAGCTTTCCAGACGATAAGTACAACCGTTTCAGAGAGAAGAGCAGCCAATGTGACGATCTGGCTTTAAGTCGATTCGGTAACAAATGACGAAAACGGACGGATTTCTCAGGTTTTTACTACATATGAACACTTTTCACATTGTCCCGTGCAACTCGGCTGCTAGTCCGCTTTTTGATGCAGAATCTTAAGGTCCTAGCTGATGTCCAAGGCACCAAAGCCAGCTAAAAAATCAATAATCGATACCTAAAACTTGAATTGTACTACTTCTTACTGGCTATTACATCAACTTAGAAGCTTCATCTGTGTTCTACTATGGTGCTTTTAGTGACTCCGAATACCGCATCACGCGACATAGCTTTGCAGGCGATAAGTACAACCGTTTCAGAGAGAAGAGCGGCCAATGTGACGATCTGGCTTTAAGTCGATTCGATAACAAATGACGAAAACGGACGGATTTCTCAGGTTTTTACTACATATGAACACTTCTCACATTGTCCCGTGCAACTCGGCTGCTAGTCCGCTTTTTGATGCAGAATCTTAAGGTCCTAGCTGATGTCCAAGGCACCAAAGCCAGCTAAAAAATCAATAATCGATACCTAAAACTTGAATTGTACTACTTCTTACTGGCTATTACATCAACTTAGAAGCTTCATCTGTGTTCTACTATGGTGCTTTTAGTGACTCCGAATACCGCATCACGCGACATAGCTTTGCAGGCGATAAGTACAACCGTTTCAGAGAGAAGAGCGGCCAATGTGACGATCTGGCTTTAAGTCGATTCGATAACAAATGACGAAAACGGACGGATTTCTCAGGTTTTTACTACATATGAACACTTTTCACATTCCCCCCTGCAACTCGGCTGCTAGTCCTCCTTTCATGCAGAATCTTAAGGTCCTAGCTCATGTCCAAAGCACCAAAGCCAGCTAAAAAGTCAATAATCGATACCTAAAACTTGAATTGTACTACTTCTTATTGGCTATTACATCATCTTAGAAGCTTCTTCTGTGTTCTACTATGGTGCTTTTAGTGTCTCCGCATACCGCAGCACGCCGCAAAGCTTTCCAGACGATAAGTACAACCGTTTCAGAGAGAAGAGCAGCCAATGTGACGATCTGGCTTTAAGTCGATTCGGTAACAAATGACGAAAACGGACGGATTTCTCAGGTTTTTACTACATATGAACACTTTTCACATTGTCCCGTGCAACTCGGCTGCTAGTCCGCTTTTTGATGCAGAATCTTAAGGTCCTAGCTGATGTCCAAGGCACCAAAGCCAGCTAAAAAATCAATAATCGATACCTAAAACTTGAATTGTACTACTTCTTACTGGCTATTACATCAACTTAGAAGCTTCATCTGTGTTCCACTATGGTGCTTTTAGTGACTCCGAATACCGCATCACGCGACATAGCTTTGCAGGCGATAAGTACAACCGTTTCAGAGAGAAGAGCGGCCAATGTGACGATCTGGCTTTAAGTCGATTCGATAACAAATGACGAAAACGGACGGATTTCTCAGGTTTTTACTACATATGAACACTTCTCACATTGTCCCGTGCAACTCGGCTGCTAGTCCGCTTTTTGATGCAGAATCTTAAGGTCCTAGCTGATGTCCAAGGCACCAAAGCCAGCTAAAAAATCAATAATCGATACCTAAAACTTGAATTGTACTACTTCTTACTGGCTATTACATCAACTTAGAAGCTTCATCTGTGTTCCACTATGGTGCTTTTAGTGACTCCGAATACCGCATCACGCGACATAGCTTTGCAGGCGATAAGTACAACCGTTTCAGAGAGAAGAGCGGCCAATGTGACGATCTGGCTTTAAGTCGATTCGATAACAAATGACGAAAACGGACGGATTTCTCAGGTTTTTACTACATATGAACACTTTTCACATTCTCCCATCCAACGCGGCTGCTAGTCCTCCTTTCATGCAGAATCTTAACGTCCTACCTCATGTCCAAGGCACCAAAGCCAGCTAAAAAGTCAATAATCGATACCTAAAACTTGAATTGTACTACTTCTTACTGGCTATTACATCATCATAGAAGCTTCATCTGTGTTCTACTATGGTGCTTTTAGTGTCTCCGCATACCGCAGCACGCGACATAGCTTTACAGACGATAAGTACAACCGTTTCAGAGAGAAGAGCGGCCAATGTGACGATCTGGCTTTAAGTCGATTCGATAACAAATGACGAAAACGGACGGATTTCTCAGGTTTTTACTACATATGAACACTTTTCACATTCTCCTATCCAACGCGGCTGCTAGTCCTCCTTTCATGCAGAATCTTAAGGTCCTAGCTCATGTCCAAGGCACCAAAACCAGCTAAAAAGTCAATAATCGATACCTAAAACTTGAATTTTACTACTTCTTACTGGCTATTACATCAACTTAGAAGCTTCATCTGTTTTCTACTATGGTGCTTTTAGTGTCTCCGCATTCCGGAGCACGAGACATAGCTTTGCAGACGATAATAACGACGATTTCAGAGAGAAGCACGGCAAATGTCATGATCTGGCTTTAAGTCTATTCGATAACAAATGACGAAAACGGACGGATTTGTCTGGTTTTTACTACATATGAACACTTTTCACATTCTCCCGTGCAACTCTGCTGCTAGTCCTCCTTTCATGCAGAATCTTAAGGTCGTAGCTCATGTCCAAGGCACCAAAGCCCGCTAAAAAGTCAATAATCGATACCTAAAACTTGAATTGTACTACTTCTTACTGGCTATTACATCATCTTAGAAGCTTCATCTGTGTTCTACTATGGTGCTTTTAGTGTCTCCGCATACCGCAGCACGCGACATAGCTTTGCAGACGATAAGTACAACCGTTTCAGAGAGAAGAGCGGCCAATGTGACGTTCTGGCTTTAAGTCGATTCGATAACAAATGACGAAAACGGACGGATTTCTCAGGTTTTTACTACATATGAACACTTTTCACATTCTCCCGTGCAACTCGGCTGCTAGTCCTCCTTTCATGCAGAATCTTAAGGTCCTAGCTCATGTCCAAGGCACCAAAGCCAGCTAAAAAGTCAATAATCGATACCTAAAACTTGAATTGTACTACTTCTTACTGGCTATTACATCATCTTAGAAGCTTCATCTGTGTTCTACTATGGTGCTTTTAGTGTCTCCGCATACCGCAGCACGCGACAAAGCTTTCCAGACGATAAGTACAACCGTTTCAGAGAGAAGAGCAGCCAATGCGACGATCGGGCTTTAAGTCGATTCGATAACAAATGACGAAAACGGACGGATTTCTCAGGTTTTTACTACATATGAACACTTTTCACATTCTCCCGTGCAACTCGGCTGCTAGTCCTCCTTTCATGCAGATTCTTAAGGTCCTAGCTCATGTCCAAGGCACCAAAGCCAGCTAAAAAGTCAATTATCGATACCTAAAACTTGAATTGTACTACTTCTTACTGGCTATTACATCATCTTAGAAGCTTCATCTGTGTTCTACCATGGTGCTTTTAGTGTCTCCGCATACCGCAGCACGCGACAAAGCTTTCCAGACGATAAGTACAACCGTTTCAGAGAGAAGAGCAGCCAATGTGACGATCTGGCTTTAAGTCGATTTGATAACAAATGACGAAAACGGACGGATTTCTCAGGTTTTTACTACATATGAACACTTTTCACATTGTTCCGTGCAACTCGGCTGCTAGTCCTCCTTTTGATGCAGAATCTTAAGGTCCTAGCTCATGTCCAAGGCACCAAAGCCAGCTAAAAAGTCAATAATCAGTACCTAAAACTTGAATTGTACTACTTCTTACTGGCTATTACATCAACTTAGAAGCTTCATCTGTGTTCTACTATGGTGCTTTTAGTGTCTCCGCATACCGCAGCACGCGACGTAGCTTTGAAGACGATAAGTACAACCGTTTCAGAGAGAAGAGCGGCCAATGTGACGATCTGGCTTTAAGTCGATTCGATAACAAATGACGAAAACGGACGGATTTCTCAGGTTTTTACTACATATGAATACTTTCCACATTCTCCCGTGCAACTCTGCTGCTAGTCCTCCTTTAATGCAGAATCTTAAGGTCCTAGCTCATGTCCAAGGCACCAAAGCCAGCTAAAAAGTCAATAATCGATACCTAAAACTTGAATTGTACTACATCTTACTTGCTATTACATCAACTTAGAAGCTTCATCTGTGTTCTACCATGGTGCTTTTAGTGTCTCCGCACACCGCAGTACGCGACATAGCTTTGCAGATGATAAGTACAACCGTTTCAGAGAAAAGAGGGGCCAATGTGACGATCTGGCTTTAAGTCGATTCGATAACAAATGACGAAAATGGACGGACCTCTCAGGTTTTTACTACATATGAACACTTTTCACATTCTCCCGTGCAACTCGGCTGCTAGTCCTCCTTTCATGCAGAATCTTAAGGTCCTAGCTCATGTCCAAGGCACCAAAGCCAGCGAAAAAGTCAATAATCAGTACCTAAAACTTGAACTGTACTACTTCTTACTGGCTATTACATCATCTTAGAAGCTTCATCTGTGTTCTACTATGGTGCTTTTAGTGTCTCCGCATACCGCAGCACGCGACAAAGCTTTCCAGACGATAAGTACAACCGTTTCAGAGAGAAGAGCAGCCAATGTGGCGATCTGGCTATAAGTCGATTCGATAACAAATGACGAAAACGGACGGATTTCTCAGGTTTTTACTACATATGAACACATTTCACATTCTCCCGTACAACGCGGCTGCTAGTCCTCCTTTCATGCAGAATCTTAAGGTCCTAGCTCATGTCCAAGGTACCAAAGCCAGCTAAAAAGTATATAATCGATACCTAAAACTTGAATTGTACTACTTCTTACTGGCTATTACATCAACTTAGAAGCTTCATCTGTGTTCTACTATGGTGCTTTTAGTGTCTCCGCATACCGCATCACGCGACATAGCTTTGCAGGCGATAAGTACAACCGTTTCAGAGAGAAGAGCGGCCAATGTGACGATCTGGCTTTAAGTCGATTCGATAACAAATGACGAAAACGGACGGATTTCTCAGGTTTTTACTACATATGAACACTTTTCACATTCTCCCATCCAACGCGGCTGCTAGTCCTCCTTTCATGCAGAATCTTAAGGTCCTAGCTCATGTCCAAGGCACCAAAGCCAGCTGAAAAGTCAATAATCGATACCTAAAACTTGAATTGTACTACTTCTTACTGGCTATTACATCATCATAGAAGCTTCATCTGTGTTCTACTATGGTGCTTTTAGTGTCTCCGCATACCGCAGCACGCATCATAGCTTTGCAGACGATAAGTACAACCGTTTCAGGGAGAAGAGCGGCCAATGTGACGATCTGGCTTTAAGTCGATTCGATAACAAATGACGAAAACGGACGGATTTCTCAGGTTTTTACTACATATGAACACCTTTCACATTCTCCCGTGCAACTCGGCTGCTAGTCCTCCTTTCATGCAGAATCTTAACGTCCTAGCAAATGCCCAAGGCACCAAAGCCAGCTACAAAGTCAATAATCCATACCTAAAACTTGAATTGTACTACTTATTGTCTATTACATCAACTTGAAAGCTTCATCTGTGTTCTACTATGTTGATTTTAGTGTCTCCGCATACCGCAGCACGCGACATAGCTTTGCAGACGATAAGTACAACCGTTTCAGACAGAAGAGCGGCCAATGTGACGATCTGGCTTTAAGTCGATTCGATAACAAATGACGAAAACGGACGGATTTCTCAGGTTTTTACTACATATGAACACTTTTCACATTCTCCCCTGCAACTCGGCTGCTAGTCCTCCTTTCATGCAGAATCTGAAGGTCCTAGTTCATGTCCAAGGCACCAAAGCCAGCTAAAAAGTCAATAATCCATACCTAAAACTTGAATTGTACTACTTCTTACTGGCTATTACATCATCTTAGAAGCTTCATCTGTGTTCTACTATGGTGCTTTTAGTGTCTCCGCATACCGCAGCACGCGACAAAGCTTTCCAGACGATAAGTACAACCGTTTCAGAGAGAAGAGCAGCCAATGTGACGATCTGGCTTTATGTCGATTCGATAACAAATGACGAAAACGGACGGATTTCTCAGGTTTTTACTACATATGAATACTTTTCACATTCTCCCGTGCAACTCGGCTGCTAGTCCTCCATTCATGCAGAATCTTAAGGTCCTAGCTCATGTCCAAGGCACCAAAGCCAGCTAAAAAGTCAATAATCGATACCTAAAACTTGAATTGTACTACTTCTTACTGGCTATTACATCAACTTAGAAGCTTCATCTGTGTTCTACTATGGTGCTTTTAGAGTCTCCGCATACCGCAGCACGCGACATAGCTTTGCAGACGATAAGTACAACCGTTTCAGAGAGAAGAGCGGCCAATGTGACGATCTGGCTTTAAGTCGAATCGATAACAAATGACGAAAACGGACGGATTTCTCAGGTTTTTACTACATATGAACACTTTTCACATTCTCCCGTGCAACTCGGCTGCTCGTCCTCCTTTCATGCAGAATCTTAAGGTCCGAGCTCATGTCCAAGGCACCAAAGCCAGCTAAAAAGTCAATAATCAGTACCTAAAACTTGAATTGTACTACTTCTTACTGGCTATTACATCGACTTAGAAGCTTCATCTGTGTTCTACTATGGTGATTTTATTGTCTCCGCATACCGCAGCACGCGACATAGCTTTGAAGACGATAAGTACAACCGTATCAGAGAGAAGAGCGGCCAATGTGACGATCGGGCTTTAAGTCGATTCGATAACAAATGACGAAAACGGACGGATATCTCAGGTTTCTACTACATATGAACACATTTCACGTTCTCCCGTGCAACACGGCTGCTAGTCCTCCTTTCATGCTGAATCTTAAGGTCCTAGCTCATGTCCAAGGCACCAAAGCCAGCTAAAAAGTCAATAATCGATACCTAAAACTTGAATTGTACTACTTCTTACTGGCTATTACATCAACTTAGAAGCTTCATCTGTGTTCTACCATGATGCTTTTAGTGTCTCCGCACACCGCAGCACGCGACATAGCTTTGCAGACGATAAGTACAACCGTTTCAGAGAGAAGAGCGGCCAATGTGACGATCTGGCTTTAAGTAGATTCGATAACAAATGACGAAAACGGACGGATTTCTCAGGTTTTTACTACATATGAACACTTTTCACATTCTCCCGTGCAACTCGGCTGCTAGTCCTCCTTTCATGCAGAATCTTAAGGTCCTAGCTCATGTCCAAGGCACCAAAGCCAGCTAAAAAGTCAATAATCGATACCTAAAACTGGAATTGTACTACTTCTTACTGGCTATCACATCAACTTAGAAGCTTCATCTGTGTTCTACTATGGTGCTTTTAGTGTCTCCGCATACCGCAGCACGCGACATAGCTCTGCAGACGATAAGTACAACCGTTTCAGACAGAAGAGCGGCCAATGTGACGATCTGGCTTTAAGTCGATTCGATAACAAATGACGAAAACGGACGGATTTCTCAGGTTTTCACTACATATGAACACTTTTCACATTGTCCCGTGCAACTTGGCTGCTAGTCCTCCTTTTGATGCAGAATCTTAAGGTCGTAGCTCATGTCCAAGACACCAAAGAAAGCTAAAAAATCAATAATCGATACCTAAAACTTTAATTGTACTACTTCTTACTGGCTATTACATCAACTTAGAAGCTTCATCTGTGTTCTACTATGGTGATTTTAGTGTCTCCGCATACCGCAGCACGCGACATAGCTTTGAAAACAATAAGTACAACCGTTTCAGACAGAAGAGCGGCCAATGTGACGATCTGGCTTTAAGTCGATTCGATAACAAATGACGAAAACGGACGGATTTCTCAGGTTTTTACTACATATGAACACTTTTCACATTCTCCCCTGCAACTCGGCTGCTAGTCCTCCTTTCATGCAGAATCTGAGGTTCCTAGTTCATGTCCAAGGCACCAAAGCCAGCTAAAAAGTCAATAATCGATACCTAAAACTTGAATTGTACTACTTCTTACTGGCTATTACATCATCTTAGAAGCTTCATCTGTGTTCTACTATGGTGCTTTTAGTGTCTCCGCATACCGCAGCACGCGACAAAGCTTTCCAGACGATAAGTACAACCGTTTCAGAGAGAAGAGCGGCCAATGTGACGATCTGGCTTTAAGTCGATTCGATAACAAATGACGAAAACGGACGGATTTCTCAGGTTTTTACTACATATGAACACTTTTCACATTGTCCCGTGCAACTCGGCTGCTAGTCCACCTTTTGATGCAGAATCTTAAGGTCCTAGCTCATGTCCAAGGCACCAAAGCCAGCTAAAAAATCAATAATCGATACCTAAAACTTGAATTGTACTACTTCTTACTGGCTATTACATCAACTTAGAAGCTTCATCTGTGTTCTACTATGATGCTTTTAGTGTCTCCGCATACCGCAGCACGCGACATAGCTTTGAAGACGATAAGTACAACCGTTTCAGAGAGAAGAGCCGCCAATGTGACGATCTGGCTTTAAGTCGATTCGATAACAAATGACGAAAACGGACGGATTTCTCAGGTTTTTACTACATATGAATCCTTTTCACATTCTCCCGTGCAACTCGGCTGCTGGTCCTCCTTTCATGCAGAATCTTAAGGTCCTAGCTCATGTCCAAGGCACCAAAGCCAGCTAAAAAGTCAATAATCGATAACTAAAACTTGAATTGTACTACTTCTTACTGGCTATTACATCAACTTAGAAGCTTCATCTGTGTTCTACTATGGTGCTTTTAGAGTCTCCGCATACCCCAGCACGCGACATAGCTTTGCAGACGATAAGTACAACCGTTTCAGAGAGAAGAGCGGCCAATGTGACGATCTGGCTTTAAGTCGATTCGATATCAAATGACGAAAACGGTCGGAGATCTCAGGTTTTTACTACATATGAACACTTTTCACAATATCTTGTGCAACTCGGCTGCTAGTCCTCCTTTCATGCAGAATCTTAAGGTCCTAGCTCATGTCCAAGGCACCAAAGCCAGCAAAAAGTCAATAATCGATACCTAAAACTTGAATTGTACTACTTCGTACTGGCTATTACATCAACTTAGAAGCTTCATCTGTGTTCTACTATGGTGCTTTTAGTGTCTCCGCATACCGCATCACGCGACATAGCTTTGCAGGCGATAAGTACAACCGTTTCAGAAAGAAGAGCGGCCAATGTGACGATCTGGCTTTAAGTCGATTCGATAACAAATGACGAAAACGGACGGATTTCTCAGGTTTTTACTACATATGAACACTTTTCACATTCTCCCGTGCAACTCGGCTGCTCGTCCTCCTTTCATGCAGAATCTTAAGGTCCTAGCTCATGTCCAAGGCACCAAAGCCAGCTAAAAAGTCAATAATCAGTACCTAAAACTTGAATTGTACTACTTCTTACTGGCTATTACATCGACTTAGAAGCTTCATCTGTGTTCTACTATGGTGATTTTATTGTCTCCGCATACCGCAGCACGCGACATAGCTTTGAAGACGATAAGTACAACCGTTTCAGAGAGAAGAGCGGCCAATGTGACGATCGGGCTTTAAGTCGATTCGATAACAAATGAAGAAAACGGACGGATATCTCAGGTTTCTACTACATATGAACACATTTCACATTCTCCCGTGCAACGCGGCTGCTAGTCCTCCTTTCATGCAGAATCTTAAGGTCCTAGCTCATGTCCAAGGCACCAAAGCCAGCTAAAAAGTCAATAATCGATACCTAAAACTTGAATTGTACTACTTCTTACTGGCTATTACATCAACTTAGAAGCTTCATCTGTGTTCTACCATGATGCTTTTAGTGTCTCCGCACACCGCAGCACGCGACATAGCTTTGCAGACGATAAGTACAACCGTTTCAGAGAAAAGAGTAGCCAATGTGACGATCTGGCTTTAAGTCGATTCGATAACAAATGACGAAAACGGACGGATTTCTCAGGTTTTTACTACATATGAACACTTTTCACATTCTCCCGTGCAACTCGGCTGCTAGTCCTCCTTTCATGCAGAATCTTAAGGTCCTAGCTCATGTCCAAGGCACCAAAGCCAGCTAAAAAGTCAATAATCGATACCTAAAACTTGAATTGTACTACTTCTTACTGGCTATCACATCAACTTAGAAGCTTCATCTGTGTTCTACTATGGTTCTTTTAGTGTCTCCGCATACCGCAGCACGCGACATAGCTCTGCAGACGATAAGTACAACCGTTTCAGACAGAAGAGCGGCCAATGTGACGATCTGGCTTTAAGTCGATTCGATAACAAATGACGAAAACGGACGGATTTCTCAGGTTTTTACTACATATGAACACTTTTCACATTGTCCCGTGCAACTCGGCTGCTAGTCCTCCTTTTGATGCAGAATCTTAAGGTCGTAGCTCATGTCCAAGACACCAAAGAAAGCTAAAAAATCAATAATCGATACCTAAAACTTGAATTGTACTACTTCTTACTGGCTATTACATCAACTTAGAAGCTTCATCTTTGTTCTACTATGGTGCTTTTAGTGTCTCCGCATACCGCAGCACGCGACATAGCTTTGAAAACAATAAGTACAACCGTTTCAGAGAGAAGAGCGGCCAATGTGACGATCTGGCTTTAAGTCGATTCGATAACAAATGACGAAAACGGACGGATTTCTCAGGTTTTTACTACATATGAATACTTTTCACATTCTCCCGTGCAACTCGGCTGCTAGTCCTCCTTTAATGCAGAATCTTAACGTCCTACCTCATGTCCAAGGCACCAAAGCCAGCTAAAAAGTCAATAATCGATACCTAAAACTTGAATTGTACTACTTCTTACTGGCTATTACATCAACTTAGAAGCTTCATCTGTGTTCTACTATGGTGCTGTTAGTGTCTCCGCATACCGCATCACGCGACATAGCTTTGCAGGCGATAAGTACAACCGTTTCAGAGAGAAGAGCGGCCAATGTGACGATCTGGCTTTAAGTCGATTCGATAACAAATGACGAAAACGGACGGATTTCTCAGGTTTTTACTACATATGAACACTTTTCACATTCTCCCTTCCAACGCGGCTGCTAGTCCTCCTTTCATGCAGAATCTTAAGGTCCTAGCTCATGTCCAAGGCACCAAAGCCAGGTAACAGTCAATAATCGATACCTAAAACTTGAATTGTACTACTTCTCACTGGCTATTACATCATCATAGAAGCTTCATCTGTGTTCTACTATGGTGCTCTTAGTGTCTCGGCATACCGCAGCACGCGACATAGCTTTGCAGACGATAAGTACAACCGTTTCAGAGAGAAGAGCGGCCAATGTGACGATCTGGCTTTAAGTCGATTCGATAACAAATGACGAAAACGGACGGATTTCTCAGGTTTTTACTACATATGAACACTTTTCACATTGTCCCGTGCAACTCGGCTGCTAGTCCTCATTTTGATGCAGAATCTTAAGGTCCTAGCTCATGTCCAAGGCATCAAAGCCACCTAAAAAATCAATAATCGATACCTAAAACTTGAATTGTACTACTTCTTACTGGCTATTACATCAACTTAGAAGCTTCATCTGTGTTCTACTATGGTGCTTTTAGTGTCTCCGCATACCGCAGCACGCGACATAGCTTTGCAGACGATAAGTACAACCGTTTCAGAGAAAAGAGGGGCCAATGTGACGATCTGGCTTTAAGTCGATTCGATAACAAATGACGAAAACGGACGGATTTCTCATGTTTTTACTACATATGAACACTTTTCACATTCTCCCGTGCAACTCGGCTGCTAGTCCTCCTTTCATGCAGAATCTTAAGGTCCTAGCTCATGTCCAAGGCACCAAAGCCACCTAAAAAGTCAATAATCGATACCTAAAACTGGAATTGTACTACTTCTTACTGGCTATCACATCAACTTAGAAGCTTCATCTGTGTTCTACTATGGTGCTTTTAGTGTCTCCGCATACCGCAGCACGCGACATAGCTCTGCAGACGATAAATACAACCGTTTCAGACAGAAGAGCGGCCAATGTGACGATCTGGCTTTAAGTCGATTCGATAACAAATGACGAAAACGGACGGATTTCTCAGGTTTTTACTACATATGAACACTTTTCACATTGTCCCGTGCAACTCGGCTGCTAGTCCTCCTTTTGATGCAGAATCTTAAGGTCGTAGCTCATGTCCAAGACACCAAAGAAAGCTAAAAAATCAATAATCGATACCTAAAACTTGAATTGTAATACTTCTTACTGGCTATTACATCAACTTAGAAGCTTCATCTGTGTTCTACTATGGTGCTTTTAGTGTCTCCGCATACCGCAGCACGCGACATAGCTTTGAAAACGATAAGTACAACCGTTTCAGAGAGAAGAGCGGCCAATGTGACGATCTGGCTTTAAGTCGATTCGATAACAAATGACGAAAACGGACGGATTTCTCAGGTTTTTACTACATATGAATACTTTTCACATTCTCCCGTGCAACTCGGCTGCTAGTCCTCCTTTAATGCAGAATCTTAAGGTCCTAGCTCATGTCCAAGGCACCAAAGCCAGCTAAAAAGTCAATAATCGATACCTAAAACTTGAATTGTACTACTTCTTACTGGCTATTACATCAACTTAGAAGGTTCATCTGTGTTCTACTATGGTGCTGTTAGTGTCTCCACATACCGCATCACGCGACATAGCTTTGCAGGCGATAAGTACAACAGTTTCAGAGAGAAGAGCGGCCAATGTGACGATCTGGCTTTAAGTCGATTCGATAACAAATGACGAAAACGGACGGATTTCTCAGGTTTTTACTACATATGAACACTTTTCACATTCTCCCATCCAACGCGGCTGCTAGTCCTCCTTTCATGCAGAATCTTAAGGTCCTAGCTCATGTCCAAGGCACCAAAGCCAGCTAAAAAGTCAATAATCGATACCTAAAACTTGAATTGTACTACTTCTCACTGGCTATTACATCATCATAGAAGCTTCATCTGTGTTCTACTATGGTGCTTTTAGTGTCTCCGCATACCGCAGCACGCGACATAGCTTTGCAGACGATAAGTACAACCGTTTCAGAGAGAAGAGCGGCCAATGTGACGATCTGGCTTTAAGTCGATTCAATAACAAATGACGAAAACGGACGGATTTCTCAGGTTTTTACTACATATGAACACTTTTCACATTGTCCCGTGTAACTCGGCTGCTAGTCCTCATTTTGATGCAGAATCTTAATTTCCTAGCTCATGTCCAAGGCATCAAAGCCACCTAAAAAATCAATAATCGATACCTAAAACTTGAATTGTTCTACTTCTTACTGGCTATTACATCAACTTAGAAGCTTCATCTGTGTTCTACTATGGTGCTTTTAGTGTCTCCGCATACCGCAGCACGCGACAAAGCTTTCCAGACGATAAGTACAACCGTTTCAGAGAGAAGAGCGGCCAATGTGACGATCTGGCTTTAAGTCGATTCGATAACAAATGACGAAAACGGACGGATTTCTCAGGTTTTTACTACATATGAACACATTTCACATTCTCCCGTACAACGCGACTGCTAGTCCTCCTTTCATGCAGAATCTTAAGGTCCTAGCTCATGTCCAAGGCACCAAAGCCAGCTAAAAAGTATATAATCGATACCTAAAACTTGAATTGTACTACTTCTTACTGGCTATTACATCAACTTAGAAGCTTCATCTGTGTTCTACTATGGTGCGTTTAGTGTCTCCGAATACCGCATCACGCGACATAGCTTTGCAGGCGATAAGTACAACCGTTTCAGAGAGAAGAGCGGCCAATGTGACGATCTGGCTTTAAGTCGATTCGATAACAAATGACGAAAACGGACGGATTTCTCAGGTTTTTACTACATATGAACACTTTTCACTTTCTCCCATCCAACGCGGCTGCTAGTCCTCCTTTCATGCAGAATCTTAAGGTCCTAGCTCATGTCCAAGGCACCAAAGCCAGCTAAAAAGTCAATAATCGATACCTAAAACTTGAATTGTACTACTTCTTACTGGCTATTACATCATCATAGAAGCTTCATCTGTGTTCTACTATGGTGCTTTTAGTGTCTCCGCATACCGCAGCACGTATCATAGCTTTGCAGACGATAAGTAGAACCGTTTCAGAGAGAAGAGCGGCCAATGTGACGATCTGGCTTTAAGTCGATTCGATAACAAATGACGAAAACGGACGGATTTCTCAGGTTTTTACTACATATGAATACTTTTCACATTCTCCCGTGCAACTCGGCTGCTAGTCCTCCTTTCATGCAGAATCTTAACGTCCTAGCTCATGTCCAGGGCACCAAAGCCAGCTAAAAAGTCAATAATCGATACCTAAAACTTTAATTGTACTACTTCTTACTGGCTATTACATCAACTTAGAAGCTTCATCTGTGTTCTACTATGGTGCTTTTAGTGTCTCCGCATACCGCATCACGCGACATAGCTTTGCAGGCGATAAGTACAACCGTTTCAGAGAGAAGAGCGGCCAATGTGACGATCTGGCTTTAAGTCGCTCGATAACAAATGACGAAAACGGACGGATTTCTCAGGTTTTTACTACATATGAACACTTTTCACATTCTCCCGTGCAACTCGGCTGCTAGTCCTCCTTTCATGCAGAATCTTAAGGTCCTAGCTCATGTCCAAGGCACCAAAGCCAGCTAAAAAGTCAATAATCCATACCTAAAACTTGAATTGTACTACGTCTTACTGGCTATTACATCATCATAGAAGCTTCATCTGTGTTCTACTATGGTGCTTTTAGTGTCTTCGCATACCGCAGCACGCGACATAGCTTTGAAGACGATAAGTACAACCGTTTCAGAGAGAAGAGCGGCCAATGTGACGATCGGGCTTTAAGTCGATTCGATAACAAATGACGAAAACGGACGGATATCTCAGGTTTCTACTACATATGAACACATTTCACATTCTCCCGTGCAACGCGGCTGCTAGTCCTCCTTTCATGCAGAATCTTAAGGTCCTAGCTCATGTCCAAGGCACCAAAGCCAGCTAAAAAGTCAATAATCGATACCTAAAACTTGAATTGTACTACTTCTTAGTGGCTATTACATCAACTTAGAAGCTTCATCTGTGTTCTACCATGATGCTTTTAGTGTCTCCGCACACCGCAGCACGCGACATAGCTTTGCAGACGATAAGTACAACCGTTTCAGAGAAAAGAGGGGCCAATGTGACGATCTGGCTTTAAGTCGATTCGATAACAAATGACGATAACGGACGGATTTCTCAGGTTTTTACTACATATGAACACTTTTCACATTCTCCCGTGCAACTCGGCTGCTAGTCCTCCTTTCATGCAGAATCTTAAGGTCCTAGCTCATGTCCAAGGCACCAAAGCCAGCTAAAAAGTCAATAATCGATACCTAAAACTGGAATTGTACTACTTCTTACTGGCTATGACATCAACTTAGAAGCTTCATCTGTGTTCTACTATGGTGCTTTTAGTGTCTCCGCATACCGCAGCACGCGACATAGCTCTGCAGACGATAAGTACAACCGTTTCAGACAGAAGAGCGGCCAATGTGACGATCTGGCTTTAAGTCGATTCGATAACAAATGACGAAAACGGACGGATTTCTCAGGTTTTTACTACATATGAACACTTTTCACATTGTCCCGTGCAACTCGGCTGCTAGTCCTCCTTTTGATGCAGAATCTTAAGGTCGTAGCTCATGTCCAAGACACCAAAGAAAGCTAAAAAATCAATAATCGATACCTAAAACTTGAATTGTACTACTTCTTACTGGCTATTACATCAACTTAGAAGCTTCATCTGTGTTCTACTATGGTGCTTTTAGTGTCTCCGCATACCGCAGCACGCGACATAGCTTTGAAAACGATAAGTACAACCGTTTCAGAGAGAAGAGCGGCCAATGTGACGATCTGGCTTTAAGTCGATTCGATAACAAATGACGAAAACGGACGGATTTCTCAGGTTTTTACTACATATGAATACTTTTCACATTCTCCCGTGCAACTCGGCTGCTAGTCCTCCTTTAATGCAGAATCTTAAGGTCCTAGCTCATGTCCAAGGCACCAAAGCCAGCTAAAAAGTCAATAATCGATACCTAAAACTTGAATTGTACTACTTCTTACTGGCTATTACATCAACTTAGAAGCTTCATCTGTGTTCTACTATGGTGCTGTTAGTGTCTCCGCATACCGCATCACGCGACATAGCTTTGCAGGCGATAAGTACAACCGTTTCAGAGAGAAGAGCGGTCATTGTGACGATCTGGCTTTAAGTCGATTCGATAACAAATGATGAAAACGGACAGATTTCTCAGGATTTTACTACATATGAACACTTTTCACATTCTCCCTTCCAACGCGGCTGCTAGTCCTCCTTTCATGCAGAATCTTAAGGTCCTAGCTCATGTCCAAGGCACCAAAGCCAGCTAAACAGTCAACAATCGATACCTAAAACTTGAATTGTACTACTTCTCACTGGCTATTACATCATCATAGAAGCTTCATCTGTGTTCTACTATGGTGCTTTTAGTGTCTCCGCATACCGCAGCACGCGACATAGCTTTGCAGACGATAAGTACAACCGTTGCAGAGAGAAGAGCGGCCAATGTGACGATCTGGCTTTAAGTCGATTCGATAACAAATGACGAAAACGGACGGATTTCTCAGGTTTTTACTACATATGAACACTTTTCACATTGTCCCGTGCAACTCGGCTGCTAGTCCTCATTTTGATGCAGAATCTTAAGGTCCTAGCTCATGTCCAAGGCATCAAAGCCACCTAAAAAATCAATAATCGATACCTAAAACTTGAATTGTACTACTTCTTACTGGCTATTACATCAACTTAGAAGCTTCATCTGTGTTCTACTATGGTGCTTTTAGTGTCTCCGCATACCGCAGCACGCGACATAGCTTTGCAGACGATAAGTACAACCGTTTCAGAGAAAAGAGGGGCCAATGTGACGATCTGGCTTTAAGTCGATTCGATAACAAATGACGAAAACGGACGGATTTCTCAGGTTTTTACTACATATGAACACTTTTCACATTCTCCCGTGCAACTCGGCTGCTAGTGCTCCTTTCATGCAGAATCTTAAGGTCCTAGCTCATGTCCAAGGCACCAAAGCCAGCTAAAAAGTCAATAATCGATACCTAAAACTGGAATTGTACTACTTCTTACTGGCTATCACATCAACTTAGAAGCTTCATCTGTGTTCTACTATGGTGCTTTTAGTGTCTCCGCATACCGCAGCACGCGACATAGCTCTGCAGACGATAAGTACAACCGTTTCAGACAGAAGAGCGGCCAATGTGACGATCTGGCTTTAAGTCGATTCGATAACAAATGACGAAAACGGACGGATTTCTCAGGTTTTTACTACATATGAACACTTTTCACATTGTCCCGTGCAACTCGGCTGCTAGTCCTCCTTTTGATGCAGAATCTTAAGGTCGTAGCTCATGTCCAAGACACCAAAGAAAGCTAAAAAATCAATAATCGATACCTAAAACTTGAATTGTAATACTTCTTACTGGCTATTACATCAACTTAGAAGCTTCATCTGTGTTCTACTATGGTGCTTTTAGTGTCTCCGCATACCGCAGCACGCGACATAGTTTTGAAAACGATAAGTACAACCGTTTCAGAGAGAAGAGCGGCCAATGTGACGATCTGGCTTTAAGTCGAATCGATAACAAATGACGAAAACGGACGGATTTCTCAGGTTTTTACTACATATGAATACTTTTCACATTCTCCCGTGCAACTCGGCTGCTAGTCCTCCTTTAATGCAGAATCTTAAGGTCCTAGCTCATGTCCAAGGCACCAAAGCCAGCTAAAAAGTCAATAATCGATACCTAAAACTTGAATTGTACTACTTCTTACTGGCTATTACATCAACTTAGAAGCTTCATCTGTGTTCTACTATGGTGCTGTTAGTGTCTCCACATACCGCATCACGCGACATAGCTTCGCAGGCGATAAGTACAACCGTTTCAGAGAGAAGAGCGGCCAATGTGACGATCTGGCTTTAAGTCGATTCGATAACAAATGACGAAAACGGACGGATTTCTCAGGTTTTTACTACATATGAACACTTTTCACATCCTCCCATCCAACGCGGCTGCTAGTCCTCCTTTCATGCAGAATCTTAAGGTCCTAGCTCATGTCCAAGGCACCAAAGCCAGCTAAAAAGTCAATAATCGATACCTAAAACTTGAATTGTACTACTTCTCACTGGCTATTACATCATCATAGAAGCTTCATCTGTGTTCTACTATGGTGCTTTTAGTGTCTCCGCATACCGCAGCACGCGACATAGCTTTGAAGACGATAAGTACAACCGTTTCAGAGAGAAGAGCGGCCAATGTGACGATCTGGCTTTAAGTCGATTCAATAACAAATGACGAAAACGGACGGATTTCTCAGGTTTTTACTACATATGAACACTTTTCACTTTCTCCCATCCAACGCGGCTGCTAGTCCTCCTTTCATGCAGAATCTTAAGGTCCTAGCTCATGTCCAAGGCACCAAAGCCAGCTAAAAAGTCAATAATCGATACCTAAAACTTGAATTGTACTACTTCTTACTGGCTATTACATCAACTTAGAAGCTTCATCTGTGTTCTACTATGGTGCTTTTAGTGTCTCCGCATATCGCATCACGCGACATAGCTTTGCAGGCGATAAGTACAACCGTTTCAGAGAGAAGAGCGGCCAATGTGACGATCTGGCTTTAAGTCGATTCGATAACAAATGACGAAAACGGACGGATTTCTCAGGTTTTTACTACATATGAACACTTTTCACATTGTCCCGTGCAACTCGGCTGCTAGTCCTCCTTTTGATGCAGAATCTTAAGGTCGTAGCTCATGTCCAAGACACCAAAGAAAGCTAAAAAATCAATAATCGATACCTAAAACTTGAATTGTAATACTTCTTACTGGCTATTACATCAACTTAGAAGCTTCATCTGTGTTCTACTATGGTGCTTTTAGTGTCTCCGCATACCGCAGCACGCGACATAGTTTTGAAAACGATAAGTACAACCGTTTCAGAGAGAAGAGCGGCCAATGTGACGATCTGGCTTTAAGTCGATTCGATAACAAATGACGAAAACGGACGGATTTCTCAGGTTTTTACTACATATGAACACATTTCACATTCTCCCGTACAACGCGGCTGCTAGTCCTCCTTTCATGCAGAATCTTAAGGTCCTAGCTCATGTCCAAGGCACCAAAGCCAGCTAAAAAGTATATAATCGATACCTAAAACTTGAATTGTACTACTTCTTACTGGCTATTACATCAACTTAGAAGCTTCATCTGTGTTCTACTATGGTGCTTTTAGTGTCTCCGCATATCGCATCACGCGACATAGCTTTGCAGGCGATAAGTACAACCGTTTCAGAGAGAAGAGCGGCCAATGTGACGATCTGGCTTTAAGTCGATTCGATAACAAATGACGAAAACGGACGGATTTCTCAGGTTTTTACTACATATGAACACTTTTCACTTTCTCCCATCCAACGCGGCTGCTAGTCCTCCTTTCATGCAGAATCTTAAGGTCCTAGCTCATGTCCAAGGCACCAAAGCCAGCTAAAAAGTCAATAATCGATACCTAAAACTTGAATTGTACTACTTCTTACTGGCTATTACATCAACTTAGAAGCTTCATCTGTGTTCTACTATGGTGCTTTTAGTGTCTCCGCATACCGCAGCACGTGACATAGCTTTGCAGACGATAAGTAGAACCGTTTCAGAGAGAAGAGCGGCCAATGTGACGATCTGGCTTTAAGTCGATTCGACAACAAATGACGAAAACGGACGGATTTCTCAGGTTTTTACTACATATGAACACCTTTCACATTCTCCCGTGCAACTCGGCTTCTAGTCCCCCTTTCATGCAGAATCTTAAGGTCCTAGCTCATGCCCAAGGCACCAAAGCCTGCTAAAAAGTCAATAATCCATACCTAAAACTTGAATTGTACTACTTCTTATTGTCTATTACATCAACTTGAAAGCTTCATCTGTGTTCTACTATGTTGATTTTAGTGTCTCCGCATACCGCAGCACGCGACATAGCTTTGCAGACGATAAGTACAACCGTTTCAGACAGAAGAGCGGCCAATGTGACGATCTGGCTTTAAGTCGATTCGATAACAAATGACGAAAACGGACGGATTTCTCAGGTTTTTACTACATATGAACACTTTTCACATTCTCCCCTGCAACTCGGCTGCTAGTCCTCCTTTCATGCAGAATCTTAAGGTCCTAGTTCATGTCCAAGGCACCAAAGCCAGCTAAAAAGTCAATAATCGATACTTAAAACTTGAATTGTACTACTTCTTACTGGCTATTACATCATCTTAGAAGCTTCATCTGTGTTCTACTATGGTGCTTTTAGTGTCTCCGCATACCGCAGCACGCGACAAAGCTTTGCAGACGATATGTACAACCGTTTCAGAGAGAAGAGCAGCCAATGTGACGATCTGGCTTTAAGTCGATTCGATAACAAATGACGAAAACGGACGGATTTCTCAGGTTTTTACTACATATGAACACTTTTCACATTCTCCCGTGCAACTCGGCTGCTAGTGCTCCTTTAATGCAGAATCTTAAGGTCCTAGCTCATGTCCAAGGCACCAAAGCCAGCTAAAAAGTCAATAATCGATACCTAAAACTTGAATTGTACTACTTCTTACTGGCTATTACATCAACTTAGAAGCTTCATCTGTGTTCTACTATGGTGCTGTTAGTGTCTCCACATACCGCATCACGCGACATAGCTTTGCAGGCGATAAGTACAACAGTTTCAGAGAGAAGAGCGGCCAATGTGACGATCTGGCTTTAAGTCGATTCGATAACAAATGACGAAAACGGACGGATTTCTCAGGTTTTTACTACATATGAACACTTTTCACATTCTCCCATCCAACGCGGCTGCTAGTCCTCCTTTCATGCAGAATCTTAAGGTCCTAGCTCATGTCCAAGGCACCAAAGCCAGCTAAAAAGTCAATAATCGATACCTAAAACTTGAATTGTACTACTTCTCACTGGCTATTACATCATCATAGAAGCTTCATCTGTCTTCTACTATGGTGCTTTTAGTGTCTCCGCATACCGCAGCACGCGACATAGCTTTGCAGACGATAAGTACAACCGTTTCAGAGAGAAGAGCGGCCAATGTGACGATCTGGCTTTAAGTCGATTCAATAACAAATGACGAAAACGGACGGATTTCTCAGGTTTTTACTACATATGAACACTTTTCACATTGTCCCGTGTAACTCGGCTGCTAGTCCTCATTTTGATGCAGAATCTTAAGGTCCTAGCTCATGTCCAAGGCATCAAAGCCACCTAAAAAATCAATAATCGATACCTAAAACTTGAATTGTACTACTTCTTACTGGCTATTACATCAACTTAGAAGCTTCATCTGTGTTCTACTATGGTGCTTTTAGTGTCTCCGCATACCGCAGCACGCGACAAAGCTTTCCAGACGATAAGTACAACCGTTTCAGAGAGAAGAGCGGCCAATGTGACGATCTGGCTTTAAGTCGATTCGATAACAAATGACGAAAACGGACGGATTTCTCAGGTTTTTACTACATATGAACACATTTCACATTCTCCCGTACAACGCGACTGCTAGTCCTCCTTTCATGCAGAATCTTAAGGTCCTAGCTCATGTCCAAGGCACCAAAGCCAGCTAAAAAGTATATAATCGATACCTAAAACTTGAATTGTACTACTTCTTACTGGCTATTACATCAACTTAGAAGCTTCATCTGTGTTCTACTATGGTGCTTTTAGTGTCTCCGCATACCGCATCACGCGACATAGCTTTGCAGGCGATAAGTACAACCGTTTCAGAGAGAAGAGCGGCCAATGTGACGATCTAGCTTTAAGTCGATTCGATAACAAATGACGAAAACGGACGGATTTCTCAGGTTTTTACTACATATGAACACTTTTCACTTTCTCCCATCCAACGCGGCTGCTAGTCCTCCTTTCATGCAGAATCTTAAGGTCCTAGCTCATGTCCAAGGCACCAAAGCCAGCTAAAAAGTAAATAATCGATACCTAAAACTTGAATTGTACTACTTCTTACTGGCTATTACATCATCATAGAAGCTTCATCTGTGTTCTACTATGGTGCTTTTAGTGTCTCCGCATACCGCAGCACGCATCATAGCTTTGCAGACGATAAGTAGAACCGTTTCAGAGAGAAGAGCGGCCATTGTGACGATCTGGCTTTAAGTCGATTCGATAACAAATGACGAAAACGGACGGATTTCTCAGGTTTTTACTACATATGAATACTTTTCACATTCTCCCGTGCAACTCGGCTGCTAGTCCTCCTTTAATGCAGAATCTTAAGGTCCTAGCTCATGTCCAGGGCACCAAAGCCAGCTAAAAAGTCAATAATCGATACCTAAAACTTGAATTGTACTACTTCTTACTGGCTATTACATCAACTTAGAAGCTTCATCTGTGTTCTACTATGGTGCTGTTAGTGTCTCCGCATACCGCATCACGCGACATAGCTTTGCAGGCGATAAGTACAACCGTTTCAGAGAGAAGAGCGGCCAATGTGACGATCTGGCTTTAAGTCGATTCGATAACAAATGACGAAAACGGACGGATTTCTCAGGTTTTTACTACATATGAACACTTTTCACATTCTCCCGTGCAACTCGGCTGCTAGTCCTCCTTTCATGCAGAATCTTAAGGTCCTAGCTCATGTCCAAGGCACCAAAGCCAGCTAAAAAGTCAATAATCGATACCTAAAACTTGAATTGTACTACTTCTTACTGGCTATTACATCAACTTAGAAGCTTCATCTGTGTTCTACTATGGTGCTGTTAGTGTCTCCACATACCGCATCACGCGACATAGCTTCGCAGGCGATAAGTACAACCGTTTCAGAGAGAAGAGCGGCCAATGTGACGATCTGGCTTTAAGTCGATTCGATAACAAATGACGAAAACGGACGGATTTCTCAGGTTTTTACTACATATGAACACTTTTCACATTCTCCCATCCAACGCGGCTGGTAGTCCTCCTTTCATGCAGAATCTTAAGGTCCTAGCTCATGTCCAAGGCACCAAAGCCAGCTAAAAAGTCAATAATCGATACCTAAAACTTGAATTGTACTACTTCTCACTGGCTATTACATCATCATAGAAGCTTCATCTGTGTTCTACTATGGTGCTTTTAGTGTCTCCGCATACCGCAGCACGCGACATAGCTTTGAAGACGATAAGTACAACCGTTTCAGAGAGAAGAGCGGCCAATGTGACGATCTGGCTTTAAGTCGATTCAATAACAAATGACGAAAACGGACGGATTTCTCAGGTTTTTACTACATATGAACACTTTTCACATTGTCCCGTGCAACTCGGCTGCTAGTCCTCATTTTGATGCAGAATCTTAAGGTCCTAGCTCATGTCCAAGGCATCAAAGCCACCTAAAAAATCAATAATCGATACCTAAAACTTGAATTGTACTACTTCTTACTGGCTATTACATCAACTTAGAAGCTTCATCTGTGTTCTACTATGGTGCTTTTAGTGTCTCCGCATACCGCAGCACGCGACAAAGCTTTCCAGACGATAAGTACAACCGTTTCAGAGAGAAGAGCAGCCAATGTGACGATCTGGCTTTAAGTCGATTCGATAACAAATGACGAAAACGGACGGATTTCTCAGGTTTTTACTACATATGAACACATTTCACATTCTCCCGTACAACGCGGCTGCTAGTCCTCCTTTCATGCAGAATCTTAAGGTCCTAGCTCATGTCCAAGGCACCAAAGCCAGCTAAAAAGTATATAATCGATACCTAAAACTTGAATTGTACTACTTCTTACTAGCTATTACATCAACTTAGAAGCTTCATCTGTGTTCTACTATGGTGCTTTTAGTGTCTCCGCATACCGCATCACGCGACATAGCTTTGCAGGCGATAAGTACAACCGTTTCAGAGAGAAGAGCGGCCAATGACACGATCTGGCTTTAAGTCGATTCGATAACAAATGACGAAAACGGACGGATTTCTCAGGTTTTTACTACATATGAACACTTTTCACTTTCTCCCATCCAACGCGGCTGCTAGTCCTCCTTTCATGCAGAATCTTAAGGTCCTAGCTCATGTCCAAGGCACCAAAGCCAGCTAAAAAGTCAATAATCGATACCTAAAACTTGAATTGTACTACTTCTTACTGGCTATTACATATACTTAGAAGCTTTATCTGTGTTCTACTATGGTGCTGTTAGTGTCTCCGCATACCGCATCACGCGACATAGCTTTGCAGGCGATAAGTACAACCGTTTCAGAGAGAAGAGCGGCCAATGTGACGATCTGGCTTTAAGTCGATTCGATAACAAATGACGAAAACGGACGGATTTCTCAGGTTTTTACTACATATGAACACTTTTCACATTCTCCCATCCAACGCGGCTGCTAGTCCTCCTTTCATGCAGAATCTTAAGGTCCTAGCTCATGTCCAAGGCACCAAAGCCAGCTAAAAAGTCAATAATCGATACCTAAAACTTGAATTGTACTACTTCTCACTGGCTATTACATCATCATAGAAGCTTCATCTGTGTTCTACTATGGTGCTTTTAGTGTCTCCGCATACCGCAGCACGCGACATAGCTTTGCAGACGATAAGTAGAACCGTTTCAGAGAGAAGAGCGGCCAATGTGACGATCTGGCTTATAGTCGATTCGACAACAAATGACGAAAAAGGACGGATTTCTCAGGTTTTTACTACATATGAACACCTTTCACATTCTCCCGTGCAACTCGGCTGCTAGTCCTCCTTTCATGCAGAATCTTAAGGACCTAGCTCATGCCCAAGGCACCAAAGCCTGCTAAAAAGTCAATAATCCATATCTAAAACTTGAATTTTACTACTTCTTATTGTCTATTACATCAACTTGAAAGCTTCATCTGTGTTCTACTATGTTGATTTTAGTGTCTCCGCATACCGCAGCACGCGACATAGCTTTGCAGACGATAAGTACAACCGTTTCAGACAGAAGAGCGGCCAATGTGACGATCTGGCTTTAAGTCGATTCGATAACAAATGACGAAAACGGACGGATTTCTCAGGTTTTTACTACATATGAACACCTTTCACATTCTCCCGTGCAACTCGGCTGCTAGTCCTCCTTTCATGCAGAATCTTAAGGTCCTAGTTCATGTCCAAGGCACCAAAGCCAGCTAAAAAGTCAATAATCGATACTTAAAGCTTGAATTGTACTACTTCTTACTGGCTATTACATCATCTTAGAAGCTTCATCTGTGTTCTACTATGGTGCTTTTAGTGTCTCCGCATACCGCAGCACGCGACAAAGCTTTCCAGACGATAAGTACAACCGTTTCAGAGAGAAGAGCAGCCAATGTGACGATCTGGCTTTAAGTCGATTCGATAACAAATGACGAAAACGGACGGATTTCTCAGGTTTTTACTACATATGAACACATTTCACATTCTCCCGTACAACGCGGCTGCTAGTCCTCCTTTCATGCAGAATCTTAAGGTCCTAGCTCATGTCCAAGGCACCAAAGCCAGCTAAAAAGTATATAATCGATACCTAAAACTTGAATTGTACTACTTCTTACTAGCTATTACATCAACTTAGAAGCTTCATCTGTGTTCTACTATGGTGCTTTTAGTGTCTCCGCATACCGCATCACGCGACATAGCTTTGCAGGCGATAAGTACAACCGTTTCAGAGAGAAGAGCGGCCAATGACACGATCTGGCTTTAAGTCGATTCGATAACAAATGACGAAAACGGACGGATTTCTCAGGTTTTTACTACATATGAACACTTTTCACTTTCTCCCATCCAACGCGGCTGCTAGTCCTCCTTTCATGCAGAATCTTAAGGTCCTAGCTCATGTCCAAGGCACCAAAGCCAGCTAAAAAGTCAATAATCGATACCTAAAACTTGAATTGTACTACTTCTTACTGGCTATTACATATACTTAGAAGCTTTATCTGTGTTCTACTATGGTGCTGTTAGTGTCTCCGCATACCGCATCACGCGACATAGCTTTGCAGGCGATAAGTACAACCGTTTCAGAGAGAAGAGCGGCCAATGTGACGATCTGGCTTTAAGTCGATTCGATAACAAATGACGAAAACGGACGGATTTCTCAGGTTTTTACTACATATGAACACTTTTCACATTCTCCCATCCAACGCGGCTGCTAGTCCTCCTTTCATGCAGAATCTTAAGGTCCTAGCTCATGTCCAAGGCACCAAAGCCAGCTAAAAAGTCAATAATCGATACCTAAAACTTGAATTGTACTACTTCTCACTGGCTATTACATCATCATAGAAGCTTCATCTGTGTTCTACTATGGTGCTTTTAGTGTCTCCGCATACCGCAGCACGCGACATAGCTTTGCAGACGATAAGTAGAACCGTTTCAGAGAGAAGAGCGGCCAATGTGACGATCTGGCTTATAGTCGATTCGACAACAAATGACGAAAAAGGACGGATTTCTCAGGTTTTTACTACATATGAACACCTTTCACATTCTCCCGTGCAACTCGGCTGCTAGTCCTCCTTTCATGCAGAATCTTAAGGACCTAGCTCATGCCCAAGGCACCAAAGCCTGCTAAAAAGTCAATAATCCATATCTAAAACTTGAATTTTACTACTTCTTATTGTCTATTACATCAACTTGAAAGCTTCATCTGTGTTCTACTATGTTGATTTTAGTGTCTCCGCATACCGCAGCACGCGACATAGCTTTGCAGACGATAAGTACAACCGTTTCAGACAGAAGAGCGGCCAATGTGACGATCTGGCTTTAAGTCGATTCGATAACAAATGACGAAAACGGACGGATTTCTCAGGTTTTTACTACATATGAACACCTTTCACATTCTCCCGTGCAACTCGGCTGCTAGTCCTCCTTTCATGCAGAATCTTAAGGTCCTAGTTCATGTCCAAGGCACCAAAGCCAGCTAAAAAGTCAATAATCGATACTTAAAGCTTGAATTGTACTACTTCTTACTGGCTATTACATCATCTTAGAAGCTTCATCTGTGTTCTACTATGGTGCTTTTAGTGTCTCCGCATACCGCAGCACGCGACAAAGCTTTGCAGACGATATGTACAACCGTTTCAGAGAGAAGAGCAGCCAATGTGACGATCTGGCTTTAAGTCGATTCGATAACAAATGACGAAAACGGACGGATTTCTCAGGTTTTTACTACATATGAACACTTTTCGCATTGTCCCGTGCAACTCGGCTGCTAGTCCTCCTTTTGATGCAGAATCTTAAGGTCCTAGCTCATGTCCAAGGCACCAGAGCCAGCTAAAAAATCAATAATCGATACCTAAAACTTGAATTGTACTACTTCTTACTGGCTATTACATCAACTTAGAAGCTTCATCTGTGTTCTACTATGGTGCTTTTAGTGTCTCCGCATACCGCAGCACGCGACATAGCTTTGAAGACGATAAGTACAACCGTTTCAGAGAGAAGAGCGGCCAATGTGACGATCTGGCTTTAAGTCGATTCGATAACAAATGACTTAAACGGACGGATTTCTCAGGTTTTTACTACATAAGAATACTTTTCACATTCTCCCGTGCAACTCGGCTGCTAGTCCTCCTTTAATGCAGAATCTTAAGGTCCTAGCTCATGTCCAAGGCACCAAAGCCAGCTAAAAAGTCAATAATCGATACCAAAACTTGAATTGTACTACTTCTTACTGGCTATTACATCAACTTAGAAGCTTCATCTGTGTTCTACTATGGTGCTTTTAGAGTCTCCACATACCGCATCACGCGACATAGCTTTGCAGGCGATAAGTACAACCGTTTCAGAGAGAAGAGCGGCCAATGTGACGATCTGGCTTTAAGTCGATTCGATAACAAATGACGAAAACGGACGAATTCTCAGGTTTTTACTACATATGAACACTTTTCACATTGTCCCGTGCAACTCGGCTGCTAGTCCTCATTTTGATGCAGAATCTTAAGGTCCTAGCTCATGTCTAAGGCATCAAAGCCACCTAAAAAATCAATAATCGATACCTAAAACTTGAATTGTACTACTTCTTACTGGCTATGACATCAACTTAGAAGCTTCATCCCTGTTCTACTATGGTGCTTTTAGTGTCTCCGCATACCGCAGCACGCGACAAAGCTTTCCAGACGATAAGTACAACCGTTTCAGAGAGAAGAGCAGCCAATGTGACGATCTGGCTTTAAGTCGATTCGATAACAAATGACGAAAACGGACGGATTTCTCAGGTTTTTACTACATATGAACACTTTTCACATTCTCCCATCCAACGCGGCTGCTAGTCCTCCTTTCATGCAGAATCTTAAGGTCCTAGCTCATGTCCAAGGCACCAAAGCCAGCTAAAAAGTCAATAATCGATACCTAAAACTTGAATTGTACTACTTCTTACTGGCTATTACATCATCATAGAAGCTTCATCTGTGTTCTACTATGGTGCTTTTAGTGTCTCCGCATACCGCAGCACGCATCATAGCTTTGCAGACGATAATTAGAACCGTTTCAGAGAGAAGAGCGGCCAATGTGACGATCTGGCTTTAAGTCGATTCGATAACAAATGACGAAAACGGACGGATTTCTCAGGTTTTTACTACATATGAACACCTTTCACATTCTCCCGTGCAACTCGGCTGCTTGTCCTCCATTCATGCAGAATCGAGAGGTCCTAGCTCATGCCCAAGGCACCAAAGCCAGCTAAAAAGTCAATAATCGATACCTAAAACTTGAATTGTACTACTTCTTACTGGCTATTAAATCAACTTAGAAGCTTCATCTGTGTTCTACCATGGTGCTTTTAGTGTCTCCGCACACCGCAGCAAGCGACATAGCTTTGCAGACGATAAGTACAACCGTTTCAGAGAAAAGAGGGGCCAATGTGACGATCTGGCTTTAAGTCGATTCGATAACAAATGACGAAAACGGACGGATTTCTCAGGTTTTTACTACATATGAACACTTTTCACATTCTCCCGTGCAACTCGGCTGCTAGTCCTCCTTTCATGCAGAATCTTAAGGTCCTAGCTCATGTCCAAGGCACCAAAGCCAGCTAAAATGTCAATAATCGATACCTAAAACTGGAATTGTACTAGTTCTTACTGGCTATCACATCAACTTAGAAGCTTCATCTCTGTTCTACTATGGTGCTTTTAGTGTCTCCGCATACCGCAGCACGCGACATAGCTCTGCAGACGATAAGTACAACCGTTTCAGAGAGAAGAGCGGCCAATGTGACGATCTGGCTTTAAGTCGATTCGATAACAAATGACGAAAACAGACGGATTTCTCAGGTTTTTACTACATATGAACACTTTTCACATTCTCCCATCCAACGCGGCTGCTAGTCCTCCTTTCATGCAGAATCTTAAGGTCCTAGCTCATGTCCAAGGCACCAAAGCCAGCTAAAAAGTCAATAATCGATACCTAAAACTTGAAATGTACTACTTCTCACTGGCTATTACATCATCATAGAAGCTTCATCCGTGTTCTACTATGGTGCTTTTAGTGTCTCCGCATACCGCAGCACGCGACACAGCTTTGCAGACGATAAGTACAACCGTTTCAGAGAGAAGAGCGGCCAATGTGACGATCTGGCTTTAAGTCGATTCGATAACAAACGACGAAAACGGACGGATTTCTCAGGTTTTTACTACATATGAACACTTTTCACATTGTCCCGTGCAACTCGGCTGCTAGTCCTCATTTTGATGCAGAATCTTAAGGTCCTAGCTAATGTCCAAGGCATCAAAGCCACCTAAAAAATCAATAATCGATACCTAAAACTTGAATCGTACTACTTCTTACTGGCTATTACATCAACTTAGAGGCTTCATCTGTGTTCTACTATGGAGCTTTTAGTGTCTCCGCATACCGCAGCACGCGACATAGCTTTGAAGACGATAAGTACAACCGTTTTAGAGAGAAGAGCGGCCAATGTGACGATCTGGCTTTAAGTCGATTCGATAACAAATGACGAAAACGGACGGATTTCTCAGGTTTTTACTACATATGAATACTTTTCACATTCTCCCTTGCAACTCGGCTGCTAGTCCTCCATTCATGCAGAATCTTAAGGTCCTAGCTCATATCCAAGGCACCAAAGCCAGCTAAAAAGTCAATAATCGATACCTAATACTTGAATTGTACTACTTCTTACTGGCTATTACATCAACTTAGAAGCTTCATCTGTGTTCTACTATGGTGCTTTTAGAGTCTCCGCATACCGCAGCACGCGACATAGCTTTGCAGACGATAAGTACAACCGTTTCAGAGAGAAGAGCGGCCAATGTGACGATCTGGCTTTAAGTCGATTCGATAACAAATGACGAAAACGGACGGATTTCTCAGGTTTTTACTACATATGAACACTTTTCACATTGTCCCATGCAACTCGGCTGCTAGTCCTCCTTTTGATGCAGAATCTTAAGGTCGTAGCTCATGTCCAAGGCACCAAAGCCAGTTAAAAAATCAATAATCGATACCTAAAACTTGAATTGTACTACTTCTTACTGGCTATTACATCAGCTTAGAAGCTTCATCTGTGTTCTACTATGGTGCTTTTAGTGTCTCCGCATACCGCATCACGCGACATAGCTTTGCAGGCGATAAGTACAACCGTTTCAGAGAGAATAGCGGCCAATGACACGATCTGGCTTTAAGTCGATTCGATAACAAATGACGAAAACGGACGGATTTCTCAGGTTTTTACTACATATGAACACTTTTCACTTTCTCCCATCCAACGCGGCTGCTAGTCCTCCTTTCATGCAGAATCTTAAGGTCCTAGCTCATGTCCAAGGCACCAAAGCCAGCTAAAAAGTCAATAATCGATACCTAAAACTTGAATTGTACTACTTCTTACTGGCTATTACATCAACTTAGAAGCTTTATCTGTGTTCTACTATGGTGCTGTTAGTGTCTCCGCATACCGCATCACGCGACATAGCTTTGCAGGCGATAAGTACAACCGTTTCAGAGAGAATAGCGGCCAATGACACGATCTGGCTTTAAGTCGATTCGATAACAAATGACGAAAACGGACGGATTTCTCAGGTTTTTACTACATATGAACACTTTTCACATTCTCCCATCCAACGCGGCTGCTAGTCCTCCTTTCATGCAGAATCTTAAGGTCCTAGCTCATGTCCAAGGCACCAAAGCCAGCTAAAAAGTCAATAATCGATACCTAAAACTTGAATTGTACTACTTCTCACTGGCTATTACATCATCATAGAAGCTTCATCTGTGTTCTACCATGGTGCTTTTAGTGTCTCCGCACACCGCAGCAAGCGACATAGCTTTGCAGACGATAAGTACAACCGTTTCAGAGAAAAGAGGGGCCAATGTGACGATCTGGCTTTAAGTCGATTCGATAACAAATGACGAAAACGGACGGATTTCTCAGGTTTTTACTACATATGAACACTTTTCACATTCTCCCGTGCAACTCGGCTGCTAGTCCTCCTTTCATGCAGAATCTTAAGGTCCTAGCTCATGTCCAAGGCACCAAAGCCAGCTAAAATGTCAATAATCGATACCTAAAACTGGAATTGTACTAGTTCTTACTGGCTATCACATCAACTTAGAAGCTTCATCTCTGTTCTACTATGGTGCTTTTAGTGTCTCCGCATACCGCAGCACGCGACATAGCTCTGCAGACGATAAGTACAACCGTTTCAGAGAGAAGAGCGGCCAATGTGACGATCTGGCTTTAAGTCGATTCGATAACAAATGACGAAAACAGACGGATTTCTCAGGTTTTTACTACATATGAACACTTTTCACATTCTCCCATCCAACGCGGCTGCTAGTCCTCCTTTCATGCAGAATCTTAAGGTCCTAGCTCATGTCCAAGGCACCAAAGCCAGCTAAAAAGTCAATAATCGATACCTAAAACTTGAAATGTACTACTTCTCACTGGCTATTACATCATCATAGAAGCTTCATCCGTGTTCTACTATGGTGCTTTTAGTGTCTCCGCATACCGCAGCACGCGACACAGCTTTGCAGACGATAAGTACAACCGTTTCAGAGAGAAGAGCGGCCAATGTGACGATCTGGCTTTAAGTCGATTCGATAACAAACGACGAAAACGGACGGATTTCTCAGGTTTTTACTACATATGAACACTTTTCACATTGTCCCGTGCAACTCGGCTGCTAGTCCTCATTTTGATGCAGAATCTTAAGGTCCTAGCTAATGTCCAAGGCATCAAAGCCACCTAAAAAATCAATAATCGATACCTAAAACTTGAATCGTACTACTTCTTACTGGCTATTACATCAACTTAGAGGCTTCATCTGTGTTCTACTATGGAGCTTTTAGTGTCTCCGCATACCGCAGCACGCGACATAGCTTTGAAGACGATAAGTACAACCGTTTTAGAGAGAAGAGCGGCCAATGTGACGATCTGGCTTTAAGTCGATTCGATAACAAATGACGAAAACGGACGGATTTCTCAGGTTTTTACTACATATGAATACTTTTCACATTCTCCCTTGCAACTCGGCTGCTAGTCCTCCATTCATGCAGAATCTTAAGGTCCTAGCTCATATCCAAGGCACCAAAGCCAGCTAAAAAGTCAATAATCGATACCTAATACTTGAATTGTACTACTTCTTACTGGCTATTACATCAACTTAGAAGCTTCATCTGTGTTCTACTATGGTGCTTTTAGAGTCTCCGCATACCGCAGCACGCGACATAGCTTTGCAGACGATAAGTACAACCGTTTCAGAGAGAAGAGCGGCCAATGTGACGATCTGGCTTTAAGTCGATTCGATAACAAATGACGAAAACGGACGGATTTCTCAGGTTTTTACTACATATGAACACTTTTCACATTGTCCCATGCAACTCGGCTGCTAGTCCTCCTTTTGATGCAGAATCTTAAGGTCGTAGCTCATGTCCAAGGCACCAAAGCCAGTTAAAAAATCAATAATCGATACCTAAAACTTGAATTGTACTACTTCTTACTGGCTATTACATCAACTTAGAAGCTTCATCTGTGTTCTACTATGGTGCTTTTAGTGTCTCCGCATACCGCATCACGCGACATAGCTTTGCAGGCGATAAGTACAACCGTTTCAGAGAGAATAGCGGCCAATGACACGATCTGGCTTTAAGTCGATTCGATAACAAATGACGAAAACGGACGGATTTCTCAGGTTTTTACTACATATGAACACTTTTCACTTTCTCCCATCCAACGCGGCTGCTAGTCCTCCTTTCATGCAGAATCTTAAGGTCCTAGCTCATGTCCAAGGCACCAAAGCCAGCTAAAAAGTCAATAATCGATACCTAAAACTTGAATTGTACTACTTCTTACTGGCTATTACATCAACTTAGAAGCTTTATCTGTGTTCTACTATGGTGCTGTTAGTGTCTCCGCATACCGCATCACGCGACATAGCTTTGCAGGCGATAAGTACAACCGTTTCAGAGAGAAGAGCGGCCAATGTGACGATCTGGCTTTAAGTCGATTCGATAACAAATGACGAAAACGGACGGATTTCTCAGGTTTTTACTACATATGAACACTTTTCACATTCTCCCATCCAACGCGGCTGCTAGTCCTCCTTTCATGCAGAATCTTAAGGTCCTAGCTCATGTCCAAGGCACCAAAGCCAGCTAAAAAGTCAATAATCGATACCTAAAACTTGAATTGTACTACTTCTCACTGGCTATTACATCATCATAGAAGCTTCATCTGTGTTCTACTATGGTGCTTTTAGTGTCTCCGCATACCGCAGCACGCGACATAGCTTTGCAGACGATAAGTAGAACCGTTTCAGAGAGAAGAGCGGCCAATGTGACGATCTGGCTTATAGTCGATTCGACAACAAATGACGAAAACGGACGGATTTCTCAGGTTTTTACTACATATGAACACCTTTCACATTCTCCCGTGCAACTCGGCTGCTAGTCCTCCTTTCATGCAGAATCTTAAGGACCTAGCTCATGCCCAAGGCACCAAAGCCTGCTAAAAAGTCAATAATCCATATCTAAAACTTGAACTTTACTACTTCTTATTGTCTATTACATCAACTTGAAAGCTTCATCTGTGTTCTACTATGTTGATTTTAGTGTCTCCGCATACCGCAGCACGCGACATAGCTTTGCAGACGATAAGTACAACCGTTTCAGACAGAAGAGCGGCCAATGTGACGATCTGGCTTTAAGTCGATTCGATAACAAATGACGAAAACGGACGGATTTCTCAGGTTTTTACTACATATGAACACCTTTCACATTCTCCCGTGCAACTCGGCTGCTAGTCCTCCTTTCATGCAGAATCTTAAGGTCCTAGTTCATGTCCAAGGCACCAAAGCCAGCTAAAAAGTCAATAATCGATACTTAAAACTTGAATTGTACTACTTCTCACTGGCTATTACATCATCTTAGAAGCTTCATCTGTGTTCTACTATGGTGCTTTTAGTGTCTCCGCATACCGCAGCACGCGACAAAGCTTTGCAGACGATATGTACAACCGTTTCAGAGAGAAGAGCAGCCAATGTGACGATCTGGCTTTAAGTCGATTCGATAACAAATGACGAAAACGGACGGATTTCTCAGGTTTTTACTACATATGAACACTTTTCACATTGTCCCGTGCAACTCGGCTGCTAGTCCTCCTTTTGATGCAGAATCTTAAGGTCCTAGCTCATGTCCAAGGCACCAGAGCCAGCTAAAAAATCAATAATCGATACCTAAAACTTGAATTGTACTACTTCTTACTGGCTATTACATCAACTTAGAAGCTTCATCTGTGTTCTACTATGGTGCTTTTAGTGTCTCCGCATACCGCAGCACGCGACATAGCTTTGAAGACGATAAGTACAACCGTTTCAGAGAGAAGAGCGGCCAATGTGACGATCTGGCTTTAAGTCGATTCGATAACAAATGACGAAAACGGACGGATTTCTCAGGTTTTTACTACATAAGAATACTTTTCACATTCTCCCGTGCAACTCGGCTGCTAGTCCTCCTTTAATGCAGAATCTTAAGGTCCTAGCTCATGTCCAAGGCACCAAAGCCAGCTAAAAAGTCAATAATCGATACCTAAAACTTGAAATGTACTACTTCTTACTGGCTATTACATCAACTTAGAAGCTTCATCTGTGTTCTACTATGGTGCTTTTAGAGTCTCCACATACCGCATCACGCGACATAGCTTTGCAGGCGATAAGTACAACCGTTTCAGAGAGAAGAGCGGCCAATGTGACGATCTGGCTTTAAGTCGATTCGATAACAAATGACGAAAACGGACGAATTCTCAGGTTTTTACTACATATGAACACTTTTCACATTGTCCCGTGCAACTCGGCTGCTAGTCCTCATTTTGATGCAGAATCTTAAGGTCCTAGCTCATGTCCAAGGCATCAAAGCCACCTAAAAAATCAATAATCGATACCTAAAACTTGAATTGTACTACTTCTTACTGGCTATGACATCAACTTAGAAGCTTCATCCCTGTTCTACTATGGTGCTTTTAGTGTCTCCGCATACCGCAGCACGCGACAAAGCTTTCCAGACGATAAGTACAACCGTTTCAGAGAGAAGAGCAGCCAATGTGACGATCTGGCTTTAAGTCGATTCGATAACAAATGACGAAAACGGACGGATTTCTCAGGTTTTTACTACATATGAACACTTTTCACATTCTCCCATCCAACGCGGCTGCTAGTCCTCCTTTCATGCAGAATCTTAAGGTCCTAGCTCATGTCCAAGGCAACAAAGCCAGCTAAAAAGTCAATAATCGATACCTAAAACTTGAATTGTACTACTTCTTACTGGCTATTACATCATCATAGAAGCTTCATCTATGTTCTACTATGGTGCTTTTAGTGTCTCCGCATACCGCAGCACGCATCATAGCTTTGCAGACGATAATTAGAACCGTTTCAGAGAGAAGAGCGGCCAATGTGACGATCTGGCTTTAAGTCGATTCGATAACAAATGACGAAAACGGACGGATTTCTCAGGTTTTTACTACATATGAACACCTTTCACATTCTCCCGTGCAACTCGGCTGCTTGTCCTCCATTCATGCAGAATCTTAAGGTCCTAGCTCATGCCCAAGGCACCAAAGCCAGCTAAAAAGTCAATAATCGATACCTAAAACTTGAATTGTACTACTTCTTACTGGCTATTAAATCAACTTAGAAGCTTCATCTGTGTTCTACCATGGTGCTTTTAGTGTCTCCGCACACCGCAGCAAGCGACATAGCTTTGCAGACGATAAGTACAACCGTTTCAGAGAAAAGAGGGGCCAATGTGACGATCTGGCTTTAAGTCGATTCGATAACAAATGACGAAAACGGACGGATTTCTCAGGTTTTTACTACATATGAACACTTTTCACATTCTCCCGTGCAACTCGGCTGCTAGTCCTCCTTTCATGCAGAATCTTAAGGTCCTAGCTCATGTCCAAGGCACCAAAGCCAGCTAAAATGACAATAATCGATACCTAAAACTGGAATTGTACTAGTTCTTACTGGCTATCACATCAACTTAGAAGCTTCATCTCTGTTCTACTATGGTGCTTTTAGTGTCTCCGCATACCGCAGCACGCGACATAGCTCTGCAGACGATAAGTACAACCGTTTCAGAGAGAAGAGCGGCCAATGTGACGATCTGGCTTTAAGTCGATTCGATAACAAATGACGAAAACAGACGGATTTCTCAGGTTTTTACTACATATGAACACTTTTCACATTCTCCCATCCAACGCGGCTGCTAGTCCTCCTTTCATGCAGAATCTTAAGGTCCTAGCTCATGTCCAAGGCACCAAAGCCAGCTAAAAGTCAATAATCGATACCTAAAACTTGAAATGTACTACTTCTCACTGGCTATTACATCATCATAGAAGCTTCATCTGTGTTCTACTATGGTGCTTTTAGTGTCTCCGCATACCGCAGCACGCGACACAGCTTTGCAGACGATAAGTACAACCGTTTCAGAGAGAAGAGCGGCCAATGTGACGATCTGGCTTTAAGTCGATTCGATAACAAATGACGAAAACGGACGGATTTCTCAGGTTTTTACTACATATGAACACTTTTCACATTGTCCCGTGCAACTCGGCTGCTAGTCCTCATTTTGATGCAGAATCTTAAGGTCCTAGCTAATGTCCAAGGCATCAAAGCCACCTAAAAAATCAATAATCGATACCTAAAACTTGAATCGTACTACTTCTTACTGGCTATTAGATCAACTTAGAGGCTTCATCTGTGTTCTACTATGGAGCTTTTAGTGTCTCCGCATACCGCAGCACGCGACATAGCTTTGAAGACGATAAGTACAACCGTTTTAGAGAGAAGAGCGGCCAATGTGACGATCTGGCTTTAAGTCGATTCGATAACAAATGACGAAAACGGACGGATTTCTCAGGTTTTTACTACATATGAATACTTTTCACATTCTCCCTTGCAACTCGGCTGCTAGTCCTCCATTCATGCAGAATCTTAAGGTCCTAGCTCATATCCAAGGCACCAAAGCCAGCTAAAAAGTCAATAATCGATACCTAATACTTGAATTGTACTACTTCTTACTGGCTATTACATCAACTTAGAAGCTTCATCTGTGTTCTACTTATGGTGCTTTTAGAGTCTCCGCATACCGCAGCACGCGACATAGCTTTGCAGACGATAAGTACAACCGTTTCAGAGAGAAGAGCGGCCAATGTGACGATCTGGCTTTAAGTCGATTCGATAACAAATGACGAAAACGGACGGATTTCTCAGGTTTTTACTACATATGAACACTTTTCACATTGTCCCATGCAACTCGGCTGCTAGTCCTCCTTTTGATGCAGAATCTTAAGGTCGTAGCTCATGTCCAAGGCACCAAAGCCAGTTAAAAAATCAATAATCGATACCTAAAACTTGAATTGTACTACTTCTTACTGGCTATTACATCAACTTAGAAGCTTCATCTGTGTTCTACTATGGTGCTTTTAGTGTCTCCGCATACCGCAGCACGCGACATAGCTTTGAAGACGATAAGTACATCCGTTTCAGAGAGAAGAGCGGCCAATGTGACGATCTGGCTTTAAGTCGATTCGATAACAAATGACGAAAACGGACGGATTTCTCAGGTTTTTACTACATATGAACACTTTTCACATTCTCCCATCCAACGCGGCTGCTAGTCCTCCTTTCATGCAGAATCTTAAGGTCCTAGCTCATGTCCAAGACACCAAAGCCAGCTAAAAAGTCAATAATCGATACCTAAAACTTGAATTGTACTACTTCTCACTGGCTATTACATCATCATAGAAGCTTAATCTGTGTTCTACTATGGTGCTTTTAGTGTCTCCGCATACCGCAGCACGCGACATAGCTTTGCAGACGATAAGTACAATCGTTTCAGAGAGAAGAGCGGCCAATGTGACTATCTGGCTTTAAGTCGATTCGATAACAAATGACGAAAACGGACGGATTTCTCAGGTTTTTACTACATATGAACACTTTTCACATTGTCCCGTGCAACTCGGCTGCTAGTCCTCATTGTGATGCAGAATCTTAAGGTCCTAGCTCATGTCCAAGGCACCAAAGCCAGCTAAAAAATCAATAATCGATACCTAAAACTTGAATTGTACTACTTCTTACTGGCTATTACATCAACTTAGAAGCTTCATCTGCGTTCTACTATGATGCTTTTAGTGTCTCCGCATACCGCAGCACGCGACATAGCTTTGAAGACGATAAGTACAACCGTTTCAGAGAGAAGAGCGGCCAATGTGACGATCTGGCTTTAAGTCGATTCGATAACAAATGACGAAAACGGACGGATTTCTCAGGTTTGTACTACATATGAATACTTTCACATTCTCCCATCCAACGCGGCTGCTAGTCCTCCTTTCATGCAGAATCTTAAGGTCCTAGCTCATGTCCAAGGCACCAAAGCCAGCTAAAAAGTCAATAATCGATACCTAAAACTTGAATTGTACTACTTCTTACTGGCTATTACATCAACTTAGAAGCTTTATCTGTGTTCTACTATGGTGCTGTTAGTGTCTCCGCATACCGCATCACGCGACATAGCTTTGCAGGCGATAAGTACAACCGTTTCAGAGAGAAGAGCGGCCAATGTGACGATCTGGCTTTAAGTCGATTCGATAACAAATGACGAAAACGGACGGATTTCTCAGGTTTTTACTACATATGAACACTTTTCACATTCTCCCATCCAACGCGGCTGCTAGTCCTCCTTTCATGCAGAATCTTAAGGTCCTAGCTCATGTCCAAGGCACCAAAGCCAGCTAAAAAGTCAATAATCGATACCTAAAACTTGAATTGTACTACTTCTCACTAGCTATTACATCATCATAGAAGCTTCATCTGTGTTCTACTATGGTGCTTTTAGTGTCTCCGCATACCGCAGCACGCGACATAGCTTTGCAGACGATAAGTAGAACCGTATCAGAGAGAAGAGCGGCCAATGTGACGATCTGGCTTATAGTCGATTCGACAACAAATGACGAAAACGGACGGATTTCTCAGGTTTTTACTACATATGAACACCTTTCACATTCTCCCGTGCAACTCGGCTGCTAGTCCTCCTTTCATGCAGAATCTTAAGGTCCTAGCTCATGCCCAAGGCACCAAAGCCTGCTAAAAAGACAATAATCCATATCTAAAACTTGAATTTTACTACTTCTTATTGTCTATTACATCAACTTGAAAGCTTCATCTGAGTTCTACTATGTTGATTTTAGTGTCTCCGCATACCGCAGCACGCGACATAGCTTTGCAGACGATAAGTACAACCGTTTCAGACAGAAGAGCGGCCAATGTGACGATCTGGCTTTAAGTCGATTCGATAACAAATGACGAAAACGGACGGATTTCTCAGGTTTTTACTACATATGAACACCTTTCACATTCTCCCGTGCAACTCGGCTGCTAGTCCTCCTTTCATGCAGAATCTTAAGGTCCTAGTTCATGTCCAAGGCACCAAAGCCAGCTAAAAAGTCAATAATCGATACTTAAAACTTGAATTGTACTACTTCTTACTGGCTATTACATCATCTTAGAAGCTTCATCTGTGTTCTACTATGGTGCTTTTAGTGTCTCCGCATACCGCAGCACGCGACAAAGCTTTGCAGACGATATGTACAACCGTTTCAGAGAGAAGAGCAGCCAATGTGACGATCTGGCTTTAAGTCGATTCGATAACAAATGACGAAAACGGACGGATTTCTCAGGTTTTTACTACATATGAACACTTTTCACATTGTCCCGTGCAACTCGGCTGCTAGTCCTCCTTTTGATGCAGAATCTTAAGGTCCTAGCTCATGTCCAAGGCACCAGAGCCAGCTAAAAAATCAATAATCGATACCTAAAACTTGAATTGTACTACTTCTTACTGGCTATTACATCAACTTAGAAGCTTCATCTGTGTTCTACTATGGTGCTTTTAGTGTCTCCGCATACCGCAGCACGCGACATAGCTTTGAAGACGATAAGTACAACCGTTTCAGAGAGAAGAGCGGCCAATGTGACGATCTGGCTTTAAGTCGATTCGATAACAAATGACGAAAACGGACGGATTTCTCAGATTTTTACTACATAAGAATACTTTTCACATTCTCCCGTGCAACTCGGCTGCTAGTCCTCCTTTAATGCAGAATCTTAAGGTCCTAGCTCATGTCCAAGGCACCAAAGCCAGCTAAAAAGTCAATAATCGATACCTAAAACTTGAATTGTACTACTTCTTACTGGCTATTACATCAACTTAGAAGCTTCATCTGTGTTCTACTATGGTGCTTTTAGAGTCTCCACATACCGCATCACGCGACATAGCTTTGCAGGCGATAAGTACAACCGTTTCAGAGAGAAGATCGGCCAATGTGACGATCTGGCTTTAAGTCGATTCGATAACAAATGACGAAAACGGACGAATTCTCAGGTTTTTACTACATATGAACACTTTTCACATTGTCCCGTGCAACTCGGCTGCTAGTCCTCATTTTGATGCAGAATCTTAAGGTCCTAGCTCATGTCCAAGGCATCAAAGCCACCTAAAAAATCAATAATCGATACCTAAAACTTGAATTGTACTACTTCTTACTGGCTATGACATCAACTTAGAAGCTTCATCCCTGTTCTACTATGGTGCTTTTAGTGTCTCCGCATACCGCAGCACGCGACAAAGCTTTCCAGACGATAAGTACAACCGTTTCAGAGAGAAGAGCAGCCAATGTGACGATCTGGCTTTAAGTCGATTCGATAACAAATGACGAAAACGGACGGATTTCTCAGGTTTTTACTACATATGAACACTTTTCACATTCTCCCATCCAACGCGGCTGCTAGTCCTCCTTTCATGCAGAATCTTAAGGTCCTAGCTCATGTCCAAGGCACCAAAGCCAGCTAAAAAGTCAATAATCGATACCTAAAACTTGAATTGTACTACTTCTTACTGGCTATTACATCATCATAGAAGCTTCATCTGTGTTCTACTATGGTGCTTTTAGTGTCTCCGCATACCGCAGCACGCATCATAGCTTTGCAGACGATAATTAGAACCGTTTCAGAGAGAAGAGCGGCCAATGTGACGATCTGGCTTTAAGTCGATTCGATAACAAATGACGAAAACGGACGGATTTCTCAGGTTTTTACTACATATGAACACCTTTCACATTCTCCCGTGCAACTCGGCTGCTTGTCCTCCATTCATGCAGAATCTTAAGGTCCTAGCTCATGCCCAAGGCACCAAAGCCAGCTAAAAAGTCAATAATCGATACCTAAAACTTGAATTGTACTACTTCTTACTGGCTATTAAATCAACTTAGAAGCTTCATCTGTGTTCTACCATGGTGCTTTTAGTGTCTCCGCACACCGCAGCAAGCGACATAGCTTTGCAGACGATAAGTACAACCGTTTCAGAGAAAAGAGGGGCCAATGTGACGATCTGGCTTTAAGTCGATTCGATAACAAATGACGAAAACGGACGGATTTCTCAGGTTTTTACTACATATGAACACTTTTCACATTCTCCCGTGCAACTCGGCTGCTAGTCCTCCTTTCATGCAGAATCTTAAGGTCCTAGCTCATGTCCAAGGCACCAAAGCCAGCTAAAATGTCAATAATCGATACCTAAAACTGGAATTGTACTAGTTCTTACTGGCTATCACATCAACTTAGAAGCTTCATCTGTGTTCTACTATGGTGCTTTTAGTGTCTCCGCATACCGCAGCACGCGACATAGCTCTGCAGACGATAAGTACAACCGTTTCAGAGAGAAGAGCGGCCAATGTGACGATCTGGCTTTAAGTCGATTCGATAACAAATGACGAAAACAGACGGATTTCTCAGGTTTTTACTACATATGAACACTTTTCACATTCTCCCATCCAACGCGGCTGCTAGTCCTCCTTTCATGCAGAATCTTAAGGTCCTAGCTCATGTCCAAGGCACCAAAGCCAGCTAAAAAGTCAATAATCGATACCTAAAACTTGAAATGTACTACTTCTCACTGGCTATTACATCATCATAGAAGCTTCATCTGTGTTCTACTATGGTGCTTTTAGTGTCTCCGCATACCGCAGCACGCGACACAGCTTTGCAGACGATAAGTACAACCGTTTCAGAGAGAAGAGCGGCCAATGTGACGATCTGGCTTTAAGTCGATTCGATAACAAATGACGAAAACGGACGGATTTCTCAGGTTTTTACTACATATGAACACTTTTCACATTGTCCCGTGCAACTCGGCTGCTAGTCCTCATTTTGATGCAGAATCTTAAGGTCCTAGCTAATGTCCAAGGCATCAAAGCCACCTAAAAAATCAATAATCGATACCTAAAACTTGAATCGTACTACTTCTTACTGGCTATTACATCAACTTAGAGGCTTCATCTGTGTTCTACTATGGAGCTTTTAGTGTCTCCGCATACCGCAGCACGCGACATAGCTTGATAAGTACAACCGTTTTAGAGAGAAGAGCGGCCAATGTGACGATCTGGCTTTAAGTCGATTCGATAACAAATGACGAAAACGGACGGATTTCTCAGGTTTTTACTACATATGAATACTTTTCACATTCTCCCTTGCAACTCGGCTGCTAGTCCTCCATTCATGCAGAATCTTAAGGTCCTAGCTCATATCCAAGGCATCAAAGCCAGCTAAAAAGTCAATAATCGATACCTAATACTTGAATTGTACTACTTCTTACTGGCTATTACATCAACTTAGAAGCTTCATCTGTGTTCTACTATGGTGCTTTTAGAGTCTCCGCATACCGCAGCACGCGACATAGCTTTGCAGACGATAAGTACAACCGTTTCAGAGAGAAGAGCGGCCAATGTGACGATCTGGCTTTAAGTCGATTCGATAACAAATGACGAAAACGGACGGATTTCTCAGGTTTTTACTACATATGAACACTTTTCACATTGTCCCATGCAACTCGGCTGCTAGTCCTCCTTTTGATGCAGAATCTTAAGGTCGTAGCTCATGTCCAAGGCACCAAAGCCAGTTAAAAAATCAATAATCGATACCTAAAACTTGAATTGTACTACTTCTTACTGGCTATTACATCAACTTAGAAGCTTCATCTGTGTTCTACTATGGTGCTTTTAGTGTCTCCGCATACCGCAGCACGCGACATAGCTTTGAAGACGATAAGTACATCCGTTTCAGAGAGAAGAGCGGCCAATGTGACGATCTGGCTTTAAGTCGATTCGATAACAAATGACGAAAACGGACGGATTTCTCAGGTTTTTACTACATATGAACACTTTTCACATTCTCCCATCCAACGCGGCTGCTAGTCCTCCTTTCATGCAGAATCTTAAGGTCCTAGCTCATGTCCAAGACACCAAAGCCAGCTAAAAAGTCAATAATCGATACCTAAAACTTGAATTGTACTACTTCTCACTGGCTATTACATCATCATAGAAGCTTAATCTGTGTTCTACTATGGTGCTTTTAGTGACTCCGCATACCGCAGCACGCGACATAGCTTTGCAGACGATAAGTACAATCGTTTCAGAGAGAAGAGCGGCCAATGTGACTATCTGGCTTTAAGTCGATTCGATAACAAATGACGAAAACGGACGGATTTCTCAGGTTTTTACTACATATGAACACTTTTCACATTGTCCCGTGCAACTCGGCTGCTAGTCCTCATTTTGATGCAGAATCTTAAGGTCCTAGCTCATGTCCAAGGCACCAAAGCCAGCTAAAAAATCAATAATCGATACCTAAAACTTGAATTGTACTACTTCTTACTGGCTATTACATCAACTTAGAAGCTTCATCTGTGTTCTACTATGATGCTTTTAGTGTCTCCGCATACCGCAGCACGCGACATAGCTTTGAAGACGATAAGTACAACCGTTTAAGAGAGAAGAGCGGCCAATGTGACGATCTGGCTTTAAGTCGATTCGATAACAAATGACGAAAACGGACGGATTTCTCAGGTTTGTACTACATATGAATACTTTCACATTCTCCCTTGCAACTCGGCTGCTAGTCCTCCATTCATGCAGAATCTTAAGGTCCTAGCTCATGTCCAAGGCACCAAAGCCAGCTAAAAAGTCAATAATCGATACCTAATACTTGAATTGTACTACTTCTTACTGGCTATTACATCAACTTAGAAGCTTCATCTGTGTTCTACTATGGTGCTTTTAGAGTCTCCGCATACCGCAGCACGCGACATAGCTTTGAAGACGATAAGTACAACCGTTTCAGAGAGAAGAGCGGCCAATGTGACGATCTGGCTTTAAGTCGATTCGATAACAAATGACGAAAACGGACGGATTTCTCAGGTTTTTACTACATATGAATACTTTTCACATTCTCCCGTGCAAGTCGGCTGCTAGTCCTCCTTTAATGCAGAATCTTAAGGTCCTAGCTCATGTCCAAGGCACCAAAGCCAGCTAAAATGTCAATAATCGATACCTAAAACTTGAATTGTACTACTTCTTACTGGCTATTACATCAAATTAGAAGCTTCATCTGTGTTCATTTGTGGTGGTTTTAGTGTCTCCGCCTACCGCAGCATACGACATAGCTTTGCAGACGATAAGTACAACCGTTTCAGAGAGAAGAGCGGCCAATGTGACGATCTGGCTTTAAGTCGATTCGATAACAAATGACGAAAACGGACGGATTTCTCAGGTTTTTACTACATATGAATACTTTTCACATTCTCCCGTGCAAGTCGGCTGCTAGTCCTCCTTTAATGCAGAATCTTAAGGTCCGTGCTCATTTCCAAGGCACCAAAGCCAGCTAAAAAGTCAATAATCGATACCTAAAACTTGAATTGTACTACTTCTTACTGGCTATTACATCAACTTAGAAGCTTCATCTGTGTTCTACTATGGTGCCTTTAGTGTCTCCGCATTCCGCAGCACGCGACATAGCTTTGAAGACGATAAGTACAACCGTTTCAGAGAGAAGAGCGGCCAATGTGACGATCTGGCTTTAAGACGATTCGATAACAAATGACGAAAACGGACGGATTTCTCAGGTTTTTACTACATATGAACACTTTTCACATTCTCCCGTGCAACTCGGCTGCTAATCCTCCTTTCATGCAGATTCTTAAGGTCCTAGCTCATGTCCAAGGCATCAAAGCCAGCTAAAAAGTCAATAATCAATACCTAAAACTTGAATTGTACTACTTCTTACTGGCTATTACATCAAATTAGAAGCTTCATCTGTGTTCTACTGTGGTGGTTTTAGTGTCTCCGCCTACCGCAGCATACGACATAGCTTTGCAGACGATAAGTACAACCGTTTCAGAGAGAAGAGCAGCCAATGTGACGATCTGGCTTTAAGTCGATTCGATAACAAATGACGAAAACGGACGGATTTCTCAGGTTTTTACTACATATGAACACTTTTCACATTGTCCCGTGCAACTCGGCTGCTAGTCCTCCTTTTGATGCAGAATCTTTAGGTCCTAGCTCATGCCCAAGGCACCAAAGCCTGCTAAAAAGTCAATAATCCATATCTAAAACTTGAATTGTACTACTTCTTATTGTCTATTACATCAACTTGAAAGCTTCATCTGTGTTCTACTATGTTGATTTTAGTGTCTCCGCATACCGCAGCACGCGACATAGCTTTGCAGACGATAAGTACAACCGTTTCAGACAGAAGAGCGGCCAATGTGACGATCTGGCTTTAAGTCGATTCGATAACAAATGACGAAAACGGACGGATTTCTCAGGTTTTTACTACATATGAACACCTTTCACATTCTCCCGTGCAACTCGGCTGCTAGTCCTCCTTTCATGCAGAATCTTAAGGTCCTAGTACATGTCCAAGGCACCAAAGCCAGCTAAAAAGTCAATAATCGATACTTAAAACTTGAATTGTACTACTTCTTACTGGCTATTACATCATCTTAGAAGCTTCATCTGTGTTCTACTATGGTGCTTTTAGTGTCTCCGCATACCGCAGCACGCGACAAAGCTTTGCAGACGATATGTACAACCGTTTCAGAGAGAAGAGCAGCCAATGTGACGATCTGGCTTTAAGTCGATTCGATAACAAATGACGAAAACGGACGGATTTCTCAGGTTTTTACTACATATGAACACTTTTCACATTGTCCCGTGCAACTCGGCTGCTAGTCCTCCTTTTGATGCAGAATCTTAAGGTCCTAGCTCATGTCCAAGGCACCAGAGCCAGCTAAAAAATCAATAATCGATACCTAAAACTTGAATTGTACTACTTCTTACTGGCTATTACATCAACTTAGAAGCTTCATCTGTGTTCTACTATGGTGCTTTTAGTGTCTCCGCATACCGCAGCACGCGACATAGCTTTGAAGACGATAAGTACAACCGTTTCAGAGAGAAGAGCGGCCAATGTGACGATCTGGCTTTAAGTCGATTCGATAACAAATGACGAAAACGGACGGATTTCTCAGGTTTTTACTACATATGAACACTTTTCACATTGTCCCGTGCAACTCGGCTGCTAGTCCTCCTTTTGATGCAGAATCTTAAGGTCGTAGCTCATGTCCAAGACACCAAAGAAAGCTAAAAAATCAATAATCGATACCTAAAACTTGAATTGTAATACTTCTTACTATCTATTACATCAACTTAGAAGCTACATCTGTGTTCTACTATGGTGCTTTTAGTGTCTCCGCATACCGCAGCACGCGACATAGTTTTGAAAACGATAAGTACAACCGTTTCAGAGAGAAGAGCGGCCAATGTGACGATCTGGCTTTAAGTCGAATCGATAACAAATGACGAAAACGGACGGATTTCTCAGGTTTTTACTACATATGAATACTTTTCACATTCTCCCGTGCAACTCGGCTGCTAGTCCTCCTTTAATGCAGAATCTTAAGGTCCTAGCTCATGTCCAAGGCATCAAAGCCACCTAAAAAATCAATAATCGATACCTAAAACTTGAATTGTACTACTTCTTACTGGCTATGACATCAACTTAGAAGCTTCATCCCTGTTCTACTATGGTGCTTTTAGTGTCTCCGCATACCGCAGCACGCGACAAAGCTTTCCAGACGATAAGTACAACCGTTTCAGAGAGAAGAGCAGCCAATGTGACGATCTGGCTTTAAGTCGATTCGATAACAAATGACGAAAACGGACGGATTTCTCAGGTTTTTACTACATATGAACACTTTTCACATTCTCCCATCCAACGCGGCTGCTAGTCCTCCTTTCATGCAGAATCTTAAGGTCCTAGCTCATGTCCAAGGCACCAAAGCCAGCTAAAAAGTCAATAATCGATACCTAAAACTTGAATTGTACTACTTCTTACTGGCTATTACATCATCATAGAAGCTTCATCTGTGTTCTACTATGGTGCTTTTAGTGTCTCCGCATACCGCAGCACGCATCATAGCTTTGCAGACGATAATTAGAACCGTTTCAGAGAGAAGAGCGGCCAATGTGACGATCTGGCTTTAAGTCGATTCGATAACAAATGACGAAAACGGACGGATTTCTCAGGTTTTTACTACATATGAACACTTTTCACATTCTCCCGTGCAACTCGGCTGCTAGTCCTCCTTTCATGCAGAATCTTAAGGTCCTAGCTCATGTCCAAGGCACCAAAGCCAGCTAAAATGTCAATAATCGATACCTAAAACTGGAATTGTACTAGTTCTTACTGGCTATCACATCAAATTAGAAGCTTCATCTGTGTTCTACTATGGTGCTTTTAGTGTCTCCGCATACCGCAGCACGCGACATAGCTCTGCAGACGATAAGTACAACCGTTTCAGAGAGAAGAGCGGCCAATGTGACGATCTGGCTTTAAGTCGATTCGATAACAAATGACGAAAACAGACGGATTTCTCAGGTTTTTACTACATATGAACACTTTTCACATTCTCCCATCCAACGCGGCTGCTAGTCCTCCTTTCATGCAGAATCTTAAGGTCCTAGCTCATGTCCAAGGCACCAAAGCCAGCTAAAAAGTCAATAATCGATACCTAAAACTTGAAATGTACTACTTCTCACTGGCTATTACATCATCATAGAAGCTTCATCTGTGTTCTACTATGGTGCTTTTAGTGTCTCCGCATACCGCAGCACGCGACACAGCTTTGCAGACGATAAGTACAACCGTTTCAGAGAGAAGAGCGGCCAATGTGACGATCTGGCTTTAAGTCGATTCGATAACAAATGACGAAAACGGACGGATTTCTCAGGTTTTTACTACATATGAACACTTTTCACATTGTCCCGTGCAACTCGGCTGCTAGTCCTCATTTTGATGCAGAATCTTAAGGTCCTAGCTAATGTCCAAGACATCAAAGCCACCTAAAAAATCAATAATCGATACCTAAAACTTGAATCGTACTACTTCTTACTGGCTATTACATCAACTTAGAGGCTTCATCTGTGTTCTACTATGGAGCTTTTAGTGTCTCCGCATACCGCAGCACGCGACATAGCTTTGAAGACGATAAGTACAACCGTTTTAGAGAGAAGAGCGGCCAATGTGACGATCTGGCTTTAAGTCGATTCGATAACAAATGACGAAAACGGACGGATTTCTCAGGTTTTTACTACATATGAATACTTTTCACATTCTCCCTTGCAACTCGGCTGCTAGTCCTCCATTCATGCAGAATCTTAAGGTCCTAGCTCATATCCAAGGCACCAAAGCCAGCTAAAAAGTCAATAATCGATACCTAATACTTGAATTGTACTACTTCTTACTGGCTATTACATCAACTTAGAAGCTTCATCTGTGTTCTACTATGGTGCTTTTAGAGTCTCCGCATACCGCAGCACGCGACATAGCTTTGCAGACGATAAGTACAACCGTTTCAGAGAGAAGAGCGGCCAATGTGACGATCTGGCTTTAAGTCGATTCGATAACAAATGACGAAAACGGACGGATTTCTCAGGTTTTTACTACATATGAACACTTTTCACATTGTCCCATGCAACTCGGCTGCTAGTCCTCCTTTTGATGCAGAATCTTAAGGTCGTAGCTCATGTCCAAGGCACCAAAGCCAGTTAAAAAATCAATAATCGATACCTAAAACTTGAATTGTACTACTTCTTACTGGCTATTACATCAACTTAGAAGCTTCATCTGTGTTCTACTATGGTGCTTTTAGTGTCTCCGCATACCGCAGCACGCGACATAGCTTTGAAGACGATAAGTACATCCGTTTCAGAGAGAAGAGCGGCCAATGTGACGATCTGGCTTTAAGTCGATTCGATAACAAATGACGAAAACGGACGGATTTCTCAGGTTTTTACTACATATGAACACTTTTCACATTCTCCCATCCAACGCGGCTGCTAGTCCTCCTTTCATGCAGAATCTTAAGGTCCTAACTCATGTCCAAGACACCAAAGCCAGCTAAAAAGTCAATAATCGATACCTAAAACTTGAATTGTACTACTTCTCACTGGCTATTACATCATCATAGAAGCTTAATCTGTGTTCTACTATGGTGCTTTTAGTGTCTCCGCATACCGCAGCACGCGACATAGCTTTGCAGACGATAAGTACAATCGTTTCAGAGAGAAGAGCGGCCAATGTGACTATCTGGCTTTAAGTCGATTCGATAACAAATGACGAAAACGGACGGATTTCTCACGTTTTTACTACATATGAACACTTTTCACATTGTCCCGTGCAACTCGGCTGCTAGTCCTCATTTTGATGCAGAATCTTAAGGTCCTAGCTCATGTCCAAGGCACCAAAGCCAGCTAAAGAATCAATAATCGATACCTAAAACTTGAATTGTACTACTTCTTACTGGCTATTACATCGACTTAGAAGCTTCATCTGTGTTCTACTATGATGCTTTTAGTGTCTCCGCATACCGCAGCACGCGACATAGCTTTGAAGACGATAAGTACAACCGTTTCAGAGAGAAGAGCGGCCAATGTGACGATCTGGCTTTAAGTCGATTCGATAACAAATGACGAAAACGGACGGATTTCTCAGGTTTGTACTACATATGAATACTTTCACATTCTCCCTTGCAACTCGGCTGCTAGTCCTCCATTCATGCAGAATCTTAAGGTCCTAGCTCATGTCCAAGGCACCAAAGCCAGCTAAAAAGTCAATAATCGATACCTAATACTTGAATTGTACTACTTCTTACTGGCTATTACATCAACTTAGAAGCTTCATCTGTGTTCTACTATGGTGCTTTTAGAGTCTCCGCATACCGCAGCACGCGACATAGCTTTGAAGACGATAAGTACAACCGTTTCAGAGAGAAGAGCGGCCAATGTGACGATCTGGCTTTAAGTCGATTCGATAACAAATGACGAAAACGGACGGATTTCTCAGGTTTTTACTACATATGAACACCTTTCACATTCTCCCGTGCAAGTCGGCTGCTAGTCCTCCTTTAATGCAGAATCTTAAGGTCCTAGCTCATGTCCAAGGCACCAAAGCCAGCTAAAATGTCAATAATCGATACCTAAAACTTGAATTGTACTACTTCTTACTGGCTATTACATCAAATTAGAAGCTTCATATGTGTTCATTTGTGGTGGTTTTAGTGTCTCCGCCTACCGCAGCATACGACATAGCTTTGCAGACGATAAGTACAACCGTTTCAGAGAGAAGAGCGGCCAATGTGACGATCTGGCTTTAAGTCGATTCGATAACAAATGACGAAAACGGACGGATTTCTCAGGTTTTTACTACATATGAATACTTTTCACATTCTCCCGTGCAAGTCGGCTGCTAGTCCTCCTTTAATGCAGAATCTTAAGGTCCGAGCTCATTTCCAAGGCACCAAAGCCAGCTAAAAAGTCAATAATCGATACCTAAAACTTGAATTGTACTACTTCTTACTGGCTATTAAATCAACTTAGAAGCTTCATCTGTGTTCTACTATGGTGCCTTTAGTGTCTCCGCATACCGCAGCACGCGACATAGCTTTGAAGACGATAAGTACAACCGTTTCAGAGAGAAGAGCGGCCAATGTGACGATCTGGCTTTAAGTCGATTCGATAACAAATGACGAAAACGGACGGATTTCTCAGGTTTTTACTACATATGAACACTTTTCACATTCTCCCGTGCAACTCGGCTGCTAATCCTCCTTTCATGCAGATTCTTAAGGTCCTAGCTCATGTCCAAGGCATCAAAGCCAGCTAAAAAGTCAATAATCAATACCTAAAACTTGAATTGTACTACTTCTTACTGGCTATTACATCAAATTAGAAGCTTCATCTGTGTTCTACTGTGGTGGTTTTAGTGTCTCCGCCTACCGCAGCATACGACATAGCTTTGCAGACGATAAGTACAACCGTTTCAGAGAGAAGAGCGGCCAATGTGTCGATCTGGCTTTAAGTCGATTCGATAACAAATGACGAAAACGGACGGATTTCTCAGGTTTTTACTACATATGAACACTTTTCACATTCTCCCGTGCAACTCGGATGCTAGTCCTCCTTTCATGCAGAATCTTAAGGTCCTAGCTCATGTCCAAGGCACCAAAGCCAGCTAAAAAGTCAATAATCGATACCTAAAACTTGAATTGTACTACTTGTTACTGGCTATTACATCAACTTAGAAGCTTCATCTGTGTTCTACTATGGTGCTTTTAGTGTCTCCGCATACCGCATCACGCGACATAGCTTTGCAGACGATAAGTACAACCGTTTCAGAGAGAAGAGCGGCCAATGTGACGATCTGGCTTTAAGTCGATTCGATAACAAATGACGAAAACGGACGGATTTCTCAGGTTTTTACTACATATGAACACTTTTCACATTCTCCCGTGCAACTCGGCTGCTATTCCTCCTTTCATGCAGAATCTTAAGGTAATAGCTCATGTCCAAGGCACCAAAGCCAGCTAAAAAGTCAATAATCAGTACCTAAAACTTGAATTGTACTACTTCTTACTGGCTATTACATCGACTTAGAAGCTTCATCTGTGTTCTACTATGGTGATTTTATTGTCTCCGGATACCGCAGCACGCGACATAGCTTTGCAGACGATAAGTACTACCGTTTCAGAGAGAAGAGCGGCCAAGTGACGATCGGGCTTTAAGTCGATTCGATAACAAATGACGAAAACGGACGGATTTCTCAGGTTTCTACTACATATGAACACATTTCGCATTCTCCCGTGCAACGCGGCTGCTAGTCCTCCTTTCATGCAGAATCTTAAGGTCCTAGCTCATGTCCAAGGCACCAAAGCCAGCTAAGAAGTCAATAATCGATACCTAAAACTTGAATTTACTACTTCTTACTGGCTATTACATCAACTTAGAAGCTTCATCTGTGTTCTACCATGGTGCTTTTAGTGTCTCCGCACACCGCAGCACGCGACATAGCTTTGCAGACGATAAGTACAACCGTTTCAGAGAAAAGAGGGGCCAATGTGACGATCTGGCTTTAAGTCGATTCGATAACAAATGACGAAAACGGACGGATTTCTCAGGTTTTTACTACATATGAACACTTTTCACATTCTCCCGTACAACGCGGCTGCTATTCCTCCTTTCATGCACAATCTTAAGGTCCTAGCTCATGTCCATGGCACCAAAGCCAGCTAAAAAGTCAATAATCGACACCTAAAACTTGAATTGTACTACTTCTTACTGGCTATCACATCAACTTAGAAGCTTCATCTGTGTTCTACTATGGTGCTTTTAGTGTCTCCGCATACCGCAGCACGCGACATAGCTTTGCAGACGATAAGTACAACCGTTTCAGACAGAAGAGCGGCCAATGTGACGATCTGGCTTTAAGTCGATTCGATAACAAATGACGAAAACGGACGGATTTCTCAGGTTTTTACCACATATGAACACTTTTCACATTGTCTCGTGCAACTCGGCTGCTAGTCCTCCTTTTGATGCAGAATCGTAAGGTCGTAGCTCATGTCCAAGGCACCAAAGCCAGCTAAAAAGTCAATAATCGATACCTAAAACTTGAATTGTACTACTTCTTACTGGCTATTACATCAACTTAGAAGCTTCATCTGTGTTCTACTATGGTGCTTTTAGTGTCTCCGATAACCGCAGCACGCGACATAGCTTTGAAGACGATAAGTACAACCGTTTCAGAGAGAAGAGCGGCCAATGTGACGATCTGGCTTTAAGTCGATTCGATAACAAATGACGAAAACGGACGGATTTCTCAGGTTTTTACTACATATGAATACTTTTCACATTCTCCCTTGCAACTCGGCTGCTAGTCCTCCATTCATGCAGAATCTTAAGGTCCTAGCTCATATCCAAGGCACCAAAGCCAGCTAAAAAGTCAATAATCGATACCTAATACTTGAATTGTACTACTTCTTACTGGCTATTACATCAACTTAGAAGCTTCATCTGTGTTCTACTATGGTGCTTTTAGAGTCTCCGCATACCGCAGCACGCGACATAGCTTTGCAGACGATAAGTACAACCGTTTCAGAGAGAAGAGCGGCCAATGTGACGATCTGGCTTTAAGTCGATTCGATAACAAATGACGAAAACGGACGGATTTCTCAGGTTTTTACTACATATGAACACTTTTCACATTGTCCCATGCAACTCGGCTGCTAGTCCTCCTTTTGATGCAGAATCTTAAGGTCGTAGCTCATGTCCAAGGCACCAAAGCCAGTTAAAAAATCAATAATCGATACCTAAAACTTGAATTGTACTACTTCTTACTGGCTATTACATCAACTTAGAAGCTTCATCTGTGTTCTACTATGGTGCTTTTAGTGTCTCCGCATACCGCAGCACGCGACATAGCTTTGAAGACGATAAGTACATCCGTTTCAGAGAGAAGAGCGGCCAATGTGACGATCTGGCTTTAAGTCGATTCGATAACAAATGACGAAAACGGACGGATTTCTCAGGTTTTTACTACATATGAACACTTTTCACATTCTCCCATCCAACGCGGCTGCTAGTCCTCCTTTCATGCAGAATCTTAAGGTCCTAGCTCATGTCCAAGACACCAAAGCCAGCTAAAAAGTCAATAATCGATACCTAAAACTTGAATTGTACTACTTCTCACTGGCTATTACATCATCATAGAAGCTTAATCTGTGTTCTACTATGGTGCTTTTAGTGTCTCCGCATACCGCAGCACGCGACATAGCTTTGCAGACGATAAGTACAATCGTTTCAGAGAGAAGAGCGGCCAATGTGACTATCTGGCTTTAAGTCGATTCGATAACAAATGACGAAAACGGACGGATTTCTCAGGTTTTTACTACATATGAACACTTTTCACATTGTCCCGTGCAACTCGGCTGCTAGTCCTCATTTTGATGCAGAATCTTAAGGTCCTAGCTCATGTCCAAGGCACCAAAGCCAGCTAAAAAATCAATAATCGATACCTAAAACTTGAATTGTACTACTTCTTACTGGCTATTACATCGACTTAGAAGCTTCATCTGTGTTCTACTATGATGCTTTTAGTGTCTCCGCATACCGCAGCACGCGACATAGCTTTGAAGACGATAAGTACAACCGTTTCAGAGAGAAGAGCGGCCAATGTGACGATCTGGCTTTAAGTCGATTCGATAACAAATGACGAAAACGGACGGATTTCTCAGGTTTGTACTACATATGAATACTTTCACATTCTCCCTTGCAACTCGGCTGCTAGTCCTCCATTCATGCAGAATCTTAAGGTCCTAGCTTATGTCCAAGGCACCAAAGCCAGCTAAAAAGTCAATAATCGATACCTAATACTTGAATTGTACTACTTCTTACTGGCTATTACATCAACTTAGAAGCTTCATCTGTGTTCTACTATGGTGCTTTTAGAGTCTCCGCATACCGCAGCACGCGACATAGCTTTGAAGACGATAAGTACAACCGTTTCAGAGAGAAGAGCGGCCAATGTGACGATCTGGCTTTAAGTCGATTCGATAACAAATGACGAAAACGGACGGATTTCTCAGGTTTTTACTACATATGAATACTTTTCACATTCTCCCGTGCAAGTCGGCTGCTAGTCCTCCTTTAATGCAGAATCTTAAGGTCCTAGCTCATGTCCAAGGCACCAAAGCCAGCTAAAATGTCAATAATCGATACCTAAAACTTGAATTGTACTACTTCTTACTGGCTATTACATCAAATTAGAAGCTTCATCTGTGTTCATTTGTGGTGGTTTTAGTGTCTCCGCCTACCGCAGCATACGACATAGCTTTGCAGACGATAAGTACAACCGTTTCAGAGAGAAGAGCGGCCAATGTGACGATCTGGCTTTAAGTCGATTCGATAACAAATGACGAAAACGGACGGATTTCTCAGGTTTTTACTACATATGAATACTTTTCACATTCTCCCGTGCAAGTCGGCTGCTAGTCCTCCTTTAATGCAGAATCTTAAGGTCCGAGCTCATTTCCAAGGCACCAAAGCCAGCTAAAAAGTCAATAATCGATACCTAAAACTTGAATTGTACTACTTCTTACTGGCTATTAAATCAACTTAGAAGCTTCATCTGTGTTCTACTATGGTGCCTTTAGTGTCTCCGCATACCGCAGCACGCGACATAGCTTTGAAGACGATAAGTACAACCGTTTCAGAGAGAAGAGCGGCCAATGTGACGATCTGGCTTTAAGTCGATTCGATAACAAATGACGAAAACGGACGGATTTCTCAGGTTTTTACTACATATGAACACTTTTCACATTCTCCCGTGCAACTCGGCTGCTAATCCTCCTTTCATGCAGATTCTTAAGGTCCTAGCTCATGTCCAAGGCATCAAAGCCAGCTAAAAAGTCAATAATCAATACCTAAAACTTGAATTGTACTACTTCTTACTGGCTATTACATCAAATTAGAAGCTTCATCTGTGTTCTACTGTGGTGGTTTTAGTGTCTCCGCCTACCGCAGCATACGACATAGCTTTGCAGACGATAAGTACAACCGTTTCAGAGAGAAGAGCGGCCAATGTGTCGATCTGGCTTTAAGTCGATTCGATAACAAATGACGAAAACGGACGGATTTCTCAGGTTTTTACTACATATGAACACTTTTCACATTCTCCCGTGCAACTCGGATGCTAGTCCTCCTTTCATGCAGAATCTTAAGGTCCTAGCTCATGTCCAAGGCACCAAAGCCAGCTAAAAAGTCAATAATCGATACCTAAAACTTGAATTGTACTACTTGTTACTGGCTATTACATCAACTTAGAAGCTTCATCTGAGTTCTACTATGGTGCTTTTAGTGTCTCCGCATACCGCATCACGCGACATAGCTTTGCAGACGATAAGTACAACCGTTTCAGAGAGAAGAGCGGCCAATGTGACGATCTGGCTTTAAGTCGATTCGATAACAAATGACGAAAACGGACGGATTTCTCAGGTTTTTACTACATATGAACACTTTTCACATTCTCCCGTGCAACTCGGCTGCTATTCCTCCTTTCATGCAGAATCTTAAGGTAATAGCTCATGTCCAAGGCACCAAAGCCAGCTAAAAAGTCAATAATCAGTACCTAAAACTTGAATTGTACTACTTCTTACTGGCTATTACATCGACTTAGAAGCTTCATCTGTGTTCTACTATGGTGATTTTATTGTCTCCGGATACCGCAGCACGCGACATAGCTTTGCAGACGATAAGTACTACCGTTTCAGAGAGAAGAGCGGCCAAGTGACGATCGGGCTTTAAGTCGATTCGATAACAAATGACGAAAACGGACGGATTTCTCAGGTTTCTACTACATATGAACACATTTCGCATTCTCCCTTGCAACGCGGCTGCTAGTCCTCCTTTCATGCAGAATCTTAAGGTCCTAGCTCATGTCCAAGGCACCAAAGCCAGCTAAGAAGTCAATAATCGATACCTAAAACTTGAATTTACTACTTCTTACTGGCTATTACATCAACTTAGAAGCTTCATCTGTGTTCTACCATGGTGCTTTTAGTGTCTCCGCATACCGCAGCACGCGACATAGCTTTGCAGACGATAAGTACAACCGTTTCAGAGAAAAGAGGGGCCAATGTGACGATCTGGCTTTAAGTCGATTCGATAACAAATGACGAAAACGGACGGATTTCTCAGGTTTTTACTACATATGAACACTTTTCACATTCTCCCGTACAACGCGGCTGCTATTCCTCCTTTCATGCACAATCTTAAGGTCCTAGCTCATGTCCATGGCACCAAAGCCAGCTAAAAAGTCAATAATCGACACCTAAAACTTGAATTGTACTACTTCTTACTGGCTATCACATCAACTTAGAAGCTTCATCTGTGTTCTACTATGGTGCTTTTAGTGTCTCCGCATACCGCAGCACGCGACATAGCTTTGCAGACGATAAGTACAACCGTTTCAGACAGAAGAGCGGCCAATGTGACGATCTGGCTTTAAGTCGATTCGATAACAAATGACGAAAACGGACGGATTTCTCAGGTTTTTACCACATATGAACACTTTTCACATTGTCTCGTGCAACTCGGCTGCTAGTCCTCCTTTTGATGCAGAATCGTAAGGTCGTAGCTCATGTCCAAGGCACCAAAGCCAGCTAAAAAGTCAATAATCGATACCTAAAACTTGAATTGTACTACTTCTTACTGGCTATTACATCAACTTAGAAGCTTCATCTGTGTTCTACTATGGTGCTTTTAGTGTCTCCGATAACCGCAGCACGCGACATAGCTTTGAAGACGATAAGTACAACCGTTTCAGAGAGAAGAGCGGCCAATGTGACGATCTGGCTTTAAGTCGATTCGATAACAAATGACGAAAACGGACGGATTTCTCAGGTTTCTACTACATATGAACACATTTCACATTCTCCCGTGCAACGCGGCTGCTAGTCCTCCTTTCATGCAGAATCTTAAGGTCCTAGCTCATGTCCAAGGCACCAAAGCCAGCTAAAAAGTCAATAATCGATACCTAAAACTTGAATTTACTACTTCTTACTGGCTATTACATCAACTTAGAAGCTTCATCTGTGTTCTACCATGGTGATTTTATTGTCTCCGCATACCGCAGCACGCGACATAGCTTTGCAGACGATAAGTACAACCGTTTCCGACAGAAGAGCGGCCAATGTGACGATCTGGCTTTAAGTCGATTCGATAACAAATGACGAAAACGGACGGATTTCTCAGGTTTTTACCACATATGAACACTTTTCACATTGTCCCGTGCAACTCGGCTGCTAGTCCTCCTTTTGATGCAGAATCGTAAGGTCGTAGCTCATGTCCAAGGCACCAAAGCCAGCTAAAAAATCTATAATCGACACCTAAAACTTGAATTGTACTACATCTTACTGGCTATTACATCAACTTAGAAGCTTCATCTGTATTCTACTATGGTGCTTTTAGTGTCTCCGCATACCGCAGCACGCGACATAGCTTTGTAGACGATAAGTACAACCGTTTCAGAGAGAAGAGCGGCCAATGTGACGATCTGGCTTTAAGTCGATTCGATAACAAATGACGAAAACGGACGGATTTCTCAGGTTTTTACTACATATGAACACTTTTCACATTCTCCCGTGCAACTCGGATGCTAGTCCTCCTTTCATGCAGAATCTTAAGGTCCTAGCTCATGTCCAAGGCACCAAAGCCAGCTAAAAAGTCAATAATCGATACCTAAAACTTGAATTGTACTACTTGTTACTGGCTATTACATCAACTTAGAAGCTTCATCTGTGTTCTACTATGGTGCTTTTAGTGTCTCCGCATACCGCATCACGCGACTTAGCTTTGCAGACGATAAGTACAACCGTTTCAGAGAGAAGAGCGGCCAATGTGACGATCTGGCTTTAAGTCGATTCGATAACAAATGACGAAAACGGACGGATTTCTCAGGTTTTTACTACATATGAACACTTTTCACATTCTCCCGTGCAACTCGGCTGCTATTCCTCCTTTCATGCAGAATCTTAAGGTAATAGCTCATGTCCAAGGCACCAAAGCCAGCTAAAAAGTCAATAATCAGTACCTAAAACTTGAATTGTACTACTTCTTACTGGCTATTACATCGACTTAGAAGCTTCATCTGTGTTCTACTATGGTGATTTTATTGTCTCCGGATACCGCAGCACGCGACATAGCTTTGCAGACGATAAGTACTACCGTTTCAGAGAGAAGAGCGGCCAAGTGACGATCGGGCTTTAAGTCGATTCGATAACAAATGACGAAAACGGACGGATTTCTCAGGTTTCTACTACATATGAACACATTTCGCATTCTCCCGTGCAACGCGGCTGCTAGTCCTCCTTTCATGCAGAATCTTAAGGTCCTAGCTCATGTCCAAGGCACCAAAGCCAGCTAAGAAGTCAATAATCGATACCTAAAACTTGAATTTACTACTTCTTACTGGCTATTACATCAACTTAGAAGCTTCATCTGTGTTCTACCATGGTGCTTTTAGTGTCTCCGCACACCGCAGCACGCGACATAGCTTTGCAGACGATAAGTACAACCGTTTCAGAGAAAAGAGGGGCCAATGTGACGATCTGGCTTTAAGTCGATTCGATAACAAATGACGAAAACGGACGGATTTCTCAGGTTTTTACTACATATGAACACTTTTCACATTCTCCCGTACAACGCGGCTGCTATTCCTCCTTTCATGCACAATCTTAAGGTCCTAGCTCATGTCCATGGCACCAAAGCCAGCTAAAAAGTCAATAATCGACACCTAAAACTTGAATTGTACTACTTCTTACTGGCTATCACATCAACTTAGAAGCTTCATCTGTGTTCTACTATGGTGCTTTTAGTGTCTCCGCATACCGCAGCACGCGACATAGCTTTGCAGACGATAAGTACAACCGTTTCAGACAGAAGAGCGGCCAATGTGACGATCTGGCTTTAAGTCGATTCGATAACAAATGACGAAAACGGACGGATTTCTCAGGTTTTTACCACATATGAACACTTTTCACATTGTCTCGTGCAACTCGGCTGCTAGTCCTCCTTTTGATGCAGAATCGTAAGGTCGTAGCTCATGTCCAAGGCACCAAAGCCAGCTAAAAAGTCAATAATCGATACCTAAAACTTGAATTGTACTACTTCTTACTGGCTATTACATCAACTTAGAAGCTTCATCTGTGTTCTACTATGGTGCTTTTAGTGTCTCCGATAACCGCAGCACGCGACATAGCTTTGAAGACGATAAGTACAACCGTTTCAGAGAGAAGAGCGGCCAATGTGACGATCTGGCTTTAAGTCGATTCGATAACAAATGACGAAAACGGACGGATTTCTCAGGTTTCTACTACATATGAACACATTTCACATTCTCCCGTGCAACGCGGCTGCTAGTCCTCCTTTCATGCAGAATCTTAAGGTCCTAGCTCATGTCCAAGGCACCAAAGCCAGCTAAAAAGTCAATAATCGATACCTAAAACTTGAATTTACTACTTCTTACTGGCTATTACATCAACTTAGAAGCTTCATCTGTGTTCTACCATGGTGATTTTATTGTCTCCGCATACCGCAGCACGCGACATAGCTTTGCAGACGATAAGTACAACCGTTTCAGATAGAAGAGCGGCCAATGTGACGATCTGGCTTTAAGTCGATTTGATAACAAATGACGAAAACGGACGGATTTCTCAGGTTTTTACTACATATGAACACATTTCACATTCTCCTGTGTAACTCGGCTGCTAGCCCTCCTTTCATGCAGAATCTTAAGGTCCTAGCTCATGTCCAAGGCACCAAAGCCAGCTAAAAAGTCAATAATCGATACTTAAAACTTGAATTGTACTACTTCTTACTGGCTATTACATCAACTTAGAAGCTTCATCTGTGTTCTACTATGGTGCTTTTGGTGTCTCCGCATACCGCAGCACACGACATAGCTTTGAAGACGATAAGTACAACCGTTTCAGGGAGAAGAGCGGCCAATGTGACGATCTGGCTTTAAGTCGATTCGATAACAAATGACGAAAACGGACGGATTTCTCAGGTTTTTACTACATATGAACACTTTTCACATTCTCCCCTGCAACTCGGCTGCTAGTCCTCCTTTCATGCAGAATCTTAAGGTCCTAGCTCATGTCCAAGGCACCAAAGCCAGCTAAAAAGTCAATAATCGATACCTAAAACTTGAATTGTACTACTTCTTACTGGCTATTACATCATCTTAGAAGCTTCATCTGTGTTCTACTATGGTGCTTTTAGTGTCTCCGCATACGCAGCACGCGACAAAGCTTTCCAGACGATAAGTACAGCCGTTTCAGAGAGAAGAGCAGCCAATGTGACGATCTGGCTTTAAGTCGATTTGATAACAAATGACGAAAACGGACTGATTTCTCAGGTTTTTACTACATATGAACACATTTCACATTCGCCCGTACAACGCGGCTGCTAGACCTCCTTTCATGCAGAATCTTAAGGTCCTAGCTCATGTCCAAGGCACCAAAGCCAGCTAAAAAGTCAATAATCAATACCTAAAACTTGAATTGTACTACTTCTTACTGGCTATCACATCAACTTAGAAGCTTCATCTGTGTTCTACTATGGTGCTTTTAGTGTCTCCGCATACCGCAGCACGCGACATAGCTTTGAAGACGATAAGTACAACCGTTTCAGAGAGAAGAGCGGCCAATGTGACGATCTGGCTTTAAGTCGATTCGATAACAAATGACGAAAAGGGACGGATTTCTTAGGTTTTTCCTACGTATGAACACTTTTCACATTGTCCCGTGCAACTCGGCTGCTAGTCCTCCTTTTGATGCAGAATCTTAAGATCCTAGCTCATGTCCAAGGCACCAAAGCCAGCTAAAAAATCAATAATCGATACCTAAAACTTGAACTGCACTACTTCTTACTGGCTATTATATCAACTTAGAAGCTTCATCTGTGTTCCACTATGGTGCTTTTAGTGTCTCCGCATACCGCAGCACGCGACATAGCTTTGAAGACGATAAGTACAACCGTTTCAGAGAGAAGAGCGGCCAATGTGACGATCTGGCTTTAAGTCGATTCGATAACAAATGACGAAAACGGACGGATTTCTCAGGTTTTTACTACATATGAACACTTTTCACATTCTCCCGTGCAACTCAGCTGCTAATCCTCCTTTCATGCAGATTCTTAGGGTCCTAGCTCATGTCCAAGGCATCAAAGCCAGCTTAAAAGTCAATAATCAATACGTAAAACTTGAATTGTACTACTTCTTACTGGCTATCACATCAACTTAGAAGCTTCACTGTGTCCTACTGTGGTGCTTTTAGTGTCTCCGCATCCCGCAGCACGCGACACAGCTTTGAAGACGATAAGTACAACCGTTTCAGAGAGAAGAGCGGCCAATGTGACGATCTGGCTTTAAGTCGATTCGATAACAAATGACGAAAAGGGACGGATTTCTCAGGTTTTTACTACGTATGAACACTTTTCACATTCTTCCGTGCAACTCGGCTGCTAGTCCGCCTTTTGATGCAGAATCTTAAGATCCTAGCTCATTTCCAAGGCACCAAAGCCAGTTAAAAAATCAATAATCGATACCTAAAACTTGAATTGTACTACTTCTTACTGGCTATTACATCAACTTGAAGCTTCATCTGTGTTCTACTATGGTGCTTTTAGTGTCTCCGCATACCGCAGCACGCGACATAGCTTTGAAGACGATAAGTACAACCGTTTCAGGGAGAAGAGCGGCCAATGTGACGATCTGGCTTTAAGTCGATTCGATAACAAATGACGAAAACGGACGGATTTCTCAGGTTTTTACTACATATGAACACTTTTCACATTCTCCCGTGCAACTCGGCTGCTACTCTTCCTTTCATGAAGAATCTTAAGGTCCTAGCTCATGTCCAAGGCACCAAAGCCAGCTAAAAAGTCAATATTTAATCCCTAAAACTTGAATTGTACAACTTCTTACTTGCTATTACATCATCTTAGAAGCTTCATATGTGTTCTACAATGGTGCTTTTTGTGCCTCCGCATACCGCAGCACGCGACATAGCTTTGCAGACGATAAGTACAACCGTTTCAGAGAGAAGAGCGGCCAATGTGACGATCCGGCTTTAAGTCGATTCGATAACACATGACGAAAACGGACGGATTTCTCAGGTTTTTACTACATATGATCACTTTTCACATTCTCCCGTGCAACTCGGCTGCTAGTCCTCCCTTCATGCAGAATCTTAAGGTCCTAGCTCATGTCCAGGCACCAAAGCCAGCTAAAATCTCAATAATCAGTACCTAAAACTTGAATTGTACTACTTCTTACTGGCTATTACATCAACTTAGAAGCTTAATCTGTGTTCTACTATGGTGCTTCCAGTGTCTCCGCATACCGCAGCACGCGACATAGCTTTGCAGACGTTAAGTACAACCGTTTAAGAGAGAAGAGCGGCCAAGTGACGATCTGGCTTTAAGGCGATTCGATAACAAATGACGAAAACGGACGGATTTCTCAGGTTGTTACTACTTATGAACACTTTTCATATTGTCCCGTGCAACTCGGCAGCTAGTCCTCTTTTCATGCAGAATCTTAAAGTCCTAGCTCATGTCCAAGGTACCAAATCCATCTAAGAAGTCGATATCGATACCTTAAACTTGAATTGTACTACTTCTTATTGGCTATTACATCATCATAGAAGCTTCATATGTGTTCTACTATGGTGCTTTTAGTGTCTCCGCATACCGCAGCAAGCGACATAGCTTTGCAGACGGTAAGTACAACCTTTTCAGAGAGAAGAGCGGCCAATGTGACGATCTGGCTTTAAGTCGATTCGATAACAAATGACGAAAACGGACGGATTTCTCAGGTTTTTACTACATATGAACACTTCTCACAATCTCCCGTGCAACTCGGCTGCTAGTCCTCCTTTCATGTAGAATCTTAAGGTCCTAGCTCATGTCCAAGGCATCAAAGCCAGCTTAAAAATCAATAATCAATACCTAAAACTTGAATTGTACTACTTCTTACTGGCTATCACATCAACTTAGAAGCTTCACTGTGTCCTACTGTGGTGATTTTAGTGTCTCCGCATCCCGCAGCACGCGACATAGCTTTGAAGACGATAAGTACAACCGTTTCAGAGAGAAGAGCGGCCAATGTGACGATCTGGCTTTAAGTCGATTCGATAACAAATGACGAAAATGGACGGATTTCTCAGGTTTTTACTACGTATGAACACTTTTCACATTCTCCCGTGCAACTCGGCTGCTAGTCCGCCTTTTGATGCAGAATCTTAAGATCCTAGCTCATTTCCAAGGCACCAAAGCCAATTAAAAAATCAATAATCGATACCTAAAACTTGAATTGTACTACTTCTTACTGGCTATTACATCAACTTGAAGCTTCATCTGTGTTCTACTATGGTGCTTTTAGTGTCTCCGCATACCGCAGCACGCGACATAGCTTTGAAGACGATAAGTACAACCGTTTCAGAGAGAAGAGCGGCCAATGTGACGATCTGGCTTTAAGTCGATTCGATAACAAATGACGAAAACGGACGGATTTCTCAGGTTTTTACTACATATGAACACTTTTCACATTCTCCCATGCAACTCGGCTGCTACTCTTCCTTTCATGAAGAATCTTATGGTCCTAGCTCATGTCCAAGGCACCAAAGCCAGCTAAAAAGTCAATAATCAATACCTAAAACTTGAATTGTACAACTTCTTACTGGCTATTACATCATCTTAGAACCTTGATATGTGTTCTAATATGGTGCTTTTAGTGCCTCCGCATACCGCAGCACGCGACATAGCTTTGCAGACGTTAAGTACAACCGTTTCAGAGAGAAGAGCGGCCAATGTGACGATCTGGCTTTAAGTCGATTCGATAACAAATGACGAAAACGGACGGATTTCTCAGGTTGGTTTTTACTACATATGAACAGTTTTCACATTCTCCCGTGCAACTGGGCTGCTAGTCCTCCTTTCATACAGAATCTTAAGGTCCTAGCTCATGTTCAAGGCACCAAAGCCAGCTAAACATTCAATAACCGATACCTAAAACTTGAATTGTACTACTTCTTACTGGCTATTACATCAACTTAGAAGCTTCATCTATGTTCTACTATGGTGCTTTTAGTGTCTCCGCATACCGCATCACGTGACATAGCTTTGCAGACGATAAGTACAACCGTTTCAGAGAGAAGAGCGGCCAATGTGACGATCCGGCTTTAAGTCGATTCGATAACAAATGACGAAAACGGACGGATTTCTCAGGTTTTTACTACATATGAACACTTTTCACATTCTTCCGTGCAACTCGGCTGCTATTCCTAATTTCATGCAGAATCTTAAGGTAATAGCTCATGTCCAAGGCACCAAAGCCAGCTAAAAAGTCAATAATCGATACCTAAAACTTGAATTGTACTACTTCTTACTGGCTACTACATCATCATAGAAGCTTCATCTGTGTTCCACTATGGTGCTTTTAGTGTCTCCGCATACCGCAGCACGCGACATAGCTTTGCAGACGATAAGTACAAACGTTTCAGAGAGAAGAGCGGCCAATGTGATGATCTGGCTTTAAGTCGATTCGATAACAAATGACGAAAACGGACGGATTTCTCAGGTTTTTACTACATATGATAACTTTTCACATTCTCCCGTGCAACTCGGCTGCTAGTCCTCCCTTCATGCAGAATCTTAAGGTCCTAGCTCATGTCCAGTGCACCAAAGCCAGCTAAAAACTCAATAATCAGTACCTAAAACTTGAATTGTACTACTTCTTACTGGCTATTACATCAACTTAGAAGCTTAATCTGTGTTCTACTATGGTGCTTTCAGTGTCTCCGCATACCGCAGCACGTGACATAGCTTTGCAGACGGTAATTAAAACCGTTTCAGAGAGAAGAGCGGAAAATGTGACAATCAGGCTTTAAGTCGATTCGATAACAAATGACGAAAACGGACGGATTTCTCAGTTTGGTTTTTACTACATATGAACACTTTCCACATTCTCCCGTGCAACGCGGCTGCTAGTCCTCCTTTCATGCAGAATCTTAAGGTCCTAGCACATGTCCAAGGCACCAAAGCCAGCTAAAAAGTCAATAAACGATACCTAAAACTTGAATTCTACTACTTCTTACTGGCTATTACATCAACTTAGAAGCTTCATCTGTGTTCTGCTATGGTGCTTTTAGTTTCTGCGCATACCGCAGCACGCGACACAGCTTTGCAGACGATAATTAAAACCGTTTCAGAGAGAAGAGCGGAAAATGTGACAATCAGGCTTTAAGTCGATTCGATAACAAATGACGAAAACGGACGGATTTCTCAGGTTTTTACTACATATGAACACTTTTCACATTCTCCCGTGCAACTCGGCTGCTACTCCTCCTTTCATCCAGAATCTTAAGGTCCTACCTCATCTCCAAGGCACCAAAGCCAGCTAAAAAGTCAATAATCGATACCTAAAACTTGAACTGTCCTACTTCTTACTGGCTATTACATCATCTTAGAAGCTTCATATGTGTTCTACTATGGTGCTTTTAGTGTCTCCGCATACCGCAGCACGCGACATAGCTTTGCAGACGATAAGTACAACCGTTTCAGAGAGAAGAGCGGCCAATGTGACGATCTGGCTTTAAGTCGATTCGATAACAAATGACGAAAACGGACGGATTTCTCAGGTTGGTTTTTACTACATATGAACAGTTTTCACATTCTCCCGTGCAACTGGGCTGCTAGTCCTCCTTTCATACAGAATCTTAAGGTCCTAGCTCATGTTCAAGGCACCAAAGCCAGCTAAACATTCAATAACCGATACCTAAAACTTGAATTGTACTACTTCTTACTGGCTATTACATCAACTTAGAAGCTTCATCTATGTTCTACTATGGTGCTTTTAGTGTCTCCGCATACCGCATCACGTGACATAGCTTTGCAGACGATAAGTACAACCGTTTCAGAGAGAAGAGCGGCCAATGTGACGATCCGGCTTTAAGTCGATTCGATAACAAATGACGAAAACGGACGGATTTCTCAGGTTTTTACTACATATGAACACTTTTCACATTCTTCCGTGCAACTCGGCTGCTATTCCTCCTTTCATGCAGAATCTTAAGGTAATAGCTCATGTCAAAGGCACCAAAGCCAGCTAAAAAGTCAATAATCGATACCTAAAACTTGAATTGTACTACTTCTTACTGGCTACTACATCATCATAGAAGCTTCATCTGTGTTCCACTATGGTGCTTTTAGTGTCTCCGCATACCGCAGCACGCGACATAGCTTTGCAGACGATAAGTACAAACGTTTCAGAGAGAAGAGCGGCCAATGTGATGATCTGGCTTTAAGTCGATTCGATAACAAATGACGAAAACGGACGGATTTCTCAGGTTTTTACTACATATGATAACTTTTCACATTCTCCCGTGCAACTCGGCTGCTAGTCTTCCCTTCATGCAGAATCTTAAGGTCCTAGCTCATGTCCAGTGCACCAAAGCCAGCTAAAAACTCAATAATCAGTACCTAAAACTTGAATTGTACTACTTCTTACTGGCTATTACATCAACTTAGAAGCTTAATCTGTGTTCTACTATGGTGCTTTCAGTGTCTCCGCATACCGCAGCACGTGACATAGCTTTGCAGACGGTAATTAAAACCGTTTCAGAGAGAAGAGCGGAAAATGTGACAATCAGGCATTAAGTCGATTCGATAACAAATGACGAAAACGGACGGATTTCTCAGTTTGGTTTTTACTACATATGAACACTTTCCACATTCTCCCGTGCAACGCGGCTGCTAGTCCTCCTTTCATGCAGAATCTTAAGGTCCTAGCACATGTCCAAGGCACCAAAGCCAGCTAAAAAGTCAATAAACGATACCTAAAACTTGAATTCTACTACTTCTTACTGGCTATTACATCAACTTAGAAGCTTCATCTGTGTTCTGCTATGGTGCTTTTAGTTTCTGCGCATACCGCAGCACGCGACACAGCTTTGCAGACGATAATTAAAACCGTTTCAGAGAGAAGAGCGGAAAATGTGACAATCAGGCTTTAAGTCGATTCGATAACAAATGACGAAAACGGACGGATTTCTCAGGTTTTTACTACATATGAACACTTTTCACATTCTCCCGTGCAACTCGGCTGCTACTCCTCCTTTCATCCAGAATCTTAAGGTCCTACCTCATCTCCAAGGCACCAAAGCCAGCTAAAAAGTCAATAATCGATACCTAAAACTTGAACTGTCCTACTTCTTACTGGCTATTACATCATCTTAGAAGCTTCATATGTGTTCTACTATGGTGCTTTTAGTGTCTCCGCATACCGCAGCACGCGACATAGCTTTGCAGACGATAAGTACAACCGTTTCAGAGAGAAGAGCGGCCAATGTGACGATCTGGCTTTAAGTCGATTCGATAACAAATGACGAAAACGAACGGATTTCTCAGGTTTTTACTACATATGAACACTTTACACATTGTCCCGTGCAACTCGGCTGCTAGTCCTCCTGCATGTAAAATCTTAAGTTCCTAGCTCATGTCCAAGGCACCAAACAAGGGTAAAAAGTCAATAACCGATTCCTATAACTTGAATTGTACTATTTCTTACTGGCTGTTACATCATCTTAGAAGCTACATCTGTGTTCTACTATGGTGCTTTTAGTGTCTCCGAATACCGCAGTACGCGACATAGCTTTGCAGACGATAAATACAACCGTTTCAGAGAGCAGAGCGGCCAATGTGACGATTTGGCTTTAAGTCGATTCGATAACAAATGACGAAAACGGACGGATTTCTCAGGTTTTTACTACATATGAACACTTTTCACATTCTCTCGTGGAACTCGGCTGCTACTCCTCCTTTCATCCAGAATCTTAAGGTCCTACCTCATCTCCAAGGCACCAAAGCCAGCTAAAAAGTCAATAATCAGTAGCTAAAACTTGAATTGTACTACATCTTACTGGCTATTACATCAACTTAGAAGCTCCATCTGTGTTCTACTATGGTGCTTTTAGTGTCTCCGCATAACGCAGCATGCGACATAGCTTTGCAGACGATAAGTACAACCGTTTCGGAGGGAAGAGCAGCCAATGAGACGATCTGGCTTTAAGTCGATTCGATAACAAATGACGAAAACGGACGGATTTCTCAGGTTTTTACTACATATAAACACTTTTCACATTCTCCTGTGTAACTCGGCTGCTAGTCCTCCTTTCATGCAGAATCTTAAGGTCCTAGCTCATGTCCAAGGCTCCAAAGCCATTTAAAAAGTCAATAATCAGTAGCTAAAACTTGAATTGTACTACATCTTACTGGCTATTACATCAACTTAGAAGCTTCATCTGTGTTCTACTATGGTGCTTTTAGTGTCTCCGCATACCGCAGCATGCGACATAGCTTTGCAGACGATAAGTACAACCGTTTCGGAGGGAAGAGCGGCCAATGTGACGATCTGGCTTTAAGTCGATTCGATAACAAATGACGAAAACGGACGGATTTCTCAGGTTTTTACTACATATGAACACTTTTCACATTGTCCCGTGCAACTCGGCTGCTAGTCCTCCTGCATGTAAAATCTTAAGTTCCTAGCTCATGTCCAAGGCACCAAACAAGGGTAAAAAGTCAATAACCGATTCCTATAACTTGAATTGTACTATTTCTTACTGGCTGTTACATCATCTTAGAAGCTACATCTGTGTTCTACTATGGTGCTTTTAGTGTCTACGAATACCGCAGTACGCGACATAGCTTTGCAGACGATAAATACAACCGTTTCAGAGAGCAGAGCGGCCAATGTGACGATTTGGCTTTAAGTCGATTCGATAACAAATGACGAAAACGGACGGATTTCTCAGGTTTTTACTACATATGAACACTTTTCACATTCTCTCGTGGAACTCGGCTGCTACTCCTCCTTTCATCCAGAATCTTAAGGTCCTACCTCATCTCCAAGGCACCAAAGCCAGCTAAAAAGTCAATAATCAGTAGCTAAAACTTGAATTGTACTACATCTTACTGGCTATTACATCAACTTAGAAGCTCCATCTGTGTTCTACTATGGTGCTTTTAGTGTCTCCGCATAACGCAGCATGCGACATAGCTTTGCAGACGATAAGTACAACCGTTTCGGAGGGAAGAGCAGCCAATGTGACGATCTGGCTTTAAGTCGATTCGATAACAAATGACGAAAACGGACGGATTTCTCAGGTTTTTACTACATATAAACACTTTTCACATTCTCCTGTGTAACTCGGCTGCTAGTCCTCCTTTCATGCAGAATCTTAAGGTCCTAGCTCATGTCCAAGGCTCCAAAGCCATTTAAAAAGTCAATAATCAGTAGCTAAAACTTGAATTGTACTACATCTTACTGGCTATTACATCAACTTAGAAGCTTCATCTGTGTTCTACTATGGTGCTTTTAGTGTCTCCGCATACCGCAGCATGCGACATAGCTTTGCAGACGATAAGTACAACCGTTTCGGAGGGAAGAGCGGCCAATGTGACGATCTGGCTTTAAGTCGATTCGATAACAAATGACGAAAACGGACGGATTTCTCAGGTTTTTACTACATATGAACACTTTTCACATTCTCCTGGGCAACTCGGCTGCTAGTCCTCCTTTCATGCAGAATCTTAAGGTCCTAGCTCATGTCCAAGGCACCAAATCCATCTAAGAAGTCAATAATCGATACCTTAAACTTGAAGTGTACTACTTCTTACTGGCTATTACATTAACTTAGAAGCTTCATCTGTGTTCCAATATGGTGCTTTTAGTGTCTCCGCATACCGCAGCACGCGATATAGCATTGCAGACGATAAGTACAACCGTTTCAGAGAGAAGAGCGGCCAATGTGACAATCAGGCTTTAAGTCGATTCGATAACAAATGACGAAAACGAACGGATTTCTCAGGTTTTTACTACATATGAACACTTTACACATTCTCCCGTGCAACTCGGCTGCTAGTCCTCCTGCATGTAAAATCTTAAGGTCCTAGCTCATGTCCAAGGCATCAAAGCCAGCTAAAAAGTCAATAATCAATACCTAAAACTTGAATTGTACTACTTCTTACTGGCTATTACATCAAATTAGAAGCTTCATCTGTGTTCTACTGTGGTGGTTTTAGTGTCTCCGCCTACCGCAGCATACGACATAGCTTTGCAGACGATAAGTACAACCGTTTCAGAGAGAAGAGCGGCCAATGTGACGATCTGGCTTTAAGTCGATTCGATAACAAATGTCGAAAATGGACGGATTTCTCAGGTTTTTACTACATATGAACACTTTTCACATTCTCCCGTGCAACTTGGCTGCTAGTCCTCCTTTCATGCAGAATCTTAAGGTCCTAGCTCATGTCCAAGGCACCAAAGCCAGCTAAAAATTCAATAATCGATACCTAAAACTTGAATTGTACTACTTCTTACTGGCTATTACATCAACTTAGAAGCTTCATCTGTGTTCTACTATGGTGCTTTTAGTGTCTCCGCATACCGCATCACGCGACATAGCTTTGCAGACGATAAGTACAACCGTTTCAGAGAGAAGAGCAGCCAATGTGACGATCTGGCTTTAAGTCGATTCGATAACAAATGACGAAAACGGACGGATTTCTCAGGTTTTTACTACATATGAACACTTTTCACATTCTCCCGTGCAACTCGGCTGCTAGTCCTCCTTTCATGCAGAATCTTAAGGTAACAGCTCATGTCCAAGGCACCAAAGCCAGCTAAAAAGTCAATAATCGATACTTAAAACTTGAATTGTACTACTTCTTACTGGCTATTACATCATCATAGAAGCTTCATCTGTGTTCTTCTATGGTGCTTTTAGTGTCTCCGCATACCGCAGCACGCGACATAGCTTTGCAGACGATAAGTACAACCGTTTCAGAGAGAAGAGTGGCCAGTGTGACGATCTGGCTTTAAGTCGATACGATAACAATGACGATAACGAACGGATTTTTAACGTTTTTACTACAATGAACACTTCTCACATTCGCCCGTGCAACTCGGCTGCTAGTCCTCCTTTCATGCAGAATCTTAAGGTCCTAGCCCATGTCCAAGGCTCCAAAGCCAGCTAAAAAGTCAATAATCAGTAGCTAAAACTTGAATTGTACTACATCTTACTGGCTATTACATCAAATTAGAAGCTTCATCTGTGTTCTACTGTGGTGGTTTTAGTTTCTCCGCATACCGCAGCACGCGACACAGCTTTGCAGACGATAAGTACAACCGTTTCAGAGAGAAGAGCGGCCAATGTGACAATCAGGCTTTAAGTCGATTCGATAACAAATGACGAAAATGGACGGATTTCTCAGGTTTTTACTACATATGAAAACCTTTCACATTCTCCCGTGCAACTAGGCTGCTAGTCCTCCTTTCATGCAGAATCTTAAGGTAATAGCTCATGTCCATGGCACCAAAGCCAGCTAAAAAGTCAATAATCAGAAGCTAAAACTTGAATTGTACTACATCTTACTGGCTATTACATCAACTTAGAAGCTTCATCTGTGTTCTACTATGGTGCTTTTAGTGTCTCCGCATACCGCAGCACGCGACATAGCTTTGCAGTCGATAAGTACAACCGTTTCAGAGAGAAGAGCGGCTAATCTGACGATCTGGCTTTAAGTCGATTCGATAACAATGACGATAACGAACGGATTTTTAACGTTTTTACTACATATGAACACTTCTCACATTCTCCCGTGCAACTCGGCTGCTAGTCCTCCTTTCATGCAGAATCTTAAGGTCCTAGCCCATGTCCAAGGCTCCAAAGCCAGCTAAAAAGTCAATAATCAGTAGCTAAAACTTGAATTGTACTACATCTTACTGGCTATTACATCAACTTAGAAGCTTCATCGGTGTTTTACTATGGTGCTTTTACTGTCTCCGCATACCGCAGCATGCGACATAGCTTTGCAGACGATAAGTACAGCCGTTTCAGAGAGAAGAGTGGCCAGTGTGACGATCTGGCTTTAAGTCGATACGATAACAATGACGATAACGAACGGATTTTTAACGTTTTTACTACAATGAACACTTCTCACATTCGCCCGTGCAACTCGGCTGCTAGTCCTCCTTTCATGCAGAATCTTAAGGTCCTAGCCCATGTCCAAGGCTCCAAAGCCAGCTAAAAAGTCAATAATCAGTAGCTAAAACTTGAATTGTACTACATCTTACTGGCTATTACATCAACTTAGAAGCTTCATCGGTGTTTTACTATGGTGCTTTTACTGTCTCCGCATACCGCAGCATGCGACATAGCTTTGCAGACGATAAGTACAACCGTTTCAGAGAGAAGAGCGGCCAATGTGACGATCTGGCGAGTCGATAACAAATGACGAAAACGGACGGATTTCTCAGGTTTTTACTACATATGAACACTTTTCACATTCTCCCGTGCAACTCCGCTGCTAGTCCTCCTTTCATGCAGAATCTTAAGGTCCTAGCTCATGTCCAAGGCACGAAATCCATCTAAGAAGTCAATAATCGATACCTTAAACTTGAATTGCACTACTTCTTACTGGCTATTACATCAACTTAGAAGCTTCATCTGTGTTCCACTATGGTGATTTTAGTGTCTCCGCATACCGCAGCACGCGACATAGCTTTGAAGACGATAAGTACAACCGTTTCCGAGAGAAGAGCGGCCAATGTGACGATCTGGCTTTAAGTCGATTCGATAACAAATGACGAAAACGAACGGATTTCTCAGGTTTTTACTACATATAAACACTTTTCACATTCTCCTGTGTAACTCGGCTGCTAGTCCTCCTTTCATGCAGAATCTTAAGGTCCTAGCTCATGTCCAAGGCTCCAAAGCCATTTAAAAAGTCAATAATCAGTAGCTAAAACTTGAATTGTACTACATCTTACTGGCTATTACATCACCTTAGAAGCTTCATCTGTGTTCTACTATGGTGCTTTTAGTGTCTCCGCATACCGCAGCATGCGACATAGCTTTGCAGACGATAAGTACAACCGTTTCGGAGGAAAGAGCGGCCAATGTGACGATCTGGCTTTAAGTCGATTCGATAACAAATGACGAAAACGGACGGATTTCTCAGGTTTTTACTACATATGAACACTTTTCACATTCTCCCGTGCAACTCGGCTGCTAGTCCTCCTTTCCTGCAGAATCTTAAGGTCCTAGCTCATGTCCAAGGCACCAAATCCATCTAAGAAGTCAATAATCGATACTTTAAACTTGAAGTGTACTACTTCTTACTGGCTATTACATCAACTTAGAAGCTTCATCTGTGTTCCAATATGGTGCTTTTAGTGTCTCCGCATACCGCAGCACGCGATATAGCATTGCAGACGATAAGTACAACCGTTTCAGAGAGAAGAGCGGCCAATGTGACAATCAGGTTTTAAGTCGATTCGATAACAAATGACGAAAACGAACGGATTTCTCAGGTTTTTACTACATATGAACATTTTACACATTCTCATGTGCAACTCGGCTGCTAGTCCTCCTGCATGTAAAATCTTAAGGTTTTAGCTCATGTCCAAGGCGTCAAAGCCAGCTAAAAAGTCAATAATCAGTACCTAAAACTTGAATTGTACTACTTCTTACTGGCTATTACATCAAATTAGAAGCTTCATCTGTGTTCTACTGTGGTGGTTTTAGTGTCTCCGCCTACCGCAGCATACGACATAGCTTTGCAGACGATAAGTACAACCGTTTCAGAGAGAAGAGCGGCCAATGTGACGATCTGGCTTTAAGTCGATTCGATAACAAATGACGAAAATGGACGGATTTCTCAGGTTTTTACTACATATGAACACTTTTCACATTCTCCCGTGCAACTCGGCTGCTAGTCCTCCTTTCATGCAGAATCTTAAGGTCCTAGCTCATGTCCAAGGCACCAAATCCATCTAAGAAGTCAATAATCGATACCTTAAACTTGAAGTGTACTACTTCTTACTGGCTATTACATCAACTTAGAAGCTTCATCTGTGTTCTACTATGGTGCTTTTAGTTTCTCCGCATACCGCAGCACGCGACACAGTTTTGCAGACGATAAGTACAACCGTTTCAGAGAGAAGAGCGGCCAATGTGACAATCAGGCTTTAAGTCGATTCGATAACAAATGACGAAAACGGACGGATTTCTGAGGTTTTTACTACATATGAACACTTTTCAAATTCTCCCGTGCAACTCGGCTGCTAGTCCTCCTTTCATGCAGAATCTTAAGGTCCTACCTCATGTCCAAGGCACCAAAGCCAGCTAAAAAGTCAATAATCAGTAACTAAAACTTGAATTGTACTACTTCTTACTGGCTATTACATCAACTTGGAAGTGTCATCTGTGTTCTACTATGGTGCGTTTAGTGTCTCTGCATACCGCAGCACGCGACGTAGCTCTGCAGACGATAAGTACAACCGTTTCGGAGAGAAGAGCGGCCAATGTGACGATTTGGCTTTAAGTCGATTCGATGAAAATGACGAAAACGGACGGATTTCTCAGGTTTTTACTCTATTTGAACACTTTTCACATTCTCCCGTACAACTCGGCTGCTAGTCCTCCTTTCATGCAGAATCTTAAGGTCCTAGCTCATGTCCAAGGCACCAAAGCCACATAAAAATTCAATAATCGATACCTAAAACTTGAATTGTACTACATCTTACTGGCTATTACATCAATTTAGAAGCTTCATCTGTGTTCTACTATGGTGCTTTTAGTTTCTCCGCATACCGCAGCACGCGACACAGCTTTGCAGACGATAAGTACAACCGTTTCAGAGAGAAGAGCGGCCAATGTGACAATCAGGCTTTAAGTCGATTCGATAACAAATGACGAAAATGGACGGATTTCTCAGGTTTTTACTACATATGAACACTTTTCACATTCTCCCGTGCAACTAGGCTGCTAGTCCTCCTTTCATGCAGAATCTTAAGGTAATAGCTCATGTCCATGGCACCAAAGCCAGCTAAAAAGTCAATAATCAGAAGCTAAAACTTGAATTGTACTACATCTTACTGGCTATTACATCAACTTAGAAGCTTCATCGGTGTTCTACTATGGTGCTTTTAGTGTCTCCGCATACCGCAGCATGCGACATAGCTTTGCAGACGATAAGTACAACCGTTTCGGAGGGAAGAGCGGCCAATGTGACGATCTGGCTTTAAGTCGATTCGATAACAAATGACGAAAACGGACGGATTTCTCAGGTTTTTACTACATATGAACACTTTTCACATTCTCCCGTGCAACTCGGCTGCTAGTCCTCCTTTCATGCAGAATCTTAAGGTCCTAGCTCATGTCCAAGGCACCAAAGCCAGCTAAAAAGTCAATATTCAATACCTAAAACTTGAATTCTACTACTTCTTACTGACTATTACATCAACTTAGAAGCTTCATCTGTGTTCTACTATGGTGCTTTTAGTGTCTCCGCATACCGCAGCACGCGACATAGCTTTGCAGTCGATAAGTACAACCGTTTCAGACAGAAGAGCGGCTAATGTGACGATCTGGCTTTAAGTCGATTCGATAACAATGACGATAACGAACAAATTTTTAACGTTTTTACTACATATGAACACTTCTCACATTCTCCCGTGCAACTCGGCTGCTAGTCCTCCTTTCATGCAGAATCTTAAGGTCCTAGCCCAAATCCAAGGCTCCAAAGCCAGCTAAAAAGTCAATAATCAGTAGCTAAAACTTGAATTGTACTACATCTTACTGGCTATTACATCAACTTAGAAGCTTCATCGGTGTTTTACTATGGTGCTTTTACTGTCTCCGCATACCGCAGCATGCGACATAGCTTTGCAGACGATAAGTACAACCGTTTCAGAGAGAAGAGTGGCCAGTGTGACGATCTGGCTTTAAGTCGATACGATAACAAATGACAAAAACGGACGGATTTCTCACGTTTTTACTACATATGAACACTTTTCACATTCTCCCGCGCAACTCGGCTGTTAGTTCTCCTTTCATGCAGAATCTTAAGGTCCTAGCCCATGTCCAAGGCACCAAAGCCATCTAAAAAGTCAATAATCGATACCTTAAACTTGAATTGTACTACTTCTTACTGGCTATTACATCAACTTAGAAGCTTCATCTGTGTTCTACTATGGTGCTTTTAGTTTCTCCGCATACCGCAGCACGCGACACAGCTTTGCAGACGATAAGTACAACCGTTTCAGAGAGAAAAGCGGCCAATGGGACAATCAGGCTTTAAGTCGATTCGATAACAAATGACGTAAACGGACGGATTTCTCAGGTTTTTACTACATATGAACACTTTTCACATTCTCCCGTGCAACTCGGCTGCTAGTCCTCCTTTCCTGCAGAATCTTAAGGTCCTAGCTCATGTCCAAGGCACCAAATCCATCTAAGAAGTCAATAATCGATACTTTAAACTTGAAGTGTACTACTTCTTACTGGCTATTACATCAACTTAGAAGCTTCATCTGTGTTCCAATATGGTGCTTTTAGTGTCTCCGCATACCGCAGCACGCGATATAGCATTGCAGACGATAAGTACAACCGTTTCAGAGAGAAGAGCGGCCAATGTGACAATCAGGTTTTAAGTCGATTCGATAACAAATGACGAAAACGAACGGATTTCTCAGGTTTTTACTACATATGAACATTTTACACATTCTCCCGTGCAACTCGGCTGCTAGTCCTCCTGCATGTAAAATCTTAAGGTTTTAGCTCATGTCCAAGGCGTCAAAGCCAGCTAAAAAGTCAATAATCAGTACCTAAAACTTGAATTGTACTACTTCTTACTGGCTATTACATCAAATTAGAAGCTTCATCTGTGTTCTACTGTGGTGGTTTTAGTGTCTCCGCCTACCGCAGCATACGACATAGCTTTGCAGACGATAAGTACAACCGTTTCAGAGAGAAGAGCGGCCAATGTGACGATCTGGCTTTAAGTCGATTCGATAACAAATGACGAAAACGAACGGATTTCTCAGGTTTTTACTACATATGAACACTTTACACATTCTCCCGTGCAACTCGTCTGCTAGTTCTCCTGCATGTAAAATCTTAAGTTCCTAGCTCATGTCCAAGGCACCAAACAAGGGTAAAAAGTCAATAACCGATTCCTAACACTTGAATGGTACTATTTCTTACTGGCTATTACATCATCTTAGAAGCTACATCTGTGTTCTACTATGGTGATTTTAGTGTCTCCGCATAGCGCAGCACGCGACATAGCATTGCAGACGATAAGTACAACCGTTTCAGAGAGAAGAGCGGCCAATAAGACAATCTGGCCTCAAGTCGATTCGATAACAAATGACGAAAACGGACGGATTTCTCAGGTTTTTACTACATATGAACACTTTTCACATTCTCCCGTGCAACTCGGCTGCTAGTCCTCCTTTCATGCAGAATCTTAAGGTAACAGCTCATGTCCAAGGCACCAAAGCCAGCTAAAAAGTCAATAATCGATACTTAAAACTTGAATTGTACTACTTCTTACTGGCTATTACATCATCATAGAAGCTTCATCTGTGTTCTTCTATGGTGCTTTTAGTGTCTCCGCATACCGCAGCACGCGACATAGCTTTGCAGACGATAAGTACAACCGTTTCAGAGAGAAGAGCGGCCAATGTGACGATCTGGCGAGTCGATAACAAATGACGAAAACGGACGGATTCCTCAGGTTTTTACTACATATGAACACTTTTCACATTCTCCCGTGCAACTCCGCTGCTAGTCCTCCTTTCATGCAGAATCTTAAGGTCCTAGCTCATGTCCAAGGCACGAAATCCATCTAAGAAGTCAATAATCGATACCTTAAACTTGAATTGCACTACTTCTTACTGGCTATTACATCAACTTAGAAGCTTCATCTGTGTTCCACTATGGTGATTTTAGTGTCTCCGCATACCGCAGCACGCGACATAGCTTTGAAGACGATAAGTACAACCGTTTCCGAGAGAAGAGCGGCCAATGTGACGATCTGGCTTTAAGTCGTTTCGATAACAAATGACGAAAACGAACGGATTTCTCAGGTTTTTACTACATATAAACACTTTTCACATTCTCCTGTGTAACTCGGCTGCTAGTCCTCCTTTCATGCAGAATCTTAAGGTCCTAGCACATGTCCAAGGCTCCAAAGCCATTTAAAAAGTCAATAATCAGTAGCTAAAACTTGAATTGTACTACATCTTACTGGCTATTACATCAACTTAGAAGCTTCATCTGTGTTCTACTATGGTGCTTTTAGTGTCTCCGCATACCGCAGCATGCGACATAGCTTTGCAGACGATAAGTACAACCGTTTCGGAGGGAAGAGCGGCCAATGTGACGATCTGGCTTTAAGTCGAGTCGATAACAAATGACGAAAACGGACGGATTTCTCAGGTTTTTACTACATATGAAAACTTTACACATTCTCCCGTGCAACTCGGCTGCTAGTCCTCCAGCATGTAAAATCTTAAGGATCTAGCTCATGTCCAAGGCATCAAAGCCAGCTAAAAAGTCAATAATCAATACCTAAAACTTGAATTGTACTACTTCTTACTGGCTATGACATCAAATTAGAAGCTTCATCTGTGTTCTACTATGGTGCTTTTAGTTTCTCCGCATACCGCAGCACGCGACACAGCTTTGCAGACGATAAGTACAACCGTTTCAGAGAGAAGAGCGGCCAATGTGACAATCAGGCTTTAAGTCGATTCGATAACAAATGACGAAAACGGATGGATTTCTCAGGTTTTTACTACATATGAACACTTTTCAAATTCTCCCGTGCAACTCGGCTGCTAGTCCTCCTTTCATGCAGAATCTTAAGGTCCTAGCTCATGCCCAAGGCATCAAAGCCAGCTAAAAAGTCAATAATCGATACCTAAAACTTGAATTGTACTAGTTCTTACTGGCTATTACATCAAATTAGAAGCTTCATCTGTGTTCTAGTATGGTGATTTTAGTGTCCCCGAATACCGCAGCACGCGACATAGCTTTGCAGACGATAAGTACAACCGTTTCAGAGAGAAGAGCGGCCAATGTGACGATTTGGCTTTAAGTCGATTCCATAACAAATGACGAAAACGGACGGATTTCTCAGGTTTTTACTACATATGAACACTTTTCACATTCTCCTGTGCAACTCGGCTGCTAGTCCTCCTTTCATGCAGAATCTTAAGGTCCTAGCCCATGTCCAAGGCTCCAAAGCCAGCTAAAAAGTCAATAATCAGTAGCTAAAACTTGAATTGTACTACATCTTACTGGCTATTACATCAACTTAGAAGCTTCATCTGTGTTCTACTATGGTGCTTTTAGTTTCTCCGCATACCGCAGCACGCGACACAGCTTTGCAGACGATAAGTACAACCGTTTCAGAGAGAAGAGCGGCCAATGTGACAATCAGGCTTTAAGTCGATTCGATAACAAATGACGAAAATGGACGGATTTCTCAGGTTTTTACTACATATGAACACTTTTCACATTCTCCCGTGCAACTAGGCTGCTAGTCCTCCTTTCATGCAGAATCTTAAGGTAATAGCTCATGTCCATGGCACCAAAGCCAGCTAAAAAGTCAATAATCAGAAGCTAAAACTTGAATTGTACTACATCTTACTGGCTATTACATCAACTTAGAAGCTTCATCGGTGTTCTACTATGGTGCTTTTAGTGTCTCCGCATACCGCAGCATGCGACATAGCTTTGCAGACGATAAGTACAACCGTTTCGGAGGGAAGAGCGGCCAATGTGACGATCTGGCTTTAAGTCGATTCGATAACAAATGACGAAAACGGACGGATTTCTCAGGTTTTTACTACATATGAACACTTTTCACATTCTCCCGTGCAACTCGGCTGCTAGTCCTCCTTTCATGCAGAATCTTAAGGTCCTAGCTCATGTAAAAGGCACCAAAGCCAGCTAAAAAGTCAATAATCAATACCTAAAACTTGAATTCTACTACTTCTTACTGACTATTACATCAACTTAGAAGCTTCATCTGTGTTCTACTATGGTGCTTTTAGTGTCTCCGCATACCGCAGCACGCGACATAGCTTTGCAGTCGATAAGTACAACCGTTTCAGAGAGAAGAGCGGCTAATGTGACGATCTGGCTTTAAGTCGATTCGATAACAATGACGATAACGAACGGATTTTTAACGTTTTTACTACATATGAACACTTCTCACATTCTCCCGTGCAACTCGGCTGCTAGTCCTCCTTTCATGCAGAATCTTAAGGTCCTAGCTCATGCCCAAGGCATCAAAGCCAGCTAAAAAGTCAATAATCGATACCTAAAACTTGAATTGTACTAGTTCTTACTGGCTATTACATCAAATTAGAAGCTTCATCTGTGTTCTAGTATGGTGATTTTAGTGTCCCCGAATACCGCAGCACGCGACATAGCTTTGCAGACGATAAGTACAACCGTTTCAGAGAGAAGAGCGGCCAATGTGACGATTTGGCTTTAAGTCGATTCCATAACAAATGACGAAAACGGACGGATTTCTCAGGTTTTTACTACATATGAACACTTTTCACATTCTCCTGTGCAACTCGGCTGCTAGTCCTCCTTTCATGCAGAATCTTAAGGTCCTAGCCCATGTCCAAGGCTCCAAAGCCAGCTAAAAAGTCAATAATCAGTAGCTAAAACTTGAATTGTACTACATCTTACTGGCTATTACATCAACTTAGAAGCTTCATCTGTGTTCTACTATGGTGCTTTTAAATTCTCCGCATACCGCAGCACGCGACACAGCTTTGCAGACGATAAGTACAACCGTTTCAGAGAGAAGAGCGGCCAATGTGACAATCAGGCTTTAAGTCGATTCGATAACAAATGACGAAAATGGACGGATTTCTCAGGTTTTTACTACATATGAACACTTTTCACATTCTCCCGTGCAACTAGGCTGCTAGTCCTCCTTTCATGCAGAATCTTAAGGTAATAGCTCATGTCCATGGCACCAAAGCCAGCTAAAAAGTCAATAATCAGAAGCTAAAACTTGAATTGTACTACATCTTACTGGCTATTACATCAACTTAGAAGCTTCATCGGTGTTCTACTATGGTGCTTTTAGTGTCTCCGCATACCGCAGCATGCGACATAGCTTTGCAGACGATAAGTACAACCGTTTCGGAGGGAAGAGCGGCCAATGTGACGATCTGGCTTTAAGTCGATTCGATAACAAATGACGAAAACGGACGGATTTCTCAGGTTTTTACTACATATGAACACTTTTCACATTCTCCCGTGCAACTCGGCTGCTAGTCCTCCTTTCATGCAGAATCTTAAGGTCCTAGCTCATGTAAAAGGCACCAAAGCCAGCTAAAAAGTCAATAATCAATACCTAAAACTTGAATTCTACTACTTCTTACTGACTATTACATCAACTTAGAAGCTTCATCTGTGTTCTACTATGGTGCTTTTAGTGTCTCCGCATACCGCAGCACGCGACATAGCTTTGCAGTCGATAAGTACAACCGTTTCAGAGAGAAGAGCGGCTAATGTGACGATCTGGCTTTAAGTCGATTCGATAACAATGACGATAACGAACGGATTTTTAACGTTTTTACTACATATGAACACTTCTCACATTCTCCCGTGCAACTCGGCTGCTAGTCCTCCTTTCATGCAGAATCTTAAGGTCCTAGCCCATGTCCAAGGCTCCAAAGCCAGCTAAAAAGTCAATAATCAGTAGCTAAAACTTGAATTGTACTACATCTTACTGGCTATTACATCAACTTAGAAGCTTCATCGGTGTTTTACTATGGTGCTTTTACTGTCTCCGCATACCGCAGCATGCGACATAGCTTTGCAGACGATAAGTACAGCCGTTTCAGAGAGAAGAGTGGCCAGTGTGACGATCTGGCTTTAAGTCGATACGATAACAATGACGATAACGAACGGATTTTTAACGTTTTTACTACAATGAACACTTCTCACATTCGCCCGTGCAACTCGGCTGCTAGTCCTCCTTTCATGCAGAATCTTAAGGTCCTAGCCCATGTCCAAGGCTCCAAAGCCAGCTAAAAAGTCAATAATCAGTAGCTAAAACTTGAATTGTACTACATCTTACTGGCTATTACATCAAATTAGAAGCTTCATCTGTGTTCTACTGTGGTGGTTTTAGTTTCTCCGCATACCGCAGCACGCGACACAGCTTTGCAGACGATAAGTACAACCGTTTCAGAGAGAAGAGCGGCCAATGTGACAATCAGGCTTTAAGTCGATTCGATAACAAATGACGAAAATGGACGGATTTCTCAGGTTTTTACTACATATGAACACTTTTCACATTCTCCCGTGCAACTAGGCTGCTAGTCCTCCTTTCATGCAGAATCTTAAGGTAATAGCTCATGTCCATGGCACCAAAGCCAGCTAAAAAGTCAATAATCAGAAGCTAAAACTTGAATTGTACTACATCTTACTGGCTATTACATCAACTTAGAAGCTTCATCTGTGTTCTACTATGGTGCTTTTAGTGTCTCCGCATACCGCAGCACGCGACATAGCTTTGCAGTCGATAAGTACAACCGTTTCAGAGAGAAGAGCGGCTAATGTGACGATCTGGCTTTAAGTCGATTCGATAACAATGACGATAACGAACGGATTTTTAACGTTTTTACTACATATGAACACTTCTCACATTCTCCCGTGCAACTCGGCTGCTAGTCCTCCTTTCATGCAGAATCTTAAGGTCCTAGCCCATGTCCAAGGCTCCAAAGCCAGCTAAAAAGTCAATAATCAGTAGCTAAAACTTGAATTGTACTACATCTTACTGGCTATTACATCAACTTAGAAGCTTCATCGGTGTTTTACTATGGTGCTTTTACTGTCTCCGCATACCGCAGCATGCGACATAGCTTTGCAGACGATAAGTACAACCGTTTCAGAGAGAAGAGCGGCCAATGTGACGATCTGGCGAGTCGATAACAAATGACGAAAACGGACGGATTTCTCAGGTTTTTACTACATATGAACACTTTTCACATTCTCCCGTGCAACTCCGCTGCTAGTCCTCCTTTCATGCAGAATCTTAAGGTCCTAGCTCATGTCCAAGGCACGAAATCCATCTAAGAAGTCAATAATCGATACCTTAAACTTGAATTGCACTACTTCTTACTGGCTATTACATCAACTTAGAAGCTTCATCTATGTTCCACTATGGTGATTTTAGTGTCTCCGCATACCGCAGCACGCGACATAGCTTTGAAGACGATAAGTACAACCGTTTCCGAGAGAAGAGCGGCCAATGTGACGATCTGGCTTTAAGTCGATTCGATAACAAATGACGAAAACGAACGGATTTCTCAGGTTTTTACTACATATAAACACTTTTCACATTCTCCTGTGTAACTCGGCTGCTAGTCCTCCTTTCATGCAGAATCTTAAGGTCCTAGCTCATGTCCAAGGCGTCAAAGCCAGCTAAAAAGTCAATAATCAGTACCTAAAACTTGAATTGTACTACTTCTTACTGGCTATTACATCAAATTAGAAGCTTCATCTGTGTTCTACTGTGGTGGTTTTAGTGTCTCCGCCTACCGCAGCATACGACATAGCTTTGCAGACGATAAGTACAACCGTTTCAGAGAGAAGAGCGGCCAATGTGACGATCTGGCTTTAAGTCGATTCGATAACAAATGACGAAAATGGACGGATTTCTCAGGTTTTTACTACATATGAACACTTTTCACATTCTCCCGTGCAACTCGGCTGCTAGTCCTCCTTTCATGCAGAATCTTAAGGTCCTACCTCATGTCCAAGGCACCAAAGCCAGCTAAAAAGTCAATAATCAGTAACTAAAACTTGAATTGTACTACTTCTTACTGGCTATTACATCAACTTGGAAGTGTCATCTGTGTTCTACTATGGTGCGTTTAGTGTCTCTGCATACCGCAGCACGCGACGTAGCTCTGCAGACGATAAGCACAACCGTTTCAGAGAGAAGAGCGGCCAATGTGACGATTTGGCTTTAAGTCGATTCGATGAAAATGACGAAAACGGACGGATTTCTCAGGTTTTTACTCTATTTGAACACTTTTCACATTCTCCCGTACAACTCGGCTGCTAGTCCTCCTTTCATGCAGAATCTTAAGGTCCTAGCTCATGTCCAAGGCACCAAAGCCACATAAAAATTCAATAATCGATACCTAAAACTTGAATTGTACTACATCTTACTGGCTATTACATCAATTTAGAAGCTTCATCTGTGTTCTACTATGGTGCTTTTAGTTTCTCCGCATACCGCAGCACGCGACACAGCTTTGCAGACGATAAGTACAACCGTTTCAGAAAGAAGAGCGGCCAATGTGACAATCAGGCTTTAAGTCGATTCGATAACAAATGACGAAAATGGACGGATTTCTCAGGTTTTTACTACATATGAACACTTTTCACATTCTCCCGTGCAACTAGGCTGCTAGTCCTCCTTTCATGCAGAATCTTAAGGTAATAGCTCATGTCCATGGCACCAAAGCCAGCTAAAAAGTCAATAATCAGAAGCTCAAACTTGAATTGTACTACATCTTACTGGCTATTACATCAACTTAGAAGCTTCATCGGTGTTCTACTATGGTGCTTTTAGTGTCTCCGCATACCGCAGCATGCGACATAGCTTTGCAGACGATAAGTACAACCGTTTCGGAGGGAAGAGCGGCCAATGTGACGATCTGGCTTTAAGTCGATTCGATAACAAATGACGAAAACGGACGGATTTCTCAGGTTTTTACTACATATGAACACTTTTCACATTCTCCCGTGCAACTCGGCTGCTAGTCCTCCTTTCATGCAGAATCTTAAGGTCCTAGCTCATGTCCAAGGCACCAAAGCCAGCTAAAAAGTCAATATTCAATACCTAAAACTTGAATTCTACTACTTCTTACTGACTATTACATCAACTTAGAAGCTTCATCTGTGTTCTACTATGGTGCTTTTAGTGTCTCCGCATACCGCAGCACGCGACATAGCTTTGCAGTCGATAAGTACAACCGTTTCAGAGAGAAGAGCGGCTAATGTGACGATCTGGCTTTAAGTCGATTCGATAACAATGACGATAACGAACGGATTTTTAACGTTTTTACTACATATGAACACTTCTCACATTCTCCCGTGCAACTCGGCTGCTAGTCCTCCTTTCATGCAGAATCTTAAGGTCCTAGCCCAAATCCAAGGCTCCAAAGCCAGCTAAAAAGTCAATAATCAGTAGCTAAAACTTGAATTGTACTACATCTTACTGGCTATTACATCAACTTAGAAGCTTCATCGGTGTTTTACTATGGTGCTTTTACTGTCTCCGCATACCGCAGCATGCGACATAGCTTTGCAGACGATAAGTACAACCGTTTCAGAGAGAAGAGTGGCCAGTGTGACGATCTGGCTTTAAGTCGATACGATAACAAATGACAAAAACGGACGGATTTCTCACGTTTTTACTACATATGAACACTTTTCACATTCTCCCGCGCAACTCGGCTGTTAGTTCTCCTTTCATGCAGAATCTTAAGGTCCTAGCCCATGTCCAAGGCACCAAAGCCATCTAAAAAGTCAATAATCGATACCTTAAACTTGAATTGTACTACTTCTTACTGGCTATTACATCAACTTAGAAGCTTCATCTGTGTTCTACTATGGTGGTTTTAGTTTCTCCGCATACCGCAGCACGCGACACAGCTTTGCAGACGATAAGTACAACCGTTTCAGAGAGAAAAGCGGCCAATGGGACAATCAGGCTTTAAGTCGATTCGATAACAAATGACGTAAACGGACGGATTTCTCAGGTTTTTACTACATATGAACACTTTTCAAATTCTCCCGTGCAACTCGGATGCTAGTCCTCCTTTCATGCAGAATCTTAAGGTCCTAGCTGATGTCCAAGGCGTCAAAGCCAGCTAAACAGTCAATAATCGATACCTAAAACTTGAATTGTACTACTTCTTACTGGCTATTACATCAACTTAGAAGCTTCATCTGTGTTCCACTATGGTGCTTTTAGTGTCTCCGCATACCGCAGCACGCGACATAGCTTTGCAGACGATAAGTACAACCGTTTCAGAGAGGAGAGCGGCCAATGTGGCGATCTGGCTTTAAGTCGATTCGATAACAATTGACGAAAACGGACGGATTTCTCAGGTTTTTACTACATATGAACACTTATCAAATTCTCACGTGCAACTTGGCTGCTAGTCCTCCTTTCATGCAGAATCTTAAGGTCCTAGCTCATGTCCAAGGCAACGAAGCCAGCTAAAAAGTCAATAATCGATAACTAAAACTTGAATTGTACTACTTCTTACTGGCTATTACATCAACTTAGAAGCTTCATCTGTGTTCCACTATGGTGATTTTAGTGTCCCCGCATGCCGCAGCACGCGACATAGCTTTGCAGACGATAAGTACAACCGTTTCAGAGAGAAGAGCGGCCAATGTGACGATCTGGCTTTAAGTCGATTCGATAACAAATGACGAAAACGAACGGATTTCTCAGGTTTTTACTACATATGAACACTTTACACATTCTCCCGTGCAACTCGTCTGCTAGTTCTCCTGCATGTAAAATCTTAAGTTCCTAGCTCATGTCCAAGGCACCAAACAAGGGTAAAAAGTCAATAACCGATTCCTAACACTTGAATGGTACTATTTCTTACTGGCTATTACATCATCTTAGAAGCTACATCTGTGTTCTACTATGGTGATTTTAGTGTCTCCGCATAGCGCAGCACGCGACATAGCATTGCAGACGATAAGTACAACCGTTTCAGAGAGAAGAGCGGCCAATAAGACAATCTGGCCTCAAGTCGATTCGATAACAAATGACGAAAACGGACGGATTTCTCAGGTTTTTACTACATATGAACACTTTTCAAATTATCCCGTGCAACTCGGCTGCTAGTCCTCCTTTCATGGAGAATCTTAAGGTCCTAGCTCATGTCCAAGGCATCAAAGCCAGCTAAAAAACCAATAATCGATACCTAAAACTTGAATTATACTACTTCTTACTGGCTATTACATCAACTTAGAAGCCTCATCCGTGTTCCACTATGGTGATTTTAGTGTCTCCGCATACCGCATCACGCGACATAGCTTTGCAGACGATAAGTACAACCGTTTCAGACAGAAGAGCAGCCAATGTGACGATCTTGCTTTAAGTCGATTCGATAACAAATGACGAAAACGGACGGATTTCTCAGGTTTTTACTACATATAAACGCTTTTCACATTCTCCTGTGTAACTCGGCTGCTAGTCCTCCTTTCATGCAGAATCTTAAGGTCCTAGCTCATGTCCAAGGCCCCAAAGCCAGCTAAAAAGTCAATAATCGATACCTAAAACTTGAATTGTACTACATCTTACTGGCTATTACATCAACTTAGAAGCTTCATCTGTGTTCTACTATGGTGCTTTTAGTGTCTCCGCATACCGCAGCATGCGACATAGCTTTGCAGACGATAAGTACAACCGTTTCCGAGGGAACAGCGGCCAATGTAACGATCTGGCTTTAAGTCGATTCGATAACAAATGACGAAAACGGACGGATTTCTCAGGTTTTTACTACATATGAACACTTTTCACATTCTCCTGGGCAACTCGGCTGCTAGTCCTCCTTTCATGCAGAATCGTAAGGTCCTAGCCCATGTCCAAGGCACCAAAGCCAGCTAAAAAGTCAATAATCAGTAACTAAAACTTGAATTGTACTACTTCTTACTGGCTATTACATCAACTTGGAAGTGTCATCTGTGTTCTACAATGGTTCTTTTAGTGTCTCTGCATACCGCAGCACGCGACATAGCTCTGCAGACGATAAGTACAACCGTTTCAGAGAGAAGAGCGGCCAATGTGACGATCTGGCTTTAAGTCGATTCGATAACAAATGACGAAAACGAACGGATTTCTCAGGTTTTTACTACATATAAACACTTTTCACATTCTCCTGTGTAACTAGGCTGCTAGTCCTCCTTTCATGCTAAATCTTAAGGTCCTAGCTCATGTCCAAGGCTCCAAGGCCAGCTAAAAAGTCAATAATCAGTAGCTAAAACTTGAATTGTACTACATCTTACTGGCTATTACATCAACTTAGAAGCTTCATCTGTGTTCTACTATGGTGCTTTTAGTGTCTCCGCATACCGCAGCACGCGACATAGCTTTGCAGTCGATAAGTACAACCGTTTCAGAGAGAAGAGCGGCTAATGTGACGATCTGGCTTTAAGTCGATTCGATAACAATGACGATAACGAACGGATTTTTAACGTTTTTACTACATATGAACACTTCTCACATTCTCCCGTGCAACTCGGCTGCTAGTCCTCCTTTCATGCAGAATCTTAAGGTCCTAGCCCATGTCCAAGGCTCCAAATCCAGCTAAAAAGTCAATAATCAGTAGCTAAAACTTGAATTGTACTACATCGTACTGGCTATTACATCAACTTAGAAGCTTCATCTGTGTTCTACTATGGTGCTTTTAGTGTCTCCGCATACCGCAGCACGCGACATAGCTTTGCAGTCGATAAGTACAACCGTTTCAGAGAGAAGAGCGGCTAATGGGACGATCTGGCTTTAAGTCGATTCGATAACAATGACGATAACGAACGGATTTTTAACGTTTTTACTACATATGAACACTTCTCACATTCTCCCGTGCAACTCGGCTGCTAGTCCTCCTTTCATGCAGAATCTTAAGGTCCTAGCCCATGTCCAAGGCTCCAAAGCCAGCTAAAAAGTTAATAATCAGTAGCTAAAACTTGAATTGTACTACATCTTACTGGCTATTACATCAACTTAGAAGCTTCATCTGTGTTCCACTATGGTGCTTTTAGTGTCTCCGCATAGCGCAGCACGCGACATAGCATTGCAGACGATAAGTACAACAGTTTCAGAGAGAAGAACGGCCAATAAGGCAATCTGGCTTTAAGTCGATTCGATAACAAGTGACGAAAACGGACGGATTTCTCAGGTTTTTACTACATATGAACACTTTTCAAATCTCCCGTGCAACTTGGCTGCTAGTCCTCCTTTCATGCAGAATATTAAGGTCCTAGCCCATGTCCAAGGCATCAAAGCCAGCTAAAAAGTCAATAATCGATAACTAAAACTTGAATTGTACTACTTCTTACTTGCTATTACATCAACTTGGAAGTGTCATCTGTGTTCTACTATGGTGCTTTTAGTGTCCCTGCATACCGCAGCACGCGACATAGCTCTGCACACGATAAGTACAACCGTTTCAGAGAGAAGAGTGGCCAATGTGACGATCTGGCTTTAAGTCGATTCGATAACAAATGACGAAAACGGACGGATTTCTCAGGTTTTTACTACATATGAACACTTTTCACATTCTTCCGGTGCAACTCGGCTGCTAGTCCTCCTTTCATGCAGAATCTTAAGGTCCTAGCTCATGTCCAAGGCACCAAAGCCAGCTAAAAGGTCAATAATCGATACCTAAAACTTGAATTGTACTACTTCTTACTGGCTATTACTTCAACTTAGAAGCTTCATCTCTGTTCTACTACGGTGCTTTTAGTGTCTCCGCATACCGCATCACGCGACATAGCTTTGCAGACGATAAGTACAACCGTTTCAGACAGAAGAGCAGCCAATGTGACGATCTGGCTTTAAGTCGATTCGATAACAAATGACGAAAACGGACGGATTTCTCAGGTTTTTACTACATATGAATACATTTCACATTCTCCCGTGCAACTCGGCTGCTAGTCCTCCTTTCATGCAGAATCTTAAGGTCCTAGCTCATGTCCAAGGCACCAAAGCCAGCTAAAAAGTCAATAATCGATACCTAAAACTTGAATTGTACTACTTCTTACTGGCTATTACATCAACTTAGAAGCTTCATCTCTGTTCTACTATGGTACTTTTAGTATCTCCGCATACCGCAGCATGCGACATAGCTTTGCAGACGATAAGTACAACCGTTTCGGAGGGAAGAGCGGCCAATGTGACGATCTGGCTTTAAGTCGATTCGATAACAAATGACGAAAACGGACGGATTTCTCAGGTTTTTACTACATATGAACACTTTTCACATTCTCCCGTGCATCTCGGCTGCTAGTCCTCCTTTCATGCAGAATCTGAATGTAATAGCTCATGTCCAAGGCACCAAAGCCAACTAAGAAGTCAAAAATCGATACCTAAAACTTGAATTGTACTACTTCTTAATGGCTATTACATCAACTTAGAAGCTTCATCTGTGTTCTAGTATGGTGATTTTAGTGTCCCCGCATACCGCAGCACGCGACATAGCTTTACAGACGATAAGTACAACCGTTTCAGAGAGAAGAGCGTCCAATGTGACGATTTGGCTTTAAGTCGATTCGATAACAAATGACCAAAACGGACGGATTTCTCAGGTTTTTACTACATATGAACACTTTTCACATTCTCCTGTGCAACTCGGCTGCTAGTCCTCCTTTCATGCAGAATCTTAAGGTCCTAGCCCATGTCCAAGGCTCCAAAGCCAGCTAAAAAGTCAATAATCAGTAGCTAAAACTTGAATTGTACTACATCTTACTGGCTATTACATCAACTTAGAAGCTTCATCGGTGTTTTACTATGGTGCTTTTACTGTCTCCGCATACCGCAGCATGCGACATAGCTTTGCAGACGATAAGTACAACCGTTTCAGAGAGAAGAGTGGCCAGTGTGACGATCTGGCTTTAAGTCGATACGATAACAAATGACGAAAACGGACGGATTTCTCACGTTTTTACTACATATGAACACTCTTCACATTCTCCCGTGCAACTCGGCTGTTAGTCCTCCTTTCATGCAGAATCTTAAGGTCCTAGCTCATGTCCAAGGCACCAAAGCCAGCTAAGAAGTAAATAATAGATACCTTAAACTTGAAGTGTACTACTTCTTACTGGCTATTACATCAACTTAGAAGCTTCATCTGTGTTCCAATATGGTGCTTTTAGTGTCTCCGCATACCGCAGCACGCGACATAGCTTTGCAGACGATAAGTACAACCGTTTCAGAGAGGAGAGCGGCCAATGTGACGATCTGGCTTTAAGTCGATTCGATAACAAATGACGAAAACGGAAGGATTTCTCAGGTTTTTACTACATATGAACACTTTTCACATTCTCCCGTGCAACTCGGCTGCTAGTCCTAATTTCATGCAGAATCTTAAGGTAATAGCTCAGGTCCAAGGCACCAAAGCCAGCTAAAAAGTCAATAATCAGAAGCTAAAACTTGAATTGTACTACATCTTACTGGCTATTACATCAACTTAGAAGCTTCATCTGTGTTCCAATATGGTGCTTTTAGTGTCTCCGCATACCGCAGCACGCGACATAGCTTTGCAGACGATAAGTACAACCGTTTCAGAGAGGAGAGCGGATAATGTGACGATCTGGCTTTAAGTCGATTCGATAACAAATGACGAAAACGGACGGATTTCTAAGGTTTTTACTACATATGAACACTCTTCACATTCTCCCGTGCAACTCGGCTGTTAGTCCTCCTTTCATGCAGAATCTTAAGGTCCTAGCTCATGTCCAAGGCACCAAAGCTAGCTAAAAAGTCAATAACCGATTAATAAAACTAGAATTGTACTATTTCTTACTGGCTATTACATCATCTTAGAAGCTACATCTGTGTTATACTATGGGGCTTTTAGTGTCTCCGAATACCGCCGTACGCGACATAGCTTTGCAGACGATAAGTACAACCGTTTCGGAGAGCAGAGCGGCCAATGTGACGATTTGGCTTTAAGTCGATTCGATAAAAATGACGAAAACGGACGGATTTCTCAGGTTTTTACTACATAAGAACACTTTACACATTCTCCCGTGCAACTCGTCTGCTAGTCCTCCTGCATGTAAAATCTTAAGTTCCTAGCTCATGTCCAAGGCACAAAACAAGGGTAAAAAGTCAATAACCGATTCCTAAAACTTGAATGGTACTATTTCTTACTGGCTATTACATCATCTTAGAAGCTACATCTGTGTTCTACTATGGTGCTTTTAGTGTCTCCGAATACCGCAGTACGCGACATAGCTTTGCAGACGATAAGTACAACCGTTTCAGAGAGCAGAGCGGCCCATGTGACGATTTGGCTTTAAGTTGATTCGATAAAAATGACGAAAACGGACGGATTTCTCAGGTTTTTACTCTATTTGAACACTTTTCACATTCTCCCGTGCAACTCGGCTGCTAGTCCTCCTTTCATGCAGAATCTTAAGGGCCTAGCTCATGTCCAAGGCACCAAAGCCAGCTAAAAAGTCAATAATCGATAACTAAAACTTGAATTGTACTACTTCTTACTGGCTATTACATCAACTTAGAAGCTTCATCTGTGTTCTACTATGGTGCTTTTAGAGTCTCCGCATAGCGCAGCACGCGACATAGCATTGCAGACGATAAGTACAACCGTTTCAGAGAGAAGAGCAGCCAATGTGACAATGTGGCTTTAAGTCGATTCGATAACAAATGACGAAAACGGACGGATTTCTCAGGTTTTTACTACATATGAAAACAATTCAAATTCTCCCGTGCAACTCGGCTGCTAGTCCTCCTTTCATGGAGAATCTTAAGGTCCTAGCTCATGTCCAAGGCATCAAAGCCAGCTAAAAAGTCAATAATCGATACCTAAAACTTGAATTATACTACTTCTTACTGGCTATTACATCAACTTAGAAGCTTCATCTGTGTTCCACTATGGTGATTTTAGTCTCCCCGCATGCCGCAGCACGCGACATAGCTTTGCAGACGATAAGTACAACCGTTTCAGAGAGAAGAGCGGCCAATGTGACGATCTGGCTTTAAGTCGATTCGATAACAAATGACGAAAACGGACGGATTTCTCAGGTTTTTACTACATATAAACACTTTTCACATTCTCCTGTGTAACTCGGCTGCTAGTCCTCCTTTCATGCAGAATCTTAAGGTCCTAGCTCATGTCCAAGGCTCCAAAGCCAGCTAAAAAGCAAATAATCAGTAGCTAAAACTTGAATTGTACTACACCTTACTGGCTATTACATAAACTTAGAAGCTTCATCTGTGTTCTACTATGGTGCTTTTAGTGTCTCCGCATACCGCAGCATGCGACATAGCTTTGCAGACGATAAGTACAACCGTTTCGGAGGAAGAGCGGCCAATGTGACGATATGGCTTTAAGTCGATTCGATAACACATGACGAAAACGGACGGATTTCTCAGGTTTTTACTACATATGAACACTTTTCACATTCTCCTGGGCAACTCGGCTGCTAGTCCTCCTTTCATGCAGAATCTTAAGGAACTAGCTCATGTCCAAGGCACCAAGGCAGCTAAAAAGTCAATAATCAGTAACTAAAACTTGAATTGTACTACTTCTTACTGGCTATTACATCAACTTGGAAGTGACATCTGTGTTCTACTATGGTGCTTTTAGTGTCTCTGCATACCGCAGCACGCGACATAGCTCTGCAGACGATAAGTACAACCGTTTCAGAGGAAAGAGCGGCCAATGTGACGATCTGGCTTTAAGTCGATTCGATAACAAATGACGAAAACGAACGGATTTCTCAGGTTTTTACTACATATGAACACTTTACACATTCTCCCGTGCAACTCGGCTGCTAGTCCTCCTGCATGTAAAATCTTAAGTTCCTAGCTCATTTCCAAGGCACCAAACAAGGGTAAAAAGTCAATAACCGATTAATAAAACTAGAATTGTACTATTTCTTACTGGCTATTACATCATCTTAGAAGCTACATCTGTGTTCTACTATGGGGCTTTTAGTGTCTCCGAATACCGCCGTACGCGACATAGCTTTGCAGACGATAAGTACAACCGTTTCAGAGAGCAGAGCGGCCAATGTGACGATTTGGCTTTAAGTCGATTCGATAAAAATGACTAAAACGGACGGATTTCTCAGGTTTTTACTCTATTTGAACACTTTTCACATTCTCCCGTGCAACTCGGCTGCTAGTCCTCCTTTAATGCAGATTCTTAAGGTCCTAGCTCATGTCCAAGGCATCAAAGCCAGCTAAAAAGTCAATAATCAATACCTAAAACTTGAATTGTACTACTTCTTACTGGCTATTACATCAAATTAGAAGATTCATCTGTGTTCTACTGTGGTGGTTTTAGTATCTCCGCCTACCGCAGCATACGACATAGCTTTGCAGACGATAAGTACAACCGTTTCAGAGAGAAGAGCGGCCAATGTGACGATCTGGCTTTAAGTCGATTCGAGAACAAATGACGAAAACGGACGGATTTCTCAGGTTTTTACTACATATGAACCCTTTTCACATTCTCCCGTGCAACTCGGCTGCTAGTCTTCCTTTAATGCAGAATCTTAAGGTCCTAGCTCATGTCCAAGGCACCAAAGCTAGCTAAAAAGTCAATAATCGATACCTAAAATTTGAATTGTACTACTACTTACTGGCTATTACATCAACTTAGAAGCTTCATCTGTGTTCTACTATGGTGCTTTTAGAGTCTCCGCATACCGCAGCACGCGACATAGCTTTGCAGACGATAAGTACAACGGTTTCAGAGAGAAGAGCGGCCAATGTGACGATCTGGCTTTAAGTCGATTCGATAACAAATGACGAAAACGGAGGGATTTCTCTGGTTTTTACTACATATGAACACTTTTCACATTGTCCCGTGCAACTCGGCTGCTAGTCCTCCTTTCATGCAGAATCTTAAGGTAATAGCTCATGTCCAAGGCACCAAAGCCAGCTAAAAAGTCATTAATCGATACCTAAAACTTGAATTGTACTACTTCTTACTGGCTATTACATCAACTTAGAAGCTTCATCTGTGTTCTACTATGGTGCTTTTAGTGTCTCCGCATACCGCAGCACGCGACATAACTTTGAAGACGATAAGTACAACCGTTTCCGAGAGAAGAGCGGCCAATGTGACGATCTGGCTTTAAGTCGATTCGATAACAAATGACGAAAACGGACGGATTTCTCAGGTTTTTACTACATATGAACACTTTTCACATACTCCCGTGCAACTCGGCTGCTAGTCCTCCTTTAATGCAGAATCTTAAGGCCCTAGCTCATCTCCTAGGCACCAAAGCCAGCTAAAAAGTAAATAATCGGTACCTAAAACTTGAATTGTACTACTTCTTACTGGCTATTACATCATCTTAGAAGCTTCATATGTGTTCTACTATGGTGCTTTTAGTGTCTCCGCATAGCGCAGCACGCGACATAGCATTGCAGACAAGTACAACCGTTTCGGAGAGAAGAGCGGCCAATGTGACGATCTGGCTTTAAGTCCATTCGATAACCAATGACGAAAACGGACGGATTTCTCAGGTTTTTACTACATATGAACACTTTTCACATTCTCCTGGGCAACTCGGCTGCTACTCCTCCTTTCATGCAGAATCTTAAGGTCCTACCTCATGTCCAAGGCACCAAAGCCAGCTAAAAAGTCAATAATCAGTAACTAAAACTTGAATTGTACTACTTCTTACTGGCTATTACATCAACTTGGAAGTGTCATCTGTGTTCTACTATGGTGCGTCTAGTGTCTCTGCATACCGCAGCACGCGACGTAGCTCTGCAGACGATAAGTACAACCGTTTCAGAGAGAAGAGCGGCCAATGTGACGATTTGGCTTTAAGTCGATTCGATGAAAATGACGAAAACGGACGGATTTCTCAGGTTTTTACTCCATTTGAACACTTTTCACATTCTCCCGTACAACTCGGCTGCTAGTCCTCCTTTCATGCAGAATCTTAAGGTCCTAGCTCATGTCCAAGGCACCAAAGCCACATAAAAATTCAATAATCGATACCTAAAACTTGAATTGTACTACTTCTTACTGGCTATTACATCAACTTAGAAGCTTCATCTGTGTTCTACTATGGAGATTTTAGTGTCTCCGCATACCGCAGCACGCGACATAGCATTGCAGACGATAAGTACAACCGTTTCAGAGAGAAAAGCTGCCAATGTGACAATCTGGCTTTAAGTCGATTCGATAACAAATGACGAAAACGGACGGATTTCTCAGGTTTTTACTACATATGAACACTTTTCAAATTCTCCCGTGCAACTCGGCTGCTAGTCTTCCTTTCATGCAAAATCTTAAGGTCCTAGCTCATGTCCAAAGCATCAAAGCCAGCTAAAAAGTCAATAATTGATACCTAAAACTGGAGTTGTACTACTTCTTACTGGCTATTACGTCAACTTGGAAGCTTCATCTGTGTTCCACTATGGTGATTTTAGTGTCCCCGCATGCCGCAGCACGCGACATAGCTTTGCAGACGACAAGTACAACCGTTTCGGAGAGAAGAGCGGCCAATGTGACGATCTGGCTTTAAGTCCATTCGATAACCAATGACGAAAACGGACGGATTTCTCAGGTTTTTACTACATATGAACACTTTTCACATTCTCCTGGGCAACTCGGCTGCTACTCCTCCTTTCATGCAGAATCTTAAGGTCCTACCTCATGTCCAAGGCACCAAAGCCAGCTAAAAAGTCAAAATCAGTAACTAAAACTTGAATTGTACTACTTCTTACTGGCTATTACATCAACTTGGAAGTGTCATCTGTGTTCTACTATGGTGCGTTTAGTGTCTCTGCATACCGCAGCACGCGACGTAGCTCTGCAGACGATAAGTACAACCGTTTCAGAGAGAAGAGCGGCCAATGTGACGATTTGGCTTTAAGTCGATTCGATGAAAATGACGAAAACGGACGGATTTCTCAGGTTTTTACTCTATTTGAACACTTTTCACATTCTCCCGTACAACTCGGCTGCTAGTCCTCCTTTCATGCAGAATCTTAAGGTCCTAGCTCATGTCCAAGGCACCAAAGCCACATAAAAATTCAATAATCGATACCTAAAACTTAAATTGTACTACTTCTTACTGGCTATTACATCAACTTAGAAGCTTCATCTGTGTTCTACTATGGAGATTTTAGTGTCTCCGCATACCGCAGCACGCGACATAGCATTGCAGACGATAAGTACAACCGTTTCAGAGAGAAGAGCGGCCAATGTGACGATCGGGCTTTAAGTCGATTCGATAACAAATGACGAAAACGGACGGATTTCTCAGGTTTTTACTACATATGAACACTTTTCACATTCTCCCATGCAACTCGGCTGCTAGTCCCCCTTTCATGCAGAATCTTAAGGTAATAGCTCATGTCCAAGGCACCAAAGCCAACTAAGAAGTAAATAATCGATACCTAAAACTTGAATTGTACTACTTCTTACCGGCTATTACATCAACTTAGAAGCTTCATCTGTGTTCTACTCTGGTGATTTTAGTGTCGTCGCATAACGCAGCACGCGACATAGCTTAACAGACGATAAGTACAACCGTTTCAGAGAGAAGAGCGGCCAATGTGACGATTTGGCTTTAAGTCGATTCGATAACAAATGACGAAAACGGACGGATTTCTCAGGTTTTTACTACATATGAACACATTTCACATTCTCCTGTGCAACTCGGCTGCTAGTCCTCCTTTCATGCTGAATCTTAAGGTCCTAGCTCATGTCCAAGGCTCCAAAGCCAGCTAAAAAGTCAATAATCAGTAGCTAAAACTTGAATTGTACTACATCTTACTGGCTATTACATCAACTTAGAAGCTTCATCGGTGTTTTACTATGGTGCTTTTAGTGTCTCCGCATGCCGCAGCATGCGACATAGCTTTGCAGACGATAAGTACAACCGTTTCAGAGAGAAGAGTGGCCAGTGTGACGATCTGCCTTTAAGTCGATTCGATAACAAATGACAAAAACGGACGGATTTCTCACGTTTTTACTACATATGAACACTTTTCACATTCTCCCGTGCAACTCGGCTGCTAGTCCTCCTTTCATGCAGAATCTTAAGGTCCTAGCTCATGTCCAAGGTATTAAGGCCAACAAAAAAGTCAATAATCGATACCAAAAACTTGAATTCTACTACTTCTTACTGGCTATTACATCAACTTAGAAGCTTCATCGGTGTTCTACTATGGTGCTTTTAGTGTCTCCGCATACCGCAGCATGCGACATAGCTTTGCAGACGATAAGTACAACCGTTTCGGAGGGAAGAGCGGCCGATGTGACGATCTGGCTTTAAGTCGGTTCGATAAAAAATGACGAAAACGGGCGGATTTCTCACGTTTTTACTACATATGAACACTTTTCACATTCTCCTGGGCAACTCGGCTGCTAGTCCTCCTTTCATGCAGAATCTTAAGGTCCTAGCTCATGTCCAAGGCACCAAAGCCAGCTAAAAAGTCAATAATCAGTAACTAAAACTTGAATTGTACTACTTCTTACTGGCTATTACATCAACTTGGAAGTGTCATCTGTGTTCTACTATGGTGCTTTTAGTGTCTTTGCGTACCGCAGCACGCGACATAGCTCTGCAGACGATAAGTACAACCGTTTCAGAGAGAAGAGCGGCCAATGTGACGATCTGGCTCTAAGTCGATTCGATAACAAATGACGAAAACGAACGGATTTCTCAGGTTTTTACTACATATGAACACTTTACACATTCTCCCGTGCAACTCGTCTGCTAGTCCTCCTGCATGTAAAATCTTAAGTTCCTAGCTCATGTCCAAGGCACCAAACAAGGGTAAAAAGTCAATAACCGGTTCCTAAAACTTGAATTGTACTACTTCTTACTGGCTATTACATCAACTTGGAAGTGTCATCTGTGTTCTACTATGGTGCTTTTAGTGTCTCTGCATACCGCAGCACGCGACGTAGCTCTGCAGATGATAAGTACAACCGTTTCAGAGAGAAGAGCGGCCAATGTGACGATCTGGCTCTAAGTCGATTCGATAACAAATGACGAAAACGAACGGATTTCTCAGGTTTTTACTACATATGAACACTTTACACATTCTCCCATGCAACTCGTCTGCTAGTCCTCCTGCATGTAAAATCTTAAGTTCCTAGCTCATGTCCAAGGCACCAAACAAGGGTAAAAAGTCAATAACCGGTTCCTAAAACTTGAATTGTACTACTTCTTACTGGCTATTACATCAACTTAGAAGCTTCATCTGTGTTCTACTATGGAGATTTTAGTGTCTCCGCATACCGCAGCACGCGACATAGCATTGCAGACGATAAGTACAACCGTTTCAGAGAGAAGAGCGGCCAATGTGACGATCGGGCTTTAAGTCGATTCGATAACAAATGACGAAAACGGACGGATTTCTCAGGTTTTTAATACATATGAACACTTTTCACATTCTCCCGTGCAACTCGGCTGCTAGTCCTCCTTTCATGCAGAATCTTAAGGTAATAGCTCATGTCCAAGGCACCAAAGCCAACTAAGAAGTCAATAATCGATACCTAAAACTTGAATTGTACTACTTCTTACTGGCTATTACATCAACTTAGAGGCTTCATCTGTGTTCTACTATGGAGATTTTAGTGTCTCCGCATACCGCAGCACGCGACATAGCATTGCAGACGATAAGTACAACCGTTTCAGAGAGAAGAGCGGCCAATGTGACGATCTGTCTTTAAGTCGATTCGATAACAAATGACGAAAACGGACGGATTTCTCAGGTTTTTACTACATATGAACACTTTTCACATTATCCCGTGCAACTCAGCTGCTAGTCCTCCTTTCATGCAGAATCTTAAGGTCCTAGCTCATGTCCAAGGCACCAAAGCCAACTAAGAAGTCAATAATCGATACATAAATCTTGAATTGTACTACTTCTTACTGGCAATTACATCAACTTAGAAGCTTCATCTGTGTTCTACTATGGAGATTTTAGTGTCTCCGCATACCGCAGCACGCGACATAGCATTGCAGACGATAAGTACAACCGTTTCAGAGAGAAGAGCGGCCAATGTGACGATCGGACTTAAAGTCGATTCGATAACAAATGACGAAAACGGACGGATTTCTCAGGTTTTTACTACATATGAACACTTTTCACATTCTCCCGTGCAACTCGGCTGCTAGTCCTCCTTTCATGCAGAATCTTAAGGTCCTAGCTCATGTCCAAGTCACCAAAGCCAGCTAAAAAGTCAATAATCAGTACATAAAAATTGAATTTTACTACTTCTTACTGGCTATTGCATCAACTTGGAAGTATCATCTGTGTTCTACGATGGTGCTTTTAGTGTCTCTGCATACCGCAGCACGCGACATACACTCATGGAAATGGAAAAAAGAACACATTGACACCGGTGTGTCAGACCCACCATACTTGCTCCGGACACTGCGAGAGGGCTGTACAAGCAATGATCACACGCACGGCACAGCGGACACACCAGGAACCGCGGTGTTGGCCGTCGAATGGCGCTAGCTCCGCAGGATTTGTGCACCGCCGCCGTCAGTGTCAGCCAGTTTGCTGTGGCATACGGAGCTCCATCGCAGTCTTTAACACTGGTAGCATGCCGCGACAGCGTGGACGTGAACCGTATGTGCAGTTGACGGACTTTGAGCGAGGGCGTATAGTGGGCATGCGGGAGGCCGGGCGGACGCACCGCCGAATTGCTCAACACGTGGGGCGTGAGGTCTCCACAGTACATCGATGTTGTCGCCAGTGGTCGGCGGAAGGTGCACGTGCCTGTCGACCTGGGACCGGACCGCAGCGACGCACGGATGCACGCCAAGACCGTAGGATCCTAAGGATCCTACGCAGTGTCGTAGGGGACCGCACCGCCACTTCCCAGCAAATTAGGGACACTGTTGCTCCTGGGGTATCGGCGAGGACCATTCGCAACCGTCTCCATGAAGCTGGGCTACGGTCCCGCACACCGTTAGGCCGTCTTCCGCTCATGTCCCAACATCGTGCAGCCCGTCTCCAGTGGTGTCGCGACAGGCGTGAATGGAGGGACGAATGGAGACGTGCCGTCTTCAGCGATGAGAGTCGCTTCTGCCTTGGTGCCAATGATGGTCGTATGCGTGTTTGGCGCCGTGCAGGTGAGCGCCACAATCAGGACTGCATACGACCGAGGCACACAGGGCCAACACCCGGCATCATGGTGTGGGGAGCGATGTCCTACACTGGCCGTACACCTCTGGTGATCGTCGAGGGGACACTGAATAGTGCACGGTACATCCAAACCGTCATCGAACCCATCGTTCTACCAATCCTAGACCGGCAAGGGAACTTGCTGTTCCAACAGGACAATGCACGTCCGCATGTATCCCGTGCCACCCAAAGTGCTCTAGAAGGTGTAAGTCAACTACCCTGGGCAGCAAGATCTCCGGATCTGTCCCCCATTGAGTATGTTTGGGACTGGATGAAGCGTCATCTCACGCGGTCTGCACGTCGAGCACGAACGCTGGTCCAACTGAGGCGCCAGGTGGAAATGGCATGGCAAGCCGTTCCACAGGACTACATCCAGCATCTCTACGATCGTCTCCATGGGAGAATAGCAGCCTGCATTGCTGCGAAAGGTGGATATACACTGTACTAGTGCCGACATTGTGCATGCTCTGTTGTCTGTGTTTATGTGCCTGTGGTTTTGTCAGTGTGATCATGTGATGTAACTGACCCCAGGAATGTGTCAATAACGTTTCCCCTTCCTGGTACAATGAATTCATGGTGTTCTTATTTCAATTTCCAGGAGTGTAGCTCTGCAGACGGTAAGTACAACCGTTTCAGAGAGAAGAGCGGCCAATGTGACCATCTGGCTTTTAGTCGATTGGATAACAAATGACGAAAACGAACGGATTTCTCAGGTTTTTACTACATATGAACACTTTACACATTCTCCCGTGCAACTCGGCTGCTAGTCCTCCTTTCATGCAGAATCTTAAGGTCCTAGCTCATGTCCAAGGTACCAAAGAAAACAAAAAAGTCAATAATCGATACCAAAAACTTGAATTCTACTACTTCTTACTGGCTATTACATCAACTTAGAAGCTTCATCGGTGTTCTACTATGGTACTTTTAGTGTCTCCGCATACCGCAGCATGCGACATAGCTTTGCAGACGATAAGTACAACCGTTTCGGAGAGAAGAGCGGCCAATGTGACGATCTGGCTTTAAGTCGATTCGATAACAAATGACGAAAACGGACGGATTTCTCAGGTTTTTACTACATATGAACACTTTTCACATTCTCCTGGGCAACTCGGCTGCTAGTCCTCCTTACATGCAGAATCTTAAGGTCCTAGCTCATGTCCAAGGCACCAAAGCCAGCTAAAAAGTCAATAATCAGTAACTAAAAATTGAATTGTACTACTTCTTACTGGCTATTACATCAACTTGGAAGTGGCATCTGTGTTCTACTATGGTGCTTTTAGTGTCTCTGCATACCGCAGCACGCGACATAGCTCTGCAGACGATAAGTACTACCGTTTCAGAGAGAAGAGCGGCCAATGTGACGATCTGGCTCTAAGTCGATTCGATAACAAATGACGAAAACGAACGGATTTCTCAGATTTTACTACATATGAACACTTTACACATTCTCCCGTGCAACTCGGCTGCTAGTCCTCCTGCATGTTAAATCTTAAGTTCCTAGCTCATGTCCAAGGCACCAAACAAGGGTAAAAAGTCAATAACCAGTTCCTAAAACTTGAATTGTACTACTTCTTACTGGCTATTACATCAACTTGGAAGTGTCATCTGTGCTCTACTATGGTGCTTTTAGTGTCTATGCATACCGCAGCACGCGACGTAGCTCTGCAGATGATAAGTACAACTGTTTCAGAGCGAAGAGAGGCCAATGTGACGATTTGGCTTTAAGTCGATTCGATAAAAATTACGAAAACGGACGGATTTCTCAGGTTTTTACTCTATTTGAACACTTTTCACATTCTCCTGTGCAACTCGGCTGCTAGTCCTCCTTCATTGCAGAATCTTAAGGTCCTAGCGCATGTCCAAGGCACCAAAGCCAGCTAAAAATTCAATAATCAATACCTAAAACTTGAATTGTACTACTTCTTACTGGCTATTACATCAACTTAGAAGCTTCATCTGTGTTCTACTATGGAGATTTTAGTGTCTCCGCATACCGCAGCACGCGACATAGCATTGCAGACGATAAGTACAACCGTTTCAGAGAGAAGAGCGGCCAATGTGACGATCGGGCTTTAAGTCGATTCGATAACAAATGACGAAAACGGACGGATTTCTCAGGTTTTTACTACATATGAACACTTTTCACATTCTCCCGTGCAACTCGGCTGCTAGTCCTCCTTTCATGCAGAATCTTAAGGTAATAGCTCATGTCCAAGGCACCAAAGCCAACTAAGAAGTCAATAATCGATACCTAAAACTTGAATTGTACTACTTCTTACTGGCTATTACATCAACTTAGAAGCTTCATCTGTGTTCTACTATGGAGATTTTTGTGTCTCCGCATACCGCAGCACGCGACATAGCATTGCAGACGATAAGTACAACCGTTTCAGAGAGAAGAGCGGCCAATGTGACGATCGGGCTTTAAGTCGATTCGATAACAAATGACGAAAACGGACGGATTTCTCAGGTTTTTACTACATATGAACACTTTTCACATTATCCCGTGCAACTCAGCTGCTAGTCCTCCTTTCATGCAGAATCTTAAGGTCCTAGCTCATGTCCAAGGCACCAAAGCCAACTAAGAAGTCAATAATCGATACATAAATCTTGAATTGTACTACTTCTTACTGGCTATTACATCAACTTAGAAGCTTCATCTGTGTTCTACTATGGAGATTTTAGTGTCTCCGCATACCGCAGCACGCGACATAGCTTTGCAGACGATAAGTACAACCGTTTCAGAGAGAAGAGCGGCCAATGTGACAATCGGGCTTTAAGTCGATTCGATAACAAATGACGAAAACGAACGGATTTCTCAGGTTTTTACTACATATGAACACTTTACACATTCTCCCGTGCAACTCGTCTGCTAGTCCTCCTGCATGTAAAATCTTAAGTTCCTAGCTCATGTCCAAGGCACCAAACAAGGGTAAAAAGTCAATAACCGGTTCCTAAAACTTGAATTGTACTACTTCTTACTGGCTATTACATCAACTTGGAAGTGTCATCTGTGTTCTACTATGGTGCTTTTAGTGTCTCTGCATACCGCAGCACGCGACGTAGCTCTGCAGATGATAAGTACAACCGTTTCAGAGAGAAGAGCTGCCGATGTGACGATTTGGCTTTAAGTCGATTCGATAAAAATGACGAAAACGGACGGATTTCTCAGGTTTTTAATACATATGAACACTTTTCACATTCTCCCGTGCAACTCGGCTGCTAGTCCTCCTTTCATGCAGAATCTTAAGGTCCTAGCTCATGTCCAAGGCACCAAATCCAGCTAAAAATTCAATAATCAATACCTAAAACTTGAATTGTACTACTTCTTACTGGCTATTACATCAACTTAGAAGCTTCATCTGTGTTCTACTATGGAGATTTTAGTGTCTCCGCATACCGCAGCACGCGACATAGCATTGCAGACGATAAGTACAACCGTTTCAGAGAGAAGAGCGGCCAATGTGACGATCGGGCTTTAAGTCGATTCGATAACAAATGACGAAAACGGACGGATTTCTCAGGTTTTTAATACATATGAACACTTTTCACATTCTCCCGTGCAACTCGGCTGCTAGTCCTCCTTTCATGCAGAATCTTAAGGTAATAGCTCATGTCCAAGGCACCAAAGCCAACCAAGAAGTCAATAATCGATACCTAAAACTTGAATTGTACTACTTCTTACTGGCTATTACATCAACTTAGAGGCTTCATCTGTGTTCTACTATGGAGATTTTAGTGTCTCCGCATACCGCAGCACGCGACATAGCATTGCAGACGGTAAGTACAACCGTTTCAGAGAGAAGAGCGGCCAATGTGACGATCTGTCTTTAAGTCGATTCGATAACAAATGACGAAAACGGACGGATTTCTCAGGTTTTTACTACATATGAACATTTTTCACATTATCCCGTGCAACTCAGCTGCTAGTCCTCCTTTCATGCAGAATCTTAAGGTCCTAGCTCATGTCCAAGGCACCAAAGCCAACTAAGAAGTCAATAATCGATACATAAATCTTGAATTGTACTACTTCTTACTGGCTATTACATCAACTTAGAAGCTTCATCTGTGTTCTACTATGGAGATTTTAGTGTCTCCGCATACCGCAGCACGCGACATAGCATTGCAGACGATAAGTACAACCGTTTCAGAGAGAAGAGCGGCCAATGTGACGATCGGGCTTTAAGTCGATTCGATAACAAATGACGAAAACGGACGGATTTCTCAGGTTTTTACTACATATGAACACTTTTCACATTCTCCCGTGCAACTCGACTGCTAGTCCTCCTTTCATGCAGAATCTTAAGGTAATAGCTCATGTCCAAGGCACCAAAGCCAACTAAGAAGTCAATAATCGATACCTAAAACTTGAATTCTACTACTTTTTAGTGGCTATTACATCAACTTAGAAGCTTCATCTGTGTTCTAGTATGGTGATTTTAGTGTCCCCGCATACCGCAGCACGCGACATAGCTTTGCAGACGATAAGTACAACCGTTTCAGAGAGAAGAGTGGCCAGTGTGACGATCTGCATTTAAGTCGATTCGATAACAAATGACAAAAACGGACGGATTTCTCACGTTTTTACTACATATGAACACTTTTCACATTCTCCCGTGCAACTCGGCTGCTAGTCCTCCTTTCATGCAGAATCTTAAGGTCCTAGCTCATGTCCAAGGCACCAAAGCCAGCTAAAAAGTCAATAATCAGTACATAAAAATTGAATTTTACTACTTCTTACTGGCTATTACATCAACTTGGAAGTATCATCTGTGTTCTACGATGGTGCTTTTAGTGTCTCTGCATACCGCAGCACGCGACATAGCTCTGCAGACGGTAAGTACAACCGTTTCAGAGAGAAGAGCGGCCAATGTGACCATCTGGCTTTTAGTCGATTCGATAACAAATGACGAAAACGAACGGATTTCTCAGGTTTTTACTACATATGAACACCTTACACATTCTCCCGTGCAACTCGGCTGCTAGTCCTCCTTTCATGCAGAATCTTAAGGTCTTAGCTCATGTCCAAGGTACCAAAGCCAACAAAAAAGTCAATAATCGATACCAAAAACTTGAATTCTACTACTTCTTACTGGCTATTACATCAACTTAGAAGCTTCATCGGTGTTCTACTATGGTGCTTTTAGTGTCTCCGCATACCGCAGCATGCGACATAGCTTTGCAGACGATAAGTACAACCGTTTCGGAGAGAAGAGCGGCCAATGTGACGATCTGGCTTTAAGTCGATTCGATAACAAATGACGAAAACGGACGGATTTCTCAGGTTTTTACTACATATGATCACTTTTCACATTCTCCTGGGCAACTCGGCTGCTAGTCCTCCTTTCATGCAGAATCTTAAGGTAATAGCTCATGTCCAAGGCACCAAAGCCAACTAAGAAGTCAATAATCGATACCTAAAACTTGAATTGTACTACTTCTTACTGGCTATTACATCAACTTAGAAGCTTCATCTGTGTTCTACTATGGAGATTTTAGTGTCTCCGCATACCGCAGCACGCGACATAGCATTGCAGACGATAAGTACATCCGTTTCAGAGAAAAGAGCGGCCAATGTGACGATCGGGCTTTAAGTCGATTCGATAACAAATGACGAAAACGGACGGATTTCTCAGGTTTTTACTACATATGAACACTTTTCACATTCTCCCGTGCAACTCGACTGCTAGTCCTCCTTTCATGCAGAATCTTAAGGTGCTAGCTCATGTCCAAGTCACCAAACAAGGGTAAAAAGACAATAACCGATTCCTAAAACTTGAATTGTACTATTTCTTACTGGCTATTACATCATCTTAGAAGCTTCATCTGTGTTCTACTATGGTGCTTTTAGTTTCTCCGAATACCGCAGTACGCGACATAGCTTTGCAGACGAAAAGTACAACCGTTTCAGAGAGAAGAGCGTCCAATGTGACGATTTGGCTTTAAGTCGATTCGATAACAAATGACGAAAACGATCGGATTTCTCAGGTTTTTACACTATATGAACACTTTTCACATTCTCCCGTTCAATTAGGCTGCTAGTCGTCCTTTCATGCAGAATCTTATGGTCCTAGCTCATGTCCAAGGCACCAAAGCCAGCTAAAAAGTCAATAATCAGTACCTAAAAGTTGAATTTTACTATTTCTTACTGGCTATTACATTAACTTGGAAGTATCATCTGTGTTCTACTATGGTGCTTTTAGTGTCTCTGCATACCGCAGCACGCGACATAGCTCTGCAGACGGTAAGTACAACCGTTTCAGAGAGAAGAGCGGCCAATGTGACCATCTGGCTTTAAGTCGATTCGATAACAAATGACGAAAACGAACGGATTTCTCAGGTTTTTACTACATATGAACACTTTTCACATTCTCCCGTGCAACTCGGCTGCTAGACCTCCTTTCATGTAGAATCTTAAGGTCCTAGCTCAACTCCAAGGCACCAAAGCCAGCTAAAAATTCAATAATCGATACCTAAAACTTGAATTGTACTACTTCTTACTGGCTATTACATCAACTTAGAAGCTGCATCTGTGTTCTACTATGGAGATTTTAGTGTCTCCGCATACCGCAGCACGCGACATAGCATTGCAGACGATAAGTACAACCGTTTCAGAGAGAAGAGCGGCCAAGGTGACGATCGGGCTTTAAGTCGATTCGATAACAAATGACGAAAACGGACGGATTTCTCAGGTTTTTACTACATATGAACACTTTTCACATTCTCCCGTGCAACTCGGCTGCTAGTCCTCCTTTCATGCAGAATCTTAAGGTAATAGCTCATGTCCAAGGCACCAAAGCCAACTAAGAAGTCAATAATCGATACCTAAAACTTGAATTGAACTACTTCTTACTGGCTATTACATCAACTTAGAAGCTTCATCTGTGTTCTAGTATGGTGATTTTAGTGTCCCCGCATACCGCAGCACGCGACACAGCTTTGCAGACGATAAGTACAACCGTTTCAGAGAGAAGAGCGGCCAATGTGACGATTTGGCTTTAAGTCGATTCGATAACAAATGACTAAAACGGACGGATTTCTCAGGTTTTAACTACATATGAACACTTTTCACATTCTCCTGTGCAACTCGGCTGCTAGTCCTCCTTTCATGCAGAATCTTAAGGTCCTAGCACGTGTCCAAGGCTCCAAAGCCAGCTAAATAGTCAATAATCAGTACCTCAAACTTGAATTGTACTACATCTTACTGGCTATTACATCAACTTAGAAGCTTCATCTGTGTTCTACTATGGAGATTTTAGTGTCTCCGCATACCGCAGCACGCGACATAGCATTGCAGACAATAAGTACACCCGTTTCAGAGAGAAGAGCGGCCAATGTGACGATCGGGCTTTAAGTTAATTCGATAACAAATGACGTAAACGGACGGATTTCTCAGGTTTTTACTACATATGAACACTTTTCACATTCTCCCGTGCAACTCGGCTGCTAGTCGTCCTTTCATGCAGAATCTTAAGGAAATAGCTCATGTCCAAGGCACCAAAGCCAACTAAGACGTCAATAATCGATACCTAAAACTTGAATTGTACTACTTCTTACTGGCTATTACATCAACTTAGAAGCTTCATCTGTGTTCTAGTATGGTGATTTTAGTGTCCCCGCATACCGCAGCACGCGACATAGCTCTGCAGACGGTAAGTACAACCGTTTCAGAGAGACGAGCGGCCAATGTGACCATCTGGCTTTAAGTCGATTCGATAACAAATGACGAAAACGAACGGATTTCTCAGGTTTTTTCTCTATATTAACACTTTTCACATTCTCCCGTGCAATTAGGCAGCTAGTCCTCCTTTCATGCAGAATCTTAAGGTCCTAGCTCATGTCCAAGGCACCAAAGCCAGCTAAAAAGTCAATAATCGATACCTAAAGCTTGAATTGTACTACTTCTTACTGGCTATTACATCAACTTAGAAGCTTCATCTGTGTTCTAGTATGGTGATTTTAGTGTCCCCGCATACCGCAGCACGCGACATAGCTCTGCAGACGGTAAGTACAACCGTTTCAGAGAGACGAGCGGCCAATGTGACCATCTGGCTTTAAGTCGATTCGATAACAAATGACGAAAACGAACGGATTTCTCAGGTTTTTACTCTATATGAACACTTTTCACATTCTCCCGTTCAATTAGGCTGCTAGTCGTCCTTTCATGCAGAATCTTAAGGTCCTACCTCATGTCCAAGGCACCAAAGCCAGCTAAAAAGTCAATAATCAGTACCTAAAAGTTGAATTTTACTATTTCTTACTGGCTATTACATTAACTTGGAAGTATCATCTGTGTTCTACTATGGTGCTTTTAGTGTCTCTGCATACCGCAGCACGCGACATAGCTCTGCAGACGGTAAGTACAACCGTTTCAGAGAGAAGAGCGGCCAATGTGACCATCTGGCTTTAAGTCGATTCGATAACAAATGACGAAAACGAACGGATTTCTCAGGTTTTTACTACATATGAACACTTTTCACATTCTCCCGTGCAACTCGGCTGCTAGTCCTCCTTTCATGTAGAATCTTAAGGTCCTAGCTCAAGTCCAAGGCACCAAAGCCAGCTAAAAATTCAATAATCGATACCTAAAGCTTGAATTGTACTACTTCTTACTGGCTATTACATCAACTTAGAAGCTTCATCTGTGTTCTAGTATGGTGATTTTAGTGTCCCCGCATACCGCAGCACGCGACATAGCTCTGCAGACGGTAAGTACAACCGTTTCAGAGAGAAGAGCGGCCAATGTGACCATCTGGCTTTAAGTCGATTCGATAACAAATGACGAAAACGAACGGATTTCTCAGGTTTTTACTACATATGAACACTTTTCACATTCTCCCGTGCAACTCGGCTGCTAGTCCTCCTTTCATGTAGAATCTTAAGGTCCTAGCTCAAGTCCAAGGCACCAAAGCCAGCTAAAAATTCAATAATCGATACCTAAAACTTGAATTGTACTACTTCTTACTGGCTATTACATCAACTTAGAAGCTTCATCTGTGTTCTAGTATGGTGATTTTAGTGTCCCCGCATACCGCAGCACGCGACACAGCTTTGCAGACGATAAGTACAACCGTTTCAGAGAGAAGAGCGGCCAATGTGACGATTTGGCTTTAAGTCGATTCGATAACAAATGACGAAAACGGACGGATTTCTCAGGTTTTTACTACATGTGAACACTTTTCACATTCTCCTGTGCAACTCGGCTGCTAGTCCTCCTTTCATGCAGAATCTTAAGGTCCTAGCTCGTGTCCAAGGCTCCAAAGCCAGCTAAAAATTCAATAATCAGTAGCTAAAACTTGAATTGTACTACATCTTACTGGCTATTACATCAACTTAGAAGCTTCATCTGTGTTCTACTATTGAGATTTTAGTGTCTCCGCTTACCGCAGCACGCGACATAGCATTGCAGACAATAAGTACAACCGTTTCAGAGAGAAGAGCGGCCAATGTGACGATCGGGCTTTAAGTTGATTCGATAACAAATGACGAAAACGGACGGATTTCTCAGGTTTTTACTACATATGAACACTTTTCACATTCTCCCGTGCAACTCGGCTGCTAGTCCTCCTTTCATGCAGAATCCTAAGGTAATAGCTCATGTCCAAGGCACCAAAGCCAACTAAGACGTCAATAATCGATACCTAAAACTTGAATTGTACTACTTCTTACTGGCTATTACATCAACTTAGAAGCTTCATCGGTGTTCTAGTATGGTGATTTTAGTGTCCCCGCATACCGCAGCACGCGACATAGCTCTGCAGACGGTAAGTACAACCGTTTCAGAGAGACGAGCGGCGAATGTGACCATCTGGCTTTAAGTCGATTCGATAACAAATGACGAAAACGAACGGATTTCTCAGGTTTTTTCTCTATATTAACTCTTTTCACAATCTCCCGTGCAATTAGGCAGCTAGTCCTCCTTTCATGCAGAATCTTAAGGTCCTAGCTCATGTCCAAGGCACCAAAGCCAGCTAAAAAGTCAATAATCGATACCTAAAGCTTGAATTGTACTAGTTCTTACTGGCTATTACATCAACTTAGAAGCTTCATCTGTGTTCTACTATGGAGATTTTAGTGTCTCCGCATACCGCAGCACGCGACATAGCATTGCAGACGATAAGTACAACCGTTTCAGAGAGAAGAGCGGCCAATGTGACGATCGGGCTTTAAGTCGATTCGATAACAAATGACGAAAACGGACGGATTTCTCAGGTTTTTACTACATATGAACACTTTTCACATTCTCCCGTGCAACTCGACTGCTAGTCCTCCTTTCATGCAGAATCTTAAGGTAATAGCTCATGTCCAAGGCACCAAAGCCAACTAAGAAGTCAATAATCGATACCTAAAACTTGAATTCTACTACTTTTTAGTGGCTATTACATCAACTTAGAAGCTTCATCTGTGTTCTAGTATGGTGATTTTAGTGTCCCCGCATACCGCAGCACGCGACATAGCTTTGCAGACGATAAGTACAACCGTTTCAGAGAGAAGAGTGGCCAGTGTGACGATCTGCATTTAAGTCGATTCGATAACAAATGACAAAAACGGACGGATTTCTCACGTTTTTACTACATATGAACACTTTTCACATTCTCCCGTGCAACTCGGCTGCTAGTCCTCCTTTCATGCAGAATCTTAAGGTCCTAGCTCATGTCCAAGGCACCAAAGCCAGCTAAAAAGTCAATAATCAGTACATAAAAATTGAATTTTACTACTTCTTACTGGCTATTACATCAACTTGGAAGTATCATCTGTGTTCTACGATGGTGCTTTTAGTGTCTCTGCATACCGCAGCACGCGACATAGCTCTGCAGACGGTAAGTACAACCGTTTCAGAGAGAAGAGCGGCCAATGTGACCATCTGGCTTTTAGTCGATTCGATAACAAATGACGAAAACGAACGGATTTCTCAGGTTTTTACTACATATGAACACCTTACACATTCTCCCGTGCAACTCGGCTGCTAGTCCTCCTTTCATGCAGAATCTTAAGGTCTTAGATCATGTCCAAGGTACCAAAGCCAACAAAAAAGTCAATAATCGATACCAAAAACTTGAATTCTACTACTTCTTACTGGCTATTACATCAACTTAGAAGCTTCATCGGTGTTCTACTATGGTGCTTTTAGTGTCTCCGCATACCGCAGCATGCGACATAGCTTTGCAGACGATAAGTACAACCGTTTCGGAGAGAAGAGCGGCCAATGTGACGATCTGGCTTTAAGTCGATTCGATAACAAATGACGAAAACGGACGGATTTCTCAGGTTTTTACTACATATGATCACTTTTCACATTCTCCTGGGCAACTCGGCTGCTAGTCCTCCTTTCATGCAGAATCTTAAGGTAATAGCTCATGTCCAAGGCACCAAAGCCAACTAAGAAGTCAATAATCGATACCTAAAACTTGAATTGTACTACTTCTTACTGGCTATTACATCAACTTACAAGCTTCATCTGTGTTCTACTATGGAGATTTTAGTGTCTCCGCATACCGCAGCACGCGACATAGCATTGCAGACGATAAGTACATCCGTTTCAGAGAAAAGAGCGGCCAATGTGACGATCGGGCTTTAAGTCGATTCGATAACAAATGACGAAAACGGACGGATTTCTCAGGTTTTTACTACATATGAACACTTTTCACATTCTCCCGTGCAACTCGACTGCTAGTCCTCCTTTCATGCAGAATCTTAAGGTGCTAGCTCATGTCCAAGTCACCAAACAAGGGTAAAAAGACAATAACCGATTCCTAAAACTTGAATTGTACTATTTCTTACTGGCTATTACATCATCTTAGAAGCTTCATCTGTGTTCTACTATGGTGCTTTTAGTTTCTCCGAATACCGCAGTACGCGACATAGCTTTGCAGACGAAAAGTACAACCGTTTCAGAGAGAAGAGCGTCCAATGTGACGATTTGGCTTTAAGTCGATTCGATAACAAATGACGAAAACGATCGGATTTCTCAGGTTTTTACACTATATGAACACTTTTCACATTCTCCCGTTCAATTAGGCTGCTAGTCGTCCTTTCATGCAGAATCTTAAGGTCCTAGCTCATGTCCAAGGCACCAAAGCCAGCTAAAAAGTCAATAATCAGTACCTAAAAGTTGAATTTTACTATTTCTTACTGGCTATTACATTAACTTGGAAGTATCATCTGTGTTCTACTATGGTGCTTTTAGTGTCTCTGCATACCGCAGCACGCGACATAGCTCTGCAGACGGTAAGTACAACCGTTTCAGAGAGAAGAGCGGCCAATGTGACCATCTGGCTTTAAGTCGATTCGATAACAAATGACGAAAACGAACGGATTTCTCAGGTTTTTACTACATATGAACACTTTTCACATTCTCCCGTGCAACTCGGCTGCTAGACCTCCTTTCATGTAGAATCTTAAGGTCCTAGCTCAACTCCAAGGCACCAAAGCCAGCTAAAAATTCAATAATCGATACCTAAAACTTGAATTGTACTACTTCTTACTGGCTATTACATCAACTTAGAAGCTGCATCTGTGTTCTACTATGGAGATTTTAGTGTCTCCGCATACCGCAGCACGCGACATAGCATTGCAGACGATAAGTACAACCGTTTCAGAGAGAAGAGCGGCCAAGGTGATGATCGGGCTTTAAGTCGATTCGATAACAAATGACGAAAACGGACGGATTTCTCAGGTTTTTACTACATATGAACACTTTTCACATTCTCCCGTGCAACTCGGCTGCTAGTCCTCCTTTCATGCAGAATCTTAAGGTAATAGCTCATGTCCAAGGCACCAAAGCCAACTAAGAAGTCAATAATCGATACCTAAAACTTGAATTGAACTACTTCTTACTGGCTATTACATCAACTTAGAAGCTTCATCTGTGTTCTAGTATGGTGATTTTAGTGTCCCCGCATACCGCAGCACGCGACACAGCTTTGCAGACGATAAGTACAACCGTTTCAGAGAGAAGAGCGGCCAATGTGACGATTTGGCTTTAAGTCGATTCGATAACAAATGACGAAAACGGACGGATTTCTCAGGTTTTAACTACATATGAACACTTTTCACAATCTCCTGTGCAACTCGGCTGCTAGTCCTCCTTTCATGCAGAATCTTAAGGTCCTAGCACGTGTCCAAGGCTCCAAAGCCAGCTAAAAAGTCAATAATCAGTAGCTAAAACTTGAATTGTACTACATCTTACTGGCTATTACATCAACTTAGAAGCTTCATCTGTGTTCTACTATGGAGATTTTAGTGTCTCCGCATACCGCAGCACGCGACATAGCATTGCAGACAATAAGTACACCCGTTTCAGAGAGAAGAGCGGCCAATGTGACGATCGGGCTTTAAGTTAATTCGATAACAAATGACGAAAACGGACGGATTTCTCAGGTTTTTACTACATATGAACACTTTTCACATTCTCCCGTGCAACTCGGCTGCTAGTCGTCCTCTCATGCAGAATCTTAAGGAAATAGCTCATGTCCAAGGCACCAAAGCCAACTAAGACGTCAATAATCGATACCTAAAACTTGAATTGTACTACTTCTTACTGGCTATTACATCAACTTAGAAGCTTCATCTGTGTTCTAGTATGGTGATTTTAGTGTCCCCGCATACCGCAGCACGCGACATAGCTCTGCAGACGGTAAGTACAACCGTTTCAGAGAGACGAGCGGCCAATGTGACCATCTGGCTTTAAGTCGATTCGATAACAAATGACGAAAACGAACGGATTTCTCAGGTTTTTACTCTATATGTTTTCACATTCTCCCGTTCAATTAGGCTGCTAGTCGTCCTTTCATGCAGAATCTTAAGGTCCTACCTCATGTCCAAGGCACCAAAGCCAGCTAAAAAGTCAATAATCAGTACCTAAAAGTTGAATTTTACTATTTCTTACTGGCTATTACATTAACTTGGAAGTATCATCTGTGTTCTACTATGGTGCTTTTAGTGTCTCTGCATACCGCAGCACGCGACATAGCTCTGCAGACGGTAAGTACAACCGTTTCAGAGAGAAGAGCGGCCAATGTGACCATCTGGCTTTAAGTCGATTCGATAACAAATGACGAAAACGAACGGATTTCTCAGGTTTTTACTACATATGAACACTTTTCACATTCTCCCGTGCAACTCGGCTGCTAGTCCTCCTTTCATGTAGAATCTTAAGGTCCTAGCTCAAGTCCAAGGCACCAAAGCCAGCTAAAAATTCAATAATCGATACCTAAAACTTGAATTGTACTACTTCTTACTGGCTATTACATCAACTTAGAAGCTGCATCTGTGTTCTACTATGGAGATTTTTGTGTCTCCGCATACCGCAGCACGCGACATAGCATTGCAGACGATAAGTACAACCGTTTCAGAGAGAAGAGCGGCCAAGGTGACGATCGGGCTTTAAGTCGATTCGATAACAAATGACGAAAACGGACGGATTTCTCAGGTTTTTACTACATATGAACACTTTTCACATACTCCCGTGCAACTCGGCTGCTAGTCCTCCTTTCATGCAGAATCTTAAGGTAACAGCTCATGTCCAAGGCACCAAAGCCAACTAAGAAGTCAATAATCGATACCTAAAACTTGAATTGAACTACTTCTTACTGGCTATTACATCAACTTAGAAGCTTCATCTGTGTTCTAGTATGGTGATTTTAGTGTCCCCGCATACCGCAGCACGCGACACAGCTTTGCAGACGATAAGTACAACCGTTTCAGAGAGAAGAGCGGCCAATGTGACGATTTGGCTTTAAGTCGATTCGATAACAAATGACGAAAACGGACGGATTTCTCAGGTTTTTACTACATGTGAACACTTTTCACATTCTCCTGTGCAACTCGGCTGCTAGTCCTCCTTTCATGCAGAATCTTAAGGTCCTAGCTCGTGTCCAAGGCTCCAAAGCCAGCTAAAAATTCAATAATCAGTAGCTAAAACTTGAATTGTACTACATCTTACTGGCTATTACATCAACTTAGAAGCTTCATCTGTGTTCTACTATTGAGATTTTAGTGTCTCCGCATACCGCAGCACGCGACATAGCATTGCAGACAATAAGTACAACCGTTTCAGAGAGAAGAGCGGCCAATGTGACGATCGGGCTTTAAGTTGATTCGATAACAAATGACGAAAACGGACGGATTTCTCAGGTTTTTACTACATATGAACACTTTTCACATTCTCCCGTGCAACTCGGCTGCTAGTAGTCCTTTCATGCAGAATCCTAAGGTAATAGCTCATGTCCAAGGCACCAAAGCCAACTAAGAAGTCAATAATCGATACCTAAAACTTGAATTGTACTACTTCTTACTGGCTATTACATCAACTTAGAAGCTTCATCGGTGTTCTAGTATGGTGATTTTAGTGTCCCCGCATACCGCAGCACGCGACATAGCTCTGCAGACGGTAAGTACAACCGTTTCAGAGAGACGAGCGGCCAATGTGACCATCTGGCTTTAAGTCGATTCGATAACAAATGACGAAAACGAACGGATTTCTCAGGTTTTTTCTCTATATTAACTCTTTTCACATTCTCCCGTGCAATTAGGCAGCTAGTCCTCCTTTCATGCAGAATCTTAAGGTCCTAGCTCATGTCCAAGGCACCAAAGCCAGCTAAAAAGTCAATAATCGATACCTAAAGCTTGAATTGTACTAGTTCTTACTGGCTATTACATCAACTTAGAAGCTTCATCTGTGTTCTACTATGATGATTTTCGTGTCTCCGCACACCGCAGCACGCGACATAGTTTTGCAGACGATAAGTACAACCGTTTCAGAGAGAAGAGCGGCCAATGTGACGATCTGGCTTTAAGTCGATTCGATAACAAATGACGAAAACGGACGGATTTCTCAGGTTTTTACTACATATGAACACTTTTCACATTCTCCCGTGCAACTCGGCTGCTAGTCCTCCTTTCATGCAGAATCTCAAGGTCCTTGCTCATGTCCAAGGCATGAAAGCCAGCTAAAAAGTCAATAATCGATACCTAAATCTTGAATTGTACTATGTCTTACTGGCTATTACATCAACTTAGAAGTTTCATCTGTGTTCTACTATGGTGCTTTTAGTGTCTCCGCATACCGCAGCACGCGACATAGCTTTGCAGACGATAAGTACAACGGTTTCACAGAGAAGAGCGGCCAATGTGACGATCTGGCTTTAAGTCGATTCGATAACAAATGACGAAAAAGGACGGATGTCTCATGTTTTTACTACATATGAACACTTTTCATATTCTCCCGTGCAACTGGGCTGCTAGTCCTCCTTTTATGCAGAATCTTAAGGTCCTAGCTCATGTCCAAGGCACCAAAGTCAGCTAAAAAGTCAATAATCGATACCTAAAACTTGAATTGGACTACTTCTTACTGGCTATTACATTAACTTAGAAGCTTCATCTGTGTTCTACTATGGTGCTTTTAGTGTCTCCGCATACCGCAGCACGCGACATAGCTTTGCAGACGATAAGTACAACCGTTTCAGAGAGAAGAGCGGCCGATGTGACGATCTGGCTTTAAGTCGATTCGATAACAAATCACGAAAACGGACGGATTTCTCAGGTTTTTACTACATATGAACACTTTTCACATTCTCCCGTGCAACTCGGCTGCTACTCCTCCTTTCATGAAGAATCTTAAGGTCCTAGCTCATGTCCAAGGCACCAAAGCCAGCTAAAAAGTCAATAATATATACCTAAAACTTGAATTGTACAACTTATTAGTTTCTATTACATCATCTTAGAAGCTTCATCTGTGTTCTACTATGGTGCTTTTAGTGCCTCCGCACACCGCAGCACGCGACATAGCTTTGCAGACGATAAGTACAACGGTTTCAGAGAGAAGAACGGCAAATGTGACGATCTGGCTTTAAGTCGATTAGATAACAAATGACGAAAACGGACGGATTTCACAGGTTTTTACTACATATGAACACTTTTCACATTCTCCCGTGCAACACAGGGTGCTAGTCCTCCTCTCATGCAGAATCTTAAGGTCATAGCTCATGTCCAAGGCACCAAAGCCAGCTAAAAAGTCAATAAGTATACATAAAACTTGAATTCTACTATTTCTTACTGGCTATTATATCATCTTAGAAGCTTCATCTGTGTTCTACTATGGTGCGTTTAGTGTCTCCGAATACAACAGTACGCGACATAGCTTTGCAGACGATAAGGACAACCCTTTCAGAGAGAAGAGCGGCCAATGTGACGATCGGGCTTTAAGTCGATTCGATAACAAGTGACGAAAACGGACGGATTTCTCAGGTTTTTACTACATATGAACACTTTTCACATTCTCCCGTGCAACTCGGCTGCTAGTCCTCCTTTCATGCAGAATCTGAAGGTCCTAGCTCATGTCCAAGGCACCGAAGCCAGCTAAAAAGTCAATAATCGATACCTAAAACTTGAATTCTACTACTTCTTACTGGCTATTACATCAACTTAAAAGCTTCATCTGTGTTCTACTATGGTGCTTTTAGTGTCTCCGCATACCGCAGCACGCGACATAGCTTTGCAGACGATAAGTACAACCGTTTCAGAGAGAAGAGCGGCCAATGTGACGATCTGGCTTTAAGTCGATTCGATAACAAATGACGAAAACGGACGGATTTCTCAGGTTGGTTTTTACTACATATGAAAAGTTTTCACATTCTCCCGTGCAACTGGGCTGCTAGTCCTCCTTTCATACAGAATCTTAAGGTCCTAGCTCATGTTCAAGGCACCAAAGCCAGCTAAAAATTCAATAACCGATACCAAAAACTTGAATTGTACTACTTCTTACTGGCTATTATATCATCTTAGAAGCTTCATCTGTGTTCTACTATGGTGTTTTTAGTGTCTCCGAATACCGCAGCACGCAACATAGTTTTGCAGACGATAAGTACAACCGTTTCAGAGAGAAGAGCGGCCAATGTGACGATCTGGCTTTAAGTCGATTCGATAACAAATGACGAAAACGGACGGATTTCTCAGGTTTTTACTACATATGAACACTTTTCACATTCTCCCGTGCAACTCGGCTGCTAGTCCTCCTTTCATGCAGAATCTCAAGGTCCTTGCTCATGTCCAAGGCACCAAAGCCAGCTAAAAAGTCAATAATCGATACCTAAAACTTGAATTGTACTATTTCTTACTGGCTATTACATCAACTTAGAAGCTTCATCTGTGTTCTACTATGGTGCTTTTAGTGTCTCCGCATACCGCAGCACGCGACATAGCTTTGCAGACGATAAGTACAACGGTTTCAGAGAGAAGAGCGGCCAATGTGACGATCTGGCTTTAAGTCGATTCGTTAACAAATGACGAAAAAGGACGGATGTCTCATGTTTTTACTACATATGAACACTTTTCATATTCTCCCGTGCAACTGGGCTGCTAGTCCTCCTTTTATGCAGAATCTTAAGGTCCTAGCTCATGTCCAAGGCACCAAAGCCAGCTATAAAGACAATAATCGATACCTAAAACTTGAATTGGACTACTTCTTACTGGCTATTACATTAACTTAGAAGCTTCATCTGTGTTCTACTATGGTGCTTTTAGTGTCTCCGCATACCGCAGCACGCGACATAGCTTTGCAGACGATAAGTACAACCGTTTCAGAGAGAAGAGCGGCCAATGTGACGATCTGGCTTTAAGTCGATTCGATAACAAATCACGAAAACGGACGGATTTCTCAGGTTTTTACTACGTATGAACACTTTTCACATTCTCCCGTGCAACTCGGCTGCTAGTCCTCCTTTCATGCCGAATCTCAAGGTCCTAGCTCACGTCCAAGGCACCAAAGCCAGCTAAAAAGTCACTAATCGATACCTAAAACTTGAATTGTACTATTTCTTACTGGCTATTACATCAACTTAGAAGCTTCATCTGTGTTCTACTATGGTGATTTTAGTGTCTCCACATACCGCAGCACGCGACATAGCTCTGCAGACGATAAGTACAACCGTTGAAGAGAGAAGAGCGGCCAATGTGTCCATCTGGCTTTAAGTCGATTCGATAACAAATGACGAAAACGGACGGATTTCTCAGGTTTTTACTACATATGAACACTTTTCACATTCTCCCGTGCAACTCGGCTGCTAGCCCTCCTCTCATGCGGAATCTTAAGGTCCTAGCTCATGTCCAAGGCACCGAAGCCAGCTAAAAAGTCAATAATCGATACCTAAAACATGAATTGTACTACTTCTTACTGGCTATTGCATCAACTTAGAAGCTTCATCTGTGTTCTACTATGGTGCTTTTAGCGTCCCTACATACCGCAGCACGCGACATAGCTTTGCAGACGATAAGTACAACCGTTTCAGAGAGAAGAGCGGCCAATGTGACGATCTGGCTATAAGTCGATTCGATAACAAATGACGAAAACGGACCGATTTCTCAAGTTTTTACTACATATGAACACCTATCACATTCTCCCGTGCAACTCGGCTGCTAGTCCTAATTTCATGCAGAATCTTAAGGTCCTAGCTCATGTTCAAGGCACCGAAGCCAGCTAAAAATCAATAATCAATACCTAAAACTTGAATTCTACTACTTCTTACTGGCAATTACATCAACCTAAAAGCTTCATCTGTGTTCTACTATGGTGATTTTAGTGTTTCCGCATACCGCAGCACGCGACATAGCTTTGCAGACGATAAGTACAACCGTTTTAGAGAGAAGAGCGGCCAATGTTACGATCTGGCTTTAAGTCGATTCGATAACAAATGACGAAAACGGACGGATGTCTCAGGTTTTTACTACATATGAACACTTTTCACATTCTCCCGTGCAACTCGGCTGCTAGTCCTCCTTTTATGCAGAATCTTAAGGTCCTAGCTCATGTCCAAGGCACCAAAGCCAGCTACAAAGTCAATAATCGATTCCTAAAACTTGAAATGGACTACTTCTTACTGGCTATTACATCAACTTAGAACATTCATCTGTGTTCTACTACGGTGCTTTTAGTTTCTCCGCATACCGCAGCACGCGACATAGTTTTGCAGACGATAAGTACAACCGTTTCAGAGAGAAGAGCGGCCAATGTGACGATCTGGCTTTAAGTCGATTGGATAACAAATGACGAAAACGGACGGATTTCTGAGGTTTATACTACATATGAACACTTTTCACATTCTCCCGTGCAACGCGGCTGCTAGTCCTTCTTTCATGCAGAATCTTAAGGTCCTAGATCATGTACAAGGCCCAAAAGCCAGCTAAAGAGTCAATAATCAATATCTAAAACTTGAATTGTACTACTTCTTACTGGCTATTACATCAACTTAGAAGCTTCATCTGTGTTCTACTATGGCAGTTTTAGTGTCTACGCAATTTCGCAGCACGCGACATAGCTTTGCAGACGATAAATACAACGGTTTCAGAGAGAAGAGCGGCAAATGTGACGATCTGGCTGTAAGTCGATTCGATAACAAATGACGAAAACGGACGGATTTCTCAGGTTTTTACTACATATGAACACTTTTCACATTCTCCCGTGCAACTCGGCTGCTAGTCGTCCTTTCATGCAGAATCTTAAGGAAATAGCTCATGTCCAAGGCACCAAAGCCAACTAAGACGTCAATAATCGATACCTAAAACTTGAATTGTACTACTTCTTACTGGCTATTACATCAACTTAGAAGCTTCATCTGTGTTCTAGTATGGTGATTTTAGTGTCCCCGCATACCGCAGCACGCGACATACCTCTGCAGACGGTAAGTACAACCGTTTCAGAGAGACGAGCGGCCAATGTGACCATCTGGCTTTAAGTCAATTCGATAACAAATGACGAAAACGAACGGATTTCTCAGGTTTTTTCTCTATATTAACACTTTTCACATTCTCCCGTGCAATTAGGCAACTAGTCCTCCTTTCATGCAGAATCTTAAGGTCCTAGCTCATGTCCAAGGCACCAAAGCCAGCTAAAAAGTCAATAATCGATACCTAAAGCTTGAATTGTACTACTTCTTACTGGCTATTACATCAACTTAGAAGCTTCATCTGTGTTCTAGTATGGTGATTTTAGTGTCCCCGCATACCGCAGCACGCGACATAGCTCTGCAGACGGTAAGTACAACCGTTTCAGAGAGACGAGCGGCCAATGTGACCATCTGGCTTTAAGTCGATTCGATAACAAATGACGAAAACGAACGGATTTCTCAGGTTTTTACTCTATATGAACACTTTTCACATTCTCCCGTTCAATTAGGCTGCTAGACGTCCTTTCATGCAGAATCTTAAGGTCCTACCTCATGTCCAAGGCACCAAAGCCAGCTAAAAAGTCAATAATCAGTACCTAAAAGTTGAATTTTACTATTTCTTACTGGCTATTACATTAACTTGGAAGTATCATCTGTGTTCTACTATGGTGCTTTTAGTGTCTCTGCATACCGCAGCACGCGACATAGCTCTGCAGACGGTAAGTACAACCGTTTCAGAGAGAAGAGCGGCCAATGTGACCATCTGGCTTTAAGTCGATTCGATAACAAATGACGAAAACGAACGGATTTCTCAGGTTTTTACTACATATGAACACTTTTCACATTCTCCCGTGCAACTCGGCTGCTAGTCCTCCTTTCATGTAGAATCTTAAGGTCCTAGCTCAAGTCCAAGGCACCAAAGCCAGCTAAAAATTCAATAATCGATACCTAAAACTTGAATTGTACTACTTCTTACTGGCTATTACATCAACTTAGAAGCTGCATCTGTGTTCTACTTTGGAGATTTTAGTGTCTCCGCATACCGCAGCACGCGACATAGCATTGCAGACGATAAGTACAACCGTTTCAGAGAGAAGAGCGGCCAAGGTGACGATCGGGCTTTAAGTCGATTCGATAACAAATGACGAAAACGGACGGATTTCTCAGGTTTTTACTACATATGAACACTTTTCACATTCTCCCGTGCAACTCGGCTGCTAGTCCTCCTTTCATGCAGAATCTTAAGGTAACAGCTCATGTCCAAGGCACTAAAGCCAACTAAGAAGTCAATAATCGATACCTAAAACTTGAATTGAACTACTTCTTACTGGCTATTACATCAACTTAGAAGCTTCATCTGTGTTCTAGTATGGTGATTTTAGTGTCCCCGCATACCGCAGCACGCGAAACAGCTTTGCAGACGATAAGTACAACCGTTTCAGAGAGAAGAGCGGCCAATGTGACGATTTGGCTTTAAGTCGATTCGATAACAAATGACGAAAACGGACGGATTTCTCAGGTTTTTACTACATGTGAACACTTTTCACATTCTCCTGTGCAACTCGGCTGCTAGTCCTCCTTTCATGCAGAATCTCAAGGTCCTAGCTCATGTCCAAGGCACCAAAGCCAGCTAAAAAGTCACTAATCGATACCTAAAACTTGAATTGTACTATTTCTTACTGGCTATTACATCAACTTAGAAGCTTCATCTGTGTTCTACTATGGTGATTTTAGTGTCTCCACATACCGCAGCACGCGACATAGCTCTGCAGACGATAAGTACAACCGTTGAAGAGAGAAGAGCGGCCAATGTGTCCATCTGGCTTTAAGTCGATTCGATAACAAATGACGAAAACGGACGGATTTCTCAGGTTTTTACTACATATGAACACTTTTCACATTCTCCCGTGCAACTCGGCTGCTAGCCGTCCTCTCATGCGGAATCTTAAGGTCCTAGCTCATGTCCAAGGCACCGAAGCCAGCTAAAAAGTCAATAATCGATACCTAAAACATGAATTGTACTACTTCTTACTGGCTATTGCATCAACTTAGAAGCTTCATCTGTGTTCTACTATGGTGCTTTTAGCGTCCCTACATACCGCAGCACGCGACATAGCTTTGCAGACGATAAGTACAACCGTTTCAGAGAGAAGAGCGGCCAATGTGACGATCTGGCTATAAGTCGATTCGATAACAAATGACGAAAACGGACCGATTTCTCAAGTTTTTACTACATATGAACACCTATCACATTCTCCCGTGCAACTCGGCTGCTAGTCCTAATTTCATGCAGAATCTTAAGGTCCTAGCTCATGTCCAAGGCACCGAAGCCAGCTAAAAATCAATAATCAATACCTAAAACTTGAATTCTACTACTTCTTACTGGCAATTACATCAACCTAAAAGCTTCATCTGTGTTCTACTATGGTGATTTTAGTGTCTCCGCATACCGCAGCACGCGACATAGCTTTGCAGACGATAAGTACAACCGTTTTAGAGAGAAGAGCGGCCAATGTTACGATCTGGCTTTAAGTCGATTCGATAACAAATGACGAAAACGGACGGATGTCTCAGGTTTTTACTACATATGAACACTTTTCACATTCTCCCGTGCAACTCGGCTGCTAGTCCTCCTTTTATGCAGAATCTTAAGGTCCTAGCTCATGTCCAAGGCACCAAAGCCAGCTACAAAGTCAATAATCGATTCCTAAAACTTGAAATGGACTACTTCTTACTGGCTATTACATCAACTTAGAACATTCATCTGTGTTCTACTACGGTGCTTTTAGTTTCTCCGCATACCGCAGCACGCGACATAGTTTTGCAGACGATAAGTACAACCGTTTCAGAGAGAAGAGCGGCCAATGTGACGATCTGGCTTTAAGTCGATTGGATAACAAATGACGAAAACGGACGGATTTCTGAGGTTTATACTACATATGAACACTTTTCACATTCTCCCGTGCAACGCGGCTGCTAGTCCTTCTTTCATGCAGAATCTTAAGGTCCTAGATCATGTACAAGGCCCCAAAGCCAGCTAAAGAGTCAATAATCAATATCTAAAACTTGAATTGTACTACTTCTTACTGGCTATTACATCAAGTTAGAAGCTTCATCTGTGTTCTACTATGGCAGTTTTAGTGTCTACGCAATTTCGCAGCACGCGACATAGCTTTGCAGACGATAAATACAACGGTTTCAGAGAGAAGAGCGGCAAATGTGACGATCTGGCTGTAAGTCGATTCGATAACAAATGACGAAAACGGACTGATTTCTCAGGTTTTTACTACATATGAACACTTTTCACATTCTCCCGTGCAACTCGGCTGCTAGTCGTCCTTTCATGCAGAATCTTAAGGAAATAGCTCATGTCCAAGGCACCAAAGCCAACTAAGACGTCAATAATCGATACCTAAAACTTGAATTGTACTACTTCTTACTGGCTATTACATCAACTTAGAAGCTTCATCTGTGTTCTAGTATGGTGATTTTAGTGTCCCCGCATACCGCAGCACGCGACATAGCTCTGCAGACGGTAAGTACAACCGTTTCAGAGAGACGAGCGGCCAATGTGACCATCTGGCTTTAAGTCAATTCGATAACAAATGACGAAAACGAACGGATTTCTCAGGTTTTTTCTCTATATTAACACTTTTCACATTCTCCCGTGCAATTAGGCAACTAGTCCTCCTTTCATGCAGAATCTTAAGGTCCTAGCTCATGTCCAAGGCACCAAAGCCAGCTAAAAAGTCAATAATCGATACCTAAAGCTTGAATTGTACTACTTCTTACTGGCTATTACATCAACTTAGAAGCTTCATCTGTGTTCTAGTATGGTGATTTTAGTGTCCCCGCATACCGCAGCACGCGACATAGCTCTGCAGACGGTAAGTACAACCGTTTCAGAGAGACGAGCGGCCAATGTGACCATCTGGCTTTAAGTCGATTCGATAACAAATGACGAAAACGAACGGATTTCTCAGGTTTTTACTCTATATGAACACTTTTCACATTCTCCCGTTCAATTAGGCTGCAAGTCGTCCTTTCATGCAGAATCTTAAGGTCCTACCTCATGTCCAAGGCACCAAAGCCAGCTAAAAAGTCAATAATCAGTACCTAAAAGTTGAATTTTACTATTTCTTACTGGCTATTACATTAACTTGGAAGTATCATCTGTGTTCTACTATGGTGCTTTTAGTGTCTCTGCATACCGCAGCACGCGACATAGCTCTGCAGACGGTAAGTACAACCGTTTCAGAGAGAAGAGCGGCCAATGTGACCATCTGGCTTTAAGTCGATTCGATAACAAATGACGAAAACGAACGGATTTCTCAGGTTTTTACTACATATGAACACTTTTCACATTCTCCCGTGCAACTCGGCTGCTAGTCCTCCTTTCATGTAGAATCTTAAGGTCCTAGCTCAAGTCCAAGGCACCAAAGCCAGCTAAAAATTCAATAATCGATACCTAAAACTTGAATTGTACTACTTCTTACTGGCTATTACATCAACTTAGAAGCTGCATCTGTGTTCTACTTTGGAGATTTTAGTGTCTCCGCATACCGCAGCACGCGACATAGCATTGCAGACGATAAGTACAACCGTTTCAGAGAGAAGAGCGGCCAAGGTGACGATCGGGCTTTAAGTCGATTCGATAACAAATGACGAAAACGGACGGATTTCCCAGGTTTTTACTACATATGAACACTTTTCACATTCTCCCGTGCAACTCGGCTGCTAGTCCTCCTTTCATGCAGAATCTTAAGGTAACAGCTCATGTCCAAGGCACCAAAGCCAACTAAGAAGTCAATAATCGATACCTAAAACTTGAATTGAACTACTTCTTACTGGCTATAACATCAACTTAGAAGCTTCATCTGTGTTCTAGTATGGTGATTTTAGTGTCCCCGCATACCGCAGCACGCGAAACAGCTTTGCAGACGATAAGTACAACCGTTTCAGAGAGAAGAGCGGCCAATGTGACGATTTGGCTTTAAGTCGATTCGATAACAAATGACGAAAACGGACGGATTTCTCAGGTTTTTACTACATGTGGACACTTTTCACATTCTCCTGTGCAACTCGGCTGCTAGTCCTCCTTTCATGCAGAATCTTAAGGTCCTATCTCGTGTCCAAGGCTCCAAAGCCAGCTAAAAAGTCAATAATCAGTAGCTAAAACTTGAATTGTACTACATCTTACTGGCTATTACATCAACTTAGAAGCTTCATCTGTGTTCTACTATTGAGATTTTAGTGTCTCCGCATACCGCAGCACGCGACATAGCATTGCAGACAATAAGTACAACCGTTTCAGAGAGAAGAGCGGCCAATGTGACGATCGGGCTTTAAGTTGATTCGATAACAAATGACGAAAACGGACGGATTTCTTAGGTTTTTACTACATATGAACACTTTTCACATTCTCCCGTGCAACTCGGCTGCTAGTCCTCCTCTCATGCAGAATCTTAAGGTAATAGCTCATGTCCAAGGCACCAAAGCCAACTAAGAAGTCAATAATCGATACCTAAAACTTGAATTGTACTACTTCTTACTGGCTATTACATCAACTTAGAAGCTTCATCGGTGTTCTAGTATGGTGATTTTAGTGTCCCCGCATACCGCAGCACGCGACATAACTCTGCAGACGGTAAGTACAACCGTTTCAGAGAGACGAGCGGCCAATGTGACCATCTGGCTTTAAGTCGATTCGATAACAAATGACGAAAACGAACGGATTTCTCAGGTTTTTTCTCTATATTAACTCTTTTCACATTCTCGCGTGCAATTAGGCAGCTAGTCCTCCTTTCATGCAGAATCTTAAGGTCCTAGCTCATGTCCAAGGCACCAAAGCCAGCTAAAAAGTCAATAATCGATACCTAAAGCTTGAATTGTACTAGTTCTTACTGGATATTACATCAACTTAGAAGCTTCATCTGTGTTCTACTATGATGATTTTCGTGTCTCCGCATACCGCAGCACGCGACATAGTTTTGCAGACGATAAGTACAACCGTTTCAGAGAGAAGAGCGGCCAATGTGACGATCTGGCTTTAAGTCGATTCGATAACAAATGACGAAAACGGACGGATTTCTCAGGTTTTTACTACATATGAACACTTTTCACATTCTCCCGTGCAACTCGGCTGCTAGTCCTCCTTTCATGCAGAATCTCAAGGTCCTTGCTCATGTCCAAGGCACCAAAGCCAGCTAAAAAGTCAATAATCGATACCTAAAACTTGAATTGTACTATTTCTTACTGGCTATTACATCAACTTAGAAGTTTCATCTGTGTTCTACTATGGTGCTTTTAGTGTCTCCGCATACCGCAGCACGCGACATAGCTTTGCAGACGATAAGTACAACGGTTTCAGAGAGAAGAGCGGCCAATGTGACGATCTGGCTTTAAGTCGATTCGATAACAAATGACGAAAAAGGACGGATGTCTCATGTTTTTACTACATATGAACACTTTTCATATTCTCCCGTGCAACTGGGCTGCTAGTCCTCCTTTTATGCAGAATCTTAAGGTCCTAGCTCATGTCCAAGGCACCAAAGTCAGCTAAAAAGTCAATAATCGATACCTAAAACTTGAATTGGACTACTTCTTACTGGCTATTACATTAACTTAGAAGCTTCATCTGTGTTCTACTATGGTGCTTTTAGTGTCTCCGCATACCGCAGCACGCGACATAGCTTTGCAGACGATAAGTACAACCGTTTCAGAGAGAAGAGCGGCCAATGTGACGATCTGGCTTTAAGTCGATTCGATAACAAATCACGAAAACGGACGGATTTCTCAGGTTTTTACTACATATGAACACTTTTCACATTCTCCCGTGCAACTCGGCTGCTACTCCTCCTTTCATGAAGAATCTTAAGGTCCTAGCTCATGTCCAGGGCACCAAAGCCAGCTAAAAAGTCAATAATATATACCTAAATCTTGAATTGTACAACTTATTAGTTTCTATTACATCATCTTAGAAGCTTCATCTGTGTTCTACTATGGTGCTTTTAGTGCCTCCGCACACCGCAGCACGCGACATAGCTTTGCAGACGATAAGTACAACGGTTTCAGAGAGAAGAACGGCAAATGTGACGATCTGGCTTTAAGTCGATTCGATAACAAATGACGAAAACGGACGGATTTCACAGGTTTTTACTACATATGAACACTTTTCACATTCTCCCGTGCAACTCGGGTGCTAGTCCTCCTCTCATGCAGAATCTTAAGGTCATAGCTCATGTCCAAGGCACCAAAGCCAGCTAAAAAGTCAATAAGTATACATAAAACTTGAATTCTACTATTTCTTACTGGCTATTATTTCATCTTAGAAGCTTCATCTGTGTTCTACTATGGTGCGTTTAGTGTCTCCGAATACAACAGTACGCGACATAGCTTTGCAGACGATAAGGACAACCCTTTCAGAGAGAAGAGCGGCCAATGTGACGATCGGGCTTTAAGTCGATTCGATAACAAGTGACGAAAACGGACGGATTTCTCAGGTTTTTACTACATATGAACACTTTTCACATTCTCCCGTTCAACTCGGCTGCTAGTCCTCCTTTCATGCCGAATCTCAAGGTCCTAGCTCATGTCCAAGGCACCAAAGCCAGCTAAAAAGTCAATAATCGATACCTAAAACTTGAATTGTACTATTTCTTAGTGGCTATTACAGCAACTTAGAAGCTTCATCTGTGTTCTACTATGGTGATTTTAGTGTCTCCACATACCGCAGCACCCGACATAGTTCTGCAGACGATAAGTACAACCGTTTAAGAGAGAAGAGCGGCCAATGTGTCCATCTGGCTTTAAGTCGATTCGATAACAAACGACGAAAACGGACGGATTTCTCAGGTTTTTACTACATATGAACACTTTTCCCATTCTCCCGTGCAACTCGGCTGCTAGTCCTCCTTTCATGCAGAGTCTTAAGGTCCTAGCTCATGTCCAAGGCACCGAAGCCAGCTAAAAAGTCAATAATCGATACCTAAAACTTGAATTCTACTACTTCTTACTGGCTATTACATCAACTTAAAAGCTTCATCTGTGTTCTACTATGGTGCTTTTAGTGTCTCCGCATACCGCAGCACGCGACATAGCTTTGCAGACGATAAGTACAACGGTTTCAGAGAGAAGAGTGGCCAATAAGACGTTCTGGCTTTAAGTCTATTCGATAACAAATAACGAAAACGGACGGATGTTTCAGGTTTTTACTACATATGAACACTTTTCACATTCTCCCGTGCAACTGGGCAGCTAGTCCTCCTTTTATGCAGAATCTTAAGGTCCTAGCTGATGTCCAAGGCACCAAAGCCAGCTAAAAAGTCAATAATCGATACCTAAAACTTGAATTGGATTACTTCTTACTGGCTATTACATCAAGTTAGAAGCTTCATCTGTGTTCTACTATGGTGCTTTTAGTGTCTCCGCATTCAGCAGCACGCGACCTAGCTTTGCAGACGATAAGTACAACCGTTCCAGAGAGAGAAGAGCGGCCAATGTGACGATCTGGCTTTAAGTCGGTTCCATAACAAATGACGAAAACGGACGGATTTCTCAGGTTTTTACTACATATGAACACTTTTCACATTCTCCCGTGCAACTCGGCTGCTACTCCTCCTTTCATGAAGAATCTTAAGGTCCTAGCTCATGTCCAAGGCACCAAAGCCAGCTAAAAAGTCAATAATCAATACCTAAAACTTGAATTGTACAACTTCTTACTGGCTATTACATCATCTTAGAAGCTTCATATGTGTTCTACTATGGTGCTTTTAATGCCTCCGCATACCGCAGCACGCGACATAGCTTTGCAGACGATAAGTACAACCGTTTCAGAGAGAAGAGCGGCCAATGTGACGATCTGGCTTTAAGTCGATTCGATAACAAATGACGAAAACGGACGGATTTCTCAGGTTGGTTTTTACTACATATGAAAAGTTTTCACATTCTCCCGTGCAACTGGGCTGCTAGTCCTCCTTTCATACAGAATCTTAAGGTCCTAGCTCATGTTCAAGGCACCAAAGCCAGCTAAAAATTCAATAACCGATACCAAAATCTTGAATTGTACTACTTCTTACTGGCTATTATATCATCTTAGAAGCTTCATCTGTGTTCTACTATGGTGTTTTTAGTGTCTCCGAATACCGCAGCACGCGACATAGTTTTGCAGACGATAAGTACAACCGTTTCAGAGAGAAGAGCGGCCAATGTGACGATCTGGCTTTAAGTCGATTCGATAACAAATGACGAAAACGGACGGATTTCTCAGGTTTTTACTACATATGAACACTTTTCACATTCTCCCGTGCAACTCGGCTGCTAGTCCTCCTTTCATGCAGAATCTCAAGGTCCTTGCTCATGTCCAAGGCACCAAAGCCAGCTAAAAAGTCAATAATCGATACCTAAAACTTGAATTGTACTATTTCTTACTAGCTATTACATCAACTTAGAAGCTTCATCTGTGTTCTACTATGGTGCTTTTAGTGTCTCCGCATACCGCAGCACGCGACATAGCTTTGCAGACGATAAGTACAACGGTTTCAGAGAGAAGAGCGGCCAATGTGACGATCTGGCTTTAAGTCGATTCGTTAACAAATGACGAAAAAGGACGGATGTCTCATGTTTTTACTACATATGAACACTTTTCATATTCTCCCGTGCAACTGGGCTGCTAGTCCTCCTTTTATGCAGAATCTTAAGGTCCTAGCTCATGTCCAAGGCACCGAAGCCAGCTAAAAAGTCAATAATCGATACCTAAAACATGAATTGTACTACTTCTTACTGGCTATTGCATCAACTTAGAAGCTTCATCTGTGTTCTACTATGGTGCTTTTAGCGTCCCTACATACCGCAGCACGCGACATAGCTTTGCAGACGATAAGTACAACCGTTTCAGAGAGAAGAGCGGCCAATGTGACGATCTGGCTATAAGTCGATTCAATAACAAATGACGAAAACGGACCGATTTCTCAAGTTTTTACTACATATGAACACCTATCACATTCTCCCGTGCAACTCGGCTGCTAGTCCTAATTTCATGCAGAATCTTAAGGTCCTAGCTCATGTCCAAGGCACCGAAGCCAGCTAAAAATCAATAATCAATACCTAAAACTTGAATTCTACTACTTCTTACTGGCAATTACATCAACCTAAAAGCTTCATCTGTGTTCTACTATGGTGATTTTAGTGTCTCCGCATACCGCAGCACGCGACATAGCTTTGCAGACGATAAGTACAACCGTTTTAGAGAGAAGAGCGGCCAATGTTACGATCTGGCTTTAAGTCGATTCGATAACAAATGACGAAAACGGACGGATGTCTCAGGTTTTTACTACATATGAACACTTTTCACATTCTCCCGTGCAACTCGGCTGCTAGTCCTTCTTTCATGCAGAATCTTAAGGTCCTAGATCATGTACAAGGCCCCAAAGCCAGCTAAAGAGTCAATAATCAATATCTAAAACTTGAATTGTACTACTTCTTACTGGCTATTACATCAACTTAGAAGCTTCATCTGTGTTCTACTATGGCAGTTTTAGTGTCTACGCAATTTCGCAGCACGCGACATAGCTTTGCAGACGATAAATACAACGGTTTCAGAGAGAAGAGCGGCAAATGTGACGATCTGGCTGTAAGTCGATTCGATAACAAATGACGAAAACGGACGGATTTCTCAGGTTTTTACTACATATGAACACTTTTCACATTCTCCCGTGCAATTCGGCTGCTAGTCCTCCTTTCATGCAGAATCTTAAGGTCCTAGCTCATGTCCAAGGCACCGAAGCCAGCTAAAAAGTCAATAATCGATACCTAAAACTTGAATTCTACTACTTCTTACTGGCTATTACATCAACTTAAAAGCTTCATCTGTGTTCTACTATGGTGCTTTTAGTGTCTCCGCATACCGCAGCACGCGACATAGCTTTGCAGACGATAAGTACAACGGTTTCAGAGAGAAGAGCGGCCAATGAGACGTTCTGGCTTTAAGTCTATTCGATAACAAATAACGAAAACGGACGGATGTCTCAGGTTTTTACTACATATGAACACTTTTCACATTCTCCCGTGCAACTGGGCAGCTAGTCCTCCTTTTATGCAGAATCTTAAGGTCCTAGCTGATGTCCAAGGCACCAAAGCCAGCTAAAAAGTCAATAATCGATACCTAAAACTTGAATTGGATTACTTCTTACTGGCTATTACATCAACATAGAAGCTTCATCTGTGTTCTACTATGGTGCTTTTAGTGTCTCCGCATTCAGCAGCACGCGACCTAGCTTTGCAGACGATAAGTACAACCGTTCCAGAGAGAGAAGAGCGGCCAATGTGACGATCTGGCTTTAAGTCGATTCGATAACAAATGACGAAAACGGACCGATTTCTCAGGTTTTTACTACATATGAACACTTTTCACATTCTCCCGTGCAACTCGGCTGCTACTCCTCCTTTCATGAAGAATCTTAAGGTCCTAGCTCATGTCCAAGGCACCAAAGCCAGCTAAAAAGTCAATAATCAATACCTAAAACTTGAATTGTACAACTTCTTACTGGCTATTACATCATCTTAGAAGCTTCATATGTGTTCTACTATGGTGCTTTTAATGCCTCCGCATACCGCAGCACGCGACATAGCTTTGCAGACGATAAGTACAACCGTTTCAGAGAGAAGAGCGGCCAATGTGACGATCTGGCTTTAAGTTGATTCGATAACAAATGACAAAAACGGACGGATTTCTCAGGTTGGTTTTTACTACATATGAAAAGATTTCACATTCTCCCGTGCAACTGGGCTGCTAGTCCTCCTTTCATACAGAATCTTAAGGTCCTAGCTCATGTTCAAGGCACCAAACCCAGCTAAAAATTCAGTAACCGATACCAAAAACTTGAATTGTACTACTTCTTACTGGCTATTATATCATCTTAGAAGCTTCATCTGTGTTCTACTGTGGTGTTTTTAGTGTCTCCGAATACCGCAGCACGCGACATAGTTTTGCAGACGATAAGTACAACCGTTTCAGAGAGAAGAGCGGCCAATGTGACGATCTGGCTTTAAGTCGATTCGATAACAAATGACGAAAACGGACGGATTTCTCAGGTTTTTACTACATATGAACACTTTTCACATTCTGACGTGCAACTCGGTTGCTAGTCCTCCTTTCATGCAGAATCTCAAGGTCCTTGCTCATGTCCAAGGCACCAAAGCCAGCTAAAAAGTCAATAATCGATACCTAAAACTTGAATTGTACTATTTCTTACTGGCTATTACATCAACTTAGAAGCTTCATCTGTGTTCTACTATGGTGCTTTTAGTGTCTCCGCATACCGCAGCACGCGACATAGCTTTGCAGACGATAAGTACAACGGTTTCAGAGAGAAGAGCGGCCAATGTGACGATCTGGCTTTAAGTCGATTCGTTAACAAATGACGAAAAAGACGGATGTCTCATGTTTTTACTACATATGAACACTTTTCATATTCTCCCGTGCAACTGGGCTGCTAGTCCTCCTTTTATGCAGAATCTTAAGGTCCTAGCTCATGTCCAAGGCACCAAAGCCAGCTATAAAGTCAATAATCGATACCTAAAACTTGAATTGGACTACATCTTACTGGCTATTACATTAACTTAGAAGCTTCATCTGTGTTCTACTGTGGTGCTTTTAGTGTCTCCGCATACCGCAGCACGCGACATAGCTTTGCAGACGATAAGTACAACCGTTTCAGAGAGAAGAGCGGCCAATGTGACGATCTGGCTTTAAGTCGATTCGATAACAAATCACGAAAACGGACGGATTTCTCAGGTTTTTACTACATATGAACACTTTTCACATTCTCCCGTGCAACTCGGCTGCTAGTCCTCCTTTCATGCCGAATCTCAAGGTCCTAGCTCATGTCCAAGGCACCAAAGCCAGCTAAAAAGTCAATAATCGATACCTAAAACTTGAATTGTACTATTTCTTACTGGCTATTACATCAACTTAGAAGCTTCATCTGTGTTCTACTATGGTGATTTTAGTGTCTCCACATACCGCAGCACGCGACATAGCTCTGCAGACGATAAGTACAACCGTTTAAGAGAGAAGAGCGGCCAATGTGTCCATCTGGCTTTAAGTCGATTCGATAACAAATGACGAAAACGGACGGATTTCTCAGGTTCTTACTACATATGAACACTTTTCACATTCTCCCGTGCAACTCGGCTGCTAGCCCTCCTCTCATGCGGAATCTTAAGGTCCTAGCTCATGTCCAAGGCACCGAAGCCAGCTAAAAAGTCAATAATCGATACCTAAAACATGAATTGTACTACTTCTTACTGGCTATTGCATCAACTTAGAAGCTTCATCTGTGTTCTACTATGGTGCTTTTGGCGTCCCTACATACCGCAGCACGCGACATAGCTTTGCAGACGATAAGTACAACCGTTTCAGAGAGAAGAGCGGCCAATGTGACGATCTGGCTATAAGTCGATTCGATAACAAATGACGAAAACGGACCGATTTCTCAAGTTTTTACTACATATGAACACCTATCACATTCTCCCGTGCAACTCGGCTGCTAGTCCTAATTTCATGCAGAATCTTAAGGTCCTAGCTCATGTCCAAGGCACCGAAGCCAGCTAAAAATCAATAATCAATACCTAAAACTTGAATTCTACTACTTCTTACTGGCAATTACATCAACCTAAAAGCTTCATCTGTGTTCTACTATGGTGATTTTAGTGTCTCCGCATACCGCAGCACGCGACATAGCTTTGCAGACGATAAGTACAACCGTTTTAGAGAGAAGAGCGGCCAATGTTACGATCTGGCTTTAAGTCGATTGGATAAGAAAATGACGAAAACGGGCGGATTTCTAAGGTTTTTACTACATATGAACACTTTTCACATTCTCCCGGGCACCTCGGCTGCTAGTCCTTCTTTCATGCAGAATCTTAAGGTCCTAGATCATGTCCAAGGCTCCAAAGCCAGCTAAAAAGTCAATAATCAGTAGCTAAAACTTGAATTGTACTACATCTTACTGGCTATTACATCAACTTAGAAGCTTCATCTGTGTTCTACTATGGTGATTTTAGTGTCTCCGCATACCGCAGCACGCGACATAGCTTTGCAGACGATAAGTACAACCGTTTCAGAGAGAAGATCGGCCAATGTGACGATCTGGCTTTTAAGTCGATTCGATAACAAATGACGAAAACGGACGGATTTCTCAGGTTTTTACTACATATGAACACTTTTCACATTCTCCCGTGCAACTCGGCTGCTAGTCCTCCTTTCATGCAGAATCTTAAGGTCCTAGCTCATGTCCAAGGCACCAAAGCCAGCTAAAAAGTCAATAACCGATACCTAAAACTTGAATTGTACTACTTCTTACTGGCTATTACATCATTTTAGAAGCTTCATCTGTGTTCTACTATGGTGCTTTTAGTGTCTCCGAATACCGCAGTACGCGACATAGTTTTGCAGACGATAAGTACAACCGTTTCAGAGAGAAGAGCGGCCAATGTGACGATCTGGCTTTAAGTCGATTCGATAACAAATGACGAAAACGGACGGATTTCTCAGGTTTTTACTACATATGAACACTTTTCACATTCTCCCGTGCAACTCCGCTGCTAGTCCTCCTTTTATGCAGAATCTTAAGGTCCTAGCTCATGTCCAAGGCACCAAAGCCAGCTAAAAAGTCAATAATCGATACCTAAAACTTGAATTGCACTACTTCTTAGTGGCTATTACATCAACTTAGAACCTTCATCTATGTTCTACTACGGTGCTTTTAGTTTCTCCGCATACCGCAGCACGCGACATAGTTTTGCAGAAGATAAGTACAACCGTTTCAGAGAGCAGAGCGGCCAATGTACGATTTGGCCTTAAGTCGATTCGATAACAAGTGACGAAAACGGACGGATTTCTCAGGTTTTTACTACATATAAACACTTTTCACACTCTCCCGTGCAACTCGGCTGCTAGTCCTCCTTTCATGCAGAATCGTAAGGTCCTAGCTCTTGTCCAAGGCACCAAAGCCAGCTAAAAAGTCAATAATCAATATCTAAAACTTGAATTGTACTACTTCTTACTGGCTATTACATCAACTTAGAAACTTCATCTGTGTTCTACTATGGTGCTTTTAGTGTCTCCGCATATCGCAGCACGCGACATAGCTTTGCAGACGATAAGTACAACGGTTTCAGAGAGAAGAGCGGCCAATGTGACGATCTGGCTTTAAGTCGATTCGATAACAAATGACGAAAACGGACGGATTTCTCAGGTTTTTACTAGATATGAACACTTTTCACATTCTCCCGTGCAACTCGGCTGCTAGTCCTCCTTTCATGCAGAATCTTAAGGTCATAGCCCATGTCCAAGGCACCAAAGCCAGCTAAAAAGTCAAAAACGATATCTAAAACTTGAATTGTACTATTTCTTACTGGCTATTACATCATCTTAGAAGTTTCATCTGTGTTCTACTATGGTGCGTTTAGTGTCTCCGAATACCGCAGTACGCGACATAGCTTTGCAGACGATAAGTACAACCGTTTCAGAGAGCAGAGCGGCCAATGTGACGATTTGGCTTTTAATCGATTCGATAACAAATGACGAAAACGGACGGATTTCTCAGGTTTTTACTACATATAAACACTTTTCACATTCTCCCGTGCAACTCGGCTGCTAGTCCTCCTTTCATGCAGAATCGTAAGGTCCTAGCTCATGTTCAAGGCACCAAAGCCAGCTAGAAAATCTATAATCGATACCTAAAACTTGAATTGTACTAGTTCTTACTGGCTATTACATCAACTTAGAAGCTTTATCTGTGTTCTACTATGATGATTTTCGTGTCTCCGCATACCGCAGCACGCGACATAGCTTTGCAGACAATAAGTACAACTGTTTCAGAGAGAAGAGTGACCAATGTGACGATCTGGCTTTAAGTCGATTCGATAACAAATGACGAAAACGGACGGATTTCTCAGGTTTTTACTACATATGAACACTTTTCACATTCTCCCGTGCAACTCGGCTGCTAGTCCTCCTTTCATGCCGAATCTCAAGGTCCTAGCTCATGTCCAAGGCACCAAAGCCAGCTAAAAAGTCAATAATCGATACCTAAAACTTGAATTGTACTATTTCTTAGTGGCTATTACAGCAACTTAGAAGCTTCATCTGTGTTCTACTATGGTGATTTTAGTGTCTCCACATACCGCAGCACCCGACATAGTTCTGCAGACGATAAGTACAACCGTTTAAGAGAGAAGAGCGGCCAATTTGTCCATCTGGCTTTAAGTCGATTCGATAACAAACGACGAAAACGGACGGATTTCTCAGGTTTTTACTACATATGAACACTTTTCACATTCTCCCGTGCAACTCGGCTGCTAGTCCTCCTTTCATGCAGAATCTTAAGGTCCTAGCTCATGTCCAAGGCACCGAAGCCAGCTAAAAAGTCAATAATCGATACCTAAAACTTGAATTCTACTACTTCTTACTGGCTATTACATCAACTTAAAAGCTTCATCTGTGTTCTACTATTGTGCTTTTAGTGTCTCCGCATACCGCAGCACGCGACATAGCTTTGCAGACGATAAGTACAACGGTTTCAGAGAGAAGAGCGGCCAATGAGACGTTTTGGCTTTAAGTCTATTCGATAACAAATAACGAAAACGGACGGATGTCTCAGGTTTTTACTACATATGAACACTTTTCACATTCTCCCGTGCAACTGGGCAGCTAGTCCTCCTTTTATGCAGAATCTTAAGGTCCTAGCTGATGTCCAAGGCACCAAAGCCAGCTAAAAAGTCAATAATCGATACCTAAAACTTGAATTGGATTACTTCTTACTGGCTATTACATCAACATAGAAGCTTCATCTGTGTTCTACTATGGTGCTTTTAGTGTCTCCGCATTCAGCAGCACGCGACCTAGCTTTGCAGACGATAAGTACAACCGTTCCAGAGAGAGAAGAGCGGCCAATGTGACGATCTGGCTTTAAGTCGATTCGATAACAAATGACGAAAACGGACGGATTTCTCAGGTTTTTACTACATATGAACACTTTTCACATTCTCCCGTGCAACTCGGCTGCTACTCCTCCTTTCATGAAGAATCTTAAGGTCCTAGCTCATGTCCAAGGCACCAAAGCCAGCTAAAAAGTCAATAATCAATACCTAAAACTTGAATTGTACAACTTCTTACTGGCTATTACATCATCTTAGAAGCTTCATATGTGTTCTACTATGGTGCTTTTAATGCCTCCGCATACCGCAGCACGCGACATAGCTTTGCAGACGATAAGTACAACCGTTTCAGAGAGAAGAGCGGCCAATGTGACGATCTGGCTTTAAGTCGATTCGATAACAAATGACGAAAACGGACGGATTTCTCAGGTTGGTTTGTACTACATATGAAAAGTTTTCACATTCTCCCGTGCAACTGGGCTGCTAGTCCTCCTTTCATACAGATTCTTAAGGTCCTAGCTCATGTTCAAGGCACCAAAGCCAGCTAAAAATTCAATAACCGATACCAAAAACTTGAATTGTACTACTTCTTACTGGCTATTATATCATCTTAGAAGCTTCATCTGTGTTCTACAATGGTGTTTTTAGTGTCTCCGAATACCGCAGCACGCGACATAGTTTTGCAGACGATAAGTACAACCGTTTCAGAGAGGAGAGCGGCCAATGTGACGATATGGCTTTAAGTCGATTCGATAACAAATGACGAATACGGACGGATTTCTCAAGTTTTTACTACATATGAACACTTTTCACATTCTCCCGTGCAACTCGGCTGCTAGTCCTCCTTTCATGCAGAATCTCAAGGTCCTTGCTCATGTCCAAGGCACCAAAGCCAGCTAAAAAGTCAATAATCGATACCTAAAACTTGAATTGTACTATTTCTTACTGGCTATTACATCAACTTAGAAGCTTCATCTGTGTTCTACTATGGTGCTTTTAGTGTCTCCGCATACCGCAGCACGCGACATAGCTTTGCAGACGATAAGTACAACGGTTTCAGAGAGAAGAGCGGCCAATGTGACGATCTGGCTTTAAGTCGATTCGTTAACAAATGACGAAAAAGGACGGATGTCTCATGTTTTTACTACATATGAACACTTTTCATATTCTCCCGTGCAACTGGGCTGCTAGTCCTCCTTTTATGCAGAATCTTAAGGTCCTAGCTCATGTCCAAGGCACCAAAGCCAGCTATAAAGTCAATAATCGATACCTAAAACTTGAATTGGACTACTTCTTACTGGCTATTACATTAACTTAGAAGCTTCATCTGTGTTCTACTATGGTGCTTTTAGTGTCTCCGCATACCGCAGCACGCGACATAGCTTTGCAGACGATAAGTACAACCGTTTCAGAGAGAAGAGCGGCCAATGTGACGATCTGGCTTTAAGTCGATTCGATAACAAATCACGAAAACGGACGGATTTCTCAGGTTTTTACTACATATGAACACTTTTCACATTCTCCCGTGCAACTCGGCTGCTAGTCCTCCTTTCATGCCGAATCTCAAGGTCCTAGCTCATGTCCAAGGCACCAAAGCCAGCTAAAAAGTCAATAATCGATACCTAAAACTTGAATTGTACTATTTCTTACTGGCTATTACATCAACTTAGAAGCTTCATCTGTGTTCTACTATGGTGATTTTAGTGTCTCCACATACCGCAGCACGCGACATAGCTCTGCAGACGATAAGTACAACCGTTTAAGAGAGAAGAGCGGCCAATGTGTCCATCTGGCTTTAAGTCGATTCGATAACAAATGACGAAAACGGACGGATTTCTCAGGTTTTTACTACATATGAACACTTTTCACATTCTCCCGTGCAACTCGGCTGCTAGCCCTCCTCTCATGCGGAATCTTAAGGTCCTAGCTCATGTCCAAGGCACCGAAGCCAGCTAAAAAGTCAATAATCGATATCTAAAACATGAATTGTACTACTTCTTACTGGCCATTGCATCAACTTAGAAGCTTCATCTGTGTTCTACTATGGTGCTTTTAGCGTCCCTACATACCGCAGCACGCGACATAGCTTTGCAGACGATAAGTACAACCGTTTCAGAGAGAAGAGCGGCCAATGTGACGATCTGGCTATAAGTCGATTCGATAACAAATGACGAAAACGGACCGATTTCTCAAGTTTTTACTACATATGAACACCTATCACATTCTCCCGTGCAACTCGGCTGCTAGTCCTAATTTCATGCAGAATCTTAAGGTCCTAGCTCATGTCCAAGGCACCGAAGCCTGCTAAAAATCAATAATCAATACCTAAAACTTGAATTCTACTACTTCTTACTGGCAATTACATCAACCTAAAAGCTTCATCTGTGTTCTACTATGGTGATTTTAGTGTCTCCGCATACCGCAGCACGCGACATAGCTTTGCAGACGATAAGTACAACCGTTTTACAGAGAAGAGCGGCCAATGTTACGATCTGGCTTTAAGTCGATTCGATAACAAATGACGAAAACGGACGGATGTCTCAGGTTTTTACTACATATGAACACTTTTCACATTCTCCCGTGCAACTCGGCTGCTAGTCCTCCTTTCATGCAGAATCTTAAGGTCCTAGCTCATGTCCAAGGCACCAAAGCCAGCTAAAAAGTCAATAATCGATACCTAAAACTTGAATTGGACTACTTCTTACGGCTATTACATCAACTTAGAACCTTCATCTATGTTCTACTACGGTGCTTTTAGTTTCTCCGCATACCGCAGCACGCGACATAGTTTTGCAGACGATAAGTACAACCGTTTCAGAGAGAAGAGCGGCAAATGTGACGATCTGGCTTTAAGTCGATTGGATAAGAAAATGACGAAAACGGACGGATTTCTAAGGTTTTTACTACATATGAACACTTTTCACATTCTCCCGGGCAACTCGGCTGCTAGTCCTTCTTTCATGCAGAATCTTAAGGTCCTAGATCATGTCCAAGGCTCCAAAGCCAGCTAAAAAGTCAATAATCAGTAGCTAAAACTTGAATTGTACTACATCTTACTGGATATTACATCAACTTAGAAGCTTCATCTGTGTTCTACTATGGTGCTTTTAGTGTCTCCGAAAACCGCAGTACGCGACATAGTTTTGCAGACGATAAGTACAACCGTTTCAGAGAGAAGAGCGGCCAATGTGACGATCTGGCTTTAAGTCGATTCGATAACAAAAGACGAAAACGGACGGATTTCTCAGGTTTTTACTACATATGAACACTTTTCACATTCTCCCGTGCAACTCGGCTGCTAGTCCTCCTTTTATGCAGAATCTTAAGGTCCTAGCTCATGTCCAAGGCACCAAAGCCAGCTAAAAAGTCAATAATCGATACCTAAAACTTGAATTGGACTACTTCTTAGTGGCTATTACATCAACTTAGAACCTTCATCTATGTTCTACTACGGTGCTTTTAGTTTCTCCGCATACCGCAGCACGCGACATAGTTTTGCAGAAGATAAGTACAACCGTTTCAGAGAGCAGAGCGGCCAATGTACGATTTGGCTTTAAGTCGATTCGATAACAAGTGACGAAAACGGACGGATTTCTCAGGTTTTTACTACATATAAACACTTTTCACATTCTCCCGTGCACCTCGGCTGCTAGTCCTCCTTTCATGCAGAATCGTAAGGTCCTAGCTCTTGTCCAAGGCACCAAAGCCAGCTAAAAAGTCAATAATCAATATCTAAAACTTGAATTGTACTACTTCTTACTGGCTATTACATCAACATAGAAGCTTCATCTGTGTTCTACTATGGTGCTTTTAGTGTCTCCGCATATCGCAGCACGCGACATAGCTTTGCAGACGATAAGTACAACGGTTTCAGAGACAAGAGCGGCCAATGTGACGATCTGGCTTTAAGTCGATTCGATAACAAATGACGAAAACGGACGGATTTCTCAGGTTTTTACTAGATATGAACACTTTTCACATTCTCCCGTGCAACTCGGCTGCTAGTCCTCCTTTCATGCACAATGTCAAGGTCCAAGCTCATGGCCAAGGCACCAAAGCCAGTTAAAAAGTCAATAATCGATACCTAAAACTTGAATTGTACTACTTCTTACTGGCTATTACATCAACTTAGAAGCTTCGTCTGTGTTCTACTATGGTGCTTTTCCTGTTTCCGCCTACGGCAACACGTGACATAGCTTTGCAGACGATACGTACAACCGTTTCAGAGAGAAGAGCGGCCAATGTGACCATCTGGCTTTAAGTCGATTCGATAACAAATAACGAAAACGGACGGATTTCTCAGGTTTTTACTACATATGAACACTTTCCACATTCTCCCGTGCAACTCGGCTGCTAGTCCTCCTTTCATGCAGAATCTTAAGGTCCTAGCTCATGTCCAAGTCACCAAAGCCAGCTAAAAAGTCAATAATCGATACCTAAAACTTGAATTGGACTACTTCTTACTGGCTATTACATCAACTTAGATGCTTCATCTGTGTTCTACTATGGTGATTTTAGTGTCTCCGCATACCGCAGCACACGACATAGCTTTGCAGACTATAAGTACAACCGTTTTAGAGAGAAGAGCGGCCAATGTTACGATCTGGCTTTAAGTCGATTCGATAACAAATGACGAAAACGGACGGATTTCTCAGGTTTTTACTACATATGAACACTTTTCACATTCTCCCGTGCACCTCGGCTGCTAGACCTCCTTCTATGCAGAATCTTAAAGTCCTAGCTCATGTCCAAGGCACCAAAGCCAGCTAAAAAGTCAATAATCGATACCTAAAACTTGAATTGGACTACATCTTACGGCTATTACATCAACTTAGAACCTTCATCTATGTTCTACTACGGTGCTTTTAGTTTCTCCGCATACCGCAGCACGCGACATAGTTTTGCAGACGATAAGTACAACCGTTTCAGAGAGAAGAGCGGCCAATGTGACGATCTGGCTTTAAGTCGATTGGATAAGAAAATGACGAAAACGGACGGATTTCTAAGGTTTTTACTACATATGAACACTTTTCACATTCTCCCGGGCAACTCGGCTGCTAGTCCACCTTCCATGCAGAATCTTAAGGTCCTAGATCATGTCCAAGGCAATAAAGCCAGCTAAAAAGTCAATAATCAATATTTAAAACTTGAATTGTACTACTTCTTACTGGCTATTACTTCAACTTAGAAGCTTCATCAGTGTTCTACTATGGTGCGTTTAGTGTCTCCGAATACCGCAGTACGCGACATAGCTTTGCAGACGATAAGTACAACCGTTTCAGAGAGCAGAGCGGCCAATGTGACGATTTAGCTTTAAGTCGATTCGATAACAAATGACGAAAACGGACGGATTTCTCAGGTTTTTACTACATATAAACACTTTTCACATTCTCCCGTGCAACTCGGCTGCTAGTCCTCCTTTCATGCAGAATCGTAAGGTCCTAGCTCTTGTCCAAGGCACCAAAGCCAGCTAAAAAGTCAATAATCGATACCTAAAACTTGAATTGTACTAGTTCTTACTGGCTATTACATCAACTTAGAAGCTTTATCTGTGTTCTACTATGGTGTTTTTAGTGTCTCCGAATACCGCAGTACGTGACATAGCTTTGCAGACGATAAGTACAACCGTTTTAGAGAGAAGAGCGGCTAATGTTACGATCTGGCTTTAAGTCGATTCGATAACAAATGACGAAAACGGACGGATGTCTCAGGTTTTTACTACATATGAACACTTTTCACATTCTCCCGTGCAACTCGGCTGCTAGTCCTCCTTTTATGCAGAATCTTAAGGTCCTAGCTCATGTCCAAGGCACAAAGCCAGCTAAAAAGTCAATAATCGATACCTAAAACTTGAATTGGACTACTTCTTAGTGGCTATTACATCAACTTAGAACCTTCATCTATGTTCTACTACGGTGCTTTTAGTCTCTCCGCATACCGCAGCACGCGACATAGTTTTGCAGAAGATAAGTACAACCGTTTCAGAGAGCAGAGCGGCCAATGTGACGATTTGGCTTTAAGTCGATTCGATAACAAGTGACGAAAACGGACGGATTTCTCAGGTTTTTACTACATATGAACACTTTTCACATTCTCCCGTGCAACTCGGCTGCTAGTCCTCCTTTCAGTCAGAATCTCAAGCTCCTAGCTCATGTCCAAGGCACCAAAGCCAGCTAAAAGTTCCATATTCATTACCTAAAACTTGAATTGTGCTACTTCTTACTGGCTATTACATCAACTTAGAAGCTTGATCTGTGTTCTACTATGGTGCTTTTAGTTTCTTAGCATACCGCAGCACGCGACATAGGTTTGCAGACGATAAGTACAACCGTTTCAGAGAGAAGAGCGGCCAATGTGACGATCTGGCTTTAAGTCGATTCGATAACAAATGACGAAAACGGACGGATTTCTCATGATTTTACTACATATGAACACTTTTCACATTCTCCCGTGCAACTCGGCTGCTAGTCCTCCTTTCATGCAGAATCTTAAGGTCCTAGCTCATGTCCAAGGCACCAAAGCCAGCTAAAAAGTCAATAATCGATACCTATAACTTGAATTGTACTACTTCTTACTGGCTATTACATCAACTTAGAAGCTTGATCTGTGTTCTACTATGGTGCTTTTAGTGTCTCCTCACACCGCAGCACGCGACATAGCTTTGCAGACGATAAGTACAACCGTTTCAGTGAGAAGAGCGGCCAATGCGACGATCTGGCTTTATGTCGATTCGGTAACAAATGACGAAAACGGACGGATTTCTCAGGTTTTTACTACATATGAAGACTTTTCACATTCTCCCGTGCAACTCGGCTGCTAGTCCTCCTTTCATGCAGAATCTTAAGGTCCTAGCTCAAGTCCAAGGCACCAAAGCCAGCTTAAAAGTCAATAATCGATTCCTAAAACTTGAATTGTACCACTTCTTACTGGCTATTACATCAACTTAGATGCTTCATCTGTGTTCTACTATGGTGATTTTAGTGTCTCCACATACCGCTGCACGCGACATAGCTTTGCAGACGATATGTACAACCGTTTCAGAGAGAAGAGCGTCCAATGTGACGATCTGGCTTTATGTCGATTCGATAACAAAGACGAAAACGGACGGATTTCTCAGGTTTTTACTACATATGAATACTTTTCACATTCTCCCATGCAACTCGGCTGCTAGTCCTCCTTTCATGCAGAATGTTAAGGTCCTAGCTCATGGCCAAGGCCCCAAAGCCAGTTAAAAAGTCAATAATCGATACCTAAAACTTGAATTGTACTACTTCTTACTGGCTATTAGATCAACTTAGAAGCTTCGTCTGTGTTCTACTATGGTGCTTTTAGTGTCTCCGCATACCGCAGCACGCGACATAGCTTTGCAGACGATAAGTACAACCGCTTCAGAGAGAAGAGCGGCCAATGTGACGATCTGGCTTTAAGTCGATTCGATAACAAATGACGAAAACGGACGGATTTCTCAGGTTTTTACTACATATGAACACTTTTCACATTCTCCCGTGCAACTCTGCTGCTAGTCCTCCTTTTATGCAGAATCTTAAAGTCCTAGCTCATGTCCAAGGCACGAAAGCCAGCTAAAAGGTCAATATTCAATACCTAAATCTTGAATTGTACTACTTCTTACTGGCTATTACATCATCTTACAAGCTTCATCTCTGTTCTACTACGGTGCTTTTAGTTTCTCTGCATACCGCAGCACGCGACACAGTTTTGCAGACGATAAGTACAACCGTTTCAGAGAGAAGAGCGGCCAATGTGACGATCTGGCTTTAAGTCGATTCGATAACAAATGACGAAAACGGACGGATTTCTCAGGTTTTTACTACATATGAACACTTTTCACATCCTCCCGTGCAACTCGGCTGCTAGTCCTCCTTTCATGCAGAATCTTAAGGTCCTAGCTCATGTCCAATCCACCAAAGCTAGCTAAAAAGTCAATAATCGATACCTAAAACTTGAATTGTTCTACAACTTACTGGATATTACATCAACTTAGAAGCATCATCTGTGTTCTACTGTGGTGATTTTAGTGTCACCGCATACCGCAGCACGTGACATAGCTTTGCAGACGATAAGTACAACCGTTTCAGAGAGAAGAGCGGTCAATGTGACGATCTGGCTTTAAGTCGATTCCATAACAAATGACGAAAACGGATTTCTCAGGTTTTTACTACATATGAACACTTTTCACATTCTCCCGTGCAACTGGGCTGCTAGTCCTCCTTTTATGCAGAATCTTAAAACACTAGATCGCGTGTTAGGCACGAAAGCCAGCTAAAAAGTCAATAATCGATACCTAAATCTTGAATTGGACTACTTATTACTGGCTATTACATCAACTTAGAGGCTTCATCTCTATTCTACTATGGCGCTTTTCCTGTTTCCGCCTACGGCAACACGCGACATAGCTTTGCAGACGGTAAGCACAACCGTTTCAGAGAGAAGAGCGGCCAATGTGACGATCTGGCTTTATGTCGATTCGATAGCAAATGACGAAAAAGGACGGATTTCTCAGGTTTTTACTACATATGAAAACTTTTCACATTCTCCCGTGCAAATCGGCTGCTAGTCCTCCTTTCATGCAGAATCTTGAGGTCCTAGCTCATGTCCAAGGCACCAAAGCCAGCTAAATAGTCAATAATCGATACCTAAAACTTGAATTGGACTACTTCTTACTGGCTATTACATCCACTTAGAAGCTTCATCTGTGTTCTACTACGGTGCTTTTAGTATCTCCGCATACCGCAGCACGCGACATAGCTTTGCAGACGATAAGTACAACGGTTTCAGAGACAAGAGCGGCCAATGTGACGATCTGGCTTTAAGTCGATTCGATAACAAATGACGAAAACGGACGGATTTCTCAGGTTTTTACTAGATATGAACACTTTTCACATTCTCCCGTGCAACTCGGCTGCTAGTCCTCCTTTCATGCAGAATCTTAAGGTCATAGCCCATGTCCAAGGCACCAAAGCCAGCTAAAAAGTCAAAAACGATATCTAAAACTTGAATTGTACTATTTCTTACTGGCTATTACATCATCTTAGAAGCTTCATCTGTGTTCTACTATGGTGCGTTTAGTGTCTCCGAATACCGCAGTACGCGACATAGCTTTGCAGACGATAAGTACAACCGTTTCAGAGAGAAGAGCGGCCAATGTGACGATCTGGCTTTAAGTCGATTCGATAACAAATGACGAAAACGGACGGATTTCTCAGGTTTTTACTACATATGAACACTTTTCACATTCTCCCGTGCAACTCGGCTGCTAGTCCTCCTTTCATGCACAATGTCAAGGTCCAAGCTCATGGCCAAGGCACCAAAGCCAGTTAAAAAGTCAATAATCGATACCTAAAACTTGAATTGTACTACTTCTTACTGGCTATTACATCAACTTAGAAGCTTCGTCTGTGTTCTACTATGGTGCTTTTCCTGTTTCCGCCTACGGCAACACGTGACATAGCTTTGCAGACGATACGTACAACCGTTTCAGAGAGAAGAGCGGCCAATGTGACCATCTGGCTTTAAGTCGATTCGATAACAAATAACGAAAACGGACGGATTTCTCAGGTTTTTACTACATATGAACACTTTCCACATTCTCCCGTGCAACTCGGCTGCTAGTCCTCCTTTCATGCAGAATCTTAAGGTCCTAGCTCATGTCCAAGTCACCAAAGCCAGCTAAAAAGTCAATAATCGATACCTAAAACTTGAATTGGACTACTTCTTACTGGCTATTACATCAACTTAGATGCTTCATCTGTGTTCTACTATGGTGATTTTAGTGTCTCCGCATACCGCAGCACACGACATAGCTTTGCAGACTATAAGTACAACCGTTTTAGAGAGAAGAGCGGCCAATGTTACGATCTGGCTTTAAGTCGATTCGATAACAAATGACGAAAACGGACGGATTTCTCAGGTTTTTACTACATATGAACACTTTTCACATTCTCCCGTGCAACTCGGCTGCTAGACCTCCTTTTATGCAGAATCTTAAAGTCCTAGCTCATGTCCAAGGCACCAAAGCCAGCTAAAAAGTCAATAATCGATACCTAAAACTTGAATTGGACTACATCTTACGGCTATTACATCAACTTAGAACCTTCATCTATGTTCTACTACGGTGCTTTTAGTTTCTCCGCATACCGCAGCACGCGACATAGTTTTGCAGACGATAAGTACAACCGTTTCAGAGAGAAGAGCGGCCAATGTGACGATCTGGCTTTAAGTCGATTGGATAAGAAAATGACGAAAACGGACGGATTTCTAAGGTTTTTACTACATATGAACACTTTTCACATTCTCCCGTGCAACTGGGCTGCTAGTCCTCCTTTTATGCAGAATCTTAAAGTCCAGGCTCATGTCCAAGGCACGAAAGCCAGCTAAAAAGTCAATAATCGATACCTAAATCTTGAATTGGACTACTTATTACTGGCTATTACATCAACTTAGAGGCTTCATCTCTATTCTACTATGGCGCTTTTCCTGTTTCCGCCTACGGCAACACGCGACATAGCTTTGCAGACGGTAAGCACAACCGTTTCAGAGAGAAGAGCGGCCAATGTGACGATCTGGCTTTATGTCGATTCGATAACAAATGACGAAAACGGACGGATTTCTCAGGTTTTTACTACATATAAACACTTTTCACATTCTCCCGTGCAACTCGGCTGCTAGTCCTCCTTTCATGCAGAATCGTAAGGTCCTAGCTCTTGTCCAAGGCACCAAAGCCAGCTAAAAAGTCAATAATCGATACCTAAAACATGAATTGTACTAGTTCTTACTGGCTATTACATCAACTTAGAAGCTTTATCTGTGTTCTACTATGGTGTTTTTAGTGTCTCCGAATACCGCAGTACGTGACATAGCTTTGCAGACGATAAGTACAACCGTTTTAGAGAGAAGAGCGGCTAATGTTACGATCTGGCTTTAAGTCGATTCGATAACAAATGACGAAAACGGACGGATGTCTCAGGTTTTTACTACATATGAACACTTTTCACATTCTCCCGTGCAACTCGGCTGCTAGTCCTCCTTTTATGCAGAATCTTAAGGTCCTAGCTCATGTCCAAGGCACAAAGCCAGCTAAAAAGTCAATAATCGATACCTAAAACTTGAATTGGACTACTTCTTAGTGGCTATTACATCAACTTAGAACCTTCATCTATGTTCTACTACGGTGCTTTTAGTCTCTCCGCATACCGCAGCACGCGACATAGTTTTGCAGAAGATAAGTACAACCGTTTCAGAGAGCAGAGCGGCCAATGTGACGATTTGGCTTTAAGTCGATTCGATAACAAGTGACGAAAACGGACGGATTTCTCAGGTTTTTACTACATATGAACACTTTTCACATTCTCCCGTGCAACTCGGCTGCTAGTCCTCCTTTCAGTCAGAATCTCAAGCTCCTAGCTCATGTCCAAGGCACCAAAGCCAGCTAAAAGTTCCATATTCATTACCTAAAACTTGAATTGTGCTACTTCTTACTGGCTATTACATCAACTTAGAAGCTTGATCTGTGTTCTACTATGGTGCTTTTAGTTTCTTAGCATACCGCAGCACGCGACATAGGTTTGCAGACGATAAGTACAACCGTTTCAGAGAGAAGAGCGGCCAATGTGACGATCTGGCTTTAAGTCGATTCGATAACAAATGACGAAAACGGACGGATTTCTCATGATTTTACTACATATGAACACTTTTCACATTCTCCCGTGCAACTCGGCTGCTAGTCCTCCTTTCATGCAGAATCTTAAGGTCCTAGCTCATGTCCAAGGCACCAAAGCCAGCTAAAAAGTCAATAATCGATACCTATAACTTGAATTGTACTACTTCTTACTGGCTATTACATCAACTTAGAAGCTTGATCTGTGTTCTACTATGGTGCTTTTAGTGTCTCCTCACACCGCAGCACGCGACATAGCTTTGCAGACGATAAGTACAACCGTTTCAGTGAGAAGAGCGGCCAATGCGACGATCTGGCTTTATGTCGATTCGGTAACAAATGACGAAAACGGACGGATTTCTCAGGTTTTTACTACATATGAAGACTTTTCACATTCTCCCGTGCAACTCGGCTGCTAGTCCTCCTTTCATGCAGAATCTTAAGGTCCTAGCTCATGTCCAAGGCACCAAAGCCAGCTTAAAAGTCAATAATCGATTCCTAAAACTTGAATTGTACCACTTCTTACTGGCTATTACATCAACTTAGATGCTTCATCTGTGTTCTACTATGGTGATTCTAGTGTCTCCACATACCGCTGCACGCGACATAGCTTTGCAGACGATATGTACAACCGTTTCAGAGAGAAGAGCGTCCAATGTGACGATCTGGCTTTATGTCGATTCGATAACAAAGACGAAAACGGACGGATTTCTCAGGTTTTTACTACATATGAACACTTTTCACATTCTCCCGTGCAACTCGGCTGCTAGTCCTCCTTTCATGCAGAATGTTAAGGTCCTAGCTCATGGCCAAGGCCCCAAAGCCAGTTAAAAAGTCAATAATCGATACCTAAAACTTGAATTGTACTACTTCTTACTGGCTATTAGATCAACTTAGAAGCTTCGTCTGTGTTCTACTATGGTGCTTTTAGTGTCTCCGCATACCGCAGCACGCGACATAGCTTTGCAGACGATAAGTACAACCGCTTCAGAGAGAAGAGCGGCCAATGTGACGATCTGGCTTTAAGTCGATTCGATAACAAATGACGAAAACGGACGGATTTCTCAGGTTTTTACTACATATGAACACTTTTCACATTCTCCCGTGCAACTCTGCTGCTAGTCCTCCTTTTATGCAGAATCTTAAAGTCCTAGCTCATGTCCAAGGCACGAAAGCCAGCTAAAAGGTCAATATTCAATACCTAAATCTTGAATTGTACTACTTCTTACTGGCTATTACATCATCTTACAAGCTTCATCTCTGTTCTACTACGGTGCTTTTAGTTTCTCTGCATACCGCAGCACGCGACACAGTTTTGCAGACGATAAGTACAACCGTTTCAGAGAGAAGAGCGGCCAATGTGACGATCTGGCTTTAAGTCGATTCGATAACAAATGACGAAAACGGACGGATTTCTCAGGTTTTTACTACATATGAACACTTTTCACATCCTCCCGTGCAACTCGGCTGCTAGTCCTCCTTTCATGCAGAATCTTAAGGTCCTAGCTCATGTCCAATCCACCAAAGCTAGCTAAAAAGTCAATAATCGATACCTAAAACTTGAATTGTTCTACAACTTACTGGATATTACATCAACTTAGAAGCATCATCTGTGTTCTACTGTGGTGATTTTAGTGTCACCGCATACCGCAGCACGTGACATAGCTTTGCAGACGATAAGTACAACCGTTTCAGAGAGAAGAGCGGTCAATGTGACGATCTGGCTTTAAGTCGATTCCATAACAAATGACGAAAACGGATTTCTCAGGTTTTTACTACATATGAACACTTTTCTCATTCTCCCGTGCAACTGGGCTGCTAGTCCTCCTTTTATGCAGAATCTTAAAGTCCAGGCTCATGTCCAAGGCACGAAAGCCAGCTAAAAAGTCAATAATCGATACCTAAATCTTGAATTGGACTACTTATTACTGGCTATTACATCAACTTAGAGGCTTCATCTCTATTCTACTATGGCGCTTTTCCTGTTTCCGCCTACGGCAACACGCGACATAGCTTTGCAGACGGTAAGCACAACCGTTTCAGAGAGAAGAGCGGCCAATGTGACGATCTGGCTTTATGTCGATTCGATAGCAAATGACGAAAAAGGACGGATTTCTCAGGTTTTTACTACATATGAAAACTTTTCACATTCTCCCGTGCAAATCGGCTGCTAGTCCTCCTTTCATGCAGAATCTTGAGGTCCTAGCTCATGTCCAAGGCACCAAAGCCAGCTAAATAGTCAATAATCGATACCTAAAACTTGAATTGGACTACTTCTTACTGGCTATTACATCCACTTAGAAGCTTCATCTGTGTTCTACTACGGTGCTTTTAGTATCTCCGCATACCGCAGCACGCGACATAGCTTTGCAGACGATAAGTACAACCGTTTCAGAGAAAAGAGCTGCCAATGTGACGATCTGGCTTTAAGTCGATTGAATAACAAATGACGAAAACTGACGGATGTCTCAGGTTTTTACTACATGTGAACACTTTTCACATTCTCCTGTGCAACTGGGCTGCTAGTCCTCCTTTTATGCAGAATCTTAAAGTCCTAGCTCATGTCCAAGGCACCAAAGCCAGCTAAAAAGTCAATAATCGATTCCTAAAACTTGAATTGTACTACTTCTTACTGGCTATTACATCAACTTAGATGCTTCATCTGTGTTCTACTATGGTGATTTTAGGGTCTCCACATGCCGCTGCACGCGACATAGCTTTGCAGACGATATGTACAACCGTTTCAGAGAGAAGAGCGGCTTATGTGCCCATCTGGCTTAAAGTCGATTCGATAACAAATGACGAAAACGGACGGATTTCTCAGGTTTTTACTACATATGGACAATTTTCACATTCTCCCGTGCAACTCGGCTGCTAGTCCTCCTTTCATGCAGAATGTCAAGGTCCTAGCTCATGTCCAAGGCACCAAAGCCAGTTAAAAAGTCAATAATCGATACGTAAATCTTGAATTGGACTACATCTTACCGGCTATTACGTCAACTTAGAAGCTTCGTCTGTGTTCTACTATGGTGCTTTTAGTGTCTCCGCATACCGCAGCATGCGACATAGCTTTGCAGACGATGAGTGCAACCTTTTCAGAGAGAAGTGCGGCCAATGTGACGATCTGGTTTTAAGTCGATTCGATAACAAATGACGAAAACGGACGGATTTCTCAGGTTTTTACTACATATGAACACTTTTCACATTCTCCCGTGCTACTCGGCTGCTAGTCCTCCTTTTATGCAGAATCTTAAAGCCCTTGCTCATGTCCAAGGCACGACAGCCAGCTAAAAAGTCAATAATCGATACCTAAATCTTGAATTGGACTACTTATTACTGGCTATTACATAAACTTAGAAGCTTCATCTGTGTTCTACTATGGTGCTTTTCCTGTTTCCGCCTACGGCAACACGTGACATAGCTTTTCAGACGATAAGCACAACCGTTTCAGAGAGAAGAGCGGCCAATGTGACGATCTGGCTTTAAGTCGATTCGATAACAAATGACGAAAAAGGACGGATTTCTCAGGTTATTACTACATATGAACACTTTTCACATTCTTCCGTGCAACTCGGCTGCTAGTCCTCCTTTCATGCAGAATCTTAAGGTCCAAGCTCATGTCCAAGGCACCAAAGCCAGCTAAAAGGTCCATATTCAATACCTATAACTTGAATTGTACTACTTCTTACTGGCTATTACATCAACTTAGAAGCTTGATCTGTGTTCTACTATGGTGCTTTTAGTGTCTCCTCACACCGCAACACGCGACATAGTTTTGCAGACGATAAGTACAACCGTTTCAGAGAGAAGAGCGGCCAATGTGACGATCTGGCTTTATGTCGATTCGATAAGAAATGACGAAAACGGACGGATTTCTCAGGTTTTTACTACATATGAACACTTTTCACATTCTCCCGTGCAACTCGGCTGCTAGTCCTCCTTTCATGCAGAATCTTAAGGTCCTAGCTCATGTCCAAGGCACCAAAGCCAGCTTAAAGTCAATAATCGATTCCTAAAACTTGAATTGTACTACTTCTTATAGGCTATTACATCAACTTAGATGCTTCATCTGTGTTCTACTATGGTGATTTTAGTGTCTCCACATACCGCTGAACGCGACATAGCTTTGCAGACGATATGTACAACCGTTTCAGAGAGAAGAGCGTCCAATGTGACGATCTGGCTTTAAGTCGATTCGATAACAAATGACGAAAACGGACGGATTTCTCAGGTTTTTACTACATATGAACACTTTTCACATTCTCACGTGCAACTAGGCTGCTAGTCCTCCTTTCATGCAGAATGTCAAGGTCCTAGCTCATGTCCAAGGCACGAAAGCCAGCTAAAAGGGCAATATTCAATACCTAAAACTTGAATTGTACTACTTCTTACTGGCTATTACATCAACTTAGAAGCTTGATCTGTGTTCTACTATGGTGCTTTTAGTGTCTCAGCATACCGCAGTACGCGACATAGCTTTGCAGACGATAAGTACAACCGTTTCAGAGAGAAGAGCGGCCAATGTGACGATCTGGCTTTAAGTCGATTCGATAACAAATGACGAAAACGAACGGATTTCTTAGGTTTTTACTACATATGAACACTTTTCACATTCTCCCGTGCAACTCGGCTGCTAGTCCTCCATTCATGCAGAATCTAGAGGTCCTAGCTCATGTCCAAGGCACCAAAGCCAGCTAAAAAGTCAATAATCAATACCTAAAACTTGAATTGTACTACTTCTTACTGGCTATTACATCAACTTAGAAGCTTCATCTGTGTTCTACTATGGTGCTTTTGTGTCTCAGCATACCGCAGCACGCGACATAGCTTTGCAGACAATAAGTACAACCGTTTCAGAGAGAAGAGTAGCCAATGTGACGATTTGGCTTTAAGTCGATTCGATAACAAATGACGAAAACGGACGGATTTCTCAGGTTTTTACTACATATGAAAACTTTTCACAGTCTCCCGTGCAACTCGGCTGCTAGTCATTCTTTCATGCAGAATGTAAAGGTCCTAGCTCATGTCCAAGGCACCAAAGCCAGCTAAAAAGTCAATAATCGATACCTAAAACTTGAATTGTTCTACTTCTTACTGGCTATTGCATCATCTTAGAAGCTTCATCTGTGTTCTACTATGGTGATTTTAGTGTCTCCGCATACCGCAGCACGCGACATAGCTTTGCAGACGATAAGTACAACCGTTTCAGAGAGAAGAGCGGCCAATGTGACGATCTGGCTTTAAGTCGATTCCATAACAAATGACGAAAACGGATTTCTCAGGTTTTTACTACATATGAATACTTTTCACATTCTCCCGTGCAACTGGGCTGCTAGTCCTCCTTTTATGCAGAATCTTAAAGTCCAGGCTCATGTCCAAGGCACGAAAGCCAGCTAAAAAGTCAATAATCGATACCTAAATCTTGAATTGGACTACTTATTACTGGCTATTACATCAACTTAGAGGCTTCATCTCTATTCTACTATGGCGCTTTTCCTGTTTCCGCCTACGGCAACACGCGACATAGCTTTGCAGACGGTAAGCACAACCGTTTCAGAGAGAAGAGCGGCCAATGTGACGATCTGGCTTTATGTCGATTCGATAGCAAATGACGAAAAAGGACGGATTTCTCAGGTTTTTACTACATATGAACACTTTTCACATTCTCCCGTGCAAATCGGCTGCTAGTCCTCCTTTCATGCAGAATCTTGAGGTCCTAGCTCATGTCCAAGGCACCAAAGCCAGCTAAAAAGTCAATAATCGATACCTAAAACTTGAATTGGACTACTTCTTACTGGCTATTACATCCACTTAGAAGCTTCATCTGTGTTCTACTACGGTGCTTTTAGTTTCTCCGCATATCGCAGCACGCGACATAGCTTTGCAGACGATAAGTACAACCGTTTCAGAGAGAAGAGCTGCCAATGTGACGATCTGGCTTTAAGTCGATTGAATAACAAATGACGAAAACTGACGGATGTCTCAGGTTTTTACTACATGTGAACACTTTTCACATTCTCCTGTGCAACTGGGCTGCTAGTCCTCTTTTTATGCAGAATCTTAAAGTCCTAGCTCATGTCCAAGGCACCAAAGCCAGCTAAAAAGTCAATAATCGATACCTAAAACTTGAATTGGACTACTTCTTACTGGCTATTACATCCACTTAGAAGCTTCATCTGTGTTCTACTACGGTGCTTTTAGTTTCTCCTCACACCGCAGCACGCGACATAACTTTGCAGACGATATGTACAACCGTTTCAGAGAGAAGAGCGGCTTATGTGCCCATCTGGCTTAAAGTCGATTCGATAACAAATGACGAAAACGGACGGATTTCTCAGGTTTTTACTACATATGAACAATTTTCACATTCTCCCGTGCAACTCGGCTGCTAGTCCTCCTTTCATGCAGAATGTCAAGGTCCTAGCCCATGTCCAAGGCACCAAAGCCAGTTAATAAGTCAATAATCGATACGTAAATCTTGAATTGGACTACATCTTACCGGCTGTTACGTCAACTTAGAAGCTTCGTCTGTGTTCTACTATGGTGCTTTTAGTGTCTCCGCATACCGCAGCATGCGACATAGCTTTGCAGACGATGAGTGCAACCTTTTCAGAGAGAAGTGCGGCCAATGTGACGATCTGGTTTTAAGCCGATTCGATAACAAATGACGAAAACGGACGGATTTCTCAGGTTTTTACTACATATGAACACTTTTCACATTCTCCCGTGCTACTCGGCTGCTAGTCCTCCTTTTATGCAGAATCTTAAAGCCCTAGCTCATGTCCAAGGCACGAAAGCAAGCTAAAAAGTCAATAATCGATACCTAAATCTTGAATTGGACTACTTATTACTGGCTATTACATCAACTTAGAAGCTTCATCTGTGTTCTACTATGGTGCTTTTGTGTCTCAGCATACCGCAGCACGCGACATAGCTTTGCAGACGATAAGTACAACCGTTTCAGAGAGAAGAGCGGCCAATGTGACGATCTGGCTTTAAGTCGATTCGATAACAAATGACGAAAAAGGACGGATTTCTCAGGTTATTACTACATATGAACACTTTTCACATTCTCCCGTGCAACTCGACTGCTAGTCCTCCTTTCATGCAGAATCTTAAGGTACTAGCTCATGTCCAAGGCACCAAAGCCAGCTTAAAAGTCAATAATCGATTCCTAAAACTTTAATTGTACTACTTCTTACTGGCTATTACATCAACTTAGATGCTTCATCTGTGTTCTACTATGGTGATTTTAGTGTCTCCACATACCGCTGCACGCGACATAGCTTTGCAGACGATATGTACAACCGTTTCAGAGAGAAGAGCGTCCAATGTGACGATCTGGCTTTAAGTCGATTCGATAACAAATGACGAAAACAGACAGATTTCTCAGGTTTTTACTACATATGAAAACTTTTCACAGTCTCCCGTGCAACTCGGTTGCTAGTCCTTCTTTCATGCAGAATGTAAAAGTCCTAGCTCATGTCCAAGGCACCAAAGCCAGCTAAAAATTAAATAATCGATACCAAAAACTTGAATTGTACTACTTCTTACTGGCTATTACATCAACTTAGAAGCTTCATCTGTGTTCTACTATGGTGCTTTTGTGTCTCAGCATACCGCAGCACGCGACATAGCTTTGCAGACGATAAGTACAACCGTTTCAGAGAGAAGAGTAGCCAATGTGACGATTTGGCTTTAAGTCGATTCGATAACAAATGACGAAAACGGACGGATTTCTCAGGTTTTTACTACATATGAAAACTTTTCACAGTCTCCCGTGCAACTCGGCTGCTAGTCATTCTTTCATGCAGAATGTAAAGGTCCTAGCTCATGTCCAAGGCACCAAAGCCAGCTAAAAAGTCAATAATCGATACCTAAAACATGAATTGTTCTACTTCTTACTGGCTATTGCATCATCTTAGAAGCTTCATCTGTGTTCTACTATGGTGATTTTAGTGTCTCCGCATACCGCAGCACGCGACATAGCTTTGCAGACGATAAGTACAACCGTTTCAGAGAGAAGAGCGGCCAATGTGACGATCTGGCTTTAAGTCGATTCCATAACAAATGACGAAAACGGATTTCTCAGGTTTTTACTACATATGAATACTTTTCACATTCTCCCGTGCAACTGGGCTGCTAGTCCTCCTTTTATGCAGAATCTTAAAGTCCAGGCTCATGTCCAAGGCACGAAAGCCAGCTAAAAAGTCAATAATCGATCCCTAAATCTTGAATTGGACTACTTATTACTGGCTATTACATCAACTTAGAGGCTTCATCTCTATTCTACTATGGCGCTTTTCCTGTTTCCGCCTACGGCAACACGCGACATAGCTTTGCAGACGGTAAGCACAACTGTTTCAGAGAGAAGAGCGGCCAATGTGACGATCTGGCTTTATGTCGATTCGATAGCAAATGACGAAAAAGGACGGATTTCTCAGGTTTTTACTACATATGAACACTTTTCACATTCTCCCGTGCAAATCGGCTGCTAGTCCTCCTTTCATGCAGAATCTTGAGGTCCTAGCTCATGTCCAAGGCACCAAAGCCAGCTAAAAAGTCAATAATCGATACCTAAAACTTGAATTTGACTACTTCTTACTGGCTATTACATCCACTTAGAAGCTTCATCTGTGTTCTACTACGGTGCTTTTAGTTTCTCCGCATACCGCAGCACGCGACATAGCTTTGCAGACGATAAGTACAACCGTTTCAGAGAGAAGAGCTGCCAATGTGACGATCTGGCTTTAAGTCGATTGAATAACAAATGACGAAAACTGACGGATATCTCAGGTTTTTACTACATGTGAACACTTTTCACATTCTCCTGTGCAACTGGGCTGCTAGTCCTCCTTTTATGCAGAATCTTAAAGTCCTAGCTCATGTCCAAGGCACCAAAGCCAGCTAAAAAGTCAATAATCGATACCTAAAACTTGAATTGGACTACTTCTTACTGGCTATTACATCCACTTAGAAGCTTCATCTGTGTTCTACTACGGTGCTTTTAGTTTCTCCTCACACCGCAGCACGCGACATACCTTTGCAGACGATAAGTACAACCGTTTCAGAGAGAAGAGCGGCCAATGTGACGATCTGGCTTTAAGTCGATTCGATAACAAATGACGAAAACGGACGGATTTCTCATGATTTTACTACATATGAACACTTTTCACATTCTCCCGTGCAACTCGGCTGCTAGTCCTCCTTTCATGCAGAATGTCAAGGTCCTAGCTCATGTCCAAGGCACCAAAGCCAGTTAATAAGTCAATAATCGATACGTAAATCTTGAATTGGACTACATCTTACCGGCTATTACGTCAACTTAGAAGCTTCGTCTGTGTTCTACTATGGTGCTTTTAGTGTCTCCGCATACCGCAGCATGCGACATAGCTTTGCAGACGATGAGTGCAACCTTTTCAGAGAGAAGTGCGGCCAATGAGACGATCTGGTTTTAAGTCGATACGATAACAAATGACGAAAACGGACGGATTTCCCAGGTTTTTACTACATATGAACACTTTTCACATTCTCCCGTGCTACTCGGCTGCTAGTCCTCCTTTTATGCAGAATCTTAAAGCCCTAGCTCATGTCCAAGGCACGAAAGCCAGCTAAAAAGTCAATAATCGATACCTAAATCTTGAATTGGACTACTTATTACTGGCTATTACATAAACTTAGAAGCTTCATCTGTGTTCTACTATGGTGATTTTAGTGTCTCCGCATACCGCAGCACGCGACATAGCTTTGCAGACGATAAGTACAACCGTTTCAGAGAGAAGAGCGGCCAATGTGACGATCTGGCTTTAAGTCGATTCCATAACAAATGACGAAAACGGATTTCTCAGGTTTTTACTACATATGAATACTTTTCACATTCTCCCGTGCAACTGGGCTGCTAGTCCTCCTTTTATGCAGAATCTTAAAGTCCAGGCTCATGTCCAAGGCACGAAAGCCAGCTAAAAAGTCAATAATCGATACCTAAATCTTGAATTGGACTACTTATTACTGGCTATTACATCAACTTAGAGGCTTCATCTCTATTCTACTATGGCGCTTTTCCTGTTTCCGCCTACGGCAACACGCGACATAGCTTTGCAGACGGTAACCACAACCGTTTCAGAGAGAAGAGCGGCGAATGTGACGATCTGGCTTTATGTCGATTCGATAGCAAATGACGAAAAAGGACGGATTTCTCAGGTTTTTACTACATATGAAAACATTTCACATTCTCCCGTGCAAATCGGCTGCTAGTCCTCCTTTCATGCAGAATCTTGAGGTCCTAGCTCATGTCCAAGGCACCAAAGCCAGCTAAAAAGTCAATAATCGATACCTAAAACTTGAATTGGACTACTTCTTACTGGCTATTACATCCACTTAGAAGCTTCATCTGTGTTCTACTACGGTGCTTTTAGTTTCTCCGCATACCGCAGCACGCGACATAGCTTTGCAGACGATAAGTACAACCGTTTCAGAGAGAAGAGCTGCCAATGTGACGATCTGGCTTTAAGTCGATTGAATAACAAATGACGAAAACTGACGGATGTCTCAGGTTTTTACTACATGTGAACACTTTTCACATTCTCCTGTGCAACTGGGCTGCTAGTCCTCCTTTTATGCAGAATCTTAAAGTCCTAGCTCATGTCCAAGGCACCAAAGCCAGCTAAAAAGTCAATAATCGATTCCTAAAACTTGATTTGTACTACTTCTTACTGGCTATTACATCAACTTAGATGCTTCATCTGTGTTCTACTATGGTGATTTTAGGGTCTCCACATGCCGCTGCACGCGACATAGCTTTGCAGACGATATGTACAACCGTTTCAGAGAGAAGAGCGGCTTATGTGCCCATCTGGCTTAAAGTCGATTCGATAACAAATGACGAAAACGGACGGATTTCTCAGGTTTTTACTACATATGAACAATTTTCACATTCTCCCGTGCAACTCGGCTGCTAGTCCTCCTTTCATGCAGAATGTCAAGGTCCTAGCTCATGTCCAAGGCACCAAAGCCAGTTAATAAGTCAATAATCGATACGTAAATCTTGAATTGGACTACATCTTACCGGCTATTACGTCAACTTAGAAGCTTCGTCTGTGTTCTACTATGGTGCTTTTAGTGTCTCCGCATACCGCAGCATGCGACATAGCTTTGCAGACGATGAGTGCAACCTTTTCAGAGAGAAGTGCGGCCAATGTGACGATCTGGTTTTAAGTCGATTCGATAACAAATGACGAAAACGGACGGATTTCCCAGGTTTTTACTACATATGAACACTTTTCACATTCTCCCGTGCTACTCGGCTGCTAGTCCTCCTTTTATGAAGACTCTTAAAGCCCTAGCTCATGTCCAAGGCACGAAAGCCAGCTAAAAAGTCAATAATCGATACCTAAATCTTGAATTGGACTACTTATTACTGGCTATTACATAAACTTAGAAGCTTCATCTGTGTTCTACTATGGTGCTTTTCCTGTTTCCGCCTACGGCAACACGTGACATAGCTTTGCAGACGATAAGCACAACCGTTTCAGAGAGAAGAGCGGCCAATGTGACGATCTGGCTTTAAGTCGATTCGATAACAAATGACGAAAAAGGACGGATTTCTCAGGTTATTACTACATATGAACACTTTTCACATTCTCCCGTGCAACCCGGCTGCTAGTCCTCCTTTCATGCAGAATCTTAAGGTCCTAGCTCATGTCCAAGGCACCAAAGCCAGCTAAAAGGTCCATATTCAATACCTATAACTTGAATTGTACTACTTCTTACTGGCTATTACATCAACTTAGAAGCTTGATCTGTGTTCTACTATGGTGCTTTTAGTGTCTTAGCATACCGCAGTACGCGACATAGCTTTGCAGACGATAAGTACAACCGTTTCAGAGAGAAGAGCGGCCAATGTGACGATCTGGCTTTAAGTCGATTCGATAACAAATGACGAAAACGAACGGATTTCTTAGGTTTTTACTACATATGAACACTTTTCACATTCTCCCGTGCATCTCGGCTGCTAGTCCTCCATTCATGCAGAATCTTTAGGTCCTAGCTCATGTCCAAGGCACCAAAGCCAGCTAATAAGTCAATAATCAATACCTAAAACTTGAATTGTACTACTTCTTACTGGCTATTACATCAACTTAGAAGCTTCATCTGTGTTCTACTACGGTGCTTTTAGTTCCTCCGCATACCGCAGCACGCGACATAGTTTTGCAGTCGATAAGTACAACCGTTTCAGAGAGAAGGGCGGCCAATGTGACGATTTGGCTTTAAGTCGATTCGATAACAAATGACGAAAACGGACGGATTTCTCAGGTTTTTACTACATATGAACACTTTTCACATTCTCCCGTGGAACTCGGCTGCTAGTCCACGTTCCATGCAAAATCTTAAGGTCCTAGCTCATGTCCAATGCACCAAAGCCAGCTAAAAAGTCAATAATCGATACCTAAAACTTGAATTGTACTACTTCTTACTGGATATTACATCAACTTAGAAGCTTCATCTGTGTTCTACTGTGGTGATTTTAGTGTCACCGCATACCGCAGCACGTGACATAGCTTTGCAGGCGATAAGTACAACCGTTTCAGAGAGAAGAGCAGCCAATGTGACGATCTGGCTTTAAGTCGATTCGATAACAAATGACGAAAACGGACGGATTTCTAAGGTTTTTACTACATATGAACACTTTTCACATTCTCCCGTGCAACTCGGCTGCTAGTCCTCCTTTCATGAAGAATGTTAAGGTCCTAGCACATGTCCAAGGCACCAAAGCCAGCTAAAATGTCAATAATCGATACCTTAAACTAGAAATGTACTACTTCTTACTGGGTATTACATCTACTTAGAAGCTTCATCTGTGTTCTACTATGGTGTTTTTAGTGTCTCCACATGCCGCAGCACGCGACATAGCTTTGCAGACGATAAGTTCAACCGTTTCAGAGAGAAGAGCGGCCAATGTGACGATCTGGCTTTAAGTCGATTCGATAACAAATGACGAAAACGGACGGATTTCTCAGGTTTTTACTAAATTTGAACACTTTTCACATTCTCCCGTGCAACTCGGCTGCTAGTCCTCCTTTCATGAAGAATGTTAAGGTCCTAGCACATGTCCAAGGCACCAAAGCCAGCTAAAATGTCAATAATCGATACCTTAAACTAGAAATGTACTACTTCTTACTGGGTATTACATCAACTTAGAAGCTTCATCTGTGTTCTACTACGGTGCTTTTAGTTCCTCCGCATACCGCAGCACGCGACATAGTTTTGCAGTCGATAAGTACAACCGTTTCAGAGAGAAGGGCGGCCAATGTGACGATTTGGCTTTAAGTCGATTCGATAACAAATGACGAAAACGGACGGATTTCTCAGGTTTTTACTACATATGAAAACTTTTCACAGTCTCCCGTGCAACTCGGCTGCTAGTCATTCTTTCATGCAGAATGTAAAGGTCCTAGCTCATGTCCAAGGCACCAAAGCCAGCTAAAAAGTCAATAATCGATACCTAAAACTTGAATTGTTCTACTTCTTACTGGCTATTGCATCATCTTATAAGCTTCATCTGTGTTCTACTATGGTGATTTTAGTGTCTCCGCATACCGCAGCACGCGACATAGCTTTGCAGACGATAAGTACAACCGTTTCAGAGAGAAGAGCGGCCAATGTGACGATCTATCTTTAAGTCGATTCCATAACAAATGACGAAAACGGATTTCTCAGGTTTTTACTACATATGAAAACTTTTCACATTCTCCCGTGCAACTGGGCTGCTAGTCCTCCTTTTATGCAGAATCTTAAAGTCCAGGCTCATGTCCAAGGCACGAAAGCCAGCTAAAAAGTCAATAATCGATACCTAAATCTAGAATTGGACTACTTATTACTGGCTATTACATCAACTTAGAGGCTTCATCTGTATTCTACTATGGCGCTTTTCCTGTTTCCGCCTACGGCAACACGCGACATAGCTTTGCAGACGGTAAGCACAACCGTTTCAGAGAGAAGAGCGGCCAATGTGACGATCTGGCTTTATGTCGATTCGATAGCAAATGACGAAAAAGGACGGATTTCTCATGATTTTACTACATATGAACACTTTTCACATTCTCCCTTGCAACTCGGCTGCTAGTCCTCCTTTCATGCAGAATCTTAAGGTCCTAGCTCATGTCCAAGGCACCAAAGCCAGCTAAAAAGTCAATAATCGATTCTTAAAACTTGAATTGTACTACTTCTTACTGGCTATTACATCAACTTAGATGCTTCATCTGTGTTCTACTATGGTGATTTTAGGGTCTCCACATGCCGCTGCTCGCGACATAGCTTTGCAGACGATATGTACAACCGTTTCAGAGAGAAGAGCGGCTTATGTGCCCATCTGGCTTAAAGTCGATTCGATAACAAATGACGAAAACGGACGGATTTCTCAGGTTTTTACTACATATGAACAATTTTCACATTCTCCCGTGCAACTCGGCTGCTAGTCCTCCTTTCATGCAGAATGTCAAGGTCCTAGCTCATGTCCAAGGCACCAAAGCCAGTTACAAAGTCAATAATAGATACGTAAATCTTGAATTGGAATACATCTTACCGGCTATTACGTCAACTTAGAAGCTTCGTCTGTGTTCTACTATGGTGCTTTTAGTGTCTCCGCATACCGCAGCATGCGACATAGCTTTGCAGACGATGAGTGCAACCTTTTCAGAGAGAAGTGCGGCCAATGTGACGATCTGGTTTTAAGTCGATTCGATAACAAATGACGAAAACGGACGGATTTCTCAGGTTTTTACAACATATGAACACTTTTCACATTCTCCCGTGCTACTCGGCTGCTAGTCCTCCTTTTATGCAGAATCTTAAAGCCCTAGCTCATGTCCAAGGCACGAAAGCCAGCTAAAAAGTCAATAATCGATACCTAAATCTTGAATTGGACTACTTATTACTGGCTATTACATAAACTTAGAAGCTTCATCTGTGTTCTACTATGGTGCTTTTCCTGTTTCCGCCTACGGCAACACGTGACATAGCTTTGCAGACGATAAGCACAACCGTTTCAGAGAGAAGAGCGGCCAATGTGACGATCTGGCTTTAAGTCGATTCGGTAACAAATGACGAAAAAGGACGGATTTCTCAGGTTATTACTACATATGAACACTTTTCACATTCTCCCGTGCAACTCGGCTGCTAGTCCTCCTTTCATGCAGAATCTTAAGGTCCTAGCTCATGTCCAAGGCACCAAAGCCAGCTAAAAGGTCCATATTCAATACCTATAACTTGAATTGTACTACTTCTTACTGGCTATTACATCAACTTAGAAGCTTGATCTGTGTTCTACTATGGTGCTTTTAGTGTCTCCTCACACCGCAGCACGCGACATAGTTTTGCAGACGATAAGTACAACCGTTTCAGAGAGAAGGGCGGCCAATGTGACGATCTGGCTTTATGTCGATTCGATAAGAAATGACGAAAACGGACGGATTTCTCAGGTTTTTACTACATATGAACACTTTTCACATTCTCCCGTGCAACTCGGCTGCTAGTCCTCCTTTCATGAAGAATATTAAGGTCCTAGCACATGTCCAAGGCACCAAAGCCAGCTAAAATGTCAATAATCGATACCTTAAACTAGAAATGTACTACTTCTTACTGGGTATTACATCAACTTAGAAGCTTCATCTGTGTTCTACTACGGTGCTTTTAGTTCCTCCGCATACCGCAGCACGCGACATAGTTTTGCAGTCGATAAGTACAACCGTTTCAGAGAGAAGGGCGGCCAATGTGACGATTTGGCTTTAAGTCGATTCGATAACAAATGACGAAAACGGACGGATTTCTCTGGTTTTTACTACATATGAAAACTTTTCACAGTCTCCCGTGCAACTCGGCTGCTAGTCATTCTTTCATGCAGAATGTAAAGGTCCTAGCTCATGTCCAAGGCACCAAAGCCAGCTAAAAAGTCAATAATCGATACCTAAAACTTGAATTGTTCTACTTCTTACTGGCTATTGCATCATCTTATAAGCTTCATCTGTGTTCTACTATGGTGATTTTAGTGTCTCCGCATACCGCAGCACGCGACATAGCTTTGCAGACGATAAGTACAACCGTTTCAGAGAGAAGAGCGGCCAATGTGACGATCTGGCTTTAAGTCGATTCCATAACAAATGACGAAAACGGATTTCTCAGGTTTTTACTACATATGAACACTTTTCACATTCTCCCGTGCAACTGGGCTGCTATTCCTCCTTTTATGCAGAATCTTAAAGTCCAGGCTCATGTCCAAGGCACGAAAGCCAGCTAAAAAGTCAATAATCGATACCTAAATCTAGAATTGGACTACTTATTACTGGCTATTACATCAACTTAGAGGCTTCATCTGTATTCTACTATGGCGCTTTTCCTGTTTCCGCCTACGGCAACACGCGACATAGCTTTGCAGACGGTAAGCACAACCGTTTCAGAGAGAAGAGCGGCCAATGTGACGATCTGGCTTTATGTCGATTCGATAGCAAATGACGAAAAAGGACGGATTTCTCATGATTTTACTACATATGAACACTTTTCACATTCTCCCTTGCAACTCGGCTGCTAGTCCTCCTTTCATGCAGAATCTTAAGGTCCTAGCTCATGTCCAAGGCACCAAAGCCAGCTAAAAAGTCAATAATCGATTCTTAAAACTTGAATTGTACTACTCCTTACTGGCTATTACATCAACTTAGATGCTTCATCTGTGTTCTACTATGGTGATTTTAGGGTCTCCACATGCCGCTGCACGCGACATAGCTTTGCAGACGATATGTACAACCGTTTCAGAGAGAAGAGCGGCTTATGTGCCTATCTGGCTTAAAGTCGATTCGATAACAAATGACGAAAACGGACGGATTTCTCAGGTTTTTACTACATATGAACAATTTTCACATTCTCCCGTGCAACTCGGCTGCTAGTCCTCCTTTCATGCAGTATGTCAAGGTCCTAGCTCATGTCCAAGGCACCAAAGCCAGTTAAAAAGTCAATAATCGATACGTAAATCTTGAATTGGACTACATCTTACCGGCTATTACGTCAACTTAGAAGCTTCGTCTGTGTTCTACTATGGTGCTTTTAGTGTCTCCTCATACCGCAGCATGCGACATAGCTTTGCAGACGATGAGTGCAACCTTTTCAGAGAGAAGTGCGGCCAATGTGACGATCTGGTTTTAAGTCGATTCGATAACAAATGACGAAAACGGACGGATTTCTCAGGTTTTTACAACATATGAACACTTTTCACATTCTCCCGTGCTACTCGGCTGCTAGTCCTCCTTTTATGCAGAATCTTAAAGCCCTAGCTCATGTCCAAGGCACGAAAGCCAGCTAAAAAGTCAATAATCGATACCTAAATCTTGAATTGGACTACTTATTACTGGCTATTACATAAACTTAGAAGCTTCATCTGTGTTCTACTATGGTGCTTTTCCTGTTTCCGCCTACGGCAACACGTGACATAGCTTTGCAGACGATAAGCACAACCGTTTCAGAGAGAAGAGCGGCCAATGTGACGATCTGGCTTTAAGTCGATTCGATAACAAATGACGTAAAAGGACGGATTTCTCAGGTTATTACTACATATGAACACTTTTCACATTCTCCCGTGCAACTCGGCTGCTAGTCCTCCTTTCATGCAGAATCTTAAGGTCCTAGCTCATGTCCAAGGCACCAAAGCCAGCTAAAAGGTCAATATTCAATACCTATAACTTGAATTGTACTACTTCTTACTGGCTATTACATCAACTTAGAAGCTTGATCTGTGTTCTACTATGGTGCTTTTAGTGTCTCCTCACACCGCAGCACGCGACATAGTTTTGCAGACGATAAGTACAACCGTTTCAGAGAGAAGAGCGGCCAATGTGACGATCTGGCTTTATGTCGATTCGATAAGAAATGACGAAAACGGACGGATTTCTCAGGTTTTTACTACATATGAACACTTTTCACATTCTCCCGTGCAACTCGGCTGCTAGTCCTCCTTTCATGCAGAATCTTAAGGTCCTAGCTCATGTCCAAGGCACCAAAGCCAGCTTAAAAGTCAATAATCGATTCCTAAAACTTGAATTGTACTACTTCTTACTGGCTATTACATCAACTTAGATGCTTCATCTGTGTTCTACTATGGTGATTTTAGTGTCTCCACATACCGCTGCACGCGACATAGCTTTGCAGACGATATGTACAACCGTTTCAGAGAGAAGAGCGTCCAATGTGACGATCTGGCTTTAAGTCGATTCGATAACAAATGACGAAAACGGACGGATTTCTCAGGTTTTTACTACATATGAACACATTTCACATTCTCACATGCAACTAGGCTGCTAGTCCTCCTTTCATGCAGAATGTCAAGGTCCTAGCTCATGGCCAAGGCACCAAAGCCAGTTAAAAAGTCAATAATCGATACCTAAAACTTGAATTGTACTACTTCTTACTGACTATTAGATCAACGTAGAGGCTTCGTCTGTGTTCTACTATGGTGCTTTTAGTGTCTCCGCATACCGCAGCACGCGACATAGCTTTGCAGACGATAAGTACAACCGCTTCAGAGAGAAGAGCGGCCAATGTGACGATCTGGCTTTAAGACGATTCGATAACAAATGACGAAAACTGACGGATTTCTCAGGTTTTTACTACATATGAACACTTTTCACATTCTCCCGTGCAACTCGGCTGCTAGTCCTCCTTTCATGCAGAATCTTAAAGTCCTAGCTCATGTCCAAGGCACGAAAGCCAGCTAAAAGGGCAATATTCAATACCTAAAACTTGAATTGTACTACTTCTTACTGGCTATTACATCAACTTAGAAGCTTGATCTGTGTTCTACTATGGTGCTTTTAGTGTCTCAGCATACCGCAGTACGCGACATAGCTTTGCAGACGATAAGTACAACCGTTTAAGAGAGAAGTGCGGCCAATGTGACGATCTGGCTTTAAGTCGATTCGATAACAAATGACGAAAACGAACGGATTTCTTAGGTTTTTACTACATATGAACACTTTTCACATTCTCCCGTGCAACTCGGCTGCTAGTCCTCCATTCATGCAGAATCTTTAGGTCCTAGCTCATGTCCAAGGCACCAAAGCCAGCTAAAAAGTCAATAATCAATACCTAAAACTTGAATTGTACTACTTCTTACTGGCTATTACATCAACTTAGAAGCTTCATCTGTGTTCTACTATGGTGCTTTTCCTGTTTCCGCCTACGGCAACACGTGACATAGCTTTGCAGACGATATGTACAACCGTTTCAGAGAGAAGAGCGTCCAATGTGACGATCTGGCTTTAAGTCGATTCGATAACAAATGACGAAAACGGACGGATTTCTCAGGTTTTTACTACATATGAACACATTTCACATTCTCACATGCAACTAGGCTGCTAGTCCTCCTTTCATGCAGAATGTCAAGGTCCTAGCTCATGGCCAAGGCACCAAAGCCAGTTATAAAGTCAATAATCGATACCTAAAACTTGAATTGTACTACTTCTTACTGACTATTAGATCAACTTAGAAGCTTCGTCTGTGTTCTACTATGGTGCTTTTAGTGTCTCCGCATACCGCAGCACGCGACATAGCTTTGCAGACGATAAGTACAACCGCTTCAGAGAGAAGAGCGGCCAATGTGACGATCTGGCTTTAAGTCGATTCGATAACAAATGACGAAAACTGACGGATTTCTCAGGTTTTTACTACATATGAACACTTTTCAAATTCTCCCGTGCAACTCGGCTGCTAGTCCTCCTTTCATGCAGAATCTTAAAGTCCTAGCTCATGTCCAAGGCACGAAAGCCAGCTAAAAGGGCAATATTCAATACCTAAAACTTGAATTGTACTACTTCTTACTGGCTATTACATCAACTTAGAAGCTTGATCTGTGTTCTACTATGGTGCTTTTAGTGTCTCAGCATACCGCAGTACGCGACATAGCTTTGCAGACGATAAGTACAACCGTTTCAGAGAGAAGAGCGGCCAATGTGACGATCTGGCTTTAAGTCGATTCGATAACAAATGACGAAAACGAACGGATTTCTTAGGTTTTTACTACATATGAACACTTTTCACATTCTCCCGTGCAACTCGGCTGCTAGTCCTCCATTCATGCAGAATCTTTAGGTCCTAGCTCATGTCCAAGGCACCAAAGCCAGCTAAAAAGTCAATAATCAATACCTAAAACTTGAATTGTACTACTTCTTACTGGCTGTTACATCAACTTACAAGCTTCATCTGTGTTCTACTACGGTGCTTTTAGTTTCTCTGCATACCGCAGCACGCGACACAGTTTTGCAGACGATAAGTACAACCGTTTCAGAGAGAAGGGCGGCCAATGTGACGATCTGGCTTTATGTCGATTCGATAACAAATGACGAAAACGGACGGATTTCTCAGGTTTTTACAACATATGAACACTTTTCACATTCTCCCGTGCTACTCGGCTGCTAGTCCTCCTTTTATGCAGAATCTTAAGGTCCTAGCTCATGTCCAAGGCACGAAAGCCAGCTAAAAAGTCAATAATCGATACCTAAATTTTGAATTGGACTACTTATTACATGCTATTACATAAACTTAGAAGCTTCATCTGTGTTCTACTATGGTGCTTTTCCTGTTTCTGCCTACGGCAACACGTGACATAGCTTTGCAGACGATAAGCACAACCGTTTCAGAGAGAAGAGCGGCCAATGTGACGATCTGGCTTTAAGTCGATTCGATAACAAATGACGAAAAAGGACGGATTTCTCAGGTTATTACTACATATGAACACTTTTCACATTCTCCCGTGCAACTCGGCTGCTAGTCCTCCTTTCATGCAGAATCTTAAGGTCCTAGCTCATGTCCAAGGCACCAAAGCCAGCTAAAAGGTCAATATTCAATACCTATAACTTGAATTGTACTACATCTTACTGGCTATTACATCAACTTAGAAGCTTGATCTGTGTTCTACTATGGTGCTTTTAGTGTCTCCTCACACCGCAGCACGCGACATAGTTTTGCAGACGATAAGTACAACCGTTTCAGAGAGAAGAGCGGCCAATGTGACGATCTGGCTTTATGTCGATTCGATAAGAAATGACGAAAACGGACGGATTTCTCAGGTTTTTACTACATATGAACACTTTTCACATTCTCCCGTGCAACTCGGCTGCTAGTCCTCCTTTCATGCAGAATCTTAAGGTCCTAGCTCATGTCCAAGGCACCAAAGCCAGCTTAAAAGTCAATAATCGATTCCTAAAACTTGAATTGTACTACTTCTTACTGGCTATTACATCAACTTAGATGCTTCATCTGTGTTCTACTATGGTGATTTTAGTGTCTCCACATACCGCTGCACGCGACATAGCTTTGCAGACGATATGTACAACCGTTTCAGAGAGAAGAGCGTCCAATGTGACGATCTGGCTTTAAGTCGATTCGATAACAAATGACGAAAACGGACGGATTTCTCAGGTTTTTACTACATATGAACACATTTCACATTCTCACATGCAACTAGGCTGCTAGTCCTCCTTTCATGCAGAATGTCAAGGTCCTAGCTCATGGCCAAGGCACCAAAGCCAGTTAAAAAGTCAATAATCGAATCCTAAAACTTGAATTGTACTACTTCTTACTGACTATTAGATCAACTTAGAAGCTTCGTCTGTGTTCTACTATGGTGCTTTTAGTGTCTCCGCATACCGCAGCACGCGACATAGCTTTGCAGGCGATAAGTACAACCGCTTCAGAGAGAAGAGCGGCCAATGTGACGATCTGGCTTTAAGTCGATTCGATAACAAATGACGAAAACTGACGGATTTCTCAGGTTTTTACTACATATGAACACTTTTCAAATTCTCCCGTGCAACTCGGCTGCTAGTCCTCCTTTCATGCAGAATCTTAAAGTCCTAGCTCATGTCCAAGGCACGAAAGCCAGCTAAAAGGGCAATATTCAATACCTAAAACTTGAATTGTACTACTTCTTACTGGCTATTACATCAACTTAGAAGCTTGATCTGTGTTCTACTATGGTGCTTTTAGTGTCTCAGCATACCGCAGTACGCGACATAGCTTTGCAGACGATAAGTACAACCGTTTCAGAGAGAAGAGCGGCCAATGTGACGATCTGGCTTTAAGTCGATTCGATAACAAATGAAGAAAACGAACGGATTTCTTAGGTTTTTACTACATATGAACACTTTTCACATTCTCCCGTGCAACTCGGCTGCTAGTCCTCCATTCATGCAGAATCTTTAGGTCCTAGCTCATGTCCAAGGCACCAAAGCCAGCTAAAAAGTCAATAATCAATACCTAAAACTTGAATTGTACTACTTCTTACTGGCTGTTACATCAACTTACAAGCTTCATCTGTGTTCTACTACGGTGCTTTTAGTTTCTCTGCATACCGCAGCACGCGACACAGTTTTGCAGACGATAAGTACAACCGTTTCAGAGAGAAGGGCGGCCAATGTGACGATCTGGCTTTATGTCGATTCGATAAGAAATGACGAAAACGGACGGATTTCTCAGGTTTTTACTAAATTTGAACACTTTTCACATTCTCCCGTGCAACTCGGCTGCTAGTCCTCCTTTCATGAAGAATGTTAAGGTCCTAGCACATGTCCAAGGCACCAAAGCCAGATAAAATGTCAATAATCGATACCTTAAACTAGAAATGTACTACTTCTTACTGGGTATTACTTCAACTTAGAAGCTTCATCTTTGTTCTACTACGGTGCTTTTAGTTCCTCCGCATACCGCAGCACGCGACATAGTTTTGCAGTCGATAAGTACAACCGTTTCAGAGAGAAGGGCGGCCAATGTGACGATTTGGCTTTAAGTCGATTCGATAACAAATGACGAAAACGGACGGATTTCTCAGGTTTTTACTACATATGAAAACTTTTCGCAGTCTCCCGTGCAACTCGGCTGCTAGTCATTCTTTCATGCAGAATGTAAAGGTCCTAGCTCATGTCCAAGGCACCAAAGCCAGCTAAAAAGTCAATAATCGATACCTAAAACTTGAATTGTTCTACTTCTTACTGGCTATTGCATCATCTTATAAGCTTCATCTGTGTTCTACTATGGTGATTTTAGTGTCTCCGAATACCGCAGCACGCGACATAGCTTTGAAGACGATAAGTACAACCGTTTCAGAGAGAAGAGCGGCCAATGTGACGATCTGGCTTTAAGTCGATTCCATAACAAATGACGAAAACGGATTTCTCAGGTTTTTACTACATATGAACACTTTTCACATTCTCCCGTGCAACTGGGCTGCTAGTCCTCCTTTTATGCAGAATCTTAAAGTCCAGGCTCATGTCCAAGGCACGAAAGCCAGCTAAAAAGTCAATAATCGATACCTAAATCTAGAATTGGACTACTTATTACTGGCTATTACATCAACTTAGAGGCTTCATCTGTATTCTACTATGGCGCTTTTCCTGTTTCCGCCTACGGCAACACGCGACATAGCTTTGCAGACGGTAAGCACAACCGTTTCAGAGAGAAGAGCGGCCAATGTGACGATCTGGCTTTATGTCGATTCGATAGCAAATGACGAAAAAGGACGGATTTCTCATGATTTTACTACATATGAACACTTTTCACATTCTCCCTTGCAACTCGGCTGCTAGTCCTCCTTTCATGCAGAATCTTAAGGTCCTAGCTCATGTCCAAGGCACCAAAGCCAGCTAAAAAGTCAATAATCGATTCTTAAAACTTGAATTGTACTACTTCTTACTGGCTATTACATCAACTTAGATGCTTCATCTGTGTTCTACTATGGTGATTTTAGGGTCTCCACATGCCGCTGCACGCGACATAGCTTTGCAGACGATATGTACAACCGTTTCAGAGAGAAGAGCGGCTTATGTGCCCATCTGGCTTAAAGTCGATTCGATAACAAATGACGAAAACGGACGGATTTCTCAGGTTTTTACTACATATGAACAATTTTCACATTCTCCCGTGCAACTCGGCTGCTAGTCCTCCTTTCATGCAGAATGTCAAGGTCCTAGCTCATGTCCAAGGCACCAAAGCCAGTTAAAAAGTCAATAATCGATACGTAAATCTTGAATTGGACTACATCTTACCGGCTATTACGTCAACTTAGAAGCTTCGTCTGTGTTCTACTATGGTGCTTTTAGTGTCTCCGCATACCGCAGCATGCGACATAGCTTTGCAGACGATGAGTGCAACCTTTTCAGAGAGAAGTGCGGCCAATGTGACGATCTGGTTTTAAGTCGATTCGATAACAAATGACGAAAACGGACGGATTTCTCAGGTTTTTACAACATATGAACACTTTTCACATTCTCCCGTGCTACTCGGCTGCTAGTCCTCCTTTTATGCAGAATCTTAAAGCCCTAGCTCATGTCCAAGGCACGAAAGCCAGCTAAAAAGTCAATAATCGATACCTAAATCTTGAATTGGACTACTTATTACTGGCTATTACATAAACTTAGAAGCTTCATCTGTGTTCTACTATGGTGCTTTTCCTGTTTCCGCCTACGGCAACACGTGACATAGCTTTGCAGACGATAAGCACAACCGTTTCAGAGAGAAGAGCGGCCAATGTGACGATCTGGCTTTAAGTCGATTCGATAACAAATGACGTAAAAGGACGGATTTCTCAGGTTATTACTACATATGAACACTTTTCACATTCTCCCGTGCAACTCGGCTGCTAGTCCTCCTTTCATGCAGAATCTTAAGGTCCTAGCTCATGTCCAAGGCACCAAAGCCAGCTAAAAGGTCAATATTCAATACCTATAACTTGAATTGTACTACTTCTTACTGGCTATTACATCAACTTAGAAGCTTGATCTGTGTTCTACTATGGTGCTTTTAGTGTCTCCTCACACCGCAGCACGCGACATAGTTTTGCAGACGATAAGTACAACCGTTTCAGAGAGAAGAGCGGCCAATGTGACGATCTGGCTTTATGTCGATTCGATAAGAAATGACGAAAACGGACGGATTTCTCAGGTTTTTACTACATATGAACACTTTTCACATTCTCCCGTGCAACTCGGCTGCTAGTCCTCCTTTCATGCAGAATCTTAAGGTCCTAGCTCATGTCCAAGGCACCAAAGCCAGCTTAAAAGTCAATAATCGATTCCTAAAACTTGAATTGTACTACTTCTTACTGGCTATTACATCAACTTAGATGCTTCATCTGTGTTCTACTATGGTGATTTTAGTGTCTCCACATACCGCTGCACGCGACATAGCTTTGCAGACGATATGTACAACCGTTTCAGAGAGAAGAGCGTCCAATGTGACGATCTGGTTTCAAGTCGATTCGATAACAAATGACGAAAACGGACGGATTTCTCAGGTTTTTACTACATATGAACACATTTCACATTCTCACATGCAACTAGGCTGCTAGTCCTCCTTTCATGCAGAATGTCAAGGTCCTAGCTCATGGCCAAGGCACCAAAGCCAGTTTAAAGTCAATAATCGATACCTAAAACTTGAATTGTACTACTTCTTACTGACTATTAGATCAACTTAGAAGCTTCGTCTGTGTTCTACTATGGTGCTTTTAGTGTCTCCGCATACCGCAGCACGCGACATAGCTTTGCAGACGATAAGTACAACCGCTTCGGAGAGAAGAGCGGCCAATGTGACGATCTGGCTTTAAGTCGATTCGATAACAAATGACGAAAACTGACGGATTTCTCAGGTTTTTACTACATATGAACACTTTTCACATTCTCCCGTGCAACTCGGCTGCTAGTCCTCCTTTCATGCAGAATCTTTAGGTCCTAGCTCATGTCCAAGGCACCAAAGCCAGCTAAAAAGTCAATAATCAATACCTAAAACTTGAATTGTACTACTTCTTACTGGCTATTACATCAACTTAGAAGCTTGATCTGTGTTCTACTATGGTGCTTTTAGTGTCTCAGCATACCGCAGTACGCGACATAGCTTTGCAGACGATAAGTACAACCGTTTCAGAGAGAAGAGCGGCCAATGTGACGATCTGGCTTTAAGTCGATTCGATAACAAATGACGAAAACGGACGGATTTCTCAGGTTTTTACTACATATGAACAATTTTCACATTCTCCCGTGGAACTCGGCTGCTAGTCCACCTTTCATGCAGAATCTTAAGGTCCTAGCTCATGTCCAATGCACCAAAGCTAGCTAAAAAGTCAATAATCGATACCTAAAACTTGAATTGTACTACATCTTACTGGATATTACATCAACTTAGAAGATTCATCTGTGTTCTACTGTGGTGATTTTAGTGTCACCGCATACCGCAGCACGTGACATAGCTTTGCAGACGATAAGTACAACCGTTTCAGAGAGAAGAGCGGCCAATGTGACGATCTGGCTTTATGTCGATTCGATAGCAAATGACGAAAAAGGACGGATTTCTCAGGTTTTTATAACATATGAACACTTTTCACATTCTCCAGTGCAAATCGGCTGCTAGTCCTCCTTTCATGCATAATCTTGAGGTCCTAGCTCATGTCCAAGGCACCAAAGCCAGCTAAAAAGTCAATAATCGATACCTAAAACTTGAATTGGACTACTTCTTACTGGCTATTACATCCACTTAGAAGCCTTATCTGTGTTCTACTACGGTGCTTTTAGTTTCTCCTCACACCGCAGCACGCGACATAGCTTTGCAGACGATAAGTACAACCGTTTCAGAGAGAAGAGCGGCCAATGTGACGATCTGGCTTTAAGTCGATTCGATAACAAATGACGAAAACGGACGGATTTCTCATGATTTTACTACATATGAACACTTTTCACATTCTCCCTTGCAACTCGGCTGCTAGTCCTCCTTTCATGCAGAATCTTAAGGTCCTAGCTCATGTCCAAGGCACCAAAGCCAGCTAAAAAGTCAATAATCGATTCCTAAAACTTGAATTGTACTACTTCTTACTGGCTATTACATCAACTTAGATGCTTCATCTGTGTTCTACTATGGTGATTTTAGGGTCTCCACATGCCGCTGCACGCGACATAGCTTTGCAGACGATATGTACAACCGTTTCAGAGAGAAGAGCGGCTTATGTGCCCATCTGGCTTAAAGTCGATTCGATAACAAATGACGAAAACGGACGGATTTCTCAGGTTTTTACTACATATGAACAATTTTCACATTCTCCCGTGCAACTCGGCTGCTAGTCCTCCTTTCATGCAGAATGTCAAGGTCCTAGCTCATGTCCAAGGCACCAAAGCCAGTTAAAAAGTCAATAATCGATACGTAAATCTTGAATTGGACTACATCTTACCGGCTATTACGTCAACTTAGAAGCTTCGTCTGTGTTCTACTATGGTGCTTTTAGTGTCTCCGCATACCGCAGCATGCGACATAGCTTTGCAGACGATGAGTGCAACCTTTTCAGAGAGAAGTGCGGCCAATGTGACGATCTGGTTTTAAGTCGATTCGATAACAAATGACGAAAACGGACGGATTTCTCAGGTTTTTACAACATATGAACACTTTTCACATTCTCCCGTGCTACTCGGCTGCTAGTCCTCCTTTTATGCAGAATCTTAAAGCTCTAGCTCATGTCCAAGGCACGAAAGCCAGCTAAAAAGTCAATAATCGATACCTAAATCTTGAATTGGACTACTTATTACTGGCTATTACATAAATTTAGAAGCTTCATCTGTGTTCTACTATGGTGCTTTTCCTGTTTCCGCCTACGGCAACACGTGACATAGCTTTGCAGACGATAAGCACAACCGTTTCAGAGAGAAGAGCGGCCAATGTGACGATCTGGCTTTAAGTCGATTCGATAACAAATGACGAAAAAGGACGGATTTCTCAGGTTATTACTACATATGAACACTTTTCACATTCTCCCGTGCAACTCGGCTGCTAGTCCTCCTTTCATGCAGAATCTTAAGGTCCTAGCTCATGTCCAAGGCACCAAAGCCAGCTAAAAGGTCAATATTCAATACCTATAACTTGAATTGTACTACTTCTTACTGGCTATTACATCAACTTAGAAGCTTGATCTGTGTTCTACTATGGTGCTTTTAGTGTCTCCTCACACCGCAGCACGCGACATAGTTTTGCAGACGATAAGTACAACCGTTTCAGAGAGAAGAGCGGCCAATGTGACGATCTGGCTTTAAGTCGATTCGATAACAAATGACGAAAACTGACGGATTTCTCAGGTTTTTACTACATATGAACACTTTTCACATTCTCCCGTGCAACTCGGCTGCTAGTCCTCCTTTCATGCAGAATCTTTAGGTCCTAGCTCATGTCCAAGGCACCAAAGCCAGCTAAAAAGTCAATAATCGATACCTAAAACTTGAATTGTACTACATCTTACTGGATATTACATCAACTTAGAAGCTTCATCTGTGTTCTACTGTGGTGATTTTAGTGTCACCGCATACCGCAGCACGTGACATAGCTTTGCAGACGATAAGTACAACCGTTTCAGAGAGAAGAGCGGCCAATGTGACGATCTGGCTTTATGTCGATTCGATAGCAAATGACGAAAAAGGACGGATTTCTCAGGTTTTTACTACATATGAACACTTTTCACATTCTCCAGTGCAAATCGGCTGCTAGTCCTCCTTTCATGCAGAATCTTGAGGTCCTAGCTCATGTCCAAGGCACCAAAGCCAGCTAAAAAGTCAATAATCGATACCTAAAACTTGAATTGGACTACTTCTTACTGGCTATTACATCCACTTAGAAGCCTTATCTGTGTTCTACTACGGTGCTTTTAGTTTCTCCTCACACCGCAGCACGCGACATAGCTTTGCAGACGATAAGTACAACCGTTTCAGAGAGAAGAGCGGCCAATGTGACGATCTGGCTTTGAGTCGATTCGATAACAAATGACGAAAACGGACGGATTTCTCAGGTTTTTACTACATATGAACAATTTTCACATTCTCCCGTGCAACTCGGCTGCTAGTCCTCCTTTTATGCAGAATCTTAAAGCCCTAGCTCATGTCCAAGGCACGAAAGCCAGCTAAAAAGTCAATAATCGATACCTAAATCTTGAATTGGACTACTTATTACTGGCTATTACATAAACTTAGAAGCTTCATCTGTGTTCTACTATGGTGCTTTTCCTGTTTCCGCCTACGGCAACACGTGACATAGCTTTGCAGACGATAAGCACAACCGTTTCAGAGAGAAGAGCGGCCAATGTGACGATCTGGCTTTAAGTCGATTCGATAACAAATGACGAAAAAGGACGGATTTCTCAGGTTATTACTACATATGAACACTTTTCACATTCTCCCGTGCAACTCGGCTGCTAGTCCTCCTTTCATGCAGAATCTTAAGGTCCTAGCTCATGTCCAAGGCACAAAAGCCAGCTAAAAGGTCCATATTCAATACCTATAACTTGAATTGTACTACTTCTTACTGGCTATTACATCAAGTTAGAAGCTTGATCTGTGTTCTACTATGGTGCTTTTAGTGTCTCCTTACACCGCAGCACGCGACATAGTTTTGCAGACGATAAGTACAACCGTTTCAGAGAGAAGAGCGGCCAATGTGACGATCTGGCTTTATGTCGATTCGATAAGAAATGACGAAAACGGACGGATTTCTCAGGTTTTTACTACATATGAACACTTTTCACATTCTCCCGTGCAACTCGGCTGCTAGTCCTCCTTTCATGCAGAATCTTAAGGTCCTAGCTCATGTCCAAGAAACCAAAGCCAGCTTAAAAGTCAATAATCGATTCCTAAAACTTGAATTGTACTACTTCTTACTGGCTATTACATCAACTTAGATGCTTCATCTGTGTTCTACTATGGTGATTTTAGTGTCTCCACATACCGCTGCACGCGACATAGCTTTGCAGACGATAAGTACAACCGTTTCAGAGAGAAGAGCGGCCAATGTGACGATCTGGCTTTAAGTCGATTCGATAAGAAATGACGAAAACGGACGGATTTCTCAGGTTTTTACTACATATGAACAATTTTCACATTCTCCCGTGGAACTCGGCTGCTAGTCCACCTTTCATGCAGAATCTTAAGGTCCTAGCTCATGTCCAATGCACCAAAGCTAGCTAAAAAGTCAATAATCGATACCTAAAACTTGAATTGTACTACATCTTACTGGATATTACATCAACTTAGAAGCTTCATCTGTGTTCTACTGTGGTGATTTTAGTGTCACCGCATACCGCAGCACGTGACATAGCTTTGCAGACGATAAGTACAACCGTTTCAGAGAGAAGAGCGGCCAATGTGACGATCTGGCTTTATGTCGATTCGATAGCAAATGACGAAAAAGGACGGATTTCTCAGGTTTTTACTACATATGAACACTTTTCACATTCTCCCGTGCAAATCGGCTGCTAGTCCTCCTTTCATGCAGAATCTTGAGGTCCTACCTCATGTCCAAGGCACCAAAGCCAGCTAAAAAGTCAATAATCGATACCTAAAACTTGAATTGGACTACTTCTTACTGGCTATTACATCCACTTAGAAGCCTTATCTGTGTTCTACTACGGTGCTTTTAGTTTCTCCTCACACCGCAGCACGCGACATAGCTTTGCAGACGATAAGTACAACCGTTTCAGAGAGAAGAGCGGCCAATGTGACGATCTGGCTTTAAGTCGAGTCGATAACAAATGACGAAAACGGACGGATTTCTCATGATTTTACTACATATGAACACTTTTCACATTCTCCCTTGCAACTCGGCTGCTAGTCCTCCTTTCATGCAGAATCTTAAGGTCCTAGCTCATGTCCAAGGCACCAAAGCCAGCTAAAAAGTCAATAATCGATTCCTAAAACTTGAATTGTACTACTTCTTACTGGCTATTACATCAACTTAGATGCTTCATCTGTGTTCTACTATGGTGATTTTAGGGTCTCCACATGCCGCTGCACGCGACATAGCTTTGCAGACGATATGTACAACCGTTTCAGAGAGAAGAACGGCTTATGTGCCCATCTGGCTTAAAGTCGATTCGATAACAAATGACGAAAACGGACGGATTTCTCAGGTTTTTACTACATATTAACAATTTTCACATTCTCCCGTGCAACTCGGCTGCTAGTCCTCCTTTCATGCAGAATGTCAAGGTCCTAGCTCATGTCCAAGGCACCAAAGCCAGTTAAAAAGTCAATAATCGATACGTAAATCTTGAATTGGACTACATCTTACCGGCTTTTACGTCAATTTAGAAGCTTCGTCTGTGTTCTACTATGGTGCTTTTAGTGTCTCCGCATACCGCAGCATGCGACATAGCTTTGCAGACGATGAGTGCAACCTTTTCAGAGAGAAGTGCGGCCTATGTGGCGATCTGGTTTTAAGTCGATTCGATAACAAATGACGAAAACGGACGGATTTCTCAGGTTTTTACTACATATGAACACTTTTCACATTCTCCCGTGCTACTCGGCTGCTAGTCCTCCTTTTATGCAGAATCTTAAAGCCCTAGCTCATGTCCAAGGCACGAAAGCCAGCTAAAAAGTCAATAATCGATACCTAAATCTTGAATTGGACTACTTATTACTGGCTATTACATAAACTTAGAAGCTTCATCTGTGTTCTACTATGGTGCTTTTCCTGTTTCCGCCTACGGCAACACGTGACATAGCTTTGCAGACGATAAGCACAACCGTTTCAGAGAGAAGAGCGGCCAATGTGACGATCTGGCTTTAAGTCGATTCGATAACAAATGACGAAAAAGGACGGATTTCTCAGGTTATTACTACATATGAACACTTTTCACATTCTCCCGTGCAACTCGGCTGCTAGTCCTCCTTTCATGCAGAATCTTAAGGTCCTAGCTCATGTCCAAGGCACCAAAGCCAGCTAAAAGGTCCATATTCAATACCTATAACTTGAATTGTACTACTTCTTACTGGCTATTACATCAACTTAGAAGCTTGATCTGTGTTCTACTATGGTGCTTTTAGTGTCTCCTCACACCGCAGCACGCGACATAGTTTTGCAGACGATAAGTACAACCGTTTCAGAGAGAAGAGCGGCCAATGTGACGATCTGGCTTTATGTCGATTCGATAACAAATGACGAAAACGGACGGATTTCTCAGGTTTTTACTACATATGAACACTTTTCACATTCTCCCGTGCAACTCGGCTGCTAGTCCTCCTTTCATGCAGAATCTTAAGGTCCTAGCTCATGTCCAAGGCACCAAAGCCTGCTTAAAAGTCAATAATCGATTCCTAAAACTTGAATTGTACTACTTCTTACTGGCTATTACATCAACTTAGATGCTTCATCTGTGTTCTACTATGGTGATTTTAGTGTCTCCACATACCGCTGCACGCGACATAGCTTTGCAGACGATATGTACAACCGTTTCAGAGAGAAGAGCGGCCAATGTGACGATCTGGCTTTAAGTCGATTCGATAACAAATGACGAAAACGGACGGATTTCTCAGGTTTTTACTACATATGAACACATTTCACATTCTCACGTGCAGCTAGGCTGCTAGTCCTCCTTTCATGCAGAATGTCAAGGTCCTAGCTCATGGCCAAGGCACCAAAGCCAGTTAAAAAGTCAATAATCGATACCTAAAACTTGAATTGTATTACTTCTTACTGACTATTAGATCAAGTTAGAAGCTTCGTCTGTGTTCTACTATGGTGCTTTTAGTGTCTGCGCATACCGCAGCAGGCGACATAGCTTTGCAGACGATAAGTACAACCGCTTCAGAGAGAAGAGCGGCCAATGTGACGATCTGGCTTTAAGTCGATTCGATAACAAATGACGAAAACTGACGGATTTCTCAGGTTTTTACTACATATGAACACTTTTCTCATTCTCCCGTGCAACTCTGCTGCTAGTCCTCCTTTTATGCAGAACCTTAAAGTCCTAGCTCATGTCCAAGGCACGAAAGCCAGCTAAAAGGGCAATATTCAATACCTAAAACTTGAATTGTACTACTTCTTACTGGCTATTACATCAACTTAGAAGCTTGATCTGTGTTCTACTATGGTGCTTTTAGTGTCTCAGCATACCGCAGTACGCGACATAGCTTTGCAGACGATAAGTACAACCGTTTCAGAGAGAAGAGCGGCCAATGTGACGATCTGGCTTTAAGTCGATTCGATAACAAATGACGAAAACGAACGGATTTCTTAGGTTTTTACTACATATGAACACTTTTCACATTCTCCCGTGCAACTCGGCTGCTAGTCCTCCATTCATGCAGAATCTTTAGGTCCTAGCTCATGTCCAAGGCACCAAAGCCAGCTAAAAAGTCAATAATCAATACCTAAAACTTGAATTGTACTACTTCTTACTGGCTATTACATCAACTTACAAGCTTCATCTGTGTTCTACTACGGTGCTTTTAGTTTCTCTGCATACCGCAGCACGCGACACAGTTTTGCAGACGATAAGTACAACCGTTTCAGAGAGAAGAGCGGCCAATGTGACGATCTGGCTTTAAGTCGATTCGATAACAAATGACGAAAACGGACGGATTTCTCAGGTTTTTACTACATATGAACAATTTTCACATTCTCCCGTGGAACTAGGCTGCTACTCCACCTTTCATGCAGAATCTTAAGGTCCTAGCTCATGTCCAATGCACCAAAGCTAGCTAAAAAGTCAATAACCGATACCTAAAACTTGAATTGTACTACATCTTACTGGATATTACATCAACTTAGAAGCTTCATCTGTGTTCTACTGTGGTGATTTTAGTGTCACCGCATACCGCAGCACGTGACATAGCTTTGCAGACGATAAGTACAACCGTTTCAGAGAGAAGAGCGGCCAATGTGACGATCTGGCTTTAAGTCGATTCGATAACAGATGACGAAAACGGACGGATTTCTCAGGTTTTTACTACATATGAACACTTTTCACATCCTCCCGTGCAACTCGGCTGCTAGTCCTCCTTTCATGCAGAATCTTAAGCTCCTAGCTCATGTCCAAGGCACCAAAGCCTGTTTCCGCCTACGGCAACACGTGACATAGCTTTGCAGACGATAAGCACAACCGTTTCAGAGAGAAGAGCGGCCAATGTGACGATCTGGCTTATTTCGATTCGATAACAAATGACGAAAAAGGACGGATTTCTCAGGTTATTACTACATATGAACACTTTTCACATTCTCCAGTGCAACTCGGCTGCTAGTCCTCCTTTCATGCAGAATCTTAAGGTCCTAGCTCATGTCCAAGGCACCAACGCCAGCTAAAAGGTCCATATTCAATACCTATAACTTGAATTGTACTACTTCTTACTGGCTATTACATCAACTTAGAAGCTTGATCTGTGTTCCACTATGGTGCTTTTAGTGTCTCCTCACACCGCAGCACGCGACATAGCTTTGCATACGATAAATACAACCGTTTCAGAGAGAAGAGCGGCCAATGTGACGATCTGGCTTTATGTCGATTCGATAACAAATGACGAAAACGGACGGATTTCTCAGGTTTTTACTACATATGAACACTTTTCACATTCTCACGTGCAACTCGGCTGCTAGTCCTCCTTTCATGCAGAATCTTAAGGTCCTAGCTCATGTCCAAGGTACCGAAGCCAGCTAAAAAGTCAATAATCGATACCTAAAACTTGAATTGTTCTACTTCTTACTGGCTATTGCATCAACTTAGGAGCTTCATCTGTGTTCTACTATGGTGATTTTAGTGTCTCCGCATACCGCAGCACGCGATATAGCTTTGCAGACGATAAGTACAACCGTTTCAGAGAGAAGAGCGGCCAATGTGACGATCTGGCTTTAAGTCGATTCGATAACAAATGACGAAAACGGACGGATTTCTCAGGTTTTTACTACATATGAACACTTTTCACATTCTCCCGTGCAACTCGGCTGCTAGTCCTCCATTCATGCAGAATCTTAAGGTCCTAGCTCATGTCCAAGGCACCAAAGCCAGCTAAAAACTCAATAATCAATACCTAAAACATGAATTGTACTACTTCTTACTGGCTATTACATCAACTTACAAGCTTCATCTGTGTTCTACTACGGTGCTTTTAGTTTCTCCGCATACCACAGCACGCGACACAGTTTTGCAGACGATAAGTACAACCGTTTCAGAGAGAAGAGCGGCCAATGTGACGATCTGGCTTTAAGACGATTCGATAACAAATGACGAAACCGGACGGATTTCTCAGGTTTTTACTACATATGAACAATTTTCACATTCTCCCGTGGAACTCGGCTGCTAGTCCACCTTTCATGCAGAATCTTAAGGTCCTAGCTCATGTCCAATGCACCAAAGCTAGCTAAAAAGTCAATAATCGATACCTAAAACTTGAATTGTACTACATCTTACTGGATATTACATCAACTTAGAAGCTTCATCTGTGTTCTACTATGGTGATTTTAGTGTCTCCGCATACCGCAGCACGCGACATAGCTTTGCAGACGATAAGCACAACTGTTTCAGAGAGAAGAGCGGCCAATGTGACGATCTGGCTTTAAGTCGATTCGATAACAAATGAAGAAAACGGACGGATTTCTCAGGTTTTTAATACATATGAACACTTTTCACATTCTCCCGTGCAACTCGGCAGCTAGTCGTCCTTTCATGCAGAATCTTAAGGTCCTAGCACATGTCCAAGGCACCAAAGCCAGCTAAAAAGTCAATAACCGATACCTAAAACTTGAATTGTACTACTTCTTACTGGCTATTACATCATCTTAGGAGCTTCATCTGTGTTCTACTATGGTGCTTTTAGTTACTCCGAATACCGCAGTACGCGACATAGCTTTGCAGTCGATAAGTACAACCGTTTCAGAGAGAAGAGCGGCCAATGTGACGATCTGGCTTTAAGTCGATTCGATAACAAATGACGAAAACGGACGGATTTCTCAGGTTTTTACTACATATGAACAGTTTTCACATTCTCCCGTGCAACTCGGCTGCTAGTCCTCCTTTCATGCAGAATCTTAAGGTCCAAGCTCATGTCCAAGGCACCAAAGCCAGCTAAAAAGTCAATAATCAATACCTAAAACTTGAATTGTACTACTTCTTACTGGCTATTACATCAACTTAGAAGCTTCATCTGTGTTCTACTACGGTGCTTTTAGTTCCTCCGCATACCGCAGCACGCGACATAGTTTTGCAGTCGATAAGTACAACCGTTTCAGAGAGAAGGGCGGCCAATGTGACGATCTGGCTTTAAGTCGATTCGATAACAAATGACGAAAACGGACGGATTTCTCAGGTTTTTACTACATATGAACACTTTTCACATTCTCCCGTGGAACTCGGCTGCTAGTCCACGTTTCATGCAAAATCTTAAGGTCCTAGCTCATGTCCAAGGCACCAAAGCCAGCTAAAAAGTCAATAATCGATACCTAAAACTTGAATTGTACTACTTCTTACTGGATATTACATCAACTTAGAAGCTTCATCTGTGTTCTACTGTGGTGATTTTAGTGTCACCGCATACCGCAGCACGTGACATAGCTTTGCAGGCGATAAGTACAACCGTTTCAGAGAGAAGAGCAGCCAATGTGACGATCTGGCTTTAAGTAGATTCGATAACAAATGACGAAAACGGACGGATTTCTAAGGTTTTTACTACATATGAACACATTTCACATTCTCCCGTGCAACTCGGCTGCTAGTCCTCCTTTCATGAAGAATGTTAAGGTCCTAGCACATGTCCATGGCACCAAAGCCAGCTAAAATGTCAATAATCGATACCTTAAACTAGAAATGTACTACTTCTTACTGGGTATTACATCTACTTAGAAGCTTCATCTGTGTTCTACTATGGTGCTTTTAGTGTCTCCACATGCCGCAGCACGCGACATAGCTTTGCAGACGATAAGTTCAACCATTTCAGAGAGAAGAGCGGCCAATGTGACGATCTGGCTTTAAGTCGATTCGATAACAAATGACGAAAACGGACGTATTTCTCAGGTTTTTACTAAATTTGAACACTTTTCACATTCTCCCGTGCAACTCGGCTGCTAGTCCTCCTTTCATGAAGAATGTTAAGGTCCTAGCACATGTCCAAGGCACCAAAGCCAGCTAAAATGTCAATAATCGATACCTTAAACTAGAAATGTACTACTTCTTACTTAGTATTACATCTACTTAGAAGCTTCATCTGTGTTCTACTATGGTGCTTTTAGTGTCTCCACATGCCGCAGCACGCGACATAGCTTTGCAGACGATAAGTACAACCGTTTCAGAGAGAAAAGCGGCCAATGTGACGATCTGGCTTTAAGTCGATTCGATAATAAATGACGAAAACGGACGTATTTCTCAGGTTTTTACTAAGTTTGAACACTTTTCACATTCTCCCGTGCAACTCGGCTGCCAGTCCTCCTTTCATGCAGAATATTAAGGTTGTAGCTCATGTCCAAGGCACCAAAGCCAGCTAAAAATACAATATTCAGTACCTAAAACTTGAATTGTACTACTTCTTACTGGCTATTACATCAACTTAGAAGCTTGATCTGTGTTCTACTATGGTGCTTTTAGTGTCTCAGCATACCGCAGCACGCGACCTAGCTTTGCAGACGATAAGTACAACCGTTTCAGAGAGAAGAGCGGCCAATGTGACGATCTGGCTTTAAGTCGATTCGATAACAAATGACGAAAGCGGACGGATTTCTCAGGTTTTTACTACATATGAACACTTTTCACATTCTCCCGTGCAACTGGGCTGCTAGTCCTCCTTTTATGCAGAATCTTAAAGTCCTAGGTCATGTCCAAGGCACGAAAGCCAGCTAAAAAGTCAATAATCGATTCCTAAATCTTGAATTTGACTACTTCTTACTGGCTATTACATCAACTTAGAAGCTTCATCTGTGTTCTACTATGGTGCTTTTCCTGTTTCCGCCTACGGCAACACGCGACATAGCTTTGCAGACGATAAGCACAACTGTTTCAGAGAGAGGAGCGGCCAATGTGACGATCTGGCTTTAAGTCGATTCGCTAACAAATGACGAAAAAGGACGGATTTCTCAGGTTATTACTACATATGAACACTTTTCACATTCTCCCGTGCAACTCGGCTGCTAGTCCTCCTTTCATACAGAATCTTAAGGTCCTAGCTCATGTCCAAGGCACCAAAGCCAGCTAAAATGTCCATATTCAATACCTAAAACTTGAATTGTACTACTTCTTACTGGCTATTACATCAACTTAGAAGCTTCATCTGTGTTCTACTGTGGTGATTTTAGTGTCTCCGCATACCGCAGCACGTGACATAGCTTTGCAGACGATAAGCACAACTGTTTCAGAGAGAAGAGCGGCCAATGTGACGATCTGGCTTTAAGTCGATTCGATAACAAATGAAGAAAACGGACGGATTTCTCAGGTTTTTAATACATATGAACACTTTTCACATTCTCCCGTGCAACTCGGCAGCTAGTCGTCCTTTCATGCAGAATCTTAAGGTCCTAGCACATGTCCAAGGCACCAAAGCCAGCTAAAAAGTCAATAACCGATACCTAAAACTTGAATTGTACTACTTCTTACTGGCTATTACATCATCTTAGGAGCTTCATCTGTGTTCTACTATGGTGCTTTTAGTTACTCCGAATACCGCAGTACGCGACATAGCTTTGCAGACGATAAGTACAACCGTTTCAGAGAGAAGAGCGGCCAATGTGACGATCTGGCTTTAAGTCGATTCGATAACAAATGACGAAAACGGACGGATTTCTCAGGTTTTTACTACATATGAACACTTTTCACATTCTCCCGTGCAACTCGGCTGCTAGTCCTCCTTTCATGCAGAATCTTAAGGTCCAAGCTCATGTCCAAGGCACCAAAGCCAGCTAAAAAGTCAATAATCAATACCTAAAACTTGAATTGTACTACTTCTTACTGGCTATTACATCAACTTAGAAGCTTCATCTGTGTTCTACTACGGTGCTTTTAGTTCCTCCGCATACCGCAGCACGCGACATAGTTTTGCAGTCGATAAGTACAACCGTTTCAGAGAGAAGGGCGGCCAATGTGACGATCTGGCTTTAAGTCGATTCGATAACAAATGACGAAAACGGACGGATTTCTAAGGTTTTTACTACATATGAACACATTTCACATTCTCCCGTGCAACTCGGCTGCTAGTCCTCCTTTCATGAAGAATGTTAAGGTCCTAGCACATGTCCAAGGCACCAAAGCCAGCTAAAATGTCAATAATCGATACCTTAAACTAGAAATGTACTACTTCTTACTGGGTATTACATCTACTTAGAAGATTCATCTGTGTTCTACTATGGTGCTTTTAGTGTCTCCACATGCCGCAGCACGCGACATAGCTTTGCAGACGATAAGTTCAACCGTTTCAGAGAGAAGAGCGGCCAATGTGACGATCTGGCTTTAAGTCGATTCGATAACAAATGACGAAAACGGACGTATTTCTCAGGTTTTTACTAAATTTGAACACTTTTCACATTCTCCCGTGCAACTCGGCTGCTAGTCCTCCTTTCATGAAGAATGTTAAGGTCCTAGCACATTGTCCAAGGCACCAAAGCCAGCTAAAATGTCAATAATCGATACCTTAAACTAGAAATGTACTACTTCTTACTTAGTATTACATCTACTTAGAAGCTTCATCTGTGTTCTACTATGGTGCTTTTAGTGTCTCCACATGCCGCAGCACGCGACATAGCTTTGCAGACGATAAGTACAACCGTTTCAGAGAGAAAAGCGGCCAATGTGAAGATCTGGCTTTAAGTCGATTCGATAATAAATGACGAAAACGAGCGTATTTCTCAGGTTTTTACTAAATTTGAACACTTTTCACATTCTCCCGTGCAACTCGGCTGCCAGTCATCCTTTCATGCAGAATATTAAGGTTGTAGCTCATGTCCAAGGCACCAAAGCCAGCTAAAAATACAATATTCAGTACCTAAAACTTGAATTGTACTACTTCTTACTGGCTATTACATCAACTTAGAAGCTTCATCTGTGTTCTACTGTGGTGATTTTAGTGTCTCCGCATACCGCAGCACGTGACATAGCTTTGCAGACGATAAACACAACCGTTTCAGAGAGAAGAGCGGCCAATGTGACGACCTGGCTTTAAGTCGATTCGATAACAAATGACGAAAAAGGACGGATTTCTCAGGTTTTTACTACATTTGAACAGTTTTCACATTCTCCCATGCAACTCGGCTGCTAGTCCACCTTTCATGCAGAATATTAAGGTCCTAGCTCATGGCCAATGCACCAAAGCCAGCTAAAAAGTCAATAATCGATACCTAAAACTTGAATTGTACTACTTCTTACTGGATATTACATCAACTTAGAAGTTTCATCTGTGTTCTACAGTGGTGATATTAGTGTCTCCGCATACCGCAGCACATGACATAGCTTTGCAGACGATAAGTACAACCGTTTCAGAGAGAAGAGCGGCCAATGTGACGATCTGGCTTTAAGTCGATTCGATAACAAATGACGAAAACGGACGGATTTCTAAGGTTTTTACTACATATGAACACTTTTCACATTCTCCCGTGCAACTCGGCTGCTAGTCCTCCTTTCATGAAGAATGTTAAGGTCCTAGCTCATGTCCAAGGGTCCAAAGCCAGCTAAAAAGTCAATAATCGATAACTTAAACTTGAATTGTACTACTTCTTACTGGGTATTACATCAACTTAGAAGCTTCATCTGTGTTCTACTATGGTGCTTTTAGTGTCTCCGCATACCGCAGCACGCGACATAGTTTTGCAGACGATAAGTACAATCGTTTCAGAGAGAAGAGCGGCCAATGTGACGATCTGGCTTTAAGTCGATTCGATAACAAATGACGAAAACGGACGGATTTCTCAGGTTTTTACTTCATATGAACACTTTGCACATTCTCCCGTGCAACTGGGCTGCTAGTCCTCCTTTTATGCAGAATCTTTAAGTCCTATTTCATGTCCAAGGCACGAAAGCCAGCTAAAAAGTCAATAATCGATACCTAAATCTTGAATTGGACTACTTCTTACTGGCTATTACATCAACTTAGAAGCTTCATCTGTGTTCTACTATGGTGCTTTTCCTGTTTCCGCCTACGGCAACACGCGACATAGCTTTGCAGACGATAAGCACAACCGTTTCAGAGAGAAGAGCGGCCAATGTGACGATCTGGCTTTAAGTCGATTCGCTAACAAATGACGAAAAAGGACGGATTTCTAAGGTTATTACTACATATGAACACTTTTCACATTCTCCCGTGCAACTCGGCTGCTAGTCCTCCTTTCATGCAGAATCTTAAGGTCCTAGCTCATGTTCAAGGCACCAAAGCCAGCTAAAAGGTCCATATTCAATACCTAAAACTTGAATTGTACTACTTCTTACTCGCTATTACATCAACTTAGAAGCTTGATCTGTGTTCTACTATGGTGCTTTTAGTGTCTCAGCATGCCGCAGCACGCGACATAGCTTTTCAGGCGATAAGTACAACCGTTTCAGAGAGAAGAGCGGCCAATGTGACGATCTGTCTTTAAGTCGATTCGATAACAAATGACGAAAACGGACGGATTACTCAGGTTTTTACTACATATGAACACTTTTCACATTCTGACGTGCAACTCGGCTGCTAGTCCTCCTTTCATGCAGAATCTTAAGGTCCTAGCTCATGTCCAAGGTACCGAAGCCAGCTAAAAAGACAATAATCGATACCTAAAACTTGAATTGTTCTACTTCTTACTGGCTATTGCATCAACTTAGAAGCTTCATCTGTGTTCTACTATGGTGATTTTAGTGTCTCCGCATACCGCAGCACGCGACATAGCTTTGCAGACGATAAGTACAACCGTTTCAGAGAGAAGAGCGGCCATTGTGACGATCTGGCTTTAAGTCGATTCGATAACAAATGTAAAAAACGGACGGATTTCTCAGGTTTTTACTACATATGAACACTTTTCACATTCTCCCGTGCAACTCGGCTGCTAGTCCTCCTTTCATGCAGAATGTCAAGGTCCTAGCTCATGGCCAAGGCACCAAAGCCAGTTAAAAAGTCAATAATCGATACCTAAAACTTGAATTGTACTACTTCTTGCTGGCTATTACATCAACTTAGAAGCTTCGTCTGTGTTCTACTATGGTGCTTTTCCTGTTTCCGCCTACGGCAACACGTGACATAGCTTTGCAGACGATAAGTACAACCGTTTCAGAGAGAAGAGCGGCCAATGTGACGATCTGGCTTTAAGTCGATTCGATAACAAATGACGAAAACGGACGGATTTCTCAGGTTTTTACTACATATGAACACTTTTCACATTCTCCCGTGCAACTCGGCTGCTAGTCCTCCTTTCATGCAGAATGTCAAGGTCCTAGCTCATGGCCAAGGCACCAAAGCCAGTTAAAAATTCAATAATCGATACCTAAAACTTGAATTGTACTACTTCTTACTGGATATTACATCAACTTAGAAGCTTCATCTGTGTGCTACTGTGGTGATTTTAGTGTCACCGCATACCGCAGCACGTGACATAGCTTTGCAGGCGATAAGTACAACCGTTTCAGAGAGAAGAGCAGCCAATGTGACGATCTGGCTTTAAGTCGATTCGATAACAAATGACGAAAACGGACGGATTTCTAAGGTTTTTACTACATATGAACACTTTTCACATTCTCCCGTGCAACTCGGCTGCTAGTCCTCCTTTCATGATGAATGTTAAGGTCCTAGCACATGTGCAAGGCACCAAAGCCAGCTAAAATGTCAATAATCGATACCTTAAACTAGAAATGTACTACTTCTTACTGGGTATTACATCTACTTAGAAGCTTCATCTGTGTTCTACTATGGTGCTTTTAGTGTCTCCACATGCCGCAGCACGCGACATAGCTTTGCAGACGATAAGTACAACCGTTTCAGAGAGAAGAGCGGCCAATGTGACGATCTGGCTTTAAGTCGATTCGATAACAAATGACGAAAACGGACGGATTTCTAAGGTTTTTACTACATATGAACACTTTTCACATTCTCCCGTGCAACTCGGCTGCTAGTCCTCCTTTCATGAAGAATGTTAAGGTCCTAGCTCATGTCCAAGGGTCCAAAGCCAGCTAAAAAGTCAATAATCGATAACTTAAACTTGAATTGTACTACTTCTTACTGGGTATTACATCAACTTAGAAGCTTCATCTGTGTTCTACTATGGTGCTTTTAGTGTCTCCGCATACCGCAGCACGCGACATAGTTTTGCAGACGATAAGTACAATCGTTTCAGAGAGAAGAGCGGCCAATGTGACGATCTGGCTTTAAGTCGATTCGATAACAAATGACGAAAACGGACGGATTTCTCAGGTTTTTACTTCATATGAACACTTTGCACATTCTCCCGTGCAACTGGGCTGCTAGTCCTCCTTTTATGCAGAATCTTAAAGTCCTATTTCATGTCCAAGGCACGAAAGCCAGCTAAAAAGTCAATAATCGATACCTAAATCTTGAATTGGACTACTTCTTACTGGCTATTACATCAACTTAGAAGCTTCATCTGTGTTCTACTATGGTGCTTTTCCTGTTTCCGCCTACGGCAACACGCGACATAGCTTTGCAGACGATAAGCACAACCGTTTCAGAGAGAAGAGCGGCCAATGTGACGATCTGGCTTTAAGTCGATTCGCTAACAAATGACGAAAAAGGACGGATTTCTAAGGTTATTACTACATATGAACACTTTTCACATTCTCCCGTGCAACTCGGCTGCTAGTCCTCCTTTCATGCAGAATCTTAAGGTCCTAGCTCATGTTCAAGGCACCAAAGCCAGCTAAAAGGTCCATATTCAATACCTAAAACTTGAATTGTACTACTTCTTACTGGCTATTACATCAACTTAGAAGCTTGATCTGTGTTCTACTATGGTGCTTTTAGTGTCTCAGCATGCCGCAGCACGCGACATAGCTTTTCAGGCGATAAGTACAACCGTTTCAGAGAGAAGAGCGGCCAATGTGACGATCTGTCTTTAAGTCGATTCGATAACAAATGACGAAAACGGACGGATTACTCAGGTTTTTACTACATATGAACACATTTCACATTCTCCCGCGCAACTCGGCTGCTAGTCCTCCTTTCATGCAGTATCTTAAAGTCCTAGCTCATGTCCAAGGCACCAAAGCCAGCTAAAAAGTCAATAATCGATTCCTAAAACTTGAATTGTACTACTTCTTACTGGCTATTACATTAACTTAGATGCTTCATCTGTGTTCTACTATGGTGATTTTAGTGTCTCCACATACCGCTGCACGCGACATAGCTTTGCAGACGATATGTACAAACGTTTCAGAGAGAAGAGCGGCCAATGTGACCATCTGGCTTTAAGTCGATTCGATAACAAATGACGAAAACGGACGGATTTCTCAGGTTTTTACTACATATGAACACTTTTCACATTCTGACGTGCAACTCGGCTGCTAGTCCTCCTTTCATGCAGAATCTTAAGGTCCTAGCTCATGTCCAAGGTACCGAAGCCAGGTAAAAATACAATAATCGATACCTAAACCTTGAATTGTTCTACTTCTTACTGGCTATTGCATCAACTTAGAAGCTTCATCTGTGTTCTACTATGGTGATTTTAGTGTCTCCGCATACCGCAGCACGCGACATAGCTTTGCAGACGATAAGTACAACCGTTTCAGAGAGAAGAGCGGCCATTGTGACGATCTGGCTTTAAGTCGATTCGATAACAAATGACAAAAACGGACGGATTTCTCAGGTTTTTACTACATATGAACACTTTTCACATTCTCCCGTGCAACTCGGCTGCTAGTCCTCCTTTCATGCAGAATGTCAAGGTCCTAGCTCATGGCCAAGGCACCAAAGCCAGTTAAAAAGTCAATAATCGATACCTAAAACTTGAATTGTACTACTTCTTACTGGCTATTACATCAACTTAGAAGCTTCGTCTGTGTTCTACTATGGTGCTTTTCCTGTTTCCGCCTACGGCAACACGTGACATAGCTTTGCAGACGATAAGTATAACCGTTTCAGAGAGAAGAGCGGCCAATGTGACGATCTGGCTTTAAGTCGATTCGATAACAAATGACGAAAACGGACGGATTTCTCAGGTTTTTACTACATATGAACACTTTTCACATTCTCCCGTGCAACTCGGCTGCTAGTCCTCCTTTCATGCAGAATCTTAAGGTCCTAGCCCATGTCCAAGGCACCAAAGCCAGCTAAAAAGTCATTAACCGATACCTAAAACTTGAATTGTACTACTTCTTACTGGCTATTTCATCATCTTAGGAGCTTCATCTGTGTTCTACTACGGTACTTTTAGTGTCTCCGAATACCGCAGTACGCGACATAGCTTTGCAGACGATAAGTACAACCGTTTCAGAGAGAAGAGCGGACAATGTGACGATCTGGCTTTAAGTAGATTCGATAACAAATGACGAAAACGGACGGATTTCTCAGGTTTTTACTACATATGAACACTTTTCACATTCTGACGTGCAACTCGGCTGCTAGTCCTCCTTTCATGCACAATCTTACGGTCCTAGCTCATGTCCAAGGCACCAAAGCCAGCTAAAAAGTCAATAACCGATACCTAAAACTTGAATTGTACTACTTCTTACTGGCTATTACATCATCTTAGGAGCTTCATCTGTGTTCTACTATGGTGCTTTTAGTGTCTCCGAATACCGCAGTACGCGACATAGCTTTGCAGACGATAAGTACAACCGTTTCAGAGAGAAGAGCGGCCAATGTGACGATCTGGCTTTAAGTCGATTCGATAACAAATGACGAAAACGAACGGATTTCTCAGGTTTTTACTACGTATGACCACTTTTCACATTCTCCCGTGCAACTCGGCTGCTAGTCCTCCTTTCATGCAGAATCTTAACGTCCTAGCTCATGTCCAAGGCACCAAAGCCAGCTAAAAAGTCAATAACCGATACCTAAAACTTGAATTGTACTACTACTTACTGGCTATTACATCATCTTAGGAGCTTCATCTGTGTTCTACTATGGTGCTTTTAGTGTCTCCGAATACCGCAGTACGCGACATAGCTTTGCAGACGATAAGTACAACCATTTTAGAGAGAAGAGCGGCCAATGTGACGATCTGGCTTTAAGTCGATTCGATAACAAATGACGAAAACGAACGGATTTCTCAGGTTTTTACTACATATGACCACTTTTCACATTCTCCCGTGCAACTCGGCTGCTAGTCCTCCTTTCATGCAGAATCTTAAGGTCCTAGCTCATGTCCAAGGCACCAAAGCCAGCTAAAAAGTATATAATCGATACCTAAAACTTGAATTGTACTACTTCTTACTGGCTATTACATCAACTTAGAAGCTTCATCTGTGTTCTACTACGGTGCTGTTAGTTTCTCCGCATACCGCAGCACGCGACATAGTTTTGCAGACGATAAGTACAACCATTTCAGAGAGAGGAGCTGCCAATGTGACGATCTGGCTTTAAGTCGATTCGATAACAAATGACGAAAAAGGACGGATTTCTCAGGTTATTACTACATATGAACACTTTTCACATTCTCCCGTGCAACTCGGCTGCTAGTCCTCCTATTATGCAGAATCTTAAAGTCCTAGCTCATGTCCAAGGCACCAAAGCCAGCTAAAAAGTCAATAATCGATACCTAAAACTTGAATTGGACTACTTCTTACTGGGTATTACATCAACTTAGAAGCTTCATCTGTGTTCTATTATGGTGCTTTTCCTGTTTCCGCCTACGGCAACTCGCGACATAGCTTTGCAGACGATAAGTACAACCGTTTCAGAGAGAAGAGCGGCCAATGTGACGATATGACTTTAAGTCGATTCGATAACAAATGACGAAAACGGACGGATTTCTCAGGTTTTTACTACATATGAACACTTTTCACATTCTCCCGTGCAACTCGGCTGCTAGTCCTCCTTTCATGCAGAATCTTAAGGTCCTAGCTCATGTCCAAGGCACCAAAGCCAGCTAAAAAGTCAATAACCGATACCTAAAACTTGAATTGTACTTCTTCTTACTGGCTATTACATCATGTTAGAAGCTTCATCTGCGTTCTACTATGGTGCTTTTAGTGTCTCCGAATACCGCAGTACGCGACATAGTTTTGCAGACGATAAGTACAACCGTTTCAGCGAGAAGAGCGGCCAATGTGACGATCTGACTTTAAGTCGATTCGATAACAAATGACGAAAACGGACGGATTTCTCAGGTTTTTACTACATATGAACACTTTTCACATTCTCCCGTGCAACTCGGCTGCTAGTCCTCCTTTCATGCAGAATCTTAATGTCCTAGCACATGTCCAAGGCACCAAAGCCAGCTAAAAGGTCAATATTCAATACCTAAAACTTGAATTGTACTACTTCTTACTGGCTATTACATCAACTTAGAAGCTTGATCTGTGTTCTACTATGGTGCTTTTAGTGTCTCAGCATACCGCAGTACGCGACATAGCTTTGCAGACGATAAGTACAACCGTTTCAGAGAGAAGAGCGGCCAATGTGACGATCTGGCTTTAAGTCGATTCGATAAAAAATGACGAAAACGGACGGATTTCTCAGGTTTTTGCTACATATGAACACTTTTCACATTCTCCCGTGCAACTCGGCTGCTATTCCACCTTTCATGCAGAATATTAAGGTCCTAGCTCATGTCCAATGCACCAAAGCCAGCTAAAAATTCAATAATCGATACCTATAACTTGAATTGTACTACTTCTTACTGGATATTACATCAACTTAGAATCTTCATCTGTGTTGTACTGTGGTGAGTTTAGTGTCTCCGCATACCGCAGCACGTGACATAGCTTTGCAGACGATAAGTACAACCGTTTCAGAGAGAAGAGCGGCCAATGTGACGATCTGGCTTTAAGTCGATTCGATAACAAATGACGAAAACGGACGGATTTCTCAGGATTTTACTACATTTGAACAGTTTTCACATTCTCTCGTGCAACTCGGCTGCTAGTCCTCCTTTTATGAAGAATGTTAAGGTCCTAGCTCATGTCCAAGGGACCAAAGCCAGCTAAGAAGTCAATAATCGATACCTTAAACTTGAATTGTACTACTTCTTACTGGGTATTACATCAACTTAGAAGCTTCATCTGTGTTCTACTATGGTGCTTTTAGTGTCTCCGCATACCGCAGCACGCGACATAGCTTTGCAGACGATAAGTACATCCGTTTCAAAGAGAAGAGCGGCCAATGTGACGATCTGGCTTTAAGTCGATTCGATAACAAATTACGAAAACGGACGGATTTCTCAGGTTTTTACTACATTTGAACAGTTTTCACATTCTCTCGTGCAACTCGGCTGCTAGTCCTCCTTTCATGCAGAATCTTAAGGTCCTAGCCCATGTCCAAGGCACCAAAGCCAGCTAAAAAGTCAATAACCGATACCTAAAACTTGAATTGTACTACTACTTACTGGCTATTACATCATCTTAGGAGCTTCATCTGTGTTCTACTATGGTGCTTTTAGTGTCTCCCAATACCGCAGTACGCGACATAGCTTTGCAGACGATAAGTACAACCATTTCAGAGAGAGGAGCTGCCAATGTGACGATCTGGCTTTAAGTCGATTCGATAACAAATGACGAAAAAGGACGGATTTCTCAGGTTATTACTACATATGAACACTTTTCACATTCTCCCGTGCAACTCGGCTGCTAGTCCTCCTATTATGCAGAATCTTAAAGTCCTAGCTCATGTCCAAGGCACCAAAGCCAGCTAAAAAGTCAATAATCGACACCAAAAACTTGAATTGGACTACTTCTTACTGGGTATTACATCAACTTAGAAGCTTCATCTGTGTTCTATTATGGTGCTTTTCCTGTTTCCGCCTACGGCAACTCGCGACATAGCTTTGCAGACGATAAGTACAACCGTTTCAGAGAGAAGAGCGGCCAATGTGACGATCTGGATTTAAGTCGATTCGATAACAAATGAGGAAAACGGACGGATTTCTCAGGTTTTTACTACATATGAACACTTTTCACATTCTCCCGTGCAACTCGGCTGCTAGTCCTCCTTTCATGCAGAATCTTAAGGTCCTAGCTCATGTCCAAGGCACCAAAGCCAGCTAAAAAGTCAATAACCGATACCTAAAACTTGAATTGTACTTCTTCTTACTGGCTATTACATCATCTTAGAAGCTTCATCTGTGTTCTTCTATGGTGCTTTTAGTGTCTCCCGAATACCGCAGTACGCGACATAGTTTTGCAGACGATAAGTACAACCGTTTCAGAGAGAAGAGCGGCCAATGTGACGATCTGACTTTAAGTCGATTCGATAACAAATGACGAAAACGGACGGATTTCTCAGGTTTTTACTACATATGAACACTTTTCACATTCTCCCGTGCAACTCGGCTGCTAGTCCTCCTTTTATGAAGAATGTTAAGGTCCTAGCTCATGTCCAAGGGACCAAAGTCAGCTAAGAAGTCAATAATCGTTACCTTAAACTTGAATTGTACTACTTCTTACTGGGTATTACATCAACTTAGAAGCTTCATCTGTGTTCTACTATGGTGCTTTTAGTGTCTCCGCATACCGCAGCACGCGACATAGCTTTGCAGACGATAAGTACATCCGTTTCAGAGAGAAGAGCGGCCAATGTGACGATCTGGCTTTAAGTCGATTCGATAACAAATGACGAAAACGGACGGATTTCTCAGGTTTTTGCTACATATGAACACTTTTCACATTCTGCCGTGCAACTCGGCTGCTATTCCACCTTTCATGCAGAATATTAAGGTCCTAGCTCATGTCCAATGCACCAAAGCCAGCTAAAAATTCAATAATCGATACCTAAAACTTGAATTGTACTACTTCTTACTGGATATTACATCAACTTAGAATCTTCATCTGTGTTCTACTGCGGTGATTTTAGTGTCTCCGCATACCGCAGCACGTGACATAGCTTTGCAGACGATAAGTACAACCGTTTCAGAGAGAAGAGCGGCCAATGTGACGATCTGGCTTTAAGTCGATTCGATAACAAATGACGAGAACGGTTGGATTTCTAAGGTTTTTACTACATATGAACACTTTTCACATTCTCCCGTGCAACTCGGCTGCTAGTCCTCCTTTTATGAAGAATGTTAAGGTCCTAGCTCATGTCCAAGGGACCAAAGTCAGCTAAGAAGTCAATAATCGATACCTTAAACTTGAATTGTACTACTTCTTACTGGGTATTACATCAACTTAGAAGCTTCATCTGTGTTCTACTATGGTGCTTTTAGTGTCTCCGCATACCGCAGCACGCGACATAGCTTTGCAGACGATAAGTACATCCGTTTCAGAGAGAAGAGCGGCCAATGTGACGATCTGGCTTTAAGTCGATTCGATAACAAATGACGAAAACGGACGGATTTCTCAGGATTTTACTACATTTGAACAGTTTTCACATTCTCTCGTGCAACTCGGCTGCTAGTCCTCCTTTCATGCAGAATATTAAGGTCCTATCTCATGTCCAAGGCACCAAAGCCAGCTAAAAATTCAATATTCAGTACCTTATACTTGAATTTTACTACTTCTTACTGGCTATTACATCAACTTAGAAGCTTGATCTGTGTTCTACTATGGTGCTTTTAGTGTCTCAGCATACCGCAGCACGCGACATAGCTTTGCAGACGATAAGTACAACCGTTTCAGAGAGACGAGCGGCCAATGTGACGATCTGGCTTTAAGTCGATTCGATAACAAATGACGAAAACGGACGGATTTCTAAGGTTTTTACTACATATGAACACTTTTCACATTCTCCCGTGCAACTCGGTTGCAGGTCCTCCTTTCATGCAGAATCTTAAGGTCCTAGCTCATGTCCAAGGCACCGAAGCCAGCTAAAAAGTCAATAATCGATACCTAAAACTTGAATTGTACTACTTCTTACTGGCTATTACATCAACTTAGAAGCTTCATCTGTGTTCTACTGTGGTGATTTTAGTGTCTCCGCATACCGCAGCACGTGACATAGCTTTGCAGACGATAAGTACAACCGTTTCAGAGAGAAGAGCGGCCAATGTGACGATCTGGCTTTAAGTCGATTCGATAACAAATGACGAAAACGGACGGATTTCTCAGGTTTTTACTACATTTGAACAGTTTTCACATTCTCCCGTGCAACTCGGCTGCTAGTCCTCCTATTATGCAGAGTCTTAAAGTCCTAGCTCATGTCCAAGGCACCAAAGCCAGCTAAAAAGTCAATAATCGATACCTAAAACTTGAATTGAACTACTTCTTACTGGGTATTACATCAACTTAGAAGCTTCATCTGTGTTGTATTATGGTGCTTTTCCTGTTTCCGCCTACGGCAACTCGCGACATAGCTTTGCAGACGATAAGTACAACCGTTTCAGAGAGAAGAGCGGCCAATGTGACGATCTGGCTTTAAGTCGATTCGATAACAAAAGAGGAGAACGGACGGATTTCTCAGGTTTTTACTACATATGAACACTTTTCACATTCTCCCGTGCAACTCGGCTGCTAGTCCTCCTTTCATGCAGAATCTTAAGGTCCTAGCTCATGTCCAAGGCACCAAAGCCAGCTAAAAAGTCAATAACCGATACCTAAAACTTGAATTGTACTTCTTCTTACTGGCTATTACATCATCTTAGAAGCTTCATCTGTGTTCTACTATGGTGCTTTTAGTGTCTCCGAATACCGCAGTACGCGACATAGTTTTGCAGACGATAAGTACAACCGTTTCAGAGAGAAGAGCGGCCAATGTGACGATCAGACTTTAAGTCGATTCGATAACAAATGACGAAAACGGACGGATTTCTCAGGTTTTTACTACATATGAACACTTTTCACATTCTCCCGTGCAACTCGGCTGCTAGTCCTCCTTTCATGCAGAATCTTAATGTCCTAGCACATGTCCAAGGCACCAAAGCCAGCTAAAAGGTCAATATTCAATACCTAAAACTTGAATTGTACTACTTCTTACTGGCTATTACATCAACTTAGAAGCTTCATCTGTGTTCTACTATGGTGCTTTTAGTGTCTCCGCATACCGCAGCACGCGACATAGCTTTGCAGACGGTAAGTACATCCGTTTCAAAGAGAAGAGCGGCCAATGTGACGATCTGGCTTTAAGTCGATTCGATAACAAATGACGAAAACGGACGGATTTCTCAGGTTTTTACTACATTTGAACAGTTTTCACATTCTCCCGTGCAACTCGGCTGCTAGTCCTCCTTTCATGCAGAATCTTAAAGTCCTAGCTCATGTCCAAGGCACGAAAGCCAGCTAAAAAGTCAATAATCGATACCTAAATCTTGAATTGTACTACTTCTTACTGGCTATTACATCAACTTAGAAGCTTCATCTGTGTTCTACTATGGTGCTTTTCCTGTTTCCGCCTACGGCAACACGCGACATAGCTTTGCAGACTATAAGTACAACCGTTTCAGAGAGAAGAGCGGCCAATGTGACGATCTGGCTTTAAGTCGATTCGATAACAAATGACGAAAAAGGACGGATTTCTCAGGTTATTACTACATATGAACACTTTTCACATTCTCCCGTGCAACTCGGCTGCTAGTCCTCCTTTCATGCAGAATCTTAAGGTCCTAGCTCATGTCCAAGGCACCAAAGCCAGCTAAAAGGTCCATATTCAATACCTAAAACTTGAATTGTACTACTTCTTACTGGCTATTACATCAACTTAGAAGCTTGATCTGTGGTCTACTATGGTGCTTTTAGTGTCTCAGCATGCCGCAGCACGCGACATAGCTTTGCAGACGATAAGTACAACCGTTTCAGAGAGAAGAGCGGCCAATGTGACGATCTGGCTTTAAGTCGATTCGATAACAAATGACGAAAACGGACGGATTTCTCAGGTTTTTACTACATATGAACACTATTCATATTCTCCCGTGCAACTCGGCTGCTAGTCCTCCTTACATGCAGAATCTTAAAGTCCTAGCTCCTGTCCAAGGCACCAAAGCCAGCTAAAAAGTCAATAATCGATTCCTAAAACTTGAATTGTACTACTTCTTACTGGCTATTACATCAACATAGATACCTCATCTGTGTTCTACTATGGTGATTTTAGTGTCTCCACATACCGCAGCACGCGACATAGCTTTGCAGACTATATGTACAAACGTTTCAGAGAGAAGAGCGGCCAATGTGACCATCTGGCTTTAAGTCGATTCGATAACAAATGACGAAAACGGACGGATTTCTCAGGTTTTTACTACATATGAACACTTTTCACATTCTGACGTGCAACTCGGCTGCTAGTCCTCCTTTCATGCAGAATCTTAAGGTCCTAGCTCATGTCCAAGGTAACAAAGCCAGCTAAAAAGTCAAAAATCGATACCTAAAACTTGAATTGTTCTACTTTTTACTGGCTATTGCATCAACTTAGAAGCTTCATCTGTGTTCTACTATGGTGATTTTAGTGTCTCCGCATACCGCAGCACGCGACATAGCTTTGCAGACGGTAAGTACAACCGTTTCAGAGAGAAGAGCGGCCAATGTGACGATCTGGCTTTAAGTCGATTCGATAACAAATGACGAAAAAGGACGGATTTCTCAGGTTATTACTACATATGAAAACTTTTCACATTCTCCCGTGCAACTCGGCTGCTAGTCCTCCTTTCATGCAGAATCTTAAGGTCCTAGCTCATGTCCAAGGCACCAAAGCCAGCTAAAAAGTCAATATTCGATACCTAAAAATTGAATTGTACTACTTCTTATTGGGTATTACATCAACTTAGAAGCTTCATCTGTGTTCTATTAAGGTGCTTTTAGTGTCTCCACATACCGCAGCACGCGACATAGCTTTGCAGACGATAAGTACAAGCGTTTCAGAGAGAAGAGCGGCCAATGTGACGATCTGGCTTTAAGTCGATTCGATAACAAATGACGAAAAAAGACGGATTTCTCAGGTTATTACTACATATGAACACTTTTCACATTTTCCCGTGCAACTCGGCTGCTAGTCCTCCTTTTATGCAGAATCTTAAGGTCCTAGCTCATGTCCAAGGCACCAAAGCCAGCTAAAAAGTCAATAACAGATACCTAAAACTTGAATTGTACTACTTCTTACTGGCTATTACATCATGTTCGGAGCTTCATCTGTGTTCTACTATGGTGCTTTTAGTGTTTCCGAATACCGCAGTACGCGACATAGCTTTGCAGACGATAAGTACAACCGTTTCAGAGAGAAGAGCGGCCAATGTGACGATGTGGCTTTATTCGATTAGATAACAAATGCCGAAAACGGACGAATTTCTCAGGTTTTTACTACATATGAACACTTTTCACATTCTCCCGTGCAACTCGGCTGCTAGTCCTCCTTTCATGCAGAATCTTAGGTCCTAGCTCATGTCTAAGGCACCAAAGCCAGCTAAAAAGTCAATAATCAATACGTAAAACTTGAATTGTACTATTTCTTACTGGCTATTACATCATCTTAGAAGCTTCATCTGTGTTCTACTACGTTGCTTTTAGTTTCTCCGCATACCGCAGCACGCGACATAGTTTTGCAGACGATAAGTACAACCGTTTCAGAGAGAAGAGCGGCCAATGTGACGATCTGGCTTTAAGTCGATTCGATAACAAATGACGAAAAAGGACGGATTTCTCAGGTTATTACTACATATGAACACTTTTCACATTCTCCCGTGCAACTCGGCTGCTAGTCCTCCTTTCATGCAGAATCTTAACGTCCTAGCTCATGTCCAAGGCACCAAAGCCAGCTAAAAAGTCAATATTCGATACCTAAAACTTGAATTGTACTACTTCTTATTGGGTATTACATCAACTTAGAAGCTTCATCTGTGTTCTATCAAGGTGCTTTTAGTGTCTCCACATACCGCAGCACGTGACATAGCTTTGCCGACGATAAGTACAACCGTTTCAGTGAGAAGAGCGGCCAATGTGACGATCTGGCTTTAAGTCAATTCGATAACAAATGACGAAAACGGACGGATTTCTCAGGTTTTTACTACATATGAACACTTTTCACATTCTCCCGTGCAGCTCGGCTGCTAGTCCTCCTTTCATGCAGAATCTTGAGGTCCTAGCTCAAGTCCAAGGCACAATAGCCAGCTAAAAGGTCAATATTCAATACCTAAAACTTGAATTGTACTACTTCTTACTGGCTATTACATCAACTTCGAAGCTTCATCTGTGTTCTACTATGGTGATTTTAGTGTGTCAGCATACCGCAGCACGCGACATAGCTTTGCAGACGATAAGTACAACCGTTTCAGAGAGAAGAGCGGCCAATGTGACGATCTGGCTTTAAGTCGATTCGATAACAAATGACGAAAACGTGCGTATTTCTCAGGTTTTACTACATATGAACACTTTTCACATTCTCCCGTGCAACCCGGCTGCTAGTCCTCCTTCATGCAAAATCTTAAGTTCCTAGCTCGTGTCCAAGGCACCAAAGAAGGGTAAAAAGTCTATAACCGATACCTAAAACTTGAATTGTACTACTTCTTACTGGCTATTACATCAACTTAGAAACATCATCTGTGTTCTACTATGGTGCTTTTAGTGTCTCCGCATACCGCAGCACGCGACATAGCTTTGCAGACGATAAGTACAACCGTTTCAGAGAGAAGAGTGGAAAATGTGACGATCTGGCTTTAAGTCAATTCGATAACAAATGACGAAAACGGACGGATGTCTCAGGTTTTTACTACATATGAACACTTTTCACATTCTCCCGTGCAACTGGGCTGCTAGTCCTCCTTTTATGCAGAATCTTAAAGTCCTAGCTCATGTCCAAGGCACCAAAACCAGCTAAAAAGTCAATAATCAATACCTAAAACTTGAATTGTACTACTTCTTACTGGCTATTACATCGACTTAGAAGCTTCATCTGTGTTCTACTACGGTGCTTTTAGTTTCTCCGCATACCGCAGCACGCGACATAGTTTTGCAGACGATAAGTACAACCGTTTCAGAGAGAAGAGCGGCCAATATGACGATGTGGCTTTAAGTCGATTCGATAACAAATGACGAAAACGGACGGATGTCTCATTTTTTTACTACATATGAACATTTTTCACATTCCCCCGTGCAACTCGGCTGCTAGTCCTCCTTTCATGCAGAATCTTAAGGTCCTAGCTCATGTCCACGGCACCAAAGCCAACTAAAAGGTCAATATTCAATACCTAAAACTTGAATTGTACTGCTTCTTACTGGCTATTAAATCAACTTAGAAGCTTGATCTGTATTCTACTATGGTGCTTTTAGTGTCTCAGCATATCGCAGCACGCGACATAGTTTTGCAGACGATAAGTACAACCGTTTCAGAGAGAAGAGCGGCCAATGTGACGATCTGGCTTTAAGTCGATTCGATAACAAATGACGAAAAAGGACGGATTTCTCAGGTTATTACTACATATGAACACTTTTCACATTCTCCCGTGCAACTCGGCTGCTAGTCCTCCTTTCATGCAGAATCTTAACGTCCTAGCTCATGTCCAAGGCACCAAAGCCAGCTAAAAAGTCAATATTCGATACCTAAAACTTGAATTGTACTACTTCTTATTGGGTATTACATCAACTTAGAAGCTTCATCTGTGTTCTATCAAGGTGCTTTTAGTGTCTCCACATACCGCAGCACGTGACATAGCTTTGCCGACGATAAATACAACCGTTTCAGTGAGAAGAGCGGCCAATGTGACGATCTGGCTTTAAGTCAATTCGATAACAAATGACGAAAACGGACGGATTTCTCAGGTTTTTACTACATATGAACACTTTTCACATTCTCCCGTGCAGCTCGGCTGCTAGTCCTCCTTTCATGCAGAATCTTGAGGTCCTAGCTCAAGTCCAAGGCACAATAGCCAGCTAAAAGGTCAATATTCAATACCTAAAACTTGAATTGTACTACTTCTTACTGGCTATTACATCAACTTCGAAGCTTCATCTGTGTTCTACTATGGTGATTTTAGTCTGTCAGCATACCGCAGCACGCGACATAGCTTTGCAGACGATAAGTACAACCGTTTCAGAGAGAAGAGCGGCCAATGTGACGATCTGGCTTTAAGTCGATTCGATAACAAATGACGAAAACGTGCGTATTTCTCAGGTTTTACTACATATGAACACTTTTCACATTCTCCCGTGCAACCCGGCTGCTAGTCCTCCTTCATGCAAAATCTTAAGTTCCTAGCTCGTGTCCAAGGCACCAAAGAAGGGTAAAAAGTCAATAACCGATACCTAAAACTTGAATTGTACTACTTCTTACTGGCTATTACATCAACTTAGAAGCATCATCTGTGTTCTACTATGGTGCTTTTAGTGTCTCCGCATACCGCAGCACGCGACATAGCTTTGCAGACGATAAGTACAACCGTTTCAGAGAGAAGAGTGGAAAATGTGACGATCTGGCTTTAAGTCAATTCGATAACAAATGACGAAAACGGACGGATGTCTCAGGTTTTTACTACATATGAACACTTTTCACATTCTCCCGTGCAACTGGGCTGCTAGTCCTCCTTTTATGCAGAATCTTAAAGTCCTAGCTCATGTCCAAGGCACCAAAACCAGCTAAAAAGTCAATAATCAATACCTAAAACTTGAATTGTACTACTTCTTACTGGCTATTACATCAACTTAGAAGCTTCATCTGTGTTCTACTACGGTGCTTTTAGTTTCTCCGCATACCGCAGCACGCGACATAGTTTTGCAGACGATAAGTACAACCGTTTCAGAGAGAAGAGCGGCCAATATGACGATGTGGCTTTAAGTCGATTCGATAACAAATGACGAAAACGGACGGATGTCTCATTTTTTTACTACATATGAACATTTTTCACATTCCCCCGTGCAACTCGGCTGCTAGTCCTCCTTTCATGCAGAATCTTAAGGTCCTAGCTCATGTCCACGGCACCAAAGCCAACTAAAAGGTCAATATTCAATACCTAAAACTTGAATTGTACTGCTTCTTACTGGCTATTAAATCAACTTAGAAGCTTGATCTGTATTCTACTATGGTGCTTTTAGTGTCTCAGCATATCGCAGCACGCGACATAGCTTTGCAGACGATAAGTACAACCGTTTCAGAGAGAAGAGCGGCCAATGTGACGATCTGGCTTTAAGTCGATTCGCTAACAAATGACGAAAAAGGACGGATTTCTCAGGTTATTACTACATATGAACACTTTTCACATTCTCCCGTGCAACTCGGCTGCTAGTCCTCCTTTCATGCAGAATCTTAAGGTCCTACAACATGTCCATGGCACCAAAGCCAGCTAAAAAGTCAATAACCGATACCTAAAACTTGAATTGTACTTCTTCTTACTGGCTATTACATCATCTTAGAAGCTTCATCTGTGTTCTACTATGGTGCTTTTAGTGTCTCCGAATACCGCAGTACGCGACATAGCTTTGCAGACGATAAGTACAACCGTTTCAGAGAGAAGAGCGGCCAATGTGACGATCTGGCTTTAAGTCGATTCGATAACAAATGACGAAAACTGACGGATTTCTCAGGTTTTTATTACATATGAACACTTTTCACATTCTCCCGTGCAACTCGGCTGCTTGTCCTCCTTTTATGCAGAATCTTAAGGTCCTAGCTCATGTCCAAGGCACCAAAGCTAGCTAAAAAGTCAATAATCGATTCCTAAAACTTGAATTGTACTACTTCTTACTGGCTATTACATCAACTTAGAAGCTTCATCTGTGTTCTACTGTGGTGATTTTAGTGTCTCCGCATACCGCAGCACGTGACATAGCTTTTCAGACGATAAGTACAATCGTTCAGAGAGAAGAGCGGCCAATGTGACGATCTGGCTTTAAGTCGATTCGCTAACAAATGACGAAAAACGACGGATTTCTCAGGTTATTACTACATATGAACACTTTTCACATTCTCCCGTGCAACTCGGCTGCTAGTCCTCCTCTCATGCAGAATCTTAAGGTCCTAGCTCATGTCCAAGGCACCAAAGCCAGCTAAAAGGTCCATATTCAATACCTAAAACTTGAATAGTACTACTTCTTACTGGCTATTACATCAACTTAGAAGCTTGATCTGTGGTCTACTATGGCGCTTTTAGTGTCTCAGCATCCCGCAGCACGCGACATAGCTTTGCAGACGATAAGCACAACCGTTTCAAAGAGAAGAGCGGCCAATGTGACGATCTGGCTTTAAGTCAATTCGATAACAAATGACGAAAACGGACCGATGTCTTAGGTTTTTACTACATATGAACACTTTTCACATTCTCCCGTGCAACTCGGCTGCTAGTCCTCCTTTTATGCAGAATCTTAACGTCCTAGCTCATGTCCAAGGCACCAAAGTCATCTAAAAAGTCAATAATCGATACCTAAAACTTGAATTGGACTACTTCTTACTGGCTATTACATCAACTTTGAAGCTTCATCTGTGTTCTATTATGGTGCTTTTCCTGTTTCCGCCTACGGCAACACGCGACATAGCTTTGCAGTCGATAAGTACAACCGTTTCAGAGAGAAGAGCGGCCAATGTGACGATCTGGCTTTAAGTCGATTCGATAACAAATGACGAAAACGGACGGATTTCTCAGGTTTGTACTACATATGAACAGTTTTCACATTCTCCCGTGCAACTCGGCTGCTAGTCCTCCTTTCATGCAGAATCTTAAGGTCCTAGCTCATGTCCAAGGCACCAAAGCCAGCTAAAAAGTCAATAACCGATACCTAAAACTTGAATTGTACTTCTTCTTACTGGTTATTACATCATCTTAGAAGCTTCATCTGTGTTCTACTATGGTGCATTTAGTGTCTCCGAATACCGCAGTACGCGACATAGCTTTGCAGACGATAAGTACAACCGTTTCAGAGAGAAGAGCGGCCAATGTGACGATCTGGCTTTAAGTCGATTCGATAACAAATGACGAAAACGGACGGATTTCTCAGGTTTTTACTACATATGAACACTTTTCACATTCTCCCGTGCAACTCGGCTGTTAGTCCTCCTTTCATGCTGAATCTTAAGGTATTAGCACATGTCCAAGGCACCAAAGCCAGCAAAAAGGTCAATATTCAATACGTAAAACTTGAATTGTACTACTTCTTACTGGCTATTACATCAACTTAGAAGCTTCATCTGTGTTCTACTGTGGTGATTTTAGTGTATCCGCATACCGCAGCACGTGACATAGCTTTGCAGACGACAAGTACAACCGTTTCAGAGAGAAGAGCGGTCAATGTGACGATCTGGCTTTAAGTCGATTCGATAACAAATGACGAAAACGGACGGATTTCTAAGGTTTTTACTACATATGAACACTTTTCACATTCTCCCGTGAAACTCGGCTGCTAGTCCTCCTTTCATGCAGAATATTAAGGTCCTAGCTCATGTCCAAGGCACCAAAACCAGCTAAAAAGTCAATAATCAATACCTAAAGCTTGAATTGTACTACTTCTTACTGGCTATTACATCAACTTAGAAGCTTCATCTGTGTTCTACTACGGTGCTTTTAGTTTCTCCGCATACCGCAGCACGCGACATAGTTTTGCAGACGATAAGTACAACCGTTTCAGAGAGAAGAGCGGCCAATGTGACGATCTGGCTTTAAGTCGATTCGATAACAAATGACGAAAACGGACGGAAGTCTCATTTTTTTACTACATATGAACATTTTTCACATTCCCCCGTGCAACTCGGCTGCTAGTCCTCCTTTCATGCAGAATCTTAAGGTCCTAGCTCATGTCCACGGCACCAAAGCCAACTAAAAGGTCAATATTCAATACCTAAAACTTGAATTGTACTGCTTCTTACTGGCTATTAAATCAACTTAGAAGCTTGATCTGTATTCTACTATGGTGCTTTTAGTGTCTCAGCATATCGCAGCACGCGACATAGTTTTGCAGACGATAAGTACAACCGTTTCAGAGAGAAGAGCGGCCAATGTGACGATCTGGCTTTAAGTCGGTTCGATAACAAATGACGAAAAAGGACGGATTTCTCAGGTTATTACTACATATGAACACTTTTCACATTCTCCCGTGCAACTCGGCTGCTAGTCCTCCTTTCATGCAGAATCTTAACGTCCTAGCTCATGTCCAAGGCACCAATGCCAGCTAAAAAGTCAATATTCGATACCTAAAACTTGAATTGTACTACTTCTTATTGGGTATTACATCAACTTAGAAGCTTCATCTGTGTTCTATCAAGGTGCTTTTAGTGTCTCCACATACCGCAGCACGTGACATAGCTTTGCCGACGATAAGTACAACCGTTTCAGTGAGAAGAGCGGCCAATGTGACGATCTGGCTTTAAGTCAATTCGATAACAAATGACGAAAACGGACGGATTTCTCAGGTTTTTACTACATATGAACACTTTTCACATTCTCCCGTGCAGCTCGGCTGCTAGTCCTCCTTTCATGCAGAATCTTGAGGTCCTAGCTCAAGTCCAAGGCACAATAGCCAGCTAAAAGGTCAATATTCAATACCTAAAACTTGAATTGTACTACTTCTTACTGGCTATTACATCAACTTCGAAGCTTCATCTGTGTTCTACTATGGTGATTTTAGTGTGTCAGCATACCGCAGCACGCGACATAGCTTTGCAGACGATAAGTACAACCGTTTCAGAGAGAAGAGCGGCCAATGTGACGATCTGGCTTTAAGTCGATTCGATAACTAATGACGAAAACGTGCGTATTTCTCAGGTTTTACTACATATGAACACTTTTCACATTCTCCCGTGCAACCCGGCTGCTAGTCCTCCTTCATGCAAAATCTTAAGTTCCTAGCTCGTGTCCAAGGCACCAAAGAAGGGTAAAAAGTCAATAACCGATACCTAAAACTTGAATTGTACTACTTCTTACTGGCTATTACATCAACTTAGAAGCATCATCTGTGTTCTACTATGGTGCTTTTAGTGTCTCCGCATACCGCAGCACGCGACATAGCTTTGCAGACGATAAGTACAACCGTTTCAGAGAGAAGAGTGGAAAATGTGACGATCTGGCTTTAAGTCAATTCGATAACAAATGACGAAAACGGACGGATGTCTCAGGTTTTTACTACATATGAACACTTTTCACATTCTCCCGTGCAACTGGGCTGCTAGTCCTCCTTTTATGCAGAATCTTAAAGTCCTAGCTCATGTCCAAGGCACCAAAACCAGCTAAAAAGTCAATAATCAATACCTAAAACTTGAATTGTACTACTTCTTACTGGCTATTACATCAACTTAGAAGCTTCATCTGTGTTCTACTACGGTGCTTTTAGTTTCTCCGCATACCGCAGCACGCGACATAGTTTTGCAGACGATAAGTACAACCGTTTCAGAGAGAAGAGCGGCCAATATGACGATGTGGCTTTAAGTCGATTCGATAACAAATGACGAAAACGGACGGATGTCTCATTTTTTTACTACATATGAACATTTTTCACATTCCCCCGTGCAACTCGGCTGCTAGTCCTCCTTTCATGCAGAATCTTAAGGTCCTAGCTCATGTCCACGGCACCAAAGCCAACTAAAAGGTCAATATTCAATACCTAAAACTTGAATTGTACTGCTTCTTACTGGCTATTAAATCAACTTAGAAGCTTGATCTGTATTCTACTATGGTGCTTTTAGTGTCTCAGCATATCGCAGCACGCGACATAGCTTTGCAGACGATAAGTACAACCGTTTCAGAGAGAAGAGCGGCCAATGTGACGATCTGGCTTTAAGTCGATTCGCTAACAAATGACGAAAAAGGACGGATTTCTCAGGTTATTACTACATATGAACACTTTTCACATTCTCCCGTGCAACTCGGCTGCTAGTCCTCCTTTCATGCAGAATCTTAAGGTCCTACCACATGTCCATGGCACCAAAGCCAGCTAAAAAGTCAATAACCGATACCTAAAACTTGAATTGTACTTCTTCTTACTGGCTATTACATCATCTTAGAAGCTTCATCTGTGTTCTACTATGGTGCTTTTAGTGTCTCCGAATACCGCAGTACGCGACATAGCTTTGCAGACGATAAGTACAACCGTTTCAGAGAGAAGAGCGGCCAATGTGACGATCTGGCTTTAAGTCGATTCGATAACAAATGACGAAAACTGACGGATTTCTCAGGTTTTTATTACATATGAACACTTTTCACATTCTCCCGTGCAACTTGGCTGCTTGTCCTCCTTTTATGCAGAATCTTAAGGTCCTAGCTCATGTCCAAGGCACCAAAGCTAGCTAAAAAGTCAATAATCGATTCCTAAAACTTGAATTGTACTACTTCTTACTGGCTATTACATCAACTTAGAAGGTTCATCTGTGTTCTACTGTGGTGATTTTAGTGTCTCCGCATACCGCAGCACGTGACATAGCTTTTCAGACGATAAGTACAATCGTTCAGAGAGAAGAGCGGCCAATGTGACGATCTGGCTTTAAGTCGATTCGCTAACAAATGACGAAAAACGACGGATTTCTCAGGTTATTACTACATATGAACACTTTTCACATTCTCCCGTGCAACTCGGCTGCTATTCCTCCTCTCATGCAGAATCTTAAGGTCCTAGCTCATGTCCAAGGCACCAAAGCCAGCTAAAAGGTCCATATTCAATACCTAAAACTTGAATAGTACTACTTCTTACTGGCTATTACATCAACTTAGAAGCTTGATCTGTGGTCTACTATGGCGCTTTTAGTGTCTCAGCATCCCGCAGCACGCGACATAGCTTTGCAGACGATAAGCACAACCGTTTCAAAGAGAAGAGCGGCCAATGTGACGATCTGGCTTTAAGTCAATTCGATAACAAATGACGAAAACGGACCGATGTCTTAGGTTTTTACTACATATGAACACTTTTCACATTCTCCCGTGCAACTCGGCTGCTAGTCCTCCTTTTATGCAGAATCTTAACGTCCTAGCTCATGTCCAAGGCACCAAAGCCATCTAAAAAGTCAATAATCGATACCTAAAACTTGAATTGGACTACTTCTTACTGGCTATTACATCAACTTTGAAGCTTCATCTGTGTTCTATTATGGTGCTTTTCCTGTTTCCGCCTACGGCAACACGCGACATAGCTTTGCAGTCGATAAGTACAACCGTTTCAGAGAGAAGAGCGGCCAATGTGACGATCTGGCTTTAAGTCGATTCGATAACAAATGACGAAAACGGACGGATTTCTCAGGTTTGTACTACATATGAACAGTTTTCACATTCTCCCGTGCAACTCGGCTGCTAGTCCTCCTTTCATGCAGAATCTTAAGGTCCTAGCTCATGTCCAAGGCACCAAAGCCAGCTAAAAAGTCAATAACCGATACCTAAAACTTGAATTGTACTTCTTCTTACTGGTTATTACATCATCTTAGAAGCTTCATCTGTGTTCTACTATGGTGCATTTAGTGTCTCCGAATACCTCAGTACGCGACATAGCTTTGCAGACGATAAGTACAACCGTTTCAGAGAGAAGAGCGGCCAATGTGACGATCTGGCTTTAAGTCGATTCGATAACAAATGACGAAAACGGACGGATTTCTCAGGTTTTTACTACATATGAACACTTTTCACATTCTCCCGTGCAACTCGGCTGTTAGTCCTCCTTTCATGCTGAATCTTAAGGTATTAGCACATGTCCAAGGCACCAAAGCCAGCAAAAAGGTCAATATTCAATACGTAAAACTTGAATTGTACTACTTCTTACTGGCTATTACATCAACTTAGAAGCTTCATCTGTGTTCTACTGTGGTGATTTTAGTGTATCCGCATACCGCAGCACGTGACATAGCTTTGCAGACGACAAGTACAACCGTTTCAGAGAGAAGAGCGGTCAATGTGACGATCTGGCTTTAAGTCGATTCGATAACAAATGACGAAAACGGACGGATTTCTAAGGTTTTTATTACATATGAACACTTTTCACATTCTCCCGTGAAACTCGGCTGCTAGTCCTCCTTTCATGCAGAATATTAAGGTCCTAGCTCATGTCCAAGGCACCAAAACCAGCTAAAAAGTCAATAATCAATACCTAAAGCTTGAATTGTACTACTTCTTACTGGCTATTACATCAACTTAGAAGCTTCATCTGTGTTCTACTACGGTGCTTTTAGTTTCTCCGCATACCGCAGCACGCGACATAGTTTTGCAGACGATAAGTACAACCGTTTCAGAGAGAAGAGCGGCCAATGTGACGATCTGGCTTTAAGTCGATTCGATAACAAATGACGAAAACGGACGGATGTCTCATTTTTTTACTACATATGAACATTTTTCACATTCTCCCGTGCAACTCGGCTGCTAGTCCTCCTTTCATGCAGAATCTTAAGGTCCTAGCTCAAGTCCAAGGCACCAAAGCCAGCTAAAAGGTCAATATTCAATACCTAAAACTTGAATTGTACTACTTCTTACTGGCTATTACATCAACTTAGAAGCTTGATCTGTATTCTACTATTGTGCTTAAGTACAACCGTTTCAGAGAGAAAGGCGGCCAATGTGACGATCTGGCTTTAAGTCGATTCGATAACAAATGACGAAAACGGACGGATTTCTCAGGTTTTTACTACATATGAACACTTTTCACATTCTCCCGTGCAACTCGGCTGCTAGTCCTCCTTTCATGCTGAATCTTAAGGTAACAGCTCATGTCCAAGGCACCAAAGACAGCTAAAAAGTCAATAATCGATACCTAAAACTTGAATTGTACTACTTCCTACTGGATATTACATCAACTTAGAAGCTACTTCTGTGTTCTACTGTGGTGCTTTTAGTGTCTCCGAATACCGCAGTACGCGACATAGCTTTGCAGACGATAAGTACAACCGTTTCAGAGAGAAGAGCGGCCAATGTGACGATCTGGCTTTAAGTCGATTCGATAACAAATGACGAAAACGGACGGATGTCTCAGGTTTTTACTACATATGAACACTTTTCACATTCTCCCGTGCAACTCGGCTGCTAGTCCTCCTTTCATGCAGAATCTTAAGGTCCTAGCTCATGTCCAAGGCACCAAAGCCAGGTCAAAGTTCAATATTCAATACCTATAACTTGAATTGTACTACCTCTTACTGGCTATTACATCAACTTTGAAGCTTCATCTGTGTTCTACTATGGTGCTTGTAGTGTCTCCGAATACCGCAGCACGCGACAGAGCTTTGCAGACGATAAGTACAACCGTTTCAGAGAGAAGAGCGGCCAATGTGTCGATATGGCTTTAAGTCGATGCGATAACAAATGACGAAAACGGACGTATTTCTCAGGTTTTTAATACATATGAACACTTTTCACATTCTCCCGTGCAACTCGGCTGCTAGTCCTCCTTTCATGCAGAATCTTAAGGTCCTAGCTCATGTCCAAGGCACCAAAGCCAGCTAAAAAGTCAATAATCGATACCTAAAACTTGAATTGGACTACTTCTTACTGGCTATGACATCAACTTAGAAGCTTCATCTGTGTTCTATTATGGTGCTTTTCCTGTTTCCGCCTACGGCAACACGCGACATAGCTTTGCAGACGATAAGTACAACCATTTCAGAGAGAAGATCGGCCAATGTGACGATCTGGCTTTAAGTCGATTCGATAACAAATGACGAAAACGGACGGATTTCTCTGGTTTTTACTACATATGAACACTTTTCACATTCTCCCGTGCAACTCGGCTACTAGTCCTCCTTTCATGCAGAATCTTAAGGTCCTAGCTCATGTCCAAGGCACCAAAGCCAGCTAAAAAGTCAATAACCGATACATAAAACTTGAAATGACTACTTCTTACTGGCTATTACATCAACTTACAAGCTTCATCTGTGTTCTACTACGGTGCTTTTCCTGTTTCCGCCTACGGCAACACGCGACATAGCTTTGCAGACGATAAGTACAACCGTTTCAGAGAGAAGATCGGCCAATGTGACGATCTGGCTTTTAAGTCGATTCGATAACAAATGACGAAAACGGACGGATTTCTCAGGTTTTTACTACATATGAACACTTTTCACATTCTCCCGTGCAACTCGGCTGCTAGTCCTCCTTTCATGCAGAATCTTAAAGTCCTAGCTCATGTCCAAGGCACCAAAGCCAGCTAAAAAGTCAATAACCGATACCTAAAACTTGAATTGTACTACTTCTTACTGGCTATTACATCATTTTAGAAGCTTCATCTGTGTTCTACTATGGTGCTTTTAGTGTCTCCGAATACCGCAGTACGCGACATAGCTTTGCAGACGACAAGTACAACCGTTTCAGAGAGAAGAGCGGCCAATGTGACGATCTGGCTTTAAGTCGATTCGACAACAAATGACGAAAACGGACGGATTTCTAAGGTTTTTACTACATATAATCACTTTTCACATTCTCCCGTGCAACTCGGCTGCTAGTCCTCCTTTCATGCAGAATCTTAAGGTCCTAGCTCATGTCCAAGGCACCAAAGCCAGCTATAAGGTCAATATTCAATACCTATAACTTGAATTGTACTACCTCTTACTGTTTATTACATCAACTTAGAAGCTTCATCTGTGTTCTACTATGGTGCTTGTAGTGTCTCAGCATACCGCAGCACGCGACAGAGCTTTGCAGACGATAAGTACAACCGTTTCAGAGAGAAGAGCGGCCAATGTGTCGATATGGCTTTAAGTCGATGCGATAACAAATGACGAAAACGGACGGATTTCTCAGGTTTTTTCTACATATGAACACTTTTCACATTCTCCCGTGCAACTCGGCTGCTAGTAATCCTTTCATGCAGAATCTTAAGGTCCCAGCTCATGTCCAAGGCACCAAAGCCAGCTAAAAAGTCAATAACCGATACATAAAACTTGAATTGGACTACTTCTTACTGGCTATTACATCAACTTAGAAGCTTCATCTGTGTTCTATTATGGTGCGTTTCCTGTTTCCGCCTACGGCAACACGCGACATAGCTTTGCAGACGATAAGTACAACCGTTTCAGAGAGAAGATCGGCCAATGTGACGATCTGGCTTTTAAGTCGATTCGATAACAAATGACGAAAACGGACGGATTTCTCTGGTTTTTACTACATATGAACACTTTTCACATTCTCCCGTGCAACTCGGCTGCTAGTCCTCCTTTCATGCAGAATCTTAAGGTCCTAGCTCATGTCCAAGGCACCAAAGCCAGCTAAAAAGTCAATAACCGATACCTAAAACTTGAATTGTACTACTTCTTACTGGCTATTACATCATTTTAGAAGCTTCATCTGTGTTCTACTATGGTGCTTTTAGTGTCTCCGAATACCGCAGTACGCGACATAGTTTTGCAGACGATAAGTACAACCGTTTCAGAGAGAAGAGCGGCCAATGTGACGATCTGGCTTTAAGTCGATTCGATAACAAATGACGAAAACAGACGGATTTCTCAGGTTTTTACTACATATGAACACTTTTCACATTCTCCCGTGCAACTTGGCTGCTAGTCCTCCTTTCATGCAGAATCTAAAGGTCCTAGCTCATGTCCAAGGCACCAAAGCCAGCTAAAAAGTCAATAATCAATACCTAAAACTTGAATTGTACTACTTCTTACTGGCTAATACATCAACTTAGAAGCTTCATCTGTGTTCTAGTACGGTGCTTTTAGTTTCTCCGCATACCGCAGCACGCGACATAGTTTTGCAGACGATAAGTACAACCGTTTCAGAGAGAAGAGCGGCCAATGTGACGATGTGGCTTTAAGTCGATTCGATAAAAAATGACGAAAACGGACGGATGTCTCAGGTTTTTACTACATATGAAAACTTTTCACATTCTCCCGTGCAACTGGGCTGCTAGTCCTCCTTTCATGCAGAATCTTAAGGTCCTAGCTCATGTCCAAGGCACCAAAGCCAGCTAAAAAGTCAATAATCAATACCTAAAACTTGAATTGTATAAATTCTTACTGGGTATTACATCAACTTACAAGCTTCATCTGTGTTCTACTATGGTGCTTTTAGTGTCTCCGCATACCGCAGCACGCGACATAGCTTTGCAGACGATAAGTACAAGCGTTTCAGGGAGAAGAGCGGCCAATGTGACGATCTGGCTTTAAGTCGATTCGATAACCAATGACGAAAACAGACGTATTTCTCATTTTTTTACTACATTTGAACACTTTTCACATTCTCTCATGCAACTCGGCTGCTAGTCCTCCTTTCATGCAGAATATTAAGGTCCTAGCTCATGTCCAAGGCACCAAAGCCAGCTAAAAATTCAATATTCAATACCCAAAACTTGAATTGTACTACTTCTTACTGGCTATTACATCAACTTAGAAGCTTCATCTGTGTTCTACTATGGTGCTTTTAGTGTCTCAGCATACCGCAGCACGCGACATAGCTTTGCAGACGATAAGTACAACCGTTTCAGAGAGAAGAGCGGCCAATGTGACGATCTGGCTTTAAGTCGATTCAATAACAAATGACGAAAACGGACGGATGTCTCAGGTTTTAACTGCATATGAACACTTTTCACATTCTCCCGTGCAACTCGGCTGCTAGTCCTCCTTTCATGCAGAGTCTTAAGGTCCTAGCTCATGTCCAAGGCACCAAAGCCAGCTAAAAAGTCAATAATCGATACATAAAACTTGAATTGGACTACTTCTTACTGGCTATTACATCAACTTAGAAGCTTCATCTGTGTTCTATTATGGTGCTTTTCCTGTTTCCGCCTACGGCAACACGCGACATAGCTTTGCAGACGATAAGTACAACCGTTTCAGAGAGAAGATCGGCCAATGTGACGATCTGGCTTTTAAGTCGATTCGATAACAAATGACGAAAACGGACGGATTTCTCTGGTTTTTACTACATATGAACACTTTTCACATTCTCCCGTGCAACTCGGCTGCTAGTCCTCCTTTCATGCAGAATCTTAAGGTCCTAGCTCATGTCCAAGGCACCAAAGCCAGCTAAAAAGTCAATAACCGATACATAAAACTTGAATTGGACTACTCCTTACTGGCTATTACATCAACTTAGAAGCTTCATCTGTGTTCTATTATGGTGCTTTTCCTGTTTCCGCCTACGGCAACACGCGACATAGCTTTGCAGACGATAAGTACAACCGTTTCAGAGAGAAGATCGGCCAATGTGACGATCTGGCTTTTAAGTCGATTCGATAATAAATGACGAAAACAGACGGATTTCTCAGGTTTTTACTACATATGAACACTTTTCACATTCTCCCGTGCAACTCGGCTGCTAGTCCTCCTTTCATGCAGAATCTTAAGGTCCTAGCTCATGTCCAAGGCACCAAAGCCAGCTAAAAAGTCAATAACCGATACCTAAAACTTGAATTGTACTACTTCTTACTGGCTATTACATCTTTTTAGAAGCTTCATCTGTGTTCTACTATGGTGCTTTTAGTGTCTCCGTATACCGCAGTACGCGACATAGCTTTGCAGACGATAAGTACAACCGTTTCAGAGAGAAGAGCGGCCAATGTGACGATCTGGCTTTAAGTCGATTCGATAACAAATGACGAAAACGGACGGATTTCTCAGGTTTTTACTACATATAAACACTTTTCACATTCTCCCGTGCAACTCGGCTGCTAGTCCTCCATTCATGCAGAATCTTAAGGTCCTAGCTCATGTCCAAGGCACCAAAGCCAGCTAAAAAGTCAATAATCAATACCTAAAACTTGAATTGTACTGCTTCTTACTGGCTATTACATCAACTTAGAAGCTTCATCTGTGTTCTACTACGGTGCTTTTACTTTCTCCGCATGCCGCAGCACGCGACATAGTTTTGCAGACGATAAGTACAACCGTTTCAGAGAGAAGAGCGGCCAATGTGACGATCTGGCTTTAAGACGATTCGATAACAAATGACGAAAACAGACGGATTTCTCAGGTTTTTACTACATATGAACACTTTTCACATTCTCCCGTGCAACTTGGCAGCTAGTCCTCCTTTCATGCAGAATCTTAAGGTCCTAGCTCATGTCCAAGGCACCAAAGCCAGCTAAAAAGTCAATAATCAATACCTGAAACTTGAATTGTACTACTTCTTACTGGCTAATACATCAACTTAGAAGCTTCATCTGTGTTCTACTACGGTGCTTTTAGTTTCTCCGCATACCGCAGCACGCGACATAGTTTTGCAGACGATAAGTACAACCGTTTCAGAGAGAAGAGCGGCCAATGTGACGATGTGGCTTTAAGTCGATTCGATAACAAATGACGAAAACGGACGGATGTCTCATTTTGTTACTACATATGAACACTTTTCACATTCTCCCGTGCAACTCGGCTGCTAGTCCTCCTTTCATGCAGAATCTTAAGGTCCTAGCTCATGTCCAAGGCACCAAAGCCAGCTAAAAGGTCAATATTCAATACCTAAAACTTGAATTGTACTACTTCTTACTGGCTATTACATCACCTTAGAAGCGTGATCTGTGTTCTACTATGGTGCTTTTAGTGTCTCAGCATACCGCAGCACGCGACAGAGCTTTGCAGACGATAAGTACAACCGTTTCAGAGAGAAGAGCGGCCAATGTGTCGATCTGGCTTTAAGTCGATTCGATAACAAATGACGAAAACGGACGGATTTCTCAGGTTTTTACTACATTTGAACACTTTTCACATTCTCTCATGCAACTCGGCTGCTAGTCCTCCTTTCATGCAGAATATTAAGGTCCTAGCTCATGTCCAAGGCACCAAAGCCAGCTAAAAAGTCAATAATCAATACCTAAAACTTGAATTGTACTAATTCTTACTGGGTATTACATCAACTTACAAGCTTCATCTGTGTTCTACTATGGTGCTTTTAGTGTCTCCGCATACCGCAGCACGCGACATAGCTTTGCAGACGATAAGTACAACCGTTTCAGAGAGAAGAGCGGCCAATGTGACGATCTGGCTTTAAGTCGATTCGATAACCAATGACGAAAGCATACGTATTTCTCAGGTTTTTACTACATTTGAACACTTTTCACATTCTCTCATGCAACTCGGCTGCTAGTCCTCCTTTCATGCAGAATATTAAGGTCCTAGCTCATGTCCAAGGCACCAAAGCCAGCTAAAAATTCGATATTCAATACCTAAAACTTGAATTGTACTACTTCTTACTGGCTATTACATCAACTTAGAAGCTTCATCTGTGTTCTACTATGGTGCTATTAGTGTCTCAGCATACCGCAGCACGCGACATAGCTTTGCAGACGATAAGTACAACCGTTTCAGAGAGAAGAGCGGCCAATGTGACGATCTGGCTTTAAGTCGATTCGATAACAAATGACGAAAACGGACGGATTTCTCTGGTTTTTACTACATATGAACACTTTTCACATTCTCCCGTGCAACTCGGCTACTAGTCCTCCTTTCATGCAGAATCTTAAGGTCCTAGCTCATGTCCAAGGCACCAAAGCCAGCTAAAAAGTCAATAACCGATACATAAAACTTGAAATGACTACTTCTTACTGGCTATTACATCAACTTACAAGCTTCATCTGTGTTCTACTACGGTGCTTTTCCTGTTTCCGCCTACGGCAACACGCGACATAGCTTTGCAGACGATAAGTACAACCGTTTCAGAGAGAAGATCGGCCAATGTGACGATCTGGCTTTTAAGTCGATTCTATAACAAATGACGAAAACGGACGGATTTCTCAGGTTTTTACTACATATGAACACTTTTCACATTCTCCCGTGCAACTCGGCTGCTAGTCCTCCTTTCATGCAGAATCTTAAGATCCTAGCTCATGTCCAAGGCACCAAAGCCAGCTAAAAAGTCAATAACCGATACCTAAAACTTGAATTGTACTACTTCTTACTGGCTATTACATCATTTTAGAAGCTTCATCTGTGTTCTACTATGGTGCTTTTAGTGTCTCCGAATACCGCAGTACGCGACATAGCTTTGCAGACGATAAGTACAACCGTTTCAGAGAGAAGAGCGGCCAATGTGACGATCTGGCTTTAAGTCGATTCGATAACAAATGACGAAAACGGACGGATTTCTCAGGTTTTTACTACATATAATCACTTTTCACATTCTCCCGTGCAACTCGGCTGCTAGTCCTCCTTTCATGCAGAATCTTAAGGTCCTAGCTCATGTCCAAGGCACCAAAGCCAGCTATAAGGTCAATATTCAATACCTATAACTTGAATTGTACCACCTCTTACTGTTTATTACATCAACTTAGAAGCTTCATCTGTGTTCTACTATGGTGCTTGTAGTGTCTCAGCATACCGCAGCACGCGACAGAGCTTTGCAGACGATAAGTACAACCGTTTCAGAGGGAAGAGCGGCCAATGTGTCGATATGGCTTTAAGTCGATGCGATAACAAATGACGAAAACGGACGGATTTCTCAGGTTTTTACTACATATGAACACTTTTCACATTCTCCCTTGCAACTCGGCTGCTAGTAATCCTTTCATGCAGAATCTTAAGGTCCCAGCTCATGTCCAAGGCACCAAAGCCAGCTAAAAAGTCAATAACCGATACATAAAACTTGAATTGGACTACTTCTTACTGGCTATTACATCAACTTAGAAGCTTCATCTGTGTTCTATTATGGTGCTTTTCCTGTTTCCGCCTACGGCAACACGCGACATAGCTTTGCAGACGATAAGTACAACCGTTTCAGAGAGAAGATCGGCCAATGTGACGATCTGGCTTTTAAGTCGATTCGATAACAAATGACGAAAACGGACGGATTTCTCTGGTTTTTACTACATATGAACACTTTTCACATTCTCCCGTGCAACTCGGCTGCTAGTCCTCCTTTCATGCAGAATCTTAAGGTCCTAGCTCATGTCCAAGGCACCAAAGCCAGCTAAAAAGTCAATAACCGATACCTAAAACTTGAATTGTACTACTTCTTACTGGCTATTACAACATTTTAGAAGCTTCATCTGTGTTCTACTATGGTGCTTTTAGTGTCTCCGAATACCGCAGTACGCGACATAGTTTTGCAGACGATAAGTACAACCGTTTCAGAGAGAAGAGCGGCTAATGTGACGATGTGGCTTTAAGTCGATTCGATAACCAATGACGAAAACAGACGTATTTCTCATTTTTTTACTACATTTGAACACTTTTCACATTCTCTCATGCAACTCGGCTGCTAGTCCTCCTTTCATGCAGAATCTTAAGGTCCTAGCTCATGTCCAAGGCACCAAAGCCAGCTAAAAAGTCAATAATCAATACCTAAAACTTGAATTGTATAAATTCTTACTGGGTATTACATCAACTTACAAGCTTCATCTGTGTTCTACTATGGTGCTTTTAGTGTCTCCGCATACCGCAGCACGCGACATAGCTTTGCAGACGATAAGTACAAGCGTTTCAGGGAGAAGAGCGGCCAATGTGACGATCTGGCTTTAAGTCGATTCGATAACCAATGACGAAAACAGACGTATTTCTCATTTTTTTACTACATTTGAACTCTTTTCACATTCTCTCATGCAACTCGGCTGCTAGTCCTCCTTTCATGCAGAATATTAAGGTCCTAGCTCATGTCCGAGGCACCAAAGCCAGCTAAAAATTCAATATTCAATACCCAAAACTTGAATTGTACTACTTCTTACTGGCTATTACATCAACTTAGAAGCTTCATCTGTGTTCTACTATGGTGCTTTTAGTGTCTCAGCATACCGCAGCACGCGACATAGCTTTGCAGACGATAAGTACAACCGTTTCAGAGAGAAGAGCGGCCAATGTGACGATCTGGCTTTAAGTCGATTCAATAACAAATGACGAAAACGGACGGATTTCTCAGGTTTTAACTGCATATGAACACTTTTCACATTCTCCCGTGCAACTCGGCTGCTAGTCCTCCTTTCATGCAGAGTCTTAAGGTCCTAGCTCGTGTCCAAGGCACCAAAGCCAGCTAAAAAGTCAATAATCGATACCTAAAACTTGAATTGTACTACTTCTTACTGGCTATTACATTAACTTAGAAGCTTCATCTGTGTTCTACTATGGTGCTTTTAGTGTCTCCGCATACCGCAGCACGCGACATAGCTTTGCAGACGATAAGTACAACCGTTTCAGAGAGAAGAGCGGCCAATGTGTCGATCTGGCTTTAAGTCGATTCGATAACAAATGACGAAAACGGACGGATTTCTCAGGTTTTTACTACATATGAACACTTTTCACATTCTCGCGTGCAACTCGGCTGCTAGTCCTCCTTTCATGCAGAATCTTAAGGTCCTAGCTCATGTCCAAGGCACCAAAGCCAGCTAAAAAGTCAATAACCGATACATAAAACTTGAATTGGACTACTCTTTACTGGCTATTACATCAACTTAGAAGCTTCATCTGTGTTCTATTATGGTGCTTTTCCTGTTTCCGCCTACGGCAACACGCGACATAGCTTTGCAGACGATAAGTACAACCGTTTCAGAGAGAAGATCGGCCAATGTGACGATCTGGCTTTTAAGTCGATTCGATAATAAATGACGAAAACGGACGGATTTCTCAGGTTTTTACTACATATGAACACTTTTCACATTCTCCCGTGCAACTCGGCTGCTAGTCCTCCTTTCATGCAGAATCTTAAGGTCCTAGCTCATGTCCAAGGCACCAAAGCCAGCTAAAAAGTCAATAACCGATACCTAAAACTTGAATTGTACTACTTCTTACTGGCTATTACATCTTTTTAGAAGCTTCATCTGTGTTCTACTATGGTGCTTTTAGTGTCTCCGAATACCGCAGTACGCGACATAGCTTTGCAGACGATAAGTACAACCGTTTCAGAGAGAAGAGCGGCCAATGTGACGATCTGGCTTTAAGTCGATTCGATAACAAATGACGAAAACGGACGGATTTCTCAGGTTTTTACTACATATGAACACTTTTCACATTCTCCCGTGCAACTCGGCTGCTAGTCCTCCATTCATGCAGAATCTTAAGGTCCTAGCTCATGTCCAAGGCACCAAAGCCAGCTAAAAAGTCAATAATCAATACCTAAAACTTGAATTGTACTGCTTCTTACTGGCTATTACATCAACTTAGAAGCTTCATCTGTGTTCTACTACGGTGCTTTTAGTTTCCCCGCATGCCGCAGCACGCGACATAGTTTTGCAGACGATAAGTACAACCGTTTCAGAGAGAAGAGCGGCCAATGTGACGATCTGGCTTTAAGACGATTCGATAACAAATGACGAAAACAGACGGATTTCTCAGGTTTTTACTACATATGAACACTTTTCACATACTCCCGTGCAACTTGGCAGCTAGTCCTCCTTTCATGCAGAATCTTAAGGTCTTAGCTCATGTCCAAGGCACCAAAGCCAGCTAAAAAGTCAATAATCAATACCTGAAACTTGAATTGTACTACTTCTTACTGGCTAATACATCAACTTAGAAGCTTCATCTGTGTTCTACTACGGTGCTTTTAGTTTCTCCGCATACCGCAGCACGCGACATAGTTTTGCAGACGATAAGTACAACCGTTTCAGAGAGAAGAGCGGCCAATGTGACGATGTGGCTTTAAGTCGATTCGATAACAAATGACGAAAACGGACGGATGTCTCATTTTGTTACTACATATGAACACTTTTCACATTCTCCCGTGCAACTCGGCTGCTAGTCCTCCTTTCATGCAGAATCTTAAGGTCCTAGCTCATGTCCAAGGCACCAAAGCCTGCTAAAAGGTCAATATTCAATACCTAAAACTTGAATTGTACTACTTCTTACTGGCTATTACATCACCCTAGAAGCGTGATCTGTGTTCTACTATGGTGCTTTTAGTGTCTCAGCATACCGCAGCACGCGACAGAGCTTTGCAGACGATAAGTACAACCGTTTCAGAGAGAAGAGCGGCCAATGTGTCGATCTGGCTTTAAGTCGATTCGATAACAAATGACGAAAACGGACGGATTTCTCAGGTTTTTACTACATTTGAACACTTTTCACATTCTCTCACGCAACTCGGCTGCTAGTCCTCCTTTCATGCAGAATATTAAGGTCCTAGCTCATGTCCAAGGCACCAAAGCCAGCTAAAAAGTCAATAATCAATACCTAAAACTTGAATTGTACTAATTCTTACTGGGTATTACATCAACTTACAAGCTTGATCTGTGTTCTACTATGGTGCTTTTAGTGTCTCCGCATACCGCAGCACGCGACATAGCTTTGCAGACGATAAGTACAAGCGTTTCAGAGAGAAGAGCGGCCAATGTGACGATCTGGCTTTAAGTCGATTCGATAACCAATGACGAAAGCATACGTATTTCTCAGGTTTTTACTACATTTGAACACTTTTCACATTCTCTTATGCAACTCGGCTGCTAGTCCTCCTTTCATGCAGAATATTAAGGTCCTAGCTCATGTCCAAGGCACCAAAGCCAGCTAAAAATTCAATATTCAATACCTAAAACTTGAATTGTACTACTTCTTACTGGCTATTACATCAACTTAGAAGCTTCATCTGTGTTCTACTATGGTGCTTTTAGTGTCTCAGCATACCGCAGCACGCGACATAGCTTTGCAGACGATAAGTACAACCGTTTCAGAGAGAAGAGCGGCCATTGTGACGATCTGGCTTTAAGTCGATTCGATAACAAATGACGAAAACGGACGGATGTCTCAGGTTTTAACTGCATATGAACACTTTTCACATTCTCCCGTGCAACTCGGCTGCTAGTCCTCCTTTCATGCAGAATCTTAAGGTCCTAGCTCATGTCCAAGGCACCAAAGCCAGCTAAAAAGTCAATAATCGATACCTAAAACTTGAATTGTACTCCTTCTTACTGGCTATTCCATTAACTTAGAAGCTTCATCTGTGTTCTACTATGGTGCTTTTAGTGTCTCCGCATACCGCAGCACGCGACATAGCTTTGCAGACGATAAGTACAACCGTTTCAGAGAGAAGAGCGGCCAATGTGTCGATCTGGCTTTAAGTCGATTCGATAACAAATGACGAAAACGGACGGATTTCTCAGGTTTTTACTACATATGAACACTTTTCACATTCTCCCGTGCAACTCGGCTGCTAGTCCTCCTTTCATGCAGAATCTTAAGGTCCTAGCTCATGTCCAAGGCACCAAAGCCAGCTAAAAAGTCAATAACCGATACCTAAAACTTGAATTGTACTACTTCTTACTGGCTATTACATCATTTTAGAAGCTTCATCTGTGTTCTACTATGGTGCTTTTAGTGTCTCCGAATACCGCAGTACGCGACATAGCTTTGCAGACGATAAGTACAACCGTTTCATAGAGAAGAGCGGCCAATGTGACGATCTGGCTTTAAGTCGATTCGATAACAAATGACGAAAACGGACGGATTTCTCAGGTTTTTACTACATATGAACACTTTTCACAATCTCCCGTGCAACTCGGCTGCTAGTCCTCCTTTCATGCAGAATCTTAAGGTCCTAGCTCATGTCCAAGGCACCAAAGCCAGCTAAAAAGTCAATAATCAATACCTAAAACTTGAATTGTACTGCTTCTTACTGGCTATTACATCAACTTAGAAGCTTCATCTGTGTTCTACTACGGTGCTTTTAGTTTCTCCGCATGCCGCAGCACGCGACATAGTTTTGCAGACGATAAGTACAACCGTTTCAGAGAGAAGAGCGGCCAATGTGACGATGTGGCTTTAAGTCGATTCGATAACAAATGACGAAAACGGACGGATGTCTCAGGTTTTTACTACATATGAACACTTTTCACATTCTCCCGTGCAACTCGGCTGCTAGTCCTCCTTTCATGCAGAATCTTAAGGTCCTAGCTCATGTCCAAGGCACCAAAGCCAGCTAAAAATTCAATAATCAATACCTAAAACTTGAATTGTACTAATTCTTACTGGGTATTACATCAACTTAGAAGCTTCATCTGTGTTTTACTATGGTGCTTTTAGTGTCTCCGCATACCGCAGCACGCGACATAGCTTTGCAGACGATAAGTACAAGCGTTTCAGAGAGAAGAGCGGCCAATGTGGCGATCTGGCTTTAAGTCGATTCGATAACCAATGACGAAAACAGACGTATTTCTCAGGTTTTTACTACATTTGAACACTTTTCACATTCTCTCATGCAACTCGGCTGCTAGTCCTCCTTTCATGCAGAATATTAAGGTCCTAGCTCATGTCCAAGAAACCAAAGCCAGATAAAAAGTCAATATTCGATACCTAAAACATGAATTGTACTACTTCTTACTGGCTATTACATCAACTTAGAAGCTTCATCTGTGTTCTACTATGGTGCTTTTAGTGTCTCAGCATACCGCAGCACGCGACATAGCTTTGCAGACGATAAGTACAACCGTTTCAGAGAGAAGAGCGGCCAATGTGACGATCTGGCTTTAAGTCGATTCGATAACAAATGACGAAAACGGACGGATTTCTCAGGTTTTTACTACATATGAACACTTTTCACATTCTCCCGTGCAACTCGGCTGCTAGTCCTCCATTCATGCAGAATCTTAAGGTCCTAGCTCATGTCCAAGGCACCAAAGCCAGCTAAAAAGTCAATAATCAATACCTAAAACTTGAATTGTACTGCTTCTTACTGGCTATTACATCAACTTAGAAGCTTCATCTGTGTTCTACTACGGTGCTTTTAGTTTCTCCGCATGCCGCAGCACGCGACATAGTTTTGCAGACGATAAGTACAACCGTTTCAGAGAGAAGAGCGGCCAATGTGACGATCTGGCTTTAAGACGATTCGATAACAAATGACGAAAACAGACGGATTTCTCAGGTTTTTACTACATATGAACACTTTTCACATTCTCCCGTGCAACTTGGCAGCTAGTCCTCCTTTCATGCAGAATCTTAAGGTCCTAGCTCATGTCCAAGGCACCAAAGCCAGCTAAAAAGTCAATAATCAATACCTGAAACTTGAATTGTACTACTTCTTACTGGCTAATACATCAACTTAGAAGCTTCATCTGTGTTCTACTACGGTGCTTTTAGTTTCTCCGCATACCGCAGCACGCGACATAGTTTTGCAGACGATAAGTACAACCGTTTCAGAGAGAAGAGCGGCCAATGTGACGATGTGGCTTTAAGTCGATTCGATAACAAATGACGAAAACGGACGGATGTCTCATTTTGTTACTACATATGAACACTTTTCACATTCTCCCGTGCAACTCGGCTGCTAGTCCTCCTTTCATGCAGAATCCTAAGGTCCTAGCTCATGTCCAAGGCACCAAAGCCAGCTAAAAGGTCAATATTCAATACCTAAAACTTGAATTGTACTACTTCTTACTGGCTATTACATCACCTTAGAAGCGTGATCTGTGTTCTACTATGGTGATTTTAGTGTCTCAGCATACCGCAGCACGCGACAGAGCTTTGCAGACGATAAGTACAACCGTTTCAGAGAGAAGAGCGGCCAATGTGTCGATCTGGCTTTAAGTCGATTCGATAACAAATGACGAAAACGGACGGATTTCTCAGGTTTTTACTACATTTGAACACTTTTCACATTCTCTCATGCAACTCGGCTGCTAGTCCTCCTTTCATGCAGAATATTAAGGTCCTAGCTCATGTCCAAGGCACCAAAGCCAGCTAAAAAGTCAATAATCAATACCTAAAACTTGAATTGTACTAATTCTTACTGGGTATTACATCAACTTACAAGCTTCATCTGTGTTCTACTATGGTGCTTTTAGTGTCTCCGCATACCGCAGCACGCGACATAGCTTTGCAGACGATAAGTACAAGCGTTTCAGAGAGAAGAGCGGCCAATGTGACGATCTGGCTTTAAGTCGATTCGATAACCAATGACGAAAGCATACGTATTTCTCAGGTTTTTACTACATTTGAACACTTTTCACATTCTCTCATGCAACTCGACTGCTAGTCCTCCTTTCATGCAGAATATTAAGGTCCTAGCTCATGTCCAAGGCACCAAAGCCAGCTAAAAATTCAATATTCAATACCTAAAACTTGAATTGTACTACTTCTTACTGGCTATTACATCAACTTAGAAGCTTCATCTGTGTTCTACTATGGTGCTTTTAGTGTCTTAGCATACCGCAGCACGCGACATAGCTTTGCAGACGATAAGTACAACCGTTTCAGAGAGAAGAGCGGCCAATGTGACGATCTGGCTTTAAGTCGATTCGATAACAAATGACGAAAACGGACGGATGTCTCAGGTTTTAACTGCATATGAACACTTTTCACATTCTCCCGTGCAACTCGGCTGCTAGTCCTCCTTTCATGCAGAATCTTAAGGTCCTAGCTCATGTCCAAGGCACCAAAGCCAGCTAAAAAGTCAATAATCGATACCTAAAACTTGAATTGTACTCCTTCTTACTGGCTATTCCATTAACTTAGAAGCTTCATCTGTGTTCTACTATGGTGCTTTTAGTGTCTCCGCATACCGCAGCACGCGACATAGCTTTGCAGACGATAAGTACAACCGTTTCAGAGAGAAGAGCGGCCAATGTGTCGATCTGGCTTTAAGTCGATTCGATAACAAATGACGAAAACGGACGGATTTCTCAGGTTTTTACTACATATGAACACTTTTCACATTCTCCCGTGCAACTCGGCTGCTAGTCCTCCTTTCATGCAGAATCTTAAGGTCCTAGCTCATGTCCAAGGCACCAAAGCCAGCTAAAAAGTCAATAACCGATACCTAAAACTTGAATTGTACTACTTCTTACTGGCTATTACATCATTTTAGAAGCTTCATCTGTGTTCTACTATGGTGCTTTTAGTGTCTCCGAATACCGCAGTACGCGACATAGCTTTGCAGACGATAAGTACAACCGTTTCAGAGAGAAGAGCGGCCAATGTGACGATCTGGCTTTAAGTCGATTCGATAACAAATGACGAAAACGGACGGATTTCTCAGGTTTTTACTACATATGAACACTTTTCACAATCTCCCGTGCAACTCGGCTGCTAGTCCTCCTTTCATGCAGAATCTTAAGGTCCTAGCTCATGTCCAAGGCACCAAAGCCAGCTAAGAAGTCAATAATCAATACCTAAAACTTGAATTGTACTGCTTCTTACTGGCTATTACATCAACTTAGAAGCTTCATCTGTGTTCTACTACGGTGCTTTTAGTTTCTCCGCATGCCGCAGCACGCGACATAGTTTTGCAGACGATAAGTACAACCGTTTCAGAGAGAAGAGCGGCCAATGTGACGATCTGGCTTTAAGTCGATTCGATAACAAATGACGAAAACGGACGGATGTCTCAGGTTTTTACTACATATGAACACTTTTCACATTCTCCCGTGCAACTCGGCTGCTAGTCCTCCTTTCATGCAGAATCTTAAGGTCCTAGCTCATGTCCAAGGCACCAAAGCCAGCTAAAAATTCAATAATCAATACCTAAAACTTGAATTGTACTAATTCTTACTGGGTATTACATCAACTTACATGCTTCATCTGTGTTCTACTATGGTGCTTTTAGTGTCTCCGCATACCGCAGCACGCGACATAGCTTTGCAGACGATAAGTACAAGCGTTTCAGAGAGAAGAGCGGCCAATGTGACGATCTGGCTTTAAGTCGATTCGATAACCAATGACGAAAACAGACGTATTTCTCAGGTTTTTACTACATTTGAACATTTTCACATTCTCTCATGCAACTCGGCTGCTAGTCCTCCTTTCATGCAGATTATTAAGGTCCTAGCTCATGTCCAAGAAACCAAAGCCAGATAAAAATTCAATATTCGATACCTAAAACTTGAATTGTACTACTTCTTACTGGCTATTACATCAACTTAGAAGCTTCATCTGTGTTCTACTATGGTGCTTTTAGTGTCTCAGCATACCGCAGCACGCGACATAGCTTTGCAGACGATAAGTACAACCGTTTCAGAGAGAAGAGCGGCCAATGTGACGATCTGGCTTTAAGTCGATTCGATAACAAATGACGAAAACGGACGGATGTCTCAGGTTTTTACTGCATATGAACACTTTTCACATTCTCCCATGCAACTCGGCTGCTAGTCCTCCTTTCATGCAGAATCTTAAGGTCCTAGCTCATGTCCAAGGCACCAAAGCCAGCTAAAAAGTCAATAATCGATACCTAAAACTTGAATTGTACTACTTCTTACTGGCTATTACATTAACTTAGAAGCTTCATCTGTGTTCTACTATGGTGCTTTTAGTGTCTCCGCATACCGCAGCACGCGACATAGCTTTGTAGACGATAAGTACAACCGTTTCAGAGAGAAGAGCGGCCAATGTGACGATCTGGCTTTAAGTCAATTCGATAACAAATGACGAAACGGACGGATTTCTCAGGTTTTTATTACATATGAACACTTTTCACATTCTCCCGTGCAACTCGGCTGCTAGTCCTCCTTTCATGCAGAATCTTAAGGTCCTAGCTCATGTCCAAGGCACCAAAGCCAGCTAAAAAGTCAATAATCGATACCCAAAACCTGAATTGGATTACTTCTTACTGGCTATTACATCAACTTAGATGCTTCATCTGTTCCTACTATGGTGATTTTAGTGTCTCCGCATACCACAGCTCGCGACATAGCTTTGCAGACGATAAGTACAACCGTTTCAGAGAGAAGAGCGGCCAATGTGACCATCTGGCTTTAAGTCGATTCGATAACTAATGACGAAAACGGACGGATTTCTAAGGTTTTTACTACATATGAACACTTTTCACATTCTCCCGTGCAACTCGGCTGCTAGTCCTCCTTTCATGCAGAATATTAAGATCCTAGCTCATGTCCAAGGCACCAAAGCCAGCTAAAAAGTCAATAATCAATACCTAAAACTTGAATTGTACTACTTCTTACTGGCTATTACATCAACTTAGAAGCTTCATCTGTGTTCTACTACGGTGCTTTTAGTTTCTCCGCATACCGCAGCACGCGACATAATTTTGCAGACGATAAGTACAACCGTTTCAGAGAGAAGAGCGGTCAATGTGACGATGTGGCTTTAAGTCGATTCGATAACAAATGACGAAAACGGACGGATGTCTCATTTTTTTACTACATATGAACACTTTTCACACTCTCCCGTGCAACTCGGCTGCTAGTCCTCCTTTCATGCAGAATCTTAAGGTCCTAGCTCATGTCCAAGGCACCAAAGTCAGCTAAAAGGTCAATATTCAATACCCAAAACTTGAATTGTACTACTTCTTACTGGCTATTACATCAACTTAGAAGCGTGATCTGTGTTCTACTATGGTGCTTTTAGTGTCTCAGCATACCGCAGCACGCGACAAAGCTTTGCAGACGATAAGTACAACCGTTTCAGAGAGAAGAGCGGCCGATGTGTCGATCTGGCTTTAAGTCGATTCGATAACAAATGACGAAAACGGACGGATTTCTCAGGTTTTTACTACATATGAACACTTTTCACATTCTCCCGTGCAACTCGGCTGCTAGTCCTCCTTTCATGCAGAATCTTAAGGTCCTAGCTCATGTCCAAGGCACCAAAGCCAGCTAAAAAGTCAATAATCAATACCTAAAACTTGAATTGTACTACTTCTTACTGGCTATTACATCAACTTAGAAGCTTCATGTGTGTTCTCCTACGGTGGTTTTAGTTTCTCCGCATACCGCAGCACGCGACATAGTTTTGCAGACGATAAGTACAACCGTTTCAGAGAGAAGAGCGGCCAATGTGACGATCTGGCTTTAAGTCGATTCGATAACAACTGACGAAAACGGACGGATTTCTCAGGTTTTTTCTACATATGAACACTTTTCACATTCTGCCGTGCAACTCGGCTGCTAGTCCTCCTTTCATGCAGAATCACAAGGTCCTAGCTCATGGTCAAGGCACCAAAGCCAGCTAAAAAGTCAATAACCGATACCTAAAACTTGAATTGGACTACTTCTTACTGGCTATTACATCAACTTAGAAGCTTCATCTGTGTTCTATTATGGTGCTTTTCCTGTTTCCGCCTACGGCAACACGCGACATAGTTTTGCAGACGATATGTACAACCGTTTCAGAGAGAAGATCGGCCAATGTGACGATCTGGCTTTAAGTCGATTTGGTAACAAATGACGAAAACGGACGGATTTCTCAGGTTTTTACTACATATGAACACTTTTCACATTCTCCCGTGCTACTCGGCTGCTAGTCCTCCTTTCATGCAGAATCTTAAGGTCCTAGCTCATGTCCAAGGCACCAAAGCCAGCTAAAAAGTCAATAATCGATACCTAAAACTTGAATTGTACTACTTCTTACTGGCTATTACATCATTTTAGAAGCTTCATCTGTGTTCCACTATGTTGCTTTTAGTGTCTCCGAATACCGCAGTACGCGACATAGCTTTGCAGACGATAAGTACAACCGTTTCAGAGAGAAGAGCAGCCAATGAGACGATCTGGCTTTAAGTCGATTCGATAACAAATGACGAAAACGGACGGATTTCTCAGGTTTTTACTACATATGAACACTTTTCACATTCTCCCGTGCAACTCGGCTGCTAGTCCTCGTTTCATGCAGAATCTTAAGGTCCTAGCTCATGTCCAAGGCACCAAAGCCAGCTAAAAGGTCAATATTCAATACCTAAAACTTGAATTGTACTACTTCTTACTGGGTATTACATCAACTTAGAAGCTTCATCTGTGTTCTACTATGGTGCTTATGGTGTCTCAGCATACCGCAGCACGCGACATAGCTTTGCAGACGATAAGTACATCCGTTTCAGAGAGAAGATCGGCCAATGTGACGATCTGGCTTTATGTCGATTCGATAACAAATGACGAAAACGGACGGATTTCTCAGGTTTTTACTACATATGAACACTTTTCACATTCTCCCGTGCAACTCGGCTGCTAGTCCTCCTTTCATGCAGAATCTTAAGGTCCTAGCTCATGTCCAAGGCACCAAAGCTATTTAAAAAGTCAATAATCGATACCTAAAACTTGAATTGTACTACTTCTTACTGGCTATTACATCAACTTAGAAGCTTCATCTGTGTTCTACTATGGTGCTTTTAGTGTCTCCGCATACCGCAGCACGCAACATTGCTTTGTAGACGATAAGTACAACCGTTTCAGAGAGAAGAGCGGCAAATGTGACGATCTGGCTTTAAGTCGATTCGATAACAAATGACGAAAACGGACGGATTTCTCAGGTTTTTACTACATATGAACACTTTTCACATTCTCCCGTGCAACTCGGCTGCTAGTCCTCCTTTCATGCAGAATATTAAGGTCCTAGCTCATGTCCAAGGCACCAAAGCCAGCTAAAAATTCAATATTCAATACCTTAAACTTGAATTCTACTACTTCTTACTGGCTATTACATCAACTTAGAAGCTTCATCTGTGTTCTACTATGGTGCTTGTAGTGTTTCAGCATACCGCAGCACGCGACATAGCTTTGCAGCCGATAAGTACAACAGTTTCAGAGAGAAGAGCGGCCAATGTGACGATCTGGCTTTAAGTCGATTCGATAACAAATGACGAAAACGGACGGATGTCTCAGGTTTTTACTGCATATGAACACTTTTCACATTCTCCCGTGCAACTCGGCTGCTAGTCCTCCTTTCATGCAGAATCGTAAGGTCCTAGCTCATGTCCAAGGCACCAAAGCCAGCTCAAAAGTCAATAATCGATACCTAAAACTTGAATAGTACTACTTCTTACTGGCTATTGAATCAACTTAGAAGCTTCATCTGTGTTCTACTATGGTTCTTTTAGTGTCTCCGCATAACGCAGCACGCGACATAGCTTTGTAGACGATAAGTACAACCGTTTCAGAGAGAAGAGCGGCCAATGTGTCGATCTGGCTCAAAACGATTCGATAACAAATGACGAAAACGGACGGATTTCTCAGGTTTTTACTACATATGAACACTTTTCACATTCTCCCGTGCAACTCGGCTGCTAGTCCTCCTTTCATGCAGAATCTTAAGGTCCTAGCTCATGTCCAAGGCACCAAAGCCAGCTAAAAAGTCAATAATCAATACCTAAAACTTGAATTGTACTAATTCTTACTGGGTATTACATCAACTTAGAAGCTTCATCCGTGTTCTACTATGGTGCTTTTAGTGTCTCCGCATACCGCAGCACGCGACATAGCTTTGCAGACGATAAGTACAACCGTTTCAGAGAGAAGAGCGGCCAATGTGACGATCTGGCTTTAAGTCGATTCGATAACAAATGACGAAAACAGACGTATTTCTCAGGTTTTTATTACATATGAACACTTTTCACATTCTCCCGTGCAACTCGGCTGCTAGTCCTCGTTTCATGCAGAATCTTAAGCTCTCAGCTCATGTCCAAGGCACCAAAGCCAGCTAAAAAGTCAATAATCGATACCCAAAACTTGAATTGGATTACTTCTTACTGGCTATTACATCAACTTAGATGCTTCATCTGTTCCTACTATGGTGATTTTAGTGTCTCCGCATACCACAGCTCGCGACATAGCTTTGCAGACGATAAGTACAACCGTTTCAGAGAGAAGAGCGGCTAACGTGACGATCTGGCTTTAAGTCGATTCGATAACAAATGAGGAAAATGGACGGATTTCTCAGGTTTTTGCTACATATGAACACTTTTCACATCCTCCCGTGCAACTCGGCTGCTAGTCCTCCTTTCATGCAGAATCTTAAGGTCCTAGCTCATGTCCACGGCACCAAAGCCAGCTAAAAAGTCAATAATCGATACCTAAAACTTGAATTGTACTACTTCTTACTGGCTATTACATCATTTTAGAAGCTTCATCTGTGTTCTACTATGGTGCTTTTAGTGTCTCCGCATACCGCAGCACGCGACATAGCTTTGCAGACGATAAGTACAACCGTTTCAGAGAGAAGAGCGGCCAATGTGACGATCTGGCTTTAAGTCGATTCGATAACAAATGACGAAAACAGACGTATTTCTCAGGTTTTTACTACATTTGAACACTTTTCACATTCTCACATGCAACTCGGCTGCTAGTCCTCCTTTCATGCAGAATATTAAGGTCCTAGCTCATGTCCAAGGCATCAAAGCCAGCTAAAAATTCAATATTCAATACCTAAAACTTGAATTGTACTACTTCTTACTGGCTATTACATCAACTTAGAAGCTTCATCTGTGTTCTACTATGGTGCTTGTAGTGTCTCAGCATACCGCAGCAGGCGACATAGCTTTGGAGACGATAAGTACAACCGTTTCAGAGAGAAGAGCGGCCAATGTGACGATCTGGCTTTGAGTCGATTCGATAACAAATGACGACAACGGATGGATGTCTCAGGTTTTTACTACATATGAACACTTTTCACATTCTCCTTTGCAACTCGGCTGCTAGTCCTCCTTTCATGCAGAATCTTAAGCTCTTAGCTCATGTCCAAGGCACCAAAGCCAGCTAAAAAGTCAATAATCGATACCCAAAACTTGAATTGGATTACTTGTTACTGGCTATTACATCAACTTAGATGCTTCATCTGTTCCTACTATGGTGATTTTAGTGTCTCCGCATACCACAGCTCGCGTCATAGCTTTGCAGACGATAAGTACAACCGTTTCAGAGAGAAGAGCGGCTAATGTGACGATCTGGCTTTAAGTCGATTCGATAACAAATGAGGAAAACGGACGGATTTCTCAGGTTTTTACTACATATGAACACTTTTCACATCCTCCCGTGCAACTCGGCTGCTAGTCCTCCTTTCATGCAGAATCTTAAGGTCCTAGCTCATGTCCACGGCACCAAAGCCAGCTAAAAAGTCAATAATCGATACCTAAAATTTGAATTCTACTACTTCTTACCGACTATTACATCAACTTAGAAGCTTCATCTGTGTTCTAGTACGGTGCTTTTAGTTTCTCCGCATACCGCAGCACGCGACATGGTTTTGCAGACGATGAGTACAACCGTTTCAGAGAGAAGAGCGGCCAATATGACGATGTGGCTTTAAGTCGATTCGATAACAAATGACGAAAACGGACGGATTTCTCAGGTTTTTACTACATATGAACACTTTTCACATTCTCCCGTGCAACTTGGCTGCTAGTCCTCCTTTCATGCAGAATCTTAAGGTCCTAGCTCATGTCCAAGGCACCAAAGCCAGCTAAAAAGTCAATAATCAATACCTAAAACTTGAATTGTACTACTTCTTACTGGCTAATACATCAACTTAGAAGCTTCATCTGTGTTCTACTACGGTGCTTTTAGTTTCTCCGCATACCGCAGCACGCGACATAGTTTTGCAGACGATAAGTACAACCGTTTCAGAGAGAAGAGCGGCCAATGTGACGATCTGGCTTTAAGTCGATTCGATAACAAATGACGAAAACGGACGGATGTCTCAGGTTTTTACTACATATGAACACTTTTCACATTCTCCCGTGCAACTCGGCTGCTAGTAATCCTTTTATGCAGAATCTTAAGGTCCTAGCTCATGTCCAAGGCACCAAAGCCAGCTAAAAGGTCAATATTCAATACCTAAAACTTGAATTGTACTACTTCTTACTGGCTATTACATCAACTTAGAAGCTTCATCTGTGTTCTACTATGGTGCTTTTAGTGTCTCCGCATACCGCAGCACGCGACATAGCTTTGCAGACGATAAGTACAACCGTTTCAGAGAGAAGAGCGGCCAATTTGACGATCTGGCTTTAAGTCGATTCGATAACAAATGACGAAAACGGACGGATATCTCAGGTTTTTACTACATATGAACACTTTTCACATTCTCCCGTGCAACTCGGCTGCTAGTCCTCCTTTCATGCAGAAACTTAAGGTCCTAGCTCATGTCCAAGGCACCAAAGCCAGCTAAAAAGTCAATAATCGATACCCAAAACTTGAATTGGATTATTTCTTACTGGCTATTACATCAACTTAGAAGCTTCATCTGTGTTCTACTATGGTGCTTTTAGTGTCTCCACATACCGCAGCACGCGACATAGCTTTGCAGACGATAAGTACAACCGTTTCAGAGAGAAGAGCGGCCAATGTGACGATCTGCCTTTAAGTCGATATGATAACAAATGACGAAAACGGACAGATTTCTAAGGTTTTTACTACATATGAACACTTTTCACATTCTCCCGTGCAACTCGGCTGCTAGTCCTCCTTTCATGCAAAATGTTAAGGTCCTAGCTCATGTCCAAGGCACCAAAGCCAGCTCAAAAGTCAATAATCGATACCTAAAACTTGAATTGTACTACTTCTTACTGGCTATTACATCAACTTAGAAGCTTCATCTGTGTTCTACTATGGTGCTTGTAGTGTCTCAGCATACCGCAGCAGGCGACATAGCTTTGCAGACGATAAGTACAACCGTTTCAGAGAGAAGAGCGGCCAATGTGACGATCTGGCTTTAAGTCGATTCGATAACAAATGACGAAAACGGACGGATTTCTCAGGTTTTTCCTGCATATGAACACTTTTCACACTCTCCCGTGCAACTCGGCTGCTAGTCCTCCTTTCATGCAGAATCTTAAGGTCCTAGCTCATGTCCAAGGCACCAAAGCCAGCTAAAAAGTCAATGATCGACACCTAAAACTTGAATTGTACTACTTCTTACTGGCTATTACATTATCTTAGAAGCTTCATCTGTGTTCTACTATGGTGCTTTTAGTGTCTCCGCATACCGCAGCACGCGACATAGCTTTGTAGACGATAAGTACAACCGTTTCAGAGAGAAGAGCGGCCAATGTGACGATCTGGTTTTAAGTCGATTCGATAACAAATGACGAAAACGGACGGATTTCTCAGGTTTTTATTACATATGAACACTTTTCACATTCGCCTTTGCAACTCGGCTGCTAGTCCTCCTTTCATGCAGAATCTTAAGCTCTTAGCTCATGTCCAAGGCACCAAAGCCAGCTAAAAAGTCAATAATCGATACCCAAAACTTGAATTGGAATACTTCTTACTGGCTATTACATCAACTTAGATGCTTCATCTGTTCCTACTATGGTGATTTTAGTGTCTCCGCATACCACAGCTCGCGACATAGCTTTGCAGACGATAAGTACAACCGTTTCAGAGAGAAGAGCGGCTAATGTGACGATCTGGCTTTAAGTCGATTCGATAACACATGAGGAAAACGGACGGATTTCTCAGGTTTTTACTACATATGAACACTTTTCACATCCTCCCGTGCAACTCGGCTGCTAGTCCTCCTTTCATGCAGAATCTTAAGGTCCTAGCTCATGTCCAAGGCACCAAAGCCAGCTAAAAGGTCAATATTCAATACCTAAAACTTGAATTGTACTACTTCTTACTGGCTATTACATCAACTTAGAAGCTTGAACTATGTTCTACTATGGTGAGTGCAGTGTCTCCGGATACCGCAGCACGCGACATAGCTTTGCAGACGATAAGTACAAGCGTTTCGGAGAGAAGAGCGGCCAATGTGACGATCTGGCTTTAAGTCGATTCGATAACAAATGACGAATATGGACGGATTTCTAAGGTTTTTACTACATATGAACACTTTTCACATTCTCCCGTGCAACTCGGCTGCTAGTAATCCTTTCATGCAGAATGTTAAGGTCCTAGCTCATGTCCAAGGCAACAAAGCCAGCTAAAATGTCAATAATCGATACCTAAAACTTGAATTGTACTACTTCTTACTGGCTATTACATCAACTTAGAAGCTTCATCTGTGTTCTACTATGGTGCTTTTAGTGTCTCCACATACCGCAGTACGCGACATAGCTTTGCAGACGATAAGTACGAGCGTTTCAGAGAGAAAAGCGGCCAATGTGACGATCAGGCTTTAAGTCGATTCGATAACAAATGACGAAAACGGACGGATTTCTAAGGTTTTTACTACATATGAACACTTTTAACATTCTCCCGTGCAATTCGGCTGCTAGTCCTCCTTTCATGCAGAATGTTAAGGTCCTAGCTCATGTCCAAGGCACCAAAGCCAGCTAAAAAGTCAATAATCGATACCTAAAACATGAATTGCACTACTTCTTACTGGCAATTACATCAACTTAGAAGCTTCATCTGTGTTCTACTATGGTGCTTTTAGTGTCTCCACATACCGCAGCACGCGACATAGCTTTGCAGACGATAAGTACAACCGTTTAAGAGAGAAGAGCGGCCAATGTGACGATCTGGCTTTAAGTCGATTCGATAACAAATGACGAAAACGGACTGATTTCTCAGGATTTTACTACATATGAACACTTTTCACAGTCTCCCGTGCAACTCGGCTGCTAGTCCTCCTTTCATGCAGAATCTTAAGGTCCTAGCTCATGTCCAAGGCACCAAAGCCAGCTAAAAAGTCAATAATCGATACCTAAAACTTGAATTGGATTACTTCTTACTGGCTATTACATCAACTTAGATGCTTCATCTGTGTTCTACTATGGTGATTTTAGTGTCTCCGCTTACCGCAGCACGCGACATAGCATTGCAGACGATAAGTACAACCGTTTCAGAGAGAAGAGCGGCCAATGTGACGATCTGGCTTTAAGTCGATTCGATAACAAATGACGAAAATGGACGGATTTCTAAGGTTTTTACTACATATGAACACTTTTCACATTCTCCCGTGCAACGCGGCTGCTAGTCCTCCTTTCATGCAAAATGTTAAGGTCCTAGCTCATGTCCAAGGCACCAAAGCCAGCTCAAAAGTCAATAATCGATACCTAAAACTTGAATTGTACTACTTCTTACTGGCTATTACATCAACTTAGAAGCTTCATCTGTGTTCTACTATTGTGCTCGTAGTGTCTCCGCATACCGCAGCACGCGACATAGCTTTGTAGACGATAAGTACAACCGTTTCAGAGAAGAGAGCGGCCAATGTGACGATCTGGTTTTAAGTCGATTCGATAACACATGAGGAAAACGGACGGATTTCTCAGGTTCTTACTACATATGAACACTTTTCACATCCTCCCGTGCAACTCGGCTGCTAGTCCTCCTTTCATGCAGAATCTTAAGGTCCTAGCTCATGTCCACGGCACCAAAGCCAGCTAAAAAGTCAATAATCGATACCTAAAATTTGAATTCTACTACTTCTTACTGGCTATTACATCAACTTAGAAGTTTCATCTGTGTTCTACTACGGTGCTTTTAGTTTCTCCGCATACCGCAGCACGCGACATGGTTTTGCAGACGATGAGTACAACCGTTTCAGAGAGAAGAGCGGCCAATGTGACGATGTGGCTTTAAGTCGATTCGATAACAAATGACGAAAACGGACGGATTTCTCAGGTTTTTACCACATATGAACACTTTTCACATTCTCCCGTGCAACTCGGCTGCTTGTAATCCTTTCATGCAGAATGTTAAGGCCCTACCTCATGTCCAAGGCAACAAAGCCAGCTAAAATGTCAATAATCGATACCTAAAACTTGAATTGTACTACTTCTTACTGGCTATTACATCAACTTAGAAGCTTCATCTGTGTTCTACTATGGTGCTTTTAGTGTCTCCACATACCGCAGTACGCGACATAGCTTTGCAGACGATAAGTACAAGCGTTTCCGAGAGCACAGCGGGCAATGTGACGATCTGGCTTTAAGCCGATTCGATAACAAATGACGAAAACGGACGGATTTCTAAGGTTTTTACTACATATGAACACTTTTAACATTCTCCCGTGCAATTCGGCTGCTAGTCCTCCTTTCATGCAGAAATTTAAGGTCCTAGCTCATGTCCAAGGCACCAAAGCCAGCTAAAAAGTCAATAATCGATACCTAAAACTTGAATTGTACTACTTCTTACTGGCAATTACATCAACTTAGAAGCTTCATCTGTGTTCTACTATGGTGCTTTTAGTGTCTCCACATACCGCAGCACGCGACATAGCTTTGCAGACGATAAGTACAACCGTTTCAGAGAGAAGAGCGGCCAATGTGACGATCTGGCTTTAAGTCGATTCGATAACAAATGACGAAAATGGACGGATTTCTAAGGTTTTTACTACATATGAACACTTTTCACATTCTCCCGTGCAACGCGGCAGCTAGTCCTCCTTTCATGCAGAATGTTAAGGTCCTAGCTCATGTCCAAGGCACCAAAGCCAGCTAAAAAGTCAATAATCGATACCTAAAACTTGAATTGGACTACTTATTACTGGCTATTACATCAACTTAGAAGCTTCATCTGTGTTCTACTACGGTGCTTTTCCTGTTTCCGCCTACGGCAACAGGCGACATAGCTTTGCAGACGATAAGTACAACCGTTTCCGAGAGCACAGCGGGCAATGTGACGATCTGGCTTTAAGTCGATTCGATAACAAATAACGAAAACGGACGGATTTCTCAGGTTTTTACTACATATGAACACTTTTCACATTCTCCCTTGCAACTCGTCTGCCAGTCCTCCTTTCATGCAGAATCGTAAGGTCCTAGCTCATGTCCAAGGCACCAAAGCCAGCTAAAAAGTCAATAATCGATACCTAAAACTTGAAATGGACTACTTCTTACTGGCTATTACATCAACTTAGAAGCTTCATCTGTGTTCTACTATGATGCTTTTCCTGTTTCCACCTACGGCAACACGCGACATAGCTTTGCAGACGATAAGTACAAGCGTTTCAGAGAGAAGAGCGGCCAATGTGACGATCTGGCTTTAAGTCGATTCGATAACAAATGACGAAAACGGACGGATTTCTAAGGTTTTTACTACATATGAACACTTTTAACATTCTCCCGTGCAACGCGGCTGCTAGTCCTCCTTTCATGCAGAAATTGAAGGTCCTAGCTCTTGTCCAAGGCAACAAAGCCAGCTAAAAAGTCAATAATCGATACCTAAAACTTGAATTGTACTACTTGTTACTGGCTATTACATCAACTTAGAAGCTTCATCTGTGTTCTACTATGGTGATTTTAGTGTCTCCACATACCGCAGCACGCGACATAGCTTTGCAGACGATAAGTACAACCGTTTCAGAGAGAAGAGCGGCCAATGTGACGATCTGGCTTTAAGTCGATTCGATAACAAATGACGAAAACGGACGGATTTCTAAGGTTTTTACTACATATGAACACTTTTCACATCCTCCCGTGCAACTCGGCTGCTAGTCCTCCTTTCATGCAGAATCTTAAGGTCCTAGCTCATGTCCAAGGCACCAAAGCCAGCTAAAAAGTCAATAATCGATACCTAAAACTTGAATTCCACTACTTCTTACTGGCTATTACATCAACTTAGAAGCTTCATCTGTGTTCTACTATGGTGCTTTTAGTGTCTCCACATACCGCAGCACGCGACATAGCTTTGCAGACGATAAGTACAAGCGTTTCAGAGAGAAGAGCGGCCAATGTGACGATCTGGCTTTATGTCGATTCGATAACAAATGACCAAAACGGACGGATTTCTCACGTTTTTACTACATATGAACACTTTTCACATTCTCCCCTGCAACTCGGCTGCTAGTCCTCCTTTCATGCAGAATCTTAAGGTCCTAGCTCATGTCCAAGGCACCAAAGCCAGCTAAAAAGTCAATAATCGATACCTAAAACTTGAATTGGACTACTTCTTACTGGCAATTACATCAACTTAGAAGCTTCATGTGTGTTCTACTAAGGTGATTTTCCTGTTTCCGCCTACGGCAACACGCGACATAGTTTTGCTGACGATAAGTACAACCGTTTCAGAGAGAAGAGCGGCTAATGTGACGATCTGGCTTTAAGTCAATTCGATAACAAATGACGAAAACGGACGGATTTCTCAGGTTTTTACTACATATGAACACTTTTCACATTCTCCCCAGCAACTCGGCTGCTAGTCCTCCTTTCATGCAGAATCTTAAGGTCCTAGCTCATGTCCAAGGCACCAAAGCCAGCTAAAAAGTCAATAATCGATACCTAAAACTTGAATTGTACTACTTCTTACTGGCTATTACATCAACTTAGAAGCTTGAACTGTGTTCTACTATGGTGAGTGCAGTGTCTCCGGATACCGCAGCACGCGACATAGCTTTGCAGACTATAAGTACAAGCGTTTCGGAGAGAAGAGCGGCGAATGTGACGATCTGGCTTTAAGTCGATTCGATAACAAATGACGAAAATGGACGGATTTCTAAGGTTTTTACTACATATGAACACTTTTCACATTCTCCCGTGCAACTCGGCTGCTAGTCCTCCTTTCATGCAGAATGTTAAGGTCCTAGCTCATGTCCAAGGCAACAAAGCCAGCTAAAAAGTCAATAATCGATACCTAAAACTTGAATTGTACTACTTCTTACTGGCTATTACATCAACTTAGAAACTTCATCTGTGTTCTACTATGCTGCTTTTAGTGTCTCCACATACCGCAGCAGGCGACATAGCTTTGCAGACGATAAGTACAAGCGTATCAGAGAGAAGAGCGGCCAATGTGACGATCTGGCTTTAAGTCGATTCGATAACAAATGACGAATACGGACGGATTTATCAGGTTTTTACTACATATGAACACTTTTCACATTCTCCCGTGCAACTCGGCTGCTAGTCCTCCTTTCATGCTGAATCTTAAGGTACTAGCTCATGTCCAAGGCACCAAAGCCAGCTAAAAAGTCAATAATCGATACCTAAAACTTGAATTGGATTACTTCTTACTGGCTATTACATCAACTTAGAAGCTTCATCTGTGTTCTACTATGGTGCTTTTAGTGTCTCCGCATATTGCAGCACGCGACATAGCTCTGTAGACGATAAGTACAACCGTTTCAGAGAGAAGAGCGGCCAATGTGACGATCTGGCTTTAAGTCGATTCGATAACAAATGATGAAAACGGACGGATTTCTCGGGTTTTTACTACATATGAACACTTTTCACATTCTCCCGTGCAACTCGGCTGCTAGTCCTCCTTCATGCAAATCTTAATTTCCTAGCTCGTGTCCAAGGCACCAAAGAAGGGTAAAAAGTCATTAACCGATACCTAAAACTTTAATTGTACTACTTCTTACTGGCTATTACATCAACTTAGAAGCTTCATCTGTGTTCTACAATGGTGCTTTTGGTGTCTCCGCATACCGCAGCACGCGACAAAGCTTTCAAGACGATAAGTACAACTTTTTCATAGAGAAGAGCGGCCAATGTGACGATATGGCTTTAAGTCGATTCGATAACAAATGACGAAAGTGGACGGATTTCTCAGGTTTTTACTACATATGAACACTTTTCACAATCTCCCATGCAACTCGGCTGCTAGTCCTCCTTTCATGCAGAATATTAAGGTCCTAGCTCATGTCCAAGGCACCAAAGCCAGCTAAAAATTCAATATTCAATACCTAAAACTTGAATTGTACTACTTCTTACTGGCTATTACATCAACTTAGAAGCTTGATCTGTGTTCTACTATGGTGCTTATAGTGTCTCAGCATACCGCAGCACGCGACATAGCTTTGCAAACGACAAGTACAACCGTTTCAGAGAGAAGAGCGGCCAATGTGACAATCTGGCTTTAAGTCGATTCGATAACAAATGACTAAAACGGACGGATTTCTCGGGTTTTTACTACATATGAACTCTTTTCACATTCTCCCATGCAAATCGGCTGCTAGTCCTCCTTTCATGCAAAATGTTAAGGTCCTAGCTCATGTCCAAGGCACCAAAGCCAGCTAAAAAGTCAATAATCGATACCTAAAACTTGAATTGTACTACTTCTTCCTGGCTATTACGTCAACTTAGAAGCTTCATCTGTGTTCTACTATGGTGCTTTTTGTGTCTCCGCATACCGCAACACGCGACATAGCTTTGCAATCGATAAGTACAACCGTTTCAGAGAGAAGAACGGCTAATGTGACGATCTGGCTTTAAGTCGATTCGATAACAAATGACGAAAACGGACGGATTTCTCGGGTTTTTACTACATATGAACACTTTTCACATTCTCCCATGCAAATCGGCTGCTAGTCCTCCTTTCATGCAGAATGTTAAGGTCCTAGCTCATGTCCAAGGCAACAAAGCCAGCTAAAAAGTCAATAATCGATACCTAAAACTTGAATTGTACTACTTCTTCCTGGTTATTACGTCAACTTAGAAGCTTCATCTGTGTTCTACTATGGTGATTTTAGTGTCTCCGCATACCGCAGCACGCGACATAGCTTTGCAGACGATAAGTACAAGCGTTTTAGAGAGAAGAGCGGCCAATGTGACGATCTGGCTTTAAGTCGATTCGATAACAAATGACGAAAACGGACGAATTTCTCAGGTTTTTACTACATATGAACACTTTTCACATTCTCCCGTGCTACTCGGCTGCTAGTCCTCCTTTCATGCAGAATCTTAAGGTCCTAGCTCATGTCCAAGGCACCAAAGCTAGCTAAAAAGTCAATAATCGATACCTAAAACTTGAATTGTATTACTTCTTATTGGCTATTACATCAACTTAGAAGCCTCATCTGTGTTCTACTATGGTGATTTTAGTGTGTCCGCATACCGAGCACGCGACGTAGCTTTGTAGACGATAAGTACAACCTTTTCAGAGAGAAGAGCGACCAATGTGACGATCTGGCTTTAAGTCGATTCGATAACAAATGACGAAAACGGACGGATTTCTCAAGTATTTTTTTACATATGAACACTTTTCACATTCTCCCGTGCAACTCGGCTGCTAGTCCTCCTTTCATGCAGAATCTTAAGGCCGTAGCTCATGTCCAAGGCACCAAAGCCAGCTAAAAAGTCAATAATCAATACCTAAAACTTGAATTGTACTACTTCTTACTGGCTATTACATCAACTTAGAAGCTTCATCTGTGTTCTACTATGCTGCTTGTAGTGTCTCAGCATACCGTAGCATGCGACATAGCTTTGCAGACGATAAGTACAAGCGTTTCAGAGAGAAGAGCGGCCAATGTGACGATCTGGCTTTAAGTCGATTCGATAACAAATGACGAAAACGGACGAATTTCTCAGGTTTTTACTACATATGAACACTTTTCACATTCTCCCGTGATACTCGGCTGCTAGTCCTCCTTTCATGCTGAATCTTAAGGTCCTAGCTCATGTCCAAGGCACCAAAGCTAGCTAAAAAGTCAATAATCGATACCTAAGACTTGAATTGTACTACTTCTTACTGGCTATTACATCAACTTAGAAGCTTCATCTGTGTTCTACTATGCTGCTTGTAGTGTCTCAGCATACCGCAGCATGCGACAAAGCTTTGCAGACGATAAGTACAACCGTTTCAGAGAGAAGAGCGACCAATGTGACGATCTGGCTTTAAGTCGATTCGATAACAAATGACGAAAACGGACGGATTTCTCATTTTTTTACTACATATGAACACTTTTCACATTCTTCCGTGCATCTCGGCTGATAGTCCTCCTTCATGCAAAATCTTAATTTCCTAGCTCGTGTCCAAGGCACCAAAGAAGGGTAAAAGTCATTAACCGATACCTAAAACTTTAATTGTACTACTTCTTACTGGCTATTACATCAACTTAGAAGCTTCATCTGTGTTCTACTATGGTGCTTTTAGTGAGTCCGCATACCGCATCACGCGACATAGCTTTGCAGACGATAAGTAAAACTTTTTCAGAGAGAAGAGCGGCCAATGTGACGATCTGGCTTTAATTCGATTCGATAACAAATGACGAAAACGGACGGATTTCTCAGGTATTTTTTTTTACATATGAACACTTTTCACATTCTCCCGTGCAACTCGGCAGCTAGTCCTCCTTTCATGCAGAATCTTAAGGTCCTAGCTCATGTCCAAGGCACCAAAGCCAGCTAAAAAGTCAATAATCGATACCTAAAACGCGAATTGTAGTACTTCTTACTGGATATTGCATCAACTTAGAAGCTTCATCTGTGTTCTACTGTGGTGATTTTAGTGTCTCCGCATACCGCAGCACGTGACATAGCTTTGCAGACGATAAGTACAACCGTTTCAGAGAGAAGAGCGGCCAATGTGACAAACTGGCTTTAAGTCGATTCGATAACAAATGACGAAAATGGACGGATTTCTCATGTTTTTACTACATATGAACACGTTTCACATTCTCCCGTGCAACTCGGCTGTTAGTCCTCCTTTCATGCAGAATCTTAAGGTCCTAGCTCATGTCCAAGGCACCAAAGCCAGCTAAAAAGTCAATAATCGATACCTAAAACTTGAATTGGACTACTTCTTACTGGCTATTACATCAACTTAGAAGCTTCATCTGTGTTCTACTATGGTGCTTTTCCTGTTTCCGCCTACGGCAACACGCGACATAGCTTTGCAGACGATAAGTACAACCGTTTCCGAGAGCAGAGCGGCCAATGTAACGATCTGGCTTTAAGTCGATTCGATAACAAATTACGAAAACGGACGGATTTCTCAGGTTTTTACTACATATGAACACTTTTCACATTCTCCCGTGATACTCGGCTGCTAGTCCTCCTTTCATGCTGAATCTTAAGGTCCTAGCTCATGTCCAAGGCACCAAAGCCAGCTAAAAAGTCAATAATAGATACCTAAAACTTGAATTGTACTACTTCTTACTGGCTATTACATCAACTTAGAAGCTTGGTCTGTGTTCTACTATGGTTATTTTAGTGTCTCCGCATACCGCAGCACGCGACATAGCTTTGCAGACGATAAGTACAAGCGTTTCGGAGAGAAGAGCGGCCAATGTGACTATCTGGCTTTAAGTCGATTCGATAACAAATGACGAAAACGGACGGATTTCTCAGGTTTTTATTACATATGAACACTTTTCACATTCTCCCGTGCAACTCGGCTGCTAGTCCTCCTTTCATGCAGAATCTTAAGGTCCTAGCTCATGTCCAAGGCACCAAAGCCAGCTAAAAAGTCAATAATCGATACCTAAAACTTGAATTGGACTACTTCTTACTGGCTATTACATCAACTTAGAAGCTTCATCTGTGTTCTACTATGGCGCTTTTCCTGTTTCCGCTTACGGCAACACGCGACATAGCTTTGCAGACGATAAGTACAACCGTTTCCGTGAGCAGAGCGGCCAATGTGACGATCTGGCTTTAAGTCGATTCGATAACAAATTACGAAAACGGACGGATTTCTCAGGTTTTCACTACATATGAACACTTTTCACATTCTCCCCTGCAACTCGGCTGCTAGTCCTCCTTTCATGCAGAATCTTAAGGTCCTAGCACATGTCCAAGGCACCAAAGCCAGCTAAAAAGTCAATAATAGATACCTAAAACTTGAATTGTACTACTTCTTACTGGCTATTACATCAACTTAGAAGCTTGGTCTGTGTTCTACTATGGGTATTTTAGTGTCTCCGCATACCGCAGCACGCGACATAGCTATGAAATCGATTAGTACAACCGTTTCAGAGAGAAGAGCGGCCAATGTGACTATCTGGCTTTAAGTCGATTCGATAACAAATGAGGAAAACGGACGGATTTCTCAGGTTTTTATTACATATGAACACTTTTCACATTCTCCCGTGCATCTCGGCTGTTAGTCCTCCTTTCATGCAGAATCTTAAGGTCCTAGCTCATGTCCAGGGCACCAAAGCCAGCTAAAAAGTCAATAATCGATACCTAAAACTTGAATTGGATTACTTCTTACTGGATATTACATCAACTTAGATGCTTCATCTGTGTTCTACTATGGTAATTTTAGTGTCTCCACATACCGCAGCACGCGACATAGCTTTGCAGTCGATAAGTACACCCGTTTCAGAGAGAAGAGCGGCCAATGTGACGATCTGGCCTTAAGTCGATTCGATAACAAATGACGAAAACGGACGGATTTCTCAGGTTTTTACTACATATGAACACTTTTCACATTCTCTCGTGCAACTCGGCTGCTAGTCCTCCTTTCATGCAGAATCTTAAGGTCCTAGCTCATGTCCAAGGCACCAAAGCCAGCTAAAAAGTCAATAATCGATTCCTAAAACTTGAATTGTACTATTTCTTACTGGCTATTACATCAACTTAGAAGGTTCATCTGTGTTCTATTATGGTGCTTTTAGTGTCTCCACATACCGCAGTACGCGACATAGCTTTGCAGACGGTAAGTACAACCGTTTCAGAGAGAAGAGCGGCCAATGTGACGATCTGGCTTTAAGTCGATTCGATAACAAATGACGAAAACGGACCGATTTCTCAGGTTTTTACTAAATATGAACACTTTTCACATTCTCTCGTGCAACTCGGCTGCTAGTCCTCCTTTCATGCAGAATCGTAAGGTCCTAGCTCATGTCCAAGGCACCAAAGCCAGCTAAAAAGTCAATAATCGATACCCAAAACTTGAATTGTACTACTTCTTACTGGCTATTACATTAACTTAGAAGCTTCATCTGTGTTCTACTATGGTGCTTTTAGTGTCTCCGCATACCGCAGCACGCGACAAAGCTTAGTAGACGATAAGTACAACCGTTTCAGAGAGAAGAGCGGCCAATGTGACGATCTGGCTTTAAGTCGATTCGATAACAAATGACGAAAACGGACGAATTTCTCAGGTTTTTACTACATATGAACACTTTTCACATTCTCCCGTGCTACTCGGCTGCTAGTCCTCCTTTCATGCAGAATCTTAAGGTCCTAGCTCATGTCCAAGGCACCAAAGCTAGCTAAAAAGTCAATAATCGATACCTAAAACTTGAATTGTACTACTTCTTACTGGCTATTACATCAACTTAGAAGCCTCATCTGTGTTCTACTATGCTGCTTGTAGTGTCTCAGCATACCGCAGCATGCGACATAGCTTTGCAGACGATAAGTACAAGCGTTTCAGAGAGAAGAGCGGCCAATGTGACGATCTGGCTTTAAGTCGCTTCGATAACAAATGACGAAAACGGACGAATTTCTCAGGTTTTTACTATATATGAACACTTTTCACATTCTCCCGTGCAACTCGGCTGTTAGTCCTCCTTTCATACAGAATCTTAAGGTCCTAGCTCATGTCCAAGGCACCAAAGCCAGCTAAAAAGTCAATAATCGATACCTAAAAATTGAATTGGACTACTTCTTACTGGCTATTACATCAACTTAGAAGCTTCATCTGTGTGCTACTATGGTGCTTTTCCTGTTTCCGCCTACGGCAACACGCGACATAGCTTTGCAGACGATAAGTACAACCGTTTCCGAGAGCAGAGCGGCCAATGTGACGATCTGGCTTTAAGTCGATTCGATAACAAATTACGAAAACGGACGGATTTCTCAGCTTTTTACTACATATGGACACTTTTCACATTCTCCCCTGCAACTCGGCTGCTAGTCCTCCTTTCATGCAGAATCTTAAGGTCCTAGCTCATGTCCAAGGCACCAAAGCCAGCTAAAAAGTCAATAATAGATATCTAAAACTTGAATTGTACTATTTCTTACTGGCTATTACATCAACTTAGAAGGTTCATCTGTGTTCTACTATGGTGCTTTTAGTGTCTCCACATACCGCAGTACGCGGCATAGCTTTGCAGACGATAAGTACATCCGTTTCAGAGAGAAGAGCGGCCAGTGTGATGATCTGGCTTTAAGTCGATTCGATAACAAATGACGAAAACGGATGGATTTCTCAGGTTTTTACTACATATGATGACTTTTCACATTCTCCCGTGCAACTCGGCTGCTAGTCCTCATTTCATGCAGAATCGTAAGGTCCTAGCTCATGTCCAAGGCACCAAAGCCAGCTAAAAAGTCAATAATCGATACCTAAAACATGAATTGTACTACTTCTTACTGGCTATTACATTTACTTTCATGCAGAATCTTAAGGTCCTAGCTCATGTCCAAGGCACCAAAGCCAGCTAAAAAGTCAATAATCGATACCTAAAACTTGAATTGGATTACTTCTTACTGGCTATTACATCAACTTAGATGCTTCATCTGTTTCCTACTATGGTGATTTTAGTGTCTCCGCATACCGCAGCTCGCGACATAGCTTTGCAGACGATAAATACAAGCGTTTCAGAGAGAAGAGCGGCCAATGTGACGATCTGGCTTTAAGTCGATTCCATAACAAATGACGAAAACGGACGAATTTCTCAGGTTTTTACTACATATGAACACTTTTCACATTCTCCCGTGCTACTCGGCTGCTAGTCCTCCTTTCATGCAGAATCTTAAGGTCCTAGCTCATGTCCAAGGCATCAAAGCTATTTAAAAAGTCAATAATCGATACCTAAAACTTGAATTGTATTACTTCTTACTGGCTATTACATCAACTTAGAAGCTTCATCTGTGTTCTACTATGGTGCTTTTAGTGTCTCCGCATACCGCAGCACGCGACATTGCTTTGTAGACGATAAGTACAACCGTTTCAGAGAGAAGAGCGGCAAATGTGACGATCTGGCTTTAAGTCGATTCGATAACAAATGACGAGAACGGACGGATTTCTCAGGTTTTTACTACATATGAACACTTTTCACATTCTCCCGTGCAACTCGGCTGCTAGTCCTCCTTTCATGCAGAATCTTAAGGTCCTAGCTCATGTCCAAGGCACCAAAGCCAGCTAAAAAGTCAATAATCGATAACCAAAACTTGAATTGGATTACTTCTTACTGGCTATTACATCAACTTAGATGCTTCACCTGTGTTCTACTATGGTGCTTTTAGTGTCTCAACATACCGCAGTACGCGACATAGCTTTGCAGACGATAAGTACAACCGTTTCAGAGAGAAGAGCGGCCAATGTGATGATCTGGCTTTAAGTCGATTCGATAACAAATGACGAAAACGGATGGATTTCTCAGGTTTTTACTACATATGAAGACTTTTCACATTCTCCCGTGCAACTCGGGTGCTAGTCCTCCTTTCATGCAGAATCGTAAGGTCCTAGCTCATGTCCAAGGCACCAAAGCCAGCTAAAAAGTCAATAATCGATACCTAAAACTTGAATTGTACTAATTCTTACTGGCTATTACATCAACTTAGAAGCTTGGTCTGTGTTCTACTATGGTTATTTTAGTGTCTCCGCATACCGCAGCACGCGACATAGCTTTGCAGACGATAAGTACAAGCGTTTCGGAGAGAAGAGCGGCCAATGTGACTATCTGGCTTTAAGTCGATTCGATAACAAATGACGAAAACGGACGGATTTCTCAGGTTTTTATTACATATGAACACTTTTCACATTCTCCCGTGCAACTCGGCTGCTAGTCCTCCTTTCATGCAGAATCTTAAGGTCCTAGCTCATGTCCAAGGCACCAAAGCCAGCTAAAATGTCAATAATCGATACCTAAAACTTGAATTGGATTACTTCTTACTGGCTATTACATCAACTTAGATGCTTCATCTGTTTCCTACTATGGTGATTTTAGTGTCTCCGCATACCGCAGCTCGCGACATAGCTTTGCAGACGATAAATACAAGCGTTTCAGAGAGAAGAGCGGCCAATGTGACGATCTGGCTTTAAGTCGATTCGATAACAAATGACGAAAACGGACGAATTTCTCAGGTTTTTACTACATATGAACACTTTTCACATTCTCCCGTGCTACTCGGCTGCTAGTCCTCCTTTCATGCAGAATCTTAAGGTCCTAGCTCATGTCCAAGGCATCAAAGCTATTTAAAAAGTCAATAATCGATACCTAAAACTTGAATTGTACTACTTCTTACTGGCTATTACATCAACTTAGAAGCTTCATCTGTGTTCTACTATGGTGCTTTTAGTGTCTCCGCATACCGCAGCACGCGACATTGCTTTGTAGACGATAAGTACAAACGTTTCAGAGAGAAGAGCGGCAAATGTGACGATCTGGCTTTAAGTCGATTCGATAACAAATGACGAAAACGGACGGATTTCTCAGGTTTTTACTACATATGAACACTTTTCACATTCTCCCGTGCAACTCGGCTGCTAGTCCTCCTTTCATGCAGAATCTTCAGGTCCTAGCTCATGTCCAAGGCACCAAAGCCAGCTAAAAAGTCAATAATCGATACCTTAAACTTGAATTCTACTACTTCTTACTGGCTATTACATCAACTTAGAAGCTTCATCTGTGTTCTACTATGGTGCTTTTAGTGTCTCCACATACCGCAGCACGTGACATAGCTTTGCAGACGATAAGTACAACCGTTTCAGAGAGAAGAGCGGCCAATGTGACGATCTGGCTTTAAGTCGATTCGATAACAAATGACGAAAACGGACGGATTTCTAAGGTTTTTACTACATATGAACACTTTTCACATTCTCCCGTGCAACGCGGCTGGTAGTAATCCTTTCATGCAGAATGTTAAGGTCCTAGCTCATGTCCAAGGCACCAAAGCCAGCTAAAAAGTCAATAATCGATACCTAAGACTTGAATTGTACTACTTCTTACTGGCTATTACATTAACTTAGAAGCTTAATCTGTGTTCTACTATGGTGCTTTTAGTGTCTCCGCATACCGCAGCATGAGACATAGCTTAGTAGACGATAAGTACAACCGTTTCCGAGAGCAGAGCGACCAATGTGACGATCTGGCTTTAAGTCGATTCGATAACAAATGACGAAAACGGACGGATTTCTCAGGTTTTTATTACATATGAACACTTTTCACATTCTCCCATGCAACTCGGCTGCTAGTCCTCCTTTCATGCTGAATCTTAAGGTCCTAGCTCATGTCCAAGGCACCAAAGCCAGCTAAAAAGTCAATAATCGATACCTAAAACTTGAATTGTACTATTTCTTACTGGCTATTACATCAACTTAGAAGGTTCATCTGTGTTCTACTATGGTGCTTTTAGTGTCTCCACATACCGCAGTACGCGACATAGCTTTGCAGACGATAAGTACAACCGTTTCAGAGAGAAGAGCGGCCAATGTGATGATCTGGCTTTAAGTCGATTCGATAACAAATGACGAAAACGGACGGATTTCTCAGGTTTTTATTACATATGAACACTTTTCACATTCTCCCGTGCATCTCGGCTGTTAGTCCTCCTTTCATGCAGAATCTTAAGGTCCTAGCTCATGTCCAGGGCACCAAAGCCAGCTAAAAAGTCAATAATCGATACCTAAAACTTGAATTGGATTACTTCTTACTGGCTATTACATCAACTTAGATGCTTCATCTGTGTTCTACTATGGTAATTTTAGTGTCTCCACATACCGTAGCACGCGACATAGCTTTGCAGTCGATAAGTACACCCGTTTCAGAGAGAAGAGCGGCCAATGTGACGATCTGGCTTTAAGTCGATTCCATAACAAATGACGAATACGGACGGATTTCTCAGGTTTTTACTACATATGAACACTTTTCACATTCTCTCGTGCAACTCGGCTGCTAGTCCTCCTTTCATGCAGAATCTTAAGGTCCTAGCTCATGTCCAAGGCACCAAAGCCAGCTAAAAAGTCAATAATCGATTCCTAAAACTTGAATTGTACTACTTCTTACTGGCTATTACATCAACTTAGAAGGTTCATCTGTGTTCTATTATGGTGCTTTTAGTGTCTCCACATACCGCAGTACGCGACATAGCTTTGCAGACGATAAGTACAACCGTTTCAGAGAGAAGAGCGGCCAATGTGACGATCTGGCTTTAAGTCGATTCGATAACAAATGACGAAAACGGACCGATTTCTCAGGTTTTTACTAAATATGAACACTTTTCACATTCTCTCGTGCAACTCGGCTGCTAGTCCTCCTTTCATGCAGAATCGTAAGGTCCTAGCTCATGTCCAAGGCACCAAAGCCAGCTAAAAAGTCAATAATCGATACCCAAAACTTGAATTGTACTACTTCTTACTGGCTATTACATTAACTTAGAAGCTTCATCTGTGTTCTACTATGGTGCTTTTAGTGTCTCCGCATACCGCAGCACGCGACAAAGCTTAGTAGACGATAAGTACAACCGTTTCAGAGAGAAGAGCGGCCAATGTGACGATCTGGCTTTAAGTCGATTCGATAACAAATGACGAAAACGGACGAATTTCTCAGGTTTTTACTACATATGAACACTTTTCACATTCTCCCGTGCTACTCGGCTGCTAGTCCTCCTTTCATGCAGAATCTTAAGGTCCTAGCTCATGTCCAAGGCACCAAAGCTAGCTAAAAAGTCAATAATCGATACCTAAAAATTGAATTGGACTACTTCTTACTGGCTATTACATCAACTTAGAAGCTTCATCTGTGTGCTACTATGGTGCTTTTCCTGTTTCCGCCTACGGCAACACGCGACATAGCTTTGCAGACGATAAGTACAACCGTTTCCGAGAGCAGAGCGGCCAATGTGACGATCTGGCTTTAAGTCGATTCGATAACAAATTACGAAAACGGACGGATTTCTCAGCTTTTTACTACATATGAACACTTTTCACATTCTCCCATGCAACTCGGCTGCTAGTCCTCCTTTCATGCTGAATGTTAAGGTCCTAGCTCATGTCCAAGGCACCAAAGCCAGCTAAAAAGTCAATAATCGATACCTAAAACTTGAATTGTACTATTTCTTACTGGCTATTACATCAACTTAGAAGGTTCATCTGTGTTCTACTATGGTGCTTTTAGTGTCTCCACATACCGCAGTACGCGACATAGCTTTGCAGACGATAAGTACAACCGTTTCAGAGAGAAGAGCGGCCAATGTGATGATCTGGCTTTAAGTCGATTCGATAACAAATGACGAAAACGGACGGATTTCTCAGGTTTTTATTACATATGAACACTTTTCACATTCTCCCGTGCATCTCGGCTGTTAGTCCTCCTTTCATGCAGAATCTTAAGGTCCTAGCTCATGTCCAGGGCACCAAAGCCAGCTAAAAAGTCAATAATCGATACCTAAAACTTGAATTGGATTACTTCTTACTGGCTATTACATCAACTTAGATGCTTCATCTGTGTTCTACTATGGTAATTTTAGTGTCTCCACATACCGCAGCACGCGACATAGCTTTGCAGTCGATAAGTACACCCGTTTCAGAGAGAAGAGCGGCCAATGTGACGATCTGGCTTTAAGTCGATTCCATAACAAATGACGAATACGGACGGATTTCTCAGGTTTTTACTACATATGAACACTTTTCACATTCTCTCGTGCAACTCGGCTGCTAGTCCTCCTTTCATGCAGAATCTTAAGGTCCTAGCTCATGTCCAAGGCACCAAAGCCAGCTAAAAAGTCAATAATCGATTCCTAAAACTTGAATTGTACTACTTCTTACTGGCTATTACATCAACTTAGAAGGTTCATCTGTGTTCTATTATGGTGCTTTTAGTGTCTCCACATACCGCAGTACGCGACATAGCTTTGCAGACGATAAGTACAACCGTTTCAGAGAGAAGAGCGGCCAATGTGACGATCTGGCTTTAAGTCGATTCGATAACAAATGACGAAAACGGACCGATTTCTCAGGTTTTTACTAAATATGAACACTTTTCACATTTTCTCGTGCAACTCGGCTGCTAGTCCTCCTTTCATGCAGAATCGTAAGGTCCTAGCTCATGTCCAAGGCACCAAAGCCAGCTAAAAAGTCAATAATCGATACCCAAAACTTGAATTGTACTACTTCTTACTGGCTATTACATTAACTTAGAAGCTTCATCTGTGTTCTACTATGGTGCTTTTAGTGTCTCCGCATACCGCAGCACGCGACAAAGCTTAGTAGACGATAAGTACAACCGTTTCAGAGAGAAGAGCGGCCAATGTGACGATCTGGCTTTAAGTCGATTCGATAACAAATGACGAAAACGGACGAATTTCTCAGGTTTTTACTACATATGAACACTTTTCACATTCTCCCGTGCTACTCGGCTGCTAGTCCTCCTTTCATGCAGAATCTTAAGGTCCTAGCTCATGTCCAAGGCACCAAAGCTAGCTAAAAAGTCAATAATCGATACCTAAAAATTCAATTGGACTACTTCTTACTGGCTATTACATCAACTTAGAAGCTTCATCTGTGTGCTACTATGGTGCTTTTCCTGTTTCCGCCTACGGCAACACGCGACATAGCTTTGCAGACGATAAGTACAACCGTTTCCGAGAGCAGAGCGGCCAATGTGACGATCTGGCTTTAAGTCGATTCGATAACAAATTACGAAAACGGACGGATTTCTCAGCTTTTTACTACATATGAACACTTTTCACATTCTCCCCTGCAACTCGGCTGCTAGTCCTCCTTTCATGCAGAATCTTAAGGTCCTAGCTCATGTCCAAGGCACCAAAGCCAGCTAAAAAGTCAATAATAGATATCTAAAACTTGAATTGTACTATTTCTTACTGGCTATTACATCAACTTAGAAGGTTCATCTGTGTTCTACTATGGTGCTTTTAGTGTCTCCACATACCGCAGTACGCGACATAGCTTTGCAGACGATAAGTACATCCGTTTCAGAGAGAAGAGCGGCCAGTGTGATGATCTGGCTTTAAGTCGATTCGATAACAAATGACGAAAACGGATGGATTTCTCAGGTTTTTACTACATATGATGACTTTTCACATTCGCCCGTGCAACTCGGCTGCTAGTCCTCCTTTCATGCAGAATCTTAAGGTCCTAGCTCATGTCCAAGGCACCAAAGCCAGCTAAAAAGTCAATAATCGATACCTAAAACATGAATTGTACTACTTCTTACTGGCTATTACATTAACTTTCATGCAGAATCTTAATGTCCTAGCTCATGTCCAAGGCACCAAAGCCAGCTAAAAATCAATAATCGATACCTAAAACTTGAATTGGATTACTTCTTACTGGCTATTACATCAACTTAGATGCTTCATCTGTTTCCTACTATGGTGATTTTAGTGTCTCCGCATACCGCAGCTCGCGACATAGCTTTGCAGACGATAAATACAAGCGTTTCAGAGAGAAGAGCGGCCAATGTGACGATCTGGCTTTAAGTCGATTCCATAACAAATGACGAAAACGGACGAATTTCTCAGGTTTTTACTACATATGAACACTTTTCACATTCTCCCGTGCTACTCGGCTGCTAGTCCTCCTTTCATGCAGAATCTTAAGGTCCTAGCTCATGTCCAAGGCATCAAAGCTATTTAAAACGTCAATAATCGATACCTAAAACTTGAATTGTACTACTTCTTACTGGCTATTACATCAACTTAGAAGCTTCATCTGTGTTCTACTATGGTGCTTTTAGTGTCTCCGCATACCGCAGCACGCGACATTGCTTTGTAGACGATAAGTACAACCGTTTCAGAGAGAAGACCGGCAAATGTGAAGATCTGGCTTTAAGTCGATTCGATAACAAATGACGAAAACGGACGGATTTCTCAGGTTTTTACCACATATGAACACTTTTCACATTCTCCCGTGCAACTCGGCTGCTAGTCCTCCTTTCATGCAGAATCTTAAGGTCCTAGCTCATGTCCAAGGCACCAAAGCCAGCTAAAAAGTCAATAATCGATAACCAAAACTTGAATTGGATTACTTCTTACTGGCTATTACATCAACTTAGATGCTTCACCTGTGTTCTACTATGGTGCTTTTAGTGTCTCAACATACCGCAGTACGCGACATAGCTTTGCAGACGATAAGTAGAACCGTTTCAGAGAGAAGAGCGGCCAATGTGATGATCTGGCTTTAAGTCGATCCGATAACAAATGACGAAAACGGATGGATTTCTCAGGTTTTTACTACATATGAAGACTTTTCACATTCTCCCGTGCAACTCGGCTGCTAGTCCTCCTTTCATGCAGAATCGTAAGGTCCTAGCTCATGTCCAAGGCTCCAAAGCCAGCTAAAAAGTCAATAATCAGTAGCTAAAACTTGAATTGTACTACATCTTACTGGCTATTACATCAACTTAGAAGCTTGGTCTGTGTTCTACTATGGTTATTTTAGTGTCTCCGCATACCGCAGCACGCGACATAGCTTTGCAGACGATAAGTACAAGCGTTTCGGAGAGAAGAGCGGCCAATGTGACTATCTGGCTTTAAGTCGATTCGATAACAAATGACGAAAACGGACGGATTTCTCAGGTTTTTATTACATATGAACACTTTTCACATTCTCCCGTGCAACTCGGCTGCTAGTCCTCCTTTCATGCAGAATCTTAAGGTCCTAGCTCATGTCCAAGGCATCAAAGCTATTTAAAAAGTCAATAATCGATACCTAAAACTAGAATTGTACTACTTCTTACTGGCTATTACATCAACTTAGAAGCTTCATCTGTGTTCTACTATGGTGCTTTTAGTGTCTCCGCATACCGCAGCATGAGACATAGCTTAGTAGACGATAAGTACAACCGTTTCCGAGAGCAGAGCGACCAATGTGACGATCTGGCTTTAAGTCGATTCGATAACAAATGACGAAAACGGACGGATTTCTCAGGTTTTTATTACATATGAACACTTTTCACATTCTCCCGTGCAACTCGGCTGCTACTCCTCCTTTCATGCAGAATCTTAAGGTCCTAGCTCATGTCCAAGGCACCAAAGCCAGCTAAAAAGTCAATAATCGATACCTAAAACTTGAATTGTACTATTTCTTACTGGCTATTACATCAACTTAGAAGGTTCATCTGTGTTCTACTATGGTGCTTTTAGTGTCTCCACATACCGCAGTACGCGACATAGCTTTGCAGACGATAAGTACAACCGTTTCAGAGAGAAGAGCGGCCAATGTGATGATCTGGCTTTAAGTCGATTCGATAACAAATGACGAAAACGGACGGATTTCTCAGGTTTTTACTACATATGAAGACTTTTCACATTCTCCCGTGCAACTCGGCTGCTAGTCCTCCTTTCATGCAGAATCATAAGGTCCTAGCTCATGTCCAAGGCACCAAAGCTAGCTAAAAAGTCAATAATCGATACCTAAAACTTGAATTGTACTACTTCTTACAGGCTATTACATTAACTTAGAAGCTTCATCTGTGTTCTACTATGGTGCTTTTAGTGTCTCCGCATACCGCAGCACGCGACATAGCTTAGTAGACGATAAGTACAACCGTTTCCGAGAGCAGAACGGCCAATGTGACGATCTGGCTTTAAGTCGATTCGATAACAAATGACGAAAACGGACCGATTTCTCAGGTTTTTATTACATATGAACACTTTTCACATTCTCCCCTGCAACTCGGCTGCTAGTCCTCCTTTCATGCTGAATCTTAAGGTCCTAGCTCATGTCCAAGGCACCAAAGCCAGCTAAAAAGTCAATAATCGATACCTAAAACTTGAATTGTACTATTTCTTACTGGCTATTACATCAACTTAGAAGGTTCATCTGTGTTCTACTATGGTGCTTTTAGTGTCTCCACATACCGCAGTACGCGACATAGCTTTGCAGACGATAAGTACAACCGTTTCAGAGAGAAGAGCGGCCAATGTGATGATCTGGCTTTAAGTCGATTCGATAACAAATGACGAAAACGGACGGATTTCTCAGGTTTTTATTACATATGAACACTTTTCACATTCTCCCGTGCATCTCGGCTGTTAGTCCTCCTTTCATGCAGAATCTTAAGGTCCTAGCTCATGTCCAGGGCACCAAAGCCAGCTAAAAAGTCAATAATCGATACCTAAAACTTGAATTGGATTACTTCTTACTGGCTATTACATCAACTTAGATGCTTCATCTGTGTTCTACTATGGTAATTTTAGTGTCTCCACATACCGCAGCACGCGACATAGCTTTGCAGTCGATAAGTACACCCGTTTCAGAGAGAAGAGCGGCCAATGTGACGATCTGGCTTTAAGTCGATTCCATAACAAATGACGAATACGGACGGATTTCTCAGGTTTTTACTACATATGAACACTTTTCACATTCTCTCGTGCAACTCGGCTGCTAGTCCTCCTTTCATGCAGAATCTTAAGGTCCTAGCTCATGTCCAAGGCACCAAAGCCAGCTAAAAAGTCAATAATCGATTCCTAAAACTTGAATTGTACTACTTCTTACTGGCTATTACATCAACTTAGAAGGTTCATCTGTGTTCTATTATGGTGCTTTTAGTGTCTCCACATACCGCAGTACGCGACATAGCTTTGCAGACGATAAGTACAACCGTTTCAGAGAGAAGAGCGGCCAATGTGACGATCTGGCTTTAAGTCGATTCGATAACAAATGACGAAAACGGACCGATTTCTCAGGTTTTTACTAAATATGAACACTTTTCACATTCTCTCGTGCAACTCGGCTGCTAGTCCTCCTTTCATGCAGAATCGTAAGGTCCTAGCTCATGTCCAAGGCACCAAAGCCAGCTAAAAAGTCAATAATCGATACCCAAAACTTGAATTGTACTACTTCTTACTGGCTATTACATTAACTTAGAAGCTTCATCTGTGTTCTACTATGGTGCTTTTAGTGTCTCCGCATACCGCAGCACGCGACAAAGCTTAGTAGACGATAAGTACAACCGTTTCAGAGAGAAGAGCGGCCAATGTGACGATCTGGCTTTAAGTCGATTCGATAACAAATGACGAAAACGGACGAATTTCTCAGGTTTTTACTACATATGAACACTTTTCACATTCTCCCGTGCTACTCGGCTGCTAGTCCTCCTTTCATGCAGAATCTTAAGGTCCTAGCTCATGTCCAAGGCACCAAAGCTAGCTAAAAAGTCAATAATCGATACCTAAAAATTCAATTGGACTACTTCTTACTGGCTATTACATCAACTTAGAAGCTTCATCTGTGTGCTACTATGGTGCTTTTCCTGTTTCCGCCTACGGCAACACGCGACATAGCTTTGCAGACGATAAGTACAACCGTTTCCGAGAGCAGAGCGGCCAATGTGACGATCTGGCTTTAAGTCGATTCGATAACAAATTACGAAAACGGACGGATTTCTCAGCTTTTTACTACATATGAACACTTTTCACATTCTCCCCTGCAACTCGGCTGCTAGTCCTCCTTTCATGCAGAATCTTAAGGTCCTAGCTCATGTCCAAGGCACCAAAGCCAGCTAAAAAGTCAATAATAGATATCTAAAACTTGAATTGTACTATTTCTTACTGGCTATTACATCAACTTAGAAGGTTCATCTGTGTTCTACTATGGTGCTTTTAGTGTCTCCACATACCGCAGTACGCGACATAGCTTTGCAGACGATAAGTACATCCGTTTCAGAGAGAAGAGCGGCCAGTGTGATGATCTGGCTTTAAGTCGATTCGATAACAAATGACGAAAACGGATGGATTTCTCAGGTTTTTACTACATATGATGACTTTTCACATTCTCCCGTGCAACTCGGCTGCTAGTCCTCCTTTCATGCAGAATCTTAAGGTCCTAGCTCATGTCCAAGGCACCAAAGCCAGCTAAAAAGTCAATAATCGATACCTAAAACATGAATTGTACTACTTCTTACTGGCTATTACATTAACTTTCATGCAGAATCTTAATGTCCTAGCTCATGTCCAAGGCACCAAAGCCAGCTAAAAATCAATAATCGATACCTAAAACTTGAATTGGATTACTTCTTACTGGCTATTACATCAACTTAGATGCTTCATCTGTTTCCTACTATGGTGATTTTAGTGTCTCCGCATACCGCAGCTCGCGACATAGCTTTGCAGACGATAAATACAAGCGTTTCAGAGAGAAGAGCGGCCAATGTGACGATCTGGCTTTAAGTCGATTCCATAACAAATGACGAAAACGGACGAATTTCTCAGGTTTTTACTACATATGAACACTTTTCACATTCTCCCGTGCTACTCGGCTGCTAGTCCTCCTTTCATGCAGAATCTTAAGGTCCTAGCTCATGTCCAAGGCATCAAAGCTATTTAAAACGTCAATAATCGATACCTAAAACTTGAATTGTACTACTTCTTACTGGCTATTACATCAACTTAGAAGCTTCATCTGTGTTCTACTATGGTGCTTTTAGTGTCTCCGCATACCGCAGCACGCGACATTGCTTTGTAGACGATAAGTACAACCGTTTCAGAGAGAAGAGCGGCAAATGTGACGATCTGGCTTTAGTCGATTCGATAACAAATGACGAAAACGGACGGATTTCTCAGGTTTTTACTACATATGAACACTTTTCACATTCTCCCGTGCAACTCGGCTGCTAGTCCTCCTTTCATGCAGAATCTTAAGGTCCTAGCTCATGTCCAAGGCACCAAAGCCAGCTAAAAAGTCAATAATCGATAACCAAAACTTGAATTGGATTACTTCTTACTGGCTATTACATCAACTTAGATGCTTCACCTGTGTTCTACTATGGTGCTTTTAGTGTCTCAACATACCGCAGTACGCGACATAGCTTTGCAGACGATAAGTAGAACCGTTTCAGAGAGAAGAGCGGCCAATGTGATGATCTGGCTTTAAGTCGATCCGATAACAAATGACGAAAACGGATGGATTTCTCAGGTTTTTACTACATATGAAGACTTTTCACATTCTCCCGTGCAACTCGGCTGCTAGTCCTCCTTTCATGCAGAATCGTAAGGTCCTAGCTCATGTCCAAGGCTCCAAAGCCAGCTAAAAAGTCAATAATCAGTAGCTAAAACTTGAATTGTACTACATCTTACTGGCTATTACATCAACTTAGAAGCTTGGTCTGTGTTCTACTATGGTTATTTTAGTGTCTCCGCATACCGCAGCACGCGACATAGCTTTGCAGACGATAAGTACAAGCGTTTCGGAGAGAAGAGCGGCCAATGTGACTATCTGGCTTTAAGTCGATTCGATAACAAATGACGAAAACGGACGGATTTCTCAGGTTTTTATTACATATGAACACTTTTCACATTCTCCCGTGCAACTCGGCTGCTAGTCCTCCTTTCATGCAGAATCTTAAGGTCCTAGCTCATGTCCAAGGCACCAAAGCCAGCTAAAAAGTCAATAATCGATACCTAAAACTTGAATTGGATTACTTCTTACTGGCTATTACATCAACTTAGATGCTTCATCTGTTTCCTACTATGGTGAATTTAGTGTCTCCGCATACCGCAGCTCGCGACATAGCTTTGCAGACGATAAATACAAGCGTTTCAGAGAGAAGAGCGGCCAATGTGACGATCTGGCTTTAAGTCGATTCGATAACAAATGACGAAAACGGACGAATTTCTCAGGTTTTTACTACATATGAACACTTTTCACATTCTCCCGTGCTACTCGGCTGCTAGTCCTCCTTTCATACAGAATCTTAAGGTCCTAGCTCATGTCCAAGGCATCAAAGCTATTTAAAAAGTCAATAATCGATACCTAAAACTTGAATTGTACTACTTCTTACTGGCTATTACATCAACTTAGAAGCTTCATCTGTGTTCTACTATGGTGCTTTTAGTGTCTCCGCATACCGCAGCATGAGACATAGTTTAGTAGACGATAAGTACAACCGTTTCCGAGAGCAGAGCGACCAATGTGACGATCTGGCTTTAAGTCGATTCGATAACAAATGACGAAAACGGACGGATTTCTCAGGTTTTTATTACATATGAACACTTTTCACATTCTCCCGTGCAACTCGGCTGCTACTCCTCCTTTCATGCAGAATCTTAAGGTCCTAGCTCATGTCCAAGGCACCAAAGCCAGCTAAAAAGTCAATAATCGATACCTAAAACTTGAATTGTACTATTTCTTACTGGCTATTACATCAACTTAGAAGGTTCATCTGTGTTCTACTATGGTGCTTTTAGTGTCTCCACATACCGCAGTACGCGACATAGCTTTGCAGACGATAAGTACAACCGTTTCAGAGAGAAGAGCGGCCAATGTGATGATCTGGCTTTAAGTCGATTCGATAACAAATGACGAAAACGGACGGATTTCTCAGGTTTTTACTACATATGAACACTTTTCACATTCTCCCGTGCAACTCGGCTGCTAGTCCTCCTTTCATGCAGAATCATAAGGTCCTAGCTCATGTCCAAGGCACCAAAGCCAGCTAAAAAGTCAATAATCGATACCTAAAACTTGAATTGTACTACTTCTTACAGGCTATTACATTAACTTAGAAGCTTCATCTGTGTTCTACTATGGTGCTTTTAGTGTCTCCGCATACCGCAGCACGCGACATAGCTTAGTAGACGATAAGTACAACCGTTTCCGAGAGCAGAACGGCCAATGTGACGATCTGGCTTTAAGTCGATTCGATAACAAATGACGAAAACGGACCGATTTCTCAGGTTTTTATTACATATGAACACTTTTCACATTCTCCCCTGCAACTCGGCTGCTAGTCCTCCTTTCATGCTGAATCTTAAGGTCCTAGCTCATGTCCAAGGCACCAAAGCTAGCTAAAAAGTCAATAATCGATACCTAAAACTTGAATTGTACTACTTCTTACTGGCTATTACATCAACTTAGAAGCCTCATCTGTTCTACTATGCTTTTTGTAGTATCTCAGCATACCGCAGCATGCAACATAGCTTTGCAGACGATAAGTACAAGCGTTTCAGAGAGAAGAGCGGCCAATGTGACGATCTGGCTTTAAGTCGATTCGATAACAAATGACGAAAACGGACGGATTTCTAAGGTTTTTACTACATATGAACACTTTTCACATTCTCCCGTGCTACTCGGCTGCTAGTCCTCCTTTCATGCAGAATCTTAAGGTCCTAGCTCATGTCCAAGGCATCAAAGCTATATAAAAAGTCAATAATCGATACCTAAAACTTGAATTGTACTACTTCTTACTGGCTATTACATCAACTTAGAAGCTTCATCTGTGTTCTACTATGGTGCTTTTAGTGTCTCCGCGTACCGCAGCACGCGACATTGCTTTGTAGACGATAAGTACAACCGTTTCAGAGAGAAGAGCGGCCAATGTGACGATCTGGCTTTAAGTCGATTCCATAACAAATGACGAAAACGGACGGATTTCTCAGGTTTTTACTACATATGAACACTTTTCACATTCTCCCGTGCAACTCGGCTGCTAGTCCTCCTTTCATGCAGAATCTTAAGGTCCTAGCTCATGTCCAAGGCACCAAAGCCAGCTAAAAAATATATAATCGATACCTAAAACTGGAATTGTACTACTTCTTACTGGCTATTACATCAACTTAGAAGCTTCATCTGTGTTCTACTATGGTGCTTTTAGTGTCTCCGCATACCGCATCACGCGACATAGCTTTGCAGGCGATAAGTACAACCGTTTCAGAGAGAAGAGCGGCCAATGTGACGATCTGGCTTTAAGTCGATTCGATAACAAATGACGAAAACGGACGGATTTCTCAGGTTTTTACTACATATGAACACTTTTCACATTCTCCCGTGCAACTCGGCTGGTAGTAATCCTTTCATGCAGAATGTTAAGGTCCTAGCTCATGTCCAAGTCACCAAAGCCAGCTAAAAATTCAATAATCGATACCTAAAACTTGAATTGTACTACTTCTTCCTGGCTATTACATCAACTTAGAAGCCTCATCTGTTCTACTATGCTGCTTGTAGTATCTCAGCATACCGCAGCATGCAACATAGCTTTGCAGACGATAAGTACAAGCGTTTCAGAGAGAAGAGCGGCCAATGTGACGATCTGGCTTCAAGTCGATTCGATAACAAATGACGAAAACGGACGGATTTCTCAGGTTTTTACTACATATGAACACTTTTCACATTCTCCCGTGCAACTCGGCTGCTAGTCCTCCTTTCATGCAGAATCTTAAGGTCCTAGCTCATGTCCAAGGCACCAAAGCCAGCTAAAAAGTCAATAATCGATACCTTAAACTTCAATTCTACTACTTCTTACTGGCTATTACATCAACTTAGAAGCTTCATCTGTGTTCTACTATGGTGCTTTTAGTGTCTCCACATACCGCAGCACGCGACATAGCTTTGCAGACAATAAGTACAACCGTTTCAGAGAGAAGAGCTGCCAATGTGACGATCTGGCTTTAAGTCGATTCGATAACAAATGACGAAAACGGACGGATTTCTAAGGTTTTTAATACATATGAACACTTTTCACATTCTCCCGTGCAACGCGGCTGGTAGTAATCCTTTCATGCAGAATGTTACGGTCCTAGCTCATGTCCAAGGCACCAAAGCCAGCTAAAAAGTCAATAATCGATACCTAAGACTTGAATTGTACTACTTCTTACTGGCTATTACATGAACTTAGAAGCTTAATCTGTGTTCTACTATGGTGCTTTTAGTGTCTCCGCATACCGCAGCACGAGACATAGCTTAGTAGACGATAAGTACAACCGTTTCCGAGAGCAGAGCGACCAATGTGACGATCTGGCTTTAAGTCGATTCGATAACAAATGACGAAAACGGACGGATTTCTCAGGTTTTTATTACATATGAACACTTTTCACATTCTCCCGTGCAACTCGGCTGCTAGTCCTCCTTTCATGCTGAATCTTAAGGTCCTAGCTCATGTCCAAGGCACCAAAGCCAGCTAAAAAGTCAATAATCGATACCTAAAACTTGAATTGTACTATTTCTTACTGGCTATAACATCAACTTAGAAGGTTCATCTGCGTTCTACTATGGTGCTTTTAGTGTCTCCACATACCGCAGTACGCGACATAGCTTTGCAGACGATAAGTACAACCGTTTCAGAGAGAAGAGCGGCCAATGTGATGATCTGGCTTTAAGTCGATTCGATAACAAATGACGAAAACGGACGGATTTCTCAGGTTTTTACTACATATGAAGACTTTTCACATTCTCCCGTGCAACTCGGCTGCTAGTCCTCCTTTCATGCAGAATCATAAGGTCCTAGCTCATGTCCAAGGCACCAAAGCCAGCTAAAAAGTCAATAATCGATACCTAAAACTTGAATTGTACTACTTCTTACTGGCTATTACATTAACTTAGAAGCTTCATCTGTGTTCTACTATGGTGCTTTTAGTGTCTCCGCATACCGCAGCACGCGACATAGCTTAGTAGACGATAGGTACAACCGTTTCCGAGAGCAGAACGGCCAATGTGACGATCTGGCTTTAAGTCGATTCGATAACAAATGACGAAAACGGACGGATTTCTCAGGTTTTTATTACATATGAACACTTTTCACATTCTCCCCTGCAACTCGGCTGCTAGTCCTCCTTTCATGCTGAATCTTAAGGTCCTAGCTCATGTCCAAGGCACCAAAGCTAGCTAAAAAGTCAATAATCGATACCTAAAACTTGAATTGTACTACTTCTTACTGGCTATTACATCAACTTAGAAGCCTCATCTGTTCTACTATGCTGCTTGTAGTATCTCAGAATACCGCAGCATGCAACATAGCTTTGCAGACGATAAGTACAAGCGTTTCAGAGAGAAGAGCGGCCAATGTGACGATCTGGCTTTAAGTCGATTCGATAACAAATGACGAAAACGGACGGATTTCTCAGGTTTGTACTACATATGAACAGTTTTCACATTCTCCCGTGCTACTCGGCTGCTAGTCCTCCTTTCATGCAGAATCTTAAGGTCCTAGCTCATGTCCAAGGCATCAAAGCTATTTAAAAAGTCAATAATCGATACCTAAAACTTGAATTGTACTACTTCTTACTGGCTATTACATCAACTTAGAAGCTTCATCTGTGTTCTACTATGGTGCTTTTAGTGTCTCCGCATTCCGCAGCACGCGACATTGCTTTGTAGACGATAAGTACAACCGTTTCAGAGAGAAGAGCGGCCAATGTGACGATCTGGCTTTAAGTCGATTCGATAACAAATGACGAAAACGGACGGATTTCTCAGGTTTTTACTACATATGAACACTTTTCACATTCTCCCGTGCAACTCGGCTGCTATTCCTCCTTTCATGCAGAATCTTAAGGTCCTAGCTCATGTCCAAGGCACCAAAGCCAGCTAAAAAGTCAATAATCGATACCTTAAACTTGAATTCTACTACTTCTTACTGGCTATTGCATCCACTTAGAAGCTTCATCTGCGTTCTACTATGGTGCTTTTAGTGTCTCAACATACCGCAGCACGCGACATAGCTTTGCAGACGATAAGTACAACCGTTTCAGAGAGAAGAGCGGCCAATGTGACGATCTGGCTTTAAGTCGATTCGATAACAAATGACGAAAACGGACGGATTTCTAAGGTTTTTACTACATATGAACACTTTTCACATTCTCCCGTGCAACGCGGATGGTAGTAATCCTTTCATGCTGAATGTTAAGGTCCTAGCTCATGTCCAAGGCCCCAAAGCCAGCTAAAAAGTCAATAATCGATAACTAAAACTTGAATTGTACTACTTCTTACTGGCTATTACATCAACTTAGAAGCTTCATCTGTGTTCTACTATGGTGCTTTTAGTGTCTCCACATACCGCAGTACGCGACACAGCTTTGCAGACGATAAGTACAACCGTTTCAGAGAGAAGAGCGGCCAATGTGATGATCTGGCTTTAAGTCGATTCGATAACAAATGACGAAAACGGACGGATTTCTAAGGTTTTTACTACATATGAAGACTTTTCACATTCTCCCGTGCAACTCGGCTGCTAGTCCTCCTTTCATGCAGAATCATAAGGTCCTAGCTCATGTCCAAGGCACCAAAGCCAGCTAAAAAGTCAATAATCGATACCTAAAACTTGAATTGTACTACTTCTTACTGGCTATTACATTAACTTAGAAGCTTCATCTGTGTTCTACTATGGTGCTTTTAGTGTCTCCGCATACCGCAGCACGCGACATAGCTTAGTAGACGATAAGTCAACCGTTTCAGAGAAGAGGGGCCAATGTGACAATCTGGGTTTAAGTCGATTCGATAACAAATGACGAAAACGGACGAATTTCTCAGGTTTTTATTACATATGAACACTTTTCACATTCTCCCGTGCAACTCGGCTGCTAGTTCTCCTTTCATGCTGAATCTTAAGGTCCTAGCTCATGTCCAAGGCACCAAAGCCAGCTAAAAAGTCAATAATCGATACCTAAAACTTGAATTGGATTACTTCTTACTGGCTATTACATCAACTTAGATGCTTCATCTGTTTCCTACTATGGTGATTTTAGTGTCTCCGCATACCGCAGCTCGCGACATAGCTTTGCAGACGATAAATACAAGCGTTTCAGAGAGAAGAGCGGCCAATGTGACGATCTGGCTGTAAGTCGATTCGATAACAAATGACGAAAACGGACGAATTTCTCAGGTTTTTACTACATATGAACAGTTTTCACATTCTCCCGTGCTACTCGGCTGCTAGTCCTCCTTTCATGCAGAATCTTAAGGTCCTAGCTCATGTCCAAGGCATCAAAGCTATTTAAAAAGTCAATAATCGATACCTAAAACTTGAATTGGATTACTTCTTACTGGCTATTACATCAACTTAGAAGCTTCATCTGTGTTCTACTATGGTGCTTTTAGTGTCTCCGCATACCGCAGCACGCGACATTGCTTTGTAGACGATAAGTACAACCGTTTCAGAGAGAAGAGCGGCCAATGTGACGATCTGGCTTTAAGTCGATTCCATAACAAATGACGAAAACGGACGGATTTCTCAGGTTTTTACTACATATGAACACTTTTCACATTCTCCCGTGCAACTCGGCTGCTAGTCCTCCTTTCATGCAGAATCTTAAGGTCCTAGCTCATGTCCAAGGCACCAAAGCCAGCTAAAAAATATATAATCGATACCTAAAACTGGAATTGTACTACTTCTTACTGGCTATTACATCAACTTAGAAGCTTCATCTGTGTTCTACTATGGTGCTTTTAGTGTCTCCGCATACCGCATCACGCGACATAGCTTTGCAGGCGATAAGTACAAACCGTTTCAGAGAGAAGAGCGGCCAATGTGACGATCTGGCTTTAAGTCGATTCGATAACAAATGACGAAAACGGACGGATTTCTCAGGTTTTTACTACATATGAACACTTTTCACATTCTCCCGTGCAACTCGGCTGGTAGTAATCCTTTCATGCAGAATGTTAAGGTCCTAGCTCATGTCCAAGTCACCAAAGCCAGCTAAAAATTCAATTATCGATACCTAAAACTTGAATTGTACTACTTCTTCCTGGCTATTACATCAACTTAGAAGCCTCATCTGTTCTACTATGCTGCTTGTAGTATCTCAGCATACCGCAGCATGCAACATAGCTTTGCAGACGATAAGTACAAGCGTTTCAGAGAGAAGAGCGGCCAATGTGACGATCTGGCTTCAAGTCGATTCGATAACAAATGACGAAAACGGACGGATTTCTCAGGTTTTTACTACATATGAACACTTTTCACATTCTCCCGTGCAACTCGGCTGCTAGTCCTCCTTTCATGCAGAATCTTAAGGTCCTAGCTCATGTCCAAGGCACCAAAGCCAGCTAAAAAGTCAATAATCGATACCTTAAACTTGAATTCTACTACTTCTTACTGGCTATTACATCAACTTAGAAGCTTCATCTGTGTTCTACTATGGTGCTTTTAGTGTCTCCACATACCGCAGCACGCGACATAGCTTTGCAGACAATAAGTACAACCGTTTCAGAGAGAAGAGCTGCCAATGTGACGATCTGGCTTTAAGTCGATTCGATAACAAATGACGAAAACGGACGGATTTCTAAGGTTTTTACTACATATGAACACTTTTCACATTCTCCCGTGCAACGCGGCTGGTAGTAATCCTTTCATGCAGAATGTTACGGTCCTAGCTCATGTCCAAGGCACCAAAGCCAGCTAAAAAGTCAATAATCGATACCTAAGACTTGAATTGTACTACTTCTTACTGGCTATTACATGAACTTAGAAGCTTAATCTGTGTTCTACTATGGTGCTTTTAGTGTCTCCGCATACCGCAGCACGAGACATAGCTTAGTAGACGATAAGTACAACCGTTTCCGAGAGCAGAGCGACCAATGTGACGATCTGGCTTTAAGTCGATTCGATAACAAATGACGAAAACGGACGGATTTCTCAGGTTTTTATTACATATGAACACTTTTCACATTCTCCCGTGCAACTCGGCTGCTAGTCCTCCTTTCATGCTGAATCTTAAGGTCCTAGCTCATGTCCAAGGCACCAAAGCCAGCTAAAAAGTCAATAATCGATACCTAAAACTTGAATTGTACTATTTCTTACTGGCTATTACATCAACTTAGAAGGTTCATCTGCGTTCTACTATGGTGCTTTTAGTGTCTCCACATACCGCAGTACGCGACATAGCTTTGCAGACGATAAGTACAACCGTTTCAGAGAGAAGAGCGGCCAATGTGATGATCTGGCTTTAAGTCGATTCGATAACAAATGACGAAAACGGACGGATTTCTCAGGTTTTTACTACATATGAAGACTTTTCACATTCTCCCGTGCAACTCGGCTGCTAGTCCTCCTTTCATGCAGAATCATAAGGTCCTAGCTCATGTCCAAGGCACCAAAGCCAGCTAAAAAGTCAATAATCGATACCTAAAACTTGAATTGTACTACTTCTTACTGGCTATTACATTAACTTAGAAGCTTCATCTGTGTTCTACTATGGTGCTTTTAGTGTCTCCGCATACCGCAGCACGCGACATAGCTTAGTAGACGATAGGTACAACCGTTTCCGAGAGCAGAACGGCCAATGTGACGATCTGGCTTTAAGTCGATTCGATAACAAATGACGAAAACGGACGGATTTCTCAGGTTTTTATTACATATGAACACTTTTCACATTCTCCCCTGCAACTCGGCTGCTAGTCCTCCTTTCATGCTGAATCTTAAGGTCCTAGCTCATGTCCAAGGCACCAAAGCTAGCTAAAAAGTCAATAATCGATACCTAAAACTTGAATTGTACTACTTCTTACTGGCTATTACATCAACTTAGAAGCCTCATCTGTTCTACTATGCTGCTTGTAGTATCTCAGAATACCGCAGCATGCAACATAGCTTTGCAGACGATAAGTACAAGCGTTTCAGAGAGAAGAGCGGCCAATGTGACGATCTGGCTTTAAGTCGATTCGATAACAAATGACGAAAACGGACGGATTTCTCAGGTTTGTACTACATATGAACAGTTTTCACATTCTCCCGTGCTACTCGGCTGCTAGTCCTCCTTTCATGCAGAATCTTAAGGTCCTAGCTCATGTCCAAGGCATCAAAGCTATTTAAAAAGTCAATAATCGATACCTAAAACTTGAATTGTACTACTTCTTACTGGCTATTACATCAACTTAGAAGCTTCATCTGTGTTCCACTATGGTGCTTTTAGTGTCTCCGCATTCCGCAGCACGCGACATTGCTTTGTAGACGATAAGTACAACCGTTTCAGAGAGAAGAGCGGCCAATGTGACGATCTGGCTTTAAGTCGATTCGATAACAAATGACGAAAACGGACGGATTTCTCAGGTTTTTACTACATATGAACACTTTTCACATTCTCCCGTGCAACTCGGCTGCTAGTCCTCCTTTCATGCAGAATCTTAAGGTCCTAGCTCATGTCCAAGGCACCAAAGCCAGCTAAAAAGTCAATAATCGATACCTTAAACTTGAATTCTACTACTTCTTACTGGCTATTGCATCCACTTAGAAGCTTCATCTGCGTTCTACTATGGTGCTTTTAGTGTCTCAACATACCGCAGCACGCGACATAGCTTTGCAGACGATAAGTACAACCGTTTCAGAGAGAAGAGCGGCCAATGTGACGATCTGGCTTTAAGTCGATTCGATAACAAATGACGAAAACGGACGGATTTCTAAGGTTTTTACTACATATGAACACTTTTCACATTCTCCCGTGCAACGCGGATGGTAGTAATCCTTTCATGCTGAATGTTAAGGTCCTAGCTCATGTCCAAGGCCCCAAAGCCAGCTAAAAATTCAATAATCGATACCTAAGACTTGAATTGTACTACTTCTTACTGGCTATTACATTAACTTAGAAGCTTAATCTGTGTTCTACTATGGTGCTTTTAGTGTCTCCGCATACCGCAGCACGAGACATAGCTTAGTAGACGATAAGTACAACCGTTTCCGAGAGCAGAGCGACCAATGTGGCGATCTGGCTTTACATCGATTCGATAACAAATGACGAAAACGGACGGATTTCTCAGGTTTTTATTACATATGAACACTTTTCACATTCTCCCGTGCAACTCGGCTGCTAGTCCTCCTTTCATGCTGAATCATAAGGTCCTAGCTCATGTCCAAGGCACCAAAGCCAGCTAAAAAGTCAATAATCGATAACTAAAACTTGAATTGTACTACTTCTTACTGGCTATTACATCAACTTAGAAGCTTCATCTGTGTTCTACTATGGTGCTTTTAGTGTCTCCACATACCGCAGTACGCGACACAGCTTTGCAGACGATAAGTACAACCGTTTCAGAGAGAAGAGCGGCCAATGTGATGATCTGGCTTTAAGTCGATTCGATAACAAATGACGAAAACGGACGGATTTCTAAGGTTTTTACTACATATGAAGACTTTTCACATTCTCCCGTGCAACTCGGCTGCTAGTCCTCCTTTCATGCAGAATCATAAGGTCCTAGCTCATGTCCAAGGCACCAAAGCCAGCTAAAAAGTCAATAATCGATACCTAAAACTTGAATTGTACTACTTCTTACTGGCTATTACATTAACTTAGAAGCTTCATCTGTGTTCTACTATGGTGCTTTTAGTGTCTCCGCATACCGCAGCACGCGACATAGCTTAGTAGACGATAAGTCAACCGTTTCAGAGAAGAGGGGCCAATGTGACAATCTGGGTTTAAGTCGATTCGATAACAAATGACGAAAACGGACGAATTTCTCAGGTTTTTATTACATATGAACACTTTTCACATTCTCCCGTGCAACTCGGCTGCTAGTTCTCCTTTCATGCTGAATCTTAAGGTCCTAGCTCATGTCCAAGGCACCAAAGCCAGCTAAAAAGTCAATAATCGATACCTAAAACTTGAATTGGATTACTTCTTACTGGCTATTACATCAACTTAGATGCTTCATCTGTTTCCTACTATGGTGATTTTAGTGTCTCCGCATACCGCAGCTCGCGACATAGCTTTGCAGACGATAAATACAAGCGTTTCAGAGAGAAGAGCGGCCAATGTGACGATCTGGCTGTAAGTCGATTCGATAACAAATGACGAAAACGGACGAATTTCTCAGGTTTTTACTACATATGAACAGTTTTCACATTCTCCCGTGCTACTCGGCTGCTAGTCCTCCTTTCATGCAGAATCTTAAGGTCCTAGCTCATGTCCAAGGCATCAAAGCTATTTAAAAAGTCAATAATCGATACCTAAAACTTGAATTGGATTACTTCTTACTGGCTATTACATCAACTTAGAAGCTTCATCTGTGTTCTACTATGGTGCTTTTAGTGTCTCCGCATACCGCAGCACGCGACATTGCTTTGTAGACGATAAGTACAACCGTTTCAGAGAGAAGAGCGGCCAATGTGACGATCTGGCTTTAAGTCGATTCGATAACAAATGACGAAAACGGACGGATTTCTAAGGTTTTTACTACATATGAACACTTTTCACATTCTCCAGTGCAACGCGGATGGTAGTAATCCTTTCATGCTGAATGTTAAGGTCCTAGCTCATGTCCATGGCACCAAAGCCAGCTAAAAAGTCAATAATCGATACCTAAGACTTGAATTGTACTACTTCTTACTGGCTATTACATTAACTTAGAAGCTTAATCTGTGTTCTACTATGGTGCTTTTAGTGTCTCCGCATACCGCAGCACGAGACATAGCTTAGTAGACGATAAGTACAACCGTTTCCGAGAGCAGAGCGACCAATGTGGCGATCTGGCTTTACATCGATTCGATAACAAATGACGAAAACGGACGGATTTCTCAGGTTTTTATTACATATGAACACTTTTCACATTCTCCCGTGCAACTCGGCTGCTAGTCCTCCTTTCATGCTGAATCATAAGGTCCTAGCTCATGTCCAAGGCACCAAAGCCAGCTAAAAAGTCAATAATCGATACCTAAAACTTGAATTGTACTACTTCTTACTGGCTATTACATCAACTTAGAAGCTTCATCTGTGTTCTACTATGGTGCTTTTAGTGTCTCCACATACCGCAGTACGCGACACAGCTTTGCAGACGATAAGTACAACCGTTTCAGAGAGAAGAGCGGCCAATGTGATGATCTGGCTTTAAGTCGATTCGATAACAAATGACGAAAACGGACGGATTTCTAAGGTTTTTACTACATATGAACACTTTTCACATTCTCCCGTGCAACTCGGCTGCTAGTCCTCCTTTCATGCAGAATCATAAGGTCCTAGCTCATGTCCAAGGCACCAAAGCCAGCTAAAAAGTCAATAATCGATACCTAAAACTTGAATTGTACTACTTCTTACTGGCTATTACATTAACTTAGAAGCTTCATCTGTGTTCTACTATGGTGCTTTTAGCGTCTCCGCATACCGCAGCACGCGACATAGCTTAGTAGACGATAAGTCAACCGTTTCAGAGAAGAGGGGCCAATGTGACAATCTGGGTTTAAGTCGATTCGATAACAAATGACGAAAACGGACGAATTTCTCAGGTTTTTATTACATATGAACACTTTTCACATTCTCCCGTGCAACTCGGCTGCTAGTTCTCCTTTCATGCTGAATCTTAAGGTCCTAGCTCATGTCCAACGCACCAAAGCCAGCTGAAAAGTCAATAATCGATACCTAAAACTTGAATTGTACTACTTCTTACTGGCTATTACATCAACTTAGATGCTTCATCTGTTTCCTACTATGGTGATTTTAGTGTCTCCGCATACCGCAGCTCGCGACATAGCTTTGCAGACGATAAATACAAGCGTTTCAGAGAGAAGAGCGGCCAATGTGACGATCTGGCTTTAAGTCGATTCGATAACAAATGACGAAAACGGACGAATTTCTCAGGTTTTTACTACATATGAACACTTTTCACATTCTCCCGTGCTACTCGGCTGCTAGTCCTCCTTTCATGCAGAATCTTAAGGTCCTAGCTCATGTCCAAGGCATCAAAGCTATTTAAAAAGTCAATAATCGATACCTAAAACTTGAATTGTACTACTTCTTACTGGCTATTACATCAACTTAGAAGCTTCATCTGTGTTCTACTATGGTGCTTTTAGTGTCTCCGCATACCGCAGCACGCGACATTGCTTTGTAGACGATAAGTACAACCGTTTCAGAGAGAAGAGCGGCCAATGTGACGCTCTGGCTTTAAGTCGATTCGATAACAAATGACGAAAACGGACGGATTTCTCAGGTTTTTACTACATATGAACACTTTTCACATTCTCCCGTGCATCTCGGCTGCTAGTCCTCCTTTCATGCAGAATCTTAAGGTCCTAGCTCATGTCCAAGGCACCAAAGCCAGCTAAAAAGTCAATAATCGATACCTTAAACTTGAATTCTACTACTTCTTACTGGCTATTACATCAACTTAGAAGCTTCATCTGTGTTCTACTATGGTGCTTTTAGTGTCTCCACATACCGCAGCACGCGACATAGCTTTGCAGACGATAAGTACAACCGTTTCAGAGAGAAGAGCGGCCAATGTGACGATCTGGCTTTAAGTCGATTCGATAACAAATGACGAAAACGGACGGATTTCTAAGGTTTTTGCTACATATGAACACTTTTCACATTCTCCCGTGCAACGCGGCTGGTAGTAATCCTTTCATGCAGAATGTTAAGGTCCTAGCTCATGTCCAAGGCACCAAAGCCAGCTAAAAAGTCAATAATCGATACCTAAGACTTGAATTGTACTACTTCTTACTGGCTATTACATTAACTTAGAAGCTTAATCTGTGTTCTACTATGGTGCTTTTAATGTCTCCGCATACCGCAGCACGAGACATAGCTTAGTAGACGATAAGTACAACCGTATCAGAGAAGAGGGGCCAATGTGACAATCTGGGTTTAAGTCGATTCGATAACAAATGACGAAAACGGACGAATTTCTCAGGTTTTTATTACATATGAACACTTTTCACATTCTCCCGTGCAACTCGGCTGCTAGTTCTCCTTTCATGCTGAATCTTAAGGTCCTAGCTCATGTCCAAGGCACCAAAGCCAGCTAAAAAGTCAATAATCGATACCTAAAACTTGAATTGGATTACTTCTTACTGGCTATTACATCAACTTAGATGCTTCATCTGTTTCCTACTATGGCGATTTTAGTGTCTCGGCATACCGCAGCTCGCGACATAGCTTTGCAGACGATAAATACAAGCGTTTCAGAGAGAAGAGCGGCCAATGTGACGATCTGGCTTTAAGTCGATTCGATAACAAATGACGAAAACGGACGAATTTCTCAGGTTTTTACTACATATGAACACTTTTCACATTCTCCCGTGCTACTCGGCTGCTAGTCCTCCTTTCATGCAGAATCTTAAGGTCCTAGCTCATGTCCAAGGCATCAAAGCTATTTAAAAAGTCAATAATCGATACCTAAAACTTGAATTGTACTACTTCTTACTGGCTATTACATCAACTTAGAAGCTTCATCTGTGTTCTACTATGGTGCTTTTAGTGTCTCCGCATACCGCAGCACGCGACATTGCTTTGTAGACGATAAGTACAACCGTTTCAGAGAGAAGAGCGGCCAATGTGACGATCTGGCTTTAAGACGATTCGATAACAAATGACGAAAACGGACGGATTTCTCAGGTTTTTACTACATATGAACACTTTTCACATTCTCCCGTGCAACTCGGCTGCTAGTCCTCCTTTCATGCAGAATCTTAAGGTCCTAGCTCATGTCCAAGGCACCAAAGCCAGCTAAAAAGTCAATAATCGATACCTAAGACTTGAATTGTACTACTTCTTACTGGCTATTACATTAACTTAGAAGCTTAATCTGTGTTCTACTATGGTGCTTTTAGTGTCTCCGCATACCGCAGCACGAGACATAGCTTAGTAGACGATAAGTACAACCGTTTCAGAGAAGAGGGGCCAATGTGACAATCTGGGTTTAAGTCGATTCGATAACAAATGACGAAAACGGACGAATTTCTCAGGTTTTTATTACATATGAACACTTTTCACATTCTCCCGTGCAACTCGGCTGCTAGTTCTCCTTTCATGCTGAATCTTAAGGTCCTAGGTCATGTCCAAGGCACCAAAGCAAGCTAAAAAGTCAATAATCGATACCTCAAACTTGAATTGGATTACTTCTTACTGGCTATTACATCAACTTAGATGCTTCATCTGTTTCCTACTATGGTGATTTTAGTGTCTCCGCATACCGCAGCTCGCGACATAGCTTTGCAGACGATAAATACAAGCGTTTCAGAGAGAAGAGCGGCCAATGTGACGATCTGGCTTTAAGTCGATTCGATAACAAATGACGAAAACGGACGGATTTCTCAGGTTTTTACTACATATGAACACTTTTCACATTCTCCCGTGCTACTCGGCTGCTAGTCCTCCTTTCATGCAGAATCTTAAGGTCCTAGCTCATGTCCAAGGCACCAAAGCCAGCTAAAAAGTCAATAATCGATACCTTAAACTTAAATTCTACTATTTCTTACTGGCTATTACATCAACTTAGAAGCTTCATCTGTGTTCTACTATGGTGCTTTTAGTGTCTCCACATAACGCAGTACGCGACATAGCTTTGCAGACGATAAGTACAACCGTTTCAGAGAGAAGAGCGGCCAATGTGATGATCTGGCTTTAAGTCGATTCGATAACAAATGACGAAAACGGACGGATTTCTCAGGTTTTTACTACATATGAAGACTTTTCACATTCTCCCGTGCAACTCGGCTGCTAGTCCTCCTTTCATGCAGAATCATAAGGTCCTAGCTCATGTCCAAGGCACCAAAGCCAGCTAAAAAGTCAATAATCGATACCTAAAACTTGAATTGTACTACTTCTTACTGGCTATTACATTAACTTAGAACCTTCATCTGTGTTCTACTATGGTGCTTTTAGTGTCTCCGCATACCGCAGCACGCGACATAGCTTAGTAGACGATAAGTACAACCGTTTCCGTGAGCAGAACGGCCAATGTGACGATCTGGCTTTAAGTCGATTCGATAACAAATGACGAAAACGGACGGATTTCTCAGGTTTTTATTACATATGAACACTTTTCACATTCTCCCCTGCAACTCGGCTGCTAGTCCTCCTTTCATGCTGAATCTTAAGGTCCTAGCTCATGTCCAAGGCACCAAAGCTAGCTAAAAAGTCAATAATCGATACCTAAAACTTGAATTGTACTACTTCTTACTGGCTATTACATCAACTTAGAAGCCTCATCTGTTCTACTATGCTGCTTGTAGTATCTCAGCATACCGCAGCATGCAACATAGCTTTGCAGACGATAAGTACAAGCGTTTCAGAGAGAAGAGCGGCCAATGTGACGATCTGGCTTTAAGTCGATTCGATAACAAATGACGAAAACGGACGGATTTCTCAGGTTTTTACTACATATGAACACTTTTCACATTCTCCCGTGCATCTCGGCTGCTAGTCCTCCTTTCATGCAGAATCTTAAGGTCCTAGCTCATGTCCAAGGCACCAAAGCCAGCTAAAAAGTCAATAATCGATACCTTAAACTTGAATTCTACTACTTCTTACTGGCTATTACATCAACTTAGAAGCTTCATCTGTGTTCTACTATGGTGCTTTTAGTGTCTCCACATACCGCAGCACGCGACATAGCTTTGCAGACGATAAGTACAACCGTTTCAGAGAGAAGAGCGGCCAATGTGACGATCTGGCTTTAAGTCGATTCGATAACAAATGACGAAAACGGACGGATTTCTAAGGTTTTTGCTACATATGAACACTTTTCACATTCTCCCGTGCAACGCGGCTGGTAGTAATCCTTTCATGCAGAATGTTAAGGTCCTAGCTCATGTCCAAGGCACCAAAGCCAGCTAAAAAGTCAATAATCGATACCTAAGACTTGAATTGTACTACTTCTTACTGGCTATTACATTAACTTAGAAGCTTAATCTGTGTTCTACTATGGTGCTTTTAATGTCTCCGCATACCGCAGCACGAGACATAGCTTAGTAGACGATAAGTACAACCGTATCAGAGAAGAGGGGCCAATGTGACAATCTGGGTTTAAGTCGATTCGATAACAAATGACGAAAACGGACGAATTTCTCAGGTTTTTATTACATATGAACACTTTTCACATTCTCCCGTGCAACTCGGCTGCTAGTTCTCCTTTCATGCTGAATCTTAAGGTCCTAGCTCATGTCCAAGGCACCAAAGCCAGCTAAAAAGTCAATAATCGATACCTAAAACTTGAATTGGATTACTTCTTACTGGCTATTACATCAACTTAGATGCTTCATCTGTTTCCTACTATGGCGATTTTAGTGTCTCGGCATACCGCAGCTCGCGACATAGCTTTGCAGACGATAAATACAAGCGTTTCAGAGAGAAGAGCGGCCAATGTGACGATCTGGCTTTAAGTCGATTCGATAACAAATGACGAAAACGGACGAATTTCTCAGGTTTTTACTACATATGAACACTTTTCACATTCTCCCGTGCTACTCGGCTGCTAGTCCTCCTTTCATGCAGAATCTTAAGGTCCTAGCTCATGTCCAAGGCATCAAAGCTATTTAAAAAGTCAATAATCGATACCTAAAACTTGAATTGTACTACTTCTTACTGGCTATTACATCAACTTAGAAGCTTCATCTGTGTTCTACTATGGTGCTTTTAGTGTCTCCGCATACCGCAGCACGCGACATTGCTTTGTAGACGATAAGTACAACCGTTTCAGAGAGAAGAGCGGCCAATGTGACGATCTGGCTTTAAGACGATTCGATAACAAATGACGAAAACGGACGGATTTCTCAGGTTTTTACTACATATGAACACTTTTCACATTCTCCCGTGCAACTCGGCTGCTAGTCCTCCTTTCATGCAGAATCTTAAGGTCCTAGCTCATGTCCAAGGCACCAAAGCCAGCTAAAAAGTCAATAATCGATACCTAAGACTTGAATTGTACTACTTCTTACTGGCTATTACATTAACTTAGAAGCTTAATCTGTGTTCTACTATGGTGCTTTTAGTGTCTCCGCATACCGCAGCACGAGACATAGCTTAGTAGACGATAAGTACAACCGTTTCAGAGAAGAGGGGCCAATGTGACAATCTGGGTTTAAGTCGATTCGATAACAAATGACGAAAACGGACGAATTTCTCAGGTTTTTATTACATATGAACACTTTTCACATTCTCCCGTGCAACTCGGCTGCTAGTTCTCCTTTCATGCTGAATCTTAAGGTCCTAGGTCATGTCCAAGGCACCAAAGCAAGCTAAAAAGTCAATAATCGATACCTCAAACTTGAATTGGATTACTTCTTACTGGCTATTACATCAACTTAGATGCTTCATCTGTTTCCTACTATGGTGATTTTAGTGTCTCCGCATACCGCAGCTCGCGACATAGCTTTGCAGACGATAAATACAAGCGTTTCAGAGAGAAGAGCGGCCAATGTGACGATCTGGCTTTAAGTCGATTCGATAACAAATGACGAAAACGGACGGATTTCTCAGGTTTTTACTACATATGAACACTTTTCACATTCTCCCGTGCTACTCGGCTGCTAGTCCTCCTTTCATGCAGAATCTTAAGGTCCTAGCTCATGTCCAAGGCACCAAAGCCAGCTAAAAAGTCAATAATCGATACCTTAAACTTAAATTCTACTATTTCTTACTGGCTATTACATCAACTTAGAAGCTTCATCTGTGTTCTACTATGGTGCTTTTAGTGTCTCCACATAACGCAGTACGCGACATAGCTTTGCAGACGATAAGTACAACCGTTTCAGAGAGAAGAGCGGCCAATGTGATGATCTGGCTTTAAGTCGATTCGATAACAAATGACGAAAACGGACGGATTTCTCAGGTTTTTTCTACATATGAAGACTTTTCACATTCTCCCGTGCAACTCGGCTGCTAGTCCTCCTTTCATGCAGAATCATAAGGTCCTAGCTCATGTCCAAGGCACCAAAGCCAGCTAAAAAGTCAATAATCGATACCTAAAACTTGAATTGTACTACTTCTTACTGGCTATTACATTAACTTAGAACCTTCATCTGTGTTCTACTATGGTGCTTTTAGTGTCTCCGCATACCGCAGCACGCGACATAGCTTAGTAGACGATAAGTACAACCGTTTCCGTGAGCAGAACGGCCAATGTGACGATCTGGCTTTAAGTCGATTCGATAACAAATGACGAAAACGGACGGATTTCTCAGGTTTTTATTACATATGAACACTTTTCACATTCTCCCCTGCAACTCGGCTGCTAGTCCTCCTTTCATGCTGAATCTTAAGGTCCTAGCTCATGTCCAAGGCACCAAAGCTAGCTAAAAAGTCAATAATCGATACCTAAAACTTGAATTGTACTACTTCTTACTGGCTATTACATCAACTTAGAAGCCTCATCTGTTCTACTATGCTGCTTGTAGTATCTCAGCATACCGCAGCATGCAACATAGCTTTGCAGACGATAAGTACAAGCGTTTCAGAGAGAAGAGCGGCCAATGTGACGATCTGGCTTTAAGTCGATTCGATAACAAATGACGAAAACGGACGAATTTCTCAGGTTTTTACTACATATGAACACTTTTCACATTCTCCCGTGCTACTCGGCTGCTAGTCCTCCTTTCATGCAGAATCTTAAGGTCCTAGCTCATGTCCAAGGCATCAAAGCTATTTAAAAAGTCAATAATCGATACCTAAAACTTGAATTGTACTACTTCTTACTGGCTATTACATCAACTTAGAAGCTTCATCTGTGTTCTACTATGGTGCTTTTGGTGTCTCCGCATACCGCAGCATGCGACATTGCTTTGTAGACGATAAGTACAACCGTTTCAGAGAGAAGAGCGGCCAATGTGACGATCTGGCTTTAAGTCGATTCGATAACAAATGACGAAAACGGACGGATTTCTCAGGTTTTTACTACATATGAACACTTTTCACATTCTCCCGTGCAACTCGGCTGCTAGTCCTCCTTTCATGCAGAATCTTAAGGTCCTAGCTCATGTCCAAGGCATCAAAGCCAGCTAAAAAGTCAATAATCGATACCTTAAACTTGAATTCTACTACTTCTTACTGGCTATTACATCAACTTAGAAGCTTCATCTGCGTTCTACTATGGTGCTTTTAGTGTCTCCACATACCGCAGCACACGACATAGCTTTGCAGACGATAAGTACAACCGTTTCAGAGAGAAGAGCGGCCAATGTGACGATCTGGCTTTAAGTCGATTCGATAACAAATGACGAAAACGGACGGATTTCTAAGGTTTTTACTACATTTGAACACATTTCACATTCTCCCGTGCAACGCGGCTGGTAGTAATCCTTTCATGCTGAATGTTAAGGTCCTAGCTCATGTCCAAGGCACCAAAGCCAGCTAAAAAGTCAATAATCGATACCTAAAACTTGAATTGTACTACTTCTTACTGGCTATTACATTAACTTAGCAGCTTCATCTGTGTTCTTATATGGTGCTTTTAGTGTCTCCGAATACCGCAGCACGCGACATAGCTTAGTAGACGATAAGTACAACCGTTTCCGAGAGCAGAACGGCCAATGTGACGATCTGGCTTTAAGTCGATTCGATAACAAATGACGAAAACGGACGGATTTCTCAGGTTTTTATTACATATGAACACTTTTCACATTCTCCCGTGCAACTCGGCTGCTAGTTCTCCTTTCATGCTGAATCTTAAGGTCCTAGCTCATGTCCAAGGCACCAAAGCCAGCTAAAAAGTCAATAATCGATACCCAAAACTTGAATTGTATTTCTTCTTACTGGCTATTACATCAACTTAGAAGTTTCATCTGTGTTCTACTATGGTGCTTTTGGTGTCTCCACATACCGCAGCACGCGACATAGCTTTGCAGACGATAAGTACAACCGTTTCAGAGAGAAGAGCGGCCAATGTGACGATCTCGCTTTAAGTCGATTCGATAACAAATGACGAAAACGGACGGATTTCTAAGGTTTTTACTACATATGAACACTTTTCACATTCTCCCGTGCAACTCGGCTGGTAGTAATCCTTTCATGCAGAATGTTAAGGTCCTAGCTCATGTCCAATGCACCAAAGCCAGCTAAAAAGTCAATAATCGATACCTAAGACTTGAATTGTACTACTTCTTACTGGCTATTACATTAACTTAGAAGCTTAATCTGTGTTCTACTATGGTGCTTTTAGTGTCTCCGCATACCGCAGCACGAGACATAGCTTAGTAGACGATAAGTACAACCGTTTCCGAGAGCAGAGCGACCAATGTGACGATCTGGCTTTAAGTCGATTCGATAACAAATGACGAAAACGGACGGATTTCTTAGGTTTTTATTACATATGAACACTTTTCACATTCTCCCGTGCAACTCGGCTGCTAGTCCTCCTTTCATGCTGAATCTTAAGGTCCTAGCTCATGTCCAAGGCACCAAAGCCAGCTAAAAAGTCAATAATCGATACCTAAAACTTGAATTGTACTATTTCTTACTGGCTATTACATCAACTTAGAAGGTTCATCTGTGTTCTACTATGGTGCTTTTAGTGTCTCCACATACCGCAGTACGCGACATAGCTTTGCAGACGATAAGTACAACCGTTTCAGAGAGAAGAGCGGCCAATGTGATGATCTGGCTTTAAGTCGATTCGATAACAAATGACGAAAACGGACGGATTTCTCAGGTTTTTACTACATATGAAGACTTTTCACATTCTCCCATGCAACTCGGCTGCTAGTCCTCCTTTCATGCTGAATCATAAGGTCCTAGCTCATGTCCAAGGCACCAAAGCCAGCTAAAAAGTCAATAATCGATACCTAAAACTTGAATTGTACTACTTCTTACTGGCTATTACATTAACTTAGAAGCTTCATCTGTGTTCTACTATGGTGCTTTTAGTGTCTCCGCATACCGCAGCACGCAACATAGCTTAGTAGACGATAAGTACAACCGTTTCCGAGAGCAGAACGGCCAATGTGACGATCTGGCTTTAAGTCGATTCGATAACAAATGACGAAAACGGACGGATTTCTCAGGTTTTTATTACATATGAACACTTTTCACATTCTCCCCTGCAACTCGGCTGCTAGTCCTCCTTTCATGCTGAATCTTAAGGTCCTAGCTCATGTCCAAGGCACCAAAGCCAGATAAAAAGTCAATAATCGATACCTTAAACTTGAATTCTACTACTTCTTACTGGCTATTACATCAACTTAGAAGCTTCATCTGCGTTCTACTATGGTGCTTTTAGTGTCTCCACATACCGCAGCACGCGACATAGCTTTGCAGACGATAAGTACAACCGTTTCAGAGAGAAGAGCGGCCAATGTGACGATCTGGCTTTAAGTCGATTCGATAACAAATGACGAAAACGGACGGATTTCTAAGGTTTTTACTACATATGAACACTTTTCACATTCTCCCGTGCAACTCGGCTGCTAGTCCTCCTTTCATGCAGAATCTTAAGGTCCTAGCTCATGTCCAAGGCATCAAAGCTATTTAAAAAGTCAATAATCGATACCTAAAACTTGAATTGTACTACTTCTTACTGGCTATTACATCAACTTAGAAGCTTCATCTGTGTTCTACTATGGTGCTTTTAGTGTCTCCGCATACCGCAGCACGCGACATTGCTTTGTAGACGATAAGTACAACCGTTTCAGAGAGAAGAGCGGCCAATGTGACGATCTGGCTTTAAGTCGATTCGATAACAAATGACGAAAACGGACGGATTTCTCAGGTTTTTACTACATATGAACACTTTTCACATTCTCCCGTGCAACTCGGCTGCTAGTCCTCCTTTCATGCAGAATCTTAATGTCCTAGCTCATGTCCAAGGCACCAAAGCCAGCTAAAAAGTATATAATCGATACCTAAAACTTGAATTGTACTACTTCTTACTGGCTATTACATCAACTTAGAAGCTTCATCTGTGTTCTACTATGGTGCTTTTAGTGTCTCCGCATACCGCATCACGCGACATAGCTTTGCAGGCGATAAGTACAACCGTTTCAGAGAGAAGAGCGGCCAATGTGACGATCTGGCTTTAAGTCGATTCGATAACAAATGACGAAAACGGACGGATTTCTCAGGTTTTTACTACATATGAACACTTTTCACATTCTCCCGTGCAACTCGGCTGGTAGTAATCCTTTCATGCAGAATGTTAAGGTCCTAGCTCATGTCCAAGGCACCAAAGCCAGCTAAAAAGTCAATAATCGATACCTAAAACTTGAATTGTACTACTTCTTCCTGGCTGTTACATCAACTTAGAAGCTTCATCTGTGTTCTACTACGGTGATTTTAGTTTCTCCGCATACCGCAGCACGCGACATAGTTTTACAGACGATTAGTACAACCGTTTCAGAGAGAAGAGCGACCAATGTGACGATCTGGCTTTAAGTCGATGCGATAACAAATGACGAAAACGGACGGATTTCTCAGGTTTTTACTACATATGAACACTTTTCACATTCTCCCGTGCAACTCGGCTGCTAGTCCTCCTTTCATGCAGAATCTTAAGGTCCTAGCTCATGTCCAAGGCACCAAAGCCAGCTAAAAAGTCAATAATCGATACCTTAAACTTGAATTCTACTACTTCTTACTGGCTATTACATTAACTTAGAAGCTTAATCTGTGTTCTACTATGGTGCTTTTAGTGTCTCCGCATACCGCAGCACGAGACATAGCTTAGTAGACGATAAGTACAACCGTTTCCGAGAGCAGAGCGACCAATGTGACGATCTGGCTTTAAGTCGATTCGATAACAAATGACGAAAACGGACGGATTTCTTAGGTTTTTATTACATATGAACACTTTTCACATTCTCCCGTGCAACTCGGCTGCTAGTCCTCCTTTCATGCTGAATCTTAAGGTCCTAGCTCATGTCCAAGGCACCAAAGCCAGCTAAAAAGTCAATAATCGATACCTAAAACTTGAATTGTACTATTTCTTACTGGCTATTACATCAACTTAGAAGGTTCATCTGTGTTCTACTATGGTGCTTTTAGTGTCTCCACATACCGCAGTACGCGACATAGCTTTGCAGACGATAAGTACAACCGTTTCAGAGAGAGGAGCGGCCAATGTGATGATCTGGCTTTAAGTCGATTCGATAACAAATGACGAAAACGGACGGATTTCTCAGGTTTTTACTACATATGAAGACTTTTCACATTCTCCCGTGGAACTCGGCTGCTAGTCCTCCTTTCATGCTGAATCATAAGGTCCTAGCTCATGTCCAAGGCACCAAAGCCAGCTAAAAAGTCAATAATCGATACCTAAAACTTGAATTGTACTACTTCTTACTGGCTATTACATTAACTTAGAAGCTTCATCTGTGTTCTACTATGGTGCTTTTAGTGTCTCCGCATACCGCAGCACGCGACATAGCTTAGTAGACGATAAGTACAACCGTTTCCGAGAGCAGAACGGCCAATGTGACGATCTGGCTTTAAGTCGATTCGATAACAAATGACGAAAACGGACGGATTTCTCAGGTTTTTATAACATATGAACACTTTTCACATTCTCCCCTGCAACTCGGCTGCTAGTCCTCCTTTCATGCTGAATCTTAAGGTCCTAGCTCATGTCCAAGGCACCAAAGCCAGCTAAAAAGTCAATAATCGATACCTTAAACTTGAATTCTACTACTTCTTACTGGCTATTACATCAACTTAGAAGCTTCATCTGCGTTCTACTATGGTGCTTTTAGTGTCTCCACATACCGCAGCACGCGACATAGCTTTGCAGACGATAAGTACAACCGTTTCAGAGAGAAGAGCGGCCAATGTGACGATCTGGCTTTAAGTCGATTCGATAACAAATGACGAAAACGGACGGATTTCTAAGGTTTTTACTACATTTGAACACATTTCACATTCTCCCGTGCAACGCGGCTGGTAGTAATCCTTTCATGCTGAATGTTAAGGTCCTAGCTCATGTCCAAGGCACCAAAGCCAGCTAAAAAGTCAATAATCGATACCTAAAACTTGAATTGTACTACTTCTTACTGGCTATTACATTAACTTAGCAGCTTCATCTGTGTTCTTATATGGTGCTTTTAGTGTCTCCGCATACCGCAGCACGCGACATAGCTTAGTAGACGATAAGTACAACCGTTTCCGAGAGCAGAACGGCCAATGTGACGATCTGGCTTTAAGTCGATTCGATAACAAATGACGAAAACGGACGGATTTCTCAGGTTTTTATTACATATGAACACTTTTCACATTCTCCCGTGCAATTCGGCTGCTAGTTCTCCTTTCATGCTGAATCTTAAGGTCCTAGCTCATGTCCAAGGCACCAAAGCCAGCTAAAAAGTCAATAATCGATACCTAAAACTTGAATTGTATTACTTCTTACTGGCTATTACATCAACTTAGATGCTTCATCTGTTTCCTACTATGGTGATTTTAGTGTCTCCGCATACCGCAGCTCGCGACATAGCTTTGCAGACGATAAATACAAGCGTTTCAGAGAGAAGAGCGGCCAATGTGACGATCTGGCTTTAAGTCGATTCGATAACAAATGACGAAAACGGACGAATTTCTCAGGTTTTTACTACATATGAACACTTTTCACATTCTCCCGTGCAACTCGGCTGCTAGTCCTCCTTTCATGCAGAATCTTAAGGTCCTAGCTCATGTCCAAGGCATCAAAGCTATTTAAAAAGTCAATAATCGATACCTAAAACTTGAATTGTACTACTTCTCACTGGCTATTACTTCAACTTAGAAGCTTCATCTGTGTTCTACTATGGTGCTTTTAGTGTCTCCGCATACCGCAGCACGCGACATAGTTTTACAGACGATTAGTACAACCGTTTCAGAGAGAACAGCGGCCAATGTGACGATCTGGCTTTAAGTCGATTCGATAACAAATGACGAAAACGGACGGATTTCTCAGGTTTTTACTACATATGAACACTTTTCACATTCTCCCGTGCAACTCGGCTGCTAGTCCTCCTTTCATGCAGAATCTTAATGTCCTAGCTCATGTCCAAGGCACCAAAGCCAGCTAAAAAGTATATAATCGATACCTAAAACTTGAATTGTACTACTTCTTACTGGCTATTACATTAACTTAGAAGCTTCATCTGTGTTCTACTATGGTGCTTTTAGTGTCTCCGCATACCGCAGCACGCAACATAGCTTAGTAGACGATAAGTACAACCGTTTCCGAGAGCAGAACGGCCAATGTGACGATCTGGCTTTAAGTCGATTCGATAACAAATGACGAAAACGGACGGATTTCTCAGGTTTTTATTACATATGAACACTTTTCACATTCTCCCCTGCAACTCGGCTGCTAGTCCTCCTTTCATGCTGAATCTTAAGGTCCTAGCTCATGTCCAAGGCACCAAAGCCAGATAAAAAGTCAATAATCGATACCTTAAACTTGAATTCTACTACTTCTTACTGGCTATTACATCAACTTAGAAGCTTCATCTGCGTTCTACTATGGTGCTTTTAGTGTCTCCACATACCGCAGCACGCGACATAGCTTTGCAGACGATAAGTACAACCGTTTCAGAGAGAAGAGCGGCCAATGTGACGATCTGGCTTTAAGTCGATTCGATAACAAATGACGAAAACGGACGGATTTCTAAGGTTTTTACTACATATGAACACTTTTCACATTCTCCCGTGCAACTCGGCTGCTAGTCCTCCTTTCATGCAGAATCTTAAGGTCCTAGCTCATGTCCAAGGCATCAAAGCTATTTAAAAAGTCAATAATCGATACCTAAAACTTGAATTGTACTACTTCTTACTGGCTATTACATCAACTTAGAAGCTTCATCTGTGTTCTACTATGGTGCTTTTAGTGTCTCCGCATACCGCAGCACGCGACATTGCTTTGTAGACGATAAGTACAACCGTTTCAGAGAGAAGAGCGGCCAATGTGACGATCTGGCTTTAAGTCGATTCGATAACAAATGACGAAAACGGACGGATTTCTCAGGTTTTTACTACATATGAACACTTTTCACATTCTCCCGTGCAACTCGGCTGCTAGTCCTCCTTTCATGCAGAATCTTAATGTCCTAGCTCATGTCCAAGGCACCAAAGCCAGCTAAAAAGTATATAATCGATACCTAAAACTTGAATTGTACTACTTCTTACTGGCTATTACATCAACTTAGAAGCTTCATCTGTGTTCTACTATGGTGCTTTTAGTGTCTCCGCATACCGCATCACGCGACATAGCTTTGCAGGCGATAAGTACAACCGTTTCAGAGAGAAGAGCGGCCAATGTGACGATCTGGCTTTAAGTCGATTCGATAACAAATGACGAAAACGGACGGATTTCTCAGGTTTTTACTACATATGAACACTTTTCACATTCTCCCGTGCAACTCGGCTGGTAGTAATCCTTTCATGCAGAATGTTAAGGTCCTAGCTCATGTCCAAGGCACCAAAGCCAGCTAAAAAGTCAATAATCGATACCTAAAACTTGAATTGTACTACTTCTTCCTGGCTGTTACATCAACTTAGAAGCTTCATCTGTGTTCTACTACGGTGATTTTAGTTTCTCCGCATACCGCAGCACGCGACATAGTTTTACAGACGATTAGTACAACCGTTTCAGAGAGAAGAGCGACCAATGTGACGATCTGGCTTTAAGTCGATGCGATAACAAATGACGAAAACGGACGGATTTCTCAGGTTTTTACTACATATGAACACTTTTCACATTCTCCCGTGCAACTCGGCTGCTAGTCCTCCTTTCATGCAGAATCTTAAGGTCCTAGCTCATGTCCAAGGCACCAAAGCCAGCTAAAAAGTCAATAATCGATACCTTAAACTTGAATTCTACTACTTCTTACTGGCTATTACATTAACTTAGAAGCTTAATCTGTGTTCTACTATGGTGCTTTTAGTGTCTCCGCATACCGCAGCACGAGACATAGCTTAGTAGACGATAAGTACAACCGTTTCCGAGAGCAGAGCGACCAATGTGACGATCTGGCTTTAAGTCGATTCGATAACAAATGACGAAAACGGACGGATTTCTTAGGTTTTTATTACATATGAACACTTTTCACATTCTCCCGTGCAACTCGGCTGCTAGTCCTCCTTTCATGCTGAATCTTAAGGTCCTAGCTCATGTCCAAGGCACCAAAGCCAGCTAAAAAGTCAATAATCGATACCTAAAACTTGAATTGTACTATTTCTTACTGGCTATTACATCAACTTAGAAGGTTCATCTGTGTTCTACTATGGTGCTTTTAGTGTCTCCACATACCGCAGTACGCGACATAGCTTTGCAGACGATAAGTACAACCGTTTCAGAGAGAGGAGCGGCCAATGTGATGATCTGGCTTTAAGTCGATTCGATAACAAATGACGAAAACGGACGGATTTCTCAGGTTTTTACTACATATGAAGACTTTTCACATTCTCCCGTGGAACTCGGCTGCTAGTCCTCCTTTCATGCTGAATCATAAGGTCCTAGCTCATGTCCAAGGCACCAAAGCCAGCTAAAAAGTCAATAATCGATACCTAAAACTTGAATTGTACTACTTCTTACTGGCTATTACATTAACTTAGAAGCTTCATCTGTGTTCTACTATGGTGCTTTTAGTGTCTCCGCATACCGCAGCACGCGACATAGCTTAGTAGACGATAAGTACAACCGTTTCCGAGAGCAGAACGGCCAATGTGACGATCTGGCTTTAAGTCGATTCGATAACAAATGACGAAAACGGACGGATTTCTCAGGTTTTTATAACATATGAACACTTTTCACATTCTCCCCTGCAACTCGGCTGCTAGTCCTCCTTTCATGCTGAATCTTAAGGTCCTAGCTCATGTCCAAGGCACCAAAGCCAGCTAAAAAGTCAATAATCGATACCTTAAACTTGAATTCTACTACTTCTTACTGGCTATTACATCAACTTAGAAGCTTCATCTGCGTTCTACTATGGTGCTTTTAGTGTCTCCACATACCGCAGCACGCGACATAGCTTTGCAGACGATAAGTACAACCGTTTCAGAGAGAAGAGCGGCCAATGTGACGATCTGGCTTTAAGTCGATTCGATAACAAATGACGAAAACGGACGGATTTCTAAGGTTTTTACTACATTTGAACACATTTCACATTCTCCCGTGCAACGCGGCTGGTAGTAATCCTTTCATGCTGAATGTTAAGGTCCTAGCTCATGTCCAAGGCACCAAAGCCAGCTAAAAAGTCAATAATCGATACCTAAAACTTGAATTGTACTACTTCTTACTGGCTATTACATTAACTTAGCAGCTTCATCTGTGTTCTTATATGGTGCTTTTAGTGTCTCCGCATACCGCAGCACGCGACATAGCTTAGTAGACGATAAGTACAACCGTTTCCGAGAGCAGAACGGCCAATGTGACGATCTGGCTTTAAGTCGATTCGATAACAAATGACGAAAACGGACGGATTTCTCAGGTTTTTATTACATATGAACACTTTTCACATTCTCCCGTGCAATTCGGCTGCTAGTTCTCCTTTCATGCTGAATCTTAAGGTCCTAGCTCATGTCCAAGGCACCAAAGCCAGCTAAAAAGTCAATAATCGATACCTAAAACTTGAATTGTATTACTTCTTACTGGCTATTACATCAACTTAGATGCTTCATCTGTTTCCTACTATGGTGATTTTAGTGTCTCCGCATACCGCAGCTCGCGACATAGCTTTGCAGACGATAAATACAAGCGTTTCAGAGAGAAGAGCGGCCAATGTGACGATCTGGCTTTAAGTCGATTCGATAACAAATGACGAAAACGGACGAATTTCTCAGGTTTTTACTACATATGAACACTTTTCACATTCTCCCGTGCAACTCGGCTGCTAGTCCTCCTTTCATGCAGAATCTTAAGGTCCTAGCTCATGTCCAAGGCATCAAAGCTATTTAAAAAGTCAATAATCGATACCTAAAACTTGAATTGTACTACTTCTCACTGGCTATTACTTCAACTTAGAAGCTTCATCTGTGTTCTACTATGGTGCTTTTAGTGTCTCCGCATACCGCAGCACGCGACATAGTTTTACAGACGATTAGTACAACCGTTTCAGAGAGAACAGCGGCCAATGTGACGATCTGGCTTTAAGTCGATTCGATAACAAATGACGAAAACGGACGGATTTCTCAGGTTTTTACTACATATGAACACTTTTCACATTCTCCCGTGCAACTCGGCTGCTAGTCCTCCTTTCATGCAGAATCTTAATGTCCTAGCTCATGTCCAAGGCACCAAAGCCAGCTAAAAAGTATATAATCGATACCTAAAACTTGAATTGTACTACTTCTTACTGGCTATTACATCAACTTAGAAGCTTCATCTGTGTTCTACTATGGTGCTTTTAGTGTCTCCGCATACCGCATCACGCGACATAGCTTTGCAGGCGATAAGTACAACCGTTTCAGAGAGAAGAGCGGCCAATGTGACGATCTGGCTTTAAGTCGATTCGATAACAAATGACGAAAACGGACGGATTTCTCAGGTTTTTACTACATATGAACACTTTTCACATTCTCCCGTGCAACTCGGCTGGTAGTAATCCTTTCATGCAGAATGTTAAGGTCCTAGCTCATGTCCAAGGCACCAAAGCCAGCTAAAAAGTCAATAATCGATACCTAAAACTTGAATTGTACTACTTCTTCCTGGCTATTACATCAACTTAGAAGCTTCATCTGTGTTCTACTACGGTGATTTTTGTTTCTCCGCATTCCGCAGCACGCGACATAGTTTTACAGACGATTAGTACAACCGTTTCAGAGAGAAGAGCGACCAATGTGACGATCTGGCTTTAAGTCGATGCGATAACAAATGACGAAAACGGACGGATTTCTCAGGTTTTTACTACATATGAACACTTTTCACATTCTCCCGTGCAACTCGGCTGCTAGTCCTCCTTTCATGCAGAATCTTAAGGTCCTAGCTCATGTCCAAGGCACCAAAGCCAACTAAAAAGTCAATAATCGATACCTTAAACTTGAATTCTACTACTTCTTACTGGCTATTACATCAACTTAGAAGCTTCATCTGTGTTCTACTATGGTGCTTTTGGTGTCTCCACATACCGCAGCACGCGACATAGCTTTGCAGACGATAAGTACAACCGTTTCAGAGAGAAGAGCGGCCAATGTGACGATCTGGCTTTAAGTCGATTCGATAACAAATGACGAAAACGGACGGATTTCTAAGGTTTTTACTACATATGAACACTTTTCACATTCTCCCGTGCAACGCGGCTGGTAGTAATCCTTTCATGCAGAATGTTAAGGTCCTAGCTCATGTCCAAGGCACCAAAGCCAGCTAAAAAGTCAATAATCGATACCTAAGACTTGAATTGTACTACTTCTTACTGGCTATTACATTAACTTAGAAGCTTAATCTGTGTTCTACTATGGTGCTTTTAGTGTCTCCGCATACCGCAGCACGAGACATAGCTTAGTAGACGATAAGTACAACCGTTTCCGAGAGCAGAGCGACCAATGTGACGATCTGGCTTTAAGTCGATTCGATAACAAATGACGAAAACGGACGGATTTCTTAGGTTTTTATTACATATGAACACTTTTCACATTCTCCCATGCAACTCGGCTGCTAGTCCTCCTTTCATGCTGAATCTTAAGGTCCTAGCTCATGTCCAAGGCACCAAAGCCAGCTAAAAAGTCAATAATCGATACCTAAAACTTGAATTGTACTATTTCTTACTGGCTATTACATCAACTTAGAAGGTTCATCTGTGTTCTACTATGGTGCTTTTAGTGTCTCCACATACCGCAGTACGCGACATAGCTTTGCAGACGATAAGTACAACCGTTTCAGAGAGAAGAGCGGCCAATGTGATGATCTGGCTTTAAGTCGATTCGATAACAAATGACGAAAACGGACGGATTTCTCAGGTTTTTACTACATATGAAGACTTTTCACATTCTCCCGTGAACTCGGCTGCTAGTCCTCCTTTCATGCTGAATCATAAGGTCCCAGCTCATGTCCAAGGCACCAAAGCCAGCTAAAAAGTCAATAATCGATACCTAAAACTTGAATTGTACTACTTCTTACTGGCTATTACATTAACTTAGAAGCTTCATCTGTGTTCTACTATGGTGCTTTTAGTGTCTCCGCATACCGCAGCACGCGACATAGCTTAGTAGACGATAAGTACAACCGTTTCCGAGAGCAGAACGGCCAATGTGACGATCTGGCTTTAAGTCGATTCGATAACAAATGACGAAAACGGACGGATTTCTCAGGTTTTTATTACATATGAACACTTTTCACATTCTCCCCTGCAACTCGGCTGCTAGTCCTCCTTTCATGCTGAATCTTAAGGTCCTAGCTCATGTCCAAGGCACCAAAGCTAGCTAAAAAGTCAATAATCGATACCTACAACTTGAATTGTACTACTTCTTACTGGCTATTACATCAACTTAGAAGCCTCATCTGTTCTACTATGCTGCTTGTAGTATCTCAGCATACCGCAGCATGCAACATAGCTTTGCAGACGATAAGTACAGGCGTTTCAGAGAGAAGAGCGGCCAATGTGACGATCTGGCTTTAAGTCGATTCGATAACAAATGACGAAAACGGACGAATTTCTCAGGTTTTTACTACATATGAACCCTTTTCCACATTCTCCCGTGCTACTCGGCTGCTACTCCTCCTTTCATGCAGAATCTTAAGGTCCTAGCTCATGTCCAAGGCATCAAAGCTATTTAAAAAGTCAATAATCGATACCTAAAACTTGAATTGTACTACTTGTTACTGGCTATTACATCAACTTAGAAGCTTCATCTGTGTTCTACTATGGTGCTTTTAGTGTCTCCGCATACCGCAGCACGCGACATTGCTTTGTAGACGATAAGTACAACCGTTTCAGAGAGAAGAGCGGCCAATGTGACGATCTGGCTTTAAGTCGATTCGATAACAAATGACGAAAACGGACGGATTTCTCAGGTTTTTACTATATATGAACACTTTTCACATTCTCCCGTGTAACTCGGCTGCTAGTCCTCCTTTCATGCAGAATCATAAGGTCCTAGCTCATGTCCAAGGCACCAAAGCCAGCTAAAAAGTCAATAATCGATACCTTTAACTTGAATTCTACTACTTCTTACTGGCTATTACATCAACTTAGAAGCTTCATCTGTGTTCTACTATGGTGATTTTAGTGTCTCCACATACCGCAGCACGCGACATAGCTTTGCAGACGATAAGTACAACCGTTTCAGAGAGAAGAGCGGCCAATGTGACGATCTGGCTTTAAGTCGATTCGATAACAAATGACGAAAACGGACGGATTTCTAAGGTTTTTACTACATATGAACACTTTTCACATTCTCCCGTGCAACGCGGCTGGTAGTAATCCTTTCATGCAGAATGTTACGGTCCTAGCTCATGTCCAAGGCACCAAAGCCAGCTAAAAAGTCAATAATCGATACCTAAGACTTGAATTGTACTACTTCTTACTGGCTATTACATTAACTTAGAAGCTTAATCTGTGTTCTACTATGGTGCTTTTAGTGTCTCCGCATACCGCAGCACGAGACATAGCTTAGTAGACGATAAGTACAACCGTTTCCGAGAGCAGAGCGACCAATGTGACGATCTGGCCTTAAGTGGATTCGATAACAAATGACGAAAACGGACGGATTACTCAGGTTTTTATTACATATGATCACTTTTCACATTCTCCCGAGCAACTCGGCTGCTAGTCCTCCTTTCATGCTGAATCTTAAGGTCCTAGCTCATGTCCAAGGCACCAAAGCCAGCTAAAAAGTCAATAATCGATACCTAAAACTTGAATTGTACTATTTCTTACTGGCTATTACATCAACTTAGAAGGTTCATCTGTGTTCTACTATGGTGCTTTTAGTGTCTCCACATACCGCAGTACGCGACACAGCTTTGCAGACCATAAGTACAACCGTTTCAGAGAGAAGAGCGGCCAATGTGATGATCTGGCTTTAAGTCGATTCGATAACAAATGACGAAAACGGACGGATTTCTAAGGTTTTTACTACATATGAACACTTTTCACATTCTCCCGTGCAACTCGGCTGCTAGTCCTCCTTTCATGCAGAATCATAAGGTCCTAGCTCATGTCCAAGGCACCAAAGCCAGCTAAAAAGTCAATAATCGATACCTAAAACTTGAATTGTACTACTTCTTACTGGCTATTACATTAACTTAGAAGCTTCATCTGTGTTCTACTATGGTGCTTTTAGTGTCTCCGCATACCGCAGCACGCGACATAGCTTAGTAGACGATAAGTACAACCGTTTCCGAGACCAGAACGGCCAATGTGACGATCTGGCTTTAAGTCGATTCGATAACAAATGACGAAAACGGACGGATTTCTCAGGTTTTTATTACATATGAACACTTTTCACATTCTCCCGTGCAACTCGGCTGCTAGTTCTCCTTTCATGCTGAATCTTAAGGTCCTAGCTCATGTCCAAGGCACCAAAGCCAGCTAAAAAGTCAATAATCGATACCTAAAACTTGAATTCGATTACTTCTTACTGGCTATTACATCAACTTAGATGCTTCATCTGTTTCCTACTATGGTGATTTTAGTGTCTCCGCATACCGCAGGTCGCGACATAGCTTTGCAGACGATAAATACAAGCGTTTCAGAGAGAAGAGCGGCCAATGTGACGATCTGGCTTTAAGTCGATTCGATAACAAATGACGAAAACGGACGGATTTCTCAGGTTTTTACTACATATGAACACTTTTCACATTCTCCCGTGCAACTCGGCTGCTAGTCCTCCTTTCATGCAGAATCTTAATGTCCTAGCTCATGTCCAAGGCACCAAAGCCAGCTAAAAAGTCAATAATCGATACCTTAAACTTGAATTCTACTACTTCTTACTGGCTACTACATCAACTTAGAAGCTTCATCTGTGTTCTACTATGGTGCTTTTAGTGTCTCCACATACCGCAGCACGCGACATAGCTTTGCAGACGATAAGTACAACCGTTTCAGAGAGAAGGGCGGCCAATGTGACGATCTGGCTTTAAGTCGATTCGATAACAAATGACGAAAACGGACGGATTCCTCAGGTATTTTTTTACATATGAACACTTTTCACATTCTCCCGTGCAACTCGGCTGCTAGTCCTCCTTACATGCAGAATCTTAAGGTCCTAGCTCATGTCGAAGGCACCAAGGCCAGCTAAAAAGTCAATAATTGATACCTAAACCTTGAATTGTACTACTTCTTACTGGCTATTACATCAACTTAGAAGCTTCATCTGTGTTCTACTATGGTGCTTTTAGTGTTTCCACATACCGCAGCACGTGACATAGCTTTGTAGACGATAAGTACAACCGTTTCAGAGAGAAGAGCGGCCAATGTGACGATCTGACTTTAAGTCGATTCGATAACAAATGACGAAAACGGACGGATTTCTCAGGTTTTTATTACCAATGAACAATTTTCACATTCTCCCATGCAACTCGGCTGCTAGTCCTCCTTTCATGCAGAATCTTAAGGTCCTAGCTCTAGTCCAAGGCATCAAAGCCAGCTAAAAAGTCAATAATCGATACCTAAAACTTTAATTGTACTACTTCTTACTGGCTATTACATCAACTTAGAAGCTTCATCTGTGTTCTAATATGGTGCTTTTATTGTGTCCACATACCGCAGCACGCGACATAGCTTTGCAGACGATAAGTACAACTTTTTCAGAGAGAAGAGCGGCCAATGTGACGATCTGGCTTTAAGTCGATTCGATAACAAATGACGAAAACGGACGGATTTCTCAGGTTTTTACTACATATGAACACTTTTCACATTCTCCCGTGCAACTCGGCTGCTAGTCCTCCTTTCATGTAGAATCTTAAGGTCCTACCTCATGTCCAAGGCACCAAAGCCAGCTAAAAAGTCAATAATCGATACCTAAAACTTGAATTGGATTACTTCTTACTGGCTATTACATCAACTTAGATGCTTCATCTGTGTTCTACTATGGTAATTTTAGTTTCTCCACATACCGCAGCTCGCGACATAGCTTTGCAGACGATAAGTACAACCGTTTCAGAGAGAATAGCGGCCAATGTGTCGATCTGGCTTTAAGTCGATTCGATAACAAATGACGAAAACGGACGGATTTCTAAGGTTTTTACTACATATGAACACTTTTCACATTCTCCCGTGCAACTCGGCTGCTAGTCCTCCTTTCATGCAGAATTTTAAGGTACTAGCTCATGTCCAAGGCACCAAAGCCAGCTAAAAAGTCAATAATCGATACCTAAAACTTGAATTGTACTACTTCTTACTGGCTATTACATCAACATAGAAGCTTCATCTGTGTTCTACTATGGTGCTTTTAGTGTCTCCGCATACCGCAGCACGCGACATAGCTTAGTAGACGATAAGTACAACCGTTTCCGAGAGCAGAACGGCCAATGTGACGATCTGGCTTTAAGTCGATTCGATAACAAATGACGAAAGCGGACGGATTTCTCAGGTTTTTATTACATATGAACACTTTTCACATTCTCCCGTGCAACTCGGCTGCTAGTTCTCCTTTCATGCTGAATCTTAAGGTCCTAGCTCATGTCCAAGGCACCAAAGCCAGCTAAGGAGTCAATAATCGATACCTAAAACTTGAATTGGATTACTTCTTACTGGCTATTACATCAACTTAGATGCTTCATCTGTTTCCTACTATGGTGATTTTAGTGTCTCCGCATACCGCAGCTCGCGACATAGCTTTGCAGACGATAAATACAAGCGTTTCAGAGAGAAGAGCGGCCAATGTGACGATCTGGCTTTAAGTCGATTCGATAACAAATGACGAAAACGGACGAATTTCTCAGGTTTTTATACATATGAACACTTTTCACATTCTCCCGTGCAACTCGGCTGCTTTTCCTCCTTTCATGCAGAATCTTAAGGTCCTAGCTCATGTCCAAGGCATCAAAGCTATTTAAAAAGTCAATAATCGATACCTAAAACTTGAATTGTACTACTTCTTACTGGCTATTACATCAACTTAGAAGCTTCATCTGTGTTCTACTATGGTGCTTTTAGTGTCTCCGCATACCGCAGCACGCGACATTGCTTTGTAGACGATAAGTACAACTTTTTCAGAGAGAAGAGCGGCCAATGTGACGATCTGGCTTTAAGTCGATTCGATAACAAATGACGAAAACGGACGGATTTCTCAGGTTTTTACTACATATGAACACTTTTCACATTCTCCCGTGCAACTCGGCTGCTAGTCCTCCTTTCATGTAGAATCTTAAGGTCCTAGCTCATGTCCAAGGCACCAAAGCCAGCTAAAAAGTCAATAATCGATACCTAAAACTTGAATTGGATTACTTCTTACTGGCTATTACATCAACGTAGATGCTTCATCTGTGTTCTACTATGGTAATTTTAGTTTCTCCACATACCGCAGCTCGCGACATAGCTTTGCAGACGATAAGTACAACCGTTTCAGAGAGAATAGCGGCCAATGTGACGATCTGGCTTTAAGTCGATTCGATAACAAATGACGAAAACGGACGGATTTCTAAGGTTTTTACTACATATGAACACTTTTCACATTCTCCCGTGCAACACGGCTGCTAGTCCTCCTTTCATGCAGAATTTTAAGGTACTAGCTCATGTCCAAGGCACCAAAGCCAGCTAAAAAGTCAATAATCGATACGTAAAACTTGAATTGTACTACTTCTTACTGGCTATTACATCAACTTAGAAGCTTAATCTGTGTTCTACTATGGTGCTTTTAGTGTCTCCGCATACCGCAGCACGAGACATAGCTTAGTAGACGATAAGTACAACCGTTTCCGAGAGCAGAGCGACCAATGTGACGATCTGGCTTTAAGTGGATTCGATAACAAATGACGAAAACGGACGGATTTCTCAGGTTTTTATTACATATGAACACTTTTCACATTCTCCCGAGCAACTCGGCTGCTAGTCCTCCTTTCATGCTGAATCTTAATGTCCTAGCTCATGTCCAAGGCACCAAAGCCAGCTAAAAAGTCAATAATCGATACCTAAAACTTGAATTGTACTATTTCTTACTGGCTATTACATCAACTTAGAAGGTTCATCTGTGTTCTACTATGGTGCTTTTAGTGTCTCCACATACCGCAGTACGCGACACAGCTTTGCAGACCATAAGTACAACCGTTTCAGAGAGAAGAGCGGCCAATGTGGTGATCTGGCTTTAAGTCGATTCGATAACAAATGACGAAAACGGACGGATTTCTAAGGTTTTTACTACATATGAACACTTTTCACATTCTCCCGTGCAACTCGGCTGCTAGTCCTCCTTTCATGCAGAATCATAAGGTCCTAGCTCATGTCCAAGGCACCAAAGCCAGCTAAAAAGTCAATAATCGATACCTAAAACTTGAATTGTACTACTTCTTACTGGCTATTACATTAACTTAGAAGCTTCATCTGTGTTCTACTATGGTGCTTTTAGTGTCTCCGCATACCGCAGCACGCGACATAGCTTAGTAGACGATAAGTACAACCGTTTCCGAGAGCAGAACGGCCAATGTGACGATCTGGCTTTAAGTCGATTCGATAACAAATGACGAAAACGGACGGATTTCTCAGGTTTTTATTACATATGAACACTTTTCACATTCTCCCGTCCAACTCGGCTGCTAGTTCTCCTTTCATGCTGAATCTTAAGGTCCTAGCTCATGTCCAAGGCACCAAAGCCAGCTAAAAAGTCAATAATCGATACCTAAAACTTGAATTCGATTACTTCTTACTGGCTATTACATCAACTTAGATGCTTCATCTGTTTCCTACTATGGTGATTTTAGTGTCTCCGCATACCGCAGGTCGCGACATAGCTTTGCAGACGATAAATACAAGCGTTTCAGAGAGAAGAGCGGCCAATGTGACGATCTGGCTTTAAGTCGATTCGATAACAAATGACGAAAACGGACGGATTTCTCAGGTTTTTACTACATATGAACACTTTTCACATTCTCCCGTGCAACTCGGCTGCTAGTCCTCCTTTCATGCAGAATCTTAATGTCCTAGCTCATGTCCAAGGCACCAAAGCCAGCTAAAAAGTCAATAATCGATACCTTAAACTTGAATTCTACTACTTCTTACTGGCTATTACATCAACTTAGAAGCTTCATCTGTGTTCTACTATGGTGCTTTTAGTGTCTCCACATACCGCAGCACGCGACATAGCTTTGCAGACGATAAGTACAACCGTTTCAGAGAGAAGAGCGGCCAATGTGACGATCTGGCTTTAAGTCGATTCGATAACAAATGACGAAAACGGACGGATTTCTAAGGTTTTTACTACATATGAACACTTTTCACATTCTCCCGTGCAACTCGGGTGGTAGTAATCCTTTCGTGCAGAATGTTAAGGTCCTAGCTCATGTCCAAGGCACCAAAGCCAGCTAAAAAGTCAATAATCGATACCTAAAACTTGAATTGTACTACTTCTTCCTGGCTATTACATCAACTTAGAAGCTTCATCTGTGTTCTACTACGGTGCTTTTAGTTTCTCCGCATACCGCAGCACGCGACATAGTATTACAGACGATTAGTACAACCGTTTCAGAGAGAAGAGCGACCAATGTGACGATCTGGCTTTAATTCGATTCGATAACAAATGACGAAAACGGACGGATTTCTCAGGTTTTTACTACATATGGACACTTTTCACATTCTCCCGTGCAACTCGGCTGCTAGTCCTCCTTTCATGCAGAATCTTAAGGTCCTAGCTCATGTCCAAGGCACCAAAGCCAGCTAAAAAGTAAATAATCGATACCTAAAACTTGAATTGGACTACTTCTTACTGGCTATTACATCAACTTAGAAGCTTCATCTGTGTTCTACTATGGTGCTTTTCCTGTTTCCGCCTTCGGCAACACGCGACATAGCTTTGCAGACGATAAGTACAACCGTTTCCGAGAGCAGAGCGGCCAATGTGACGATCTGGCTTTAAGTCGATTCGATAACAAATGACGAAAACGGACGGATTTCTAAGGATTTTACTACATATGAACACTTTTCACATTTTCCCCTGCAACTCGGCTGCTAGTCCTCCTTTCATGCAGAATCTTAAGGTCCTAGCTCATGTCCAAGGCACCAAAGCCAGCTAAAAAGTCAATAATCGATACCTAAAACTTTAATTGGACTACTTCTTACTGGCTATTACATCAACTTAGAAGCTTCATCTGTGTTCTACTATGGTGCTTTTCCTGTTTCCGCCTACGGCAACACGCGACATAGCTTTGCAGACGATAAGTACAACCGTTTCCGAGAGCAGAGCGGCCAATGTGACGATCTGGCTTTAAGTCGATTCGATAACAAATGACGAAAACGGACGAATTTCTCAGGTTTTTACTACATATGAACACTTTTCACATTCTCCCGTGCTATTCGGCTGCTAGTCCTCCTTTCATGCTGAATCTTAAGGTCCTAGCTCATGTCCAAGGCACCAAAGCTAGCTAAAAAGTCAATAATCGATACCTAAAACTTGATTTGTACTACTTCTTACTGACAATTACATCAACTTAGAAGCTTCATCTGTGTTCTGCTATGCTGCTTGTAGTGCCTCAGCATACCGCAGCATGCGACATAGCTTTGCAGACGATAAGTACAACCGTTTCAGAGAGAAGAGCGACCAATGTGACGATCTGGCTTTAAGTCGATTCGATAACAAATGACGAAAACGGACGGATTCCTCAGGTATTTTTTTACATATGAACACTTTTCACATTCTCCCGTGCAACTCGGCTGCTAGTCCTCCTTACATGCAGAATCTTAAGGTCCTAGCTCATGTCGAAGGCACCAAGGCCAGCTAAAAAGTCAATAATTGATACCTAAAACTTGAATTGTACTACTTCTTACTGGCTATTACATCAACTTAGAAGCTTCATCTGTGTTCTACTATGGTGCTTTTAGTGTTTCCACATACCGCAGCACGTGACATAGCTTTGTAGACGATAAGTACAACCGTTTCAGAGAGAAGAGCGGCCAATGTGACGATCTGACTTTAAGTCGATTCGATAACAAATGACGAAAACGGACGGATTTCTCAGGTTTTTATTACCAATGAACAATTTTCACATTCTCCCGTGCAACTCGGCTGCTAGTCCTCCTTTCATGCAGAATCTTAAGGTCCTAGCTCATGTCCAAGGCATCAAAGCCAGCTAAAAAGTCAATAATCGATACCTAAAACTTTAATTGTACTACTTCTTACTGGCTATTACATCAACTTAGAAGCTTCATCTGTGTTCTAATATGGTGCTTTTATTGTGTCCACATACCGCAGCACGCGACATAGCTTTGCAGACGATAAGTACAACTTTTTCAGAGAGAATAGCGGCCAATGTGACGATCTGGCTTTAAGTCGATTCGATAACAAATGACGAAAACGGACGGATTTCTAAGGTTTTTACTACATATGAACACTTTTCACATTCTCCCGTGCAACTCGGCTGCTAGTCCTCCTTTCATGCAGAATTTTAAGGTACTAGCTCATGTCCAAGGCACCAAAGCCAGCTAAAAAGTCAATAATCGATACCTAAAACTTGAATTGTACTACTTCTTACTGGCTATTACATCAACATAGAAGCTTCATCTGTGTTCTACTATGGTGCTTTTAGTGTCTCCGCATACCGCAGCACGCGACATAGCTTAGTAGACGATAAGTACAACCGTTTCCGAGAGCAGAACGGCCAATGTGACGATCTGGCTTTAAGTCGATTCGATAACAAATGACGAAAGCGGACGGATTTCTCAGGTTTTTATTACATATGAACACTTTTCACATTCTCCCGTGCAACTCGGCTGCTAGTTCTCCTTTCATGCTGAATCTTAAGGTCCTAGCTCATGTCCAAGGCACCAAAGCCAGCTAAGGAGTCAATAATCGATACCTAAAACTTGAATTGGATTACTTCTTACTGGCTATTACATCAACTTAGATGCTTCATCTGTTTCCTACTATGGTGATTTTAGTGTCTCCACATACCGCAGCTCGCGACATAGCTTTGCAGACGATAAATACAAGCGTTTCAGAGAGAAGAGCGGCCAATGTGACGATCTGGCTTTAAGTCGATTCGATAACAAATGACGAAAACGGACGAATTTCTCAGGTTTTTATACGTATGAACACTTTTCACATTCTCCCGTGCAACTCGGCTGCTTGTCCTCCTTTCATGCAGAATCTTAAGGTCCTAGCTCATGTCCAAGGCATCAAAGCTATTTAAAAAGTCAATAATCGATACCTAAAACTTGAATTGTACTACTTCTTACTGGCTATTACATCAACTTAGAAGCTTCATCTGTGTTCTACTATGGTGCTTTTAGTGTCTCCGCATACCGCAGCACGCGACATTGCTTTGTAGACGATAAGTACAACTTTTTCAGAGAGAAGAGCGGCCAATGTGACGATCTGGCTTTAAGTCGATTCGATAACAAATGACGAAAACGGACGGATTTCTCAGGTTTTTACTACATATGAACACTTTTCACATTCTCCCGTGCAACTCGGCTGCTAGTCCTCCTTTCATGTAGAATCTTAAGGTCCTAGCTCATGTCCAAGGCACCAAAGCCAGCTAAAAAGTCAATAATCGATACCTAAAACTTGAATTGGATTACTTCTTACTGGCTATTACATCAACGTAGATGCTTCATCTGTGTTCTACTATGGTAATTTTAGTTTCTCCACATACCGCAGCTCGCGACATAGCTTTGCAGACGATAAGTACAACCGTTTCAGAGAGAATAGCGGTCAATGTGACGATCTGGCTTTAAGTCGATTCGATAACAAATGACGAAAACGGACGGATTTCTAAGGTTTTTACTACATATGAACACTTTTCACATTCTCCCGTGCAACACGGCTGCTAGTCCTCCTTTCATGCAGAATTTTAAGGTACTAGCTCATGTCCAAGGCACCAAAGCCAGCTAAAAAGTCAATAATCGATACGTAAAACTTGAATTGTACTACTTCTTACTGGCTATTACATCAACTTAGAAGCTTCATCTGTGTTCTACTATGGTGCTTTTAGTGTCTCCGCATACCGCAGCACGCGACATAGCTTAGTAGACGATAAGTACAACCGTTTCCGAGAGCAGAACGGCCAACGTGACGATCTGGCTTTAAGTCGATTCGATAACAAATGACGAAAACGGACGGATTTCTCAGGTTTTTATTACATATGAAAACTTTTCACATTCTCCCGTGCAACTCGGCTGCTAGTTCTCCTTTCATGCTGAATCTTAAGGTCCTAGCTCATGTCCAAGGCACCAAAGCCAGCTAAAAAGTCAATAATCGATACCTAAAACTTGAATTGGATTACTTCTTACTGGCTATTACATCAACTTAGATGCCTCATCTGTTTCCTACTATGGTGATTTTAGTGTCTCCGCATACCGCAGCTCGCGACATAGCTTTGCAGACGATAAATACAAGCGTTTCAGAGAGGAGAGCGGCCCATGTGACGATCTAACTTTAAGACGATTCGATAACAAATGACGAAAACGGACGAATTTCTCAGGTTTTTACTACATATGAACACTTTTCACATTCTCCCGTGCAACTCGGCTGCTAGTCCTCCTTTCATGCAGAATCTTAAGGTCCTAGCTCATGTCCAAGGCATCAAAGCTATTTAAAAAGTCAATAATCGATACCTAAAACTTGAATTGTACTACTTGTTACTGGCTATTACATCAACTTAGAAGCTTCATCTGTGTTCTACTATGGTGCTTTTACTGTCTCCGCATACCGCAGCACGCGACATACCTTAGTAGACGAAAAGTACAACCGTTTCCGAGAGCAGAACGGCCAATGTGACGATCTGGCTTTAAGTCGATTCGATAACAAATGACGAAAACGGACGGATTTCTCAGGTTTTTATTACATATGAACACTTTTCACATTCTCCCGTGCAACTCGGCTGCTAGTTGTCCTTTCATGCTGAATCTTAAGGTCCTAGCTCATGTCCAAGGCACCAAAGCCAGCTAAAAAGTCAATAATCGATACCTAAAACTTGAATTGGATTACTTCTTACTAGCTATTAGATCAACTTAGATGCTTCATCTGTTTCCTACTATGGTGATTTTAGTGTCTCCGCATACCGCAGCTCGCGACATAGCTTTGCAGACGATAAATACAAGCGTTTCAGAGAGAAGAGCGGCCAATGTGACGATCTGGCTTTAAGTCGATTCGATAACAAATGACGAAAACGGACAAATTTCTCAGGTTTTTACTACATATGAACACTTTTCACATTCTCCCGTGCAACTCGGCTGCTAGTCCTCCTTTCATGCAGGATCTTAAGGTCCTAGCTCATGTCTAAGTCATCAAAGCTATTTAAAAAGTCAATAATCGATACCTAAAACTTGAATTGTACTACTTCTTACTGGCTATTACATCAACTTAGAAGCTTCATCTGTGTTCTACTATGGTGCTTTTAGTGTCTCCGCATACCGCAGCACGCGACATTGCTTTGTAGACGATAAGTACAACCGTTTCAGAGAGAAGAGCGGCCAATGTGACGATCTGGCTTTAAGTCGATTCGATAACAAATGACGAAAACGGACGGATTTCTCAGGTTTTTACTACATATGAACACTTTTCACATTCTCCCGTGCAACTCGGCTGCTAGTCCTCCTTTCATGCAGAATCTTAATGTCATAGCTCATGTCCAAGGCACCAAAGCCAGCTAAAAAGTCAATAATCGATACCTTAAACTTGAATTCTACTACTTCTTACTGGCTATTACATCAACTTAGAAGCTTCATCTGTGTTCTACTATGGTGCTTTTCCTGTTTCCGCCTACGGCAACACGCGACATAGCTTTGCAGACGATAAGTACAACCGTTTCCCAAGAGCAGAGCGGCCAATGTGACGATCTGGCTTTAAGTCGATTCGATAACAAATGACGAAAACGGACGGATTTCTCAGGTTTTTACTACATATGAACACTTTTCACATTTTCCCCTGCAACTCGGCTGCTAGTCCTCCTTTCATGCAGAATCTTAAGGTCCTAGCTCATGTCCAAGGCACCAAAGCCAGCTAAAAAGTCAATAATCGATACCTAAAACTTTAATTGGACTACTTCTTACTGGCTATTACATCAACTTAGAAACTTCATCTGTGTTCTACTATGGTGCTTTTTCTGTTTCCGCCTACGGCAACACGCGACATAGCTTTGCAGACGATAAGTACAACCGTTTCCGAGAGCAGAGCGGCCAATGTGACGATCTGGCTTTAAGTCGATTCGATAACAAATGACGAAAACGGACGAATTTCTCAGGTTTTTACTACATATGAACACTTTTCACATTCTCCCGTGCTATTCGGCTGCTAGTCCTCCTTTCATGCTGAATCTTAAGGTCCTAGCTCATGTCCAAGGCACAAAAGCTAGCTAAAAAGTCAATAATCGATACCTAAAACTTGATTTGTACTACTTCTTACTGACTATTACATCAACTTAGAAGCTTCATCTGTGTTCTGCTATGCTGCTTGTAGTGTCTCAGCATACCGCAGCATGCGACATAGCTTTGCAGACGATAAGTACAACCGTTTCAGAGAGAAGAGCGACCAATGTGACGATCTGGCTTTAAGTCGATTCGATAACAAATGACGAAAACGGACGGATTCCTCAGGTATTTTTTTACATATGAACACTTTTCACATTCTCCCGTGCAACTCGGCTGCTAGTCCTCCTTACATGCAGAATCTTAAAGTCCTAGCTCATGTCGAAGGCACCAAAGCCAGCTAAAAAGGCAATAATCGATACCTAAAACTTGAATTGTACTACTTCTTACTGGCTATTACATCAACTTAGAAGCTTCATCTGTGTTCTACTATGGTGCTTTTAGTGTTTCCACATACCGCAGCACGTGACATAGCTTTGTAGACGATAAGTACAACCGTTTCAGAGAGAAGAGCGGCCAATGTGACGATCTGACTTTAAGTCGATTCGATAACAAATGACGAAAACGGACGGATTTCTCAGGTTTTTATTACCAATGAACAATTTTCACATTCTCCCGTGCAACTCGGCTGCTAGTCCTCCTTTCATGCAGAATCTTAAGGTCCTAGCTCATGTCCAAGGCATCAAAGCCAGCTAAAAAGTCAATAATCGATACCTAAAACTTAAATTGTACTACTTCTTACTGGCTATTACATCAACTTAGAAGCTTCATCTGTGTTCTAATATGGTGCTTTTATTGTGTCCACATACCGCAGCACGCGACATAGCTTTGCAGACGATAAGTACAACTTTTTCAGAGAGAAGAGCGGCCAATGTGACGATCTGGCTTTAAGTCGATTCGATAACAAATGACGAAAACGGACGGATTTCTCAGGTTTTTACTACATATGATCACTTTTCACATTCTCCCGTGCTACTCGGCTGCTAGTCCTCCTTTCATGCAGAATCTTAAGGTCCTAGCTCATGTCCAAGGCACCAAAGCCAGCTAAAAAGTCAATAATCGATACCTAAAACTTGAATTGGACTACTTCTTACTCGCTATTACATCAACTTAGAAGCTTCATCTGTGTTCTACTATGGTGCTTTTCCTGTTTCCGCCTATGGCAACACGCGACATAGCTTTGCAGACGATAAGTACAACCGTTTCCGAGAGCAGAGCGGCCAATGTGACGATCTGGCTTTAAGTCGATTCGATAACAAATGACGAAAACGGACGAATTTCTCAGGTTTTTACTACATATGAACACTTTTCACATTCTCCCGTGCTATTCGCCTGCTAGTCCTCCTTTCATGCTGAATCTTAAGGTCCTAGCTCATGTCCAAGGCACAAAAGCTAGCTAAAAAGTCAATAATCGATACCTAAAACTTAATTTGTACTACTTCTTACTGACTATTACATCAACGTAGAAGCTTCATCTGTGTTCTGCTATGCTGCTTGTAGTGTCTCAGCATACCGCAGCATGCGACATAGCTTTGCAGACGATAAGTACAACCGTTTCAGAGAGAAGAGCGACCAATGTGACGATCTGGCTTTAAGTCGATTCGATAACAAATGACGAAAACGGACGGATTCCTCAGGTATTTTTTTACATATGAACACTTTTCACATTCTCCCGTGCAACTCGGCTGCTAGTCCTCCTTACATGCAGAATCTTAAAGTCCTAGCTCATGTCGAAGGCACCAAAGCCAGCTAAAAAGTCAATAATCGATACCTAAAACTTGAATTGTACTACTTCTTACTGGCTATTACATCAACTTAGAAGCTTCATCTGTGTTCTACTATGGTGCTTTTAGTGTTTCCACATACCGCAGCACGTGACATAGCTTTGTAGACGATAAGTACAACCGTTTCAGAGAGAAGAGCGGCCAATGTGACGATCTGACTTAAGGTCGATTCGATAACAAATGACGAAAACGGACGGATTTCTCAGGTTTTTATTACCAATGAACAATTTTCACATTCTCCCGTGTAACTCGGCTGCTAGTCCTCCTTTCATGCCGAATCTTAAGGTCCTAGCTCATGTCCAAGGCATCAAAGCCAGCTAAAAAGTCAATAATCGATACCTAAAACTTTTATTGTACTACTTCTTACTGGCTATTACATCAACTTAGAAGCTTCATCTGTGTTCTAATATGGTGCTTTTATTGTGTCCACATACCGCAGCACGCGACATTGCTTTGCAGACGATAAGTACAACTTTTTCAGAGAGAAGAGCGGCCAATGTGACGATCTGGCTTTAAGTCGATTCGATAACAAATGACGAAAACGGACGGATTTCTCAGGTTTTTACTACATATGAACACTTTTCACATTCTCCCGTGCAACTCGGCTGCTAGTCCTCCTTTCATGTAGAATCTTAAGGTCCTAGCTCATGTCCAAGGCACCAAAGCCAGCTAAAAAGTCAATAATCGATACCTAAAACTTGAATTGGATTACTTCTTACTGGCTATTACATCAACTTAGATGCTTCATCTGTGTTCTACTATGGTAATTTTAGTTTCTCCACATACCGCAGCTCGCGACATAGCTTTGCAGACGATAAGTACAACCGTTTCAGAGAGAAGAGCGGCCAATGTGACGAACTGGCTTTAAGTCGATTCGATCACAAATGACGAAAACGGAAGAATTTCTCAGGTCTTTACTACATATGATCACTTTTCACATTCTCCCGTGCTACTCGGCTGCTAGTCCTCCTTTCATGCAGAATCTTAAGGTCCTAGCTCATGTCCAAGGCACCAAAGCCAGCTAAAAAGTCAATAATCGATACCTAAAACTTGAATTGGACTACTTCTTACTGGCTATTACATCAACTTAGAAGCTTCATCTGTGTTCTACTATGGTGCTTTTCCTGTTTCCGCCTACGGCAACACGCGACATAGCTTTGCAGACGATAAGTACAACCGTTTCCGAGAGCAGAGCGGCCAATGTGACGATCTGGCTTTAAGTCGATTCGATAACAAATGACGAAAACGGACGGATTTCTAAGTTTTTTACTACATATGAACACTTTTCACATTTTCCCCTGCAACTCGGCTGCTAGTCCTCCTTTCATGCAGAATCTTAAGGTCCTAGCTCATGTCAAAGGCACCAAAGCCAGCTAAAAAGTCAATAATCGATACCTAAAACTTTAATTGGACTACTTCTTACTGGCTATTACATCAACTTAGAAGCTTCATCTGTGTTCTACTATGGTGCTTTTCCTGTTTCCGCCTACGGCAACACGCGACATAGCTTTGCAGACGATAAGTACAACCGTTTCCGAGAGCAGAGCGGCAATGTGACGATCTGGCTTTAAGTCGATTCGATAACAAATGACGAAAACGGACGAATTTCTCAGGTTTTTACTACATGTGAACACTTTTCACATTCTCCCGTGCTATTCGGCTGCTAGTCCTCCTTTCATGCTGAATCTTAAGGTCCTAGCTCATGTCCAAGGCACCAAAGCTAGCTAAAATGTCAATAATCGATACCTAAAACTTGATTTGTACTACTTCTTACTGACAATTACATCAACTTAGAAGCTTCGTCTGTGTTCTGCTATGCTGCTTGTAGTGTCTCAGCATACCGCAGCATGCGACATAGCTTTGCAGACGATAAGTACAACCGTTTCAGAGAGAAGAGCGACCAATGTGACGATCTGGCTTTAAGTCGATTCGATAACAAATGACGAAAACGGACGGATTCCTCAGGTATTTTTTTACATATGAACACTTTTCACATTCTCCCGTGCAACTCGGCTGCTAGTAGTCCTTACATGCAGAATCTTAAAGTCCTAGCTCATGTCGAAGGCACCAAAGCCAGCTAAAAAGTCAATAATCGATACCTAAAACTTGAATTGTACTACTTCTTACTGGCTATTACATCAACTTAGAAGCTTCATCTGTGTTCTACTATGGTGCTTTTAGTGTTTCCACATACCGCAGCACGTGACATAGCTTTGTAGACGATAAGTACAACCGTTTCAGAGAGAATAGCGGCCAATGTGACGATCTGACTTTAAGTCGATTCGATAACAAATGACGAAAACGGACGGATTTCTCAGGTTTTTATTACCAATGAACACTTTTCACATTCTCCCGTGCAACTCGGCTGCTAGTCCTCCTTTCATGCAGAATTTTAAGGTACTAGCTCATGTCCAAGGCACCAAAGCCAGCTACAAAGTCAATAATCGATACCTAAATCTTGAATTGCACTACTTCTTACTGGCTATTACATCAACATAGAAGCTTCATCTGTGTTCTACTATGGTGCTTTTAGTGTCTCCGCATACCGCAGCACGCGACATAGCTTAGTAGACGATAAGTACAACCGTTTCAGAGAGAACAGCGGCCAATGTGACGATCTGGCTTTAAGTCGATTCGATAACAAATGACGAAAACGGACGGATTTCTCAGGTTCTTACTACATATGAACACTTTTCACATTCTCCCGTGCAACTCGGCTGCTAGTCCTCCTTTCATGCAGAATCTTAATGTCCTAGCTCATGTCCAAGGCACCAAAGCCAGCTAAAAAGTATATAATCGATACCTAAAACTTGAATTGTACTACTTCTTACTGGCTATTACATCAACTTAGAAGCTTCATCTGTGTTCTACTATGGTGCTTTTAGTGTCTCCGCATACCGCATCACGCGACATAGCTTTGCAGGCGATAAGTACAACCGTTTCAGAGAGAAGAGCGGCCAATGTGACGATCTGGCTTTAAGTCGATTCGATAACAAATGACGAAAACGGACGGATTTCTCAGGTTTTTACTACATATGAACACTTTTCACATTCTCCCGTGCAACTCGGCTGGTAGTAATCCTTTCATGCAGAATGTTAAGGTCCTAGCTCATGTCCAAGGCACCAAAGCCAGCTAAAAAGTCAATAATCGATACCTAAAACTTGAATTGTACTACTTCTTCCTGGCTATTACATCAACTTAGAAGCTTCATCTGTGTTCTACTACGGTGATTTTAGTTTCTCCGCATACCGCAGCACGCGACATAGTTTTACAGACGATTAGTACAACCGTTTCAGAGAGAAGAGCGACCAATGTGACGATCTGGCTTTAAGTCGATGCGATAACAAATGACGAAAACGGACGGATTTCTCAGGTTTTTACTACATATGAACACTTTTCACATTCTCCCGTGCAACTCGGCTGCTAGTCCTCCTTTCATGTAGAATCTTAAGGTCCTAGCTCATGTCCAAGGCACCAAAGCAAGCTAAAAAGTCAATAATCGATACCTAAAACTTGAATTGGATTACTTCTTACTGGCTATTACATCAACGTAGATGCTTCATCTGTGTTCTACTATGGTAATTTTAGTTTCTCCACATACCGCAGCTCGCGACATAGCTTTGCAGACGATAAGTACAACCGTTTCAGAGAGAACAGCGGCCAATGTGACGATCTGGCTTTAAGTCGATTCGATAACAAATGACGAAAACGGACGGATTTCTAAGGTTTTTACTACATATGAACACTTTTCACATTCTCCCGTGCAACACGGCTGCTAGTCCTCCTTTCATGCAGAATTTTAAGGTACTAGCTCATGTCCAAGGCACCAAAGCCAGCTAAAAAGTCAATAATCGATACGTAAAACTTGAATTGTACTACTTCTTACTGGCTATTACATCAACTTAGAAGCTTCATCTGTGTTCTACTATGGTGCTTTTAGTGTCTCCGCATACCGCAGCACGCGACATAGCTTAGTAGACGATAAGTACAACCGTTTCCGAGAGCAGAACGGCCAATGTGACGATCTGGCTTTAAGTCGATTCGATAACAAATGACGAAAACGGACGGATTTCTCAGGTTTTTATTACATATGAACACCTTTCACATTCTCCCGTGCAACTCGGCTGCTAGTTCTCCTTTCATGCTGAATCTTAAGGTCCTAGCTCATGTCCAAGGCATCAAAGCTATTTAAAAAGTCAATAATCGATACCTAAAACTTGAATTGGATTACTTCTTACTGGCTATTACATCAACTTAGATGCTTCATCTGTTTCCTACTATGGTGATTTTAGTGTCTCCGCATACCGCAGCACGCGACATTGCTTTGTAGACGATAAGTACAACCGTTTCAGAGAGAAGAGCGGCCAATGTGACGATCTGGCTTTAAGTCTATTCGATAACAAATGACGAAAACGGACGGATTTCTCAGGTTTTTACTACATATGAACACTTTTCACATTCTCCCGTGCAACTCGGCTGCTAGTCCTCCTTTCATGTAGAATCTTAAGGTCCTAGCTCATGTCCAAGGCACCAAAGCCAGCTAGAGAGTCAATAATCGATACCTAAAACTTGAATTGGATTACTTCTTACTGGCTATTACATCAACTTAGATGCTTCATCTGTGTTCTACTATGGTAATTTTAGTTTCTCCACATACCGCAGCTCGCGACATAGCTTTGCAGACGATAAGTACAACCGTTTCAGAGAGAAGAGCGGCCAATGTGACGATCTGGCTTTAAGTCGATTCGATCACAAATGACGAAAACGGACGAATTTCTCAGGTCTTTACTACATATGATCACTTTTCACATTCTCCCGTGCTACTCGGCTGCTAGTCCTCCTTTCATGCAGAATCTTAAGGTCCTAGCTCATGTCCAAGGCACCAAAGCCAGCTAAAAAGTCAATAATCGATACCTAAAACTTGAATTGGACTACTTCTTACTCGCTATTACATCAACTTAGAAGCTTCATCTGTGTTCTACTATGGTGCTTTTCCTGTTTCCGCCTACGGCAACACGCGACATAGCTTTGCAGACGATAAGTACAACCGTTTCCGAGAGCAGAGCGGCCAATGTGACGATCTGGCTTTAAGTCGATTCGATAACAAATGACGAAAACGGACGAATTTCTCAGGTTTTTACTACATATGAACACTTTTCACATTCTCCCGTGCTATTCGGCTGCTAGTCCTCCTTTCATGCTGAATCTTAAGGTCCTAGCTCATGTCCAAGGCACAAAAGCTAGCTAAAAAGTCAATAATCGATACCTAAAACTTGATTTGTACTACTTCTTACTGACTATTACATCAACTTAGAAGCTTCATCTGTGTTCTGCTATGCTGCTTGTAGTGTCTCAGCATACCGCAGCATGCGACATAGCTTTGCAGACGATAAGTACAACCGTTTCAGAGAGAAGAGCGACCAATGTGACGATCTGGCTTTAAGTCGATTCGTTAACAAATGACGAAAACGGACGGATTCCTCAGGTATTTTTTTACATATGAACACTTTTCACATTCTCCCGTGCAACTCGGCTGCTAGTCCTCCTTACATGCAGAATCTTAAAGTCCTAGCTCATGTCGAAGGCACCAAAGCCAGCTAAAAAGTCAATAATCGATACCTAAAACTTGAATTGTACTACTTCTTACTGGCTATTACATCAACTTAGAAGCTTCATCTGTGTTCTACTATGGTGCTTTTAGTGTTTCCACATACCGCAGCACGTGACATAGCTTTGTAGACGATAAGTACAACCGTTTCAGAGAGAAGAGCGGCCAATGTGACGATCTGACTTTAAGTCGATTCGATAACAAATGACGAAAACGGACGGATTTCTCAGGTTTTTATTACCAATGAACAATTTTCACATTCTCCCGTGCAACTCGGCTGCTAGTCCTCCTTTCATGCAGAATCTTAAGGTCCTAGCTCATGTCCAAGGCATCAAAGCCAGCTAAAAAGTCAATAATCGATACCTAAAACTTTAATTGTACTACTTCTTACTGGCTATTACATCAACTTAGAAGCTTCATCTGTGTTCTAATATGGTGCTTTTATTGTGTCCACATACCGCAGCACGCGACATTGCTTTGCAGACGATAAGTACAACCGTTTCAGAGAGAAGAGCGGCCAATGTGACGATCTGACTTTAAGTCGATTCGATAACAAATGACGAAAACGGACGGATTTCTCAGGTTTTTACTACATATGAACACTTTTCACATTCTCCCGTGCAACTCGGCTGCTAGTCCTCCTTTCATGTAGAATCTTAAGGTCCTAGCTCATGTCCAAGGCACCAAAGCCAGCTAAAAAGTCAATAATCGATACCTAAAACTTGAATTGGATTACTTCTTACTGGCTATTACATCAACTTAGATGCTTCATCTGTGTTCTACTATGGTAATTTTAGTTTCTCCACATACCGCAGCTCGCGACATAGCTTTGCAGACGATAAGTACAACCGTTTCAGAGAGAAGAGCGGCCAATGTGACGAACTGGCTTTAAGTCGATTCGATCACAAATGACGAAAACGGAAGAATTTCTCAGGTCTTTACTACATATGATCACTTTTCACATTCTCCCGTGCTACTCGGCTGCTAGTCCTCCTTTCATGCAGAATCTTAAGGTCCTAGCTCATGTCCAAGGCACCAAAGCCAGCTAAAAAGTCAATAATCGATACCTAAAACTTGAATTGGACTACTTCTTACTGGCTATTACATCAACTTAGAAGCTTCATCTGTGTTCTACTATGGTGCTTTTCCTGTTTCCGCCTACGGCAACACGCGACATAGCTTTGCAGACGATAAGTACAACCGTTTCCGAGAGCAGAGCGGCCAATGTGACGATCTGGCTTTAAGTCGATTCGATAACAAAAGACGAAAACGGACGGATTTCTCAGGTTTTTACTACATATGAACACTTTTCACATTTTCCCCTGCAACTCGGCTGCTAGTCCTCCTTTCATGCAGAATCTTAAGGTCCTAGCTCATGTCCAAGGCACCAAAGCCAGCTAAAAAGTCAATAATCGATACCTAAAACTTTAATTGGACTACTTCTTACTGGCTATTACATCAACTTAGAAGCTTCATCTGTGTTCTACTATGGTGCTTTTCCTGTTTCCGCCTACGGCAACACGCGACATAGCTTTGCAGACGATAAGTACAACCGTTTCCGAGAGCAGAGCGGCAATGTGACGATCTGGCTTTAAGTCGATTCGATAACAAATGACGAAAACGGACGAATTTCTCAGGTTTTTACTACATGTGAACACTTTTCACATTCTCCCGTGCTATTCGGCTGCTAGTCCTCCTTTCATGCTGAATCTTAAGGTCCTAGCTCATGTCCAAGGCACCAAAGCTAGCTAAAAAGTCAATAATCGATACCTAAAACTTGATTTGTACTACTTCTTACTGACAATTACATCAACTTAGAAGCTTCGTCTGTGTTCTGCTATGCTGCTTGTAGTGTCTCAGCATACCGCAGCATGCGACATAGCTTTGCAGACGATAAGTACAACCGTTTCAGAGAGAAGAGCGACCAATGTGACGATCTGGCTTTAAGTCGATTCGATAACAAATGACGAAAACGGACGGATTCCTCAGGTATTTTTTTACATATGAACACTTTTCACATTCTCCCGTGCAACTCGGCTGCTAGTAGTCCTTACATGCAGAATCTTAAAGTCCTAGCTCATGTCGAAGGCACCAAAGCCAGCTAAAAAGTCAATAATCGATACCTAAAACTTGAATTGTACTACTTCTTACTGGCTATTACATCAACTTAGAAGCTTCATCTGTGTTCTACTATGGTGCTTTTAGTGTTTCCACATACCGCAGCACGTGACATAGCTTTGTAGACGATAAGTACAACCGTTTCAGAGAGAAGAGCGGCCAATGTGACGATCTGACTTTAAGTCGATTCGATAACAAATGACGAAAACGGACGGATTTCTCAGGTTTTTATTACCAATGAACACTTTTCACATTCTCCCGTGCAACTCGGCTGCTAGTCCTCCTTTCATGCAGAATTTTAAGGTACTAGCTCATGTCCAAGGCACCAAAGCCAGCTACAAAGTCAATAATCGATACCTAAATCTTGAATTGCACTACTTCTTACTGGCTATTACATCAACATAGAAGCTTCATCTGTGTTCTACTATGGTGCTTTTAGTGTCTCCGCATACCGCAGCACGCGACATTGCTTTGTAGACGATAAGTACAACCGTTTCAGAGAGAACAGCGGCCAATGTGACGATCTGGCTTTAAGTCGATTCGATAACAAATGACGAAAACGGACGGATTTCTCAGGTTCTTACTACATATGAACACTTTTCACATTCTCCCGTGCAACTCGGCTGCTAGTCCTCCTTTCATGCAGAATCTTAATGTCCTAGCTCATGTCCAAGGCACCAAAGCCAGCTAAAAAGTATATAATCGATACCTAAAACTTGAATTGTACTACTTCTTACTGGCTATTACATCAACTTAGAAGCTTCATCTGTGTTCTACTATGGTGCTTTTAGTGTCTCCGCATACCGCATCACGCGACATAGCTTTGCAGGCGATAAGTACAACCGTTTCAGAGAGAAGAGCGGCCAATGTGACGATCTGGCTTTAAGTCGATTCGATAACAAATGACGAAAACGGACGGATTTCTCAGGTTTTTACTACATATGAACACTTTTCACATTCTCCCGTGCAACTCGGCTGGTAGTAATCCTTTCATGCAGAATGTTAAGGTCCTAGCTCATGTCCAAGGCACCAAAGCCAGCTAAAAAGTCAATAATCGATACCTAAAACTTGAATTGTACTACTTCTTCCTGGCTATTACATCAACTTAGAAGCTTCATCTGTGTTCTACTACGGTGATTTTAGTTTCTCCGCATACCGCAGCACGCGACATAGTTTTACAGACGATTAGTACAACCGTTTCAGAGAGAAGAGCGACCAATGTGACGATCTGGCTTTAAGTCGATGCGATAACAAATGACGAAAACGGACGGATTTCTCAGGTTTTTACTACATATGAACACTTTTCACATTCTCCCGTGCAACTCGGCTGCTAGTCCTCCTTTCATGTAGAATCTTAAGGTCCTAGCTCATGTCCAAGGCACCAAAGCAAGCTAAAAAGTCAATAATCGATACCTAAAACTTGAATTGGATTACTTCTTACTGGCTATTACATCAACGTAGATGCTTCATCTGTGTTCTACTATGGTAATTTTAGTTTCTCCACATACCGCAGCTCGCGACATAGCTTTGCAGACGATAAGTACAACCGTTTCAGAGAGAACAGCGGCCAATGTGACGATCTGGCTTTAAGTCGATTCGATCACAAATGACGAAAACGGAAGAATTTCTCAGGTCTTTACTACATATGATCACTTTTCACATTCTCCCGTGCTACTCGGCTGCTAGTCCTCCTTTCATGCAGAATCTTAAGGTCCTAGCTCATGTCCAAGGCACCAAAGCCAGCTAAAAAGTCAATAATCGATACCTAAAACTTGAATTGGACTACTTCTTACTGGCTATTACATCAACTTAGAAGCTTCATCTGTGTTCTACTATGGTGCTTTTCCTGTTTCCGCCTACGGCAACACGCGACATAGCTTTGCAGACGATAAGTACAACCGTTTCCGAGAGCAGAGCGGCCAATGTGACGATCTGGCTTTAAGTCGATTCGATAACAAAAGACGAAAACGGACGGATTTCTCAGGTTTTTACTACATATGAACACTTTTCACATTTTCCCCTGCAACTCGGCTGCTAGTCCTCCTTTCATGCAGAATCTTAAGGTCCTAGCTCATGTCCAAGGCACCAAAGCCAGCTAAAAAGTCAATAATCGATACCTAAAACTTTAATTGGACTACTTCTTACTGGCTATTACATCAACTTAGAAGCTTCATCTGTGTTCTACTATGGTGCTTTTCCTGTTTCCGCCTACGGCAACACGCGACATAGCTTTGCAGACGATAAGTACAACCGTTTCCGAGAGCAGAGCGGCAATGTGACGATCTGGCTTTAAGTCGATTCGATAACAAATGACGAAAACGGACGAATTTCTCAGGTTTTTACTACATGTGAACACTTTTCACATTCTCCCGTGCTATTCGGCTGCTAGTCCTCCTTTCATGCTGAATCTTAAGGTCCTAGCTCATGTCCAAGGCACCAAAGCTAGCTAAAAAGTCAATAATCGATACCTAAAACTTGATTTGTACTACTTCTTACTGACAATTACATCAACTTAGAAGCTTCGTCTGTGTTCTGCTATGCTGCTTGTAGTGTCTCAGCATACCGCAGCATGCGACATAGCTTTGCAGACGATAAGTACAACCGTTTCAGAGAGAAGAGCGACCAATGTGACGATCTGGCTTTAAGTCGATTCGATAACAAATGACGAAAACGGACGGATTCCTCAGGTATTTTTTTACATATGAACACTTTTCACATTCTCCCGTGCAACTCGGCTGCTAGTAGTCCTTACATGCAGAATCTTAAAGTCCTAGCTCATGTCGAAGGCACCAAAGCCAGCTAAAAAGTCAATAATCGATACCTAAAACTTGAATTGTACTACTTCTTACTGGCTATTACATCAACTTAGAAGCTTCATCTGTGTTCTACTATGGTGCTTTTAGTGTTTCCACATACCGCAGCACGTGACATAGCTTTGTAGACGATAAGTACAACCGTTTCAGAGAGAAGAGCGGCCAATGTGACGATCTGACTTTAAGTCGATTCGATAACAAATGACGAAAACGGACGGATTTCTCAGGTTTTTATTACCAATGAACACTTTTCACATTCTCCCGTGCAACTCGGCTGCTAGTCCTCCTTTCATGCAGAATTTTAAGGTACTAGCTCATGTCCAAGGCACCAAAGCCAGCTACAAAGTCAATAATCGATACCTAAATCTTGAATTGCACTACTTCTTACTGGCTATTACATCAACATAGAAGCTTCATCTGTGTTCTACTATGGTGCTTTTAGTGTCTCCGCATACCGCAGCACGCGACATTGCTTTGTAGACGATAAGTACAACCGTTTCAGAGAGAACAGCGGCCAATGTGACGATCTGGCTTTAAGTCGATTCGATAACAAATGACGAAAACTGACGGATTTCTCAGGTTCTTACTACATATGAACACTTTTCACATTCTCCCGTGCAACTCGGCTGCTAGTCCTCCTTTCATGCAGAATCTTAATGTCCTAGCTCATGTCCAAGGCACCAAAGCCAGCTAAAAAGTATATAATCGATACCTAAAACTTGAATTGTACTACTTCTTACTGGCTATTACATCAACTTAGAAGCTTCATCTGTGTTCTACTATGGTGCTTTTAGTGTCTCCGCATACCGCATCACGCGACATAGCTTTGCAGGCGATAAGTACAACCGTTTCAGAGAGAAGAGCGGCCAATGTGACGATCTGGCTTTAAGTCGATTCGATAACAAATGACGAAAACGGACGGATTTCTCAGGTTTTTACTACATATGAACACTTTTCACATTCTCCCGTGCAACTCGGCTGGTAGTAATCCTTTCATGCAGAATGTTAAGGTCCTAGCTCATGTCCAAGGCACCAAAGCCAGCTAAAAAGTCAATAATCGATACCTAAAACTTGAATTGTACTACTTCTTCCTGGCTATTACATCAACTTAGAAGCTTCATCTGTGTTCTACTACGGTGATTTTAGTTTCTCCGCATACCGCAGCACGCGACATAGTTTTACAGACGATTAGTACAACCGTTTCAGAGAGAAGAGCGACCAATGTGACGATCTGGCTTTAAGTCGATGCGATAACAAATGACGAAAACGGACGGATTTCTCAGGTTTTTACTACATATGAACACTTTTCACATTCTCCCGTGCAACTCGGCTGCTAGTCCTCCTTTCATGTAGAATCTTAAGGTCCTAGCTCATGTCCAAGGCACCAAAGCAAGCTAAAAAGTCAATAATCGATACCTAAAACTTGAATTGGATTACTTCTTACTGGCTATTACATCAACGTAGATGCTTCATCTGTGTTCTACTATGGTAATTTTAGTTTCTCCACATACCGCAGCTCGCGACATAGCTTTGCAGACGATAAGTACAACCGTTTCAGAGAGAACAGCGGCCAATGTGACGATCTGGCTTTAAGTCGATTCGATAACAAATGACGAAAACGGACGGATTTCTAAGGTTTTTACTACATATGAACACTTTTCACATTCTCCCGTGCAACACGGCTGCTAGTCCTCCTTTCATGCAGAATTTTAAGGTACTAGCTCATGTCCAAGGCACCAAAGCCAGCTAAAAAGTCAATAATCGATACGTAAAACTTGAATTGTACTACTTCTTACTGGCTATTACATCAACTTAGAAGCTTCATCTGTGTTCTACTATGGTGCTTTTAGTGTCTCCGCATACCGCAGCACGTGACATAGCTTAGTAGACGATAAGTACAACCGTTTCCGAGAGCAGAACGGCCAATGTGACGATCTGGCTTTAAGTCGATTCGATAACAAATGACGAAAACGGACGGATTTCTCAGGTTTTTATTACATATGAACACCTTTCACATTCTCCCGTGCAACTCGGCTGCTAGTTCTCCTTTCATGCTGAATCTTAAGGTCCTAGCTCATGTCCAAGGCATCAAAGCTATTTAAAAAGTCAATAATCGATACCTAAAACTTGAATTGTACTACTTGTTACTGGCTATTACATCAACTTAGAAGCTTCATCTGTGTTCTACTATGGTGCTTTTACTGTCTCCGCATACCGCAGCACGCGACATAGCTTAGTAGACGAAAAGTACAACCGTTTCCGAGAGCAGAACGGCCAATGTGACGATCTGGCTTTAAGTCGATTCGATAACAAATGACGAAAACGGACGGATTTCTCAGGTTTTTAATACATATGAACACTTTTCACATTCTCCCGTGCAACTCGGCTGCTAGTTGTCCTTTCATGCTGAATCTTAAGGTCCTAGCTCATGTCCAAGGCACCAAAGCCAGCTAAAAAGTCAATAATCGATACCTAAAACTTGAATTGGATTACTTCTTACTGGCTATTACATCAACTTAGATGCTTCATCTGTTTCCTACTATGGTGATTTTAGTGTCTCCGCATACCGCAGCACGCGACATTGCTTTGTAGACGATAAGTACAACCGTTTCAGAGAGAAGAGCGGCCAATGTGACGATCTGGCTTTAAGTCGATTCGATAACAAATGACGAAAACGGACGGATTTCTCAGGTTTTTACTACATATGAACACTTTTCACATTCTCCCGTGCAACTCGGCTGCTAGTCCTCCTTTCATGCAGAATCTTAATGTCATAGCTCATGTCCAAGGCACCAAAGCCAGCTAAAAAGTCAATAATCGATACCTTAAACTTGAATTCTACTACTTCTTACTGGCTATTACATCAACTTAGAAGCTTCATCTGTGTTCTACTATGGTGCTTTTCCTGTTTCCGCCTACGGCAACACGCGACATAGCTTTGCAGACGATAAGTACAACCGTTTCCGAGAGCAGAGCGGCCAATGTGACGATCTGGCTTTAAGTCGATTCGATAACAAAAGACGAAAACGGACGGATTTCTCAGGTTTTTACTACATATGAACACTTTTCACATTTTCCCCTGCAACTCGGCTGCTAGTCCTCCTTTCATGCAGAATCGTAAGGTCCTAGCTCATGTCCAAGGCACCAAAGCCAGCTAAAAAGTCAATAATCGATATCTAAAACTTTAATTGTACTACTTCTTACTGGCTATTACATCAACTTAGAAGCTTCATCTGTGTTCTAATATGGTGCTTTTATTGTGTCCACATACCGCAGCACGCGACATAGCTTTGCAGACGATAAGTACAACTTTTTCAGAGAGAAGAGCGGCCAATGTGACGATCTGGCTTTAAGTCTATTCGATAACAAATGACGAAAACGGACGGATTTCTCAGGTTTTTACTACATATGAACACTTTTCACATTCTCCCGTGCAACTCGGCTGCTAGTCCTCCTTTCATGTAGAATCTTAAGGTCCTAGCTCATGTCCAAGGCACCAAAGCCAGCTAGAGAGTCAATAATCGATACCTAAAACTTGAATTGGATTACTTCTTACTGGCTATTACATCAACTTAGATGCTTCATCTGTGTTCTACTATGGTAATTTTAGTTTCTCCACATACCGCAGCTCGCGACATAGCTTTGCAGACGATAAGTACAACCGTTTCAGAGAGAAGAGCGGCCAATGTGACGATCTGGCTTTAAGTCGATTCGATCACAAATGACGAAAACGGACGAATTTCTCAGGTCTTTACTACATATGATCACTTTTCACATTCTCCCGTGCTACTCGGCTGCTAGTCCTCCTTTCATGCAGAATCTTAAGGTCCTAGCTCATGTCCAAGGCACCAAAGCCAGCTAAAAAGTCAATAATCGATACCTAAAACTTGAATTGGACTACTTCTTACTCGCTATTACATCAACTTAGAAGCTTCATCTGTGTTCTACTATGGTGCTTTTCCTGTTTCCGCCTACGGCAACACGCGACATAGCTTTGCAGACGATAAGTACAACCGTTTCCGAGAGCAGAGCGGCCAATGTGACGATCTGGCTTTAAGTCGATTCGATAACAAATGACGAAAACGGACGAATTTCTCAGGTTTTTACTACATATGAACACTTTTCACATTCTCCCGTGCTATTCGGCTGCTAGTCCTCCTTTCATGCTGAATCTTAAGGTCCTAGCTCATGTCCAAGGCACAAAAGCTAGCTAAAAAGTCAATAATCGATACCTAAAACTTGATTTGTACTACTTCTTACTGACTATTACATCAACTTAGAAGCTTCATCTGTGTTCTGCTATGCTGCTTGTAGTGTCTCAGCATACCGCAGCATGCGACATAGCTTTGCAGACGATAAGTACAACCGTTTCAGAGAGAAGAGCGACCAATGTGACGATCTGGCTTTAAGTCGATTCGTTAACAAATGACGAAAACGGACGGATTCCTCAGGTATTTTTTTACATATGAACACTTTTCACATTCTCCCGTGCAACTCGGCTGCTAGTCCTCCTTACATGCAGAATCTTAAAGTCCTAGCTCATGTCGAAGGCACCAAAGCCAGCTAAAAAGTCAATAATCGATACCTAAAACTTGAATTGTACTACTTCTTACTGGCTATTACATCAACTTAGAAGCTTCATCTGTGTTCTACTATGGTGCTTTTAGTGTTTCCACATACCGCAGCACGTGACATAGCTTTGTAGACGATAAGTACAACCGTTTCAGAGAGAAGAGCGGCCAATGTGACGATCTGACTTTAAGTCGATTCGATAACAAATGACGAAAACGGACGGATTTCTCAGGTTTTTATTACCAATGAACAATTTTCACATTCTCCCGTGCAACTCGGCTGCTAGTCCTCCTTTCATGCAGAATCTTAAGGTCCTAGCTCATGTCCAAGGCATCAAAGCCAGCTAAAAAGTCAATAATCGATACCTAAAACTTTAATTGTACTACTTCTTACTGGCTATTACATCAACTTAGAAGCTTCATCTGTGTTCTAATATGGTGCTTTTATTGTGTCCACATACCGCAGCACGCGACATTGCTTTGCAGACGATAAGTACAACTTTTTCAGAGAGAAGAGCGGCCAATGTGACGATCTGGCTTTAAGTCGATTCGATAACAAATGACGAAAACGGACGGATTTCTCAGGTTTTTACTACATATGAACACTTTTCACATTCTCCCGTGCAACTCGGCTGCTAGTCCTCCTTTCATGTAGAATCTTAAGGTCCTAGCTCATGTCCAAGGCACCAAAGCCAGCTAAAAAGTCAATAATCGATACCTAAAACTTGAATTGGATTACTTCTTACTGGCTATTACATCAACTTAGATGCTTCATCTGTGTCCTACTATGGTAATTTTAGTTTCTCCACATACCGCAGCTCGCGACATAGCTTTGCAGACGATAAGTACAACCGTTTCAGAGAGAAGAGCGGCCAATGAGACGATCTGGCTTTAAGTCGATTCGATCACAAATGACGAAAACGGACGAATTTCTCAGGTCTTTACTACATATGATCACTTTTCACATTCTCCCGTGCTACTCGGCTGCTAGTCCTCCTTTCATGCAGAATCTTAAGGTCCTAGCTCATGTCCAAGGCACCAAAGCCAGCTAAAAAGTCAATAATCGATACCTAAAACTTGAATTGGACTACTTCTTACTCGCTATTACATCAACTTAGAAGCTTCATCTGTGTTCTACTATGGTGCTTTTCCTGTTTCCGCCTACGGCAACACGCGACATAGCTTTGCAGACGATAAGTACAAGCGTTTCAGAGAGAAGAGCGGCCAATGTGACGATCTGGCTTTAAGTCGATTCGATAACAAATGACGAAAACGGACGAATTTCTCAGGTCTTTACTACATATGATCACTTTTCACATTCTCCCGTGCTACTCGGCTGCTAGTCCTCCTTTCATGCAGAATCTTAAGGTCGTAGCTCATGTCCAAGGCACCAAAGCCAGCTAAAAAGTCAATAATCGATACCTAAAACTTGAAATGTACTACTTCTTACTGGCTATTACATCAACGTAGATGCTTCATCTGTGTTCTACTATGGTAATTTTAGTTTCTCCACATACCGCAGCTCGCGACATAGCTTTGCAGACGATAAATACAAGCGTTTCAGAGAGGAGAGCGGCCAATGTGACGATCTAACTTTAAGTCGATTCGATAACAAATGACGAAAACGGACGAATTTCTCAGATTTTTACTACATATGAACACTTTTCACATTCTCCCGTGCAACTCGGCTGCTAGTCCTCCTTTCATGCAGAATCTTAAGGTCCTAGCTCATGTCCAAGGCATCAAAGCTACTTAAAAAGTCAATAATCGATACCTAAAACTTGAATTGTACTACTTCTTACTGGCTATTACATCAACTTAGAAGCTTCATCTGTGTTCTACTATGGTGCTTTTACTGTCTCCGCATACCGCAGCACGCGACATAGCTTAGTAGACGATAAGTACAGCCGTTTCCGAGAGCAGAACGGCCAATGTGACGATCTGGCTTTAAGTCGATTCGATAACAAATGACGAAAACGGACGGATTTCTCAGGTTTTTATTACATATGAACACTTTTCACATTCTCCCGTGCAACTCGGCTGCTAGTTGTCCTTTCATGCTGAATCTTAAGGTCCTAGCTCATGTCCAAGGCACCAAAGCCAGCTAAAAAGTCAATAATCGATACCTAAAACTTGAATTGGATTACTTCTTACTGGCTATTACATCAACTTAGATGCTTCATCTGCTTCCTACTATGGTGATTTTAGTGTCTCCGCATACCGCAGCTCGCGACATAGCTTTGTAGACGATAAATACAAGCGTTTCAGAGAGAAGAGCGGCCAATGTGACGATCTGGCTTTAAGTCGATTCGATAACAAATGACGAAAACGGACGAATTTCTTAGGTTTTTACTACATATGAACACTTTTCACATTCTCCCGTGCAACTCGGCTGCTAGTCCTCCTTTCATGCAGGATCTTAAGGTCCTAGCTCATGTCCAAGGCATCAAAGCTATTTAAAAAGTCAATAATCGATACCTAAAACTTGAATTGTACTACTTCTTACTGGCTATTACATCAACTTAGAAGCTTCATCTGTGTTCTACTATGGTGCTTTTAGTGTCTCCGCATACCGCAGCACGCGACATTGCTTTGTAGACGATAAGTACAACCGTTTCAGAGAGAAGAGCGGCCAATGTGACGATCTGGCTTTAAGTCGATTCGATAACAAATGACGAAAACGGACGGATTTCTCAGGTTTTTACTACATATGAACACTTTTCACATTCTACCGTGCAACTCGGCTGCTAGTCCTCCTTTCATGCAGAATCTTAATGTCATAGCTCATGTCCAAGGCACCAAAGCCAGCTAAAAAGTCAATAATCGATACCTTAAACTTGAATTCTACTACTTCTTACTGGCTATTACATCAACTTAGAAGCTTCATCTGTGTTCTACTATGGTGCTTTTCCTGTTTCCGCCTACGGCAACACGCGACATAGCTTTGCAGACGATAAGTACAACCGTTTCCGAGAGCAGAGCGGCCAATGTGACGATCTGGCTTTAAGTCGATTCGATAACAAATGACGAAAACGGACGGATTTCTCAGGTTTTTACTACATATGAACACTCTTCACATTTTCCCCTGCAACTCGGCTGCTAGTCCTCCTTTCATGCAGAATCGTAAGGTCCTAGCTCATGTCCAAGGCACCAAAGCCAGCTAAAAAGTCAATAATCGATACCTAAAACTTTAATTGGACTACTTCTTACTGGCTATTACATCAACTTAGAAACTTCATCTGTGTTCTACTATGGTGCTTTTCCTGTTTCCGCCTACGGCAACACGCGACATAGCTTTACAGACGATAAGTACAACCGTTTCCGAGAGCAGAGCGGCCAATGTGACGATCTGGCTTTAAGTCGATTCGATAACAAATTACGAAAACGGACGAATTTCTCAGGTTTTTACTACATATGAACACTTTTCACATTCTCCCGTGCTATTCGGCTGCTAGTCCTCCTTTCATGCTGAATCTTAAGGTCCTAGCTCGTGTCCAAGGCACCAAAGCTAGCTAAAAAGTCAATAATCGATACCTAAAACTTGATTTGTACTACTTCTTACTGACTATTACATCAACTTAGAAGCTTCATCTGTGTTCTGCTATGCTGCTTGTAGTGTCTCAGCATACCGCAGCATGCGACATAGCTTTGCAGACGATAAGTACAACCGTTTCAGAGAGAAGAGCGAGCAATGTGACGATCTGGCTTTAAGTCGATTCGATAACAAATGACGAAAACGGACGGATTCCTCAGGTATTTTTTTACATATGAACACTTTTCACATTCTCCCGTGCAACTCGGCTGCTAGTCCTCCTTACATGCAGAATCTTAAAGTCCTAGCTCATGTCGAAGGCACCAAAGCCAGCTAAAAAGTCAATAACCGATACCTAAAACTTGAATTGTACTACTTCTTACTGGCTATTACATCAACTTAGAAGCTTCATCTGTGTTCTACTATGGTGCTTTTAGTGTTTGCACATACCGCAGCACGTGACATAGCTTTGTAGACGATAAGTACAACCGTTTCAGAGAGAAGAGCGGCCAATGTGACGATCTGACTTTAAGTCGATTCGATAACAAATGACGAAAACGGACGGATTTCTCAGGTTTTTATTACCAATGAACAATTTTCACATTCTCCCGTGCAACTCGGCTGCTAGTCCTCCTTTCATGCAGAATCTTAAGGTCCTAGCTCATGTCCAAGGCATCAAAGCCAGCTAAAAAGTCAATAATCGATACCTAAAACTTTAATTGTACTACTTCTTACTGGCTATTACATCAACTTAGAAGCTTCATCTGTGTTCTAATATGGTGCTTTTATTGTGTCCACATACCGCAGCACGCGACATAGCTTTGCAGACGATAAGTACAACTTTTTCAGAGAGAAGAGCGGCCAATGTGACGATCTGGCTTTAAGTCGATTCGATAACAAATGACGAAAACGGACGGATTTCTCAGGTTTTTACTACATATGAACACTTTTCACATTCTCCCGTGCAACTCGGCTGCTAGTCCTCCTTTCATGTAGAATCTTAAGGTCCTAGCTCATGTCCAAGGCACCAAAGCCAGCTAAAAAGTCAATAATCGATACCTAAAACGTGAATTGGATTACTTCTTACTGGCTATTACATCAACTTAGATGCTTCATCTGTGTTCTACTATGGTAATTTTAGTTTCTCCACATACCGCAGTTCGCGACATAGCTTTGCAGACGATAAGTACAACCGTTTCAGAGAGAAGAGCGGCCAATGTGACGATCTGGCTTTAAGTCGATTCGATCACAAATGACGAAAACGGAAGAATTTCTCAGGTCTTTACTACATATGATCACTTTTCACATTCTCCCGTGCTACTCGGCTGCTAGTCCTCCTTTCATGTAGAATCTTAAGGTCCTAGCTCATGTCCAAGGCACCAAAGCCAGCTAAAAAGTCAATAATCGATACCTAAAACTTGAATTGGACTACTTCTTACTCGCTATTACATCAACTTAGAAGCTTCATCTGTGTTCTACTATGGTGCTTTTCTTGTTTCCGCCTACGGCAACACGTGACATAGCTTTGCAGACGATAAGTACAAGCGTTTCAGAGAGAAGATTGGCCAATGTGACGATCTGGCTTTAAGTCGATTCGATAACAAATGACGAAAACGGACGGATTTCTCAGGTTTTTACCACATATGAACACTTTTCACATTCTCCCGTGCAACTCGGCTGCTAGTCCTCCTGTCATGCAGAATCTTAAGGTACTAGCTCATGTCCAAGGCACCAAAGCCAGCTAAAAAGTCAATAATCGATACGTAAAACTTGAATTGTACTACTTCCTACTGGCTATTACATCAACGTAGAAGCTTCATCTGTGTTCTACTATGGTGCTTTTAGTGTCTCCGCATACCGCAGCACGCGACATAGCTTTGTAGACGATAAGTACAACCGTTTCAGAGAGAAGAGCGGCCAATGTGACGATCTGGCTTTAAGTCGACTCGATAACAAATGACGAAAACGGACGGATTTCTCAGATTTTTACTACATATGAACACTTTTCACATTCTCCCGTGCAACTCGGCTGCTAGTCCTCCTTTCATGCAGAATCGTAAGGTCCTAGCTCATGTCCAAGGCACCAAAGCCAGCTAAAAGTCAATAATCGATACCTAAAACTTGAATTCTACTACTTCTTACTGGCTATTACATCAACTTAGAAGCTTCATCTGTGTTCTACTATGGTGCTTTTAGTGTCTCCACATACCGCAGCACGCGACATAGCTTTGCAGACGATAAGTACAACCGTTTCAGAGAGAAGAGCGGCCAATGTGACGATCTGGCTTTAAGTCGATTCGATAACAAATGACGAAAACGGACGGATTTCTAAGGTTTTTACTACATATGAACACTTTTCACATTCTCCCGTGCAACTCGGCTGCTAGTCCTCCTTTCATGCAGAATCTTAAGGTACTAGCTCATGTCCAAGGCACCAAAGCCAGCAAAAAAAGTCAATAATCGATATCTAAAACTAGAATTGTACTACTTCTTACTGGCTATTACATCAACTTAGAAGCTTCATCTGTGTTCTACTATGGCGATTTTAGTGTCTCCGCATACCGCAGGACGCGACATAACTTTGCAGACGATAAGTACAAGCGTTTCAGAGAGAAGAGCGGCCAATGTGACGATCTGGCTTTAAGTCGATTCGATAACAAATGACGAAAACGGACGGATTTCTCAGGTTTTTACTACATATGAACACTTTTCACATTCTCCCGTGCAACTCGGCTGCAAGTCCTCCCTCATGCAAAATCTTAAGTTCCTAGCTCGTGTCCAAGGCACCAAAGAAGGGTAAAAAGTCAATAACCGATACTTAAAACTTTATTTTTACTACTTCTTACTGGCTATTACATCAACTTAGAAGCTTCATCTGTGTTCTACTATGGTGCTTTTAGTGTCTCCGCATACCGCAGCACGCGACATAGCTTTGCAGACGATAAGTACAACCGTTTCAGAGAGAAGAGCGGACAATGTGACGATCGGGATTTAAGTCGATTCGATAACAAATGACGAAAACGGACGGATTTCTCAGGTTTTTAAGACATATGAACACTTTTCACATTCTCCCGTGCAACTGGGCTGCTAGTCCTCCTTTTATGCACAATCTTAAAGTCCTAGCTCATGTCCAAGGCACCAAAGCCAGCTAAAAAGTCAATAATCGATACCTAAAACTTGAATGGTATTACTTCTTACTGGCTATTACAGCAACTTAGAAGTTTCATCTGTGTTCTACTATGGTGTTTTTAGAGCCTCCGCATACCGCAGCACGCGACATAGCTTTGCAGACGATAAGTACAACCGTTTCCGAGAGCAGAGCGGCCAATGGGACGATCTGGCTTTAAGTCGATTCGATAACAAATGACGAAAACGGACGGATTTCTCAGGTTTTTACTTCATATGAACACTTTTTACATTCTACCCTGCAAGTCGGGTGCTAGTCCTCCTTTCATGCAGAATCTTAAGGTCCTAGCTCATGTCCAAGGCACCAAAGCCAGCTAAAAAGTCAATAATCGATACCTAAAACTTGAATTGTACTACTTCTTACTGGCTATTACATCAACTTAGAAGGTTCATCTGTGTTCTACTATGGTGCTTTTAGTGTCTCCGCATACCGCAGCACGCGACATAGCTTTGCAGACGATAAGTACAAGTGTTTCAGAGAGAAGAGCGGCCAATGTGACGATCTGGCTTTAAGTCGATTCGATAACAAATGACGAAAACGGAACGATTTCTCAGGTTTATACTACATATGAACACTTTTCACATTCTCCCGTGCAACTCGGCTGCGAGTCCTCCTTTCATGCAGAATCTTAAGGTATTAGCTCATGTCCAAGGCACCAAAGCCAGCTAAAAAGTCAATAATCGATACCTAAAACTAGAATTGTACTACTTCTTACTGGCTATTACATCAACTTAGAAGCTTCATCTGTGTTCTACTATGGTGCTTTTCTGTTTCCGCCTACGGCAACAAGCGACATAGCTTTGCAGACGATAAGTACAACCGTTTCCGAGAGTAGAGCGGTCAATGTGAAGACCTGGCTTTAAGTCGATTCGATAACAAATGACGAAAACGGACGGATTTCTCAGGTTTTTACTTCATATGAACACTTTTTACATTCTCCCCTGCAACTCGGCTGCTAGTCCACCTTTCATGCAGAATCTTAAGGTCCTAGCTCATGTCCAAGGCACCAAAGCCAGCTAAAAAGTCAATAATCGATACCTAAAACTTCAATTGTACTACATCTTACTGGCTATTACATCAACTTAGAAGCTTCATCTGTGTTCTACTATGGTGATTTTAGTGTCTCCGCATACCGCAGGACGCGACATAGCTTTGCAGACGATAAGTACAAGCGTTTCAGAGAGAAGAGCGGCCAATGTGACGATCTGGCTTTAAGTGGGTTCCATAACAAATGACGAAAATGGACGGATTTCTCAGGTTTTTACTACATATGAACACTTTTCACATACTCCCGTGCAACGCGGCCGCTAGTCCTCGTTTCATGCAGAATCATAAGGTCCTAGCTCATGTCCAAGGCACCAAAGCCAGCTAAAAAGTCAATAATCGATACCTAAATCTTGAATTGGACTACTTCTTACTGGCTATTACATCAACTTAGAAGCATCATTTGTGTTCTACTATGGTGCTTTTAATGTCTCCGCATATCGCAGCACGCGACATAGCTTTGTAGACGATAAGTACAACCGTTTCAGAGAGAAGAGCGGCCAATGTGACGATCTGGCTTTAAGTCGATTCGATAACAAATGACGAAAACGGACGGATTTCTCAGGTTTTTAATACATATGAACACTTTTCACATTCTCCCGTGCAACTGGGCTGCTAGTCCTCCTTTTATGCAGAATCTTAAAGTCCTAGCTCATGTCCAAGGCACCAAAGCCAGCTAAAAAGTCAATAATCGATACCTAAAACTTGAATTGTACTACCTCTTACTGGCTATTACATCAACTTAGAAGGTTCATCTGTGTTCTACTATGGTGCTTTTAGTGTCTCCGCACACCGCAGCACGCGACATAGCTTTGCAGACGATAAGTACAAGTGTTTCAGAGAGAAGAGCGGCCAATGTGACGATCTGGCTTTAAGTCGATTCGATAACAAATGACGAAAACGGATGAATTTCTCAGGTTTTTACTACATATGAACACTTTTCACATTCTCCCTTGCAACTCGCCTGCTATTCCTCCTTTCATGCAGAATTTTAAGGTTCCTAGCTCATGTCCAAGGCACCAAAGCCAGCTAAAAAGTCAATAATCAATACCTAAAACTTAAATTGTACTACTTCTTCCTGGCTATTACATCAACTTAGAAGCTTCATCTGTGTTCTACTACGGTGCTTTTAGTTTCTCCGCATACCGCAGCACGCGACATAGTTTTGCAGACGATAAGTACAACCGTTTCAGAGAGAAGAGCGGCCAATGTGACGATCTGGCTTTAAGTCGATTCGATAACAAATGACGAAAATGGACGGATTTCTCAGGTTTTTACTACATATGAACACTTTTCACATACTCCCGTGCAACGCGGCCGCTAGTCCTCGTTTCATGCAAAATCATAAGGGCCTAGCTCATGTCCAAGGCACCAAAGCCAGCTAAAAAGTCAATAATCGATACCTAAATCTTGAATTGGACTACTTCTTACTGGCTATTACATCAACTTAGAAGCATCATTTGTGTTCTACTATGGTGCTTTTAGTGTCTCCGCATATCGCAGCACGCGACATAGCTTTGTAGACGATAAGTACAACCGTTTCAGAGAGAAGAGCGGCCAATGTGACGATCTGGCTTTAAGTCGATTTGGTAACAAATGACGAAAACTGACCGATTTCTCAGGTTTTTACTACATATGAACACTTTTCACATTCTCCCTTGCAACTAGGCTGCTAGTCCTCCTTTCATGCAGAATCTTAAGGTCCTAGCTCATGTCCAAGGCACCAAAGCCAGCTAAAAAATCAATAATCAATACATAAAACTTGAATTGTACTACTTCTTCCTGGCAATTACGTCAACGTAGAAGCTACATCTGTGTTCTACTACGGTGCTTTTAGTTTCTCCGCATACCGCAACACATGATATAGTTTTGTAGACGATAAGTACAACCGTTTCAGAGAGAAGAGCGGCCATTGTGACGATCTGGCTTTAAGTCGATTCGATAACAAATGACGAAAACGGACGGATTTCTCAGGTTTTTACTACATATGAACACTTTTCACATTCTACCGTGCAACTCGGCTGCTAGTCCTCCTTTCATGCAGAATCATAAGGTCCTAGCTCATGTCCAAGGCACCAAAGCTAGCTAAATGTCAATAATCGATACCTAAAACTTGAATTGTACTACTTCTTACTTTCTATTACATCAACTTAGAAGCTCCATCTGTGTTCCACTATGGTGATTTTAGTGTTTCCGCATACCGCAGCACGCGACATAGCTTTGCAGACGATAAGTACAAGTGTTTCAGAGAGAAGAGCGGCCAATGTGACGATCTGGCTTTAAGTCGATTCGATAACAAATGACGAAAATGGACGGATTTCTCAGGTTTTTACTACATATGAACACTTTTCACATACTCACGTGCAACGCGGCCCCTAGTCCTCGTTTCATGCAGAATCATAAGGTCCTAGCTCATGTCCAAGGCACCAAAGCCAGCTAAAAAGTCAATAATCGATACCTAAATCTTGAATTGGACTACTTCTTACTGGCTATTACATCAACTTAGAAGCATCATTTGTGTTCTACTATGGTGCTTTTAGTGTCTCCGCATATCGCAGCACGCGACATATCTTTGTAGACGATAAGTACAACCGTTTCAGAGAGAAGAGCGGCCAATGTGACAATCTGGCTTTAAATCGATTCGATAACAAATGACGAAAACGGACCGATTTCTCAGGTTTTACTACATATGAACACTTTGCACATTCTCCCTTGCAACTAGGCTGCTAGTACTCCTTTCATGCAGAATCTTAAGGTCCTAGCTCATGTCCAAGGCACCAAAGCCAGCTAAAAAGTCAATAATCAATACCTAAAACTTGAATTGTACTACTTCTTCCTGGCTATTACGTCAACGTAGAAGCTACATCCGTGTTCTACTACGGTGCTTTTAGTTTCTCCGCATACCACAGCACGCGACATAGTTTTGCAGACGATAAGTACAACCGTTTCAGAGAGAAGAGCGGCCATTGTGACGATCTGGCTTTAAGTCGATTCGATAACAAATGACGAAAACGGACGGATTTCTCAGGTTTTTACTACATATGAACACTTTTCACATTCTCCCGTGCAACTCGGCTGCTAGTCCTCCCTCATGCAAAATCTTAAGTTCCTAGCTCGTGTCCAAGGCACTAAAGAAGGGTAAAAAGTCAATAACCGATACCTAAAACTTTAATTGTACTACTTCTTACTTGCTATTACATCAACGTAGAAGCTTCATCTGTGTTCTACTATGGTGCTTTTAGTTTCTCCGCATATCGCAGCTCGCGACATAGCTTTGTAGAGGATAAGTACAACCGTTTCAGAGAGAAGAGCGGCCAATGTGACGATCTTGCTTTAAGTAGATTCGATAACAAATGACGAAAACGGACGGATTTCTCAGGTTTTTGCTACATATGAACACTTTTCACATTCTCCCGTGCAACTCGGCTGCTAGTCCTCCTTTCATGCAGAATCATAAGGTCCTAGCTCATGTCCAAGGCACCAAAGCTAGCTAAATGTCAATAATCGATACCTAAAACTTGAATTGTACTACTTCTTACTGGCTATTACATCAACTTAGAAGCTTCATCTGTGTTCTACTATGGTGCTTTTAGTGTCTCCGCATACCGCAGCACGCGACATAGCTTTGCAATCGATAAGTACAACCGTTTCAGAGTGAAGAGCGGCTAATGTGACGATCTGGCTTTAAGACGATTCGATAACAAATGACGAAAACGGACGGATTTCTCGGGTTTTTACTACATATGAATACTTTTCACATTCTCCCATGCAAATCGGCTGCTAGTCCTCCTTTCATGCAGAATGTTAAGGTCCTAGCTCATGTCCAAGGCACCAAAGCCAGCTAAAAAGTCAATAGCCAATACCTAAAACTTGAATTGTACTACTTCTTCCTGGCTATTACGTCAAATTAGAAGCTTCATCTGTGTTCTACTATGGTGCTTTTATTGTCTCCGCATACCGCAGCATGCGACATAGCTTTGCAGACGATAAGTACAACCGTTTCAGAGAGAAGAGCGGCCAATGTGACGATCTGGCTTTAAGTCGATTGTATAACAAATGACGAAAACGGACGGATTTCTCGGGTTTTTACTACATATGAATACTTTTCACATTCTCCCATGCATATCGGCTGCTAGTCCTCCTTTCATGCAGAATCCTAAGGTCCTAGCTCATGTCCAAGGCACCAAAGCCAGCTAAAAAGTCAATAATCAATACCTAAAACTTGAATTGTACTACTTCTTACTGGCTATTACATCAACTTAGAAGCTTCATCTGTGTTCTACTATGGTGCTTTTAGTGCCTCCGCATACCGCAGCACGCGACATAGCATTGCAGACGATAAGTACAAGCGTTTCAGAGAGAAGAGCGGCCAATGTGACGATCTGGCTTTAAGTCGATTCGATAACAAGTGACGAAAACGGACGGATGTCTCAGGTTTTTACTACATATGAAAACTTTTCACATTCTCCCGTGCAACTCGGCTGATAGTCCTCCTTCATGCAAAATCTTAATTTCCTAGAACGTGTCCAAGGCACCAAAGAAGGGTAAAAAGTCATTAACTGATACCTAAAACTTTAATTGTACTACTTCTTACTGGCTATTACATCAACTTAGAAGCTTCATCTGGGTTCTACTATGGTGCTTTTAGTGTGTCCGCATACCGCAGCACGCAACATAGTTTTGCAGACGATAAGTACAACCGTTTCAGAGAGAAGAGCGGCCAATGTGACGATCTGGCTTTAAGTCGATTCGATAACAAATGACGAAAATGGACGGATTTCTCAGGTTTTTACTACATATGAACACTTTTCACATACTCCCGTGCAACGCGGCCCCTAGTCCTCGTTTCATGCAGAATCATAAGGTCCTAACTCATGTCCAAGGCACCAAAGCCAGCTAAAAAGTCAATAATCGATACCTAAATCTTGAATTGGACTACTTCTTACTGGCTATTACATCAACTTAGAAGCATCATTTGTGTTCTACTATGGTGATTTTAGTGTCTCCGCATATCGCAGCACGCGACATAGCTTTGTAGACGCTAAGTACAACCGTTTCAGAGAGAAGAGCGGCCATTGTGACGATCTGGCTTTAAGTCGATTCGATAACAAATGACGAAAACGGACGGATTTCTCAGGTTTTTACTACATATGAACACTTTTCACATTCTCCCGTGCAACTCGGCTGCTAGTCCTCCCTCATGCAAAATCTTAAGTTCCTAGCTCGTGTTCAAGGCACCAAAGAAGGGTAAAAAGTCAATAACCGATACCTAAAACTTTAATTGTACTTCTTCTTACTGGCTATTACATCAACTTAGAAGCTTCATCTGTGTTCTACTATGGTGCTTTTAGTGTCTCCGCATACCGCAGCACGTGACATAGCTTTGCAGACGATAAGTACAACCGTTTCAGAGAGAAAAGCGGCCAATGTGACGATCTGGCTTTAAGTCGATTCGATAACAAATGACGAAAACGGACAGATTTCTCAGGTTTTTACTACATATGAACACTTTTCACATTCTCCCGTGCAACTCGGCTGCTAGTCCTCCCTCATGCAAAATCATAAGTTCCTAGCTCGTGTCCAAGGCACCAAAGAAGGGTAAAAAGTCAATAACCGATACCTAAAACTTTAATTGTACTACTTCTTACTGGCTATTACATCAACTTAGAAGCTTCATCTGTGTTCTACTATGCTGCTTGTAGTGTCTCAGCATACCGCAGCATGCGACATAGCTTTGCAGACGCTAAGTACAACCGTTTCAGAGAGAAGAGCGGCCAATGTGACGATCTGGCTTTAAGTCGATTCGATAACAAATGACGAAAACGGACGGATTTCTCAGGTTTTTACTTCATATGAACACTTTTTACATTCTCCCCTGCAACTCGGCTGCTAGTCCTCCTTTCATGCAGAATCTTAAGGTCCTAGCTCATGTCCAAGGCACCAAAGCCAGCTAAAAAGTCAATAATCAATACCTAAAACTTGAATTGTACTACTTCTTCCTGGCTATTACATCAACTTAGAAGCTTCATCTGTGTTCTACTACGGTGCTTTTAGTTTCTCCGCTTACCGCAGCACGCGACATAGTTTTGCAGACGATAAGTACAACCGTTTCAGAGAGAAGAGCGGCCAATGTGACGATCTGGCTTTAAGTCGATTCGATAACAAATGACGAAAATGGACGGATTTCTCAGGTTTTTACTACATATGAACACTTTTCACATACTCCCGTGCAACGCGGCCGCTAGTCCTCGTTTCATGCAGAATCATATGGTCCTAGCTCATGTTCAAAGCACCAAAGCCAGCTAAAAATCAATAATCGATACCTAAATCTTAAATTGGACTACTTCTTACTGGCTATTACATCAACTTAGAAGCATCATTTTTGTTCTACTATGGTGCTTTTAGTGTCTCCGCATATCGCAGCACGCGACATAGCTTTGTAGACGATAAGTACAACCGTTTCAGAGAGAAGAGCGGCCAATGTGACAATCTGGCTTTAAGTCGATTCGATAACAAATGACGAAAACGGACCGATTTCTCAGGTTTTACTACATATGAACACTTTGCACACTCTCCCTTGCTACTAGGCAGCTAGTCCTCCTTTCATGCAGAATCTTAAGGTCCTAGCTCATGTCCAAGGCAACAAAGCCAGCTAAAAAGTCAATAATCAATACCTAAAACTTGAATTGTACTACTTCTTCCTGGCTATTACGTCAACGTAGAAGCTACATCCGTGTTCTACTACGGTGCTTTTAGTTTCTCCGCATACCGCAGCACGCGACATAGTTTTGCAGACGATAAGTACAACCGTTTCAGAGAGAAGAGCGGCCATTGTGACGATCTGGCTTTAAGTCGATTCGATAACAAATGACGAAAACGGACGGATTTCTCAGGTTTTTACTACATATGAACACTTTTCACATTCTCCCGTGCAACTCGGCTGCTAGTCCTCCCTCATGCAAAATCTTAAGTTCCTAGCTCGTGTCCAAGGCACCAAAGAAGGGTAAAAAGTCAATAACCGATACCTAAAACTTTAATTGTACTACTTCTTACTTGCTATTACATCAACTTAGAAGCTTCAGCTGTGTTCTACTATGGTGCTTTTAGTGTCTCCGCATATCGCAGCTCGCGACATAGCTTTGTAGAGGATAAGTACAACCGTTTCAGAGAGAAGAGCGGCCCATGTGACGATCTTGCTTTAAGTAGATTCGGTAACAAATGACGAAAACGGACGGATTTCTCAGGTTTTTGCTACATGTGAATACTTTTCACATTCTCCCGTGCAACTCGGCTGCTAGTCCTCCTTTCATGCAGAATCATAGGGTCCTAGCTCATGTCCAAGGCACCAAAGCTAGCTAAATGTCAATAATCGATACCCAAAACTTGAATTGTACTACTTCTTACTGGCTATTACATCAACTTAGAAGCTTCATCTGTGTTCTACTATGGTGCTTTTAGTGTCTCCGCATACCGCAGCACGCGACATAGTTTTGCAATCGATAAGTACAACCGTTTCAGAGTGAAGAGCGGCTAATGTGACGATCTGGCTTTAAGACGATTCGATAACAAATGACGAAAACGGACGGATTTCTCGGGTTTTTACTACATATGAATACTTTTCACATTCTCCCATGCAAATCGGCTGCTAGTCCTCCTTTCATGCAGAATGTTAAGGTCCTAGCTCATGTCCAAGGCACCAAAGCCAGCTAAAAAGTCAATAATCAACACCTAAAACTTGAATTGTACTACTTCTTACTGGCTATTACATCAACTTAGAAGCTTCATCTGTGTTCTACTATGCTGCTTGTAGTGTCTCAGCATACCGCAGCATGCGACATAGCTTTGCAGACGATAAGTACAAGCGTTTCAGAGAGAAGAGCGGCCAATGTGACGATCTGGCTTTAAGTCGATTCGAAAACAAATGACGAAAACGGACGAATTTCTCAGGTTTTTACTACTTATGAACACTTTTCACATTCTCCCGTGCAACTCGGCTGCTAGTCCTCCTTTCATGCAGAATCTTAAGGTCCTAGCTCATGTCCAAGGCACCAAAGCTAGTTAAAAAGTCAATAATCGATACCTAAAACTTGAATTGTACTACTTCTTACTGGCTATTACATCAACTTAGAAGCTTCATCTGTGTTCTACTATGGAGCTTTTAGTGCCTCCGCATACCGCAGCACGCGACATAGCATTGCAGACGATAAGTACAAGCGTTTCAGAGAGAAGAGCGGCCAATGTGACGATCTAGCTTTAAGTCGATTCGATAACAAATGACGAAAACGGACGGATGTCTCAGGTTTTTACTACATATGAACACTTTTCACATTCTCCCGTGCAACTCGGCTGATAGTCCTCCTTCATGCAAAATCTTAATTTCCTAGAACGTGTCCAAGGCACCAAAGAAGGGTAAAAAGTCATTAACTGATACCTAAAACTTTAATTGGACTACTTCTTACTGGCTATTACATCAACTTAGAAGCTTCATCTGGGTTCTACTATGGTGCTTTTAGTGTGTCCGCATACCGCAGCACGCGACATAGCTTTGCAGACGATAAGTACAACTTTTTCAGAGAGAAGAGCGGCCAATGTGACGATCTGGCTTTAAGTCGATTCGATAACAAATGACGAAAATGGACGGATATCTCAGGTTTTTACCACATATGAACACTTTTCACATTCTCCCGTTCAACTCGGCTGCTAGCCCTCCTTTCATGCAGAATATTAAGGTCCTAGCTCATGTCCAAGCCACCAAAGCCAGCTAAAAATTCAATATTCAATACCTAAAACTTGAATTGTACTACTTCTTACTGGCTATTACGTCAACTTAGAAGCTACATCTGTGTTCTACTATGGTGCTTTTAGTGTCTCCGCATACCGCAGCACGCGACATAGCTATGCAGACGATAAGTACAACCGTTTCAGAGAGAAGAGCGGCCAATGTGACGATCTGGCTTTAAGTCGATTCGATAACAAATGACTAAAACGGACGAATTTCTTAGGTTTTTACTACATATGAACACTTTTCACATTCTAACGTGCAACTCGGCTGCTAGTCCTCCTTTCATGCAGAATCTTAAGGTCCTAGCTCATGTCCAAGGCACCAAAGCCAGCTAAAAAGTCAATAATCAATACCTAAAACTTGAATTGTACTACTTCTTACTGGCTATTACATCAACTTAGAAGCTTCATCTGTGTTCTACTATGCTGCTTGTAGTGTCTCAGCATACCGCAGCATGCGACATAGCTTTGCAGACGATAAGTAGAAGCGTTTCAGAGAGAAGAGCGGCCAATGTGACGATCTGGCTTTAAGTCGATTCGAAAACAAATGACGAAAACGGATGAATTTCTCAGGTTTTTACTACTTATGAACACTTTTCACATTCTCCCGTGCAACTCGGCTGCTAGTCCTCCTTTCATGCAGAATCTTAAGGTCCTAGCTCATGTCCAAGGCACCAAAGCTAGCTAAAAAGTCAATAATCGATACCTAAAACTGGAATTGTACTACTTCTTACTGGCTATTACATCAACTTAGAAGCTTCATCTGTGTTCTACTATGGTGCTTTTAGTGCCTCCGCATACCGCAGCACGCGACATAGCATTGCAGACGATAAGTACAAGCGTTTCAGAGAGAAGAGCGGCCAATGTGACGATATAGCTTTAAGTCGATTCGATAACAAATGACGAAAACGGACGGATGTCTCAGGTTTTTACTACATATGAACACTTTTCACATTCTCCCGTGCAACTCGGCTGATAGTCCTCCTTTCATGCAGAATCATAAGGTCCTAGCTCATGTCCAAGGCACCAAAGCTAGCTAAAAAGTCAATAATCGATACCTAAAACTTGAATTGTACTACTTCTTACAGGCTATTACATCAACTTAGAAGCTTCATCTGTGTTCTACTATGGTGCTTTTAGTGTCTCCGCATACCGCAACACGCGACATAGCTTTGCAATCGATAAGTACAACCGTTTCAGAGAGAAGAGCGGCTAATTTGACGATCTGGCTTTAAGTCGATTCGATAACAAATGACGAAAACGGACGGATTCCTCGGGTTTTTACTACATATGAACACTTTCAACATTCTCCCATGCAAATCGGCTGCTAGTCCTGCTTTCATACAGAATGTTAAGGTCCTAGCTTTTGTCCAAGGCACCAAAGCCAGCTAAAAAGTCAATAACCGACACATAAAACTTGAATTGTACTACTTCTTCCTGGCTATTACGTCAACTTAGAAGCTTCATCTGTGTTCTACTATGGTGCTTTTAGTGTCTCCGCATACCGCAGCACGCGACATAGCTATGCAGACGATAAGTACAACCGTTTCAGAGAAAAGAGCGGCCAATGTGACGATCTGGCTTTAAGTCGATTCGATAACAAATGACGAAAACGGACGAATTTCTTAGGTTTTTACTACATATGAACACTTTTCACATTCTCCCGTGCAACTCGGCTGCTAGTCCTCCTTTCATGCAGAATCTTAAGGTCCTAGCTCATGTCCAAGGCACCAAAGCCAGCTAAAAAGTCAATAATCGATACCTAACACGCGAATTGTACTACTTCTTACTAGATATTGCATCAACTTAGAAGCTTCATCTGTGTTCAACTGTGGTGATTTTAGTGTCCCCGCATACCGCAGCACGTGACATAGCTTTGCAGACGATAAGTACAACCGTTTCAGAGAGAAGAGCGGCCAATGTGACGATCTGGCTTTAAGTCGATTCGATAACAAATGACGAAAACGGACGGATTTCTCAGGTTTTTACTACATATGAACACTTTTCACATTCTCCCGTGCAACTCGGCTGCTAGTCCTCCTTCATGCAGAATCTTAAGTTCCTAGCTCGTGTCCAAGGCACCAAAGAATTGTAAAAAGTCAATAACCGATACCTAAAACTTGAATTTTACTTCTCCTTACTGGCTATTACATCAACTTAGAAGCTTCATCTGTGTTCTACTATGGTGCTTTTAGTGTGTCCGCATACCGCAGCACGCGACATATTTTTGTAGACGATAAGTACAACTGTGTCAGAGAGAAGAGCGACCAATGTGACGATCTGGCTTTAAGTCGATTCGATAACAAATGACCAAAACGGACGGATGTCTCAGGTTTTTAATACATATGAACACTTTTCACATTCTCCCCTGCAACTGGGCTGCTAGTCCTCCTTTTATGCAGAATCTTAAAGTCCTAGCTCATGTCCAAGGCACCAAAGCCAGCTAAAAAGTCAATAATCGATACCTAAAACTTGAATGGTATTACTTCTTACTGGCTATTACAGCAACTTAGAAGTTTCATCTGTGTTCTACTATGGTGCTTTTAGAGTCTCCGCATACCGCAGCACGCGACATAGCTTTGCAGACGATAAGTACAACCGTTTCAGAGAGAAGAGCGGCCAATGTGACGATCTGGCTTTAAGTCGATTCGATAACAAATGACGAAAACGGACGGATGTCTCAGGTTTTTACTTCATATGAACACTTTTTACATTCTCCCCTGGAACTCGGCTGCTAGTCCTCCTTTCATGCAGAATCTTAAGGTCCTAGTTCATGTCCAAGGCACCAAAGCCAGCTAAAAAGTCAATAATCGATACCTAAAACTTGAATTGTACTACTTCTTCCTGGCTATTACATCAACTTAGAAGCTTCATCTGTGTTCTACTATGGTGCTTTTAGTGTCTCCGCATACCGCAACACGCGACATAGCTTTGCAATCGATAAGTACAACCGTTTCAGAGAGAAGAGCGGCTAATTTGACGATCTGGCTTTAAGTCGATTCGATAACAAATGACGAAAACGGACGGATTCCTCGGGTTTTTACTACATATGAACACTTTCAACATTCTCCCATGCAAATCGGCTGCTAGTCCTGCTTTCATACAGAATGTTAAGGTCCTAGCTTTTGTCCAAGGCACCAAAGCCAGCTAAAAAGTCAATAACCGACACATAAAACTTGAATTGTACTACTTCTTCCTGGCTATTACGTCAACTTAGAAGCTTCATCTGTGTTCTACTATGGTGCTTTTAGTGTCTCCGCATACCGCAGCACGCGACATAGCTATGCAGACGATAAGTACAACCGTTTCAGAGAAAAGAGCGGCCAATGTGACGATCTGGCTTTAAGTCGATTCGATAACAAATGACGAAAACGGACGAATTTCTTAGGTTTTTACTACATATGAACACTTTTCACATTCTCCCGTGCAACTCGGCTGCTAGTCCTCCTTTCATGCAGAATCTTAAGGTCCTAGCTCATGTCCAAGGCACCAAAGCCAGCTAAAAAGTCAATAATCGATACCTAACACGCGAATTGTACTACTTCTTACTAGATATTGCATCAACTTAGAAGCTTCATCTGTGTTCAACTGTGGTGATTTTAGTGTCCCCGCATACCGCAGCACGTGACATAGCTTTGCAGACGATAAGTACAACCGTTTCAGAGAGAAGAGCGGCCAATGTGACGATCTGGCTTTAAGTCGATTCGATAACAAATGACGAAAACGGACGGATTTCTCAGGTTTTTACTACATATGAACACTTTTCACATTCTCCCGTGCAACTCGGCTGCTAGTCCTCCTTCATGCAGAATCTTAAGTTCCTAGCTCGTGTCCAAGGCACCAAAGAATTGTAAAAAGTCAATAACCGATACCTAAAACTTGAATTTTACTTCTCCTTACTGGCTATTACATCAACTTAGAAGCTTCATCTGTGTTCTACTATGGTGCTTTTAGTGTGTCCGCATACCGCAGCACGCGACATATTTTTGTAGACGATAAGTACAACTGTGTCAGAGAGAAGAGCGACCAATGTGACGATCTGGCTTTAAGTCGATTCGATAACAAATGACCAAAACGGACGGATGTCTCAGGTTTTTAATACATATGAACACTTTTCACATTCTCCCCTGCAACTGGGCTGCTAGTCCTCCTTTTATGCAGAATCTTAAAGTCCTAGCTCATGTCCAAGGCACCAAAGCCAGCTAAAAAGTCAATAATCGATACCTAAAACTTGAATGGTATTACTTCTTACTGGCTATTACAGCAACTTAGAAGTTTCATCTGTGTTCTACTATGGTGCTTTTAGAGTCTCCGCATACCGCAGCACGCGACATAGCTTTGCAGACGATAAGTACAACCGTTTCAGAGAGAAGAGCGGCCAATGTGACGATCTGGCTTTAAGTCGATTCGATAACAAATGACGAAAACGGACGGATGTCTCAGGTTTTTACTTCATATGAACACTTTTTACATTCTCCCCTGGAACTCGGCTGCTAGTCCTCCTTTCATGCAGAATCTTAAGGTCCTAGTTCATGTCCAAGGCACCAAAGCCAGCTAAAAAGTCAATAATCGATACCTAAAACTTGAATTGTACTACTTCTTCCTGGCTATTACATCAACTTAGAAGCTTCATCTGTGTTCTACTACAGTGCTTTTAGTTTCTCCGCATACCGCAGCACGCGACATAGTTTTAAAGACGATAAGTACAACCGTGTCAGAGAAAAGAGCGGCCAATGTGACGATCTGGCTTTAAGTCGATTCGATAACAAATGACGAAAACGGACGGATTCCTCAGGTTTTTACTACATATGAACACTTTTCACATTCTCCCGTTCAACTCATCTGATAGTCCTCCTTCATGCAAAATCTTAATTTCCTAGCTCGTGTCCAAGGCACCAAAGAAGGGTAAAAGTCATTAACCGATACCTAAAACTTTAATTGTACTACTTCTTACTGGCTATTACATCAACTTAGAAGCTTCATCTGTGTTCTACTATGGTGCTTTTATTGTGTCCGCATACCGCAGCACGCGACATGGTTTTGCAGACGATAAGTACAACCGTTTCAGAGAGAAGAGCGGCCAATGTGACGATCTGGCTTTAAGTCGATTCGATAACAAATGACGAAAATGGACGAATTTCTCAGGTTTTTACTACATATGAACACTTTTCACATACTCCCGTGCAACGCGGCGCTAGTCCTCGTTTCATGCAGAATCATAAGGTCGTAGCTCATGTCCAAGGCACACCAAAGCCAGCTAAAAGGTCAATAATCGATACCTAAATCTTGAATTGGACTACTTCTTACTGGCTATTACATCAACTTATAAGCATAATTTGCGTTCTACTATGGTGCTTTTAGTGTCTCCGCATATCGCAGCACGCGACATAGCTTTGTAGACGATAAGTACAACCGTTTCAGAGAGAAGAGCGGCCAATGTGACGATCTGGCTTTAAGTCGATTCGATGACAAATGACGAAAACGGACCGATTTCTCAGGTTTTTACTACATATGAACACTTTTCACATTCTCCTTTGCAACTAGGCTACTAGTCCTCCTTTCATGCAGAATCTTAAGGTCCTAGCTCATGTCCAAGGCACCAAAGCCAGCTAAAAAGTCATTAATCAATACCTAAAACTTGAATTGTACTACTTCTTCCTGGCTATTACGTCAACGTAGAAGCTACATCTGTGTTCTACTACGGTGCTTTCAGTTTCTCCGCAAACCGCAGCACGCGACATAGTTTTGCAGACGATAAGTACAACCGTTTCAGAGAGAAGAGCGGCCATTGTGACGATCTGGCTTTAAGTCGATTCGATAACAAATGACGAAAACGGACAGATTTCTCAGGTTTTTACTACATATGAACACTTTTCACTTTCTCCCGTGCAACTCGGCTGCTAGTCCTCCCTCATGCAAAATCTTAAGTCTCTAGCTCGTGTCCAAGGGTCCAAAGAAGGGTAAAAAGTCAATAACCGATACCTAAAACTTTAATTGTACTACTTCTTACTGGCTATTACCTCAACGTAGAAGCTTCATCTGTGTTCTACTATGCTGCTTGTAGTGTCTCACCATACCGCAGCATGCGACATAGCTTTGCAGACGATAAGTACAACCGTTTCAGAGAGAAGAGCGGCCAATGTGACGATCTGGCTTTAAGTCGATTCGATAACAAATGACAAAACGGACGAATTTCTCAGGTTTTTACTACTTATGAACACTTTTCACATTCTCCCGTGCAACTCGGCTGCTAGTCCTCCTTTCATGCAGAATCTTAAGGTCCTAGCTCATGTCCAAGGCACCAAAGCTAGCTAAAAAGTCAATATTCGATACCTAAAACTTGTATTGTACTACTTCTTACTGGCTATTACATCAACTTAGAAGCTTCATCTGTGTTCTACTATGGTGCTTTTAGTGCCTCCGCATACCGCAGCACGCGACATAGCTTTGCAGACGATAAGTACAAGCGTTTCAGAGAGAAGAGCGGCCAATGTGACGATCTGGCTTTAAGTCGATTCGATAACAAATGACGAAAACGGACGGATGTCTCAGGTTTTTACTACATATGAACACTTTTCACATTCTCCCGTGCAACTCGGCTTCTAGTCCTCCTTCATGCAAAATCTTAAGTTCCTAGCTCGTGTCCAAGGCACCAAAGAAGTGTAAAAAGTCAATAATCGATACCTAAAACTTGAATTGTACTACTTCTTACTGGCTATTACAACAACTTAGAAGCTTCATCTGTGTTCTACTATGGTGATTTTAGTGTCTCCGCATACCGCAGCACGCGACATATCTTTGTAGACGATAAGTACAACCGTGTCAGAGAGAAGAGCGACCAATGTGACGATCTGGCTTTAAGTCGATTCGATAACAAATGACGAAAACGGACGGATTTCTCAGGTATTTTTTTACATATGAACACTTTTCACATTCTCCTGGGCAACTCGGCTGCTAGTCCTCCTTTCATGCAGAATCTTAACGTCCTAGCTCATGTCCAAGGCACCAAAGCCAGCTAAAAAGTCAATAATCGATACCTAAAACTTGAATTGGACTACTTCTTACTGGCTATTACATCAACTTAGATGCTTCATCTCTGTTCTACTATGGTGATTTTAGTGTCTCCGCATACCGCAGCACGCGACATAGCTTTCCAGACGATAAGTACAACCGTTTCAGAGAGAAGGGCGGCCAATGTGACGATCTGGCTTTAACTCGATTCGATAACAAATGACGAAAACGGACGGAGTTCTCAGGTTTTTACTACATATGAACACTTTTCACATTCTCCCGTGCAACTCGGCTGCTAGTCCTCCTTTAATGCAGAATATTAAGGTCCGAGCTCATGTCCAAGGCACCAGAGCCAGCTAAAAAGTCAATAATCGATACCTAAAACTTGAATTCTACTACTTCTTACTGGCTATTACATCAACTTAGAAGCTTCATCTGTGTTCTACTATGGTGCTTTTAGTGCCTCCGCATACCGCAACACGCGACATAGCTTTGCAGACGATAAGTACAAGCGTTTCAGAGAGAAGAGCGGCCAATGTGACGATCTGGCTTTAAGTCGATTCGATAACAAATGACGAAAACGGACGGATGTCTCAGGTTTTTACTACATATGAACACTTTTCACATTCTACCGTGCAACTCGGCTGCTAGTCCTCCTTCATGCAAAATCTTATGTTCCTAGCTCGTGTCCAAGGCACCAAAGAAGTGTAAAAAGTCAATAATCGATACCTAAAACTTGAATTGTACTACTTCTTACTTTCTATTACAACAACTTAGAAGCTTCATCTGTGTTCTACTATGGTGATTTTAGTGTCTCCGCATACCGCAGCACGCGACATATCTTTGTAGACGATAAGTACAACCGTGTCAGAGAGAAGAGCGACCAATGTGACGATCTGGCTTTAAGTCGATTCGATAACAAATGACGAAAACGGACGGATTTCTCAGGTATTTTTTTACATATGAACACTTTTCACATTCTCCTGGGCAACTCGGCTGCTAGTCCACCTTTCATGCAGAATCTTAACGTCCTAGCTCATGTCCAAGGCACCAAAGCCAGCTAAAAAGTCAATAATCGATACCTAAAACTTGAATTGTACTACTTCTTCCTGGCTATTACGTCAACTTAGAAGCTTCATCTGTGTTCTACTATGGTGCTTTTACTGTCTCCGCATACCGCAGCACGCGACATAGCTTTGCAGACGATAAGTACAACCGTTTCAGAGAGAAGAGCGGCCAATGTGACGATCTGGCTTTAAGTCGATTCGATAACAAATGACGAAAACGGACGAATTTCTTAGGTTTTTACTACATATGAAAGCTTTTCACATTCTCCCGTGCAACTCGGCTGCTAGTCCTCCTTTCATGCAGAATCTTAAGGTCCTAGCTCATGTCCAAGGCACCAAAGCTAGCTAAAAAGTCAATAATCGATACCTAAATCTTGAATTGGACTACTTCTTACTCGCTATTACATCAACTTAGAAGCTTCATCTGTGTTCTACTATGGTGCTTTTCCTGTTTCCGCCTACGGCAACACGCGACATAGCTTTGCAGACGATAAGTACAACCGTTTCAGAGAGAAGAGCGGCCAATGTGACGATCTGGCTTTAAGTCGTTTCGATAACAAATGACGAAAACGGATGGATTTCTCAGGTTTTTACTACATATGAACACTTTTCACATTCTCCCGTGCAACTCGGCTGCTAGTCCTCCTTTATTGGAGAATGTTAAGGTCCTAGCTCTTGTCCAAGGCACCAAAGCCAGCTAAAAAGTCAATAATCGATATCTAAAACTTGAATTGTACTACTTCTTCCTGGCTATTACGTCAACTTAGAAGCTTCTTCTGTGTTCTACTATGGTGCTTTTAGTGTCTCCGCATACCGCAGCACGCGACATAGCTTTGCAGGCGATAAGTACAACCGTTTCAGAGAGAAGAGCGGCCAATGTGACGATCTGGCTTTAAGTCGATTCGATAACAAATGACGAAAACGGACGAATTTCTTAGGTTTTTACTACATATGAAAACTTTTCACATTCTCCCGTGCAACTCGGCTGCTAGTCCTCCTTTCATGCAGAATCTTAAGGTCCTAGCTCATGTCGAAGGCACCAAAGCCAGCTAAAAAGTCAATAATCGATACCTAAATCTTGAATTGGACTACTTCTTACTCGCTATTACATCAACTTAGAAGCTTCATCTGTGTTCTACCATGGTGCTTTTCCTGTTTTCGCCTACGGCAACACGCGACATAGCTTTGCAGACGATAAGTACAACCGTTTCAGAGAGAAGAGCGGCCAATGTGACGATCTGGCTTTAAGTCGTTTCGATAACAAATGACGGAAACGGATGGATTTCTCAGGTTTTTACTACATATGAACACTTTTCACATTCTCCCGTGCAACTCGGCTGCTAGTCCTCCTTTATTGGAGAATGTTAAGGTCCTAGCTCTTGTCCAAGGCACCAAAGCCAGCTAAAAAGTCAATAATCGATACCTAAAACGCGAATTGTACTACTTCTTACTGCATATTACATCAACTTAGAAGCTTCATCTGTGTTCTACTGTGGTGATTTTAGTGTCTCCGCATACCGCAGCACGTGACATAGCTTCGCAGACGATAAGTACAAGTGTTTCAGAGAGAAGAGCGGCCAACGTGACGATCTGGCTTTAAGTCGATTCGATAACAAATGACGAAAACGGACGAATTTCTCAGGTTTTTACTACATATGAACACTTTTCACATTCTCCCGTGCTACTCGGCTGCTAGTCCTCCTTTCATGCAGAATCTTAAGGTCCTAGCTCATGTCCAAGGCACCAAAGCTAGCTAAAAAGTCAATAATCGATAACTAAAACTTGAATTGTACTACTTCTTACTGGCTATTACATCAACTTAGAAGCCTCATCTGTGTTCTACTATGCTGCTTGTAGTGTCTCAGCATACCGCAGCATGCGACATAGCTTTGCAGACGATAAGTACAAGCGTTGCAGAGAGAAGAGCGGCCAATGTGACGATCTGGATTTAAGTCGATTCGATAACAAATGACGAAAACGGACGAATTTCTCAGGTTTTTACTACATATGAACACTTTTCACATTCTCCCGTGCTACTCGGCTGCTAGTCCTCCTTTCATGCAGAATCTTAAGGTCCTAGCTCAAGTCCAAGGCATCAAAGCTAGCTAAAAAGTCAATATTCGATACCTAAAACTTGAATTGTACTACTTCTTACTGGCTATTACATCAACTTAGAAGCTTCATCTGTGTTCTACTATGGTGCTTTTAGTGTCTCCGCATACCGCAGCACGCGACATTGCTTTGTAGACGATAAGTACAACCGTTTCAGAGAGAAGAGCGGCCAATGTGACGATCTGGCTTTAAGTCGATTCGATAACAAATGACGAAAACGGACGGATTTCTCAGGTTTTTACTACATATGAACACTTTTCACATTCTCCCGTGCAACTCGGCTGATAGTCCTCCTTCATGCAAAATCTTAATTTCCTAGCTCGTGTCCAAGGCACCAAAGAAGGGTAAATGTCATTAACCGATACGTAAAACTTGAATTGTACTACTTCTTACTGGCTATTACATCAACTTAGAAGCTTCATCTATGTTCTACTATGGTGCTTTTAGTGTCTCCGCATACCGCAGCACGCGACATTGCTTTGTAGACGATAAGTACAACCGTTTCAGAGTGAAGAGCGGCCAATGTGACGATCTGGCTTTAAGTCGATTCGATAACAAATGACGAAAACGTACGGATTTCTCAGGTTTTTACTACATATGAACACTTTTCACATTCTCCCGTGCAACTCGGCTGCTAGTCCTCCTTTCATGCAGAATCTTAAGGTCTTAGCTCATGTCCAAGGTACCAAAGCCAGCTAAAAAGTCAATAATGGATACCTAAAACTTGAATTCTACTACTTCTTACTGGCTATTACATCAACTTAGAAGCTTCATCTGTGTTCTACTATGGTGCTTTTAGTGTCTCCGCATACCGCAGCACGCGACATAGCTTTCCAAACGATAAGTACAACCGTTTCATTGAGAAGAGCGGCCAACGTGACGATCTGGCTTTAGGTCGATTCGATAACAAATGACGAAAACGGACGGATTTCTAAGGTTTTTACTACATATGAACACTTTTCACATTCTCCCGTGCAACTCGGCTGGTAGTTATCCTTTCATGCAGAATGTTAAGTTCCTAGCTCATGTCCAAGGCACCATAGCCAGCTAAAAAGTCAATAATCGATACCTAAAACTTGAATTGTACTACTTCTTCCTGGCTATTACATCAACTTAGAAGCTTCATCTGTGTTCTACTACGGTGCTTTTAGTTTCTCCGCATACCGCAGCACGCGACATAGTTTTACAGACGATAAGTACAACCGTTTCAGAGAGAAGGGCGGCCAATGTGACGATCTGGCTTTAAGTCGATTCGATAACAAATGACGAAAACGGACGGATTTCTCAGGTTTTTACTACACATGAACACTTTTCACATTTTCCCCTGCAACTCGGCTGCTAGTCCTCCTTTTATGCAGAATCTTAAGGTCCTAGCTCATGTCCAAGGCACCAAAGCCAGCTAAAAAGTCAATAATCGATACCTAAAACTTGAATTGGACTACTTCTTACTGGCTATTACATCAACTTAGAAGCTTCATCTGTGTTCTACTATGGTGCTTTTCCTGTTTCCGCCTACGGCAACACGCGACATAGCTTTGCAGACGATATGTACAACCGTTTCCGAGAGCAGAGCGGCCAATGTGACGATCTGGCTTTAAGACGATTCGATAACAAATGACGAAAACGGACGAATTTCTCAGGTTTTTACTACATATGAACACTTTTCATATTCTCCCGTGCAACTCGGCTAGTAGTTATCCTTTCATGCAGAATGTTAAGGTCCTAGCTCATGTCCAAGGCACCAAAGCCAGCTAAAAAGTCAATAATCGATACCTAAAACTTGAATTGTACTACTTCTTCCTGGCTATTACATCAACTTAGAAGCTTCATCTGTGTTCTACTACGGTGCTTTTCCTGTTTCCGCCTACGGCAACACGCGACATAGCTTTGCAGACGATAAGTACAACCGTTTCAGAGAGAAGAGCGACCAATGTGACGATCTGGCTTTAAGTCGATTCGATAACAAATGACGAAAACGGACGGATTTCTCAGGTATTTTTTTACATATGAACACTTTTCACATTCTCCCGTGCAACTCGGCTGCTAGTCCTCCTTACATGCAGAATCTTAAGGTCCTAGCTCATGTCGAAGGCACCAAAGCCAGCTAAAAAGTCAATAATCGATACCTAAAACTTGAATTGGATTACTTCTTACTGGCTATTACATCAACTTAGATGCTTCATCTGGGTTCTACTATGGTAATTTTAGTGTCTCCACATACCGCAGCACGCGACATAGCTTTGCAGACGATAAGTACAACCGTTTCAGAGAGAAGAGCGGCTAATTTGACGATCTGTCTTTAAGTCGATTCGATAACAAGTGACGAAAACGGACGGATTTCTCGGGTTTTTACTACATATTAACACTTTTCACATTCTCCCATGCAAATGCTGCTAGTATTAATTTCATACAGAATGTTAAGGTCCTAGCTTTTGTCCAAGGCACCAAAGCCAGCTAAAAAGTCAATAATCGATACCTAAAACTTGAATTGTACTACTTCTTCCTGGCTATTACGTCAACTTAGAAGCTTCATCTGTGTTCTACTGTGGTGATTTTAGTGTCTCCGCATACCGCAGCACGTGACATAGCTTCGCAGACGATAAGTACAAGTGTTTCAGAGAGAAGAGCGGCCAATGTGACGATCTGGCTTTAAGTCGATTCGATAACAAATGACGAAAACGGACGAATTTCTCAGGTTTTTACTACATATGAACACTTTTCACATTCTCCCGTGCTACTCGGCTGCTAGTCCTCCTTTCATGCAGAATCTTAAGGTCCTAGCTCATGTCCAAGGCATCAAAGCTAGCTAAAAAGTCAATAATCGATACCTAAAACTTGAATTGTACTACTTCTTACTGGCTATTACATCAACTTAGAAGCTTCATCTGTGTTCTACTATGGTGCTTTTAGTGTCTCCGCATACCGCAGCACGCGACATTGCTTTGTAGACGATAAGTACAACCGTTTCAGAGAGAAGAGCGGCCAATGTGACGATCTGGCTTTAAGTCGATTCGATAACAAATGACGAAAACGGACGGATGTCTCAGGTTTTAACTACATATGAACACTTTTCACATTCTCCCGTGCAACTCGGCTGATAGTCCTCCTTCATGCAAAATCTTAATTTCCTAGCTCGTGTCCAAGGCACCAAAGAAGGGTAAATGTCATAAACCGATACCTAAAACTTTAATTGTACTACTTCTTACTGGCTATTACATCAACTTAGAAGCTTCATCTGTTTTCTACTATGGTGCTTTTAGAGTGTCCGCATACCGCAGCACGCGACATAGCTTTGCAGACGATAAGTACAACTCTTTCAGAGAGAAGAGCGGCCAATGTGACGATCTGGCTTTAAGTCGATTCGATAACAAATGACGAAAACGTACGGATTTCTCAGGTTTTTACTACATATGAACACTTTTCACATTCTCCCGTGTAACTCGGCTGCTAGTCCTCCTTTCATGCAGAATCTTAAGGTCTTAGCTCATGTCCAAGGTACCAAAGCCAGCTAAAAAGTCAATAATGGATACCTAAAACTTGAATTCTACTACTTCTTACTGGCTATTACATCAACTTAGAAGCTTCATCTGTGTTCTACTATGGTGCTTTTAGTGTCTCCGCATACCGCAGCACGCGACATAGTTTTACAGACGATAAGTACAACCGTTTCAGAGAGAAGGGCGGCCAATGTGACGATCTGGCTTTAAGTCGATTCGATAACAAATGACGAAAACGGACGGATTTCTCAGGTTTTTACTACACATGAACACTTTTCACATTTTCCCCTGCAACTCGGCTGCTAGTCCTCCTTTCATGCAGAATCTTAAGGTCCTAGCTCATGTCCAAGGCTCCAAAGCCAGCTAAAAAGTCAATAATCGATACCTAAAACTTGATTTGGACTACTTCTTACTGGCTATTACATCAACTTAGAAGCTTCATCTGTGTTCTACTATGGTGCTTTTCCTGTTTCCGCCTACGGCAACACGCGACATAGCTTTGCAGACGATATGTACAACCGTTTCCGAGAGCAGAGCGGCCAATGTGACGATCTGGCTTTAAGTCGATTCGATAACAAATGACGAAAACGGACGAATTTCTCAGGTTTTTACTACATATGAACACTTTTCACATTCTCCCGTGCTACTCGGCTGCTAGTCCTCCTTTCATGCTGAATCATAAGGTCCTAGCTCATGTCCAAGGCACCAAAGCTAGCTAAAATGTCAATAATCGATACCTAAAACTTGAATTGTACTACTTCTTACTGGCTATTACATCAACTTAGATGCTTCATCTGTGTTCTACTATGCTGCTTGTAGTGTCTCAGCATACCGCAGCATGCGACATCGCTTTGTAGACGATAAGTACAACCGTTTCAGAGAGAAGAGCGGCCAATGTGACGATCTGGCTTTAAGTCGATTCGATAAGAAATGACGAAAACGGACGGATGTCTCAGGTTTTTACTACATATGAACACTTTTCACATTCTCCCGTGCAACTCGGCTGATAGTCCTCCTTCATGCAAAATCTTAATTTCCTAGCTCGTGTCCAAGGCACCAAAGAAGGGTAAATGTCATAAACCGATACCTAAAACTTTAATTGTACTACTTCTTACTGGCTATTACATCAACTTAGAAGCTTCATCTGTTTTCTACTATGGTGCTTTTAGTGTGTCCGCATACCGCAGCACGCGACATAGCTTTGCAGACGATAAGTACAACTTTTTCAGAGAGAAGAGCGGCCAATGTGACGATCTGGCTTTAAGTCGTTTCGATAACAAATGACGAAAACGGATGGATTTCTCAGGTTTTTACTACATATGAACACTTTTCACATTCTCCCGTGCAACTCGGCTGCTAGTCCTCCTTTATTGGAGAATGTTAAGGTCCTAGCTCATGTCCAAGGCACCAAAGCCAGCTAAAAAGTCAATAATCGATACCTAAAACGCGAATTGTACTACTTCTTACTGCATATTACATCAACTTAGAAGCTTCATCTGTGTTCTACTGTGGTGATTTTAGTGTCTCCGCATACCGCAGCATGCGACATAGCTTTGCAGACGATAAGTACAAGCGTTGCAGAGAGAAGAGCGGCCAATGTGACGATCTGGATTTAAGTCGATTCGATAACAAATGACGAAAACGGACGAATTTCTCAGGTTTTTACTACATATGAACACTTTTCACATTCTCCCGTGCTACTCGGCTGCTAGTCCTCCTTTCATGCAGAATCTTAAGGTCCTAGCTCAAGTCCAAGGCATCAAAGCTAGCTAAAAAGTCAATATTCGATAACTAAAACTTGAATTGTACTACTTCTTACTGGCTATTACATCAACTTAGAAGCTTCATCTGTGTTCTACTATGGTGCTTTTAGTGTCTCCGCATACCGCAGCACGCGACATTGCTTTGTAGACGATAAGTACAACCGTTTCAGAGAGAAGAGCGGCCAATGTGACGATCTGGCTTTAAGTCGATTCGATAACAAATGACGAAAACGGACAGATTTCTGAGGTTTTTACTACATATGAACACTTTTCACATTCTCCCGTGCAACTCGGCTGATAGTCCTCCTTCATGCAAAATCTTAATTTCCTAGCTCGTGTCCAAGGCACCAAAGAAGGGTAAATGTCATTAACCGATACGTAAAACTTGAATTGTACTACTTCTTACTGGCTATTACATCAACTTAGAAGCTTCATCTATGTTCTACTATGGTGCTTTTAGTGTCTCCGCATACCGCAGCACGCGACATTGCTTTGTAGACGATAAGTACAACCGTTTCAGAGTGAAGAGCGGCCAATGTGACGATCTGGCTTTAAGTCGATTCGATAACAAATGACGAAAACGTACGGATTTCTCAGGTTTTTACTACATATGAACACTTTTCACATTCTCCCGTGCAACTCGGCTGCTAGTCCTCCTTTCATGCAGAATCTTAAGGTCTTAGCTCATGTCCAAGGTACCAAAGCCAGCTAAAAAGTCAATAATGGATACCTAAAACTTGAATTCTACTACTTCTTACTGGCTATTACATCAACTTAGAAGCTTCATCTGTGTTCTACTATGGTGCTTTTAGTGTCTCCGCATACCGCAGCACGCGACATAGCTTTCCAAACGATAAGTACAACCGTTTCATTGAGAAGAGCGGCCAACGTGACGATCTGGCTTTAGGTCGATTCGATAACAAATGACGAAAACGGACGGATTTCTAAGGTTTTTACTACATATGAACACTTTTCACATTCTCCCGTGCAACTCGGCTGGTAGTTATCCTTTCATGCAGAATGTTAAGTTCCTAGCTCATGTCCAAGGCACCAAAGCCAGCTAAAAAGTCAATAATCGATACCTAAAACTTGAATTGTACTACTTCTTCCTGGCAATTACATCAACTTAGAAGCTTCATCTGTGTTCTACTACGGTGCTTTTAGTTTCTCCGCATACCGCAGCACGCGACATAGTTTTACAGACGATAAGTACAACCGTTTCAGAGAGAAGGGCGGCCAATGTGACGATCTGGCTTTAAGTCGATTCGATAACAAATGACGAAAACGGACGGATTTCTCAGGTTTTTACTACACATGAACACTTTTCACATTTTCCCCTGCAACTCGGCTGCTAGTCCTCCTTTTATGCAGAATCTTAAGGTCCTAGCTCATGTCCAAGGCACCAAAGCCAGCTAAAAAGTCAATATTCGATACCTAAAACTTGAATTGTACTACTTCTTACTGGCTATTACATCAACTTAGAAGCTTCATCTGTGTTCTACTATGGTGCTTTTAGTGTCTCCGCATACCGCAGCACGCGACATTGCTTTGTAGACGATAAGTACAACCGTTTCAGAGAGAAGAGCGGCCAATGTGACGATCTGGCTTTAAGTCGATTCGATAACAAATGACGAAAACGGACGGATTTCTCAGGTTTTTACTACATATGAACACTTTTCACATTCTCCCGTGCAACTCGGCTGATAGTCCTCCTTCATGCAAAATCTTAATTTCCTAGCTCGTGTCCAAGGCACCAAAGAAGGGTAAATGTCATTAACCGATACGTAAAACTTGAATTGTACTACTTCTTACTGGCTATTACATCAACTTAGAAGCTTCATCTATGTTCTACTATGGTGCTTTTAGTGTCTCCGCATACCGCAGCACGCGACATTGCTTTGTAGACGATAAGTACAACCGTTTCAGAGTGAAGAGCGGCCAATGTGACGATCTGGCTTTAAGTCGATTCGATAACAAATGACGAAAACGTACGGATTTCTCAGGTTTTTACTACATATGAACACTTTTCACATTCTCCCGTGCAACTCGGCTGCTAGTCCTCCTTTCATGCAGAATCTTAAGGTCTTAGCTCATGTCCAAGGTACCAAAGCCAGCTAAAAAGTCAATAATGGATACCTAAAACTTGAATTCTACTACTTCTTACTGGCTATTACATCAACTTAGAAGCTTCATCTGTGTTCTACTATGGTGCTTTTAGTGTCTCCGCATACCGCAGCACGCGACATAGCTTTCCAAACGATAAGTACAACCGTTTCATTGAGAAGAGTGGCCAACGTGACGATCTGGCTTTAGGTCGATTCGATAACAAATGACGAAAACGGACGGATTTCTAAGGTTTTTACTACATATGAACACTTTTCACATTCTCCCGTGCAACTCGGCTGGTAGTTATCCTTTCATGCAGAATGTTAAGTTCCTAGCTCATGTCCAAGGCACCAAAGCCAGCTAAAAAGTCAATAATCGATACCTAAAACTTGAATTGTACTACTTCTTCCTGGCTATTACATCAACTTAGAAGCTTCATCTGTGTTCTACTACGGTGCTTTTAGATCTCCGCATACCGCAGCACGCGACATAGTTTTACAGACGATAAGTACAACCGTTTCAGAGAGAAGGGCGGCCAATGTGACGATCTGGCTTTAAGTCGATTCGATAACAAATGACGAAAACGGACGGATTTCTCAGGTTTTTACTACACATGAACACTTTTCACATTTTCCCCTGCAACTCGGCTGCTAGTCCTCCTTTTATGCAGAATCTTAAGGTCCTAGCTCATGTCCAAGGCACCAAAGCCAGCTAAAAAGTCAATAATCGATACCTAAAACTTGAATTGGACTACTTCTTACTGGCTATTACATCAACTTAGAAGCTTCATCTGTGTTCTACTATGGTGCTTTTCCTGTTTCCGCCTACGGCAACACGCGACATAGCTTTGCAGACGATATGTACAACCGTTTCCGAGAGCAGAGCGGCCAATGTGACGATCTGGCTTTAAGACGATTCGATAACAAATGACGAAAACGGACGAATTTCTCAGGTTTTTACTACATATGAACACTTTTCATATTCTCCCGTGCAACTCGGCTAGTAGTTATCCTTTCATGCAGAATGTTAAGGTCCTAGCTCATGTCCAAGGCACCAAAGCCAGCTAAAAAGTCAATAATCGATACCTAAAACTTGAATTGTACTACTTCTTCCTGGCTATTACATCAACTTAGAAGCTTCATCTGTGTTCTACTACGGTGCTTTTCCTGTTTCCGCCTACGGCAACACGCGACATAGCTTTGCAGACGATAAGTACAACCGTTTCAGAGAGAAGAGCGACCAATGTGACGATCTGGCTTTAAGTCGATTCGATAACAAATGACGAAAACGGACGGATTTCTCAGGTATTTTTTTACATATGAACACTTTTCACATTCTCCCGTGCAACTCGGCTGCTAGTCCTCCTTACATGCAGAATCTTAAGGTCCTAGCTCATGTCGAAGGCACCAAAGCCAGCTAAAAAGTCAATAATCGATACCTAAAACTTGAATTGGATTACTTCTTACTGGCTATTACATCAACTTAGATGCTTCATCTGGGTTCTACTATGGTAATTTTAGTGTCTCCACATACCGCAGCACGCGACATAGCTTTGCAGACGATAAGTACAACCGTTTCAGAGAGAAGAGCGGCTAATTTGACGATCTGTCTTTAAGTCGATTCGATAACAAGTGACGAAAACGGACGGATTTCTCGGGTTTTTACTACATATTAACACTTTTCACATTCTCCCATGCAAATGCTGCTAGTATTAATTTCATACAGAATGTTAAGGTCCTAGCTTTTGTCCAAGGCACCAAAGCCAGCTAAAAAGTCAATAATCGATACCTAAAACTTGAATTGTACTACTTCTTCCTGGCTATTACATCAACTTAGAAGCTTCATCTGTGTTCTACTACGGTGCTTTTCCTGTTTCCGCCTACGGCAACACGCGACATAGCTTTGCAGACGATAAGTACAACCGTTTCAGAGAGAAGAGCGGCCAATGTGACGATCTGGCTTTAAGTCGATTCGATAACAAATGACGAAAACGTACGGATTTCTCAGGTTTTTACTACATATGAACACTTTTCACATTCTCCCGTGCAACTCGGCTGCTAGTCCTCCTTTCATGCAGAATCTTAAGGTCTTAGCTCATGTCCAAGGTACCAAAGCCAGCTAAAAAGTCAATAATGGATACCTAAAACTTGAATTCTACTACTTCTTACTGGCTATTACATCAACTTAGAAGCTTCATCTGTGTTCTACTATGGTGCTTTTAGTGTCTCCGCATACCGCAGCACGCGACATAGCTTTCCAAACGATAAGTACAACCGTTTCATTGAGAAGAGCGGCCAACGTGACGATCTGGCTTTAGGTCGATTCGATAACAAATGACGAAAACGGACGGATTTCTAAGGTTTTTACTACATATGAACACTTTTCACATTCTCCCGTGCAACTCGGCTGGTAGTTATCCTTTCATGCAGAATGTTAAGTTCCTAGCTCATGTCCAAGGCACCAAAGCCAGCTAAAAAGTCAATAATCGATACCTAAAACTTGAATTGTACTACTTCTTCCTGGCTATTACATCAACTTAGAAGCTTCATCTGTGTTCTACTACGGTGCTTTTAGTTTCTCCGCATACCGCAGCACGCGACATAGTTTTACAGACGATAAGTACAACCGTTTCAGAGAGAAGGGCGGCCAATGTGACGATCTGGCTTTAAGTCGATTCGATAACAAATGACGAAAACGGACGGATTTCTCAGGTTTTTACTACACATGAACACTTTTCACATTTTCCCCTGCAACTCGGCTGCTAGTCCTCCTTTTATGCAGAATCTTAAGGTCCTAGCTCATGTCCAAGGCACCAAAGCCAGCTAAAAAGTCAATAATCGATACCTAAAACTTGAATTGGACTACTTCTTACTGGCTATTACATCAACTTAGAAGCTTCATCTGTGTTCTACTATGGTGATTTTAGTGTCTACGCATACCGCAGCACGTGACATAGCTTCGCAGACGATAAGTACAAGTGTTTCGGAGAGAAGAGCGGCCAATGTGATGATCTGGCTTTAAGTCGATTCGATAACAAATGACGAAAACGGACGAATTTCTCAGGTTTTTACTACATATGAACACTTTTCACATTCTCCCGTGCTACTCGGCTGCTAGTCCTCCTTTCATGCAGAATCTTAAGGTCCTAGCTCATGTCCAAGGCACCAAAGCTAGCTAAAAAGTCAATAATCGATAACTAAAACTTGAATTGTACTACTTCTTACTGGCTATTACATCAACTTAGAAGCCTCATCTGTGTTCTACTATGCTGCTTGTAGTGTCTCAGCATACCGCAGCATGCGACATAGCTTTGCAGACGATAAGTACAAGCGTTGCAGAGAGAAGAGCGGCCAATGTGACGATCTGGATTTAAGTCGATTCGATAACAAATGACGAAAACGGACGAATTTCTCAGGTTTTTACTACATATGAACACTTTTCACATTCTCCCGTGCTACTCGGCTGCTAGTCCTCCTTTCATGCAGAATCTTAAGGTCCTAGCTCAAGTCCAAGGCATCAAAGCTAGCTAAAAAGTCAATATTCGATACCTAAAACTTGAATTGTACTACTTCTTACTGGCTATTACATCAACTTAGAAGCTTCATCTGTGTTCTACTATGGTGCTTTTAGTGTCTCCGCATACCGCAGCACGCGACATTGCTTTGTAGACGATAAGTACAACCGTTTCAGAGAGAAGAGCGGCCAATGTGACGATCTGGCTTTAAGTCGATTCGATAACAAATGACGAAAACGGACGGATTTCTCAGGTTTTTACTACATATGAACACTTTTCACATTCTCCCGTGCAACTCGGCTGATAGTCCTCCTTCATGCAAAATCTTAATTTCCTAGCTCGTGTCCAAGGCACCAAAGAAGGGTAAATGTCATTAACCGATACGTAAAACTTGAATTGTACTACTTCTTACTGGCTATTACATCAACTTAGAAGCTTCATCTATGTTCTACTATGGTGCTTTTAGTGTCTCCGCATACCGCAGCACGCGATATTGCTTTGTAGACGATAAGTACAACCGTTTCAGAGTGAAGAGCGGCCAATGTGACGATCTGGCTTTAAGTCGATTCGATAACAAATGACGAAAACGTACGGATTTCTCAGGTTTTTACTACATATGAACACTTTTCACATTCTCCCGTGCAACTCGGCTGCTAGTCCTCCTTTCATGCAGAATCTTAAGGTCTTAGCTCATGTCCAAGGTACCAAAGCCAGCTAAAAAGTCAATAATGGATACCTAAAACTTGAATTCTACTACTTCTTACTGGCTATTACATCAACTTAGAAGCTTCATCTGTGTTCTACTATGGTGCTTTTAGTGTCTCCGCATACCGCAGCACGCGACATAGCTTTCCAAACGATAAGTACAACCGTTTCATTGAGAAGAGCGGCCAACGTGACGATCTGGCTTTAGGTCGATTCGATAACAAATGACGAAAACGGACGGATTTCTAAGGTTTTTACTACATATGAACACTTTTCACATTCTCCCGTGCAACTCGGCTGGTAGTTATCCTTTCATGCAGAATGTTAAGTTCCTAGCTCATGTCCAAGGCACCAAAGCCAGCTAAAAAGTCAATAATCGATACCTAAAACTTGAATTGTACTACTTCTTCCTGGCTATTACATCAACTTAGAAGCTTCATCTGTGTTCTACTACGGTGCTTTTAGTTTCTCCGCATACCGCAGCACGCGACATAGTTTTACAGACGATAAGTACAACCGTTTCAGAGAGAAGGGCGGCCAATGTGACGATCTGGCTTTAAGTCGATTCGATAACAAATGACGAAAACGGACGGATTTCTCAGGTTTTTACTACACATGAACACTTTTCACATTTTCCCCTGCAACTCGGCTGCTAGTCCTCCTTTTATGCAGAATCTTAAGGTCCTAGCTCATGTCCAAGGCACCAAAGCCAGCTAAAAAGTCAATAATCGATACCTAAAACTTGAATTGGACTACTTCTTACTGGCTATTACATCAACTTAGAAGCTTCATCTGTGTTCTACTATGGTGCTTTTCCTGTTTCCGCCTACGGCAACACGCGACATAGCTTTGCAGACGATATGTACAACCGTTTCCGAGAGCAGAGCGGCCAATGTGACGATCTGGCTTTAAGACGATTCGATAACAAATGACGAAAACGGACGAATTTCTCAGGTTTTTACTACATATGAACACTTTTCATATTCTCCCGTGCAACTCGGCTAGTAGTTATCCTTTCATGCAGAATGTTAAGGTCCTAGCTCATGTCCAAGGCACCAAAGCCAGCTAAAAAGTCAATAATCGATACCTAAAACTTGAATTGTACTACTTCTTCCTGGCTATTACATCAACTTAGAAGCTTCATCTGTGTTCTACTACGGTGCTTTTCCTGTTTCCGCCTACGGCAACACGCGACATAGCTTTGCAGACGATAAGTACAACCGTTTCAGAGAGAAGAGCGACCAATGTGACGATCTGGCTTTAAGTCGATTCGATAACAAATGACGAAAACGGACGGATTTCTCAGGTATTTTTTTACATATGAACACTTTTCACATTCTCCCGTGCAACTCGGCTGCTAGTCCTCCTTACATGCAGAATCTTAAGGTCCTAGCTCATGTCGAAGGCACCAAAGCCAGCTAAAAAGTCAATAATCGATACCTAAAACTTGAATTGGATTACTTCTTACTGGCTATTACATCAACTTAGATGCTTCATCTGGGTTCTACTATGGTAATTTTAGTGTCTCCACATACCGCAGCACGCGACATAGCTTTGCAGACGATAAGTACAACCGTTTCAGAGAGAAGAGCGGCTAATTTGACGATCTGTCTTTAAGTCGATTCGATAACAAGTGACGAAAACGGACGGATTTCTCGGGTTTTTACTACATATTAACACTTTTCACATTCTCCCATGCAAATGCTGCTAGTATTAATTTCATACAGAATGTTAAGGTCCTAGCTTTTGTCCAAGGCACCAAAGCCAGCTAAAAAGTCAATAATCGATACCTAAAACTTGAATTGTACTACTTCTTCCTGGCTATTACGTCAACTTAGAAGCTTCATCTGTGTTCTACTGTGGTGATTTTAGTGTCTCCGCATACCGCAGCACGTGACATAGCTTCGCAGACGATAAGTACAAGTGTTTCAGAGAGAAGAGCGGCCAATGTGACGATCTGGCTTTAAGTCGATTCGATAACAAATGACGAAAACGGACGAATTTCTCAGGTTTTTACTACATATGAACACTTTTCACATTCTCCCGTGCTACTCGGCTGCTAGTCCTCCTTTCATGCAGAATCTTAAGGTCCTAGCTCATGTCCAAGGCATCAAAGCTAGCTAAAAAGTCAATAATCGATACCTAAAACTTGAATTGTACTACTTCTTACTGGCTATTACATCAACTTAGAAGCTTCATCTGTGTTCTACTATGGTGCTTTTAGTGTCTCCGCATACCGCAGCACGCGACATTGCTTTGTAGACGATAAGTACAACCGTTTCAGAGAGAAGAGCGGCCAATGTGACGATCTGGCTTTAAGTCGATTCGATAACAAATGACGAAAACGGACGGATGTCTCAGGTTTTAACTACATATGAACACTTTTCACATTCTCCCGTGCAACTCGGCTGATAGTCCTCCTTCATGCAAAATCTTAATTTCCTAGCTCGTGTCCAAGGCACCAAAGAAGGGTAAATGTCATAAACCGATACCTAAAACTTTAATTGTACTACTTCTTACTGGCTATTACATCAACTTAGAAGATTCATCTGTTTTCTACTATGGTGCTTTTAGAGTGTCCGCATACCGCAGCACGCGACATAGCTTTGCAGACGATAAGTACAACTCTTTCAGAGAGAAGAGCGGCCAATGTGACGATCTGGCTTTAAGTCGATTCGATAACAAATGACGAAAACGTACGGATTTCTCAGGTTTTTACTACATATGAACACTTTTCACATTCTCCCGTGTAACTCGGCTGCTAGTCCTCCTTTCATGCAGAATCTTAAGGTCTTAGCTCATGTCCAAGGTACCAAAGCCAGCTAAAAAGTCAATAATGGATACCTAAAACTTGAATTCTACTACTTCTTACTGGCTATTACATCAACTTAGAAGCTTCATCTGTGTTCTACTATGGTGCTTTTAGTGTCTCCGCATACCGCAGCACGCGACATAGTTTTACAGACGATAAGTACAACCGTTTCAGAGAGAAGGGCGGCCAATGTGACGATCTGGCTTTAAGTCGATTCGATAACAAATGACGAAAACGGACGGATTTCTCAGGTTTTTACTACACATGAACACTTTTCACATTTTCCCCTGCAACTCGGCTGCCAGTCCTCCTTTCATGCAGAATCTTAAGGTCCTAGCTCATGTCCAAGGCTCCAAAGCCAGCTAAAAAGTCAATAATCGATACCTAAAACTTGATTTGGACTACTTCTTACTGGCTATTACATCAACTTAGAAGCTTCATCTGTGTTCTACTATGGTGCTTTTCCTGTTTCCGCCTACGGCAACACGCGACATAGCTTTGCAGACGATATGTACAACCGTTTCCGAGAGCAGAGCGGCCAATGTGACGATCTGGCTTTAAGTCGATTCGATAACAAATGACGAAAACGGACGAATTTCTCAGGTTTTTACTACATATGAACACTTTTCACATTCTCCCGTGCTACTCGGCTGCTAGTCCTCCTTTCATGCTGAATCATAAGGTCCTAGCTCATGTCCAAGGCACCAAAGCTAGCTAAAATGTCAATAATCGATACCTAAAACTTGAATTGTACTACTTCTTACTGGCTATTACATCAACTTAGATGCTTCATCTGTGTTCTACTATGCTGCTTGTAGTGTCTCAGCATACCGCAGCATGCGACATCGCTTTGTAGACGATAAGTACAACCGTTTCAGAGAGAAGAGCGGCCAATGTGACGATCTGGCTTTAAGTCGATTCGATAAGAAATGACGAAAACGGACGGATGTCTCAGGTTTTTACTACATATGAACACTTTTCACATTCTCCCGTGCAACTCGGCTGATAGTCCTCCTTCATGCAAAATCTTAATTTCCTAGCTCGTGTCCAAGGCACCAAAGAAGGGTAAATGTCATAAACCGATACCTAAAACTTTAATTGTACTACTTCTTACTGGCTATTACATCAACTTAGAAGCTTCATCTGTTATCTACTATGGTGCTTTTAGTGTGTCCGCATACCGCAGCACGCGACATAGCTTTGCAGACGATAAGTACAACTTTTTCAGAGAGAAGAGCGGCCAATGTGACGATCTGGCTTTAAGTCGTTTCGATAACAAATGACGAAAACGGATGGATTTCTCAGGTTTTTACTACATATGAACACTTTTCACATTCTCCCGTGCAACTCGGCTGCTAGTCCTCCTTTATTGGAGAATGTTAAGGTCCTAGCTCATGTCCAAGGCACCAAAGCCAGCTAAAAAGTCAATAATCGATACCTAAAACGCGAATTGTACTACTTCTTACTGCATATTACATCAACTTAGAAGCTTCATCTGTGTTCTACTGTGGTGATTTTAGTGTCTCCGCATACCGCAGCACGTGACATAGCTTCGCAGACGATAAGTACAAGTGTTTCGGAGAGAAGAGCGGCCAATGTGATGATCTGGCTTTAAGTCGATTCGATAACAAATGACGAAAACGGACGAATTTCACAGGTTTTTACTACATATGAACACTTTTCACATTCTCCCGTGCTACTCGGCTGCTAGTCCTCCTTTCATGCAGAATCTTAAGGTCCTAGCTCATGTCCAAGGCATCAAAGCTAGCTAAAAAGTCAATAATCGATACCTAAAACTTGAATTGTACTACTTCTTACTGGCTATTACATCAACGTAGAAGCTTCATCTGTGTTCTACTATGGTGCTTTTAGTGTCTCCGCATACCGCAGCACGCGACATTGCTTTGTAGACGATAAGTACAACCGTTTCAGAGAGAAGAGCGGCCAATGTGACGATCTGGCTTTAAGTCGATTCGATAACAAATGACGAAAACGGACGGATGTCTCAGGTTTTTACTACATATGAACACTTTTCACATTCTCCCGTGCAACTCGGCTGATAGTCCTCCTTCATGCAAAATCTTAATTTCCTAGCTCGTGTCCCAGGCACCAAAGAAGGGTAAATGTCATAAACCGATACCTAAAACTTTAATTGTACTACTTCTTACTGGCTATTTCATCAACTTAGAAGCTTCATCTGTTTTCTACTATGGTGCTTTTAGAGTGTCCGCATACCGCAGACGCGACATAGCTTTGCAGACGGTAAGTACAACTTTTTCAGAGAGAAGAGCGGCCAATGTGACGATCTGGCTTTAAATCGATTCGATAACAAATGACGAAAACGTACGGATTTCTCAGGTTTTTACTACATATGAACACTTTTCACATTCTCCCGTGCAACTCGGCTGCTAGTCCTCCTTTCATGCAGAATCTTAAGGTCCTAGCTCATGTCCAAGGCATCAAAGCTAGCTAAAAAGTCAATAATCGATACCTAAAACTTGAATTGTACTACTTCTTCCTGGATATTACATCAACTTAGAAGCTTCATCTGTGTTCTACTATGGTGCTTTTAGTGTCTCCGCATACCGCAGCACGCGACATTGCTTTGTAGACGATAAGTACAACCGTTTCAGAGAGAAGAGCGGCCAATGTGACGATCTGGCTTTAAGTCGATTCGATAACAAATGACGAAAACGTACGGATTTCTAAGGTTTTTACTACATATGAACACTTTTCACATTCTCCCGTGCAACTCGGCTGCTAGTCCTCCTTTCATGCAGAATCTTAAGGTCTTAGCTCATGTCCAAGGTACCAAAGCCAGCTAAAAAGTCAATAATGTATACCTAAAACTTGAATTCTACTACTTCTTACTGGCTATTACATCAACATAGAAGCTTCATCTGTGTTCTACTATGGTGCTTTTAGTGTCTCCGCATACCGCAGCACGCGACATAGTTTTACAGACGATAAGTACAACCGTTTCAGAGAGAAGGGCGGCCAATGTGACGATCTGGCTTTAAGTCGATTCGATAACAAATGACGAAAACGGACGGATTTCTCAGGTTTTTACTACTCATGAACACTTTTCACATTTTCCCCTGCAACTCGGCTGCTAGTCCTCCTTTCATGCAGAAACTTAAGGTCCTAGCTCATGTCCAAGGCACCAAAGCCAGCTAAAAAGTCAATAATCGATACCTAAAACTTGAATTGGACTACTTCTTACAGGCTATTACATCAACTTAGAAGCTTCATCTGTGTTCTACTATGGTGCTTTTCCTGTTTCCGCCTATGGCAACACGCGACATAGCTTTGCAGACGATATGTACAACCGTTTCCGAGAGCAGAGCGGCCAATGTGACGATCTGGCTTTAAGTCGATTCGATAACAAATGACGAAAACGGACGAATTTCACAGGTTTTTACTACATATGAACACTTTTCACATTCTCACGTGCTACTCGGCTGCTAGTCCTCCTTTCATGCAGAATTTTAAGGTACTAGCTCATGTCCAAGGCACTAAAGCCAGCTAAAAAGTCAATAATCGATACCTAAATCTTGAATTGGTCTACTTCTTACTGTCTATTACATCAACTTAGAAGCTCCATCTGTGTTCTACTATGGTGCTTTTCTGTTTCCGCCTACGGCAAAACGCGACATTGCTTTGCAGGCGATAAGTGCAACCGTTTCCGAGAGCAGAGTGGCCAATGTGTCGATCTGGCTTTAAGTCGATTCGATAACAAATGCAGAAACGGACGGATTACTCAGGTTTTTACTTCATATGAACACTTTTTACATTCTCCCCTGCAACTCGGCTGCTAGTCCTCCTTTCATGCAGAATCTTAAGGTCCTATTCATGTCCAAGGCACCAAGGCCAGCTAAAAAGTCAATAATCGATACCTAAAACTTGAATTGTACTACTTCTTACTGGCTATTACATTAACTTAGAAGCTTCATCTGTGTTTTACTATGCTGCTTGTAGTGTCTCAGCATACCGCAGCATGCGACATAGCTTTGCAGACGATAAGTACAAGCGTTTCAGAGAGAAGAGCGGCCAATGTGACGATCTGGCTTTAAGTCGATTCGATAACATATGACGAAAACGGACTAATTTCTCAGGTTTTTACTACATATGATCACTTTTCACATTCTCCCGTGCTACTCGGCTGCTAGTCCTCCTTTCATGCAGAATCTTAAGGTCCTAGCTCATGTCCAAGGCACCAAAGCTAGATAAAAAGTCAATAATCGATACCTAAAACTTGAATTGTACTAATTCTTACTGGCTATTACATCAACTTAGTAGCTCCATCTGTGTTCTACTATGGTGATTTTAGTGTCTCCGCATACCGCAGCACGCGACATAGCTTTGCAGACGATAAGTACAACCGTTTCTGAGAGAAGAGCGGTTAATGTGACGATCTGGCTTGAAGTCGATTCGATAACAAATGACGAAAACGGACGAATTTCTCAGGTTTTTACTACATATGAACACTTTTCACATTCTCCCGTGCTACTCGGCTGCTAGTCCTCCTTTCATGCAGAATCTTATGGTCCTAGCTCATGTCCAAGGCACCAAAGCCAGCTAAAAAGTCAATAATCGATACCTAAAACTTGAATTGGACTACTTCTTACTCGCTATTACATCAACTTAGAAGATTCATCTGTGTTCTACTATGGTGCTTTTCCTGTTTCCGCCTACGGCAACACGCGACATAGCTTTGCAGACGATAAGTACAACCGTTTCCGAGAGCAGAGCGGCCAATGTGACGATCTGGCTTTAAGTCGATTCGATAACAAATGACGAAAACGGACGGATTTCTCAGGTTTTTACTTCATATGAACACTTTTCACATTCTCCCCTGCAACTCGGCTGCTAGTCCTCCTTTCATGCAGAATCTTAAGGTCCTAGCTCATGTCCAAGGCACCAAAGCCAGCTAAAAAGTCAATAATCGATACCCAAAACTTGAATTGTACTACTTCTTACTGGCTATTACATCAACTTAGAAGCTTCATCTGTGTTTTACTATGCTGCTTGTAGTGTCTCAGCATACCGCAGCATGCGACATAGCTTTGCAGACGATAAGTACAAGCGTTTCAGAGAGAAGAGCGGCCAATGTGACGATCTGGCTTTAAGTCGATTCGATAACAAATGAAGAAAACGGACGAATTTCTCAGGTTTTTACTACATATGATCACTTTTCACATTCTCCCGTGCTACTCGGCTGCTAGTCCTCCTTTCATGCAGAATCTTAAGGTCCTAGCTCATGTCCAAGGCACCAAAGCCAGCTAAAAAGTCAATAATCGATACCTAAATCTTGAATTGGACTACTTCTTACTGGCTATTACATCAACTTAGAAGCTTCATCTGTGTTCTACTATGGTGCTTTTCCTGTTTCCGCCTACGGCAACACGCGACATAGCTTTGCAGACGATAAGTACAACCGTTTCAGAGAGAAGAGCGGCCAATGTGACGATCTGGCTTTAAGTCGTTTCGATAACAAATGACGAAAACGGATGGATTTCTCAGGTTTTTACTACATATGAACACTTTTCACATTCTCCCGTGCAACTCGGCTGCTAGTCCTCCTTTATTGGAGAATGTTAAGGTCCTAGCTCATGTCCAAGGCACCAAAGCCAGCTAAAAAGTCAATAATCGATACCTAAAACGCGAATTGTACTACTTCTTACTGCATACTACATCAACTTAGAAGCTTCATCTGTGTTCTACTGTGGTGATTTTAGTGTCTCCGCATACCGCAGCACGTGACATAGCTTCGCAGACGATAAGTACAAGTGTTTCAGAGGGAAGAGCGGCCAATGTGACGATCTGGCTTTAAGTCGATTCGATAACAAATGACGAAAACGGACGAATTTCTCAGGTTTTTACTACATATGAACACTTTTCACATTCTCCCGTGCTACTCGGCTGCTAGTCCTACTTTCATGCAGAATCTTAAGGTCCTAGCTCATGTCCAAGGCATCAAAGCTAGCTAAAAAGTCAATAATCGATACCTAAAACTTGAATTGTACTACTTCTTACTGGCTATTACATCAACATAGAAGCTTCATCTGTGTTCTACTATGGTGCTTTTAGTGTCTCCGCATACCGCAGCACGCGACATTGCTTTGTAGACGATAAGTACAACCGTTTCAGAGAGAAGAGCGGCCAATGTGACGATCTGGCTTTAAGTCGATTCGATAACAAATGACGAAAACGGACGGATGTCTCAGGTTTTTACTACATATGAACACTTTTCACATTCTCCCGTGCAACTCGGCTGATAGTCCTCCTTCATGCAAAATCTTAATTTCCTAGCTCGTGTTCAAGGCACCAAAGAAGGGTACATGTCATAAACCGATACCTAAAACTTTAATTGTACTACTTCTTACTGGCTATTACATCAACTTAGAAGCTTCATCTGTTTTCTACTATGGTGCTTTTAGTGTGTCCGCATACCGCAGCACGCGACATAGCTTTGCAGACGATAAGTACAACTTTTTCAGAGAGAAGAGCGCCCAATGTGACGATCTGGCTTTAAGTCGAGTCGACAACAAATGACGAAAACGTACGGATTTCTCAGGTTTTTACTACATATGAACACTTTTCACATTCTCCCGTGCAACTCGGCTGCTAGTCCTCCCTCATGCAAAATCTTAAGTTCCTAGCTCGTGTTCAAGGCACCAAAGAAGGGTAAAAAGTCAATAACCGATACCTAAAACTTTAATTGTACTTCTTCTTACTGGCTATTACATCAACTTAGAAGCTTCATCTGTGTTCTACTATGGTGCTTTTAGTGTCTCCGCATACCGCAGCACGTGACATAGCTTTGCAGACGATAAGTACAACCGTTTCAGAGAGAAAAGCGGCCAATGTGACGATCTGGCTTTAAGTCGATTCGATAACAAATGACGAAAACGGACAGATTTCTCAGGTTTTTACTACATATGAACACTTTTCACATTCTCCCGTGCAACTCGGCTGCTAGTCCTCCCTCATGCAAAATCATAAGTTCCTAGCTCGTGTCCAAGGCACCAAAGAAGGGTAAATGTCATAAACCGATACCTAAAACTTTAATTGTACTACTTCTTACTGGCTATTACATCAACTTAGAAGCTTCATCTGTTTTCTACTATGGTGCTTTTAGTGTGTCCGCATACCGCAGCACGCGACATAGCTTTGCAGACGATAAGTACAACTTTTTCAGAGAGAAGAGCGGACAATGTGACGATCTGGCTTTAAGTCGATTCGACAACAAATGACGAAAACGTACGGATTTCTCAGGTTTTTACTACATATGAACACTTTTCACATTCTCCCGTGAAACTCGGCTGCTAGTCCTCCTTTCATGCAGAATCTTAAGGTCTTAGCTCATGTCCAAGGTACCAAAGCCAGCTAAAAAGTCAATAATGGATACCTAAAACTTGAATTCTACTACTTCTTACTGGCTATTACATCAACTTAGAAGCTTCATCTGTGTTCTACTATGGTGCTTTTAGTGTCTCCGCATACCGCAGCACGCGACATAGTTTTACAGACTATAAGTACACCCGTTTCAGAGAGAAGGGCGGCCAATGTGACGATCTGGCTTTAAGTCGATTCGATAACAAATGACGAAAACGGACGGATTTCTCAGGTTTTTACTACACATGAACACTTTTCACATTTTCCCCTGCAACTCGGCTGCTAGTCCTCCTTTCATGCAGAATCTTAAGGTCCTAGCTCATGTCCAAGGCACCAAAGCCAGCTAAAAAGTCAATAATCGATACCTAAAACTTGAATTGGACTACTTCTTACTGGCTATTACATCAACTTAGAAGCTTCATCTGTGTTCTACTATGGTGCTTTTCCTGTTTCCGCTTACGGCAACACGCGACATAGCTTTGCAGACGATATGTACAACCGTTTCCGAGAGCAGAGCGGCCAATGTGACGATCTGGCTTTAAGTCGATTCGATAACAAATGACGAAAACTGACGAATTTCTCAGGTTTTTACTACATATGAACACTTTTCACATTCTCCCGTGCTACTCGGCTGCTAGTCCTCCTTTCATGCTGAATCATAAGGTTCTAGCTCATGTCCAAGGCACCAAAGCTAGCTAAAAAGTCAATAATCGATACCTAAAACTTGAATTGTACTACTTCTTACTGGCTATTACATCAACTTAGATGCTTCATCTGTGTTCTACTATGCTGCTTGTAGTGTCTCAGCATACCGCAGCATGCGACATAGCTTTGCAGACGATAAGTACAACCGTTTCAGAGAGAAGAGCGACCAATGTGACGATCTGGCTTTAAGTCGATTCGATAACAAATGACGAAAACGGACGGATTACTCAGGTTTTTACTTCATATGAACACTTTTTACATTCTCCCCTGCAACTCGGCTGCTAGTCCTCCTTTCATGCAGAATCTTAAGGTCCTATCTCATGTCCAAGGCACCAAGGCCAGCTAAAAAGTCAATAATCGATACCTAAAACTTGAATTGTACTACTTCTTACTGGCTATTACATTAACTTAGAAGCTTCATCTGTGTTTTACTATGCTGCTTGTAGTGTCTCAGCATACCGCAGCATGCGACATAGCTTTGCAGACGATAAGTACAAGCGTTTCAGAGAGAAGAGCGGCCAATGTGACGATCTGGCTTTAAGTCGATTCGATAACAAATGACGAAAACGGACGAAATTCTCAGGTTTTTACTACATATGATCACTTTTCACATTCTCCCGTGCTACTCGGCTGCTAGTCCTCCTTTCATGCAGAATCCTAAGGTCCTAGCTCATGTCCAAGGCACCAAAGCTAGCTAAAAAGTCAATAATCGATACCTAAAACTTGAATTGTACTAATTCTTACTGGCTATTACATCAACTTAGAAGCTTCATCTGTGTTCTACTATGGTGCTTTTAGTGTCTCAGCATACCGCAGCATGCGACATAGCTTTGCAGACGATAAGTACAAGCGTTTCAGAGAGAAGAGTGGCCAATAAGACGATGTGGCTTTAAGTCGATTCGATAACAAATGACGAAAACAGACAAATTTCCCAGGTTTTTACAACATATGAACACTTTTCACATTCTCCCGTGCTACTCGGCTGCTAGTCCTCCTTTCATGCAGAATCTTAAGGTCCTAGCTCATGTCCAAGGCACCAAAGCCAGCTAAAAAGTCAATAATCGATACCTAAATCTTGAATTGGACTACTTCTTACTGGCTATTACATCAACTTAGAAGCTTCATCTGTGTTCTACTATGGTGCTTTTCCTGTTTCCGCCTACGGCAACACGCGACATAGCTTTGCAGACGATAAGTACAACCGTTTCAGAGAGAAGAGCGGCCAATGTGACGATCTGGCTTTAAGTCGTTTCGATAACAAATGACGAAAACGGATGGATTTCTCAGGTTTTTACTACATATGAACACTTTTCACATTCTCCCGTGCAACTCGGCTGCTAGTCCTCCTTTATTGGAGAATGTTAAGGTCCTAGCTCATGTCCAAGGCACCAAAGCCAGCTAAAAAGTCAATAATCGATACCTAAAACGCGAATTGTACTACTTCTTACTGCATACTACATCAACTTAGAAGCTTCATCTGTGTTCTACTGTGGTGATTTTAGTGTCTCCGCATACCGCAGCACGTGACATAGCTTCGCAGACGATAAGTACAAGTGTTTCAGAGAGAAGAGCGGCCAATGTGACGATCTGGCTTTAAGTCGATTCGATAACAAATGACGAAAACGGACGAATTTCTCATGTTTTTACTACATATGAACACTTTTCACATTCTCCCGTGCTACTCGGCTGCTAGTCCTCCTTTCATGCAGAATCTTAAGGTCCTAGCTCATGTCCAAGGCATCAAAGCTAGCTGAAAAGTCAATAATCGATACCTAAAACTTGAATTGTACTACTTCTTACTGGCTATTACATCAACTTAGAAGCTTCATCTGTGTTCTACTATGGTGCTTTTAGTGTCTCCGCATACCGCAGCACGGGACATTGCTTTGTAGACGATAAGTACAACCGTTTCAGAGAGAAGAGCGGCAAATGTGACGATCTGGCTTTAAGTCGATTCGATAACAAATGACGAAAACGAACGGATGTCTCAGGTTTTTACTACATATGAACACTTTTCACATTCTCCCGTGCAACTCGGCTGATAGTCCTCCTTCATGCAAAATCTTAATTTCCTAGCCTGTGTCCAAGGCACCAAAGAAGGGTAAATGTCATAAACCGATACCTAAAACTTTAATTGTACTACTTCTTACTGGCTATTACATCAACTTAGAAGCTTCATCTGTTTTCTACTATGGTGCTTTTAGTGTGTCCGCATACCGCAGCACGCGACATAGCTTTGCAGACGATAAGTACAACTTTTTCAGAGAGAAGAGCGGCCAATGTGACGATCTGGCTTTAAGTCGATTCGACAACAAATGACGAAAACGTACGGATTTCTCAGGTTTTTAGTACATATGAACACTTTTCACATTCTCCCGTGCAACTCGGCTGCTAGTCCTCCTTTCATGCAGAATCTTAAGGTCTTAGCTCATGTCCAAGGTACCAAAGCCAGCTAAAAAGTCAATAATGGATACCTAAAACTTGAATTCTACTACTTCTTACTGGATATTACATCAACTTAGAAGCTTCATCTGTGTTCTACTATGGTGCTTTTAGTGTCTCCGCATACCGCAGCACGCGACATTGCTTTGTAGACGATAAGTACAACCGTTTCAGAGAGAAGAGCGGCCAATGTGACGATCTGGCTTTAAGTCGATTCGATAACAAATGACGAAAACGTACGGATTTCTAAGGTTTTTACTACATATGAACACTTTTCACATTCTCCCGTGCAACTCGGCTGCTAGTCCTCCTTTCATGCAGAATCTTAAGGTCTTAGCTCATGTCCAAGGTACCAAAGCCAGCTAAAAAGTCAATAATGTATACCTAAAACTTGAATTCTACTACTTCTTACTGGCTATTACATCAACATAGAAGCTTCATCTGTGTTCTACTATGGTGCTTTTAGTGTCTCCGCATACCGCAGCACGCGACATAGTTTTACAGACGATAAGTACAACCGTTTCAGAGAGAAGGGCGGCCAATGTGACGATCTGGCTTTAAGTCGATTCGATAACAAATGACGAAAACGGACGGATTTCTCAGGTTTTTACTACTCATGAACACTTTTCACATTTTCCCCTGCAACTCGGCTGCTAGTCCTCCTTTCATGCAGAAACTTAAGGTCCTAGCTCATGTCCAAGGCACCAAAGCCAGCTAAAAAGTCAATAATCGATACCTAAAACTTGAATTGGACTACTTCTTACAGGCTATTACATCAACTTAGAAGCTTCATCTGTGTTCTACTATGGTGCTTTTCCTGTTTCCGCCTATGGCAACACGCGACATAGCTTTGCAGACGATATGTACAACCGTTTCCGAGAGCAGAGCGGCCAATGTGACGATCTGGCTTTAAGTCGATTCGATAACAAATGACGAAAACGGACGAATTTCACAGGTTTTTACTACATATGAACACTTTTCACATTCTCACGTGCTACTCGGCTGCTAGTCCTCCTTTCATGCAGAATTTTAAGGTACTAGCTCATGTCCAAGGCACTAAAGCCAGCTAAAAAGTCAATAATCGATACCTAAATCTTGAATTGGTCTACTTCTTACTGTCTATTACATCAACTTAGAAGCTCCATCTGTGTTCTACTATGGTGCTTTTCTGTTTCCGCCTACGGCAAAACGCGACATTGCTTTGCAGGCGATAAGTGCAACCGTTTCCGAGAGCAGAGTGGCCAATGTGTCGATCTGGCTTTAAGTCGATTCGATAACAAATGCAGAAACGGACGGATTACTCAGGTTTTTACTTCATATGAACACTTTTTACATTCTCCCCTGCAACTCGGCTGCTAGTCCTCCTTTCATGCAGAATCTTAAGGTCCTATTCATGTCCAAGGCACCAAGGCCAGCTAAAAAGTCAATAATCGATACCTAAAACTTGAATTGTACTACTTCTTACTGGCTATTACATTAACTTAGAAGCTTCATCTGTGTTTTACTATGCTGCTTGTAGTGTCTCAGCATACCGCAGCATGCGACATAGCTTTGCAGACGATAAGTACAAGCGTTTCAGAGAGAAGAGCGGCCAATGTGACGATCTGGCTTTAAGTCGATTCGATAACATATGACGAAAACGGACTAATTTCTCAGGTTTTTACTACATATGATCACTTTTCACATTCTCCCGTGCTACTCGGCTGCTAGTCCTCCTTTCATGCAGAATCTTAAGGTCCTAGCTCATGTCCAAGGCACCAAAGCTAGATAAAAAGTCAATAATCGATACCTAAAACTTGAATTGTACTAATTCTTACTGGCTATTACATCAACTTAGTAGCTCCATCTGTGTTCTACTATGGTGATTTTAGTGTCTCCGCATACCGCAGCACGCGACATAGCTTTGCAGACGATAAGTACAACCGTTTCTGAGAGAAGAGCGGTTAATGTGACGATCTGGCTTGAAGTCGATTCGATAACAAATGACGAAAACGGACGAATTTCTCAGGTTTTTACTACATATGAACACTTTTCACATTCTCCCGTGCTACTCGGCTGCTAGTCCTCCTTTCATGCAGAATCTTATGGTCCTAGCTCATGTCCAAGGCACCAAAGCCAGCTAAAAAGTCAATAATCGATACCTAAAACTTGAATTGGACTACTTCTTACTCGCTATTACATCAACTTAGAAGATTCATCTGTGTTCTACTATGGTGCTTTTCCTGTTTCCGCCTACGGCAACACGCGACATAGCTTTGCAGACGATAAGTACAACCGTTTCCGAGAGCAGAGCGGCCAATGTGACGATCTGGCTTTAAGTCGATTCGATAACAAATGACGAAAACGGACGGATTTCTCAGGTTTTTACTTCATATGAACACTTTTCACATTCTCCCCTGCAACTCGGCTGCTAGTCCTCCTTTCATGCAGAATCTTAAGGTCCTAGCTCATGTCCAAGGCACCAAAGCCAGCTAAAAAGTCAATAATCGATACCCAAAACTTGAATTGTACTACTTCTTACTGGCTATTACATCAACTTAGAAGCTTCATCTGTGTTTTACTATGCTGCTTGTAGTGTCTCAGCATACCGCAGCATGCGACATAGCTTTGCAGACGATAAGTACAAGCGTTTCAGAGAGAAGAGCGGCCAATGTGACGATCTGGCTTTAAGTCGATTCGATAACAAATGAAGAAAACGGACGAATTTCTCAGGTTTTTACTACATATGATCACTTTTCACATTCTCCCGTGCTACTCGGCTGCTAGTCCTCCTTTCATGCAGAATCTTAAGGTCCTAGCTCATGTCCAAGGCACCAAAGCCAGCTAAAAAGTCAATAATCGATACCTAAATCTTGAATTGGACTACTTCTTACTGGCTATTACATCAACTTAGAAGCTTCATCTGTGTTCTACTATGGTGCTTTTCCTGTTTCCGCCTACGGCAACACGCGACATAGCTTTGCAGACGATAAGTACAACCGTTTCAGAGAGAAGAGCGGCCAATGTGACGATCTGGCTTTAAGTCGTTTCGATAACAAATGACGAAAACGGATGGATTTCTCAGGTTTTTACTACATATGAACACTTTTCACATTCTCCCGTGCAACTCGGCTGCTAGTCCTCCTTTATTGGAGAATGTTAAGGTCCTAGCTCATGTCCAAGGCACCAAAGCCAGCTAAAAAGTCAATAATCGATACCTAAAACGCGAATTGTACTACTTCTTACTGCATACTACATCAACTTAGAAGCTTCATCTGTGTTCTACTGTGGTGATTTTAGTGTCTCCGCATACCGCAGCACGTGACATAGCTTCGCAGACGATAAGTACAAGTGTTTCAGAGGGAAGAGCGGCCAATGTGACGATCTGGCTTTAAGTCGATTCGATAACAAATGACGAAAACGGACGAATTTCTCAGGTTTTTACTACATATGAACACTTTTCACATTCTCCCGTGCTACTCGGCTGCTAGTCCTACTTTCATGCAGAATCTTAAGGTCCTAGCTCATGTCCAAGGCATCAAAGCTAGCTAAAAAGTCAATAATCGATACCTAAAACTTGAATTGTACTACTTCTTACTGGCTATTACATCAACATAGAAGCTTCATCTGTGTTCTACTATGGTGCTTTTAGTGTCTCCGCATACCGCAGCACGCGACATTGCTTTGTAGACGATAAGTACAACCGTTTCAGAGAGAAGAGCGGCCAATGTGACGATCTGGCTTTAAGTCGATTCGATAACAAATGACGAAAACGGACGGATGTCTCAGGTTTTTACTACATATGAACACTTTTCACATTCTCCCGTGCAACTCGGCTGATAGTCCTCCTTCATGCAAAATCTTAATTTCCTAGCTCGTGTTCAAGGCACCAAAGAAGGGTACATGTCATAAACCGATACCTAAAACTTTAATTGTACTACTTCTTACTGGCTATTACATCAACTTAGAAGCTTCATCTGTTTTCTACTATGGTGCTTTTAGTGTGTCCGCATACCGCAGCACGCGACATAGCTTTGCAGACGATAAGTACAACTTTTTCAGAGAGAAGAGCGGCCAATGTGACGATCTGGCTTTAAGTCGAGTCGACAACAAATGACGAAAACGTACGGATTTCTCAGGTTTTTACTACATATGAACACTTTTCACATTCTCCCGTGCAACTCGGCTGCTAGTCCTCCTTTCATGCAGAATCTTAAGGTCTTAGCTCATGTCCAAGGTACCAAAGCCAGCTAAAAAGTCAATAATGGATACCTAAAACTTGAATTCTACTACTTCTTACTGGCTATTACATCAACTTAGAAGCTTCATCTGTGTTCTACTATGGTGCTTTTAGTGTCTCCGCATACCGCAGCACGCGACATTGCTTTGTAGACGATAAGTACAACCGTTTCAGAGAGAAGAGCGGCCATTGTGACGATCTGGCTTTAAGTCGATTCGATAACAAATGACGAAAACGGACGGATTTCTCAGGTTTTTACTACATATGAACACTTTTCACATTCTCCCGTGCAACTCGGCTGCTAGTCCTCCCTCATGCAAAATCTTAAGTTCCTAGCTCGTGTTCAAGGCACCAAAGAAGGGTAAAAAGTCAATAACCGATACCTAAAACTTTAATTGTACTTCTTCTTACTGGCTATTACATCAACTTAGAAGCTTCATCTGTGTTCTACTATGGTGCTTTTAGTGTCTCCGCATACCGCAGCACGTGACATAGCTTTGCAGACGATAAGTACAACCGTTTCAGAGAGAAAAGCGGCCAATGTGACGATCTGGCTTTAAGTCGATTCGATAACAAATGACGAAAACGGACAGATTTCTCAGGTTTTTACTACATATGAACACTTTTCACATTCTCCCGTGCAACTCGGCTGCTAGTCCTCCCTCATGCAAAATCATAAGTTCCTAGCTCGTGTCCAAGGCACCAAAGAAGGGTAAATGTCATAAACCGATACCTAAAACTTTAATTGTACTACTTCTTACTGGCTATTACATCAACTTAGAAGCTTCATCTGTTTTCTACTATGGTGCTTTTAGTGTGTCCGCATACCGCAGCACGCGACATAGCTTTGCAGACGATAAGTACAACTTTTTCAGAGAGAAGAGCGGACAATGTGACGATCTGGCTTTAAGTCGATTCGACAACAAATGACGAAAACGTACGGATTTCTCAGGTTTTTACTACATATGAACACTTTTCACATTCTCCCGTGAAACTCGGCTGCTAGTCCTCCTTTCATGCAGAATCTTAAGGTCTTAGCTCATGTCCAAGGTACCAAAGCCAGCTAAAAAGTCAATAATGGATACCTAAAACTTGAATTCTACTACTTCTTACTGGCTATTACATCAACTTAGAAGCTTCATCTGTGTTCTACTATGGTGCTTTTAGTGTCTCCGCATACCGCAGCACGCGACATAGTTTTACAGACTATAAGTACACCCGTTTCAGAGAGAAGGGCGGCCAATGTGACGATCTGGCTTTAAGTCGATTCGATAACAAATGACGAAAACGGACGGATTTCTCAGGTTTTTACTACACATGAACACTTTTCACATTTTCCCCTGCAACTCGGCTGCTAGTCCTCCTTTCATGCAGAATCTTAAGGTCCTAGCTCATGTCCAAGGCACCAAAGCCAGCTAAAAAGTCAATAATCGATACCTAAAACTTGAATTGGACTACTTCTTACTGGCTATTACATCAACTTAGAAGCTTCATCTGTGTTCTACTATGGTGCTTTTCCTGTTTCCGCTTACGGCAACACGCGACATAGCTTTGCAGACGATATGTACAACCGTTTCCGAGAGCAGAGCGGCCAATGTGACGATCTGGCTTTAAGTCGATTCGATAACAAATGACGAAAACTGACGAATTTCTCAGGTTTTTACTACATATGAACACTTTTCACATTCTCCCGTGCTACTCGGCTGCTAGTCCTCCTTTCATGCTGAATCATAAGGTTCTAGCTCATGTCCAAGGCACCAAAGCTAGCTAAAAAGTCAATAATCGATACCTAAAACTTGAATTGTACTACTTCTTACTGGCTATTACATCAACTTAGATGCTTCATCTGTGTTCTACTATGCTGCTTGTAGTGTCTCAGCATACCGCAGCATGCGACATAGCTTTGCAGACGATAAGTACAACCGTTTCAGAGAGAAGAGCGACCAATGTGACGATCTGGCTTTAAGTCGATTCGATAACAAATGACGAAAACGGACGGATTACTCAGGTTTTTACTTCATATGAACACTTTTTACATTCTCCCCTGCAACTCGGCTGCTAGTCCTCCTTTCATGCAGAATCTTAAGGTCCTATCTCATGTCCAAGGCACCAAGGCCAGCTAAAAAGTCAATAATCGATACCTAAAACTTGAATTGTACTACTTCTTACTGGCTATTACATTAACTTAGAAGCTTCATCTGTGTTTTACTATGCTGCTTGTAGTGTCTCAGCATACCGCAGCATGCGACATAGCTTTGCAGACGATAAGTACAAGCGTTTCAGAGAGAAGAGCGGCCAATGTGACGATCTGGCTTTAAGTCGATTCGATAACAAATGACGAAAACGGACGAAATTCTCAGGTTTTTACTACATATGATCACTTTTCACATTCTCCCGTGCTACTCGGCTGCTAGTCCTCCTTTCATGCAGAATCCTAAGGTCCTAGCTCATGTCCAAGGCACCAAAGCTAGCTAAAAAGTCAATAATCGATACCTAAAACTTGAATTGTACTAATTCTTACTGGCTATTACATCAACTTAGAAGCTTCATCTGTGTTCTACTATGGTGCTTTTAGTGTCTCAGCATACCGCAGCATGCGACATAGCTTTGCAGACGATAAGTACAAGCGTTTCAGAGAGAAGAGTGGCCAATAAGACGATGTGGCTTTAAGTCGATTCGATAACAAATGACGAAAACAGACAAATTTCCCAGGTTTTTACAACATATGAACACTTTTCACATTCTCCCGTGCTACTCGGCTGCTAGTCCTCCTTTCATGCAGAATCTTAAGGTCCTAGCTCATGTCCAAGGCACCAAAGCCAGCTAAAAAGTCAATAATCGATACCTAAATCTTGAATTGGACTACTTCTTACTGGCTATTACATCAACTTAGAAGCTTCATCTGTGTTCTACTATGGTGCTTTTCCTGTTTCCGCCTACGGCAACACGCGACATAGCTTTGCAGACGATAAGTACAACCGTTTCAGAGAGAAGAGCGGCCAATGTGACGATCTGGCTTTAAGTCGTTTCGATAACAAATGACGAAAACGGATGGATTTCTCAGGTTTTTACTACATATGAACACTTTTCACATTCTCCCGTGCAACTCGGCTGCTAGTCCTCCTTTATTGGAGAATGTTAAGGTCCTAGCTCATGTCCAAGGCACCAAAGCCAGCTAAAAAGTCAATAATCGATACCTAAAACGCGAATTGTACTACTTCTTACTGCATACTACATCAACTTAGAAGCTTCATCTGTGTTCTACTGTGGTGATTTTAGTGTCTCCGCATACCGCAGCACGTGACATAGCTTCGCAGACGATAAGTACAAGTGTTTCAGAGAGAAGAGCGGCCAATGTGACGATCTGGCTTTAAGTCGATTCGATAACAAATGACGAAAACGGACGAATTTCTCATGTTTTTACTACATATGAACACTTTTCACATTCTCCCGTGCTACTCGGCTGCTAGTCCTCCTTTCATGCAGAATCTTAAGGTCCTAGCTCATGTCCAAGGCATCAAAGCTAGCTGAAAAGTCAATAATCGATACCTAAAACTTGAATTGTACTACTTCTTACTGGCTATTACATCAACTTAGAAGCTTCATCTGTGTTCTACTATGGTGCTTTTAGTGTCTCCGCATACCGCAGCACGGGACATTGCTTTGTAGACGATAAGTACAACCGTTTCAGAGAGAAGAGCGGCAAATGTGACGATCTGGCTTTAAGTCGATTCGATAACAAATGACGAAAACGAACGGATGTCTCAGGTTTTTACTACATATGAACACTTTTCACATTCTCCCGTGCAACTCGGCTGATAGTCCTCCTTCATGCAAAATCTTAATTTCCTAGCCTGTGTCCAAGGCACCAAAGAAGGGTAAATGTCATAAACCGATACCTAAAACTTTAATTGTACTACTTCTTACTGGCTATTACATCAACTTAGAAGCTTCATCTGTTTTCTACTATGGTGCTTTTAGTGTGTCCGCATACCGCAGCACGCGACATAGCTTTGCAGACGATAAGTACAACTTTTTCAGAGAGAAGAGCGGCCAATGTGACGATCTGGCTTTAAGTCGATTCGACAACAAATGACGAAAACGTACGGATTTCTCAGGTTTTTAGTACATATGAACACTTTTCACATTCTCCCGTGCAACTCGGCTGCTAGTCCTCCTTTCATGCAGAATCTTAAGGTCTTAGCTCATGTCCAAGGTACCAAAGCCAGCTAAAAAGTCAATAATGGATACCTAAAACTTGAATTCTACTACTTCTTACTGGCTATTACATCAACTTAGAAGCTTCATCTGTGTTCTACTATGGTGCTTTTAGTGTCTCCGCATACCGCAGCACGCGACATTGCTTTGTAGACGATAAGTACAACCGTTTCAGAGAGAAGAGCGGCCAATGTGACGATCTGGCTTTAAGTCGATTCGATAACAAATGACGAAAACGGACGGATGTCTCAGGTTTTTACTACATATGAACACTTTTCACATTCTCCCGTGCTACTCGGCTGCTAGTCCTCCTTTCATGCAGAATCTTAAGGTCCTAGCTCATGTCCAAGGCATCAATGCTAGCTAAAAAGTCAATAATCGATACCTAAAACTTGAATTGTACTACTTCTTACTGGCTATTACATCAACTTAGAAGCTTCATCTGTGTTCTACTATGGTGCTTTTAGTGTCTCCGCATACCGCAGCACGCGACATTGCTTTGTAGACGATAAGTACAACCGTTTCAGAGAGAAGAGCGGCCAATGTGACGATCTGGCTTTAAGTCGATTCGATAACAAATGACGAAAACGGACGGACGTCTCAGGTTTTTACTACATATGAACACTTTTCACATTCTCCCGTGCAACTCGGCTGATAGTCCTCCTTCATGCAAAATCTTAATTTCCTAGCTCGTGTCCAAGGCACCAAAGATGGGTAAATGTCATAAACCGATACCTAAAACTTTAATTGTACTACTTCTTACTGGCTATTACATCAACTTAGAAGCTTCATCTGTTTTCTACTATGGTGCTTTTAGTGTGTCTGCATACCGCAGCACGCGACATAGCTTTGCAGACGATAAGTACTACTTTTTCAGAGAGAAGAGCGGCCAATGTGACGATCTGGCTTTAAGTCGATTCGACAACAAATGACGAAAACGTACGGATTTCTCAGGTTTTTACTACATATGAACACTTTTCACATTCTCCCGTGAAACTCGGCTGCTAGTCCTCCTTTCATGCAGAATCTTAAGGTCTTAGCTCATGTCCAAGGTACCAAAGCCAGCTAAAAAGTCAATAATGGATACCTAAAACTTGAATTCTACTACTTCTTACTGGCTATTACATCAACTTAGAAGCTTCATCTGTGTTCTACTATGGTGCTTTTAGTGTCTCCGCATACCGCAGCACGCGACATAGTTTTACAGACGATAAGTACACCCGTTTCAGAGAGAAGGGCGGCCAATGTGACGATCTGGCTTTAAGTCGATTCGATAACAAATGACGAAATCGGACGGATTTCTCAGGTTTTTACTACACATGAACACTTTTCACATTTTCCCCTGCAACTCGGCTGCTAGTCCTCCTTTCATGCAGAATCTTAAGGTCCTAGCTCATGTCCAAGGCACCAAAGCCAGCTAAAAAGTCAATAATCGATACCTAAAACTTGAATTGGACTACTTCTTACTGGCTATTACATCAACTTAGAAGCTTCATCTGTGTTCTACTATGGTGCTTTTCCTGTTTCCGCTTACGGCAACACGCGACATAGCTTTGCAGACGATATGTACAACCGTTTCCGAGAGCAGAGCGGCCAATGTGACGATCTGGCTTTAAGTCGATTCGATAACAAATGACGAAAACGGACGAATTTCTCAGGTTTTTACTACATATGAACACTTTTCACATTCTCCCGTGCTACTCGGCTGCTAGTCCTCCTTTCATGCTGAATCATAAGGTCCTAGCTCATGTCCAAGGCACCAAAGCTAGCTAAAAAGTCAATAATCGATACCTAAAACTTGAATTGTACTACTTCTTACTGGCTATTACATCAACTTAGATGCTTCATCTGTGTTCTACTATGCTGCTTGTAGTGTCTCAGCATACCGCAGCATGCGACATAGCTTTGCAGACGATAAGTACAACCGTTTCAGAGAGAAGAGCGACCAATGTGACGATCTGGCTTTAAGTCGATTCGATAACAAATGACGAAAACGGACGGATTACTCAGGTTTTTACTTCATATGAACACTTTTTACATTCTCCCCTGCAACTCGGCTGCTAGTCCTCCTTTCATGCAGAATCTTAAGGTCCTATCTCATGTACAAGGCACCAAGGCCAGCTAAAAAGTCAATAATCGATACCTAAAACTTGAATTGTACTACTTCTTACTGGCTATTACATTAACTTAGAAGCTTCATCTGTGTTTTACTATGCTGCTTGTAGTGTCTCAGCATACCGCAGCATGCGACATAGCTTTGCAGACGATAAGTACAAGCGTTTCAGAGAGAAGAGCGGCCAATGTGACGATCTGGCTTTAAGTCGATTCGATAACAAATGACGAAAACGGACGAATTTCTCAGGTTTTTACTACATATGATCACTTTTCACATTCTCCCGTGCTACTCGGCTGCTAGTCCTCCTTTCATGCAGAATCTTAAGGTCCTAGCTCATGTCCAAGGCACCAAAGCTAGCTAAAAAGTCAATAATCGATACCTAAAACTTGAATTGTACTAATTCTTACTGGCTATTACATCAACTTAGAAGCTTCATCTGTGTTCTACTATGGTGCTTTTAGTGTCTCAGCATACCGCAGCATGCGACATAGCTTTGCAGACGATAAGTACAAGCGTTTCAGAGAGAAGAGTGGCCAATAAGACGATGTGGCTTTAAGTCGATTCGATAACAAATGACGAAAACAGACAAATTTCCCAGGTTTTTACAACATATGAACACTTTTCACATTCTCCCGTGCTACTCGGCTGCTAGTCCTCCTTTCATGCAGAATCTTAAGGTCCTAGGTCATGTCCAAGGCACCAAAGCCAGCTAAAAAGTCAATAATCAATACCTAAAACTTGAATTGTACTAATTCTTCCTGGCTATTACGTCAACGTAGAAGCTACATCTGTGTTCTACTACGGTGCTTTTAGTTTCTCCGCATACCGCAGCACGCGACATAGTTTTGCAGACGATAAGTACAACCGTTTCAGAGAGAAGAGCGGCCATTGTGACGATCTGGCTTTAAGTCGATTCGATAACAAATGACGAAAACGGACAGATTTCTCAGGTTTTTACTACATATGAACACTTTTCACATTCTCCCGTGCAACTCGGCTGCTAGTCCTCCCTCATGCAAAATCTTAAGTTCCTAGCTCGTGTCCAAGGCACCAAAGAAGGGTAAAAAGTCAATAACCGATACCTAAAACTTTAATTGTACTACTTCTTACTGGCTATTACATCAACTTAGAAGCTTCATCTGTGTTCTACTATGGTGCTTTTCCTGTTTCCGCCTACGGCAACACGCGACATAGCTTTGCAGACAATAAGTACAACCGTTTCAGAGAGAAGAGCGGCCAATGTGACGATCTGGCTTTAAGTCGTTTCGATAACAAATGACGAAAACGGATGGATTTCTCAGGTTTTTACTACATATGAACACTTTTCACATTCTCCCGTGCAACTCGGCTGCTAGTCCTCCTTTATTGGAGAATGTTAAGGTCCTAGCTCATGTCCAAGGCACCAAAGCCAGCTAAAAAGTCAATAATCGATACCTAAAACGCGAATTGTACTACTTCTTACTGCATACTACATCAACTTAGAAGCTTCATCTGTGTTCTACTGTGGTGATTTTAGTGTCTCCGCATACCGCAGCACGTGACATAGCTTCGCAGACGATAAGTACAAGTGTTTCAGAGAGAAGAGCGGCCAATGTGACGATCTGGCTTTAAGTCGATTCGATAACAAATGACGAAAACGGACGAATTTCTCATGTTTTTACTACATATGAACACTTTTCACATTCTCCCGTGCTACTCGGCTGCTAGTCCTCCTTTCATGCAGAATCTTAAGGTCCTAGCTCATGTCCAAGGCATCAAAGCTAGCTGAAAAGTCAATAATCGATACCTAAAACTTGAATTGTACTACTTCTTACTGGCTATTACATCAACTTAGAAGCTTCATCTGTGTTCTACTATGGTGCTTTTAGTGTCTCCGCATACCGCAGCACGGGACATTGCTTTGTAGACGATAAGTACAACCGTTTCAGAGAGAAGAGCGGCAAATGTGACGATCTGGCTTTAAGTCGATTCGATAACAAATGACGAAAACGAACGGATGTCTCAGGTTTTTACTACATATGAACACTTTTCACATTCTCCCGTGCAACTCGGCTGATAGTCCTCCTTCATGCAAAATCTTAATTTCCTAGCCTGTGTCCAAGGCACCAAAGAAGGGTAAATGTCATAAACCGATACCTAAAACTTTAATTGTACTACTTCTTACTGGCTATTACATCAACTTAGAAGCTTCATCTGTTTTCTACTATGGTGCTTTTAGTGTGTCCGCATACCGCAGCACGCGACATAGCTTTGCAGACGATAAGTACAACTTTTTCAGAGAGAAGAGCGGCCAATGTGACGATCTGGCTTTAAGTCGATTCGACAACAAATGACGAAAACGTACGGATTTCTCAGGTTTTTACTACATATGAACACTTTTCACATTCTCCCGTGCAACTCGGCTGCTAGTCCTCCTTTCATGCAGAATCTTAAGGTCTTAGCTCATGTCCAAGGTACCAAAGCCAGCTAAAAAGTCAATAATGGATACCTAAAACTTGAATTCTACTACTTCTTACTGGCTATTACATCAACTTAGAAGCTTCATCTGTGTTCTACTATGGTGCTTTTAGTGTCTCCGCATACCGCAGCACGCGACATTGCTTTGTAGACGATAAGTACAACCGTTTCAGAGAGAAGAGCGGCCAATGTGACGATCTGGCTTTAAGTCGATTCGATAACAAATGACGAAAACGGACGGATATCTCAGGTTTTTACTACATATGAACACTTTTCACATTCTCCCGTGCTACTCGGCTGCTAGTCCTCCTTTCATGCAGAATCTTAAGGTCCTAGCTCATGTCCAAGGCATCAAAGCTAGCTAAAAAGTCAATAATCGATACCTAAAACTTGAATTGTACTACTTCTTACTGGCTATTACATCAACTTAGAAGCTTCATCTGTGTTCTACTATGGTGCTTTTAGTGTCTCCGCATACCGCAGCACGCGACATTGCTTTGTAGACGATAAGTACAACCGTTTCAGAGAGAAGAGCGGCCAATGTGACGATCTGGCTTTAAGTCGATTCGATAACAAATGACGAAAACGGACGGACGTCTCAGGTTTTTACTACATATGAACACTTTTCACATTCTCCCGTGCAACTCGGCTGATAGTCCTCCTTCATGCAAAATCTTAATTTCCTAGCTCGTGTCCAAGGCACCAAAGAAGGGTAAATGTCATAAACCGATACCTAAAACTTTAATTGTACTACTTCTTACTGGCTATTACATCAACTTAGAAGCTTCATCTGTTTTCTACTATGGTGCTTTTAGTGTGTCCGCATACCGCAGCACGCGAGATAGCTTTGCAGACGATAAGTACAACTTTTTCAGAGAGAAGAGCGGCCAATGTGACGATCTGGCTTTAAGTCGATTCGACAACAAATGACGAAAACGTACGGATTTCTCAGGTTTTTACTACATATGAACACTTTTCACATTCTCCCGTGAAACTCGGCTGCTAGTCCTCCTTTCATGCAGAATCTTAAGGTCTTAGCTCATGTCCAAGGTACCAAAGCCAGCTAAAAAGTCAATAATGGATACCTAAAACTTGAATTCTACTACTTCTTACTGGCTATTACATCAACTTAGAAGCTTCATCTGTGTTCTACTATGGTGCTTTTAGTGTCTCCGCATACCGCAGCACGCGACATAGTTTTACAGACGATAAGTACACCCGTTTCAGAGAGAAGGGCGGCCAATGTGACGATCTGGCTTTAAGTCGATTCGATAACAAATGACGAAATCGGACGGATTTCTCAGGTTTTTACTACACATGAACACTTTTCACATTTTCCCCTGCAACTCGGCTGCTAGTCCTCCTTTCATGCAGAATCTTAAGGTCCTAGCTCATGTCCAAGGCACCAAAGCCAGCTAAAAAGTCAATAATCGATACCTAAAACTTGAATTGGACTACTTCTTACTGGCTATTACATCAACTTAGGAGCTTCATCTGTGTTCTACTATGGTGCTTTTCCTGTTTCCGCTTACGGCAACACGCGACATAGCTTTGCAGACGATATGTACAACCGTTTCCGAGAGCAGAGCGGCCAATGTGACGATCTGGCTTTAAGTCGATTCGATAACAAATGACGAAAACGGACGAATTTCTCAGGTTTTTACTACATATGAACACTTTTCACATTCTCCCGTGCTACTCGGCTGCTAGTCCTCCTTTCATGCTGAATCATAAGGTCCTAGCTCATGTCCAAGGCACCAAAGCTAGCTAAAAAGTCAATAATCGATACCTAAAACTTGAATTGTACTACTTCTTACTGGCTATTACATCAACTTAGATGCTTCATCTGTGTTCTACTATGCTGCTTGTAGTGTCTCAGCATACCGCAGCATGCGACATAGCTTTGCAGACGATAAGTACAACCGTTTCAGAGAGAAGAGCGACCAATGTGACGATCTGGCTTTAAGTCGATTCGATAACAAATGACGAAAACGGACGGATTACTCAGGTTTTTACTTCATATGAACACTTTTTACATTCTCCCCTGCAACTCGGCTGCTAGTCCTCCTTTCATGCAGAATCTTAAGGTCCTATCTCATGTACAAGGCACCAAGGCCAGCTAAAAAGTCAATAATCGATACCTAAAACTTGAATTGTACTACTTCTTACTGGCTATTACATTAACTTAGAAGCTTCATCTGTGTTTTACTATGCTGCTTGTAGTGTCTCAGCATACCGCAGCATGCGACATAGCTTTGCAGACGATAAGTACAAGCGTTTCAGAGAGAAGAGCGGCCAATGTGACGATCTGGCTTTAAGTCGATTCGATAACAAATGACGAAAACGGACGAATTTCTCAGGTTTTTACTACATATGATCACTTTTCACATTCTCCCGTGCTACTCGGCTGCTAGTCCTCCTTTCATGCAGAATCTTAAGGTCCTAGCTCATGTCCAAGGCACCAAAGCTAGCTAAAAAGTCAATAATCGATACCTAAAACTTGAATTGTACTAATTCTTACTGGCTATTACATCAACTTAGAAGCTTCATCTGTGTTCTACTATGGTGCTTTTAGTGTCTCAGCATACCGCAGCATGCGACATAGCTTTGCAGACGATAAGTACAAGCGTTTCAGAGAGAAGAGTGGCCAATAAGACGATGTGGCTTTAAGTCGATTCGATAACAAATGACGAAAACAGACAAATTTCCCAGGTTTTTACAACATATGAACACTTTTCACATTCTCCCGTGCTACTCGGCTGCTAGTCCTCCTTTCATGCAGAATCTTAAGGTCCTAGGTCATGTCCAAGGCACCAAAGCCAGCTAAAAAGTCAATAATCAATACCTAAAACTTGAATTGTACTAATTCTTCCTGGCTATTACGTCAACGTAGAAGCTACATCTGTGTTCTACTACGGTGCTTTTAGTTTCTCCGCATACCGCAGCACGCGACATAGTTTTGCAGACGATAAGTACAACCGTTTCAGAGAGAAGAGCGGCCATTGTGACGATCTGGCTTTAAGTCGATTCGATAACAAATGACGAAAACGGACAGATTTCTCAGGTTTTTACTACATATGAACACTTTTCACATTATCCCGTGCAACTCGGCTGCTAGTCCTCCCTCATGCAAAATCTTAAGTTCCTAGCTCGTGTCCAAGGCACCAAAGAAGGGTAAAAAGTCAATAACCGATACCTAAAACTTTAATTGTACGACTTCTTACTGGCTATTACATCAACTTAGAAGCTTCGTCTGTGTTCTACTATGCTGCTTGTAGTGTCTCAGCATACCGCAGCATGCGACATAGCTTTGCAGACGATAAGTACAAGCGTTTCACAGAGAAGAGCGGCCAATGTGACGATCTGGCTTTAAGTCGATTCGATAACAAATGACGAAAACGGACGGATTTCTCAGGTTTTTACTTCATATGAACACTTTTTACATTCTCCCCTGCAACTCGGCTGCTAGTCCTCCTTTCATGCAGAATCTTAAGGTCCTAGCTCATGTCCAAGGCACCAAAGCCAGCTAAAAAGTCAATAATCGATACCTAAAACTTGAATTGTACTACTTCTTACTGGCTATTACATCAACTTAGAAGCTTCATCTGTGTTTTACTATGCTGCTTGTAGTGTCTCAGCATACCGCAGCATGCGACATAGCTTTGCAGACGATAAGTACAAGCGTTTCAGAGAGAAGAGCGGCCAATGTGACGATCTGGCTTTAAGTCGATTCGATAACAAATGACGAAAACGGACGGATTTCTCAGGTTTTTACTACACATGAACACTTTTCACATTTTCTCCTGCAACTCGGCTGCTAGTCCTCCTTTCATGCAGAATCTTAAGGTCCTAGCTTATGTCCAAGGCACCAAAGCCAGCTAAAAAGTCAATAATCGATACCTAAAACTTGAATTGGATTACTTCTTACTGGCTATTACATCAACTTAGATGCTTCATCTGTGTTCTACTATGGTAATTTTAGTGTCTCTACATACCGCAGCACGCGACATAGCTTTGCAGACGATAAGTACAACCGTTTCAGAGAGAAGAGCGGCTAATTTGACGATCTGTCTTTAAGTCGATTCGATAACAAATGACGAAAACGGACGGATTTCTCGGGTTTTTACTACATATTAACACTTTTCACATTCTCCCATGCAAATCGGCTGCTAGTATTAATTTCATACAGAATGTTAAGGTCCTAGCTTTTGTCCAAGGCACCAAAGCCAGCTAAAAAGTCAATAATCGATACCTAAAACTTGAATTGTACTACTTCTTCCTGGCTATTACGTCAACTTAGAAGCTTCATCTGTGTTCTAGTATGGTGCTTTTAGTGTCTCCGCATACCGCAGCACGCGACATAGCTTTGCAGACAATAAGTACAACCGTTTCAGAGAGAAGAGCGGCCAATGTGACGATCTGGCTTTAAGTCGATTCGATAACAAATGACGAAAACGGACGAATTTCTTAGGTTTTTACTACATATGAAAACTTTTTACATTCTCCCGTGCAACTCGGCTGCTAGTCCTCCTTTCATGCAGAATCTTAAGGTCCTACCTCATGTCCAAGGCACCAAAGCCAGCTAAAAAGTCAATAATCGATACCTAAATCTTGAATTGGACTACTTCTTACTGGCTATTACATCAACTTAGAAGCTTCATCTGTGTTCTACTATGGTGCTTTTCCTGTTTCCGCCTACGGCAACACGCTACATAGCTTTGCAGACGATAAGTACAACCGTTTCAGAGAGAAGAGCGGCCAATATGACGATCTGGCTTTAAGTCGTTTCGATAACAAATGACGAAAACGGATGGATGTCTCAGGTTTTTACTACATATGAACACTTTTCACATTCTCCCGTGCAACTCGGCTGCTAGTCCTCCTTTATTGGAGAATGTTAAGGTCCTAGCTCATGTCCAAGGCACCAAAGCCAGCTAAAAAGTCAATAATCGATACCTAAAACTTGAATTGTACTACTTCTTACTGGCTATTACATCAACTTAGAAGCTTCATCTGTGTTCTACTATGGTGCTTTTAGTGTCTCCGCATACCGCAGCACGCGACATTGCTTTGTAGACGATAAGTACAACCGTTTCAGAGAGAAGAGCGGCCAATGTGACGATCTGGCTTTAAGTCGATTCGATAACAAATGACGAAAACGGACGGATGTCTCAGGTTTTTACTACATATGAACACTTTTCACATTCTCCCGTGCAACTCGGCTGATAGTCCTCCGTCATGCAAAATCTTAATTTCCTAGCTCGTGTCCAAGGCACCAAAGAAGGGTAAATGTCATAAACCGATACCTAAAACTTTAATTGTACTACTTCTTACTGGCTATTACATCAACTTAGAAGCTTCATCTGTTTTCTACTATGGTGCTTTTAGTGTGTCCGCATACCGCAGCACGCGACATAGCTTTGCAGACGATAAGTACAACTTTTTCAGAGAGAAGAGCGGCCAATGTGACGATCTGGCTTTAAGTCGATTCGATAACAAATGACGAAAACGGACGAATTTCTCAGGTTTTTACTACATATGAACACTTTTCACATTCTCTCGTGCAACTGGGCTGCTAGTCCTCATTTTATGCAGAATATTAAGGTCCTATCTCATGTCCAAGGCACCAAGGCCAGCTAAAAAGTCAATAATCAATACCTAAAACTTGAATTGTACTACTTCTTACTGGCTATTACATCAACTTAGAAGCTTCATCTGTGTTCTACTATGGTGCTTTTAGTGTCTCCGCATACCGCAGCACGCGACATAGCTTTGCAGACGATAAGTACAACCGTTTCAGTGAGAAGAGCGGCCAATGTGACGATCTGGCTTTAAGTCGATTCGATAACAAATGACGAAAACGGACGGATTACTCAGGTTTTTACTTCATATGAACACTTTTTACATTCTCCCCTGCAACTCGGCTGCTAGTCCTCCTTTCATGCAGAATCTTAAGGTCCTATCTCATGTCCAAGGCACCAAGGCCAGCTAAAAAGTCAATAATCGATACCTAAAACTTGAATTGTACTACTTCTTACTGGCTATTACATCAACTTAGAAGCTTCATCTGTGTTCTACTACGGTGCTTTTAGTGTCTCCGCATACCGCAGCACGCGACATAGCTTTGCAGACGATAAGTACAACCGTTTCAGAGAGAAGAGCGGCCAATGTGACGATCTGGCTCTATGTCGATTCGATAACAAATGACGAAAACGGACGGATTTCTCAGGTTTTTACTACATATGAACACTTTTCACATTCTCCCGTGCAACTCGGCTGCTAGTCCTCCTTTCATGCAGAATCTTAAGGTCCTTGCTTATGTCCAAGGCACCAAAGCCAGCTAAAAAGTAAATAATCGATACCTAAAACTTGAATTGGACTACTTCTTACTCGCTATTACATCAACATAGAAGCTTCATCTGTGTTCTACTATGCTGCTTTTAGTGTCTCAGCATACCGCAGTATGCGACATAGCTTTGCAGACGATAAGTACAACCGTTTCAGAGAGAAGAGCGGCCAATGTGACGATCTGGCTTTAAGTCGGTTCGATAACAAATGACGAAAACGGACGAATTTCCCAGGTTTTTACTACATATGAACACTTTTCACATTCTCCCGTGCTACTCGGCTGCTAGTCCTCCTTTCATGCAGAATCTTAAGGTCCTAGCTCATGTCCAAGGCACCAAAGCCAGCTAAAAAGTCAATAATCGATACCTAAAACTTGAATTGTACTACTTCTTACTGGCTATTACATCAACTTAGAAACTTCATCTGTGTTCTACTATGCTGCTTGTAGTGTCTCAGCATACCGCAGTATGCGACATAGCTTTGCAGACGATAAGTACAACCGTTTCAGAGAGAAGAGCGGCCAATGTGACGATCTGGCTTTAAGTCGATTCGATAACAAATGCCGAAAACGGACGAATTTCCCAGGTTTTTACTACATATGAACACTTTTCACATTCTCCCGTGCTACTCGGCTGCTAGTCCTTCTTTCATGCAGAATCTTAAGGTCCTAGCTCATGTCCAAGGCACAAATGCTAGCTAAAAAGTCAATAATCGATACCTAAAACTTGAATTTTACTACTTCTTACTGGCTATTACATCAACTTAGAAGCTCCATCTGTGTTCTACTATGGTGATTTTAGTGTCTCCGCATACCGCAGAACGCGACATAGCTTTGTAGACGATAAGTACAACCGTTTCAGAGAGAAGAGCGGCCAGTGTGAAGATATAACTTTAAGTCGATTCGATAACAAATGACGAAAACGGACGGATTTCTCAGGTTTTTACTACATATGACGACTTTTCACATTCTCCCGTGCAACTCGACTGCTAGTCCTCCTTTCATGCAGAATCTTAAGTTACTAGCTCATGTCCAAGGTACCAAATCCAGCAAAAAAGTCAATAATCGATACCAAAAACTTGAAGTCTACTACTTCTTACTGGCTATTACATCAACTTAGAAGCTTCATCTGTGTTCTACTACGGTGCTTTTAGTGTCTCCGCATACCGCAGCACGCGACATAGCTTTGCAGACGATAAGTACAACCGTTTCAGAGAGAAGAGCGGCCAATGTGACGATCTGGCTCTATGTCGATTCGATAACAAATGACGAAAACGGACGGATTTCTCAGGTTTTTACTACATATGAACACTTTTCACATTCTCTCGTGCAACTGGGCTGCTAGTCCTCATTTTATGCAGAATATTAAGGTCCTATCTCATGTCCAAGGCACCAAGGCCAGCTAAAAAGTCAATAATCAATACCTAAAACTTGAATTGTACTACTTCTTACTGGCTATTACATCAACTTAGAAGCTTCATCTGTGTTCTACTATGGTGCTTTTAGTGTCTCCGCATACCGCAGCACGCGACATAGCTTTGCAGACGATAAGTACAACCGTTTCAGTGAGAAGAGCGGCCAATGTGACGATCTGGCTTTAAGTCGATTCGATAACAAATGACGAAAACGGACGGATTACTCAGGTTTTTACTTCATATGAACACTTTTTACATTCTCCCCTGCAACTCGGCTGCTAGTCCTCCTTTCATGCAGAATCTTAAGGTCCTATCTCATGTCCAAGGCACCAAGGCCAGCTAAAAAGTCAATAATCGATACCTAAAACTTGAATTGTACTACTTCTTACTGGCTATTACATCAACTTAGAAGCTTCATCTGTGTTCTACTACGGTGCTTTTAGTGTCTCCGCATACCGCAGCACGCGACATAGCTTTGCAGACGATAAGTACAACCGTTTCAGAGAGAAGAGCGGCCAATGTGACGATCTGGCTCTATGTCGATTCGATAACAAATGACGAAAACGGACGGATTACTCAGGTTTTTACTTCATATGAACACTTTTTACATTCTCCCCTGCAACTCGGCTGCTAGTCCTCCTTTCATGCAGAATCTTAAGGTCCTATCTCATGTCCAAGGCACCAAGGCCAGCTAAAAAGTCAATAATCGATACCTAAAACTTGAATTGTACTACTTCTTACTGGCTATTACATCAACTTAGAAGCTTCATCTGTGTTCTACTACGGTGCTTTTAGTGTCTCCGCATACCGCAGCACGCGACATAGCTTTGCAGACGATAAGTACAACCGTTTCAGAGAGAAGAGCGGCCAATGTGACGATCTGGCTCTATGTCGATTCGATAACAAATGACGAAAACGGACGGATTTCTCAGGTTTTTACTACATATGAACACTTTTCACATTCTCCCGTGCAACTCGGCTGCTAGTCCTCCTTTCATGCAGAATCTTAAGGTCCTTGCTTATGTCCAAGGCACCAAAGCCAGCTAAAAAGTAAATAATCGATACCTAAAACTTGAATTGGACTACTTCTTACTCGCTATTACATCAACATAGAAGCTTCATCTGTGTTCTACTATGCTGCTTTTAGTGTCTCAGCATACCGCAGTATGCGACATAGCTTTGCAGACGATAAGTACAACCGTTTCAGAGAGAAGAGCGGCCAATGTGACGATCTGGCTTTAAGTCGGTTCGATAACAAATGACGAAAACGGACGAATTTCCCAGGTTTTTACTACATATGAACACTTTTCACATTCTCCCGTGCTACTCGGCTGCTAGTCCTCCTTTCATGCAGAATCTTAAGGTCCTAGCTCATGTCCAAGGCACCAAAGCCAGCTAAAAAGTCAATAATCGATACCTAAAACTTGAATTGTACTACTTCTTACTGGCTATTACATCAACTTAGAAACTTCATCTGTGTTCTACTATGCTGCTTGTAGTGTCTCAGCATACCGCAGTATGCGACATAGCATTGCAGACGATAAGTACAACCGTTTCAGAGAGAAGAGCGGCCAATGTGACGATCTGGCTTTAAGTCGATTCGATAACAAATGCCGAAAACGGACGAATTTCCCAGGTTTTTACTACATATGAACACTTTTCACATTCTCCCGTGCTACTCGGCTGCTAGTCCTTCTTTCATGCAGAATCTTAAGGTCCTAGCTCATGTCCAAGGCACAAATGCTAGCTAAGAAGTCAATAATCGATACCTAAAACTTGAATTTTACTACTTCTTACTGGCTATTACATCAACTTAGAAGCTCCATCTGTGTTCTACTATGGTGATTTTAGTGTCTCCGCATACCGCAGAACGCGACATAGCTTTGTAGACGATAAGTACAACCGTTTCAGAGAGAAGAGCGGCCAGTGTGAAGATCTAACTTTAAGTCGATTCGATAACAAATGACGAAAACGGACGGATTTCTCAGGTTTTTACTACATATGACGACTTTTCACATTCTCCCGTGCAACTCGACTGCTAGTCCTCCTTTCATGCAGAATCTTAAGTTACTAGCTCATGTCCAAGGTACCAAATCCAGCAAAAAAGTCAATAATCGATACCAAAAACTTGAAGTCTACTACTTCTTACTGGCTATTACATCAACTTAGAAGCTTCATCTGTGTTCTACTACGGTGCTTTTAGTGTCTCCGCATACCGCAGCACGCGACATAGCTTTGCAGACGATAAGTACAACCGTTTCAGAGAGAAGAGCGGCCAATGTGACGATCTGGCTCTATGTCGATTCGATAACAAATGACGAAAACGGACGGATTTCTCAGGTTTTTACTACATATGAACACTTTTCACATTCTCCCGTGCAACTCGGCTGCTAGTCCTCCTTTCATGCAGAATCTTAAGGTCCTTGCTTATGTCCAAGGCACCAAAGCCAGCTAAAAAGTAAATAATCGATACCTAAAACTTGAATTGGACTACTTCTTACTCGCTATTACATCAACTTAGAAGCTTCATCTGTGTTCTACTATGTTGCTTTTCCTGTTTCCGCCTACGGCAACACGCGACATAGCTTTGCAGACGATAAGTACAACCGTTTCAGAGAGAAGAGTGGCCAATGTGACGATCTGGCTTTAAGTCGATTCGATAACAAATGACGAAAACGGACGGATTTCTCAAGTTTTTACTACACATGAACACTTTTCACATTTTCTCCTGCAACTCGGCTGCTAGTCCTCCTTTCATGCAGAATCTTAAGGTCCTAGCTCATGTCCAAGGCACCAAAGCCAGCTAAAAAGTCAATAATCGATACCTAAAACTTGAATTGGATTACTTCTTACTGGCTATTACATCAACTTAGAAGCTTGATCTGTGTTCTACTATGGTAATTTTAGTGTCTCCACATACCGCAGCACGCGACATAGCTTTGCAGACGATAAGTACAACCGTTTCAGAGAGAAGAGCGGCTAATTTGACGATCTGGCTTTAAGTCGATTCGATAACAAATGACGAAAACGGACGGATTTCTCGGGTTTTTACTACATATTAACACTTTTCACATTCTCCCATGCAAATCGGCTGCTAGTATTAATTTCATACAGAAGTTAAGGTCCTAGCTTTTGTCCAAGGCACCAAAGCCAGCTAAAAAGTCAATAATCGATACCTAAAACTTGAATTGTACTACTTCTTACTGGCTATTACATCAACTTAGAAGCTTCATCTGTGTTCTACTATGGTGCTTTTAGTGTCTCCGCATACCGCAGCACGCGACATAGCTTTGCAGACGATAAGTACAACTTTTTCAGAGAGAAGAGCGGCCAATGTGACGATCTGGCTTTAAGTCGATTCGATAACAAATGACGAAAACGGTTGAATTTCTCAGGTTTTTACTACATATGAACACTTTTCACATTCTCCCGTGCAACTGGGCTGCAAGTCCTCATTTTATGCAGAATCTTAAAGTCCTAGCTCATGTCCAAGGCACCAAAGCCAGCTAAAAAGTCAATAATCGATACCTAAATCTTGAATTGGTCTACTTCTTACTGGCTATTACATCAACTTAGAAGCTTCATCTGTGTTCTACTATGGTGCTTTTCTGTTTCCGCCTACGGCAAAACGCGACATTGCTTTGCAGGCGATAAGTGCAACCGTTTCCGAGAGCAGAGCGGCCAATGTGACGATCTGGCTTTAAGTCGATTCGATAACAAATGACGAAAACGGACGGATTACTCAGGTTTTTACTTCATATGAACACTTTTTACATTCTCCCCTGCAACTCGGCTGCTAGTCCTCCTTTCATGCAGAATCTTAAGGTCCTATCTCATGTCCAAGGCACCAAGGCCAGCTAAAAAGTCAATAATCGATACCTAAAACTTGAATTGTACTACTTCTTACTGGCTATTACATCAACTTAGAAGCTTCATCTGTGTTCTACTATGGTGCTTTTAGTGTCTCCGCATACCGCAGCACGCGACATAGCTTTGCAGACGATAAGTACAACCGTTTCAGTGAGAAGAGCGGCCAATGTGACGATCTGGCTTTAAGTCGATTCGATAACAAATGACGAAAACGGACCGATGTCTCAGGTTTTTAATACATATGAACACTTTTCACATTCTCCCGTGCAACTGGGCTGCTAGTCCTCCTTTTATGCAGAATCTTAAAGTCCTAGCTCATGTCCAAGGCACCAAAGCCAGCTAAAAAGTCAATAATCGATACCTAAATCTCTAATTGGTCTACTTCTTACTGGCTATTACATCAACTTAGAAGCTTCATCTGTGTTCTACTATGGTGCTTTTCTGTTTCCGTCTACGGCAACACGCGACATAGCTTTGCAGACAATAAGTACAACCGTTTCTGAGAGCAGAGCGACCAATGTGACGATCTGGCTTTAAGTCGATTCGATAACAAATGACGAAAACGGACGGATTACTCAGGTCTTTACTTCATATGAACACTTTTTACATTCTCCCCTGCAACTCGGCTGCTAGTCCTCCTTTCATGCAGAATCTTAAGGTCCTAGCTCATGTCCAAGGCACCAAAGCCAGCTAAAAAGTCAATAATCGATACCTAAAACTTGAATTGTACTACTTCTTACTGGCTATTACATCAACTTAGAAACATCATCTGTGTTCTACTATTTTGCTTTTAGTGTCTCCACATACCGCAGCACATGACATAGCTTTGTAGACGATAAGTACAACCGTTTCAGATAGAAGAGCGGCCAATGTGACGATATGACTTAAAGTCGATTCGATAACAAATGACGAAAACGGACGGATTTCTCAGGTTTTTACTACATATGAACACTTTTCACATTCTCCCGTGCAACTCGGCTGCTAGTCCTCCTTTCATGCAGAATCTTAAGGTCCTAGCTCATGTCCAAGGCACCAAAGCCAGCTAAAAAGTCAATAATCGATAACTAAAACTTGAATTGTACTACTTCTTACTGGCTATTACATCAACTTAGAAACTTCATCTGTGTTCTACTATGCTGCTTGTAGTGTCTCAGCATACCGCAGTATGCGACATAGCTTTGCAGACGATAAGTACAACCGTTTCAGAGAGAAGAGCGGCCAATGTGACGATCTGGCTTTAAGTCGATTCGATAACAAATGCCGAAAACGGACGAATTTCCCAGGTTTTTACTACATATGAACACTTTTCACATTCTCCCGTGCTACTCGGCTGCTAGTCCTTCTTTCATGCAGAAGCTTAAGGTCCTAGCTCATGTCCAAGGCACAAATGCTAGCTAAAAAGTCAATAATCGATACCTAAAACTTGAATTTTACTACTTCTTACTGGCTATTACATCAACTTAGAAGCTCCATCTGTGTTCTACTATGGTGATTTTAGTGTCTCCGCATACCGCAGAACGCGACATAGCTTTGTAGACGATAAGTACAACCGTTTCAGAGAGAAGAGCGGCCAGTGTGACGATCTAACTTTAAGTCGATTCGATAACAAATGACGAAAACGGACGGATTTCTCAGGTTTTTACTACATATGACGACTTTTCACATTCTCCCGTGCAACTCGGCTGCTAGTCCTCCTTTCATGCAGAATCTTAAGGTACTAGCTCATGTCCAAGGTACCAAATCCAGCAAAAAAGTCAATAATCGATACCAAAAATTTGAAGTCTACTACTTCATACTGGCTATTACATCAACTTAGAAGCTTCATCTGTGTTCTACTACGGTGCTTTTAGTGTCTCCGCATACCGCAGCACGCGACATAGCTTTGCAGACGATAAGTACAACCGTTTCAGAGAGAAGAGCGGCCAATGTGACGATCTGGCTCTATGTCGATTCGATAACAAATGACGAAAACGGACGGATTTCTCAGGTTTTTACTACATATGAACACTTTTCACATTCTCCCGTGCAACTCGGCTGCTAGTCCTCCTTTCATGCAGAATCTTAAGGTCCTTGCTTATGTCCAAGGCACCAAAGCCAGCTAAAAAGTAAATAATCGATACCTAAAACTTGAATTGGACTACTTCTTACTCGCTATTACATCAACTTAGAAGCTTCATCTGTGTTCTACTATGGTGCTTTTCCTGTTTCCGCCTACGGCAACACGCGACATAGCTTTGCAGACGATAAGTACAACCGTTTCAGAGAGAAGAGCGGCCAATGTGACGATCTGGCTTTAAGTCGATTCGATAACAAATGACGAAAACGGACGGATTACTCAGGTTTTTACTTCATATGAACACTTTTTACATTCTCCCCTGCAACTCGGCTGCTAGTCCTCCTTTCATGCAGAATCTTAAGGTCCTAGCTCATGTCCAAGGCACCAAAGCCAGCTAAAAAGTCAATAATCGATACCTAAAACTTGAATTCTACTACTTCTTACTGGCTATTACATCAACTTAGAAGCTTCATCTGTGTTCTACTATAGTGCTTTTAGTGTCTCCACATACCGCAGCACGCGACATAGCTTTGCAGACGATAAGTACAACTGTTTCAGAGAGAAGAGCGGCCAATGTGACGATCTGGCTTTAAGTCGATTCGATAAGAAATGACGAAAACGGATGGATTTCTAAGGTTTTTACTACATATGAACACTTTTCTCATTCTCCCGTGCAACTCGGCTGCTAGTCCTCCTTTCATGCAGAATCTTAAGGTCCTAGCTCATGTCCAAGGCACCAAAGCCAGCTAAAAAGTCAATAATCGATACCTAAATCTCTAATTGGTCTACTTCTTACTGGCTATTACATCAACTTAGAAGGTTCATCTGTGTTCTACTATGGTGCTTTTCTGTTTCCGTCTACGGCAACACGCGACATAGCTTTGCAGACGATAAGTACAACCGTTTCTGAGAGCAGAGCGACCAATGTGACGATCTGGCTTTAAGTCGATTCGATAACAAATGTCGAAAACGGACGGATTACTCAGGTCTTTACTTCATATGAACACTTTTTACATTCTCCCCTGCAACTCGGCTGCTAGTCCTCCTTTCATGCAGAATCTTAAGGTCCTAGCTCATGTCCAAAGCACCAAAGCCAGCTAAAAAGTCAATAATCAATACCTAAAACTTGAATTGGACTACTTCTTACTCGCTGTTACATCAACTTAGAAGCTTCATCTGTGTTTTACTATGCTGCTTGTAGTGTCTCAGCATACCGCAGCATGCGACATAGCTTTGCAGACGATAAGTACAAGCGTTTCAGAGAGAAGAGCGGCCTATGTGACGATCTGGCTTTAAGTCGATTCGATAACAAATGACGAAAACGGACGAATTTCTCAGGTTTTTACTACATATGATCACTTTTCACATTCTCCCGTGCTACTCGGCTGCTAGTCCTCCTTTCATGCAGATTCTTAAGGTCCTAGCTCATGTCCAAGGCACCAAAGCTTGATAAAAAGTCAATAATCGATACCTAAAACTTGAATTGTACTACTTCTTACTGGCTATTACATCAACTTAGAAGCTTCATCTGTGTTCTACTATGCTGCTTGTAGTGTCTCAGCATACCGCAGCATGCGACATAGCTTTGCAGACGATAAGTACAAGCGTTTCAGAGAGAAGAGCGGTCAATAAGAGGATGTGGCTTTAAGTCGATTCGATAACAAATGACGAAAACGGACGAATTTCCCAGGTTTTTACTACATATGAACACTTTTCACATTCTCCCGTGCTACTCGGCTGCTAGTCCTCCTTTCATGCAGAATCTTAAGGTCCTAGCTCATGTCCAAGGCACCAAAGCTAGCTAAAAAGTCAATAATCGATACCTACAACTTGAATTGTACTACTTCTTACTTGCTATTACATCAACTTAGTAGCTCCATCTGTGTTCTACTATGGTGATTTTAGTGTCTCCGCATACCGCAGCACGCGACATAGCTTTGTAGACGATAAGTACAACCGTTTCAGAGAGAAGAGCGGCCAATGTGACGATCTGGCTTTAAGTCAATTCGATAACAAATGACGAAAACGGACGAATTTCTCAGGTTTTTACTACATATGAACACTTTTCACATTCTCCCGTGCTACTCGGCTGCTAGTCCTCCTTTCATGCAGAATCTTAAGGTCCTAGCTCATGTCCAAGGGACCAAAGCCAGCTAAAAAGTCAATAATCGATACCTAAAACTTGAATTGGACTACTTCTTACTCGCTATTACATCAACTTAGAAGTTTCATCTGTGTTCTACTATGGTGCTTTTCCTGTTTCCGCCTACGGCAACACGCGACATAGCTTTGCAGACGATAAGTACAACCGTTTCCGAGAGCAGAGCGGCCAATGTGACGATCTGTCTTTAAGTCGATTCGATAACAAATGACGAAAACGGACAGATTTCTCAGGTTTTTACTTCATATGAACACTTTTCACATTCTCCCGTGCTACTCGGCTGCTAGTCCTCCTTTCATGCTGAATCTTAAGGTCCTAGCTCATGTCCAAGGCACCAAAGCTAGCTAAAAAGTCAATAATCAATACCTAAAACTTGAATTGTACTACTTCTTACTGACTATTACATCAACATAGAAGCTTCATCTGTGTTCTACTATTTTGCTTTTAGTGTCTCCACATACCGCAGCACATGACATAGCTTTGTAGACGATAAGTACAACCGTTTCAGATAGAAGAGCGGCCAATGTGACGATCTGACTTAAAGTCGATTCGACAACAAATGACGAAAACGGACGGATTTCTCAGGTTTTTACTACATATGAACACTTTTCACATTCTCCCGTGCAACTCGGCTGCTAGTCCTCCTTTCATGCAGAATCTTAAGGTCCTAGCTCATGTCCAAGGCACCAAAGCCAGCTAAAAAGTCAATAATCGATACCTAAAACTTGAATTGTACTACTTCTTACTGGCTATTACATCAACTTAGAAACTTCATCTGTGTTCTACTATGCTGCTTGTAGTGTCTCAGCATACCGCAGTATGCGACATAGCTTTGCAGACGATAAGTACAACCGTTTCAGAGAGAAGAGCGGCCAATGTGACGATCTGGCTTTAAGTCGATTCGATAACAAATGCCGAAAACGGACGAATTTCCCAGGTTTTTACTACATATGAACACTTTTCACATTCTCCCGTGCTACTCGGCTGCTAGTCCTTCTTTCATGCAGAATCTTAAGGTCCTAGCTCATGTCCAAGGCACAAATGCTAGCTAAAAATTCAATAATCGATACCTAAAACTTCAATCTTACTACTTCTTACTGGCTATTACATCAACTTAGAAGCTCCATCTGTGTTCTACTATGGTGATTTTACTGTCTCCGCATACCGCAGCACGCGACATAGCTTTGTAGACGATAAGTACAACCGTTTCAGAGAGAAGAGCGGCCAATGTGACGATCTAACTTTAAGTCGATTCGATAACAAATGACGAAAACGGACGGATTTCTCAGGTTTTTACTACATATGACGACTTTTCACATTCTCCCGTGCAACTCGGCTGCTAGTCCTCCTTTCATGCAGAATCTTAAGGTACTAGCTCATGTCCAAGGTACCAAATCCAGCAAAAAAGTCAATAATCGATACCAAAAACTTGAAGTCTACTACTTCTTACTGGCTATTACATCAACTTAGAAGCTTCAACTGTGTTCTACTATGGTGCTTTTAGTGTCTCCGTATACCGCAGCACGCGACATAGCTTTGCACACGATAAGTACAACCGTTTCAGAGAGAAGAGCGGCCAATGTGACGATCTGGCTCTATGTCGATTCGATAACAAATGACAAAAACGGACAGATTTCTCAGGTTTTTACTACATATGAACACTTTTCACATTCTCCCGTGCAACTCGGCTGCTAGTCCTCCTTTCATGCAGAACCTTAAGGTCCTTGCTCATGTCCAAGGCACCAAAGATAGCTAAAAAGTAAATAATCGATACCTAAAACTTGAATTGGACTACTTCTTACTCGCTATTACATCAACTTAGAAGCTTCATCTGTGTTCTACTATGGTGCTTTTCCTGTTTCCGCCTAAGGCAACACGCGACATAGCTTTGCAGACGATAAGTACAACCGTTTGAGAGAGAAGAGCGGCCAATGTGACGATCTGGCTTTAAGTCGATTCGATAACAAATGACGAAAACGGACGGATTTCTCAGGTTTTTACTTCATATTACACTTTTTACATTCTCCCCTGCAACTCGGCTACTAGTCCTCCTTTCATGCAGAATCTTATGGTCCTAGCTCATGTCCAAGGCACCAAAGCCAGCTAAAAAGTCAAAAATCGATACCTAAAACTTGAATTCTACTACTTCTTACTGGCTATTACATCAACTTAGAAGCTTCATCTGTGTTCTACTATAGTGCTTTTAGTGTCTCCACATACCGCAGCACGCGACATAGCTTTGCAGACGATAAGTACAACTGTTTCAGAGAGAAGAGCGGCCAATGTGACGATCTGGCTTTAAGTCGATTCGATAAGAAATGACGAAAACGGATGGATTTCTAAGGTTTTTACTACATATGAACACTTTTCACATTCTCCCGTGCAACTCGACTGCTAGTCCTCCTTTCATGCAGATTCTTAAGGTCCTAGCTCATGTCCAAGGCACCAAAGCCAGCTAAAAAGTCAATAATCGATACGTAAAACTTGAATTGTACTACTTCTTACTGGCTATTACATCAACTTAGAAGCTTCATCTGTGTTCTACTATGGTGCTTTTAGTGTCTCCGCATACCGCAGCACGCGACATAGCTTTGCAGACGATAAGTACAACCGTTTCAGAGAGAAGAGCGGCCAATGTGACGATCTGGCTTTAAGTCGATTCGATAACAAATGACGAAAACGGACGGATGTCTCAGGTTTTTAATACATATGAACACTTTTCACATTCTCCCGTGCAACTGGGCTGCTAGTCCTCCTTTTATGCAGAATCTTAAAGTCCTAGCTCATGTCCAAGGCACCAAAGCCAGCTAAAAAGTCAATAATCGATACCTAAATCTCTAATTGGTCTACTTCTTACTGGCTATTACATCAACTTAGAAGCTTCATCTGTGTTCTACTATGGTGCTTTTCTGTTTCCGTCTACGGCAACACGCGACATAGCTTTGCAGACGATAAGTACAACCGTTTCTGAGAGCAGAGCGATCAATGTGACGATCTGGCTTTAAGTCGATTCGATAACAAATGACGAAAACGGACGGATTACTCAGGTCTTTACTTCATATGAACACTTTTTACATTCTCCCCTGCAACTCGGCTGCTAGTCCTCCTTTCATGCAGAATCTTAAGGTCCTAGCTCATGTCCAAGGCACCAAAGCCAGCTAAAAAGTCAATAATCGATACCTAAAACTTGAATTGTACTACTTCTTACTGGCTATTACATCAACTTAGAAGCTTCATCTGTGTTCTACTATGGTGCTTGTAGTGTCTCAGCATACCGCAGCATGCGACATAGCTTTGCAGACGATAAGTACAAGCGTTTCAGAGAGAAGAGCGGCCAATGTGACGATCTGGCTTTAAGTCGATTCGATAACAAATGACGAAAACGGACGAATCTCTCAGGTTTTTACTACATATGATCACTTTTCACATTCTCCCGTGCTACTCGGCTGCTAGTCCTCCTTTCATGCAGAATCTTAAGGTCCTAGCTCATGTCCAAGGCACCAAAGCTAGATAAAAAGTCAATAATCGATACCTAAAACTTGAATTGTACTACTTCTTACTGGCTATTACATCAACTTAGAAGCTTCATCTGTGTTCTACTATGCTGCTTGTAGTGTCTCTGCATACCGCAGCATGCGACATAGCTTTGCAGACGATAAGTACAAGCGTTTCAGAGAGAAGAGCGGCCAATAAGAGGATGTGGCTTTAAGTCGATTCGATAACAAATGACGAAAACGGACGAATTTCCCAGGTTTTTACTACATATGAACACTTTTCACATTCTCCCGTGCTACTCGGCTGCTAGTCCTCCTTTCATGCAGAATCTTAAGGTCCTAGCTCATGTCCAAGGCACCAAAGCTAGCTAAAAAGTCAATAATCGATACCTACAACTTGAATTGTACTACTTCTTACTGGCTATTACATCAACTTAGTAGCTCCATCTGTGTTCTACTATGGTGATTTTAGTGTCTCCGCATACCGCAGCACGCGACATAGCTTTGTAGACGATAAGTACAACCGTTTCAGAGAGAAGAGCGGCCAATGTGACGATCTGGCTTTAAGTCGATTCGATAACAAATGTCGAAAACGGACGAATTTCTCAGGTTTTTACTACATATGAACACTTTTCACATTCTCCCGTGCTACTCGGCTGCTAGTCCTACTTTCATGCAGAATCTTAAGGTCCTAGCTCATGTCCAAGGCACCAAAGCCAGCTAAAAAGTCAATAATCGATACCTAAAACTTGAATTGGACTACTTCTTACTCGCTATTACATCAACTTAGAAGCTTCATCTGTGTTCTACTATGGTGCTTTTCCTGTTTCCGCCTACGGCAACACGCGACATAGCTTTGCAGACGATAAGTACAACCGTTTCCGAGAGCAGAGCGGCCAATGTGACGATCTGGCTTTAAGTCGATTCGATAACAAATGACGAAAACGGACGGATGTCTCAGGTTTTTAATACATATGAACACTTTTCACATTCTCCCGTGCAACTGGGCTGCTAGTCCTCCTTTTATGCAGAATCTTAAAGTCCTAGCTCATGTCCAAGGCACCAAAGCCAGCTAAAAAGTCAATAATCGATACCTAAATCTCTAATTGGCCTACTTCTTACTGGCTATTACATCAACTTAGAAGCTTCATCTGTGTTCTACTATGGTGCTTTTCCTGTTTCCGCCTACGGCAACACGCGACATAGCTTTGCAGACGATAAGTACAACCGTTTCAGAGAGAAGAGCGGCCAATGTGACGATCTGGCTTTAAGTCGATTCGATAACAAATGACGAAAACGGACGGATTTCTCAGGTTTTTACTTCATATGAACACTTTTTACATTCTCCCCTGCAACTCGGCTGCTAGTCCTCCTTTCATGCAGAATCTTAAGGTCCTAGCTCATGTCCAAGGCACCAAAAACAGCTAAAAAGTCAATAATCGATACCTAAAACTTGAATTCTACTACTTCTTACTGGCTATTACATCAACTTAGAAGCTTCATCTGTGTTCTACTATAGTGCTTTTAGTGTCTCCACATACCGCAGCACGCGACAATAGCTTTGCAGACGATAAGTACAACTGTTTCAGAGAGAAGAGCGGCCAATGTGACGATCTGGCTTTAAGTCGATTCGATAAGAAATGACGAAAACGGATGGATTTCTAAGGTTTTTACTACATATGAACACTTTTCACATTCTCCCGTGCAACTCGACTGCTAGTCCTCCTTTCATGCAGATTCTTAAGGTCCTAGCTCATGTCCAAGGCACCAAAGCCAGCTAAAAAGTCAATAATCGATACGTAAAAATTGAATTGTACTACTTCTTACTGGCTATTACATCAACTTAGAAGCTTCATCTGTGTTCTACTATGGTGCTTTTAGTGTCTCCGCATACCGCAGCACGCGACATAGCTTTGCAGACGATAAGTACAACCGTTTCAGAGAGAAGAGCGGCCAATGTGACGATCTGGCTTTAAGTCGATTCGATAACAAATGACGAAAACGGACGGATGTCTCAGGTTTTTAATACATATGAACACTTTTCACATTCTCCCGTGCAACTGGGCTGCTAGTCCTCCTTTTATGCAGAATCTTAAAGTCCTAGCTCATGTCCAAGGCACCAAAGCCAGCAAAAAGTCAATAATCGATACCTAAATCTCTAATTGGTCTACTTCTTACTGGCTATTACATCAACTTAGAAGCTTCATCTGTGTTCTACTATGGTGCTTTTCTGTTTCCGTCTACGGCAACACGCGACATAGCTTTGCAGACGATAAGTACAACCGTTTCTGAGAGCAGAGCGACCAATGTGACGATCTGGCTTTAAGTCGATTCGATAACAAATGACGAAAACGGACGGATTACTCAGGTCTTTACTTCATATGAACACTTTTTACAATCTCCCCTGCAACTCGGCTGCAAGTCCTCCTTTCATGCAGAATCTTAAGGTCCTAGCTCATGTCCAAGGCACCAAAGCCAGCTAAAAAGTCAATAATCGATACCTAAAACTTGAATTCTACTACTTCTTACTGGCTATTACATCAACTTAGAAGCTTCATCTGTGTTTTACTATGCTGCTTGTAGTGTCTCAGCATACCGCAGCATGCGACATAGCTTTGCAGACGATAAGTACAAGCGTTTCAGAGAGAAGAGCGGCCAATGTGACGATCTGGCTTTAAGTCGATTCGATAACAAATGACGAAAACGGACGAATTTCTCAGGTTTTTACTACATATGATCACTTTTCACATTCTCCCGTGCTACTCGGCTGCTAGTCCTCCTTTCATGCAGAATCTTAAGGTCCTAGCTCATGTCCAAGGCACCAAAGCTAGATAAAAAGTCAATAATCGATACCTAAAACTTGAATTGTACTACTTCTTACTGGCTATTACATCAACTTAGAAGCTTCATCTGTGTTCTACTATGCTGCTTGTAGTGTCTCTGCATACCGCAGCATGCGACATAGCTTTGCAGACGATAAGTACAACCGTTTCAGAGAGAAGAGCGGCCAATAAGAGGATGTGGCTTTAAGTCGATTCGATAACAAATGACGAAAACGGACGAATTTCCCAGGTTTTTACTACATATGAACACTTTTCACATTCTCCCGTGCTACTCGGCTGCTAGTCCTCCTTTCATGCAGAATCTTAAGGTCCTAGCTCATGTCCAAGGCACCAAAGCTAGCTAAAAAGTCAATAATCGATACCTACAACTTGAATTGTACTACTTCTTACTGGCTATTACATCAACTTAGTAGCTCCATCTGTGTTCTACTATGGTGATTTTAGTGTCTCCGCATACCGCAGCACGCGACATAGCTTTGTAGACGATAAGTACAACCGTTTCAGAGAGAAGAGCGGCCAATGTGACGATCTGGCTTTAAGTCGATTCGATAACAAATGACGAAAACGGACGAATTTCTCAGGTTTTTACTACATATGAACACTTTTCACATTCTCCCGTGCTACTCGGCTGCTAGTCCTACTTTCATGCAGAATCTTAAGGTCCTAGCTCATGTCCAATGCACCAAAGCCAGCTAAAAAGTCAATAATCGATACCTAAAACTTGAATTGGACTACTTCTTACTCGCTATTACATCAACTTAGAAGCTTCATCTGTGTTCTACTATGGTGCTTTTCCTGTTTCCGCCTACGGCAACACGCGACATAGCTTTTTAGACGATAAGTACAACCGTTTCCGAGAGCAGAGCGGCCAATGTGACGATCTGTCTTTAAGTCGATTCGATAACAAATGACGAAAACGGACAGATTTCTCAGGTTTTTACTACATATGAACACTTTTCACATTTTCCCCTGCAACTCGGCTGCTACTCCTCCTTTCATGCAGAATCTTAAGGTCCTAGCTCATGTCCAAGGCACCAAAGCCAGCTAAAAAGTCAATAATCGATACCAAAAACTTGAATTGTACTACTTCTTACTGGCTATTACATCAGCTTAGAAGCTTCATCTGTGTTCTACTATTTTGCTTTTAGTGTCTCCACATACCGCAGCACATGACATAGCTTTGTAGACGATAAGTACAACCGTTTCAGATAGAAGAGCGGCCAATGTGACGATCTGACTTAAAGTCGATTCGATAACAAATGACGAAAACGGACGGATTTCTCAGGTTTTTACTACATATGAACACTTTTCACATTCTCCCGTGCAACTCGGCTGCTAGTCCTCCTTTCATGCAGAATCTTAAGGTCCTAGCTCATGTCCAAGGCACCAAAGCCAGCTAAAAAGTCAATAATCGATACAAAAAACTTGAATTCTACTACTTCGTACTGGCTATTACATCAACTTAGAAGCTTCATCTGTGTTCTACTATAGTGCTTTTAGTGTCTCCACATACCGCAGCACGCGACATAGCTTTGCAGACGATAAGTACAACCGTTTCAGAGAGAAGAGCGGCCAATGTGACGATCTGGCTTTAAGTCGATTCGATAACAAATGACGAAAACGGACGGATGTCTCAGGTTTTTAATACATATGAACACTTTTCACATTCTCCCGTGCAACTGGGCTGCTAGTCCTCCTTTTAAGCAGAATCTTAAAGTCCTAGCTCATGTCCAAGGCACCAAAGCCAGCTAAAAAGTCAATAATCGATATCTAAAACTTGAATTGTACTACATCTTACTGGCTATTTCATCAACTTAGAAGCTTCATCTGTGTTTTACTATGCTGCTTGTAGTGTCTCAGCATACCGCAGCATGCGACATAGCTTTGCAGACTATAAGTACAAGCGTTTCAGAGAGAAGAGCGGCCAATGTGACGATCTGGCTTTAAGTCGATTCGATAACAAATGACGAAAACGGACGAATTTCTCAGGTTTTTACTACATATGATCACTTTTCACATTCTCCCGTGCTACTCGGCTGCTAGTCCTCCTTTCATGCAGAATCTTAAGGTCCTAGCTCATGTCCAAGGCACCAAAGCTAGCTAAAAAGTCAATAATCGATACCTAAAACTTGAATTGTACTACTTCTTAGTGGCCATTACATCAACTTAGAAGCTTCATCTGTGTTCTACTATGCTGCTTGTAGTGTCTCAGCATACCGCAGCATGCGACATAGCTTTGCAGACGATAAGTACAAGCGTTTCAGAGAGAAGAGCGGCCAATAAGAGGATGTGGCTTTAAGTCGATTCGATAACAAATGACGAAAACGGACGAATTTCCCAGGTTTTTACTACATATGAACACTTTTCACATTCTCCCGTGCTACTCGGCTGCTAGTCCTCCTTTCATGCAGAATCTTAAGGTCCTAGCTCATGTCCAAGGCACCAAAGCCAGCTAAAAAGTCAATAATCGATACCTAAAACTTGAATTGGACTACTTCTTACTAGCTATTACATCAACTTAGAAGCTTCATCTGTGTTCTACTATGGTGCTTTTCCTGTTTCCGCCTACGGCAACACGCGACATAGCTTTGCAGACGATAAGTACAACCGTTTCCGAAAGCAGAGCGGCCAATGTGACGATCTGTCTTTAAGTCGATTCGATAACAAATGACGAAAACGGACAGATTTCTCAGGTTTTTACTACATATGAACACTTTTCACATTTTCCCCTGCAACTCGGCTGCTACTCCTCCTTTCATGCAGAATCTTAAGGTCCTAGCTCATGTCCAAGGCACCAAAGCCAGCTAAAAAGTCAATAATCGATACCTAAAACTTGAATTGTACTACTTCTTACTGGCTATTACATCAGCTTAGAAGCTTCATCTGTGTTCTACTATTTTGCTTTTAGTGTCTCCACATACCGCAGCACATGACATAGCTTTGTAGACGATAAGTACAACCGTTTCAGATAGAAGAGCGGCCAATGTGACGATCTGACTTAAAGTCGATTCGATAACAAATGACGAAAACGGACGGATTTCTCAGGTTTTTACTACATATGAACACTTTTCACATTCTCCCGTGCAACTCGGCTGCTAGTCCTCCTTTCATGCAGAATCTTAAGGTCCTAGCTCATGTCCAAGGCACCAAAGCCAGCTAAAAAGTCAATAATCGATACCTAAAACTTGAATTCTACTACTTCTTACTGGGTATTACATCAACTTAGAAGCTTAATCATTGTTCTACTATGGTGCTTTTAGTGTCTCCGCATACCGCAGCACGCGACATAGCTTTGCAGACGATAAGTACAACCGTTTCAGAGAGAAGAGCGGCCAATGTGACGATCTGGCTGTAAGTCGATTCGATAACAAATGACGAAAACGGATGGATTTCTAAGGTTTTTACTACATATGAACACTTTTCACATTCTCCCGTGCAACTCGGCTGCTAGTCCTCCTTTCATGCAGAATATTAAGGTACTAGCTCATGTCCAAGGCACCAAAGCCAGCTAAAAAGTCAATAATCGATACGTAAAACTTGAATTGTACTACTTCTTACTGGCTATTACATCAACTTAGAAGCTTCATCTGTGTTCTACTATGGTGCTTTTAATGTCTCCGCATACCGCAGCACGCGACATAGCTTTGCAGACGATAAGTACAACCGTTTCAGAGAGAAGAGCGGCCAATGTGACGATCTGGCTTTAAGTCGATTCGATAACAAATGACGAAAACGGACGGATGTCTCAGGTTTTTAATACATATGAACACTTTTCACATTCTCCCGTGCAACTGGGCTGCTAGTCCTCCTTTTATGCAGAATCTTAAAGTCCTAGCTCATGTCCAAGGCACCAAAGCCAGCTAAAAAGTCAATAATCGATACCTAAATCTCTAATTGGACTACTTCTTACTGGCTATTACATCAACTTAGAAGCTTCATCTGTGTTCTACTATGGTGCTTTTCTGTTTCCGTCTACGGCAACACGCGACATAGCTTTGCTGACGATAAGTACAACCGTTTCTGAGAGCAGAGCGACCAATGTGACGATCTGGCTTTAAGTCGATTCGATAACAAATGACGAAAACGGACGGATTACTCAGGTCTTTACTTCATATGAACACTTTTCACATTCTCCCGTGCTACTCGGCTGCTAGTCCTCCTTTCATGCTGAATCTTAAGGTCCTAGCTCATGTCCAAGGCACCAAAGCTAGCTAAAAAGTCAATAATCAATACCTAAAACTTGAATTGTACTACTTCTTACTGACTATTACATCAACATAGAAGCTTCATCTGTGTTCTACTATTTTGCTTTTAGTGTCTCCACATACCGCAGCACATGACATAGCTTTGTAGACGATAAGTACAACCGTTTCAGATAGAAGAGCGGCCAATGTGACGATCTGACTTAAAGTCGATTCGATAACAAATGACGAAAACGGACGGATTTCTCAGGTTTTTACTACATATGAACACTTTTCACATTCTCCCGTGCAACTCGGCTGCTAGTCCTCCTTTCATGCAGAATCTTAAGGTCCTAGCTCATGTCCAAGGCACCAAAGCCAGCTAAAAATTCAATAATCGATACCTAAAACTTGAATTGTACTACTTCTTACTGGCTATTACATCAACTTAGAAACTTCATCTGTGTTCTACTATGCTGCTTGTAGTGTCTCAGCATACCGCAGTATGCGACATAGCTTTGCAGACGATAAGTACAACCGTTTCAGAGAGAAGAGCGGCCAATGTGACGATCTGGCTTTAAGTCGATTCGATAACAAATGACGAAAACGGACGGATTTCTCAGGTTTTTACTTCATATGAACACTTTTTACATTCTCCCCTGCAACTCGGCTGCTAGTCCTCCTTTCATGCAGAATCTTAAGGTCCTAGCTCATGTCCAAGGGACCAAAGCCAGCTAAAAATCAATAATCGATACCTAAAACTTGAATTCTACTACTTCTTACTGGCTATTACATCAACTTAGAAGCTTCATCTGTGTTCTACTATAGTGCTTTTAGTGTCTCCACATACCGCAGCACGCGACATAGCTTTGCAGACGATAAGTACAACTGTTTCAGAGAGAAGAGCGGCCAATGTGACGATCTGGCTTTAAGTCGATTCGATAACAAATGACGAAAACGGATGGATTTCTAAGGTTTTTACTACATATGAACACTTTTCACATTCTCCCGTGCAACTCGGCTGCTAGTCCTCCTTTCATGCAGAATCTTAAGGTCCTAGCTCATGTCCAAGGCACCAAAGCCAGCAAAAAAGTCAATAATCGATACGTAAAACTTGAATTGTACTACTTCTTACTGGCTATTACATCAACTTAGAAGCTTCATCTGTGTTCTACTATGGTGCTTTTAGTGTCTCCGCATACCGCAGCACGCGACATAGCTTTGCAGACGATAAGTACAACCGTTTCAGAGAGAAGAGCGGCCAATGTGACGATCTGGCTTTAAGTCGATTCGATAACAAATGACGAAAACGGACGGATGTCTCAGGTTTTTAATACATATGAACACTTTTCACATTCTCCCGTGCAACTGGGCTGCTAGTCCTCCTTTTATGCAGAATCTTAAAGTCCTAGCTCATGTCCAAGGCACCAAAGCCAGCTAAAAAGTCAATAATCGATACCAAAATCTCTAATTGGTCTACTTGTTACTGGCTATTACATCAACTTAGAAGCTTCATCTGTGTTCTACTATGGTGCTTTTCTGTTTCCGTCTACGGCAACACGCGACATAGCTTTGCAGACGATAAGTACAACCGTTTCTGAGAGCAGAGCGACCAATGTGACGATCTGGCTTTAAGTCGATTCGATAACAAATGACGAAAACGGACGGATTACTCAGGTCTTTACTTCATATGAACACTTTTTACATTCTCCCCTGCAACTCGGCTGCTAGTCCTCCTTTCATGCAGAATCTTAAGGTCCTAGCTCATGTCCAAGGCACCAAAGCCAGCTAAAAAGTCAATAATCAATACCTAAAACTTGAATTGTACTACTTCTTACTGACTATTACATCAACATAGAAGCTTCATCTGTGTTCTACTATGCTGCTTTTAGTGTCTCAGCATACCGCAGCATGCGACATAGCTTTGCAGACAATAAGTACAAGCGTTTCATAGAGAAGAGCGGCCAATGTGACGATCTGGCTTTAAGTCGATTCCATAACAAATGACGAAAACGGACGAATTTCTCAGGTTTTTACTACATATGAACACTTTTCACATTCTCCCGTGCTACTCGGCCGCTAGTCCTCCTTTCATGCAGAATCTTAAGGTCCTAGCTCATGTCCAAGGCACCAAAGCTAGCTAAAAAGTCAACAACCTATACCTAAAACTTGAATTGTACTACTTCTTACTGGCTATTACATCAACTTAGAAACTTCATCTGTGTTCTACTATGCTGCTTGTAGTGTCTCAGCATACCGCAGTATGCGACATAGCTTTGCAGACGGTAAGTACAACCGTTTCAGAGAGAAGAGCGGCCAATGTGACGATCTGGCTTTAAGTCGATTCGATAACAAATGACGAAAACGGACGAATTTCCCAGGTTTTTACTATATATGAATACTTTTCACATTCTCCCGTGCTACTCGGCTGCTAGTCCGCCTTTCATGCAGAATCTTAATTTCCTAGCTCATGTCCAAGGCACCAATGCTAGCTAAAAAGTCAATAGTCGATACCTTAAACTTGAATTTTACTACTTCTTACTGGCTATTACATCAACTTAGAAGCTCCACCTGTGTTCTACTATGATGATTTTAGTGTCTCCGCATACCGCAGCACGCGACATAGCTTTGTAGACGATAAGTACAACCGTTTCAGAGAGAAGAGCGGCCAATGTGACGATCTAACTTTATGTCGATTCGATAACAAATGACGAAAACGGTCGGATTTCTCAGGTTTTTACTACATATAAAGACTTTTCACATTCTCCCGTGCAACTCGGCTGCTAGTCCTCCTTGCATGCAGAATCTTAAGGTACTAGCTCATGTCCAAGGTACCAAATCCAGCAAAAAAGTCAATAATCGATACCAAAAACTTGAAGTCTACTACTTCTTACTGGCTATTACATCAACTTAGAAGCTTCATCTGTGTTTTACTATGCTGCTTGTAGTGTCTCAGCATACCGCAGCATGCGACATAGCTTTGCAGACGATAAGTACAAGCGTTTCAGAGAGAAGAGCGGCCAATGTGACGATCTGGCTTTAAGTCGATTCGATAACAAATGACGAAAACGGACGAATTTCTCAGGTTTTTACTACATATGATCACTTTTCACATTCTCCCGTGCTACTCGGCTGCTAGTCCTCCTTTCATGCAGAATCTTAAGGTCCTAGCTCATGTCCAAGGCACCAAAGCTAGATAAAAAGTCAATAATCGATACCTAAAACTTGAATTGTACTACTTCTTACTGGCTATTACATCAACTTAGAAGCTTCATCTGTGTTCTACTATGCTGCTTGTAGTGTCTCTGCATACCGCAGCATGCGACATAGCTTTGCAGACGATAAGTACAACCGTTTCAGAGAGAAGAGCGGCCAATAAGAGGATGTGGCTTTAAGTCGATTCGATAACAAATGACGAAAACGGACGAATTTCCCAGGTTTTTACTACATATGAACACTTTTCACATTCTCCCGTGCTACTCGGCTGCTAGTCCTCCTTTCATGCAGAATCTTAAGGTCCTAGCTCATGTCCAAGGCACCAAAGCTAGCTAAAAAGTCAATAATCGATACCTACAACTTGAATTGTACTACTTCTTACTGGCTATTACATCAACTTAGTAGCTCCATCTGTGTTCTACTATGGTGATTTTAGTGTCTCCGCATACCGCAGCACGCGACATAGCTTTGTAGACGATAAGTACAACCGTTTCAGAGAGAAGAGCGGCCAATGTGACGATCTGGCTTTAAGTCGATTCGATAACAAATGACGAAAACGGACGAATTTCTCAGGTTTTTACTACATATGAACACTTTTCACATTCTCCCGTGCTACTCGGCTGCTAGTCCTACTTTCATGCAGAATCTTAAGGTCCTAGCTCATGTCCAATGCACCAAAGCCAGCTAAAAAGTCAATAATCGATACCTAAAACTTGAATTGGACTACTTCTTACTCGCTATTACATCAACTTAGAAGCTTCATCTGTGTTCTACTATGGTGCTTTTCCTGTTTCCGCCTACGGCAACACGCGACATAGCTTTTTAGACGATAAGTACAACCGTTTCCGAGAGCAGAGCGGCCAATGTGACGATCTGTCTTTAAGTCGATTCGATAACAAATGACGAAAACGGACAGATTTCTCAGGTTTTTACTACATATGAACACTTTTCACATTTTCCCCTGCAACTCGGCTGCTACTCCTCCTTTCATGCAGAATCTTAAGGTCCTAGCTCATGTCCAAGGCACCAAAGCCAGCTAAAAAGTCAATAATCGATACCAAAAACTTGAATTGTACTACTTCTTACTGGCTATTACATCAGCTTAGAAGCTTCATCTGTGTTCTACTATTTTGCTTTTAATGTCTCCACATACCGCAGCACATGACATAGCTTTGTAGACGATAAGTACAACCGTTTCAGATAGAAGAGCGGCCAATGTGACGATGTGACTTAAAGTCGATTCGATAACAAATGACGAAAACCGACGGATTTCTCAGGTTTTTACTACATATGAACACTTTTCACATTCTCCCGTGCAACTCGGCTGCTAGTCCTCCTTTCATGCAGAATCTTAAGGTCCTAGCTCATGTCCAAGGCACCAAAGCCAGCTAAAAAGTCAATAATCGATACAAAAAACTTGAATTCTACTACTTCGTACTGGCTATTACATCAACTTAGAAGCTTCATCTGTGTTCTACTATAGTGCTTTTAGTGTCTCCACATACCGCAGCACGCGACATAGCTTTGCAGACGATAAGTACAACCGTTTCAGAGAGAAGAGCGGCCAATGTGACGATCTGGCTTTAAGTCGATTCGATAACAAATGACGAAAACGGACGGATGTCTCAGGTTTTTAATACATATGAACACTTTTCACATTCTCCCGTGCAACTGGGCTGCTAGTCCTCCTTTTAAGCAGAATCTTAAAGTCCTAGCTCATGTCCAAGGCACCAAAGCCAGCTAAAAAGTCAATAATCGATATCTAAAACTTGAATTGTACTACATCTTACTGGCTATTTCATCAACTTAGAAGCTTCATCTGTGTTTTACTATGCTGCTTGTAGTGTCTCAGCATACCGCAGCATGCGACATAGCTTTGCAGACTATAAGTACAAGCGTTTCAGAGAGAAGAGCGGCCAATGTGACGATCTGGCTTTAAGTCGATTCGATAACAAATGACGAAAACGGACGAATTTCTCAGGTTTTTACTACATATGATCACTTTTCACATTCTCCCGTGCTACTCGGCTGCTAGTCCTCCTTTCATGCAGAATCTTAAGGTCCTAGCTCATGTCCAAGGCACCAAAGCTAGCTAAAAAGTCAATAATCGATACCTAAAACTTGAATTGTACTACTTCTTAGTGGCCATTACATCAACTTAGAAGCTTCATCTGTGTTCTACTATGCTGCTTGTAGTGTCTCAGCATACCGCAGCATGCGACATAGCTTTGCAGACGATAAGTACAAGCGTTTCAGAGAGAAGAGCGGCCAATAAGAGGATGTGGCTTTAAGTCGATTCGATAACAAATGACGAAAACGGACGAATTTCCCAGGTTTTTACTACATATGAACACTTTTCACATTCTCCCGTGCTACTCGGCTGCTAGTCCTCCTTTCATGCAGAATCTTAAGGTCCTAGCTCATGTCCAAGGCACCAAAGCCAGCTAAAAAGTCAATAATCGATACCTAAAACTTGAATTGGACTACTTCTTACTAGCTATTACATCAACTTAGAAGCTTCATCTGTGTTCTACTATGGTGCTTTTCCTGTTTCCGCCTACGGCAACACGCGACATAGCTTTGCAGACGATAAGTACAACCGTTTCCGAAAGCAGAGCGGCCAATGTGACGATCTGTCTTTAAGTCGATTCGATAACAAATGACGAAAACGGACAGATTTCTCAGGTTTTTACTACATATGAACACTTTTCACATTTTCCCCTGCAACTCGGCTGCTACTCCTCCTTTCATGCAGAATCTTAAGGTCCTAGCTCATGTCCAAGGCACCAAAGCCAGCTAAAAAGTCAATAATCGATACCTAAAACTTGAATTGTACTACTTCTTACTGGCTATTACATCAGCTTAGAAGCTTCATCTGTGTTCTACTATTTTGCTTTTAGTGTCTCCACATACCGCAGCACATGACATAGCTTTGTAGACGATAAGTACAACCGTTTCAGATAGAAGAGCGGCCAATGTGACGATCTGACTTAAAGTCGATTCGATAACAAATGACGAAAACGGACGGATTTCTCAGGTTTTTACTACATATGAACACTTTTCACATTCTCCCGTGCAACTCGGCTGCTAGTCCTCCTTTCATGCAGAATCTTAAGGTCCTAGCTCATGTCCAAGGCACCAAAGCCAGCTAAAAAGTCAATAATCGATACCTAAAACTTGAATTCTACTACTTCTTACTGGGTATTACATCAACTTAGAAGCTTAATCATTGTTCTACTATGGTGCTTTTAGTGTCTCCGCATACCGCAGCACGCGACATAGCTTTGCAGACGATAAGTACAACCGTTTCAGAGAGAAGAGCGGCCAATGTGACGATCTGGCTGTAAGTCGATTCGATAACAAATGACGAAAACGGATGGATTTCTAAGGTTTTTACTACATATGAACACTTTTCACATTCTCCCGTGCAACTCGGCTGCTAGTCCTCCTTTCATGCAGAATATTAAGGTACTAGCTCATGTCCAAGGCACCAAAGCCAGCTAAAAAGTCAATAATCGATACGTAAAACTTGAATTATACTACTTCTTACTGGCTATTACATCAACTTAGAAGCTTCATCTGTGTTCTACTATGGTGCTTTTAGTGTCTCCGCATACCGCAGCACGCGACATAGCTTTGCAGACGATAAGTACAACCGTTTCAGAGAGAAGAGCGGCCAATGTGACGATCTGGCTTTAAGTCGATTCGATAACAAATGACGAAAACGGACGGATGTCTCAGGTTTTTAATACATATGAACACTTTTCACATTCTCCCGTGCAACTGGGCTGCTAGTCCTCCTTTTATGCAGAATCTTAAAGTCCTAGCTCATGTCCAAGGCACCAAAGCCAGCTAAAAAGTCAATAATCGATACCTAAATCTCTAATTGGACTACTTCTTACTGGCTATTACATCAACTTAGAAGCTTCATCTGTGTTCTACTATGGTGCTTTTCTGTTTCCGTCTACGGCAACACGCGACATAGCTTTGCTGACGATAAGTACAACCGTTTCTGAGAGCAGAGCGACCAATGTGACGATCTGGCTTTAAGTCGATTCGATAACAAATGACGAAAACGGACGGATTACTCAGGTCTTTACTTCATATGAACACTTTTCACATTCTCCCGTGCTACTCGGCTGCTAGTCCTCCTTTCATGCTGAATCTTAAGGTCCTAGCTCATGTCCAAGGCACCAAAGCTAGCTAAAAAGTCAATAATCAATACCTAAAACTTGAATTGTACTACTTCTTACTGACTATTACATCAACATAGAAGCTTCATCTGTGTTCTACTATTTTGCTTTTAGTGTCTCCACATACCGCAGCACATGACATAGCTTTGTAGACGATAAGTACAACCGTTTCAGATAGAAGAGCGGCCAATGTGACGATCTGACTTAAAGTCGATTCGATAACAAATGACGAAAACGGACGGATTTCTCAGGTTTTTACTACATATGAACACTTTTCACATTCTCCCGTGCAACTCGGCTGCTAGTCCTCCTTTCATGCAGAATCTTAAGGTCCTAGCTCATGTCCAAGGCACCAAAGCCAGCTAAAAAGTCAATAATCGATACCTAAAACTTGAATTGTACTACTTCTTACTGGCTATTACATCAACTTAGAAACTTCATCTGTGTTCTACTATGCTGCTTGTAGTGTCTCAGCATACCGCAGTATGCGACATAGCTTTGCAGACGATAAGTACAACCGTTTCAGAGAGAAGAGCGGCCAATGTGACGATCTGGCTTTAAGTCGATTCGATAACAAATGACAAAAACGGACGGATTTCTCAGGTTTTTACTTCATATGAACACTTTTTACATTCTCCCCTGCAACTCGGCTGCTAGTCCTCCTTTCATGCAGAATCTTAAGGTCCTAGCTCATGTCCAAGGGACCAAAGCCAGCTAAAAATCAATAATCGATACCTAAAACTTGAATTCTACTACTTCTTACTGGCTATTACATCAACTTAGAAGCTTCATCTGTGTTCTACTATAGTGCTTTTAGTGTCTCCACATACCGCAGCACGCGACATAGCTTTGCAGACGATAAGTACAACTGTTTCAGAGAGAAGAGCGGCCAATGTGACGATCTGGCTTTAAGTCGATTCGATAACAAATGACGAAAACGGATGGATTTCTAAGGTTTTTACTACATATGAACACTTTTCACATTCTCCCGTGCAACTCGGCTGCTAGTCCTCCTTTCATGCAGAATCTTAAGGTCCTAGCTCATGTCCAAGGCACCAAAGCCAGCAAAAAAGTCAATAATCGATACGTAAAACTTGAATTGTACTACTTCTTACTGGCTATTACATCAACTTAGAAGCTTCATCTGTGTTCTACTATGGTGCTTTTAGTGTCTCCGCATACCGCAGCACGCGACATAGCTTTGCAGACGATAAGTACAACCGTTTCAGAGAGAAGAGCGGCCAATGTGACGATCTGGCTTTAAGTCGATTCGATAACAAATGACGAAAACGGACGGATGTCTCAGGTTTTTAATACATATGAACACTTTTCACATTCTCCCGTGCAACTGGGCTGCTAGTCCTCCTTTTATGCAGAATCTTAAAGTCCTAGCTCATGTCCAAGGCACCAAAGCCAGCTAAAAAGTCAATAATCGATACCAAAATCTCTAATTGGTCTACTTGTTACTGGCTATTACATCAACTTAGAAGCTTCATCTGTGTTCTACTATGGTGCTTTTCTGTTTCCGTCTACGGCAACACGCGACATAGCTTTGCAGACGATAAGTACAACCGTTTCTGAGAGCAGAGCGACCAATGTGACGATCTGGCTTTAAGTCGATTCGATAACAAATGACGAAAACGGACGGATTACTCAGGTCTTTACTTCATATGAACACTTTTTACATTCTCCCCTGCAACTCGGCTGCTAGTCCTCCTTTCATGCAGAATCTTAAGGTCCTAGCTCATGTCCAAGGCACCAAAGCCAGCTAAAAAGTCAATAATCAATACCTAAAACTTGAATTGTACTACTTCTTACTGACTATTACATCAACATAGAAGCTTCATCTGTGTTCTACTATGCTGCTTTTAGTGTCTCAGCATACCGCAGCATGCGACATAGCTTTGCAGACAATAAGTACAAGCGTTTCAGAGAGAAGAGCGGCCAATGTGACGATCTGGCTTTAAGTCGATTCGATAACAAATGACGAAAACGGACGAATTTCCCAGGTTTTTACTATATATGAATACTTTTCACATTCTCCCGTGCTACTCGGCTGCTAGTCCGCCTTTCATGCAGAATCTTAATTTCCTAGCTCATGTCCAAGGCACCAATGCTAGCTAAAAAGTCAATAGTCGATACCTTAAACTTGAATTTTACTACTTCTTACTGGCTATTACATCAACTTAGAAGCTCCACCTGTGTTCTACTATGATGATTTTAGTGTCTCCGCATACCGCAGCACGCGACATAGCTTTGTAGACGATAAGTACAACCGTTTCAGAGAGAAGAGCGGCCAATGTGACGATCTAACTTTATGTCGATTCGATAACAAATGACGAAAACGGTCGGATTTCTCAGGTTTTTACTACATATAAAGACTTTTCACATTCTCCCGTGCAACTCGGCTGCTAGTCCTCCTTGCATGCAGAATCTTAAGGTACTAGCTCATGTCCAAGGTACCAAATCCAGCAAAAAAGTCAATAATCGATACCAAAAACTTGAAGTCTACTACTTCTTACTGGCTATTACATCAACTTAGAAGCTTCATCTGTGTTCTACTATGGTGCTTTTAGTGTCTCCACATACCGCAGCACGCGACATAGCTTTGCAGACGATAAGTACAACCGTTTCAGAGAGAAGAGCGGCCAATGTGACGATCTGGCTTTAAGTCGATTCGATAACAAATGACGAAAACGGACGGATTTCTCAGGTTTTTACTTCATATGAACACTTTTTACATTCTCTTCTGCAACTCGGCTGCTAGTACTCCTTTCATGCAGAATCTTAAGGCCCTAGCTCATGTCCAAGGCACCAAAGCCAGCTAAAAAGTCAATAATCGATACCTAAAACTTGAATTGTACTACTTCTTACTGGCTATTACATCAACTTAGAAGCTTCATCTGTGTTCTACTTTGGTGATTTTAGTGTTTCCACATACCGCAGCACGCGACATAGCTTTGCAGACGATAAGTACAAGCGTTTCAGAGAGAAGAGCGGCCAATGTGACGATGTGGCTTTAAGTCGATTCGATAACAAATGACGAAAACGGACCGATTTCTCAGGTTTTTACTACATATGAACACTTTTCACATTCTCCCTTGCAACTCGGCTGCTAGTCCTCCTTTCATGCAGAATCTTAAGGTCCTAGCTCATGTCCAAGGCAACAAAGCCAGTTAAAAAGTCAATAATCAATACCTAAAACTTGAATTGTACTACTTCTTCCTGGCTATTACATCAACTTAGAAGCTTCATCTGTGTTCTACTACGGTGCTTTTAGCTTCTCCGCATACCGCAGCACGCGACATAGTTTTGCAGACGATAAGTACAACCGTTTCAGAGAGAAGAGCGGCCAATGTGACGATCTAGCTTTAAGTTGATTCGATAACAAATGACGAAAATAGACGGATTTCTCAGGTTTTTACTACATATGAACACTTTTCACATACTCCCGTGCAACGCGGCCGCTAGTCCTCGTTTCATGCAGAATCATAAGGTCCTAGCTCATGTCCAAGGCACCAAAGCCAGCTAAAAAGTCAATAGTCGATACCTAAAACTTGAATTGTACTACTTCTTCCTGGCTATTACGTCAAATTAGAAGCTTCATCTGTGTTCTACTATGGTGCCTTTATTGTCTCCGCATACCGCAGCATGCGACATAGCTTTGCAGACGATAAGTACAACCGTTTCAGAGAGAAGAGCGGCCAATGTGACGATCTGGCTTTAAGTCGATTCGATAACAAATGACGAAAACGGACGAATTTCTTAGGTTTTTACTACATATGAACACTTTTCACATTCTCCCGTGCAACTCGGCTGCTAGTCCTCCTTTCATGCAGAATCATAAGGTCCTAGCTCATGTCTAAGGCACCAAAGCTAGCTAAACGTCAATAATCGATACCTAAAACTTGAATTGTACTACTTCTTACTGGCTATTACATCAACTTAGAAGCTTCATCTGTGTTCTACTATGGTGCTTTTATTGTCTCCGCATACCGCAGCATGCGAAATAGCTTTGCAGACGATAAGTACAACCGTTTCAGAGAGAAGAGCGGCCAATGTGACGATCTGGCTTTAAGTCGATTCGATAACAAATGACGAAAACGGACGAATTTCTTAGGTTTTTACTACATATGAACACTTTTCACATTCTCCCGTGCAACTCGGCTGCTAGTCCTCCTTTCATGCAGAATCTTAAGGTCCTAGCTCATGTCCAAGGCAACAAAGCCAGTTAAAAAGTCAATAATCAATACCTAAAACTTGAATTGTACTACTTCTTCCTGGCTATTACATCAACTTAGAAGCTTCATCTGTGTTCTACTACGGTGCTTTTAGCTTCTCCGCATACCGCAGCACGCGACATAGTTTTGCAGACGATAAGTACAACCGTTTCAGAGTGAAGAGCGGCTAATGTGACGATCTGGCTTTAAGACGATTCGATAACAAATGACGAAAACGGACGGATTTCTCGGGTTTTTACTACTTATGAACACTTTTCACATTCTCCCATGCAAATCGGCTGCTATTCCTCCTTTCATGCAGAATGTTAAGGTCCTAGCTCATGTCCAAGGCACCAAAGCCAGCTAAAAAGTCAATAGTCGATACCTAAAACTTGAATTGTACTACTTCTTCCTGGCTATTACGTCAAATTAGAAGCTTCATCTGTGTTCTACTATGGTGCTTTTATTGTCTCCGCATACCGCAGCATGCGAAATAGCTTTGCAGACGATAAGTACAACCGTTTCAGAGAGAAGAGCGGCCAATGTGACGATCTGGCTTTAAGTCGATTCGATAACAAATGACGAAAACGGACGAGTTTCTTAGGTTTTTACTACATATGAACACTTTTCACATTCTCCCGTGCAACTCGGCTGCTAGTCCTCCTTTCATGCAGAATCTTAAGGTCCTAGCTCATGTCCAAGGCACCAAAGCCAGCTAAAAAGTCAATAATCAATACCTAAAACTTGAATTGTACTACTTCTTACTGGCTATTACATCAACTTAGAAGCTTCATCTGTGTTCTACTATGCTGCTTGTAGTGTCTCAGCATACCGCAGCATGCGACATAGCTTTGCAGACGATAAGTACAAGCGTTTCAGAGAGAAGAGCGGCCCATGTGACGATCTGGCTTTAAGTCCATTCGAAAACAAATGACGAAAACGGACGGATTTCTCAGGTTTTTACTACATATGAACACTTTCCACATTCTCCCGTGCAACTCGGCTGATAGTCCTCCTTCATGCAAAATCTTAATTTCCTAGAACGTGTCCAAGGCACCAAAGAAGGGTAAAAAGTCATTAACTGATACCTAAAACTTTAATTGTACTACTTCTTACTGGCTATTACATCAACTTAGAAGCTTCATCTAGGTTCTACTATGGTGCTTTTAGTGTGTCCGCATACCGCAGCACGCGACATAGCTTTGCAGACGATAAGTACAACTTTTTCAGAGAGAAGAGCGGCCAATGTGACGATCTGGCTTTAAGTCGATTCGATAACAAATGACGAAAACGGACGGATGTCTCAGGTTTTTACTGCATATGAACACTTTTCACATTCTTCCGTGCAACTCGGCTGCTAGTCCTCCTTACATGCAGAATCTTAAGGTCCTAGCTCATGTCCAAGGCACCAAAGCCAGCTAAAAATTCAATATTCACTACCTAAAACTTGAATTGTACTACTTCTTACTGGCTATTACATCAACTTAGAAGCTTGATCTGTGTTCTACTATGGTGCTTTTAGTGTCTCAGCATACCGCAGCACGCGACATAGCTTTGCAGACGATAAGTACAACCGTTTCAGAGAGAAGAGCGGCCAATGTGACGATCTGGCTTTAAGTCGATTCGATAACAAATCACGAAAACGGACGGATTTCTCAGGTTTTTACTACATATGAACACTTTTCACATTCTCCCGTGCAACTCGGCTGCTAGTCCTCCTTTCATGCAGAATCATAAGGTCCTAGCTCATGTCCAAGGCACCAAAGCTAGCTAAAAAGTCAATAATCGATACCTAAAACTTGAATTGTACTACTTCTTACTGGCTATTACATCAACTTAGAAGCTTGATCTGTGTTCTACTATGGTGCTTTTAGTGTCTCCGCATACCGCAGCACGCGACATAGCTTTGCAGACGATAAGTGCAACCGTTTCAGAGAGAAGAGCGGCCAATGTGACGATCTGGCTTTAAGTCGATTCGATAACAAATGACGAAAACGGACGAATTTCTTATGTTTTTACTACATATGAAAACTTTTCACATTCCCCCGTGCAACTCGGCTGCTAGTCCTCCTTTCATGCAGATTCTTAAGGTCCTAGCTCATGTCCAAGGCACCAAAGCCAGCTAAAAAGTCAATAATCGATACCTAAATCTCTAATTGGACTACTTCTTACTGGCTATTACATCAACTTAGAAGTTTCATCTGTGTTCTGCTATGGTGCTTTTCCTGTTTCCGCCTGCGGCAACACGCGACATAGCTTTGCAGACGATAAGTACAACCGTATCAGAGAGAAGAGCGGCCAATGTGACGATCTGGCTTTAAGTCGATTCGATAACAAATGACGAATACGGACCGATTTCTCAGGTTTTTACTACATATGAACACTTTTCACATTCTCCCGTGCAACTCGGCTACTAGTCCTCCTTTATTGCAGAATCTTAAGGTCCTAGCTCATGTCCAAGGCACCAAAGCCAGCTAAAAAGTCAATAATCGATACCTAAATCTTGAATTGGACTACTTCTTACTCGCTATTACATCAACTTAGATGCTTCATCTGTGTTCTACTATGGTGATTTTAGTGTCTCCGCACACCGCAGCACGCGACATAGCTTAGTAGACGATAAGTACAACCGTTTCAGAGAGAAGAGCGGCCAATGTGACGATCTGGCTTTAAGTCGATTCGATAACAAATGACGAAAACGGACGGAGTTCTCAGGTTTTTACTACATATGAACACTTTTCACATTCTCCCGTGCAACTCGGCTGCTAGTCCTCCTTTAATGCAGAATCTTAAGGTCCTAGCTCATGTCCAAGGCACCAGAGCCAACTAAAAAGTCAATAATCGATACCTAAAACTTGAATTCTACTACTTCTTACTGGCTATTACATCAACTTAGAAGCTTCATCTGTGTTCTCCTATGGTGCTTTTAGTGTCTCCACATACCGCAGCACGCGACATGGCGTTGCAGACGATAAGTACAACCGTTTCAGAGAGAATAGCGGTCAATAAGACGATCTGGCTTTAAGTCGATTCGATAACAAATGACGAAAACGGACGGATTTCTAAGGTTTTTACTACATATGAACACTTTTCACATTCTTCCGTGCAACTTGGCTGCTAGTCCTCCTTTCATGCAGAATCTTAAGGTCCTAGCTCATGTCCAAGGCACCAAAGCCAGCTAAAAAGTCAATAATCGATACCTTAAACTTGAATTGTACTACTTCTTACTGGCTATTACATCAACTTAGAAGCTTCATCTGTGTTCTACTATGGTGCTTTTAGTGTCTCCGCATACCGCAGCACGCGACATAGCTTTGCAGACGATAAGTACAACCGTTTCAGAGAGAAGAGCGGCCAATGTGACGATCTGGCTTTAAGTCGATTCGATAACAAATGACGAAAACGGACGGATGTCTCAGGTTTTTAATACATATGAACACTTTTCACATTCTCCCGTGCAACTGGGCTGCTAGTCCTCCTTTTATGCAGAATCTTAAAGTCCTAGCTCATGTCCAAAGCACCAAAGCCAGCTAAAAAGTCAATAATCGATACCTAAATCTCTAATTGGTCTACTCCTTACTGGCTATTACATCAACTTAGAAGCTTCATCTGTGTTCTACTATGGTGCTTTTCTGTTTCCGTCTACGGCAACACGCGACATAGCTTTGCAGACGATAAGTACAACCGTTTCTGAGAGCAGAGCGACCAATGTGACGATCTGGCTTTAAGTCGATTCGATAACAAATGACGAAAACGGACGGATTACTCAGGTCTTTACTTCATATGAACACTTTTTACATTCTCCCCTGCAACTCGGCTGCTAGTCCTCCTTTCATGCAGAATCTTAAAGTCCTAGCTCATGTCCAAGGCACCAAAGCCAGCTAAAAAGTCAATAATCAATACCTAAAACTTGAATTGTACTACTTCTTACTGACTATTACATCAACATAGAAGATTCATCTGTGTTCTACTATGCTGCTTTTAGTGTCTCAGCATACCGCAGTATGCGACATAGCTTTGCAGACGATAAGTACAACCGTTTCAGAGAGAAGAGCGGCCAATGTGACGATCTGGCTTTAAGTCGGTTCGATAACAAATGACGAAAACGGACGAATTTCCCAGGTTTTTACTACATATGAACACTTTTCACATTCTCCCGTGCTACTCGGCTGCTAGTCCTCCTTTCATGCAGAATCTTAAGGTCCTAGCTCACGTCCAAGGCACCAAAGCCAGCTAAAAAGTCAATAATCGATACCTAAAACTTGAATTGTACTACTTCTTACTGGCTATTACATCAACTTAGAAGCTTCATCTGTGTTCTACTATGGTGCTTTTAGTGTCTCCGCATACCGCAGCACGCGACATAGCTTTGCAGACGATAAGTACAACCGTTTCAGAGAGAAGAGCGGCCAATGTGACGATCTGGCTTTAAGTCGATTCGATAACAAATGACGAAAACGGACGGATGTCTCAGGTTTTTAATACATATGAACACTTTTCACATTCTCCCGTGCAACTGGGCTGCTAGTCCTCCTTTTATGCAGAATCTTAAAGTCCTAGCTCATGTCCAAGGCACCAAAGCCAGCTAAAAAGTCAATAATCGATACCTAAAACTTGAATTGGATTACTTCTTACTGGCTATTACATCAACTTAGATGCTTCATCTGTGTTCTACTATGGTGATTTTAGTGTCTCCGCATACCGCAGCACACGACATAGCTTTGCAGACGATAAGTACAAGCGTTTCATAGAGAAGAGCGGCCAATGTGACGATCTGGCTTTAAGTCGATTCCATAACAAATGACGAAAACGGACGAATTTCTCAGGTTTTTACTACATATGAACTCTTTTCACATTCTCCCGTGCTACTCGGCTGCTAGTCCTCCTTTCATGCAGAATCTTAAGGTCCTAGCTCATGTCCAAGGCACCAAAGCTAGCTAAAAAGTCAACAACCTATACCTAAAACTTGAATTGTACTACTTCTTACTGGCTATTACATCAACTTAGAAACTTCATCTGTGTTCTACTATGCTGCTTGTAGTGTCTCAGCATACCGCAGTATGCGACATAGCTTTGCAGACGATAAGTACAACCGTTTCAGAGAGAAGAGCGGCCAATGTGACGATCTGGCTTTAAGTCGGTTCGATAACAAATGACGAAAACGGACGAATTTCCCAGGTTTTTACTACATATGAACACTTTTAACATTCTCCCGTGCTACTCGGCTGCTAGTCCTCCTTTCATGCAGAATCTTAAGGTCCTAGCTCATGTCCAAGGCACCAATGCTAGCTAAAAAGTCAATAGTCGATACCTTAAACTTGAATTTTACTACTTCTTACTGGCTATTACATCAACTTAGAAGCTCCATCTGTGTTCTACTATGGTGATTTTAGTGTCTCCGCATACCGCAGCACGCGACATAGCTTTGTAGACGATAAGTACAACCGTTTCAGAGAGAAGAGCGGCCAATGTGACGATCTAACTTTATGTCGATTCGATAACAAATGACGAAAACGGACGGATTTCTCAGGTTTTTACTACATATAAAGACTTTTCACATTCTCCCGTGCAACTCGGCTGCTAGTCCTCCTTTCATGCAGAATCTTAAGGTACTAGCTCATGTCCAAGGTACCAAATCCAGCAAAAAAGTCAATAATCGATACCAAAAACTTGAATTGTACTACTTCTTACTGGCTATTACATCAGACTTAGAAGCTTCATCTGTGTTCTACTATGGTGCTTTTAGTGTCTCCACATACCGCAGCACGCGACATAGCTTTGCAGACGATAAGTACAACCGTTTCAGAGAGAAGAGCGGCCAATGTGACGATCTGGCTTTAAGTCGATTCGATAACAAATGACGAAAACGTACGGATTTCTCAGGTTTTTACTTCATATGAACACTTTTTACGTTCTCCCCTGCAACTCGGCTGCTAGTCCTCCTTTCATGCAGAATCTTAAGGCCCTAGCTCATGTCCAAGGCACCAAAGCCAGCTAAAAAGTCAATAATCGATACCTAAAACTTGAATTGTACTACTTCTTACTGGCTATTACATCAACTTAGAAGCTTCATCTGTGTTCTACTATGGTGATTTTAGTGTTTCCGCATACCGCAGCACGCGACATAGCTTTGCAGACGATAAGTACAAGCGTTTCAGAGAGAAGAGCGGCCAATGTGACGATCTGGCTTTAAGTCGATTCGATAACAAATGACGAAAACGGACCGATTTCTCAGGTTTTTACTACATATGAACACTTTTCACATTCTCCCTTGCAACTCGGCTGCTAGTCCTCCTTTCATGCAGAATCTTAAGGTCCTAGCTCATGTCCAAGGCAACAAAGCCAGCTAAAAAGTCAATAATCGATACCTAAAACTTGAATTGTACTACTTCTTCCTGGCTCTTACATCAACTTAGAAGCTTCATCTGTGTTCTACTACGGTGCTTTTAGTTTCTCCGCATACCGCAGCACGCGACATAGTTTTGCAGACGATAAGTACAACCGTTTCAGAGAGAAGAGCGGCCAATGTGACGATCTAGCTTTAAGTTGATTCGATAACAAATGACGAAAATAGACGGATTTCTCAGGTTTTTACTACATATGAACACTTTTCACATACTCCCGTGCAACGCGGCCGCTAGTCCTCGTTTCATGCAGAATCATAAGGTCCTAGCTCATGTCCAAGGCACCAAAGCCAGCTAAAAAGTCAATAATCGATACCTAAATCTTGAATTGGACTACTTCTTACTGGCTATTACATCAACTTAGAAGCATCATTTGTGTTCTACTATGGTGCTTTTAGTGTCTCCGCTTATCGCAGCACGCGACATAGCTTTGTAGACGATAAGTACAACCGTTTCAGAGAGAAGAGCGGCCAATGTGACGATCTGGCTTTAAGTCGATTCGATAACAAATGACGAAAACGGACCGATTTCTCAGGTTTTTACTGCATATGAACACTTTTCACATTCTCCCGTGCAACTCGGCTGCTAGTCCTCCTGTCATGCAGAATCATAAGGTCCTAGCTCATGTCCAAGGCACCAAAGCTAGCTAAATGTCAATAATCGATACCTAAAACTTCAATTGTACTACTTCTTACTGGCTATTACATCAACTTAGAAGCTTCATCTGTGTTCTACTATCGTGCTTTTAGTTTCTCCGCATACCGCAGCACGCGACATAGCTTTGCAATCGATAAGTACAACCGTTTCAGAGTGAAGAGCGGCTAATGTGACGATCTGGCTTTAAGACGATTCGATAACAAATGACGAAAACGGACGGATTTCTCGGGTTTTTACTACATATGAACACCTTTCACATTCTCCCATGCAAATCGGCTGCTAGTCCTCCTTTCATTCAGAATGTTAAGGTCCTAGCTCATGTCCAAGGCACCAAAGCCAGCTAAAAAGTCACTAGTCGATACGTAAAACTTGAATTGTGCTACTCCTTACTGGCTATTACGACAACTTAGAAGCTTCATCTGTGTTCTACTATGGTGCTTCTAGTGTTTCCGCATACCGCAGCACGCGACATAGCTTTGCAGACGATAAGTACAACCGTTTCAGAGAGAAGAGGGGCCAATGTGACGATCTGGCTTTAAGTCGATTCGATAACAAATGACGAAAACGGACGAATTTCTTATGTTTTTACTACATATGAAAACTTTTCACATTCCCCCGTGCAACTCGGCTGCTAGTCTTCCTTTTATGCAGATTCTTAAGGTCCTAGCTCATGTCCAAGGCACCAAAGCCAGCTAAAAAGTCAATAATCGATACCTAAAACTTGAATTGGACTACTTCTTACTCGCTATGACATCAACTTAGATGCTTCATCTGTGTTCTACTATGGTGATTTTAGTGTCTCCGCACACCGCAGCACGCGACATAGCTTTGTAGACGATAAGTACAACCGTTTCAGAGAGAAGAGCGGCCAATGTGACGATCTGGCTTTAAGTCGATTCGATAACAAATGACGAAATCGGACGGAGTTCTCAGGTTTTTACTACATATGAACACTTTTCACATTCTCCCGTGCAACTCGGCTGCTAGTCCTCCTTTAATGCAGAATCTTAAGGTCCTAGCTCATGTCCAAGGCACCAGAGCCAACTAAAAAGTCAATAATCGATACCTAAAACTTGAATTCTACTACTTCTTACTGGCTATTACATCAACTTAGAAGCTTCATCTGTGTTCTCCTATGGTGCTTTTAGTGTCTCCACATACCGCAGCACGCGACATGGCTTTGCAGACGATAAGTACAACCGTTTCAGAGAGAAGAGCGGCCAATAAGACGATCTGGCTTTAAGTCGATTCGATAACAAATGACGAAAACGGACGGATTTCTAAGGTTTTTACTACATATGAACACTTTACACATTCTTACGTGCAACTTGGCTGCTAGTCCTCCTTTCATGCAGAATCTTAAGGTCCTAGCTCATGTCCAAGGCACCAAAGCCAGCTAAAAAGTCAATAATCGATACCTAAAACTTGAATTGTACTACTTCTTACTGGCTATTACATCAATGTAGAAGCTTCATCTGTGATCCACTATGGTGCTTTTAGTGCCTCCGCATACCGCAGCACGCGACATAGCATTGCAGACGATAAGTACAAGCGTTTCAGAGAGAAGAGCGGCCAATGTGACGATCTGGCTTTAAGTCGATTCGATAACAAATGACGAAAACGGACGGATGTCTCAGGTTTTTACTACATATGAACACTTTTCACATTCTCCCATGCAACTCGGCTGCTAGTCCTCCTTTCATGCAGAATCTTAAAGTCCTAGCTCATGTCCAAGGCACCAAAGCCAGCTAAAAAGTCAATAATCAATACCTAAAACTTGAATTGTACTACTTCTTCCTGGCTATTACATTAACTTAGAAGCTTCATCTGTGTTCTACTACGATGCTTTTAGTTTCTCCGCATACCGGTGCACGCGACATAGTTTTACAGACGATAAGTACAACCGTTTCAGAGAGAAGAGCGGAAAATCTGAAGATCTGGCTTTAAGTCGATTCGATAACAAATGACGAAGACGACGGATTTCTCAGGTCTTTACTACATATGAACACTTTTCACATTCTCCCGTGCAACTCGGCTGATAGTCCTCCTTCATGCAAAATCTTAATTCCCTAGCTCGTGTCAAAGGCACCAAAGAAGGGTAAAAAGTCATTAACTGATACCTAAAACTTTAATTGTACTACTTCTCACTGGCTATTACATCAACTTAGAAGCTTCATCTGTGAACTACTATGGTGCTTTTCCCGTTTCCGCCTACGGCAACACGCGACATAGCTTTGCAGACGATAAGTACAACCGTTTCAGAGAGAAGAGCGGCCAATGTGACGATCTGGCTTTAAGTCGATTCGATAACAAATGACGAATACGGACCGATTTCTCAGGTTTTTACTACATATGAACACTTTTCACATTCTCCCGTGCAACTCGGCTGCTAGTCCTCCTTTATTGCAGAATCTTAAGGTCCTAGCTCATGTCCAAGGCACCAAAGCCAGCTAAAAAGTCAATAATCGATACCTAAAACTTGAATTGGACTACTTCTTACTCGCTATTACATCAACTTAGATGCTTCATCTGTGTTCTACTATGGTGATTTTAGTGTCTCCGCACACCGCAGCACGCGACATAGCTTTGTAGACGATAAGTACAACCGTTTCAGAGAGAAGAGCGGCCAATGTGACGATCTGGCTTTAAGTCGATTCGATAACAAATGACGAAAACGGACGGAGTTCTCAGGTTTTTACTACATATGAACACTTTTCACATTCTCCCGTGCAACTCGGCTGCTAGTCCTCCTTTAATGCAGAATCTTAAGGTCCTAGCTCATGTCCAAGGCACCAGAGCCAACTAAAAAGTCAATAATCGATACCTAAAACTTGAATTCTACTACTTCTTACTGGCTATTACATCAACTTAGAAGCTTCATCTGTGTTCTCCTATGGTGCTTTTAGTGTCTCCACATACCGCAGCACGCGACATGGCTTTGCAGACGATAAGTACAACCGTTTCAGAGAGAAGAGCGGCCAATAAGACGATCTGGCTTTAAGTCGATTCGATAACAAATGACGAAAACGGACGGATTTCTAAGGTTTTTACTACATATGAACACTTTTCACATTCTTACGTGCAACTTGGCTGCTAGTCCTCCTTTCATGCAGAATCTTAAGGTCCTAGCTCATGTCCAAGGCACCAAAGCCAGCTAAAAAGTCAATAATCGATACCTAAAACTTGAATTGTACTACTTCTTACTGGCTATTACATCAATGTAGAAGCTTCATCTGTGATCTACTATGGTGCTTTTAGTGCCTCCGCATACCGCAGCACGCGACATAGCATTGCAGACGAAAAGTACAAGCGTTTCAGAGAGAAGAGCGGCCAATGTGACGATCTGGCTTTAAGTCGATTCGATAACAAATGACGAAAACGGACGGATGTCTCAGGTTTTTACTACATATGAACACTTTTCACATTCTCCCATGCAACTCGGCTGCTAGTCCTCCTTTCATGCAGAATCTTAAAGTCCTAGCTCATGTGCAAGGCACCAAAGCCAGCTAAAAAGTCAATAATCAATACCTAAAACTTGAATTGTACTACTTCTTACTGGCTATTACATCAACTTAGAAGCTTCATCTGTGTTCTACTATGGTGCTTTTAGTGTCTCCGCATACCGCAGCACGCGACATAGCTTTGCAATCGATAAGTACAACCGTTTCAGAGAGAAGAGCGGCTAATTTGACGATCTGGCTTTATTTCGATTCGATAACAAATGACGAAAACGGACGGATTTCTCGGGTTTTTACTACATATGAACACTTTTCACATTCTCCCATGCAAATCGGCTGCTAGTCCTCCTTTCATACAGAATGTTAAGGTCCTAGCTTTTGTCCAAGGCACCAAAGCCAGCTAAAAAGTCAATAACCGACACCTAAAACTTGAATTGTACTACTTCTTCCTGGCTATTACGTCAACTTAGAAGCTTCATCTGTGTTCTACTATGGTGCTTCTAGTGTTTCCGCATACCGCAGCACGCGACATAGCTTTGCAGACGATAAGTACAACCGTTTCAGAGAGAAGAGCGGCCAATGTGACGATCTGGCTTTAAGTCGATTCGATAACAATTGACGAAAACGGACGAATTTCTTATGTTTTTACTACATATGAAAACTTTTCACATTCCCCCGTGCAACTCGGCTGCTAGTCCTCCTTTCATGCAGAATGTTAAGGTCTTAGCTCATGTCCAAGGCACCAAAGCCAGCTAAAAACTCAATATTCGATACCTAAAACTTGAATTTTACTACTTCTTACTGGGTATTACATCAACTTAGAAGCTTAATCTGTGTTCTACTATGGTGCTTTTAGTGTCTCCGCATACCGCAGCACGCGACATAGCTTTGCAGACGATAAGTACAAGCGTTTCAGAGAGAAGAGCGGCCAATGTGACGATCTGGCTTTAAGTCGATTCGATAACAAATGACGAATACGGACCGATTTCTCAGGTTTTTACTACATATGAACACTTTTCACATTCTCCCGTGCAACTCGGCTGCTAGTCCTCCTTTATTGCAGAATCTTAAGGTCCTAGCTCATGTCGAAGGCACCAAAGCCAGCTAAAAAGTCAATAATCGATACCTAAAACTTGAATTGGACTACTTCTTACTCGCTATTACATCAATGTAGAAGCTTCATCTGTGATCTACTATGGTGCATTTAGTGCCTCCGCATACCGCAGCACGCGACATAGCTTTGCAGACGATAAGTACAAGCGTTTCAGACAGAAGAGCGGCCAATGTGACGATCTGGCTTTAAGTCGATTCGATAACAAATGACGAAAACGGACGGATGTCTCAGGTTTTTACTACATATGAACACTTTTCACATTCTCCCATGCAACTCGGCTGCTAGTCCTCCTTTCATGCAGAATCTTAAAGTCCAAGCTCATGTCCAAGGCACCAAAGCCAGCTAAAAAGTCAATAATCAATACCTAAAACTTGAATTGTACTACTTCTTCCTGGCTATTACATCAACTTAGAAGCTTCATCTGTGTTCTACTACGGTGCTTTTAGTTTCTCCGCATACCGGTGCACGCGACATAGTTTTACAGACGATAAGTACAACCGTTTCAGAGAGAAGAGCGCAAAATCTGACGATCTGGCTTTAAGTCGATTCGATGACAAATGACGAAGACGACGGATTTCTCAGGTCTTTACTACATATGAACACTTTTTACATTCTCCCGTGCAACTCGGCTGATAGTCCTCCTTCATGCAAAATCTTAATTTCCTAGCTCGTGTCCAAGGCACCAAAGAAGGGTAAAAAGTCATTAACTGATACCTAAAACTTTAATTGTACTACTTCTTACTGGCTATTACATCAACTTAGAAGCTTCATCTGTGTTCTACTATGGTGCTTTTAGTGTCTCAGCATACGGCAGCATGCGACATAGCTTTGCAGACGATAAGTACAACCGTTTCAGAGAGAAGAGCGGCCAATGTGACGATCTGGCTTTAAGTCGATTCGATAACAAATGACGAAAACGGACGGATGTCTCAGGTTTTTACTGCATATGAACACTTTTCACATTCTCCCATCCAACTCGGCTGCGAGTCCTCCTTTCATGCAGAATCTTAAGGTCCTAGCTCATGTCCAAGTCACCAAAGCCAGCTAAAAAGTCAATAATCGATAGCTAAAACTTGAAGTGGATTACTTCTTACTGGCTATTAAATCAACTTAGATGCTTCATCTGTGTTCTACTATGGTGATTTTAGAGTCTCCGCATACCGCAGCACGCGACATAGCTTTGCAGACGAAAAGTACAACCGTTTCAGAGAGAAGAGCGGCCAATGTGACGACCTGGCTTTAAGTCGATTCGATAACAAATGACGGAAACGGACGGATTTCTCAGGTTTTTACTACATATGAACACTTTCCACATTCTCCCGTGCAACTCGGCTGCTAGTCCTTCTTTCATGCAGAGTCTTAAGGTCCTAGCTCATGTCCAAGGCACCAAAGCCAGCTAAAAAGTCAATAATCGATACCTAAAACATGAATTGTACTACTTCTTACTGGCTATTACATCAACTTAGAAGCTTAATCTGTGTTCTACTATGGTGCTTTTAGTGTCTCTGCATACCGCAGCACGCGACATAGCTTTGCAGACGATAAGTACAACCGTTTCAGAGAGAAGAGCGGCCAATGTGACGATCTGGCTTTAAGTCGATTCGATAACAAATGACGAAAACGGACGGATTTTTAAGGTTTTTATTACATATGAACACTTTTCACATTCTCCCGTGCAACTCGGCTGCTAGTCCTCCTTTCATGCAGAATCTTAAGGTCCTAGCTCATGTGCAAGGCACCAAAGCCAGCTAAAAAGTCAATAATCGATATCTAAAACTTGAATTGGATTACTTCTTACTGGCTATTACATCAACTTAGATGCTTCATCTGTGTTCCACTATGGTGATTTTAGTGTCTCCGCATACCGCAGCACGCGACATAGCTTTGCAGACGATAGGTACAAGCGTTTCAGAGAGAAGAGCGGCCAATGTGACAATCTGGCTTTAAGTCGATTCGATAACAAATGACGAAAACGGACGGATTTCTATAGTTTTTACTACATATGAACACTTTTCACATTCTCCCGTGCATCTCGGCTGCTAGTCCTCCTTTATTGCAGAATCTTAAGGTCCTAGCTCATGTCCAAGGCACCAAAGCCAGCTAAAAGTTCCATATTCAATACCTAAAACTCGAATTGTACTACTTCTTACTGGCTATTACATCAACTTAGAAGCTTCATCTGTGTTCTACTATGGTGCTTTTAGTGTCTCCGCATACCGCAGCACGCGACATAGCTTTGCAGACGATAAGTACAACCGTTTCAGAGAGAAGAGCGGCCAATGTGACGATCTGGCTTTAAGTCGATTCGATAACAATTGACGTAAACGGACGGAATTTCTCAGGTTTTTACTACATATGAACACGTTTCACATTCTCCCGTGCAACTCGGCTGCTAGTCCTCCTTTCATGCAGAATCTTAAGGTCCTATCTCATGTCCAAGGCACCAAAGCCAGCTAAAAAGTCAATAATCGATACATAAAACTTGAATTTTACTACTTCTTACTGGGTATTACATCAACTTAGAAGCTTAATGGGTGTTCTACTATGGTGCTTTTAGTGTCTCCGCATACCGCAGCACGCGACATAGCTTTGCAGACGATAAGTACAACCGTTTCAGCGAGAAGAGCGGCCAATGTGACGATCTGGCTTTAAGTCGATTCGATAACAAATGACGAAAACGGACGTATTTCTAAGCTTTGTACTACATTTGAACACTTTTTACATTCCCCCATGCAACTCGGCTGCTAGTCCTCCTTTCATGCAGAATATTAAGGTCCTACCTCATGTCCAAGGCACCAAAACCCAGCTAAAAAGTCAATAATCGATACCTAAATCTTGAATTGGACTACTTCTTACTGGCTAATACATCAACTTAGAAGCTTCATCTGTGTTCTACTATGGTGCTTTTCCTGTTTCTGCCTACGGCAACATGCGACATACCTTTGAAGACGATAAGTACAACCGTTTCAGAGAGAGGAGCGGCCAATGTGACGATCTGGCTTTAAGTCGATTCGATAACAAATGACGAAAACGGACGGATTTCTCAGGTTTTAACTACATATGAACACTTTTCACATTCTCCCGTGCAACTCGGCTGCTAGTCCTCCTTTCATGCAGAATCTTAAGGTCCTAGCTCATGTCCAAGGCACCAAAGCCAGCTAAAAGTTCCATATTCAATACATAAAACTTGAATTGTACTACTTCTTACTGGCTATTACATCAACTTAGAAGCTTCATCTGTGTTCTATTATGGTGCTTTTAGTGTCTCAGCATACCGCAGCACGCGACATAGCTTTGCAGACGATAAGTACAACCGTTTCAGAGAGAAGAGCGGCCAATGTGTCGATCTGGCTTTAAGTCGATTCGATAACAAATGACGAAAACGGACGGATGTCTCAGGTTTTTACTACATATGAACACGTTTCACATTCTCCCGTGCAACTCGGCTGCTAGTCCTCCTTTCATGCAGAATCTTAAGGTCCTAGCTCATGTCCAAGGCACCAAAGCCAGCTAAAAAGTCAATAATCGATACCTAAAACTTGAATTGTACTACTTCTTACTGGCTATTACATCAACTTAGAAGCTTCATCTGTGTTCTACTATGGTGCTTTTAGTGTCTCCGCATACCGCAGCACGCGACATAGCTTTGCAGACTATAAGTACAACCGTTTTAGAGAGAAGAGCGGCCAATGTGACGATCTGGCTTTAAGTCGATTCGATAACAAATGACGAAAACGGACGGATTTCTCAGGTTTTTACTACATATGAACACTTTTCACATTCTCCCGTGCTACTCGGCTGCTAGTCCTCCTTTCATGCTGAATCATAAGGTTCTAGCTCATGTCCAAGGCACCAAAGCTAGCTAAAAAGTCAATAATCGATACCTAAAACTTGAATTGTACTACTTCTTACTGGCTATTACATCAACTTAGATGCTTCATCTGTGTTCTACTATGCTGCTTGTAGTGTCTCAGCATACCGCAGCATGCGACATAGCTTTGCAGACGATAAGTACAACCGTTTCAGAGAGAAGAGCGACCAATGTGACGATCTGGCTTTAAGTCGATTCGATAACAAATGACGAAAACGGACGGATTACTCAGGTTTTTACTTCATATGAACACTTTTTACATTCTCCCCTGCAACTCGGCTGCTAGTCCTCCTTTCATGCAGAATCTTAAGGTCCTATCTCATGTCCAAGGCACCAAGGCCAGCTAAAAAGTCAATAATCGATACCTAAAACTTGAATTGTACTACTTCTTACTGGCTATTACATTAACTTAGAAGCTTCATCTGTGTTTTACTATGCTGCTTGTAGTGTCTCAGCATACCGCAGCATGCGACATAGCTTTGCAGACGATAAGTACAAGCGTTTCAGAGAGAAGAGCGGCCAATGTGACGATCTGGCTTTAAGTCGATTCGATAACAAATGACGAAAACGGACGAATTTCTCAGGTTTTTACTACATATGATCACTGTTCACATTCTCCCGTGCTACTCGGCTGCTAGTCCTCCTTTCATGCAGAATCTTAAGGTCCTAGCTCATGTCCAAGGCACCAAAGCTAGCTAAAAAGTCAATAATCGATACCTAAAACTTGAATTGTACTAATTCTTACTGGCTATTACATCAACTTAGATGCTTCATCTGTGTTCTACTATGGTGATTTTAGTGTCTCCGCATAACGCAGCACGCGACATAGCTTTGCAGACGATAAGTGCAACAGTTTCAGAGAGAAGAGCAGCCAATATGACGATCTGGCTTTAAGTCGATTCGATAACAAATGACGAAAACGGACGGACTTCTAAAGTTTTTACTACATATGAACACTTTTCACATTCTCCCATGCAACTCGGCTGCTAGTCCTCCTTTAATGAAGAATCTTAAGGTCCTAGCTCATGTCCAAGGCACCAAAGCCAGCTAAAAAGTCAATAATCGATACCTAAAACTTGAATTGGATTACTTCTTACTGGCTATTACATCAACTTAGATGCTTCATCTGTGTTCTACTATGGTGATTTTAGTGTCTCCGCATACCGCAGCACACGACATAGCTTTGCAGACGATAAGTACAACCGTTTCAGAGAGAAGAGCGACCAATGTGACGATCTGGCTTTAAGTCGATTCGATAACAAATGACGAAAACGGACGGATGTCTCAGGTTTTTACTGCATATGAACACTTTTCACATTCTCCCATGCAACTCGGCTGCTAGTCCTCCTTTCATGCAGAATCGTAAGGTCCTAGCTCATGTCCAAGGCACCAAAGCCAGCTAAAAAGTCAATAATCAATACCTAAAACTTGAATTGGATTACTTCTTACTGGCTATTACATCAACGTAGATGCTTCATCTGTGTTCTACTATGGTGATTTTAGTGTCTCCGCATACCGCAGCACGCGACATAGCTTTGCAGACGATAAGTACAACCGTTTCAGAGAGAAGAGCGGCCAATGTGACGATCTGGCTTTAAGTCGATTCGATAACAAATGACGGAAACGGACGGATTTCTCAGGTTTTTACTACATATGAACACTTTTCACATTCTCCCGTGCAACTCGGCTGCTAGTCCTCCTTTCATGTAGAATCTTAAGGTCCTAGCTCATGTCCAAGGCACCAAAGCCAGCTAAAAAGTCAATAATCGATACCTAAAACTTGAATTCAACTACATCTTACTGGCTATTACATCAACTTAGAAGCTTGATCTGTGTTCTACTATGGTGATTTTAGTGTCTCCGCATACCGCAGCACGCGACATAGCTTTGCAGACGATAAGTACAACCGTTTCAGAGAGAAGAGCGGCCAATGTGACGATCTGGCTTTAAGTCGATTCGATAACAAATGACGGAAACGGACGGATTTCTCAGGTTTTTACTACATATGAACACTATTCACATTCTTCCGTGCAACTCGGCTGCTAGTCCTCCTTCATGCAAAATCTTAAGTTTCTAGCTCGTGTCCAAGGCACCAAAGAAGTGTAAAAAGTCAATAACCGATACATATAACTTGAATTTTGTTTCTTCTTACTGGCTATTACATCAACTTAGAAGCTTCATCTGTGTTCTACTATGGTGCTTTTAGTGTGTCCGCATACCGCAGCACGCGACATAGCTTTGCAGACGATAAGCACAACCGTTTCAGAGAGAAGAGCGGCCAATGTGACGTTCTGGCTTTAAGTCGATTCGATAACAAATGACGAAAACGGACGGATGTCTCAGGTTTTTACTGCATATGAACACTTTTCACATTCTCCCGTGAAACTCGGCTGCTAGTCCTCCTTTTATGCAGAATCTTAAGGTCCTAGCTCATGTCCAAGGCACCAAAGCCAGCTAAAAAGTCAATAATCGATACCTAAAACTTGAATTGGATTATTTCTCACTGGCTATTACATCAACTTAGATGCTTCATCTGTGTTCTACTATGGTGATTTTAGTGTCTCCGCATACCGCACCACGCGACATAGCTTTGCAGACGATAAGTGCAACCGTTTCAGAGAGAAGAGCAGCCAATGTGACGATCTGGCTTTAAGTCGATTCGATAACAAATGACGAAAACGGACGGATTTCTCAGGTTTTTACTACATATGAACACTTTTCACATTCTCCCATGCAACTCGGCTGCTAGTCCTCCTTTAATGCAGAATCTTAAGGTCCTAGCTCATGTCCAAGTCACCAAAGCCAGCTAAAAAGTCAATAATCGATACCTAAAACTTGAATTGTACTACTTCTTACTGGCTATTACATCATCATTGAAGCTTCATCTGTGTTCTACTATGGTGCTTTTACTGTCTCCGCATACCGCAGCACGCGACATAGCTTTGCAGACGATAAGTACAACCGTTTCAGAGAGAAGAGCGGCCAATGTGACGATCTGGCTTTAATTCGATTCGATAACAAATGACGAAAACGGACGGATGTCTCAGGTTTTTACTGCATATGAACACTTTTCACATTCTCCCATGCAACTCGGCTGCGAGTCCTCCTTTCATGCAGAATCTTAAGGTCCTAGCTCATGTCCAAGTCACCAAAGCCAGCTAAAAAGTCAATAATCGATAGCTAAAACTTGAAGTGGATTACTTCTTACTGGCTATTAAATCAACTTAGATGCTTCATCTGTGTTCTACTATGGTGATTTTAGAGTCTCCGCATACCGCAGCACGCGACATAGCTTTGCAGACGAAAAGTACAACCGTTTCAGAGAGAAGAGAGGCCAATGTGACGACCTGGCTTTAAGTCGATTCGATAACAAATGACGGAAACGGACGGATTTCTCAGGTTTTTACTACATATGAACACTTTTCACATTCTCCCGTGCAACTCGGCTGCTAGTCCTTCTTTCATGCAGAGTCTTAACGTCCTAGCTCATGATCAAGGCACCAAAGCCAGCTAAAAAGTCAATAATCGATACCTAAAACATGAATTGTACTACTTCTTACTGGCTATTACATCAACTTAGAAGCTTCATCTGTGTTCTACTATGGTGCTCTTAGTGTCTCTGCATACCGCAGCACGCGACATAGCTTTGCAGACGATAAGTACAACCGTTTCAGAGAGAAGAGCGGCCAATGTGAAGATCTGGCTTTAAGTCGATTCGATAACAAATCACGAAAACGGACGGATTTCTCAGGTTTTTACTACAAATGAACACTTTTCACATTCTCCCGTGCAACTCGGCTGCTAGTCGTCCTTTCATGCAGAATCATAAGGTCCTAGCTCATGTCCAAGGCACCAAAGCCAGCTAAAAAGTCAATAATCGATACCTAAAACTTGAATTGGATTACTTCTTACTGGCTATTACATCAACTTAGATGCTTCATCTGTGTTCCACTATGGTGATTTTAGTGTCTCCGCATACCGCAGCACGCGACATAGCTTTGCAGACGATAGGTACAAGCGTTTCAGAGAGAAGAGCGGCCAATGTGACAATCTGGCTTTAAGTCGATTCGATAACAAATGACGAAAACGGACGGATTTCTAAAGTTTTTACTACATATGAACACTTTTCACATTCTCCCGTGCATCTCGGCTGCTAGTCCTCCTTTATTGAAGAATCTTAAGGTCCTAGCTCATGTCCAAGGCACCAAAGCCAGCTAAAAGTTCCATATTCAATACCTAAAACTCGAATTGTACTACTTCTTACTGGCTATTACATCAACTTAGAAGCTTCATCTGTGTTCTACTATGGTGCTTTTAGTGTCTCCGCATACCGCAGCACGCGACATAGCTTTGCAGACGATAAGTACAACCGTTTCAGAGAGAAGAGCGGCCAATGTGACGATCTGGCTTTAAGTCGATTCGATAACAATTGACGTAAACGGACGGAATTTCTCAGGTTTTTACTACATATGAACACGTTTCACATTCTCCCGTGCAACTCGGCTGCTAGTCCTCCTTTATTGCAGAATCTTAAGGTCCTATCACTTGTCCAAGGCACCAAAGCCAGCTAAAAAGTCAATAATCGATACATAAAACTTGAATTTTACTACTTCTTACTGGGTATTACATCAACTTAGAAGCTTAATGGGTGTTCTACTATGGTGCTTTTAGTGTCTCCGCATACCGCAGCACGCGACATAGATTTGCAGACGATAAGTACAACCGTTTCAGAGAGAAGAGCGGCCAATGTGACGATCTGGCTTTAAGTCGATTCGATAACAAATGACGAAAACGGACGTATTTCTCAGGTTTTTACTACATTTGAACACTCTTCACATTCCCCCATGCAACTCGGCTGCTAGTCCTCCTTTCATGCAGAATATTAAGGTCCTAACTCATGTCCAAGGCACCAAAACCCAGCTAAAAAGTCAATAATCGATACCTAAATCTTGAATTGGACTACTTCTTACTGGCTATTACATCAACTTAGAAGCTTCATCTGTGTTCTACTATGGTGCTTTTCCTGTTTCTGCCTACGGCAACATGCGACATACCTTTGAAGACGATAAGTACAACCGTTTCAGAGAGAAGAGCGGCCAATGTGACGATCTGGCTTTAAGTCGATTCGATAACAAATGACGAAAACGGACGGATTTCTCAGGTTTTAACTACATATGAACACTTTTCACATTCTCCCGTGCAACTCGGCTGCTAGTCCTCCTTTCATGCAGAATCTTAAGGTCCTAGCTCATGTCCAAGGCACCAAAGCCAGCTAAAAGTTCCATATTCAATACCTAAAACTTGAATTGTACTACTTCTTACTGGCTATTACATCAACTTAGAAGCTTCATCTGTGTTCTATTATGGTGCTTTTAGTGTCTCAGCATACCGCAGCACGCGACAGAGCTTTGCAGACGGTAAGTACAACCGTTTCAGAGAGAAGAGCGGCCAATGTGTCGATCTGGCTTTAAGTCGATTCGATAACAAATGACGAAAAATGACGGATGTCTCAGGTTTTTACTACATATGAACACGTTTCACATTCTCCCGTGCAACTCGGCTGCTAGTCCTCCTTTCATGCAGAATCTTAAGGTCCTAGCTCATGTCCAAGGCACCAAAGCCAGCTAAAAAGTCAATAATCGATACCTAAAACTTGAATTGTACTACTTCTTACTGGCTATTACATTAACTTAGAAGCTTCATCTGTGTTCTACTATGGTGCTTTTCCTGTTTCCGCCTACGGCAACACGCGACATACCTTTGAAGACGATAAGTACAACCGTTTCAGAGAGAAGAGCGGCCAATGTGACGATCTGGCTTTAAGTCGATTCGATAACAAATGACGAAATCGGACGGATTTCTCAGGTTTTAACTACATATGAACACTTTTCACGTTCTCCCGTGCAACTCGGCTGCTAGTCCTCCTTTCATGCAGAATCTTAAGGTCCTAGCTATTGTCCAAGTCACCAAAGCCAGCTAAAAAGTCAATAATCGATACCTAAAACTTGAATTGGACTACTTCTTACTGGCTATTACATCAACTTAGATGCTTCATCTGTGTTCTACTATGGTGATTTCAGTGTCTCCGCATACCGCAGCACGCGACATAGCTTTGCAGATGATAAGTACAACCGTTTCAGAGAGAAGAGCGGCCAATGTGACGATCTGGCTTTAAGTCGATTCGATAACAAATGACGGAAACGGACGGATTTCTCAGGTTTTTACTACATATGAACACTTTTCACATTCTCCCGTGCATCTCGGCTGCTAGTCCTCCTTTCATGTAGAATCTTAAGGTCCTAGCTCATGTCCAAGTCACCAAAGCCAGCTAAAAAGTCAATAATCGATACCTAAAACTTGAATTGGACTACTTCTTACTGGCTATTACATCAACTTAGATGCTTCATCTGTGTTCTACTATGGTGATTTCAGTGTCTCCGCATACCGCAGCACGCGACATAGCTTTGCAGACGATAAGTACAACCGTTTCAGAGAGAAGAGCGGCCAATGTGACGATCTGGCTTTAAGTCGATTCGATAACAAATGACGGAAACGGACGGATTTCTCAGGTTTTTACTACATATGAACACTTTTCACATTCTCCCGTGCATCTCGGCTGCTAGTCCTCCTTTCATGTAGAATCTTAAGGTCCTAGCTCATGTCCAAGGCACCAAAGCCAGCTAAAAAGTCAATAATCGATACCTAAAACTTGAATTCAACTTCATCTTACTGGCTATTACATCAACTTAGAAGCTTGATCTGTGTTCTACTATGGTGATTTTAGTGTCTCCGCATACCGCAGCACGCGACATAGCTTTGCAGACGATAAGTACAACCGTTTCAGAGAGAAGAGCGGCCAATGTGACGATCTGGCTTTAAGTCGATTCGATAACAAATGACGGAAACGGACGGATTTCTCAGGTTTTTACTACATTTGAACACTTTTCACATTCTCCCATGCAACTCGGCTGCTAGTCTTCCTTTAATGCAGAATCTTAAGGTCCTAGCTCATGTCCAAGGCACCAAAGCCAGCTAAAAAGTCAATAATCGATACCTAAAACTTGAATTGGATTACTTCTTACTGGCTATTACATCAACTTAGATGCTTCATCTGTGTTCTACTATGGTGATTTTAGTGTCTCCGCATACCGCAGCACGCGACATAGCTTTGCAGACGATAGGTACAAGCGTTTCAGAGAGAAGAGCGGCCAATGTGACAATCTGGCTTTAAGTCGATTCGATAACAAATGACGAAAACGGACGGATTTCTAAGGTTTTTACTACATATGAACACTTTTCACGTTCTCCCGTGCAACTCGGCTGCTAGTCCTCCTTTCATGCAGAATCTTAAGGTCCTAGCTCATGTCCAAGGCACCAAAGCCAGCTAAAAGTTCCATATTCAATAACTAAAACTTGAATTGTACTACTTCTTACTGGCTATTACATCAACTTAGAAGCTTCATCTGTGTTCATTTATGGTGCTTTTAGTGTCTCAGCATACCGCAGCACGCGACATAGCTTTGCAGACGATAAGTACAACCGTTTCAGAGAGAAGAGCGACCAATGTGACGATCTGGCTTTAAGTCGATTCGATAACAAATGACGAAAACGGACGGATTTGTCAGGTTTTTTTTTTTTTTTTAGATATGAACACTTTTCACATTCTCCCGTGCAACTCGGCTGCTAGTCCTCCTTTCATGCAGAATCTTAAGGTCCTAGCTATTGTCCAAGTCACCAAAGCCAGCTAAAAAGTCAATAATCGATACCTAAAACTTGAATTGGACTACTTCTTACTGGCTATTACATCAACTTAGATGGTTCATCTGTGTTCTACTATGGTGATTTCAGTGTCTCCGCATACCGCAGCACGCGACATAGCTTTGCAGACGATAAGTACAACCGTTTCAGTGAGAAGAGCGGCCAATGTGACGATCTGGCTTTAAGTCGATTCGATAACAAATGACGAAAACGGACGGATGTCTCAGGTTTTTACTGCATATGAACACTTTTCACATTCTCCCATGCAACTCGGCTGCTAGTCCTCCTTTCATGCAGAATCGTAAGGTCCTAGCTCATGTCCAAGTCACCAAAGCCAGCTAAAAAGTCAATAATCGATAGCTAAAACTTGAATTGGATTACTTCTTACTGGCTATTACATCAACGTAGATGCTTCATCTGTGTTCTACTATGGTGATTTTAGTGTCTCCGCATACCGCAGCACGCGACATAGCTTTGCAGACGATAAGTACAACCGTTTCAGAGAGAAGAGCGGCCAATGTGACGATCTGGCTTTAAGTCGATTCGATAACAAATGACGGAAACGGACGGATTTCTCAGGTTTTTACTACATATGAACACTTTTGACATTCTTCCGTGCAACTCGGCTGCTAGTCCTCCTTCATGCAAAATCTTAAGTTTCTAGCTCGTGTCCAAGGCACCAAAGAAGTGTAAAAAGTCAATAACCGATACATAAAACTTGAATTTTGTTTCTTCTTACTGGCTATTACATCAACTTAGAAGCTTCATCTGTGTTCTACTATGGTGCTTTTAGTCTGTCCGCATACCGCAGCACGCGACATAGCTTTGCAGACGATAAGTACAACCGTTTCAGAGAGAAGAGCGGCCAATGTGACGTTCTGGCTTTAAGTCGATTCGATAACAAATCACGAAAACGGACGGATGTCTCAGGTTTTTACTGCATATGAACACTTTTCACATTCTCCCGTGCAACTCGGCTGCTAGTCCTCCTTTTATGCAGAATCTTAAGGTCCTAGCTCATGTCCAAGGCACCAAAGCCAGCTAAAAAGTCAATAATCGATACCTAAAACTTGAATTGGATTATTTCTTACTGGCTATTACATCAACTTAGATGCTTCATCTGTGTTCTACTATGGTGATTTTAGTGTCTCCGCATACCGCACCACGCGACATAGCTTTGCAGACGATAAGTGCAACCGTTTCAGAGAGAAGAGCAGCCAATGTGACGATCTGGCTTTAAGTCGATTCGATAACAAATGACGAAAACGGACGGATTTCTCAGGTTTTTACTACATTTGAACACTTTTCACATTCTCCCATGCAACTCGGCTGCTAGTCCTCCTTTAATGCAGAATCTTAAGGTCCTAGCTCATGTCCAAGGCACCAAAGCCAGCTAAAAGGTCAATATTCAATACCTAAAACTTGAATTGGATTACTTCTTACTGGCTATTACATCAACTTAGATGCTTCATCTGTGTTCTACTATGGTGATTTTAGTGTCTCCGCATAACGCAGCACGCGACATAGCTTTGCAGACGATAAGTGCAACAGTTTCAGAGAGAAGAGCAGCCAATGTGACGATCTGGCTTTAAGTCGATTCGATAACAAATGACGAAAACGGACGGATTTCTCAGGTTTTTACTACATATGAACACTTTTCACATTCTCCCATGCAACTCGGCTGCTAGTCCTCCTTTAATGCAGAATCTTAAGGTCCTAGCTCATGTCCAAGGCACCAAAGCCAGCTTAAAAGTCAATAATCGATACCTAAAACTTGAATTCAACTTCATCTTACTGGCTATTACATCAACTAAGAAGCTTGATCTGTGTTCTACTATGGTGATTTTAGTGTCTCCGCATACCGCAGCACGCGACATAGCTTTGCAGACGATAAGTACAACCGTTTCAGAGAGAAGAGCGGCCAATGTGACGATCTGGCTTTAAGTCGATTCGATAACAAATGACGGAAACGGACGGATTTCTCAGGTTTTTACTACATATGAACACTTTTCACATTCTTCCGTGCAACTCGGATGCTAGTCCTCCTTCATGCAAAATCTTAAGTTTCTAGCTCGTGTCCAAGGCACCAAAGAAGTGTAAAAAGTCAATAACCGATACATAAAACTTGAATTTTGTTTCTTCTTACTGACTATTACATCAACTTAGAAGCTTCATCTGTGTTCTACTATGGTGCTTTTAGTCTGTCCGCATACCGCAGCACGCGACATAGCTTTGCAGACGATAAGTACAACCGTTTCAGAGAGAAGAGCGGCCAATGTGACGTTTTGGCTTTAAGTCGATTCGATAACAAATGACGAAAACGGACGGATGTCCCGGTTTTTTACTGCATATGAACACTTTTCACATTCTCCCGTGCAACTCGGCTGCTAGTCCTCCTTTTATGCAGAATCTTAAGGTCCTAGCTCATGTCCAAGGCACCAAAGCCAGCTAAAAAGTCAATAATCGATACCTAGACTTGAATTGTACTACTTCTTACCTTCTATTACATCAACTTAGAAGCTTCATCTGTGTTCTACTATGGTGATTTTAGTGTCTCCGCATACCGCAGCACGCGACATAGCTTTGCAGACGATAAGTACAACCGTTTCAGAGAGAAGAGCGGCCAATGTGACGATCTGGCTTTAAGTCGATTCGATAACAAATGACGGAAACGGACGGATTTCTCAGGTTTTTACTACATATGAACACTTTTGACATTCTTCCGTGCAACTCGGCTGCTAGTCCTCCTTCATGCAAAATCTTAAGTTTCTAGCTCGTGTCCAAGGCACCAAAGAAGTGTAAAAAGTCAATAACCGATACATAAAACTTGAATTTTGTTTCTTCTTACTGGCTATTACATCAACTTAGAAGCTTCATCTGTGTTCTACTATGGTGCTTTTAGTCTGTCCGCATACCGCAGCACGCGACATAGCTTTGCAGACGATAAGTACAACCGTTTCAGAGAGAAGAGCGGCCAATGTGACGTTCTGGCTTTAAGTCGATTCGATAACAAATCACGAAAACGGACGGATGTCTCAGGTTTTTACTGCATATGAACACTTTTCACATTCTCCCGTGCAACTCGGCTGCTAGTCCTCCTTTCATGCAGAATCTTAAGGTCCTAGCTATTGTCCAAGTCACCAAAGCCAGCTAAAAAGTCAATAATCGATACCTAAAACTTGAATTGGACTACTTCTTACTGGCTATTACATCAACTTAGATGGTTCATCTGTGTTCTACTATGGTGATTTCAGTGTCTCCGCATACCGCAGCACGCGACATAGCTTTGCAGACGATAAGTACAACCGTTTCAGTGAGAAGAGCGGCCAATGTGACGATCTGGCTTTAAGTCGATTCGATAACAAATGACGAAAACGGACGGATGTCTCAGGTTTTTACTGCATATGAACACTTTTCACATTCTCCCATGCAACTCGGCTGCTAGTCCTCCTTTCATGCAGAATCGTAAGGTCCTAGCTCATGTCCAAGTCACCAAAGCCAGCTAAAAAGTCAATAATCGATAGCTAAAACTTGAATTGGATTACTTCTTACTGGCTATTACATCAACGTAGATGCTTCATCTGTGTTCTACTATGGTGATTTTAGTGTCTCCGCATACCGCAGCACGCGACATAGCTTTGCAGACGATAAGTACAACCGTTTCAGAGAGAAGAGCGGCCAATGTGACGATCTGGCTTTAAGTCGATTCGATAACAAATGACGGAAACGGACGGATTTCTCAGGTTTTTACTACATATGAACACTTTTGACATTCTTCCGTGCAACTCGGCTGCTAGTCCTTCATGCAAAATCTTAAGTTTCTAGCTCGTGTCCAAGGCACCAAAGAAGTGTAAAAAGTCAATAACCGATACATAAAACTTGAATTTTGTTTCTTCTTACTGGCTATTACATCAACTTAGAAGCTTCATCTGTGTTCTACTATGGTGCTTTTAGTCTGTCCGCATACCGCAGCACGCGACATAGCTTTGCAGACGATAAGTACAACCGTTTCAGAGAGAAGAGCGGCCAATGTGACGTTCTGGCTTTAAGTCGATTCGATAACAAATCACGAAAACGGACGGATGTCTCAGGTTTTTACTGCATATGAACACTTTTCACATTCTCCCGTGCAACTCGGCTGCTAGTCCTCCTTTTATGCAGAATCTTAAGGTCCTAGCTCATGTCCAAGGCACCAAAGCCAGCTAAAAAGTCAATAATCGATACCTAAAACTTGAATTGGATTATTTCTTACTGGCTATTACATCAACTTAGATGCTTCATCTGTGTTCTACTATGGTGATTTTAGTGTCTCCGCATACCGCACCACGCGACATAGCTTTGCAGACGATAAGTGCAACCGTTTCAGAGAGAAGAGCAGCCAATGTGACGATCTGGCTTTAAGTCGATTCGATAACAAATGACGAAAACGGACGGATTTCTCAGGTTTTTACTACATTTGAACACTTTTCACATTCTCCCATGCAACTCGGCTGCTAGTCCTCCTTTAATGCAGAATCTTAAGGTCCTAGCTCATGTCCAAGGCACCAAAGCCAGCTAAAAGGTCAATATTCAATACCTAAAACTTGAATTGGATTACTTCTTACTGGCTATTACATCAACTTAGATGCTTCATCTGTGTTCTACTATGGTGATTTTAGTGTCTCCGCATAACGCAGCACGCGACATAGCTTTGCAGACGATAAGTGCAACAGTTTCAGAGAGAAGAGCAGCCAATGTGACGATCTGGCTTTAAGTCGATTCGATAACAAATGACGAAAACGGACGGATTTCTCAGGTTTTTACTACATATGAACACTTTTCACATTCTCCCATGCAACTCGGCTGCTAGTCCTCCTTTAATGCAGAATCTTAAGGTCCTAGCTCATGTCCAAGGCACCAAAGCCAGCTTAAAAGTCAATAATCGATACCTAAAACTTGAATTCAACTTCATCTTACTGGCTATTACATCAACTAAGAAGCTTGATCTGTGTTCTACTATGGTGATTTTAGTGTCTCCGCATACCGCAGCACGCGACATAGCTTTGCAGACGATAAGTACAACCGTTTCAGAGAGAAGAGCGGCCAATGTGACGATCTGGCTTTAAGTCGATTCGATAACAAATGACGGAAACGGACGGATTTCTCAGGTTTTTACTACATATGAACACTTTTCACATTCTTCCGTGCAACTCGGATGCTAGTCCTCCTTCATGCAAAATCTTAAGTTTCTAGCTCGTGTCCAAGGCACCAAAGAAGTGTAAAAAGTCAATAACCGATACATAAAACTTGAATTTTGTTTCTTCTTACTGACTATTACATCAACTTAGAAGCTTCATCTGTGTTCTACTATGGTGCTTTTAGTCTGTCCGCATACCGCAGCACGCGACATAGCTTTGCAGACGATAAGTACAACCGTTTCAGAGAGAAGAGCGGCCAATGTGACGTTTTGGCTTTAAGTCGATTCGATAACAAATGACGAAAACGGACGGATGTCTCAGGTTTTTACTGCATATGAACACTTTTCACATTCTCCCGTGCAACTCGGCTGCTAGTCCTCCTTTTATGCAGAATCTTAAGGTCCTAGCTCATGTCCAAGGCACCAAAGCCAGCTAAAAAGTCAATAATCGATACCTAGACTTGAATTGTACTACTTCTTACCTTCTATTACATCAACTTAGAAGCTTCATCTGTGTTCTACTATGGTGATTTTAGTGTCTCCGCATACCGCAGCACGCGACATAGCTTTGCAGACGATAAGTACAACCGTTTCAGAGAGAAGAGCGGCCAATGTGACGATCTGGCTTTAAGTCGATTCGATAACAAATGACGGAAACGGACGGATTTCTCAGGTTTTTACTACATATGAACACTTTTGACATTCTTCCGTGCAACTCGGCTGCTAGTCCTCCTTCATGCAAAATCTTAAGTTTCTAGCTCGTGTCCAAGGCACCAAAGAAGTGTAAAAAGTCAATAACCGATACATAAAACTTGAATTTTGTTTCTTCTTACTGGCTATTACATCAACTTAGAAGCTTCATCTGTGTTCTACTATGGTGCTTTTAGTCTGTCCGCATACCGCAGCACGCGACATAGCTTTGCAGACGATAAGTACAACCGTTTCAGAGAGAAGAGCGGCCAATGTGACGTTCTGGCTTTAAGTCGATTCGATAACAAATCACGAAAACGGACGGATGTCTCAGGTTTTTACTGCATATGAACACTTTTCACATTCTCCCGTGCAACTCGGCTGCTAGTCCTCCTTTTATGCAGAATCTTAAGGTCCTAGCTCATGTCCAAGGCACCAAAGCCAGCTAAAAAGTCAATAATCGATACCTAAAACTTGAATTGGATTATTTCTTACTGGCTATTACATCAACTTAGATGCTTCATCTGTGTTCTACTATGGTGATTTTAGTGTCTCCGCATACCGCACCACGCGACATAGCTTTGCAGACGATAAGTGCAACCGTTTCAGAGAGAAGAGCAGCCAATGTGACGATCTGGCTTTAAGTCGATTCGATAACAAATGACGAAAACGGACGGATTTCTCAGGTTTTTACTACATTTGAACACTTTTCACCATCTCCCATGCAACTCGGCTGCTAGTCCTCCTTTAATGCAGAATCTTAAGGTCCTAGCTCATGTCCAAGGCACCAAAGCCAGCTAAAAGGTCAATATTCAATACCTAAAACTTGAATTGGATTACTTCTTACTGGCTATTACATCAACTTAGATGCTTCATCTGTGTTCTACTATGGTGAATTTAGTGTCTCCGCATAACGCAGCACGCGACATAGCTTTGCAGACGATAAGTGCAACAGTTTCAGAGAGAAGAGCAGCCAATGTGACGATCTGGCTTTAAGTCGATTCGATAGCAAATGACGAAAACGGACGGATTTCTCAGGTTTTTACTACATATGAACACTTTTCACATTCTCCCATGCAACTCGGCTGCTAGTCCTCCTTTAATGCAGAATCTTAAGGTCCTAGCTCATGTCCAAGGCACCAAAGCCAGCTAAAAAGTCAATAATCGATACCTAAAACTTGAATTGGATTACTTCTTACTGGCTATTACATCAACTTAGATGCTTCATCTGTGTTCTACTATGGTGATTTTAGTGTCTCCGCATACCGCAGCACGCGACATAGCTTTGCAGACGATAGGTACAAGCGTTTCAGAGAGAAGAGCGGCCAATGTGACAATCTGGCTTTAAGTCGATTCGATAACAAATGACGAAAACGGACGGATTTCTAAGGTTTTTACTACATATGAACACTTTTCACGTTCTCCCGTGCAACTCGGCTGCTAGTCCTCCTTTCATGCAGAATCTTAAGGTCCTAGCTCATGTCCAAGGCACCAAAGCCAGCTAAAAGTTCCATATTCAATACCTGAAACTTGAATTGTACTACTTCTTACTGGCTATTACATCAACTTAGAAGCTTCATCTGTGTTCTATTATGGTGCTTTTAGTGTCTCAGCATACCGCAGCACGCGACATAGCTTTGCAGACGATAAGTACAACAGTTTCAGAGAGAAGAGCGGCCAATGTGTCGATCTGGCTTTAAGTCGATTCGATAACAAATGACGAAAACGGACGGATTTCTCAGGTTTTTACTACATATGAACACTTTTCACATCCTCCCGCGCAACTCGGCTGCTAGTCCTCTTTTCATGCGGAGTCTTAAGGTCCTAGCTCATGTCCAAGGCACCAAAGCCAGCTAAAAAGTCAATAATCGATACCTAAAACATGAATTGTACTACTTCTTACTGGCTATTACATCAACTTAGAAGCTTCATCTGTGTTCTACTATGGTGATTTTAGTGTCTCCGCATACCGCACCACGCGACATAGCTTTGCAGACGATAAGTGCAACCGTTTCAGAGAGAAGAGCAGCCAATGTGACGATCTGGCTTTAAGTCGATTCGATAACAAATGTCGAAAACGGACGGATTTCTCAGGTTTTTACTACATTTGAACACTTTTCACATTCTCCCATGCAACTCGGCTGCTAGTCCTCCTTTAATGCAGAATCTTAAGGTCCTAGCTCATGTCCAAGGCACCAAAGCCAGCTAAAAGGTCAATATTCAATACCTAAAACTTGAATTGGATTACTTCTTACTGGCTATTACATCAACTTAGATGCTTCATCTGTGTTCTACTATGGTGAATTTAGTGTCTCCGCATAACGCAGCACGCGACATAGCTTTGCAGACGATAAGTGCAACAGTTTCAGAGAGAAGAGCAGCCAATGTGACGATCTGGCTTTAAGTCGATTCGATAGCAAATGACGAAAACGGACGGATTTCTCAGGTTTTTACTACATATGAACACTTTTCACATTCTCCCATGCAACTCGGCTGCTAGTCCTCCTTTAATGCAGAATCTTAAGGTCCTAGCTCATGTCCAAGGCACCAAAGCCAGCTAAAAAGTCAATAATCGATACCTAAAACTTGAATTGGATTACTTCTTACTGGCTATTACATCAACTTAGATGCTTCATCTGTGTTCTACTATGGTGATTTTAGTGTCTCCGCATACCGCAGCACGCGACATAGCTTTGCAGACGATAGGTACAAGCGTTTCAGAGAGAAGAGCGGCCAATGTGACAATCTGGCTTTAAGTCGATTCGATAACAAATGACGAAAACGGACGGATTTCTAAGGTTTTTACTACATATGAACACTTTTCACGTTCTCCCGTGCAACTCGGCTGCTAGTCCTCCTTTCATGCAGAATCTTAAGGTCCTAGCTCATGTCCAAGGCACCAAAGCCAGCTAAAAGTTCCATATTCAATACCTGAAACTTGAATTGTACTACTTCTTACTGGCTATTACATCAACTTAGAAGCTTCATCTGTGTTCTATTATGGTGCTTTTAGTGTCTCAGCATACCGCAGCACGCGACATAGCTTTGCAGACGATAAGTACAACAGTTTCAGAGAGAAGAGCGGCCAATGTGTCGATCTGGCTTTAAGTCGATTCGATAACAAATGACGAAAACGGACGGATTTCTCAGGTTTTTACTACATATGAACACTTTTCACATCCTCCCGCGCAACTCGGCTGCTAGTCCTCTTTTCATGCGGAGTCTTAAGGTCCTAGCTCATGTCCAAGGCACCAAAGCCAGCTAAAAAGTCAATAATCGATACCTAAAACATGAATTGTACTACTTCTTACTGGCTATTACATCAACTTAGAAGCTTCATCTGTGTTCTACTATGGTGATTTTAGTGTCTCCGCATACCGCACCACGCGACATAGCTTTGCAGACGATAAGTGCAACCGTTTCAGAGAGAAGAGCAGCCAATGTGACGATCTGGCTTTAAGTCGATTCGATAACAAATGACGAAAACGGACGGATTTCTCAGGTTTATTACTACATATGAACACTTTTCACATCCTCCCGTGCAACTCGGCTGCTAGTCCTCTTTTCATGCGGAGTCTTAAGGTCCTAGCTCATGTCCAAGGCACCAAAGCCAGCTAAAAAGTCAATAATCGATACCTAAAACATGAATTGTACTACTTCTTACTGGCTATTACATCAACTTAGAAGCTTCATCTGTGTTCTACTATGGTGCTTTTAGTGTCTCTGCATACCGCAGCACGCGACATAGCTTTGCAGACGATAAGTACTAGCGTTTCAGAGAGAAGAGCGGCCAATGTGACGATCTGGCTTTAAGTCGATTCGATAACAATTGACGAAAACGGACGGATTTCTAAGGTTTTTACTACATATGAACACTTTTCACATTCTCCCGTGCAACTCGGCTGCTAGTCCTCCTTTCATGCAGAATCGTAAGGTCCTAGCTCATGTCCAAGGCACCAAAGCCAGCTAAAAAGTCAATAATCGATACCTACAACTTGAATTGTACTACTTCTTACCTTCTATTACATCAACTTAGAAGCTTCATCTGTGTTCTACTATGGTGATTTTAGTGTCTCCGCATACCGCAGCATGCGACATTGCTTTGCAGACGATAAGTACAACCGTTTCAGAGAGAAGAGCGGCCAATGTGACGATCTGGCTTTAAGTCGATTCGATAACAATTGACGAAAACGGACGGATTTCTAAGGTTTTTACTACATATGAACACTTTTCACATTCTCCCGTGCAACTCGGCTGCTAGTCCTCCTTTCATGCAGAATCGTAAGGTCCTAGCTCATGTCCAAGGCACCAAAGCCAGCTAAAAAGTCAATAATCGATACCTACAACTTGAATTGTACTACTTCTTACCTTCTATTACATCAACTTAGAAGCTTCATCTGTGTTCTACTATGGTGATTTTAGTGTCTCCGCATACCGCAGCATGCGACATTGCTTTGTAGACGATAAGTACAACCGTTTCAGAGAGAAGAGCGACCAATGTGACGATCTGGCTTTAAGTCGATTCGATAACAATTGACGAAAACGGACGGATGTCTCAGGTTTTTACTGCATATGAACACTTTTCACATTCTCCCATGCAACTCGGCTGCTAGTCCTCCTTTCATGCAGAATCGTCAGGTCCTAGCTCATGTCCAAGTCACCAAAGCCAGCTAAAAAGTCAATAATCGATAGCTAAAACTTGAATTGGATTACTTCTTACTGGCTATTACATCAACGTAGATGCTTCATCTGTGTTCTACTATGGTGATTTTAGTGTCTCCGCATACCGCAGCACGCGACATAGCTTTGCAGACGATAAGTACAACCGTTTCAGAGAGAAGAGCGGCCAATGTGACGATCTGGCTTTAAGTCGATTCGATAACAAATGACGGAAACGGACGGATTTCTCAGGTTTTTACTACATATGAACACTTTTCACATTCTCCCGTGCAACTCGGCTGCTAGTCCTCCATTCATGTAGAATCTTAAGGTCCTAGCTCATGTCCAAGGCACCAAAGCCAGCTAAAAAGTCAATAATCGATACCTAAAACTTGAATTCAACTACATCTTACTGGCTATTACATCAACTTAGAAGCTTGATCTGTGTTCTACTATGGTGATTTTAGTGTCTCCGCATACCGCAGCACGCGACATAGCTTTGCAGACGATAAGTACAACCGTTTCAGAGAGAAGAGCGGCCAATGTGACGATCTGGCTTTAAGTCGATTCGATAACAAATGACTGAAACGGACGGATTTCTCAGGTTTTTACTACATATGAACACTTTTCACATTCTCCCGTGCAACTCGGCTGCTAGTCGTCCTTTAATGTAGAATGTTAAGGTCCTAGCTCGTGTCCAAGGCACCAAAGCCAGCTAAAAAGTCAATAATCGATACCTAAAACTTGAATTGGATTACTTCTTACTGGCTATTACATCAACTTAGATGCTTCATCTGTCTTCTACTATGGTGATTTTAGTGTCTCCGCATACCGCAGCACGCGACATAGCTTTGCAGACGATAAGTACAAGCGTTTCAGTGAGAAGAGCGGCCAATGTGACGATCTAACTTTAAGTCGATTCGATAACAAATGACGAATACGGACGGATTTCTAAGGTTTTTACTACATATGAACACTTTTCACATTCTCCTGTGCAACTCGGCTGCTAGTCCTTCTTTCATGCAGAATGTTAAGGTCCTAGCTCATGTCCAAGTCACCTAAGCCAGCTAAAAAGTCAATAATCGATACCTAAAACTTGAATTGGACTACTTCTTACTGGCTATTACATCAACTTAGATGCTTCATCTGTGTTCTACTATGGTGATTTTAGTGTCTCCGCATACCGCAGCACGCGACATAGCTTTGCAGAGGAGAAGTACAACCGTTTCAGGGAGAAGAGCGGCCAATGTGACGATCTGGCTCTAAGTCGATTCGATAACAAATGACGAAAACGGACGGATGTCTCAGGTTTTTACTGCATATGAACACTTTTCACATTCTCCCATGCAACTCGGCTGCTAGTCCTCCTTTCATGCAGAATCGTCAGGTCCTAGCTCATGTCCAAGTCACCAAAGCCAGCTAAAAAGTCAATAATCGATAGCTAAAACTTGAATTGGATTACTTCTTACTGGCTATTACATCAACGTAGATGCTTCATCTGTGTTCTACTATGGTGATTTTAGTGTCTCCGCATACCGCAGCACGCGACATAGCTTTGCAGACGATAAGTACAACCGTTTCAGAGAGAAGAGCGGCCAATGTGACGATCTGGCTTTAAGTCGATTCGATAACAAATGACGGAAACGGACGGATTTCTCAGGTTTTTACTACATATGAACACTTTTCACATTCTCCCGTGCAACTCGGCTGCTAGTCCTCCATTCATGTAGAATCTTAAGGTCCTAGCTCATGTCCAAGGCACCAAAGCCAGCTAAAAAGTCAATAATCGATACCTAAAACTTGAATTCAACTACATCTTACTGGCTATTACATCAACTTAGAAGCTTGATCTGTGTTCTACTATGGTGATTTTAGTGTCTCCGCATACCGCAGCACGCGACATAGCTTTGCAGACGATAAGTACAACCGTTTCAGAGAGAAGAGCGGCCAATGTGACGATCTGGCTTTAAGTCGATTCGATAACAAATGACTGAAACGGACGGATTTCTCAGGTTTTTACTACATATGAACACTTTTCACATTCTCCCGTGCAACTCGGCTGCTAGTCGTCCTTTAATGTAGAATGTTAAGGTCCTAGCTCGTGTCCAAGACACCAAAGCCAGCTAAAAAGTCAATAATCGATACCTAAAACTTGAATTGGATTACTTCTTACTGGCTATTACATCAACTTAGATGCTTCATCTGTCTTCTACTATGGTGATTTTAGTGTCTCCGCATACCGCAGCACGCGACATAGCTTTGCAGACGATAAGTACAAGCGTTTCAGTGAGAAGAGCGGCCAATGTGACGATCTAACTTTAAGTCGATTCGATAACAAATGACGAATACGGACGGATTTCTTAGGTTTTTACTACATATGAACACTTTTCACATTCTCCCGTGCAACTCGGTTGCTAGTCCTCCTTTCATGCAGAGTCTTAAGGTCCTAGCTCATGTCCAAGGCACCAAAGCCAGCTAAAAGGTCCATATTCAATACTTAAAACTTGAATTGTACTACTTCTTACTGGCTATTACATCAACTTAGAAGCTTGATCTGTGTTCTACTATGGTGCTTTTAGTGTCTCAGCATACCGCAGCACGCGACATAGCTTTGCAGACGATAAGTACAACCGTTTCAGAGAGAAGAGCGGCCAATGTGTCGATCTGGCTTTAAGTCGATTCGATAACAAATGACGAAAACGGACGGATGTCTAAGGTTTTTACTACATATGAACACTTTTCACATTCTCCCGTGCAACTCGGCTGCTAGTCCTCCTTTCATGCAGAATCTTAAGGTCCTAGCTCATGTCCAAGGCACCAAAGCCAGCTAAAAAGTCAATAATCGATACCTAAAACTTGATTGTACTACTTCTTACTGGCTATTACATCAACTTAGAAGCTTCATCTGTGTTCTACTATGGTGCTTTTAGTGTCTCCACATACCGCAGCACGCGACATAGCTTTGCAGACTATAAGTACAACCGTTTCAGAGAGAAGAGCGGCCAATGTGACGATCTGGCTTTAAGTCGATTCGATAACAAATGACGAAAACGGACGGATTTTTAAGGTTTTTATTACATATGAACACTTTTCACATTCTCCCGTGCAACTCGGCTGCTAGTCCTCCTTTCATGCAGAATCGTAAGGTCCTAGCTCATGTCCAAGGCACCAAACCCAGCTAAAAAGTCAATAATCGATACCTAAAACTTGATTTGTACTACTTCTTACTGGCTATTACATCAACTTAGAAGCTTCATCTGTGTTCTACTATGGTGCTTTTCCTGTTTCCGCCTACGGCAACACGCGACATAGCTTTGCAGACGAGAAGTACAACCGTTTCAGAGAGAAGAGCGGCCAATGTGACGATCTGGCTTTAAGTCGATTCGATAACAAATGACGAAAACGGACGGATTTCTCAGGTTTTTACTACATATGAACACTTTTCACATTCACCCGTGCAACTCGGCTGCTAGTCCTCCTTTAATGCAGAATCTTAAGGTCCTAGCTCATGTCCAAGGCACCAAAGCCAGCTAAAAGGTCAATATTCAATACCTAAAACTTGAATTGGATTACTTCTTACTGGCTATTACATCAACTTAGATGGTTCATCTGTGTTCTACTATGGTGCTTTTAGTGTGTCCGCATACCGCAGCACGCGACATAGCTTTGCAGACGATAAGTACAACCGTTTCAGAGAGAAGAGCGGCCAATGTGTCGATCTGGCTTTAAGTCGATTCGATAACAATTGACGAAAACGGACGGATTTCTCAGGTTTTTACTACATATGAAAACTTTTCACATTCTCCCGTGCAATTCGGCTGCTAGTCCTCCTTTCATGCAGAATCTTAAGGTCCTAGCTCATGTCCAAGGCACCAAAGCCAGCTAAAAAGTCAATAATCGATACCTAAAACTTGAATTGTACTACTTCTTACTGGCTATTACATCAACTTAGATGCTTCATCTGTGTTCCACTATGGTGATTTTAGTGTCTCCGCATACCGCAGCACGCGACATAGCTTTGCAGACGATAAGTACAAGCGTTTCAGAGAGAAGAGCGGCCAATGTGACGATCTGGCTTTAAGTCGAATCGATAACAAATGACGAAAACGGACGGATTTCTCAGGTTTTTACTACATATGAACACATTTCACATTCTCCCGTGCAATTCGGCTGCTAGTCCTCCTTTCATGCAGAATCTTAAGGTCCAAGCTCATGTCCAAGGCACAAAAGCCAGCTAAAAAGTCAATAATCGATACCTAAAACTTGAGTTGTACTACTTCTTACTGGCTATTACATCAACTTAGAAGCTTCATCTGTGTTCTACTATGGTGCTTTTACTCTCTCCACATACCGCAGCACGCGACATAGCTTTGCAGACCATAAGTACAAGCGTTTCAGAGAGAAGAGCGGCCAATGTGACGATCTGGCTTTAAGTCGATTCGATAACAAATGACGAAATCGGACGGATTTCTCAGGTTTTAACTACATATGAACACTTTTCACATTCTCCCGTGCAACTCGGCTGCTAGTCCTCCTTTCATGCAGAATCTTAAGGTCCTAGCTCATGTCCAAGGCACCAAAGCCAGCTAAAAGTTTCATATTCAATACTTAAACTTGAATTGTACTACTTCTTACTGGCTATTACATCAACTTGGAAGCTTCATCTGTGTTCTATTATGGTGCTTTTAGTGTCTCAGCATACCGCAGCACGCGACATAGCTTTGCAGACGATAAGTACAACCGTTTCAGAGAGAAGAGCGGCCAATGTGTCGATCTGGCTTTAAGTCGATTCGATAACAAATGACGAAAACGGACGGATTTCTCAGGTTTTTACTACATATGAACACTTTTCACATTCTCCCGTGCAACTCGGCTGCTAGTCCTCTTTTCATGCGGAGTCTTAAGGTCCTAGCTCATGTCCAAGGCACCAAAGCCAGCTAAAAAGTCAATAATCGATACCTACAACTTGAATTGTACTACTTCTTACCTTCTATTACATCAACTTAGAAGCTTCATCTGTGTTCTACTATGGTGATTTTAGTGTCTCCGCATACCGCAGCATGCGACATTGCTTTGTAGACGATAAGTACAACCGTTTCAGAGAGAAGAGCGACAAATGTGACGATCTGGCTTTAAGTCGATTCGATAACAAATGACGAAAACGGACGGATTTCTCAGGGTTTTTTTTTTTTTAGATATGAACACTTTTCACATTCTCCCGTGCAACTCGGCTGCTAGTCCTCCTTTCATGCAGAATCTTAAGGTCCTAGCTATTGTCCAAGTCACCAAAGCCAGCTAAAAAGTCAATAATCGATACCTAAAACTTGAATTGGACTACTTCTTACTGGCTATTACATCAACTTAGATGCTTCATCTGTGTTCTACTATGGTGATTTCAGTGTCTCCGCATACCGCAGCACGCGACATAGCTTTGCAGACGATAAGTACAACCGTTTCAGTGAGAAGAGCGGCCAATGTGACGATCTGGCTTTAAGTCGATTCGATAACAAATGACGAAAACGGACGGATGTCTCAGGTTTTTACTGCATATGAACACTTTTCACATTCTCCCATGCAACTCGGCTGCTAGTCCTCCTTTCATGCAGAATCGTAAGGTCCTAGCTCATGTCCAAGTCACCAAAGCCAGCTAAAAAGTCAATAATCGATAACTAAAACTTGAATTGGATTACTTCTTACTGGCTATTACATCAACGTAGATGCTTCATCTGTGTTCTACTATGGTGATTTTAGTGTCTCCGCATACCGCAGCACGCGACATAGCTTTGCAGACGATAAGTACAACAGTTTCAGAGAGAAGAGCGGCCAATGTGACGATCTGGCTTTAAGTCGATTCGATAACAAATGACGGAAACGGACGGATTTCTCAGGTTTTTACTACATATGAACACTTTTCACATTCTCCCGTGCATCTCGGCTGCTAGTCCTCCTTTCATGTAGAATCTTAAGGTCCTAGCTCATGTCCAAGGCACCAAAGCCAGCTAAAAAGTCAATAATCGATACCTAAAACATGAATTGTACTACTTCTTACTGGCTATTACATCAACTTAGAAGCTTCATCTGTGTTCTACTATGGTGCTTTTAGTGTCTCTGCATACCGCAGCACGCGACATAGCTGTGCAGACGATAAGTACAACTTTTGCAGAGAGAAGAGTGGCCAATGAGACGATCTGGCTTGAAGTCGATTCGATAACAAATGACCAAAACGGACGGATTTCTCAGGTTTTTACTACATATGAACACTTTTCACATTCTTCCGTGCAACTCGGCTGCTAGTCCTCCTTCATGCAAAATCTTAAGTTTCTAGCTCGTGTCCAAGGCACCAAAGAAGTGTAAAAAGTCAATAACCGATACATAAAACTTGAATTTTGTTTCTTCTTACTGGCTATTACATCAACTTAGAAGCTTCATCTGTGTTCTACTATGGTGCTTTTAGTCTGTCCGCATACCGCAGCACGCGACATAGCTTTGCAGACGATAAGTACAACCGTTTCAGAGAGAAGAGCGGCCAATGTGACGTTCTGGCTTTAAGTCGATTCGATAACAAATGACGAAAACGGACGGATGTCTCAGGTTTTTACTGCATATGAACACTTTTCACATTCTCCCGTGCAACTCGGCTGCTAGTCCTCCTTTTATGCAGAATCTTAAGGTCCTAGCTCATGTCCAAGGCACCAAAGGCAGCTAAAAAGTCAATAATCGATACCTAAAACTTGAATTGGATTATTTCTTACTGGCTATTACATCAACTTAGAAGCTTGATCTGTGTTCTACTATGGTGATTTTAGTGTCCCCGCATACCGCACCACGCGACATAGCTTTGCAGACGATAAGTGCAACCGTTTCAGAGAGAAGAGCAGCCAATGTGACGATCTGGCTTTAAGTCGATTCGATAACAAATGACGAAAACGGACGGATTTCTCAGGTTTTTACTACATTTGAACACTTTTCACATTCTCCCATGCAACTCGCTGCTAGTCCTCCTTTAATGCAGAATCTTAAGGTCCTAGCTCATGTCCAAGGCACCAAAGCCAGCTAAAAGGTCAATATTCAATACCTAAAACTTGAATTGCATTACTTCTTACTGGCTATTACATCAACTTAGATGCTTCATCTGTGTTCTACTATGGTGATTTTAGTGTCTCCGCATAACGCAGCACGCGACATAGCTTTGCAGACGATAAGTGCAACAGTTTCAGAGAGAAGAGCAGCCAATGTGACGATCTGGCTTTAAGTCGATTCGATAACAAATGACGAAAACGGACGGATTTCTCAGGTTTTTACTACATATGAACACTTTTCACATTCTCCCATGCAACTCGGCTGCTAGTCCTCCTTTAATGCAGAATCTTAAGGTCCTAGCTCATGTCCAAGGCACCAAAGCCAGCTAAAAAGTCAATAATCGATACCTAAAACTTGAATTGGATTACTTCTTACTGGCTATTACATCAACTTAGATGCTTCATCTGTGTTCTACTATGGTGATTTTAGTGTCTCCGCATACCGCAGCACGCGACATAGCTTTGCAGACGATAGGTACAAGCGTTTCAGAGAGAAGAGCGGCCAATGTGACAATCTGGCTTTAAGTCGATTCGATAACAAATGACGAAAACGGACGGATTTCTAAGGTTTTTACTACATATGAACACTTTTCACGTTCTCCCGTGCAACTCGGCTGCTAGTCCTCCTTTCATGCAGAATCTTAAGGTCCTAGCTCATGTCCAAGGCACCAAAGCCAGCTAAAAGTTCCATACTCAATACCTAAAACTTGAATTGTACTACTTCTTACTGGCTATTACATCAACTTAGAAGCTTCATCTGTGTTCTACTATGGTGATTTCAGTGTCTCCGCATACCGCAGCACGCGACATAGCTTTGCAGACGATAAGTACAACCGTTTCAGTGAGAAGAGCGGCCAATGTGACGATCTGGCTTTAAGTCGATTCGATAACAAATGACGAAAACGGACGGATTTCTAAGGTTTTTACTACATATGAACACTTTTCACATTCTCCCGTGCAACTCGGCTGCTAGTCCTCCTTTCATGCAGAATCGTAAGGTCCTAGCTCATGTCCAAGGCACCAAAGCCAGCTAAAAAGTCAATAATCGATACCTACAACTTGAATTGTACTACTTCTTACCTTCTATTACATCAACTTAGAAGCTTCATCTGTGTTCTACTATGGTGATTTTAGTGTCTCCGCATACCGCAGCATGCGACATTGCTTTGTAGACGATAAGTACAACCGTTTCAGAGAGAAGAGCGACCAATGTGACGATCTGGCTTTAAGTCGATTCGATAACAAATGACGAAAACGGACGGATTTGTCAGGTTTTTTTTTTTTTTTTAGATATGAACACTTTTCACATTCTCCCGTGCAACTCGGCTGCTAGTCCTCCTTTCATGCAGAATCTTAAGGTCCTAGCTATTGTCCAAGTCACCACAGCCAGCTAAAAAGTCAATAATCGATACCTAAAACTTGAATTGGACTACTTCTTACTGGCTATTACATCAACTTAGATGCTTCATCTGTGTTCTACTATGGTGATTTGAGTGTCTCCGCATACCGCAGCACGCGACATAGCTTTGCAGACGATAAGTATAACCGTTTCAGTGAGAAGAGCGGCCAATGTGACGATCTGGCTTTAAGTCGATTCGATAACAAATGACGAAAACGGACGGATGTCTCAGGTTTTTACTGCATATGAACACTTTTCACATTCTCCCATGCAACTCGGCTGCTAGTCCTCCTTTCATGCAGAATCGTCAGGTCCTAGCTCATGTCCAAGTCACCAAAGCCAGCTAAAAAGTCAATAATCGATAGCTACAACTTGAATTGGATTACTTCCTACTGGCTATTACATCAACGTAGATGCTTCATCTGTGTTCTACTATGGTGATTTTAGTGTCTCCGCATACCGCAGCACGCGACAAAGCTTTGCAGACGATAAGTACAACCGTTTCAGAGAGAAGAGCGGCCAATGTGACGATCTGGCTTTAAGTCGATTCGATAACAAATGACGGAAACGGACGGGTTTCTCAGGTTTTTACTACATATGAACACTTTTCACATTCTCCCGTGCAACTCGGCTGCTAGTCCTCCATTCATGTAGAATCTTAAGGTCCTAGTTCATGTCCAAGGCACCAAAGCCAGCTAAAAAGTCAATAATCGATACCTAAAACTTGAATTCAACTACATCTTACTGGCTATTACATCAACTTAGAAGCTTCATCTGTGTTCTACTATGGTGATTTTAGTGTCTCCGCATACCGCAGCACGCGACATAGCTTTGCAGACGATAAGTACAACCGTTTCAGAGAGAAGAGCGGCCAATGTGACGATCTGGCTTTAAGTCGATTCGATAACAAATGACGGAAACGGACGGATTTCTCAGGTTTTTACTACATATGAACACTTTTCACATTCTCCCGTGCAACTCGGCTGCTAGTCGTCCTTTAATGCAGAATGTTAAGGTCCTAGCTCATGTCCAAGGCACCAAAGCCAGCTAAAAAGTCAATAATCGATACCTAAAACTTGAATTGGATTACTTCTTACTGGCTATTACATCAACTTAGATGCTTCATCTGTCTTCTACTATGGTGATTTTAGTGTCTCCGCATACCGCAGCACGCGACATAGCTTTGCAGACGATAAGTACAAGCGTTTCAGTGAGAAGAGCGGCCAATGTGACGATCTAACTTTAAGTCGATTCGATAACAAATGACGAATACGGACGGATTTCTAAGGTTTTTACTACATATGAACACTTTTCACATTCTCCTGTGCAACTCGGCTGCTAGTCCTCCTTTCATGCAGAATGTTAAGGTCCTAGCTCATGTCCAAGTCACCTAAGCCAGCTAAAAAGTCAATAATCGATACCTAAAACTTGAATTGGACTACTTCTTACTGGCTATTACATCAACTTAGATGCTTCGTCTGTGTTCTACTATGGTGATTTTAGTGTCTCCGCATACCGCAGCACGCGACATAGCTTTGCAGACGATAAGTACAACCGTTTCAGAGAGAAGAGCGGCCAATGTGACGATCTGGCTTTAAGTCGATTCGATAACAAATGACGAAAACGGTCGGATTTCTCAGGTTTTTACTACATATGAACACTTTTCACATTCTCCCGTGCAACTCGGTTGCTAGTCCTCCTTTCATGCAGAGTCTTAAGGTCCTAGCTCATGTCCAAGGCACCAAAGCCAGCTAAAAGGTCCATATTCAATACTTAAAACTTGAATTGTACTACTTCTTACTGGCTGTTACATCAACTTAGAAGCTTGATCTGTGTTCTACTATGGTGCTTTTAGTGTCTCAGCATACCGCAGCACGCGACATAGCTTTGCAGACGATAAGTACAACCGTTTCAGAGAGAAGAGCGGCCAATGTGTCGATCTGGTTTTAAGTCGATTCGATAACAAATGACGAAAACGGACGGATGTCTAAGGTTTTTACTACATATGAACACTTTTCACATTCTCCCGTGCAACTCGGCTGCTAGTCCTCCTTTCATGCAGAATCTTAAGGTCCTAGCTCATGTCCAAGGCACCAAAGCCAGCTAAAAAGTCCATAATCAATACCTAAAACTTGAATTGTACTATTTCTTACTGGCTATTACATCAACTTAGAAGCTTCATCTGTGTTCTACGATGGTGCTTTTAGTGTCTCCGCATACTGCAGCACGAGATATAGCTTTGCAGACGATAAATGTAACCGTTTCAGACAGAAGTGCGGCTAATGTGACGATCTGGCTTAATGTCGATTCGATAACAAATGAGGAAAACGGACGGATTTCTCAGGTTATAACTACATATGAACACTTTTCACATTCTCCCGTGCAACTCGGCTGCTAGTCCTCCTTTCATGCAGAATGTTAAGGTCCTAGCTCATGTCCAAGGCACCAAAGCCAGCTAAAAAGTCAATAATCGATACCTAAAACTTGAATTGTACTACTTCTTACTGGCTATTACATCAACTTAGAAGCTTCATCTGTGTTCTACTATGGTGCTTGTAGTGTCTCAGCATACCGCTGCATGCGACATAGCTTTGCAGACGATAAGTACAAGCGTTTCAGAGAGAAGAGCGGCCAATGTGACGATCTGGCTTTAAGTACATTCGAAAACAAATGACGAAAACGGACGTATTTCTCAGGTTTTTACTACATTTGAAGATTTTTCACATTCTCCCGTGCATCTCGGCTGCTAGTCCTCCTTTCATGCAGAATATTAAGGTCCTAACTCATGTCCAAGGCACGAAAGCCAGCTAAAAATTCAATATTCAATACGTAAAACTTGAATTGTACTACTTCTTACTGGCTATTACATCAACTTAGAAGCATGATCTGTGTTCTACTATGGTGCTTTTAGTGTCTCAACATACCGCAGCACGCGACATAGCTTTGCAGACGATAAGTACCACCGTTTCAGAGAGAAGAGCGGCCAATGTGACGATCTGGCTTTAAGTCGATTCGATAACAAATGACGAATACGGACGGGTGTCTCAGGTTTTTACTACATATGAACACTTTTCACATTCTCCCGTGCAACTCCGCTGCTAATCCTCCGTTCATGCAGAATCTTAAGGTCCTAGCTCATGTCCAAGGCACCAAAGATAGCTAAAAAGTCAATAATCGATACCTAAAACTTGAATTGTACTACTTCTTACTGGCTGTTACATCAACTTAGAAGCTTCATCTGTGTTCTACTATGGTGATTTTAGTGTCTCCGCATACCGCAGCACGCGACTTAGCTTTGCAGACGATGAGTACAACCGTTTCAGAGAGAAGAGCGGCCAATGTGACGATCTGGCTTTAAGTCGATTCGATAACAAATGACGAAAACGGACGGATATCTCGGGTTTTTACTACATGTGAAGACTTTTCACATTCTCCCGTGCAAATCGGCTGCTAGTCCTCCTTTCATGCAGAATGTTAAGGTCCTAGCTCATATCCAAGGCACCAAAGTCAGCTAAAAATCAGTAATTGATACCTAAAACTTGAATTGTACTACTTCTTACTGGCTATTACATCAACTTAGAAGCTTCATCTGTGTTCTACTATGGTGATTTTAGTGTCTCCGCATACCGCAGCACGCGACATAGCTTTGCAGACGATAAGTACAACCGTTTCAGAGAGAAGAGCGGCCAATGTGACGATCTGGCTTTAAGTCGATTCGATAACAAATGACGAAAACGGACGGATTTCTCAGGTATTTTTTTACATATGAACACTTTTCACATTCTCCTGGGCAACTCGGCTGCTAGTCCTCCTTTCATGCAGAATCTTAACGTCCTAGCTCGTGTCCAAGGCACCAAAGCCAGCTAAAAATTCAATATTGAATACCTAAAACTTGAATTGTACTACTTCTTACTGGCTATTACATCAACTTAGAAGCTTCATCTGTGTTCTACTATGGTGCTTTTAGTGTCTCCGCATACCGCAGCACGCGACATAGCTTTGCAATCCATAAGTACAACCGTTTCAGAGAGAAGAGCGGGCAATGTGACGATCTGGCTTTAAGTCGATTCGATAACAAATGACGAAAACGGACGTATTTATCAGCTTTTTACTACATTTGAAGATTTTTCACATTGTCCCGTGCAACTCGGCTGCTAGTCCTCCTTTCATGCAGAATATTAAGGTCCTAGCTCATGTCCAAGGCACCAAAGCCAGCTAAAAATTCAATATTCAGTACCTAAAACTTGAATTGTACTACTTCTTACTGGCTATTACATCAACTTAGAAGCATGATCTGTGTTCTACTATGGTGCTTTTAGTGTCTCAACATACCGCAGCACGCGACATAGCTTTGCAGACGATAAGTACCACCGTTTCAGAGAGAAGAGCGCCAATGTGACGATCTGGCTTTAAGTCGATTCGATAACAAATGACGAAAACGGACGGGTGTCTCAGGTTTTTACTACATATGAACACTTTTCACATTCTCCCGTGCAACTCCGCTGCTAATCCTCCGTTCATGCAGAATCTTAAGTTCCTAGCTCATGTCCAAGGCACCAAAGATAGCTAAAAAGTCAATAATCGATACCTAAAACTTGAATTGTACTACTCCTTACTGGCTATTACATCAACTTAGAAGCTTCATCTGTGTTCTACTATGGTGATATTAGTGTCTCCGCATACCGCAGCACGCGACTTAGCTTTGCAGACGATAAGTACAACCGTTTCAGAGAGAAGAGCGGCCAATGTGACGATCTGGCTTTAAGTCGATTCGATAACAAATGACGAAAACGGCCGGATTTCTCGGGTTTTTACTACATGTGAAGACTTTTCACATTCTCCCGTGCAAGTCGGCTGCTAGTCCTCCTTTCATGCAGAATCTTAAGGTCCTAGCTCATGTCCAAGGCACCAAAGTCAGCTAAAAAGTCAGTAATTGATACCTAAAACTTGAATTGTACTACTTCTTACTGGCTATTACATCAATTTAGAAGCTTCATCTGTGTTCTACTATGGTGATTTTAGTGTCTCCGCATACCGCAGCACGCGACATACCTTTGCTGACGATATGTACAAATTTTTCAGAGAGAAGAGCGGCCAATGTGACGATCTGGCTTGAAATCGATTCGATAACAAATGACGAAAACGGACGGATTTCTCAGGTTTTTACTACATATGAACACTTTTCACATTCTCCCGTTCACCTCGGCTGCTAGTCCTCCTTTCATGCAGAATCTTAAGGTCCTAGCTCATGTCCAAGGCACCAAAGCCAGCTAAAAAGTCAATAATAGATACCTAAAACTTGAATTGTACTACTTCTTAATGGCTGTTACATCAACTTAGCAGCTTCATCTGTGTTCTACTATGGTGCTTTTAGTGTCTCCGCATACCGCAGCACACGACATAGCTTTGCAGACGATAAGTACAAGCGTTTCAGAGATAAGAGCGGCCAATGTGACGATCTGGCTTTAAGTCGATTCGATAACAAATGACGAAAACGGACGGATGTCTCAGGTTTTTACTACATATGAACACTTTTCACATTCTCCCGTGCAACTCGGCTGCTAGTCCTCCTTTCATGCAGAACTTTAAGGTCCTAGCTCATGTCCAAGGCACCAAAGCCAGCTAAAAAGTCAATAATCGATACCTAAAACTTGAATTGCACTACTTCTTACTGGCTATTACATCAACTTAGAAGCTTCATCTGTGTTCTACTGTGGTGCTTTTAGTGTCTCCGCATACCGCAGCACGCGACATAGCTTTGCAGACGATAAGTACAACCGTTTCAGAGAGAAGAGCGGCCAATGTGACGATCTGCCTTTAAGTCGATTCGATAACAAATGACGAAAACGGACGGATTTCTCAGGTTTTTACTACATATGAACACTTTTCACATTCTCCCGTGCAAATCGGCTGCCAGTCCTCCTTTCATGCAGAATCTTAAGGTCCTAGCTCATGTCCAAGGCACCAAAGCCAGCTAAAAAGTCAATAATCGATACCTAAAACTTGAATTGTACTATATCTTACTGGCTATTACATCAACTTAGAAGCATCATCTGTGTTCTACTATGGTGCTTTTACTGTCTCCGCATACCGCAGAACGCCACATAGCTTTGCAGACGATAAGTACAACCGTTTCAGAGAGAAGAGTGGCCAATGTGACGATCTGGCTTTAAGTCGATTCGATAACAAATGACGAAAACGGACGGATTTCTCAGGTTTTTACTACATTTGAACACTTTTCACATTCTCCCGTGCAACTCGGATGCTAGTCCTCCTTTCATGCAGAATATTAAGGTCCTAGCTCATGTCCAACGCACCAAAGCCAGCTAAAAATTCAATATTCAATACCTAAAATTTGAATTGTACTACTTCTTACTGGCTATTACATCAAATTAGAAGCTTCATCTGTGTTCTACTATGGTGCTTTTAGTGTCTCCGCATACCGCAGCACGCGACATAGCTTTGCAATCGATAAGTACAAGCGTTTCAGAGAGAAGAGCGGCCAATGTGGTGATCTGGCTTTAAGACGATTCGATAACAAATGACGAAAACGGACGGATTTCTCGGGTTTTTACTACATGTTAAGACTTTTCACATTCTCCCGTGCAAATCGGCTGCTAGTCCTCCTTTCATGCAGAATGTTAAGGTCCTAGCTCATGTCCAAGGCACCAATGCCAGCTAAAAAGTCACTAATCGATACCTAAAACTTGAATTGTACAATATCTTACTGGCTATTACATCAACTTAGAAGCTTGATCTGCGTTCTACTATGGTGCTTTTAGTGTCTCAGAATACCGCAGCACGCGACATAGCTTTGCAGACGATAAGTACAACCGTTTCAGAGAGAAGAGCGGCCAATATTACGATCTGGCTTTAAGTCGATTCGATAACAAATGACGAAAACGGACGGATGTCTCAGGTTTTTACTACATATGAACACTTTTCACATTCTCCCGTGAAACTCCGCTGCTAATCCTCCTTTCATGCAGAATCATAAGGTTCTAGCTCATGTCCAAGGCACCAAAGCCAGCTAAAAAGTCAATAATCGATACCTAAAACTTGATTTGTACTACTTCTTACTGGCTATTACATCAAATTAGAAGCTTCATCTGTGTTCTACTATGGTGATTTTAGTGTCTCCGCATACCGCAGTACGCGACATAGCTTTGCAGACGATAAGTACAACCGTTTCAGAGAGAAGAGCGGCCAATGTGACGATCTGCCTTTAAGTCGATTCGATAACAAATGACGAAAACGGACGGATTTCTCAGGTTTTTACTACATTTGAACACTTTTCACATTCTCCCGTGCAACTCGGATGCTAGTCCTCCTTTCATGCAGAATATTAAGGTCCTAGCTCATGTCCAACGCACCAAAGCCAGCTAAAAATTCAATATTCAATACCTAAAACTTGAATTGTACTACTTCTTACTGGCTATTACAACAACTTAGAAGCTTGATCTGTCTTCTACTATGGTGCTTTTAGTGTCTCCGCATTCCGCAGCACGCGACATAGTTTTGCAATCGATAAGTACAACCGTTTCAGAGAGAAAAGCGGCCAATGTGACGATCTGGCTTTAAGTCGATTCGATAACAAATGACGAAAACGGACGGATTTCTCGTGTTTTTACTACATGTGAATTCACATTCTCCCGTGCAAATCGGCTGCTAGTCCTCCTTTCATGCAGAACGTTAAGGTCCTAGCTCATGTCCAAGGCACCAAAGCCAGCTAAAAAGTCAATAATCGATACCTAAAACTTCAATTGTACTACATCTTACTGGCTATTACATCAACTTAGAAGCTTCATCTGTGTTCTACTATGGTGACTTTAGTGTCTCCGCATACCGCAGCACGCGACATAGCTTTGTAGACGAGAAGTACAACCGTTTCAGAGAGAAGAGCGCCCAATGTGACGATCTGGCTTTAAGTCGATTCGATAACAAATAACGAAAACGGACCGATTTCCCAGGTTTTTACTACATATGAACACTTTTCACATTCTCCCGTGCAACAGGGCTGCTAGTCCTCCTTTCATGCAGAATCTTAAGGTCCTAGCTCATGTCCAAGGCACCAAACCCAGCTAAAAATTCAATATTGAATACCTAAAATTTGAATTGTACTACTTCTTACTGGCTATTACATCAAATTAGAAGCTTCATCTGTGTTCTACTATGGTGCTTTTAGTGTCTCCGCATACCGCAGCACGCGACATAGCTTTGCAATCGATAAGTACAAGCGTTTCAGAGAGAAGAGCGGCCAATGTGGTGATCTGGCTTTAAGACGATTCGATAACAAATGACGAAAACGGACGGATTTCTCGGGTTTTTACTACATGTTAAGACTTTTCACATTCTCCCGTGCAAATCGGCTGCTAGTCCTCCTTTCATGCAGAATGTTAAGGTCCTAGCTCATGTCCAAGGCACCAATGCCAGCTAAAAAGTCACTAATCGATACCTAAAACTTGAATTGTACTATATCTTACTGGCTATTACATCAACTTAGAAGCTTGATCTGCGTTCTACTATGGTGCTTTTAGTGTCTCAGAATACCGCAGCACGCGACATAGCTTTGCAGACGATAAGTACAACCGTTTCAGAGAGAAGAGCGGCCAATGTTACGATCTGGCTTTAAGTCGATTCGATAACAAATGACGAAAACGGACGGATGTCTCAGGTTTTTACTACATATGAACACTTTTCACATTCTCCCGTGAAACTCCGCTGCTAATCCTCCTTTCATGCAGAATCATAAGGTTCTAGCTCATGTCCAAGGCACCAAACCCAGCTAAAAAGTCAATAATCGATACCTAAAACTTGATTTGTACTACTTCTTACTGGCTATTACATCAAATTAGAAGCTTCATCTGTGTTCTACTATGGTGATTTTAGTGTCTCCGCATACCGCAGTACGCGACATAGCTTTGCAGACGATAAGTACAACCGTTTCAGAGAGAAGAGCGGCCAATGTGACGATCTGGCTTTAAGTCGATTCGATAACAAATGACGAAAACGGACGTATTTCTCAGGTTTTGACAACATTTGAAGACTTTTCACATTCTCAAGTGCAACTCGGCTGCTAGTCCCCCTTTCATGCAGAATATTAAAGTCCTAGCTCATGTCCAAGGCACCAAAGCCAGCTAAAAAGTCAATAATCGATACCTAAAACTTGAATTGTACTACTTCTTACTGGCTATTACATCAACTTAGAAGCTTCATCTGTGTTCTACTATGGAGCTTTTAGTGTCTCCGCATACCGCAGCACGCGACATAGCTTTGCAGACGATAAGTACAACCGTTTCAGAGAGAAGAGCGGCCAATGTGACGATCTGCCTTTAAGTCGATTCGATAACAAATGACGAAAACGGACGGATTTCTCAGGTTTTTACTACATATGAACACTTTTCACATTCTCCCGTGCAAATCGGCTGCCAGTCCTCCTTTCATGCAGAATGTTAAGGTCCTAGCTCATGTCCAAGGCACCAAAGCCAGCTAAAAAGTCAATAATCGATACCTAAAACTTGAATTGTACTATATCTTACTGGCTATTACATCAACTAGGAAGCATCATCTGTGTTTTACTATGGTGCTTTTACTGTCTCCGCATACCGCAGAACGCCACATAGCTTTGCAGACGATAAGTACAACCGTTTCAGAGAGAAGAGCGGCCAATGTGACGATCTGGCTTTAAGTCGATTCGATAACAAATGACGAAAACGGACGGATTTCTCAGGTTTTTACTACATTTCAACACTTTTCACATTCTCCCGTGCAACTCGGATGCTAGTCCTCCTTTCATGCAGAATATTAAGGTCCTAGCTCATGTCCAAGGCACCAAAGCCAGCTAAAAAGTCAATAATCGATACCTAAAACTTGAATTGTACTACATCTTACTGGCTATTACATCAACTTAGAAGCTTCATCTGTGTTCTACTATGGTGATTTTAGTGTCTCCACATACCGCAGCACGCGACATAGCTTTGTAGACGAGAAGTACAACCGTTTCAGAGAGAAGAGCGGCCAATGTGACGATCTGGCTTTAAGTCGATTCAATAACAAATGACGAAAACGGACCGATTTCTCAGGTTTTTACTACATATGAACACTTTTCACATTCTCCCGTGCAACAGGGCTGCTAGTCCTCCTTTCATGCAGAATCGTAAGGTCCTAGCTCATGTCCAAGGCACCAAAGCCAGCTAAAAATTCAATATTGAATACCTAAAATTTGAATTGTACTACTTCTTACTGGCTATTACATCAAATTAGAAGCTTCATCTGTGTTCTAGTATGGTGCTTTTAGTGTCTCCGCATACCGCAGCACGCGACATAGCTTTGCAATCGATAAGTACAACCGTTTCAGAGAGAAGAGCGGGCAATGTGACGATCTGGCTTTAAGACGATTCGATAACAAATGACGAAAACGGACGGATTTCTCGGGTTTTTACTACATGTTAAGACTTTTCACATTCTCCCGTGCAAATCGGCTGCTAGTCCTCCTTTCATGCAGAATGTTAAGGTCCTAGCTCATGTCCAAGGCACCAATGCCAGCTAAAAAGTCACTAATCGATACCTAACACTTGAATTGTACTATATCTTACTGGCTATTACATCAACTTAGAAGCTTGATCTGTGTTCTACTATGGTGCTTTTACTGTCTCCGCATACCGCAGCACGCGACATAGCTTTGCAGACGATAAGTACAACCGTTTCAGAGAGAAGAGCGGCCAATGTTACGCTCTGGCTTTAAGTCGATTCGATAACAAATGACGAAAACGGACGGATGTCTCAGGTTTTTACTACATATGAACACTTTTCACATTCTCCCGTGAAACTCCGCTGCTAATCCTCCTTTCATGCAGAATCATAAGGTCCTAGCTCATGTCCAAGGCACCAAAGCCAGCTAAAAACTCAATAATCGATACCTAAAACTTGAATTGTACTACTTCTTACTGGCTATTACATCAACTTAGAAGCTTCATCTGTGTTCTACTATGGTGATTTTAGTGTCTCCGCATACCGCAGTACGCGACATAGCTTTGCAGAGGATAAGTACAACCGTTTCAGAGAGAAGAGCGGCCAATGTGACGATCTGGCTTTAAGTCGATTCGATAACAAATGACGAAAACGGACGGATTTCTCAGGTTTTTACTACATATCAACACTTTTCACATTCTCCCGTGCAACAGGGCTGCTAGTTCTCCTTTCATGCAGAATCTTAAGGTCCTAGGTCATGTCCAAGGCACCAAAGCCAGCTAAAAATTCAATATTGAATACCTAAAACCTGAATTGTACTACTTCTTACTTTAAATTACATCAACTTAGAAGCTTCATCTGTGTTCTACTATAGTGCTCATAGTGTCTCAGCATACCGCAGCACGCGACATAGCTTTGCAGACGATAAGTACAACCGTTTCAGAGAGAAGAGCGGCCAATGTGACGATCTAGCTTTAAGTTGATTCGATAACAAATGACGAAAACGGACGGATTTCTCAGGTTTTTACTACATATGAACACTTTTCATATTCTCCCGTGCAACTCTGCTGCTAATTCTCCTTTCATGCAGAATCCTAAGGTCCTAGCTCATGTCCAAGGCACCAAAGCCAGCTAAAAATTCAATATTGAATACCTAAAACTTGAATTGTACTACTTCTTACTGGCTATTACATCAACTTAGAAGCTTCATCTGTGTTCTACTATGGTGCTTTTAGTGTCTCCGCATACCGCAGCACGCGACATAGCTTTGCAATCGATAAGTACAACCGTTTCAGAGAGAAGAGCGGCCAATGTGACGATCTGGCTTTAAGTCGATTCGATAACAAATGACGAATACGGACGGATTTCTCGGGTTTTTACTACATTTGAAGACTTTTCACATTCTCCCGTGCAACTCGGCTGCTAGTCCCCCTTTCATGCAGAATATTAAGGTCCTAGCTCATGTCCAAGCACCAAAGCCAGCTAAAAATTCAATATTCAATACCTAAAACTTGAATTGTACTACTTCTTACTGGCTATTACATCAACTTAGAAGCATGATCAGTGTTCTACTATGGTGCTTTTAGTGTCTCAGCATACCACAGCACGCGACATAGCTTTGCAGACGATAAGTACAACCGTTTCAGAGAGAAGAGCGGCCAATGTGACGATCTGGCTTTAAGTCGATTCGATAACAAATGACGAATACGGACGGATTTCTCGGGTTTTTACTACATGTGAAGACTTTTCACATTCTCCCGTGCAAATCGGCTGCTAGTCCTCCTTTCATGCAGAATGTTAAGGTCCTAGCTCATGTCCAAGGCACCAAAGCCAGCTAAAAAGTCAATAATCGACACCTAAAACTTGAATTGTACTACTTCTTCCTTTGTATTACATCAACTTAGAAGCTTCATCTGTGTTCTACTATGGTGCTTTTAGTGTCTCCGCATACCGCAGCACGCGACATAGCTTTGCAGACGATAACTACGAGCGTTTCAGAGAGAAGAGCGGCCAATGTGACGATCTGATTTTAAGTCGATTCGATAACAAATGACGAAAACGGACGGATTTCTCAGTTTTTTACTACATTTGAACACTTTTCACATTTTCCCGTGCAACTCGGCTGCTAGTCCTCCTTTTATGCAGAATCTTAAGGTCCTAGCTCATGTCCAAGGCACCAAAGCCAGCTAAAACGTCAATAATCGATAACTAAAACTTGTATTGTACTACTTCTTACTGGCTATTACATCAACTTAGAAGTTTCATCTGTGTTCTGCTATGGTGCTTTTAGTGTCTCCGCATACCGCAGCACGCGACATAGCTTTGCAATCGATAAGTACAACCGCTTCAGAGAGAAGAGCGGCCAATGTGACGACCTGGCTTTAAGTCGATTCGATAACAAATGACGAAAACGGACGGATTTCTCAGGTTTTTACTACATATGAACACTTTTCACATTCTACCGTGCAAATCGGCTGCTATTCCTATTTTCATGCAGAATGTTAAGGTCCTAGCTCATGTCCAAGGCACCTAAGCCAGCTAAAGGGTCAATAATCGATACCTAAATCTTGAATTGTACTACTTCTTCCTGGCTATTACATCAACATAGAAGCTTCATCTGTGTTCTACTATGGTGCTTTTAGTGTATCAGCATACCGTAGCACGCGACATAGCTTTGCAGACGATAAGTACAACCGTTTCAGAGAGAAGAGCGGCCAATGTGACGATCTGGCTTTAAGTCGATTCGATAACAAATAACGAAAACGGACGGAATTCTCAGGTTTTTACTACATATGAACACTTTTCACATTCTCCCGTGCAACTCGGCTGCTAGTCCTCCTTCATGCATAATCTTAATTTCCTAGCTCATGTCCAAAGCACCAAAGAAGGGTAAAAAGTCAATAACCGATACCTAAAACTTGAATTGTACTACTTCTTACTGGCTATTACATCAACTTAGAAGCTTCATCTGTGTTCTGCTATGGTGCTTTTCCTGTTTCCGCATACCGCAGCACGCGACATAGCTTTGCAGACGATAAGTAAAACTTTTTCAGAGAGAAGAGCGGCCAATGTGACGATCTGGCTTGAAGTCGATTCGATAACTAATGACGAAAACGGACGGATTTCTCAGGTTTTTACTACGTATGAACACTTTTCACATTCCCCCGTGCAAATCGGCTGCCAGTCCTCCTTTCATGCAGAATCTTAAGGTCCTAGCTCATGTCCAAGGCACCAAAGCCAGCTAAAAAGTCAATAATCGATACCTAAAACTTGAATTGTACTATATCTTACTGGCTATTACATCAACTTAGAAGCATCATCTGTGTTCTACTATGGTGCTTTTACTGTCTCCGCATACCGCAGAACGCCACATAGCTTTGCAGACGATAAGTACAACCGTTTCAGAGAGAAGAGCGGCCAATGTGACGATCTGGCTTTAAGTCGATTCGATAACAAGTGACGAAAACGAACGGATGTCTCAGGTTTTTACTACATATGAACACTATTCACATTCTCCCGTGCAACTCGCCTGCTAGTCCTCCTTCATGCAAAATCTTAATTTCCTAGCTGATGTCCAAGGCACCAAAGAAGGGTAAAAAGTCAATAACCGATACCTAAAACTTGAATTGTACTACTTCTTACTGGCTATTACATCAACTTAGAAGCTTCATCTGTGTTCTACTATGGTGCTTTTAGTGTGTCCGCATACCGCAACACGCGACATAGCTTTGCAGACGATAAGTACAACCGTTTCAGAGAGAAGAGCGGCCAATGTGGCGACCTGGCTTGAAGGAGATTCGATAACAAATGACGAAAACGGACGGAATTCTAGGTTTTTACTACACATGAACACTTTTCATATTCTCCCGTGCAACTCCGCTGCTAATCCTCCTTTCATGCAGAAGCTTAAGGTCCTAGCTCATGTCCAAGGCAAAAAAGCCAGCTAAAAAGTCAATAATCGATACCTAAAACTTGAATTGTACTACTTCTTACTGGCTATTACATCAACTTAGAAGCTTCATCTGTGTTCTACTATGGAGCTTTTACTGTCTCCGCATACCGCAGCACGCGACATAGCTTTGCAGACGATAAGTACAACCGTTTCAGAGAGAAGAGCGGCCAATGTGACGATCTGGCTTTAAGTACATTCGATAACAAATGACGTAAACGGACGGATGTCTCAGGTTTTTTCTACATATGAACATTTTTCACATTCTCCCGTGAAACTCGGCTGCTAGTCCTCCTTTCATGCAGAATCTTAAGATTCTAGCTCATGTCCAAGGTACCAAAGCCAGCTGAAAAGTCAATAATCGATACCTAAAACTTGAATTGTACTACTTCTTACTGGCTATTACATCAACTTGTAAGCTTCATCTGTGTTCTACTATGGTGATTTTAGTGTCTCCGCATACCGCAGCACGCGACATAGCTTTGCAAACGATAAGTAGAACCGTTTCAGAGAGAAGAGCGGCCAATGAGACGATCTGGCTTTAAGTCGATTCGATAACAAGTGAAGAAAACGGTCCGATTTCTCAGGTTTTTACTACATATGAACACTTTTCACATTCTCCCGTGCAACTTGGCTCCTCGTCCACCTTTCATGCAGAATCTTAAGGTCCTAGCTCATGTCCAAGGCACCAAAGCCAGCTAAAAAGTCAATAATCGATACCTAAAACTTGAATTGTACTACTTCTTACTGGTTATTACATCAACTTAGAAGCTTCATCTGTGTTCTACTATGGTGCTTTTAGGGTCTCCGCATACCGCAGCACGCGACGTAGCTTTGCAATCGATAAGTACAACCGTTTCAGAGAGAAGAGCGGCCAATGTGACGATCTAGCGTTAAGTCGATTCAATAACAAATGACGAAACCGACGGATTTCTCAGGTTTTTACTACATATGAACACTTTTCACATTCTCCCGTGCAACTCGGCTGCTAGTCCTCCTTTCATGCAAAATCTTAATTTCCTAGCTCATGTTCAAGGCACCAAAGAAGGGTAAAAACTCAATAACCGATACCTAAAACTTGAATTGTACTACTTCTTACTGGCTATTACATCAACTTAGAAGCTTCATCTGTGTTCTACAATGGTGCTTTTACTGTCTCCGCATACCGCAATACGCGACATAGGTTTGCACACGATAAGTACAACCGTTTCAGAGAAGAAGAGCGGCCAATGTGACGATCTGGCTTTAAGTAGATTCGTTAACAAATGACGTAAACGGACGGATGTGTCAGATGTTTACTACATATGAACATTTTTCACATTCTCCCGTGCAACGCGGCCTTCTAGTCCTCCTTTCATGCAGAATCTTAAGGTCCTAGCTCATGTTCAAGGCACCAAAGAAGGGTAAAAACTCAATAACCGATACCTAAAACTTGAATTGTACTACTTCTTACTGGCTATTACATCAACTTAGAAGCTTCATCTGTGTTCTACTATGGTGCTTTTACTGTCTCAGCATACCGCAATACGCGACAAAGGTTTGCACACGATAAGTACAACCGTTTCAGAGAAGAAGAGCGGCCAATGTGACGATCTGGCTTTAAGTAGATTCGATAACAAATGACGTAAACGGACGGATGTCTCAGATTTTTACTACATATGAACATTTTTCACATTCTCCCGTGCAACGCGGCTGCTAGTCCTCCTTTCATGCAGAATCTTAAGGTCCTAGCTCATGTCCAAGGTACCAAAGCCAGCTGAAAAGTCAATAATCGATACCTAAAACTTGAATTGTACTACAACTTACTGGCTATTACATCAACATAGAAGCATCATCTGTGTTCTACTATGGTGCTTTTACTGTCCCCGCATACCGCAGAACGCCACATAGCTTTGCAGACGATAAGTACAACCGTTTCAGAGAGAAGAGCGGCCAATGTGACGATCTGGCTTTAAGTCGATTCGATAACAAATGACGAAAACGGACGGATGTCTCAGGTTTTTACTACATATGAACACTATTCACATTCTCCCGTGCAACTCGGCTGCTAGTCCTACTTCATGCAAAATCTTAATTTCCTAGCTGATGTCCAAGGCACCAAAGAAGGGTAAAAAGTCAATAACCTATAATTAAACCTTGAATTGTACTACTTCTTACTGGCTATTACATCAATTTAGAAGCTTCATCTGTGTTCTACTACGGTGCTTTTAGTGTCTCCGCATACCGCAGCACGCGACATAGCTTTGCAGACGATAAGTACAACCGTTTCAGAGAGAAGAGCGGCCAATGTGACGATCTGGCTTTAAGTAGATTCGATAACAAGTGACTTAAACGGACGGATGTCTCAGATTTTTACTACATATGAACATGTTTCACATTCTCCCGTGCAACTCGGCTGCTAGTCCTCCTTTCATGCAGAATCTTAAGGTCCTAGCTCATGTCCAAGGTTCCAAAGCCAGCTAAAAAGTCAATAATCGATACCTAAAACTTGAATTGTACTACTTCTTACTGGCTATTACATCAACTTATAAGCTTCATCTGTGTTCTACTATGGTGATTTTAGTGTCTCCGCATACCGCAGCACGCGACATAGCTTTGCAGACGATAAGTACAACCGTTTCAGAGAGAAGAGCGACCAATGAGACGATCTGGCTTTAAGACGATTCGATAACAAATGACGAAAACGGACCGATTTCTCGGGTTTTTACTACATATGAACACTTTTTACATTCTCCCGTGCAACTTGGCTCCTTGTCCTCCTTTCATGCAGAATCTTAAGGTCCTAGCTCATGTCCAAGGCACCAAAGCCAGCTAAAAAGTCAATATTCAATACCTAAAACTTGAATTGTACTACTTCTTACTGGTTATTTCATCAACTTAGAAGCTTCATCTGTGTTCTACTATTGTACTTTTAGTGTCTCAGCATACCGCAGCACGCGACATAGCTTTGTAGAGGATAAGTACAAGTGTTTCAGAGAGAAGAGCGACCAATGTGACGATCTGGCTTTAAGTCGATTCGATAACAAATGAGGAAAATGGACGGATTTCTCAGGTTTTTACTACATATGAACACTTTTCACATTCTCCCGTGCAACTCGGCTGCTAGTCCTCCTTTCATGCAGAATGTTAAGGTCCTAGCTCATGTCCAAGGCACCAATGCCAGCTAAAAAGTCATTAATCGATACCTAAAACTTGAATTGTACTACTTCTTACTGGCTATAACATCAACTTAGAAGCTTCATCTGTGTTCTACTATGGTGCTTTTAGTGTCTCCGCATACCGCAGCACGCGACGTAGCTTTGCAATCGATAAGTACAACCGTTTCAGAGAGAAGAGCGGCCAATGTGACGATCTAGCGTTAAGTCGATTCAATAACAAATGACGAAACCGATGGATTTCTCAGGTTGTTACTACATATGAACACTTTTCACATTCTCCCGTGCAAATCGGCTGCTAGTCCTCCTTTCATGTAGAATCATAAGGTCCTAGCTCATGTCCAAGGCACCATAGCCAGCTAAAAAGTCAATAATCGATACCTAAAACTTGAATTGTACTACTTCTTCCTGGCTATTACATCAACTTAGAAGCTTCATCTGTGTTCTACTATGGTGCTTTTAGTGTCTCCGCATACCACAGCACGCGACATAGCTTTGTAGACGATAAGTACAACCGTTTCAGAGAGAAGAGCGGCCAATGTGACGATCTGGCTTTAAGTCGGTTCGATAACAAATGACGAAAACGGACCGATTTCTCAGGTTTTTACTACATATGAACACTATTCACATTCTCCAATGCAACTCGGCTGCTAGTCCTCCTTTCATGCGGAATCGTAAGGTCCTAGCTCATGTCCAAGGCACCAAAGCCAGCTAAAAAGTCAATATTCAATACCTAAAACTTGAATTGTACTACTTCTTACTGGCTATTACATCAACTTAGAAGCTTCATCTGTGTTCTACTATAGTGCTTTTAGTGTCTCAGCATACTGCAGCACGCGACATAGCTTTGCAGACGATAAGTACAACCGTTTCAGAGAGAAGAGCCCCCAATGTGACGATCTGGCTTTAAGTAGATTCGATAACAAATGACGAAAACGGACGGATTTCTCAGGTTTTTACTACATATGAACACTTTTCACATTCTCCCATGCAAATCGGCTGCTAGTCCTCCTTTCATGCAGAATGTTAAGGTCCTAGCTCATGTCCAAGGCACCAAAGCCAGCCAAAAAGGCAATAAACGATATCTAAAACTTGAATTGTACTACTTCTTCCTGGCTATTACATCAACTTAGAAGCTTCATCTGTGTTCTACTATGGTGCTTTTAGTGTCTCCGCATACCGCAGCACGCGACATAGCTTTGCAGGCGATATGTACAAGTGTTTCAGAGAGAAGAGCGGCCAATGTGACGATCTGGCTTTAAGTCGATTCGATAACAAATGACGAAAACGGACGGATTTCTCAGGTTTTTACTACATATGAAAACTTTTCACATTCTCCCGTGCAACTCGGCTGCTAGTCCTCCTTTCATGCAGAATCTTAAGGTCCTAGCTCATGTCCAAGGCACCAAAGCCAACTAAAAAGTCAATAATCGATACCTAAAACTTGAATTGTACTACTTCTTACTGACTATTACATCAACTTAGAAGCTTCATCTGTGTTCTACTATGGTGCTTTTAGTGTCTCCGCATACCGCAGCACGCGACATAGCTTTGCAGACGATAAGTACTACCGTTTCAGAGAGAAGAGCGGCCAATGTGACGATCTGGCTTTACGTCGATTCGATAACAAATGACGAAAACGGAAGGATTTCTCAGGTTTTTGCTACATATGAACACTTTTCACATTCTCCCGTGCAAATCGGCTGCTAGTCCTCCTTTCATGCAGAATCATAAGGTCCTAGCTCATGTCCAAGGCACCAAAGCCAGCTAAAAAGTCAATAATCGATACCTAAAACTTGAATTGTACTACTTCTTACTGGCTATTACATCAACTTAGAAGCTTTATCTGTGTTCTACTATGGTGCTTTTAGTGTCTCAGAATACCGCAGCACGCGACATAGCTTTGCAGACGATAAGTACAACCGTTTCAGAGAGAAGAGCGGCCAATGTGACGATCTGGCTTGAAGAAGATTCGATAACAAATGACGAAAAAAGACGGATTTCTAGGTTTTTACTACATATGAACAGTTTTCATATTCTCCCGTGCAACTCCGCTGCTAATCCTCCTTTCATGCAGAAGCTTAAGGTCCTAGCTCATGTCCAAGGCACCAAAGCCAGCTAAAAAGTCAATAATCGATACCTAAAACTTGAATTGTACTACTTCTTACTGGCTATTACATCAACTTAGAAGCTTCATCTGTGTTCTACTATGGTGCTTTTACTGTCTCCGCATACCGCAATACGCGACATAGGTTTGCACACGATAAGTACAACCGTTTCAGAGAAGAAAAGCGGCCAATGTGACGATCTGGCTTTAAGTAGATTCGATAACAAATGACGTAAACGAACGGATGTCTCAGGTTTTTACTACATTTGAACATTTTTCACATTCTCCCGTGCAACGCGGCTGCTAGTCCTCCTTTCATGCAGAATCTTAAGGTCCTAGCTTATGTCCAAGGTACCAAAGCCAGCTGAAAAGTCAATAATCGATACCTAAAACTTGAATTGTACTACATCTTACTGGCTATTATATCAACTTAGAAGCTTCATCTGTGTTCTACTATGGTGATTTTAGTGTCTCCGCATACCGCAGCACGCGACATAGCTTCGCAGACGATAAGTACAACCGTTTCAGAGAGAAGAGCGGCCAATGAGACGATCTGGCTTTAAGTCGGTTCGATAACAAATGACGAAAACGGACCGACTTCTCAGGTTTTTACTACATATGAACACTTTTCACATTCTCCCGTGCAACTCGGCTGCTAGTCCTCCTTACATGCAGAATCTTAAGGTCCTAGCTCATGTCCAAGGCACCAAAGCCAGCTAAAAAGTCAATAATCGATACCTAAAACTTGAATTGTACTACTTCTTACTGGCTATTACATCAACTTAGAAGCATCATCTGTGTTCTACTATGGTGCTTTTACTGTCTCCGCATACCGCAGAACGCCACATAGCTTTGCAGACGATAAGAACAACCGTTTCAGAGAGAAGAGCGGCCAATGTGACGATCTGGCTTTAAGTCGATTCGATAACAAATGACGAAAACGGACGGATGTCTCAGGTTTTTACTACATATGAACACTATTCACATTCTCCCGTGCACCTCAGCTGCTAGTCCTCCTTCATGCAAAATCTTAATTTCCTAGCTGATGTCCAAGGCACCAAACAAGGGTAAAAAGTCAATAACCGATACCTAAAACTTGAATTGTACTACTTCTTACTGGCTATTACATCAACTTAGAAGCTTCATCTGTGTTCTACTATGGTGCTTTTAGTGTCTATACATACCGCAGCACGCGACATAGCTTTGCAGACGATAAGTACAACCGTTTCAGAGAGAAGAGCGGCCAATGTGACGATCTGGCTTTAAGTAGATTCGATAACAAATAACGTAAACGGACGGATGCCTCAGATTTTTACTACATATGAACATTTTTCACATTCTCCCGTGCAACTCGGCTGGTAGTCCTCCTTTCATGCAGAATCTTAAGGTCCTAGCTCATGTCCAAGGTACCAAAGCCAGCTACAAAGTCAATAATCGATACCTAAAACTTGAATTGTACTACTTCTTACTGGCTATTACATCAACTTAGAAGCTTCATCTGTGTTCTACTATGGTGATTTTAGTGTCTCCGCATACCGCAGTACGCGACATAGCTTTGCAGACGATAAGTACAACCGTTTCAGAGAGAAGAGCGGCCAATGTGACGATCTGGCTTTAAGTCGATTCGATAACAAATGACGAAAACGGACGGATTTCTCAGGTTTTTACTACATATCAACACTTTTCACATTCTCTCGTGCAACAGGGCTGCTAGTTCTCCTTTCATGCAGAATCTTAAGGTCCTAGGTCATGTCCAAGGCACCAAAGCCAGCTAAAAATTCAATATTGAATACCTAAAACTTGAATTGTACTACTTCTTACTTTAAATTACATCAACTTAGAAGCTTCATCTGTGTTCTACTATAGTGCTCATAGTGTCTCAGCATACCGCAGCACGCGACATAGCTTTGCAGAGGATAAGTACAAGTGTTTCAGAGAGAAGAGCGACCAATGTGACGATCTGGCTTTAAGTCGATTCGATAACAAATGAGGAAAATGGACGGATTTCTCAGGTTTTTACTACATATGAACACTTTTCACATTCTCCCGTGCAACTCGGCTGCTAGTCCTCCTTTCATGCAGAATGTTAAGGTCCTAGCTCATGTCCAAGGTACCAAAGCCAGCTAAAAAGTCAATAATCGATACCTAAAACTTGAATTGTACTACTTCTTACTGGCTATTACATCAACTTAGAAGCTTCATCTGTTTTCTACTATGGTGCTTTTAGTGTCTCCGCATACCGCAGCACACGATATTGCTTTGCAATCGATAAGTACAACCGTTTCAGAGAGAAGAGCGGCCAATGTGACGATCTAGCTTTAAGTCGATGCAATAACAAATGACGAAACCGACGGATTTCTCAGGTTTTTACTACATATGAACACTTTTCACATTCTCCCGTGCAACTCGGCTGCTAGTCCTCCTTTCATGTAGAATCATAAGGTCCTAGCTCATGTCCAAGGCACCAAAGCCAGCTAAAAAGTCAGTAATCGATACCTAAAACTTGTATTGTACTACTTCTTCCTGGCTATTACATCAACTTAGGAGCTTCATCTGTGTTCTACTATGGTGCTTTTAGTGTCTCAGCATACCGCAGCACGCGACAAAGCTTTGCAGACGATAAGTACAACCGTTTCAGAGAGAAGAGCGGCCAATGTGACGATCTGGCTTTAAGTCAGTTCGATAACAAATGACGAAAACGGACCGATTTCTCAGGTTTTTACTACATATGAACACTATTCACATTCTCCCGTGCAACTCGGCTGCTAGTCCTCCTTTCATGCAGAATCGTAAGGTCCCAGCTCATGTCCAAGGCACCAAAGCCAGCTAAAAAGTCAATATTCAATACCTAAAACTTGAATTGTACTACTTCTTACTGGCTATTACATCAACTTAGAAGCTTCATCTGTGTTCTACTATAGTGCTTTTAGTGTCTCAGCATACTGCAGCACGCGACATAGCTTTGCAGACGATAAGTACAACTGTTTCAGAGACAAGAGCCCCCAATGTGACGATCTGGCTTTAAGTAGATTCGATAACAAATGACGAAAACGGACGGATTTCTCAGGTTTTTACTACATATGAACACTTTTCACATTCTCCCGTGCAACTCGGCTGCTAGTCCTCCTTTCATGCAAAGTCTTAATTTCCTAGCTCATGTTCAAGGCACCAAAGAATGGTAAAAAGTCAATAACCGATACCTAAAACTTTAATTGTACTACTTCTTACTGGCTATTACATCAACTTAGAAGCTTCATCTGTGTTCTACTATGGTGCTTTTAGTGTGTCCGCATACCGCAGCACGCAACATAGCTTTGCAGACGATAAGTACAACTTTTTCAGAGAGAAGAGCGGCCAATGTGACGATCTGGCTTTAAGTCGATTCGATAACAAATGACGAGAACGGACGGATTTCTCAGGTTTTTACTACATATGAACACTTTTCACATTCTCCCGTGCAACTCGGCTGCTAGTCCTCCTTACATGCAGAATCTTAAGGTCCTAGCCCATGTCCAAGGCACCAAAGCCAGCTAAAAAGTCAATAATCGATACCTAAAACTTGAGTTGTACTACTTCTTACTGGCTATTACATCAACTTAGAAGCTTCATCTGTGTTCTACTATGTTGCTTTTAGTGTCTCCGCATACCGCAGCATGCGACATAGCTTTGCAGACGATAAGTACAACCGTTTCAGAGAGAAGAGCGGCCAATGTGACGATCTGGCTTTACGTCGATTCGATAACAAATGACGAAAACGGACGGATTTCTCAGGTTTTTACTACATATGAACACTTTTCACATTCTCCCATGCAAATCGGCTGCTAGTCCTCCTTTCATGCAAAATCATAAGGTCCTAGCCCATGTCCAAGGCACCAGAGCCAGCTAAAAAGTCAATAATCGATACCTAAAACTTGAATTGTACTACTTCTTACTGGCTATTACATCAACTTAGAAGCTTTATCTGTGTTCTACTATGGTGCTCTTAGTGTCTCAGAATACCGCAGCACGCGACATAGCTTTGCAGACGATAAGTACAACCGTTTCAGAGAGAAGAGCGGCCAATGAGACGATCTGCTTTAAGTCGATTCGAAAACAAGTGACGAAAACGGACCGATTTCTCAGGTTTTTACTACATATGAACACTTTTAACATTCTCCCGTGCAACTTGGCTCCTCGTCCTCCTTTCATGCAGAATCTTAAGGTCCTAGATCATGTCCAAGGCACCAAAGCAAGGTAAAAAGTCAATAATCGATACCTAAAACTTGAATAGTACTACTTCTTACTGGCTATTACATCAACTTAGAAGCTTCATCTGTGTTCTACTATGGTGCTTTTAGTGTCTCCGCATACCGCAGCACGCGACATAGCTTTGCAGACGATAAGTACTACCGTTTCAGAGTGAAGAGCGGCCAATGTGACGATCTGGCTTGAAGTCGATTCGATAACAAATGACGAAAACGGACCGACTTCTCAGTTTTTTACTACATATGAACACTTTTCACATTCTCTCGTGCAAATCGGCTGCTAGCCCTCCTTTCATGCAGAATCATAAGGTCTTAGCTCATGTCCAAGGCACCAAAGCCAGCTAAAAAGTCAATAATCGATACCTAAAACTTGAATTGTACTACTTCTTACTGGCTATTACATCAACTTAGAAGCTTCATCTGTGTTCTACTATGGTGCTTTTAGTGTCTCCGCATACCGCAGCACGCGACATAGCTTTGCAGACGATATGTACAACCGTTTCAGAGACAAGAGCCCCCAATGTGACGATCTGGCTTTAAGTAGATTCGATAACAAATGACGAAAACGGACGGATTTCTCAGGTTTTTACTACATATGAACACTTTTCACATTCTCCCGTGCACCTCAGCTGCTAGTCCTCCTTCATGCAAAATCTTAATTTCCTAGCTGATGTCCAAGGCACCAAAGAAGGGTAAAAAGTCAATAACCGATACCTAAAACTTGAATTGTACTACTTCTTACTGGCTATTACATCAACTTAGAAGCTTCATCTGTGTTCTACTATGGTGCTTTTAGTGTCTCAGCATACCGCAGCACGCGACATAGCTTTGCAGAGGATAAGTACAAGTGTTTCAGAGAGAAGAGCGACCAATGTGACGATCTGGCTTTAAGTCGATTCGATAACAAATGAGGAAAATGGACGGATTTCTCAGGTTTTTACTACATTTCAACACTTTTCACATTCTCTCGTGCAAATCGGCTGCTAGCCCTCCTTTCATGCAGAATCATAAGGTCCTAGCTCATGTCCAAGGCACCAAAGCCAGCTAAAAAGTCAATAATCGATACCTAAAACTTGAATTGTACTACTTCTTACTGGCTATTACATCAACTTAGAAGCATCATCTGTGTTCTACTATGGTGCTTTTACTGTCTCCGCATACCGCAGAACGCCACATAGCTTTGCAGACGATAAGTACAACCGTTTCAGAGAGAAGAGCGGCCAATGTGACGATCTGGCTTTAAGTCGATTCGATAACAAATGACGAAAACGGACGGATGTCTCAGGTTTTTACTACATATGAACACTATTCACATTCTCCCGTGCGCCTCAGCTGCTAGTCCTCCTTCATGCAAAATCTTAATTTCCTAGCTGATGTCCAAGGCACCAAAGAAGGGTAAAAAGTCAATAACCGATACCTAAAACTTGAATTGTACTACTTCTTACTGGCTATTACATCAACTTAGAAGCTTCATCTGTGTTCTACTATGGTACTTTTAGTGTCTCCGCATACCGCAGCACACGATATTGCTTTGCAATCGATAAGTACAACCGTTTCAGAGAGAAGAGCGGCCAATGTGACGATCTAGCTTTAAGTCGATGCAATAACAAATGACGAAACCGACGGATTTCTCAGGTTTTTACTACATATGAACACTTTTCACATTCTCCCGTGCAACTCGGCTGCTAGTCCTCCTTTCATGCAGAATCATAAGGTCCTAGCTCATGTCCAAGGCACCAAAGCCAGCTAAAAAGTCAGTAATCGATACCTAAAACTTGTATTGTACTACTTCTTCCTGGCTATTACATCAACTTAGAAGCTTCATCTGTGTTCTACTATGGTGCTTTTAGTGTCTCAGCATACCGCAGCACGCGACAAAGCTTTGCAGACGATAAGTACAACCGTTTCAGAGAGAAGAGCGGCCAATGTGACGATCTGGCTTTAACTCGGTTCGATAACAAATGACGAAAACGGACCGATTTCTCAGGTTTTTACTACATATGAACACTATTCACATTCTCCCGTGCAACTCGGCTGCTAGTCCTCCTTTCATGCAGAATCGTAAGGTCCTAGCTCATGTCCAAGGCACCAAAGCCAGCTAAAAAGTCAATATTCAATACCTAAAACTTGAATTGTACTACTTCTTACTGGCTATTACATCAACTTAGAAGCTTCATCTGTGTTCTACTATAGTGCTTTTAGTGTCTCAGCATACTGCAGCACGCGACATAGCTTTGCAGACGATAAGTACAACCGTTTCAGAGACAAGAGCCCCCAATGTGACGATCTGGCTTTAAGTAGATTCGATAACAAATGACGAAAACGGACGGATTTCTCAGGTTTTTACTACATATGAACACTTTTCACATTCTCCCGTGCAACTCGGCTGCTAGTCCTCCTTTCATGCAAAGTCTTAATTTCCTAGCTCATGTTCAAGGCACCAAAGAATGGTAAAAAGTCAATAACCGATACCTAAAACTTTAATTGTACTACTTCTTACTGGCTATTACATCAACTTAGAAGCTTCATCTGTGTTCTACTATGGTGCTTTTAGTGTGTCCGCATACCGCAGCACGCGACATAGCTTTGCAGACGATAAGTACAACTTTTTCAGAGAGAAGAGCGGCCAGTGTGACGATCTGGCTTCTAGTCGATTCGATAACAAATGACGAAAACGGACGGATTTCTCAGGTTTTTACTACATATGAACACTTTTCACATTCTCCCGTGCAACTCGGCTGCTAGTCCTCCTTACATGCAGAATCTTAAGGTCCTAGCCCATGTCCAAGGCACCAAAGCCAGCTAAAAAGTCAATAATCGATACCTAAAACTTGAGTTGTACTACTTCTTACTGGCTATTACATCAACTTAGAAGCTTCATCTGTGTTCTACTATGGTGCTTTTAGTGTCTCCGCATACCGCAGCACGCGACATAGCTTTGCAGACGATAAGTACAACCGTTTCAGAGACAAGAGCCCCCAATGTGACGATCTGGCTTTAAGTAGATTCGATAACAAATGACGAAAACGGACGGATTTCTCAGGTTTTTACTACATATGAACACTTATCACATTCTCCCGTGCAACTCGGCTGCTAGTCCTCCTTTCATGCAAAGTCTTAATTTCCTAGCTCATGTTCAAGGCACCAAAGAATGGTAAAAAGTCAATAACCGATACCTAAAACTTTAATTGTACTACTTCTTACTGGCTATTACATCAACTTAGAAGCTTCATCTGTGTTCTACTATGGTGCTTTTAGTGTGTCCGCATACCGCAGCACGCGACATAGCTTTGCAGACGATAAGTACAACTTTTTCAGAGAGAAGAGCGGCCAATGTGACGATCTGGCTTTAAGTCGATTCGATAACAAATGACGAAAACGGACGGATTTCTCAGGTTTTTACTACATATGAACACTTTTCACATTCTCCCGTGCAACTCGGCTGCTAGTCCTCCTTACATGCAGAATCTTAAGGTCCTAGCCCATGTCCAAGGCACCAAAGCCAGCTAAAAAGTCAATAATCGATACCTAAAACTTGAGTTGTACTACTTCTTACTGGCTATTACATCAACTTAGAAGCTTCATCTGTGTTCTACTATGGTGCTTTTAGTGTCTCCGCATACCGCAGCACGCGACATAGCTTTGCAGACGATAAGTACAACCGTTTCAGAGAGAAGAGCGGCCAATGTGACGATCTGGCTTTACGTCGATTCGATAACAAATGACGAAAACGGACGGATTTCTCAGGTTTTTACTACATATGAACACTTTTCACATTCTCCCATGCAAATCGGCTGCTAGTCCTCCTGTCATGCAAAATCATAAGGTCCTAGCCCATGTCCAAGGCACCAAAGCCAGCTAAAAAGTCAATAATCGATACCTAAAACTTGAATTGTACTACTTCTTACTGGCTATTACATCAACTTAGAAGCTTTATCTGTGTTCTACTATGGTGCTTTTAGTGTCTCAGAATACCGCCACACGCGACATAGCTTTGCAGACGATAAGTACAACCGTTTCAGAGAGAAGAGCGGCCAATGTGACGATCTGGCTTTAAGTAGATTCGATAACAAATGACGTAAACGGACGGATGTCTCAGGTTTTTACTACATATGAACATTTTTCACATTCTCCCGTGAAACTCGGCTGCTAGTCCTCCTTTCATGCAGAATCTTAAGGTCCTAGCTAATGTCCAAGGTACCAAAGCCAGCTGAAAAGTCAATAATCGATACCTAAAACTTGAATTGTACTACTTCTTACTGGCTATTACATTAACTTATAAGCTTCATCTGTGTTCTACTATGGTGATTTTAGTGTCTCCGCATACCCCAGCACGCGACATAGCTTTGCAGACGATAAGTACAAAAGTTTCAGAGAGAAGAGCGGCCAATGAGACGATCTGCTTTAAGTCGATTCGAAAACAAGTGACGAAAACGGACCGATTTCTCAGGTTTTTACTACATATGAACACTTTTAACATTCTCCCGTGCAACTTGGCTCCTCGTCCTCCTTTCATGCAGAATCTTAAGGACCTAGATCATGTCCAAGGCACCAAAGCCAGCTAAAAAGTCAATATTCAATACCTAAAACTTGATTTGTACTACTTCTTACTGGCTATTACATCAACTTAGAAGCTTCATCTGTGTTCTACTATGGTGCTTTTAGTGTCTCAGCATACCGGAGCACGCGACATAGCTTTGCAGACGATAAGTACAAGTGTTTCAGAGAGAAGAGCGGCCAATGTGACGATCTGGCTTTAAGTCGATTCGATAACAAATGACGAAAACGGACGTATTTCTCAGGTTTTTACTACATTTGAACACTTTTCACATTTTCCCATGCAGCTCGGCTGCTAGTCCTCCTTTCATGCAGAATATTAAGGTCCTAGCTCATGTCCAAGGCACCAAAGCAAGCTAAAAAGTCAATAATCGATACCTAAAACTTGAATAGTACTACTTCTTACTGGCTATTACATCAACTTAGAAGCTTCATCTGTGTTCTACTATGGTGCTTTTAGTGTCTCCGCATACCGCAGCACGCGACATAGCTTTGCAGACGATAAGTACTACCGTTTCAGAGAGAAGAGCGGCCAATGTGACGATCTGGCTTGAAGTCGATTCGATAACAAATGACGAAAACGGACCGACTTCTCAGTTTTTTACTACATATGAACACTTTTCACATTCTCTCGTGCAAATCGGCTGCTAGCCCTCCTTTCATGCAGAATCATAAGGTCCTAGCTCATGTCCAAGGCACCAAAGCCAGCTAAAAAGTCAATAATCGATACCTAAAACTTGAATTGTACTACTTCTTACTGGCTATTACATCAACTTAGAAGCTTCATCTGTGTTCTACTATGGTGCTTTTAGTGTCTCCGCATACCGCAGCACGCGACATAGCTTTGCAGACGATAAGTACAACCGTTTCAGAGACAAGAGCCCCCAATGTGACGATCTGGCTTTAAGTAGATTCGATAACAAATGACGAAAACGGACGGATTTCTCAGGTTTTTACTACATATGAACACTTTTCACATTCTCCCGTGCAACTCGGCTGCTAGTCCTCCTTTCATGCAAAGTCTTAATTTCCTAGCTCATGTTCAAGGCACCAAAGAATGGTAAAAAGTCAATAACCGATACCTAAAACTTTAATTGTACTACTTCTTACTGGCTATTACATCAACTTAGAAGCTTCATCTGTGTTCTACTATGGTGCTTTTAGTGTGTCCGCATACCGCAGCACGCGACATAGCTTTGCAGACGATAAGTACAACTTTTTCAGAGAGAAGAGCGGCCAATGTGACGATCTGGCTTTAAGTCGATTCGATAACAAATGACGAAAACGGACGGATTTCTCAGGTTTTTACTACATATGAACACTTTTCACATTCTCCCGTGCAACTCGGCTGCTAGTCCTCCTTACATGCAGAATCTTAAGGTCCTAGCCCATGTCCAAGGCACCAAAGCCAGCTAAAAAGTCAATAATCGATACCTAAAACTTGAGTTGTACTACTTCTTACTGGCTATTACATCAACTTAGAAGCTTCATCTGTGTTCTACTATGGTGCTTTTAGTGTCTCCGCATACCGCAGCACGCGACATAGCTTTGCAGACGATAAGTACAACCGTTTCAGAGACAAGAGCCCCCAATGTGACGATCTGGCTTTAAGTAGATTCGATAACAAATGACGAAAACGGACGGATTTCTCAGGTTTTTACTACATATGAACACTTTTCACATTCTCCCGTGCAACTCGGCTGCTAGTCCTCCTTTCATGCAAAGTCTTAATTTCCTAGCTCATGTTCAAGGCACCAAAGAATGGTAAAAAGTCAATAACCGATACCTAAAACTTTAATTGTACTACTTCTTACTGGCTATTATATCAACTTAGAAGCTTCATCTGTGTTCTACTATGGTGCTTTTAGTGTGTCCGCATACCGCAGCACGCGACATAGCTTTGCAGACGATAAGTACAACTTTTTCAGAGAGAAGAGGGGCCAATGTGACGATCTGGCTTTAAGTCGATTCGATAACAAATGACGAAAACGGACGGATTTCTCAGGTTTTTACTACATATGAACACTTTTCACATTCTCCCGTGCAACTCGGCTGCTAGTCCTCCTTACATGCAGAATCTTAAGGTCCTAGCCCATGTCCAAGGCACCAAAGCCAGCTAAAAAGTCAATAATCGATACCTAAAACTTGAGTTGTACTACTTCTTACTGGCTATTACATCAACTTAGAAGCTTCATCTGTGTTCTACTATGGTGCTTTTAGTGTCTCCGCATACCGCAGCACGCGACATAGCTTTGCAGACGATAAGTACAACCGTTTCAGAGAGAAGAGCGGCCAATGTGACGATCTGGCTTTACGTCGATTCGATAACAAATGACGAAAACGGACGGATTTCTCAGGTTTTTACTACATATGAACACTTTTCACATTCTCCCATGCAAATCGGCTGCTAGTCCTCCTTTCATGCAAAATCATAAGGTCCTAGCCCATGTCCAAGTCACCAAAGCCAGCTAAAAAGTCAATAATCGATACCTAAAACTTGAATTGTACTACTTCTTACTGGCTATTACATCAACTTAGAAGCTTTATCTGTGTTCTACTATGGTGCTTTTAGTGTCTCAGAATACCGCCACACGCGACATAGCTTTGCAGACGATAAGTACAACCGTTTCAGAGAGAAGAGCGGCCAATGTGACGATCTGGCTTTAAGTAGATTCGATAACAAATGACGTAAACGGACGGATGTCTCAGGTTTTTACTACATATGAACATTTTTCACATTCTCCCGTGAAACTCGGCTGCTAGTCCTCCTTTCATGCAGAATCTTAAGGTCCTAGCTAATGTCCAAGGTACCAAAGCCAGCTGAAAAGTCAATAATCGATACCTAAAACTTGAATTGTACTACTTCTTACTGGCTAATACATCAACTTAGAAGCTTCATCTGTGTTCTACTATGGTGCTTTTAGTGTCTCCGCATACCGCAGCACGCGACATAGCTTTGCAGACGATAACTACGAGCGTTTCAGAGAGAAGAGCGGCCAATGTGACGATCTGATTTTAAGTCGATTCGATAACAAATGACGAAAACGGACGGATTTCTCAGTTTTTTACTACATTTGAACACTTTTCACATTTTCCCGTGCAACTCGGCTGCTAGTCCTCCTTTCATGCAGAATCTTAAGGTCCTAGCTCATGTCCAAGGCACCAAAGCCAGCTAAAACGTCAATAATCGATAACTAAAACTTGTATTGTACTACTTCTTACTGGCTATTACATCAACTTAGAAGTTTCATCTGTGTTCTACTATGGTGCTTTTAGTGTCTCCGCATACCGCAGCACGCGACATAGCTTTGCAATCGATAAGTACAACCGCTTCAGAGAGAAGAGCGGCCAATGTGACGACCTGGCTTTAAGTCGATTCGATAACAAATGACGAAAACGGACGGATTTCTCAGGTTTTTACTACATATGAACACTTTTCACATTCTACCGTGCAAATCGGCTGCTATTCCTATTTTCATGCAGAATGTTAAGGTCCTAGCTCATGTCCAAGGCACCTAAGCCAGCTAAAGGGTCAATAATCGATACCTAAATCTTGAATTGTACTACTTCTTCCTGGCTATTACATCAACATAGAAGCTTCATCTGTGTTCTACTATGGTGCTTTTAGTGTATCAGCATACCGTAGCACGCGACATAGCTTTGCAGACGATAAGTACAACCGTTTCAGAGAGAAGAGCGGCCAATGTGACGATCTGGCTTTAAGTCGATTCGATAACAAATGACGAAAACGGACGGAATTCTCAGGTTTTTACTACATATGAACACTTTTCACATTCTCCCGTGCAACTCGGCTGCTAGTCCTCCTTCATGCATAATCTTAATTTCCTAGCTCATGTCCAAAGCACCAAAGAAGGGTAAAAAGTCAATAACCGATACCTAAAACTTGAATTGTACTACTTCTTACTGGCTATTACATCAACTTAGAAGCTTCATCTGTGTTCTGCTATGGTGCTTTTCCTGTTTCCGCATACCGCAGCACGCGACATAGCTTTGCAGACGATAAGTACAACTTTTTCAGAGAGAAGAGCGGCCAATGTGACGATCTGGCTTGAAGTCGATTCGATAACTAATGACGAAAACGGACGGATTTCTCAGGTTTTTACTACGTATGAACACTTTTCACATTCCCCCGTGCAAATCGGCTGCCAGTCCTCCTTTCATGCAGAATCTTAAGGTCCTAGCTCATGTCCAAGGCACCAAAGCCAGCTAAAAAGTCAATAATCGATACCTAAAACTTGAATTGTACTATATCTTACTGGCTATTACATCAACTTAGAAGCATCATCTGTGTTCTACTATGGTGCTTTTACTGTCTCCGCATACCGCAGAACGCCACATAGCTTTGCAGACGATAAGTACAACCGTTTCAGAGAGAAGAGCGGCCAATGTGACGATCTGGCTTTCAGTCGATTCGATAACAAGTGACGAAAACGAACGGATGTCTCAGGTTTTTACTACATATGAACACTATTCACATTCTCCCGTGCAACTCGCCTGCTAGTCCTCCTTCATGCAAAATCTTAATTTCCTAGCTGATGTCCAAGGCACCAAAGAAGGGTAAAAAGTCAATAACCGATACCTAAAACTTGAATTGTACTACTTCTTACTGGCTATTACATCAACTTAGAAGCTTCATCTGTGTTCTACTATGGTGCTTTTAGTGTGTCCGCATACCGCAACACGCGACATAGCTTTGCAGACGATAAGTACAACCGTTTCAGAGAGAAGAGCGGCCAATGTGGCGACCTGGCTTGAAGGAGATTCGATAACAAATGACGAAAACGGACGGAATTCTAGGTTTTTACTACACATGAACACTTTTCATATTCTCCCGTGCAACTCCGCTGCTAATCCTCCTTTCATGCAGAAGCTTAAGGTCCTAGCTCATGTCCAAGGCAAAAAAGCCAGCTAAAAAGTCAATAATCGATACCTAAAACTTGAATTGTACTACTTCTTACTGGCTATTACATCAACTTAGAAGCTTCATCTGTGTTCTACTATGGAGCTTTTACTGTCTCCGCATACCGCAGCACGCGACATAGCTTTGCAGACGATAAGTACAACCGTTTCAGAGAGAAGAGCGGCCAATGTGACGATCTGGCTTTAAGTACATTCGATAACAAATGACGTAAACGGACGGATGTCTCAGGTTTTTTCTACATATGAACATTTTTCACATTCTCCCGTGAAACTCGGCTGCTAGTCCTCCTTTCATGCAGAATCTTAAGATTCTAGCTCATGTCCAAGGTACCAAAGCCAGCTAAAAAGTCAATAATCGATACCTAAAACTTGAATTGTACTACTTCTTACTGGCTATTACATCAACTTAGAAGCTTCATCTGTGTTCTACTATGGTGATTTTAGTGTCTCCGCATACCGCAGCACGCGACATAGCTTTGCAAACGATAAGTAGAACCGTTTCAGAGAGAAGAGCGGCCAATGAGACGATCTGGCTTTAAGTCGATTCGATAACAAGTGAAGAAAACGGTCCGATTTCTCAGGTTTTTACTACATATGAACACTTTTCACATTCTCCCGTGCAACTTGGCTCCTCGTCCACCTTTCATGCAGAATCTTAAGGTCCTAGCTCATGTCCAAGGCACCAAAGCCAGCTAAAAAGTCAATAATCGATACCTAAAACTTGAATTGTACTACTTCTTACTGGCTATTACATCAACTTAGAAGCTTCATCTGTGTTCTACTATGGTGCTTTTAGGGTCTCCGCATACCGCAGCACGCGACGTAGCTTTGCAATCGATAAGTACAACCGTTTCAGAGAGAAGAGCGGCCAATGTGACGATCTAGCGTTAAGTCGATTCAATAACAAATGACGAAACCGACGGATTTCTCAGGTTTTTACTACATATGAACACTTTTCACATTCTCCCGTGCAACTCGGCTGCTAGTCCTCCTTTCATGCAAAATCTTAATTTCCTAGCTCATGTTCAAGGCACCAAAGAAGGGTAAAAACTCAATAACCGATACCTAAAACTTGAATTGTACTACTTCTTACTGGCTATTACATCAACTTAGAAGCTTCATCTGTGTTCTACAATGGTGCTTTTACTGTCTCCGCATACCGCAATACGCGACATAGGTTTGCACACGATAAGTACAACCGTTTCAGAGAAGAAGAGCGGCCAATGTGACGATCTGGCTTTAAGTAGATTCGTTAACAAATGACGTAAACGGACGGATGTGTCAGATGTTTACTACATATGAACATTTTTCACATTCTCCCGTGCAACGCGGCTGCTAGTCCTCCTTTCATGCAGAATCTTAAGGTCCTAGCTCATGTTCAAGGCACCAAAGAAGGGTAAAAACTCAATAACCGATACCTAAAACTTGAATTGTACTACTTCTTACTGGCTATTACATCAACTTAGAAGCTTCATCTGTGTTCTACTATGGTGCTTTTACTGTCTCAGCATACCGCAATACGCGACAAAGGTTTGCACACGATAAGTACAACCGTTTCAGAGAAGAAGAGCGGCCAATGTGACGATCTGGCTTTAAGTAGATTCGATAACAAATGACGTAAACGGACGGATGTCTCAGATTTTTACTACATATGAACATTTTTCACATTCTCCCGTGCAACGCGGCTGCTAGTCCTCCTTTCATGCAGAATCTTAAGGTCCTAGCTCATGTCCAAGGTACCAAAGCCAGCTGAAAAGTCAATAATCGATACCTAAAACTTGAATTGTACTACAACTTACTGGCTATTACATCAACTTAGAAGCATCATCTGTGTTCTACTATGGTGCTTTTACTGTCCCCGCATACCGCAGAACGCCACATAGCTTTGCAGACGATAAGTACAACCGTTTCAGAGAGAAGAGCGGCCAATGTGACGATCTGGCTTTAAGTCGATTCGATAACAAATGACGAAAACGGACGGATGTCTCAGGTTTTTACTACATATGAACACTATTCACATTCTCCCGTGCAACTCGGCTGCTAGTCCTACTTCATGCAAAATCTTAATTTCCTAGCTGATGTCCAAGGCACCAAAGAAGGGTAAAAAGTCAATAACCTATAATTAAACCTTGAATTGTACTACTTCTTACTGGCTATTACATCAACTTAGAAGCTTCATCTGTGTTCTACTACGGTGCTTTTAGTGTCTCCGCATACCGCAGCACGCGACATAGCTTTGCAGACGATAAGTACAACCGTTTCAGAGAGAAGAGCGGCCAATGTGACGATCTGGCTTTAAGTAGATTCGATAACAAGTGACTTAAACGGACGGATGTCTCAGATTTTTACTACATATGAACATGTTTCACATTCTCCCGTGCAACTCGGCTGCTAGTCCTCCTCTCATGCAGAATCTTAAGGTCCTAGCTCATGTCCAAGGTTCCAAAGCCAGCTAAAAAGTCAATAATCGATACCTAAAACTTGAATTGTACTACTTCTTACTGGCTATTACATCAACTTATAAGCTTCATCTGTGTTCTACTATGGTGATTTTAGTGTCTCCGCATACCGCAGCACGCGACATAGCTTTGCAGACGATAAGTACAACCGTTTCAGAGAGAAGAGCGACCAATGAGACGATCTGGCTTTAAGACGATTCGATAACAAATGACGAAAACGGACCGATTTCTCGGGTTTTTACTACATATGAACACTTTTTACATTCTCCCGTGCAACTTGGCTCCTTGTCCTCCTTTCATGCAGAATCTTAAGGTCCTAGCTCATGTCCAAGGCACCAAAGCCAGCTAAAAAGTCAATATTCAATACCTAAAACTTGAATTGTACTACTTCTTACTGGTTATTTCATCAACTTAGAAGCTTCATCTGTGTTCTACTATTGTACTTTTAGTGTCTCAGCATACCGCAGCACGCGACATAGCTTTGTAGAGGATAAGTACAAGTGTTTCAGAGAGAAGAGCGACCAATGTGACGATCTGGCTTTAAGTCGATTCGATAACAAATGAGGAAAATGGACGGATTTCTCAGGTTTTTACTACATATGAACACTTTTCACATTCTCCCGTGCAACTCGGCTGCTAGTCCTCCTTTCATGCAGAATGTTAAGGTCCTAGCTCATGTCCAAGGCACCAATGCCAGCTAAAAAGTCATTAATCGATACCTAAAACTTGAATTGTACTACTTCTTACTGGCTATTACATCAACTTAGAAGCTTCATCTGTGTTCTACTATGGTGCTTTTAGTGTCTCCGCATACCGCAGCACGCGACGTAGCTTTGCAATCGATAAGTACAACCGTTTCAGAGAGAAGAGCGGCCAATGTGACGATCTAGCGTTAAGTCGATTCAATAACAAATGACGAAACCGATGGATTTCTCAGGTTGTTACTACATATGAACACTTTTCACATTCTCCCATGCAAATCGGCTGCTAGTCCTCCTTTCATGTAGAATCATAAGGTCCTAGCTCATGTCCAAGGCACCATAGCCAGCTAAAAAGTCAATAATCGATACCTAAAACTTGAATTGTACTACTTCTTCCTGGCTATTACATCAACTTAGAAGCTTCATCTGTATTCTACTATGGTGCTTTTAGTGTCTCCGCATACCACAGCACGCGACATAGCTTTGTAGACGATAAGTACAACCGTTTCAGAGAGAAGAGCGGCCAATGTGACGATCTGGCTTTAAGTCGGTTCGATAACAAATGACGAAAACGGACCGATTTCTCAGGTTTTTACTACATATGAACACTATTCACATTCTCCAATGCAACTCGGCTGCTAGTCCTCCTTTCATGCGGAATCGTAAGGTCCTAGCTCATGTCCAAGGCACCAAAGCCAGCTAAAAAGTCAATATTCAATACCTAAAACTTGAATTGTACTACTTCTTACTGGCTATTACATCAACTTAGAAGCTTCATCTGTGTTCTACTATAGTGCTTTTAGTGTCTCAGCATACTGCAGCACGCGACATAGCTTTGCAGACGATAAGTACAACCGTTTCAGAGAGAAGAGCCCCCAATGTGACGATCTGGCTTTAAGTAGATTCGATAACAAATGACGAAAACGGACGGATTTCTCAGGTTTTTACTACATATGAACACTTTTCACATTCTCCCATGCAAATCGGCTGCTAGTCCTCCTTTCATGCAGAATGTTAAGGTCCTAGCTCATGTCCAAGGCACCAAAGCCAGCCAAAAAGTCAATAAACGATATCTAAAACTTGAATTGTACTACTTCTTCCTGGCTATTACATCAACTTAGAAGCTTCATCTGTGTTCTACTATGGTGCTTTTAGTGTCTCCGCATACCGCAGCACACGACATAGCTTTGCAGACGATATGTACAAGTGTTTCAGAGAGAAGAGCGGCCAATGTGACGATCTGGCTTTAAGTCGATTCGATAACAAATGACGAAAACGGACGGATTTCTCAGGTTTTTACTACATATGAAAACTTTTCACATTCTCCCGTGCAACTCGGCTGCTAGTCCTCCTTTCATGCAGAATCTTAAGGTCCTAGCTCATGTCCAAGGCACCAAAGCCAACTAAAAAGTCAATAATCGATACCTAAAACTTGAATTGTACTACTTCTTACTGACTATTACATCAACTTAGAAGCTTCATCTGTGTTCTACTATGGTGCTTTTAGTGTCTCCGCATACCGCAGCACGCGACATAGCTTTGCAGACGATAAGTACTACCGTTTCAGAGAGAAGAGCGGCCAATGTGACGATCTGGCTTTACGTCGATTCGATAACAAATGACGAAAACGGAAGGATTTCTCAGGTTTTTGCTACATATGAACACTTTTCACATTCTCCCGTGCAAATCGGCTGCTAGTCCTCCTTTCATGCAGAATCATAAGGTCCTAGCTCATGTCCAAGGCACCAAAGCCAGCTAAAAAGTCAATAATCGATACCTAAAACTTGAATTGTACTACTTCTTACTGGCTATTACATCAACTTAGAAGCTTTATCTGTGTTCTACTATGGTGCTTTTAGTGTCTCAGAATACCGCAGCACGCGACATAGCTTTGCAGACGATAAGTACAACCGTTTCAGAGAGAAGAGCGGCCAATGTGACGATCTGGCTTGAAGAAGATTCGATAACAAATGACGAAAAAAGACGGATTTCTAGGTTTTTACTACATATGAACAGTTTTCATATTCTCCCGTGCAACTCCGCTGCTAATCCTCCTTTCATGCAGAAGCTTAAGGTCCTAGCTCATGTCCAAGGCACCAAAGCCAGCTAAAAAGTCAATAATCGATACCTAAAACTTGAATTGTACTACTTCTTACTGGCTATTACATCAACTTAGAAGCTTCATCTGTGTTCTACTATGGTGCTTTTACTGTCTCAGCATACCGCAATACGCGACAAAGGTTTGCACACGATAAGTACAACCGTTTCAGAGAAGAAGAGCGGCCAATGTGACGATCTGGCTTTAAGTAGATTCGATAACAAATGACGTAAACGGACGGATGTCTCAGATTTTTACTACATATGAACATTTTTCACATTCTCCCGTGCAACGCGGCTGCTAGTCCTCCTTTCATGCAGAATCTTAAGGTCCTAGCTCATGTCCAAGGTACCAAAGCCAGCTGAAAAGTCAATAATCGATACCTAAAACTTGAATTGTACTACAACTTACTGGCTATTACATCAACTTAGAAGCATCATCTGTGTTCTACTATGGTGCTTTTACTGTCCCCGCATACCGCAGAACGCCACATAGCTTTGCAGACGATAAGTACAACCGTTTCAGAGAGAAGAGCGGCCAATGTGACGATCTGGCTTTAAGTCGATTCGATAACAAATGACGAAAACGGACGGATGTCTCAGGTTTTTACTACATATGAAAACTATTCACATTCTCCCGTGCAACTCGGCTGCTAGTCCTACTTCATGCAAAATCTTAATTTCCTAGCTGATGTCCAAGGCACCAAAGAAGGGTAAAAAGTCAATAACCTATAATTAAACCTTGAATTGTACTACTTCTTACTGGCTATTACATCAACTTAGAAGCTTCATCTGTGTTCTACTACGGTGCTTTTAGTGTCTCCGCATACCGCAGCACGCGACATAGCTTTGCAGACGATAAGTACAACCGTTTCAGAGAGAAGAGCGGCCAATGTGACGATCTGGCTTTAAGTAGATTCGATAACAAGTGACTTAAACGGACGGATGTCTCAGATTTTTACTACATATGAACATGTTTCACATTCTCCCGTGCAACTCGGCTGCTAGTCCTCCTCTCATGCAGAATCTTAAGGTCCTAGCTCATGTCCAAGGTTCCAAAGCCAGCTAAAAAGTCAATAATCGATACCTAAAACTTGAATTGTACTACTTCTTACTGGCTATTACATCAACTTATAAGCTTCATCTGTGTTCTACTATGGTGATTTTAGTGTCTCCGCATACCGCAGCACGCGACATAGCTTTGCAGACGATAAGTACAACCGTTTCAGAGAGAAGAGCGACCAATGAGACGATCTGGCTTTAAGACGATTCGATAACAAATGACGAAAACGGACCGATTTCTCGGGTTTTTACTACATATGAACACTTTTTACATTCTCCCGTGCAACTTGGCTCCTTGTCCTCCTTTCATGCAGAATCTTAAGGTCCTAGCTCATGTCCAAGGCACCAAAGCCAGCTAAAAAGTCAATATTCAATACCTAAAACTTGAATTGTACTACTTCTTACTGGTTATTTCATCAACTTAGAAGCTTCATCTGTGTTCTACTATTGTACTTTTAGTGTCATAATACCGCAGCACGCGACATAGCTTTGTAGAGGATAAGTACAAGTGTTTCAGAGAGAAGAGCGACCAATGTGACGATCTGGCTTTAAGTCGATTCGATAACAAATGAGGAAAATGGACGGATTTCTCAGGTTTTTACTACATATGAACACTTTTCACATTCTCCCGTGCAACTCGGCTGCTAGTCCTCCTTTCATGCAGAATGTTAAGGTCCTAGCTCATGTCCAAGGCACCAATGCCAGCTAAAAAGTCATTAATCGATACCTAAAACTTGAATTGTACTACTTCTTACTGGCTATTACATCAACTTAGAAGCTTCATCTGTGTTCTACTATGGTGCTTTTAGTGTCTCCGCATACCGCAGCACGCGACGTAGCTTTGCAATCGATAAGTACAACCGTTTCAGAGAGAAGAGCGGCCAATGTGACGATCTAGCGTTAAGTCGATTCAATAACAAATGACGAAACCGATGGATTTCTCAGGTTGTTACTACATATGAACACTTTTCACATTCTCCCATGCAAATCGGCTGCTAGTCCTCCTTTCATGTAGAATCATAAGGTCCTAGCTCATGTCCAAGGCACCATAGCCAGCTAAAAAGTCAATAATCGATACCTAAAACTTGAATTGTACTACTTCTTCCTGGCTATTACATCAACTTAGAAGCTTCATCTGTATTCTACTATGGTGCTTTTAGTGTCTCCGCATACCACAGCACGCGACATAGCTTTGTAGACGATAAGTACAACCGTTTCAGAGAGAAGAGCGGCCAATGTGACGATCTGGCTTTAAGTCGGTTCGATAACAAATGACGAAAACGGACCGATTTCTCAGGTTTTTACTACATATGAACACTATTCACATTCTCCAATGCAACTCGGCTGCTAGTCCTCCTTTCATGCGGAATCGTAAGGTCCTAGCTCATGTCCAAGGCACCAAAGCCAGCTAAAAAGTCAATATTCAATACCTAAAACTTGAATTGTACTACTTCTTACTGGCTATTACATCAACTTAGAAGCTTCATCTGTGTTCTACTATAGTGCTTTTAGTGTCTCAGCATACTGCAGCACGCGACATAGCTTTGCAGACGATAAGTACAACCGTTTCAGAGAGAAGAGCCCCCAATGTGACGATCTGGCTTTAAGTAGATTCGATAACAAATGACGAAAACGGACGGATTTCTCAGGTTTTTACTACATATGAACACTTTTCACATTCTCCCATGCAAATCGGCTGCTAGTCCTCCTTTCATGCAGAATGTTAAGGTCCTAGCTCATGTCCAAGGCACCAAAGCCAGCCAAAAAGTCAATAAACGATATCTAAAACTTGAATTGTACTACTTCTTCCTGGCTATTACATCAACTTAGAAGCTTCATCTGTGTTCTACTATGGTGCTTTTAGTGTCTCCGCATACCGCAGCACACGACATAGCTTTGCAGACGATATGTACAAGTGTTTCAGAGAGAAGAGCGGCCAATGTGACGATCTGGCTTTAAGTCGATTCGATAACAAATGACGAAAACGGACGGATTTCTCAGGTTTTTACTACATATGAAAACTTTTCACATTCTCCCGTGCAACTCGGCTGCTAGTCCTCCTTTCATGCAGAATCTTAAGGTCCTAGCTCATGTCCAAGGCACCAAAGCCAACTAAAAAGTCAATAATCGATACCTAAAACTTGAATTGTACTACTTCTTACTGACTATTACATCAACTTAGAAGCTTCATCTGTGTTCTACTATGGTGCTTTTAGTGTCTCCGCATACCGCAGCACGCGACATAGCTTTGCAGACGATAAGTACTACCGTTTCAGAGAGAAGAGCGGCCAATGTGACGATCTGGCTTTACGTCGATTCGATAACAAATGACGAAAACGGAAGGATTTCTCAGGTTTTTGCTACATATGAACACTTTTCACATTCTCCCGTGCAAATCGGCTGCTAGTCCTCCTTTCATGCAGAATCATAAGGTCCTAGCTCATGTCCAAGGCACCAAAGCCAGCTAAAAAGTCAATAATCGATACCTAAAACTTGAATTGTACTACTTCTTACTGGCTATTACATCAACTTAGAAGCTTTATCTGTGTTCTACTATGGTGCTTTTAGTGTCTCAGAATACCGCAGCACGCGACATAGCTTTGCAGACGATAAGTACAACCGTTTCAGAGAGAAGAGCGGCCAATGTGACGATCTGGCTTGAAGAAGATTCGATAACAAATGACGAAAAAAGACGGATTTCTAGGTTTTTACTACATATGAACAGTTTTCATATTCTCCCGTGCAACTCCGCTGCTAATCCTCCTTTCATGCAGAAGCTTAAGGTCCTAGCTCATGTCCAAGGCACCAAAGCCAGCTAAAAAGTCAATAATCGATACCTAAAACTTGAATTGTACTACTTCTTACTGGCTATTACATCAACTTAGAAGCTTCATCTGTGTTCTACTATGGTGCTTTTACTGTCTCCGCATACCGCAATACGCGACATAGGTTTGCACACGATAAGTACAACCGTTTCAGAGAAGAAGAGCGGCCAATGTGACGATCTGGCTTTAAGTAGATTCGATAACAAATGACGTAAACGAACGGATGTCTCAGGTTTTTACTACATTTGAACATTTTTCACATTCTCCCGTGCAACGCGGCTGCTAGTCCTCCTTTCATGCAGAATCTTAAGGTCCTAGCTTATGTCCAAGGTACCAAAGCCAGCTGAAAAGTCAATAATCGATACCTAAAACTTGAATTGTACTACATCTTACTGGCTATTATATCAACTTAGAAGCTTCATCTGTGTTCTACTATGGTGATTTTAGTGTCTCCGCATACCGCAGCACGCGACATAGCTTCGCAGACGATAAGTAGAACCGTTTCAGAGAGAAGAGCGGCCAATGAGACGATCTGGCTTTAAGTCGGTTCGATAACAAATGACGAAAACGGACCGACTTCTCAGGTTTTTACTACATATGAACACTTTTCACATTCTCCCGTGCAACTCGGCTGCTAGTCCTCCTTACATGCAGAATCTTAAGGTCCTAGCTCATGTCCAAGGCACCAAAGCCAGCTAAAAAGTCAATAATCGATACCTAAAACTTGAATTGTACTACTTCTTACTGGCTATTACATCAACTTAGAAGCATCATCTGTGTTCTACTATGGTGCTTTTACTGTCTCCGCATACCGCAGAACGCCACATAGCTTTGCAGACGATAAGAACAACCGTTTCAGAGAGAAGAGCGGCCAATGTGACGATCTGGCTTTAAGTCGATTCGATAACAAATGACGAAAACGGACGGATGTCTCAGGTTTTTACTACATATGAACACTATTCACATTCTCCCGTGCACCTCAGCTGCTAGTCCTGCTTCATGCAAAATCTTAATTTCCTAGCTGATGTCCAAGGCACCAAACAAGGGTAAAAAGTCAATAACCGATACCTAAAACTTGAATTGTACTACTTCTTACTGGCTATTACATCAACTTAGAAGCTTCATCTGTGTTCTACTATGGTGCTTTTAGTGTCTATACATACCGCAGCACGCGACATAGCTTTGCAGACGATAAGTACAACCGTTTCAGAGAGAAGAGCGGCCAATGTGACGATCTGGCTTTAAGTAGTTTCGATAACAAATAACGTAAACGGACGGATGCCTCAGATTTTTACTACATATGAACATTTTTCACATTCTCCCGTGCAACTCGGCTGGTAGTCCTCCTTTCATGCAGAATCTTAAGGTCCTAGCTCATGTCCAAGGTACCAAAGCCAGCTACAAAGTCAATAATCGATACCTAAAACTTGAATTGTACTACTTCTTACTGGCTATTACATCAACTTAGAAGCTTCATCTGTGTTCTACTATGGTGATTTTAGTGTCTCCGCATACCGCAGTACGCGACATAGCTTTGCAGACGATAAGTACAACCGTTTCAGAGAGAAGAGCGGCCAATGTGACGATCTGGCTTTAAGTCGATTCGATAACAAATGACGAAAACGGACGGATTTCTCAGGTTTTTACTACATATCAACACTTTTCACATTCTCCCGTGCAACAGGGCTGCTAGTTCTCCTTTCATGCAGAATCTTAAGGTCCTAGGTCATGTCCAAGGCACCAAAGCCAGCTAAAAATTCAATATTGAATACCTAAAACTTGAATTGTACTACTTCTTACTTTAAATTACATCAACTTAGAAGCTTCATCTGTGTTCTACTATAGTGCTCATAGTGTCTCAGCATACCGCAGCACGCGACATAGCTTTGCAGAGGATAAGTACAAGTGTTTCAGAGAGAAGAGCGACCAATGTGACGATCTGGCTTTAAGTCGATTCGATAACAAATGAGGAAAATGGACGGATTTCTCAGGTTTTTACTACATATGAACACTTTTCACATTCTCCCGTGCAACTCGGCTGCTAGTCCTCCTTTCATGCAGAATGTTAAGGTCCTAGCTCATGTCCAAGGTACCAAAGCCAGCTAAAAAGTCAATAATCGATACCTAAAACTTGAATTGTACTACTTCTTACTGGCTATTACATCAACTTAGAAGCTTCATCTGTTTTCTACTATGGTGCTTTTAGTGTCTCCGCATACCGCAGCACACGATATTGCTTTGCAATCGATAAGTACAACCGTTTCAGAGAGAAGAGCGGCCAATGTGACGATCTAGCTTTAAGTCGATGCAATAACAAATGGCGAAACCGACGGATTTCTCAGGTTTTTACTACATATGAACACTTTTCACATTCTCCCGTGCAACTCGGCTGCTAGTCCTCCTTTCATGTAGAATCATAAGGTCCTAGCTCATGTCCAAGGCACCAAAGCCAGCTAAAAAGTCAGTAATCGATACCTAAAACTTGTATTGTACTACTTCTTCCTGGCTATTACATCAACTTAGAAGCTTCATCTGTGTTCTACTATGGTGCTTTTAGTGTCTCAGCATACCGCAGCACGCGACAAAGCTTTGCAGACGATAAGTACAACCGTTTCAGAGAGAAGAGCGGCCAATATGACGATCTGGCTTTAAGTCGGTTCGATAACAAATGACGAAAACGGACCGATTTCTCAGGTTTTTACTACATATGAACACTATTCACATTCTCCCGTGCAACTCGGCTGCTAGTCCTCCTTTCATGCAGAATCGTAAGGTCCTAGCTCATGTCCAAGGCACCAAAGCCAGCTAAAAAGTCAATATTCAATACCTAAAACTTGAATTGTACTACTTCTTACTGGCTATTACATCAACTTAGAAGCTTCATCTGTGTTCTACTATAGTGCTTTTAGTGTCTCAGCATACTGCAGCACGCGACATAGCTTTGCAGACGATAAGTACAACCGTTTCAGAGACAAGAGCCCCCAATGTGACGATCTGGCTTTAAGTAGATTCGATAACAAATGACGAAAACGGACGGATTTCTCAGGTTTTTACTACATATGAACACTTTTCACATTCTCCCGTGCAACTCGGCTGCTAGTCCTCCTTTCATGCAAAGTCTTAATTTCCTAGCTCATGTTCAAGGCACCAAAGAATGGTAAAAAGTCAATAACCGATACCTAAAACTTTAATTGTACTACTTCTTACTGGCTATTACATCAACTTAGAAGCTTCATCTGTGTTCTACTATGGTGCTTTTAGTGTGTCCGCATACCGCAGCACGCAACATAGCTTTGCAGACGATAAGTACAACTTTTTCAGAGAGAAGAGCGGCCAATGTGACGATCTGGCTTTAAGTCGATTCGATAACAAATGACGAAAACGGACGGATTTCTCAGCTTTTTACTACATATGAACACTTTTCACATTCTCCCGTGCAACTCGGCTGCTAGTCCTCCTTACATGCAGAATCTTAAGGTCCTAGCCCATGTCCAAGGCACCAAAGCCAGCTAAAAAGTCAATAATCGATACCTAAAACTTGAGTTGTACTACTTCTTACTGGCTATTACATCAACTTAGAAGCTTCATCTGTGTTCTACTATGGTGCTTTTAGTGTCTCCGCATACCGCAGCACGCGACATAGCTTTGCAGACGATAAGTACAACCGTTTCAGAGAGAAGAGCGGCCAATGTGACGATCTGGCTTTACGTCGATTCGATAACAAATGACGAAAACGGACGGATTTCTCAGGTTTTTACTACATATGAACACTTTTCACATTCTCCCATGCAAATCGGCTGCTAGGCCTCCTTTCATGCAAAATCATAAGGTCCTAGCCCATGTCCAAGGCACCAGAGCCAGCTAAAAAGTCAATAATCGATACCTAAAACTTGAATTGTACTACTTCTTACTGGCTATTACATCAACTTAGAAGCTTTATCTGTGTTCTACTATGGTGCTCTTAGTGTCTCAGAATACCGCAGCACGCAACATAGCTTTGCAGACGATAAGTACAACCGTTTCAGAGAGAAGAGCGGCCAATGAGACGATCTGCTTTAAGTCGATTCGAAAACAAGTGACGAAAACGGACCGATTTCTCAGGTTTTTACTACATATGAACACTTTTAACATTCTCCCGTGCAACTTGGCCCCTCGTCCTCCTTTCATGCAGAATCTTAAGGTCCTAGATCATGTCCAAGGCACCAAAGCCAGCTAAAAAGTCAATATTCAATACCTAAAACTTGATTTGTACTACTCCTTACTGGCTATTACATCAACTTAGAAGCTTCATCTGTGTTCTACTATGGTGCTTTTAGTGTCTCAGCATACCGCAGCACGCGACATAGCTTTGCAGACGATAAGTACAAGTGTTTCAGAGAGAAGAGCGGCCAATGTGACGATCTGGCTTTAAGTCGATTCGATAACAAATGACGAAAACGGACGTATTTCTCAGGTTTTTACTACATTTGAACACTTTTCACATTTTCCCATGCAGCTCGGCTGCTAGTCCTCCTTTCATGCAGAATATTAAGGTCCTAGCTCATGTCTAAGGCACCAAAGCAAGGTAAAAAGTCAATAATCGATACCTAAAACTTGAATAGTACTACTTCTTACTGGCTATTACATCAACTTAGAAGCTTCATCTGTGTTCTACTATGGTGCTTTTAGTGTCTCCGCATACCGCAGCACGCGACATAGCTTTGCAGACGATAAGTACTACCGTTTCAGAGTGAAGAGCGGCCAATGTGACGATCTGGCTTGAAGTCGATTCGATAACAAATGACGAAAACGGACCGACTTCTCAGTTTTTTACTACATATGAACACTTTTCACATTCTCTCGTGCAAATCGGCTGCTAGCCCTCCTTTCATGCAGAATCATAAGGTCCTAGCTCATGTCCAAGGCACCAAAGCCAGCTAAAAAGTCAATAATCGATACCTAAAACTTGAATTGTACTACTTCTTACTGGCTATTACATCAACTTAGAAGCTTCATCTGTGTTCTACTATGGTGCTTTTAGTGTCTCCGCATACCGCAGCACGCGACATAGCTTTGCAGACGATATGTACAACCGTTTCAGAGACAAGAGCCCCCAATGTGACGATCTGGCTTTAAGTAGATTCGATAACAAATGACGAAAACGGACGGATTTCTCAGGTTTTTACTACATATGAACACTTTTCACATTCTCCCGTGCACCTCAGCTGCTAGTCCTCCTTCATGCAAAATCTTAATTTCCTAGCTGATGTCCAAGGCACCAAAGAAGGGTAAAAAGTCAATAACCGATACCTAAAACTTGAATTGTACTACTTCTTACTGGCTATTACATCAACTTAGAAGCTTCATCTGTGTTCTACTATGGTGCTTTTAGTGTCTCAGCATACCGCAGCACGCGACATAGCTTTGCAGAGGATAAGTACAAGTGTTTCAGAGAGAAGAGCGACCAATGTGACGATCTGGCTTTAAGTCGATTCGATAACAAATGAGGAAAATGGACGGATTTCTCAGGTTTTTACTACATATGAACACTTTTCACATTCTCTCGTGCAAATCGGCTGCTAGCCCTCCTTTCATGCAGAATCATAAGGTCCTAGCTCATGTCCAAGGCACCAAAGCCAGCTAAAAAGTCAATAATCGATACCTAAAACTTGAATTGTACTACTTCTTACTGGCTATTACATCAACATAGAAGCATCATCTGTGTTCTACTATGGTGCTTTTACTGTCTCCGCATACCGCAGAACGCCACATAGCTTTGCAGACGATAAGTACAACCGTTTCAGAGAGAAGAGCGGCCAATGTGACGATCTGGCTTTAAGTCGATTCGATAACAAATGACGAAAACGGACGGATGTCTCAGGTTTTTACTACATATGAACACTATTCACATTCTCCCGTGCACCTCAGCTGCTAGTCCTCCTTCATGCAAAATCTTAATTTCCTAGCTGATGTCCAAGGCACCAAAGAAGGGTAAAAAGTCAATAACCGATACCTAAAACTTGAATTGTACTACTTCTTACTGGCTATTACATCAACTTAGAAGCTTCATCTGTGTTCTACTATGGTACTTTTAGTGTCTCCGCATACCGCAGCACACGATATTGCTTTGCAATCGATAAGTACAACCGTTTCAGAGAGAAGAGCGGCCAATGTGACGATCTAGCTTTAAGTCGATGCAATAACAAATGACGAAACCGACGGATTTCTCAGGTTTTTACTACATATGAACACTTTTCACATTCTCCCGTGCAACTCGGCTGCTAGTCCTCCTTTCATGCAGAATCATAAGGTCCTAGCTCATGTCCAAGGCACCAAAGCCAGCTAAAAAGTCAGTAATCGATACCTAAAACTTGTATTGTACTACTTCTTCCTGGCTATTACATCAACTTAGAAGCTTCATCTGTGTTCTACTATGGTGCTTTTAGTGTCTCAGCATACCGCAGCACGCGACAAAGCTTTGCAGACGATAAGTACAACCGTTTCAGAGAGAAGAGCGGCCAATGTGACGATCTGGCTTTAACTCGGTTCGATAACAAATGACGAAAACGGACCGATTTCTCAGGTTTTTACTACATATGAACACTATTCACATTCTCCCGTGCAACTCGGCTGCTAGTCCTCCTTTCATGCAGAATCGTAAGGTCCTAGCTCATGTCCAAGGCACCAAAGCCAGCTAAAAAGTCAATATTCAATACCTAAAACTTGAATTGTACTACTTCTTACTGGCTATTACATCAACTTAGAAGCTTCATCTGTGTTCTACTATAGTGCTTTTAGTGTCTCAGCATACTGCAGCACGCGACATAGCTTTGCAGACGATAAGTACAACCGTTTCAGAGACAAGAGCCCCCAATGTGACGATCTGGCTTTAAGTAGATTCGATAACAAATGACGAAAACGGACGGATTTCTCAGGTTTTTACTACATATGAACACTTTTCACATTCTCCCGTGCAACTCGGCTGCTAGTCCTCCTTTCATGCAAAGTCTTAATTTCCTAGCTCATGTTCAAGGCACCAAAGAATGGTAAAAAGTCAATAACCGATACCTAAAACTTTAATTGTACTACTTCTTACTGGCTATTACATCAACTTAGAAGCTTCATCTGTGTTCTACTATGGTGCTTTTAGTGTGTCCGCATACCGCAGCACGCGACATAGCTTTGCAGACGATAAGTACAACTTTTTCAGAGAGAAGAGCGGCCAATGTGACGATCTGGCTTCTAGTCGATTCGATAACAAATGACGAAAACGGACGGATTTCTCAGGTTTTTACTACATATGAACACTTTTCACATTCTCCCGTGCAACTCGGCTGCTAGTCCTCCTTACATGCAGAATCTTAAGGTCCTAGCCCATGTCCAAGGCACCAAAGCCAGCTAAAAAGTCAATAATCGATACCTAAAACTTGAGTTGTACTACTTCTTACTGGCTATTACATCAACTTAGAAGCTTCATCTGTGTTCTACTATGGTGCTTTTAGTGTCTCCGCATACCGCAGCACGCGACATAGCTTTGCAGACGATAAGTACAACCGTTTCAGAGAGAAGAGCGGCCAATGTGACGATCTGGCTTTACGTCGATTCGATAACAAATGACGAAAACGGACGGATTTCTCAGGTTTTTACTACATATGAACACTTATCACATTCTCCCATGCAAATCGGCTGCTAGTCCTCCTTTCATGCAAAATCATAAGGTCCTAGCCCATGTCCAAGGCACCAAAGCCAGCTAAAAAGTCAATAATCGATACCTAAAACTTGAATTGTACTACTTCTTACTGGCTATTACATCAACTTAGAAGATTTATCTGTGTTCTACTATGGTGCTTTTAGTGTCTCAGAATACCGCCACACGCGACATAGCTTTGCAGACGATAAGTACAACCGTTTCAGAGAGAAGAGCGGCCAATGTGACGATCTGGCTTTAAGTAGATTCGATAACAAATGACGTAAACGGACGGATGTCTCAGGTTTTTACTACATATGAACATTTTTCACATTCTCCCGTGAAACTCGGCTGCTAGTCCTCCTTTCATGCAGAATCTTAAGGTCCTAGCTAATGTCCAAGGTACCAAAGCCAGCTGAAAAGTCAATAATCGATACCTAAAACTTGAATTGTACTACTTCTTCCTGGCTATTACTTCAACTTAGAAGCTTCATCTGTGTTCTACTATGGTGATTTTAGTGTCTCCGCATACCCCAGCACGCGACATAGCTTTGCAGACGATAAGTACAAAAGTTTCAGAGAGAAGAGCGGCCAATGAGACGATCTGCTTTAAGTCGATTCGAAAACAAGTGACGAAAACGGACCGATTTCTCAGGTTTTTACTACATATGAACACTTTTAACATTCTCCCGTGCAACTTGGCTCCTCGTCCTCCTTTCATGCAGAATCTTAAGGACCTAGATCATGTCCAAGGCACCAAAGCCAGCTAAAAAGTCAATATTCAATACCTAAAACTTGATTTGTACTACTTCTTACTGGCTATTACATCAACTTAGAAGCTTCATCTGTGTTCTACTATGGTGCTTTTAGTGTCTCAGCATACCGCAGCACGCGACATAGCTTTGCAGACGATAAGTACAAGTGTTTCAGAGAGAAGAGCGGCCAATGTGACGATCTGGCTTTAAGTCGATTCGATAACAAATGACGAAAACGGACGTATTTCTCAGGTTTTTACTACATTTGAACACTTTTCACATTTTCCCATGCAGCTCGGCTGCTAGTCCTCCTTTCATGCAGAATATTAAGGTCCTAGCTCATGTCCAAGGCACCAAAGCAAGCTAAAAAGTCAATAATCGATACCTAAAACTTGAATAGTACTACTTCTTACTGGCTATTACATCAACTTAGAAGCTTCATCTGTGTTCTACTATGGTGCTTTTAGTGTCTCCGCATACCGCAGCACGCGACATAGCTTTGCAGACGATAAGTACTACCGTTTCAGAGAGAAGAGCGGCCAATGTGACGATCTGGCTTGAAGTCGATTCGATAACAAATGACGAAAACGGACCGACTTCTCAGTTTTTTACTACATATGAACACTTTTCACATTCTCTCGTGCAAATCGGCTGCTAGCCCTCCTTTCATGCAGAATCATAAGGTCCTAGCTCATGTCCAAGGCACCAAAGCCAGCTAAAAAGTCAATAATCGATACCTAAAACTTGAATTGTACTACTTCTTACTGGCTATTACATCAACTTAGAAGCTTCATCTGTGTTCTACTATGGTGCTTTTAGTGTCTCCGCATACCGCAGCACGCGACATAGCTTTGCAGACGATAAGTACAACCGTTTCAGAGACAAGAGCCCCCAATGTGACGATCTGGCTTTAAGTAGATTCGATAACAAATGACGAAAACGGACGGATTTCTCAGGTTTTTACTACATATGAACACTTTTCACATTCTCCCGTGCAACTCGGCTGCTAGTCCTCCTTTCATGCAAAGTCTTAATTTCCTAGCTCATGTTCAAGGCACCAAAGAATGGTAAAAAGTCAATAACCGATACCTAAAACTTTAATTGTACTACTTCTTACTGGCTATTACATCAACTTAGAAGCTTCATCTGTGTTCTACTATGGTGCTTTTAGTGTGTCCGCATACCGCAGCACGCGACATAGCTTTGCAGACGATAAGTACAACTTTTTCAGAGAGAAGAGCGGCCAATGTGACGATCTGGCTTTAAGTCGATTCGATAACAAATGACGAAAACGGACGGATTTCTCAGGTTTTTACTACATATGAACACTTTTCACATTCTCCCGTGCAACTCGGCTGCTAGTCCTCCTTACATGCAGAATCTTAAGGTCCTAGCCCATGTCCAAGGCACCAAAGCCAGCTAAAAAGTCAATAATCGATACCTAAAACTTGAGTTGTACTACTTCTTACTGGCTATTACATCAACTTAGAAGCTTCATCTGTGTTCTACTATGGTGCTTTTAGTGTCTCCGCATACCGCAGCACGCGACATAGCTTTGCAGACGATAAGTACAACCGTTTCAGAGACAAGAGCCCCCAATGTGACGATCTGGCTTTAAGTAGATTCGATAACAAATGACGAAAACGGACGGATTTCTCAGGTTTTTACTACATATGAACACTTTTCACATTCTCCCGTGCAACTCGGCTGCTAGTCCTCCTTTCATGCAAAGTCTTAATTTCCTAGCTCATGTTCAAGGCACCAAAGAATGGTAAAAAGTCAATAACCGATACCTAAAACTTTAATTGTACTACTTCTTACTGGCTATTATATCAACTTAGAAGCTTCATCTGTGTTCTACTATGGTGCTTTTAATGTCTCCGCATACCGCAGCACGCGACATAGCTTTGCAGACGATAAGTACAACTTTTTCAGAGAGAAGAGCGGCCAATGTGACGATCTGGCTTTAAGTCGATTCGATAACAAATGACGAAAACGGACGGATTTCTCAGGTTTTTACTACATATGAACACTTTTCACATTCTCCCGTGCAACTCGGCTGCTAGTCCTCCTTACATGCAGAATCTTAAGGTCCTAGCCCATGTCCAAGGCACCAAAGCCAGCTAAAAAGTCAATAATCGATACCTAAAACTTGAGTTGTACTACTTCTTACTGGCTATTACATCAACTTAGAAGCTTCATCTGTGTTCTACTATGGTGCTTTTAGTGTCTCCGCATACCGCAGCACGCGACATAGCTTTGCAGACGATAAGTACAACCGTTTCAGAGAGAAGAGCGGCCAATGTGACGATCTGGCTTTACGTCGATTCGATAACAAATGACGAAAACGGACGGATTTCTCAGGTTTTTACTACATATGAACACTTTTCACATTCTCCCATGCAAATCGGCTGCTAGTCCTCCTTTCATGCAAAATCATAAGGTCCTAGCCCATGTCCAAGGCACCAAAGCCAGCTAAAAAGTCAATAATCGATACCTAAAACTTGAATTGTACTACTTCTTACTGGCTATTACATCAACTTAGAAGCTTTATCTGTGTTCTACTATGGTGCTTTTAGTGTCTCAGAATACCGCCACACGCGACATAGCTTTGCAGACGATAAGTACAACCGTTTCAGAGAGAAGAGCGGCCAATGTGACGATCTGGCTTTAAGTAGATTCGATAACAAATGACGTAAACGGACGGATGTCTCAGGTTTTTACTACATATGAACATTTTTCACATTCTCCCGTGAAACTCGGCTGCTAGTCCTCCTTTCATGCAGAATCTTAAGGTCCTAGCTAATGTCCAAGGTACCAAAGCCAGCTGAAAAGTCAATAATCGATACCTAAAACTTGAATTGTACTACTTCTTACTGGCTATTACATTAACTTATAAGCTTCATCTGTGTTCTACTATGGTGATTTTAGTGTCTCCGCATACCCCAGCACGCGACATAGCTTTGCAGACGATAAGTACAAAAGTTTCAGAGAGAAGAGCGGCCAATGAGACGATCTGCTTTAAGTCGATTCGAAAACAAGTGACGAAAACGGACCGATTTCTCAGGTTTTTACTACATATGAACACTTTTAAAATTCTCCCGTGCAACTTGGCTCCTCGTCCTCCTTTCATGCAGAATCTTAAGGACCTAGATCATGTCCAAGGCACCAAAGCCAGCTAAAAAGTCAGTATTCAATACCTAAAACTTGATTTGTACTACTTCTTACTGGCTATTACATCAACTTAGAAGCTTCATCTGTGTTCTACTATGGTGCTTTTAGTGTCTCAGCATACCGCAGCACGCGACATAGCTTTGCAGACGATAAGTACAAGTGTTTCAGAGAGAAGAGCGGCCAATGTGACGATCTGGCTTTAAGTCGATTCGATAACAAATGACGAAAACGGACGGATTTCTCAGGTTTTTACTACATATGAACACTTTTCACATTCTCCCGCGCAAATCGGCAGCTAGTCCTCCTTTCATGCAGAATCATAAGGTCCTAGCTCATGTCCAAGGCACCAAAGCCAGCTAAAAAGTCAATAATCGATACCTAAAACTTGAATTGTACTACTTCTTACTGGCTATTACATCAACTTAGAAGCTTTATCTGTGTTCTACTATGGTGCTTTTAGTGTCTCAGAATACCGCAGCACGCGACATAGCTTTGCAGACGATAAGTACAACCGTTTCAGAGAGAAGAGCGGCCAATGTGACGATCTGGCTTTAAGAAGATTCGATAACAAATGACGAAAACGGACGGATTTCTTGGTTTTTACTACATATGAACACTTTTCACATTCTCCCGTGCAAATCGGCTGCTAGTCCTCCTTTCATGCAGAATCATAAGGTCCTAGCTCATGTCCAAGGCACCAAAGCCAGCTAAAAAGTCAATAATCGATACCTAAAACTTGAATTGTACTACTTCTTACTGGCTATTACATCAACTTAGAAGCTTCATCTGTGTTCTACTATGGTGCTTTTAGTGTCTCCGCATACCGCAGCACGCGACATAGCTTTGCAGACGATAAGTACAACCGTTTCAGAGACAAGAGCCCCCAATGTGACGATCTGGCTTTAAGTAGATTCGATAACAAATGACGAAAACGGACGGATTTCTCAGGTTTTTACTACATATGAACACTTTTCACATTCTCCCGCGCAAATCGGCAGCTAGTCCTCCTTTCATGCAGAATCATAAGGTCCTAGCTCATGTCCAAGGCACCAAAGCCAGCTAAAAAGTCAATAATCGATACCTAAAACTTGAATTGTACTACTTCTTACTGGCTATTACATCAACTTAGAAGCTTTATCTGTGTTCTACTATGGTGCTTTTAGTGTCTCAGAATACCGCAGCACGCGACATAGCTTTGCAGACGATAAGTACAACCGTTTCAGAGAGAAGAGCGGCCAATGTGACGATCTGGCTTTAAGAAGATTCGATAACAAATGACGAAAACGGACGGATTTCTTGGTTTTTACTACATATGAACACTTTTCATATTCTCCCGTGCAACTCCGCTGCTAATCCTCCTTTCATGTAGAAGCTTAAGGTCCTAGCTCATGTCCAAGGCACCAAAGCCAGCTAAAAAGTCAATAATCGATACCTAAAACTTGAATTGTACTACTTCTTCCTGGCTATTACTTCAACTTAGAAGCTTCATCTGTGTTCTACTATGGTGCTTTTAGTGTCTCAGCATACCGCAGCACGCGACATAGCTTTGCAGACGATAAGTACAACCGTTTCAGAGAGAAGAGCGGCCAATGTGACTATCTGGCTTTAAGTCGGTTCGATAACAAATGACGAAAACGGACCGACTTCTCAGTTTTTTACTACATATGAACACTTTTCACATTCTCTCGTGCAAATCGGCTGCTAGCCCTCCTTTCATGCAGAATCATAAGGTCCTAGCTCATGTCCAAGGCACCAAAGCCAGCTAAAAAGTCAATAATCGATACCTAAAACTTGAATTGTACTACTTCTTACTGGCTATTACATCAACTTAGAAGCTTCATCTGTGTTCTACTATGGTGCTTTTAGTGTCTCCGCATACCGCAGCACGCGACATAGCTTTGCAGACGATAAGTACAACCGTTTCAGAGACAAGAGCCCCCAATGTGACGATCTGGCTTTAAGTAGATTCGATAACAAATGACGAAAACGGACGGATTTCTCAGGTATTTACTACATATGAACACTTTTCACATTCTTCCGCGCAAATCGGCAGCTAGTCCTCCTTTCATGCAGAATCATAAGGTCCTAGCTCACGTCCAAGGCACCAAAGCCAGCTAAAAAGTCAATAATCGATACCTAAAACTTGAATTGTATTACTTCTTACTGGCTATTACATCAACTTAGAAGCTTCATCTGTGTTCTACTATGGTGCTTTTAGTGTCTCCGCATACCGCAGCACGCGACATAGCTTTGCAGACGATAAGTACAACCGTTTCAGAGAGAAGAGCGGCCAATGTGACGATCTGGCTTTAAGAAGATTCGATAACAAATGACGAAAACGGAGGGATTTCTTGGTTTTTACTACATATGAACACTTTTCACATTCTCCCGTGCAAATCGGCTGCTAGTCCTCCTTTCATGCAGAATCATAAGGGCCTAGCTCATGTCCAAGGCACCAAAGCCAGCTAAAAAGTCAATAATCGATACCTAAAACTTGAATTGTACTACTTCTTACTGGCTATTACATCAACTTAGAAGCTTTATCTGTGTTCTACTATGGTGCTTTTAGTGTCTCAGAATACCGCAGCACTCGACATAGCTTTGCAGACGATACGTACAACCGTTTCAGAGAGAAGAGCGGCAATTGTGACGATCTGGCTTGAAGAAGATTCGATAACAAATGACGAAAACGGACGGATTTCTAGGTTTTTACTACATATGAACACTTTTCATATTCTCCCGTGCAACTCCGCTGCTATTCCTCCTATCATGCAGAAGCTTAAGGTCCTAGCTCATGTCCAAGGCACCAAAGCCAGCTAAAAAGTCAATAATCGATACCTAAAACTTGAATTGTACTACTTCTTACTGGCTATTACATCAACTTAGAAGCTTCATCTGTGTTCTACTATGGTGCTTTTACTGTCTCCGCATACCGCACCACGCGACATAGCTTTGCAGACGACAAGTACAACCGTTTCAGAGAGAAGAGCGGCCAATGTGACGATCTGGTTTAAGTAGATTCGATAACAACAGACGTAAACGGACGGATGTCTCAGGCTTGTACTACATATGAACATTTTTCACATTCTCCCGTGAAACTCGGCTGCTAGTCCTCCTTTCATGCAGAATCTTAAGGTCCTAGCTCATGTCCAAGGTACCAAAGCCAGCTGAAAAGTCAATAATCGATACCTAAAACTTGAATTGTACTACTTCTTACTGGCTATTACATCAACTTATAAGTTTCATCTGTGTTCTACTATGGTGCTTTTAGTGTCTCAGCATACCGCAGCACGCGACACAGCTTTGCAGACGATAAGTACAACCGTTTCAGAGAGAAGAGCGGCCAATGTGACGATCTGGCTTTAAGTCGGTTCGATAACAAATGACGAAAACGGACCGATTTCTCAGGTTTTTACTACATATGAACACTATTCACATTCTCCCGTGCAACTCGGCTGCTAGTCCTCCTTTCATGCAGAATCGTAAGGTCCTAGCTCATGTCCGAGGCACCGAAGCCAGCTAAAAAGTCAATATTCAATACCGAAAACTTGAATTGTACTACTTCTTACTGGCTATTACATCAACTTAGAAGCTTCATCTGTGATCTACTATAGTGCTTTTAGTGTCTCAGCATACTGCAGCACGCGACATAGCTTTGCAGACGATAAGTACAACCATTTCAGAGAGAAGAGCCCCCAATGTGACGATCTGGCTTTAAGTAGATTCGATAACAAATGACGAAAACGGACTGATTTCTCAGGTTTTTACTACGTATGAACACTTTTCACATTCTCCCGTGCAACTCGGCTGCTAGTCCTCCTTCATGCAAAATTTAATTTCCTAGCTCATGTCCAAGGCACCAAAGAAGGGTAAAAAGTCAATAATCATTACCTAAAACTTGAGTTGTACTACTTCTTACTGGCTATTACATCAACTTAGAAGCTTCATCTGTGTTCTACTATGGTGCTTTTAGTGTGTCCGCATACCGCAGCACGCGACATAGCTTTGCAGACGATAAGTACAACCGTTTCAGAGAGAAGAGCGGCCAATGTGACGATCTGGTTTAAGTAGGTTCGATAACAAATGACGTAAACGGACGGATGTCTCAGGCTTGTACTACATATGAACATTTTTACATTCTCCCGTGAAACTCGGGTGCTAGTCCTCCTTTCATGCAGAATCTTAAGGTCCTAGCTCATGTCCAAGGTACCAAAGCCAGCTGAAAAGTCAATAATCGATACCTAAAACTTGAATTGTACTACTTTATACTGGCTATTACATCAACTTATAAGCTTCATCTGTGTTCTACTATGGTGATTTTAGTGTCTCCGCATACCCCAGCACGCGACATAGCTTTGCAAACGATAAGTACAACCGTTTCAGAGAGAAGAGCGGCCAATGAGACGATCTGGCTTTAAGTCGATTCGATAACAAGTGACGAAGACGGACCGATTTCTCAGGTTTTTACTACATATGAACACTTTTCACATTCTCCCGTGCAACGTGGCTCCTCGTCCTCCTTTCATGCAGAATCTTAAGGTCCTAGCTCATGTCCAAGGCACCAAAGCCAGCTAAAAAGTCAATATTCAATACCTAAAACTTGAATTGTACTACTTCTTACTGGCTATTACATCAACTTAGAAGCTTCATCTGTGTTCTACTATGACGATTTTAGTGTCTCCGCATACCGCAGCACGCGACATAGCTTTGCAGACGATAAGTACTACCGTTTCAGAGAGAAGAGCGGCCAATGTGACGATCTGGCTTGAAGTCGATTCGATAACAAATGACGAAAACGCACCGATTTCTCAGTTTTTTACTACATATGAACACTTTTCACATTCTCTCGTGCAAATCGGCTGCTAGTCATCCTTTCATGCAGAATCATAAGGTCCTAGCTCATGTCCAAGGCACCAAAGCAAGCTAAAAAGTCAATAATCGATACCTAAAACTTGAATTGTACTATTTCTTGCTGGCTATTACATCAACTTAGAAGCTTCATCTGTGTTCTACTATGGTGCTTTTAGTGTCTCAGCATACCGCAGCACGCGACATAGCTTTGCAGACGATAAGTACAACCGTTTCAGAGAGAAGAGCGGCCAATGTGACGATCTGGCTTTAAGTCGATTCGATAACAAATGACGAAAACGGACGGATTTCTCAGGTTTTTACTACATATGAACACTTTTCACATTCTCCCGTGCAAATCGGCTGCTAGTCCTCCTTTCATGCAGAATCATAAGGTCCTAGCTCATGTCCAAGGCACCAAAGCCAGCTAAAAAGTCAATAATCGATACCTAAAACTTGAATTGTACTAATTCTTACTGGCTATTACATCAACTTAAAAGCTTTATCTGTGTTCTACTATGGTGCTTTTAGTGTCTCCGCATACCGCAGCACGCGACATAGCTTTGCAGACGATAAGTACAACCGTTTCAGAGAGAAGAGCGGCCAATGTGACGATCTGGCTTGAAGAAGATTCGATAACAAATGACGAAAACGGACGGATTTCTAGGTTTTTACTACATATGAACACTTTTCATATTCTCCCGTGCAACTCCGCTGCTAGTCCTCCTTTCATGCAGAATCATAAGGTCCTAGCTCATGTCCAAGGCACCAAAGCCAGCTAAAAAGTCAATAATCGATACCTAAAACTTGAATTGTACTACTTCTTCCTGGCTATTACATCAACTTAGAAGCTTCATCTGTGTTCTACTATGGTGCTTTTAGTGTCTCAGCATACCGCAGCACGCGACATAGCTTTGCAGACGATAAGTACAACCGTTTCAGAGAGAAGAGCGGCCAATGTGACGATCTGGCTTTAAGTCGGTTCGATAACAAATGACGAAAACGGACCGATTTCTCAGGTTTTTACTACATATGAACACTATTCACATTCTCCCGTGCAACTTGGCTGCTAGTCCTCCTTTCATGCAGAATCGTACGGTACTAGCTCATGTCCAAGGCACCAAAGCCAGCTAAAAAGTCAATATTCAATACCTAAAACTTGAATTGTACTACTTCTTACTGGCTATTACATCAACTTAGAAGCTTCAGCTGTGATCTACTATAGTGCTTTTAGTGTCTCAGCATACTGCAGCACGCGACATAGCTTTGCAGACGATAAGTACAACCGTTTCAGAGAGAAGAGCCCCCAATGTGACGATCTGGCTTTAAGTAGATTCGATAACAAATGACGAAAACGGACTGATTTCTCAGGTTTTTACTACATATGAACACTTTTCACATTCTCCCGTGCAACTCGGCTGCTAGTCCTCCTTCATGCAAAATTTTAATTTCCTAGCTCATGTCCAAGTCACCAAAGAAGGGTAAAAAGTCAATAATCATTACCTAAAACTTGAGTTGTACTACTTCTTACTGGCTATTACATCAACTTAGAAGCTTCATCTGTGTTCTACTATGGTGCTTTTAGTGTCTCCGCATACCGCAGCACGCGACATAGCTTTGCAGACGACAAGTACAAGCGTTTCAGAGTAGAGCGGCCAATGTGACGATCTGGCTTTACGTCGATTCGATAACAAATGACGAAAACGGACGGATTTCTCAGGTTTTTACTACATATGAACACTTTTCACATTCTCCCGTGCAAATCGGCTGCTAGTCCTCCTTTCATGCAGAATCATAAGGTCCTAGCTCATGTCCAAGGCACCAAAGCCAGCTAAAAAGTCAATAATCGATACCTAAAACTTGAATTGTACTAATTTTTACTGGCTATTACATCAACTTAAAAGCTTTATCTGTGTTCTACTATGGTGCTTTTAGTGTCTCCGCATACCGCAGCACGCGACATAGCTTTGCAGACGATAAGTACAACCGTTTCAGAGAGAAGAGCGGCCAATGTGACGATCTGGCTTGAAGAAGATTCGATAACAAATGACGAAAACGGACGGATTTCTAGGTTTTTACTACATATGAACACTTTTCATATTCTCCCGTGCAACTCCGCTGCTAGTCCTCCTTTCATGCAGAATCATAAGGTCCTAGCTCATGTCCAAGGCACCAAAGCCAGCTAAAAAGTCAATAATCGATATCTAAAACTTGAATTGTACTACTTCTTACTGGCTATTACATCAACTTAGAAGCTTTATCTGTGTTCTACTATGGTGCTTTTACTGTCTCCGCATACCGCAGCACGCGACATAGCTTTGCAGACGATAAGTACAACCGTTTCAGAGAGAAGAGCGGCCAATGTGACGATCTGGCTTTAAGTCGGTTCGATAACAAATGACGAAAACGGACCGATTTCTCAGGTTTTTACTACATATGAACACTACTCACATTCTCCCGTGCAACTTGGCTGCTAGTCCTCGTTTCATGCAGAATCGTACGGTCCTAGCTCATGTCCAAGGCACCAAAGCCAGCTAAAAAGTCAATATTCTATACCTAAAACTTGAATTGTACTATTTCTTACTGGCTATTAGATCAACTTAGAAGCTTCATCTGTGTTCTACTATGGTGCTTTTACTGTCTCCGCATACCGCAGCACGCGACATAGCTTTGCAATCGATAAGTACAACCGTTTCAGAGAGAAGAGCGGCCAATATGACGATCTAGCTTTAAGTCGATTCGATAACAAATGACGAAAACGGACGTATTTCTCAGGCTTTTACTACATTTGTACACTTTTAACATTTTCCCGTGCAACTCGGTTGCTAGTCCTCCTTTCATGCTGAATCTTAAGGTCCTAGCTCATGTCCAATTCACCAAAGCCAGCTAAAACGTCAATAATCGATACCTAAAACTTGAATTGTACTACTTCTTACTGGCTATTACATCAACTTAGAAGCTTCATCTGTGTTCTACTATAGTGCTTTTAGTGTCTCCGCATACCGCAGCACGTGACATGGCTTTGCAGACGATAAGTACAACCGTTTCAGAGAGAAGAGCGGCCAATGTGGCGATCTGGCTTTAAGTAGATTCGATAACAAATGACGAAAACGGACGGATTTCTCAGGATTTTACTACATATGAACACTTTTCGCATTCTCCCGTGCAAATCGGCTGCTAGTCCTCCTTTCATGCAGAATCTTAAGGTCCTACCTCATGTCCAAGGCACCAAAGCCAGCTAAAGAGGCAATAATCGATACCTAAAACTTGAATTGTACTACTTATTCCTGGCTATTACATCAACTTAGAAGCTTCATCTGTGTTCTACTATGGTGCTTTTAGTGTCTCAGCATACCGCAGCACGCGACATAGCTTTGCAGACGATAAGTACAACCGTTTCAGAGAGAAGAGCGCCCAATGTGACGATCTGGCTTTAAGTCGGTTCGATAACAAATAACGAAAACGGACCGATTTCTCAGCTTTTTACTACATATGAACACTATTCACATTCTCCCGTGCAACTTGGCTGCTAGTCCTCCTTTCATGCAGAATCGTACGGTCCTAGCTCATGTCCAAGGCACCAAAGCCAGCTAAAAAGTCAATATTCAATACCTAAAACTTGAATTGTACTATTTCTTACTGGCTATTACATTAACTTAGAAGCTTCATCTGTGTTCTACTATGGTGCTTTTAGTGTCTCCGCATAACGCAGCACGCGACATAGCTTTGCAGACGATAAGTACAACCGTTTCAGAGAGAAGAGCGGCCAATGTGACGATCTGGCTTGAAGTCGATTCGATAACAAATGACGAAAACAGACCGATTTCTCAGTTTTTTACTACATATGAACACTTTTCATATTCTCCCGTGCAACTCCGCTGCTAATCATCCTTTCATGCAGAATCTTAAATTCCTAGCACATGTCCAAGGCACCAAAGCCAGCTAAAAGTCAATAATCGATACATAAAACTTGAATTGTACTACTTCTTACTGGCTATTAGATCAACTTAGAAGCTTCATCTGTGTTCTACTATGTTGCTTTTACTGTCTCCGCATACCGCAACACGCGACATAGCTTTGCAGACGATAAGTACAACCGTTTCAGAGAGAAGAGCGGCCAATGTGACGAACTGGCTTTAAGTAGATTCGATAACAAATGACGTAAAAGGACGGATGTCTCAGGTTTTTACTACATACTAACATTTTTTACATTCTCCCGTGCAACTTTGCTGCTAGTCCTCCTTTCATGCAAAATCATAAGGTCCTAGCCCATGTCAAAGGCACCAAAGCCAGCTAAAAAGTCAATAATCGATACCTAAAACTTGAATTGTACTACTTCTTACTGGCTATTACATCAACTTAGAAGCTTTATATGTGTTCTACTATGGTGCTTTTAGTGTCTCAGAATACCGCAGCACGCGACATAGCTTTGCAGACGATAAGTACAACCGTTTCAGAGAGAAGAGCGGCCAATGTGACGATCTGGCTTTAAGTAGATTCGATAACAAATGACGTAAACGGACGGATGTCTCAGGTTTTTACTACATATGAACATTTTTCACATTCTCCCGTGAAACTCGGCTGCTAGTCCTCCTTTCATGCAGAATCTTAAGGTCCTAGCTCATGTCCAAGGTACAAAAGCCAGCTGAAAAGTCAATAATCGATACCTAAAACTTGAATTGTACTACTTCTTACTGGCTATTACATCAACTTATAAGCTTCATCTGTGTTCTACTATGGTGATTTTAGTGTCTCCGCATACCCCAGCACGCGACATAGCTTTGCAGACGATAAGTACAAAAGTTTCAGAGAGAAGAGCGGCCAATGTGACGATCTGCTTTAAGTCGATTCGAAAACAAGTGACGAAAACGGACCGATTTCTCAGGTTTTTACTACATATGAACACTTTTAACATTCTCCCGTGCAACTTGGCTCCTCGTCCTCCTTTCATGCAGAATCTTAAGGTCCTAGATCATGTCCAAGGCACCAAAGCCAGCTAAAAAGTCAATATTCAATACCTAAAACTGGATTTGTACTACTTCTTACTGGCTATTACATCAACTTAGAAGCTTCATCTGTGTTCTACTATGGTGCTTTTAGTGTCTCAGCATACCGCAGCACGCGACATAGCTTTGCAGACGATAAGTACAAGTGTTTCAGAGAGAAGAGCGGCCAATGTGACGATCTGGCTTTAAGTCGATTCGATAACAAATGACAAAAACGGACGTATTTCTCAGGTTTTTACTACATTTGAACACTTTTCACATTTTCCCATGCAGCTCGGCTGCTAGTCCTCCTTTCATGCAGAATATTAAGGTCCTAGCTCATGTCCAAGGCACCAAAGCAAGCTAAAAAGTCAATAATCGATACCTAAAACTTGAATAGTACTACTTCTTACTGGCTATTACATCAACTTAGAAGCTTCATCTGTGTTCTACTATGGTCTTTTAGTGTCTCCGCATACCGCAGCACGCGACATAGCTTTGCAGACGATAAGTACTACCGTTTCAGAGAGAAGAGCGGCCAATGTGACGATCTGGCTTGAAGTTGATTCGATAACAAATGACGAAAACGGACCGACTTCTCAGTTTTTTACTACATATGAACACTTTTCACATTCTCTCGTGCAAATCGGCTGCTAGCCCTCCTTTCACGCAGAATCATAAGGTCCTAGCTCATGTCCAAGGCACCAAAGCCAGCTAAAAGTCAATAATCGATACCTAAAACTTGAATTGTACTACTTCTTACTGGCTATTACATCAACTTAGAAGCTTCATCTGTGTTCTACTATGGTGCTTTTAGTGTCTCCGCATACCGCAGCACGCGACATAGCTTTGCAGACGATAAGTACAACCGTTTCAGAGACAAGAGCCCCCAATGTGACGATCTGGCTTTAAGTAGATTCGATAACAAATGACGAAAACGGACGGATTTCTCAGGTTTTTACTACATATGAACACTTTTCACATTCTCCCGCGCAAATCGGCAGCTAGTCCTCCTTTCATGCAGAATCATAAGGTCCTAGCTCATGTCCAAGGCACCAAAGCCAGCTAAAAAGTCAATAATCGATACCTAAAACTTGAATTGTACTACTTCTTACTGGCTATTACATCAACTTAGAAGCTTTATCTGTGTTCTACTATGGTGCTTTTAGTGTCTCAGAATACCGCAGCACGCGACATAGCTTTGCAGACGATAAGTACAACCGTTTCAGAGAGAAGAGCGGCCAATGTGACGATCTGGCTTTAAGAAGATTCGATAACAAATGACGAAAACGGACGGATTTCTTGGTTTTTACTACATATGAACACTTTTCACATTCTCCCGTGCAAATCGGCTGCTAGTCCTCCTTTCATGCAGAATCATAAGGTCCTAGCTCATGTCCAAGGCACCAAAGCCAGCTAAAAAGTCAATAATCGATACCTAAAACTTGAATTGTACTACTTCTTACTGGCTATTACATCAACTTAGAAGCTTTATCTGTGTTCTACTATGGTGCTTTTAGTGTCTCAGAATACCGCAGCACTCGACATAGCTTTGCAGACGATACGTACAACCGTTTCAGAGAGAAGAGCGGCAATTGTGACGATCTGGCTTGAAGAAGATTCGATAACAAATGACGAAAACGGACGGATTTCTAGGTTTTTACTACATATGAACACTTTTCATATTCTCCCATGCAACTCCGCTGCTATTCCTCCTTTCATGCAGAAGCTTAAGGTCCTAGCTCATGTCCAAGGCACCAAAGCCAGCTAAAAAGTCAATAATCGATACCTAAAACTTGAATTGTACTACTTCTTACTGGCTATTACATCAACTTAGAAGCTTCATCTGTGTTCTACTATGGTGCTTTTACTGTCTCCGCATACCGCACCACGCGACATAGCTTTGCAGACGATAAGTACAACCGTTCCAGAGGGAAGAGCGGCCAATGTGACGATCTGGTTTAAGTAGATTCGATAACAACAGACGTAAACGGACGGATGTCTCAGGCTTGTACTACATATGAACATTTTTCACATTCTCCCGTGAAACTCGGCTGCTAGTCCTCCTTTCATGCAGAATCTTAAGGTCCTAGCTCATGTCCAAGGTACCAAAGCCAGCTGAAAAGTCAATAATCGATACCTAAAACTTGAATTGTACTACTTCTTACTGGCTATTACATCAACTTATAAGCTTCATCTGTGTTCTACTATGGTGCTTTTAGTGTCTCAGCATACCGCAGCACGCGACATAGCTTTGCAGACGATAAGTACAACCGTTTCAGAGAGAAGAGCGGCCAATGTGACGATCTGGCTTTAAGTCGGTTCGATAACAAATGACGAAAACGAACCGATTTCTCAGGTTTTTACTACATATGAACACTATTCACATTCTCCCGTGCAACTCGGCTGCTAGTCCTCCTTTCATGCAGAATCGTAAGGTCCTAGCTCATGTCCGAGGCACCGAAGCCAGCTAAAAAGTCAATATTCAATACCGAAAACTTGAATTGTACTACTTCTTACTGGCTATTACATCAACTTAGAAGCTTCATCTGTGATCTACTATAGTGCTTTTAGTGTCTCAGCATACTGCAGCACGCGACATAGCTTTGCAGACGATAAGTACAACCGTTTCAGAGAGAAGAGCCCCCAATGTGACGATCTGGCTTTAAGTAGATTCGATAACAAATGACGAAAACGGACTGATTTCTCAGGTTTTTACTACGTATGAACACTTTTCACATTCTCCCGTGCAACTCGGCTGCTAGTCCTCCTTCATGCAAAATTTTAATTTCCTAGCTCATGTCCAAGGCACCAAAGAAGGGTAAAAAGTCAATAATCATTACCTAAAACTTGAGTTGTACTACTTCTTACTGGCTATTACATCAACTTAGAAGCTTCATATGTGTTCTACTATGGTGCTTTTAGTGTCTCCGCATACCGCAGCACGCGACATAGCTTTGCAGACGATAAGTACAAGCGTTTCAGAGAAAAGAGCGGACAATGTGACGATCTGGCTTTACGTCGATTCGATAACAAATGACGAAAACGGACGGATGTCTCAGGTTTTTACTACATATGAACACTTTTCACATTCTCCCGTGCAAATCGGCTGCTAGTCCTCCTTTCATGCAGAATCATAAGGTCCTAGCTCATGTCCAAGGCACCAAAGCCAGCTAAAAAGTCAATAATCGATACCTAAAACTTGAATTGTACTACTTCTTACTGGCTATTACATCAACTTAGAAGCTTTATCTGTGTTCTACTATGGTGCAATTAGTGTCTCAGAATACCGCAGCACTCGACATAGCTTTGCAGACGATAAGTACAACCGTTTCAGAGAGAAGAGCGGCAATTGTGACGATCTGGCTTGAAGAAGATTCGATAACAAATGACGGAAACGGACGGATTTCTAGGTTTTTACTACATATGAACACTTTTCATATTCTCCCTTGCAACTCCGCTGCTAATCCTCCTTTCATGCAGAAGCTTAAGGTCCTAGCTCATGTCCAGGGCACCAAAGCCAGCTAAAAAATAAATAATCGATACCTAAAACTTGAATTGTACTACTTCTTACTGGCTATTACATCAACTTAGAAGCTTCATCTGTGTTCTACTATGGTGCTTTTACTGTCTCCGCATACCGCAGCACGCGACATAGCTTTGCAGACGATAAGTACAACCGTTTCAGAGAGAAGAGCGGCCAATGTGACGATCTGGTTTAAGTAGGTTCGATAACAAATGACGTAAACGGACGGATGTCTCAGGCTTGTACTACATATGAACATTTTTACATTCTCCCGTGAAACTCGGGTGCTAGTCCTCCTTTCATGCAGAATCTTAAGGTCCTAGCTCATGTCCAAGGTACCAAAGCCAGCTGAAAAGTCAATAATCAATACCTAAAACTTGAATTGTACTACTTCTTACTGGCTATTACATCAACTTATAAGCTTCATCTGTGTTCTACTATGGTGATTTTAGTGTCTCCGCATACCCCAGCACGCGACATAGCTTTGCAGACGATAAGTACAACCGTTTCAGAGAGAAGAGCGGCCAATGAGACGATCTGGCTTTAAGTCGATTCGATAACAAGTGACGAAGATGGACCGATTTCTCAGGTTTTTACTACATATGAACACTTTTCACATTCTCCCGTGCAACTTGGCTCTTCGTCCTCCTTTCACGCAGAATCTTAAGGTCCTAGCTCATGTCCAAGGCACCAAAGCCAGCTAAAAAGTCAATATTCAATACCTAAAACTTGAATTGTACTACTTCTTACTGGCTATTACATCAACTTAGAAGCTTCATCTGTGTTCTACTATGACGATTTTAGTGTCTCCGCATACCGCAGCACGCGACATAGCTTTGCAGACGATAAGTACTACCGTTTCAGAGAGAAGAGCGGCCAATGTGACGATCTGGCTTGAAGTCGATTCGATAACAAATGACGAAAACGGACCGATTTCTCAGTTTTTTACTACATATGAACACTTTTCACATTCTCTCGTGCAAATCGGCTGCTAGTCATCCTTTCATGCAGAATCATAAGGTCCTAGCTCATGTCCAAGGCACCAAAGCAAGCTAAAAAGTCAATAATCGATACCTAAAACTTGAATTGTACTATTTCTTGCTGGCTATCACATCAACTTAGAAGCTTCATCTGTGTTCTACTATGTTGCTTTTAGTGTCTCCGCATACCGCAGCACGCGACTTAGCTTTGCAATCGATAAGTACAACCGTTTCAGAGAGAAGAGCGGACAATGTGACGATCTGGCTTTAAGTCGATTCGATAACAAATGACGAAAACGGACGGATTTCTAGGTTTTTACTACATATGAACACTTTTCATATTCTCCCGTGCAACTCCGGTGCTAATCCCCCTTTCATGTAATATCATAAAGTCCTAGCTCATGTCCAAGGCACCAAAGCCAGCTAAAAAGTCAATAATCGATACCTAAAACTTGAATTTTACTACTTCTTCCTGGCTATTACATCAACTTAGAAGCTTCATCTGTGTTCTACTATGGTGCTTTTAGTGTCTCAGCATACCGCAGCACGCGACATAGCTTTGCAGACGATAAGTACAACCGTTTCAGAGAGAAGAGCCCCCAATGTGACGATCTGGCTTGAAGAAGATTCGATAACAAATGACGAAAACGGACGGATTTCTAGGTTTTTACTACATATGAACACTTTTCATATTCTCCCGTGCAACTCCGCTGCTAGTCCTCCTTTCATGCAGAATCATAAGGTCCTAGCTCATGTCCAAGGCACCAAAGCCAGCTAAAAAGTCACTAATCGATATCTAAAACTTGAATTGTACTACTTCTTACTGGCTATTGCATCAACTTAGAAGCTTCATCTGTGTTCTACTATGGTGCTTTTACTGTCTCCGCATACCGCAGCACGCGACATAGCTTTGCAGACGATAAGTACAACCGTTTCAGAGAGAAGAGCGGCCAATGTGACGATCTGGCTTTAAGTCGGTTCGATAACAAATGACGAAAACGGACCGATTTCTCAGGTTTTTACTACATATGAACACTATTCACATTCTCCCGTGCAACTTGGCTGCTAGTCCTCGTTTCATGCAGAATCGTACGGTCCTAGCTCATGTCCAAGGCACCAAAGCCAGCTAAAAAGTCAATATTCAATACCTAAAAGTTGAATTGTACTATTTCTTACTGGCTATTACATCAACTTAGAAGCTTCATCTGTGTTCTACTATGTTGCTTTTAGTGTCTCCGCATACCGCAGTACGCGACATAGCTTTGCAATCGCTAAGTACAACCGTTTCAGAGAGAAGAGCGGACAATGTGACGATCTGGCTTTAAGTCGATTCGATAACAAATGACGAAAACGGACGGATTTCTAGGTTTTTACTACATATGAACACTTTTCATATTCTCCCATGCAACTCCGCTGCTAATCCTCCTTTCATGCAGAATCTTAAGGTCCTAGCTCATGTCCAAGGCACCAAAGCCAGCTAAAAGTCAATAATCGATACCTAAAACTTGAATTGTACTACTTCTTACTGGCTATTAGATCAACTTAGAAGCTTCATCTGTGTTCTACTATGGTGCTTTTACTGTCTCCGCATACCGCAGCACGCGACATAGCTTTGCAATCGATAAGTACAACCGTTTCAGAGAGAAGAGCGGCCAATATGACGATCTAGCTTTAAGTCGATTCGATAACAAATGACGAAAACGGACGGATTTCTCAGGTTTTTACTACATATGAACACTTTTCACATTCTCCCGTGCAAATCGGCTGCTAGTCCTCCTTTCATGCAGAATCATAAGGTCCTAGCTCATGTCCAAGGCACCAAAGCCAGCTAAAAAGTCAATAATCGATACCTAAAACTTGAATTGTACTACTTCTTCCTGGCTACTACATCAACTTAGAAGCTTCATCTGTATTCTACTATGGTGCTTTTAGTGTCTCAGCATACCGCAGCACGCGACATAGCTTTGCAGACGGTAAGTACAACCGTTTCAGAGAGAAGATCGGCCAATGTGACGATCTGGCTTTAAGTCGATTCGATGACAAATGACGAAAACGGACGGATTTCTCGGGTTTTTACTACATATGAACACTTTTCATATTCTCCCGTGCAACTCCGCTGCTAATCCTCCTTTCATGCAGAATCTTAAGGTCCTAGCTCATGTCGAAGGCACCAAAGCCAGCTAAAAAGTCAATAATCGATACCAAAAACTTCAATTGTACTACTCCTTACTGGCTATTCCATCAACTTAGAAGCTTCATCTGTGTTCTACTATGGTGCTTTTAGTGTCTCCGCATACCGCATCACGCGACATAGCTTTGCAGACGATAAGTACAACCGATTCAGAGAGAAGAGCGGCCAATGTGACGATCTGGCTTCAAGTTGATTCGATAACAAATGACGAAATCGGACGGATTTCTCAGGTTTTTACTACATATGAACAATTTTCACATTCTCCCATGCAATTCGGCTGCCTGCCAGTCCTCCTTTCATGCAGAATCTTAAGGACATAGCTCATGACCAAGGCACCAAAGCCAGCTAAAAAGTCAATTATCGATACCTAAAACTTGAATTGTACTACTTCTTACTGGCTGTTACATCAACTTAGAAGCTTCATCTGTGTTCTACTATGGTGCTTTTAGTGTCTCCGCATACCGCAGCACGCGAAATAGCTTTGCAGTCGATAAGTACAAGCGTTTCAGAGAGAAGAGCGGCCAATGTGACGATCTGGCTTTAAGTCAGTTCGATAACAAATGACGAAAACGGACGTATTTCTCAGGCTTTTACTACATTTGTACACTTTTAACATTTTCCCGTGCAACTCGGTTGCTAGTCCTCCTTTCATGCTGAATCTTAAGGTCCTAGCTCATGTCCAATTCACCAAAGCCAGCTAAAACGTCAATAATCGATACCTAAAACTTGAATTGTACTACTTCTTACTGGCTATTACATCAACTTAGAAGCTTCATCTGTGTTCTACTATAGTGCTTTTAGTGTCTCCGCATACCGCAGCACGTGACATGGCTTTGCAGACGATAAGTACAACCGTTTCAGAGAGAAGAGCGGCCAATGTGGCGATCTGGCTTTAAGTAGATTCGATAACAAATGACGAAAACGGACGGATTTCTCAGGATTTTACTACATATGAACACTTTTCGCATTCTCCCGTGCAAATCGGCTGCTAGTCCTCCTTTCATGCAGAATCTTAAGGTCCTAGCTCATGTCCAAGGCACCAAAGCCAGCTAAAGAGGCAATAATCGATACCTAAAACTTGAATTGTACTACTTATTCCTGGCTATTACATCAACTTAGAAGCTTCATCTGTGTTCTACTATGGTGCTTTTAGTGTCTCAGCATACCGCAGCACGCGACATAGCTTTGCAGACGATAAGTACAACCGTTTCAGAGAGAAGAGCGCCCAATGTGACGATCTAACTTTAAGTCGGTTCGATAACAAATAACGAAAACGGACCGATTTCTCAGGTTTTTACTACATATGAACACTATTCACATTCTCCCGTGCAACTTGGCTGCTAGTCCTCCTTTCATGCAGAATCGTACGGTCCTAGCTCATGTCCAAGGCACCAAAGCCAGCTAAAAAGTCAATATTCAATACCTAAAACTTGAATTGTACTATTTCTTACTGGCTATTACATTAACTTAGAAGCTTCATCTGTGTTCTACTATGGTGCTTTTAGTGTCTCCGCATAACGCAGCACGCGACATAGCTTTGCAGACGATAAGTACAACCGTTTCAGAGAGAAGAGCGGCCAATGTGACGATCTGGCTTTAAGAAGATTCGATAACAAATGACGAAAACGGACGGATTTCTTGGTTTTTACTACATATGAACACTTTTCACATTCTCCCGTGCAAATCGGCTGCTAGTCCTCCTTTCATGCAGAATCATAAGGTCCTAGCTCATGTCCAAGGCACCAAAGCCAGCTAAAAAGTCAATAATCGATACCTAAAACTTGAATTGTACTACTTCTTACTGGCTATTACATCAACTTAGAAGCTTTATCTGTGTTCTACTATGGTGCTTTTAGTGTCTCAGAATACCGCAGCACTCGACATAGCTTTGCAGACGATACGTACAACCGTTTCAGAGAGAAGAGCGGCAATTGTGACGATCTGGCTTGAAGAAGATTCGATAACAAATGACGAAAACGGACGGATTTCTAGGTTTTTACTACATATGAACACTTTTCATATTCTCCCATGCAACTCCGCTGCTATTCCTCCTTTCATGCAGAAGCTTAAGGTCCTAGCTCATGTCCAAGGCACCAAAGCCAGCTAAAAAGTCAATAATCGATACCTAAAACTTGAATTGTACTACTTCTTACTGGCTATTACATCAACTTAGAAGCTTCATCTGTGTTCTACTATGGTGCTTTTACTGTCTCCGCATACCGCACCACGCGACATAGCTTTGCAGACGATAAGTACAACCGTTCCAGAGGGAAGAGCGGCCAATGTGACGATCTGGTTTAAGTAGATTCGATAACAACAGACGTAAACGGACGGATGTCTCAGGCTTGTACTACATATGAACATTTTTCACATTCTCCCGTGAAACTCGGCTGCTAGTCCTCCTTTCATGCAGAATCTTAAGGTCCTAGCTCATGTCCAAGGTACCAAAGCCAGCTGAAAAGTCAATAATCGATACCTAAAACTTGAATTGTACTACTTCTTACTGGCTATTACATCAACTTATAAGCTTCATCTGTGTTCTACTATGGTGCTTTTAGTGTCTCAGCATACCGCAGCACGCGACATAGCTTTGCAGACGATAAGTACAACCGTTTCAGAGAGAAGAGCGGCCAATGTGACGATCTGGCTTTAAGTCGGTTCGATAACAAATGACGAAAACGAACCGATTTCTCAGGTTTTTACTACATATGAACACTATTCACATTCTCCCGTGCAACTCGGCTGCTAGTCCTCCTTTCATGCAGAATCGTAAGGTCCTAGCTCATGTCCGAGGCACCGAAGCCAGCTAAAAAGTCAATATTCAATACCGAAAACTTGAATTGTACTACTTCTTACTGGCTATTACATCAACTTAGAAGCTTCATCTGTGATCTACTATAGTGCTTTTAGTGTCTCAGCATACTGCAGCACGCGACATAGCTTTGCAGACGATAAGTACAACCGTTTCAGAGAGAAGAGCCCCCAATGTGACGATCTGGCTTTAAGTAGATTCGATAACAAATGACGAAAACGGACTGATTTCTCAGGTTTTTACTACGTATGAACACTTTTCACATTCTCCCGTGCAACTCGGCTGCTAGTCCTCCTTCATGCAAAATTTTAATTTCCTAGCTCATGTCCAAGGCACCAAAGAAGGGTAAAAAGTCAATAATCATTACCTAAAACTTGAGTTGTACTACTTCTTACTGGCTATTACATCAACTTAGAAGCTTCATATGTGTTCTACTATGGTGCTTTTAGTGTCTCCGCATACCGCAGCACGCGACATAGCTTTGCAGACGATAAGTACAAGCGTTTCAGAGAAAAGAGCGGACAATGTGACGATCTGGCTTTACGTCGATTCGATAACAAATGACGAAAACGGACGGATGTCTCAGGTTTTTACTACATATGAACACTTTTCACATTCTCCCGTGCAAATCGGCTGCTAGTCCTCCTTTCATGCAGAATCATAAGGTCCTAGCTCATGTCCAAGGCACCAAAGCCAGCTAAAAAGTCAATAATCGATACCTAAAACTTGAATTGTACTACTTCTTACTGGCTATTACATCAACTTAGAAGCTTTATCTGTGTTCTACTATGGTGCAATTAGTGTCTCAGAATACCGCAGCACTCGACATAGCTTTGCAGACGATAAGTACAACCGTTTCAGAGAGAAGAGCGGCAATTGTGACGATCTGGCTTGAAGAAGATTCGATAACAAATGACGGAAACGGACGGATTTCTAGGTTTTTACTACATATGAACACTTTTCATATTCTCCCTTGCAACTCCGCTGCTAATCCTCCTTTCATGCAGAAGCTTAAGGTCCTAGCTCATGTCCAGGGCACCAAAGCCAGCTAAAAAATAAATAATCGATACCTAAAACTTGAATTGTACTACTTCTTACTGGCTATTACATCAACTTAGAAGCTTCATCTGTGTTCTACTATGGTGCTTTTACTGTCTCCGCATACCGCAGCACGCGACATAGCTTTGCAGACGATAAGTACAACCGTTTCAGAGAGAAGAGCGGCCAATGTGACGATCTGGTTTAAGTAGGTTCGATAACAAATGACGTAAACGGACGGATGTCTCAGGCTTGTACTACATATGAACATTTTTACATTCTCCCGTGAAACTCGGGTGCTAGTCCTCCTTTCATGCAGAATCTTAAGGTCCTAGCTCATGTCCAAGGTACCAAAGCCAGCTGAAAAGTCAATAATCAATACCTAAAACTTGAATTGTACTACTTCTTACTGGCTATTACATCAACTTATAAGCTTCATCTGTGTTCTACTATGGTGATTTTAGTGTCTCCGCATACCCCAGCACGCGACATAGCTTTGCAGACGATAAGTACAACCGTTTCAGAGAGAAGAGCGGCCAATGAGACGATCTGGCTTTAAGTCGATTCGATAACAAGTGACGAAGATGGACCGATTTCTCAGGTTTTTACTACATATGAACACTTTTCACATTCTCCCGTGCAACTTGGCTCTTCGTCCTCCTTCCACGCAGAATCTTAAGGTCCTAGCTCATGTCCAAGGCACCAAAGCCAGCTAAAAAGTCAATATTCAATACCTAAAACTTGAATTGTACTACTTCTTACTGGCTATTACATCAACTTAGAAGCTTCATCTGTGTTCTACTATGACGATTTTAGTGTCTCCGCATACCGCAGCACGCGACATAGCTTTGCAGACGATAAGTACTACCGTTTCAGAGAGAAGAGCGGCCAATGTGACGATCTGGCTTGAAGTCGATTCGATAACAAATGACGAAAACGGACCGATTTCTCAGTTTTTTACTACATATGAACACTTTTCACATTCTCTCGTGCAAATCGGCTGCTAGTCATCCTTTCATGCAGAATCATAAGGTCCTAGCTCATGTCCAAGGCACCAAAGCAAGCTAAAAAGTCAATAATCGATACCTAAAACTTGAATTGTACTATTTCTTGCTGGCTATCACATCAACTTAGAAGCTTCATCTGTGTTCTACTATGTTGCTTTTAGTGTCTCCGCATACCGCAGCACGCGACTTAGCTTTGCAATCGATAAGTACAACCGTTTCAGAGAGAAGAGCGGACAATGTGACGATCTGGCTTTAAGTCGATTCGATAACAAATGACGAAAACGGACGGATTTCTAGGTTTTTACTACATATGAACACTTTTCATATTCTCCCGTGCAACTCCGGTGCTAATCCCCCTTTCATGTAATATTATAAAGTCCTAGCTCATGTCCAAGGCACCAAAGCCAGCTAAAAAGTCAATAATCGATACCTAAAACTTGAATTTTACTACTTCTTCCTGGCTATTACATCAACTTAGAAGCTTCATCTGTGTTCTACTATGGTGCTTTTAGTGTCTCAGCATACCGCAGCACGCGACATAGCTTTGCAGACGATAAGTACAACCGTTTCAGAGAGAAGAGCCCCCAATGTGACGATCTGGCTTGAAGAAGATTCGATAACAAATGACGAAAACGGACGGATTTCTAGGTTTTTACTACATATGAACACTTTTCATATTCTCCCGTGCAACTCCGCTGCTAGTCCTCCTTTCATGCAGAATCATAAGGTCCTAGCTCATGTCCAAGGCACCAAAGCCAGCTAAAAAGTCAATAATCGATATCTAAAACTTGAATTGTACTACTTCTTACTGGCTATTGCATCAACTTAGAAGCTTCATCTGTGTTCTACTATGGTGCTTTTACTGTCTCCGCATACCGCAGCACGCGACATAGCTTTGCAGACGATAAGTACAACCGTTTCAGAGAGAAGAGCGGCCAATGTGACGATCTGGCTTTAAGTCGGTTCGATAACAAATGACGAAAACGGACCGATTTCTCAGGTTTTTACTACATATGAACACTATTCACATTCTCCCGTGCAACTTGGCTGCTAGTCCTCGTTTCATGCAGAATCGTACGGTCCTAGCTCATGTCCAAGGCACCAAAGCCAGCTAAAAAGTCAATATTCAATACCTAAAAGTTGAATTGTACTATTTCTTACTGGCTATTACATCAACTTAGAAGCTTCATCTGTGTTCTACTATGTTGCTTTTAGTGTCTCCGCATACCGCAGTACGCGACATAGCTTTGCAATCGCTAAGTACAACCGTTTCAGAGAGAAGAGCGGACAATGTGACGATCTGGCTTTAAGTCGATTCGATAACAAATGACGAAAACGGACGGATTTCTAGGTTTTTACTACATATGAACACTTTTCATATTCTCCCATGCAACTCCGCTGCTAATCCTCCTTTCATGCAGAATCTTAAGGTCCTAGCTCATGTCCAAGGCACCAAAGCCAGCTAAAAGTCAATAATCGATACCTAAAACTTGAATTGTACTACTTCTTACTGGCTATTAGATCAACTTAGAAGCTTCATCTGTGTTCTACTATGGTGCTTTTACTGTCTCCGCATACCGCAGCACGCGACATAGCTTTGCAATCGATAAGTACAACCGTTTCAGAGAGAAGAGCGGCCAATATGACGATCTAGCTTTAAGTCGATTCGATAACAAATGACGAAGACGGACGGATTTCTCAGGTTTTTACTACATATGAACACTTTTCACATTCTCCCGTGCAAATCGGCTGCTAGTCCTCCTTTCATGCAGAATCATAAGGTCCTAGCTCATGTCCAAGGCACCAAAGCCAGCTAAAAAGTCAATAATCGATACCTAAAACTTGAATTGTACTACTTCTTCCTGGCTACTACATCAACTTAGAAGCTTCATCTGTATTCTACTATGGTGCTTTTAGTGTCTCAGCATACCGCAGCACGCGACATAGCTTTGCAGACGGTAAGTACAACCGTTTCAGAGAGAAGATCGGCCAATGTGACGATCTGGCTTTAAGTCGATTCGATGACAAATGACGAAAACGGACGGATTTCTCGGGTTTTTACTACATATGAACACTTTTCATATTCTCCCGTGCAACTCCGCTGCTAATCCTCCTTTCATGCAGAATCTTAAGGTCCTAGCTCATGTCGAAGGCACCAAAGCCAGCTAAAAAGTCAATAATCGATACCAAAAACTTCAATTGTACTACTCCTTACTGGCTATTCCATCAACTTAGAAGCTTCATCTGTGTTCTACTATGGTGCTTTTAGTGTCTCCGCATACCGCATCACGCGACATAGCTTTGCAGACGATAAGTACAACCGATTCAGAGAGAAGAGCGGCCAATGTGACGATCTGGCTTCAAGTTGATTCGATAACAAATGACGAAATCGGACGGATTTCTCAGGTTTTTACTACATATGAACAATTTTCACATTCTCCCATGCAATTCGGCTGCCAGTCCTCCTTTCATGCAGAATCTTAAGGACATAGCTCATGACCAAGGCACCAAAGCCAGCTAAAAAGTCAATTATCGATACCTAAAACTTGAATTGTACTACTTCTTACTGGCTATTACATCAACTTAGAAGCTTCATCTGTGTTCTACTATGGTGCTTTTAGTGTCTCCGCATACCGCAGCACGCGAAATAGCTTTGCAGTCGATAAGTACAAGCGTTTCAGAGAGAAGAGCGGCCAATGTGACGATCTGGCTTTAAGTCAGTTCGATAACAAATGACGAAAACGGACGTATTTCTCAGGCTTTTACTACATTTGTACACTTTTAACATTTTCCCGTGCAACTCGGTTGCTAGTCCTCCTTTCATGCTGAATCTTAAGGTCCTAGCTCATGTCCAATTCACCAAAGCCAGCTAAAACGTCAATAATCGATACCTAAAACTTGAATTGTACTACTTCTTACTGGCTATTACATCAACTTAGAAGCTTCATCTGTGTTCTACTATAGTGCTTTTAGTGTCTCCGCATACCGCAGCACGTGACATGGCTTTGCAGACGATAAGTACAACCGTTTCAGAGAGAAGAGCGGCCAATGTGGCGATCTGGCTTTAAGTAGATTCGATAACAAATGACGAAAACGGACGGATTTCTCAGGATTTTACTACATATGAACACTTTTCGCATTCTCCCGTGCAAATCGGCTGCTAGTCCTCCTTTCATGCAGAATCTTAAGGTCCTAGCTCATGTCCAAGGCACCAAAGCCAGCTAAAGAGGCAATAATCGATACCTAAAACTTGAATTGTACTACTTATTCCTGGCTATTACATCAACTTAGAAGCTTCATCTGTGTTCTACTATGGTGCTTTTAGTGTCTCAGCATACCGCAGCACGCGACATAGCTTTGCAGACGATAAGTACAACCGTTTCAGAGAGAAGAGCGCCCAATGTGACGATCTGGCTTTAAGTCGGTTCGATAACAAATAACGAAAACGGACCGATTTCTCAGGTTTTTACTACATATGAACACTATTCACATTCTCCCGTGCAACTTGGCTGCTAGTCCTCCTTTCATGCAGAATCGTACGGTCCTAGCTCATGTCCAAGGCACCAAAGCCAGCTAAAAAGTCAATATTCAATACCTAAAACTTGAATTGTACTATTTCTTACTGGCTATTACATTAACTTAGAAGCTTCATCTGTGTTCTACTATGGTGCTTTTAGTGTCTCCGCATAACGCAGCACGCGACATAGCTTTGCAGACGATAAGTACAACCGTTTCAGAGAGAAGAGCGGCCAATGTGACGATCTGGCTTGAAGTCGATTCGATAACAAATGACGAAAACAGACCGATTTCTCAGTTTTTTACTACATATGAACACTTTTCATATTCTCCCGTGCAACTCCGCTGCTAATCCTCCTTTCATGCAGAATCTTAAATTCCTAGCACATGTCCAAGGCACCAAAGCCAGCTAAAAGTCAATAATCGATACCTAAAACTTGAATTGTACTACTTCTTACTGGCTATTAGATCAACTTAGAAGCTTCATCTGTGTTCTACTATGTTGCTTTTACTGTCTCCGCATACCGCAACACGCGACGTAGCTTTGCAGACGATAAGTACAACCGTTTCAGAGAGAAGAGCGGCCAATGTGACGATCTGGCTTTAAGTAGATTCGATAACAAATGACGTAAAAGGACGGATGTTTCAGGTTTTTACTACATACTAACATTTTTTACATTCTCCCGTGCAACTTTGCTGCTAGTCCTCCTTTCATGCAGAATCTTAAGGTCCTAGCTCATGTCCAAGCTACCAAAGCCAGCTAAAAATTCAATAATCGATACCTAAAACTTTAATTGTACTACTTCTTACTGGCTATTACATCAACTTAGAAGCTTCATCTGTGTTCTACTATGGTGCTTTTACTGTCTCCGCATACCGCAGCACGCGACATAGCTTTGCAATCGATAAGTACAACCGTTTCAGAGAGAAGAGCGGCCAATATGACGATCTAGCTTTAAGTCGATTCGATAACAAATGACGAAAACGGACGGATTTCTCAGGTTTTTACTACATATGAACACTTTTCACATTCTCCCGTGCAAATCGGCTGCTAGTCCTCCTTTCATGCAGAATCATAAGGTCCTAGCTCATGTCCAAGGCACCAAAGCCAGCTAAAAAGTCAATAATCGATACCTAAAACTTGAATTGTACTACTTCTTCCTGGCTACTACATCAACTTAGAAGCTTCATCTGTGTTCTACTATGGTGCTTTTAGTGTCTCAGCATACCGCAGCACGCGACATAGCTTTGCAGACGGTAAGTACAACCGTTTCAGAGAGAAGATCGGCCAATGTGACGATCTGGCTTTAAGTCGATTCGATGACAAATGACGAAAACGGACGGATTTCTCGGGTTTTTACTACATATGAACACTTTTCATATTCTCCCGTGCAACTCCGCTGCTAATCCTCCTTTCATGCAGAATCTTAAGGTCCTAGCTCATGTCGAAGGCACCAAAGCCAGCTAAAAAGTCAATAATCGATACCAAAAACTTCAATTGTACTACTCCTTACTGGCTATTCCATCAACTTAGAAGCTTCATCTGTGTTCTACTATGGTGCTTTTAGTGTCTCCGCATACCGCATCACGCGACATAGCTTTGCAGACGATAAGTACAACCGATTCAGAGAGAAGAGCGGCCAATGTGACGATCTGGCTTCAAGTTGATTCGATAACAAATGACGAAATCGGACGGATTTCTCAGGTTTTTACTACATATGAACAATTTTCACATTCTCCCATGCAATTCGGCTGCCAGTCCTCCTTTCATGCAGAATCTTAAGGACATAGCTCATGACCAAGGCACCAAAGCCAGCTAAAAAGTCAATTATCGATACCTAAAACTTGAATTGTACTACTTCTTACTGGCTGTTACATCAACTTAGAAGCTTCATCTGTGTTCTACTATGGTGCTTTTAGTGTCTCCGCATACCGCAGCACGCGAAATAGCTTTGCAGTCGATAAGTACAAGCGTTTCAGAGAGAAGAGCGGCCAATGTGACGATCTGGCTTTAAGTCAGTTCGATAACAAATGACGAAAACGGACGTATTTCTCAGGCTTTTACTACATTTGTACACTTTTAACATTTTCCCGTGCAACTCGGTTGCTAGTCCTCCTTTCATGCTGAATCTTAAGGTCCTAGCTCATGTCCAATTCACCAAAGCCAGCTAAAACGTCAATAATCGATACCTAAAACTTGAATTGTACTACTTCTTACTGGCTATTACATCAACTTAGAAGCTTCATCTGTGTTCTACTATAGTGCTTTTAGTGTCTCCGCATACCGCAGCACGTGACATGGCTTTGCAGACGATAAGTACAAGCGTTTCAGAGAGAAGAGCGGCCAATGTGGCGATCTGGCTTTAAGTAGATTCGATAACAAATGACGAAAACAGACCGATTTCTCAGTTTTTTACTACATATGAACACTATTCACATTCTCCCGTGCAACTTGGCTGCTAGTCCTCCTTTCATGCAGAATCGTACGGTCCTAGCTCATGTCCAAGGCACCAAAGCCAGCTAAAAAGTCAATATTCAATACCTAAAACTTGAATTGTACTATTTCTTACTGGCTACTACATTAACTTAGAAGCTTCATCTGTGTTTTACTATGGTGCTTTTAGTGTCTCCGCATAACGCAGCACGCGACATAGCTTTGCAGACGATAAGTACAACCGTTTCAGAGAGAAGAGCGGCCAATGTGACGATCTGGCTTGAAGTCGATTCGATAACAAATGACGAAAACAGACCGATTTCTCAGTTTTTTACTACATATGAACACTTTTCATATTCTCCCGTGCAACTCCGCTGCTAATCCTCCTTTCATGCAGAATCTTAAATTCCTAGCACATGTCCAAGGCACCAAAGCCAGCTAAAAGTCAATAATCGATACCTAAAACTTGAATTGTACTACTTCTTACTGGCTATTAGATCAACTTAGAAGCTTCATCTGTGTTCTACTATGTTGCTTTTACTGTCTCCGCATACCGCAACACGCGACATAGCTTTGCAGACGATAAGTACAACCGTTTCAGAGAGAAGAGCGGCCAATGTGACGATCTGGCTTTAAGTAGATTCGATAACAAATGACGTAAAAGGACGGATGTCTCAGGTTTTTACTACATACTAACATTTTTTACATTCTCCCGTGCAACTTTGCTGCTAGTCCTCCTTTCATGCAGAATCTTAAGGTCCTAGCTCATGTCCAAGCTACCAAAGCCAGCTAAAAATTCAATAATCGATACCTAAAACTTTAATTGTACTACTTCTTACTGGCTATTACATCAACTTAGAAGCTTCATCTGTGTTCTACTATGGTGCTTTTAGTGTCTCCGCATACCGCAGCACGCGACATAGCTTTGCAATCGATAAGTACAACCGTTTCAGAGAGAAGAGCGGCCAATATGAAGATCTAGCTTTAAGTCGATTCGATAACAAATGACGAAAACGGACGGATTTCTCAGGTTTTTACTACATATGAACACTTTTCACATTCTCCCGTGCAAATCGGCTGCTAGTCCTCCTTTCATGCAGAATCATAAGGTCCTAGCTCATGTCCAAGGCACCAAAGCCAGCTAAAAAGTCAATAATCGATACCTAAAACTTGAATTGTACTACTTCCTCCTGGCTACTACATCAACTTAGAAGCTTCATCTGTGTTCTACTATGGTGCTTTTAGTGTCTCAGCATACCGCAGCACGCGACATACCTTTGCAGACGGTAAGTACAACCGTTTCAGAGAGAAGATCGGCAAATGTGACGATCTGGCTTTAAGTCGATTCGATGACAAATGACGAAAACGGACGGATTTCTAGGTTTTTACTACATATGAACACTTTTCATATTCTCCCGTGCAACTCCGCTGCTAATCCTCCTTTCATGCAGAATCTTAAGGTCCTAGCTCATGTCGAAGGCACCAAAGCCAGCTAAAAAGTCAATAATCGATACCTAAAACTTGAATTGTACTACTCCTTACTGGCTATTCCATCAACTTAGAAGCTTCATCTGTGTTCTACTATGGTGCTTTTAGTGTCTCCGCATACCGCATCACGCGACATAGCTTTGCAGACGATAAGTACAACCGATTCAGAGAGAAGAGCGGCCAATGTGACGATCTGGCTTCAAGTTGATTCGATAACAAATGACGAAATCGGACGGATTTCTCAGGTTTTTACTACATATGAACACTTTTCACATTCTCCCATGCAATTCGGCTGCCAGTCCTCCTTTCATGCAGAATCTTAAGGACATAGCTCATGACCAAGGCACCAAAGCCAACTAAAAAGTCAATTATCGATACCTAAAACTTGAATTGTACTACTTCTTACTGGCTATTACATCAAGTTAGAAGCTTCATCTGTGTTCTACTATGGTGCTTTTAGTGTCTCCGCATACCGCAGCACGCGACATAGCTTTGAAGTCGATAAGTACAAGCGTTTCAGAGAGAAGAGCGGCCAATGTGACGATCTGGCTTGAAGTCGATTCGATAACAAATGACGAAAACAGACCGATTTCTCAGTTTTTTACTACATATGAACACTTTTCATATTCTCCCATGCAACTCCGCTGCTAATCCTCCTTTCATGCAGAATCTTAAATTCCTAGCACATGTCCAAGGCACCAAAGCCAGCTAAAAGTCAATAATCGATACCTAAAACTTGAATTGTACTACTTCTTACTGGCTATTAGATCAACTTAGAAGCTTCATCTGTGTTCTACTATGTTGCTTTTACTGTCTCCGCATACCGCAACACGCGACATAGCTTTGCAGACGATAAGTACAACCGTTTCAGAGAGAAGAGCGGCCAATGTGACGATCTGGCTTTAAGTAGATTCGATAACAAATGACGTAAAAGGACGGATGTCTCAGGTTTTTACTACATACTAACATTTTTTACATTCTCCCGTGCAACTTTGCTGCTAGTCCTCCTTTCATGCAGAATCATAAGGTCCTAGCTCATGTCCAAGGCACCAAAGCCAGCTAAAAAGTCAATAATCGATACCTAAAACTTGAATTGTACTACTTCCTCCTGGCTACTACATCAACTTAGAAGCTTCATCTGTGTTCTACTATGGTGCTTTTAGTGTCTCAGCATACCGCAGCACGCGACATACCTTTGCAGACGGTAAGTACAACCGTTTCAGAGAGAAGATCGGCAAATGTGACGATCTGGCTTTAAGTCGATTCGATGACAAATGACGAAAACGGACGGATTTCTAGGTTTTTACTACATATGAACACTTTTCATATTCTCCCGTGCAACTCCGCTGCTAATCCTCCTTTCATGCAGAATCTTAAGGTCCTAGCTCATGTCGAAGGCACCAAAGCCAGCTAAAAAGTCAATAATCGATACCTAAAACTTGAATTGTACTACTCCTTACTGGCTATTCCATCAACTTAGAAGCTTCATCTGTGTTCTACTATGGTGCTTTTAGTGTCTCCGCATACCGCATCACGCGACATAGCTTTGCAGACGATAAGTACAACCGATTCAGAGAGAAGAGCGGCCAATGTGACGATCTGGCTTCAAGTTGATTCGATAACAAATGACGAAATCGGACGGATTTCTCAGGTTTTTACTACATATGAACACTTTTCACATTCTCCCATGCAATTCGGCTGCCAGTCCTCCTTTCATGCAGAATCTTAAGGACATAGCTCATGACCAAGGCACCAAAGCCAACTAAAAAGTCAATTATCGATACCTAAAACTTGAATTGTACTACTTCTTACTGGCTATTACATCAAGTTAGAAGCTTCATCTGTGTTCTACTATGGTGCTTTTAGTGTCTCCGCATACCGCAGCACGCGACATAGCTTTGAAGTCGATAAGTACAAGCGTTTCAGAGAGAAGAGCGGCCAATGTGACGATCTGGCTTTAAGTCAGTTCGATTACAAATGACGAAAACGGACGTATTTCTCAGGCTTTTACTACATTTGTGCACTTTTAACATTTTCCCGTGCAACTCGGTTGCTAGTCCTCCTTTCATGCTGAATCTTAAGGTCCTAGCTCATGTCCAATTCACCAAAGCCAGCTAAAACGTCAATAATCGATACCTAAAACTTGAATTGTACTACTTCTTCCTGGCTATTACATCAACATAGAAGCTTCATCTGTGTTCTACTATGGTGCTTTTAATGTCTCAGCATACCGCAGCACGCGACATAGCTTTGCAGACGATAAGTACAACCGTTTCAGAGAGAAGAGCGGCCAATGTGACGATCTGGCTTTAAGTCGATTCGATAACAAATCACGAAAACGGACGGATTTCTAGTTTTTTACTACATATGAACACTTTTCATATTCTCCCGTGCAACTCCGCTGCTAATCCTCCTTTCATGCAGAATCTTAAGGTCCTAGCTCATGTCCAAGGCACCAAAGCCAGCTAAAAAGTCTATAATCGATTCCTAAAACTTGAATTGTACTACTTCTTCCTGGCTATTACATCAACTTAGAAGCTTCATCTGTGTTCTACTATGGTGCTTTTAGTGTCTCAGAATACCGCAGCACGCGACATAGCTTTGCAGACGATAAGTACAACCGTTTCAGAGAGAAGAGCGGCCAATGTGACGATCTGGCTTTAAGTCGATTCGATAAAAAATTACGAAAACGGACGGATTTCTAGGTTTTTACTACATAAGAGCACTTTTCATATTCTCCCGTGCAACTCCGCTGCTAATTTCCTATCGTGCAGAATCTTAAGGTCCTAGCTCATGTCCAAGGCACCAAAGCCAGCTAAAAAGTCAATAATCGATACCTAAAACTTGAATTTTACTACTTCTTACTGGCTATTACATCAACTTAGAAGCTACATCTGTGTTCTACTATGGTGCTTTTACTGTCTCCGCCTACTGCAGCACGCGACATAGCTTTGCAGACGATAAGTACAACCGTTTCAGAGAGAAGAGCGGCCAATGTGACGATATGGCATTACGTCGATTCGATAACAAATGACGAAAACGGACGGATTTCTCAGGTTTTTACTACATATGAACACTTTTCACATTCTCCCGTGCAAATCGGCTGCTAGTCCTCCTTTCATGCAGAATCTTAAGGTCCTAGCTCATGTCCAAGGCACCAAAGCCAGCTAAAAAGTCAATAATCGATACCTAAAACTTGAATTGCACTATTTCTTACTGGCTATTACATCAACTTAGAAGCTTCATCTGTGTTCTACTATTTTGCTTTTACTTACTCCGCATATCGCAGAGCGCGACATAGCTTTGCAGACGATAAGTACAACCGTTTCAGAGAGAAGAGCGGCCAATGTGACGATCTGGCTTTAAGTCGATTCGATAACAAATGACGAAAACGGACGGATTTCTAGGTTTTTACTACATATGAGTACTTTTCATATTCTCCCGTGCAACTCCGCTGCTAATTTCCTTTCATGCAGAATCTTAAGGTCCTAGCTCATGTCCAAGGCACCAAAGACAGCTAAAAAGTCAATAATCGATACCTAAAACTTGAATATTAATACTTCTTAATGGCTATTACATCAACTTAGAAGCTACATCTGTGTTCTACTATGGTGCTTTTACTGTCACCGCATTCCGCAGCACGCGACATAGCTTTGCAGACGATAAGTACAACCGTTTCAGAGAGAAGAGCGCCCATTGTGACGATCTGGCTTTAAGTCTATTCGATAACAAATGACGAAAACGGACGGATGTCTCAGGTTTTTACTACATATGAACACTTTTCACATTCTCCCGTGCAACTGCGCTTCTAATCCTCCATTCATGCAGAATCTTAAGGTCTTAGCTCATGTCCAAGGCACCAAAGTCAGCTAAAAAGTCAATAATCAATACCTAAAACTTGAATTGTACTACTTCTTACTGGCTATTACATCAACTTAGAAGCTTCATCTGTGTTCTACTATGGTGATTTTAGTGTCTCCGCATACCGCAGCACGCGACATAGCTTTGCAAACGATAAGTGCAACCGTTTCAGAGAGAAGAGCGGGTAATGTGACGATCTGGCTTTAAGTCGATTCGATAACAAATGACGAAAACGGACGGATATCTCAGGTTTTTACTACATATGAACACTTTTCATATTCTCCCTTGTAACTCCGCTGCTAATCCTCCTTTCATGCAGAATCTTAAGGTCCTAGCTCATGTCCAAGGCACCAAAGCCAGCTAAAAAGTCAATAATCGATACCTAAAACTTGAATTGTACTACTTCTTCCTGGCTATTACATCAACATAGAAGCTTCATCTGTGTTCTACTATGGTGCTTTTACTGTCTCCGCATACCGCAGCACGCGACATAGCTTTGCAGACGATAAGTACAACCGTTTCAGAGAGAAGAGCGGCCAATGTGACGATCTGGCTTTAAGTCGATTCGATTAAAAATGACGAAAACGGACGGATGTCTCAGGTTTTTACTACATATGAACACTATCACATTCTCCCGTGCAACTTGGCTGCTAGTCCTCCTTTCATGCAGAATCTTAAGGTCCTATCTCATGTCCAAGGTACCAAAGCCAGCTAAAAAGTCAATAATCGATACCTAAAACTTGAGTTGTATTACTTCTTACTGGCTATTACATCAACTTAGAAGCCTCACCTGTGTTCTACTATGGTGATTTTAGTGTCTCCGCATACCGCAGCACGCGACATAGCTTTGCAGACGATAAGTACAAGCGTTTCAGAGAGGAGAGCGGCCAATGTGTCGATCTGGCTTTAAGTCGGTTCGATAACAAATGACGAAAACGGACCGATTTCTCAGGTTTTTACTACATCTGAACACTTTTCACATTCTCCCGTGCAACTCGGCTGCTAGTCCTCTTTTCATGCAGAATATTAAGGTCCTAGCTCATGTCCAAGGCACCAAAGCCATCTAAAAAGTCAATAATCGATACCTAAAACTTGAATTGTACTACTTCTTCCTGGCTATTACTTCAACTTAGAAGCTTCATCTGTGTTCTACTGTGGTGCTTTTACTGTCTCCGCATACCGCAGCACGCGACATAGCTTTGCAGACGATAAGTACAACCGTTTCAGAGAGAAGAGCGGCCAATGTGACGATTTGGTTTTACGTCGATTCGATAACAAATGACGAAAACGGACTGATGTCTCAGGTTTTTACTACATATGAACACTTTTCATATTCTCCCGTGTAACTCCGCTGCTAATCCTCCTTTCATGCAGAATCTTAAGATCCTAGCTCATGTCCAAGGCACCAAAGCCAGCTAAAAAGTCAATAATCGATACCTAAAACATGAATTATACTATATCTTCCTGGCTATTACATCAACTTAGAAGCTTCATCTGTGTTCTACTATGGTGCTTTTACTGTCTCCGCATACCGCAGCACGCCACATAGCTTTGCAGACGATAAGTACAACCGTTTCAGAGAGAAGAGCGGCCAATGTGACGATCTGGCTTTAAGTCGGTTCGATACCAAATAACGAAAACGGACCGATTTCTCAGGTTTTTACTACATATGAACACTTTTCACATTCTCCCGCGCAACTCGGCTGCTAGTCCTCCTTTCATGCAGAATCTTAAGGTCCTAGCTCAAGTCCAAGGCACCAAAGCCAGCTAAAAAGTCAATATTCAATACCTAAAACTTGAATTTTACTACTTCTTACTGGCTATTACTTCAACTTAGAAGCTTCATCTGTGTTCTACTATGGTGCTTTTAGTGTCTCAGCATACCGCAGCACGCGACATAGCTTTGCAGACGAAAAGTACAACCGTTTCAGAGAGAAGAGCGGCCAATGTGACGATCTGGCTTTAAGTCGATTCGATAACAAATGACGAAAACGGACGGATTTTTCAGGTTTTTACTACATATGAACACTTTTCACATTCTCCCGTGCAACTCGGCTGCTAGTCCTCCTACATGCAAAATCTTAATTTCCTAGCTCATGTCCAAGGCACCAAAGAAGGGTAAAAAGTCAATAACCGATACCTAAAACTTTAATTGTACTACTTCTTACTGGCTATTACATCAACATAGAAGCTTCATCTGTGTTCAACTATGGTGCTTTTAGTGTGTCCGTATACCGCAGCACGCGACATAGCTTTGCAGACGATAAGTACAACTTTTGCAGAGAGAAGAGTGGCCAATGAGACGATCTGGCTAGAAGTCGATTCGATAACAAATGACCAAAACGGACGGATTTCTCAGGTTTTTACTACATATGAACACTTTTCACATTCTCCCTTGCAACTCGGCTGCTAGTCCTTCTTTCATGCAGAATCTTGAGGTCCTAGCTCATGTCCAAGGCACCAAAGCCAGCTAAAAAGTCAATAATCGATACCTAAAACTTGAATTGTACTACTTCTTACTGGCTATTACATCAACTTAGAAGCTTCATCTGTGTTCTACTATGGTGCTTTTAGTGTCTCCGCATACCGCAGCACGCGACATAGCTTTGCAATCGATAAGTACAACCGTTTCAGAGAGAAGAGCGGCCAATGTGACGATCTGGCTTTAAGTCGATTCGATAACAAATGACGAAAACGGACGTATTTCTCAGGTTTTTACTACATATGAACGCTTTTCACATTCTCCCGTGCAAATCGGCTGCTAGTCCTCCTTTCATGCAGAATCTTAAGGTCCTAGGTCATGTCCAAGGCACCAAAGCCAGCTAAAAAGTCAATAATCGATACCTAAAACTTGAATTGGATTACTTCTTACTGGCTATTACATCAACTTAGATGCTTCATCTGTGTTCTACTATGGTGATTTTAGTGTCTCCGCATACCGCAGCACGCGACATAGCTTTGCAGACGATAGGTACAAGCGTTTCAGAGAGAAGAGCGGCCAATGTGACAATCTGGCTTTAAGTCGATTCGATAACAAATGACGAAAACGGACGGATTTCTCAGGTTTTTACTACATATGAACACTTTTCACATTCTCCCGTGCAAATCGGCTGCTAGTCCTCCTTTCATGCAGAATCTTAAGGTCCTAGGTCATGTCCAAGGCACCAAAGCCAGCTAAAAAGTCAATAATCGATACCTAAAACTTGAATTGGATTACTTCTTACTTGCTATTACATCAACTTAGATGCATCTTCTGTGTTCTACTATGGTGATTTTAGTGTCTCCGCATACCGCAGCACGCGACATAGCTTTGCAGACGATAGGTACAAGCGTTTCAGAGAGAAGAGCGGCCAATGTGACAATCTGGCTTTAAGTCGATTCGATAACAAATGACGAAAACGGACGGATTTCTAAGGTTTTTACTACATATGAACACTTTTCACATTCTCCCGTGCAACTCGGCTGCTAATCCTCCTTTCATGCAGAATGTTAAGGTCCTAGCTCATGTCCAAGGCACCAAAGCCAGCTAAAAAGTCAATAATCGATACCTAAAACTTGAATTTTACTACTTCTTACTGGGTATTACATCAACTTAGAAGCTTAATCTGTGTTCTCCTATGGTGCTTTTAGTGTCTCCGCATACCGCAGCACGCGACATAGCTTTGCAGACGATAAGTACAACCGTTTCAGAGAGAAGAGCGGCCAATGTGACGATCTGGCTTTAATTCGACTCGATAACAAATGACTAAAACGGACGGATTTTCAGGTTTTTACTACATATGAACACTTTTCACATTCTCCCGTGCAACTCGGCTGCTAGTCTTCCTTTCATGAAAAATGTTAAGTTCCTAGCTCATGTCCAAGGCACCAAAGAAGGGTAAAAAGTCAATAACCGATACCTAAAACTTTAATTGTACTACTTCTTACTGGCTATTACATCAACTTAGAAGCTTCATCTGTGTTCTACTGTGGTGCTTTTAGTGTGTCCGCATACCGCAGCACGCGACATAGCTTTGCAGACGATAAGTACAACTTTTTCAGAGAGAAGAGCGGCCAATGTGACGATCTGGCTTTAAGTCGATTCGATAACAAATGACGAAAACGGGCGGATTTCTCAGGTTTTTACTACATATGAACACTTTTCACATTCTTCCGTGCAACGCGGCTGCTAGTCCTCCTTCATGCAAAATCTTAATTTCCTAGCTCATGTCCAAGGCACCAAAGAAGGGTAAAATGTCATTAACCGATACCTAAAACTTTAATTGTACTACTTCTTACTGGCTATTACATCAACTTAGAAGCTTCATCTGTGTTCTACTATGGTGCTTTTAGTGTGTCCGCATACCGCAGCACGCGACATAGCTTTGCAGACGATAAGTACAACTTTTGCAGAGAGAAGAGTGGCCAATGAGACGATCTGGCTTGAAGTCGATTCGATAACAAATGACCAAAACGGACGGATTTCTCAGGTTTTTACTTTATATGAACACTTTTCACATTCTCCCGTGCAAATCGGCTGCTAGTCCTCCTTTCATGCAGAATCTTAAGGTCCTAGGTCATGTCCAAGGCACCAAAGCCAGCTAAAAAGTCAATAATCGATACCTAAAACTTGAATTTTACTACTTCTTACTGGGTATTACATCAACTTAGAAGCTTAATCTGTGTTCTACTATGGTGCTTTTAGTGTCTCCGCATACCGCAGCACGCGACATAGCTTTGCAGACGATAAGTACAACCGCTTTAGAGAGAAGAGCGGCCAATGTGACGATCTGGCTTTAATTCGATTCGATAACAAATGACTAAAACGGACGGATTTTAAGGTTTTTACTACATATGAACACTTTTCACATTCTCCCGTGCAACTCGGCTGCTAGTCCTCCTTTCATGAAAAATGTTAAGTTCCTAGCTCATGTCCAAGGCACCAAAGAAGGGTAAAAAGTCAATAACCGATACCTAAAACTTTAATTGTACTACTTCTTACTGGCTATTACATCAACTTAGAGCTTCATCTGTGTTCTACTGTGGTGCTTTTAGTGTGTCCGCATACCGCAGCACGCGACATAGCTTTGCAGACGATAAGTACAACTTTTTCAGAGAGAAGAGCGGCCAATGTGACGGTCTGGCTTTAAGTCGATTCGATAACAAATGACGAAAACGGACGGATTTCTCTGGTTTTTTCTACATATGAACACTTTTCACATTCTCCCGTGCAACTCGGCTGCTAGTCCTCCTTCATGCAATATCTTAATATCCTAGCTCATGTCCAAGGCACCAAAGAAGGGTAAAAAGTCAATAACCGATACTTAAAACTTGAATTGTACTACTTCTTACTGGCTATTACATCAACTTAGAAGCTTCATCTGTGTTCTACTATGGTGCTTTTAGTGTCTCCGCATACCGCAGCACGCGACATAGCTTTGCAATCGATAAGTACAACCGTTTCAGAGAGAAGAGCGGCCAATGTGACGATCTGGCTTTAAGTCGATTCGATAACAAATGACGAAAACGGACGTATTTCTCAGGTTTTTACTACATATGAACACTTTTCACATTCTCCCGTGCAAATCGGCTGCTAGTCCTCCTTTCATGCAGAATCTTAAGGTCCTAGGTCATGTCCAAGGCACCAAAGCCAGCTAAAAAGTCAATAATCGATACCTAAAACTTGAATTGGATTACTTCTTACTGGCTATTACATCAACTTAGATGCTTCATCTGTGTTCTACTATGGTGATTTTAGTGTCTCCGCATACCGCAGCACGCGACATAGCTTTGCAGACGATAGGTACAAGCGTTTCAGAGAGAAGAGCGGCCACTGTGACGATCTGGCTTTAAGTCGATTCGATAACAAATGACGAAAACGGACGGATTTCTCAGGTTTTTACTACATATGAACACTTTTCACATTCTCCCGTGCAAATCGGCTGCTAGTCCTCCTTTCATGCAGAATCTTAAGCTCCTAGGTCATGTCCAAGGCACCAAAGCCAGCTAAAAAGTCAATAATCGATACCTAAAACTTGAATTGGATTACTTCTTACTGGCTATTACATCAACTTAGATGCATCTTCTGTGTTCTACTATGGTGATTTTAGTGTCTCCGCATACCGCAGCACGCGACATAGCTTTGCAGACGATAGGTACAAGCGTTTCAGAGAGAAGAGCGGCCAATGTGACAATCTGGCTTTAAGTCGATTCGATAACAAATGACGAAAACGGACGGATTTCTAAGGTTTTTACTACATATGAACACTTTTCACATTCTCCCGTGCAACTCGGCTGCTAATCCTCCTTTCATGCAGAATGTTAAGGTCCTAGCTCATGTCCAAGGCACCAAAGCCAGCTAAAAAGTCAATAATCGATACCTAAAACTTGAATTTTACTACTTGTTACTGGGTATTACATCAACTTAGAAGCTTAATCTGTGTTCTACTATGGTGCTTTTAGTGTCTCCGCATACCGCAGCACGCGACATAGCTTTGCAGACGATAAGTACAACCGTTTCAGAGAGAAGAGCGGCCAATGTGACGATCTGGCTTTAATTCGATTCGATAACAAATGACTAAAACGGACGGATTTTCAGGTTTTTACTACATATGAACACTTTTCACATTCTCCCGTGCAACTCGGCTGCTAGTCTTCCTTTCATGAAAAATGTTAAGTTCCTAGCTCATGTCCAAGGCACCAAAGAAGGGTAAAAAGTCAATAACCGATACCTAAAACTTTAATTGTACTACTTCTTACTGGCTATTACATCAACTTAGAAGCTTCATCTGTGTTCTACTGTGGTGCTTTTAGTGTGTCCGCATACCGCAGCACGCGACATAGCTTTGCAGACGATAAGTACAACTTTTGCAGAGAGAAGAGTGGCCAATGAGTCGATCTGGCTTGAAGTCGATTCGATAACAAATGACCAAAACGGACGGATTTCTCAGGTTTTTACTACATATGAACACTTTTCACATTCTCCCGTGCAAATCGGCTGCTAGTCCTCCTTTCATGCAGAATCTTTAGGTCCTAGGTCATGTCCAAGGCACCAAAGCCAGCTAAAAAGTCAATAATCGATACCTAAAACTTGAATTGGATTACTTCTTACTGGCTATTACATCAACTTAGATGCTTCTTCTGTGTTCTACTATGGTGATTTTAGTGTCTCCGCATACCGCAGCACGCGACATAGCTTTGCAGACGATAGGTACAAGCGTTTCAGAGAGAAGAGCGGCCAATGTGACAATCTGGCTTTAAGTCGATTCGATAACAAATGACGAAAACGGACGGATTTCTAAGGTTTTTACTACATATGAACACTTTTCACATTCTCCCGTGCACCTCGGCTGCTAGTCCTCCTTTCATGCAGAATGTTAAGGTCCTAGCTCATGTCCAAGGCACCAAACCCAGCTAAAAAGTGAATAATCGATACCCAAAACTTGAATTTTACTACTTCTTACTGGGTATTACATCAACTTAGAAGCTTAATCTGTGTTCTACTATGGTGCTTTTAGTGTCTCCGCATACCGCAGCACGCGACATAGCTTTGCAGACGATAAGTACAACCGTTTCAGAGAGAAGAGCGGCCAATGTGACGATCTGGCTTTAATTCGATTCGTTAACAAATGACTAAAACGGACGGATTTTAAGGTTTTTACTACATATGAACACTTTTCACATTCTCCCGTGCAACTCGGCTGCTAGTCCTCCTTTCATGAAAAATGTTAAGTTCCTAGCTCATGTCCAAGGCACCAAAGAAGGGTAAAAAGTCAATAACCGATACCTAAAACTTTAATTGTACTACTTCTTACTGGCTATTACATCAACTTAGAGCTTCATCTGTGTTCTACTGTGGTGCTTTTAGTGTGTCCGCATACCGCAGCACGCGACATAGCTTTGCAGACGATAAGTACAACTTTTTCAGAGAGAAGAGCGGCCAATGTGACGGTCTGGCTTTAAGTCGATTCGATAACAAATGACGAAAACGGACGGATTTCTCTGGTTTTTACTACATATGAACACTTTTCACATTCTCCCGTGCAACTCGGCTGCTAGTCCTCCTTCATGCAATATCTTAATTTCCTAGCTCATGTCCAAGGCACCAAAGAAGGGTAAAAAGTCAATAACCGATACCTAAAACTTGAATTGTACTACTTCTTACTGGCTATTACATCAACTTAGAAGCTTCATATGTGATCTACTATGGTGTTTTTAGTGTCTCCGCATACCGCAGCGCGCGACATAGCTTTGCAGACGATAAGTACAAGCGTTTCAGAGAAAAGAGCGGCCAATGTGACGGTCTGGCTTTAAGTCGATTCGATAACAAATGACCAAAACGGACGGATTTCTCAGGTTTTTACCACATATGAACACTTTTCACATTCTCCCGTGCAACTCGGCTGCTAGTCCTCCTTTCATGCAGAATCTTAAGGTCCTAGCTCATGTCCAAGGTACCAAAGTCAGCTAAGAAGTCAATAATCGATACCTGATACTTGAGTTGTATTACTTCTTACTGGCTATTACATCAACTTAGAAGCCTCATCTGTGTTCTACTATGGTGATTTTAGTGTCTCCGCATACCGCAGCACGCGACATAGCTTTGCAGAGGATAAGTACAACCGTTTCAGAGAGAAGAGCGGCCAATGTGACGATCTTGCTTTAAGTCGGTTCGATAACAAATGACGAAAACGGACCGATTTCTCAGGTTTTTACTACATATGGACACTTTTCACATTCTCCCGTGCAACTCGGCTGCTAGTCCTCCTTTTATGCAGAATCGTAAGGTGATAGCTCATGTCCAAGGCACCAAAGCCAGCTAAAAAGTCAATATTCAATACCTAAAACTTGAATTGTACTACTTCTTACTGTCTATTACATCAACTTAGAAGCTTCATATGTGATCTACTATGGTGCTTTTAGTGTCTCCGCATACCGCAGCACGCGACATAGCTTTGCAGACGATAAGTACAAGCGTTTCAGAGAAAAGAGCGGCCACTGTGACGATCTGGCTTTAAGTAGATTCGATAACAAATGACGAAAACGGACGGATTTCTCAGGTTTTTACTACATATGAACACTTTTCACATTCTCCCGTGCAAATCGGCTGCTAGTCCTCCTTTCATGCAGAATCTTAAGGTCCTAGGTCATGTCCAAGGCACCAAAGCCAGCTAAAAAGTCAATAATCGATACCTAAAACTTGAATTGGATTACTTCTTACTGGCTATTACATCAACTTAGATGCTTCATCTGTGTTCTACTATGGTGATTTTAGTGTCTCCGCATACCGCAGCACGCGACATAGCTTTGCAGACGATAGGTACATGCGTTTCAGAGAGAAGAGCGGCCAATGTGACAATCTGGCTTTAAGTCGATTCGATAACAAATGACGAAAACGGACGGATTTCTAAGGTTTTTACTACATATGAATACTTTTCACAAACTCCCGAGCAACTCGGCTGCTAGTCCTCCTTTCATGCAGAATGTTAAGGTCCTAGCTCATGTCCAAGGCACCAAAGCCAGCTAAAAAGTCAATAATCGATACCTAAAACTTGAATTGTACTACTTCTTACTGGCTATTACATCAACTTAGAAGCTTCATCTGTGTTCTACTATGGTGCTTTTAGTGTCTCCGCATACCGCAGCACGCGACATAGCTTTGCAATCGATAAGTACAACCGTTTCAGAGAGAAGAGCGGCCAATCTGACGATCTGGCTTTAAGTCGATTCGATAACAAATGACGTAAACGGACGTATTTCTCAGGTTTTTACTACATATGAACACTTTTCACATTCTCCCGTGCAAATCGGCTGCTAGTCCTCCTTTCATGCAGAATCTTAAGGTCCTAGGTCATGTCCAAGGCACCAAAGCCAGCTAAAAAGTCAATAATCGATACCTAAAACTTGAATTGGATTACTTCTTACTGGCTATTACATCAACTTAGATGCTTCATCTGTGTTCTACTATGGTGATTTTAGTGTCTCCGCATACCGCAGCACGCGACATAGCTTTGCAGACGATAGGTACAAGCGTTTCAGAGAGAAGAGCGGCCAATGTGACAATCTGGCTTTAAGTCGATTCGATAACAAATGACGAAAACGGACGGATTTCTAAGGTTTTTATTACATATGAACACTTTTCACATTCTCCCGTGCAACTCGGCTGCTAATGCTCCTTTCATGCAGAATGTTAAGGTCCTAGCTCATGTCCAAGGCACCAAAGCCAGCTAAAAAGTCAATAATCGATACATAAAACTTGAATTTTACTACTTCTTACTGGGTATTACATCAACTTAGAAGCTTAATCTGTGTTCTACTATGGTGCTTTTAGTGTCTCCGCATACCGCAGCACGCGACATAGCTTTGCAGACGATAAGTACAACCGTTTCAGAGAGAAGAGCGGCCAATGTGACGATCTGGCTTTAATTCTATTCGATAACAAATGACTAAAACGGACGGATTTTCAGGTATTTACTACATATGAACACTTTTCACATTCTCCCGTGCATCTCGGCTGCTAGTCCTCCTTTCATGAAAAATGTTAAGTTCCTAGCTCATGTCCAAGGCACCAAAGAAGGGTAAAAAGTCAATAACCGATACCTAAAACTTTAATTGTACTACTTCTTACTGGCTATTACATCAACTTAGAAGCTTCATCTGTGTTCTACTGTGGTGCTTTTAGTGTGTCCGCATACCGCAGCACGCGACATAGCTTTGCAGACGATAAGTACAACTTTTTCAGAGAGAAGAGCGGCCAATGTGACGATCTGGCTTTAAGTCGATTCGATAACAAATGACGAAAACGGACGGATTTCTCAGGTTTTTACTACGTATGAACACTTTTCACATTCTTCCGTGCAACTCGGCTGCTAGTCCTCCTTCATGCAAAATCTTATTTTCCTAGCTCATGTCCAAGGCACCAATGAAGGGTAAAAAGTCAATAACCGATACCTAAAACTTTAATTGTACTACTTCTTACTGGCTATTACATCAACTTAGAAGCGTCATCTGTGTTCTACTATGGTGCTTTTAGTGTGTCCGCATACCGCAGCACGCGACATAGCTTTGCAGACGATAAGTACAACTTTTGCAGAGAGAAGAGTGGCCAATGAGACGATCTGGCTTGAAGTCGATTCGATAACAAATGACCAAAACGGACGGATTTCTCAGATTTTTACTACATATGAACACTTTTCACATTCTCCCGTGCTAATCGGCTGCTAGTCCTCCTTTCATGCAGAATCTTAAGGTCCTAGGTCATGTCCAAGGCACCAAAGCCAGCTAAAAAGTCAATAATCGATACCTAAAACTTGAATTGGATTACTTCTTACTGGCTATTACATCAACTTAGAAGCTTAATCTGTGTTCTACTATGGTGCGTTTAGTGTCTCCGCATACCGCAGCACGCGACATAGCTTTGCAGACGATAAGTACAACCGTTTCAGAGAGAAGAGCGGCCAATGTGACGATCTGGCTTTAATTCGATTCGATAACAAATGACTAAAACGGATGGATTTTAAGGTTTTTACTACATATGAACACTTTTCACATTCTCCCGTGCAACTCGGCTGCTAGTCCTCCTTTCATGAAAAATGTTAAGTTCCTAGCTCATGTCCAAGGCACCAAAGAAGGGTAAAAAGTCAATAACCGATAACTAAAACTTTAATTGTACTACTTCTTACTGGCTATTACATCAACTTAGAGCTTCATCTGTGTTCTACTGTGGTGCTTTTAGTGTGTCCGCATACCGCAGCACGCGACATAGCTTTGCAGACGATAAGTACAACTTTTTCAGAGAGAAGAGCGGCCAATGTGACGGTCTGGATTTAAGTCGATTCGATAACAAATGACGAAAACGGACCGATTTCTCAGGTTTTTACTACATATGGACACTTTTCACATTTTCCCGTGCAACTCGGCTGCTAGTCCTCCTTTTATGCAGAATCGTAAGGTGATAGCTCATGTCCAAGGCACCAAAGCCAGCTAAAAAGTCAATATTCAATACCTAAAACTTGAATTGTACTACTTCTTACTGGCTATTACATCAACTTAGAAGCTTCATATGTGATCTACTACGGTGCTTTTAGTGTCTCCGCATACCGCAGCACGCGACATAGCTTTGCAGACGATAAGTACAAGCGTTTCAGAGAAAAGAGCACCCAATGTGACGGTCTGGCTTTAAGTCGATTCGATAACAAATGACCAAAACGGACGGATTTCTCAGGTTTTTACTACATATGAACACTTTTCACATTCTCCCGTGCAACTCGGCTGCTAGTCCTCCTTTCATGCAGAATTTTAAGGTCCTAGCCCATGTCCAAGGTACCAAAGCCAGCTAAGAAGTCAATAATCGATACCTGATACTTGAATTGTATTACTTCTTACTGGCCATTACATCAACTTAGAAGCCTCATCTGTGTTCTACTATGGTGATTTTAGTGTCTCCGCATACCGCAGCACGCGACATAGCTTTGCAGAGGATAAGTACAACCGTTTCAGAGAGAAGAGCGGCCAATGTGGCGATCTTGCTTTAAGTCGGTTCGATAACAAATGACGAAAACGGACCGATTTCTCAGGTTTTTACTACATATGAACACTTTTCACATTCTCCGGTGCAACTCGGCTGCTAGTCCTCCTTTCATGAAAAATGTTAAGTTCCTAGCTCATGTCCAAGGCACCAAAGAAGGGTAAAAAGTCAATAACCGATACCTAAAACTTTAATTGTACTACTTCTTACTGGCTATTACATCAACTTAGAAGCTTCATCTGTGTTCTACTATGGTGCTTTTAGTGTCTCCGCATACCGCAGCACGCGACATAGCTTTGCAGACGATAAGTACAACTTTTTCAGAGAGAAGAGCGGCCAATGTGACGATCTGGCTTTAAGTCGATTCGATAACAAATGACGAAAACGGACGGATTTCTCAGGTTTTTACTACATATGAACACATTTCACATTCTCCCGTGCAACTCGGCTGCTAGTCCTCCTTTCATGCAGAATGTTAATGTCCGAGCTCATTTCCAAGGCACCAAAGCCAGCTAAAAAGTCAATAATCGATACCTAAAACTTGAATTGTACTACTTCATCCTGGCTATTACATCAACTTAGAAGCTTCATCTGTGTTCCATTATGCTGCTTTTAGTGTCTCCGCATACCGCAGCACGCGACATAGCTTTGCAATCGATAAGTACAACCGTTTCAGAGAGAAGAGCGGCCAATGTGACGATCTGGCTTTAAGTCGATTCGATAACAAATGACGAAAACGGACGTATTTCTCTGGTTTTTACTACATATGAACACTTTTCACATTCTCCCGTGCAACTCGGCTGCTAGTCCTCCTTTTATGCAGAATCGTAACGTGATAGCTCATGTCCAAGGCACCAAAGCCAGCTAAAAAGTCAATAATCGATACCTAAAACTTGAATTGGATTACTTCTTACTGGCTATTACATCAACTTAGATGCTTCATCTGTGTTCTACTATGGTGATTTTAGTGTCTCCGCATACCGCAGCACGCGACATAGCTTTGCAGACGATAGGTACAAGCGTTCCAGAGAGAAGAGCGGCCAATGTGACAATCTGGCTTTAAGTCGATTCGATAACAAATGACGAAAACGGACGGTTTTCTCAGGTTTTTACTACATATGAACACTTTTCACATTCTCCCGTGCAAATCGGCTGCTAGTCCTCCTTTCATGCAGAATCTTAAGGTCCTAGGTCATGTCCAAGGCACCAAAGCCAGCTAAAAAGTCAATAATCGATACCTGAAACTTGAATTGGATTACTTCTTACTGGCTATTACATCAACTTAGATGCTTCTTTTGTGTTCTACTATGGTGATTTTAGTGTCTCCGCATACCGCAGCACGCGACATAGCTTTGCAGACGATAGGTACAAGCGTTTCAGAGAGAAGAGCGGCCAATGTGACAATCTGGCTTTAAGTCGATTCGATAACAAATGACGAAAACGGACGGATTTCTAAGGTTTTTACTACATATGAACACTTTTCACATTCTCCCGTGCAACTCGGCTGCTAGTCCTCCTTTCATGCAGAATGTTAAGGTCCTAGCTCATGTCCAAGGCACCAAATCCAGCTAAAAAGTCAATAATCGATACCTAAAACTTGAATTTTACTACTTCTTACTGGGTATTACATCAACTTAGAAGCTTAATCATTGTTCTACTATGGTGCTTTTAGTGTCTCCGCATACCGCAGCACGCGACATAGCTTTGCAGACGATAAGTACAACCGTTTCAGAGAGAAGAGCGGCCAATGTGACGATCTGGCTTTAATTCGATTCGATAACAAATGACTAAAACGGACGGATTTTCAGGTTTTTACTACATATTAACACTTTTCACATTCTCCCGTGCAACTCGGCTGCTAGTCCTCCTTTCATGCAGAATGTTAAGGTAATAGCTCATGTCCAAGGCACCAAAGCCAACTAAAAAGTCAATAATCGATACCTAAAACTTGAATTTTACTACTTCTTACTGGGTATTACATCAACTTAGAAGCTTAATCTGTGTTCTACTATGGTGCTTTTAGTGTCTCCGCATACCGCAGCACGCGACATAGCTTTGCAGACGATAAGTACAACCGTTTCAGAGAGAAGAGCGGCCAATGTGACGATCTGGCTTTAATTCGATTCGATAACAAATGACTAAAACGGACGGATTTTCAGGTTTTTACTACATATGAACACTTTTCACATTCTCCCGTGCAACTCGGCTGCTAGTCCTCCTTTCACGAAAAATGTTAAGTTCCTAGCTCATGTCCAAGGCACCAAAGAAGGGTAAAAAGTCAATAACCGATACCTAAAACTTTAATTGTACTTCTTCTTACTGGCTATTACATCAACTTAGAGCTTCATCTGTGTTCTACTGTGGTGCTTTTAGTGTGTCCGCATACCGCAGCACGCGACATAGCTTTGCAGACGATAAGTACAACCGTTTCAGAGAGAAGAGCGGCCAATGTGACGATCTTGCTTTAAGTCGGTTCGATAACAAATGACGAAAACGGACCGATTTCTCAGGTTTTTACTACATATGGACACTTTTCACATTCTCCCGTGCAACTCTGCTGCTAGTCCTCCTTTTATGCAGAATCGTAAGGTGATAGCTCATGTCCAAGGCACCAATGCCAGCTAAAAAGTCAATATTCAATACCTAAAACTTGAATTGTACTACTTCTTACTGGCTATTACATCAACTTAGAAGCTTCATATGTGATCTACTATGGTGCTTTTAGTGTCTCCGCATACCGCAGCACGCGACATAGCTTTGCAGACGATAAGTACAAGCGTTTCAGAGAAAAGAGCGGCCAATGTGACGGTCTGGCTTTAAGTCGATTCGATAACAAATGACCAAAACGGACGGATTTCTCAGGTTTTTACTACATATGAACACTTTTCACATTCTCCCGTGCAACTCGGCTGCTAGTCCTCCTTTCATGCAGAATCTTAAGGTCCTAGCCCATGTCCAAGGTACCAAAGCCAGCTAAGAAGTCAATAATCGATACCTGTTACTTGAATTGTATTACTTCTTACTGGCTATTACATCAACTTAGAAGCCTCATCTGTGTTCTACTATGGTGATTTTAGTGTCTCCGCATACCGCAGCACGCGACATAGCTTTGCAGACGATAAGTACAACCGTTTCAGAGACAAGAGCCCCCAATGTGACGATCTGGCTTTAAGTCGGTTCGATAACAAATGACGAAAACGGACCGATTTCTCAGGTTTTTACTACATATGGACCCTTTTCACATTCTCCCGTGCAACTCGGCTGCTAGTCCTCCTTTTATGCAGAATCGTAAGGTGATAGCTCATGTCCAAGGCACCAAAGCCAGCTAAAAAGTCAATATTCAATACCTAAAACTTGAATTGTACAACTTCTTACTGGCTATTACATCAACTTAGAAGCTTCATATGTGATCTACTATGGTGCTTTTAGTGTCTCCGCATACCGCAGCACGCGACATAGCTTTGCAGACGATAAGTACAAGCGTTTCAGAGAAAAGAGCGGCCACTGTGACGATCTGGCTTTAAGTAGATTCGATAACAAATGACGAAAACGGACGGATTTCTCACGTTTTTACTACATATGAACACTTTTCACATTCTCCCGTGCAAATCGGCTGCTAGTCCTCCTTTCATGCAGAATCTTAAGGTCCTAGGTCATGTCCAAGGCACCAAAGCCAGCTAAAAAGTCAATAATCGATACCTAAAACTTGAATTGGATTACTTCTTACTGGCTATTACATCAACTTAGATGCTTCATCTGTGTTCTACTATGGTGATTTTAGTGTCTCCGCATACCGCAGCACGCGACATAGCTTTGCAGACGATAGGTACAAGCGTTTCAGAGAGAAGAGCGGCCAATGTGACAATCTGGCTTTAAGTCGATTCGATAACAAATGACGAAAACGGACGGATTTCTAAGGTTTTTACTACATATGAATACTTTTCACATTCTCCCGAGCAACTCGGCTGCTAGTCCTCCTTTCATGCAGAATGTTAAGGTCCTAGCTCATGTCCAAGGCACCAAAGCCAGCTAAAAAGTCAATAATCGATACATAAAACTTGAATTTTACTACTTCTTACTGGGTATTACATCAACTTAGAAGCTTAATCTGTGTTCTACTATGGTGCTTTTAGTGTCTCCGCATACCGCAGCACGCGACATAGCTTTGCAGACGATAAGTACAACCGTTTCAGAGAGATGAGCGGCCAATGTGATGATCTGGCTTTAATTCGATTCGATAACAAATGACTAAAACGGACGGATTTTCAGGTTTTTACTACATATGAACACTTTTCACATTCTCCGGTGCAACTCGGCTGCTAGTCCTCCTTTCATGCAGAATGTTAAGGTAATAGATCATGTCCAAGGCACCAAAGCCAGCTAAAAAGTCAATAATCGATACCTAAAACTTGAATTTTACTACTTCTTACTGGGTATTACATCAACTTAGAAGCTTAATCTGTGTTCTACTATGGTGCTTTTAGTGTCTCCGCATACCGCAGCACGCGACATAGCTTTGCAGACGATAAGTACAACCGTTTCAGAGAGAAGAGCGGCCAATGTGACGATCTGGCTTTAATTCGATTCGATAACAAATGACTAAAACGGACGGATTTTCAGGTTTTTACTACATATGAACACTTTTCACATTCTCCCGTGCAACTCGGCTGCTAGTCCTCCTTTCATGAAAAATGTTAAGTTCCTAGCTCATGTCCAAGGCACCAAAGAAGGGTAAAAAGTCAATAACCGATACCTAAAACTTTAATTGTACTACTTCTTACTGGCTATTACATCAACTTAGAGCTTCATCTGTGTTCTACTGTGGTGCTTTTAGTGTGTCCGCATACCGCAGCACGCGACATAGCTTTGCAGACGATAAGTACAACTTTTTCAGAGAGAAGAGCGGCCAATGTGACGGTCTGGATTTAAGTCGATTCGATAACAAATGACGAAAACGGACGGATTTCTCAGGTTTTTACTACATATGAACACTTTTCACATTCTCCCGTGCAACTCGGCTGCTAGTCCTCCTTTATGCAATATCTTAATTTCCTAGCTCATGTCCAAGGCACCAAAGAAGGGTAAAAAGTCAATAACCGATACCTAAAACTTTAATTGTACTACTTCTTACTGGCTATTACATAAACTTAGAAGCTTCATCTGTGTTCTACTATGGTGCTTTTAGTGTGTCCGCATACCGCAGCACGCGACATAGCTTTGCAGACGATAAGTACAACCGTTTCAGAGAGAAGAGCGGCCAATGTGACGACCTTGCTTTAAGTCGGTTCGATAACAAATGACGAAAACGGACCGATTTCTCAGGTTTTTACTACATATGGACACTTTTCACATTCTCCCGTGCAACTCGGCTGCTAGTCCTCCTTTTATGCAGAATCGTAAGGTGATAGCTCATGTCCAAGGCACCAAAGCCAGCTAAAAAGTCAATATTCAATACCTAAAACTTGAATTGTACTACTTCTTACTGGCTATTACATTAACTTAGAAGCTTCATATGTGATCTACTATGGTGCTTTTAGTGTCTCCGCATACCGCAGCACGCGACATAGCTTTGCAGACGATAAGTACAAGCGTTTCAGAGAAAAGAGCGGCCAATGTGACGGTCTGGCTTTAAGTCGATTCGATAACAAATGACCAAAACGGACGGATTTCTCAGGTTTTTACTACATATGAACACTTTTCACATTCTCCCGTGCAACTCGGCTGCTAGTCCTCCTTTCATGCAGAATCTTAAGGTCCTAGCCCATGTCCAACATACCAAAGCCAGCTAAGAAGTCAATAATCGATACCTGATACTTGAATTGTATTACTTCTTACTGGCTATTACATCAACTTAGAAGCCTCATCTGTGTTCTACTATGGTGATTTTAGTGTCTCCGCATACCGCAGCACGCGACATAGCTTTGCAGAGGATAAGTACAACCGTTTCAGAGAGAAGAGCGGCCAATGTGGCGATCTTGCTTTAAGTCGGTTCGATAACAAATGACGAAAACGGACCGATTTCTCAGGTTTTTACTACATATGGACACTTTTCACATTCTCCCGTGCAACTCGGCTGCTAGTCCTCCTTTTATGCAGAATCGTAAGGTGATAGCTCATGTCCAAGGCACCAAAGCCAGCTAAAAAGTCAATATTCAATACCTAAAACTTGAATTGTACTACTTCTTACTGGCTATTACATCAACTTAGAAGCTTCATATGTGATCTACTATGGTGCTTTTAGTGTCTCCGCATACCGCAGCACGCGACATAGCTTTGCAGACGATAAGTACAAGCGTTTCAGAGAAAAGAGCGGCCACTGTGACGATCTGGCTTTAAGTAGATTCGATAACAAATGACGAAAACGGACGGATTTCTCACGTTTTTACTACATATGAACACTTTTCACATTCTCCCGTGCAAATCGGCTGCTAGTCCTCCTTTCATGCAGAATCTTAAGGTCCTAGGTCATGTCCAAGGCACCAAAGCCAGCTAAAAAGTCAATAATCGATACCTAAAACTTGAATTGGATTACTTCTTACTGGCTATTACATCAACTTAGATGCTTCATCTGTGTTCTACTATGGTGATTTTAGTGTCTCCGCATACCGCAGCACGCGACATAGCTTTGCAGACGATAGGTACAAGCGTTTCAGAGAGAAGAGCGGCCAATGTGACAATCTGGCTTTAAGTCGATTCGATAACAAATGACGAAAACGGACGGATTTCTAAGGTTTTTACTACATATGAATACTTTTCACATTCTCCCGAGCAACTCGGCTGCTAGTCCTCCTTTCATGCAGAATGTTAAGGTCCTAGCTCATGTCCAAGGCACCAAAGCCAGCTAAAAAGTCAATAATCGATACATAAAACTTGAATTTTACTACTTCTTACTGGGTATTACATCAACTTAGAAGCTTAATCTGTGTTCTACTATGGTGCTTTTAGTGTCTCCGCATACCGCAGCACGCGACATAGCTTTGCAGACGATAAGTACAACCGTTTCAGAGAGATGAGCGGCCAATGTGATGATCTGGCTTTAATTCGATTCGATAACAAATGACTAAAACGGACGGATTTTCAGGTTTTTACTACATATGAACACTTTTCACATTCTCCGGTGCAACTCGGCTGCTAGTCCTCCTTTCATGAAAAATGTTAAGTTCCTAGCTCATGTCCAAGGCACCAAAGAAGGGTAAAAAGTCAATAACCGATACCTAAAACTTTAATTGTACTACTTCTTACTGGCTATTACATCAACTTAGAAGCTTCATCTGTGTTCTACTATGGTGCTTTTAGTGTGTCCGCATACCGCAGCACGCGACATAGCTTTGCAGACGATAGGTACAAGCGTTTCAGAGAGAAGAGCGGCCAATGTGACAATCTGGCTTTAAGTCGATTCGATAACAAATGACGAAAACGGACGGATTTCTAAGGTTTTTACTACATATGAACACTTTTCACATTCTCCCGTGCAACTCGGCTGCTAGTCCTCCTTTCATGCAGAATGTTAAGGTCCTAGCTCATGTCCAAGGCACCAAATCCAGCTAAAAAGTCAATAATCGATACCTAAAACTTGAATTTTACTACTTCTTACTGGGTATTACATCAACTTAGAAGCTTAATCATTGTTCTACTATGGTGCTTTTAGTGTCTCCGCATACCGCAGCACGCGACATAGCTTTGCAGACGATAAGTACAACCGTTTCAGAGAGAAGAGCGGCCAATGTGACGATCTGGCTTTAATTCGATTCGATAACAAATGACTAAAACGGACGGATTTTCAGGTTTTTACTACATATTAACACTTTTCACATTCTCCCGTGCAACTCGGCTGCTAGTCCTCCTTTCATGCAGAATGTTAAGGTAATAGCTCATGTCCAAGGCACCAAAGCCAGCTAAAAAGTCAATAATCGATACCTAAAACTTGAATTTTACTACTTCTTACTGGGTATTACATCAACTTAGAAGCTTAATCTGTGTTCTACTATGGTGCTTTTAGTGTCTCCGCATACCGCAGCACGCGACATAGCTTTGCAGACGATAAGTACAACCGTTTCAGAGAGAAGAGCGGCCAATGTGACGATCTTGCTTTAAGTCGGTTCGATAACAAATGACGAAAACGGACCGATTTCTCAGGTTTTTACTACATATGGACACTTTTCACATTCTCCGGTGCAACTCGGCTGCTAGTCCTCCTTTTATGCAGAATCGTAAGGTCCTAGCCCATGTCCAAGGTACCAAAGCCAGCTAAGAAGTCAATAATCGATACCTAAAACTTGAATTGGATTACTTCTTACTGGCTATTACATCAACTTAGAAGCTTCATATGTGATCTACTATGGTGCTTTTAGTGTGTCCGCATACCGCAGCACGCGACATAGCTTTGCAGACGATAAGTACAAGCGTTTCAGAGAAAAGAGCGGCAAATGTGACGGTCTGGCTTTAAGTCGATTCGATAACAAATGACCAAAACGGACGGATTTCTCAGGTTTTTACTACATATGAACACTTTTCACATTCTCCCGTGCAACTCGGCTGCTAGTCCTCCTTTCATGCAGAATCTTAAGGTCCTAGCCCATGTCCAAGGTACCAAAGCCAGCTAAGAAGTCAATAATCGATACCTGATACTTGAATTGTATTACTTCTTACTGGCTATTACATCAACTTAGAAGCCTCATCTGTGTTCTACTATGGTGATTTTAGTGTCTCCGCATACCGCAGCACGCGACATAGCTTTGCAGAGGATAAGTACAACCGTTTCAGAGAGAAGAGCGGCCAATGTGGCGATCTTGCTTTAAGTCGGTTCGATAACAAATGACGAAAACGGACCGATTTCTCAGGTTTTTACTACATATGGACACTTTTCACATTCTCCCGTGCAACTCGGCTGCTAGTCCTCCTTTTATGCAGAATCGTAAGGTGATAGCTCATGTCCAAGGCACCAAAGCCAGCTAAAAAGTCAATATTCAATACCTAAAACTTGAATTGTACTACTTCTTACTGGCTATTACATCAACTTAGAAGCTTCATATGTGATCTACTATGGTGCTTTTAGTGTCTCCGCATACCGCAGCACGCGACATAGCTTTGCAGACGATAAGTACAAGCGTTTCAGAGAAAAGAGCGGCCACTGTGACGATCTGGCTTTAAGTAGATTCGATAACAAATGACGAAAACGGACGGATTTCTCACGTTTTTACTACATATGAACACTTTTCACATTCTCCCGTGCAAATCGGCTGCTAGTCCTCCTTTCATGCAGAATCTTAAGGTCCTAGGTCATGTCCAAGGCACCAAAGCCAGCTAAAAAGTCAATAATCGATACCTAAAACTTGAATTGGATTACTTCTTACTGGCTATTACATCAACTTAGATGCTTCATCTGTGTTCTACTATGGTGATTTTAGTGTCTCCGCATACCGCAGCACGCGACATAGCTTTGCAGACGATAGGTACAAGCGTTTCAGAGAGAAGAGCGGCCAATGTGACAATCTGGCTTTAAGTCGATTCGATAACAAATGACGAAAACGGACGGATTTCTAAGGTTTTTACTACATATGAATACTTTTCACATTCTCCCGAGCAACTCGGCTGCTAGTCCTCCTTTCATGCAGAATGTTAAGGTCCTAGCTCATGTCCAAGGCACCAAAGCCAGCTAAAAAGTCAATAATCGATACATAAAACTTGAATTTTACTACTTCTTACTGGGTATTACATCAACTTAGAAGCTTAATCTGTGTTCTACTATGGTGCTTTTAGTGTCTCCGCATACCGCAGCACGAGACATAGCTTTGCAGACGATAAGTACAACCGTTTCAGAGAGATGAGCGGCCAATGTGATGATCTGGCTTTAATTCGATTCGATAACAAATGACTAAAAACGGACGGATTTTCAGGTTTTTACTACATATGAACACTTTTCACATTCTCCCGTGCAACTCGGCTGCTAGTCCTCCTTTCATGAAAAATGTTAAGTTCCTAGCTCATGTCCAAGGCACCAAAGAAGGGTAAAAAGTCAATAACCGATACCTAAAACTTTAATTGTACTACTTCTTACTGGCTATTACATCAACTTAGAGCTTCATCTGTGTTCTACTGTGGTGCTTTTAGTGTGTCCGCATACCGCAGCACGCGACATAGCTTTGCAGACGATAAGTACAACTTTTTCAGAGAGAAGAGCGGCCAATGTGACGGTCTGGATTTAAGTCGATTCGATAACAAATGACGAAAACGGACGGATTTCTCAGGTTTTTACTACATATGAACACTTTTCACATTCTCCCGTGCAACTCGGCTGCTAGTCCTCCTTTATGCAATATCTTAATTTCCTAGCTCATGTCCAAGGCACCAAAGAAGGGTAAAAAGTCAATAACCGATACCTAAAACTTTAATTGTACTACTTCTTACTGGCTATTACATAAACTTAGAAGCTTCATCTGTGTTCTACTATGGTGCTTTTAGTGTGTCCGCATACCGCAGCACGCGACATAGCTTTGCAGACGATAAGTACAACCGTTTCAGAGAGAAGAGCGGCCAATGTGACGATCTTGCTTTAAGTCGGTTCGATAACAAATGACGAAAACGGACCGATTTCTCAGGTTTTTACTACATATGGACACTTTTCACATTCTCCCCGTGTAACTCGGCTGCTAGTCCTCCTTTTATGCAGAATCGTAAGGTGATAGCTCGTGTCCAAGGCACCAAAGCCAGCTAAAAAGTCAATATTCAATACCTAAAACTTGAATTGTACTACTTCTTACTGGCTATTACATCAACTTAGAAGCTTCATATGTGATCTACTATGGTGCTTTTAGTGTCTCCACACTAGATCGCGTGTTATAGCTTTGCAGACGATAAGTACAAGCGTTTCAGAGAAAAGAGCGGCCAATGTGACGGTCTGGCTTTAAGTCGATTCGATAACAAATGACCAAAACGGACGGATTTCTCAGGTTTTTACTACATATGAACACTTTTCACATTCTCCCGTGCAACTCGGCTGCTAGTCCTCCTTTCATGCAGAATCTTAAGGTCCTAGCCCATGTCCAAGGTACCAAAGCCAGCTAAGAAGTCAATAATCGATACCTGATACTTGAATTGTATTACTTCTTACTGGCTATTACATCAACTTAGAAGCCTCATCTGTGTTCTACTATGGTGCTTTTAGTGTGTCCGCATACCGCAGCACGCGACATAGCTTTGCAGACGATAAGTACAACTTTTGCAGAGAGAAGAGTGGCCAATGAGACGATCTGGCTTGAAGTCGATTCGATAACAAATGACCCAAAACGGACGGATTTCTCAGGTTTTTACTACATATGAACACTTTTCACATTCTCCCGTGCAACTCGGCTGCTAGTCCTCCTTTCATGCAGAATCTTAAAGTCCTAGCCCATGTCCAAGGTACCAAAGCCAGCTAAGAAGTCAATAATCGATACCTGATACTTGAATTGTATTACTTCTTACTGGGCTATTACATCAACTTAGAAGCCTCATCTGTGTTCTACTATGGTGATTTTAGTGTCTCCGCATACCGCAGCACGCGACATAGCTTTGCAGAGGATAAGTACAACCGTTTCAGAGAGAAGAGCGGCCAATGTGGCGATCTTGCTTTAAGTCGGTTCGATAACAAATGACGAAAACGGACCGATTTCTCAGGTTTTTACTACATATGGACACTTTTCACATTCTCCCGTGCAAATCGGCTGCTAGTCCTCCTTTCATGCAGAATCTTAAGGTCCTAGGTCATGTCCAAGGCACCAAAGCCAGCTAAAAAGTCAATAATCGATACCTAAAACTTGAATTGGATTACTTCTTACTGGCTATTACATCAACTTAATTGCTTCATCTGTGTTCTACTATGGTGATTTTAGTGTCTCCGCATACCGCAGCACACGACATAGCTTTGCAGACGATAGGTACAAGCGTTTCAGAGAGAAGAGCGGCCAATGTGACAATCTGGCTTAAGTCGATTCGATAACAAATGACGAAAACGGACGGATTTCTAAGGTTTTTACTACATATGAATACATTTCACATTCTCCCGAGCAACTCGGCTGCTAGTCCTCCTTTCATGCAGAATGTTAAGGTCCTAGCTCATGTCCAAGGCACCAAAGCCAGCTAAAAAGTCAATAATCGATACATAAAACTTGAATTTTACTACTTCTTACTGGGTATTACATCAACTTAGAAGCTTAATCTGTGTTCTACTATGGTGCTTTTAGTGTCTCCGCATACCGCAGCACGCGACATAAGCTTTGCAGACGATAAGTACAACCGTTTCAGAGAGATGAGCGGCCAATGTGATGATCTGGCTTTAATTCGATTCGATAACAAATGACTAAAACGGACGGATTTCTCAGGTTTTTACTACATATGAACACTTTTCACATTCTCCCGTGCAACTCGGCTGCTAGTCCTCCTTTCATGCAGAATCTTAAGGTCCTAGCCCATGTCCAAGGTACCAAAGCCAGCTAAGAAGTCAATAATCGATACCTGATACTTGAATTGTATTACTTCTTACTGGCTATTACATCAACTTAGAAGCCTCATCTGTGTTCTACTATGGTGATTTTAGTGTCTCCGCATACCGCAGCACGCGACATAGCTTTGCAGAGGATAAGTACAACCGTTTCAGAGAGAAGAGCGGCCAATGTGGCGATCTTGCTTTAAGTCGGTTCGATAACAAATGACGAAAACGGACCGATTTCTCAGGTTTTTACTACATATGGACACTTTTCACATTCTCCCGTGCAACTCGGCTGCTAGTCCTCCTTTTATGCAGAATCGTAAGGTGATAGCTCATGTCCAAGGCACCAAAGCCAGCTAAAAAGTCAATATTCAATACCTAAAACTTGAATTGTACTACTTCTTACTGGCTATTACATCAACTTAGAAGCTTCATATGTGATCTACTATGGTGCTTTTAGTGTCTCCGCATACCGCAGCACGCGACATAGCTTTGCAGACGATAAGTACAAGCGTTTCAGAGAAAAGAGCGGCCACTGTGACGATCTGGCTTTAAGTAGATTGCGATAACAAATGACGAAAACGGACGGATTTCTCACGTTTTTACTACATATGAACACTTTTCACATTCTCCCGTGCAAATCGGCTGCTAGTCCTCCTTTCATGCAGATTCTTAAGGTCCTAGGTCATGTCCAAGGCACCAAAGCCAGATAAAAAGTCAATAATCGATACCTAAAACTTGAATTGGATTACTTCTTACTGGCTATTACATCAACTTAGATGCTTCATCTGTGTTCTACTATGGTGATTTTAGTGTCTCCGCATACCGCAGCACGCGACATAGCTTTGCAGACGATAGGTACAAGCGTTTCAGAGAGAAGAGCGGCCAATGTGACAATCTGGCTTTAAGTCGATTCGATAACAAATGACGAAAACGGACGGATTTCTAAGGTTTTTACTACATATGAATACTTTTCACATTCTCCCGAGCAACTCGGCTGCTAGTCCTCCTTTCATGCAGAATGTTAAGGTCCTAGCTCATGTCCAAGGCACCAAAGCCAGCTAAAAAGTCAATAATCGATACATAAAACTTGAATTTTACTACTTCTTACTGGGTATTACATCAACTTAGAAGCTTAATCTGTGTTCTACTATGGTGCTTTTAGTGTCTCCGCATACCGCAGCACGCGACATAGCTTTGCAGACGATAAGTACAACCGTTTCAGAGAGATGAGCGGCCAATGTGATGATCTGGCTTTAATTCGATTCGATAACAAATGACTAAAACGGACGGATTTTCAGATTTTTACTACATATGAACACTTTTCACATTCTCCGGTGCAACTCGGCTGCTAGTCCTCCTTTCATGAAAAATGTTAAGTTCCTAGCTCATGTCCAAGGCACCAAAGAAAGGTAAAAAGTCAATAACCGATACCTAAAACTTTAATTGTACTACTTCTTACTGGCTATTACATCAACTTAGAAGCTTCATCTGTGTTCTACTATGGTGCTTTTAGTGTGTCCGCATACCGCAGCACGCGACATAGCTTTGCAGACGATAAGTACAACTTTTGCAGAGAGAAGAGTGGCCAATGAGACGATCTGGCTTGAAGTCGATTCGATAACAAATGACCAAAACGGACGGATTTCTCAGGTTTTTACTACATATGAACACTTTTCACATTCTCCCGTGCAAATAAGCTGCTAGTCCTCCTTTCATGCAGAATGTTAAGGTCCTAGCTCATGTCGAGGGCACCAAAGCCAGCTATAAAGTCTTAATCCATACCTAAAACTTGAATTATACTACTTCTTCCTGGCTATTACATCAACTTAGAAGCTTCATCTGTGTTCTACTATGGTGCTTTTAGTGTCTCCGCATACCGCAGCACGCGACATAGCTTTGCAGACGATAAGTACAACCGTTTCAGAGAGAAGAGCGGCCAATGTGACGATCTGGCTTTAAGTCGGTTCGATAACAAATGACGAAAACGGACCGATTTCTCAGGTTTTTACTACATATGGACACTTTTCACATTCTCCCGTGCAACTCGGCTGCTAGTCCTCCTTTTATGCAGAATCGTAAGGTGATAGCTCATGTCCAAGGCACCAAAGCCAGCTAAAAAGTCAATATTCAATACCTAAAACTTGAATTGTACTACTTCTTACTGGCTATTACATCAACTTAGAAGCTTCATATGTGATCTACTATGGTGCTTTTAGTGTCTCCGCATACCGCAGCACGCGACATGGCTTTGCAGACGATAAGTACAAGCGTTTCAGAGAAAAGAGCGGCCAATGTGACGATCTGGCTTTAAGTAGATTCGATAACAAATGACGAAAACGGACGGATTTCTCACGTTTTTACTACATATGAACACTTTTCACATTCTCCCGTGCAAATCGGCTGCTAGTCCTCCTTTCATGCAGAATCTTAAGGTCCTAGGTCATGTCCAAGGCACCAAAGCCAGCTAAAAAGTCAATAATCGATACCTAAAACTTGAATTGGATTACTTCTTACTGGCTATTACATCAACTTAGATGCTTCATCTGTGTTCTACTATGGTGATTTTAGTGTCTCCGCATACCGCAGCACGCGACATAGCTTTGCAGACGATAGGTACAAGCGTTTCAGAGAGAAGAGCGGCCAATGTGACAATCTGGCTTTAAGTCGATTCGATAACAAATGACGAAAACGGACGGATTTCTAAGGTTTTTACTACATATGAATACTTTTCACATTCTCCCGAGCAACTCGGCTGCTAGTCCTCCTTTCATGCAGAATGTTAAGGTCCTAGCTCATGTCCAAGGCACCAAAGCCAGCTAAAAAGTCAATAATCGATACATAAAACTTGAATTTTACTACTTCTTACTGGGTATTACAACAACTTAGAAGCTTAATCTGTGTTCTACTATGGTGCTTTTAGTGTCTCCGCATACCGCAGCACGCGACATAGCTTTGCAGACGATAAGTACAACCGTTTCAGAGAGAAGAGCGGCCAATGTGACGATCTGGCTTTAATTCGATTCGATAACAAATGACTAAAACGGACGGATTTTCAGGTTTTTACTACATATGAACACTTTTCACATTGTCCGGTACAACTCGGCTGCTAGTCCTCCTTTCATGAAAAATGTTAAGTTCCTAGCTCATGTCCAAGGCACCAAAGAAGGGTAAAAAGTCAATAACCGATACCTAAAAATTTAATTGTACTACTTCTTACTGGCTATTACATCAACTTAGAAGCTTCATCTGTGTTCTACTATGGTGCTTTTAGTGTGTCCGCATACCGCAGCACGCGACATAGCTTTGCAGACGATAAGTACAACTTTTTCAGAGAGAAGAGCGGCCAATGTGACGATCTGGCTTTAAGTCGATTCGATAACAAATGACGAAAACGGACGGATTTCTCAGGTTTTTACTACATATGAACACATTTCACATTCTCCCGTGCAACTCGGCTGCTAGTCCTCCTTTCATGCAGAATGTTAATGTCCGAGCTCATTTCCAAGGCACCAAAGCCAGCTAAAAAGTCAATAATCGATACCTAAAACTTGAATTGTACTACTTCATCCTGGCTATTACATCAACTTAGAAGCTTCATCTGTGTTCTATTATGCTGCTTTTAGTGTCTCCGCATACCGCAGCACGCGACATAGCTTTGCAAACGATAAGTACAACCGTTTCAGAGAGAAGAGCGGCCAATGTGACGATCTGGCTTTAAGTCGATTCGATAACAAATGACGAAAACGGACGTATTTCTCTGGTTTTTACTACATATGAACACTTTTCACATTCTCCCGTGCAACTCGGCTGCTAGTCCTCCTTTTATGCAGAATCGTAAGGTGATAGCTCATGTCCAAGGCACCAAAGCCAGCTAAAAAGTCAATATTCAATACCTAAAACTTGAGTTGTACTACTTCTTACTGGCTATTACATCAACTTAGAAGCTTCATATGTGATCTACTATGGTGCTTTTAGTGTCTCCGCATACCGCAGCACGCGACATAGCTTTGCAGACGATAAGTACAAGCGTTTCAGAGAAAAGAGCGGCCACTGTGACGATCTGGCTTTAAGTAGATTCGATAACAAATGACGAAAACGGACGGATTTCTCAGGTTTTTACTACATATGAACACTTTTCACATTCTCCCGTGCAAATCGGCTGCTAGTCCTCTTTTCATGCAGAATCTTAAGGTCCTAGGTCATGTCCAAGGCACCAAAGCCAGCTAAAAAGTCAATAATCGATACCTAAAACTTGAATTGGATTACTTCTTACTGGCTATTACATCAACTTAGATGCTTCATCTGTGTTCTACTATGGTGATTTTAGTGTCTCCGCATACCGCAACACGCGACATAGCTTTGCAGACGATAGGTACAAGCGTTTCAGAGAGAAGAGCGGCCAATGTGACAATCTGGCTTTAAGTCGATTCGATAACAAATGACGAAAACGGACGCTTTTCTCAGGTATTTACTACATATGAACACTTTTCACATTCTCCCGTGCAAATCGGCTGCTAGTCCTCCTTTCATGCAGAATCTTAAGGTCCTAGGTCACGTCCAAGGCACCAAAGAAAGCTAAAAAGTCAATAATCGATACCTAAAACTTGAATTGGATTACTTCTTACTGGCTATTACATCAACTTAGATGCTTCTTCTGTGTTCTACTATGGTGATTTTAGTGTCTCCGCATACCGCAGCACGCGACATAGCTTTGCAGACGATATGTACAAGCGTTTCAGAGAGAAGAGCGGCCAATGTGACAATCTGGCTTTAAGTCGATTCGATAACAAATGACGAAAACGGACGGATTTCTAAGGTTTTTACTACATATGAACACTTTTCACATTCTCCCGTGCTACTTGGCTGCTAGTCCTCCTTTCATGCAGAATGTTAAGGTCCTAGCTCATGTCCAAGGCACCAAATCCAGCTAAAAAGTCAATAATCGATACCTAAAACTTGAATTTTACTACTTCTTACTGGGTATTACATCAACTTAGAAGCTTAATCTGTGTTCTACTATGGTGCTTTTAGTGTCTCCGCATACCGCAGCACGCGACATAGCTTTGCAGACGATAAGTACAACCGTTTCAGAGAGAAGAGCGGCCAATGTGACGATCTGGCTTTAATTTGATTCGATAACAAATGACTAAAACGGACGGATTTTCAGGTTTTTACTACATATGAACACTTTTTACATTCTCCCGTGCAACACGGCTGCTAGTCCTCCTTTCATGAAAAGTGTTAAGTTCCTAGCTCATGTCCAAGGCACCAAAGAAGGGTAAAAAGTCAATAACCGATACCTAAAACTTTAATTGTACTACTTCTTACTGGCTATTACATCAACTTAGAAGCTTCATCTGTGTTCTACTGTGGTGCTTTTAGTGTGTCCGCATACCGCAGCACGCGACATAGCTTTGCAGACGATAAGTACAACTTTTTCAGAGAGAAGAGCGGCCAATGTGACGATCTGGCTTTAGGTCGATTCGATAACAAATGACGAAAACGGACGGATTTCTCAGGTTTTTACTACATATGAACACTTTTCACATTCTCCCGTGCAACTCGGCTGCTAGTCCTCCTTCATGCAAAATCTTAATTTCCTAGCTCATGTCCAAGGCACCAAAGAAGGGTAAAAAGTCAATAACCGATACCTAAAACTTTAATTGTACTACTTCTTACTGGCTATTACATCAACTTAGAAGCTTCATCTGTGTTCTACTATGGTGCTTTTAGTGTGTCCGCATACCGCAGCACGCGACATAGCTTTGCAGACGATAAGTACAACTTTTGCAGAGAGAAGAGTGGCCAATGAGACGATCTGGCTTGAACTCGATTCGATAACAAATGACCAAAACGGACGGATTTCTCAGGTTTTGACTACATATGAACACTTTTCACATTCTCCCGTGCAACTCGGCTGCTAGTCCTCCTTTCATGCAGAATCATAAGGTCCTAGCTCATGTCCAAGGTACCAAAGCCAGCTAAGAAGTCAATAATCGATACCTGATACTTGAATTGTATTACTTCTTACTGGCTATTACATCAACTTAGAAGCCTCATCTGTGTTCTACTATGGTGATTTTAGTGTCTCCGCATACCGCAGCACGCGACATAGCTTTGCAGAGGAAAAATACAACCGTTTCAGAGGGAAGAGCGGCCAATGTGACGATCTTGCTTTAAGTCGGTTCGATAACAAATGACGAAAACGGAACGATTTCTCAGGTTTTTACTACATATGGACACTTTTCACATTCTCCCGTGCAACTCGGCTGCTAGTCCTCCTTTTATGCAGAATCGAAAGGTGATAGCTCATGTCCAAGGCACCAAAGCCAGCTAAAAAGTCAATATTCAATACCTAAAACTTGAATTGTACTACTTCTTACTGGCTATTACGTCAACGTAGAAGCTTCATATGTGATCTACTATGGTGCTTTTAGTGTCTCCGCATACCGCAGCACGCGACATAGCTTTGCAGACGATAAGTACAAGCGTTTCAGAGAAAAGAGCGGCCACTGTGACGATCTGGCTTTAAGTAGATTCGATAACAAATGACGAAAACGGACGGATTTCTAGGTTTTTACTACATATGAACACTTTTCATATTCTCCCGTGCAACTCCGCTGCTAATCCTCCTTTCATGCAGAATCTTAAGGTCCTAGCTCATGTACAAGGCACCAAAGCCAGCTAAAAAGTCAATAATCGATACCTAAAACTTGAATCGGATTACTTCTCACTGGCTATTACATCAACTTAGATGCTTCATCTGTGTTCTACTATGGTGATTTTAGTGTCTCCGCATACCGCAGCACGCGACATAGCTTTGCAGACGATAGGTACAAGCGTTTCAGAGAGAAGAGCGGCCAACGTGACAATCTGGCTTTAAGTCGATTCGATAACAAATGACGAAAACGGACGGATTTCTCAGGTTTTTACTACATATGAACACTTTTCACATTCTTCCGTGCAAATCGGCTGCTAGTCCTCCTTTCATGCAGAATCTTAAGGTCCTAGGTCATGTCCAAGGCACCAAAGCCAGCTAAAAAGTCAATAATCGATACCTAAAACTTGAATTGGATTACTTCTTACTGGCTATATCATCAACTTAGATGCTTCTTCTGTGTTCTGCTATGGTGATTTTAGTGTCTCCGCATACCGCAGCACGCGACATAGCTTTGCAGACGATAGGTACAAGCGTTTCAGAGAGAAGAGCGGCCAATGTGACAATCTGGCTTTAAGTCGATTCGATAACAAATGACGAAAACGGACGGATTTCTAAGGTTTTTACTACATATGAACACTTTTCACATTCTCCCGTGCAACTCGGCTGCTAGTCCTCCTTTCATGCAGAATGTTAAGGTCCTAGCTCATGTCCAAGGCACCAAAGCAAGCTAAAAAGTCAATAATCGATACCTAAAACTTGAATTTTACTACTTCTTACTGGGTATTACATCAACTTAGAAGCTTAATCTGTGTTCTACTATGGTGCTTTTAGTGTCTCCGCATACCGCAGCACGCGACATAGCTTTCCAGACGATAAGTACAACCGTTTCAGAGAGAAGAGCGGCCAATGTGACGATCTGGCTTTAATTCGATTCGATAACAAATGACTAAAACGGACGGATTTTCAGGTTTTTACTACATATGAACACTTTTCACATTCTCCCGTGCAACTCGGCTGCTAGTCCTCCTTTCATGAAAAATGTTAAGTTCCTAGCTCATGTCCAAGGCACCAAAGAAGGGTAAAAAGTCAATAACCGATACCTAAAACTTTAATTGTACTACTTCTTACTGGCTATTACATCAACTTAGAAGCTTCATCTGTGTTCTACTGTGGTGCTTTTAGTATGTCCGCATACCGCAGCACGCGACATAGCTTTGCAGACGATAAGTACAACTTTTTCAGAGAGAAGAGCGGCCAATGTGACGATCTGGCTTTAAGTCGATTCGATAACAAATGACGAAAACGGACGGATTTCTCAGGTTTTTACTACATATGAACACTTTTCACATTCTCCCGTGCAACTCGGCTGCTAGTCCTCCTTCATGCAAAATCTTAATTTCCTAGCTCATGTCCAAGGCACCAAAGAAGGGTAAAAAGTCAATAACCGATACCTAAAACTTTAATTGTACTACTTCTTACTGGCTATTACATCAACTTAGAAGCTTCATCTGTGTTCTACTATGGTGCTTTTAGTGTGTCCGCATACCGCAGCACGCGACATAGCTTTGCAGACGATAAGTACAACTTTTGCAGAGAGAAGAGCGGCCAATGTGACGATCTTGCTTTAAGTCGGTTCGATAACAAATGACGAAAACGGACCGATTTCTCAGGTTTTTACTACATATGGACACTTTTCACATTCTCCCGTGCAACTCGGCTGCTAGTCCTCCTTCATGCAAAATCTTAATTTCCTAGCTCATGTCCAAGGCACCAAAGAAGGGTAAAAAGTCAATAACCGATACCTAAAACTTTAATTGTACTACTTCTTACTGGCTATTACATCAACTTAGAAGCTTCATCTGTGTTCTACTATGGTGCTTTTAGTGTGTCCGCATACCGCAGCACGCGACATAGCTTTGCAGACGATAAGTACAACTTTTGCAGAGAGAAGAGTGGCCAATGAGACGATCTGGCTTGAAGTCGATTCGATAACAAATGACCAAAACGGACGGATTTCTCAGGTTTTTACTACATATGAACACTTTTCACATTCTCCCGTGCAAATCGGCTGCTAGTCCTCCTTTCATGCAGAATCTTAAGGTCCTAGCTCATGTCCAAGGTACCAAAGCCAGCTAAGATGTCAATAATCGATACCTGATACTTGAATTGTACTACTTCTTACTGGCTATTACATCAACTTAGAAGCCTCATCTGTGTTCTACTATGGTGATTTTAGTGTCTCCGCATACCGCAGCACGCGACATAGCTTTGCAGAGGATAAATACAACCGTTTCAGAGAGAAGAGCGGCCAATGTGACGATCTTGCTTTAAGTCGGTTCGATAACAAATGACGAAAACGGACCGATTTCTCAGGTTTTTACTACATATGGACACTTTTCACATTCTCCCGTGCAACTCGGCTGCTAGTCCTCCTTTTATGCAGAATCGTAAGGTGATAGCTCATGTCCAAGGCACCAAAGCCAGCTAAAAAGTCAATATTCAATACCTAAAACTTGAATTGTACTACTTCTTACTGGCTATTACATCAACTTAGAAGCTTCATATGTGATCTACTATGGTGCTTTTAGTGTCTCCGCATACCGCAGCACGCGACATAGCTTTGCAGACGATAAGTACAAGCGTTTCAGAGAAAAGAGCGGCCACTGTGACGATCTGGCTTTAAGTAGATTCGATAACAAATGACGAAAACGGACGGATTTCTCACGTTTTTACTACATATGAACACTTTTCACATTCTCCCGTGCAAATCGGCTGCTAGTCCTCATTTCATGAAAAATGTTAAGTTCCTAGCTCATGTCCAAGGCACCAAAGAAGGGTAAAAAGTCAATAACCGATACCTAAAACTTTAATTGTACTACTTCTTACTGGCTATTACATCAACTTAGAAGCTTCATCTGTGTTTTACTATGGTGCTTTTTGTGTGTCCGCTTACCGCAGCACGCGACATAGCTTTCCAGACGATAAGTACAACTTTTTCAGAGAGAAGGGCGGCCAATGTGACGATCTGGCTTTAAGTCGATTTGATAACAAATGACGAAAACGGACGGATGTCTCAGGTTTTTACTACATATGAACACTTTTCATATTCTCCCGTGCAACTCCGCTGCTAATCCTTCTTTCATGCACAATCTTAAGGTCCTAGCTCATGTCCAACGCACCAAAGCCAGCTAAAAAGTCAATAATCGATATCTAAAACTTGAATTGTACTATATCTTACTGGCTATTACATCAACTTAGAAGCTTCATCTGTGTTCTACTATGGTGCTTTTACTTACTCCGCATATCGCAGAGCGCGACATAGCTTTGCAGACGAGAAGTACAACCGTTTCAGAGAGAAGAGTGGCCAATGTGACGATCTGGCTTGAAGTCGATTCGATAACAAATGACGAAAACGGACGGATGTCTCAGGTTTTTACTACATATGAACACTTTTCACATTCTCCCGTTCAACTCGGCTTCTATTCCTCCTTTCTTGCAGAATTTTAAGGTCCTAGCTCATGTCCAAGGTACCAAAGCCAGCTAAAAAGTCAATAATCGATACCTAAAACTTGAATTGTACTACTTCTTACTGGCTATTACATCAACTTAGCTTCATCTGTGTTCTACTATGGTGATTTTAGTGTCTCCGCATACCACAGCACGCGACATAGCTTTGCAGACGATAAGTAGAACCGTTTCAGAGAGAAGGGCGGCCAATGTGACGATCTGGTTTTAAGTCGTTTCGATAACAAATGACGAAAACGGACGGATTTCTCAGGTTTTTACTACATATGAACACTTTTCACATTCTCCTGTGCAAATTGGCTGCTAGTCCTCCTTTCATGCAGAATGTTAAGGTCCTGGCTCATGTCCAAGGCACCAAGCCAGCTAAAAAGTCAATAATCGATACCTAAAACTTGAATTGTACTACTTCTTACTGGCTATTACCTCAACTTAGAAGCTTCATCTGTGTTCTATTATGCTGCTCTTAGTGTCTCCGCATACCGCAGCACGCGACATAGCTATGAAATCGATTAGTACAACCGTTTCAGAGAGAAGAGCGGCCAATGTGACGATCTGGCTTTAAGTCGATTTGATAACAAATGACGAAAACTGACGTGTTTCTCAGGTTTTTACTACATTTGAACACTTTTCACATTCTCCCGTGCAAATAAGCTGCTAGTCCTCCTTTCATGCAGAATGTTAAGGTCCTAGCTCACGTCGAGGGCACCAAAGCGAGCTATAAAGTCTTAATCCATACCTAAAACTTGAATTATACTACTTCTTCCTGGCTATTACATCAACTTAGAAACTTCATCTGTGTTCTACTATGGTGCTTTTAGTGTTTCAGAATACCGCAGCACGCGACATAGCTTTGCAGACGATAAGTACAACTGTTTCAGAGAGAATAGCGGCCAATGTGACGATGTGGCTTTAAGTCGATTCGATAACAAATGACGAAACCGGACGGATTTCTAGGTATTTACTACATATGAACACTTTTCATATTCTCCCGTGCAACTCCGCTGCTAATCCTTCTTTCATGCACAATCGTAAGGTCCTAGCTCATGTCCAACGCACCAAAGCCAGCTAAAAAGTCAATAATCGATACCTAAAACTTGAATTGTACTATATCTTACTGGCTATTACATCAACTTAGAAGCTTCATCTGTGTTCTACTATTTTGCTTTTACTTACTCCGCATATCGCAGAGCGCGACATAGCTTTGCAGACGAGAAGTACAACCGTTTCAGAGAGAAGAGCGGCCAATGTGACGATCTGGCTTTAAGTCGATTCGATAACAAATGACAAAAACGGACGGATGTCTCAGGTTTTTACTACATATGAACACTTTTCACATTCTCCCGTGCAACTCGGCTTCTAGTCCTCCTTTCTTGCAGAATTTTAAGGTCATAGCTCATGTCCAAGGTACCAAAGCCAGCTAAAAAGTCAATAATCGATACCTAAAACTTGAATTGTACTACTTCTTACTGGCTATTACATCAACTTAGAAGCTTCATCTGTGTTCTACTATGGTGATTTTAGTGTCTCCGCATACCGCAGCACGCGACATAGCTTTGCAGACGATAAGTAGTACCGTTTCAGAGAGAAGGGCGGCCAATGTGACGATCTGATTTTAAGTCGATTCGATAACAAATGACGAAAACGGACCGATTTCTCAGGTTTTTACTACATATGAACACTTTTCACATTCTCCCGTGCAACTCGGCTGCTAGACCTCCTTTCATGCAGAATCTTAAGGTCCTAGCTCATGTCGAAGGCAACAAAGCCAGCTAAAAAGTCAATATTCAAAACCTAAAACTTGAATTGTACTTCTTCTTACTGGCTATTACATCAACTTAGAAGCTTCATCTGTGTTCTATTATGCTGCTTTTAGTGTCTCCGCATACCGCAGCACGCGACATAGCTACGAAATCGATTAGTACAACCGTTTCAGAGAGAAGAGCGGCCAATGTGACGATCTGGCTTTAAGTCGATTCGATAACAAATGACGAAAACGGACGGATTTCTAGGTTTTTACTACATATGAACACTTTTCATATTCTCCCGTGCAACTCCGGTGCTAATCCTTCTTTCATGCACAATCTTAAGGTCCTAGCTCATGTCCAACGCACCAATGCCATCTAAAAAGTCAATAATCGATACCTAAAACTTGGATTGTACTATATCTTACTAGCTGTTACATCAACTTAGAAGCTACATCTGTGTTCTACTATGATGCTTTTACTGTCTCCGCATATCGAAGAGCGCGACATAGCTTTGCAGACGAGAAGTACAACCGTTTCAGAGAGAAGAGCGGCCAATGTGACGATCTGGCTTTAAGTCGATTCGATAACAAATGACGAAAATGGACGGATTTCTCAGGTTTTTACTACAGATGAACACTTTTCACATTCTCCCGTGCAACTCGGCTGCTAGTCCTCCTTTCATGCAGAATCATAAGGTCCTAGCTCATGTCCAAAGCACCAAAGACAGCTAAAAAGTCAATAATCGATACCTACAACTTGAATTGTACTATATCTTACTGGCTATTACATTAACTTAGAAGCTTCATCTGTGTTCTACTATGGTGCTTTTACTGTCTCCGCATACCGCAGCACGCGACATAGCTTTGCAGACGATAAGTACAACCGTTTCAGAGGGAAGAGCGACCAACGTGACGATCTGGCTTTAAGTCGATTCGATAACAAATGACGAAAACGGACGGATGTCTCAGGTTTTTACTTCATATGAACACTTTTCACATTCTCCCGTGCAACTCCGCTGCTAATCCTCCTTTCATGCAGAATCTAAAGGTCCTAGCTCATGTCCAAGGCACCAAAGCCAGCTAAAAAGTCAATAATCGATACCTAGAACTTGAATTGTACTACTGCTTACTGGCTATTACATCAACTTAGAAGCTTCATCTGTGTTCTACTATGGTGATTTTAATGTCTCCGCATACCGGAGCACGCGACATAGCTTTGCAGACGATAAGTACAACCGTTTCAGAGAGAAGAGCGGCCAATGTGACGATCTGGCTTTAAGTCGATTCGATAACAAATGACGAAAACGGACCGAATTCTCAGGTTTTTACTACATATGAACACTTTTCACATTCTCCCGTGCAACAGGGCTGCTAGTCCTCATTTCATGCAGAATCTTAAGGTAATAGATCATGTCCAAGGCACCAAAGCCAGCTAAAAAGTCAATAATCGATACCTTTAACTTGAATTGTACCACTTCTTACTGGCTATTACATCAACTTAGAAGCTTCATCTGTGTTCTACTATGGTGCTTTTAGTGTCTCCGCATACAGCAGCACGCGACATAGCTATGAAATCGATTAGTACAACCGTTTCAGAGAGAAGAGCGGCCAATGTGACGATCTGGCTTTAAGTCGAATCGATAACAAATGACGAAAACTGACGTGTTTCTCAGGTTTTTACTACATTTGAACACTTTTCACATTCTCCCGTGCAAATAAGCTGCTAGTCCTCCTTTCATGCAGAATGTTAAGGTCCTAGCTCACGTCGAGGGCACCAAAGCGAGCTATAAAGTCTTAATCCATACCTAAAACTTGAATTATACTACTTCTTCCTGGCTATTACATCAACTTAGAAACTTCATCTGTGTTCTACTATGGTGCTTTTAGTGTTTCAGAATACCGCAGCACGCGACATAGCTTTGCAGACGATAAGTACAACCGTTTCAGAGAGAATAGCGGCCAATGTGACGATGTGGCTTTAAGTCGATTCGATAACAAATGACGAAACCGGACGGATTTCTAGGTATTTACTACATATGAACACTTTTCATATTCTCCCGTGCAACTCCGCTGCTAATCCTTCTTTCATGCACAATCGTAAGGTCCTAGCTCATGTCCAACGCACCAAAGCCAGCTAAAAAGTCAATAATCGATACCTAAAACTTGAATTGTACTATATCTTACTGGCTATTACATCAACTTAGAAGCTTCATCTGTGTTCTACTATTTTGCTTTTACTTACTCCGCATATCGCAGAGCGCGACATAGCTTTGCAGACGAGAAGTACAACCGTTTCAGAGAGAAGAGCGGCCAATGTGACGATCTGGCTTTAAGTCGATTCGATAACAAATGACAAAAACGGACGGATGTCTCAGGTTTTTACTACATATGAACACTTTTCACATTCTCCCGTGCAACTCGGCTTCTAGTCCTCCTTTCTTGCAGAATTTTAAGGTCATAGCTCATGTCCAAGGTACCAAAGCCAGCTAAAAAGTCAATAATCGATACCTAAAACTTGAATTGTACTACTTCTTACTGGCTATTACATCAACTTAGAAGCTTCATCTGTGTTCTACTATGGTGATTTTAGTGTCTCCGCATACCGCAGCACGCGACATAGCTTTGCAGACGATAAGTAGTACCGTTTCAGAGAGAAGGGCGGCCAATGTGACGATCTGATTTTAAGTCGATTCGATAACAAATGACGAAAACGGACCGATTTCTCAGGTTTTTACTACATATGAACACTTTTCATATTCTCCCGTGCAACTCCGCTGCTAATCCTTCTTTCATGCACAATCGTAAGGTCCTAGCTCATGTCCAACGCACCAAAGCCAGCTAAAAAGTCAATAATCGATACCTAAAACTTGAATTGTACTATATCTTACTGGCTATTACATCAACTTAGAAGCTTCATCTGTGTTCTACTATTTTGCTTTTACTTACTCCGCATATCGCAGAGCGCGACATAGCTTTGCAGACGAGAAGTACAACCGTTTCAGAGAGAAGAGCGGCCAATGTGACGATCTGGCTTTAAGTCGATTCGATAACAAATGACAAAAACGGACGGATGTCTCAGGTTTTTACTACATATGAACACTTTTCACATTCTCCCGTGCAACTCGGCTTCTAGTCCTCCTTTCTTGCAGAACTTTAAGGTCATAGCTCATGTCCAAGGTACCAAAGCCAGCTAAAAAGTCAATAATCGATACCTAAAACTTGAATTGTACTACTTCTTACTGGCTATTACATCAACTTAGAAGCTTCATCTGTGTTCTACTATGGTGATTTTAGTGTCTCCGCATACCGCAGCACGCGACATAGCTTTGCAGACGATAAGTAGTACCGTTTCAGAGAGAAGGGCGGCCAATGTGACGATCTGATTTTAAGTCGATTCGATAACAAATGACGAAAACGGACCGATTTCTCAGGTTTTTACTACATATGAACACTTTTCACATTCTCCCGTGCAACTCGGCTGCTAGACCTCCTTTCATGCAGAATCTTAAGGTCCTAGCTCATGTCGAAGGCAACAAAGCCAGCTAAAAAGTCAATATTCAAAACCTAAAACTTGAATTGTACTTCTTCTTACTGGCTATTACATCAACTTAGAAGCTTCATCTGTGTTCTATTATGCTGCTTTTAGTGTCTCCGCATACCGCAGCACGCGACATAGCTACGAAATCGATTAGTACAACCGTTTCAGAGAGAAGAGCGGCCAATGTGACGATCTGGCTTTAAGTCGATTCGATAACAAATGACGAAAACGGACGGATTTCTAGGTTTTTACTACATATGAACACTTTTCATATTCTCCCGTGCAACTCCGGTGCTAATCCTTCTTTCATGCACAATCTTAAGGTCCTAGCTCATGTCCAACGCACCAATGCCATCTAAAAAGTCAATAATCGATACCTAAAACTTGGATTGTACTATATCTTACTAGCTGTTACATCAACTTAGAAGCTACATCTGTGTTCTACTATGATGCTTTTACTGTCTCCGCATATCGCAGAGCGCGACATAGCTTTGCAGACGAGAAGTACAAACGTTTCAGAGAGAAGAGCGGCCAATGTGACGATCTGGCTTTAAGTCGATTCGATAACAAATGACGAAAATGGACGGATTTCTCAGGTTTTTACTACAGATGAACACTTTTCACATTCTCCCGTGCAACTCGGCTGCTAGTCCTCCTTTCATGCAGAATCATAAGGTCCTAGCTCATGTCCAAAGCACCAAAGACAGCTAAAAAGTCAATAATCGATACCTACAACTTGAATTGTACTATATCTTACTGGCTATTACATTAACTTAGAAGCTTCATCTGTGTTCTACTATGGTGCTTTTACTGTCTCCGCATACCGCAGCACGCGACATAGCTTTGCAGACGATAAGTACAACCGTTTCAGAGGGAAGAGCGACCAACGTGACGATCTGGCTTTAAGTCGATTCGATAACAAATGACGAAAACGGACGGATGTCTCAGGTTTTTACTTCATATGAACACTTTTCACATTCTCCCGTGCAACTCCGCTGCTAATCCTCCTTTCATGCAGAATCTAAAGGTCCTAGCTCATGTCCAAGGCACCAAAGCCAGCTAAAAAGTCAATAATCGATACCTAGAACTTGAATTGTACTACTGCTTACTGGCTATTACATCAACTTAGAAGCTTCATCTGTGTTCTACTATGGTGATTTTAATGTCTCCGCATACCGGAGCACGCGACATAGCTTTGCAGACGATAAGTACAACCGTTTCAGAGAGAAGAGCGGCCAATGTGACGATCTGGCTTTAAGTCGATTCGATAACAAATGACGAAAACGGACGGATGTCTCAGGTTTTTACTTCATATGAACACTTTTCACATTCTCCCGTGCAACTCCGCTGCTAATCCTCCTTTCATGCAGAATCTAAAGGTCCTAGCTCATGTCCAAGGCACCAAAGCCAGCTAAAAAGTCAATAATCGATACCTAGAACTTGAATTGTACTACTGCTTACTGGCTATTACATCAACTTAGAAGCTTCATCTGTGTTCTACTATGGTGCTTTTAGTGTCTCCGCATACAGCAGCACGCGACATAGCTATGAAATCGATTAGTACAACCGTTTCAGAGAGAAGAGCGGCCAATGTGACGATCTGGCTTTAAGTCGAATCGATAACAAATGACGAAAACTGACGTGTTTCTCAGGTTTTTACTACATTTGAACACTTTTCACATTCTCCCGTGCAAATAAGCTGCTAGTCCTCCTTTCATGCAGAATGTTAAGGTCCTAGCTCACGTCGAGGGCACCAAAGCGAGCTATAAAGTCTTAATCCATACCTAAAACTTGAATTATACTACTTCTTCCTGGCTATTACATCAACTTAGAAACTTCATCTGTGTTCTACTATGGTGCTTTTAGTGTTTCAGAATACCGCAGCACGCGACATAGCTTTGCAGACGATAAGTACAACCGTTTCAGAGAGAATAGCGGCCAATGTGACGATGTGGCTTTAAGTCGATTCGATAACAAATGACGAAACCGGACGGATTTCTAGGTATTTACTACATATGAACACTTTTCATATTCTCCCGTGCAACTCCGCTGCTAATCCTTCTTTCATGCACAATCGTAAGGTCCTAGCTCATGTCCAACGCACCAAAGCCAGCTAAAAAGTCAATAATCGATACCTAAAACTTGAATTGTACTATATCTTACTGGCTATTACATCAACTTAGAAGCTTCATCTGTGTTCTACTATTTTGCTTTTACTTACTCCGCATATCGCAGAGCGCGACATAGCTTTGCAGACGAGAAGTACAACCGTTTCAGAGAGAAGAGCGGCCAATGTGACGATCTGGCTTTAAGTCGATTCGATAACAAATGACAAAAACGGACGGATGTCTCAGGTTTTTACTACATATGAACACTTTTCACATTCTCCCGTGCAACTCGGCTTCTAGTCCTCCTTTCTTGCAGAATTTTAAGGTCATAGCTCATGTCCAAGGTACCAAAGCCAGCTAAAAAGTCAATAATCGATACCTAAAACTTGAATTGTACTACTTCTTACTGGCTATTACATCAACTTAGAAGCTTCATCTGTGTTCTACTATGGTGATTTTAGTGTCTCCGCATACCGCAGCACGCGACATAGCTTTGCAGACGATAAGTAGTACCGTTTCAGAGAGAAGGGCGGCCAATGTGACGATCTGATTTTAAGTCGATTCGATAACAAATGACGAAAACGGACCGATTTCTCAGGTTTTTACTACATATGAACACTTTTCACATTCTCCCGTGCAACTCGGCTGCTAGACCTCCTTTCATGCAGAATCTTAAGGTCCTAGCTCATGTCGAAGGCAACAAAGCCAGCTAAAAAGTCAATATTCAAAACCTAAAACTTGAATTGTACTTCTTCTTACTGGCTATTACATCAACTTAGAAGCTTCATCTGTGTTCTATTATGCTGCTTTTAGTGTCTCCGCATACCGCAGCACGCGACATAGCTACGAAATCGATTAGTACAACCGTTTCAGAGAGAAGAGCGGCCAATGTGACGATCTGGCTTTAAGTCGATTCGATAACAAATGACGAAAACGGACGGATTTCTAGGTTTTTACTACATATGAACACTTTTCATATTCTCCCGTGCAACTCCGGTGCTAATCCTTCTTTCATGCACAATCTTAAGGTCCTAGCTCATGTCCAACGCACCAATGCCATCTAAAAAGTCAATAATCGATACCTAAAACTTGGATTGTACTATATCTTACTAGCTGTTACATCAACTTAGAAGCTACATCTGTGTTCTACTATGATGCTTTTACTGTCTCCGCATATCGCAGAGCGCGACATAGCTTTGCAGACGAGAAGTACAACCGTTTCAGAGAGAAGAGCGGCCAATGTGACGATCTGGCTTTAAGTCGATTCGATAACAAATGACGAAAATGGACGGATTTCTCAGGTTTTTACTACAGATGAACACTTTTCACATTCTCCCGTGCAACTCGGCTGCTAGTCCTCCTTTCATGCAGAATCATAAGGTCCTAGCTCATGTCCAAAGCACCAAAGACAGCTAAAAAGTCAATAATCGATACCTACAACTTGAATTGTACTATACTGGCTATTACATTAACTTAGAAGCTTCATCTGTGTTCTACTATGGTGCTTTTACTGTCTCCGCATACCGCAGCACGCGACATAGCTTTGCAGACGATAAGTACAACCGTTTCAGAGGGAAGAGCGACCAACGTGACGATCTGGCTTTAAGTCGATTCGATAACAAATGACGAAAACGGACGGATGTCTCAGGTTTTTACTTCATATGAACACTTTTCACATTCTCCCGTGCAACTCCGCTGCTAATCCTCCTTTCATGCAGAATCTAAAGGTCCTAGCTCATGTCCAAGGCACCAAAGCCAGCTAAAAAGTCAATAATCGATACCTAAAACTTGAAATGTACTACTTCTTACTGGCTATTACATCAACTTAGAAGCTTCATCTGTGTTCTACTATGGTGATTTTAGTGTCTCCGCATACCACAGCACGCGACATAGCTTTGCAGACGATAAGTAGAACCGTTTCAGAGAGAAGGGCGGCCAATGTGACGATCTGGTTTTAAGTCGTTTCGATAACAAATGACGAAAACGGACGGATTTCTCAGGTTTTTACTACATATGAACACTTTTCACATTCCCCTGTGCAAATTGGCTGCTAGTCCTCCTTTCATGCAGAATGTTAAGGTCCTGGCTCATGTCCAAGGCACCAAGCCAGCTAAAAAGTCAATAATCGATACCTAAAACTTGAATTGTACTACTTCTTACTGGCTATTACCTCAACTTAGAAGCTTCATCTGTGTTCTATTATGCTGCTCTTAGTGTCTCCGCATACCGCAGCACGCGACATAGCTATGAAATCGATTAGTACAACCGTTTCAGAGAGAAGAGCGGCCAATGTGACGATCTGGCTTTAAGTCGATTTGATAACAAATGACGAAAACTGACGTGTTTCTCAGGTTTTTACTACATTTGAACACTTTTCACATTCTCCCGTGCAAATAAGCTGCTAGTCCTCCTTTCATGCAGAATGTTAAGGTCCTAGCTCACGTCGAGGGCACCAAAGCGAGCTATAAAGTCTTAATCCATACCTAAAACTTGAATTATACTACTTCTTCCTGGCTATTACATCAACTTAGAAACTTCATCTGTGTTCTACTATGGTGCTTTTAGTGTTTCAGAATACCGCAGCACGCGACATAGCTTTGCAGACGATAAGTACAACCGTTTCAGAGAGAATAGCGGCCAATGTGACGATGTGGCTTTAAGTCGATTCGATAACAAATGACGAAACCGGACGGATTTCTAGGTATTTACTACATATGAACACTTTTCATATTCTCCCGTGCAACTCCGCTGCTAATCCTTCTTTCATGCACAATCGTAAGGTCCTAGCTCATGTCCAACGCACCAAAGCCAGCTAAAAAGTCAATAATCGATACCTAAAACTTGAATTGTACTATATCTTACTGGCTATTACATCAACTTAGAAGCTTCATCTGTGTTCTACTATTTTGCTTTTACTTACTCCGCATATCGCAGAGCGCGACATAGCTTTGCAGACGAGAAGTACAACCGTTTCAGAGAGAAGAGCGGCCAATGTGACGATCTGGCTTTAAGTCGATTCGATAACAAATGACAAAAACGGACGGATGTCTCAGGTTTTTACTACATATGAACACTTTTCACATTCTCCCGTGCAACTCGGCTTCTAGTCCTCCTTTCTTGCAGAATTTTAAGGTCATAGCTCATGTCCAAGGTACCAAAGCCAGCTAGAAAGTCAATAATCGATACCTAAAACTTGAATTGTACTACTTCTTACTGGCTATTACATCAACTTAGAAGCTTCATCTGTGTTCTACTATGGTGATTTTAGTGTCTCCGCATACCGCAGCACGCGACATAGCTTTGCAGACGATAAGTAGTACCGTTTCAGAGAGAAGGGCGGCCAATGTGACGATCTGATTTTAAGTCGATTCGATAACAAATGACGAAAACGGACCGATTTCTCAGGTTTTTACTACATATGAACACTTTTCACATTCTCCCGTGCAACTCGGCTGCTAGACCTCCTTTCATGCAGAATCTTAAGGTCCTAGCTCATGTCGAAGGCAACAAAGCCAGCTAAAAAGTCAATATTCAAAACCTAAAACTTGAATTGTACTTCTTCTTACTGGCTATTACATCAACTTAGAAGCTTCATCTGTGTTCTATTATGCTGCTTTTAGTGTCTCCGCATACCGCAGCACGCGACATAGCTACGAAATCGATTAGTACAACCGTTTCAGAGAGAAGAGCGGCCAATGTGACGATCTGGCTTTAAGTCGATTCGATAACAAATGACGAAAACGGACGGATTTCTAGGTTTTTACTACATATGAACACTTTTCATATTCTCCCGTGCAACTCCGGTGCTAATCCTTCTTTCATGCACAATCTTAAGGTCCTAGCTCATGTCCAACGCACCAATGCCATCTAAAAAGTCAATAATCGATACCTAAAACTTGGATTGTACTATATCTTACTAGCTGTTACATCAACTTAGAAGCTACATCTGTGTTCTACTATGATGCTTTTACTGTCTCCGCATATCGCAGAGCGCGACATAGCTTTGCAGACGAGAAGTACAACCGTTTCAGAGAGAAGAGCGGCCAATGTGACGATCTGGCTTTAAGTCGATTCGATAACAAATGACGAAAATGGACGGATTTCTCAGGTTTTTACTACAGATGAACACTTTTCACATTCTCCCGTGCAACTCGGCTGCTAGTCCTCCTTTCATGCAGAATCATAAGGTCCTAGCTCATGTCCAAAGCACCAAAGACAGCTAAAAAGTCAATAATCGATACCTACAACTTGAATTGTACTATACTGGCTATTACATTAACTTAGAAGCTTCATCTGTGTTCTACTATGGTGCTTTTACTGTCTCCGCATACCGCAGCACGCGACATAGCTTTGCAGACGATAAGTACAACCGTTTCAGAGGGAAGAGCGACCAACGTGACGATCTGGCTTTAAGTCGATTCGATAACAAATGACGAAAACGGACGGATGTCTCAGGTTTTTACTTCATATGAACACTTTTCACATTCTCCCGTGCAACTCCGCTGCTAATCCTCCTTTCATGCAGAATCTAAAGGTCCTAGCTCATGTCCAAGGCACCAAAGCCAGCTAAAAAGTCAATAATCGATACCTAAAACTTGAAATGTACTACTTCTTACTGGCTATTACATCAACTTAGAAGCTTCATCTGTGTTCTACTATGGTGATTTTAGTGTCTCCGCATACCACAGCACGCGACATAGCTTTGCAGACGATAAGTAGAACCGTTTCAGAGAGAAGGGCGGCCAATGTGACGATCTGGTTTTAAGTCGTTTCGATAACAAATGACGAAAACGGACGGATTTCTCAGGTTTTTACTACATATGAACACTTTTCACATTCCCCTGTGCAAATTGGCTGCTAGTCCTCCTTTCATGCAGAATGTTAAGGTCCTGGCTCATGTCCAAGGCACCAAGCCAGCTAAAAAGTCAATAATCGATACCTAAAACTTGAATTGTACTACTTCTTACTGGCTATTACCTCAACTTAGAAGCTTCATCTGTGTTCTATTATGCTGCTCTTAGTGTCTCCGCATACCGCAGCACGCGACATAGCTATGAAATCGATTAGTACAACCGTTTCAGAGAGAAGAGCGGCCAATGTGACGATCTGGCTTTAAGTCGATTTGATAACAAATGACGAAAACTGACGTGTTTCTCAGGTTTTTACTACATTTGAACACTTTTCACATTCTCCCGTGCAAATAAGCTGCTAGTCCTCCTTTCATGCAGAATGTTAAGGTCCTAGCTCACGTCGAGGGCACCAAAGCGAGCTATAAAGTCTTAATCCATACCTAAAACTTGAATTATACTACTTCTTCCTGGCTATTACATCAACTTAGAAACTTCATCTGTGTTCTACTATGGTGCTTTTAGTGTTTCAGAATACCGCAGCACGCGACATAGCTTTGCAGACGATAAGTACAACCGTTTCAGAGAGAATAGCGGCCAATGTGACGATGTGGCTTTAAGTCGATTCGATAACAAATGACGAAACCGGACGGATTTCTAGGTATTTACTACATATGAACACTTTTCATATTCTCCCGTGCAACTCCGCTGCTAATCCTTCTTTCATGCACAATCGTAAGGTCCTAGCTCATGTCCAACGCACCAAAGCCAGCTAAAAAGTCAATAATCGATACCTAAAACTTGAATTGTACTATATCTTACTGGCTATTACATCAACTTAGAAGCTTCATCTGTGTTCTACTATTTTGCTTTTACTTACTCCGCATATCGCAGAGCGCGACATAGCTTTGCAGACGAGAAGTACAACCGTTTCAGAGAGAAGAGCGGCCAATGTGACGATCTGGCTTTAAGTCGATTCGATAACAAATGACAAAAACGGACGGATGTCTCAGGTTTTTACTACATATGAACACTTTTCACATTCTCCCGTGCAACTCGGCTTCTAGTCCTCCTTTCTTGCAGAATTTTAAGGTCATAGCTCATGTCCAAGGTACCAAAGCCAGCTAGAAAGTCAATAATCGATACCTAAAACTTGAATTGTACTACTTCTTACTGGCTATTACATCAACTTAGAAGCTTCATCTGTGTTCTACTATGGTGATTTTAGTGTCTCCGCATACCGCAGCACGCGACATAGCTTTGCAGACGATAAGTAGTACCGTTTCAGAGAGAAGGGCGGCCAATGTGACGATCTGATTTTAAGTCGATTCGATAACAAATGACGAAAACGGACCGATTTCTCAGGTTTTTACTACATATGAACACTTTTCACATTCTCCCGTGCAACTCGGCTGCTAGACCTCCTTTCATGCAGAATCTTAAGGTCCTAGCTCATGTCGAAGGCAACAAAGCCAGCTAAAAAGTCAATATTCAAAACCTAAAACTTGAATTGTACTTCTTCTTACTGGCTATTACATCAACTTAGAAGCTTCATCTGTGTTCTATTATGCTGCTTTTAGTGTCTCCGCATACCGCAGCACGCGACATAGCTACGAAATCGATTAGTACAACCGTTTCAGAGAGAAGAGCGGCCAATGTGACGATCTGGCTTTAAGTCGATTCGATAACAAATGACGAAAACGGACGGATTTCTAGGTTTTTACTACATATGAACACTTTTCATATTCTCCCGTGCAACTCCGGTGCTAATCCTTCTTTCATGCACAATCTTAAGGTCCTAGCTCATGTCCAACGCACCAATGCCATCTAAAAAGTCAATAATCGATACCTAAAACTTGGATTGTACTATATCTTACTAGCTGTTACATCAACTTAGAAGCTACATCTGTGTTCTACTATGATGCTTTTACTGTCTCCGCATATCGCAGAGCGCGACATAGCTTTGCAGACGAGAAGTACAACCGTTTCAGAGAGAAGAGCGGCCAATGTGACGATCTGGCTTTAAGTCGATTCGATAACAAATGACGAAAATGGACGGATTTCTCAGGTTTTTACTACAGATGAACACTTTTCACATTCTCCCGTGCAACTCGGCTGCTAGTCCTCCTTTCATGCAGAATCATAAGGTCCTAGCTCATGTCCAATGCACCAAAGACAGCTAAAAAGTCAATAATCGATACCTACAACTTGAATTGTACTATATCTTACTGGCTATTACATTAACTTAGAAGCTTCATCTGTGTTCTACTATGGTGCTTTTACTGTCTCCGCATACCGCAGCACGCGACATAGCTTTGCAGACGATAAGTACAACCGTTTCAGAGGGAAGAGCGACCAACGTGACGATCTGGCTTTAAGTCGATTCGATAACAAATGACGAAAACGGACGGATGTCTCAGGTTTTTACTTCATATGAACACTTTTCACATTCTCCCGTGCAACTCCGCTGCTAATCCTCCTTTCATGCAGAATCTAAAGGTCCTAGCTCATGTCCAAGGCACCAAAGCCAGCTAAAAAGTCAATAATCGATACCTAGAACTTGAATTGTACTACTGCTTACTGGCTATTACATCAACTTAGAAGCTTCATCTGTGTTCTACTATGGTGATTTTAATGTCTCCGCATACCGGAGCACGCGACATAGCTTTGCAGACGATAAGTACAACCGTTTCAGAGAGAAGAGCGGCCAATGTGACGATCTGGCTTTAAGTCGATTCGATAACAAATGACGAAAACGGACCGAATTCTCAGGTTTTTACTACATATGAACACTTTTCACATTCTCCCGTGCAACAGGGCTGCTAGTCCTCATTTCATGCAGAATCTTAAGGTAATAGATCATGTCCAAGGCACCAAAGCCAGCTAAAAAGTCAATAATCGATACCTTTAACTTGAATTGTACTACTTCTTACTGGCTATTACATCAACTTAGAAGCTTCATCTGTGTTCTACTATGGTGCTTTTAGTGTCTCCGCATACAGCAGCACGCGACATAGCTATGAAATCGATTAGTACAACCGTTTCAGAGAGAAGAGCGGCCAATGTGACGATCTGGCTTTAAGTCGAATCGATAACAAATGACGAAAACTGACGTGTTTCTCAGGTTTTTACTACATTTGAACACTTTTCACATTCTCCCGTGCAAATAAGCTGCTAGTCCTCCTTTCATGCAGAATGTTAAGGTCCCAGCCCATGTCGAGGGCACCAAAGCCAGCTCTAAAGTCTTAATCCATACCTAAAACTTGAATTATACTACTTCTTCCTGGCTATTACATCAACTTAGAAACTTCATCTGTGTTCTACTATGGTGCTTTTAGTGTTTCAGAATACCGCAGCACGCGACATAGCTTTGCAGACGATAAGTACAACCGTTTCAGAGAGAATAGCGGCCAATGTGACGATGTGGCTTTAAGTCGATTCGATAACAAATGACGAAAACGGACGGATTTCTAGGTTTTTACTACATATGAACACTTTTCATATTCTCCCGTGCAACTCCGCTGCTAATCCTTCTTTCATGCACAATCTTAAGGTCCTAGCTCATATCCAACGCACCAAAGCCAGCTAAAAAGTCAATAATCGATACCTAAAACTTGAATTGTACTATATCTTACTGGCTAATACATCAACTTAGAAGCTTCATCTGTGTTCTACTATGGTGCTTTTACTGTCTCCGCATATCGCAGAGCGCGACATAGCTTTGCAGACGAGAAGTACAACCGTTTCAGAGAGAAGAGCGGCCAATGTGACGATCTGGCTTTAAGTCGATTCGATAACAAATGACGAAAACGGACGGATGTCTCAGGTTTTTACTACATATGAACACTTTTCACATTCTCCCGTGCAACTCGGCTTCTAGTCCTCCTTTCTTGTAGAATCTTAAGGTCCTAGCTCATGTCCAAGGCTACAAAGCCAGCTAAAAAGTCAATATTCAAAACCTAAAACTTGAATTGTACTACTTCTTACTGGCTATTACATCAACTTAGAAGCTTCATCTGTGTTCTACTATGGTGCTTTTAGTGTCTCCGCATACCGCAGCACGCGACATAGCTTTGCAGACGATAAGTACAACCGTTTCAGAGAGAAGAGCGGCCAATGTGACGATCTGGCTATAAATCGATTCGATAACAAATGGCGAAAACGGACGTATTTCTCATGTTTTTACTACATATGAACACTTTTCACATTCTCCCGTGCAACTCGGCTGCTAGTCCTCCTTTCATGCAGAATCTTAAGGTCCTAGCTCATGTCCAAGTCACCAAAGACAGCTAAAAAGTCAATAATCGATACATAAAACTTGAATTGTATTACTTCTTACTGGCTATTACATCAACTTAGAAGCTTCATCTGTGTTCTACTATGGTTCTTTTACTGTCTCCGCATACCGCAGCACGCAATATAGCTTTGCAGACGAGAAGTACAACCGTTTCAGAGAGAAGAGCGGCCAATTTGACGATCTGGCTTTAAGTCGATTCGATAACAAATGAGGAAAACGGACAAATGTTTCAGGTTTTTACTACATATGAATACTTTTCACATTCTCCCGTGCAACTCGGCTGCTAGTCCTCCTTTAATGCAGAAACCTAAGGTCCTGTCTCATGTCCAAGGCACCAAAGCCAGCTAAAAAGTCAATAATCGATACCTAAAACTTGAATTGGACTACTTCTTACTGAGTATTACATCAACTTAGAAGCTTCATCTGTCTTCTACTATGGTGCTTTTACTGTCTCCGCATACCGCAGCACGCGACATAGCTTTGCACACGATACGTACAACCGTTTCAGAGAGAAGAGCGGCCAATGTGACGATCTGGCTTTAAGTCGTTTCGATAACAAATGACGAAAACGGACGGATTTCTCAGGTTTTTACTACATATGAACACTTTACACCTTCTCCTGTGCAAATTGGCTGCTAGTCCTCCTTTCATGCAGAATGTTAAGGTCCTGGCTCATGTCCAAGGCACCAAGCCAGCTAAAAAGTCAATAATCGATACCTAAAACTTGAATTGTACTACTTCTTACTGGCTATTACATCAACTTAGAAGCTTCATCTGTGTTCTATTATGCTGCTTTTAGTGTCTCCGCATACCGCAGCACGCGACATAGCTATGAAATCGATTAGTACAACCGTTTCAGAGAGAAGAGCGGCCAATGTGACGATCTGGCTTTAAGTCGAATCGATAACAAATCTCGAAAACTGACGGGTTTCTCAGGTTTTTACTACATTTGAACACTTTTCACATTCTCCCGTGCAAATAAGCTGCTAGTCCTCCTTTCATGCAGAATGTTAAGGTCCTAGCTCATGTCGAGGGCACCAAAGCCAGCTATAAAGTCTTAATCCATACCTAAAACTTGAATTATACTACTTCTTCCTGGCTATTACATCAACTTAGAAACTTCATCTGTGTTCTACTATGGTGCTTTTAGTGTTTCAGAATACCGCAGCACGCGACATAGCTTTGCAGACGATAAGTACAACCGTTTCAGAGAGAATAGCGGCCAATGTGACGATGTGGCTTTAAGTCGATTCGATAACAAATGACGAAACCGGACGGATTTCTAGGTATTTACTACATATGAACACTTTTCATATTCTCCCGTGCAACTCCGCTGCTAATCCTTCTTTCATGCACAATCGTAAGGTCCTAGCTCATGTCCAACGCACCAAAGCCAGCTAAAAAGTCAATAATCGATACCTAAAACTTGAATTGTACTATATCTTACTGGCTATTACATCAACTTAGAAGCTTCATCTGTGTTCTACTATTTTGCTTTTACTTACTCCGCATATCGCAGAGCGCGACATAGCTTTGCAGACGAGAAGTACAACCGTTTCAGAGAGAAGAGCGGCCAATGTGACGATCTGGCTTTAAGTCGATTCGATAACAAATGACAAAAACGGACGGATGTCTCAGGTTTTTACTACATATGAACACTTTTCACATTCTCCCGTGCAACCCGGCTTCTAGTCCTCCTTTCTTGCAGAATTTTAAGGTCATAGCTCATGTCCAAGGTACCAAAGCCAGCTAGAAAGTCAATAATCGATACCTAAAACTTGAATTGTACTACTTCTTACTGGCTATTACATCAACTTAGAAGCTTCATCTGTGTTCTACTATGGTGATTTTAGTGTCTCCGCATACCGCAGCACGCGACATAGCTTTGCAGACGATAAGTAGTACCGTTTCAGAGAGAAGGGCGGCCAATGTGACGATCTGATTTTAAGTCGATTCGATAACAAATGACGAAAACGGACCGATTTCTCAGGTTTTTACTACATATGAACACTTTTCACATTCTCCCGTGCAACTCGGCTGCTAGACCTCCTTTCATGCAGAATCTTAAGGTCCTAGCTCATGTCGAAGGCAACAAAGCCAGCTAAAAAGTCAATATTCAAAACCTAAAACTTGAATTGTACTTCTTCTTACTGGCTATTACATCAACTTAGAAGCTTCATCTGTGTTCTATTATGCTGCTTTTAGTGTCTCCGCATACCGCAGCACGCGACATAGCTACGAAATCGATTAGTACAACCGTTTCAGAGAGAAGAGCGGCCAATGTGACGATCTGGCTTTAAGTCGATTCGATAACAAATGACGAAAACGGACGGATTTCTAGGTTTTTACTACATATGAACACTTTTCACATTCTCCCGTGCAACTCCGCTGCTAATCCTCCTTTCATGCAGAATCTAAAGGTCCTAGCTCATGTCCAAGGCACCAAAGCCAGCTAAAAAGTCAATAATCGATACCTAGAACTTGAATTGTACTACTGCTTACTGGCTATTACATCAACTTAGAAGCTTCATCTGTGTTCTACTATGGTGATTTTAATGTCTCCGCATACCGGAGCACGCGACATAGCTTTGCAGACGATAAGTACAACCGTTTCAGAGAGAAGAGCGGCCAATGTGACGATCTGGCTTTAAGTCGATTCGATAACAAATGACGAAAACGGACCGAATTCTCAGGTTTTTACTACATATGAACACTTTTCACATTCTCCCGTGCAACAGGGCTGCTAGTCCTCATTTCATGCAGAATCTTAAGGTAATAGATCATGTCCAAGGCACCAAAGCCAGCTAAAAAGTCAATAATCGATACCTTTAACTTGAATTGTACTACTTCTTACTGGCTATTACATCAACTTAGAAGCTTCATCTGTGTTCTACTATGGTGCTTTTAGTGTCTCCGCATACAGCAGCACGCGACATAGCTATGAAATCGATTAGTACAACCGTTTCAGAGAGAAGAGCGGCCAATGTGACGATCTGGCTTTAAGTCGAATCGATAACAAATGACGAAAACGGACCGATTTTTTAGGTTTTTACTACATATGAACACTTTTCACATTCTCCCGTGCAACTCGGCTGCTAGTCCTCCTTTCATGCAGAATCTTAAGGGCCTAGCTCATGTCCAAGGCAACAAAGCCAGCTAAAAAGTCAATATTCAAAACCTAAAACTTGAATTGTACTACTTCTTACTAGCTATTACATCAACTTAGAAGCTTCATCTGTGTTCTACTATGGTGCTTTTAGTGTCTCCGCATACCGCAGCACGCGACATAGCTTTGCAGACGATAAGTACAACCGTTTCAGAGAGAAGAGCGGCCAATGTGACGATCTGGCTATAAATCGATTCGATAACAAATGGCGAAAACGGAAGTATTTCTCATGTTTTTACTACATATGAACACTTTTCACATTCTCCCGTGCAACTCGGCTGCTAGTCCTCCTTTCATGCAGAATCTTAAGGTCCTAGCTCATGTCCAAGGCACCAAAGACAGCTAAAAAGTCAATAATCGATACATAAAACTTGAATTGTACTACTTCTTACTGGCTATTACATCAACTTAGAAGCTTCATCTGTGTTCTACTATGGTTCTTTTACTGTCTCCGCATACCGCAGCACGCAACATAGCTTTGCAGACGAGAAGTACAACCGTTTCAGAGAGAAGAGCGGCCAGTTTGACGATCTGGCTTTAAGTCGATTCGATAACAAATGACGAAAACTGACAAATGTCTCAGGTTTTTACTACATATGAATACTTTTCACATTCTCCCGTGCAACTCGGCTGCTAGTCCTCCTTTAATGCAGAAACCTAAGGTCCTGTCTCATGTCCAAGGCACCAAAGCCAGCTAAAAAGTCAATAATCGATACCTAAAACTTGAATTGGACTACTTCTTAATGAGTATTACATCAACTTAGAAGCTTCATCTGTCTTCTACTATGGTGCTTTTACTGTCTCCGCATACCGCAGCACGCGACATAGCTTTGCACACGATACGTACAACCGTTTCAGAGAGAAGAGCGGCCAATGTGACGATCTGGCTTTAAGTCGTTTCGATAACAAATGACGAAAACGGACGGATTTCTCAGGTTTTTACTACATATGAACACTTTTCACCTTTTCCTGTGCAAATTGGCTGCTAGTCCTCCTTTCATGCAGAATGTTAAGGTCCTGGCTCATGTCCAAGGCACCAAGCCAGCTAAAAAGTCAATAATCGATACCTAAAACTTGAATTGTACTACTTCTTACTGGCTATTACAACAACTTAGAAGCTTCATCTGTGTTCTATTATGCTGCCTTTAGTGTCTCCGCATACCGCAGCACGCGACATAGCTATGAAATCGATTAGTACAACCGTTTCAGAGAGAAGAGCGGCCAATGTGACGATCTGGCTTTAAGTCGAATCGATAACAAATGACGAAAACTGACGAGTTTCTCAGGTTTTTACTACATTTGAACACTTTTCACATTCTCCCGTGCAAATAAGCTGCTAGTCCTCCTTTCATGCAGAATGTTAAGGTCCTAGCTCATGTCGAGGGCACCAAAGCCAGCTATAAAGTCTTAATCCATACCTAAAACTTGAATTATACTACTTCTTCCTGGCTATTACATCAACTTAGAAACTTCATCTGCGTTCTACTATGGTGCTTTTAGTGTTTCAGAATACCGCAGCACGCGACATAGCTTTGCAGACGATAAGTACAACCGTTTCAGAGAGAATAGCGGCCAATGTGACGATGTGGCTTTAAGTCGATTCGATAACAAATGACGAAACCGGACGGATTTCTAGGTATTTACTACATATGAACACTTTTCATATTCTCCCGTGCAACTCCGCTGCTAATCCTTCTTTCATGCACAATCTTAAGGTCCTAGCTCATGTCCAACGCACCAAAGCCAGCTAAAAAGTCAATAATCGATACCTAAAACTTGAATTGTACTATATCTTACTGGCTATTACATCAACTTAGAAGCTTCATATGTGTTCTACTATTCTGCTTTTACTTACTCCGCATATCGCAGATCGCGACATAGCTTTGCAGACGAGAAGTACAACCGTTTCAGATAGAAGAGCGGCCAATGTGACGTTCTGGCTTTAAGTCGATTCGATAACAAATGACGAAAACGGATGGATGTCTCAGGTTTTCACTACATATGAACACTTTTCACATTCTCCCGTGCAACTCGGCTTCTAGTCCTCCTTTCTTGCAGAATTTTAAGGTCCTAGCTCATGTCCAAGGTACCAAAGCCAGCTAAAAAGTCAATAATCGATACCTAAAACTTGAATTGTACTACTTCTTACTGGCTATTACATCAACTTAGAAGCTTCATCTGTGTTCTACTATGGTGATTTTAGTGTCTCCGCATACCGCAGCACGCGACATAGCTTTGCAGACGATAAGTAGAACCGTTTCAGAGAGAAGGGCGGCCAATGTGACGATCTGGTTTTAAGTCGATTCGATAACAAATGACGAAAACGGACCGATTTCTCAGGTTTTTACTACATATGAACACTTTTCACATTCTCCCGTGCAACGCGGCTGCTAGTCCTCCTTTCATGCAGAATCTTGAGGTCCTAGCTCATGTCCAAGGCAACAAAGCCAGCTAAAAAGTCAATATTCAAAACCTAAAACTTGAATTGTACTACTTCTTACTGGCTATTACATCAACTTAGAAGCTTCATCTGTGTTCTACTATGGTGCTTTTAGTGTCTCCGCATACCGCAGCACGCGACATAGCTTTGCATTCGATAAGTACAAACGTTTCAGAGAGAAGAGCGGCCAATGTGACGATCTGGCTATAAATCGATTCGATAACAAATGGCGAAAACGGACGTATTTCTCATGTTTTTACTACATATGAACACTTTTCACATTCTCCCGTGCAATTCGGCTGCTAGTCCTCCTTTCATACAGAATCTTAAGGTCCTAGCTCATGTCCAAGGCACCAAAGACAGCTAAAAAGTCAATAATCGATACATAAAACTTGAATTGTACTACTTCTTACTGGCTATTACATCAACTTAGAAGCTTCATCTGTGTTCTACTATGGTTCTTTTACTGTCTCCGCATACCGCTGCACGCAACATAGCTTTGCAGACGAGAAGTACAACCGTTTCAGAGAGAAGAGCGGCCAGTTTGACGATCTGGCTTTAAGTCGATTCGATAACAAATGACGAAAACGGACAAATGTCTCAGGTTTTTACTACATATGAATACTTTTCACATTCTCCCGTGCAACTCGGCTGCTAGTCCTCCTTTAATGCAGAAACCTAAGGTCCTGTCTCATGTCCAAGGCACCAAAGCCAGCTAAAAAGTCAATAATCGATACTAAAACTTGAATTGGACTACTTCTTACTGAGTATTACATCAACTTAGAAGCTTCATCTGTCTTCTACTATGGTGCTTTTACTGTCTCCGCATACCGCAGCACGCGACATAGCTTTGCACACGATACGTACAACCGTTTCAGAGAGAAGAGCGGCCAATGTGACGATCTGGCTTTAAGTCGTTTCGATAACAAATGACGAAAACGGACGGATTTCTCAGGTTTTTACTACATATGAACACTTTTCACATTCTCCTGTGCAAATTGGCTGCTAGTCCTCCTTTCATGCAGAATGTTAAGGTCCTGGCACATGTCCAAGGCACCAAGCCAGCTAAAAAGTCAATAATCGATACCTAAAACTTGAATTGTACTACTTCATCCTGGCTATTACATCAACTTAGAAGTTTTATCTGTGTTGTACTATGGTGCTTTTAGTGTCTCAGAATACCGCAGCACGCGACATAGCTTTGCAGACGATAAGTACAACCGTTTCAGAGAGAAGAGCGGGCAATGTGACGATCTGGCTTTAAGTCGATTCGATAACAAATGACGAAAACGGACGGATTTCTAGGTTTTTACTACATATGAGCACTTTTCATATTCTCCCGTGCAACTCCGCTGCTAATTTCCTTTCATGCAGAATCTTAAGGTCCTAGCTCATGTCCAAGGCACCAAAGCCAGCTAAAAAGTCAATAATCGATACCTAAAACTTGAATTTTACTACTTCTTACTGGCTATTACATCAACTTAGAAGCTACAACTGTGTTCTACTATGGTGCTTTTACTGTCTCCGCATTCGGCAGCACGCGACATAGCTTTGCAGGCGATAAGTACAACCGTTTCAGAGAGAAGAGCGCCCAATGTGACGATCTGGTTTTAAGTCGATTCGATAACAAATGACGAAACGGACCGATTTCTCAGGTATTTACTACATATGAACACTTTACACATTCTCCCGTGCAAATCGGCTGCTAGTCCTCCTTTCATGCAGAATCTTAAGGTCCTAGCTCATGTCCAAGGCAACAAAGCCAGCTAAAAAGTCAATATTCAAAACCTAAAACTTGAATTGTACTACTTCTTACTGGCAATTACATCAACTTAGAAGCTTCATCTGTGTTCTACTATGGTGCTTTTAGTGTCTCCGCATACCGCAGCACGCGACATAGCTTTCCAGACGATAAGTACAACTTTTTCAGAGAGAAGGGCCTCCAATGTGACGATTTGGCTTTAAGTCGATTCGATAACAAATGACGAAAACGGACGGATTTCTCATGTTTTTACTACATATGAACACATTTCAAATTCTCCCGTGCAACTCGGCTGCTAGTCTTCCTTTAATGCAGAATGTTAAGGTCCTAGCTCATGTCCAAGGCACCAAAGCCAGCTAAAAAGTCAATAATCGATACCTAAAACTTGAATTGTACTACTTCTTACTGGCTATTACATCAACTTAGAAGCTTCATGTGTGTTCTATTATGCTGCTTTTAGTGTCTCCGCATACCGCAGCACGCGACATAGCTACGAAATCGATTAGTACAACCGTTTCAGAATGAAGAGCGGCCAATGTGACGATCTGGCTTTAAGTCGATTCGATAACAAATGACGAAAACGGACGGATTTCTAGGTTTTTACTACATATGAACACTTTTCATATTCTCCCGTGCAACTCCGCTGCTAATCCTTCTTTCATGCACAATCTTAAGGTCCTAGCTCATGTCCAACGCACCAATGCCATCTAAAAAGTCAATAATCGATACCTAAAACTTGGATTGTACTATATCTTACTGGCTATTACTTCAACTTAGAATCTTCATCTGTGTTCTACTATGGTGCTTTTACTGTCTCCGCATATCGCAGAGCGCGACATAGCTTTGCAGACGAGAAGTACAACCGTTTCAGAGAGAAGAGCGGCCAATGTGACGATCTGGCTTTAAGTCTATTCGATAACAAATGACGAAAATGGACGGATTTCTCAGGTTTTTACTACAGATGAACACTTTTCACATTCTCCTGTGCAACTCGGCTGCTAGTCCTCCTTTCATTCAGAATCATAAGGTCCTAGCTCATGTCCAAAGCACCAAAGCCAGCTAAAAAGTCAATAATCGATACCTAGAACTTGAATTGTACTATATGTTACTGGCTATTACATTAACTTAGAAGCTTCATCTGTGTTCTACTATGGTGCTTTTACTGTCTCCGCATACCGCAGCACGCGACATAGCTTTGCAGACGATAAGTACAACCGTTTCAGAGAGAAGAGCGACCAATGTGACGATCTGGCTTTAAGTCGATTCGATAACAAATGACGAAAACGGACGGATGTCTCTGGTTTTTACTTCATATGAACACTTTTCACATTCTCCCGTGCAACTCTGCTGCTAATCCTCCTTTCATGCAGAATCTAAAGGTCCTAGCTCATGTCCAAGGCACCAAAGCCAGCTAAAAAGTCAATAATCGATACCTAGAACTTGAATTGTACTACTGCTTACTGGCTATTACATCAACTTAGAAGCTTCATCTGTGTTCTACAATGGTGATTTTAATGTCTCCGCATACCGGAGCACGCGACATAGCTTTGCAGACGATAAGTACAAGCGTTTCAGAGAGAAGAGCGGCCAATGTAACGATCTGGCTTTAAGTCGATTCGATAACAAATGACGAAAAGGGACAAATGTCTCAGGTTTTTACTACATATGAATACTTTTCTCATTCTCCCGTGCAACTCGGCTGCTAGTCCTCCTTTAATGCAGAAACCTAAGGTCCCGTCTCATGTCCACGGCACCAAAGCCAGCTAAAAAGTCAATAACCGATACCTAAAACTTGAATTGGACTACTTCTTACTGAGTATTACATCAACTTAGAAGCTTCATCTGTCTTCTACTATGGTGCTTTTACTGTCTCCGCATACCGCAGCACGCGACATTGCTTTGCACACGATACGTACAACCGTTTCAGAGAGAAGAGCGGCCAATGTGACGATCTGGCTTTAAGTCGTTTCGATAACAAATGACGAAAACGGACGGATTTCTCAGGTTTTTACTACATATGAACACTTTTCACATTCTCCTGTGCAAATTGGCTGCTAGTCCTCCTTTCATGCAGAACGTTAAGGTCCTGGCTCATGTCCAAGGAACCAAGCCAGCTAAAAAGTCAATAATCGATACCTAAAACTTGAATTGTACTACTTCTTACTGGCTATTACATCAACTTAGAAGCTTCATCTGTGTTCTATTATGCTGCTTTTAGTGTCTCCGCATACCGCAGCACGCGACATAGCTATGAAATCGATTAGTACAACCGTATCAGAGAGAAGAGCGGCCAATGTGACGATCTGGTTTTAAGTCGATTCGATAACAAATGACGAAAACGGACCGATTTCTCAGGTTTTTACTACATATGACCACTTTTCACATTCTCCCGTGAAACTCGGCTGCTAGTCCTCCTTTCATGCAGAATCTTAAGGTCCTAGCTCATGTCCAAGGCAACAAAGCCAGCTAAAAAGTCAATATTCAAAACCTAAAACTTGAATTGTACTACTTCTTACTGGCAATTACATCAACTTAGAAGCTTCATCTGTGTTCTACTATGGTGCTTTTAGTGTCTCCGCATACCGCAGCACGCGACATAGCTTTCCAGACGATAAGTACAACTTTTTCAGAGAGAAGGGCGTCCAATGTGACGATTTGGCTTTAAGTCGATTCGATAACAAATGACGAAAACGGACGGATTTCTCATGTTTTTACTACATATGACCACTTTTCACATTCTCCCGTGCAACTCGGCTGCTAGTCTTCCTTTAATGCAGAATGTTAAGGTCCGAGCTCATTTCCAAGGCAGCAAAAAGTCAATAATCGATACCTAAAACTTGAATTGTACTACTTCTTACTGGCTATTACATCAACTTAGAAGCTTCATCTGTGTTCTACTATGGTGATTTTAGTGTCTCCGCATACCACAGCACGCGACATAGCTTTGCAGACGATAAGTAGAACCGTTTCAGAGAGAAGGGCGGCCAATGTGACGATCTGGTTTTAAGTCGATTCGATAACAAATGACGAAAACGGACCGATTTCTGAGGTTTTTACTACATATGACCACTTTTCACATTCTCCCGTGAAACTCGGCTGCTAGTCCTCCTTTCATGCAGAATCTTAAGGTCCTAGCTCATGTCCAAGGCAACAAAGCCAGCTAAAAAGTCAATATTCAAAACCTAAAACTTTAATTGTACTACTTCTTACTGGCAATTACATCAACTTAGAAGCTTCATCTGTGTTCTACTATGGTGCTTTTAGTGTCTCCGCATACCGCAGCACGCGACATAGCTTTCCAGACGATAAGTACAACTTTTTCAGAGAGAAGGGCCTCCAATGTGACGATTTGGCTTTAAGTCGATTCGATAACAAATGACGAAAACGGACGGATTTCTCATGTTTTTACTACATATGACCACTTTTCACATTCTCCCGTGCAACTCGGCTGCTAGTCTTCCTTTAATGCAGAATGTTAAGGTCCGAGCTCATTTCCAAGGCACCAAAGCCAGCTAAAATGTCAATAATAGATACCTAAAACTTGAATTGTACTACTTCTTACTGGCTATTACATCAACTTAGAAGCTTCATCTGTGTTCTACTATGGTGATTTTAGTGTCTCCGCATACCACAGCACGCGACATAGCTTTGCAGACGATAAGTAGAACCGTTTCAGAGAGAAGGGCGGCCAATGTGACGATCTGGTTTTAAGTCGATTCGATAACAAATGACGAAAACGGACCGATTTCTCAGGTTTTTACTACATATGACCACTTTTCACATTCTCCCGTGAAACTCGGCTGCTAGTCCTCCTTTCATGCAGAATCTTAAGGTCCTAGCTCATGTCCAAGGCAACAAAGCCAGCTAAAAAGTCAATATTCAAAACCTAAAACTTGAATTGTACTACTTCTTACTGGCAATTACATCAACTTAGAAGCTTCATCTGTGTTCTACTATGGTGCTTTTAGTGTCTCCGCATACCGCAGCACGCGACATAGCTTTCCAGACGATAAGTACAACTTTTTCAGAGAGAAGGGCCTCCAATGTGACGATTTGGCTTTAAGTCGATTCGATAACAAATGACGAAAACGGACCGATTTCTCAGGTTTTTACTACATATGACCACTTTTCACATTCTCCCGTGCAACTCGGCTGCTAGTCTTCCTTTAATGCAGAATGTTAAGGTCCGAGCTCATTTCCAAGGCACCAAAGCCAGCTAAAAAGTCAATAATCGATACCTAAAACTTGAATTGTACTACTTCTTACTGGCTATTACATCAACTTAGAAGCTTCATGTGTGTTCTATTATGCTGCTTTTAGTGTCTCCGCATACCGCAGCACGCGACATAGCTACGAAATCGATTAGTACAACCGTTTCAGAGAGAAGAGCGGCCAATGTGACGATCTGGCTTTAAGTCGATTCGATAACAAATGACGAAAACGGACGGATTTCTAGGTTTTTACTACATATGAACACTTTTCATATTCTCCCGTGCAACTCCGCTGCTAATCCTTCTTTCATGCACAATCTTAAGGTCCTAGCTCATGTCCAACGCACCAATGCCATCTAAAAAGTCAATAATCGATACCTAAAACTTGGATTGTACTATATCTTACTGGCTATTACTTCAACTTAGAATCTTCATCTGTGTTCTACTATGGTGCTTTTACTGTCTCCGCATATCGCAGAGCGCGACATAGCTTTGCAGACGAGAAGTACAACCGTTTCAGAGAGAAGAGCGGCCAATGTGACGATCTGGCTTTAAGTCTATTCGATAACAAATGACGAAAATGGACGGATTTCTCAGGTTTTTACTACAGATGAACACTTTTCACATTCTCCTGTGCAACTCGGCTGCTAGTCCTCCTTTCATTCAGAATCATAAGGTCCTAGCTCATGTCCAAAGCACCAAAGCCAGCTAAAAAGTCAATAATCGATACCTAGAACTTGAATTGTACTATATGTTACTGGCTATTACATTAACTTAGAAGCTTCATCTGTGTTCTACTATGGTAGTTTTACTGTCTCCGCATACCGCAGCACGCGACATAGCTTTGCAGACGATAAGTACAACCGTTTCAGAGAGAAGAGCGACCAATGTGACGATCTGGCTTTAAGTCGATTCGATAACAAATGACGAAAACGGACGGATGTCTCAGGTTTATACTTCATATGAACACTTTTCACATTCTCCCGTGCAACTCCGCTGCTAATCCTCCTTTCATGCAGAATCTCAAGGTCCTAGCTCATGTCCAAGGCACCAAAGCCAGCTAAAAAGTCAATAATCGATACCTAGAACTTGAATTGTACTACTGCTTACTGGCTATTACATCAACTTAGAAGCTTCATCTGTGTTCTACAATGGTGATTTTAATGTCTCCGCATACCGGAGCACGCGACATAGCTTTGCAGACGATAAGTACAACCGTTTCAGAGAGAAGAGCGGCCAATGTGACGATCTGGCTTTAAGTCGATTTGATAACAAATGACGAAAAGGGACAAATGTCTCAGGTTTTTACTACATATGAATACTTTTCACATTCTCCCGTGCAACTCGGCTGCTAGTCCTCCTTTAATGCAGAAACCTAAGGTCCTGTCTCATGTCCATGGCACCAAAGCCAGCTAAAAAGTCAATAATCGATACCTAAAACTTGAATTGGACTACTTCTTACTGAGTATTACATCAACTTAGAAGCTTCATCTGTCTTCTACTATGGTGCTTTTACTGTCTCCGCATACCGCAGCACGCGACATTGCTTTGCACACGATACGTACAACCGTTTCAGAGAGAAGAGCGGCCAATGTGACGATCTGGCTTTAAGTCGTTTCGATAACAAATGACGAAAACGGACGGATTTCTCAGGTTTTTACTACATATGAACACTTTTCACATTCTCCTGTGCAAATTGGCTGCTAGTCCTCCTTTCATGCAGAATGTTAAGGTCCTGGCTCATGTCCAAGGCACCAAGCCAGCTAAAAAGTCAATAATCGATACCTAAAACTTGAATTGTACTACTTCTTACTGGCTATTACATCAACTTAGAAGCTTCATCTGTGTTCTATTATGCTGCTTTTAGTGTCTCCGCATACCGCAGCACGCGACATAGCTATGAAATCGATTAGTACAACCGTATCAGAGAGAAGAGCGGCCGATGTGACGATCTGGCTTTAAGTCGAATCGATAACAAATGACGAAAACTGACGTGTTTCTCAGGTTTTTACTACATTTGAACACTTTTCACATTCTCCCGTGCAAATAAGCTGCTAGTCTTCCTTTCATGCAGAATGTTAAGGTCCTAGCTCATGTCGAGGGCACCAAAGCCAGCTATAAAATCTTAATCCATACCTAAAACTTGAATTATACTACTTCATCCTGGCTATTACATCAACTTAGAAGCTTCATCTGTGTTCTACTATGGTTCTTTTACTTACTCCGCATATCGCAGAGCGCGACATAGTTTTGCAGACGTGAAGTACAACCGTTTAAGAGAGAAGAGCGGCCAGTTTGACGATCTGGCTTTAAGTCGATTCCATAACAAATGACGAAAACGGACAAATGTCTCAGGTTTTTACTACATATGAATACTTTTCACATTCTCCCGTGCAACTCGGCTGCTAGTCCTCCTTTAATGCAGAAACCTAAGGTCCTGTCTCATGTCCAAGGCACCAAAGCCAGCTAAAAAGTCAATAATCGATACCTAAAACTTGAATTGGACTACTTCTTACTGAGTATTACATCATCTTAGATGCTTCATCTGTCTTCTACTATGGTGCTTTTACTGTCTCCGCATACCGCAGCACGCGACATAGCTTTGCACACGATACGTACAACCGTTTCAGAGAGAAGAGCGGCCAATGTGACGATCTGGCTTTAAGTCGTTTCGATAACAAATGACGAAAACGGACGGATTTCTCAGGTTTTACTACATATGAACACTTTTCACATTTTCCTGTGTAAATTGGCTGCTAGTCCTCCTTTCATGCAGAATGTTAAGGTCCTGGCTCATATCCAAGGCACCAAGCCAGCTAAAAAGTCAATAATCGATACCTAAAACTTGAATTGTACTACTTCTTACTGGCTATTACATCAACTTAGAGGCTTCATCTGTGTTCTATTATGCTGCCTTTAGTGTCTCCGCATACCGCAGCACGCGACATAGCTATGAAATCGATTAGTACAACCGTTTCAGAGAGAAGAGCGGCCAATGTGACGATCTGGCTTTAAGTCGATTCGATAACAAATGACGAAAACGGACGGATTTCTAGGTTTTTACTACATATGAGCACTTTTCATATTCTCCCGTGCAACTCCGCTGCTAATTTCCTTTCATGCAGAAACTTAAGGTCCTAGCTCATGTCCAAGGCACCAAAGCCAGCCAAAAAGTCAATAATCGATACCTAATACTTGAATTTTACTACTTCTTGCTGGCTATTACATCAACTTAGAAGCTACATCTGTGTTCTACTATGGTGCTTTTACTGTCTCCGCATTCCGCAGCACGCGACATAGCTTTGCAGACGATAAGTACAACCGTTTCAGAGAGAAGAGCGCCCAATGTGACGATCTGGCTTTAAGTCTATTCGATAACAAATGACGAAAACGGACGGATGTCTCAGGTTTTTACTACATATGAACACTTTTCACATTCTCCCGTGCAACTGCGCTGCTAATCCTCCATTCATGCAGAATCTTAAAGTCCTAGCTCATGTCCAAGGCACCAAAGCCAGCTAAAAAGTCAATAATCGATACCTAAAACTTGAATTGTACTACTTCTTACTGGCTATTACATCAACTTAGAAGCTTCATCTGTGTTCTACTATGGTGCCTTTAGTGTCTCCGCATACCGCAGCACGCGAAATAGCTTTGCAGTCGATAAGTACAAGCGTTTCAGAGAGAAGAGCGGCCAATGTGACGATCTGGCTTTAAGTCGATTCGACAACAAATGACGAAAACGGACGGATTTCTCAGGTTAATACTACATATGAACACTTTTCACATTCTCCCGTGCAAATCGGCTGCTAGTCCTCCTTTCATGCAGAATCATACGGTCCTAGCTCATGTCCAAGGCACCAAAGCCAGTTAAAAAGTCAATAATCGATACCTAAAACTTGAATTGTACTACTTCTTACTGGCTATTACATCGACTTAGAAGCTTCATCTGTGTTCTACTATGGTGCTTTTAGTGTCTCCGCATACCGCAGCACGCGACATAGCTTTGCAGACGATAAGTACAACCGTTTCAGAGAGAAGAGCGGCCAATATGACGATCTGGCTATAAATCGATTCGATAACAAATGGCGAAAACGGACGTATTTCTCATGTTTTTACTACATATGAACACTTTTCACATTCTCCCGTGCAACTCGGCTGCTAGTCCTCCATCATGCAGAATCTTAAGCTCCTAGCTCATGTCCAAGGCACCAAAGACAGCTAAAAAGTCAATAATCGATACATAAAACTTGAATTGTACTACTTCTTACTGGCTATTACATCAACTTAGAAGCTTCATCTGTGTTCTACTATGGTGCTTTTAGTATCTCCACTAACCGCAGTACGTGACATAGCTTTGCAGACGATAAGTACAACCGTTTCAGAGAGAAGAGCGGCCAATGTGACTATCTGCCTTTACGTCGATTCAATAACAAATGACGACACGGACGGATTTCTCAGGTTTTTACTACATATGAACACTTTTCACATTCTCCCGTGCAACTCGGCTGCTAGTCCTCCGTTCATGCAGAATTTTAAGGCCCTAGCTCATGTCCAAGGCACCAAAGCCAGCTAAAAAGTCAATAATCGATACCTAAGACGTGTATTGTACTACTTCTTACCGGCTATTACATCAACTTAGAAACTTCATCTGTGTTCTACTATGGCGCTTTTACTGTCTCCACATACCGCAGCACGTGACATAGCTTTGCAGACGATAAGTACAACCGTTTCAGAGAGAAGAGCGGCCAATGTGACGATCTGGCTTTATGTCGATTCGATAACAAATGACGAAAACGGACGGATTTCTCAGGTTTTTACTACATATGAACACTTTTCACATTCTCCCGTGCAACTCGGCTGCTAGTCCTCCTTTAATGCAGAATCTTAAGGTCCTAGCTCATGTCCAAGGCACCAAAGCCAGCTAAAAAGTCAATAATCGATACCTAAAACTTGAATTGTACTACTTATACTGGCTATTACATCAACTTAGAAGCTTCATCTGTGTTCTACTATGGTGCCTTTAGTGTCTCCACATACCGCAGCACGCGACATAGCTTTGCAGACGATAAGTAGAACCGTTTCAGAGAGAAGAGCATCCAATGTGACGATCTGGCTTTAAGTCGATTCGATAACAAATGACCAAAACGAACGGATTTCTCAGGTTTTTACTACATATGAACACACTTCACATTCTCCCGTGCAACTCGGCTGTTAATCCACCTTTCATGCAGAATGTTAAAGTCCTAGATCATGTCCAAGGCACCAAAGCCAGCTAAAAAGTCAATAATCGATAACTAAAACTTGAATTGCACTACTTCTTACTGGCTATTACATCAACTTAGAAGCTTCATCTGTGTTCTACTATGGCGCTTTTTGTGTCTCCACATACAGCAGCACGTGGCATAGCTTCGCAGACGATAAGTACAACCGTTTCAGAGAGTAGAGCGGCCAATGTGACGATCTGGCTTTACGTCGATTCGATAACAAATGACGAAAACGGACGGATTTCTCAGGTTTTTACTACATATGAACACTTTTCACATTCTCCCGTGCAACTCGGCAGCTAGTCCGCCGTTCATGCAGAATTTTGAGGTCCTAGCTCATGTCCAAGACACCAAAGAATGGTAAAAAAACAATAATCGATACCTAAGACTTGAATTGTACTACATCTTACTGGATATTACTTCAACTTAGAAACTTCATCTGTGTTCTACTACGGTGATTTTAGTGTCTCCGCATACCGCAGCACGCGACATAGCTTTGCAGACAATAAGTACAACCGTTTCAGAGAGAAGAGCGGCCAATGTGACGATCTGGCTTTCAGTCGATTCGATAACAAATGACGATAACGGACGGATTACTCAGGTTTTTACCTCATATGAACACTTTTCACATTCTCCCGTGCAACTCGGCTGCTAGTCCTCCTTTCATGCAGAATCTTAAGGCACCAAAGCCAGCTAAGAAGTCAATAATCGATACCTATAACATGAATTGTACTACTTCTTACTGGCTATTACTTCAGCTTAGAAGCTTCATCTGTGTTCTACTATGGTGCTTTTAGTGTCTCCGCATACCGCAGCACGCGAAATAGCTTTGCAGACGATAAGTACAACCGTTTCAGAGAGAAGAGCGGCCAATGTGACGATCTGGCTTTAAGTCGATTCGATAACAAATGGCGGAAACGGACGGATTTCTCAGGTTTTTACTACATATGAACACTTATCACATTCTCACGTGCAACGCGGCTGCTAGACCTCCTATCATGCAAAATCTTAAGTTCCTAGCTCATGCCCAAGGCACCAAAGAAGGGTAACAAGTCAATAATCGATACCTAAAACTTGAATTGTACTACTTCTTACTGGCTATTACATCATCTTAGAAGCTTCATCTGTGTTCTACTATGGTGCTTTTAGTGTCTCCGCATACCGCAGCACGCGACATAGCTTTGCAGTCGATAAGTACAACCGTTTCAGAGAGAAGAGCGGCTAATGTGACGATCTGGCTTTAAGTCGATTCGATAACAATGACGATAACTAACGGATTTCTAAGGTTTTTACTACATATGAACACTTTTCACACTCTCCCGTGCAACTCGGCTGCTAGTCCTCCTTTCATGCAGAATCTTAAGGTCCTAGCTCATGTTCAAGGCACCAAAGCCAGCTAAAAAGTCAATAATCGATACCTAAAACTTGAATTGTACAACTTCTTACTGGCTATTACATCAAATTAGAGGCTTCATCTATGTTCTACTATGGTGCTTTTAGTGTCTCCGCATTCCGCAGCACGCGACATAGCTTTGCAGACGATAAGTAGAACCGTTTCAGAGAGGAGAGCGGCGAATGTAACGATCTGGCTTTAAGTCGATTCGATAACAAATGTTGAACACGGACGGATTTCTCTGGTTTTTACTACATATGAACACTTTTCACATTCTAACGTGCAAATCGGCTGCTAGTCCTCCTTTAATGCAGAATCGTAAGGTCCTAGCTCATGTCCAAGGCACCAAAGCCAGCTAAAAAGTCAATAATCGATACCTAAAACTTGAATTGTACTACTTCTTACAGGCTATTACATCAAATTAGAGCCTTCATCAGTGTTCTACTATGGTGCTTTCAGTGTCTCCGCATACCGCAGCACGCGACATAGCTTTGCAGACGATAAGTAGAACCGTCTCAGAGAGAAGAGCGACCAATGTGACGATCTGGCTTTAAGTCGATTCGATAACAAATGACGAAAACGGAAGGATTTCTCAGGTTTTTACTACATATGAACATTTTCCACATTCTCCCTTGCAACTCGCCTGCTAGTAATCCTTTCATGCAGAATCTTAAGGTCCTATCTCATGTCCAAGACACCAAAGCCAGCTAAAAAGTCAATAATCAGTACCTAAAACTTGAATTGTACTACTTCTTACTGACTATTACATCAACTTAGAAGCTTCATCTGTGTTCTACTATGGTGCATTTAGTGTCTCTGCATACCGCAGCGCGCGACATAGCTTTGCACAAGATAAGTACAACCGTTTCAGAACAAAGAGCGGCCAATGTGACGATCTGGATTAAAGTCGATTCGATAACAAATGACGAAAACGGACGGATTTCTCAGGTTTTTACTACATATGAACACATTTCACATTCTCCCTTGCAACTCGGCTGCTAGTCCTCCTTTCATGCAGAATCTTATGGTCCTAGCTCATGTCCAAGGCACCAAAGCCAGCTGAAAAGTCAATAATCGATACCAAAAACTTGAATTGTACTACTTCTTACAGGCTATTACATCATCTTAGAAGCTTCATCTGTGTTCTACTATGGTGCTTTTAGTGTCTCCGCATCTCGGAGCACGCGACATAGCTTTGAAGTCGATAAGTACAACCGTTTCAGAGAGAAGAGCGGCTAATGTGACGATCTGGCTTTGAGTCGATTCGATAACAATGACGATAACGAACGGATTTCTAAGGTTTTTACTACATATGAACACTTTTCACATTCTCCCGTGCAACTCGGCTGCTAGTCCTCCGTTCATGCAGAATTTTAAGGTCCTACCTCATGTCCAAGGCACCAAAGAATGGTAAAAAGTCAATAATCGATACCTAAGACGTGATTTGTACTACATCTTACTATATATTACTTCAACTTAGAAGTTTCATCTGTGTTCTACTATGGTGATTTTAGTGTCTCCGCATACCGCAGCACGCGACATAGCTTTGCAGACGATAAGTACAACCGTTTCAGAGAGAAGAGCGGCCAATGTGACGATCTGGCGATAAGACGTTTCGATAACAAATGGCGGAAATGGACGGATTTCTCAGGTTTTTACTACATATGAACACTTTTCACTTTCTCCCGTGCAACTCGGCAGCTAGTCCTCCTTTCATGCAGAATCTTAAGGTCCTAGCTCGTATCCAAGGTACCAAAGCCAGCTAAAAGGTCAATAATCGATACCTATAACTTGAATTGTACTACTTCTTACTGGCTATTACATCAACTTAGAAGCTTCATCTGTATTCTACTATGGTGCTTTTAGTGTCTCCGCATACCGCAGCGCGCGACATAGCTTTGCAGACGATAAGTACAACCGTTTTAGAGAGTAGAGCGCCCAATGTGACGATCTGGCTTTAAGTCGATTCGATAACAAATGACGAAAACGGACGGATTTCTCAGGTTTTTACTACATATGAACACTTTTCACATTCTCCCGTGCAACTCGGCTGCTAGTCTTCCTTTAATGCAGAATGTTAAGGTCCGAGCTCATTTCCAAGGCACCAAAGCCAGCTAAAAAGTCAATAATCGATACCTAAAACTTGAATTGTACTACTTCTTACTGGCTATTACATCAACTTAGAAGCTTCATGTGTGTTCTATTATGCTGCTTTTAGTGTCTCCGCATACCGCAGCACGCGACATAGCTACGAAATCGATTAGTACAACCGTTTCAGAGAGAAGAGCGGCCAATGTGACGATCTGGCTTTAAGTCGATTCGATAACAAATGACGAAAACGGACGGATTTCTAGGTTTTTACTACATATGAACACTTTTCATATTCTCCCGTGCAACTCCGCTGCTAATCCTTCTTTCATGCACAATCTTAAGGTCCTAGCTCATGTCCAACGCACCAATGCCATCTAAAAAGTCAATAATCGATACCTAAAACTTGGATTGTACTATATCTTACTGGCTATTACTTCAACTTAGAATCTTCATCTGTGTTCTACTATGGTGCTTTTACTGTCTCCGCATATCGCAGAGCGCGACATAGCTTTGCAGACGAGAAGTACAACCGTTTCAGAGAGAAGAGCGGCCAATGTGACGATATGGCTTTAAGTCTATTCGATAACAAATGACGAAAACGGACGGATGTCTCAGGTTTTTACTACATATGAACACTTTTCACATTCTCCCGTGCAACTGCGCTGCTAATCCTCCATTCATGCAGAATCTTAAGGTCCTAGCTCATGTCCAAGGCACCAAAGCCAGCTAAAAAGTCAATAATCGATACCTACAACTTGAATTGTACTACTTCTTACTGGCTATTACATCAACTTAAAAGCTTCATCTGTGTTCTACTATGGTGCTTTTAGTGTCTCCGCATACCGCAGCACGCGAAATAGCTCTGCAGTCGATAAGTACAAGCGTTTCAGAGAGAAGAGCGGCCAATGTGACGATCTGGCTTTAAGTCGATTCGATAACAAATGACGAAAACGGACGGATTTCTCAGGTTAATACTACATATGAACACTTTTCACATTCTCCCGTGCAAATCGGCTGCTAGTCCTCCTTTCATGCAGAATCATACGGTCCTAGCTCATGTCCAAGGCACCAAAGCCAGCTAAAAAGTCAATAATCGGTACCTAAAACTTGAATTGTACTACTTCTTACTGGCTATTACATCAACTTAGAAGCTTCATCTGTGTTCTACTATGGTGCTTTTAGTGTCTCCGCATACCGCAGCACGCGACATAGCTTTACAGACGATAAGTACAACCGTTTCAGAGAGAAGAGCGGCCAATGTGACGATCTGGCTATAAATCGATTCGATAACAAATGGCGAAAACGGACGTATTTCTCATGTTTTTACAACATATGAACACTTTTCACATTCTCCCGTGCAACTCGGCTGCTAGTCCTCCATCATGCAGAATCTTAAGGTCCTAGCTCATGTCCAAGGCACCAAAGACAGCTAAAAAGTCTATAATCGATACATAAAACTTGAATTGTACTACTTCTTAATGGCTATTACATCAACTTAGAAGCTTCATCTGTGTTCTACTATGGTGCTTTTAGTATCTCCACTAACCGCAGTACGTGACATAGCTTTGCAGACGATAAGTACAACCGTTTCAGAGAGAAGAGCGGCCAATGTGACTATCTGCCTTTACGTCGATTCGATAACAAATGACGAAACGGACGGATTTCTCAGGTTTTTACTACATATGAACACTTTTCACATTCTCCCGTGCGACTCGGCTGCTAGTCCTCCGTTCATGCAGAATTTTAAGGTCATAGCTCATGTCCAAGGCACCAAAGCCAGCTAAAAAGTTAATAATCGATACCTAAGACGTGTATTGTACTACTTCTTACCGGCTATTACATCAACTTAGAAGACTCATCCGTGTTCTACTATGGTTCTTTTAGTGTCTCCGCATACCGCAGCACGTGACATAGCTTTGCAGACGATAAGTACAACCGTTTCAGAGTTAAGAGCGGCCAATGTGACTATCTGGCTTTAAGTCGATTCGATAACAAATGACGAAAACGGACGGATTTCTCAGGTTTTTACTACATATGAACACTTTTCACATTCTCCAGTGCAACTCGGCTGCTAGTCCTCCTTTCATGCAGTATCTTAAGGTCCTAGCTCATGTCCAAGGCACCAAAGCCAGCTAGAAAGTCAATAATCGATACCTACAACTTGAATTGTACTAATTCTTACTGGCTATTACATCAACTTAGAAGCTTCATCTGTGTTCTACTATGGTGCTTTTAGTGTCTCCGCATACCGCAGCACGACACGTAGCTTTGCAGACGATAAGTACCACCGTTTCAAAGAGAAGAGCGGCCAATGTGACGATCTGGCTTTAAGTCGATTCGACAACAAATGACGAAAACGGACGGATATCTCAGGTTTTCACTACATATGAACACTTTTCACATTCTCACGTGCAACGCGGCTGCTAGACCTCCTATCATGCAAAATCTTAAGTTCCTAGCTCATGCCCAAGGCACCAAAGAAGGGTAAAAAGTCAACAATCGATACTTAAAACTTGAATTGTACTACTTCTTACTGGCTATTACATCAACTTAGAAGCTTCATCTGTGTTCTACTATGGTGCTTTTAGTGTCTCCGCATGCCGCAGCACTCGACATAGCTTTGCAGACGATAAGTACAACCGTTTCAGAGAGAAGAGCGGCCAATGTTACGATCTGGCTTTAAGTCGATTGGATAACAAATGTCGAACACGGACTTATTTCTCTGGTTTTTACTACATATGAACACTTTTCATATTCTCCCGTGCAACTCGGCTGCTAGTCCTCCTTTCATGCAGAATCGTAAGGTCCTAGCTCATGTCCAAGACACCAAAGCCAGCTAAAAAGTCAATAATCAATACCTAAAACTTGAATTGTACTACTTCTTACTGACTATTACATCAACGTAGAAGCTTCATCTGTGTTCTACTATGGTGCTTTTAGTGTCTCCGCATACCGCAGCACGCGGCATAGATTTGCAGACGATAAGTACAACCGTTTCAGAGAGAAGAGCGGCCAATGTGACGATCTGGTTTTAAGTCGATTCGATAACAAATGACGAAAACGGACGGATTTCTCAGGTTTTTACTACATATGAACACATTTCACATTCTCCCATGCAACTCGGCTGCTAATCCTCTTTTCATGCAGAATCCTAAGGTCCTAGCTCATGTCCAAGGCACCAAAGCCAGCTAAAAAGTCAATAATCGATACCTAAAACTTGAATTGTACTACTTATACTGGCTATTACATCAACTTAGAAGCTTCATCTGTGTTCTACTATGGCGCTTTTACTGTCTCCACATACCGCAGCACGTGACATAGCTTTGCAGACGATAAGTACAACCGTTTCAGAGAGAAGAGCGGCTAATGTGACGATCTGGCTTTAAGTCGATTCGATAACAATGACGATAACGAACGGATATCTAAGGTTTTTACTACATATGAACACTTTTCACATTCTCCCGTGCAACTCGGCTGCTAGTCCTCCGTTCATGCAGAATTTTAAGGTCCTACTTCATGTCCAAGGCACCAAAGAATGGTAAAAAGTCAATAATCGATACCTAAGACGTGATTTGTACTACATCTTACTATATATTACTTCAACTTAGAAGTTTCATCTGTGTTCTACTATGGTGATTTTAGTGTCTCCGCATACCGCAGCACGCGACATAGCTTTGCAGACGATAAGTACAACCGTTTAAGGGAGAAGAGCGGCTAATGTGACGATCTGGCTTTAAGTCGATTCGATAACAAATGACGATAACGAACGGATTTCTCAGGTTTTTACTACATAGGAACACTTTTCACATTCTCCCGTTCAACTCGGGTGCTAGTCCTCCTTTCATGCAGAATCTTAAGGTCCTAGCTCATGTCCAAGGCACCAAAGCCAGCTAGAAAGTCAATAATCGATACCTACAACTTGAATTGTACTAATTCTTACTGGCTATTACATCAACTTAGAAGCTTCATCTGTGTTCTACTATGGTGCTTTTAGTGTCTCCGCATACCGCAGCACGACACGTAGCTTTGCAGACGATAAGTACCACCGTTTCAAAGAGAAGAGCGGCCAATGTGACGATCTGGCTTTAAGTCGATTCGACAACAAATGACGAAAACGGACGGATATCTCAGGTTTTCACTACATATGAACACTTTTCACATTCTCACGTGCAACGCGGCTGCTAGACCTCCTATCATGCAAAATCTTAAGTTCCTAGCTCATGCCCAAGGCACCAAAGAAGGGTAAAAAGTCAACAATCGATACTTAAAACTTGAATTGTACTACTTCTTACTGGCTATTACATCAACTTAGAAGCTTCATCTGTGTTCTACTATGGTGCTTTTAGTGTCTCCGCATGCCGCAGCACTCGACATAGCTTTGCAGACGATAAGTACAACCGTTTCAGAGAGAAGAGCGGCCAATGTTACGATCTGGCTTTAAGTCGATTGGATAACAAATGTCGAACACGGACTTATTTCTCTGGTTTTTACTACATATGAACACTTTTCATATTCTCCCGTGCAACTCGGCTGCTAGTCCTCCTTTCATGCAGAATCTTAAGGTCCTAGCTCATGTCCAAGACACCAAAGCCAGCTAAAAAGTCAATAATCAATACCTAAAACTTGAATTGTACTACTTCTTACTGACTATTACATCAACGTAGAAGCTTCATCTGTGTTCTACTATGGTGCTTTTAGTGTCTCCGTATACCGCAGCACGCGACATAGCTTTGCAGTCGATAAGTACAACCGTTTGAGAGAGAAGAGCGGCCAATGTGTTGATCTGGCTCTAAGTCGATTCGATAACAAAAGTCGAACACGGACGGATTTCTCTGGTTTTTACTACATATGAACACTTTTCACATTCCTCCGGTGCAACTCGGCTGCTAGTCCTCCTTTCATGCAGAATCTTAAGGTCCTAGCTCATGTCCAAGGCACCAAAGCCAGCTAAAAAGTTAATAATCGATACCTAAAACTTGAATGGTACTACTTCTTACTGGCTATTACATCAACTTAGAAGCTTCATCTGTGTTCTATTATGCTGCCTTTAGTGTCTCCGCATACCGCAGCACGCGACATAGCTTTGCAGACGATAAGTACAACCGTTTCAGGGAGAAGAGCGGCTAATGTGACGATCTGGCTTTAAGTCGATTCGATAACAAATGACGATAACGAACGGATTTCTCAGGTTTTTACTACATAGGTACACTTTTCACATTCTCCCGTTCAACTCGGGTGCTAGTCCTCCTTTCATGCAGAATCTTAAGGTCCTAGCTCATGTCCAAGGCACCAAAGCCAGCTAGAAAGTCAATAATCGATACCTACAACTTGAATTGTATTAATTCTTACTGGCTATTACATCAACTTAGAAGCTTCATCTGTGTTCTACTATGGTGCTTTTAGTGTCTCCGCATACCGCAGCACGACACGTAGCTTTGCAGACGATAAGTACCACCGTTTCAAAGAGAAGAGCGGCCAATGTGACGATCTGGCTTTAAGTCGATTCGACAACAAATGACGAAAACGGACGGATATCTCAGGTTTTCACTACATATGAACACTTTTCACATTCTCACGTGCAACGCGGCTGCTAGACCTCCTATCATGCAAAATCTTAAGTTCCTAGCTCATGCCCAAGGCACCAAAGAAGGGTAAAAAGTCAACAATCGATACTTAAAACTTGAATTGTACTACTTCTTACTGGCTATTACATCAACTTAGAAGCTTCATCTGTGTTCTACTATGGTGCTTTTAGTGTCTCCGCATGCCGCAGCACTCGACATAGCTTTGCAGACGATAAGTACAACCGTTTCAGAGAGAAGAGCGGCCAATGTTACGATCTGGCTTTAAGTCGATTGGATAACAAATGTCGAACACGGACTTATTTCTCTGGTTTTTACTACATATGAACACTTTTCATATTCTCCCGTGCAACTCGGCTGCTAGTCCTCCTTTCATGCAGAATCTTAAGGTCCTAGCTCATGTCCAAGGCACCAAAGCCAGCTAAAAAGTTAATAATCGATACCTAAAACTTGAATGGTACTACTTCTTACTGGCTATTACATCAATTTAGAAGCTTCATCTGTGTTCTACTATGGTGCTTTTAGTGTCTCCGCATACCGCAGCACGCGGCATAGATTTGCAGACGATAAGTACAACCGTTTCAGAGAGAAGAGCGGCTAATGTGACGATCTGGCTTTAAGTCGATTCGATAACAATGACGATAACGAACGGATTTCTAAGGTTTTTACTACATATGAACACTTTTCACATTCTCCCGTGCAACTCGGCTGCTAGTCCTCCGTTCATGCAGAATTTTAAGGTCCTACCTCATGTCCAAGGCACCAAAGAATGGTAAAAAGTCAATAATCGATACCTAAGACGTGATTTGTACTACATCTTACTATATATTACTTCAACTTAGAAGTTTCATCTGTGTTCTACTATGGTGATTTTAGTGTCTCCGCATACCGCAGCACGCGACATAGCTTTGCACACGATAAGTACAACCGTTTCAGAGAGAAGAGCGGCCAATGTGACGATCTGGCGATAAGACGTTTCGATAACAAATGGCGGAAATGGACGGATTTCTCAGGTTTTTACTACATATGAACACTTTTCACTTTCTCCCGTGCAAATCGGCAGCTAGTCCTCCTTTCATGCAGAATCTTAAGGTCCTAGCTCATATCCAAGGTACCAAAGCCAGCTAAAAGGTCAATAATCGATACCTATAACTTGAATTGTACTACTTCTTACTGGCTATTACATCAACTTAGAAGCTTCATCTGTATTCTACTATGGTGCTTTTAGTGTCTCCGCATACCGCAGCGCGCGACATAGCTTTGCAGACGATAAGTACAACCGTTTTAGAGAGTAGAGCGCCCAATGTGACGATCTGGCTTTAAGTCGATTCGATAACAAATGACGAAAACGGACGGATTTCTCAGGTTTTTACTACATATGAACACTTTTCACATTCTCCCGTACAACTCGGCTTCTAGACCTCCTTTCATGCAGAATCTTAAGGTCCTAACTCATGTCCAAGGCACCAAAGCCAGCTAAAAAGTCAATAATCGATACCTAAAACTGGAATTTTACTACTTCTTAATGACTATTACATCATCTTAGAAGCTTCATCTGCGTTCTACTATGGTGCTTTTAGTGTCTCCGCATACCGCAGCACGCGACATAGCTTTGCAGTCGATAGGTACAACCGTTTCAGGGAGAAGAGCGGCTAATGTGACGATCTGGCTTTAAGTCGATTCGATAACAAATGACGATAACGAACGGATTTCTCAGGTTTTTACTACATAGGAACACTTTTCACATTCTCCCGTGCAAATCGGCAGCTAGTCCTCCTTTCATGCAGAATCTTAAGGTCCTAGCTCATGTCCAAGGCACCAAAGCCAGCTAGAAAGTCAATAATCGATACCTACAACTTGAATTGTACTAATTCTTACTGGCTATTACATCAACTTAGAAGCTTCATCTGTGTTCTACTATGGTGCTTTTAGTGTCTCCGCATACCGCAGCACGACACGTAGCTTTGCAGACGATAAGTACCACCGTTTCAAAGAGAAGAGCGGCCAATGTGACGATCTGGCTTTAAGTCGATTCGACAACAAATGACGAAAACGGACGGATATCTCAGGTTTTCACTACATATGAACACTTTTCACATTCTCACGTGCAACGCGGCTGCTAGACCTCCTATCATGCAAAATCTTAAGTTCCTAGCTCATGCCCAAGGCACCAAAGAAGGGTAAAAAGTCAACAATCGATACTTAAAACTTGAATTGTACTACTTCTTACTGGCTATTACATCAACTTAGAAGCTTCATCTGTGTTCTACTATGGTGCTTTTAGTGTCTCCGCATGCCGCAGCACTCGACATAGCTTTGCAGACGATAAGTACAACCGTTTCAGAGAGAAGAGCGGCCAATGTGTTGATCTGGCTTTAAGTCGATTCGATAACAAAAGTCGAACACGGACGGATTTCTCTGGTTTTTACTACATATGAACACTTTTCACATTCCTCCGGTGCAACTCGGCTGCTAGTCCTCCTTTCATGCAGAATCTTAAGGTCCTAGCTCATGTCCAAGGCACCAAAGCCAGCTAAAAAGTTAATAATCGATACCTAAAACTTGAATGGTACTACTTCTTACTGGCTATTACATCAGTTTAGAAGCTTCATCTGTGTTCTATTATGCTGCCTTTAGTGTCTCCGCATACCGCAGCACGCGACATAGCTATGAAATCGATTAGTACAACCTTTTCAGAGAGAAGAGCGGCCAATGTGACGATCTGGCTTTAAGTCGATTCGATAACAAATGACGAAAACGGACGGATTTCTAGGTTTTTACTACATATGAGCACTTTTCATATTCTCCCGTGCAACTCGGCTGCTAGTCCTCCGTTCATGCAGAATTTTAAGGTCCTACCTCATGTCCATGGCACCAAAGAATGGTAAAAAGTCAATAATCGATACCTAAGACGTGATTTGTACTACATCTTACTATACATTACTTCAACTTAGAAGTTTCATCTGTGTTCTACTATGGTGATTTTAGTGTCTCCGCATACCGCAGCACGCGACATAGCTTTGCAGACGATAAGTACAACCGTTTCAGAGAGAAGAGCGGCCAATGTGACGATCTGGCGATAAGACGTTTCGATAACAAATGGCGGAAATGGACGGCTTTCTCAGGTTTTTACTACATATGAACACTTTTCACTTTCTCCCGTGCAACTCGGCAGCTAGTCCTCCTTTCATGCAGAATCTTAAGGTCCTAGCTCATATCCAAGGCACCAAAGCCAGCTAAAACGTTAATAATCGATACCTAAAACTTGAATGGTACTACTTCTTACTGGCTATTACATCAACTTAGAAGCTTCATCTGTGTTCTATTATGCTGCCTTTAGTGTCTCCGCATCTCGGAGCACACGACATAGCTTTGAAGTCGATAAGTACAACCGTTTCAGAGAGAAGAGCGGCTAATGTGACGATCTGGCTTTAAGTCGATTCGATAACAATGACGATAACGAACGGATTTCTAAGGTTTTTACTACATATGAACACTTTTCACATTCTCCCGTGCAACTCGGCTGCTAGTCCTCCGTTCATGCAGAATTTTAAGGTCCTACCTCATGTCCAAGGCACCAAAGAATGGTAAAAAGTCAATAATCGATACCTAAGACGTGATTTGTACTACATCTTACTATATATTACTTAGAAGTTTCATCTGTGTTCTACTATGGTGATTTTAGTGTCTCCGCATACCGCAGCACGCGACATAGCTTTGCAGACGATAAGTACAACCGTTTCAGAGAGAAGAGCGGCCAATGTGACGATCTGGCGATAAGACGTTTCGATAACAAATGGCGGAAATGGACGGATTTCTCAGGTTTTTACTACATATGAACACATTTCACTTTCTCCCGTGCAACTCGGCAGCTAGTCCTCCTTTCATGCAGAATCTTAAGGTCCTAGCTCATATCCAAGGTACCAAAGCCAGCTAAAAGGTCAATAATCGATACCTATAACTTGAATTGTACTACTTCTTACTGGCTATTACATCAACTTAGAAGCTTCATCTGTATTCTACTATGGTGCTTTTAGTGTCTCCGCACACCGCAGCGCGCGACATAGCTTTGCAGACGATAAGTACAACCGTTTTAGAGAGTAGAGCGCCCAATGTGACGATCTGGCTTTAAGTCGATTCGATAACAAATGACGAAAATGGACGGATTTCTCAGGTTTTTACTACATATGAACACTTTTCACATTCTCCCGTACAACTCGGCTTCTAGACCTCCTTTCATGCAGAATCTTAAGGTCCTAACTCATGTCCAAGGCACCAAAGCCAGCTAAAAAGTCAATAATCGATACCTAAAACTGGAATTTTACTACTTCTTAATGACTATTACATCATCTTAGAAGCTTCATCTGCGTTCTACTATGGTGCTTTTAGTGTCTCCGCATACCGCAGCACGCGACATAGCTTTGCAGTCGATAAGTACAACCGTTTCAGGGAGAAGAGCGGCTAATGTGACGATCTGGCTTTAAGTCGATTCGATAACAAATGACGATAACGAACGGATTTCTCAGGTTTTTACTACATAGGAACACTTTTCACATTCTCCCGTTCAACTCGGGTGCTAGTCCTCCTTTCATGCAGAATCTTAATGTCCTAGCTCATGTCCAAGGCACCAAAGAAGGGTAAAAAGTCAACAATCGATACTTAAAACTTGAATTGTACTACTTCTTACTGGCTATTACATCAACTTAGAAGCTTCATCTGTGTTCTACTATGGTGCTTTTAGTGTCTCCGCATGCCGCAGCACTCGACATAGCTTTGCAGACGATAAGTACAACCGTTTCAGAGAGAAGAGTGGCCAATGTTACGATCTGGCTTTAAGTCGATTCGATAACAAATGTCGAACACGGACTTATTTCTCTGGTTTTTACTACATATGAACACTTTTCATATTCTCCCGTGCAACTCGGCTGCTAGTCCTCCTTTCATATAGAATCTTAAGGTCCTAGCTCATGTCCAAGACACCAAAGCCAGCTAAAAAGTCAATAATCAATACCTAAAACTTGAATTGTACTACTTCTTACTGACTATTACATCAACGTAGAAGCTTCATCTGTGTTCTACTATGGTGCTTTTAGTGTCTCCGCATACCGCAGCACGCGACATAGCTTTGCAGTCGATAAGTACAACCGTTTGAGAGAGAAGAGCGGCCAATGTGTTGATCTGGCTTTAAGTCGATTCGATAACAAAAGTCGAACACGGACGGATTTCTCTGGTTTTTACTACATATGAACACTTTTCACATTCCTCCGGTGCAACTCGGCTGCTAGTCCTCCTTTCATGCAGAATCTTAAGGTCCTAGCTCATGTCCAAGGCACCAAAGCCAGCTAAAAAGTTAATAATCGATACCTAAAACTTGAATGGTACTACTTCTTACTGGCTATTACATCAACTTAGAAGCTTCATCTGTGTTCTATTATGCTGCCTTTAGTGTCTCCGCATACCGCAGCACGCGACATAGCTATGAAATCGATTAGTACAATCGTTTCAGAGAGAAGAGCGGCCAATGTGACGATCTGGCTTTAAGTCGATTCGATACAAATGACGAAAACGGACGGATTTCTAGGTTTTTACTACATATGAGCACTTTTCATATTCTCCCGTGCAACTCGGCTGCTAGTCCTCCGTTCATGCAGAATTTTAAGGTCCTACCTCATGTCCAAGGCACCAAAGAATGGTAAAAATTCAATAATCGATACCTAAGACGTGATTTGTACTACATCTTACTATATATTACTTCAACTTAGAAGTTTCATCTGTGTTCTACTATGGTGATTTTAGTGTCTCCGCATACCGCAGCACGCGACATAGCTTTGCAGACGATAAGTACAACCGTTTCAGAGAGAAGAGCGGCCAATGTGACGATCTGGCGATAAGACGTTTCGATAACAAATGGCGGAAATGGACGGATTTCTCAGGTTTTTACTACATATGAACACTTTTCACTTTCTCCCGTGCAACTCGGCAGCTAGTCCTCCTTTCATGCAGAATCTTAAGGTCCTAGCTCATATCCAAGGCACCAAAGCCAGCTAAAAAGTTAATAATCTATACCTAAAACTTGAATGGTACTACTTCTTACTGGCTATTACATCAACTTAGAAGCTTCATCTGTGTTCTATTATGCTGCCTTTAGTGTCTCCGCATCTCGGAGCACGCGACATAGCTTTGAAGTCGATAAGTACAACCGTTTCAGAGAGAAGAGCGGCTAATGTGACGATCTGGCTTTAAGTCGATTCGATAACAATGACGATAACGAACGGATTTCTAAGGTTTTTACTACATATGAACACTTTTCACATTCTCCCGTGCAACTCGGCTGCTAGTCCTCCGTTCATGCAGAATTTTAAGGTCCTACCTCATGTCCAAGGCACCAAAGAATGGTAAAAAGTCAATAATCGATACCTAAGACGTGATTTGTACTACATCTTACTATATATTACTTCAACTTAGAAGTTTCATCTGTGTTCTACTATGGTGATTTTAGTGTCTCCGCATACCGCAGCACGCGACATAGCTTTGCAGACGATAAGTACAACCGTTTCAGAGAGAAGAGCGGCCAATGTGACGATCTGGCGATAAGACGTTTCGATAACAAATGGCGGATATGGACGGATTTCTCAGGTTTTTACTACATATGAACACTTTTCACTTTCTCCCGTGCAACTCGGCAGCTAGTCCTCCTTTCATGCAGAATCTTAAGGTCCTAGCTCATGTCCAAGGCACCAAAGCCCGCTAAAAAGTCAATAATCGATACCTAAAACTTGAATTGTACTACTTCTTACTGGCTATTACATCAACTTAGAAGCTTTATCTGTGTTCTACTCTGATGATTTTCGTGTCTCCGCATACCGCAGCACGCGACATAGCTTTGCAGACAATAAGTACAACCGTTTTAGAGAGTAGAGCGCCCAATGTGACGATCTGGCTTTAAGTCGATTCGATAACAAATGACGAAAACGGACGGATTTCTCAGGTTTTTACTACATATGAACACTTTTCACATTCTCCCATACAACTCGGCTTCTAGACCTCCTATCATGCAGAATCTTAAGGTCCTAACTCATGTCCAAGGCACCAAAGCCAGCTAAAAAGGCAATAATCGATACCTAAAACTGGAATTTTACTACTTCTTAATGACTATTACATCATCTTAGAAGCTTCATCTGCGTTCTACTATGGTGCTTTTAGTGTCTCCGCATACCGCAGCACGCGACATAGCTTTGCAGTCGATAAGTACAACCGTTTCAGGGAGAAGAGCGGCTAATGTGACGATCTGGCTTTAAGTCGATTCGATAACAAATGACGATAACGAACGGATTTCTCAGGTTTTTACTACATAGGAACACTTTTCACATTCTCCCGTTCAACTCGGGTGCTAGTCCTCCTTTCATGCAGAATCTTAAGGTCCTAGCTCATGTCCAAGGCACCAAAGCCAGCTAGAAAGTCAATAATCGATACCTACAACTTGAATTGTACTAATTCTTACTGGCTATTACATCAACTTAGAAGCTTCATCTGTGTTCTACTATGGTGCTTTTAGTGTCTCCGCATACCGCAGCACGACACGTAGCTTTGCAGACGATAAGTACCACCGTTTCAAAGAGAAGAGCGGCCAATGTGACGATCTGGCTTTAAGTCGATTCGACAACAAATGACGAAAACGGACGGATATCTCAGGTTTTCACTACATATGAACACTTTTCACATTCTCACGTGCAACGCGGCTGCTAGACCTCCTATCATGCAAAATCTTAAGTTCCTAGCTCATGACCAAGGCACCAAAGAAGGGTAAAAAGTCAACAATCGATACTTAAAACTTGAATTGTACTACTTCTTACTGGCTATTACATCAACTTAGAAGCTTCATCTGTGTTCTACTATGGTGCTTTTAGTGTCTCCGCATGCCGCAGCACTCGACATAGCTTTGCAGACGATAAGTACAACCGTTTCAGAGAGAAGAGCGGCCAATGTGACTATCTGCCTTTACGTCGATTCAATAACAAAAGTCGAACACGGACGGATTTCTCTGGTTTTTACTACATATGAACACTTTTCACATTCCTCCGGTGCAACTCGGCTGCTAGTCCTCCTTTCATGCAGAATCTTAAGGTCCTAGCTCATGTCCAAGGCACCAAAGCCAGCTAAAAAGTTAATAATCGATACCTAAAACTTGAATGGTACTACTTCTTACTGGCTATTACATCAACTTAGAAGCTTCATCTGTGTTCTATTATGCTGCCTTTAGTGTCTCCGCATACCGCAGCACGCGACATAGCTATGAAATCGATTAGTACAACCGTTTCAGAGAGAAGAGCGGCCAATGTGACGATCTGGCTTTAAGTCGATTCGATAACAAATGACGAAAACGGACGGATTTCTAGGTTTTTACTACATATGAGCACTTTTCATATTCTCCCGTGCAACTCCGCTGCTAATTTCCTTTCATGCAGAATCTTAAGGTCCTAGCTCATGTCCAAGGCACCAAAGCCAGCCAAAAAGTCAATAATCGATACCTAATACTTGAATTTTACTACTTCTTACTGGCTATTACATCAACTTAGAAGCTACATCTGTGTTCTACTATGGTGCTTTTACTGTCTCCGCATTCCGCAGCACGCGACATAGCTTTGCAGACGATAAGTAGAACCGTTTCAGAGAGAAGAGCGGCCAATGTGACGATCTGGCTTTAAGTCGATTCGATAACAAATGACCAAAACGAACGGATTTCTCAGGTTTTTACTACATATGAACACACTTCACATTCTCCCGTGCAACTCGGCTGTTAATCCACCTTTCATGCAGAATCTTAAAGTCCTAGCTCATGTCCAAGGCACCAAAGCCAGCTAAAAAGTCAATAATCGATAACTAAAACTTGAATTGCACTACTTCTTACTGGCTATTACATCAACTTAGAAGCTTCATCTGTGTTCTACTATGGCGCTTTTAGTGTCTCCACATACTGCAGCACGTGGCATAGCTTCGCAGACGATAAGTACAACCGTTTCAGAGAGAAGAGCGGCCAATGTGACGATCTGGCTTTACGTCGATTCGATAACAAATGACGAAAACGGACGGATTTCTCAGGTTTTTACTACATATGAACACTTTTCACATTCTCCCGTGCAACTCGGCAGCTAGCCCTCCGTTCATGCAGAATTTTGAGGTCCTAGCTCATGTCCAAGGCACCAAAGAATGGTAAAAAAACAATAATCGATACCTAAGACTTGAATTGTACTACATATTACGGGATATTACTTCAACTTAGAAACTTCATCTGTGTTCTACTACGGTGATTTTAGTGTCTCCGCATACCGCAGCACGCGACATAGCTTTGCAGACAATAAGTACAACCGTTTCAGAGAGAAGAGCGGCCAATGTGACGATCTGGCTTTCAGTCGATTCGATAACAAATGACGATAACGGACGGATTACTCAGGTTTTTACCCCATATGAACACTTTTCACATTCTCCCGTGCAACTCGGCTGCTAGTCCTCCTTTCATGCAGAATCTTAAGGCACCAAAGCCAGCTAAGAAGTCAATAATCGATACCTATAACATGAATTGTACTACTTCTTACTGGCTATTACTTCAGCTTAGAAGCTTCATCTGTGTTCTACTATGGTGCTTTTAGTGTCTCCGCATACCGCAGCACGCGAAATAGCTTTGCAGACGATAAGTACAACCGTTTCAGAGAGAAGAGCGGCCAATGTGACGATCTGGCTTTAAGTCGATTCGATAACAAATGGCGGAAACGGACGGATTTCTTAGGTTTTTACTACATATGAACACTTATCACATTCTCACGTGCAACGCGGCTGCTAGACCTCCTATCATGCAAAATCTTAAGTTCCTAGCTCATGCCCAAGGCACCAAAGAAGGGTAAAAAGTCAATAATCGATACCTAAAACTTGAATTGTACTACTTCTTACTGGCTATTACATCATCTTAGAAGCTTCATCTGTGTTCTACTATGGTGCTTTTAGTGTCTCCGCATACCGCAGCACGCGACATAGCTTTGCAGTCGATAAGTACAACCGTTTCAGAGAGAAGAGCGGCTAATGTGACGATCTGGCTTTAAGTCGATTCGATAACAATTACGATAACTAACGGATTTCTAAGGTTTTTACTACATATGAACACTTTTCACACTCTCCCGTGCAACTCCGCTGCTAGTCCTCCTTTCATGCAGAATCTTAAGGTCCTAGCTCATGTTCAAGGCACCAAAGCCAGCTAAAAAGTCAATAATCGATACCTAAAACTTGAATTGTACTACTTCTTACAGGCTATTACATCAAATTAGAGCCTTCATCTGTGTTCTACTATGGTGCTTTCAGTGTCTCCGCATACCGCAGCACGCGACATAGCTTTGCAGACGATAAGTAGAACCGTTTCAGAGAGGAGAGCGGCGAATGTAACGATCTGGCTTTAAGTCGATTCGATAACAAATGTTGAACACGGACGGATTTCTCTGGTTTTTACTACATATGAACACTTTTCACATTCTAACGTGCAACTCGGCTGCTAGTCCTCCTTTAATGCAGAATCTTAAGGTCCTAGCTCATGTCCAAGGCACCAAAGCCAGCTAAAAAGTCAATAATCGATACCTAAAACTTTAATTGTACTACTTCTTACAGGCTATTACATCAAATTAGAGCCTTCATCTGTGTTCTACTATGGTGCTTTCAGTGTCTCCGCATACCGCAGCACGCGACATAGCTTTGCAGACGATAAGTAGAACCGTTTCAGAGAGAAGAGCGACCAATGTGACGATCTGGCTTTAAGTCGATTCGATAACAAATGACGAAAACGGAAGGATTTCTCAGGTTTTTACTACATATGAACATTTTCCACATTCTCCCTTGCAACTCGGCTGCTAGTCCTCCTTTCATGCAGAATCTTATGGTCCTAGCTCATGTCGAAGGCACCAAAGCCAGCTGATAAGTCAATAATCGATACCAAAAACTTGAATTGTACTACTTCTTACAGGCTATTACATCATCTTAGAAGCTTCATCTGTGTTCTACTATGGTGCTTTTAGTGTCTCCGCATCTCGGAGCACGCGACATAGCTTTGAAGTCGATAAGTACAACCGTTTCAGAGAGAAGAGCGGCTAATGTGACGATCTGGCTTTGAGTCGATTCGATAACAATGACGATAACGAACGGATTTCTAAGGTTTTTACTACATATGAACACTTTTCACATTCTCCCGTGCAACTCGGCTGCTAGTCCTCCGTTCATGCAGAATTTTAAGGTCCTACCTCATGTCCAGGCACCAAAGAATGATAAAAAGTCAATAATCGATACCTAAGACGTGATTTGTACTACATCTTACTATATATTACTTCAACTTAGAAGTTTCATCTGTGTTCTACTATAGTGATTTTAGTGTCTCCGCATACCGCAGCACGCGACATAGCTTTGCAGACGATAAGTACAACCGTTTCAGAGAGAAGAGCGGCCAATGTGACGATCTGGCGATAAGACGTTTCGATAACAAATGGTGGAAATGGACGGATTTCTCAGGTTTTTACTACATATGAACACTTTTCACTTTCTCCCGTGCAACTCGGCAGCTAGTCCTCCTTTCATGCAGAATCTTAAGTTCCTAGCTCATATCCAAGGTACCAAAGCCAGCTAAAATGACAATAATCGATACCTATAACTTGAATTGTACTAATTCTTAATGACTATTACATCATCTTAGAAGCTTCATCTGCGTTCTACTATGGTGCTTTTAGTGTCTCCGCATACCGCAGCACGCGACATAGCTTTGCAGTCGATAAGTACAACCTTTTCAGGGAGAAGAGCGGCTAATGTGACGATCTGGCTTTAAGTCGATTCGATAACAAATGACGATAACGAACGGATTTCTCAGGTTTTTACTACATAGGAACACTTTTCACATTCTCCCGTTCAACTCGGGTGCTAGTCCTCCTTTCATGCAGAATCTTAAGGTCCTAGCTCATGTCCAAGGCACCAAAGCCAGCTAGAAAGTCAATAATCGATACCTACAACTTGAATTGTACTAATTCTTACTGGCTATTACATCAACTTAGAAGCTTCATCTGTGTTCTACTATGGTGCTTTTAGTGTCTCCGCATACCGCAGCACGACACGTAGCTTTGCAGACGATAAGTACCACCGTTTCAAAGAGAAGAGCGGCCAATGTGACGATCTGGCTTTAAGTCGATTCGACAACAAATGACGAAAACGGACGGATATCTCAGGTTTTCACTACATATGAACACTTTTCACATTCTCACGTGCAACGCGGCTGCTAGACCTCCTATCATGCAAAATCTTAAGTTCCTAGCTCATGCCCAAGGCACCAAAGAAGGGTAAAAAGTCAACTATCGATACTTAAAACTTGAATTGTACTACTTCTTACTGGCTATTACATCAACTTAGAAGCTTCATCTGTGTTCTACTATGGTGCTTTTAGTGTCTCCGCATGCCGCAGCACTCGACATAGCTTTGCAGACGATAAGTACAACCGTTTCAGAGAGAAGAGCGGCCAATGTTACGATCTGGCTTTAAGTCGATTCGATAACAAATGTCGAACACGGACTTATTTCTCTGGTTTTTACTACAGATGAAAACTTTTCAAATTCTCCCGTGCAACTCGGCTGCTAGTCCTCCTTTCATGCAGAATCATAAGGTCCTAGCTCATGTCCAAAGCACCAAAGCCAGATAAAAAGTCAATAATCAATACCTAAAACTTGAATTGTGCTACTTCTTACTGACTATTACATCATCTTAGAAGCTTCATCTGTGTTCTACTATGGTGCTTTTAGTGTCTCCGCATACCGCAGCACGCGACATAGCTTTGCAGTCGATAAGTACAACCGTTTCAGAGAGAAGAGCGGCTAATGTGACGATCTGGCTTTAAGACGATTCGATAACAAATGACAATAACGGACGGATTTCTCAGGTTTTTACTACATATGAACACTTTTTACATTCTCCCGTGCAACTCGGCTGCTAGTCCTCCTTTCATGCAGAATCTTAAGGTCCTAGCTCATGTCCAAGGAACCAAGGGCAGCTAAAAAGTCAATAATCGATGCCTAAAACTTGAATTGTACTACTTCTTACTGGCTATTACATCAACTTAGAAGCTTCATCTGTGTTCTACTATGATGCTTTTAGATCTCCGCATACCGCAGCACGCGACATAGCTTTGCAGACGATAAGTACAACCGTTTCACAGAGAAGAGCGGCCAATGTGACGATCTGGCTTTAAGTCGATTCGATAACAAATGACGAAAACGGACGGATATCTCAGGTTTTTACTACATATGAACACTTTTCACATTCTCCCATGCAACTCGGCTGCTAGTCCTCCTTTCATGCAGAATCTTAAGGTCCTAGCTCATGTCCAAGGCACCAAAGCCAGCTAAAAAGTGAATAATCGATACCTAAAACTTGAATGGTACTACTTCTTACTGGCTATTACATCAACTTAGAAGCTTCATCTGTGTTCTACTATGGTGCTTTTAGTGTCTCCACATACCGCAGCACGCGACATAGCTTTGCAGAAGATAAGTACAAATGTTTCAGAGAGAAGAGCGGCCAATGTGACGATCTGGCTTTAAGTCGATTCGATAACAAATGACGAAAACGGACGGATTTCTCAGGTTTTTACTACATATGACCACTTTTCACATTCTCCCGTACAACTCGGCTTCTAGACCTCCTTTCGTGCAGAATCTTAAGGTCCTAACTCATGTCTAAGGCACCAAAGCCAGCTAAACAGTCAATAATCGATACCTAAAACTGGAGTTTTACTACTTCTTAATGACTATTACATCATCTTAGAAGCTTCATCTGCGTTCTACTATGGTGCTTTTAGTGTCTCCGCATACCGCAGCACGACACGTAGCTTTGCAGACGATAAGTACCACCGTTTCAAAGAGAAGAGCGGCCAATGTGACGATCTGGCTTTAAGTCGATTCGACAACAAATGATGAAAACGGACGGATTTCTCAGGTTTTTACTACATATGAACACTTTTCACATTCTCACGTGCAACGCGGCTGCTAGACCTCCTATCATGCAAAATCTTAAGTTCCTAGCTCATGCCCAAGGCACCAAAGAAGGGTAAAAAGTCAACAATCGATACTTAAAACTTGAATTGTACTACATCTTACTGGCTATTACATCAACTTAGAAGCTTCATCTGTGTTCTACTATGGTGCTTTTAGTGTCTCCGCATGCCGCAGCACTCGACATAGCTTTGCAGACGATAAGTACAACCGTTTCAGAGAGAAGAGCGGCCAATGTGACGATCTGGCTTAAAGTCGATTCGATAACAAATGTCGAACACGGACGGATTTCTCTGGTTTTTACTACATATGAACACTTTTCACATTCTCCCGTGCAACTCGGCTGCTAGTCCTCCTTTCATGCAGAATCTTAAGGTCCTAGCTCATGTCCAAGGCACCAAAGCCAGCTAAAAAGTCATCAATCGATACCTAAAACTTGAATGGTACTACTTCTTACTGGCTATTACATCAACTTAGAAGCTTCATCTGTGTTCTACTATGGTGCTTTTAGTGTCTCCGCATACCGCAGCACGCGACATAGCTTTGCAGTCGATAAGTACAACCGTTTCAGAGAGAATTGCGGCTAATGTGACGATCTGGCTTTAAGTCGATTCGATAACAAATGACGAAAACGGACGGATTTCTCAGGTTTTTACTACATATGAACACTTTTCACATTCTCCCATACAACTCGGCTGCTAGACCTCCGTTCATGCAGAATCTTAAGGTCCTAACTCTTGTCCAAGGCACCAAAGTCAGCTAAAAAGTCAATAATCGATACTTATAACTTGAATTGTACTACTTCTTACTGACTATTACATCATCTTAGAAGCTTCATCTGTGTTCTATATGGTGCTTTTAGTGTCTCCGCATACCGCAGCACGCGACATAGCTTTGCAGTCGATAAGTACAACCGTTTCAGAGAGAAGAGCGGCTAACGTGACGATCTGGCTTTAAGTCGATTCGATAACAAATGACAATAACGGACGGATTTCTCAGGTTTTTACTACATATGAACACTTTTTACATTCTCCCTTGCAACTCGGCTGCTAGTCCTCCTTTCATGCAGAATCTTAAGGTCCTAGCTCATGTCCAAGGCACCAAATCCAGCTAAAAAGTGAATAATCGATACCTAAAACTTGAATGGTACTACTTCTTACTGGCTATTACATCAACTTAGAAGCTTCATCTGTGTTCTACTATGGTGCTTTTAGTGTCTCCACATACCGCAGCACGCGACATAGCTTTGCAGAAGATAAGTACAAATGTTTCAGAGAGAAGAGCGGCCAATGTGACGATCTGGCTTTAAGTCGATTCGATAACAAATGACGAAAACGGACGGATTTCTCAGGTTTTTACTACATATGAACACTTTTCACATTCTCCCGTACAACTCGGCTTCTAGACCTCCTTTCGTGCAGAATCTTAAGGTCCTAACTCATGTCTAAGGCACCAAAGCCAGCTAAACAGTCAATAATCGATACCTAAAACTGGAGTTTTACTACTTCTTAATGACTATTACATCATCTTAGAAGCTTCATCTGCGTTCTACTATGGTGCTTTTAGTGTCTCCGCATACCGCAGCACGCGACATAGCTTTGCAGTCGATAAGTACAACCGTTTCAGGGAGAAGAGCGGCTAATGTGACGATCTGGCTTTGAGTCGATTCGATAACAAATGACGATAACGAACGGATTTCTCAGGTTTTTACTACATAGGAACACTTTTCACATTCTCCCGTTCAACTCGGGTGCTAGTCCTCCTTTCATGCAGAATCTTAAGGTCCTAGCTCATGTCCAAGGCACCAAAGCCAGCTAGAAAGTCAATAATCGATACCTACAACTTGAATTGTACTACTTCTTACTGGCTATTACATCAACTTAGAAGCTTCATCTGTGTTCTACTATGGTGCTTTTAGTGTCTCCGCATACCGCAGCACGACACGTAGCTTTGCAGACGATAAGTACCACCGTTTCAAAGAGAAGAGCGGCCAATGTGACGATCTGGCTTTAAGTCGATTCGACAACAAATGACGAAAACGGACGGATTTCTCAGGTTTTTACTACATATGAACACTTTTCACATTCTCCCATGCAACTAGGCTAGTCCTCCTTTCATGCAGAATCTTAAGTTCCTAGCTCATGCCCAAGGCACCAAAAAAGGGTAAAAAGTAAACAATCGATACTTAAAACATGAATTGTACTACATCTTACTGGCCATTACATCAACTTAGAAGCTTCATCTGTGTTCTACTATGGTGCTTTTAGTGTCTCCGCATGCCGCAGCACTCGACATAGCTTTGCAGACGATAAGTACAACCGTTTCAGAGAGAAGAGCGGCCAATGTGACGATCTGGCTTAAAGTCGATTCGATAACAAATGTCGAACACGGACGGATTTCTCTGGTTTTTACTATATATGAACACTTTTCACATTCTCCCGTGCAACTCGGCTGCTAGTCCTCTATTCATGCAGAGTTTTAAGGTCCTAGCTCATGTCCAAGGCACCAAAGCCAGCTTAAAAGTCAATAATCGATACCTAAAACTTGAATGGTACTACTTCTTACTGGCTATTACATCAACTTAGAAGCTTCATCTGTGTTCTACTATGGTGCTTTTAGTGTCTCCGTATACCGCAGCACTCGACATAGCTTTGCAGTCGATAAGTACAACCGTTTCAGAGAGAATTGCGGCTAATGTGACGATCTGGCTTTAAGTCGATTCGATAACAAATGACGAAAACGGACGGATTTCTCAGGTTTTTACTAAATATGAACACTTTTCACATTCTCCCGTACAACTCGGCTGCTAGACCTCCTTTCATGCAGAATCTTAAGGTCCTAACTCATGTCCAATTCACCAAAGTCAGCTAAAAAGTCAATAATCGATACTTAAAACTTGAATTGTACTACTTCTTACTGACTATTACATCATCTTAGAAGCTTCATCTGTGTTCTACTATGGTGCTTTTAGTGTCTCCGCATACCGCAGCACGCGACATAGCTTTGCAGTCGATAAGTACAACCGTTTCAGAGAGAAGAGCGGCTAATGTGACGATCTGGCTTTAAGTCGATTCGATAACAAATGACGATAACGAACGGATTTCTCAGATTTTTACTACATATGAACACTTTTTACATTCTCCCGTGCAACTCGGCTGCTAGTCCTCCTTTCATGCAGAATCTTAAGGTCCTAGCTCATGTCCAAGGCACCAAGCCAGCTAAAAAGTCAATAATCGATACCTAAAACTTGAATTGTACTACTTCTTACTGGCTATTACATCAACTTAGAAGCTTCATCTGTGTTCTACTATGGTGCTTTTAGTGTCTCCGCATACCGCAGCACGCGACATAGCTTTGCAGACGATAAGTACAACTGTTTCAGAGAGAAGAGCGGCCAATGTGACGATCTGGCTTTAAGTCGATTCGACAACAAATGACGAAAACGGACGGATTTCTCAGGTTTTTACTACATATGAACACTTTTCACATTCTCCCATGCAACTCGGCTGCTAGTCCTCCTTTCATGCAGAATCTTAAGGTCCTAGCTCATGTCCAAGGCACCAAAGCCAGCTAAAATGTGAATAATCGATACCTAAAACTTGAATGGTACTACTTCTTACTGGCTATTACATCAACTTAGAAGCTTCATCTGTGTTCTAGTATGGTGCTTTTAGTGTCTCCGCATACCGCTGCACGCGACATTGGCTTTGCAGTCGATAAGTACAACCGTTTCAGAGAGAATTGCGGCTAATGTGACGATCTGGCTTGAAGTCGATTCGATAACAAATGACGAAAACGGACGGATTTCTCTGGTTTTTACTACATATGAACACTTTTCACATTCTCCCGTACAACTCGGCTGCTAGACCTCCTTTCATGCAGAATCTTAAGGTCCTAACTCATGTCCAAGGCACCAAAGTCAGCTAAAAAGTCATTAATCGATACTTAAAACTTGAATTGTACTACTTCTTACTGACTATTACATCATCTTAGAAGCTTCATCTGTGTTCTACTATGGTGCTTTTAGTGTCTCCGCGTACCGCAGCACGCGACATAGCTTTGCAGTCGATAAGTACAACCGTTTCAGAGAGAAGAGCGGCTAATGTGACGATCTTGCTTTAAGTCGATTCGATAACAAATGACGATAACGGACGGATTTCTCAGGTTTTTACTACATATGAACACTTTTTACATTCTCCCGTGCAACTCGGCTGCTAGTCCTCCTTTCATGCAGAATCTTAAGGTCCTAGCGCATGTCCAAGGAAACAAGGGCAGCTAAAAAGTCAATAATCGATACCTAAAACTTGAATTGTACTACTTCTTACTGGCTATTACATCAATTAGTAGCTTCATCTGTGTTCTACTATGATGCTTTTAGTGTCTCCGCATACCGCAGCACGCGACATAGCTTTGCAGACGATAAGTACAACCGTTTCAGAGAGAAGAGCGGCCAATGTGACGATCTGGCTTTAAGTCGATTCGATAACAAATGACGAAAACGGACGGATTTCTCAGGTTTTTACTACATATGAACACTTTTCACATTCTCCCGTGCAACTCGGCTGCTAGTCCTCCTTTCATGCAGAATCTTAAGGTCCTAGCTCATGTCCAAGGCACCAAAGCCAGCTAAAAAGTCAATAATCGATACCTAAAACTTGAATGGTACTACTTCTTACTGGCTATTACATCAACTTAGAAGCTTCATCTGTGTTCTACTATGGTGCTTTTAGTGTCTACGCATACCGCTGCACGCGACATAGCTTTGCAGTCGATAAGTACAACCGTTTCAGAGAGAATTGCGGCTAATGTGACGATCTGGCTTTAAGTCGATTCGATATTAAATGACGAAAACGGACCGATTTCTCTGGTTTTTACTACATATGAACACTTTTCACATTCTCCCGTACAACTCGGCTGCTAGACCTCCGGTCATGCAGATTCTTAAGGTCCTAACTCATGTCCAAGGCACCAAAGTCAGCTAAAAAGTCAATAATCGATACTTAAAACTTGAATTGTACTACTTCTTACTGACTATTACATCATCTTAGAAGCTTCATCTGTGTTCTACTATGGTACTTTTAGTGTGTCCGCATACCGCAGCACGCGACAAAACTTTGCAGTCGATAAGTACAACCGTTTCAGAGAGAAGACCGGCTAATGTGACGATCTTGCTTTAAGTCGATTCGATAACAAATGACGGTAACGGACGGATTTCTCAGGTTTTTACTACATATGAACACTTTTTACATTCTCCCGTGCAACTCGGCTGCTAGTCCTCCTTTCATGCAGAATCTTAAGGTCCTAGCTCATGTCCAAGGAACCAAGGGCAGGTAAAAAGTCAATAATCGATACCTAAAACTTGAATTGTACTACTTCTTACTGGCTATTACATCAATGAGAAGCTTCATCTGTGTTCTACTATGATGCTTTTAGTGTCTCCGCATACCGCAGCACGCGACATAGCTTTGCAGACGATAAGTACAACCGTTTCAGAGAGAATAGCGGCCAATTTGACGATCTGGCTTTAAGTCGATTCGATAACAAATGACGAAAACGGACGGATTTCTCAGGTTTTTACTACATATGAACACTTTTCACATTCTCCCGTGCAACGCGGCTGCTAGTCCTTCTTTCATGCAAAATCTTAAGGTCCTAGGTCATGTGCAAGCCACCAAAGCCGACTAAAAAGTGAATAATCGACAACTAAAACTTGAATTGTACTACTTTTTACTGACTATTACTTCAACTTAGAAGCTTCTTCTGTGTTCTACTATGGTGCTATTAGTGTCTCTGCATACCGCAGCGCGCGACATAGTTTTGCAGACGATAAATGTAACCGTTTCAGACAGAAGAGCGGCCAATGTGACGATCTGGCTTTAAGTCGATTCGATAACAAATGTCGAACACGGACTTATTTCTCTGGTTTTTACTACATATGAACACTTTTCATATTCTCCCGTGCAACTCGGCTGCTAGTCCTCCTTTCATGAAAAATCTTAAAGTCCTAGCTCATGTCCAAGGCACCAAAGCCAGCTAAAAAGTCAATAATCGATACCTAAAACTTGAATTGTACTACTTCTTACTGACTATTACATCATCTTAGAAGCTTCATCTGTGTTCTACTATGGTGCTTTTAGTGTCTCCGCATACCGCAGCACGCGACATAGCTTTGCAGTCGATAAGTACAACCGTTTCAGGGAGAAGAGCGGCCAATGTGACGATCTGGCTTTAAGTCGATTCGATAACAAATGACGAAAACGGACGTATTTCTCAGGTTTTTACTATATATGAACACTTTTCTCATTCTTCCGTGCAACTTGGGTGTTAGTCGTCCTTTCTTGCAGAATTTTAAGGTCCTAGCTCATGTCCAAGGCACCAAAGCCAGCTAAAAGTCAATAATCGATACCTAAAACATGAATTGTACTACTTCCTACTGGCTATTACATCAACTTAGAAGCTTCATGTGTGTTCTACTATGGTGCTTTTAGTGTCTCCGCATACCGCAGCACGCGACATAGCTTTGCAGTCGATAAGTACAACCGTTTTAGAGAGTAGAGCGCCCAATGTGACGATCTGGATTTAAGTCGATTCGATAACAAATGACGAAAACGGACGGATTTCTCAGGTTTTAACTACATATGAACACTTTTTACATTCTCCCCTGCAACTCGGCTGCTAGTCCTCCTTTCATGCAGAATCTTAAGGTCCTAGCTCCTTTCCAAGGCACCAAAGCCAGCTAAAAAGTCAATAATCGATACCTAAAACTTGAATTGTACTACTTCTTACTGCCTATTACATCAACTTAGAAGCTTCATCTGTGATCTACTATGGTGCTTTTAGTGTCTCCGCATACCGCAGCCCGCGACATAGCTTTGCAGACGATAAGTACAACTGTTTCAGAGAGAAGAGCGGCCAATATGACGATCTGGCTTTACGTCGATTCGATAACAAATGACGAAAACGGACGGATTTCTCAGGTTTTTACTACATATGAACACTTTTCACTCTCTCCCTCGCAACTCGGCTGCTAGTCCTCCTTTCATGCAGAATCTTAAGGCCCTAGCTCATGTCCAAGACACTAAAGCCAGCTAAAAAGTCAATAATCGATACCTAAAACTTGAATTTTACTACTTCTTACTGGCTATTACATCAACTTGGAAGCTTCATCTGTCTTCTACTATGGTGCTTTTAGTGTCTCCACATACCGCAGCACGCGACATAGCTTTGCAGACGATAAGTACAACCGTTTCAGAGAGAAGAGCGGCCAATGTGACGATCTGGCTTTAAGTCGATTCGATAACAAATGACGAAAAAGGACGTATTTCTCAGGTTTTTTCTATGTATGAACACTTTTCTCATTCTTCCGTGCAACTTGGCTGTTAGTCGTCCTTTCATGCAGAATTTTAAGGTCCTAGCTCATGTCCAAGGCACCAAAGCCAGCTAAAAGTCAATAATCGATACCTAAAACATGAATTGTACTACTTCCTACTGGCTATTACATCAACTTAGAAGCTTCATCTGTGTTCTCCTATGGTGCTTTTAGTGTCTCCGCATACCGCAGCACGCGACATAGTTTTGCAGACGATAAGTACAACCGTTTTAGAGAGTAGAGCGCCCAATGTGACGATCTGGCTTTTTAGACGATTCGATAACAAATGAGGAAAACGACGGATTTCTCAGGTTTTTACTAAATATGTACACTTTTCACATTCGCACGTGCAACGCGGCTGCTAGACCTCCTATCATGCAAAATCTTAAGTTCCTAGCTCATGCCCAAGGCACCAAAGAAGGGTAAAAAGTCAACAATCGATACCTAAAACTTGAATTGTACTACATCTTACTGCCTATTACATCAACTTAGAAGCTTCATCTGTGTTCTACTATGTTGCTTTTAGTGTCTCCGCATACAGCAGCACTCGACATAGCTTTGCAGACAATAAGTACAACCGTTGCAGAGAGACGAGCGGCAAATGTGACGATCTGGCATTAAGTCGATTCGATAACAAATGTCGAACACGGACGGATTTTTCAGGCTTTTACTACATATGAACACTTTTCACATTCTCCCATGCAACTCGGCTGCTAGTCCTCCTTTCATGCAGAATCTTAAGGTCCTAGCTCATGTTCAAGTCACCAAAGCCAGCTAAGCAGCCAATAATCGATAGTTATAACATGAATTGTACTACTTCTTACTGGCTATTACATCAGCTTAGAAGCTTCATCTGTGTTCTACTATGGTGCTTTTAGTGTCTCCGCATACCGCAGCACGCGACATAGCTTTGCAGACGATAAGTACAACCGTTTCAGAGAGAAGAGCGGCCAATGTGACGAACTGGCTTTAAGTCGATTCCATAACAAATGGCGGAAACTGACGGATTTCTCAGGTTTTTACTACATATGAACACTTTTCACTTTCTCCCTCGCAACTCGGCTCCTAGTCCTCCTTTCATGCAGAATCTTAAGGCCCTAGCTCATATCCAAGGCACCAAAGCCAGCTAAAAATTCAATAATCGATACCTAAAACTTGAATTGTACTACTTCTTACTGGCTATTACATCAACTTAGAAGCTTCATCTGTGTTCTACTATGGTGCTTTTAGTGTCTCCGCATATCGCAGCAGGCGACATAGCTTTGCAGGCGATAAGTACAACCGTTTCAGAGAGAAGAGCGGCCAATGTGACGATCTGGCTTTAAGTCAATTCGATAACAAATGACGAAAACGGAAGGATTTCCCAGGTTTTTACTACATATGAACATTTTCCACATTCTCCCGTGCAACTCGGCTGCTAGTCCTCCTTTCATGCAGAATCTTAAGGTCCTAGCTCATGTCCAAGGCACCAAAGACAGCTAAAAAGTCAATAATCGATACCTAAAACTTGAATTGTACTACTTCTTACTGGCTATTACATCAACTTGGAAGCTTCATCTGTCTTCTACTATGGTGCTTTTAGTGTCTCTACATAAAGCAGCACGCGACATAGCTTTGCAGACGATACGTCCAACCGTTTCAGAGAGAAGAGCGGCCAATGTGACGATCTGGCTTTAAGTCGATTCGATAACAAATGACGAAAACGGACGTATTTCTCAGGTTTATACTATATATGAACACTTTTCTCATTCTTCCGTGCAACTTGGCTGTTAGTCGTCCTTTCATGCAGAATTTTAAGGTCCTAGCTCATGTCCAAGGCACCAAAGCCAGCTAAAAGTCAATAATCGATACCTAAAACTTGAATTGTACTACTTCTTACTGGCTATTACATCAACTTAGAAGCTTCATCTGCGTTCTACTATGTTGCTTTTAGTGTCTCCGCATACAGCAGCACTCGACATAGCTTTGCAGACGATAAGTACAACCGTTGCAGAGAGAAGAGCGGCAAATGTGACGATCTGGCTTTAAGTCGATTCGATAACAAATGTCGAACACGGACGGATTTCTCAGGCTTTTACTACATATGAACACTTTTCACATTCTCCCGTGCAACTCGGCTGTTAGTCCTCCATTAATGAAGAATCTTAAGGTCCTAGTTCATGTCCAAGGCACCAAAGACAGCTAAAAAGTCAATAATCGATACCTAAAACTTGAATTGTACTACTTCTTACTGGCTATTACATCAACTTAGAAGCTTCATCTGCGTTCTACTATGTTGCTTTTAGTGTCTCCGCATGCCGCAGCACTCGACATAGCTTTGCAGACGATAAGTACAACCGTTTCAGAGACAAGAGCGGCCAATGTTACGATCTGGCTTTAAGTCGATTCGATAACAAATGTCGAACACGGACGGATTTCTCTGGTTTTTACTACATATGAACACTTTTCATATTCTCCCGTGCAACTCGGCTGCTAGTCCTCCTTTCATGCAGAATCTTAAGGTCCTAGCTCATGTCCAAGGCACCAATGCCAGCTAAAAAGTCAATAATCAATACATAAAACTTGAATTGTACTACTTCTTACTGACTATTACATCAACTTAGAAGCTTCATCTGTGTTCTACTATGGTGCTTTTAGTGTCTCCGCATACCGCAGCACGCGACATAGCTTTGCAGTCGATAAGTACAACCGTTTGAGAGAGAAGAGAGGCCAATGTGACGATCTGGCTTTAAGTCGATTCGATAACAATGACGATAACGAACGGATTTTTAACGTTTTTACTACATATGCACACTTTTCACATTCTCCCGTGCAACTCGGCTGCTAGTCCTCCTTTCATGCAGAATCTTAGGGTCCTAGCCATGTCCAAGGCACCAAAGCCAGCAAAAAAGTCAGTAATCGATACCTAAAACTTGAATTATACTACTTCTTACTGGCTATTATATCAAATTAGAGGCTTCATCTGTGTTCTACTATAATGCTTTTAGTGTCTCCGCATACCGCAGCACGCGACATAGCTTTGCAGTCGATAAGTACAACCGTTTCAGAGAGAAGAGCGGCCAATGTGACGATCTGGCTTTAAGTCAATTCGATAACAAATGACGAAAACGGAAGGATTTCTCAGGTTTTTACTACATATGAACATTTTCCACATTCTCCAGTGCAACTCGGCTGCTAGACCTCCTTTCATGCAGAATCTTAAGCTCCTAGCTCATGTTCAAGTCACCAAAGCCAACTAAGAAGCCAATAATCGATACTTATAACATGAATTGTACTACTTCTTACTGGCTATTACATCAGCTTAGAAGCTTCATCTGTGTTCTACTATGGTGCTTTTAGTGTCTCCGCATACCGCAGCACGCGACATAGCTTTGCAGACGATAAGTACAACCGTTTCAGAGAGAAGAGCGGCCAATGTGACGAACTGGCTTTAAGTCGATTCCATAACAAATGGCGGAAACTGACGGATTTCTCAGGTTTTTACTACATAGGAACACTTTTCACTTTCTCCCTCGCAACTCGGCTGCTAGTCCTCCTTTCATGCAGAATCTTAAGGCCCTAGCTCATGTCCAAGGCACCAAAGCCAGCTAAAAATTCAATAATCGATACCTATAACTTGAATTGTACTACTTCTTACTGGCTATTACATCAACTTAGAAGCTTCATCTGTGTTCTACTATGGTGCTTTTAGTGTCTCCGCATACCGCAGCACGCAACATAGCTTTGCAGACGATAAGTACAACCGTTTCAGAGAGAAGAGCGGCCAATGTGACGATCTGGCTTTAAGTCGATTCGATAACAAATGGCGGAAACAGACGGATTTCTTTGGTTTTTACTACATATGAACACTTTTCACATTCTCCCGTGCAACTGGGCTGCTAGTCCTCCTTTCATGCAGAATCATAAGGTCCTAGCTCATGTACAAGGTACCAAAGCCAGCTAAAAAGTCAATAATCGATACCTATAACTTGAATTGTACTACTTCTTACTGGCTATTACATCAACTTAGAAGCTTCATCTGTGTTCTACTATGGTGCTATTAGTGTCTCCGCATACAGCAGCGCTCGACATAGCTTTGCAGACAATAAGTACAACCGTTTCAGAGAGAAGAGCGGCCAATGTGACGATCTGGCTTTAAGTCGATTCGATAACAAATGACCAAAATGGACGGATTTCTCAGGTTTTTACTATATATGAACACTTTTCACATTCTTCCGTGCAACTTGGCTGTTAGTCGTCCTTTCATGCAGAATTTTAAGGTCCTAGCTCATGTCCAAGGCACCAAAGCCAGCTAAAAAGTCAATAATCGATACATATAAATTGAATTGTACTTCTTCTTACTGGCTATTAGATCAACTTAGAAGCTTCATGTGTGTTCTACTATGGTGCTTTTAGTGTCTCCGCATACCGCAGCACGCGTCATAGCTTTGAAGACGATAAGTACAACCGTTTTAGAGAGTAGAGCGCCCAACGTGACGATCTGGCTTTAAGTCGATTCGATAACAAATGTCGAACACGGACGGATTTCTCTGGTTTTTACTACATATGAACACTTTTCACATTCTGCCGTGCAACTCGGCTGCTGGTCCTCCTTTCATGCAGAATCTTAAGGTCCTAGCTCATGTTCAAGTCACCAAAGCCAGCTAAGAAGCCAATAATCGATACTTATAACATGAATTGTACTACTTATTACTGGCTATTACATCAGCTTAGAAGCTTCATCTGTGTTCTACTATGGTGCTTTTAGTGTCTCCGCATACCGCAGCACGCGACATAGCTTTGCAGACGATAAGTACAACCGTTTCAGAGAGAAGAGCGGCCAATGTGACGATCTGGCTTTAAGTCGATTCCATAACAAATGGCGGAAACTGACGGATTTCTCAGGTTTTTACTACATATGAACACTTTTTACTTTCACCCTCGCAACTCGGTTGCTAGTCCTCCTTTCATGCAGAATCTTAAGGCCCTAGCTCATGTCCAAGACACCAAAGCCAGCTAAAAATGAACACTTTTCACATTCTTCCGTGCAACTGGGCTGCTAGTCCTCCTTTCATGCAGAATCATAAGGTCCTAGCTCATGTACAAGGTACCAAAGCCAGCTAAAAAGTCAATAATCGATACCTATAACTTGAATTGTACTACTTCTTACTGGCTATTACATCAACTTAGAAGCTTCATCTGTGTTCTACTATGGTGCTATTAGTGTCTCCGCATACAGCAGCGCTCGACATAGCTTTGCAGACAATAAGTACAACCGTTTCAGAGAGAAGAGCGGCCAATGTGACGATCTGGCTTTAAGTCGATTCGATAACAAATGTCGAACACGGACGGATTTCTCAGGCTTTTACTACATATGAACACTTTTCACATTCTCCCGTGCAACTCGTCTGCTAGTCCTCCGTTAATGAAGAATCTTAAGGTCCTAGCTCATGTCCAAGGCACCAAAGACAGCTAAATAGTCAATAATCGATACCTAAAACTTGAATTTTACTACTTCTTACTGGCTATTACATCAACTTGGAAGCTTCATCTGTGTTCTACTATGGTGCTTTTAGTGTCTCCACATACCGCAGCACGCGACATAGCTTTGCAGACGATAAGTACAACCGTTTCAGAGAGAAGAGCGACCAATGTGACGATCTGGCTTTAAGTCGATTCGATAACAAATTACGGAAACAGACGGATTTCTTTGGTTTTTACTACATATGAACACTTTTCACATTCTCCCGTGCAACTCGGCTGCTAGTCCTCCATTCATGCAGAATCATAAGGTCCTAGCTCATGTACAAGGTACCAAAGCCAGCTAAAAAGTCAATAATCAATACCTATAACTTGAATTGTACTACTTCTTACTGGCTATTACATCAACTTAGAAGCTTCATCTGTGTTCTACTATGGTGCTTTTAGTGTCACCGCATACAGCAGCGCTCGACATAGCTTTGCAGACAATAAGTACAACCGTTTCAGAGAGAAGAGCGGCCAATGTGACGATCTGGCTTTAAGTCGATTCGATAACAAATGTCGAACACGGACGGATTTCTCAGGCTTTTACTACATATGAACACTTTTCACATTCTCCCGTGCAACTTGTATGCTAGTCCTCCATTAATGAAGAATCTTAAGGTCCTAGCTCATGTCCAAGGCACCAAAGACAGCTAAAAAGTCAATAATCGATACCTAAAACTTGAATTGTACTTCTTCTTACTGGCTATTACATCAACTTAGAAGCTTCATGTGTGTTCTACTATGGTGCTTTTAGTGTCTCCGCATACCGCAGCACGCGACATAGCTTTGCAGACGATAAGTACAACCGTTTTAGGGAGTAGAGCGCCCAACGTGACGATCTGGCTTTAAGTCGATTCGATAACAAATGAGGAAAACGGACGGATTTCTCAGGTTTTTACTACATATGAACACTTTTCACATTCTCACGTGCAACGCGGCTGCTAGACCTCCTATCATGTAAAATCTTAAGTTCCTAGCTCATGCCCAAGGCACCAAAGGAGGGTAAAAAGTCAACAATCGATACTTAAAACTTGAATTGTACTACTTCTTACTGGCTATTACATCAACTTAGAAGCTTCATCTGTGTTCTACTATGGTGCTTTTAGTGTCTCCGCATACCGCAGCACGCGACATAGGTTTGCAGTCGATAAGTACAACCGTTTCAGAGAGAAGAGCGGCTAATGTGACGATCTGGCTTTAAGTCGATTCGATAACAATGACGATTACGAACGGATTTTTAAGGTTTTTACTACATATGAACACTTTTCACATTCTCCCGTGCAACTCGGCTGCTAGTCCTCCTTTCATGCAGAATCTTAAGGTCGTAGCCATGTCCAAGGCACCAAAGCCAGCTAAAAAGTCAATAATCGATACCTAAAACTTGAATTATACTAATTCTTAATGGCTATTACATCAAATTAGAGGCTTCATCTGTGTTCTACTATGGTGCTTTTAGTGTCTCCGCATACCGCAGCACGCGACATAGCTTTGCAGACGATAAGTACAACCGTTTCAGAGAGAAGAGCGGCCAATGTGACGATCTGGCTTTAAGTCAATTCGATAACAAATGACGAAAACGGAAGGATTACTCAGGTTTTTACTACATATGAACATTTTCCACATTCTCCAGTGCAACTCGGCTGCTAGTCCTCCTTTCATGCAAAATCTTAAGGTCCTGGCTCATGTTCAAGTCACCAAAGCCAGCTATGAAGTCAATAATCGATACTTATAACATGAATTGTACTACTTCTTACTGGCTATTACATCAGCTTAGAAGCTTCATCTGTGTTCTACTATGGTACTTTTAGTGTCTCCGCATACCGCAGCACGCGACATAGCTTTGCAGACGATAAGTACAACCGTTTCAGAGAGAAGAGCGGCCAATGTGGCGATCTGGCTTTAAGTCGATTCCATAACAAATGGCGGAAAAGGACGGATTTCTCAGGTTTTTACTACATATGAACACTTTTCACATTCTCCCGTGCAACTGGGCTGCTAGTCCTCCTTTCATGCAGAATCATAAGGTCCTAGCTCATGTCCAAGGTACCAAAGCCAGCTAAAAAGTCAATAATCGATACCTATAACTCGAATTGTACTACTTCTTACTGGCTATTACATCAACTTAGAAGCTTCATCTGTGTTCTACTATGGTGCTTTTAGTGTCTCCGCATACCGCAGCACTCGACATAGCTTTGCAGACAATAAGTGCAACCGTTTCAGAGAGAAGAGCGGCCAATGTGACGATCTGGTTTAAGTCGATTCGATAACAAATGTCGAACACGGACGGATTTCTCAGGCTTTTACTACATATGAACACTTTTCACATTCTCCCGTGCAACTCGGCTGCTAGTCCTCCATTAATGAAGAATCTTAAGGTCCTAGCTCATGTCCAAGGCACCAAAGCCAGCTAAAAAGTCAATAATCGATACCTGAAACTTGAATTGTACTACTTCTTACTGGCTATTACATCAACTTGGCAGCTTCATCTGTGTCCTACTATGGGGCTTTTAGTGTCTCCACATACCGCAGCACGCGACATAGCTTTGCAGACGATACGTACAACCGTTTCAGAGAGAAGAGCGGCCAATGTGACGATCTGGCTTTAAGTCGATTCCATAACAAATGGCGGAAACTGACAGATTTCTCAGGTTTTTACTACATGTGAACACTTTTCACATTCTCACGTGCAACTCGGCTGCTAGTCCTCCTTTCATGCAGAATCATAAGGTCCTAGCTCATGTCCAAGGTACCAAAGCCAGCTAAAAAGTCAATAATCGATACCTAAAACTTGAATTGTACTACTTCTTACTGGCTATTACATCAACTTAGAAGCTTCATCTGTGTTCTACTATGGTGCTTTTAGTGTCTCCGCATGCCGCAGCACTCGACATAGCTTTGCAGACGATAAGTACAACCGTTTCAGAGAGAAGAGCGGCCAATGTGACGATCTGGCTTTAAGTCGATTCGATAACAAATGTCGTCCACTTACGGATTTCTCTGGTTTTTACTACATATGAACACTTTTCACATTCTCCCGTGCAACTCGGCTGCTAGTCCTCCTTTCATGCAGAATATTAAGGTCCTAGCTCATGTCCAAGGCACCAAAGCCAGCTAAAAAGTCAATAATCAATACCTAAAACTTGAATTCTACTACATCTTACTGACTATTACATCAACTTAGAAGCTTCATTTGTGTTCTACTATGGTGCTTTTAGTGTCTCCGCATACCGTAGCACGCGACATAGCTTTGCAGTCGATAAATACAACCGTTTCAGAGAGAAGAGCGGCTAATGTGACGATCTGGCTTTAAGTCGATTCGATAACAATGACGATAACGAACGGATTTTTAACGTTTTTACTACATATGAACACTTTTCACATTCTCCCGTGCAACTCGGCTGCTAGTCCTCCTTTCATGCAGAATCTTAAGGTTCTAGCCATGTCCAAGGCACCAAAGCCAGCTAAAAAGTCAATAATCGATACCTAAAACTTGAATTATACTACTTCTTACTGGCTATTACATCAGCTTAGAAGCTTCATCTGTGTTCTACTATGGTGCTTTTAGTGTCTCCGCATACCGCAGCACGCGACATAGCTTTGCAGACGATAAGTACAACCGTTTCAGAGAGAAGAGCGGCCAATGTGACGATCTGGCTTTAAGTCGATTCCATAGCGAATGGCGGAAACGGACGGATTTCTCAGGTTTTTACTACATATGAACACTTTTCACAGTCTCCCGTGCAACTGGTCTGCTAGTCCTCCTTTCATGCAGAATCATAAGGTCCTAGCTCATGTCCAAGGTACCAAAGACAGCTAAAAAGTCAATAATCGATACCTATAACTTGAATTGTACTACTTCTTACTGGCTATTACATCAACTTAGAAGCTTCATCTGTGTTCTACTATGGTGCTTATAGTGTGTCCGCATACCGCAGCACTCGACATAGCTTTGCAGACAATAAGTACAACCGTTTCAGAGAGAAGAGCGGCCAATGTGACGATCTGGTTTAAGTCGATTCGATAACAAATGACGAAAACGGACGGATTTCTCAGGTTTTTACTAAATATGAACACTTTTCACATTCTCACGTGCAACGCGGCTGCTAGAACTCCTATCTTGCAAAATCTTAAGTTCCTAGCTCATGCCCAAGGCACCAAAGAAGGGTAAAAAGTCAACAATCGATACCTAAAACTTGAATTGTACTACTTCTTACTGGCTATTACATCAACTTGGAAGCTTCATCTGTGTTCTACTATGGTGCTTTTAGTGTCTCCGCATGCCGCAGCACTCGACATAGCTTTGCAGACGATAAGTACATCTGTTTCAGAGAGAAGAGCGGCCAATGTGACGATCTGGCTTTAAGTCGATTCGATAACAAATGTCGAACACGGACGGATTTCCCTGGTTTTTACTACATATGAACACTTTTCACATTCTCCCGTGCAACTCGGCTGTTAGTCCTCCTTTCATGCAGAATCGTAAGGTCCTAGCTCATGTCCAAGGCACCAAAGCCAGCTAAAAATTCAATAATCGATACCTATAACTTGAATTTTACTACTTCTTACTTCCTATTACTTCAACTTAGAAGCTTCATCTGTGTTCTACTATGGTGCTATTAGTGTCTCCGCATACAGCAGCGCTCGACATAGCTTTGCAGACAATAAGTACAACCGTTTCAGAGAGAAGAGCGGCCAATGTGACGATCTGGCTTTAAGTCGATTCGATAACAAATGACCAAAACGGACGGATTTCTCAGGTTTTTACTATATATGAACACTTTTCACATTCTTCCGTGCAACTTGGCTGTTAGTCGTCTATTCATGCAGAATTTTAAGGTCCTAGCTCATGTCCAAGGCACCAAAGCCAGCTAAAAAGTCAATAATCGATACATATAAATTGAATTGTACTTCTTCTTACTGGCTATTAGATCAACTTAGAAGCTTCATGTGTGTTCTACTATGGTGCTTTTAGTGTCTCCGCATACCGCAGCACGCGTCATAGCTTTGAAGACGAAAAGTACAACCGTTTTAGAGAGTAGAGCGCCCAACGTGACGATCTGGCTTTAAGTCGATTCGATAACAAATGTCGAACACGGACGGATTTCTCTGGTTTTTACTACATATGAACACTTTTCACATTCTGCCGTGCAACTCGGCTGCTGGTCCTCCTTTCATGCAGAATCATAAGGTCCTAGCTCATGTTCAAGTCACCAAAGCCAGCTAAGAAGCCAATAATCGATACTTATAACATGAATTGTACTACTTATTACTGGCTATTACATCAGCTTAGAAGCTTCATCTGTGTTCTACTATGGTGCTTTTAGTGTCTCCGCATACCGCAGCACGCGACATAGCTTTGCAGACGATAAGTACAACCGTTTCAGAGAGAAGAGCGGCCAATGTGACGATCTGGCTTTAAGTCGATTCCATAACAAATGGCGGAGACTGACGGATTTCTCAGGTTTTTACTACATATGAACACTTTTTACTTTCTCCCTCGCAACTCGGTTGCTAGTCCTCCTTTCATGCAGAATCTTAAGGCCCTAGCTCATGTCCAAGACACCAAAGCCAGCTAAAAATTCAATAATCGATACCTAAAACTTGAATTGTACTACTTCTTACTGGCTATTACATCAACTTAGAAGCTTCATCTGTGTTCTACTATGGTGCTTTTAGTGTCTCCGCATACCGCAGCACGCGACATAGCTTTGCAGACGATAAGTACAACCGTTTCAGAGAGAAGAGCGGCCAATGTGACGATCTGGCTTTAAGTCAATTCGATAACAAATGACGAAAACGGAAGGATTTCTCAGGTTTTTACTACATATGAACATTTTCCACATTCTCCTGTGCAACTCGGCTGCTAGTCCTCCTTTCATGCAGAATCTTAAGGTCCTAGCTCATGGTCAAGTCACCAAAGCAAGCTAAGAAGTCAATAATCGATACCTATAACACAAATTGTACTACTTCTTACTGGCTATTACATCAGCTTAGAAGCTTCATCTGTGTTCCACTATGGTGCTTTTAGTGTCTCCGCATACCGCAGCACGCGACATAGCTTTGCAGACGATAAGTACAACCGTTTCAGAGAGAAGAGCGGCCAATGTGACGATCTGGCTTTAAGTCGATTCGATAACAAATGGCGGAAACAGACGGATTTCTTTGGTTTTTACTACATATGAACACTTTTCACATTCTTCCGTGCAACTGGGCTGCTAGTCCTCCTTTCATGCAGAATCATAAGGTCCTAGCTCATGTACAAGGTACCAAAGCCAGCTAAAAAGTCAATAATCGATACCTATAACTTGAATTGTACTACTTCTTACTGGCTATTACATCAACTTAGAAGCTTCATCTGTGTTCTACTATGGTGCTATTAGTGTCTCCGCATACAGCAGCGCTCGACATAGCTTTGCAGACAATAAGTACAACCGTTTCAGAGAGAAGAGCGGCCAATGTGACGATCTGGCTTTAAGTCGATTCGATAACAAATGTCGAACACGGACGGATTTCTCAGGCTTTTACTACATATGAACACTTTACACATTCTCCCGTGCAAATCGTCTGCTAGTCCTCCGTTAATGAAGAATCTTAAGGTCCTAGCTCATGTCCAAGGCACCAAAGACAGCTAAATAGTCAATAATCGATACCTAAAACTTGAATTTTACTACTTCTTACTGGCTATTACATCAACTTGGAAGCTTCATCTGTGTTCTACTATGGTGCTTATAGTGTGTCCGCATACCGCAGCACTCGACATAGCTTTGCAGACAATAAGTACAACCGTTTCAGAGAGAAGAGCGGCCAATGTGACGATCTGGTTTAAGTCGATTCGATAACAAATGACGAAAACGGACGGATTTCTCAGGTTTTTACTAAATATGAACACTTTTCACATTCTCACGTGCAACGCGGCTGCTAGAACTCCTATCTTGCAAAATCTTAAGTTCCTAGCTCATGCCCAAGGCACCAAAGAAGGGTAAAAAGTCAACAATCGATACCTAAAACTTGAATTGTACTACTTCTTACTGGCTATTACATCAACTTGGAAGCTTCATCTGTGTTCTACTATGGTGCTTTTAGTGTCTCCGCATGCCGCAGCACTCGACATAGCTTTGCAGACGATAAGTACATCTGTTTCAGAGAGAAGAGCGGCCAATGTGACGATCTGGCTTTAAGTCGATTCGATAACAAATGTCGAACACGGACGGATTTCCCTGGTTTTTACTACATATGAACACTTTTCACATTCTCCCGTGCAACTCGGCTGTTAGTCCTCCTTTCATGCAGAATCGTAAGGTCCTAGCTCATGTCCAAGGCACCAAAGCCAGCTAAAAATTCAATAATCGATACCTATAACTTGAATTGTACTACTTCTTACTGGCTATTACATCAACTTAGAAGCTTCATCTGTGTTCTACTATGGTGCTATTAGTGTCTCCGCATACAGCAGCGCTCGACATAGCTTTGCAGACAATAAGTACAACCGTTTCAGAGAGAAGAGCGGCCAATGTGACGATCTGGCTTTAAGTCGATTCGATAACAAATGACTAAAACGGACGGATTTCTCAGGTTTTTACTATATATGAACACTTTTCACATTCTTCCGTGCAACTTGGCTGTTAGTCGTCTATTCATGCAGAATTTTAAGGTCCTAGCTCATGTCCAAGGCACCAAAGCCAGCTAAAAAGTCAATAATCGATACATATAAATTGAATTGTACTTCTTCTTACTGGCTATTAGATCAACTTAGAAGCTTCTTGTGTGTTCTACTATGGTGCTTTTAGTGTCTTCGCATACCGCAGCATGCGTCATAGCTTTGAAGACGATAAGTACAACCGTTTTAGAGAGTAGAGCGCCCAACGTGACGATCTGGCTTTAAGTCGATTCGATAACAAATGTCGAACACGGACGGATTTCTCTGGTTTTTACTACATATGAACACTTTTCACATTCTGCCGTGCAACTCGGCTGCTGGTCCTCCTTTCATGCAGAATCTTAAGGTCCTAGCTCATGTTCAAGTCACCAAAGCCAGCTAAGAAGCCAAAAATCGATACTTATAACATGAATTGTACTACTTATTACTGGCTATTACATCAGCTTAGAAGCTTCATCTGTGTTCTACTATGGTGCTTTTAGTGTCTCCGCATACCGCAGCACGCGACATAGCTTTGCAGACGATAAGTACAACCGTTTCAGAGAGAAGAGCGGCCAATGTGACGATCTGGCTTTAAGTCGATTCCATAACAAATGGCGGAAACTGACGGATTTCTCAGGTTTTTACTACATATGAACACTTTTTACTTTCTCCCTCGCAACTCGGTTGCTAGTCCTCCTTTCATGCAGAATCTTAAGGCCCTAGCTCATGTCTAAGACACCAAAGCCAGCTAAAAATTCAATAATCGATACCTAAAACTTGAATTGTACTACTTCTTACTGGCTATTACATCAACTTAGAAGCTTCATCTGTGTTCTACTATGGTGCTTTTAGTGTCTCCGCATACCGCAGCACGCGACATAGCTTTGCAGACGATAAGTACAACCGTTTCAGAGAGAAGAGCGGCCAATGTGACGATCTGGCTTTAAGTCAATTCGATAACAAATGACGAAAACGGAAGGATTTCTCAGGTTTTTACTACATATGAACATTTTCCACATTCTCCTGTGCAACTCGGCTGCTAGTCCTCCTTTCATGCAGAATCTTAAGGTCCTAGCTCATGGTCAAGTCACCAAAGCAAGCTAAGAAGTCAATAATCGATACCTATAACACAAATTGTACTACTTCTTACTGGCTATTACATCAGCTTAGAAGCTTCATCTGTGTTCCACTATGGTGCTTTTAGTGTCTCCGCATACCGCAGCACGCGACATAGCTTTGCAGACGATAAGTACAACCGTTTCAGAGAGAAGAGCGGCCAATGTGACGATCTGGCTTTAAGTCGATTCGATAACAAATGGCGGAAACAGACGGATTTCTTTGGTTTTTACTACATATGAACACTTTTCACAGTCTCCCGTGCAACTGGTCTGCTAGTCCTCCTTTCATGCAGAATCATAAGATCCTAGCTCATGTACAAGGTACCAAAGCCAGCAAAAAAGTCAATAATCGATACCTATAACTTGAATTGTACTACTTCTTACTGGCTATTACATCAACTTAGAAGCTTCATCTGTGTTCTACTATGGTGCTATTAGTGTCTCCGCATACAGCAGCGCTCGACATAGCTTTGCAGACAATAAGTACAACCGTTTCAGAGAGAAGAGCGGCCAATGTGACGATCTGGCTTTAAGTCGATTCGATAACAAATGTCGAACACGGACGGATTTCTCAGGCTTTTACTACATATGAACACTTTTCACATTCTCCCGTGCAACTCCTCTGCTAGTCCTCCGTTAATGAAGAATCTTAAGGTCCTAGCTCATGTCCAAGGCACCAAAGACAGCTAAATAGTCAATAATCGATACCTAAAACTTGAATTTTACTACTTCTTACTGGCTATTACATCAACTTGGAAGCTTCATCTGTGTTCTACTATGGTGCTTTTAGTGTCTCCACATACCGCAGCACGCGACATAGCTTTGCAGACGATAAGTACAACCGTTTCAGAGAGAAGAGCGACCAATGTGACGATCTGGCTTTAAGTCGATTCGATAACAAATTACGGAAACAGACGGATTTCTTTGGTTTTTACTACATATGAACACTTTTCACATTCTCCCGTGCAACTCGGCTGCTAGTCCTCCATTCATGCAGAATCATAAGGTCCTAGCTCATGTACAAGGTACCAAAGCCAGCTAAAAAGTCAATAATCAATACCTATAACTTGAATTGTACTACTTCTTACTGGCTATTACATCAACTTAGAAGCTTCATCTGTGTTCTACTATGGTGCTTTTAGTGTCACCGCATACAGCAGCGCTCGACATAGCTTTGCAGACAATAAGTACAACCGTTTCAGAGAGAAGAGCGGCCAATGTGACGATCTGGCTTTAAGTCGATTCGATAACAAATGTCGAACACGGACGGATTTCTCAGGCTTTTACTACATATGAACACTTTTCACATTCTCCCGTGCAACTTGTATGCTAGTCTCCCATTAATGAAGAATCTTAAGGTCCTAGCTCATGTCCAAGGCACCAAAGACAGCTAAAAAGTCAATAATCGATACCTAAAACTTGAATTTTACTACTTCTTACTGGCTATTACATCAACTTGGAAGCTTCATCTGTGTTCTACTATGGTGCTTTTAGTGTCTCCACATACCGCAGCACGCGACATAGCTTTGCAGACGATAAGTACAACCGTTTCAGAGAGAAGAACGGCCAATGTGACGATCTGGCTTTAAGTCGATTCGATAACAAATGACGAAAACGGACGGATTTCTCAGGTTTTTACTATATATGAACACTTTTCACATTCTTCCGTGCAACTTGTCTGTTAGTCGTCCTTTCATGCAGAATTTTAAGGTCCTAGCTCACGTCCAAGGCACCAAAGCCAGCTAAAAAGTCAATATTCAATACCTATAACTTGAATTGTACTTCTTCTTACTGGCTATTACATCAACTTAGAAGCTTCATGTGTGTTCTACTATGGTGCTTTTAGTGTCTCCGCATACCGCAGCACGCGACATAGCTTTGCAGACGATAAGTACAACCGTTTTAGGGAGTAGAGCGCCCAACGTGACGATCTGGCTTTAAGTCGATTCGATAACAAATGAGGAAAACGGACGGATTTCTCAGGTTTTTACTACATATGAACACTTTTCACATTCTCCCGTGCAACTGGGCTGCTAGTCCTCCTTTCATGCAGAATCATAAGGTCCTAGCACATGTCCAAGGTACCAAAGCCAGCTAAAAAGTCAATAATCGATACGTATAACTCGAATTGTACTACTTCTTACTGGCTATTACATCAACTTAGAAGCTTCATCTGTGTTCTACTATGGTGCTTTTAGTGTCTCCGCATACCGCAGCACTCGACATAGCTTTGCAGACAATAAGTGCAACCGTTTCAGAGAGAAGAGCGGCCAATGTGACGATCTGGTTTAAGTCGATTCGATAACAAATGTCGAACACGGACGGATTTCTCAGGCTTTTACTACATATGAACACTTTTCACATTCTCCCGTGCAACTCGGCAGCTAGTCCTCCATTAATGAAGAATCTTAAGGTCCTAGCTCATGTCCAAGGCACCAAAGCCAGCTAAAAAGTCAATAATCGATACCTGAAACTTGAATTATACTACTTCTTACTGGCTATTACATCAACTTGGCAGCTTCATCTGTGTCCTACTATGGGGCTTTTAGTGTCTCCACATACCGCAGCACGCGACATAGCTTTGCAGACGATACGTACAACCGTATCAGAGAGAAGAGCGGCCAATGTGACGATCTGGCTTTAAGTCGATTCCATAACAAATGGCGGAAACTGACAGATTTCTCAGGTTTTTACTACATGTGAACACTTTTCACATTCTCACGTGCAACTCGGCTGCTAGTCCTCCTTTCATGCAGAATCATAAGGTCCTAGCTCATGTCCAAGGTACCAAAGCCAGCTAAAAAGTCAATAATCGATACCTAAAACTTGAATTGTACTACTTCTTACTGGCTATTACATCAACTTAGAAGCTTCATCTGTGTTCTACTATGGTGCTTTTAGTGTCTCCGCATGCCGCAGCACTCGACATAGCTTTGCAGACGATAAGTACAACCGTTTCAGAGAGAAGAGCGGCCAATGTGACGATCTGGCTTTAAGTCGATTCGATAACAAATGTCGTCCACGGACGGATTTCTCTGGTTTTTACTACATATGAACACTTTTCACATTCTCCCGTGCAACACGGCTGCTAGTCCTCCTTTCATGCAGAATCTTAAGGTCCTAGCTCATGTCCAAGGCACCAAAGCCAGCTAAAAAGTCAATAATCAGTACCTAAAACTTGAATTCTACTACATCTTACTGACTATTACATCAACTTAGAAGCTTCATTTGTGTTCTACTATGGTGCTTTTAGTGTCTCCGCATACCGTAGCACGCGACATAGCTTTGCAGTCGATAAGTACAACCGTTTCAGAGAGAAGAGCGGCTAATGTGACGATCTGGCTTTAAGTCGATTCGATAACAATGACGATAACGAACGGATTTTTAACGTTTTTACTACATATGAACACTTTTCACATTCTCCCGTGCAACTCGGCTGCTAGTCCTCCTTTCATGCAGAATCTTAAGGTTCTAGCCATGTCCAAGGCACCAAAGCCAGCTAAAAAGTCAATAATCGATACCTAAAACTTGAATTATACTACTTCTTACTGGCTATTACATCAGCTTAGAAGCTTCATCTGTGTTCTACTATGGTGCTTTTAGTGTCTCCGCATACCGCAGCACGCGACATAGCTTTGCAGACGATAAGTACAACCGTTTCAGAGAGAAGAGCGGCCAATGTGACGATCTGGCTTTAAGTCGATTCCATAGCGAATGGCGGAAACGGACGGATTTCTCAGGTTTTTACTACATATGAACACTTTTCACAGTCTCCCGTGCAACTGGTCTGCTAGTCCTCCTTTCATGCAGAATCATAAGGTCCTAGCTCATGTCCAAGGTACCAAAGACAGCTAAAAAGTCAATAATCGATACCTATAACTTGAATTGTACTACTTCTTACTGGCTATTACATCAACTTGGAAGCTTCATCTGTGTTCTACTATGGTGCTTTTAGTGTCTCCGCATGCCGCAGCACTCGACATAGCTTTGCAGACGATAAGTACAACTGTTTCAGAGAGAAGAGCGGCCAATGTGACGATCTGGCTTTAAGTCGATTCGATAACAAATGTCGAACACGGACGGATTTCCCTGGTTTTTACTACATATGAACACTTTTCACATTCTCCCGTGCAACTCGGCTGTTAGTCCTACTTTCATGCAGAATCGTAAGGTCCTAGCTCATGTCCAAGGCACCAAAGCCAGCTAAAAAGTCAATAATCGATATCTAAAATTTCAATTGTACTACTTCTTACTAGCTATTACATCACCATAGAAGCTTCATCTGTGTTCTACTATGCTGCTTTAAGTGTCTCCGCATACTGCAGCACGCGACATAGCTTTGCAGACGATAAGTGCAACCGTTTCAGAGAAAAGAGCGCCCAATGTGACGATCAGGCTTTAAGTCGATTCGATAACAAACGACGAAATCGGAAGGATTTCTCAGGTTTTTACTACATATGAACACTTTTCACATTCTCCCGTGCAACTCGGCTGTTAGTCCTCCTTTCATGCAGATTCTTAAGGTCCTAGCTCATGTCCAAGGCACCAAAGCCAGCTAGAAAGTCAATAATCGATATCTAAAATTCAAATTGTACCACTTCTTACTAGCTATTACATCAACTTAGAAGCTTCATCTGTGTTCTACTATGGTGCTTTTAGTGTCTCCACATACCGCAGCACGCGACATAGCTTTGCAGAAGATATGTACTACCGTTTAGGAGAGAAGAGCGGCCAATGTGACGATCTGGCTTTCAGTCGATTCGATAACAAATGACGATAACGAACTTATTTCTCAGGTTTTTACTACATATGAACACTTTTCACATTCTCCCGTTCAACTCGGCTGCTAGTCCTCCTTTCATGCAGAATCTTAAGGTCCTAGCTCATGTTCAAGTCACCAAAGCAAGCTAAGAAGTCAATAATCGATACCTATAACATGAATTCTACTACTTGTTACTGGCTATTACATCAGCTTAGAAGCTTCATCTGTGTTCTACTATGGTGCTTTTAGTGTCTCCGCATACCGCAGCACGCGACATAGCTTTGCAGACGATAAGTACAACCGTTTCAGAGAGAAGAGCGTCCAATAAGACGATCTGGCCTTAAGTCGATTCGATAACAAATGGCGGAAACGGACGGATTTCTTAGGTTTTTACTACATATGAACACTTTTCACATTCTCCCGTGTAACTGGGCTGCTAGTCCTCCTTTCGTGCAGAATCATAAAGTCCTAGCTCATGTCCAAGGTACCAAAGCCAGCTGATAAGTCAATAATCGATACCTATAACTTGAATTGTGCTACTTCTTACTGGCTATTACATCAGCTTAGAAGCTTCATCTGTGTTCTACTATGGTGCTTTTAGTGTCTCCGCATACCGCAGCACGCGACATAGCTTTGCAGACGATAAGTACAACCGTTTCAGAGAGAAGAGCGGCCAATGTGACGATCTGGCCTTAAGTCGATTCGATAACAAATGGCGGAAACGGACGGATTTCTTAGGTTTTTACTACATATGAACACTTTTCACATTCTCCCGTGCAACTCGGCTGCTAGACCTGCTATCATGCAAAATCTTAAGTTCGTAGCTCATGCCCAAGGCACCAAAGAAGGGTAGAAAGTCAACAATCGATACCTAAAACTTGAATTGTACTACTTCTTACTGGCTATTACATCAACTTAGAAGCTTCATCTGTGTTCTACTATGGTGCTTTTAGTGTCTCCGCATGCCGCAGCACTCGACATAGCTTTGCAGACGATAAGTACAACCGTTTCAGAGAGAAGAGCGGCCAATGCGACGATCTTGCTTTAAGTCGATTCGATAACAAATGTCGAACACGGACGGATTTCTCTGGTTTTTACTACATATTAAAACTTTTCACATTCTCCCGTGCAACGCGGCTGCTAGTCCTCCTTTCATGCAGAATTTTAAGGTCCTAGCTCATGTCCAAGGCACCAAGGCCAGCTAAAAAGTCAATAATCAATACCTAAAACTTGAATTGTACTACTTCTTACTGACTATTACATCAACTTAGAAGCTTCATCTGTGTTCTACTATGGTGCTTTTAGTGTCTCCGCATACGGCAGCAGGCGACATAGCTTTGCAGTCGATTAGTACAACCGTTTCAGAGAGAAGAGCGGCCAATGTGACGATCTGGCTGTAAGTCAATTCGATAACAAATGACGAAGAAGGAAGGATTTCTCAGGTTTTTACTACATATGAACATTTTCCACATTCTCCAGTGCAACTCGGCTGCTAGTCCTCCCTTCATGCAGAATCTTAAGGTCCTAGCTCATGTTCAAGTCACCAAAGCCAGCTAAGAAGTCAATAATCGATACCTATTACATGAATTGTACTACTTCTTACTGGCTATTACATCAGCTTAGAAGCTTCATCTGTGTTCTACTATGGTGCTTTTAGTGTCTCCACATACCGCAGTACGCGACATAGCTTTGCAGACGATAAGTACAACCGTTTCAGAGAGAAGAGCGGCCAATGTGTCGATCTGGCTTTAAGACGATTCCATAACAAATGGCGGAAACGGACGGATTTCTCAGGTTTTTACTACATATGAACACTTTTCACATTCTCCCGTGCAACTGGGCTGCTAGTCCTCCTTTCATGCAGAATCATAAGGTCCTAGCTCATGTCCAAGGTACCAAAGCCAGCTAAAAAGTCAATAATCGATACCTATAACTTGAATTGTACTACTTCTTACTGAATATTACATCAACTTAGAAACTTCATCTGTGTTCTACTATGGGGCTTTTAGTGTCTCCGCATGCCGCAGCACTCAAAATAGCTTTGCAGACGATAAGTACAACCGTTTAAGAGAGAAGAGCGGCCAATGTGACGATCTGGCTTTAAGTCGATTCGATAACAAATGTCGAAAACGGACGGATTTCTCTGGTTTTTACTACATTTGAACACTTTTCACATTCTCCCTTGCAACTCGGCTGCTAGTCCTCCTTTCATGCACAATCTTAAGGTCCTAGCTCATGTCCAAGGCACCAAAGCCAGCTAAAAAGTCAATAATCAATACCTAAAACTTGAATTGTACTACTTCTTACTGAATATTACATCAACTTAGAAGCTTCATCTGTGTTCTACTATGGTGCTTTTAGTGTCTCCGCATGCCGCAGCACTCGACATAGCTTTGCAGACGATAAGTACAACCGTTTCAGAGAGAAGGGCGGCCAATGTGACGATCTGGCTTTAAGTCGATTCGATAACAATTGTCGAACACGAACGGATTTCTCTGGTTTTTACTACATATGAACACTTCTCACATTCTCCCGTGCAACTCGGCTGCTAGTCCTCCTTTCATGCAGAATCGTAAGGTCCTAGCTCATGTCCAAGGCACCAAAGCCAGCTAAAAAGTCAATAATCAATACCTAAAACTTGAATTGTACTACTTCTTACTGACTATTACATCAACTTAGAAGCTTCATCTGTGTTCTAATATGGTGCTTTTAGTGTCTCCGCATACGGCAGCACGCGACATAGCTTTGCAGTCGATTAGTACAACCGTTTCAGAGAGAAGAGCGGCTAATGTGACGATCTGGCTTTAAGTCGATTCGATAACAAATGACGATAACGAACGGATTTCTCAGGTTTTTACTACATATGAACACTTTTCACATTCTCCCGTGCAACTCGGCTGCTAGTCCTCCTTTCATGCAGAATCTTAAGGTCCTAGCCATGTCCAAGGCACCAAAGCCAGCTAAAAAGTCAATAATCGATACATAAAACTTGAATTATACTACTTCTTACTGGCTATTACATCAAATTAGAGGCTTCATCTGTGTTCTACTATGGTGCTTTTAGTGTCTCCGCATACCGCAGCCCGCGACATAGCTTTGCAGTCGATAAGTACAGCCGTTTCAGAGAGAAGAGCGGCCAATGTGACGATGTGGCTGTAAGTCAATTCGATAACAAATGACGAAAACGGAAGGATTTCTTCGGTTTTTACTACATATGAACATTTTCCACATTCTCCAGCGCAACTCGGCTGCTAGTCCTCCCTTCATGCAGAATCTTAAGGTCCTAGCTCATGTTCAAGTCACCAAAGCCAGCTAAGAAGTCAGTAATCGATACCTATAACATGAATTGTACTACATCTTACTGGCTATTACATCAGCTTAGAAGCTTCATCTGTGTTCTACTATGGTGCTTTTAGTGTCTCCGCATACCGCAGCACGCGACATATCTTTGCAGACGATAAGTACACAACCGTTTCAGAGAGAAGAGCGGCCAATGTGTCGATCTGGCTTTAAGTCGATTCCATAACAAATGGCGGAAACGGACGGATTTCTCAGGTTTTTACTACATATGAACACTTTTCACATTCTCACGTGCAACGCGACTGCTAGACCTCCTATCATGCAAAATCTTAAGTTCCTAGCTCAAGCCCAAGGCACCAAAGAAGGGTAAAAAGTCAACAATCGATACCTAAAACTTGAATTGTACTACTTCTTACTGGCTATTACATCATCTTCGAAGCTTCATCTGTGTACCACTATGGTGCTTTTAGTGTCTCCGCATGCCACTGCACTCGACATAGCTTTGCAGACGATAAGTACAACCGTTTCAGAGAGAAGAGCGGCCAATGTGACGATCTAGCTTTAAGTCGATTCGATAACAAATGACTAAAACGGATGGATTTTTCAGGTTCTTACTACATATGAAGACTTTTCGCATTCTCCCGTGCAACTCGGCTGCTAGTCCTCCTTTCATGCGGAATCTTAGGGCCCTAGCTCATGTTCAAGGCACCAAAGCCAGCTAAAAAGCCAATAATCGATACCTAAAACTTGAGTTGTACTACTTCTTACTGGCTATTACATCAACTTAGAAGCTTCATCTGTGTTCTACTATGGTGCTTTTAGTGTCTCCGCATACAGCAGCACGCGACATATCTTTGCAGACGATAAGTACACAACCGTTTCAGAGAGAAGAGCGTCCAATGTGTCGATCTGGCTTTAAGTCGATTCCATAACAAATGACTAAAACGGATGGATTTCTCAGGTTTTTACTACATATGAACACTTTTCACATTCTCCCGTGCAACTCGGCTGCTAGTCCTCCTTCCATGCAGAATCTTAAGGTCCTAGCTCATGTCCAAGGCACATAAGCCTGCTAAAAACTCAATAATCGATACTTAAAACTGGTATTGTGCTAATTCTTACTGGCTATTACATCATCTTAGAAGCTTCATCTGTGTTCTACTATGGTGCTTTTAGCGTCTCCGCATACCGCAGCACGCGACATAGCTTTCAGACGATAAGTACAACCGTTTCGGAGAGAAGAGCGGCCAATGTGACGATCTGGCTTTAAGTCGATTCGATAACAAATGACGAAAACGGACGGATTTCTCAGGTTTTTACTACGTATGAACACTTTTCACATTCTCCCGTGCAACTCGGCTGCTAGTCCTCCTTTCATGCAGAATCTTAAGGTCCTAGCTCATGTCCAAGGCACCAAAGCCAACTAAAAGTCAATAATCGATGCCTAAAACTTGAATTATACTACTTCTTACTGGCTATTACATCAAATTAGAGGCTTCATCTGTGTTCTACTATGGTGCTTTTAGTATCTCCGCATACCGCAGCCCGCGACATAGCTTTGCAGTCGATAAGTACAACAGTTTCAGAGAGAAGAGCGGCCAGTGTGACGATCTGGCTGTAAGTCAATTCGATAACAAATGACGAAGAAGGAAGGATTTCTCAGGTTTTTACTACATATGAACATTTTCCACATTCTCCAGTGCAACTCGGCTGCTAGTCCTCCCTTCATGCAGAATCTTAAGGTCCTAGCTCATGTTCAAGTCACCAAAGCCAGCTAAGAAGTCAATAATCGATACCTATAACATGAATTGTACTACTTCTTACTGGCTATTACATCAGCTTAGAAGCTTCATCTCTGTTCTACTATGGTGCTTTTAGTGTCTCCACATACCGCAGTACGCGACATAGCATTGCAGACGATAAAGACAACCGTTTCAGAGAGAAGAGCGGCCAATGTGTCGATCTGGCTCTAAGTCGATTCCATAACAAATGGCGGAAACGGACGGATTTCTCAGGTTTTTACTACATATGAACACTTTTCACATTCTCCCGTGCAACTGGGCTGCTAGTCCTCCTTTCTTGCAGAATCATAAGGTCCTAGCTCATGTCCAAGGTACCAAAGCCAGCTAAAAAGTCAATAATCGATACCTATAACTTGAATTGTACTACTTCTTACTGGATATTACATCAACTTAGAAACTTCATCTGTGTTCTACTATGGGGCTTTTAGTGTCTCCGCATGCCGCAGCACTCAAAATAGCTTTGCAGACGATAAGTACAACCGTTTCGGAGAGAAGAGCGGCCAATGTGACGATCTGGCTTTAAGTCGATTCGATAACAAATGACGAAAACGGACGGATTTCTCAGGTTTTTACTACATATGAACACTTTTCACATTCTCCCGTGCAACTCGGCTGCTAGTCCTCCTTTCATGCGGAATCTTAGGGCCCTAGCTCATGTTCAAGGCACCAAAGCCAGCTAAAAAGTCAATAATCGATACCTAAAACTTGAGTTGTACTACTTCTTACTGGCTATTACATCAACTTAGAAGCTTTATCTGTGTTCTACTATGGTGCTTTCAGTGTCTCCACATACCGCAGCACGTGACATAGCTTTGCAGACGATAAGTACAACCGTTTCAGAGAGAAGAGCGGCCAATGTGACGATCTGGCTTTAAGTCGATTCGATAACAAATGACTAAAACGGATGGATTTCTCAGGTTTTTACTACATATGAACACTTTTCACATTCTCCCGTGCAACTCGGCTGCTAGTCCTCCTTTCATGCAGAATCTTAAGGTCCTAGCTCATGTCCAAGGCACCAAAGCCTGCTAAAAACTCAATAATCGATACTTAAAACTGGTATTGTGCTAATTCTTACTGGCTATTACATCATCTTAGAAGCTTCATCTGTGTTCTACTATGGTGCTTTTAGCGTCTCCGCATACCGCAGCACGCGACATAGCTTTCAGACGATAAGTACAACCGTTTCGGAGAGAAGAGCGGCTAATGTGACGATCTGGCTTTAAGTCGATTCGATAACAAATGACGAAAACGGACGGATTTCTCAGGTTTTTACTACATATGAACACTTTTCACATTCTCCCGTGCAACTCGGCTGCTAGTCCTCCTTTCATGCAGAATCTTAAGGTCCTAGCTCATGTCCAAGGCACCAAAGCCAACTAAAAGTCAATAATCGATGCCTAAAACTTGAATTATACTACTTCTTACTGGCTATTACATCAAATTAGAGGCTTCATCTGTGTTCTACTATGGTGCTTTTAGTATCTCCGCATACCGCAGCCCGCGACATAGCTTTGCAGTCGATAAGTACAACAGTTTCAGAGAGAAGAGCGGCCAATGTGACGATCTGGCTGTAAGTCAATTCGATAACAAATGACGAAGAAGGAAGGATTTCTCAGGTTTTTACTACATATGAACATTTTCCACATTCTCCAGTGCAACTCGGCTGCTAGTCCTCCCTTCATGCAGAATCTTAAGGTCCTAGCTCATGTTCAAGTCACCAAAGCCAGCTAAGAAGTCAATAATCGATACCTATAACATGAATTGTACTACTTCTTACTGGCTATTACATCAGCTTAGAAGCTTCATCTGTGTTCTACTATGGTGCTTTTAGTGTCTCCACATACCGCAGTACGCGACATAGCATTGCAGACGATAAAGACAACCGTTTCAGAGAGAAGAGCGGCCAATGTGTCGATCTGGCTTTAAGTCGATTCCATAACAAATGGCGGAAACGGACGGATTTCTCAGGTTTTTACTACATTTGAACACTTTTCACATTCTCCCTTGCAACTCGGCTGCTAGTCCTCCTTTCATGCAGAATCTTAAGGTCCTAGCTCATGTCCAAGGCACCAAAGCCAGCTAAAAAGTCAATAATCAATACCTAAAACTTGAATTGTACTACTTCTTACTGAATATTACATCAACTTAGAAGCTTCATCTGTGTTCTACTATGGTGCTTTTAGTGTCTCCGCATGCCGCAGCACTCGACATAGCTTTGCAGACGATAAGTACAACCGTTTAAGAGAGAAGAGCGGCCAATGCGACGATCTGGCTTTAAGTCGATTCGATAACAAATGTCGAAAACGGACGGATTTCTCTGGTTTTTACTACATTTGAACACTTTTCACATTCTCCCTTGCAACTCGGCTGCTAGTCCTCCTTTCATGCAGAATCTTAAGGTCCTAGCTCATGTCCAAGGTACCAAAGCCAGCTAAAAAGTCAATAATCGATACCTATAACTTGAATTGTACTACTTCTTACTGGATATTACATCAACTTAGAAACTTCATCTGTGTTCTACTATGGGGCTTTTAGTGTCTCCGCATGCCGCAGCACTCAAAATAGCTTTGCAGACGATAAGTACAACCGTTTAAGAGAGAAGAGCGGCCAATGTGACGATCTGGCTTTAAGTCGATTCGATAACAAATGTCGAAAACGGACGGATTTCTCTGGTTTTTACTACATTTGAACACTTTTCACATTCTCCCTTGCAACTCGGCTGCTAGTCCTCCTTTCATGCAGAATCTTAAGGTCCTAGCTCATGTCCAAGGTACCAAAGCCAGCTAAAAAGTCAATAATCGATACCTATAACTTGAATTGTACTACTTCTTACTGGATATTACATCAACTTAGAAACTTCATCTGTGTTCTACTATGGGGCTTTTAGTGTCTCCGCATGCCGCAGCACTCGACATAGCTTTGCAGACGATAAGTACAACCGTTTCAGAGAGAAGGGCGGCCAATGTGACGATCTGGCTTTAAGTCGATTCGATAACAATTGTCGAACACGAACGGATTTCTCTGGTTTTTCCTACATATGAACACTTCTCACATTCTCCCGTGCAACTCGGCTGCTAGTCCTCCTTTCATGCAGAATCGTAAGGTCCTAGCTCATGTCCAAGGCACCAAAGCCAGCTAAAAAGTCAATAATCAATACCTAAAACATGAATTGTACTACTTCTTACTGACTATTACATCAACTTAGAAGCTTCATCTGTGTTCTAATATGGTGCTTTTAGTGTCTCCGCATACGGCAGCACGCGACATAGCTTTGCAGTCGATTAGTACAACCGTTTCAGAGAGAAGAGCGGCTAATGTGACGATCTGGCTTTAAGTCGATTCGATAACAAATGACGATAACGAACGGATTTTTTAGGTTTTTACTACATATGAACACTTTTCACATTCTCCCGTGCAACTCGGCTGCTAGTCCTCCTTTCATGCAGAATCTTAAGGTCCTAGCCATGTCCAAGGCACCAAAGCCAGCTAAAAAGTCAATAATCGATACATAAAACTTGAATTATACTACTTCTTACTGGCTATTACATCAAATTAGAGGCTTCATCTGTGTTCTACTATGGTGCTTTTAGTGTCTCCGCATACCGCAGCCCGCGACATAGCTTTGCAGTCGATAAGAACAACCGTTTCAGAGAGAAGAGCGGCCAATGTGACGATCTGGCTGTAAGTCAATTCGATAACAAATGACGAAAACGGAAGGATTTCTCAGGTTTTTACTACATATGAACATTTTCCACATTCTCCAGTGCAACTCGGCTGCTAGTCCTCCCTTCATGCAGAATCTTAAGGTCCTAGCTCATGTTCAAGTCACCAAAGCCAGCTAAGAAGTCTGTAATCGATACCTATAACATGAATTGTACTACTTCTTACTGGCTATTACATCAAATTAGAGGCTTCATCTGTGTTCTATTATGGTGCTTTTAGTGTCTCCGCATACCGCAGCCCGTGACATAGCTTTGCAGTCGATAAGTACAGCCGTTTCAGAGAGAAGAGCGGCCAATGTGACGATCTGGCTGTAAGTCAATTCGATAACAAATGACGAAAACGGAAGGATTTCTTCGGTTTTTACTACATATGAACATTTTCCACATTCTCCAGCGCAACTCGGCTGCTAGTCCTCCCTTCATGCAGAATCTTAAGGTCCTAGCTCATGTTCAAGTCACCAAAGCCAGCTAAGAAGTCAATAATCGATACCTATAACATGAATTGTACTACATCTTACTGGCTATTACATCAGCTTTGAAGCTTCATCTGTGTTCTACTATGGTGCTTTTAGTGTCTCCGCATACCGCAGCACGCGACATAGCTTTGCAGACGATAAGTACACAACCGTTTCAGAGAGAAGAGCGGCCAATGTGTCGATCTGGCTTTAAGTCGATTCCATAACAAATGGCGGAAACGGACGGATTTCTCAGGTTTTTACTACATATGAACACTTTTCACATTCTCACGTGCAACGCGGCTGCTAGACCTCCTATCATGCAAAATCTTAAGTTCCTAGCTCAAGCCCAAGGCACCAAAGAAGGGTAAAAAGTCAACAATCGATACCTAAAACTTGAATTGTACTACTTCTTACTGGCTATTACATCATCTTCGAAGCTTCATCTGTGTACCACTATGGTGCTTTTAGTGTCTCCGCATGCCGCTGCACTCGACATAGCTTTGCAGACGATAAGTACAACCGTTTCAGAGAGAAGAGCGGCCAATGTGACGATCTAGCTTTAAGTCGATTCGATAACAAATGACGAAAACGGACGGATTTCTCAGGTTTTTACTACATATGAACACTTTTCACATTCTCACGTGCAACGCGGCTGCTAGACCTCCTATCATGGAAAATCTTAAGTTCCTAACTCATGCCCAAGGCACCAAAGAAGGGTAAAAAGTCAACAATCGATACCTAAAACTCGAATTGTACTACTTCTTACTGGCTATTACATTATCTTAGAAGCTTCATCTGTGTACCACTATGGTGCTTTTAGTGTCTCCGCATACCGCAGCACGCGACATAGCTTTCAGACGATAAGTACAACCGTATCAGACAGAAGAGCGGCCAATGTGATGATTTGGCTGTAAGTCGATTCGATAACAAATGACGAAAACGGACTGATTTTTCAGGTTCTTACTACATATGAAGACTTTTCGCATTCTCCCGTGCAACTCGGCTGCTAGTCCTCCTTTCATGCGGAATCTTAGGGCCGTAGCTCATGTTCAAGGCACCAAAGCCAGCTAAAAAGTCAATAATCGATACCTAAAACTTGAGTTGTACTACTTCTTACTGGCTATTACATCAACTTAGAAGCTTTATCTGTGTTCTACTATGGTGCTTTCAGTGTCTCCACATACCGCAGCACGTGACATAGCTTTGCAGACGATAAGTACAACCGTTTCAGAGAGAAGAGCGGCCAATGTGACGATCTGGCTTTAAGTCGATTCGATAACAAATGACGAAAACGGATGGATTTCTCAGGTTTTTACTACATATGAACACTTTTCACATTCTCCCGTGCAACTCGGCTGCTAGTCCTCCTTTCATGCAGAATCTTAAGGTCCTAGCTCATGTCCAAGGCACCAAAGCCAACTAAAAGTCAATAATCGATGCCTAAAACTTGAATTGTACTACTTCTTACTGGCTATTACATCAACTTAGAAGCTTCATCCGTGTTCTACTATGGTATTTTTAGTGTCTCCGCATACCGCAGCCCGCGACATAGCTTTGCAGACGATAAGTACAACCGTTTCAGAGAGAAGGGCGGACAATGTGACGATCTGGCTTTAAGTAGATTCGATAACAAAAGACAAAAAAGTACGGATTTCTCGGGTTTCTACTACATATGAACACTTTTCACATTCTCCCGTGCAACTCGGCTGCTAGTCCTGCTTTCATGCAGAATCTTAAGGTCCTAGCTCAAGTCCAAAGCACCAAAGCCAGCTAAAATTCAATAATTGATACCTAAAATTGGAATTGTACTTCTTCTTACTGGCTATTACAACATCTTAGAAGCTTCATCTGTGTTCTACTATGGTGCTTTCAGTGTCTCCACATACCGCAGCACGTGACATAGATTTGCAGACGATAAGTACAACCGTTTCAGAGAGAAGAGCGGCCAATGTGACAATCTGGCTTTAAGTCAATTCCATAACAAATGACGAAAACGGACGGATTTCTCAGGTTTTTACTACATATGAACACTTTTCACATACTCCCGTGCAACTCGGCTGCTAGTCCTGCTTTCGTGCAGAATCTTAAGGTTCTAGCTCATGTCCAAGGCACCAAAGCCAGCTAAAAAGTCAATAATCGATGATTAAAACTTGAATTGTACTACTTCTTACTGGCTATTACATCAACTTAGAAGCTTCATCCGTGTTCTACTATGGTATTTTTAGTGTCCCCGCAAACAGGAGCACGCGACATAGCTTTGCAGACGATAAGTACAACCGTTTCAGAGAGAAGGGCGGACAATGTTACGATCTGTCTTCAAGTCGACTCGATGACAAAAGACGAAAACGGACGAATTTCTCAGGTTAATACTACATATTAACACTTTTCACATTCTCCCGTGCAACTCGGCCGCTAGTCCTCCTTTCATGCAGGATCTTAAGGTCCTAGCTCATGTCCAAGGCATCAAAGCCAGCTGAAAAGTCAATAATTGATACCTAAAACTTGAATTGTACTACTTCTTACTGGCTATTACAACATCTTAGAAGCTTCATCTGTGTTCTACTATGGTGCTTTCAGTGTCACCACATACCGCAGCACGTGACATAGATTTGCAGACGATAAGTACAACCGTTTCAGAGAGAATAGCGGAAAATGTGACGATCGGGCTTTAAGTCGATTCAATAACAAATGACAAAAACGGACGGATTTCTCAGGTTTTTACTACATATGAACACTTTTCACATTCTCCCGTGCAAGTCGGCTGCTAGTCCTCCTTTCATGCAGAATCTTAAGGTCCTAGCTCATGTCCAAGGCACCAAAGCCAGCTAAAAGTCAATAATCGATGCCTAAAACTTGAATTGTACTACTTCTTACTGGATAATACATCAACTTAGAAGCTTCATCCGTGTTCTACTATGGTATTTTTAGTGTCTCCGCATACCGCAGCACGCGACATAGCTTTGCAGACGATAAGTACAACCGTTTCAGAGAGAAGGGCGGACAGTGTGACGATCTGGCTTTAAGTCGATTCGATAACAAATGACGAAAACGGACGGATTTCTCGGGTTTTTAGTACATATGAACACTTTTCACATTCTCCCGTGCAACTCAGCTGCTAGTCCTCCTTTCATGCAGAATCTTAAGGTCCTAGCTCATGTCCAAGGCACCAAAGCCAGCTAAAAGGCAATAATCGATGATTAAAACTTGAATTGTACTACTTCTTGCTGGCTATTACATCAACTTAGAAGCTTCATCCGTTGTCTACTATGGTATTTTTAGTGTCTCGGCATACCGCAGCACGCGACATAGCTTTGCAGACGATAAGTACAACCGTTTCAGAGAGATGGGCGGACAATGTGACGATCTGGCTTTAAGTCGATTGGATAACAAATGACGAAAACGGACGGATATTTCGGGTTTTTACTACATATGAACACTTTTCACATTCTCCCGTGCAACTCGGCTGCTAGTCCTCCTTTCATGCAGAATCTTGAGGTCCTAGCTCATGTCCAAGGCACCAAAGCCAGCTAAAAAGTCAATAATCAATACCTAAAACTGGAATTGTACTACTTCTTACTGGATATTACATCAACTTAGAAGCTTTGTATGTGTTCTACTATGGTGCTTTTAGTGTCTCCACATACCGTAGCACGCGACATAGCTTTGCAGACGATAAGTACAACCGTTTCAGAGAGAAGAGTGACCAATGTCACGATCTGGCTTTAAGTCGATTCGATAACAAATGACAAAAAAGGACGGATTTCTCGGGTTTCTACTACATATGAACACTTTTCACATTCTCCCGTGCAACTCGGCTGCTAGTCCTGCTTTCATGCAGAATCTTAAGGTCCTAGCTCATGTCCAAGGCACCAAAGCCAGCTAAAATTCAATAATTGATACCTAAAATTGGAATTGTACTTCTTCTTACTGGCTATTACAACATCTTAGAAGCTTCATCTGTGTTCTACTATGGTGCTTTCAGTGTTTCCACATACCGCAGCACGTGACATAGATTTGCAGACGATAAGTACAACCGTTTCAGAGAGAAGAGCGGCCAATGTGACAATCCGGCTTTAAGTCAATTTCATAACAAGTGACGAAAACGGACGGATTTCTCAGGTTTTTACTACATATGAACACTTTTTACATACTCCCGTGCAACTCGGCTGCTAGTCCTGCTTTCGTGCAGAATCTTAAGGTCCTAGCTCATGTCCAAGGCACCAAAGCCAGCTAAAATTCAATAATTGATACCTAAAATTGGAATTGTACTACTTCTTACTGGCTATTACAACATCTTAGAAGCTTCATCTGTGTTCTACTATGGTGCTTTCAGTGTCTCCACATACCGCAGCACGTGACATAGATTTGCAGACGATAAGTACAACCGTTTCAGAGAGAATAGCGGCCAATGTGACGATCGGGCTTTAAGTCGATTCAATAACAAATGACAAAAACGGACGGATTTCTCAGGTTTTTACTACATATGAACACTTTTCACATTCTCCCGTGCAACTCGGCTGCTAGTCCTCCTTTCATGCAGAATCTTAAGGTCCTAGCTCATGTCCAAGGCACCAAGGGCAGCTAAAAAGTCAATAATCGATGATTAAAACTTGAATTGTACTACATTTACTGGCTATTACATCAACGTAGAAGCTTCATCCGTGTTCTACTATGGTTTTTTTAGTGTCTCCGCATACCGCAGCACGCGACATAGCTTTGCAGACGATAAGTACAACCGTTTCAGAGAGAAGGGCGGACAATGTGACGATCTGGCTTTAAGTCGATTCGATAACAAATGACGATAACGAACGGATTTCTTAGGTTTTTACTACATATTAACACTTTTCACATTCTCCCGTGCAACTCGGCTGCAAGTTCTCCTTTCACGCAGAATCTTAAGGTCCAAGCTCTTGTCCAAGGCACCAAAGCCAGCTAAAAAGTCAATAATCGATAACTAAAACTTGAATTTTACTAATTCTTACTGGCTATTACATCAACTTAGAAGCTTCATCTGTGTTCTACTATGGTGCTTTTAGTGTCACCGCATACCGCAGCACGCGACATAGCTTTGCAGACTATACGTACAACCGTTTCAGAAAGAAGAGCGGCCAATGTGACGATCTGGCTTTAAGTCGATTCGATAACAAATGACGAAAACGGACGGATTTCTCAGGTTTTTACTACATATGAACACTTTTCACATTCTCCCGTGCAACTCAGCTGCTAGTCCTCCTTTCATGCAGAATCTTAAGGTCCTAGCTCATGTCCAAGGCACGAAAGCCAGCTAAAAGTCAATAATCGATACCTAAAAGTGGAATTGTACTATTTCTTACTGGCTATTACATCAACTTAGAAGCTTCATCCGTGTTCTACTATGGTATTTTTAGTGTCTCGGCATACCGCAGCACGCGACATAGCTTTGCAGACGTAAGTACAACCGTTTCAGAGAGAAGGGCGGACAATCTTACGATATGTCTTCAAGTCCACTCGATAACAAAAGACGAAAACGGACGGATTTCTCAGGTTAATACTACATATTAACACTTTTCACATTCTCCCGTGCAACTCGGCTGCTAGTCCCCCTTTCATGCAGAATCTTAAGGTCCTAGCTCATGTCCAAGGCACCAAAGCCAGCTAAAAAGTCAATAATTGATACCTAAAATTGGAATTGTACTACTTCTTACTGGCTATTACATCAACTTAGAAGCTTCATCCGTGTTCTACTATGGTATTTTTAGTGTCTCCGCATACCGCAGCACGCGACATAGCTTTGCAGACGATAAGTACAACCGATTCAGAGAGAAGAGCGGCCAATGTGACAATCTGGCTTTAAGTCAATTCCATAACAAATGACGATAACGAACGGATTTCTCAGATTTTTACTACATATGAACACTTTTCACATTCTCCCGTGCAACTCGGCTGCAAGTCCGCCTTTCATGCTGAATCTTAAGGTCCTAGCTCATGTCCAAGGCACCAAAGCCAGCTAAAAAGTCAATAATCGATACCTAAAACTTGAATTGTACTACTTCTTACTGGCTATTACATCATCTTAGAAGCTTCATCTGTGTTCTACTATGGTGCTTTTAGCGTCTCTGCATACCGCAGCACGCGACATAGCTTTCAGACGATAAGTACAACCGTTTCGGAGAGAAGAGCCTCCAATGTGACGATCTGGCTTTAAGTCGATTCGATAACAAATGACAAAAAAGGACGGATTTCTCAGGTTTTTACTACATATGAACACTTTTCACATTCTCCCGTGCAACTCGGCTGCTAGTCCTCCTTTCATGCAAAATCTTAAGGTCCTAGCTCATGTCCAAGGCACCAAAGCCAGCTAAAAGTCAATAATCGATGCTTAAAACTTGAATTGTACTACTTCTTACTGGCTATTACATCAACTTAGAAGCTTCATCCGTGTTCTACTATGGTATTTTTAGTGTCTCCGCATACCGCAGCACGCGACATAGCTTTGCAGACGATAAGTACAACCGATTCAGAGAGAAGAGCGGCCAATGTGACAATCTGGCTTTAAGTCAATTCCATAACAAATGACGATAACGATCGGATTTCTCAGGTTTTTAGTACATATGAACCCTTTTCACATTCTCCCGTGCAACTCGGCTGCAAGTCCGCCTTTCATGCTGAATCTTAAGGTCCTAGCTCATGTCCAAGGCACCAAAGCAAGCTAAAAAGTCAATAATCGATACCTAAAACATGAATTGTACTACTTCTTACTGGCTATTACATCATCTTAGAAGCTTCATCTGTGTTCTACTATGGTTCTTTTAGCGTCTCCTCATACCGCAGCACGCAACATAGCTTTCAGACGATAAGTACAACCGTTTCGGAGAGAAGAGCGGGCAATGTGACGATCTGGCTTTAAGTCGATTCGATAACAAATGACGAAAACGGACGGATTTCTCAGGTTTTTACTACATATGAACACTTTTCACATTCTCCCGTGCAACTCGGCTGCTAGTCCTCCTTTCATGCAGAATCTTAAGGTCCTAGCTCATGTCCAAGGCACGAAAGCCAGCTAAAAGTCAATAATCGATACCTAAAAGTGGAATTGTACCAATTCTTACTGGCTATTACATCAACTTAGAAGCTTCATCCGTGTTCTACTATGGTATTTTTAGTGTCTCGGCATACCGCAGCACGCGACATAGCTTTCAGACGATAAGTACAACCGTTTCAGAGAGAAGAGCGGCCAATGTGACGATCTGGCTTTAAGTCGATTCAATAACAAATGACAAAAACGGACGGATTTCTCAGGTTTTTACTGCATATGAAAACTTTTCAGATTCTCCCGTGCAACTCGGCTGCTAGTCCTCCTTTCATGCAGAATCTTAAGGTCCTACCTCATGTCCAAGGCACCAAAGCCAGCTAAAAGTCAATAATCGATGATTAAAACTTGAATTGTACTACTTCTTACTGGCTATTACATCAACTTAGAAGCTTCATCCGTGTTCTACTATGGTATTTTTAGTGTCCCCGCATACAGGAGCACGCGACATAGCTTTGCAGACGATAAGTACAACCGTTTCAGAGAGAAGGGCGGACATTTTTACGATCTGTCTTCAAGTCGACTCGATGACAAAAGACGAAAACTGACGGATTTCTCAGGTTAATACTACATATTAACACTTTTCACATTCTCCCGTGCAACTCGGCTGCTAGTCCTCCTTTCATGCAGGATCTTAAGGTCCTAGCTCATGTCCAAGGCACCAAAGCCAGCTAAAAGTCAATAATCGATGCCTAAAACTGGAATTGTACTACTTCTTACTGGCTATTACATCAACTTAGAAGCTTTGTATGTGTTCTACTATGGTGCTTTTAGTGTCTCCACATACCGCAGCGCGCGACATAGCTTTGCAGACGATAAGTACAACCGTTTCAGAGAGAAGAGTGACCAATGTCACGATCTGGCTTTAAGTCGATTCGATAACAAAAGACGAAAACGGACGGATTTCTCAGGTTAATACTACATAATAACACATTTCACATTCTCCCGTGCAACTCGGCAGCTAGTCCTCCTTTCAAGCAGAATCTTAAGGTCCTAGCTCTTATCCAAGGCACCATAGCCAACTAAAAAGTCAATAATCGATACCTAAAACTTGAAATTTGCTACTTCTTACTGGCTATTACATCAACTTAGAAGCTTCATCTGTGTTCTATTATGGTGCTTTTAGTGTCACCGCATACCGCAGCACGCGACATAGCTTTGCATACTATAAGTACAACCGTTTCAGAAAGAAGAGCGGCCAATGTGACGATCTGGCTTTAAGTCGATTCGATAACAAATGACGAAAACGGACGGATTTCTCAGGTTTTTACTACATATGAACACTTTTCACATTCTCCCGTGCAACTCGGCTGCTAGTCCTCCTTTCATGCACAATCTTAAGGTCCTAGCTCATGTCCAAGGCACCAAAGCCAGCTAAAAGTCAATAATCGATAGTTAAAACTGGTATTGTACTAATTCTTACTGGCTATTACATCAACTTAGAAGCTTCATCCGTGTTCTACTATGGTATTTTTAGTGTCTCGGCATACCGCAGCACGCGACATAGCTTTCAGACGATAAGTACAACCGTTTCAGAGAGAAGAGCGGCCAATGTGACGATCTGGCTTTAAGACGATTCAATAACAAATGACAAAAACGGACGGATTTCTTAGGTTTTTACTGCATATGAACACTTTTCACATTCTCCCGTGCAACTCGGCTGCTAGTCCTCCTTTCATGCAGGATCTTAAGGTCCTAGCTCATGTCCAAGGCACCAAAGCCAGCTAAAAGTCAATAATCGATGATTAAAACTTGAATTGTACTACTTCTTACTGGCTATTACATCAACTTAGAAGCTTCATCTGTGTCCTACTATGGTGATTGTAGTGTCTCCGCATACCGCAGGACGCGACATAGCTTTGCAGACGATAAGTACAACCGTTTCAGAGAGAAGAGCGGTCAATGTGACGATCTGGCTTTAAGTCGATTCGATAACAAAAGACGAAAACGGACGGATTTCTCAGGTTAATACTACATATGCGCACTTTTCACGTTCTCCCATGCAACGTTTCTGCTAGTCTCCTTCTCATGCAGATTCTTAGGGTCCTAGCTCATGTCCAAGGCACCAAAGCCAGCAAAAAAGTCAATAATCGATAACTAAAACTTGAACTGTACTACTTCTTACTGGCTATTACCTCAACTAAGAAGCTTCATCTGAGTCCTACTATGGTGATTTTAGTGTCTCCACATACCGCAGCACGCGACATAGCTTTGCAGACGATAAGTACAACCGTTTCAGGGAGAAGAGCGGCCAATGTGACGATCTGGCTTTAAGACCATACGATAACCAATGACGAAAACGTACTGATTTCTCGGGTTTTTACTACATATGAACACTTTTCACATTCTCCCGTGCAACTCGGCTACTAGTCCTCCTTTCATGCAGAATCTTAAGGTCCTAGCTAGTGTCCAAGGCACCAAAGCCAGCTAAAAAGTCAATAATCGATATCTAAAATTTCAATTGTACTACTTCGTACTAGCTATTACATCAACTTAGAAGTTTCATCTGTGTTCTACCATGGTGCTTTTAGTGTTTCCACATACCGCAGCACGCGACATAGCTTAGCAGACGATAAGTACAACCGTTTCAGAGAGAAGAGTGGCCAATGTCACGATCTGGCTTTAATTCGAGTCGATAACAAATGACGAAAACGGAAGTATTTCTCAGGGTTTTACTACATTTGAACACTTTTCACATTCTCCCGTGCAACTCGGCTGGTACTCCTCCTTTAATGCAGAATGTTAAGGTCCTAGCTCATGTCCAAGGCACCAAAGCCAGCTAAAAAGTCAATAATCGATACCTAAAACTTGAATTGTACTACCTCTTGCTGGCTATTACTTTAACTTAGAAGCTTCATCTGTGTTCTACTATGGTGCGTTTAGTGTCTCCGAATACCGCAGCACGCGACATAGCTTTGCAGACGATAAGAACAACCGATTCAGAGAGAAGAGCGGCCAATGTGACGATCTGGCTTTAAGTCAATTCCATAACAAATGACGAAAACGTACGGATATCTCAGTTTAATACTACACATTAACACTTTTCACATTCTCCCCTGCAATTCGGCTGCTAGTCCTCCTTTCATGCAGAATCTTAAGGTCCTAGCTCATGTCCAAGGCACCAAAGCCAGCTTAAAAGTCAATAATCGATACCTAAAACTTGAATTGTACTACTTCTTACTGGCTATTACATCAACTAAGAAGCTTCATCTGTGTCCTACTATGGTGATTTTAGTGTCTCCACATACCGCAGCACGCGACATAGCTTTCCAGACGATCAGTACAACCGTTTCAGAGAGAAGAGCGGCCAATGTGACGATATGGCTTGAAGTCGATTCGATAACAAATGACGATAACGAACGGATTTCTCAGGTTTTTACTACATACGAATACTTTTCACATTCCCCGTGTATCTCGGCTGCTAGTCCTCCTTACATGCAGAATCTTAAGGTCCTAGCTCACGTCCAAGGCACCAAAGCCAGCCAAAAAGTCAATAATCGATACCTAAATCTTGAATTGTACTACTTCTTACTGGCTATTAAATCATCTTAGAAGCTTCATCTGTGTTCTACTAAGGTGCTTTTAGTGTCTCCGAACACCGCAGCACGCGACATAGCTTTGCAGACGATAAGTACAACCGATTCAGAGAGAAGAGCGGCCAATGTGACGATCTGGCTTTAAGTCAATTCCATAACAAATGACGAAAACGGACGGATTTCTCAGGTTTTTACTACATATGAACTCCTTCCACATTCTCCCCTGCAAGTCGACTGGTAGTCCTCCTTTCATGCAGAATCTTAAGGGCCTAGCTCATGTCCAAGGCACCAAAGCCAGCTAAAAAATAATCGATGCCCAAATCTTGAATTGTACTACTTCTTACTGGCTATTACATCAACTTAGAAGCTTCATCTGTGTTCTACTATGGTTATTTTAGTATCTTCGCATACCGCAGCGCGCGACATAGCTTTGCAGACGATAAGTACAACCGTTTCAGAGAGAAGAGCGGCCAATGTGACGATCCGGCTTTAAGTCGATTCGAAAACAAAAGACGAAAATGGAAGGAATTCTCAGGTTTTTACTACATATGAAAACTTTTCGCATCTTCCCGTGCAGCTCGACTGCTAGTCCTCCTTTCATGCAGATTCTTAAGGTCCTAGCTCATGTCCAAGGCACCAAAGCCAGCTAAAAGTCGATAGTCGATGCCCAAATCTTGAATTGTACTACTTCTTACTGGCTATTACTTCAACTTAGAAGCTTCACCTGTGTTCTACTATGGTTATTTTAGTGTCTCCGCATACCGCAGCACGCGACATAGCTTTGCAGACGATAAGTACAACCGTTTCAGAGAGAAGAGCGTCCAATGTAACGATCCGGCTTTAAGTCGATTCGATAACAAATGACGAAAATGGACGGAATTCTCAAGTTTTTACTACATATGAAAACTTTTCACATCCTCCCATGCAGCTCGGCTGCTAGTCATCCTTTCATGCAGAATCTTAATGTCCTAGCTCATGTCCAAGGCACCGAAGCCAGCTAAAAAGTCAATAATCGATACCTAAAACTTGAGTTGTACTACTTCTTACTGGCTATTACATCAACTTAGAAGCTTCATCTGTGGTCTACTATGGTGCTTTTAGTGTCTCCACATACCGCAGCACTCGACATAGCTTTGCAGACGATATGTACAACCGTTTCAGAGATAAGAGCGGCCAATGTGACGATCTGGCTTTAAGACGATTCGATAACCAATGACGAAAACGTACGGATTTCTCGGGTTTTTACTACATATGAACACTTTTCACATTCTCCCGTGCAATTCGGCTGCTAGTCCTCCTTTCATGCAGAATCTTAAAGTCCTAGCTCATGTCCAAGGCACCAAAGCCAGCTAAAATGTCAATAATCGATATCTAAAATTTCAATTGTACTACTTCTAACTAGCTATTACATCAACTTAGAAGCTTCATCTGTGTTCTACTATGCTGCTTTTAGTGTCTCCGCATACTGCAGCACGCGACATAGCTTTGCAGACGATAAGTGCAACCGTTTCAGAGAGAAAAGCGCCCAATGTGACGATCAGGCTTTAAGTCGATTCGATAACAAACGACGAAAACGGACGGATTTCTCAGGTTTTTACTACATATGAACACTTTTCACATTCTCGCGTGCAACTCGGCTGCTAGTACTGCTTTCATGCAGAATCTTAAGGTCCTAGCTCATGTCCAAGGCACCAAAGCCAGCTAAAAAGTCAATAGTCGATACCTAAAACTGGAATTGTACTACTTCTTACTGGCTATTACATCAACTTAGAAGTTTCATCTGTGTTCTACTATGGTGCTTTTAGTGTCTCAACATACCGCAGCACGCGACATAGCTTAGCAGACGATAAGTACAACAGTTTCAGAGAGAAGAGTGGCCAATGTCACGATCTGGCTTTAAGTCGATTCGATAACAAATGACGATAACGAACGGATTTCTCAGGTTTTTACTACATATGAACACTTTTCACATTCTCCCGTGCAACTCGGCTGCTAGTCCTCTTTTCATGCAGAATCTTAAGGTCCTAGCTCAAGTTCAATGCACCAAAGCCAGCTAAAAAGTCAATAATCGATACCTAAAACTTGAATTTTACTACTTCTTACTGGCTATTACATCAACTTAGAAGCTTCATCTGTGTTCTACTGTGGTGCTTTTAGTGTCTCCGCATACCGCAACACGCGACATAGCTTTGCAGACTATAAGTACAACCGTTTCAGAGAGAAGAGCGGCCCATGTGACGATCTGGCTTTAAGTTGAATCGATAACAAATGACGAGAACGGACGTATTTCTCAGGGTTTTACTACATATGAACTCTTTTCACATTCTCCCGTGCAACTAGGCTGCTACTCCTCCTTACATGCAGAATCTTAAGGTCCTAGCTCATGTCCAAGGCACCAAAGCCAGCTAAAAAGTCAATAATCGATGTCTAAAATTCCAATTGTAGTACTTCATACTAGCTATTACATCAACTTAGAAGCTTCATCTGTGTTCTACTATGGTGCTTTTAGTGTCTCCGCATACCGCAGCACGCGACATAGCTTTGCAGACGATAAGTACAACCGTTTCAGAGAGAAGAGCGGCCAATGTCACGATCCGGTTTTAAGTCGATTCGATAACAAATGACGGAAATGGACGGATTTCTCAGGTTTCTACTACATATGAAAACTTTTCACATCCTCCCGTGCAACTTGGCTGCTAGTCCTCCTTTCATGCAAAATCTTAAGGTCCTAGCTCATGTCCAAGGCACCAAAGCCAGCTAAAAAGTCAATAATCGATACCTAAAACTTGAATTGTACTACCTCTTACTAGCTATTACATCAACTTAGAAGCTTCATCTGTGTTCTACTATGGTGCTTTTAGTGTCTCCACATACCGTAGCACGCGACATAGCTTTGCAGACGATAAGTACAACCGTTTCAGAGAGAAGAGCAGCCAATGTGACGATCTGGTTTTAAGACGAATCGATAACCAATGACGAAAACGTACGGATTTCTCACGTTTTTACTACAATCGAACACTTTTCACATTCTCCCGTACAACTCGGCTGCTAGTCCTTCTTTCATGCAGAATCTTAAGGTCCTAGCTCATGTCCAAGGCACCAAAGCCAGCTAAAAAGTCAATAATCGATACCTAAAACTTGAATTGTACTACATCTTACTGGCTATTACATCAACTTAGAAGCTTCATCTGTGTTCTACTATGGTGCTTTTAGTGTCTCTGGATACCGGAGCACGCGACATAGCTTTGCAGACTATAAGTACAACCGTTTCAGAGAGAAGAGCGGCAAATGTGACGATCTGTCTTTAAGTCGATTCGATAACAACTGACGAAAACAGACGTATTTCTCAGGTTTTTACTACATATGAACACTTTTCACATTCTCCCGTGAAACTCGGCTGCTAGTCCTCCTTTCATGCCGAATCTTAAGGTCCTAGCTCATGTCCAAGGCACCAAAGCCAGCTAAAAAGTCAATAATCGATATCTAAAATTTCAGTTGTATTACTTCTTTCTAGCTATTACATCAACATAGAAGCTTCATCTGTGTTCTACTATGCTGCTTTTAGTGTCTCCGCATACTGCAGTACGCGACATAGCTTTGCAGACGATAAGTACAACCGATTCAGAGAGAAGAGCGCCCAATGTGACGATCAGGCTTTAAGTCGATTCGATAACAAACGACGAAAACGGACGGATTTCTCAGGTTTTTACTACATATGAACACTTTTCACATTCTGCCGTGCAACTCAGCTGCTAGCCCTCCTTTCATGCAGAATCTTAAGGTCCTAGCTCATGTCCAAGGCACCAAAGCCAGCTAATAAGTCAATAATCGATACCTAAAACTGGTATTGTACTAATTCCTACTGGCTATTACATCATCTTAGAACCTTCATCTGTGTTCTACTATGGTGCTTTTAGTGTCTCCGCAAACCGCAGCACGCGACATAGTTTTCAGACGACAAGTACAACCGTTTCAGAGAGAAGAGCGGCCAATGTGACGATCTGGCTTTAAGTCCATTCGATAACAAATGACGAAAACGGACGGGTTTCTCAGATTTTTACTACATATGAACACTTTTCACATTCTCTCGTGCAACTCGGCTGCTAGTCCTCCTTTCATGCAGATTCTTAAGGTCCTAGCTCATGTCCAAGGCACCAAAGCCAGATAAAAAGTCAATAATCGATACATAAAACTTGAATTGTACTACCTCTTACTGGCTATTACATCAACTTAGAAGCTTCATCCGTGTTCTGCTATGGTGCTTTTAGTGTCTCCACATACCGCAGCACTCGACATAGCTTTGCAGACGATAAGTACAACCGTTTCAGAGAGAAGAGCGGCCAATGTGACGATCTGGCCATAAGACAATTCGATAACCAATGACGAAAACGGACGGATTTCTCAGGTTAATACTACATATTAACACATTTAACATTCTCCCATGCAATTTTTCTGCTAGTCCTCCTCTCATGCAGATTCGTAAGGTCCTAGCTCATGTCCAAGGCACCAAAGCCAGCTAAAAAGTCAATAATCGATACCTAAAACTTGAATTGTACCATTTCTTACTGGCTATTACATCAACTTAGAAGCTTCATCTGTGTCCTACTATGTTGATTTTAGTGTCTCCGCATACCACAGCATGCGACATAGCTTTGCAGACCAAAAGTGCAATCGTTTCAGAGAGAAGAGCGGCCAATGTGACGATCTGGCTTTAAGTCGATTCGATAAGAAATGACGAAAACGGACGGATTTCTCAGGTTTTTACTACATATGAACACTTTTCACATTCTCCCGTGCAGCTCGGTTGCTAGTCCTCCTTTCATGCCGAATCTTAAGGTCCTAGCTCATGTCCAAGGCACCAAAGCCAGCTAAAAAGTCAATAATCGATACCTAAAACTTGAGTTGTACTACTACTTACTGGCTATTACATCAACTTAGAAGCTTCATCTGTGTTCCACTATGGTGCTTTTAGTGTCTCCACATACCGCAGCACGAGACATAGCTTTGCAGACGATAAGTACAACCGTTTCAGAGAGAAGAGCGGCCAATGTCACGATCTGGCTTTAGGTCGATTCGATAACAAATGACGAAAACGGAAGGATTTCTCAGGTTTTTACTACATATAAACACTTTTCATATTCTTCCAGGCAAGTCAGCTGCTAGTCCTCCTTTCGTGCAGAATCTAAAGGTCCTAGCTCATGTGCAAGGCACGAAAGCCAGCTAAAAAGTCAATAATCGATACCTAAAACTTGAATTGTACTACCTCTTACTGGCTATTACATCAACTTAGAAGCTTCATCTGTGTTCTACTATGGTGCTTTTAGTGTCTCCACATACCGCAGCACTCGACCTAGCTTTGCAGACGATAAGTACAACCGTTTCAGAGAGAAGAGCGGCCAATGTGACGACCTGGCTTTAAGACGATTCAATAACCAATGACGAAAACGTACGGATTTCTTGGGTTTTACTACATATGAACACTTTTCACATTCTCCCGTGCAACTCGGCTGCTAGTCCTCCTTTCATGCAGAATCTTAAGGTCCTAGCTCATGTCCAAGGCACCAAAGCCAGCTAAAAAGTCAATAATCGATATCTGAAATTTCAATTGTACTACTTCTTACTAGCTATTACATCAACTTAGAAGCTTCATCTGTGTTCTACTATGCTGCTTTTAATGTCTCCGCATACTGCAGCACGCGACATAGCTTTGCAGACGATAAGTGCAACCGTTTCATAGAGAAGGGCGCCCAATGTGACGATCAGGCTTTAAGTCGATTCGATAACAAACGACGAAAACGGACGGATTTCTCAGGTTTTTACTACATATGAACACTTTTCACATTCTCCCGTTCAAATCAGCTGCTAGCCCTCCTTTCATGCAGAATCTTAAGGTCCTAGCTCATGTGCAAGGCTCCAAAGCCAGCTAAAAAGTCAATAATCGGTACCTAAAACTGGTATTGTACTAATTCTTACTGGCTATTACATCATCTTAGAAGCTTCATCTGTGTTCTACTATGGTGCTTTTAGTGTCTCCGCAAACCGCAGCACGCGACATAGCTTTCAGACGATAAGTACAACCGTTTCAGAGAGAAGAGCGGCCAATGTGATGATCTGGCTTTAAGTCGATTCGATAACAAGTGACGAAAACGGACGGGTTTCTCAGGTTTTTACTACATATGAACACTTTTCACATTCTCCCGTGCAACTCGGCTGCTAGTCCTCCTTTCATGCAGATTCATAAGGTATTAGCACATGTCCAAGGCACCAAAGCCAGCTAAAAAGTCAATAATCGATATTTAAAATTTAAATTGTACTACTTCTTACTAGCTATTACATCAACTTAGAAGCTTCATCTGTGTTCTACTATGGTGCTTTTAGTGTCTCCACATACCGCAGCACGCGACATCGCTTTGCAGACGATAAGTACAACCGTTTCAGAGAGAAGAGCTTCCAATGTGACGATCTGGCTTTAAGTCGATTCGATAACAAATGACGAAAACGGACGGATTTCTCATGTTTTTACTACATATGAACACTTTTCACATTCTCCCGTGCAACTCGGCTGCTAGTCCTCCTTTCATACAGAATCTTAAGGTCCTAGCTGATGTCCAAGGCACCAAAGCCAGCTAAAAGTCAATAATCGATGCCAAAAACTTTAATTGTACTACTTCTTACTGGCTATTACATCAACTTAGAAGCTTCATCCGTGTTCTACTATCGTATTTTTAGTGTCTCCGCATACCGCAGCACACGACATAGCTTTGCAGACGATAAGTACAACCGTTTCAGAGAGAAGGGCGGACAATGTACAACCGTTTCAGAGAGAAGAGCGGCCAATGTCACGATCTGGCTTTAGGTCGATTCGATAACAAATGACGAAAACGGAACGATTTCTCAGGTTTTTACTACATATGAACACTTTTCATATTCTCCCAGGCAAGTCAGCTGCTAGTCCTCCTTTCATGCAGAATCTTAAGGTCCTAGCTCATGTCCAAGGCACCAAAGCCAGCTAAAAAGTCAATAATCGATATCTAAAATTTCAATTGTACTACTTCTTACTAGCTATTACATCAACTTAGAAGCTTCATCTGTGTTCTACTATGCTGCTTTTAGTGTCTCCGCATACTGCAGCAGGCGACATAGCTTTGCAGACGATAAGTGCAACCGTTTCAGAGAGAAGAGCGCCCAATGTAACGAGCAGGCTTTAAGTCGATTTGATAACAAACGACGAAAACGGACGGATTTCTCAGGTTTTTACTTCATATGAACACTTTTCACATTCTCCGGTGCATCTCGGCTGGTATTCCTCCTTTCATGCAGAATCTTAAGGTCCTAGCTCATGTCCAAGGCACCAAAGCCAGCTAAAAAGTCAATAATCGATACCTAAAACTTGAATTGTACTACCTCTTACTGGCTATTACATCAACTTAGAAGCTTCATCTGTGTTCTACTATGGTGCTTGAAGTGTCTCCACATACCGCAGCACTCGACATAGCTTTGCAGACGATAAGTACAGCCGTTTCAGAGAGAAGAGCGGCCAATGTGACGATATGGCTTTAAGTCGATTCGATAACAAATGACGAAAACGGTCGGATTTCTCAGGTTTTTACTACATATGAACACTTTTCACATTCTCCCGTGCAACTCGGCTGCTAGTCCTCCTTTCATGCAGATTCGTAAGGTCCTAGCTCATGTCGAAGGCACCAAAGCCAGCTAAAAAGTCAATAATCGATATCTAAAATTTCAATTGTACTACTTCTTACTAGCTATTACATCAACTTAGAAGCTTCATCTGTGTTCTACTATGCTGCTTTTAATGTCTCCGCATACTGCAGCACGCGACATAGCTTTGCAGACGATAAGTACAACCGTTTCAGAGAGAAGAGCGGCCAATGTGACGATCCGGCTTTAAGTCGATTCGATAACAAATGACGAAAATGGACGGATTTTTCAGGTTTTTACTACATATGAACACTTTTCACATCCTCCCGTGCAGCTCGGCTGCTAGTCCTCCTTTCATGCAGAATCTTAAGGTCCTAGCTCATGTCCAAGGCACCAAAGCCAGCTAAAAAGTCAATAATCGATACCTAAAACTTGAGTTGTACTACTTCTTACTGGCTATTACATCAACTTAGAAGCTTCATCTGTGTTCCACTATGGTGCTTTTAGTGTCTCCACGTACCGCAGCACGAGACATAGCTTTGCAGACGATAAGTACAACCGTTTCAGAGAGAAGAGCGGCTAATGTCACGATCTGGCTTTAGGTCGATTCGATAACAAATGACGAAAACGGAACGATTTCTCAGGTTTTTACTACATATGAACACTTTTCATATTCTCCCAGGCAAGTCAGCTGCTAGTCCTCCTTTCATGCAGAATCTTAAGGTCCTAGCTCATGTCCAAGGCACCAAAGCCAGCTAAAAAGTCAATAATCGATATCTAAAATTTCAATTGTACTACTTCTAACTAGCTATTACATCAACTTAGAAGCTTCATCTGTGTTCTACTAATTCTTACTGGCTATTACATCATCTTAGAAGCTTCATCTGTGTTCTACTATGGTGCTTTTAGTGTCTCCGCAAACCGCAGCACGCGACATAGTTTTCAGATGATAAGTACAACCGTTTCAGAGAGAAGAGCGGCCAACGTGACGATCTGGCTTTAAGTCGATTCGATAACAAAAGACGAAAACGGACGGATTTCTCAGGTTAATACTACATATGAACACTTTTCACATTCTCCCGTGCAACTCGGCTGCTAGTCCTCCTTTCATGCAGATTCTTAAGGTCCTAACTCATGTCCAAGGCACCAGAGCCAGCTAAAAAGTCAATAATCGATATCTAAAATTTAAATTGTACTACTTCTTACTAGCTATTACATCAACTTAGAAGCTTCATCTGTGTTCTACTATGGTGCTTTTAGTGTCTCCACATACCGCAGCACGCGACATAGCTTTGCAGACGATATGTACAACCGTTTCAGAGAGAAGGGTGGACAATGTGACGATCTGGCTTTAAGTCGATTCGATAACAAAAGACGAAAACGGACGGATTTCTCAGGTTAATACCACATAATAACACATTTCACATTCTCCCATGCAACTTTTCTGCTAGTATTCCTCTCATGCAGATTCGTAAGGTCCTAGATCATCTCCAAGGCACCAAAGCCAGCTAAAAAGTCAATAATCGATACCTAAAACTTGAATTGTACCACTTCTTACTGGCTATTACATCAACTTAGAAGCTTCATCTGTGTCCTACTATGGTGATTTTAGTGTCTCCGCATACCACAGCATGCGACATAGCTTTGCAGACGATAAGTACAACCGTTTCAGAGAGAAGAGCGGCCAATGTGACGATCTGGGTTCAAGTCGATTCGATAACAAATGACGAAAACGGACGGATTTCTCAGGTTTTTACTACATATGAACACTTTTCACATTCTCCCGTGCAACTCGGCTGCTAGTCCTCCTTTCATACAGGAATCTTAAGGTCCTAGCTCATGTCCAAGGCACCATAGCCAGCTAAAAAGTCAATAATCGATGCCCAAATCTTGAATTGTAGTACTTCTTACTGGCTATTAGATCAACTTAGAAGCTTCATCTGTGTTCTACTATGGTTTTTTAGTGTCTCCGCATACCACAGCACGTGACTTGGCTTTGCAGACGATAAGTACAACCGTTTCAGAGAGATGAGCGGCCAATGTCACGATCTGGCTTTAGGTCGATTCGATAACAAATGACGAAAACGGAAGGGTTTCTCAGGTTTTTACTACATATGAACACTTTTCATATTCTCCCAGGCAAGTCAGCTGCTAGTCCTCCTTTCATGCAGAATCTTAAGGTCCTAGCTCATGTCCAAGGCACCAAAGCCAGATAAAAAGTCAATAATCGATACATAAAACTTGAATTGTACTACCTCTTACTGGCTATTACATCAACTTAGAAGCTACATCCGTGTTCTACTATGGTGCTTTTAGTGTCTCCACATACCGCAGCACTCGACATAGCTTTGCAGACGATAAGTACAACCGTTTCAGAGAGAAGAGCGGCCAATGTGACGATCTGGCCATAAGACGATTCCATAACCAATTACGAAAACGGACGGATTTCTCAGGTTAATACTACATATTAACACATTTCACATTCTCCCGTGCAACTTTTCTGCTAGTCCTCCTCTCATGCAGATTCGTAAGGTCCTAGCTCATGTCCAAGGCACCAAAGCCAGCTAAAAAGTCAATAATCGATACCTAAAACTTGATTTGTACCACTTCTTACTGGCTATTACATCAACTTAGAAGCTTCATCTGTGTCCTACTATGGTGATTTTAGTGTCTCCGCATACCACAGCATGCGACATAGCTTTGCAGACGATAAGTACAACCGTTTCAGAGAGAAGAGCGGCCAATGTGACGAACTGGCTTTAAGTCGATTCGATAACAAATGACGAAACAGGACGGATTTCTCAGGTTTTTACTACATATGAACACTTTTCACATTCTCCCGTGCAGCTCGGCTGCTAGTCTTCCTTTCATGCCGAATCTTAAGGTCCTAGCTCATGTCCAAGGCACCAAAGCCAACTAAAAAGTCAATAATCGATACCTAAAACTTGAGTTGTACTACTTCTTACTGGCTATTACATCAACTTAGAAGCTTCATCTGTGTTCCACTATGGTGCTTTTAGTGTCTCCACATACCGCAGCACGAGACATAGCTTTGCAGACGATAAGTACAACCGTTTCAGAGAGAAGAGCGGCCAATGTCACGATCTGGCTTTAGGTCGAATCGATAACAAATGACGAAAACGGAAGGATTTCTCAGGTTTTTACTACATATAAACACTTTTCATATTCTCCCAGGCAAGTCAGCTGCTAGTCCTCCTTTCGTGCAGAATCTTAAGGTCCTAGCTCATGTCCAAGGCACGGAAGCCAGCTAAAAAGTCAATAATCGATACCTAAAACTTGAATTGTACTACCTCTTACTGGCTATTACATCAACTTAGAAGCTTCATCTGTGTTCTACTATGGTGCTTTTAGTGTCTCCACATACCGCAGCACACGACCTAGCTTTGCAGACGATAAGTACAACCGTTTCAGAGAGAAGAGCGGCCAATGTGACGACCTGGCTTTAAGACGATTCGATAACCAATGACGAAAACGTACCGATTTCTTGGGTTTTTACTACATATGAACACTTTTCACATTCTCCCGTGCAACTCGGCTGCAAGTCCTCCTTTCATGCAGAATCTTAAGGTCCTAGCTCATGTCCAAGGCACCATAGCCAGCTAAAAAGTCAATAATCGATATGTAAAATTTCAATTGTACAACTTCTTACTAGCTATTACATCAACTTAGAAGCTTCATCTGTGTTCTACTATGCTGCTTTTAGTGTCTCCGCATTGTGCAGCACGCGACATAGCTTTGCAGACGATAAGTGCAACCGTTTCAGAGAGAAGGGCGCCCAATGTGACGATCAGGCTTTAAGTCGATTCGATAACAAACGACGAAAACGGACGGATTTCTCAGGTTTTTACTACATATGAACACTTTTCACATTGTCCCGTGCAACTCAGCTGCTAGCCCTCCTTTCATGCAGAATCTTAAGGTCCTAGCTCATGTGCAAGGCTCCAAAGCCAGCTAAAAAGTCAATAATCCATACCTAAAACTGGTATTGTACTAATTCTTACTGGCTATTACATCATCTTAGAAGCTTCATCTGTGTTCTACTATGGTGCTTTTAGTGTCTCCGCAAACCGCAGCACGCGACATAGCTTTGCAGACGATAAGTACAACCGTTTCAGAGAGAAGAGCGGCCAATGTCACGATCTGGCTTTAGGTCGATTCGATAACAAAAGACGAAAACGGATGGATTTCTCAGGTTAATACTACATATGAGCACATTTCACATTCTCCCTTGCAACTTTTCTGCTAGTCTCCCTCTCATGCAGATTCTTAGGGTCCTAGGTCATGTCCAAGGCACCAAAGCCAGCTAAAAAGTCAATAATCGATACCTAAAACTTGAATTGTACTACTTCTTACTGGCTATTACATCAACTTAGAAGCTTCATCTGTGTCCTACTATGGTGCTTTTAGTGTCTCCACATACCGCAGCACGCGACATAGCTTTGCAGACGATAAGTACAACCGTTTCAGAGAGAAGAGCGGCCAATGTGACGATCTGGCTTGAAGTCGATTCGATAATATATGACCATAACGAACGGATTTCTCAGGTTTTTACTACATATGAACACTTTTCACATTCTCCTGTGCATCTCGGCTGCTATTCCTCCTTTCATGCAGAATCTTAAGGTCCTAGCTCATGTCCAAGGCACCAAAAGCCAGCTAAAAAGTCAATAATCGATACCTAAAACTTGAATTGTACTACCTCTTACTGGCTATACATCAACTTAGAAGGTTCATCTGTGTTCTACTATGGTGCTTGAAGTGTCTCCACATACCGCAGCACTCGACATAGCTTTGCAGACGATAAGTACAACCGTTTCAGAGAGAAGAGCGGCCAATGTGACGATCTGGCTTTAAGTCGATTCGATAACAAATGACGAAAACGGTCGGATTTCTCAGGTTTTTACTACATATGAACACTTTTCACATTCTCCCGTGCAACTCGGCTGCTAGTCCTCCTTTCATGCAGATTCATATGGTCCTAGCTCATGTCCAAGGCACCAAAGTCGGCTAAAAAGTCAATAATCGATACCTAAAACTTGAATTGTTCTACTTCTTACTGGCTATTACATCAACTTAGAAGCTTCATCTGTGTCCTACTATGGTGCTTTTAGTGTCTCCACATACCGCAGCACGCGACATAGCTTTGCAGACGATAAGTACAACCGTTTCAGAGAGAAGAGCGGCCAATGTGACGATCTGGCTTGAAGTCGATTCGATAATATATGACCATAACGAACGGATTTCTCAGGTTTTTACTACATATGAACACTTTTCACATTCTCCTGTGCAACTCGGCTGCTATTCCTCCTTTCATGCAGAATCTTAAGGTCCTAGCTCATGTCCAAGGCACCAAAGCCAGCTAAAAAGTCAATAATCGATACCTAAAACTTGAATTGTACTACCTCTTACTGGCTATTACATCAACTTAGAAGCTTCATCTGTGTTCTACTATGCTGCTTTTAGTGTCTCCGCATTCTGCAGCACGCGACATAGCTTTGCAGACGATAAGTGCAACCGTTTCAGAGAGAAGGGCGCCCAATGTGACGATCAGGCTTTAAGTCGATTCGATAACAAACGACGAAAACGGACGGATTTCTCAGGTTTTTACTACATATGAACACTTTTCACATTCTCCCGTGCAACTCAGCTGCTAGCCCTCCTTTCATGCAGAATCTTAAGGTCCTAGCTCATGTGCAAGGCTCCAAAGCCAGCTAAAAAGTCAATAATCGATACCTAAAACTGGTATTGTACTAATTCTTACTGGCTATTACGTCAACTTAGAATCTTCATCTGTGTTCTACTATGGTGATTTTAATGTCTGCGCATACCGCAGCACGCGACATAGCTTTCAGACGATAAGTACAGCAGTTTCAGGGAGAAGGGCGGACAATGTTACGATCTGGCCTTTAGTCGACTCGATAACAAAAGACGAAAACGGACGGATTTCTCATGTTAATACTACATATGAGCACATTTCACATTCTCCCGTGCAACTTTTCTGCTAGTCTCCCTTTCATGCAGATTCTTAGGGTCCTAGCTCATGTCCAAGGCACCAAAGCCAGCTAAAAAGTCAATAATCGATAACTAAAACTTGAATTGTACTATTTCTTACTGGCTATTACATCAACTTAGAAGCTTCATCTGTGTCCTACTATGGTGATTTTAGTGTCTCCACATACCGCAGCACGCGACATAGCTTTGCAGACTATAAGTACAACCGTTTCAGAGAGTAGAGCGGCAAATGTGACGATCTGGCTTTAAGTCGATTCGATAACAAATGACAAAAACGGACGGATTTCTCGGGGTTTTAGTACGTATGAACACTTTTCACATTCTCACGTGCAACGCGGCTGTTAGTCCTCCTTTCATGCAGAATCTTAAGGGCCTAGCTCATGTTCAAGGCACCAAAGCCAGCTAAAAAGTCTATAATCGATACCTAAAACTTGGTTTGTACTACTTCTTACTGGCTATTACATCAACTTAGAATCTTCATCTGTGTTCTACTATGGTGCTTTTAGTGTCTCCGCATACCGCAGCACGCGACATAGCTTTGCAGACGATAAGTACAACCGTTTCAGAGAGGAGAGCGGCCAATGTGACGATCTGGCTTTAAGTCGATTCGTTAACAAATGACGATGGCGAACGGATCTAACAGGTTTTTACTACATATGAACACTTTTCACAATCTCCCGTGCAACTTGGCTGCTAGTCCTCCTTTCATGCAGAATCTTAAGGTCCTAGCTCATGTTCAAGGCACCAAAGCCATCTACAAAGTAAATAATCGATACCTAAAACTTGAATTGTACTACTTCTTACTGGCTATTACATCAACTTAGAAGCTTCATCTGTGTTCTACTATGGTGCTTTAAGTGTCTCCGCATACCACAGCACGCGACATAGCATTGCAGACGATAAGTACAACAGCGTCAGAGGGAAGAGCGGCCAATGTGACGATCTGGCTTTAAGTCGATTCCATAACAAATGACGAAAAGGGACGGATTTCTCAGGTTTTTACTACATATGAACACTTTTCACATACTCCCGTGCAACGCGGCTGCTAGTACTCCTTTCATGCAGAATCTTAAGCTCCTAGCTAATGTCCAAGGCACCAAAGCCATCTAAATAGTCAATAATCGATACCTAAAACTTTAACTGTACTACTTCTTACTAGCTATTACATCAACTTAGAAGCTTCATCTGTGTTCTACTATGGTGCTTTTAGTGTCTCCGTATACCGCAGCACGCGACATAGCTTTCAGACGATAAGTACAACCGTTTCAGAGAGAAGAGCGGCCAATGTCACGATCCGGTTTTAAGTCGATTCGATTACAAATTACGAAAATGGACGGATTTCTCAGGTTTTTACTACATATGAAAACTTTTCACATCCTCCCGTGCAACTCGGCTGCTAGTCCTCCTTTCATGCAGCATCTTAAGGTCCTAGCTTATGTCCAAGGCACCAAATCCAGCTAAAAAGTCAATAATCGATACCTAAAACTTGAATTGTTCTACCTCTTACTAGCTATTACATCAACTTAGAAGCTTCATCTGTGTTCTACTATGGTGCTTTTAGTGTCTCCACATACCGCGGCACGCGACATAGCTTTGCAGACGATAAGTACAACCGTTTCAGAGAGAAGAGCGGCCAATGTGACGATCTGGCTTTAAGACGAATCGATAACCAATGACGAAAACGTATGGATTTCTCAGGTTTTTACTACATATGAACACTTTTCACATTCTCCCGTACAACTCGGCTGCTAGTCCTTCTTTCATGCAGAATCTTAAGGTCCTAGCTCATGTCGAAGGCACCAAAGCCAGCTACAAAGTCAATAATCGATACCTAAAACTTGAATTTTACTACTTCTTACTGGCTATTACATCAACTTAGAAGCTTCATCTGTGTTCTACTATGGTGCATTTAGTGGCTCTGCATACCGCAGCACGCGACGTAGCTTTGCAGACGATAAGTACAACCGTTTCAGAGAGGAGAGCGGCCAATGTGACGATCTGGCTTTAAGTCGATTCGTTAACAAATGACGAAAAAGGACGGATTTCTCAGGTTTTTACTACATATGAACACTTTTTACATTCTCCCGTGCAATTCGGCTGCTAGTCCTCCTTTCATGCAGAATCTTAAGGTCCTAGCTCATGTCCAAGGCACCAAAGCCAGCTAAAAAGTCAATAATCTATACCTAAAACTTGAGTTGTACTAATTCTTACTGGCTATTACATCATCTTAGAAGCTTCATCTGTGTTCTACTATGGTGCTTTTAGTGTCTCCGCATACCGCAGCACGCGACATAGCTTTCAGACGATAAGTACAACCGTTTCAGATAGAAGAGCGGCCAATGTGATGATCTGGCTTTAAGTCGAATCGATAACAAATGACGAAAACGGACGGATTTCTCAGGTTTTTACTACATATGAACACTTTTCACATTCTCCCGTGCAACTCGGCTGCTAGTCCTCCTTTCATGCAGAATCTTATGGTCCTAGCTCATGTCCAAGGCACCAAAGCCAGCAAAAAAGTCAATAATCGATACCTAAAACTTGAGTTGTACTACTTCTTACTGGCTGTTACATCATCTTAGAAGCTTCATCTGTGTTCTACTATGGTGCTTTTAGTGTCTCCGCATACCGCAGCACGCGACATAGCTTTGCAGACGATAAGTACAACCGTTTCAGAGAGAAGAGCGGCCAATGTGGCGATCTGGCTTTAAGTCGATTCGATAACAAATGAAGAAAACGGACGGATTTCTCAGGTTTTTACTACATATGAACACTTTTCACATTCTCCCGTGCAATTCGGCTGCTAGTCCTCCTTTCATGCAGAATCTTAATGTCCTAGGTCATGTCCAAGGCACCAAAGCCAGCTAAAAAGTCAATAATCGATACCTAAAACTGGTATTGTACTAATTCTTACTGGCTATTACATCATCTTAGAAGCTTCATCTGTGTTCTACTATTGTGCTTTTAGTGTCTCCGCATACCGCAGCACGCGACATAGCTTTGCAGACGATAAGTACAACCGTTTCAGAGAGAAGAGCGGCCAATGTGACGATCTGCCTTTAAGTCGATTCGATAACAAATGACGAAAACGGACGGATTTCTCAGGTTTTTACTACATATGAACACTTTTCACATTCTCCCGTGCAATTCGGCTGCTAGTCCTCCTTTCATGCAGAATCTTAAGGTCCTAGCTCATGTCCAAGACACCAAAGCCAGCTAAAAAGTCAATAATCGATACCTAAAACTTGAGTTGTACTAATTCTTACTGGCTATTACATCATCTTAGAAGCTTCATCTGTGTTCTGCTATGGTGCTTTTAGTGTCTCCGCATACCGCAGCACGCGACATAGCTTTCAGACAATAAGTACAACCGTTTCAGTGAGAAGAGCGGCCAATGTGATGATCTGGCTTTAAGTCGATTCGATAACAAATGACGAAAACGGACGGATTTCTCAGGTTTTTACTACATATGAACACTTTTCACATTCTCCCGTGCAACTCGGCTGCTAGTCCTCCTTTCATGCAGAGTCTTATGGTCCTAGCTCATGTCCAAGGCACCAAAGCCAGCTAAAAAGTCAATAATCGATACCTAAAACTTGAGTTGTACTACTTCTTACTGGATATTACATCAACTTAGGAGCTTCATCTGTGTTCTGCTATGGTGCTTTTAAAGTCTCCACATACCGCAGCACTGCGACACAGCTTTGCAGACGATAAGTACAACCGTTTCAGAGAGAAGAGCGGCCAATGTGACGATCTGGCTTGAAGTCGATTCGATAAGATATGACCATAACGAACGGATTTCTCAGGTTTTTACTACATATGAACACTTTTCACATTCTCCTGTGCATCTCGGCTGCTATTCCTCCTTTCATGCAGAATCTTAAGGTCCTAGCTCATGTCCAAGGCACCAAAGCCAGCTAAAAAGTCAATAATCGATACCTAAAACTTGAATTGTACTACCTCTTACTGGCTATACATCAACTTAGAAGGTTCATCTGTGTTCTACTATGGTGCTTGAAGTGTCTCCACATACCGCAGCACTCGACATAGCTTTGCAGACGATAAGTACAACCGTTTCAGAGAGAAGAGCGGCCAATGTGACGATCTGGCTTTAAGTCGATTCGATAACAAATGACGAAAACGGTCGGATTTCTCAGGTTTTTACTACATATGAACACTTTTCACATTCTCCCGTGCAACTCGGCTGCTAGTCCTCCTTTCATGCAGATTCATATGGTCCTAGCTCATGTCCAAGGCACCAAAGTCGGCTAAAAAGTCAATAATCGATACCTAAAACTTGAATTGTTCTACTTCTTACTGGCTATTACATCAACTTAGAAGCTTCATCTGTGTCCTACTATGGTGCTTTTAGTGTCTCCACATACCGCAGCACGCGACATAGCTTTGCAGACGATAAGTACAACCGTTTCAGAGAGAAGAGCGGCCAATGTGACGATCTGGCTTTAAGTCGATTCGATAACAAACGACGAAAACGGACGGATTTCTCAGGTTTTTACTTCATATGAACACTTTTCACATTCTCCCGTGCAACTCAGCTGCTAGCCCTCCTTTCATGCAGAATCTTAAGGTCCTAGCTCATGTGCAAGGCTCCAAAGCCAGCTAAAAAGTCAATAATCGATACCTAAAACTGGTATTGTACTAATTCTTACTGGCTATTACGTCAACTTAGAATCTTCATCTGTGTTCTACTATGGTGCTTTTAGTGTCTCCGCATACCGCAGCACGCGACATAGCTTTCAGACGATAAGTACAACCGTTTCAGAGAGAAGAGCGGCCAATGTCACGATCCGGTTTTAAGTCGATTCGATTACAAATTACGAAAATGGACGGATTTCTCAGGTTTTTACTACATATGAAAACTTTTCACATCCTCCCGTGCAACTCGGCTGCTAGTCCTCCTTTCATGCAGCATCTTAAGGTCCTAGCTCATGTTCAAGGCACCAAAGCCATCTACAAAGTAAATAATCGATACCTAAAACTTGAATTGTACTACTTCTTACTGGCTATTACATCAACTTAGAAGCTTCATCTGTGTTCTACTATGGTGCTTTAAGTGTCTCCGCATACCACAGCACGCGACATAGCATTGCAGACGATAAGTACAACAGCGTCAGAGGGAAGAGCGGCCAATGTGACGATCTGGCTTTAAGTCGATTCCATAACAAATGACGAAAAGGGACGGATTTCTCAGGTTTTTACTACATATGAACACTTTTCACATACTCCCGTGCAACGCGGCTGCTAGTACTCCTTTCATGCAGAATCTTATGCTCCTAGCTAATGTCCAAGGCACCAAAGCCATCTAAATAGTCAATAATCGATACCTAAAACTTTAACTGTACTACTTCTTACTAGCTATTACATCAACTTAGAAGCTTCATCTGTGTTCTACTATGGTGCTTTTAGTGTCTCCGTATACCGCAGCACGCGACATAGCTTTCAGACGATAAGTACAACCGTTTCAGAGAGAAGAGCGGCCAATGTCACGATCCGGTTTTAAGTCGATTCGATTACAAATTACGAAAATGGACGGATTTCTCAGGTTTTTACTACATATGAAAACTTTTCACATCCTCCCTTGCAACTCGGCTGCTAGTCCTCCTTTCATGCAGCATCTTAAGGACCTAGCTCATGTCCAAGGCACCAAATCCAGCTAAAAAGTCAATAATCGATACCTAAAACTTGAATTGTTCTACCTCTTACTAGCCATTACATCAACTTAGAAGCTTCATCTGTGTTCTACTATGGTGCTTTTAGTGTCTCCACATACCGCGGCACGCGACATAGCTTTGCAGACGATAAGTACAACCGTTTCAGAGAGAAGAGCGGCCAATGTGACGATCTGGCTTTAAGACGAATCGATAACCAATGACGAAAACGTATGGATTTCTCAGGTTTTTACTACATATGAACACTTTTCACATTCTCCCGTACAACTCGGCTGCTAGTCCTTCTTTCATGCAGAATCTTAAGGTCCTAGCTCATGTCGAAGGCACCAAAGCCAGCTACAAAGTCAATAATCGATACCTAAAACTTGAATTTTACTACTTCTTACTGGCTATTACATCAACTTAGAAGCTTCATCTGTGTTCTACTATGGTGCATTTAGTGTCTCTGCATACCGCAGCACGCGACGTAGCTTTGGAGACGATAAGTACAACCGTTTCAGAGAGGAGAGCGGCCAATGTGACGATCTGGCTTTAAGTCGATTCGTTAACAAATGACGAAAACGGACGGATTTCTCAGGTTTTTACTACATATGAACACTTTTTACATTCTCCCGTGCAATTCGGCTGCTAGTCCTCCTTTCATGCAGAATCTTAAGGTTCTAGCTCATGTCCAAGGCACCAAAGCCAGCTAAAAAGTCAATAATCGATACCTAAAACTTGAGTTGTACTAATTCTTACTGGCTATTACATCATCTTAGAAGCTTCATCTGTGTTCTACTATGGTGCTTTTAGTGTCTCCGCATACCGCAGCACGCGACATAGCTTTCAGACGATAAGTACAACCGTTTCAGATAGAAGAGCGGCCAATGTGATGATCTGGCTTTAAGTCGAATCGATAACAAATGACGAAAACGGACGGATTTCTCAGGTTTTTACTACATATGAACACTTTTCACATTCTCCCGTGCAACTCGGCTGCTAGTCCTCCTTTCATGCAGAATCTTATGGTCCTAGCTCATGTCCAAGGCACCAAAGCCAGCAAAAAAGTCAATAATCGATACCTAAAACTTGAGTTGTACTACTTCTTACTGGCTGTTACATCATCTTAGAAGCTTCATCTGTGTTGTACTATGGTGCTTTTAGTGTCTCCGCATACCGCAGCACGCGACATAGCTTTGCAGACGATAAGTACAACCGTTTCAGAGAGAAGAGCGGCCAATGTGGCGATCTGGCTTTAAGTCGATTCGATAACAAATGACGAAAACGGACGGATTTCTCAGGTTTTTACTACATATGAACACTTTTCACATTCTCCCGTGCAATTCGGCTGCTAGTCCTCCTTTCATGCAGAATCTTAATGTCCTAGGTCATGTCCAAGGCACCAAAGCCAGCTAAAAAGTCAATAATCGATACCTAAAACTGGTATTGTACTAATTCTTACTGGCTATTACATCATCTTAGAAGCTTCATCTGTGTTCTACTATTGTGCTTTTAGTGTCTCCGCATACCGCAGCACGCGACATAGCTTTGCAGACGATAAGTACAACCGTTTCAGAGAGAAGAGCGGCCAATGTGACGATCTGCCTTTAAGTCGATTCGATAACAAATGACGAAAACGGACGGATTTCTCAGGTTTTTACTACATATGAACACTTTTCACATTCTCCCGTGCAATTCGGCTGCTAGTCCTCCTTTCATGCAGAATCTTAAGGTCCTAGCTCATGTCCAAGACACCAAAGCCAGCTAAAAAGTCAATAATCGATACCTAAAACTTGAGTTGTACTAATTCTTACTGGCTATTACATCATCTTAGAAGCTTCATCTGTGTTCTGCTATGGTGCTTTTAGTGTCTCCGCATACCGCAGCACGCGACATAGCTTTCAGGCAATAAGTACAACCGTTTCAGTGAGAAGAGCGCCCAATGTGATGATATGGCTTTAAGTCGATTCGATAACAAATGACGAAAACGGACGGATTTCTCAGGTTTTTACTACATATGAACACTTTTCACATTCTCCCGTGCAACTCGGCTGCTAGTCCTCCTTTCATGCAGAGTCTTATGGTCCTAGCTCATGTCCAAGGCACCAAAGCCAGCTAAAAAGTCAATAATCGATACCTAAAACTTGAGTTGTACTACTTCTTACTGGCTATTACATCAACTTAGGAGCTTCATCTGTGTTCTGCTATGGTGCTTTTAAAGTCTCCACATACCGCAGCACTGCGACACAGCTTTGCAGACGATAAGTACAACCGTTTCAGAGAGAAGAGCGGCAAATGTGACGATCTGGCTTTAAGTCGATTCGATAACAAATGACGAAAACGGACGGATTTCACAGGTTTTTACTACATATGAACACTTTTCACATTCTACCGTGCAACTCGGCTGCTAGTCCTCCTTTCATGCAGAATCTTAAGGTCCTAGCTCATGTCCAAGGCACCAAAGTCAGCTAAAAAGTCAATAATCGATATCTAAAATTTCAATTGTACTACTTCTTACTAGCTATGACATCAACATAGAAGCTTCATCTGTGTTCTAGTATGGTGCTTTTAGTGTCTCCACATACCGCAGCACGCGACATAGCTTTGCAGACGATATGTACAACCGTTTCAGAGAGAAGAGATGCCAATGTGACGATCTGGCTTTAAGTCGATTCCATAAAAAATGACGAAAACGGACGGATTTCTCAGGTTTTTACTACATATGAACACATTTCACAATCTCCCGTGCAATTCGGCTGCTAGTCCTCCTTTCATGCAGAATCTTAAGGTCCTAGCTCATGTGCAAGGCACCAAAGCCAGCTAAACACTTAATAATCGATACCTAAAACTGGTATTGTACTAATTCTTACTGGCTATTACATCATCTTAGAAGCTTCATCTGTGTTCTACTATGGTGCTTTTAGTGTCTCCGCATACCGCAGCACGCGACATAGCTTTGCAGACGATAAGTACAACCATTTCAGAGAGAAGAGCGGCCAATGTGACGATCTGGCTTTAAGTCGATTCGATAACAAATGACGAATACGGACGGATTTCCCAGGTTTTTACTACATATGAACACTTTTCACATTCTCCCGTGCAATTCGGCTGCTAGTCCTCCTTTCATGCAGAATCTTAAGGTCCTAGCTCATGTCCAAGGCACCAAAGCCAGCTAAAAAGTCAATAATCGATACCTAAAACTTGAGTTGTACTAATTCTTACTGGCTAATACATCATCTTAGAAGCTTCATCTGTGTTCTGCTATGGTGCTTTTAGTGTCTCCGCATACTGCAGCACGCGACATAGCTTTCAGACGATAAGTACAGCCGTTTCAGAGAGAAGGGCGGACAATGTTACGATCTGGCCTTTAGTCGACTCGATAACAAAAGACGAAAACGGACGGATTTCTCAGGTTAATACTACATATGAGCACATTTCTCATTCTCCCGTGCAACTTTTCAGCTAGTCTCTCTCTCATGCAGATTCTTAGGGTCCTAGCTCATGTCCAAGGCACCAAAGCCAGCTAAAAAGTCAATAATCGATACCTAAAACTTGACTTGTACTACATCTTACTGGCTATTACGTCAACTTAGAAGCTTCATCTGTGTCCTACTAAGGTGATTTTAGTGTCTCCACATACCGCAGCACGCGACATAGCTTTGCAGACGATATGTACAACCGTTTCAGAGAGAAGAGATGCCAATGTGACGATCTGGCTTTAAGTCGATTCCATAAAAAATGACGAAAACGGACGGATTTCTCAGGTTTTAATACATATGAACACTTTTCACAATCTCCCGTGCAATTCGGCTGCTAGTCCTCCTTTCATGCAGAATCTTAAGGTCCTAGCTCATGTGCAAGGCACCAAAGCCAGCTAAACACTTAATAATCGATACCTAAAACTGGTATTGTACTAATTCTTACTGGCTAATACATCATCTTAGAAGCTTCATCTGTGTTCTACTATGGTGCTTTTAGTGTCTCCGCATACCGCAGCACGCGACATAGCTTTGCAGATGATAAGTACAACCGTTTCAGAGAGAAGAGCGGCCAATGTGGCGATCTGGCTTTAAGTCGATTCGATAACAAATGACGAAAACGGACGGATTTCTCAGGTTTTTACTACATATGAACACTTTTCACATTCTCCCGTGCAATTCGGCTGCTAGTCCTCCTTTCATGCAGAATCTTAATGTCCTAGGTCATGTCCAAGGCACCAAAGCCAGCTAAAAAGTCAATAATCGATACCTAAAACTGGTATTGTACTAATTCTTACTGGCTATTACATCATCTTAGAAGCTTCATCTGTGTTCTACTATGGTGCTTTTAGTGTCTCCGCATACCGCAGCACGCGACATAGCTTTGCAGACGATAAGTACAACCGTTTCAGAGAGAAGAGCGGCCTATGTGACGATCTGCCTTTAAGTCGATTCGATAACAAATGACGAAAACGGACGGATTTCTCAGGTTTTTACTACATATGAACACTTTTCACATTCTCCCGTGCAATTCGGCTGCTAGTCCTCCTTTCATGCAGAATCTTAAGGTCCTAGCTCATGTCCAAGACACCAAAGCCAGCTAAAAAGTCAATAATCGATACCTAAAACTTGAGTTGTACTAATTCTTACTGGCTATTACATCATCTTAGAAGCTTCATCTGTGTTCTGCTATGGTGCTTTTAGTGTCTCCGCATACCGCAGCACGCGACATAGCTTTCAGACAATAAGTACAACCGTTTCAGTGAGAAGAGCGGCCAATGTGATGATCTGGCTTTAAGTCGATTCGATAACAAATGACGAAAACGGACGGATTTCTCAGGTTTTTACTACATATGAACGCTTTTCACATTCTCCCGTGCAACTCGGCTGCTAGTCCTCCTTTCATGCAGAGTCTTATGGTCCTAGCTCATGTCCAAGGCACCAAAGCCAGCTAAAAAGTCAATAATCGATACCTAAACCTTGAGTTGTACTACTTCTTACTGGCTATTACATCAACTTAGGAGCTTCATCTGTGTTCTGCTATGGTGCTTTTAAAGTCTCCACACACCGCAGCACTGCGACACAGCTTTGCAGACGATAAGTACAACCGTTTCAGAGAGAAGGGCGGACAATGTTACGATCTGGCCTTTAGTCGACTCGATAACAAAAGACGAAAACGGACGGATTTCTCAGGTTAATACTACATATGAGCACATTTCTCATTCTCCCGTGCAACTTTTCAGCTAGTCTCCCTCTCATGCAGATTCTTAGGGTCCTAGCTCATGTCCAAGGCACCAAAGCCAGCTAAAAAGTCAATAATCGATACCTAAAACTTGACTTGTACTACATCTTACTTTCTACTACATCAACTTAGAAGCTTCATCTGTGTCCTACTAAGGTGATTTTAGTGTCTCCACATACCGCAGCACGCGACATAGCTTTGCAGACGATATGTACAACCGTTTCAGAGAGAAGAGATGCCAATGTGACGATCTGGCTTTAAGTCGATTCCATAAAAAATGACGAAAACGGACGGATTTCTCAGGTTTTACTACATATGAACACTTTTCACAATCTCCCGTGCAATTCGGCTGCTAGTCCTCCTTTCATGCAGAATCTTAAGGTCCTAGCTCATGTGCAAGGCACCAAAGCCAGCTAAACACTTAATAATCGATACCTAAAACTGGTATTGTACTAATTCTTACTGGCTAATACATCATCTTAGAAGCTTGATCTGTGTTCTAATATGGTGCTTTTAGTGTCTCCGCATACCGCAGCACGCGACATAGCTTTGCAGACGATAAGTACAACCGTTTCAGAGAGAAGAGCGGCCAATGTGACGACCTGGCTTTAAGTCGATTCGATAACAAATGACGAAAACGGACGGGTTTCTCAGGTTTTTACTACATATGAACACTTTTCACATTCTCCCGTGCAACTCGGCTGCTAGTCCTCCTTTCATGCAGATTCTTAAGGTCCTAGCTCATGTCCAAGGCACCAAAGCCAGCTAAGAAGTCAATAATCGATATCTAAAATTTAAATTGTACTATTTCTTACTAGCTATTACATCAACTTAGAAGCTTTATCTGTGTTCTACTATGGTGCTTTTAGTGTCTCCACATACCGCAGCACGCGACATAGCTTTGCAGACCATAAGTACAACCGTTTTAGAGAGAAGAGCGGCCAATGTGACGATCTGGCTTTAAGTCGATTCGATAACAAAAGACGAAAACGGACGGATTTCTCAGGTTAATACTACATATTAACACTTTTCACATTATCCCGTGCAACTTTTCTGCTAGCCCTCCTCTCATGCAGATTCGTAAGGACATAGCTCATGTCCAAGGCACCAAAGCCAGCTAAAAAGTCAATAATCGATATCTAAAATTTCAATTGTACTACTTCTTACTAGCTATTACATCAACTTAGAAGCTTCATCCTTGTTCTACTATGCTGCTTTTAGTGTCTCCGCATACTGCAGCACGCGACATAGCTTTGCAGACGATAAGTGCAACCGTTTCAGAGAGAAGGGCGCCCAATGTGACGATCAGGCTTTAAGTCGATTCGATAACAAACGACGAAAACGGACGGATTTCTCAGGTTTTTACTACACATGAACACTTTTCACATTCTCCAGTGCAACTCGGCTGCTAGTCCTGCTTTCATGCAGAATCTTAAGGTCCTAGCTCATGTCCAAGGCACCAAAGCCAGCTAAAAAGTCAATAATCGATACCTAAAACTGGAATTGTACTATTTCTTACTGGCTATTACATCAACTTAGAAGCTTCATCTGTGTTCTACTATGGTGCTTTTAGTGTCTCCACATACCGCAGCACGCGACATAGCTTTCAGACGATAAGTACAGCCGTTTCAGAGAGAAGGGCGGACAATGTTACGATCTGGCCTTTAGTCGACTCGATAACAAAAGATGAAAACGGACGGATTTCTCAGGTTAATACTACATATGAGCACATTTCACATTTTCCCGTGCAACTTTTCAGCTAGTATCCCTCTCATGCAGATTCTTAGGGTCCTAGCTCATGTCCAAGGCACCAAAGCCGGCTAAAAAGTCAATAATCGATACCTAAAACTTGACTTGTACTACTTCTTACTGGCTATTACATCAACTTAGAAGCTTCATCTGTGTCCTACTAAGGTGATTTTAGTGTCTCCACATACCGCAGCACGCGACATAGCTTTGCAGACGATAAGTACAACCGTTTCAGAGAGAAGACCGGCCAATGTGACGATCCGGCTTTAAGTCGATTCGGTAATATATGACGATAACGAACGGATTTGTCAGGTTTTTACTACATATGAACACTTTTCACATTCTCCCATGCATCTCGGCTGCTAGTCCTCCTTTCATGCAGAATCTTAAGGTCGTAGCTCATGTCCAAGGCACCAAACCCAGCTAAAAATTTAATAATCGATACCTTAAACTTGAATTGTACTAACTCTTACTGGCTATTACATCAACTTATAAGCTTCATCTGTGTTCTACTATGGTGCTTTTAGTGTCCCCGCATACCGCAGAACGCGACATAGCTTTGCAGACGATAAATGTAACCGTTTCAGAGAGAAGAGCGGCCAATGTGACGATCTGGCTTTAAGTCGATTCGATAACAAATGACGAAAACGGTCGGATTTCTCAGGTTTTTACTACATATGAACACTTTTCACATTCTCACGTGCAAGGCGGCTGTTAGTCCTCCTTTCATGCAGAATCTTAAGGTCCTAGCTCATGTCCAAGGCATCAAAGCCAGCTAAAAAGTCTATAATCGATACCTAAAACTTGACTTGTACTACTTCTTACTGGCTATTACATCAACTTAGAATCTTCATCTGTGTTCTACTATGGTGCTTTTAGTGTCCCCGCATACCGCAGAACGCGACATAGCTTTGCAGACGATAAATGTAACCGTTTCAGAGGGAAGAGCGGCCAATGTGACGATCTGGCTTTAAGTCGATTCGATAACAAATGACGAAAACGGACGGATTTCACAGGTTTTTACTACATATGAACACTTTTCACATTCTCCCGTGCAACTCGGCTGCTAGTCCTCCTTTCATGCAGAATCTTAAGGTCCTAGCTCATGTCCAAGGCACCAAAGTCAGCTAAAAAGTCAATAATCGATATCTAAAATTTCAATTGTACTACTTCTTACTAGCTATGACATCAACATAGAAGCTTCATCTGTGTTCTAGTATGGTGCTTTTAGTGTCTCCACATACCGCAGCACGCGACATAGCTTTGCAGACGATATGTACAACCGTTTCAGAGAGAAGAGATGCCAATGTGACGATCTGGCTTTAAGTCGATTCCATAAAAAATGACGAAAACGGACGGATTTCTCAGGTTTTTACTACATATGAACACATTTCACAATCTCCCGTGCAATTCGGCTGCTAGTCCTCCTTTCATGCAGAATCTTAAGGTCCTAGCTCATGTGCAAGGCACCAAAGCCAGCTAAACACTTAATAATCGATACCTAAAACTGGTATTGTACTAATTCTTACTGGCTATTACATCATCTTAGAAGCTTCATCTGTGTTCTACTATGGTGCTTTTAGTGTCTCCGCATACCGCAGCACGCGACATAGCTTTGCAGACGATAAGTACAACCATTTCAGAGAGAAGAGCGGCCAATGTGACGATCTGGCTTTAAGTCGATTCGATAACAAATGACGAATAAGGACGGATTTCCCAGGTTTTTACTACATATGAACACTTTTCACATTCTCCCGTGCAATTCGGCTGCTAGTCCTCCTTTCATGCAGAATCTTAAGGTCCTAGCTCATGTCCAAGGCACCAAAGCCAGCTAAAAAGTCAATAATCGATACCTAAAACTTGAGTTGTACTAATTCTTACTGGCTAATACATCATCTTAGAAGCTTCATCTGTGTTCTGCTATGGTGCTTTTAGTGTCTCCGCATACTGCAGCACGCGACATAGCTTTCAGACGATAAGTACAGCCGTTTCAGAGAGAAGGGCGGACAATGTTACGATCTGGCCTTTAGTCGACTCGATAACAAAAGACGAAAACGGACGGATTTCTCAGGTTAATACTACATATGAGCACATTTCTCATTCTCCCGTGCAACTTTTCAGCTAGTCTCCCTCTCATGCAGATTCTTAGGGTCCTAGCTCATGTCCAAGGCACCAAAGCCAGCTAAAAAGTCAATAATCGATACCTAAAACTTGACTTGTACTACATCTTACTGGCTATTACATCAACTTAGAAGCTTCATCTGTGTCCTACTAAGGTGATTTTAGTGTCTCCACATACCGCAGCACGCGACATAGCTTTGCAGACGATATGTACAACCGTTTCAGAGAGAAGAGATGCCAATGTGACGATCTGGCTTTAAGTCGATTCCATAAAAAATGACGAAAACGGACGGATTTCTCAGGTTTTACTACATATGAACACTTTTCACAATCTCCCGTGCAATTCGGCTGCTAGTCCTCCTTTCATGCAGAATCTTAAGGTCCTAGCTCATGTGCAAGGCACCAAAGCCAGCTAAACACTTAATAATCGATACCTAAAACTGGTATTGTACTAATTCTTACTGGCTAATACATCATCTTAGAAGCTTCATCTGTGTTCTAATATGGTGCTTTTAGTGTCTCCGCATACCGCAGCACGCGACATAGCTTTGCAGACGATAAGTACAACCGTTTCAGAGAGAAGAGCGGCCAATGTGACGACCTGGCTTCAAGTCGATTCGATAACAAATGACGAAAACGGACGGGTTTCTCAGGTTTTTACTACATATGAACACTTTTCACATTCTCCCGTGCAACTCGGCTGCTAGTCCTCCTTTCATGCAGATTCTTAAGGTCCTAGCTCATGTCCAAGGCACCAAAGCCAGCTAAAAAGTCAATAATCGATACCTAAAAGTGGTATTGTACTAATTCTTACTGGCTATTACATCATCTTAGAAGCTTCATCTGTGTTCTACTATTTAGTGTCTCTGCATACCGCAGCACGCGACATACCTTTCAGACGATAAGTACAACCGTTTCGGAGAGGAGAGCGGCCAATGTGACGATCTGGCTTTAAGTCGATTCGATAACAAATGACGAAAACGGACGGGTTTCTCAGGTTTTTACTACATATGAACACTTTTCACATTCTCCCGTGCAACTCGGCTGCTAGTCCCCCTTTCATGCAGATTCTTAAGATCCTAGCTCATGTCCAAGGCACCAAAGCCAGCTAAGAAGTCAATAATCGATATCTAAAATTTAAATTGTACTATTTCTTACTAGCTATTACATCAACTTAGAAGCTTCGTCTGTGTTCTACTATGGTGCTTTTAGTGTCTCCACATACCGCAGCACGCGACATAGCTTTGCAGACGATAAGTACAACCGTTTTAGAGAGAAGAGCGGCCAATGTGACGATCTGGCTTTAAGTCGATTCGATAACAAAAGACGAAAACGGACGGATTTCTCAGGTTAATACTACATATTAACACTTTTCACATTATCCCGTGCAACTTTTCTGCTAGCCCTCCTCTCATGCAGATTCGTAAGGACATAGCTCATGTCCAAGGCACCAAAGCCAGCTAAAAAGTCAATAATCGATATCTAAAATTTCAATTGTACTACTTCTTACTAGCTATTACATCAACTTAGAAGCTTCATCCTTGTTCTACTATGCTGCTTTTAGTGTCTCCGCATACTGCAGCACGCGACATAGCTTTGCAGACGATAAGTGCAACCGTTTCAGAGAGAAGAGCGCCCAATGTGACGATCAGGCTTTAAGTCGATTCGATAACAAACGACGAAAACGGACGGATTTCTCAGGTTTTTACTACACATGAACACTTTTCACATTCTCCAGTGCAACTCGGCTGCTAGTCCTGCTTTCATGCAGAATCTTAAGGTCCTAGCTCATGTCCAAGGCACCAAAGCCAGCTAAAAAGTCAATAATCGATACCTAAAACTGGAATTGTACTATTTCTTACTGGCTATTACATCAACTTAGAAGCTTCATCTGTGTTCTACTATGGTGCTTTTAGTGTCTCCACATACCGCAGCACGCGACATAGCTTTCAGACGATAAGTACAGGCGTTTCAGAGAGAAGGGCGGACAATGTTACGATCTGGCCTTTAGTCGACTCGATAACAAAAGATGAAAACGGACGGATTTCTCAGGTTAATACTACATATGAGCACATTTCACATTTTCCCGTGCAACTTTTCAGCTAGTCTCCCTCTCATGCAGATTCTTAGGGTCCTAGCTCATGTCCAAGGCACCAATGCCGGCTAAAAAGTCAATAATCGATACCTAAAACTTGACTTGTACTACTTCTTACTGGCTATTACATCAACTTAGAAGCTTCATCTGTGTCCTACTAAGGTGATTTTAGTGTCTCCACATACCGCAGCACGCGACATAGCTTTGCAGACGATAAGTACATCCGTTTCAGAGAGAAGACCGGCCAATGTGACGATCCGGCTTTAAGTCGATTCGGTAATATATGACGATAACGAACGGATTTGTCAGGTTTTTACTACATATGAACACTTTTCACATTCTCCCATGCATCTCGGCTGCTAGTCCTCCTTTCATGCAGAATCTTAAGGTCGTAGCTCATGTCCAAGGCACCAAACCCAGCTAAAAATTTAATAATCGATACCTTAAACTTGAATTGTACTAACTCTTACTGGCTATTACATCAACTTATAAGCTTCATCTGTGTTCTACTATGGTGCTTTTAGTGTCCCCGCATACCGCAGCACGCGACATAGCTTTGCAGACGATAAGTACAACCGTTTCAGAGAGAAGAGCGGCCAATGTGACGATTTGGCTTTAAGTCGATTCGATAACAAAAGACGAAAACGGACGGATTTCTCAGGTTAATACTACATATTAACACTTTTCACATTCTCCCATGCAACTTTTCTGCTAGTCCTCCTCTCATGCAGTTTCGTAAGGACATAGCTCATGTCCAAGGCACCAAAGCCAGCTAAAAAGTCAATAATCGATACCTAAAACTTGAATTGTACCACTTCTTACTGGCTATTACATCAACTTAGAAGCTTCATCTGTGTCCTACTATGGTGATTTTAGTGTCTCCGCATACAACAGCATGTGACATAGCTTTGCAGACGATAAGTACAACCGTTTCAGAGAGAAGAGCGGCCAATGTGACGATCTGGCTTTAAGTCGATTCGATAACAAATGACGAAAACGGACGGATTTCTCAGGTTTTTACTACATATGAACACTTTTCACATTCTCCCGTGCAACTCAGCTGCTAGTCCTCCTTTCATGCCGAATCTTAAGGTCCTAGCTCATGTCCAAGGCACCAAAGCCAGCTAAAAAGTCAATAATCGATGCCCAAATCTTGAATTGTACTACTTCTTACTGGCTATTACATCAACTTAGAAGCTTCATCTGTGTTCTACTATGGTTATTTTGGTGTCTCCGCATACCGCAGCACGCGGCATAGCTTTGCAGACGATAAGTACAACCGTTTCAGAGAGAAGAGTTGCCAATGTGACGATCCGGCTTTAAGTCTATTAGATAACAAATGACGAAAATGGACGGATTTCTCAGGTTTTTACTACATATGAAAACTTTTCACATCCTAACGTGCAGCTCGGCTGCTAGTCCTCCTTTCATGCAGAATCTTAAGGTCCTAGCTCATGTCCAAGGCACCAAAGCCAGCTAAAAAGTCAATAATCGATATCTAAAATTTCAATTGTACTACTTCTTACTAGCTATTACATCAACTTAGAAGCTTCATCTGTGTTCTACTATGCTGCTTTTAGTGTCTCCGCATACTGCAGCACGCGACATAGCTTTGCAGACGATAAGTGCAACCGTTTCAGAGAGAATGGCGGCCAATGTCACGATCTGGCTTTAGGTCGATTCGATAACAAATGACGAAAACGGAAGGATTTCTCAGGTTTTTACTACATATGAACACTTTTCACATTCTCCCATGCATCTCGGCTGCTAGTCCTCCTTTCATGCAGAATCTTAAGGTCGTAGCTCATGTCCAAGGCACCAAACCCAGCTAAAAATTTAATAATCGATACCTTAAACTTGAATTGTACTAACTCTTACTGGCTATTACATCAACTTATAAGCTTCATCTGTGTTCTACTATGGTGCTTTTAGTGTCCCCGCATACCGCAGAACGCGACATAGCTTTGCAGACGATACATGTAACCGTTTCAGAGAGAAGAGCGGCCAATGTGACGATCTGGCTTTAAGTCGATTCGATAACAAATGACGAAAACGGTCGGATTTCTCAGGTTTTTACTACATATGAACACTTTTCACATTCTCACGTGCAAGGCGGCTGTTAGTCCTCCTTTCATGCAGAATCTTAAGGTCCTAGCTCATGTCCAAGGCATCAAAGCCAGCTAAAAAGTCTATAATCGATACCTAAAACTTGACTTGTACTACTTCTTACTGGCTATTACATCAACTTAGAATCTTCATCTGTGTTCTACTATGGTGCTTTTAGTGTCCCCGCATACCGCAGAACGCGACATAGCTTTGCAGACGATAAATGTAACCGTTTCAGAGGGAAGAGCGGCCAATGTGACGATCTGGCTTTAAGTCGATTCGATAACAAATGACGAAAACGGACGGATTTCACAGGTTTTTACTACATATGAACACTTTTCACATTCTCCCGTGCAACTCGGCTGCTAGTCCTCCTTTCATGCAGAATCTTAAGGTCCTAGCTCATGTCCAAGGCACCAAAGTCAGCTAAAAAGTCAATAATCGATATCTAAAATTTCAATTGTACTACTTCTTACTAGCTATGACATCAACATAGAAGCTTCATCTGTGTTCTAGTATGGTGCTTTTAGTGTCTCCACATACCGCAGCACGCGACATAGCTTTGCAGACGATATGTACAACCGTTTCAGAGAGAAGAGATGCCAATGTGACGATCTGGCTTTAAGTCGATTCCATAAAAAATGACGAAAACGGACGGATTTCTCAGGTTTTTACTACATATGAACACATTTCACAATCTCCCGTGCAATTCGGCTGCTAGTCCTCCTTTCATGCAGAATCTTAAGGTCCTAGCTCATGTGCAAGGCACCAAAGCCAGCTAAACACTTAATAATCGATACCTAAAACTGGTATTGTACTAATTCTTACTGGCTATTACATCATCTTAGAAGCTTCATCTGTGTTCTACTATGGTGCTTTTAGTGTCTCCGCATACCGCAGCACGCGACATAGCTTTGCAGACGATAAGTACAACCATTTCAGAGAGAAGAGCGGCCAATGTGACGATCTGGCTTTAAGTCGATTCGATAACAAATGACGAATACGGACGGATTTCCCAGGTTTTTACTACATATGAACACTTTTCACATTCTCCCGTGCAATTCGGCTGCTAGTCCTCCTTTCATGCAGAATCTTAAGGTCCTAGCTCATGTCCAAGGCACCAAAGCCAGCTAAAAAGTCAATAATCGATACCTAAAACTTGAGTTGTACTAATTCTTACTGGCTAATACATCATCTTAGAAGCTTCATCTGTGTTCTGCTATGGTGCTTTTAGTGTCTCCGCATACTGCAGCACGCGACATAGCTTTCAGACGATAAGTACAGCCGTTTCAGAGAGAAGGGCGGACAATGTTACGATCTGGCCTTTAGTCGACTCGATAACAAAAGACGAAAACGGACGGATTTCTCAGGTTAATACTACATATGAGCACATTTCTCATTCTCCCGTGCAACTTTTCAGCTAGTCTCCCTCTCATGCAGATTCTTAGGGTCCTAGCTCATGTCCAAGGCACCAAAGCCAGCTAAAAAGTCAATAATCGATACCTAAAACTTGACTTGTACTACATCTTACTGGCTATTACATCAACTTAGAAGCTTCATCTGTGTCCTACTAAGGTGATTTTAGTGTCTCCACATACCGCAGCACGCGACATAGCTTTGCAGACGATATGTACAACCGTTTCAGAGAGAAGAGATGCCAATGTGACGATCTGGCTTTAAGTCGATTCCATAAAAAATGACGAAAACGGACGGATTTCTCAGGTTTTACTACATATGAACACTTTTCACAATCTCCCGTGCAATTCGGCTGCTAGTCCTCCTTTCATGCAGAATCTTAAGGTCCTAGCTCATGTGCAAGGCACCAAAGCCAGCTAAACACTTAATAATCGATACCTAAAACTGGTATTGTACTAATTCTTACTGGCTAATACATCATCTTAGAAGCTTCATCTGTGTTCTAATATGGTGCTTTTAGTGTCTCCGCATACCGCAGCACGCGACATAGCTTTGCAGACGATAAGTACAACCGTTTCAGAGAGAAGAGCGGCCAATGTGACGACCTGGCTTTAAGTCGATTCGATAACAAATGACGAAAATGGACGGGTTTCTCAGGTTTTTACTACATATGAACACTTTTCACATTCTCCCGTGCAACTCGGCTGCTAGTCATCCTTTCATGCAGATTCTTAAGGTCCTAGCTCATGTCCAAGGCACCAAAGCCAGCTAAAAAGTCAGTAATCGATACCTAAAAGTGGTATTGTACTAATTCTTACTGGCTATTACATCATCTTAGAAGCTTCATCTGTGTTCTACTATGGTCCTTTTAGTGTCTCTGCATACCGCAGCACGCGACATACCTTTCAGACGATAAGTACAACCGTTTCGGAGAGAAGAGCGGCCAATGTGACGATCTGGCTTTAAGTCGATTCGATAACAAATGACGAAAACGGACGGGTTTCTCAGGTTTTTACTACATATGAACACTTTTCACATTCTCCCGTGCAACTCGGCTGCTAGTCCCCCTTTCATGCAGATTCTTAAGATCCTAGCTCATGTCCAAGGCACCAAAGCCAGCTAAGAAGTCAATAATCGATATCTAAAATTTAAATTGTACTATTTCTTACTAGCTATTACATCAACTTAGAAGCTTCGTCTGTGTTCTACTATGGTGCTTTTAGTGTCTCCACATACCGCAGCACGCGACATAGCTTTGCAGACGATAAGTACAACCGTTTTAGAGAGAAGAGCGGCCTATGTGACGATCTGGCTTTAAGTCGATTCGATAACAAAAGACGAAAACGGACGGATTTCTCAGGTTAATACTACATATTAACACTTTTCACATTATCCCGTGCAACATTTCTGCTAGCCCTCCTCTCATGCAGATTCGTAAGGACATAGCTCATGTCCAAGGCACCAAAGCCAGCTAAAAAGTCAATAATCGATATCTAAAATTTCAATTGTACTACTTCTTACTAGCTATTACATCAACTTAGAAGCTTCATCCTTGTTCTACTATGCTGCTTTTAGTGTCTCCGCATACTGCAGCACGCGACATAGCTTTGCAGACGATAAGTGCAACCGTTTCAGAGAGAAGAGCGCCCAATGTGACGATCAGGCTTTAAGTCGATTCGATAACAAACGACGAAAACGGACGGATTTCTCAGGTTTTTACTACACATGAACACTTTTCACATTCTCCAGTGCAACTCGGCTGCTAGTCCTGCTTTCATGCAGAATCTTAAGGTCCTAGCTCATGTCCAAGGCACCAAAGCCAGCTAAAAAGTCAATAATCGATACCTAAAACTGGAATTGTACTATTTCTTACTGGCTATTACATCAACTTAGAAGCTTCATCTGTGTTCTACTATGGTGCTTTTAGTGTCTCCACATACCGCAGCACGCGACATAGCTTTCAGACGATAAGTACAGGCGTTTCAGAGAGAAGGGCGGACAATGTTACGATCTGGCCTTTAGTCGACTCGATAACAAAAGATGAAAACGGACGGATTTCTCAGGTTAATACTACATATGAGCACATTTCACATTTTCCCGTGCAACTTTTCAGCTCGTCTCCCTCTCATGCAGATTCTTAGGGTCCTAGCTCATGTCCAAGGCACCAAAGCCGGCTAAAAAGTCAATAATCGATACCTAAAACTTGACTTGTACTACTTCTTACTGGCTATTACATCAACTTAGAAGCTTCATCTGTGTCCTACTAAGGTGATTTTAGTGTCTCCACATACCGCAGCACGCGACATAGCTTTGCAGACGATAAGTACAACCGTTTCAGAGAGAAGACCGGCCAATGTGACGATCCGGCTTTAAGTCGATTCGGTAATATATGACGATAACGAACGGATTTGTCAGGTTTTACTACATATGAACACTTTTCACATTCTCCCATGCATCTCGGCTGCTAGTCCTCCTTTCATGCAGAATCTTAAGGTCGTAGCTCATGTCCAAGGCACCAAACCCAGCTAAAAATTTAATAATCGATACCTTAAACTTGAATTGTACTAACTCTTACTGGCTATTACATCAACTTATAAGCTTCATCTGTGTTCTACTATGGTGCTTTTAGTGTCCCCGCATACCGCAGCACGCGACATAGCTTTGCAGACGATAAGTACAACCGTTTCAGAGAGAAGAGCGGCGAATGTGACGATTTGGCTTTAAGTCGATTCGATAACAAAAGACGAAAACGGACGGATTTCTCAGGTTAATACTACATATTAACACTTTTCACATTCTCCCGTGCAACTTTTCTGCTAGTCCTCCTCTCATGCAGTTTCGTAAGGACATAGCTCATGTCCAAGGCACCAAAGCCAGCTAAAAAGTCAATAATCGATACCTAAAACTTGAATTGTACCACTTCTTACTGGCTATTACATCAACTTAGAAGCTTCATCTGTGTCCTACTATGGTGATTTTAGTGTCTCCGCATACAACAGCATGTGACATAGCTTTGCAGACGATAAGTACAACCGTTTCAGAGAGAAGAGCGGCCAATGTGACGATCCGGCTTTAAGTCTATTAGATAACAAATGACGAAAATGGACGGATTTCTCAGGTTTTTACTACATATGAACACTTTTCACATTCTCCCGTGCAACTCAGCTGCTAGTCCTCCTTTCATGCCGAATCTTAAGGTCCTAGCTCATGTCCAAGGCACCAAAGCCAGCTAAAAAGTCAATAATCGATGCCCAAATCTTGAATTGTACTACTTCTTACTGGCTATTACATCAACTTAGAAGCTTCATCTGTGTTCTACTATGGTTATTTTGGTGTCTCCGCATACCGCAGCACGCGGCATAGCTTTGCAGACGATAAGTACAACCGTTTCAGAGAGAAGAGTTGCCAATGTGACGATCCGGCTTTAAGTCTATTAGATAACAAATGACGAATATGGACGGATTTCTCAGGTTTTTACTACATATGAAAACTTTTCACATCCTAACGTGCAGCTCGGCTGCTAGTCCTCCTTTCATGCAGAATCTTAAGGTCCTAGCTCATGTCCAAGGCACCAAAGCCAGCTAAAAAGTCAATAATCGATATCTAAAATTTCAATTGTACTACTTCTTACTAGCTATTACATCAACTTAGAAGCTTCATCTGTGTTCTACTATGCTGCTTTTAGTGTCTCCGCATACTGCAGCACGCGACATAGCTTTGCAGACGATAAGTGCAACCGTTTCAGAGAGAATGGCGGCCAATGTCACGATCTGGCTTTAGGTCGATTCGATAACAAATGACGAAAACGGAAGGATTTCTCAGGTTTTTACTACATATGAACACTTTTCATATTCTCCCAGGCAAGTCAGCTGCTAGTCCTCCTTTCATGCAGAATCTTAAGGTCCTAGCTCATGTCCAAGTCACGAAAGCCAGCTAAAACGTCAATAATCGATACCTAAAACTTGAATTGTACTACCTCTTACTGGCTATTACATCAACTTAGAAGCTTCATCTGTGTTCTACTATGGTGATTTTAGTGTCTCCACATACCGCAGCACTCGACATAGCTTTGCAGATGATAAGTACAACCGTTTCAGAGAGAAGAGCGGCCAATGTGACGATCTGGCTTTAAGACGATTCGATAACCAATGACGTAAACGTACGGATTTCTCAGGTTTTTACTACATATGAACACTTTTCACTTTCTCCCGTGCAATTCGGTGCTAGTCCTCCTTTCATGCAGAATCTTAAGGTCCTAGCTCATGTCCAAGGCACCAAAGCCAGCTAAAAAGTCAATAATCGATATCTAAAATTTCAATTGTACTACTTCTTACTAGCTATTACATCAACTTAGAAGCTTCATCTGTGTTCTACTATGCTGCTTTTAGTGTCTCCGCATACTGCAGCACGCGACATAGCTTTGCAGACGATAAGTGCAACCGTTTCAGAGAGAAGAGCGCCCAATGTGACGATCAGGCTTTAAGTCGATTCGATAACAAACGACGAAAACGGACGGATTTCTCAGGTTTTTACTACATATGAACACTTTTCACATTCTCCAGTGCAACTCGGCTGCTAGTCCTGCTTTCATGCAGAATCTTAAGGTCGTAGCTCATGTCCAAGGCACCAAAGCCAGCTAAAAAGTCAATAATCGATACCTAAAACTTGAATTGTACTACTTCTTACTGGCTATTACATCAACTTAGAAGCTTCATCTGTGTCCTACTAAGGTGATTTTAGTGTCTCCAGATACCGCAGCACGCGACATAGCTTTGCAGACGATAAGTACAACCGTTTCAGAGAGAAGACCGGCCAATGTGACGATCCGGCTTTAAGTCGATTCGGTAATATATGACGATAACGAACGGATTTCTCAGGTTTTTACTACATATGAACACTTTTCACATTCTCCCATGCATCTCGGCTGCTAGTCCTCCTTTCATGCAGAATCTTAAGGTCCTAGCTCATGTCCAAGGCACCAAAGCCAGCTAAAAATTTAATAATCGATACCTTAAACTTGAATTGTACTACCTCTTACTGGCTATTACATCAACTTAGAAGCTTCATCTGTGTTCTACTATGGTGCTTTTAGTGTCTCCACATACCGCAGCACTCGACATAGCTTTGCAGACGATAAGTACAACCGTTTCAGAGAGAAGAGCGGCCAATGTGACGATCTGGCTTTAAGTCGATTCGTTAACAAATGACGAAAACTGAAGGATTTCTCAGGTGTTTACTACATATGAACACTTTTCAAATTCTCCCAGGCAAGTCAGCTGCTAGTCCTCCTTTCATGCAGAATCTTAAGGTCCTAGCTCATGTCCAAGTCACGAAAGCCAGCTAAAACGTCAATAATCGGTACCTAAAACTTGAATTGTACTACTTCTTACTGGCTATTACATTAACTTAGAAGCTTCATCTGCGTTCTACTATGGTGCTTTTAGTGTCTCCGCATACCGCAGCACGCGACATAGCTTTCAGACGATAAGTACAGCCGTTTCAAAGAGAAGGGCGGACAATGTTACGATCTGGCCTTTAGTCGACTCGATAAAAAAGACGAAAACGGACGGATTTCTCAGGTTAATACTACATATGAGCACATTTCACATTCTCCCGTGCAACTTTTCTGCTAGTCTCCCTCTCATGCAGATTCTTAGGGTCTTAGCTCATGTCCAAGGCACCAAAGCCAGCTAAAAAGTCAATAATCGATACCTAAAACTTGAATTGTACTACTACTTACTGGCTATTACATCAACTTAGAAGCTTCATCTGTGTCCTACTAAGGTGATTTTAGTGTCTCCACATACCGCAGCACGCGACATAGCTTTGCAGACGATAAGTACAATCGTTTCAGAGAGAAGAGCGGCCAATGTGACGATCTGGCTTTAAGTCGATTCGGTAATATATGGCGATAACGAACGGATTTCTCAGGTTTTTACTACATATGAACACTTTTCACATTATCCCATGCAATTCGGCTGCTAGTCCTATTTTCATGCAGAATCTTAAGGTCTTAGCTCATGTCTAAGGCACCTAAGCCAGCTAAAAATTCAATAATCGATACCTAAAACTTGAATTGTACTACTTCTTACTATTTATTACATCAACTTAGAAGCTTCATCTATGTTCTACTATGGTGCTTTTAGTGTCTCCACATACCGCAGCACACAACATAGCTTTGCAGACGATAAGTGCAACCGTTTGAGAGAGAAGAGCGGCCAATGTGACGATCTGTCTTTAAGTCGATTCCATAACAAATGACGAATACGGACGGATTTCTCAGGTTTTTACTACATATGAACACTTTTCACAATCTCCTGTGCAATTCGGCTGCTAGTCCTCCTTTCATGCAGAATCTTAAGGTCCTAGCTCATGTAAAAGGCAACAAAGCCAGCTAAAAATTCAATAATCGATACCTAAAACTTGTGTTGTACTACTTCTTACTGGCTATTACATCAACTTAGAAGCTTCATCTGTGTTCTACTATGGTGCTGTTAGAGGCTTCACATACCGCAGCACGCGACATAGCTTTGCAGACGATAAGTACAACCGCTTCAGAGAGAAGAGCGGCCAATGTGACGACCTGGCTTTTAGTCGATTCGGTAACAAATGACGAAAACGGACGGATTTCACAGGTTTTTACTACATATGAACACTTTTCACATTCTCCCGTGCAACTCGGCTGCTAGTCCTCCGTTGATGCAGAATCTTAAGGTCCTAGCTCATGTCCAAGGCATCAAAGCCAGCTAAAAAGTCAATAATCGATATCTAAAATTTCAGTTGTACTACATCTTACTAGCTATTAAATCAACTTAGAAGCTTAATCTGTGTTCTACTATAGTGCATTTAGTGTCTCCACATACCGCAGCACGCGACATAGCTTTGCAGACGAATTGTACAACCGTTTCAGAGAGAAGAACGGCCAATGTGACGACCTGGCTTTAAGTCGATTCGATAACAAATGACGAAAACGGACGGATTTCTCAGGTTTTTACTACATATGAACACTTTTCACATTCTAACATGCAACTCGGCTGCTAGTCCTTCTTTCGTGCAGAATCTTAAGGTCCTAGCTCATGTCCAAGGCACCAAAGCCAGCTAAAAAGTCAATAATCGATACCTAAAACTGGTATTGTATTAATTCTTACTGGCTATTACATCATTTTAGAAACTTCATCTGTGTTCTACTATGGTGCTTTTAGTGTCTCCGCATACCGCAGCACGCGACATAGCTTTCAGACGATAAGTATAACCGTTTCTGAGAAAAGAGCGGCCAATGTGACGACCTGGCTTCAAGTCGATTCGATAACAAATGAAGAAAACGGACCGATTTCTCAGGTTTTTACTACATATGAACACTTTTCACATTCTCCCGTGCAACTCGGCTGCTAGTCCTCCTTTCATGCAGAATCTTAAGGTCCTAGCTCATGTCCAAGGCACCAAAGCCAGCTAAAAAGTCAATAATCGATACCTAAAACTTGAATTGTACTACTTCTTACTGGTTATTACATCAACTTAGAAGCTTCATCTGTGTTCTACTATGGTATTTTTAGTGTCTCCACATACCGCAGCTCGCGACATAGCTTTGCAGACGATAAGTACAACCGTTTCAGAGAGAAGAGCGGCCAATGTGACGATCTGGCTTTAAGTCGATTCGATAACAAATGACGAAAACGGACGGATTTCTCAGGTTTTTACTACATATGAACACTTTTCACATTATCCCATGCAATTCGGCTGCTAGTCCTCCTTTCATGCAGAATCTTAAGGTCCTAGCTCATGTCCAAGGCACCAAATCCAGCTAAAAGTCAATAATCGATACCTAAAACTTGAATTGAACTACTTCTTACTGGCAATTACATCAACTTAGAAGCTTCATCTGTGTCCTACTATGGTGATTTTAGTGTCTCCGCATATCGCAGCACGCGACATAGCTTTGCAGACGATAAGTACAACCGTTTCAGAGAGAAGAGCAGCCAATGTGACGATCTGGCTTGAAGTCGATTCGAAGACAAATGACGATAACGAACGGATTTCTCAGGTTTTTACTACATATGAACACTTTTCACATTCTCCCGTGCAACTCGGCTGCTAGTCCTCCTTTCGTGCAGAATCTTAAGGTCCTAGCTCATGTCCAAGGCACCAAAGCCAGCTAAAAAGTCAATAATCGATACCTAAAAGTGGTATTGTACTAATTCTTACTGGCTATTACATCATTTTAGAAGCTTCATCTGTGTTCTACTATGGTGCTTTTAGTGTCTCCGCATAACGCAGCACGCGACATAGGTTTGCAGACGATAAGTACAACCGTTTCAGAGACAAGAGCGGCAATGTGACGATCTGGCTTTAAGTCGATTCCATAACAAATGACGAAAACGGACGGATTTCTCAGGTTTTTACTACATATGAACACTTTTCACATTCTCCCGTGCAACTCGGCTGCTAGTCCTCCTTTCATGCAGAATCTTAAGGTCCTAGCTCATGTCCAAGGCACCAAAGCCAGCTAAAAACTCAATAATCGATACGTAAAACGTGAATTGTACTACTTCTTACTGGCTATTACATCAATTTAGAAGCTTCATCTGTGTTCTACTATGGTGCTTTTAGTGTCTCCGCATACCGCAGCACGCGACATAGCTTTGCAGACGATATGTACAACCGTTTCAGAGAGAAGAGCGGCCGATGTGACGTTCTGGCTTTACGTCGATTCCATAACAAATGACGAAAACGGACGGATTTCTCAGGTTTTTACTACATATGAACACTTTTCACAATCTCCCGTGCAATTCGGCTGCTACTCCTCCTTTCATGCAGAATCTTAAGGTCCTAGCTCATGTAAAAGGCACCAAAGCCAGCTAAAAAGTCAATAATCGATACCTAAAACTTGAGTTGTACTACTTCTTACTGGCTATTACATCAACTTAGAAGCTTCTTCTGTGTTCTACTATGGTGCTTTTAGAGTCTTCACGTACCGCAGCACGCGACATAGGTTTGCAGACGATAAGTACAACCGTTTCAGAGAGAAGAGCAGCCAATGTGACGATCTGGCTTGAAGTCGATTCGAAGACAAATGACGATAACGAACGGATTTCTCAGGTTTTTACTACATATGAACACTTTTCACATTCTCCCGTGCAACGCGGCTGCTAGTCCTCCTTTCATGCAGAATCTTAAGGTCCTAGCTCATGTCCATGGCACCAAAGCCAGCTAAAAAGTCAATAATCGATACCTAAAACTTGAATTGTACTACTTCTTACTGGCTATTACATCAACTTAGAAGCTTCATCTGTGTTCTACTATGGTGCTTTTAGTGTCTCCACATACCGCAGCACACAACATAGCTTTGCAGACGATAAGTACAATCGTTTCAGAGAGAAAAGCGGCCAATGTGACGATCGGGCTTTAAGTCGATTCGATAACAAATGACGAAAACGGACGGATTTCTCAGGTTTCTACTACATATGAACACATTTCACATTCTCCCGTGCAACGCGGCTGCTAGTCCTCCTTTCATGCAGAATCTTAAGGACATAGCTCATGTCCAAGGCACCAAAGCCAGCTAAAAAGTAAATAATCAGAACTTAAAACTTGAATTGTACTACTTCTTACTGGCTATTACATCAACTTAGAAGCTTCATCTGTGTTATACTATGGTGATTTTAGTGACTCCACATAACGCAACACGCGACATTGCTTTGCAGACGATAAGTACAACCGTTTCAGAGAGAAGAGCGGCAATGTGACGATCTGGCTTGAAGTCGATTCCATAACAAATGACGAAAACGGACGGACTTCTCAGGTTTTTACTACATATGAACACTTTTCACATTCTCCCGTGCAACTCGGCTGCTAATCCTCCTTTCATGCAGAATATTAAGGTCCTAGCTCATGTCCAAGGCACCAAAGCCAGCTAAAATGTCAATAATCGATACCTAAAACTTGAATTGTACTACTTCTTACTGGCTATTACATCAACTTAGAAGCTTCATCTGTGTTCTACTATGGTGCTTTTAGTGTCGCCGCATACCGCAGCACGCGACATAGCTTTGCAGACGATAAGTACAACCGTTTCAGAGAGAAGAGCGGCCAATGTGACGATCTGGCTTTAAGTCGAATCGATAACAAATGTCGAAAACGAACGGATTTCTCAGGTTTTTCCTACATATGAACACTTTTCACATTCTACCGTGGAACTCCGCTGCTGGTCCTCGTTTCATGTAGAATCTTAAGGTCCTAGCTCATGTCCAAGCCACCAAAGCCAGCTAAAAAGTCAATAATCGATACCTAAAACGTAAATTGTACAACTTCTTACTTTCTATTACACAACTTAGAAGCTTCATCTGTGTTCCACTATGGTGACTTTAGTGTCTCCGCATAACGCAGCACGCGGCATAGCTTTGCAGACGATAAGTACAACCGTTTCAGAGAGAAGAGCAGCCAATGAGACGATCTGGCTTTAAGTCGATTCGATAACAAATGACGAAAACGGACGTATTTCTCAGATTTTTGCTACATATGAACACCTTTCACATTCTTTCGTGCAACTCGGCTGCTAGTCATCCTTTCATGCAGAATCTTAAGGTCCTAGCTCATGTCCAAGGCACCAAAGCCAGCTAAAATGCCAATAATCGATACCTAAAACTTGAATTGTACTACTTCTTACTGGCTATTACATCAACTTAGAAGCTTCATCTGTGTTCTACTATGGTGCTTTTAGTGTCTCCGCATACCGCAGCACGCGACATAGCTTTGCAGACGATAAGTACAACCGTTTCAGAGAGAAGAGTGGCCAATGTGACGATCTGGCCTTAAGTCGATTCGATAACAAATGACGAAAACGGACGGATTTCTCAGGTTTTTACTACATATGAACACTTCTCACTTTCTCCCGTACAACTCGCCTGCTAGTCCTCCTTTCATGCAGAATCTTAAGGTCCCAGCTCATGTCCAAGGCACCAAAGCCAGCTAAAAAGTAATTAATGAGAACCTAAAACTTGAATTGTACTACTTCTTACTGGCTATTACATCAACTTAGAAGCTTCATCTGTGTTCTACTATGGTGCTTTTAGTGTCTCCGCATAACGCAGCACGCGACATAGGTTTGCAGACGATAAGTACAACCGTTTCAGAGACAAGAGCGGCAATGTGACGATCTGGCTTTAAGTCGATTCCATAACAAATGACGAAAACGGACGGATTTCTCAGGTTTTTACTACATATGAACACTTTTCACATTCTCCCGTGCAACTCGGCTGCTAGTCCTCCTTTCATGCAGAATCTTAAGGTTCTAGCTCACGTCCAAGGCACCAAAGCCAGCTAAAAAGTCAATAATCGATACCTAAAACTTGAATTGTACAACTTCTTACTGGCTATTACACAACTTAGAAGCTTCATCTGTGTTCCACTATGGTTACTTTAGTGTCTCCGCATAACGCAGCACGCGGCATAGCTATGCAGACGATAAGTACAACCGTTTCAGAGAGAAGAGCGGCCAATGTGACGATCTGGCTTTAAGTCGATTCGATAACAAATGACGAAAACGGACGTATTTCTCAGATTTTTACTACATATGAACACCTTTCACATTCTTTCATGCAACTCGGCTGCTGGTCATTGTTTCATGCAGAATCTTAAGGTCCTAGCGCATGTCCAAGGCACCAAAGCCAGCTAAAATGTCAATAATCGATACCTAAAACTTGAATTGTACTACCTCTTACTGGCTATTACATCAACTTAGAAGCTTCATCTGTGTTCTACTATGGTGCTTTTAGTGTCTCCGCATACCGCAGCACGCGACATAGCTTTGCAGACGATAAGTACAACCGTTTCAGAGAGAAGAGCGGCCAATATGACGATCTGGCTTTAAGTTGATTCCATACCAAATGACGAAAACGGACGGATTTCTCAGGTTTTTACTACATATGAACACTTTTCACATTCTCCCATGCAACGCGGCTGCTAGTCCTCCTTTCATACTGAATCTTAAGCTCCTAGCTCATGTCCAAGGCATCAAAGCCAGCTAAAAAGTCAATAGTCGATACCTAAAACTTGAATTGTACTACTTCTTACTGGCTATTACATCAACTTAGAAGCTTCATCTGTGTTCCACTGTGCTGATTTTAGTGTCTCCGCATAACGCAGCACGCGACATAGTTTTGCAGACGATAAGTACAACCGTTTCAGAGAGAAGAGCGGCCAATATGACGATCTGGCTTTAAGTTGATTCCATACCAAATGACGAAAACGGACGGATTTCTCAGGTTTTTACTACATATGAACACTTTTCACATTCTCCCGTGCAACTCGGCTGCTAGTCCTCCCTTCATGCAGAATCTTAAGGTTCTAGCTCACGTCCAAGGCATCAAAGCCAGCAAAAAGGCAATAATTTATACGTAAAACTTGATTTGTACTACTTCTTACTGGCTATTACATCAACTTAGAAGCTTCATCTGTGTTATACTATGGTGATTTTAGTGACTCCACATAACGCAACACGCGACATAGCTTTGCAGACGATAAGTACAACCGTTTCAGAGAGAAGAGCGGCAATGTGACGATCTGGTTTGAAGTCGATTCCATAACAAATGACGAAAACGGACGGATTTCTCAGGTTTTTACTACATATGAACACTTTTCACATTCTCCCGTGCAACTCGGCTGCTAATCCTCCTTTCATGCAGAATATTAAGGTCCTAGCTCATGTCCAAGGCACCAAAGCCAGCTAAAATGTCAATAATCGATACCTAAAACTTGAATTGTACTACTTCTTACTGGCTATTACATCAACTTAGAAGCTTGATCTGTGTTCTACTATGGTGCTTTTAGTGTCGCCGCATACCGCAGCACGCGACATAGCTTTGCAGACGATAAGTACAACCGTTTCAGAGAGAAGAGCGGCCAATGTGACGATCTGGCTTTAAGTCGATTCGATAACAAATGTCGAAAACGAACGGATTTCTCAGGTTTTTCCTACATATGAACACTTTTCACATTCTACCGTGGAACTCCGCTGCTGGTCCTCGTTTCATGCAGAATCTTAAGGTCCTAGCTCATGTCCAAGCCACCAAAGCCAGCTAAAAAGTCAATAATCGATACCTAAAACGTAAATTGTACAACTTCTTACTTTCTATTACACAACTTAGAAGCTTCATCTGTGTTCCACTATGGTGACTTTAGTGTCTCCGCATAACGCAGCACGCGGCATAGCTTTGCAGACGATAAGTACAACCGTTTCAGAGAGAAGAGCAGCCAATGAGACGATCTGGCTTTAAGTCGATTCGATAACAAATGACGAAAACGGACGTATTTCTCAGATTTTTGCTACATATGAACACCTTTCACATTCTTTCGTGCAACTCGGCTGCTAGTCATCCTTTCATGCAGAATCTTAAGGTCCTAGCTCATGTCCAAGGCACCAAAGCCAGCTAAAATGCCAATAATCGATACCTAAAACTTGAATTGTACTACTTCTTACTGGCTATTACATCAACTTAGAAGCTTCATCTGTGTTCTACTATGGTGCTTTTAGTGTCTCCGCATACCGCAGCACGCGACATAGCTTTGCAGACGATAAGTACAACCGTTTCAGAGAGAAGAGTGGCCAATGTGACGATCTGGCCTTAAGTCGATTCGATAACAAATGACGAAAACGGACGGATTTCTCAGGTTTTTACTACATATGAACACTTCTCACTTTCTCCCGTACAACTCGCCTGCTAGTCCTCCTTTCATGCAGAATCTTAAGGTCCCAGCTCATGTCCAAGGCACCAAAGCCAGCTAAAAAGTAATTAATGAGAACCTAAAACTTGAATTGTACTACTTCTTACTGGCTATTACATCAACTTAGAAGCTTCATCTGTGTTCTACTATGGTGCTTTTAGTGTCTCCGCATAACGCAGCACGCGACATAGGTTTGCAGACGATAAGTACAACCGTTTCAGAGACAAGAGCGGCAATGTGACGATCTGGCTTTAAGTCGATTCCATAACAAATGACGAAAACGGACGGATTTCTCAGGTTTTTACTACATATGAACACTTTTCACATTCTCCCGTGCAACTCGGCTGCTAGTCCTCCTTTCATGCAGAATCTTAAGGTTCTAGCTCACGTCCAAGGCACCAAAGCCAGCTAAAAAGTCAATAATCGATACCTAAAACTTGAATTGTACAACTTCTTACTGGCTATTACACAACTTAGAAGCTTCATCTGTGTTCCACTATGGTTACTTTAGTGTCTCCGCATAACGCAGCACGCGGCATAGCTATGCAGACGATAAGTACAACCGTTTCAGAGAGAAGAGCGGCCAATGTGACGATCTGGCTTTAAGTCGATTCGATAACAAATGACGAAAACGGACGTATTTCTCAGATTTTTACTACATATGAACACCTTTCACATTCTTTCATGCAACTCGGCTGCTAGTCATTGTTTCATGCAGAATCTTAAGGTCCTAGCGCATGTCCAAGGCACCAAAGCCAGCTAAAATGTCAATAATCGATACCTAAAACTTGAATTGCACTACCTCTTACTGGCTATTACATCAACTTAGAAGCTTCATCTGTGTTCTACTATGGTGCTTTTAGTGTCTCCGCATACCGCAGCACGCGACATAGCTTTGCAGACGATAAGTACAACCGTTTCAGAGAGAAGAGTGGCCAATGTGACGATCTGGCCTTAATTCGATTCCATAACAAATGACGAAAACGGACGGACTTCTCAGGTTTTTACTACATATGAACACTTCTCACTTTCTCCCGTACAACTCGCCTGCTAGTCCTTCTTTCATGCAGAAACTTCAGGTCCCAGCTCATGTCCAAGGCACCAAAGCCAGCTAAAAAGTAAATAATCAGAACCTAAAACTTGAATTGTACTACTTCTTACTGGCTATTACATCAACTTAGAAGCTTCATCTGTGTTCTACTATGGTGCTTTTAGTGTCTCCGCATAACGCAGCACGCGACATAGCTTTGCAGACGATAAGTACAACCGTTTCAGAGAGAAGAGCGGCAATGTGACGATCTGGCTTTAAGTCGATTCCATAACAAATGACGAAAACGGACGGATTTCACAGGTTTTTACTACATATGAACACTTTTCACATTCTCCCGTGGAACTCCGCTGCTGGTCCTCCTTTCATGCAGAATCTTATGGTCCTAGCTCATGTCCAAGGCACCAAAGCCAGCTAAAAAGTCAATAATCGATACCTAAAACTTGAATCGTACTAATTCTTACTGGCTATTACATCAACTTAGAGGCTTCATCTGTGTTCTACTATGGTGCTTTTAGTGTCTCCACATACCGCAGCACGCGACATAGGTTTGCAGACGATAAGTACAACCGTTTCAGAGAGAAGGCGGCCAATATGACGATCTGGCTTTAAGACGATTCGATAACAAATTGACGATAACGGACGAATTTCTAAGGTTTTTACTACATATGAACACTTTTCACATTCTCCCGTGCAACTCGGCTGCTAGTCCTCCTTTCATGCAGAATCTTAAGTTTCTAGCTCACGTCCAAGGCACCAAAGCCAGCTAAAAAGTCAATAATCGATACCTAAAACTGGAATTGTACAACTTCCTACTGGCTATTACACAACTTAGAAGCTTCATCTGTGTCCCACTATGGTGACTTTAGTGTCTCTGCATAACGCAGCGCGCGGCATAGCTTTGCAGACGATAAGTACAACCGTTTCAGAGAGAAGAGCGGCCAATGTGACGATCTGGCTTTAGGTCGATTCGATAACAAATGACGAAAACGGACGTATTTCTCAGATTTTTACTACATATGAACACCTTTCACATTCTTTCGTGCAACTCGGCTGCTAGTCATGCTTTCATGCAGAATCTTAAGGTTCTAGCTCACGTCCAAGGCATCAAAGCCAGCAAAAATTCAATAATTGATACCTAGAACTTGAATTGTACTACTTCTTACTGGCTATTACATCAACTTAGAAGCTTCATCTGTGTTATACTATGGTGATTTTTGTGACTCCGCATAACGCAACACGCGACATAGCTTTGCAGACGATAAGTACAACCGTTTCAGAGAGAAGAGCGGCAATGTGACGATCTGGCTTGAAGTCGATTCCATAACAAATGACGAAAACGGACGGATTTCTCAGGTTTTTACTACATATGAACACCTTTCACATTCTCCCGTACAACTCGGCTGCTAATCCTCCTTTCATGCAGAATCTTAAGGTCCTAGCTTATGTCCAAGGCACCAAAGCCAGCTAAAATGTCAGTAATCGATACCTAAAACTTGAATCGTACTAATTCTTACTGTCTATTACATCAACTTAGAAGCTTCATCTGTGTTCTACTATGGTGCTTCTAGTGTCTCCACGTACCGCAGCACGCGACATAGGTTTGCAGACGATAAGTACAACCGTTTCAGAGAGAAGAGCGGCCAATATGACGATCTGGCTTTAAGTTGATTCCATACCAAATGACGAAAACGGACGGATTTCTCAGGTTTTTACTACATATGAACACTTTTCACATTCTCCCATGCAACGCGGCTGCTAGTCCTCCTTTCATACTGAATCTTAAGGTCCTAGCTCATGTCCAAGGCATCAAAGCCAGCTATTAAGTCAATAGTCGATACCTAAAACTTGAATTGTACTACTTCTTACTGGCTATTACATCAACTTAGAAGCTTCATCTGTGTTCCATTGTGGTGATTTTAGTGTCTCCGCGTAACGCAGAACGCGACATAGCTTTGCAGACGATAAGTACAACCGTTTCAGAGAGAAAAGCGGCCAATGTGACGATCTGGCTTTAAGTTGATTCCATAACAAATGACGAAAACGGACGGATTCCACAGGTTTTTACAACATTTGAACACTTTTCACATTCTCCCATGCAACTCGGCAGCTAGTCTCCTTTCATATTGAATCTTAAGATCCTAGCTCATGTCCAAGGCATCAAAGCCAGCTAAAAAGTCAATAATCGATACCTAAAATTTGAATTGTACTACTTCTTACTGGCTATTACATCAACTTAGAAGATTCATCTGTGTTCAGTCATGGTGCTTTTAGTGTCTCCGCATACCGCAGCACGCGACATAGCTTTGCAGACGATAAGTACAACCGTTTCAGAGAGAAGAGCGGCCAATGTGACGATCTGGCTTTAAGTCGATTCGATAACAAATGTCGAAAACGAACGGATTTCTCAGGTTTTGCCTACATATGAACACTTTTCACATTCTACCGTGGAACTCCGCTGCTGGTCATCCTTTCATGCAGAATCTTAAGGTCCTAGCTCATGTCCAAGGCCCAAAGCCAGCTAAAATGTCAATAATCGATACCTAAGACTAGAATTGTATTACTTCTTACTGGCTATTACATCAACTTAGAAGCTTCATCTGTGTTCTACTATGGTGCTTTTAGTGTCTCCGCATAACGCAGCACGCGACATAGCTTTGCAGACGATAAGTACAACCGTTTCAGAGAGAAGAGCGGCAATGTGACGATCTGGCTTTAAGTCGATTCCTTAACAAATGACGAAAACGGACGGATTTCTCAGGTTTTTACTACATATGAAGACTTTTCACATTCTCCCGTACAACTCGGCTGCTAATCCTCCTTTCATGCAGAATCTTAAGGTCCTAGCTTATGTCCAAGGCACCAAAGCCAGCTAAAATGTCAGTAATCGATACCTAAAACTTGAATCGTACTAATTCTTACTGTCTATTACATCAACTTAGAAGCTTCATCTGTGTTCTACTATGGTGCTTCTAGTGTCTCCACGTACCGCAGCACGCGACATAGGTTTGCAGACGATAAGTACACCCGTTTCAGAGAGAAGAGCGGCCAATATGACGATCTGGCTTTAAGTTGATTCCATACCAAATGACGAAAACGGACGGATTTCTCAGGTTTTTACTACATATGAACACTTTTCACATTCTCCCATGCAACGCGGCTGCTAGTCCTCCTTTCATACTGAATCTTAAGGTCCTAGCTCATGTCCAAGGCATCAAAGCCAGCTATTAAGTCAATAGTCGATACCTAAAACTTGAATTGTACTACTTCTTACTGGCTATTACATCAACTTAGAAGCTTCATCTGTGTTCCACTGTGGTGATTTTAGTGTCTCCGCGTAACGCAGAACGCGACATAGCTTTGCAGACGATAAGTACAACCGTTTCAGAGAGAAAAGCGGCCAATGTGACGATCTGGCTTTAAGTTGATTCCATAACAAATGACGAAAACGGACGGATTCCACAGGTTTTTACAACATTTGAACACTTTTCACATTCTCCCATGCAACTCGGCAGCTAGTCCTCCTTTCATATTGAATCTTAAGATCCTAGCTCATGTCCAAGGCATCAAAGCCAGCTAAAAAGTCAATAATCGATACCTAAATTTTGAATTGTACTACTTCTTACTGGCTATTACATCAACTTAGAAGCTTCATCTGTGTTCAGTCATGGTGCTTTTAGTGTCTCCGCATAACGCAGCACGCGACATTGTTTTGCAGGAGATAAGTACAACCGTTTCAGAGAGAAGAGCGGCCAATGTGACGATCTGGCTTTAAGTCGATTCGATAACAAATTGACGAAAACGGACGAATTTCTAAGGTTTTTACTACATATGAACACTTCTCACTTTCTCCCGTACAACTCGCCTGCTAGTCCTCCTTTCCTGCAGAATCTTAAGGTCCTAGCTCATGTCCAAGGCACCAAAGCCAGCTAAAAAGTCAATAATCGATACCTATAACTTGAATTGTACTACTTCTTACTGGTTATTACATCAACTTAGAAGCTTCATCTGTGTTCTACTATGGTGGTTTTTGTGTCTCTGCATAACGCAGCGCGCGGCATAGCTTTGCAGACAATAAGTACAACCGTTTCAGAGAGAAGAGCGGCCAATGTGACGATCTGGCTTTAAGTCGATTCGATAACAAATGACGAAAACGGACGTATTTCTCAGATTTTTACTACATATGAACACCTTTCACATTCTTTCGTGCAACTCGGCTGCTAGTCATCCTTTCATGCAGAATCTTAAGGTCCTAGCTCATGTCCAAGGCACCAAAGCCAGCTAAAATGTCAAAAATCGATACCTAAAACTTGAATTGTACCACTTCTTACTGGCTATTACATCAACTTAGAAGCTTCATCTGTGTTCTACTATGGTGCTTTTAGTGTCTCCACATACCGCAGCACGCGACATAACTTTGCAGACGATAAGTACAACCGTTTCAGAGAGAAGAGTGGCCAATGTGACGATCTGGCCTTAAGTCGATTCGATAACAAATGACGAAAACGGACGGATTTCTCAGGTTTTTACTACATATGAACACTTCTCACTTTCTCCCGTACAACTCGCCTGCTAGTGATCCTTTCATGCAGAAGCTTAAGGTCCCAGCTCATGTCCAAGGCACCAAAGCCAGCTAAACAGTAAATAATCAGAACCTAAAACTTGAATTGTACTACTTCTTACTGGCTATTACATCAACTTAGAAGCTTCATCTGTGTTCTACTATGGTGCTTTTAGTGTCACCGCATAACGCAGCACGCGACATAGCTTTGCAGACGATAAGTACAACCGTTTCAGAGAGAAGAGCGGCAATGTGACGATCTGGCTTTAAGTCGATTCCATAACAAATGACGAAAACGGACGGATTTCAAAGGTTTTTACTACATATGAACACTTTTCACATTCTCCCGTGCAACTCGGCTGCTAGTCCTCCTTTCATGCAGAATCTTAAGGTTCTAGCTCACGTCCAAGGCACCAAAGCCAGCTAAGAAGTCAATAATCGATACCTAAAACTTGAATTGGACAACTTCTTACTGGCTATTACACAACTTAGAAGCTTCATCTGTGTTCCACTATGGTTACTTTAGTGTCTCCGCATAACGCAGCACGCGGCATAGCTTTGTAGACGATAAGTACAACCGTTTCAGAGAGAAGAGCGGAAAATGTGACGATCTGGCTTTAAGTCAATTCGATAACAAATGACGAAAACGGACGTATTTCTCAGATTTTTACTACATATGAACAATGTTCACATTCTTTCGTGCAACTCGGCTGCTAGTCATCCTTTCATGCAGAATCTTAAGGTCCTAGATCATGTCCAAGGCACCAAAGCCAGCTAAAATGTCAATAATCGATACCTAAAACTTGAATTGTACTACTTCTTATTGGCTATTACATCAACTTAGAAGCTTCATCTGTGTTCTACTATGGTGCTTTTAGTGTCTCCGCATACCGCAGCACGCGACATAGCTTTGCAGACGATAAGTACAACCGTTTCAGAGAGAAGAGTGGCCAATGTGACGATCTGGCTTAATTCGATTCGATAACAAATGACGAAAACGGACGGATTTCTCAGGTTTTTACTACATATGAACACTTCTCACTTTCTCCCGTACAACTCGCGTGCTAGTCCTCCTTTCATGCAGTATCTTAAGGTCCCAGCTCATGTCCAAGGCACCAAAGCCAGCTAAAAAGTAAATAATCAGAACCTAAAACTTGAATTGTACTACTTCTTACTGGCTATTACATCAACTTAGAAGCTTCATCTGTGTTCTACTATGGTGCTTTTAGTGTCTCCGCATAACGCAGCACGCGACATAGCTTTGCAGACGATAAGTACAACCGTTTCAGAGAGAAGAGCGGCAATGTGACGATCTGGCTTTAAGTCGATTCCATAACAAATGACGAAAACGGACGGATTTCTCAGGTTTTTACTACATATGAAGACTTTTCACATTCTCCCGTACAACTCGTCTGCTAATCCTCTTTTCATGCAGAATCTTAAGGTCCTAGCTTATAACCAAGGCACCAAAGCCAGCTAAAATGTGAATAATCGATACCTAAAACTTGAATCGTACTAATTCTTACTGGCTATTACATCAACTTAGAAGCTTCATCTGTGTTCTACTATGGTGCTTCTAGTGTCTCCACATACCGCAGCACACGACATAGGTTTGCAGACGATAAGTACAACCGTTTCAGAGAGAAGAGCGGCCAATATGACGATCTGGCTTTAAGTTGATTCCATACCAAATGACGAAAACGGACGGATTTCTCAGGTTTTTACTACATATGAACACTTTTCACATTCTCCCATGCAACGCGGCTGCTAGTCCTCCTTTCATACTGAATCTTAAGGTCCTAGCTCATGTCCAAGGCATCAAAGCCAGCTAAAAAGTCAATAGTCGATACCTAAAACTTGAATTGTACTACTTCTTACTGGCTATTACATCAACTTAGAAGCTTCATCTGTGTTCCACTGTGCTGATTTTTGTGTCTCCGCATAACGCAGCACGCGACATAGCTTTGCAGACGATAAGTACAACCGTTTCAGAGAGAAGAGCGGCCAATGTGACGATCTGGCTTTAAGTCGATTCCATAACAAATGACGAAAACGGACGGATTTCTCTGGTTTTAACTACATATGAAGACCTTTCACATTCTCCCGTACAACTCGGCTGCTAATCCTCCTTTTATGCAGAATCTTAAGGTCCTAGCTTATGTCCAAGGCTCCAAAGCCAGCTAAAATGTCAATAATCGAAACCTAAAACTTGAATCGTAATAATTCTTACTGGCTATTACATCAACTTAGAAGCTTCATCTGTGTTCTACTATGGTGCTTCTAGTGTCTCCACGTACCGCAGCACGCGACATAGGTTTGCAGACGATAAGTACAACCGTTTCAGAGAGAAGAGCGGCCAATGTGACGATCTGGCTTTAAGTTGATACCATAGCAAATGACGAAAACGGACGGATTTCTCAGGTTTTTACTACTTTTGAACACTTTTCACGTTCTCCCATGCAACTCGGCTGCTAGTCCTCCTTTCATACTGATCCTTAAGATCCTAGCTCATGTCCAAGGCATCAAAGCCAGCTAAAAATTCAATAATCGATACCTAAAATTTGAATTGTACTACTTCTTACTGGCTATTACATCAACTTAGAAGCTTCATCTGTGTTCCACTGTGCTGATTTTAGTGTCTCCGCATAACACAGCACGTGACATTGTTTTGCAGGCGATAAGTACAACCGTTTCAGAGAGAAGAGCGGCCAATGTGACGATCTGGCTTTAAGTCGATTCGATAACAAATTGACGAAAACGGACGAATTTCAAAGGTTTTTACTACATATGAACACTTTTCACATTCTCCCGTGGAACCCGGCTGCTAGTCCTCCTTTCATGCAGAATCTTAAGGTTCTAGCTCACGTCCAAGGCATCAAAGCCAGCAAAAAGGCAATAATTGATACCTAAAACTTGAATTGTACTACTTCTTACTGGCTATTACATCAACTTAGAAGTTTCATCTGTGTTATACTATGGTGATTTTAGTGACTCCGCATAACGCAACACGCGACATAGCTTTGCAGACGATAAGTACAACCGTTTCAGAGAGAAGAGCGGCAATGTGACGATCTGGCTTGAAGTCGATTCCATAACAAATGACGAAAACGGACAGATTTCTCAGGTTTTTACTACATATGAACACTTTTCACATTCTCCCGTGCAACTCGGCTGCTAATCCTCCTTTCATGCAGAATCTTAAGGTCCTAGCTCATGCCCAAGGCACCAAAGCCACCTAAAATGTCAATAATCGATACCTAAAACTTGAATTGTACTACATCTTACTGGCTATTACATCAACTTAGAAGCTTGATCTGTGTTCTACTATGGTGCTTTTAGTGTCGCCGCATACCGCAGCACGCGACATAGGTTTGCAGACGATAAGCACAACCGTTTCAGAAAGAAGAGCGCCCAATGTGACGATCTGGCTTTAAGTCGATTCGATAACAAATGTCGAAAACGAACGGATTTCTCAGGTTTTGCCTACATATGAACACTTTTCACATTCTACCGTGGAACTCCGCTGCTGGTCCTCGTTTCATGCAGAAACTTAAGGTCCTAGCTCATGTCCAAGGCACCAAAGCCAGCTAAAAAGTCAATAATCGATACCTAAAACGTAAATTGTACAACTTCTTACTGGCTATTACACAACTTAGAAGCTTCATCTGTGTTCCACTATGGTGACTTTAGTGTCTCCGCATAACGCAGCACGCGGCATAGCTTTGCAGACGATAAGTACAACCGTTTCAGAGAGAAGAGCGGCCAATGTGATGATCTGGCTTTAAGTTGATTCGATAACAAATGACGAAAACGGACGTATTTCTCAGATTTTTGCTACATATGAACACCTTTTACATTCTTTCGTGCAACTCGGCTGCTAGTCATCCTTTCATGCAGAATCTTAAGGTCCTAGCTCATGTCCAAGGCCCAAAGCCAGCTAAAATGTCAATAATCGATACCTAAGACTAGAATTGTATTACTTCTTACTGGCTATTACATCAACTTAGAAGCTTCATCTGTGTTCTACTATGGTGCTTTTAGTGTCTCCGCATAACGCAGCACGCGACATAGCTTTGCAGACGATAAGTACAACCGTTTCAGAGAGAAGAGCGGCAATGTGACGATCTGGCTTTAAGTCGATTCCTTAACAAATGACGAAAACGGACGGATTTCTCAGGTTTTTACTACATATGAAGACTTTTCACATTCTCCCGTACAACTCGGCTGCTAATCCTCCTTTCATGCAGAATCTTAAGGTCCTAGCTTAAGTCCAAGGCACCAAAGCCAGCTAAATTGTCAATAATCGATACCTAAAACTTGAATTGTACTACTTCTTACTGGCTATTACATCAACTTAGAAGCTTCATCTGTTTTCTACTATTGTGCTTTTAGTGTCTCCGCATACCGCAGCACGCGACATAGCTTTGCAGACGATAAGTACAACCGTTTCAGAGAGAAGAGCGGCCAATGTGACGATCTGGCTTTAGGTCGATTCGATAACAAATGACGAAAACGAACGGATTTCTCAGGTTTTTACTACATATGAACACTTTTCACATTCTCCCGTGGAACTCCGCTGCTGGTCCTCCTTTCATGCAGAATCTTATGGTCCTAGCTCATGTCCAAGGCACCAAAGCCAGCTAAAAGGTCAATAATCGATACCTAAAACTTGAATCGTACTAATTCTTACTGGCTATTACATCAACTTAGAGGCTTCATCTGTGTTCTACTATGGTTCTTTTAGTGTCTCCACATACCGCAGCACGCGACATAGCTTTGCAGACGATAAGTACAACCGTTTCAGAGAGAAGAGCGGCCAATATGACGATCTGGCTTTAAGTTGATTCCATACCAAATGACGAAAACGGACGGATTTCTCAGGTTTTTACTACATATGAACACTTCCCACTTTCTCCCGTACAACTCGCCTGCAAGTCCTCCTTTCATGCAGAATCTTAAGGTCCTAGCTCATGTCCAAGGCACCAAAGCCAGCTAAAAAGTCAATAATCGATACCTATAACTTGAATTGTACTACTTCTTACTGGCTATTACATCAACTTAGAAGCTTCATCTGTGTTCTACTATGGTGCTTTTAGTGTCTCCGCATAACGCAGCACGCGACATAGCTTTGCAGACGATAAGTACAACCGTTTCAGAGAGAAGAGCGGCAATGTGACGATCTGGCTTTAAGTCGATTCCATAACAAATGACGAAAACGGACGGATTTCTCAGGTTTTTACTACATATGAACACTTTTCACATTCTCCCGTGCAACTCGGCTGCTAGTCCTCCTTTCGTGCAGAATCTTAAGGTTCTAGCTCACGTCCAAGGCACCAAAGCCAGCTAAGAAGTCAATAATCGATACCTAAAACTTGAATTGGACAACTTCTTACTGGCTATTACACAACTTAGAAGCTTCATCTGTGTTCCACTATGGTGACTTTAGTGTCTCCGCATAACGCAGCACGCGGCATAGCTTTGTAGACGATAAGTACAACCGTTTCAGAGAGAAGAGCGGAAAATGTGACGATCTGGCTTTAAGTCGATTCGATAACAAATGACGAAAACGGACGTATTTCTCAGATTTTTACTACATATGAACACCTTTCACATTCTTTCGTGCAACTCGGCTGCTAGTCATCCTTTCATGCAGAATCTTAAGGTCCTAGCTCATGTCCAAGGCACCAAAGCCAGCTAAAATGTCAATAATCGATACCTAAAACTTGAATTGTACTACTTCTTATTGGCTATTACATCAACTTAGAAGCTTCATCTGTGTTCTACTATGGTGCTTTTAGTGTCTCCGCATACCGCAGCACGCGACATAGCTTTGCAGACGATAAGTACAACCGTTTCAGAGAGAAGAGTGGCCTATGTGACGATCTGACCTTAATTCGATTCGATAACAAATGACGAAAACGGACGGATTTCTCAGGTTTTTACTACTTATGAACACTTCTCACTTTCTCCCGTACAACTCGCCTGCTAGTCCTCCTTTCATGCAGAATCTTAAGGTCCCAGCCCATGTCCAAGGCACCAAAGCCAGCTAAAAAGTAAATAATCAGAACCTAAAACTTGAATTGTACTACTTCTTACTGGCTATTACATCAACTTAGAAGCTTCATCTGTGTTCTACTATGGTGCTTTTAGTGTCTCCGCATAACGCAGCACGCGACATAGCTTTGCAGACGATAAGTACAACCGTTTCAGAGAGAAGAGCGGCAATGTGACGATCTGGCTTTAAGTCGATTCCATAACAAATGACGAAAACGGACGGATTTCTCAGGTTTTTACTACATATGAAGACTTTTTACTTTCTCCCGTACAACTCGTCTGCTAATCCTACTTTCATGCATAATCTTAAGGTCCTAGCTTATGTCCAAGGCACCAAAGCCAGCTAAAATGTCAATAATCGATACCTAAAACTTGAATCGTACTAATTCTTACTGGCTATTGCATCAACTTAGAAGCTTCATCTGTGTTCTACTATGGTGCTTCTAGTGTCTCCACATACCGCAGCACACGACATAGGTTTGCAGACGATAAGTACAACCGTTTCAGAGAGAAGAGCGGCCAATATGACGATCTGGCTTTAAGTTGATTCCATACAAAATGACGAAAACGGACGGATTTCTCAGGTTTTTACTACATATGAACACTTTTCACATTCTCCCATGCAACGCGGCTGCTAGTCCTCCTTTCATACTGAATCTTAAGGTCCTAGCTCATGTCCATGGCATCAAAGCCAGCTAAAAAGTCAATAGTCGATACCTAAAACTTGAATTGTACTACTTCTTACTGGCTATTACATCAACTTAGAAGCTTCATCTGTGTTCCACTGTGCTGATTTTAGTGTCTCCGCATAACGCAGCACGCGACATAGCTTTGCAGACGATAAGTACAACCATTTCAGAGAGAAGAGCGGCCAATGTGACGATCTGGCTTTAAGTCGATTCGATAACAAATTGACGAAAACGGACGAATTTCTAAGGTTTTTACTACATATGAACACTTCTCACATTCTCCCGTGCAACTCGGCTGCTAGTCCTCCTTTCATGCAGAATCTTAAGGTTCTAGCTCATGTCCAAGGCATCAAAGCCAGCTAAAATGTCAATAATCGATACCTAAAACTTGAATTGCACTACTTCTTACTGGGTATTACATCAACTTAGAAGCTTGATCTGTGTTCTACTATGGTTCTTTTAGTGTCGCCGCATACCGCAGCACGCGACATAGCTTTGCAGACGATAAGTACAACCGTTTCAGAGAGAAGAGCGGCCAATGTGACGATCTGGCTTTAAGTCGATTCGATAACAAATGTCGAAAACGAACGGATTTCTCAGGTTTTTCCTACATATGAACACTTTTCACATTCTACCGTGGAACTCCGCTGCTGGTCCTCGTTTCATGCACAATCTTAAGGTCCTAGCTCATGTCCAAGGCACCAAAGCCAGCTAAAAAGTCAATAATCGATACCTAAAACGTAAATTGTACAACTTCTTACTGGCTATTACACAACTTAGAAGCTTCATCTGTGTTCCACTATGGTGACTTTAGTGTCTCCGCATAACGCAGCACGCGGCATAGCTTTGCAGACGATAAGTACAACCGTTTCAGAGAGAAGAGCGTCCAATGTGACGATCTGGCTTTAAGTCGATTCGATAACAAATGACGAAAACGGACGTATTTCTCAGATTTTTGCTACATATGAACACCTTTCACATTCTTTCGTGCAACTCGGCTGCTAGTCATCCTTTCATGCAGAATCTTAAGGTCCTAGCTCATGTCCAAGGCACCAAAGCCAGCTAAAATGTCAATAATCGATACCTAAAACTTGAATTGTACTACTTCTTACTGGCTATTACATCAACTTAGAAGCTTCATCTGTGTTCTACTATGGTGCTTTTAGTGTCTCCGCATACCGCAGCACGCGACATAGCTTTGCAGACGATAAGTACAACCGTTTCAGAGAGAAGAGTGGCCAATGTGACGATCTGGCCTTAAGTCGATTCGATAACAAATGACGAAAACGGACGGATTTCTCAGGTTTTTACTACATATGAACACTTTTCACATTCTCCCGTGGAACTCCGCTGCTGGTCCTCCTTTCATGCAGAATCTTATGGTCCTAGCTCATGTCCAAGGCACCAAAGCCAGCTAAAAAGTCAATAATCGATACCTAAAACTTGAATCGTACTAATTCTTACTGGCTATTACATCAACTTAGAAGCTTCATCTGTGTTCTACTATGGTGCTTTTAGTGTCTCCACATACCGCAGCACGCGACATAGATTTGCAGACGATAAGTACAACCGTTTCAGAGAGAAGAGCGGCCAATATGACGATCTGGCTTTAAGTTGATTCCATACCAAATGACGAAAACGGACGGATTTCTCAGGTTTTTACTACATATGAACACTTCTCACATTCTCCCGTTCAACTCGCCCGCTAGTCCTCCTTTCATACTGAATCTTAAGGTCCTAGCTCATGTCCAAGGCATCAAAGCCAGCTAAAAAGTCAATAGTCGATACCTAAAACTTGAATTGTACTACTTCTTACTGGCTGTTACATCAACTTAGAAGCTTCATCTGTGTTCCACTGTGCTGATTTTAGTGTCTCCGTATAACGCAGCACGCGACATAGCTTTGCAGACGATAAGTACAACCGTTTCAGAGAGAAGAGCGGCCAATGTGACGATCTGGCTTTAAGTCGATTCGATAACAAATGACGAAAACGGACGGATTTCTCAGGTTTTTACTACATATGAACACTTCTCACATTCTCCCGTTCAACTCGCCCGCTAGTCCTCCTTTCATGCAGAATCTTAAGGTCCTAGCTCATGTCCAAGGCACCAAAGCCAGCTAAAAAGTAAATAATCAGTACCCAAAACTTGAATTGTACTACTTCTTACTGGCTATTACATTAACTTAGAAGTTTGATCTGTGTTCTACTATGGTGCTTTTTGTGTCTCCGCATACCGCAGCACGCGACATAGCTTTGCAGACGATAAGTACAACCGTTTCAGAGAGAAGAGCGGCAATGTGACGATCTTGCTTTAAGTCGATTCCATAACAAATGACGAAAACGGACGGATTTCTCAGGTTTTTACTACATATGAACACTTTACACATTCTCCCGTACAACTCGGCTGCTAATCCTCCTTTCATGCAGAATCTTAAGGTCCTAGCTTATGTCCAAGGCACCAAAGCCAGCTAAAAAGTCAATAATCGATACCTAAAACTTGAATTGTACTACTTCTTACTGGCTATTACATCAACTTAGAAGCTTCATCTGTGTTCTACTATGGTGCTTTTAGTGTGTCCGCATACCGCAGCACGCGACATAGCTTTGCAGACGTTAAGTACAACCGTTTCAGGGAAAAGAGCGGAAAATGTGACGATCTGGCTTTAAGTCGATTCGATAACAAATGACGAAAACGGACGGATTTCTCAGGTTTTTACTACATATGAACACTTTTCACATTCTCCCGTGGAACTCCGCTGCTGGTCCTCCTTTCATGCAGAATCGTATGGTCCTAGCTCATGTCCAAGGCACCAAAGCCAGCTAAAAAGTCAATAATCGATACCTAAAACTTGAATCGTACTAATTCTTACTGGTTATTACATCAACTCAGAAGCTTCATCTGTGTTCTACTATGGTGCTTTTAGTGTCTCCACATACCGCAGCACGCGACATAGGTTTGCAGACGATAAGTACAACCGTTTCAGAGAGAAGAGCGGCCAATATGACGATCTGGCTTTAAGTTGATTCCATACCAAATGACGAAAACGGACGGATTTCTCAGGTTTTTACTACATATGAACACTTTTCACATTCTCCCATGCAACGCGGCTGCTAGTCCTCCTTTCATACTGAATCTTAAGGTGCTAGATCATGTCCAAGGCATCAAAGCCAGCTAAAAAGTCAATAATCGATACCTAAAACTTGAATCGTACTAATTCTTACTGGTTATTACATCAACTTAGAAGCTTCATCTGTGTTCTACTATGGTGCTTTTAGTGTCTCCACATACCGCAGCACGCGACATAGGTTTGCAGACGGTAAGTACAACCGTTTCAGAGAGAAGAGCGGCCAATATGGCGATCTGGCTTTAAGTTGATTCCATACCAAATGACGAAAACGGACGGATTTCTCAGGTTTTTACTACATATGAACACTTTTCACATTCTGCCATGCAACGCGGCTGCTAGTCCTCCTTTCATACTGAATCTTAAGGTCCTAGCTCATGTCCAAGGCATCAAAGCCAGCTAAAAAGTCAATAGTCGATACCTAAAACTTGAATTTTACTACTTCTTACTGGCTATTACATCAACTTAGAAGCTTCATCTGTGTTCCACTGTGGTGATTTTAGTGTCTCCGCGTAACGCAGCACGCGAAATAGCATTGCAGACGATAAGTACAACCGTTTCAGAGAGAAGAGCGGCCAATGTGACGATCTGGCTTTAAGTTGATTCCATAACAAATGACGAAAACGGACGGATTCCTCAGGTTTTTACTACATTTGAACACTTTTCACATTCTCCCATGCAACTCGGCTGCTAGTCCTATTTCATGCAGAATCTTAAGGTCCTAGCTCATGTCCAAGGCACCAAAGCCAGCTAAAAAGTCAATAATCGATACCTAAAACGTGAATTGTATTACTTCTTACTGGCTATTACATCAACTTAGAAGCTTCATCTGTGTTCTACTATGGTGCTTTTAGTGTCTCCGCATACCGCAGCACGCGACATAGCTTTGCAGACGTTAAGTACAACCGTTTCAGGGAAAAGAGCGGAAAATGTGACGATCTGGCTTTAAGTTGATTCCATACCAAATGACGAAAACGGACGGATTTCTCAGGTTTTTACTACATATGAACACATTTCACATTCTCCCATGCAACGCGGCTGCTAGTCCTCCTTTCATACTGAATCTTAAGGTCCTAGCTCATGTCCAAGGCATCATAGCCAGCTAAAAAGTCAATAGTCGATACCTAAAACTTGAATTTTACTACTTCTTACTGGCTATTACATCAACTTAGAAGCTTCATCTGTGTTCCACTGTGGTGATTTTAGTGTCTCCGCGTAACGCAGCACGCGAAATAGCTTTGCAGACGATAAGTACAACCGTTTCAGAGAGAAGAGCGGCCAATGTGACGATCTGGCTTTAAGTTGATTCCATAACAAATGACGAAAACGGAGGGATTTCTCTGGTTTTTACTACATTTGAACACTTTTCACATTCTCCCATGCAACTCGGCTGCTAGTCCTCCTTTCATACTGAATCTTAAGGTCCTAGCTCATGTCCAAGGCATCAAAGCCAGCTAAAATGTCAATAATCGATACCTAAAATTTGAATTCTACTACTTCTTACTGGCTATTACATCAACTTAGAAGCTTCATCTGTGTTCCACTGTGCTGATTTTAGTGTCTCCACATAACGCAGCACGCGACATAGCTTTGCAGACGGTAAGTACAACCGTTTCAGAGAGAAGAGCGGCCAATGTGACGATCTGGCTTTAAGTCGATTCGATAACAAATGACGAAAACGGACGTATTTCTCAGGTTTATACTACATATGAACACTTTTCACATTCTCACGTGCAACTCGGCTGCTAGTCCTCCTTTCATGCAGAATCTTAAGGTCCTAGCTCATGTCCAAGGCACCAAAGCCAGCTAAAAAGTCAATAATCGATACCTAAAACGTGAATTGTATTACTTCTTACTGGCTATTACATCAACTTAGAAGCTTCATCTGTGTTCTACTATGGTGCTTTTAGTGTCTCCGCATACCGCAGCACGCGACATAGCTTTGCAGACGTTAAGTACAACCGTTTCAGGGAAAAGAGCGGAAAATGTGACGATCTGGCTTTAAGTCGATTCGATAACAAATGACGAAAACGGACGGATTTCTCAGGTTTTTACTACATATGAACACTTCTCACATTCTCCCGTTCAACTCGACCGCTAGTCCTCCTTTCATGCAGAATCTTAAGGTCCCAGCTCATGTCCAAGGCACCAACGCCGGCTAAAAAGTCAATAATCGATACCTAAAACTTGAATTGTACTACATCTTGCTTGCTATTACATCAACTTAGAAGCTTCATCTGTGTTCAGTCATGGTGCTTTTAGTGTCTCCGCATACCGCAGCACGCGACATAGCTTTGCAGACGATAAGTACAACCGTTTCAGAGAGAAAAGCGGCCAATGTGACGATCTGGCTTTAAATCGATTCGATAACAAATGACGAAAACGGACGTATTTCTCAGCTTTTTACTTTATATGAACACTTGTCACATTCTCCCGGGCAACTCGGCTGCTAGTCCTCCTTTCATGCAGAATCTTAAGGTCCTAGCTCATGTCCAAGGCATCAAAGCCAGCTAAAAAGTCAATAATCGATACCTAAAACTTGAATTGTACTACTTCTTACTGGCTATTACATCAACTTAGAAGCTTCATCTGTGTTCCACTGTGGTGATTTTAGTATCTCCGCATAACGCAGCACGCGACATAGCTTTGCAGACGATAAGTACAACCGTTTCAGAGAGAAGAGCGGCCAATGTGACGATCTGGCTTTAAGTTGATTCCATAACAAATGACGAAAACGGACGGATTTCTCAGGTTTTTACTACATATGAACACTTTTCACATTCTCCCATGCTACTCGGCTGCTAGTCCTCCTTTCATACTGAATCTTAAGGTCCTACCTCATGTCCAAGGCATCAAAGCCACCTAAAAAGTCAATAATCGATACTTAAAACTTGAATTGTACTACTTATGCTGGCTATTACATCAACTTAGAAGCTTCATCTGTGTTCTACTATGGTGCTTTTAGTGTCTCCGCATACCGCAGCACGCGACATAACTTTGCAGACGATAAGTACAACCGTTTCAGAGAAAAGAGCGGCCAATGTGACGATCTGGCTTTAAGTCGATTCCATAACAAATGACAAAAACGGACGGATTTCTCAGTTTTTTACTACATATGAACACTTTTCACATTCTCCCGTGCAACTCGGCTGCTAGTCCTCCTTTCATGCAGAATCTTAAGGTCCTAGCTCATGTCCAAGGCACCAAAGCCGGCTAAAAAGTCAATAATCGATACCTAAAACTTGAATTGTACTACTTCTTGCTTGCTATTACATTAACTTAGAAGCTTCATCTGTGTTCAATCATGGTGCTTTTAGTGTCTCCGCATACCGCAGCACGCGACATAGCTTTGCAGACGATAAGTACAACCGTTTCAGAGAGAAGAGCGGCCAATGTGACGATCTGGCTTTAAATCGATTCGATAACTAATGACGAAAACGGACGGATTTCTCAGGTTTTTACTACATATGAACACTTTTCGCATTCTCCCATGCAACTCGGCTGCTAGTCCGCCTTTAATGCAGAATCTTAAGGTCCTAGCTCATGTCTAAGGCACCAAAGCCAGCTAACAAGTCAATAATCGATACCTAAAACGTGAATTGTATTACTTCTTACTGGCTATTACATCAACTTAGAAGCTTCATCTGTGTTCTACTATGGTGCCTTTAGTGTATCCGCATACCGCAGCACGCGACATAGCTTTGCAGACGTTAAGTACAACCGTTTCAGGGAGAGGAACGGCCAATGTGGCAATCTATCTTTAAGTCGATTCGATAACAAATGACGAAAACGGACGGATTTCTCAGGTTTTTACTACATATGAACACTTCTCACATTCTCCCGTTCAACTCGGCTGCTAGTCCTCCTTTCATGCAGAATCTTAAGGTCCTAGCTCATGTCCAAGGCACCAAAGCCGGCTAAAAAGTCAATAATCGTTCCCTAAACTTGAATTGTACTACTTCTTGCTTGCTATTACATCAACTTAGTAGCTTCATCTGTGTTCAATCATGGTGCCTTTAGAGTCTCCGCATACCGCAGCAGGCGACATAGCTTTGCAGACGATAAGTACAACCGTTTCAGAGAGGAGAGCGGCCAATGTGACGATCTGGCTTTAAATCGATTCGATAACAAATGACGAAAATGGACGGATTTCTCAGGTTTTTACTACATATGAACACTTGTCACATTCTCCCGTGCAACTCGGCTGCTAGTCCTCCTTTCATGCTGAATCTTAAGGTCCTAGCTCATGTCCAAGGCATCAAAGCCAGCTCAAGAGTCAAAAATCGATACCTAAAACTTGAATTGTACTACTTCTTACTGGCTATTACATCAACTTAGAAGCTTCATCTGTGTTCCACTGTGGTGATTTTAGTGTCTCCGCATAACGCAGCACGCGACATAGCTTTGCAGACGATAAGTACAACCGTTTCAGAGAGAAGAGCGGCCAATGTGACGATCTGGCTTTAAGTTGATTCCATAACAAATGACGAAAACGGACGGATTTCTCAGGTTTTTACTACATATGAACACTTTTCACATTCTCCCATGCAACTCGGCTGCTAGTCCTCCTTTCATACTGAATCTTAAGGTCCTACCTCATGTCCAAGGCATCAAAGCCACCTAAAAAGTCAATAATCGATACCTAAAACTTGAATTGTACTACTTATACTGGCTATTACATCAACTTAGAAGCTTCATCTGTGTTCCACTGTGGTGATTTTAGTGTCTCCGCATAACGCAGCACGCGACATAGCTTTGCAGACGATAAGTACAACCGTTTCAGAGAGAAGAGCGGCAATGTGACGTTCTGGCTTTAAGTCGATTCCATAACAAATGACGAAAACGGACGGATTTCTCAGGTTTTTACTACATATGAACACTTTTCACATTCTCCCGTGCAACTCGGTTGTTAGTCCTTCTTTCTTGCAGAATCTTAAGGTCCTAGCTCATGTCCAAGGCACCAAAGCCAGCTAAAATGTCAATAATCGATAGGTAAAACTTGAATTGTACTACTTCTTACTGGCTATTACATAAACTTAGAAGCCTCATCTGTGTTCATTTATGGTGCTTTTAGTGTCTCCGCATACCGCAGCACGCGACATAGCTTTGCAGACGATAAGTACAACCGTCTCAGAGAGAAGAGCGGCCAATGTGACGATCTGGCTTCAAGTTGATTCGATAACAAATGACGAAAACGGACGGATTTTTCAGGTTTTTACTACATATGAACACTTCTCACATTCTCCCGTTCAACTCGCCCGCTAGACCTCCTTTCATGCAGATTCTTAAGGTCCTAGCTCATGTCCAAGGCACCAAAGCCAGCTAAAAAGTTAATAATTAGTACCTAAAACTTGAATTGTACTACTTCTTACTGACTATTACATCAACATAGAAGCTTGATCTGTGTTCTACTATGGTGCTCTTAGTGTCTCCGCATACCGCAGCACGCGACATAGCTATGCAGAAGATAAGTACAACAGTTTCAGAGAGAAGAGCGGCCAATGTGACGATCTGGCTTTAAGTTGATTCCATAACAAATGACGAAAACGGACGGATTTCTCAGGTTTTTACTACATATGAACACTTTTCACATTCTGCCATGCAACGCGGCTGCTAGTCCTCCTTTCATACTGAATCTTAAGGTCCTAGCTCATGTCCAAGGCATCAAAGCCAGCTAAAAAGTCAATAGTCGATACCTAAAACTTGAATTTTACTACTTCTTACTGGCTATTACATCAACTTAGAAGCTTCATCTGTGTTCCACTGTGGTGATTTTAGTGTCTCCGCGTAACGCAGCACGCGAAATAGCTTTGCAGACGATAAGTACAACCGTTTCAGAGAGAAGAGCGGTCAATGTGACGATCTGGCTTTAAGTTGATTCCATAACAAATGACGAAAACGGACGGATTCCTCAGGTTTTTACTACATTTGAACACTTTTCACATTCTCCCATGCAACTCGGCTGCTAGTCCTATTTCATGCAGAATCTTAAGGTCCTAGCTCATGTCCAAGGCACCAAAGCCAGCTAAAAATTCAATAATCGATACCTAAAACGTGAATTGTATTACTTCTTACTGGCTATTACATCAACTTAGAAGCTTCATCTGTGTTCTACTATGGTGCTTTTAGTGTCTCCGCATACCGCAGCACGCGACATAGCTTTGCAGACGTTAAGTACAACCGTTTCAGGGAAAAGAGCGGAAAATGTGACGATCTGGCTTTAAGTTGATTCCATACCAAATGACGAAAACGGACGGATTTCTCAGGTTTTTACTACATATGAACACATTTCACATTCTCCCATGCAACGCGGCTGCTAGTCCTCCTTTCATACTGAATCTTAAGGTCCTAGCTCATGTCCAAGGCATCATAGCCAGCTAAAAAGTCAATAGTCGATACCTAAAACTTGAATTTTACTACTTCTTACTGGCTATTACATCAACTTAGAAGCTTCATCTGTGTTCCACTGTGCTGATTTTAGTGTCTCCACATAACGCAGCACGCGACATAGCTTTGCAGACGGTAAGTACAACCGTTTCAGAGAGAAGAGCGGCCAATGTGACGATCTGGCTTTAAGTCGATTCGATAACAAATGACGAAAACGGACGTATTTCTCAGGTTTATACTACATATGAACACTTTTCACATTCTCACGTGCAACTCGGCTGCTAGTCCTCCTTTCATGCAGAATCTTAAGGTCCTAGCTCATGTCCAAGGCACCAAAGCCAGCTAAAAAGTCAATAATCGATACCTAAAACGTGAATTGTATTACTTCTTACTGGCTATTACATCAACTTAGAAGCTTCATCTGTGTTCTACTATGGTGCTTTTAGTGTCTCCGCATACCGCAGCACGCGACATAGCTTTGCAGACGTTAAGTACAACCGTTTCAGGGAAAAGAGCGGAAAATGTGACGATCTGGCTTTAAGTCGATTCGATAACAAATGACGAAAACGGACGGATTTCTCAGGTTTTTACTACATATGAACACTTCTCACATTCTCCCGTTCAACTCGACCGCTAGTCCTCCTTTCATGCAGAATCTTAAGGTCCCAGCTCATGTCCAAGGCACCAACGCCGGCTAAAAAGTCAATAATCGATACCTAAAACTTGAATTGTACTACATCTTGCTTGCTATTACATCAACTTAGAAGCTTCATCTGTGTTCAGTCATGGTGCTTTTAGTGTCTCCGCATACCGCAGCACGCGACATAGCTTTGCAGACGATAAGTACAACCGTTTCAGAGAGAAAAGCGGCCAATGTGACGATCTGGCTTTAAATCGATTCGATAACAAATGACGAAAACGGACGTATTTCTCAGCTTTTTACTTTATATGAACACTTGTCACATTCTCCCGGGCAACTCGGCTGCTAGTCCTCCTTTCATGCAGAATCTTAAGGTCCTAGCTCATGTCCAAGGCATCAAAGCCAGCTAAAAAGTCAATAATCGATACCTAAAACTTGAATTGTACTACTTCTTACTGGCTATTACATCAACTTAGAAGCTTCATCTGTGTTCCACTGTGGTGATTTTAGTATCTCCGCATAACGCAGCACGCGACATAGCTTTGCAGACGATAAGTACAACCGTTTCAGAGAGAAGAGCGGCCAATGTGACGATCTGGCTTTAAGTTGATTCCATAACAAATGACGAAAACGGACGGATTTCTCAGGTTTTTACTACATATGAACACTTTTCACATTCTCCCATGCTACTCGGCTGCTAGTCCTCCTTTCATACTGAATCTTAAGGTCCTACCTCATGTCCAAGGCATCAAAGCCACCTAAAAAGTCAATAATCGATACTTAAAACTTGAATTGTACTACTTATGCTGGCTATTACATCAACTTAGAAGCTTCATCTGTGTTCTACTATGGTGCTTTTAGTGTCTCCGCATACCGCAGCACGCGACATAACTTTGCAGACGATAAGTACAACCGTTTCAGAGAAAAGAGCGGCCAATGTGACGATCTGGCTTTAAGTCGATTCCATAACAAATGACAAAAACGGACGGATATCTCAGTTTTTTACTACATATGAACACTTTTCACATTCTCCCGTGCAACTCGGCTGCTAGTCCTCCTTTCATGCAGAATCTTAAGGTCCTAGCTCATGTCCAAGGCACCAAAGCCGGCTAAAAAGTCAATAATCGATACCTAAAACTTGAATTGTACTACTTCTTGCTTGCTATTACATTAACTTAGAAGCTTCATCTGTGTTCAATCATGGTGCTTTTAGTGTCTCCGCATACCGCAGCACGCGACATAGCTTTGCAGACGATAAGTACAACCGTTTCAGAGAGAAGAGCGGCCAATGTGACGATCTGGCTTTAAATCGATTCGATAACTAATGACGAAAACGGACGGATTTCTCAGGTTTTTACTACATATGAACACTTTTCGCATTCTCCCATGCAACTCGGCTGCTAGTCCTCCTTTAATGCAGAATCTTAAGGTCCTAGCTCATGTCTAAGGCACCAAAGCCAGCTAACAAGTCAATAATCGATACCTAAAACGTGAATTGTATTACTTCTTACTGGCTATTACATCAACTTAGAAGCTTCATCTGTGTTCTACTATGGTGCCTTTAGTGTATCCGCATACCGCAGCACGCGACATAGCTTTGCAGACGTTAAGTACAACCGTTTCAGGGAGAGGAACGGCCAATGTGGCAATCTATCTTTAAGTCGATTCGATAACAAATGACGAAAACGGACGGATTTCTCAGGTTTTTACTACATATGAACACTTCTCACATTCTCCCGTTCAACTCGGCTGCTAGTCCTCCTTTCATGCAGAATCTTAAGGTCCTAGCTCATGTCCAAGGCACCAAAGCCGGCTAAAAAGTCAATAATCGTTCCCTAAACTTGAATTGTACTACTTCTTGCTTGCTATTACATCAACTTAGTAGCTTCATCTGTGTTCAATCATGGTGCCTTTAGAGTCTCCGCATACCGCAGCAGGCGACATAGCTTTGCAGACGATAAGTACAACCGTTTCAGAGAGGAGAGCGGCCAATGTGACGATCTGGCTTTAAATCGATTCGATAACAAATGACGAAAATGGACGGATTTCTCAGGTTTTTACTACATATGAACACTTGTCACATTCTCCCGTGCAACTCGGCCGCTAGTCCTCCTTTCATGCTGAATCTTAAGGTCCTAGCTCATGTCCAAGGCATCAAAGCCAGCTCAAGAGTCAAAAATCGATACCTAAAACTTGAATTGTACTACTTCTTACTGGCTATTACATCAACTTAGAAGCTTCATCTGTGTTCCACTGTGGTGATTTTAGTGTCTCCGCATAACGCAGCACGCGACATAGCTTTGCAGACGATAAGTACAACCGTTTCAGAGAGAAGAGCGGCCAATGTGACGATCTGGCTTTAAGTTGATTCCATAACAAATGACGAAAACGGACGGATTTCTCAGGTTTTTACTACATATGAACACTTTTCACATTCTCCCATGCAACTCGGCTGCTAGTCCTCCTTTCATACTGAATCTTAAGGTCCTACCTCATGTCCAAGGCATCAAAGCCACCTAAAAAGTCAATAATCGATACCTAAAACTTGAATTGTACTACTTATACTGGCTATTACATCAACTTAGAAGCTTCATCTGTGTTCCACTGTGGTGATTTTAGTGTCTCCGCATAACGCAGCACGCGACATAGCTTTGCAGACGATAAGTACAACCGTTTCAGAGAGAAGAGCGGCAATGTGACGTTCTGGCTTTAAGTCGATTCCATAACAAATGACGAAAACGGACGGATTTCTCAGGTTTTTACTACATATGAACACTTTTCACATTCTCACGTGCAACTCGGCTGCTAGTCCTCCTTTCATGCAGAATCTTAAGGTCCTAGCTCATGTCCAAGGCACCAAAGCCAGCTAAAAAGTCAATAATCGATACCTAAAACGTGAATTGTATTACTTCTTACTGGCTATTACATCAACTTAGAAGCTTCATCTGTGTTCTACTATGGTGCTTTTAGTGTCTCCGCATACCGCAGCACGCGACATAGCTTTGCAGACGTTAAGTACAACCGTTTCAGGGAAAAGAGCGGAAAATGTGACGATCTGGCTTTAAGTCGATTCGATAACAAATGACGAAAACGGACGGATTTCTCAGGTTTTTACTACATATGAACACTTCTCACATTCTCCCGTTCAACTCGACCGCTAGTCCTCCTTTCATGCAGAATCTTAAGGTCCCAGCTCATGTCCAAGGCACCAACGCCGGCTAAAAAGTCAATAATCGATACCTAAAACTTGAATTGTACTACATCTTGCTTGCTATTACATCAACTTAGAAGCTTCATCTGTGTTCAGTCATGGTGCTTTTAGTGTCTCCGCATACCGCAGCACGCGACATAGCTTTGCAGACGATAAGTACAACCGTTTCAGAGAGAAAAGCGGCCAATGTGACGATCTGGCTTTAAATCGATTCGATAACAAATGACGAAAACGGACGTATTTCTCAGCTTTTTACTTTATATGAACACTTGTCACATTCTCCCGGGCAACTCGGCTGCTAGTCCTCCTTTCATGCAGAATCTTAAGGTCCTAGCTCATGTCCAAGGCATCAAAGCCAGCTAAAAAGTCAATAATCGATACCTAAAACTTGAATTGTACTACTTCTTACTGGCTATTACATCAACTTAGAAGCTTCATCTGTGTTCCACTGTGGTGATTTTAGTATCTCCGCATAACGCAGCACGCGACATAGCTTTGCAGACGATAAGTACAACCGTTTCAGAGAGAAGAGCGGCCAATGTGACGATCTGGCTTTAAGTTGATTCCATAACAAATGACGAAAACGGACGGATTTCTCAGGTTTTTACTACATATGAACACTTTTCACATTCTCCCATGCTACTCGGCTGCTAGTCCTCCTTTCATACTGAATCTTAAGGTCCTACCTCATGTCCAAGGCATCAAAGCCACCTAAAAAGTCAATAATCGATACTTAAAACTTGAATTGTACTACTTATGCTGGCTATTACATCAACTTAGAAGCTTCATCTGTGTTCTACTATGGTGCTTTTAGTGTCTCCGCATACCGCAGCACGCGACATAACTTTGCAGGCGATAAGTACAACCGTTTCAGAGAAAAGAGCGGCCAATGTGACGATCTGGCTTTAAGTCGATTCCATAACAAATGACAAAAACGGACGGATATCTCAGTTTTTTACTACATATGAACACTTTTCACATTCTCCCGTGCAACTCGGCTGCTAGTCCTCCTTTCATGCAGAATCTTAAGGTCCTAGCTCATGTCCAAGGCACCAAAGCCGGCTAAAAAGTCAATAATCGATACCTAAAACTTGAATTGTACTACTTCTTGCTTGCTATTACATTAACTTAGAAGCTTCATCTGTGTTCAATCATGGTGCTTTTAGTGTCTCCGCATACCGCAGCACGCGACATAGCTTTGCAGACGATAAGTACAACCGTTTCAGAGAGAAGAGCGGCCAATGTGACGATCTGGCTTTAAATCGATTCGATAACTAATGACGAAAACGGACGGATTTCTCAGGTTTTTACTACATATGAACACTTTTCGCATTCTCCCATGCAACTCGGCTGCTAGTCCTCCTTTAATGCAGAATCTTAAGGTCCTAGCTCATGTCTAAGGCACCAAAGCCAGCTAACAAGTCAATAATCGATACCTAAAACGTGAATTGTATTACTTCTTACTGGCTATTACATCAACTTAGAAGCTTCATCTGTGTTCTACTATGGTGCCTTTAGTGTATCCGCATACCGCAGCACGCGACATAGCTTTGCAGACGTTAAGTACAACCGTTTCAGGGAGAGGAACGGCCAATGTGGCAATCTATCTTTAAGTCGATTCGATAACAAATGACGAAAACGGACGGATTTCTCAGGTTTTTACTACATATGAACACTTCTCACATTCTCCCGTTCAACTCGGCTGCTAGTCCTCCTTTCATGCAGAATCTTAAGGTCCTAGCTCATGTCCAAGGCACCAAAGCCGGCTAAAAAGTCAATAATCGTTCCCTAAACTTGAATTGTACTACTTCTTGCTTGCTATTACATCAACTTAGTAGCTTCATCTGTGTTCAATCATGGTGCCTTTAGAGTCTCCGCATACCGCAGCAGGCGACATAGCTTTGCAGACGATAAGTACAACCGTTTCAGAGAGGAGAGCGGCCAATGTGACGATCTGGCTTTAAATCGATTCGATAACAAATGACGAAAATGGACGGATTTCTCAGGTTTTTACTACATATGAACACTTGTCACATTCTCCCGTGCAACTCGGCCGCTAGTCCTCCTTTCATGCTGAATCTTAAGGTCCTAGCTCATGTCCAAGGCATCAAAGCCAGCTCAAGAGTCAAAAATCGATACCTAAAACTTGAATTGTACTACTTCTTACTGGCTATTACATCAACTTAGAAGCTTCATCTGTGTTCCACTGTGGTGATTTTAGTGTCTCCGCATAACGCAGCACGCGACATAGCTTTGCAGACGATAAGTACAACCGTTTCAGAGAGAAGAGCGGCCAATGTGACGATCTGGCTTTAAGTTGATTCCATAACAAATGACGAAAACGGACGGATTTCTCAGGTTTTTACTACATATGAACACTTTTCACATTCTCCCATGCAACTCGGCTGCTAGTCCTCCTTTCATACTGAATCTTAAGGTCCTACCTCATGTCCAAGGCATCAAAGCCACCTAAAAAGTCAATAATCGATACCTAAAACTTGAATTGTACTACTTATACTGGCTATTACATCAACTTAGAAGCTTCATCTGTGTTCCACTGTGGTGATTTTAGTGTCTCCGCATAACGCAGCACGCGACATAGCTTTGCAGACGATAAGTACAACCGTTTCAGAGAGAAGAGCGGCAATGTGACGTTCTGGCTTTAAGTCGATTCCATAACAAATGACGAAAACGGACGGATTTCTCAGGTTTTTACTACATATGAACACTTTTCACATTCTCCCGTGCAACTCGGTTGTTAGTCCTTCTTTCTTGCAGAATCTTAAGGTCCTAGCTCATGTCCAAGGCACCAAAGCCAGCTAAAATGTCAATAATCGATAGGTAAAACTTGAATTGTACTACTTCTTACTGGCTATTACATAAACTTAGAAGCCTCATCTGTGTTCATTTATGGTGCTTTTAGTGTCTCCGCATACCGCAGCACGCGACATAGCTTTGCAGACGATAAGTACAACCGTCTCAGAGAGAAGAGCGGCCAATGTGACGATCTGGCTTCAAGTTGATTCGATAACAAATGACGAAAACGGACGGATTTTTCAGGTTTTTACTACATATGAACACTTCTCACATTCTCCCGTTCAACTCGCCCGCTAGACCTCCTTTCATGCAGATTCTTAAGGTCCTAGCTCATGTCCAAGGCACCAAAGCCAGCTAAAAAGTTAATAATTAGTACCTAAAACTTGAATTGTACTACTTCTTACTGACTATTACATCAACATAGAAGCTTGATCTGTGTTCTACTATGGTGCTCTTAGTGTCTCCGCATACCGCAGCACGCGACATAGCTATGCAGAAGATAAGTACAACAGTTTCAGAGAGAAGAGCGGCCAATGTGACGATCTGGCTTTAAGTTGATTCCATAACAAATGACGAAAACGGACGGATTTCTCAGTTTTTTACTACATATGAACACTTTTCATATTCCCCCGTGCAACTCGGCTGCTAGTCCTCCTTTCATGCAGAATCTTAAGGTCCTAGCTCATGTCCAAGGCACCAAAGCCGGCTAAAAAGTCAATAATCGATACCTAAAACTTGAATTGTACTACTTCTTGCTTGCTATTACATCAACTTAGTAGCTTCATCTGTGTTCAATCATGGTGCTTTTAGAGTCTCCGCATACCGCAGCACGCGACATAGCTTTGCAGACGATAAGTACAACCGTTTCAGAGAGGAGAGCGGCCAATGTGACGATCTGGCTTTAAATCGATTCGATAACAAATGACGAAAACGGACGGATTTCTCAGGTTTTTACTACATATGAACACTTGTCACATTCTCCCGGTCAACTCGGCTGCTAGTCCTCCTTTCATGCAGAATCTTAAGGTCCTAGCCCATGTCCAAGGCATCAAAGCCATCTAAAAAGCCAATAATCGATACCTAAAACTTGAATTGTACTACTTCTTACTGGCTATTACATCAACTTAGAAGCTTCATCTGTGTTCCACTGTGGTGATTTTAGTGTCTCCGCATAACGCAGCACGCGACATAGCTTTGCAGACGATAAGTACAACCGTTTCAGAGAGAAGAGCGGCCAATGTGACGATCTGGCTTTAAGTTGATTCCATAACAAATGACGAAAACGGACGGATTTCTCAGGTTTTTACTACATATGAACACTTTTCACATTCTCCCATGCAACTCGGCTGCTAGTCCTATTTTCATACTGAATCTTAAGGTCCTACCTCATGTCCAAGGCATCAAAGCCACCTAAAAAGTCAATAATCGATACCTAAAACTTGAATTGTACTACTTATACTGGCTATTACATCAACTTAGAAGCTTCATCTGTGTTCCACTGTGGTGATTTTAGTGTCTCCGCATAACGCAGCACGCGACATAGTTTTGCAGACGGTAAGTACAACCGTTTCAGAGAGAAGAGCGGCAATGTGACGATCTGGCTTTAAGTCGATTCCATAACAAATGACGAAAACGGACGGATTTCTCAGGTTTTTACTACATATGAACACTTGTCACATTCTCCAGTGCAACTCGGTTGCTAGTCCTTCTTTCATGCAGAATCTTAAGGTCCTAGCTCAAGTCCAAGGCACCAAAGCCAGCTAAAATGACAATAATCGATAGGTAAAACTTGAATTGTACTACTTCTTACTGGCTATTACATCAACTTAGAAGCTTCATCTGTGTTCTACTATGGTGCTTTTAGGGTCTCCGCATACCGCAGCACGCGACATAGCTTTGCAGACGATAAGTACAACCGTTTCAGAGAGAAGAGCGGCCAATGTGACGATCTGGCTTTAAGTCGATTCGATAACAAATGTCGAAAACGGACGGATTTCTCTGGTTTTTACTACATTTGAACACTTTTCACATTCTCCCTTGCAACTCGGCTGCTAGTCTTCCTTTAATGCAGAATCTTAAGGTCCTAGCTAATGTCTAAGGCACCAAAGCCAGCTAACAAGTCAATAATCGATACCTAAACCGTGAATTGTATTACTTCTTACTGGCTATTACATCAACTTAGAAGCTTCATCTGTGTTCTACTATGGTGCTTTTAGTGTATCCGCATACCGCAGCACGCGACATAGCATTGCAGACGTAAAGTACAACCGTTTCAGGGAGAAGAACGGCCAATGTGAGGATCTATCTTTAAGTCGATTCGATACCAAATGACGAAAACGGGCGGATTTCTCAGGTTTTTACTACATATGAACACTTCTCACATTCTCCCGTTCAACTCGGCTGCTAGTCCTCCTTTCATGCAGAATCTTAAGGTCCTAGCTCATGTCCAAGGCACCAAAGCCGGCTAAAAAGTCAATAATCGATACCTAAAACTTGAATTGTACTACTTCTTGCTTGCTATTACATCAACTTAGTAGCTTCATCTGTGTTCAATCATGGTGCTTTTAGAGTCTCCGCATACCGCAGCACGCGACATAGCTTTGCAGACGATAAGTACAACCGTTTCAGAGAGGAGAGCGGCCAATGTGACGATCTGGCTTTAAATCGATTCGATAACAAATGACGAAAATGGACGGATTTCTCAGGTTTTTACTACATATGAACACTTGTCACATTCTCCCGGGCAACTCGGCTGCTAGTCCTCCTTTCATGCAGAATCTTAAGGTCCTAGCTCATGTCCAAGGCATCAAAGCCAGCTAAAGAGTCAAAAATCGATACCTAAAACTTGAATTGTACTACTTCTTACTGGCTATTACATCAACTTAGAAGCTTCATCTGTGTTCCACTGTGGTGATTTTAGTGTCTCCGCATAACGCAGCACGCGACATAGCTTTGCAGACGATAAGTACAACCGTTTCAGAGAGAAGAGCGGCCAATGTGACGATCTGGCTTTAAGTTGATTCCATAACAAATGACGAAAACGGACGGATTTCTCAGGTTTTTACTACATATGAACACTTTTCACATTCTCCTATGCAACTCGGCTGCTAGTCCTCCTTTCATACTGAATCTTAAGGTCCTACCTCATGTCCAAGGCATCAAAACCACCTAAAAAGTCAATAATCGATATCTAAAACTTGTATTGTACTGCTTATACTGGCTATTACATCAACTTAGAAGCTTCATCTGTGTTCCACTGTGGTGATTTTAGTGTCTCCGCATAACGCAGCACGCGACATAGCTTTGCAGACGATAAGTACAACCGTTTCAGAGAGAAGAGCGGCAATGTGACGATCTGGCTTCAAGTTGATTCGATAACAAATGACGAAAACGGACGGATTTCTCAGGTTTTTACTACATATGAACACTTCTCACATTCTCCCGTTCAACTCGGCTGCTAGTCCTCCTTTCATGCAGAATCTTAAGGTCCTAGCCCATGTCCAAGGCATCAAAGCCATCTAAAAAGCCAATAATCGATACCTAAAACTTGAATTGTACTACTTCTTACTGGCTATTACATCAACTTAGAAGCTTCATCTGTGTTCCACTGTGGTGATTTTAGTGTCTCCGCATAACGCAGCACGCGACATAGCTTTGCAGACGATAAGTACAACCGTTTCAGAGAGAAGAGCGGCCAATGTGACGATCTGGCTTTAAGTTGATTCCATAACAAATGACGAAAACGGACGGATTTCTCAGGTTTTTACTACATATGAACACTTTTCACATTCTCCCATGCAACTCGGCTGCTAGTCCTATTTTCATACTGAATCTTAAGGTCCTACCTCATGTCCAAGGCATCAAAGCCACCTAAAAAGTCAATAATCGATACCTAAAACTTGAATTGTACTACTTATACTGGCTATTACATCAACTTAGAAGCTTCATCTGTGTTCCACTGTGGTGATTTTAGTGTCTCCGCATAACGCAGCACGCGACATAGTTTTGCAGACGGTAAGTACAACCGTTTCAGAGAGAAGAGCGGCAATGTGACGATCTGGCTTTAAGTCGATTCCATAACAAATGACGAAAACGGACGGATTTCTCAGGTTTTTACTACATATGAACACTTGTCACATTCTCCAGTGCAACTCGGTTGCTAGTCCTTCTTTCATGCAGAATCTTAAGGTCCTAGCTCAAGTCCAAGGCACCAAAGCCAGCTAAAATGACAATAATCGATAGGTAAAACTTGAATTGTACTACTTCTTACTGGCTATTACATCAACTTAGAAGCTTCATCTGTGTTCTACTATGGTGCTTTTAGGGTCTCCGCATACCGCAGCACGCGACATAGCTTTGCAGACGATAAGTACAACCGTTTCAGAGAGAAGAGCGGCCAATGTGACGATCTGGCTTTAAGTCGATTCGATAACAAATGTCGAAAACGGACGGATTTCTCTGGTTTTTACTACATTTGAACACTTTTCACATTCTCCCTTGCAACTCGGCTGCTAGTCTTCCTTTAATGCAGAATCTTAAGGTCCTAGCTAATGTCTAAGGCACCAAAGCCAGCTAACAAGTCAATAATCGATACCTAAACCGTGAATTGTATTACTTCTTACTGGCTATTACATCAACTTAGAAGCTTCATCTGTGTTCTACTATGGTGCTTTTAGTGTATCCGCATACCGCAGCACGCGACATAGCATTGCAGACGTAAAGTACAACCGTTTCAGGGAGAAGAACGGCCAATGTGAGGATCTATCTTTAAGTCGATTCGATACCAAATGACGAAAACGGGCGGATTTCTCAGGTTTTTACTACATATGAACACTTCTCACATTCTCCCGTTCAACTCGGCTGCTAGTCCTCCTTTCATGCAGAATCTTAAGGTCCTAGCTCATGTCCAAGGCACCAAAGCCGGCTAAAAAGTCAATAATCGATACCTAAAACTTGAATTGTACTACTTCTTGCTTGCTATTACATCAACTTAGTAGCTTCATCTGTGTTCAATCATGGTGCTTTTAGAGTCTCCGCATACCGCAGCACGCGACATAGCTTTGCAGACGATAAGTACAACCGTTTCAGAGAGGAGAGCGGCCAATGTGACGATCTGGCTTTAAATCGATTCGATAACAAATGACGAAAATGGACGGATTTCTCAGGTTTTTACTACATATGAACACTTGTCACATTCTCCCGGGCAACTCGGCTGCTAGTCCTCCTTTCATGCAGAATCTTAAGGTCCTAGCTCATGTCCAAGGCATCAAAGCCAGCTAAAGAGTCAAAAATCGATACCTAAAACTTGAATTGTACTACTTCTTACTGGCTATTACATCAACTTAGAAGCTTCATCTGTGTTCCACTGTGGTGATTTTAGTGTCTCCGCATAACGCAGCACGCGACATAGCTTTGCAGACGATAAGTACAACCGTTTCAGAGAGAAGAGCGGCCAATGTGACGATCTGGCTTTAAGTTGATTCCATAACAAATGACGAAAACGGACGGATTTCTCAGGTTTTTACTACATATGAACACTTTTCACATTCTCCTATGCAACTCGGCTGCTAGTCCTCCTTTCATACTGAATCTTAAGGTCCTACCTCATGTCCAAGGCATCAAAACCACCTAAAAAGTCAATAATCGATATCTAAAACTTGTATTGTACTGCTTATACTGGCTATTACATCAACTTAGAAGCTTCATCTGTGTTCCACTGTGGTGATTTTAGTGTCTCCGCATAACGCAGCACGCGACATAGCTTTGCAGACGATAAGTACAACCGTTTCAGAGAGAAGAGCGGCAATGTGACGATCTGGCTTTAAGTCGATTCCATAACAAATGACGAAAACGGACGGATTTCTCAGGTTTTTACTACATATGAACACTTTTCACATTCTCCCATGCAACTCGGCTGCTAGTCCTCCTTTCATACTGAATCTTAAGGTCCTACCTCATGTCCAAGTCATCAAAGCCACCTAAAAAGTCAATAATCGATACCTAAAACTTGAATTGTACTACTTATACTGGCTATTACATCAACTTAGAAGCTTCATCTGTGTTCCACTGTGGTGATTTTAGTGTCTCCGCATATCGCAGCACGCGACATAGCTTTGCAGACGATAAGTACAACCGTTTCAGAGAGAAGAGCGGCAATGTGACGATCTGGCTTTAAGTCGATTCCATAACAAATGACGAAAACGGACGGATTTCTCGGGTTTTTACTACATATGAACACTTTCCACATTCTCCCGTGCATCTCGGTTGCTAGTCCTTCTTTCTTGCAGAATCTTAAGGTCCTAGCTCATGTCCAAGGCACCAAAGCCAGCTAAAATGTCAATAATCGATAGGTAAAACTTAAATTGTACTACTTCTTACTGGCTATTACATAAACTTAGAAGCTTCATCTGTGTTCTACTATGGTGCTTTTAGTGTCTCCGCATACCGCAGCACGCGACATAGCTTTGCAGACGATAAGTACAACCGTTTCAGAAAGAAGAGCGGCCAATGTGACGATCTGGCTTTAAGTCGATTCGATAACAAATGACGAAAACGGACGGATTTCTCAGTTTTTTACTACATATGAACACTTTTCACATACAGCCGTGCAACGCGGCTGCTAGTTCTCCTTTCATGCAGAATCATAAGGTCCTAGCTCATGTCCAAGGCACCAAAGCCAGTTAAAAAGTCAATTATCTATACCTAAAACTTGAATTGTACTACTTCTTACTGGTTATTACATCAACTTAGAAGCTTCATCTGTGTTCTACTATGGTGCTTTTAGTGTCTCCGCATAACGCAGCACGCGACATAGCTTTGCAGACGATAAGTACAACCGTTTCAGAGAAGAGGGGTATAATGTGACGATCTGGCTTTAAGTCGATTCGATAACAAATGACGAAAACGGACGGATTTCTCATATTTTTACTACATATGAACACTTTTCACATTCTCCCATGCAACTCGGCTGCTAGTCCTCCTTTCATGCAGAATCTTAAGGTCCTAGCTCATGTCCAAGGCACCAAAGCCAGCTAAAAAGTCAATAATCGATACATAAAACTTGAATTGTACTACTTCTTACTGGCTATTACATCAACTTAGAAGCTTCATCTGTGTTCTACTATTGTGCTTTTAGTGTCTCCGCATACCGCAGCACGCGACATAGCTTTGCAGACGATAAGTACAACAGTTTCAGTGAGAAGAGCGGCCAATGTGACGACCTTGCTTTAAGTCGACTCTATAACAAATGACGAAAACGGACGGATTTCTCAGGTTTTTACTACATATGAACACTTTTCACATACAGCCGTGCAACGCGGCTGCTAGTTCTCCTTTCATGCAGAATCATAAGGTCCTAGCTCATGTCCAAGGCACCAAAGCCGGCTAAAATGTCAATAATCGATACCTAAGTCTTGAATTGTACTACTTCTTGCTTGCTATTACATCAACTTAGAAGCTTCATCTGTGTTCAATCATGGTGCTTTTAGTGTCTCCGCATAACGCAGCACGCGACATAGCTTTGCAGACGATAAGTACAACCGTTTCAGAGAGGAGAGCGGCCAATGTGACGATCTGGCTTTAAATCGATTCGATAACAAATGACGAAAACGGACGGATTTCTCAGGTTTTTACTACATATGAACACTTGTCACATTCTCCCGTACAACGAGGCTGCTAGTTCTCCTTTCATGCAGAATCATAAGGTCCTAGCTCATGTCCAAGGCACCAAAGCCGGCTAAAATGTCAATAATCGATACCTAAATCTTGAATTGTACTACTTCTTGCTTGCTATTACATCAACTTAGAAGCTTCATCTGTGTTCAATCATGGTGCTTTTAGTGTCTCCGCATAACGCAGCACGCGACATAGCTTTGCAGACGATAAGTACAACCGTTTCAGAGAGAAGAGCGGCCAATGTGACGATCTTGCTTTAAGTCGATTCGATAACAAATGACGAAAACGGACGGATTTCTCAGGTTTTTACTTCATATGAACACTTTTCACATACAGCCGTGCAACGCGGCTGCTAGTTCTCCTTTCATGCAGAATCTTAAGGTCCTAGCTCATGTCCAAGGCACCAAAGCCAGCTAAAAAGTCAATAATCGATACCTATAACTTGAATTGTACTACTTCTTACTGGCTATTACATCAACTTAGAAGCTTCATCTGTGTTCTACTATGGTGCTTTTAGTGTCTCCGCATACCGCAGCACGCGACATAGCTTTGCAGACGATAAGTACAACCGTTTCAGAGAGAAGAGCGGCCAATGTGACGATCTGGCTTTAAGTCGATTCCATAACAAATGACGAAAACGGACGGATTTCTCAGGTTTTTACTACATATGAACACTTTTCGCATTCTCCCATGAAACTCGGCTGCTAGTCCTCCTTTCATGCAGAATCTTATGGTCCTAGCTCATGTCCAAGGCACCAAAGCCAGCTAAAAAGTCAAAAATCGATACCTAAAACGTAAATTGTACTACTTCTTACTGGCTATTACATCAACTTAGAAGCTTCATCTATGTTCTACTATGGTGCTTTTAGTGTCTCCGCATATCGCAGCACGCGACATTGCTTTGCAGACGATAAGTACAACCGTTTCAGACAGAACTGCAGCCAATGTGATGATCCTGATTTAAGTAGATTCTATAACAAATTTTGAAAACGGACGGATTTCTCAGGTTTTTACTACATATGAACACTTTTGACATTCTCCCGTGCAACTCGGCTGCTAGTCCTCCTTTCATGCAGAAACTTAAGGTCCTAGCTCATGTTCAAGGCACCAAAGCCGGCTAAAAAGTCAATAATTGATACCTAAAACTTGAATTGTACTACTTCTTACTTGCTATTACATCAACTTAGAAGCTTCATCTGTGTTCTACTATGGTGCTTTTAGTGTCTCCGCATACCGCAGCACGCGACATAGCTGTGCAGACGATAAGTACAACCGTTTCAGAGAGAAGAGCGGCCAATGTGACGATCTGGCTTTAAGTCGATTCGATAACAAATGACGAAAATGGACGGATTTATAAGGTTTTTACTACATATGAACACTTTTCACATACTCCCGTGCAACGTGGCTGCTAGTCCTCCTTTCATGCAGAATCTTAAGCTCCTAGCTCATGTCCAAGGCACAAAAGCCAGCAAAATAGTCAATAATCGATACCTAAAACTTGAACTGTACTACTTCTTACTGGTTATTACATCAACTTAGAAGCTTCATCTTTGTTCTACTATGGTGCTTTTAGTGTCTCCGCATACCGCAGCACGCGACATAGCTTTGCAGACGATAAGTACTACCGTTTCAGAGAGAAGATCGGCCAATGTGACGATCTGGCTTTAAGTCGATTCGATAACAAATGACGAAAACGGACGGATTTCTCAGGTTTTTACTACATGTGAACACTTTTCAAATTCTCCCATGCAACTCGGCTGCTAGTCCTCCTTTCATGCAGAATCTTAAGGTCCTAGCTCATGTCCAAAGCACCAAAGCCAGCTAAAAAGTAAATAATCAGTACCCAAAACTTGAATTGTACTACTTCTTACTGGCTATTACATCAACTTAGAAGCTTCATCTGTGTTCTACTATGGTGCTTTTAGTGTCTCCGCATACCGCAGCATGCGACATAACTTTGCAGACGATAAGTACAACCGTTTCAGAGAAAAGAGCGGCCAATGTGACGATCTGGCTTTAAGTCGATTCCATAACAAATGACGAAAACGGATGGATTTCTCAGTTTTTTACTACATATGAACACTTTTCACATTCTCCCGTGCAACTCGGCTGCTAGTCCTCCTTTCATGCAGAATCTTAAGGTCCTAGCTCATGTCCAAGGCACCAAAGCCGGCTAAGAAGTCAAAAATCGATACCTAAATCGTAAATTGTACTACTTCTTACTGGTTATTACATCAACTTAGAAGCCTCATCTGTGTTCTACTATGGTGCTTTTAGTGTGTCCGCATAACGCAGCACGCGACATAGCTTTGCAGACGATAAGTACAACCGTTTCACAGAAGAGGGGCCCTATGACGATCAGGCTTTAAGTCGATTCGATAACAAATGACGAAAACGGACGGATTTCTCAGGTTTTTCCTACATATGAACACTTTTCACATTCTCCCGTGCAACTCGGCTGCTAGTCCTCCTTTCATGCAGAATCTTAAGGTCCTAGCTCATGTCCAAGGCACCAAAGCCAGCAAAAAAGTCAATAATCGATACCTAAAACTTGAATTGTACTACTTCTTACTGGCTGTTACATCAACTTAGGAGCTTCATCTGTGTTCTACTATGGTGCTTTTAGTGTCTCCGCATACCGAAGCACGCGACATAGCTTTGCAGACGATAAGTACAACCGTTTCAGAGAGACGAGCGGCCAATGTGACGATCTGGCTTTAAGTCGATTCGATAACAAATGACGAAAACGGACGGATTTCTTTAGGTTTTTTATACATATGAACATTTTTCACATTCTCCCATGCAACTCGACTGCTAGTCCTCGTTTCATGCAGAATCTTAAGGTCCTATCTCATATCCAAGGCACCAAAGCCAGCTAAAAATTAATAATCGATAACTAAAACTTGAATTGTACTACTTCCTGCATGCTATTACATCAACTTAGAAGCTTCATCTGTGTTCTACTATGGTGCTTTTAGTGTCTCCGCATACCGCAGCACGCGACATAGCTTTGCAGACGATAAGTACAACCGTTCAGAGAGAAGAGCGGCCATTGTGACGATCTGGCTTTTAGTCGATTCCATAACAAATGACGAAAACGGACGGATTTCTCAGGTTTTTACTACATATGAACACTTTTCACATACTCCTGTGCAACGCGGCTGCTAGTCCTCCTTTCATGCAGAATCTTAAGCTCCTAGCTAATGTCCAAGGCACCAAAGCCGTCTAAATAGTCAATAATCGATACCTAAAACTTGAACTGTACTACTTCTTACTAGCTATTACATCAACTTAGAAGCTTCATCTGTGTTCTACTATGGTGCTTTTAGTGTCTCCGCATACCGCAGGACGCGACATAGCTTTGGAGACGATAAGTACAACCTTTAAAGTGAGAAGAGCGGCCAATGTGACGATCTGGCTTTAAGTCGATTCCATAAGAAATGACGAAAACGGACGGATTTCTTTAGGTTTTTACTACATATGAACACTTTTCACATACTCCCGTGCAACGCGGCTGCTAGTCCTCCTTTCATGCAGATTCTTAAGCTCCTAGCTCATGTACAAAGGCACAAAATCCAGCAAAATAGTCAATAATCGATACCTAAAACTTGAACTGTACTACTTCTTACTGGTTATTACATCAACTTAGAAGCTTCATCTTTGTTCTACTATGGTGCTTTTAGTGTCTCCGCATACCGCAGCACGCGACATAGCTTTGCAGACGATAAGTACTACCGTTTCAGAGAGAAGATCGGCCAATGTGACGATCTGGCTTTAAGTCGATTCGATAACAAATGACGAAAACGGACGGATTTCTCAGGTTTTTACTACATTTGAACACTTGTCACATTCTCCCGTGCAACTCGGCTGCTAGTCCTTCTTTCATGCAGAATCTTAAGGTCCTAGCTCATGTCCAAGGCACCAAAGCCAGCTAAAAAGTCAATAATCTATACCTAAAACTTGAATTGTACTACTTTTTACTGGTTATTACATCAACTTAGAAGCTTCATCTGTGCTCTACTATGGTGCTTTTAGTGTCTCCGCATAACGCAGCACGCGACATAGCTTTGCAGACGATAAGTACAACCGTTTCAGAGAAGAGGGGCCAATGTGACGATCTGGCTTTAAGTCGATTCGATAACAAATGGCGAAAACGGACAGATTTCTTTAGGTTTTTACTACATATGAACACTTTTCACATTCTCCCGTGCAACTCGACTGCTAGTCCTCCTTTCATGCAGAATCTTAAGGTCCTATCTCATATCCAAGGCACCAAAGCCAGCTAAAAATCAATAATCGATACCTAAAACTTGAATTGTACTACTTCCTGCATGCTATTACATCAACTTAGAAGCTTCATCTGTGTTCTACTATGGTGCTCTTAGTGTCTCCGCATACAGCAGCACGCGACATAGCTTTGCAGACGATAAGTACAACCGTTTCAGAGAGAAGAGCGGTCAATGTGACGACCTGGCTTTTAGTCGATTCGATAACAAATGACGAAAACGGACGGATTTCTCATATTTTTACTACATGTGAACACTTTTCAAATTCTCCCATGCAACTCGGCTGCTAGTCCTCCTTTCATGCAGAATCTTAAGGTCCTAGCTCATGTCCAAGGCACCAAAGCCAGCAAAAAAGTCAAAAATCGATACCTAAAACTTGAATTGTACTACTTCTTACTGGCTATTACATCAACTTAGAAGCTTCATCTGTGTTCCACTGTGGTGATTTTAGTGTCTCCGCATAACGCAGCACGCGACATAGCTTTGCAGACGATAAGTACAACCGTTTCAGAGAGAAGAGCGGCCAATGTGACGATCTGGCTTTAAGTTGATTCCATAACAAATGACGAAAACGGACGGATTACTCAGGTTTTTACTACATATGAACACTTTTCACATTCTCCTATGCAACTCGGCTGCTAGTCCTCCTTTCATACTGAATCTTAAGGTCCTACCTCATGTCCAAGGCATCAAAACCACCTAAAAAGTCAATAATCGATATCTAAAACTTGTATTGTACTACTTATACTGGCTATTACATCAACTTAGAAGCTTCATCTGTGTTCCACTGTGGTGATTTTAGTGTCTCCGCATAACGCAGCACGCGACATAGCTTTGCAGACGATAAGTACAACCGTTTCAGAGAGAAGAGCGGCAATGTGACGATATGGCTTTAAGTCGATTCCATAACAAATGACGAAAACGGACGGATTTCTCAGGTTTTTACTACATATGAACACTTTTCACATTCTCCCATGCAACTCGGCTGCTAGTCCTCCTTTCATACTGAATCTTAAGGTCCTACCTCATGTCCAAGTCATCAAAGCCACCTAAAAAGTCAATAATCGATACCTAAAACTTGAATTGTACTACTTATACTGGCTATTACATCAACTTAGAAGCTTCATCTGTGTTCCACTGTGGTGATTTTAGTGTCTCCGCATATCGCAGCACGCGACATAGCTTTGCAGACGATAAGTACAACCGTTTCAGAGAGAAGAGCGGCAATGTGACGATCTGGCTTTAAGTCGATTCCATAACAAATGACGAAAACGGACGGATTTCTCGGGTTTTTACTACATATGAACACTTTCCACATTCTCCCGTGCATCTCGGTTGCTAGTCCTTCTTTCTTGCAGAATCTTAAGGTCCTAGCTCATGTCCAAGGCACCAAAGCCAGCTAAAATGTCAATAATCGATAGGTAAAACTTAAATTGTACTACTTCTTACTGGCTATTACATAAACTTAGAAGCTTCATCTGTGTTCTACTATGGTGCTTTTAGTGTCTCCGCATACCGCAGCACGCGACATAGCTTTGCAGACGATAAGTACAACCGTTTCAGAAAGAAGAGCGGCCAATGTGACGATCTGGCTTTAAGTCGATTCGATAACAAATGACGAAAACGGACGGATTTCTCAGTTTTTTACTACATATGAACACTTTTCACATACAGCCGTGCAACGCGGCTGCTAGTTCTCCTTTCATGCAGAATCATAAGGTCCTAGCTCATGTCCAAGGCACCAAAGCCAGTTAAAAAGTCAATTATCTATACCTAAAACTTGAATTGTACTACTTCTTACTGGTTATTACATCAACTTAGAAGCTTCATCTGTGTTCTACTATGGTGCTTTTAGTGTCTCCGCATAACGCAGCACGCGACATAGCTTTGCAGACGATAAGTACAACCGTTTCAGAGAAGAGGGGTATAATGTGACGATCTGGCTTTAAGTCGATTCGATAACAAATGACGAAAACGGACGGATTTCTCATATTTTTACTACATATGAACACTTTTCACATTCTCCCATGCAACTCGGCTGCTAGTCCTCCTTTCATGCAGAATCTTAAGGTCCTAGCTCATGTCCAAGGCACCAAAGCCAGCTAAAAAGTCAATAATCGATACATAAAACTTGAATTGTACTACTTCTTACTGGCTATTACATCAACTTAGAAGCTTCATCTGTGTTCTACTATTGTGCTTTTAGTGTCTCCGCATACCGCAGCACGCGACATAGCTTTGCAGACGATAAGTACAACAGTTTCAGGGAAGAGGGGCCAATGTGACAATCTGGGTTTAAGTCGATTCGATAACAAATGACGAAAACGGACGGATTTCTCAGGTTTTTACTACATATGAACACTTTTCACATTCTCCCATGCAACTCGGCTGCTAGTCCTCCTTTCATACTGAATCTTAAGGTCCTACCTCATGTCCAAGGCATCAAAGCCACCTAAAAAGTCAATAATCGATACCTAAAACTTGAATTGTACTACTTATACTGGCTATTACATCAACTTAGAAGCTTCATCTGTGTTCCACTGTGGTGATTTTAGTGTCTCCGCATAACGCAGCACGCGACATAGCTTTGCAGACGATAAGTACAACCGTTTCAGAAAGAAGAGCGGCCAATGTGACGATCTGGCTTTAAGTCGATTCGATAACAAATGACGAAAACGGACGGATTTCTCAGTTTTTTACTACATATGAACACTTTTCACATACAGCCGTGCAACGCGGCTGCTAGTTCTCCTTTCATGCAGAATCATAAGGTCCTAGCTCATGTCCAAGGCACCAAAGCCAGTTAAAAAGTCAATTATCTATACCTAAAACTTGAATTGTACTACTTCTTACTGGTTATTACATCAACTTAGAAGCTTCATCTGTGTTCTACTATGGTGCTTTTAGTGTCTCCGCATAACGCAGCACGCGACATAGCTTTGCAGACGATAAGTACAACCGTTTCAGAGAAGAGGGGTATAATGTGACGATCTGGCTTTAAGTCGATTCGATAACAAATGACGAAAACGGACAGATTTCTTTAGGTTTTTACTACATATGAACACTTTTCACATTCTCCCGTGCAACTCGACTGCTAGTCCTCCTTTCATGCAGAATCTTAAGGTCCTATCTCATATCCAAGGCACCAAAGCCAGCTAAAAATCAATAATCGAAACCTAAAACTTGAATTGTACTACTTCCTGCATGCTATTACATCAACTTAGAAGCTTCATCTGTGTTCTACTATGGTGCTCTTAGTGTCTCCGCATACAGCAGCACGCGACATAGCTTTGCAGACGATAAGTACAATCGTTTCAGAGAGACGAGCGGCCAATGTGACGATCTGGCTTTAAGTCGATTCGATAACAAATGACGAAAACGGACGGATTTCTTTAGGTTTTTTATACATATGAACATTTTTCACATTCTCCCGTGCAACTCGACTGCTAGTCCTCGTTTCATGCAGAATCTTAAGGTCCTATCTCATATCCAAGGCACCAAAGCCAGCTAAAAATTAATAATCGATAACTAAAACTTGAATTGTACTACTTCCTGCATGCTATTACATCAACTTAGAAGCTTCATCTGTGTTCTACTATGGTGCTTTTAGTGTCTCCGCATACCGCAGCACGCGACATAGCTTTGCAGACGATAAGTACAACCGTTCAGAGAGAAGAGCGGCCAATGTGACGATCTGGCTTTTAGTCGATTCCATAACAAATGACGAAAACGGACGGATTTCTCAGGTTTTTACTACATATGAACACTTTTCACATACTCCTGTGCAACGCGGCTGCTAGTCCTCCTTTCATGCAGAATCTTAAGCTCCTAGCTAATGTCCAAGGCACCAAAGCCGTCTAAATAGTCAATAATCGATACCTAAAACTTGAACTGTACTACTTCTTACTAGCTATTACATCAACTTAGAAGCTTCATCTGTGTTCTACTATGGTGCTTTTAGTGTCTCCGCATACCGCAGGACGCGACATAGCTTTGGAGACGATAAGTACAACCTTTAAAGTGAGAAGAGCGGCCAATGTGACGATCTGGCTTTAAGTCGATTCCATAAGAAATGACGAAAACAGACGGATTTCTTTAGGTTTTTACTACATATGAACACTTTTCATATACTCCCGTGCAATGCGGCTGCTAGTCCTCCTTTCATGCAGATTCTTAAGCTCCTAGCTCATGTACAAAGGCACAAAAGCCAGCAAAATAGTCAATAATCGATACCTAAAACTTGAACTGTACAACTTCTTACTGGCTATTACATCAACTTAGAAGCTTCATCTGTGTTCTACTATGGTGCTTTTAGTGTCTCCGCATACCGCAGCACGCGACATAGCTTTGCAGACGATAAGTACAACCGTTTCAGGGAAGAGGGGCCAATGTGACAATCTGGGTTTAAGTCGATTCGATAACAAATGACGAAAACGGACGGATTTCTCAGGTTTTTACTACATATGAACACTTTTCACATTCTCCCATGCAACTCGGCTGCTAGTCCTCCTTTCATGCAGAATCTTAAGGTCCTAGCTCATGTCCAAGGCACCAAAGAATGGTAAAAATTCAATAATCGAACCTAAGTCTTGAATTGTACTACATTTAACTGGATATTACTTCAACTTAGAAGCTTCATCTGTGTTATACAATGGTGATTTTAGTTTCTCCGCATACCGCAGCACGCGACATAGCTTTGCAGACGATAAGTACAACCGTTTCAGAGAGGAGAGCGGCCAATGTGACGATCTGGCTTTAAATCGATTCGATAACAAATGACGAAAACGGACGGATTTCTCAGGTTTTTACTACATATGAACACTTGTCACATTCTCCCGTGCAACTCGGCTGCTAGTCCTTCTTTCATGCAGAATCTTAAGGTCCTAGCTCATGTCCAAGGCACCAAAGCCAGTTAAAAAGTCAATAATCTATACCTAAAACATGAATTGTACTACTTCTTACTGGCTATTACATCAACTTAGAAGCTTCATCTGTGTTCTACTATGGTGCTTTTAGTGTCTCCGCATACCGCAGCACGCGACATAGCTTTGCAGACGATAAGTACAACAGTTTCAGAGAGAAGAGCGGCCAATGTGACGATCTTGCTTTAAGTCGATTCTATAACAAATGACGAAAACGGACGGATTTCTCAGGTTTTTACTACATATGAACACTTTTCACATACAGCCGTGCAACGCGGCTGCTAGTTCTCCTTTCATGCAGAATCATAAGGTCCTAGCTCATGTCCAAGGCACCAAAGCCGGCTAAAAAGTCAATAATCGATACCTAAATCATGTATTGTACTACTTCTTGCTTGCTATTACATCAACTTAGAAGCTTCATCTGTGTTCAATCATGGTGCTTTTAGTGTCTCCGCATAACGCAGCACGCGACATAGCTTTGCAGACGATAAGTACAACCGTTTCAGAGAGAAGAGCGGCCAATGTGACGATCTGGCTTTAAATCGATTCGATAACAAATGACGAAAACGGACGGATTTCTCAGGTTTTTACTACATATGAACACTTGTCACATTCTCCCGTGCAACTCGGCTGCTAGTCCTTCTTTCATGCAGAATCTTAAGGTCCTAGCTCATGTCCAAGGCACCAAAGCCAGTTAAAAAGTCAATAATCTATACCTAAAACTTGAATTGTACTACTTCTTACTGGTTATTACATCAACTTAGAAACTTCATCTGTGTTCTACTATGGTGCTTTTAGTGTCTCCGCATACCGCAGCACGCGACATAGCTTTGCAGACGATAAGTACAACCGTTTCAGAGAGAAGAGCGGCCAATGTGACGATCTGGCTTTAAGTCGATTCGATAACAAATGACGAAAACGGACGGATTTCTCAGGTTTTTACTACATATGAACACTTTTCGCATTCTCCCATGAAACTCGGCTGCTAGTCCTCCTTTCATGCAGAATCTTATGGTCCTAGCTCATGTCCAAGGCACCAAAGCCAGCTAAAAAGTCAAAAATCGATACCTAAAACGTAAATTGTACTACTTCTTACTGGCTATTACATCAACTTAGAAGCTTCATCTATGTTCTACTATGGTGCTTTTAGTGTCTCCGCATACCGCAGCACGCGACATAGCTTTGCAGACGATAAGTACAACCGTTTCAGACAGAACTGCAGCCAAAGTGATGATCCTGATTTAAGTAGATTCTATAACAAATTTTGAAAACGGACGGATTTCTCAGGTTTTTACTACATATGAACACTTTTGACATTCTCCCGTGCAACTCGGCTGCTAGTCCTCCTTTCATGCAGAATCTTAAGGTCCTAGCTCATGTTCAAGGCACCAAAGCCGGCTAAAAAGTCAATAATCGATACCTAAAACTTGAATTGTACTACTTCTTACTTGCTATTACATCAACTTAGAAGCTTCATCTGTGTTCTACTATGGTGCTTTTAGTGTCTCCGCATACCGCAGCACGCGACATAGCTGTGCAGACGATAAGTACAACCGTTTCAGAGAGAAGAGCGGCCAATGTGACGATCTGGCTTTAAGTCGATTCGATAACAAATGACGAAAACGGACGGATTTCTAAGGTTTTTACTACATATGAACACTTTTCACATACTCCCGTGCAACGTGGCTGCTAGTCCTCCTTTCATGCAGAATCTTAAGCTCCTAGCTCATGTCCAAGGCACAAAAGCCAGCAAAATAGTCAATAATCGATACCTAAAACTTGAACTGTACTACTTCTTACTGGTTATTACATCAACTTAGAAGCTTCATCTTTGTTCTACTATGGTGCTTTTAGTGTCTCCGCATACCGCAGCACGCGACATAGCTTTGCAGACGATAAGTACTACCGTTTCAGAGAGAAGATCGGCCAATGTGACGATCTGGCTTTAAGTCGATTCGATAACAAATGACGAAAACGGACGGATTTCTCAGGTTTTTACTACATTTGAACACTTGTCACATTCTCCCGTGCAACTCGGCTGCTAGTCCTTCTTTCATGCAGAATCTTAAGGTCCTAGCTCATGTCCAAGGCACCAAAGCCAGCTAAAAAGTCAATAATCTATACCTAAAACTTGAATTGTACTACTTTTTACTGGTTATTACATCAACTTAGAAGCTTCATCTGTGCTCTACTATGGTGCTTTTAGTGTCTCCGCATAACGCAGCACGCGACATAGCTTTGCAGACGATAAGTACAACCGTTTCAGAGAAGAGGGGCCAATGTGACGATCTGGCTTTAAGTCGATTCGATAACAAATGGCGAAAACGGACAGATTTCTTTAGGTTTTTACTACATATGAACACTTTTCACATTCTCCCGTGCAACTCGACTGCTAGTCCTCCTTTCATGCAGAATCTTAAGGTCCTATCTCATATCCAACGCACCAAAGCCAGCTAAAAATCAATAATCGATACCTAAAACTTGAATTGTACTACTTCCTGCATGCTATTACATCAACTTAGAAGCTTCATCTGTGTTCTACTATGGTGCTCTTAGTGTCTCCGCATACCGCAGCACGCGACATAGCTTTGCAGACGATAAGTACAACCGTTTCAGAGAGAAGAGCGGTCAATGTGACGACCTGGCTTTTAGTCGATTCGATAACAAATGACGAAAACGGACGGATTTCTCATATTTTTACTACATGTGAACACTTTTCAAATTCTCCCATGCAACTCGGCTGCTAGTCCTCCTTTCATGCAGAATCTTAAGGTCCTAGCTCATGTCCAAAGCACCAAAGCCAGCTAAAAAGTAAATAATCAGTACCCAAAACTTGAATTGTACTACTTCTTACTGGCTATTACATCAACTTAGAAGCTTCATCTGTGTTCTACTATGGTGCTTTTAGTGTCTCCGCATACCGCAGCATGCGACATAACTTTGCAGACGATAAGTACAACCGTTTCAGAGAAAAGAGCGGCCAATGTGACGATCTGGCTTTAAGTCGATTCCATAACAAATGACGAAAACGGACGGATTTCTCAGTTTTTTACTACATATGAACACTTTTCACATTCTCCCGTGCAACTCGGCTGCTAGTCCTCCTTTCATGCAGAATCTTAAGGTCCTAGCTCATGTCCAAGGCACCAAAGCCGGCTAAAAAGTCAAAAATCGATACCTAAATCGTAAATTGTACTACTTCTTACTGGTTATTACATCAACTTAGAAGCTTCATCTGTGTTCTACTATGGTGCTTTTAGTGTGTCCGCATAACGCAGCACGCGACATAGCTTTGCAGACGATAAGTACAACCGTTTCACAGAAGAGGGGCCAATATGACGATCAGGCTTTAAGTCGATTCGATAACAAATGACGAAAACGGACGGATTTCTCAGGTTTTTCCTACATATGAACACTTTTCACATTCTCCCGTGCAACTCGGCTGCTAGTCCTCCTTTCATGCAGAATCTTAAGGTCCTAGCTCATGTCCAAGGCACCAAAGCCAGCAAAAAAGTCAATAATCGATACCTAAAACTTGAATTGTACTACTTCTTACTGGCTGTTACATCAACTTAGGAGCTTCATCTGTGTTCTACTATGGTGCTTTTAGTGTCTCCGCATACCGCAGCACCCGACATAGCTTTGCAGACGATAAGTACAACCGTTCAGAGAGAAGAGCGGCCAATGTGACGATCTGGCTTTAAGTCGATTCGATAACAAATGACGAAAACGGACGGATTTCTCAGGTTTTTCCTACATATGAACACTTTTCACATTCTCCCGTGCAACTCGACTGCTAGTCCTCCTTTCATGCAGAATCTTAAGGTCCTATCTCATATCCAACGCACCAAAGCCAGCTAAAAATCAATAATCGATACCTAAAACTTGAATTGTACTACTTCCTGCATGCTATTACATCAACTTAGAAGCTTCATCTGTGTTCTACTATGGTGCTCTTAGTGTCTCCGCATACCGCAGCACGCGACATAGCTTTGCAGACGATAAGTACAACTGTTTCAGAGAGACGAGCGGCCAATGTGACGATCTGGCTTTAAGTCGATTCGATAACAAATGACGAAAACGGACGGATTTCTTTAGGTTTTTTATACATATGAACATTTTTCACATTCTCCCGTGCAACTCGACTGCTAGTCCTCGTTTCATGCAGAATCTTAAGGTCCTATCTCATATCCAAGGCACCAAAGCCAGCTAAAAATTAATAATCGATAACTAAAACTTGAATTGTACTACTTCCTGCATGCTATTACATCAACTTAGAAGCTTCATCTGTGTTCTACTATGGTGCTATTAGTGTCTCCGCATACCGCAGCACGCGACATAGCTTTGCAGACGATAAGTACAACCGTTTCAGAGAGAAGAGCGGTCAATGTGACGATCTGGCTTTTAGTCGATTCGATAACAAATGACGAAAACGGACGGATTTCTCATATTTTTACTACATGTGAACACTTCTCAAATTCTCCCATGCAACTCGGCTGCTAGTTCTCCTTTCATGCAGAATCTTAAGGTCCTAGCTCATGTCCAAAGCACCAAAGCCAGCTAAAAAGTAAATAATCAGTACCCAAAACTTGAATTGTACTACTTCTTACTGGCTATTACATCAACTTAGAAGCTTCATCTGTGTTCTACTATGGTGCTTTTAGTGTCTCCGCATACCGCAGCATGCGACATAACTTTGCAGACGATAAGTACAACCGTTTCAGAGAAAAGAGCGGCCAATGTGACGATCTGGCTTTAAGTCGATTCCATAACAAATGACGAAAACGGACGGATTTCTCAGTTTTTTACTACATATGAACACTTTTCACATTCTCCCGTGCAACTCGGCTGCTAGTCCTTCTTTCATGCAGAATCTTAAGGTCCTAGCTCATGTCCAAGGCACCAAAGCCAGCAAAAAAGTCAATAATCGATACCTAAAACTTGAATTGTACTACTTCCTGCATGCTATTACATCAACTTAGAAGCTTCATCTGTGTTCTACTATGGTGCTTTTAGTGTCTCCGCATACCGCAGCACGCGACATAGCTTTGCAGACGATACGTACAACCGTTTCAGAGAGAAGTGCGGCCAATGTGACGATCTGGCTTTAAATCGATTCGATAACAAATGACGAAAACGGACGGATTTCTCAGGTTTTTCCTACATATGAACACTTTTCACATTCTCCCGTGCAACTCGGCTGCTAGTCCTCCTTTCATGCAGAATCTTAAGGTCCTAGCTCATGTCCAAGGCACCAAAGATAGCTAAAAAGTCAATAATCGATACCTAAAAGTTGAACTGTACTACTTGTTACTGGCTATTACATTACTTAGAAGCTTCATCTGTGTTCTACTATGGTGCTTTTAGTATCTTCGCATACCGCAGCACGCGACATAGCTTTGCAGACGATAAGTACAACCGTTCAGAGAGAAGAGCGGCCAATGTGACGATCTGGCTTTAAGTCGATTCGACAACAAATGACGAAAACGGACGGATTTCTCAGGTTAATACTACATATGAACACTTTTCACATTCTCCCATGCAACTCGGCTGCTAGTCCTCCTTTCATGCAGAATCTTAAGGTCCTAGCTCATGTCAAAGGCTCCAAAGCCAGCTAAAAAGTCAAAAATCGATACCTAAAACGTAAATTGTACTACTTCTTACTGGCTATTACATCAACTTAGAAGCTTCATCTATGTTCTACTATGGTGGTTTAGTGTCTCCGCATACCGCAGCACGCGACATAGCTTTGCAGACGATAAGTACAACCGTTTCAGAGAGAAGAGCGGACAATGTGACGATCTGGCTTTAAGTCGATTCGATAACAAATGACGAAAACGGACGGATTTCTCAGGTTGTTACTACATATGAACACTTTTCACATACTCCCGTGCAACGCGGCTGCTAGTCCTCTTTTCATGCAGGTTCTTAAGCTCCTAGCTCATGTACAAAGGCACAAAAGCCAGCAAAATAGTCAATAATCGATACCTAAAACTTGAACTGTACTACTTCTTACTGGCTATTACATCAACTTAGAAGCTTCATCTGTGTTCTACTATGGTGCTTTTAGTGTCTGCGTATACCGCAGCACGCGACATAGCTTTGCAGACGATAAGTACAACCGTTTCAGAGAAGAGGGGCCAATGTGACAATCTGGCTTTAAGTCGATTCGATAACAAATGACGAAAACGGACGGATTTCTCAGGTTTTTACTACATATGAACACTTATCACATTCTCCCATGCAACTCGGCTGCTAGTCCTCCTTTCATGCAGAATCTTAAGGTCCTAGCTCATGTCCAAGGCACCAAAATATGGTAAAAAGTCAATAATCGAACCTAAGTCTTAAATTGTACTACATTTAACTGGATATTACTTCAACTTAGAAGCATCATCTGTGTTCTACAATGGTGATTTAAGTGTCTCCGCATACCGCAGCACGCGACATAGCTTTGCAGACGATAAGTACAACCGTTTCAGAGAGAAGAGCGGCCAATGTGACGATCTGGCTTTCAGTCGATTCAATAACAAATGACGAAAACGGACGGATTTCTCAGGTTTTTACTACATATGAACACTTTTCACATACTCCCGTGCAACGCGGCTGCTAGTCCTCCTTTCATGCAGAATCGTAAGCTCCTAGCTCATGTACAAAGGCACAAAAGCCAGCAAAATAGTCAATAATCGATAACTAAAACTTGAACTGCACTACTTCTTACTGGCTATTACATCAACTTAGAAGCTTCATCTGTGTTCTACTATGGTCCTTTTAGTGTCTCCACATACCGCAGCACTCGACATACCTTTGCAGACGATAAGTACAACCGTTTCAGAGAGAAGACCGGCCAATGTGACGATCTGGCTTTAAGTCGATTCGATAACAAATGACGAAAACGGACGGGTTTCTCAGGTTTTTACTACATATGAACACTTTTCGCATTCACCCGTGCAACTCGGCTGCTAGTCCTCCTTTCATGCAGATTCTTAAGGTCCTAGCTCACGTCCAATCTACCAAAACCAGCTAAAAATACAATAATCGATACCTAAAACTTGAATTGTACTACTTCTTACTTGCTATTACATCAACTTAGAAGCTTCATGTGTGTTCTACTATGGTGCTTTTAGTGTCTCCGCATACTGCAGCACGCGACATAGCTTTGCAGACGATAAGTACAACCGTTTGAGAGAGAAGAGCGGCCAATGTGACGATCTGGCTTTAAGTCGATTCGATAACAAATGACGAAAACGGACGGATTTCTCAGGTTTTTACTACATATGAACACTTTTCACATACTCCCGTGCAACGCGGCTGCTAGTTCGCCTTTCATGCAGAATCTTAAGGTCCTAGCTCATGTCCAAGGCACCAAAGCCAGCAAAATAGTCAGTAATCGATACCTAAAACTTGAATTTTATACTTCTTACTGGGTATTACATCAACTTAGAAGCTTCATCTGTGTTCTACTATGGTGCTTTTAGTGTCTCCGCATACCGCATCAAGCGACATAGCTTTGCAGACGATAAGTACAATGTGACGATCTGGCTTCAAGTTGATTCGATAACAAATGACGAAAACGGACGGATTTCTCTGGTTTTTACTACATATGAACACTTTTAGATACTCCCGTGCAACGCGGCTGCTAGTCCTCCTTTCATGCAGAATCTTAAGCTCCTAGCTCATGTCCAAGGCACCAAAGCCAGCTAAATAGTCAATAATCGATAACTAAAACTTGAATTGTACTGCTTCCTGCATGCTATTACATCAACTTAGAAGCTTCATCTGTGTTCTACTATGGTGCTTTTAGTGTCTCCGCATACCGCAGCACGCGACATAGCTTTGCAGACGATACGTACAACCGTTTCAGAGAGAACTGCGGCCAATGTGACGATCTGGCTTTAAATCGATTCGATAACAAATGACGAAAACGGACGGATTTCTCAGGTTTTTACTACATATGAACACTTTTCACATACTCCCATGCAACGCGGCTGCTACTCCTCCTTTCATGCAGAATCTTAAGGTCCTAGCGCATGTCCAAGGCACCAAAGATAGCTAAAAAGTCAATAATCGATACCTAAAAGTTGAACTGTACTACTTGTTACTGGCTATTGCATTACTTAGAAGCTTCATCTGTGTTCTACTATGGTGCTTTTAGTGTCTCCGCATACCGCAGCACGCGACATAGCTTTGCAGACGATAAGTACAACCGTTCAGAGAGAAGAGCGGCCAATGTGACGATCTGGCTTTTAGTCGATTCCATAACAAATGACGAAAACGGACGGATTTCTTTAGGTTTTTACTACATATGAACACTTTTCACATTCTCCCATGCAACTCGGCTGCTAGTCCTCCTTTCATGCAGAATCTTAATTCCTAGCTCATGTCCAAGTCTCCAAAGCCAGCTAAAAAGTCAAAAATCGATACCTAAAACGTAAATTGTACTACTTCTTACTGGCTACTACAACAACTTAGAAGCTTCATCTATGTTCTACTATGGTGGTTTAGTGTCTCCGCATACCGCAGCACGCGACATAGCTTTGCAGACGATAAGTACAACCGTTTCAGAGAGAAGAGCGGCCAATGTGACGATCTGGCTTTAAGTCGATTCGATAACAAATGACGAAAACGGACGGATTTCTCAGGTTGTTACTACATATGAACACTTTTCACATACTCCCGTGCAACGCGGCTGCTAGTCCTCCTTTCATGCAGATTCTTAAGCTCCTAGCTCATGTACAAAGGCACAAAAGCCAGCAAAATAGTCAACAATCGATACCTAAAACTTGAACTGTACTACTTCTTACTGGCTATTACATCAACTTAGAAGCTTCATCTGTGTTCTACTATGGTGCTTTTAGTGTCTTCGTATACCGCAGCACGCGAAATAGCTTTGCAGACGATAAGTACAATCGTTTCAGGGAAGAGGGGCCAATGTGACAATCTGGGTTTAAGTCGATTCGATAACAAATGACGAAAACGGACGGATTTCTCAGGTTTTTACTACATATGAACACTTTTCACATTCTCCCATGCAACGCGGCTGCTAGTCTTCCTTTCATGCAGAATCTTAAGGTCCTAGCTCATGACCAAGGCACCAAAGAATGGTAAAAATTCAATAATCGAACCTAAGTCTTGAATTGTACTCTATTTAACTGGATATTACTTCAACTTAGAAGCTTCATCTGTGTTATACAATGGTGATTTTAGTTTCTCCGCATACCGCAGCACGCGACATAGCTTTGCAGACGATAAGTACAACCGTTTCAGAGAGAAGAGCGGCAAATGTGACGATCTTGCTTTAAGTCGATTCGATAACAAATGACGAAAACGGACGGATTTCTCAGGTTTTTACTACATATGAACACTTTTCGCATTCTCCCATGAAACTCGGCTGTTAGTCCTCCTTTCATGCAGAATCTTAAGCTCCTAGCTCATGTCCAAGGCACCAAAGCCAGCTAAACAGTCAATAATCGATACCTAAAACTTGAATTGTACTACTTCTTACTGGCTATTACATCAACTTAGAAGCTTCATCTGTGTTCTACTATGGTGCTTTTAGTGTCTCCGCATACCGCAGCACGCGACATAGCTTTGCAGACGATAAGTACAACCGTTTCAGAGAGAAGAGCGGCCAATGTGACGATCTTGCTTTAAGTCGATTCGATAACAAATGACGAAAACGGACGGATTTCTCAGGTTTTTACTACATATGAACACTTTTCGCATTCTCCCATGAAACTCGGCTGTTAGTCCTCCTTTCATGCAGAATCTTAAGGTCCTATCTCATGTCCAAGGCACCAAAGCCAGCTAAAACGTCAAAAATCGATACCTAAAACGTAAATTGTACTACTTCTTACTGGCTATTACATCAACTTAGAAGCTTCATCTATGTTCTACTATGGTGCTTTTAGTGTCTCCGCATACCGCAGCACGCGACATAGCTTTGCAGACGATAAGTACTACCGTTTCAGAGAGAAGATCGGCCAATGTGACGATCTGGCTTTAAGTCGATTCGATAACAAATGACGAAAACGGACGTATTTCTCAGGTTTTTACTACACTTGAACACTTGTCACATTCTCCCGTGCAACTCGGCTGCTAGTCCTTCTTTCATGCAGAATCTTAAGGTCCTAGCTCATGTCCAAGGCACCGAAGCCAGTTAAAATGTCAATAATCTATACCTATAACTTGAATTGTACTACTTCTTACTGGTTATTACATCAACTTAGAAGCTTCATCTGTGTTCTACTATGCTGCTTTTAGTGTCTCCGCATAACGCAGCACGCGACATAGCTTTGCAGACGATAAGTACAACCGTTTCAGAGAAGAGGGGCCAATGTGACGATCTGGCTTTAAGTCGATTCGATAACAAATGACGAAAACGGACGGATTTCTTTAGGTTTTTCCTACATATGAACACTTTTCACATTCTCCCGTGCAACTCGACTGCTAGTCCTCCTTTCATGCAGAATCTTAAGGTCCTATCTCATATCCAAGGCACCAAAGCCAGCTAAAAATCAATAATAGATACCTAAAACTTGAATTGTACTATTTCTTACTGGTTATTACAACAACTTAGAAGCTTCATCTGTGTTCTGCTATGGTGCTATTAGTGTCTCCGCATACCGCAGCACGCGACATAGCTTTGCAGACGATAAGTACAACCGTTTCAGAGAGAAGAGCGTTCAATGTGACGATCTTGCTTTAAGTCGAATCGATAACAAACGACGAAAACGGACGGATTTCTCATATTTTTACTACATATGAACACTTTTCACATAATCCCGTGCAACTCGGCTGCTAGTCCTCCTTTCATGCAGAATCTTAAGCTCCTAGCTCATGTCCAAGGCACCAAAGCCAGCTAAAAAGTCAATAATCGATACATAAAACTTGAATTGTACTACTTCTTACTGGCTATTACATCAACTTAGAAGCTTCATCTGTGTTCTACTATGGTGCTTTTAGTGTCTCCGCATACCGCAGCACGCGACATAGCTTTGCAGACGATAAGTACAACCGTTTCAGAGAGAAGAGCGGCCAATGTGACGATCTGGCTTTCAGTCGATTCGATAACAAATGACGAAAACGGACGGATTTCTCAGGTTTTTACTACATATGAACACTTTTCACATACTCCCGTGCAACGCGGCTGCTAGACCTCCTTTCATGCAGAATCTTAAGCTCCTAGCTCATGTCCAAGGCACCAAGGCCAGCTAAATAGTCAATAATCGGTACCTAAAACTTGAACTGTACTACTTCTTACTAGCTATTACATCAACTTAGAAGCTTCATCTGTGTTCTACTATGGTGCTTTTAGTGTCTCCGTATACCGCAGCACGCGACATAGCTTTGCAGACGATAAGTACAACCTTTACAGTGAGAAGAGCGGCCAATGTGACGATCTGGCTTTTAGTCTTTTCTATAACAAATGACGAAAACGGACGGATTTCTCAGGTTTTTACTACATATGAACACTTTTCACATTCTCCCATGCAACTCGGCTGCTAGTCCTCCTTTCATGCAGAATCTTAAGGTCCTAGCTCATGTCCAAGGCTCCAAAGCCAGCTAAAAAGTCAAAAATCGATACCTAAAACGTAAATTGTACTTCTTCTTACTGGCTATTACATCAACTTAGAAGCTTCATCTATGTTCTACTATGGTGGTTTAGTGTCTCCGCATACCGCAGCACGCGACATAGCTTTGCAGACGATAAGTACAACCGTTTCAGAGAGAAGAGCGGACAATGTGACGATCTGGCTTTAAGTCGATTCGATAACAAATGACGAAAACGGACGGATTTCTCAGGTTGTTACTACATATGAACACTTTTCACATACTCCCGTGCAACGCGGCTGCTAGTCCTCTTTTCATGCAGGTTCTTAAGCTCCTAGCTCATGTACAAAGGCACAAAAGCCAGCAAAATAGTCAATAATCGATACCTAAAACTTGAACTGTACTACTTCTTACTGGCTATTACATCAACTTAGAAGCTTCAACTGTGTTCTACTATGGTGCTTTTAGTGTCTGCGTATACCGCAGCACGCGACATAGCTTTGCAGACGATAAGTACAACCGTTTCAGAGAAGAGGGGCCAATGTGACGATCTGGCTTTAAGTCGATTCGATAACAAATGACGAAAACGGACGGATTTCTCAGGTTTTTACTACATATGAACACTTATCACATTCTCCCATGCAACTCGGCTGCTAGTCCTCCTTTCATGCAGAATCTTAAGGTCCTAGCTCATGTCCAAGGCACCAAAATATGGTAAAAAGTCAATAATCGAACATAAGTCTTAAATTGTACTACATTTAACTGGATATTACTTCAACTTAGAAGCATCATCTGTGTTCTACAATGGTGATTTAAGTGTCTCCGCATACCGCAGCACGCGACACAGCTTTGCAGACGATAAGTACAACCGTTTCAGAGAGAAGAGCGGCCAATGTGACGATCTGGCTTTCAGTCGATTCAATAACAAATGACGAAAACGGACGGATTTCTCAGATTTTTACTACATATGAACACTTTTCACATACTCCCGTGCAACGCGGCTGCTAGTCCTCCTTTCATGCAGAATCGTAAGCTCCTAGCTCATGTACAAAGGCACAAAAGCCAGCAAAATAGTCAATAATCGATAACTAAAACTTGAACTGCACTACTTCTTACTGGCTATTACATCAACTTAGAAGCTTCATCTGTGTTCTACTATGGTCCTTTTAGTGTCTCCACATGCCGCAGCACTCGACATACCTTTGCAGACGATAAGTACAACCGTTTCAGAGAGAAGACCGGCCAATGTGACGATCTGGCTTTAAGTCGATTTGATAACAAATGACGAAAACGGACGGGTTTCTCAGGTTTTTACTACATGTGAACACTTTTCGCATTCACCCGTGCAACTCGGCTGCTAGTCCTCCTTTCATGCAGATTCTTAAGGTCCTAGCTCACGTCCAATGTACCAAAACCAGCTAAAAATACAATAATCGATACCTAAAACTTGAATTGTACTACTTCTTACTTGCTATTACATTAACTTAGAAGCTTCATTGGTGTTCTACTATGGTGCTTTTAGTGTCTCCGCATACTGCAGCACGCGACATAGCTTTGCAGACGATAAGTACAACCGTTTCAGAGAGAAGAGCGGCCAATGTGACGATCTGGCTTTAAGTCGATTCGATAACAAATGACGAAAACGGACGGATTTCTCAGGTTTTTACTACATATGAACACTTTTCACATACTCCCGTGCAACGCGGCTGCTAGTTCTCCTTTCATGCAGAATCCTAAGGTCCTAGCTCATGTCCAAGGCACCAAAGACAGCAAAATAGTCAGTAATCGATACCTAAAACTTGAATTTTACTACTTCTTACTGGCTATTACATCAACTTAGAAGCTTCATCTGTGTTCTACTATGGTGCTTTTAGTGTCTCCGCATACCGCATCAAGCGACATAGCTTTGCAGACGATAAGTACAATGTGACGATCTGGCTTCAAGTTGATTCGATAACAAATGACGAAAACGGACGGATTTCTCTGGTTTTTACTACATATGAACACTTTTAGATACTCCCGTGCAACGCGGCTGCTAGTCCTCCTTTCATGCAGAATCTTAAGCTCCTAGCTCAAGTCCAAGGCACCAAAGCCAGCTAAATAGTCAATAATCGATAACTAAAACTTGAATTGTACTACTTCCTGCATGCTATTACATCAACTTAGAAGCTTCATCTGTGTTCTACTATGGTGCTTTTAGTGTCTCCGCATACCGCAGCACGCGACATAGCTTTGCAGACGATACGTACAACCGTTTCAGAGAGAAGTGCGGCCAATGTGACGATCTGGCTTTAAATCGATTCGATAACAAATGACGAAAACGGACGGATTTCTCAGGTTTTTACTACATATGAACACTTTTCACATACTCCCATGCAACGCGGCTGCTAGTCCTCCTTTCATGCAGAATCTTAAGGTCCTAGCGCATGTCCAAGGCACCAAAGATAGCTAAAAAGTCAATAATCGATACCTAAAAGTTGAACTGTACTACTTGTTACTGGCTATTACATTACTTAGAAGCTTCATCTGTGTTCTACTATGGTGCTTTTAGTGTCTCCGCATACCGCAGCACGCGACATAGCTTTGCTGACGATAAGTACAACCGTTCAGAGAAAAGAGCGGCCAATGTGACGATCTGGCATTTAGTCGATTCCATAACAAATGACGAAAACGGACGGATTTCTCAGGTTTTTACTACATATGAACACTTTTCACATACTCCCGTGCAACGCGGCTGCTAGTCCTCCTTTCATGCAGAATCTTAAGCTCCTAGCTAATGTCGAAGGCTCCAAAGCCATCTAAATAGTCAATAATCGATACCTAAAACTTGAACTGTACTACTTCTTACTAGCTATTACATCAACTTAGAAGCTTCATCTGTGTTCTACTATGGTGCTTTTAGTGTCTCCGCATACCGCAGGACGCGACATAGCTTTGGAGACGATAAGTACAACCTTTAAAGTGAGAAGAGCGGCCAATGTGACGATCTGGCTTTAATCCGATTCCATAACAAATGACGAAAACGGACGGATTTCTTTAGGTTTTTACTACATATGAACACTTTTCACATTCTCCCATGCAACTCGGCTGCTAGTCCTCCTTTCATGCAGAATCTTAATTCCTAGCTCATGTCCAAGTCTCCAAAGCCAGCTAAAAAGTCAAAAATCGATACCTAAAACGTAAATTGTACTACTTCTTACTGGCTACTACATCAACTTAGTAGCTTCATCTATGTTCTACTATGGTGGTTTAGTGTCTCCGCATACCGCAGCACGCGACATAGCTTTGCAGACGATAAGTACAACCGTTTCAGAGAGAAGAGCGGCCAATGTGACGATCTGGCTTTAAGTCGATTCGATAACAAATGACGTAAACGGACGGATTTCTCAGGTTGTTACTACATATGAACACTTTTCACATACTCCCGTGCAACGCGGCTGCTAGTCCTCCTTTCATGCAGATTCTTAAGCTCCTAGCTCATGTACAAAGGCACAAAAGCCAGCAAAATAGTCAATAATCGATACCTAAAACTTGAACTGTACTACTTCTTACTGGCTATTACATCAACTTAGAAGCTTCATCTGTGTTCTACTATGGTGCTTTTAGTGTCTTCGTATACCGCAGCACGCGAAATAGCTTTGCAGACGATAAGTACAACCGTTTCAGGGAAGAGGGGCCAATGTGACAATCTGGGTTTAAGTCGATTCGATAACAAATGACGAAAACGGACGGATTTCTCAGGTTTTTACTACATATGAACACTTTTCACATTCTCCCATGCAACTCGGCTGCTAGTCCTCCTTTCATGCAGAATCTTAAGGTCCTAGCTCATGTCCAAGGCACCAAAGAATGGTAAAAATTCAATAATCGAACCTAAGTCTTGAATTGTACTACATTTAACTGGATATTACTTCAACTTAGAAGCTTCATCTGTGTTATACAATGGTGATTTTAGTTTCTCCGCATACCGCAGCACGCGACATAGCTTTGCAGACGATAAGTACAACCGTTTCAGAGAGAAGAGCGGCAAATGTGACGATCTGGCTTTCAGTCGATTCGATAACAAATGACGAAAACGGACGGATTTCTCTGGTTTTTACAACATATGAACACTTTTCACATACTCCCGTGCAACGCGGCTGCTAGTCCTCCTTTCATGCAGAATCTTAAGCTCCTAGCTCATGTCCAAGGCACCAAAGCCAGCTAAATAGTCAATAATCGATACCTAAAACTTGAATTGTACTACTTCTTACTGGCTATTACATCAACTTAGAAGCTTCATCTGTGTTCTACTATGGTGCTTTTAGTGTCTCCGCATACCGCAGCACGCGACATAGCTTTGCAGACGATAAGTACAACCGTTTCAGAGAGAAGAGCGGCCAATGTGACGATCCTGCTTTAAGTCGATTCGATAACAAATGACGAAAACGGACGGATTTCTCAAGTTTTTACTACATATGAACACTTTTCGCATTCTCCCATGAAACTCGGCTGTTAGTCCTCCTTTCATGCAGATTCTTAAGCTCCTAGCTCATGTCCAAGGCACCAAAGCCAGCTAAAAAGTCAAAAATCGATACCTAAAACGTAAATTGTACTACTTCTTACTGGCTATTACATCAACTTAGAAGCTTCATCTATGTTCTACCATGGTGCTTTTAGTGTCTCCGCATACCGCAGCACGCGACATAGCTTTGCAGACGATAAGTACTACCGTTTCAGAGAGAAGATCGGCCAAAGTGACGATCTGGCTTTAAGTCGATTCGATAACAAATGACGAAAACGGACGTATTTCTCAGGTTTTTACTACATTTGAACACTTGTCACATTCTCCCGTGCAACTCGGCTGCTAGTCTTTCTTTCATGCAGAATCTTAAGGTCCTAGCTCATGTCCAAGGCACCGAAGCCAGTTAAAATGTAAATAATCTATACCTATAACTTGAATTGTACTGCTTCTTACTGGTTATTACATCAACTTAGAAGCTTCATCTGTGTTCTACTATGGTGCTTTTAGTGTCTCCGCATAACGCAGCACGCGACATAGCTTTGCAGACGTTAAGTACAACCGTTTCAGAGAGAAGAGCGTTCAATGTGACGATCTTGCTTTAAGTCGATTCCATAACAAACGACGAAAACGGACGGATTTCTCATATTTTTACTACATATGAACACTTTTCACATACTCCCGTGCAACGCGGCTGGTAGTCCTCCTTTCATGCAGAATCTTAAGCTCCTAGCTCATGTCCAAGGCACCAAAGCCAGCTAAATAGTCAATAATCGGTACCTAAAACTTGAACTGTACTACTTCTTACTAGCTATTAGATCAACTTAGAAGCTTCATCTGTGTTCTACTATGGTGCTTTTAGTGTCTCCGCATACCGCAGCACGCGACATAGCTTTGCAGACGATAAGTACAGCCTTTACAGTGAGAAGAGCGGCCAATGTGACGATCTGGCTTTTAGTCGATTCCATAACAAATGACGAAAACGGACGGATTTCTTTAGGTTTTTACTACATATGAACACTTTTCACATTCTCCCATGCAACTCGGCTGCTAGTCCTCCTTTCATGCAGAATCTTAAGGTCCTAGCTCATGTCCAAGGCTCCAAAGCCAGCTAAAAAGTCAAAAATCGATACCTAAAACGTAAATTGTACTACTTCTTACTGGCTATTACATCAACTTAGAAGCTTCATCTATGTTCAACTATGGTGGTTTAGTGTCTCCGCATACCGCAGCACGCGACATAGCTTTGCAGACGATAAGTACAACCGTTTCAGAGAGAAGAGCGGACAATGTGACGATCTGGCTTTAAGTCGATTCGATAACAAATGACGAAAACGGACGGATTTCTCAGGTTGTTACTACATATGAACACTTTTCACATACTCCCGTGCAACGCGGCTGCTAGTCCTCTTTTCATGCAGGTTCTTAAGCTCCTAGCTCATGTACAAAGGCACAAAAGCCAGCAAAATAGTCAATAATCGATACCTAAAACTTGAACTGTACTACTTCTTACTGGCTATTACATCAACTTAGAAGCTTCATCTGTGTTCTACTATGGTGCTTTTAGTGTCTGCGTATACCGCAGCACGCGACATAGCTTTGCAGACGATAAGTACAACCGTTTCAGAGAAGAGGGGCCAATGTGACAATCTGGCTTTAAGTCGATTCGATAACAAATGACGAAAACGGACGGATTTCTCAGGTTTTTACTACATATGAACACTTATCACATTCTCCCATGCAACTCGGCTGCTAGTCCTCCTTTCATGCAGAATCTTAAGGTCCTAGCTCATGTCCAAGGCACCAAAATATGGTAAAAAGTCAATAATCGAACCTAAGTCTTAAATTGTACTACATTTAACTGGATATTACTTCAACTTAGAAGCATCATCTGTGTTCTACAATGGTGATTTAAGTGTCTCCGCATACCGCTGCACGCGACATAGCTTTGCAGACGATAAGTACTACCGTTTCAGAGAGAAGAGCGGCCAATGTGACGATCTGGCTTTCAGTCGATTCAATAGCAAATGACGAAAACGGACGGATTTCTCAGGTTTTTACTACATATGAACACTTTTCACATACTCCCGTGCAACGCGGCTGCTAGTCCTCCTTTCATGCAGAATCGTAAGCTCCAGCTCATGTACAAAGGCACAAAAGCCAGCAAAATAGTCAATAATCGATAACTAAAACTTGAACTGCACTACTTCTTACTGGCTATTACATCACTTTAGAAGCTTCATCTGTGTTCATTTATGGTGCTTTTAGTGTCTCCGCATACCGCAGCACGCGACATAGCGTTGCAGACGATAAGTACAACCGTTTCAGAGAGAAGAACGGCCAATGTGACGATCTGGCTATAAGTCGATTCGATAACAAATGACGAAAACGAACGGATTTCTCAGGTTTTTACTACATATGAACACTTTTAACATTCTCCCTTGCAACTCGGCTGCTAGTCCTCCTTTCATGCAGAATCTTAAGGTCCTACATCATGTCCATGGCTCCAAGGCCAGGTAAAAAGTCAAATATCGATTCCTAAAACGTAAATTGTACTACTTCTTACTGGCTATTACATCAACTTAGAAGCTTCATCTATGTTCTACTATGGTGCTTTTAGTGACTCCGCATACCGCAGCACGCGACATAGCTTTGCAGACGATAAGTACAGCCGTTTCAGACAGAACTGCGGCCAGTGTGACGATCTGGATTTAAGTCGATTCTGTAACAAATGATGAAAACGGACGGATTTCTCAGGTTTTTACTACATATGAACACTTTTCACATTTTCCCGTGCAACTCGGCTGCTAGTTCTCCTTTCATGCAGAATCTTAAGGTCCTAGCTCATGTTCAAGGCACCAAAGCCGGCTAAAAAGTCAATAATCGATACCTAAAACTTGAATTGTACTACTTCTTACTTGCTATTAAATCAACTTAGATGCTTCATCTGTGTTCTACTATGGTGCTTTTAGTGTCTCCACATACCGCAGCACTCGACATACCTTTGCAGACGATAAGTACAACCGCTTCAGAGAGAAGACCGGCCAATGTGACGATCTGGCTTTAAGTCGATTCGATAACAAATGACGAAAACGGACGGGTTTCTCAGGTTTTTACTACATATGAACACTTTTCGCATTCACCCGTGCAACTCGGCTGCTAGTCCTCCTTTCATGCAGAATCTTAAGGTCCTAGCTCATGTCCAATGTACCAAAACCAGCTAAAAAAACAATAATCGATACTTAAAACTTGAATTGTACTACTTCTTACTTGCTATTACATCAACTTAGAAGCTTCATGTGTGTTCTACTATGGTGCTTTTAGTGTCTCCGCATACTGCAGCACGCGACATAGCTTTGCAGACGATAAGTACAACCGTTTCAGAGAGAAGAGCGGCCAATGTGACGATCTGGCTTTAAGTAGATTCGATAACAAATGACGAAAACGGACGGATTTCTCAGGTTTTTACTACATATGAACACTTTTCACATACTCCCGTGCAACGCGGCTGCTAGTTCTCCTTTCATGCAGAATCTTAAGGTCCTAGCTCATGTCCAAGGCACCAAAGCCAGCAAAATAGTCAGTAATCGATACCTAAAACTTGAATTTTACTACTTCTTACTGGCTATTACATCAACTTAGAAGCTTCATCTGTGTTCTACTATGGTGCTTTTAGTGTCTCCGCATACCGCATCACGCGACATAGCTTTGCAGACGATAAGTACAATGTGACGATCTGGCTTCAAGTTGATTCGATAACAAATGACGAAAACGGACGGATTTCTCTGGTTTTTACTACATATGAACACTTTTAGATACTCCCGTGCAACGCGGCTGCTAGTCCTCCTTTCATGCAGAATCTTAAGCTCCTAGCTCATGTTCAAGGCACCAAAGCCGGCTAAAAAGTCAATAATCGATACCTAAAACTTGAATTGTACTACTTCTTACTTGCTATTAAATCAACTTAGATGCTTCATCTGTGTTCTACTATGGTGCTTTTAGTGTCTCCACATACCGCAGCACTCGACATACCTTTGCAGACGATAAGTACAACCGCTTCAGAGAGAAGACCGGCCAATGTGACGATCTGGCTTTAAGTCGATTCGATAACAAATGACGAAAACGGACGGATTTCTCAGGTTTTTACTACATATGAACACTTTTCACATACTCCCGTGCAACGCGGCTGCTAGTTCTCCTTTCATGCAGAATCTTAAGCTCCTAGCTCATGTACAAAGGCACAAAAGCCATCTAAATAGTCAATAATCGATACCTAAAACTTGAACTGTACTACTTCTTACTAGCTATTACATCAACTTAGAAGCTTCATCTGTGTTCTACTATGGTGCTTTTAGTGTCTCCGCATACCGCAGGACGCGACATAGCTTTGGAGACGATAAATACAACCTTTAAAGTGAGAAGAGCGGCCAATGTGACGATCTGGCTTTAAGTCGATTCCATAACAAATGACGAAAACGGACGGATTTCTTTAGGTTTTTACTACATATGAACACTTTTCACATTCTCCCATGCAACTCGGCTGCTAGTCCTCCTTTCATGCAGAATCTTAATTCCTAGCTCATGTCCAAGTCTCCAAAGCCAGCTAAAAAGTCAAAAATCGATACCTAAAACGTAAATTGTACTACTTCTTACTGGCTACTACATCAACTTAGTAGCTTCATCTATGTTCTACTATGGTGGTTTAGTGTCTCCGCATACCGCAGCACGCGACATAGCTTTGCAGACGATAAGTACAACCGTTTCAGAGAGAAGAGCGGCCAATGTGACGATCTGGCTTTAAGTCGATTCGATAACAAATGACGTAAACGGACGGATTTCTCAGGTTGTTACTACATATGAACACTTTTCACATACTCCCGTGCAACGCGGCTGCTAGTCCTCCTTTCATGCAGATTCTTAAGCTCCTAGCTCATGTACAAAGGCACAAAAGCCAGCAAAATAGTCAATAATCGATACCTAAAACTTGAACTGTACTACTTCTTACTGGCTATTACATCAACTTAGAAGCTTCATCTGTCTTCTACTATGGTGCTTTTAGTGTCTTCGTATACCGCAGCACGCGAAATAGCTTTGCAGACGATAAGTACAACCGTTTCAGGGAAGAGGGGCCAATGTGACAATCTGGGTTTAAGTCGATTCGATAACAAATGACGAAAACGGACGGATTTCTCAGGTTTTTACTACATATGAACACTTTTCACATTCTCCCATGCAACTCGGCTGCTAGTCCTCCTTTCATGCAGAATCTTAAGGTCCTAGCTCATGTCCAAGGCACCAAAGAATGGTAAAAATTCAATAATCGAACCTAAGTCTTGAATTGTACTACATTTAACTGGATATTACTTCAACTTAGAAGCTTCATCTGTGTTATACAATGGTGATTTTAGTTTCTCCGCATACCGCAGCACGCGACATAGCTTTGCAGACGATAAGTACAACCGTTTCAGAGAGAAGAGCGGCAAATGTGACGATCTGGCTTTCAGTCGATTCGATAACAAATGACGAAAACGGACGGATTTCTCTGGTTTTTACAACATATGAACACTTTTCACATACTCCCGTGCAACGCGGCTGCTAGTCCTCCTTTCATGCAGAATCTTAAGCTCCTAGCTCATGTCCAAGGCACCAAAGCCAGCTAAAAAGTCAAAAATCGATACCTAAAACGTAAATTGTACTACTTCTTACTGGCTATTACATCAACTTAGAAGCTTCATCTATGTTCTACTATGGTGCTTTTAGTGTCTCCGCATACCGCAGCACGCGACATAGCTTTGCAGACGATAAGTACTACCGTTTCAGAGAGAAGATCGGCCAAAGTGACGATCTGGCTTTAAGTCGATTCGATAACAAATGACGAAAACGGACGTATTTCTCAGGTTTTTACTACATTTGAACACTTGTCACATTCTCCCGTGCAACTCGGCTGCTAGTCTTTCTTTCATGCAGAATCTTAAGGTCCTAGCTCATGTCCAAGGCACCGAAGCCAGTTAAAATGTAAATAATCTATACCTATAACTTGAATTGTACTGCTTCTTACTGGTTATTACATCAACTTAGAAGCTTCATCTGTGTTCTACTATGGTGCTTTTAGTGTCTCCGCATAACGCAGCACGCGACATAGCTTTGCAGACGATAAGTACAACCGTTTCAGAGAGAAGAGCGTTCAATGGGACGATCTTGCTTTAAGTCGATTCCATAACAAACGACGAAAACGGACGGATTTCTCATATTTTTACTACATATGAACACTTTTCACATAATCCCGTGCAACTCGGCTGCTAGTCCTCCTTTCATGCAGAATCTTAAGGTCCTAGCTCATGTCCAAGGCACCAAAGCCAGCTAAAAAGTCAATAATCGATACATAAAACTTGAATTGTACTACTTCTTACTGGCTATTACATCAACTTAGAAGCTTCATCTGTGTTCTACTATGGTGCTTTTAGTGTCTCCGCATACCGCAGCACGCGACATAGCTTTGCAGACGATAAGTACAACCGTTTCAGAGAGAAGAGCGGCCAATGTGACGATCTGGCTTTCAGTCGATTCGATAACAAATGACGAAAACGGACGGATTTCTCAGGTTTTTACTACATATGAACACTTTTCACATACTCCCGTGCAACGCGGCTGCTAGTCCTCCTTTCATGCAGAATCTTAAGCTCCTAGCTCATGTCCAAGGCACCAAAGCCAGCTAAATAGTCAATAATCGGTACCTAAAACTTGAACTGTACTACTTCTTACTAGCTATTAGATCAACTTAGAAGCTTCATCTGTGTTCTACTATGGTGCTTTTAGTGTCTCCGCATACCGCAGCACGCGACATAGCTTTGCAGACGATAAGTACAGCCTTTACAGTGAGAAGAGCGGCCAATGTGACGATCTGGCTTTTAGTCGATTCCATAACAAATGACGAAAACGGACGGATTTCTTTAGGTTTTTACTACATATGAACACTTTTCACATTCTCCCATGCAACTCGGCTGCTAGTCCTCCTTTCATGCAGAATCTTAAGGTCCTAGCTCATGTCCAAGGCTCCAAAGCCAGCTAAAAAGTCAAAAATCGATACCTAAAACGTAAATTGTACTACTTCTTACTGGCTATTACATCAACTTAGAAGCTTCATCTATGTTCAACTATGGTGGTTTAGTGTCTCCGCATACCGCAGCACGCGACATAGCTTTGCAGACGATAAGTACAACCGTTTCAGAGAGAAGAGCGGACAATGTGACGATCTGGCTTTAAGTCGATTCGATAACAAATGACGAAAACGGACGGATTTCTCAGGTTGTTACTACATATGAACACTTTTCACATACTCCCGTGCAACGCGGCTGCTAGTCCTCTTTTCATGCAGGTTCTTAAGCTCCTAGCTCATGTACAAAGGCACAAAAGCCAGCAAAATAGTCAATAATCGATACCTAAAACTTGAACTGTACTACTTCTTACTGGCTATTACATCAACTTAGAAGCTTCATCTGTGTTCTACTATGGTGCTTTTAGTGTCTGCGTATACCGCAGCACGCGAAATAGCTTTGCAGACGATAAGTACAACCGTTTCAGAGAAGAGGGGCCAATGTGACAATCTGGCTTTAAGTCGATTCGATAACAAATGACGAAAACGGACGGATTTCTCAGGTTTTTACTACATATGAACACTTATCACATTCTCCCATGCAACTCGGCTGCTAGTCCTCCTTTCATGCAGAATCTTAAGGTCCTAGCTCATGTCCAAGGCACCAAAATATGGTAAAAAGTCAATAATCGAACCTAAGTCTTAAATTGTACTACATTTAACTGGATATTACTTCAACTTAGAAGCATCATCTGTGTTCTACAATGGTGATTTAAGTGTCTCCGCATACCGCTGCACGCGACATAGCTTTGCAGACGATAAGTACTACCGTTTCAGAGAGAAGAGCGGCCAATGTGACGATCTGGCTTTCAGTCGATTCAATAGCAAATGACGAAAACGGACGGATTTCTCAGGTTTTTACTACATATGAACACTTTTCACATACTCCCGTGCAACGCGGCTGCTAGTCCTCCTTTCATGCAGAATCGTAAGCTCCAGCTCATGTACAAAGGCACAAAAGCCAGCAAAATAGTCAATAATCGATAACTAAAACTTGAACTGCACTACTTCTTACTGGCTATTACATCACTTTAGAAGCTTCATCTGTGTTCATTTATGGTGCTTTTAGTGTCTCCGCATACCGCAGCACGCGACATAGCTTTGCAGACGATAAGTACAACCGTTTCAGAGAGAAGAACGGCCAATGTGACGATCTGGCTATAAGTCGATTCGATAACAAATGACGAAAACGAACGGATTTCTCAGGTTTTTACTACATATGAACACTTTTAACATTCTCCCTTGCAACTCGGCTGCTAGTCCTCCTTTCATGCAGAATCTTAAGGTCCTACATCATGTCCATGGCTCCAAAGCCAGGTAAAAAGTCAAATATCGATTCCTAAAACGTAAATTGTACTACTTCTTACTGGCTATTACATCAACTTAGAAGCTTCATCTATGTTCTACTATGGTGCTTTTAGTGACTCCGCATACCGCAGCACGCGACATAGCTTTGCAGACGATAAGTACAGCCGTTTCAGACAGAACTGCGGCCAGTGTGACGATCTGGATTTAAGTCGATTCTGTAACAAATGATGAAAACGGACGGATTTCTCAGGTTTTTACTACATATGAACACTTTTCACATTTTCCCGTGCAACTCGGCTGCTAGTTCTCCTTTCATGCAGAATCTTAAGGTCCTAGCTCATGTTCAAGGCACCAAAGCCGGCTAAAAAGTCAATAATCGATACCTAAAACTTGAATTGTACTACTTCTTACTTGCTATTAAATCAACTTAGATGCTTCATCTGTGTTCTACTATGGTGCTTTTAGTGTCTCCACATACCGCAGCACTCGACATACCTTTGCAGACGATAAGTACAACCGCTTCAGAGAGAAGACCGGCCAATGTGACGATCTGGCTTTAAGTCGATTCGATAACAAATGACGAAAACGGACGGGTTTCTCAGGTTTTTACTACATATGAACACTTTTCGCATTCACCCGTGCAACTCGGCTGCTAGTCCTCCTTTCATGCAGAATCTTAAGGTCCTAGCTCATGTCCAATGTACCAAAACCAGCTAAAAAAACAATAATCGATACTTAAAACTTGAATTGTACTACTTCTTACTTGCTATTACATCAACTTAGAAGCTTCATGTGTGTTCTACTATGGTGCTTTTAGTGTCTCCGCATACTGCAGCACGCGACATAGCTTTGCAGACGATAAGTACAACCGTTTCAGAGAGAAGAGCGGCCAATGTGACGATCTGGCTTTAAGTCGATTCGATAACAAATGACGAAAACGGACGGATTTCTCAGGTTTTTACTACATATGAACACTTTTCACATACTCCCGTGCAACGCGGCTGCTAGTTCTCCTTTCATGCAGAATCTTAAGGTCCTAGCTCATGTCCAAGGCACCAAAGCCAGCAAAATAGTCAGTAATCGATACCTAAAACTTGAATTTTACTACTTCTTACTGGCTATTACATCAACTTAGAAGCTTCATCTGTGTTCTACTATGGTGCTTTTAGTGTCTCCGCATACCGCATCACGCGACATAGCTTTGCAGACGATAAGTACAATGTGACGATCTGGCTTCAAGTTGATTCGATAACAAATGACGAAAACGGACGGATTTCTCTGGTTTTTACTACATATGAACACTTTTAGATACTCCCGTGCAACGCGGCTGCTAGTCCTCCTTTCATGCAGAATCTTAAGCTCCTAGCTCATGTTCAAGGCACCAAAGCCGGCTAAAAAGTCAATAATCGATACCAAAAACTTGAATTGTACTACTTCTTACTTGCTATTAAATCAACTTAGATGCTTCATCTGTGTTCTACTATGGTGCTTTTAGTGTCTCCACATACCGCAGCACTCGACATACCTTTGCAGACGATAAGTACAACCGCTTCAGAGAGAAGACCGGCCAATGTGACGATCTGGCTTTAAGTCGATTCGATAACAAATGACGAAAACGGACGGATTTCTCAGGTTTTTACTACATATGAACACTTTTCACATACTCCCGTGCAACGCGGCTGCTAGTTCTCCTTTCATGCAGAATCTTAAGCTCCTAGCTCATGTCCAAGGCACCAAAGCCAGCTAAATAGTCAATAATCGATACCTAAAAGTTGAACTGTACTACTTGTTACTGGCTATTACATTACTTAGAAGCTTCATCTGTGTTCTACTATGGTGCTTTTAGTGTCTCCGCATACCGCAGCACGCGACATAGCTTTGCTGACGATAAGTACAACCGTTCAGAGAGAAGAGCGGCCAATGTGACGATCTGGCATTTAGTCGATTCCATAACAAATGACGAAAACGGACGGATTTCTCAGGTTTTTACTACATATGAACACTTTTCACATACTCCCGTGCAACGCGGCTGCTAGTCCTCCTTTCATGCAGAATCTTAAGCTCCTAGCTAATGTCGAAGGCACCAAAGCCATCTACATAGTCAATAATCGATACCTAAAACTTGAACTGTACTACTTCTTACTAGCTATTACATCAACTTAGAAGCTTCATCTGTGTTCTACTATGGTGCTTTTAGTGTCTCCGCATACCGCAGGACGCGACATAGCTTTGGAGACGATAAGTACAACCTTTAAAGTGAGAAGAGCGGCCAATGTGACGATCTGGCTTTAAGTCGATTCCATAACAAATGACGAAAACGGACGGATTTCTTTAGGTTTTTACTACATATGAACACTTATCACATTCTCCCATGCAACTCGGCTGCTAGTCCTCCTTTCATGCAGAATCTTAATTCCTAGCTCATGTCCAAGTCTCCAAAGCCAGCTAAAAAGTCAAAAATCGATACCTAAAACGTAAATTGTACTACTTCTTACTGGCTACTACATCAACTTAGAAGCTTCATCTATGTTCTACTATGGTGGTTTAGTGTCTCCGCATACCGCAGCACGCGACATAGCTTTGCAGACGATAAGTACAACCGTTTCAGAGAGAAGAGCGGCCAATGTGACGATCTGGCTTTAAGTCGATTCGATAACAAATGACGAAAACGGACGGATTTCTCAGGTTGTTACTACATATGAACACTTTTCACATACTCCCGTGCAACGCGGCTGCTAGTCCTTCTTTCATGCAGATTCTTAAGCTCCTAGCTCATGTACAAAGGCACAAAAGCCAGCAAAATAGTCAATAATCGATACCTAAAACTTGAACTGTACTACTTCTTACTGGCTATTACATCAACTTAGAAGCTTCATCTGTGTTCTACTATGGTGCTTTTAGTGTCTTCGTATACCGCAGCACGCGAAATAGCTTTGCAGACGATAAGTACAACCGTTTCAGGGAAGAGGGGCCAATGTGACAATCTGGGTTTAAGTCGATTCGATAACAAATGACGAAATCGGACGGGTTTCTCAGGTTTTTACTACATATGAACACTTTTCGCATTCACCCGTGCAACTCGGCTGCTAGTCCTCCTTTCATGCAGATTCTTAAGGTCCTAGCTCACGTCCAATGTACCAAAACCAGCTAAAAATACAATAATCGATACCTAAAACTTGAATTGTACTACTTCTTACTGGCTATTACATCAACTTAGAAGCTTCATCTGTGTTCTACTATGGTGCTTTTAGTGTCTGCGTATACCGCAGCACGCGACATAGCTTTGCAGACGATAAGTACAACCGTTTCAGAGAAGAGGGGCCAATGTGACAATCTGGCTTTAAGTCGATTCGATAACAAATGACGAAAACGGACGGATTTCTCAGGTTTTTACTACATATGAACACTTATCACATTCTCCCATGCAACTCGGCTGCTAGTCCTCCTTTCATGCAGAATCTTAAGGTCCTAGCTCATGTCCAAGGCACCAAAATATGGTAAAAAGTCAATAATCGAACATAAGTCTTAAATTGTACTACATTTAACTGGATATTACTTCAACTTAGAAGCATCATCTGTGTTCTACAATGGTGATTTAAGTGTCTCCGCATACCGCAGCACGCGACACAGCTTTGCAGACGATAAGTACAACCGTTTCAGAGAGAAGAGTGGCCAATGTGACGATCTGGCTTTCAGTCGATTCAATAACAAATGACGAAAACGGACGTATTTCTCAGGTTTTTACTACATATGAACACTTTTCACATACTCCCGTGCAACGCGGCTGCTAGTCCTCCTTTCATGCAGAATCGTAAGCTCCTAGCTCTTGTACAAAGGCACAAAAGCCAGCAAAATAGTCAATAATCGATAACTAAAACTTGAACTGCACTACTTCTTACTGGCTATTACATCAACTTAGAAGCTTCATCTGTGTTCTACTATGGTCCTTTTAGTGTCTCCACATGCCGCAGCACTCGACATACCTTTGCAGACGATAAGTACAACCGTTTCAGAGAGAAGACCGGCCAATGTGACGATCTGGCTTTAAGTCGATTTGATAACAAATGACGAAAACGGACGGGTTTCTCAGGTTTTTACTACATATGAACACTTTTCGCATTCACCCGTGCAACTCGGCTGCTAGTCCTCCTTTCATGCAGATTCTTAAGGTCCTAGCTCACGTCCAATGTACCAAAACCAGCTAAAAATACAATAATCGATACCTAAAACTTGAATTGTACTACTTGTTACTTGCTATTACATTAACTTAGAAGCTTCATGTGTGTTCTACTATGGTGCTTTTAGTGTCTCCGCATACTGCAGCACGCGACATAGCTTTGCAGACGATAAGTACAACCGTTTCAGAGAGAAGAGCGGCCAATGTGACGATCTGGCTTTAAGTCGATTCGATAACAAATGACGAAAACGGACGGATTTCTCAGGTTTTTACTACATATGAACACTTTTCACATACTCCCGTGCAACGCGGCTGCTAGTTCTCCTTTCATGCAGAATCTTAAGGTCCTAGCTCATGTCCAAGGCACCAAAGACAGCAAAATAGTCAGTAATCGATACCTAAAATATTGAATTTTACTACTTCTTACTGGCTATTACATCAACTTAGAAGCTTCATCTGTGTTCTACTATGGTGCTTTTAGTGTCTCCGCATACCGCATCAAGCGACATAGCTTTGCAGACGATAAGTACAATGTGACGATCTGGCTTCAAGTTGATTCGATAACAAATGACGAAAACGGACGGATTTCTCTGGTTTTTACTACATATGAACACTTTTAGATACTCCCGTGCAACGCGGCTGCTAGTCCTCCTTTCATGCAGAATCTTAAGCTCCTAGCTCATGTCCAAGGCACCAAAGCCAGCTAAATAGTCAATAATCGATAACTAAAACTTGAATTGTACTACTTCCTGCATGCTATTACATCAACTTAGAAGCTTCATCTGTGTTCTACTATGGTGCTTTTAGTGTCTCCGCATACCGCAGCACGCGACATAGCTTTGCAGACGATACGTACAACCGATTCAGGGAGAAGTGCGGCCAATGTGACGATCTGGCTTTAAATCGATTCGATAACAAATGACGAAAACGGACGGATTTCTCAGGTTTTTACTACATATGAACACTTTTCACATACTCCCATGCAACGCGGCTGCTAGTCCTCCTTTCATGCAGAATCTTAAGGTCCTAGCGCATGTCCAAGGCACCAAAGATAGCTAAAAAGTCAATAATCGATACCTAAAAGTTGAACTGTACTACTTGTTACTGGCTATTACATTACTTAGAAGCTTCATCTGTGTTCTACTATGGTGCTTTTAGTGTCTCCGCATACCGCAGCACGCGACATAGCTTTGCTGACGGTAAGTACAACCGTTCAGAGAGAAGAGCGGCCAATGTGACGATCTGGCATTTAGTCGATTCCATAACAAATGACGAAAACGGACGGATTTCTCAGGTTTTTACTACATATGAACACTTTTCACATACTCCCGTGCAACGCGGCTGCTAGTCCTCCTTTCATGCAGAATCTTAAGCTCCTAGCTAATGTCGAAGGCACCAAAGCCATCTAAATAGTCAATAATCGATACCTAAAACTTGAACTGTACTACTTCTTACTAGCTATTACATCAACTTAGAAGCTTCATCTGTGTTCTACTATGGTGCTTTTAGTGTCTCCGCATACCGCAGGACGCGACATAGCTTTGGAGACGATAAGTACAACCTTTAAAGTGAGAAGAGCGGCCAATGTGACGATCTGGCTTTAAGTCGATTCCATAACAAATGACGAAAACGGACGGATTTCTTTAGGTTTTTACTACATATGAACACTTTTCACATTCTCCCATGCAACTCGGCTGCTAGTCCTCCTTTCATGCAGAATCTTAATTCCTAGCTCATGTCCAAGTCTCCAAAGCCGCTAAAAAGTCAAAAATCGATACCTAAAACGTAAATTGTACTACTTCTTACTGGCTACTACATCAACTTAGAAGCTTCATCTATGTTCTACTATGGTGGTTTAGTGTCTCCGCATACCGCAGCACGCGACATAGCTTTGCAGACGATAAGTACAACCGTTTCAGAGAGAAGAGCGGCCAATGTGACGATCTGGCTTTAAGTCGATTCGATAACAAATGACGAAAACGGACGGATTTCTCAGGTTGTTACTACATATGAACACTTTTCACATACTCCCGTGCAACGCGGCTGCTAGTCCTCCTTTCATGCAGATTCTTAAGCTCCTAGCTCATGTACAAAGGCACAAAAGCCAGCAAAATAGTCAATAATCGATACCTAAAACTTGAACTGTACTACTTCTTACTGGCTATTACATCAACTTAGAAGCTTCATCTGTGTTCTACTATGGTGCTTTTAGTGTCTTCGTATACCGCAGCACGCGAAATAGCTTTGCAGACGATAAGTACAACCGTTTCAGGGAAGAGGGGCCAATGTGACAATCTGGGTTTAAGTCGATTCGATAACAAATGACGAAAACGGACGGATTTCTCAGGTTTTTACTACATATGAACACTTTTCACATTCTCCCATGCAACTCGGCTGCTAGTCCTCCTTTCATGCAGAATCTTAAGGTCCTAGCTCATGTCCAAGGCACCAAAGAATGGTAAAAATTCAATAATCGAACCTAAGTCTTGAATTGTACTACATTTAACTGGATATTACTTCAACTTAGAAGCTTCATCTGTGTTATACAATGGTGATTTTAGTTTCTCCGCATACCGCAGCACGCGACATAGCTTTGCAGACGATAAGTACAACCGTTTCAGAGAGAAGAGCGGCAAATGTGACGATCTGGCTTTCAGTCGATTCGATAACAAATGACGAAAACGGACGGATTTCTCTGGTTTTTACAACATATGAACACTTTTCACATACTCCCGTGCAACGCGGCTGCTAGTCCTCCTTTCATGCAGAATCTTAAGCTCCTAGCTCATGTCCAAGGCACCAAAGCCAGCTAAATAGTCAATAATCGATACCTAAAACTTGAATTGTACTACTTCTTACTGGCTATTACATCAACTTAGAAGCTTCATCTGTGTTCTACTATGGTGCTTTTAGTGTCTCCGCATACCGCAGCACGCGACATAGCTTTGCAGACGATAAGTACAACCGTTTCAGAGAGAAGAGCGGCCAATGTGACGATCCAGCTTTAAGTCGATTCGATAACAAATGACGAAAACGGACGGATTTCTCAGGTTTTTACTACATATGAACACTTTTCGCATTCTCCCATGAAACTCGGCTGTTAGTCCTCCTTTCATGCAGAATCTTAAGGTCCTATCTCATGTCCAAGGCACCAAAGCCAGCTAAAAAGTCAAAAATCGATACCTAAAACGTAAATTGTACTACTTCTTACTGGCTATTACATCAACTTAGAAGCTTCATCTGTGTTCTACTATGGTGCTTTTAGTGTCTTCGTATACCGCAGCACGCGAAATAGCTTTGCAGACGATAAGTACAACCGTTTCAGGGAAGAGGGGCCAATGTGACAATCTGGGTTTAAGTCGATTCGATAACAAATGACGAAATCGGACGGGTTTCTCAGGTTTTTACTACATATGAACACTTTTCGCATTCACCCGTGCAACTCGGCTGCTAGTCCTCCTTTCATGCAGATTCTTAAGGTCCTAGCTCACGTCCAATGTACCAAAACCAGCTAAAAATACAATAATCGATACCTAAAACTTGAATTGTACTACTTCTTACTGGCTATTACATCAACTTAGAGGCTTCATCTGTGTTCTACTATGGTGCTTTTAGTGTCTGCGTATACCGCAGCACGCGACATAGCTTTGCAGACGATAAGTACAACCGTTTCAGAGAAGAGGGGCCAATGTGACAATCTGGCTTTAAGTCGATTCGATAACAAATGACGAAAACGGACGGATTTCTCAGGTTTTTACTACATATGAACACTTATCACATTCTCCCATGCAACTCGGCTGCTAGTCCTCCTTTCATGCAGAATCTTAAGGTCCTAGCACATGTCCAAGGCACCAAAATATGGTAAAAAGTCAATAATCGAACATAAGTCTTAAATTGTACTACATTTAACTGGATATTACTTCAACTTAGAAGCATCATCTGTGTTCTACAATGGTGATTTAAGTGTCTCCGCATACCGCAGCACGCGACACAGCTTTGCAGACGATAAGTACAACCGTTTCAGAGAGAAGAGCGGCCAATGTGACGATCTGGCTTTCAGTCGATTCAATAACAAATGACGAAAACGGACGTATTTCTCAGGTTTTTACTACATATGAACACTTTTCACATACTCCCGTGCAACGCGGCTGCTAGTCCTCCTTTCATGCAGAATCGTAAGCTCCTAGCTCATGTACAAAGGCACAAAAGCCAGCAAAATAGTCAATAATCGATAACTAAAACTTGAACTGCACTACTTCTTACTGGCTATTACATCAACTTAGAAGCTTCATCTGTGTTCTACTATGGTCCTTTTAGTGTCTATACATGCCGCAGCACTCGACATACCTTTGCAGACGATAAGTACAACCGTTTCAGAGAGAAGATCGGCCAATGTGACGATCTGGCTTTAAGTCGATTTGATAACAAATGACGAAAACGGACGGGTTTCTCAGGTTTTTACTACATATGAACACTTTTCGCATTCACCCGTGCAACTCGGCTGCTAGTCCTCCTTTCATGCAGATTCTTAAGGTCCTAGCTCACGTCCAATGTACCAAAACCAGCTAAAAATACAATAATCGATACCTAAAACTTGAATTGTACTACTTGTTACTTGCTATTACATTAACTTAGAAGCTTCATGTGTGTTCTACTATGGTGCTTTTAGTGTCTCCGCATACTGCAGCACGCGACATAGCTTTGCAGACGATAAGTACAACCGTTTCAGAGAGAAGAGCGGCCAATGTGACGATCTGGCTTTAAGTCGATTCGATAACAAATGACGAAAACGGACGGATTTCTCAGGTTTTTACTACATATGAACACTTTTCACATACTCCCGTGCAACGCGGCTGCTAGTTCTCCTTTCATGCAGAATCTTAAGGTCCTAGCTCATGTCCAAGGCACCAAAGACAGCAAAATAGTCAGTAATCGATACCTAAAACTTGAATTTTACTACTTCTTACTGGCTATTACATCAACTTAGAAGCTTCATCTGTGTTCTACTATGGTGCTTTTAGTGTCTCCGCATACCGCATCAAGCGACATAGCTTTGCAGACGATAAGTACAATGTGACGATCTGGCTTCAAGTTGATTCGATAACAAATGACGAAAACGGACGGATTTCTCTGGTTTTTACTACATATGAACACTTTTAGATACTCCCGTGCAACGCGGCTGCTAGTCCTCCTTTCATGCAGAATCTTAAGCTCCTAGCTCATGTCCAAGGCACCAAAGCCAGCTAAATAGTCAATAATCGATAACTAAAACTTGAATTGTACTACTTCCTGCATGCTATTACATCAACTTAGAAGCTTCATCTGTGTTCTACTATGGTGCTTTTAGTGTCTCCGCATACCGCAGCACGCGACATAGCTTTGCAGACGATACGTACAACCGTTTCAGAGAGAAGTGCGGCCAATGTGACGATCTGGCTTTAAATCGATTCGATAACAAATGACGAAAACGGACGGATTTCTCAGGTTTTTACTACATGTGAACACTTTTCACATACTCCCATGCAACGCGGCTGCTAGTCCTCCTTTCATGCAGAATCTTAAGGTCCTAGCGCATGTCCAAGGCACCAAAGATAGCTAAAAAGTCAATAATCGATACCTAAAAGTTGAACTGTACTACTTGTTACTGGCTATTACATTACTTAGAAGCTTCATCTGTGTTCTACTATGGTGCTTTTAGTGTCTCCGCATACCGCAGCACGCGACATAGCTTTGCTGACGGTAAGTACAACCGTTCAGAGAGAAGAGCGGCCAATGTGACGATCTGGCATTTAGTCGATTCCATAACAAATGACGAAAACGGACGGATTTCTCAGGTTTTTACTACATATGAACACTTTTCACATACTCCCGTGCAACGCGGCTGCTAGTCCTCCTTTCATGCAGAATCTTAAGCTCCTAGCTAATGTCGAAGGCACCAAAGCCATCTAAATAGTCAATAATCGATACCTAAAACTTGAACTGTACTACTTCTTACTAGCTATTACATCAACTTAGAAGCTTCCTCTGTGTTCTACTATGGTGCTTTTAGTGTCTCCGCATACCGCAGGACGCGACATAGCTTTGGAGACGATAAGTACAACCTTTAAAGTGAGAAGAGCGGCCAATGTGACGATCTGGCTTTAAGTCGATTCCATAACAAATGACGAAAACGGACGGATTTCTTTAGGTTTTTACTACATATGAACACTTTTCACATTCTCCCATGCAACTCGGCTGCTAGTCCTCCTTTCATGCAGAATCTTAATTCCTAGCTCATGTCCAAGTCTCCAAAGCCGCTAAAAAGTCAAAAATCGATACCTAAAACGTAAATTGTACTACTTCTTACTGGCTACTACATCAACTTAGAAGCTTCATCTATGTTCTACTATGGTGGTTTAGTGTCTCCGCATACCGCAGCACGCGACATAGCTTTGCAGACGATAAGTACAACCGTTTCAGAGAGAAGAGCGGCCAATGTGACGATCTGGCTTTAAGTCGATTCGATAACAAATGACGAAAACGGACGGATTTCTCAGGTTGTTACTACATATGAACACTTTTCACATACTCCCGTGCAACGCGGCTGCTAGTCCTCCTTTCATGCAGATTCTTAAGCTCCTAGCTCATGTACAAAGGCACAAAAGCCAGCAAAATAGTCAATAATCGATACCTAAAACTTGAACTGTACTACTTCTTACTGGCTATTACATCAACTTAGAAGCTTCATCTGTGTTCTACTATGGTGCTTTTAGTGTCTTCGTATACCGCAGCACGCGAAATAGCTTTGCAGACGATAAGTACAACCGTTTCAGGGAAGAGGGGCCAATGTGACAATCTGGGTTTAAGTCGATTCGATAACAAATGACGAAAACGGACGGATTTCTCAGGTTTTTACTACATATGAACACTTTTCACATTCTCCCATGCAACTCGGCTGCTAGTCCTCCTTTCATGCAGAATCTTAAGGTCCTAGCTCATGTCCAAGGCACCAAAGAATGGTAAAAATTCAATAATCGAACCTAAGTCTTGAATTGTACTACATTTAACTGGATATTACTTCAACTTAGAAGCTTCATCTGTGTTATACAATGGTGATTTTAGTTTCTCCGCATACCGCAGCACGCGACATAGCTTTGCAGACGATAAGTACAACCGTTTCAGAGAGAAGAGCGGCAAATGTGACGATCTGGCTTTCAGTCGATTCGATAACAAATGACGAAAACGGACGGATTTCTCTGGTTTTTACAACATATGAACACTTTTCACATACTCCCGTGCAACGCGGCTGCTAGTCCTCCTTTCATGCAGAATCTTAAGCTCCTAGCTCATGTCCAAGGCACCAAAGCCAGCTAAATAGTCAATAATCGATACCTAAAACTTGAATTGTACTACTTCTTACTGGCTATTACATCAACTTAGAAGCTTCATCTGTGTTCTACTATGGTGCTTTTAGTGTCTCCGCATACCGCAGCACGCGACATAGCTTTGCAGACGATAAGTACAACCGTTTCAGAGAGAAGAGCGGCCAATGTGACGATCCAGCTTTAAGTCGATTCGATAACAAATGACGAAAACGGACGGATTTCTCAGGTTTTTACTACATATGAACACTTTTCGCATTCTCCCATGAAACTCGGCTGTTAGTCCTCCTTTCATGCAGAATCTTAAGGTCCTATCTCATGTCCAAGGCACCAAAGCCAGCTAAAAAGTCAAAAATCGATACCTAAAACGTAAATTGTACTACTTCTTACTGGCTATTACATCAACTTAGAAGCTTCATCTATGTTCTACTATGGTGCTTTTAGTGTCTCCGCATACCGCAGCACGCGACATAGCTTTGCAGACGATAAGTACTACCGTTTCAGAGAGAAGATCGGCCAAAGTGACGATCTGGCTTTAAGTCGATTCGATAACAAATGACGAAAACGGACGTATTTCTCAGGTTTTTACTACATTTGAACACTTGTCACATTCTCCCGTGCAACTCGGCTGCTAGTCTTTCTTTCATGCAGAATCTTAAGGTCCTAGCTCATGTCCAAGGCACCAAAATATGGTAAAAAGTCAATAATCGAACCTAAGTCTTAAATTGTACTACATTTAACTGGATATTACTTCAACTTAGAAGCATCATCTGTGTTCTACAATGGTGATTTAAGTGTCTCCGAATACCGCAGCACGCGACATAGCTTTGCAGACGATAAGTACAACCGTTTCAGAGAGAAGAGCGGCCAATGTGACGATCTGGCTTTTAGTCGATTCAATAGCAAATGACGAAAACGGACGGATTTCTCAGGTTTTTACTACATATGAACACTTTTCACATACTCCCGTGCAACGCGGCTGCTAGTCCTCCTTTCATGCAGAATCGTAAGCTCCTAGCTCATGTACAAAGGCACAAAAGCCAGCAAAATAGTCAATAATCGATAACTAAAACTTGAACTGCACTACTTCTTACTGGCTATTACATCACTTTAGAAGCTTCATCTGTGTTCATTTATGGTGCTTTTAGTGTCTCCGCATACCGCAGCACGCGACATAGCTTTGCAGACGATAAGTACAACCGTTTCAGAGAGAAGAACGGCCAATGTGACGATCTGGCTATAAGTCGATTCGATAACAAATGACGAAAACGAACGGATTTCTCAGGTTTTTACTACATATGAACACTTTTAACATTCTCCCTTGCAACTCGGCTGCTAGTCCTCCTTTCATGCAGAATCTTAAGGTCCTACATCATGTCCATGGCTCCAAAGCCAGGTAAAAAGTCAAATATCGATTCCTAAAACGTAAATTGTACTACTTCTTACTGGCTATTACATCAACTTAGAAGCTTCATCTATGTTCTACTATGGTGCTTTTAGTGACTCCGCATACCGCAGCACGCGACATAGCTTTGCAGACGATAAGTACAGCCGTTTCAGACAGAACTGCGGCCAGTGTGACGATCTGGATTTAAGTCGATTCTGTAACAAATGATGAAAACGGACGGATTTCTCAGGTTTTTACTACATATGAACACTTTTCACATTTTCCCGTGCAACTCGGCTGCTAGTTCTCCTTTCATGCAGAATCTTAAGGTCCTAGCTCATGTTCAAGGCACCAAAGCCGGCTAAAAAGTCAATAATCGATACCTAAAACTTGAATTGTACTACTTCTTACTTGCTATTAAATCAACTTAGATGCTTCATCTGTGTTCTACTATGGTGCTTTTAGTGTCTCCACATACCGCAGCACTCGACATACCTTTGCAGACGATAAGTACAACCGCTTCAGAGAGAAGACCGGCCAATGTGACGATCTGGCTTTAAGTCGATTCGATAACAAATGACGAAACGGACGGGTTTCTCAGGTTTTTACTACATATGAACACTTTTCGCATTCACCCGTGCAACTCGGCTGCTAGTCCTCCTTTCATGCAGAATCTTAAGGTCCTAGCTCATGTCCAATGTACCAAAACCAGCTAAAAAAACAATAATCGATACTTAAAACTTGAATTGTACTACTTCTTACTTGCTATTACATCAACTTAGAAGCTTCATGTGTGTTCTACTATGGTGCTTTTAGTGTCTCCGCATACTGCAGCACGCGACATAGCTTTGCAGACGATAAGTACAACCGTTTCAGAGAGAAGAGCGGCCAATGTGACGATCTGGCTTTAAGTCGATTCGATAACAAATGACGAAAACGGACGGATTTCTCAGGTTTTTACTACATATGTACACTTTTCACATACTCCCGTGCAACGCGGCTGCTAGTTCTCCTTTCATGCAGAATCTTAAGGTCCTAGCTCATGTCCAAGGCACCAAAGCCAGCAAAATAGTCAGTAATCGATACCTAAAACTTGAATTTTACTACTTCTTACTGGCTATTACATCAACTTAGAAGCTTCATCTGTGTTCTACTATGGTGCTTTTAGTGTCTCCGCATACCGCATCACGCGACATAGCTTTGCAGACGATAAGTACAATGTGACGATCTGGCTTCAAGTTGATTCGATAACAAATGACGAAAACGGACGGATTTCTCTGGTTTTTACTACATATGAACACTTTTAGATACTCCCGTGCAACGCGGCTGCTAGTCCTCCTTTCATGCAGAATCTTAAGCTCCTAGCTCATGTTCAAGGCACCAAAGCCGGCTAAAAAGTCAATAATCGATACCAAAAACTTGAATTGTACTACTTCTTACTTGCTATTAAATCAACTTAGATGCTTCATCTGTGTTCTACTATGGTGCTTTTAGTGTCTCCACATACCGCAGCACTCGACATACCTTTGCAGACGATAAGTACAACCGCTTCAGAGAGAAGACCGGCCAATGTGACGATCTGGCTTTAAGTCGATTCGATAACAAATGACGAAAACGGACGGATTTCTCAGGTTTTTACTACATATGAACACTTTTCACATACTCCCGTGCAACGCGGCTGCTAGTTCTCCTTTCATGCAGAATCTTAAGCTCCTAGCTCATGTCCAAGGCACCAAAGCCAGCTAAATAGTCAATAATCGATACCTAAAAGTTGAACTGTACTACTTGTTACTGGCTATTACATTACTTAGAAGCTTCATCTGTGTTCTACTATGGTGCTTTTAGTGTCTTCGTATACCGCAGCACGCGAAATAGCTTTGCAGACGATAAGTACAACCGTTTCAGGGAAGAGGGGCCAATGTGACAATCTGGGTTTAAGTCGATTCGATAACAAATGACGAAAGCGGACGGATTTCTCAGGTTTTTACTACATATGAACACTTTTCACATTCTCCCATGCAACTCGGCTGCTAGTCCTCCTTTCATGCAGAATCTTAAGGTCCTAGCTCATGTCCAAGGCACCAAAGAATGGTAAAAATTCAATAATCGAACCTAAGTCTTGAATTGTACTACATTTAACTGGATATTACTTCAACTTAGAAGCTTCATCTGTGTTATACAATGGTGATTTTAGTTTCTCCGCATACCGCAGCACGCGACATAGCTTTGCAGACGATAAGTACAACCGTTTCAGAGAGAAGAGCGGCAAATGTGACGATCTGGCTTTCAGTCGATTCGATAACAAATGACGAAAACGGACGGATTTCTCTGGTTTTTACAACATATGAACACTTTTCACATACTCCCGTGCAACGCGGCTGCTAGTCCTCCTTTCATGCAGAATCTTAAGCTCCTAGCTCATGTCCAAGGCACCAAAGCAAGCTAAATAGTCAATAATCGATACCTAAAACTTGAATTGTACTACTTCTTACTGGCTATTACATCAACTTAGAAGCTTCATCTGTGTTCTACTATGGTGCTTTTAGTGTCTCCGCATACCGCAGCACGCGACATAGCTTTGCAGACGATAAGTACAACCGTTTCAGAGAGAAGAGCGGCCAATGTGACGATCCTGCTTTAAGTCGATTCGATAACAAATGACGAAAACGGACGGATTTCTCAGGTTTTTACTACATATGAACACTTTTCGCATTCTCCCATGAAACTCGGCTGTTAGTCCTCCTTTCATGCAGAATCTTAAGGTCCTATCTCATGTCCAAGGCACCAAAGCCAGCTAAAAAGTCAAAAATCGATACCTAAAACGTAAATTGTACTACTTCTTACTGGCTATTACATTAACTTAGAAGCTTCATCTATGTTCTACTATGGTGCTTTTAGTGTCTCCGCATACCGCAGCACGCGACATAGCTTTGCAGACGATAAGTACAACCGTTTCAGAGAGAAGAGCGTTCAATGTGACGATCTTGCTTTAAGTCGATTCCATAACAAACGACGAAAACGGACGGATTTCTCATATTTTTACTACATATGAACACTTTTCACATAATCCCGTGCAACTCGGCTGCTAGTCCTCCTTTCATGCAGAATCTTAAGGTCCTAGCTCATGTCCAAGGCACCAAAGCCAGCTAAAAAGTCAATAATCGATACATAAAACTTGAATTGTACTACTTCTTACTGGCTATTACATCAACTTAGAAGCTTCATCTGTGTTCTACTATGGTGCTTTTAGTGTCTCCGCATACCGCAGCACGCGACATAGCTTTGCAGACGATAAGTACAACCGTTTCAGAGAGAAGAGCGGCCAATGTGACGATCTGGCTTTCAGTCGATTCGATAACAAATGACGAAAACCTACGGATTTCTCAGGTTTTTACTACATATGAACACTTTTCACATACTCCCGTGCAACGCGGCTGCTAGTCCTCCTTTCATGCAGAATCTTAAGCTCCTAGCTCATGTCCAAGGCACCAAAGCCAGCTAAATAGTCAATAATCGGTACCTATAACTTGAACTGTACTACTTCTTACTAGCTATTACATCAACTTAGAAGCTTCATCTGTGTTCTACTATGGTGCTTTTAGTGTCTCCGCATACCGCAGCACGCGACATAGCTTTGCAGACGATAAGTACAACCTTTACAGTGAGAAGAGCGGCCAATGTGACGATCTGGCTTTTAGTCGATTCCATAACAAATGACGAAAACGGACGGATTTCTTTAGGTTTTTACTACATATGAACACTTTTCACATTCTCCCATGCAACTCGGCTGCTAGTCCTCCTTTCATGCAGAATCTTAAGGCCCTAGCTCATGTCCAAGGCTCCAAAGCCAGCTAAAAAGTCAAAAATCGATACCTAAAACGTAAATTGTACTACTTCTTACTGGCTATTACATCAACTTAGAAGCTTCATCTATGTTCTACTATGGTGGTTTAGTGTCTCCGCATACCGCAGCACGCGACATAGCTTTGCAGACGATAAATACAACCGTTTCAGAGAGAAGAGCGGACAATGTGACGATCTGGCTTTAAGTCGATTCGATAACAAATGACGAAAACGGACGGATTTCTCAGGTTGTTACTACATTTGAACACTTTTCACATACTCCCGTGCAACGCGGCTGCTAGTCCTCTTTTCATGCAGGTTCTTAAGCTCCTAGCTCATGTACAAAGGCACAAAAGCCAGCAAAATAGTCAATAATCGATACCTAAAACTTGAACTGTACTACTTCTTACTGGCTATTACATCAACTTAGAAGCTTCATCTGTGTTCTACTATGGTGCTTTTAGTGTCTGCGTATACCGCAGCACGCGACATAGCTTTGCAGACGATAAGTACAACCGTTTCAGAGAGAAGAGCGGCCAATGTGACGATCTGGCTTTAAGTCGATTCGATAACAAATGACGAAAACGGACGGATTTCTCAGGTTGTTACTACATATGAACACTTTTCACATACTCCCGTGCAACGCGGCTGCTAGTCCTCCTTTCATGCAGATTCTTAAGCTCCTAGCTCATGTACAAAGGCACAAAAGCCAGCAAAATAGTCAATAATCGATACCTAAAACTTGAACTGTACTACTTCTTACTGGCTATTACATCAACTTAGAAGCTTCATCTGTGTTCTACTATGGTGCTTTTAGTGTCTTCGTATACCGCAGCACGCGAAATAGCTTTGCAGACGATAAGTACAACCGTTTCAGGGAAGAGGGGCCAATGTGACAATCTGGGTTTAAGTCGATTCGATAACAAATGACGAAAACGGACGGATTTCTCAGGTTTTTACTACATATGAACACTTTTCACATTCTCCCATGCAACTCGGCTGCAAGTCCTCCTTTCATGCAGAATCTTAAGGTCCTACATCATGTCCATGGCTCCAAAGCCAGGTAAAAAGTCAAATATCGATTCCTAAAACGTAAATTGTACTACTTCTTACTTGCTATTAAATCAACTTAGATGCTTCATCTGTGTTCTACTATGGTGCTTTTAGTGTCTCCACATACCGCAGCACTCGACATACCTTTGCAGACGATAAGTACAACCGCTTCAGAGAGAAGACCGGCCAATGTGACGATCTGGCTTTAAGTCGATTCGATAACAAATGACGAAAACGGACGGATTTCTCAGGTTTTTACTACATATGAACACTTTTCACATACTCCCGTGCAACGCGGCTGCTAGTTCTCCTTTCATGCAGAATCTTAAGCTCCTAGCTCATGTCCAAGGCACCAAAGCCAGCTAAATAGTCAATAATCGATACCTAAAAGTTGAACTGTACTACTTGTTACTGGCTATTACATTACTTAGAAGCTTCATCTGTGTTCTACTATGGTGCTTTTAGTGTCTCCGCATACCGCAGCACGCGACATAGCTTTGCTGACGATAAGTACAACCGTTCAGAGAGAAGAGCGGCCAATGTGACGATCTGGCATTTAGTCGATTCCATAACAAATGACGAAAACGGACGGATTTCTCAGGTTTTTACTAAATATGAACACTTTTCACATACTCCCGTGCAACGCGGCTGCTAGTCCTCCTTTCATGCAGAATCTTAAGCTCCTAGCTAATGTCGAAGGCACCAAAGCCATCTAAATAGTCAATAATCGATACTTAAAACTTGAACTGTACTACTTCTTACTAGCTATTACATCAACTTAGAAGCTTCATCTGTGTTCTACTATGGTGCTTTTAGTGTCTCCGCATAGCGCAGGACGCGACATAGCTTTGGAGACGATAAGTACAACCTTTAAAGTGAGAAGAGCGGCCAATGTGACGATCTGGCTTTAAGTCGATTCCATAACAAATGACGAAAACGGACGGATTTCTTTAGGTTTTTACTACATATGAACACTTTTCACATTCTCCCATGCAACTCGGCTGCTAGTCCTCCTTTCATGCAGAATCTTAATTCCTAGCTCATGTCGAAGTCTCCAAAGCCAGCTAAAAAGTCAAAAATCGATACCTAAAACGTAAATTGTACTACTTCTTACTGGCTACTACATCAACTTAGAAGCTTCATCTATGTTCTACTATGGTGGTTTAGTGTCTCCGCATACCGCAGCACGCGACATAGCTTTGCAGACGATAAGTACAACCGTTTCAGAGAGAAGAGCGGCCAATGTGACGATCTGGCTTTAAGTCGATTCGATAACATATGACGAAAACGGACGGATTTCTCAAGTTGTTACTACATATGAACACTTTTCACATACTCCCGTGCAACGCGGCTGCTAGTCCTCCTTTCATGCAGATTCTTAAGCTCCTAGCTCATGTACAAAGGCACAAAAGCCAGCAAAATAGTCAATAATCGATACCTAAAACTGGAACTGTACTACTTCTTACTGGCTATTACATCAACTTAGAAGCTTCATCTGTGTTCTACTATGGCGCTTTTAGTGTCTTCGTATACCGCAGCACGCGAAATAGCTTTGCAGACGATAAGTACAACCGTTTCAGGGAAGAGGGGCCAATGTGACAATCTGGGTTTAAGTCGATTCGATAACAAATGACGAAAACGGACGGATTTCTCAGGTTTTTACTACATATGAACACTTTTCACATTCTCCCATGCAACTCGGCTGCTAGTCCTCCTTTCATGCAGAATCTTAAGGTCCTAGCTCATGTCCAAGGCACCAAAGAATGGTAAAAATTCAATAATCGAACCTAAGTCTTGAATTGTACTACATTTAACTGGATATTACTTCAACTTAGAAGCTTCATCTGTGTTATACAATGGTGATTTTAGTTTCTCCGCATACCGCAGCACGCGACATAGCTTTGCAGACGATAAGTACAACCGTTTCAGAGAGAAGAGCGGCAAATGTGACGATCTGGCTTTCAGTCGATTCGATAACAAATGACGAAAACGGACGGATTTCTCTGGTTTTTACAACATATGAACACTTTTCACATACTCCCGTGCAACGCGGCTGCTAGTCCTCCTTTCATGCAGAATCTTAAGCTCCTAGCTCATGTCCAAGGCACCAAAGCCAGCTAAATAGTCAATAATCGATACCTAAAACTTGAATTGTACTACTTCTTACTGGCTATTACATCAACTTAGAAGCTTCATCTGTGTTCTACTATGGTGCTTTTAGTGTCTCCGCATACCGCAGCACGCGACATAGCTTTGCAGACGATAAGTACAACCGTTTCAGAGAGAAGAGCGGCCAATGTGACGATCCAGCTTTAAGTCGATTCGATAACAAATGACGAAAACGGACGGATTTCTCAGGTTTTTACTACATATGAACACTTTTCGCATTCTCCCATGAAACTCGGCTGTTAGTCCTCCTTTCATGCAGAATCTTAAGGTCCTATCTCATGTCCAAGGCACCAAAGCCAGCTAAAAAGTCAAAAATCGATACCTAAAACGTAAATTGTACTACTTCTTACTGGCTATTACATCAACTTAGAAGCTTCATCTATGTTCTACTATGGTGCTTTTAGTGTCTCCGCATACCGCAGCACGCGACATAGCTTTGCAGACGATAAGTACTACCGTTTCAGAGAGAAGATCGGCCAAAGTGACGATCTGGCTTTAAGTCGATTCGATAACAAATGACGAAAACGGACGTATTTCTCAGGTTTTTACTACATTTGAACACTTGTCACATTCTCCCGTGCAACTCGGCTGCTAGTCTTTCTTTCATGCAGAATCTTAAGGTCCTAGCTCATGTCCAAGTCACCGAAGCCAGTTAAAATGTAAATAATCTATACCTATAACTTGAATTGTACTGCTTCTTACTGGTTATTACATCAACTTAGAAGCTTCATCTGTGTTCTACTATGGTGCTTTTAGTGTCTCCGCATAACGCAGCACGCGACATAGCTTTGCAGACGATAAGTACAACCGTTTCAGAGAGAAGAGCGTTCAATGTGACGATCTTGCTTTAAGTCGATTCCATAACAAACGACGAAAACGGACGGATTTCTCATATTTTTACTACATATGAACACTTTTCACATAATCCCGTGCAACTCGGCTGCTAGTCCTCCTTTCATGCAGAATCTTAAGGTCCTAGCTCATGTCCAAGGCACCAAAGCCAGCTAAAAAGTCAATAATCGATACATAAAACTTGAATTGTACTACTTCTTACTGGCTATTACATCACTTTAGAAGCTTCATCTGTGTTCTACTATGGTGCTTTTAGTGTCTCCGCATACCGCAGCACGCGACATAGCTTTGCAGACGATAAGTCCAACCGTTTCAGAGAGAAGAGCGGCCAATGTGACGATCTGGCTTTCAGTCGATTCGATAACAAATGACGAAAACGGACGGATTTCTCAGGTTTTTACTACATATGAACACTTTTCACATACTCCCGTGCAACGCGGCTGCTAGTCCTCCTTTCATGCAGAATCTTGAGCTCCTAGCTCATGTCCAAGGCACCAAAGCCAGCTAAATAGTCAATAATCGGTACCTATAACTTGAACTGTACTACTTCTTACTAGCTATTACATCAACTTAGAAGCTTCATCTGTGTTCTACTATGGTGCTTTTAGTGTCTCCGCATACCGCAGCACGCGACATAGCTTTGCAGACGATAAGTACAACCTTTACAGTGAGAAGAGCGGCCAATGTGACGATCTGGCTTTTAGTCGATTCCATAACAAATGACGAAAACGGACGGATTTCTTTAGGTTTTTACTACATATGAACACTTTTCACATTCTCCCATGCAACTCGGCTGCTAGTCCTCCTTTCATGCAGAATCTTAAGGCCCTAGCTCATGTCCAAGGCTCCAAAGCCAGCTAAAAAGTCAAAAATCGATACCTAAAACGTAAATTGTACTACTTCTTACTGGCTATTACATCAACTTAGAAGCTTCATCTATGTTCTACTATGGTGGTTTAGTGTCTCCGCATACCGCAGCACGCGACATAGCTTTGCAGACGATAAGTACAACCGTTTCAGAGAGAAGAGCGGACAATGTGACGATCTGGCTTTAAGTCGATTCGATAACAAATGACGAAAACGGACGGATTTCTCAGGTTGTTACTACATATGAACACTTTTCACATACTCCCGTGCAACGCGGCTGCTAGTCCTCTTTTCATGCAGGTTCTTAAGCTCCTAGCTCATGTACAAAGGCACAAAAGCCAGCAAAATAGTCAATAATCGATACCTAAAACTTGAACTGTACTACATCTTACTGGCTATTACATCAACTTAGAAGCTTCATCTGTGTTCTACTATGGTGCTTTTAGTGTCTGCGTATACCGCAGCACGCGACATAGCTTTGCAGACGATAAGTACAACCGTTTCAGATGAGAGGGGCCAATGTGACAATCTGGCTTTAAGTCGATTCGATAACAAATGAAGAAAACGGACGGATTTCTCAGGTTTTTACTACATATGAACACTTATCACATTCTCCCATGCAACTCGGCTGCTAGTCCTCCTTTCATGCAGAATCTTAAGGTCCTAGCTCATGTCCAAGGCACCAAAATATGGTAAAAAGTCAATAATCGAACCTAGGTCTTAAATTGTACTACATTTAACTGGATATTACTTCAACTTAGAAGCATCATCTGTGTTCTACAATGGTGATTTAAGTGTCTCCGCATACCGCAGCACGCGACATAGCTTTGCAGACGATAAGTACAACCGTTTCAGAGAGAAGAGCGGCCAATGTGACGATCTGGCTTTCAGTCGATTCAATAGCAAATGACGAAAACGGACGGATTTCTCAGGTTTTTACTACATATGAACACTTTTCACATACTCCCGTGCAACGCGGCTGCTAGTCCTCCTTTCATGCAGAATCTTAAGGTCCTACATCATGTCCATGGCTCCAAAGCCAGGTAAAAAGTCAAATATCGAATCCTAAAACGTAAATTGTACTACTTCTTACTGGCTATTACATCAACTTAGAAGCTTCATCTATGTTCTACTATGGTGCTTTTAGTGACTCCGCATACCGCAGCACGCGACATAGCTTTGCAGACGATAAGTACAGCCGTTTCAGACAGAACTGCGGCCAGTGTGACGATCTGGATTTAAGTCGATTCTGTAACAAATGATGAAAACGGACGGATTTCTCAGGTTTTTACTACATATGAACACTTTTCACATTTTCCCGTGCAACTCGGCTGCTAGTTCTCCTTTCATGCAGAATCTTAAGGTCCTAGCTCATGTTCAAGGCACCAAAGCCGGCTAAAAAGTCAATAATCGATACCTAAAACTTGAATTGTACTACTTCTTACTTGCTATTAAATCAACTTAGATGCTTCATCTGTGTTCTACTATGGTGCTTTTAGTGTCTCCACATACCGCAGCACTCGACATACCTTTGCAGACGATAAGTACAACCGCTTCAGAGAGAAGACCGGCCAATGTGACGATCTGGCTTTAAGTCGATTCGATAACAAATGACGAAAACCGACGGGTTTCTCAGGTTTTTACTACATATGAACACTTTTCGCATTCACCCGTGCAACTCGGCTGCTAGTCCTCCTTTCATGCAGAATCTTAAGGTCCTAGCTCATGTCCAATGTACCAAAACCAGCTAAAAAAACAATAATCGATACTTAAAACTTGAATTGTACTACTTCTTACTTGCTATTACATCAACTTAGAAGCTTCATGTGTGTTCTACTATGGTGCTTTTAGTGTCTCCGCATACTGCAGCACGCGACATAGCTTTGCAGACGATAAGTACAACCGTTTCAGAGAGAAGAGCGGCCAATGTGACGATCTGGCTTTAAGTCGATTCGATAACAAATGACGAAAACGGACGGATTTCTCAGGTTTTTACTACATATGAACACTTTTCACATACTCCCGTGCAACGCGGCTGCTAGTTCTCCTTTCATGCAGAATCTTAAGGTCCTAGCTCATGTCCAAGGCACCAAAGCCAGCAAAATAGTCAGTAATCGATACCTAAAACTTGAATTTTACTACTTCTTACTGGCTATTACATCAACTTAGAAGCTTCATCTGTGTTCTACTATGGTGCTTTTAGTGTCTCCGCATACCGCATCACGCGACATAGCTTTGCAGACGATAAGTACAATGTGACGATCTGGCTTCAAGTTGATTCGATAACAAATGACGAAAACGGACGGATTTCTCTGGTTTTTACTACATATGAACACTTTTAGATACTCCCGTGCAACGCGGCTGCTAGTCCTCCTTTCATGCAGAATCTTAAGCTCCTAGCTCATGTCCAAGGCACCAAAGCCAGCTAAATAGTCAATAATCGATACCTAAATCTTGAACTGTACTACTTCTTACTAGCTATTACATCAACTTAGAAGCTTCATCTGTGTTCTACTATGGTGCTTTTAGTGTCTCCGTATACCGCAGCACGCGACATAGCTTTGCAGGCGATAAGTACTACCGTTTCAAAGAGAAGAGCGGCCAATGTGACGATCTGGCTTTAAGTCGATTCGATAACAAATGACGAAAACGGACGGATTTCTCTGGTTTTTACTACATATGAACACTTTTCACATACTCCCGTGCAACGCGGCTGCTAGTCCTCCTTTCATGCAGAATCTTAAGCTCCTAGCTCATGTACAAAGGCACAAAAGCCAGCAAAATAGTCAATAATCGATAAATAAAACTTGAACTGCACTAGTTCTTACTGGCTATTACATCAACTTAGAAGCTTCATCTGTGTTCATTTATGGTGCTTTTAGTGTCTCCGCATACCGCAGCACGCCACATAGCTTTGCAGGCGATAAGTACAACCGTTTCAGAGAGAAGAATGGCCAATATGACGATCAGGCATTAAGTCGATTCGATAACAAATGACGAAAACGAACGGATTTCTCAGGTTTTTACTGCATATGAACACTTTTAACATTCTCCCTTGCAACTCGGCTGCCAGTCCTCCTTTCATGCAGAATCTTAAGGTCCTACATCATGTCCATGGCTCCAAAGCCAAGTAAAAAGTCAAAAATTGATTCCTAAAACGTAAATTGTACTACTTCTTATTGGCTATTACATCAACTTAGAAGCTTCATCTATGTTCTACTATGGTGCTTTTAGTGACTCCGCATACCGCAGCACGCGACATAGCTTTGCAGACGACAAGCACAGCCGTTTCAGACAGAACTGCGGCCAATGTGACGATCTGGCTTTAAGTCGATTCGATAACAAATGACGAAAACGGACGGGTTTCTCAGGTTTTTACTACATATGAACACTTTTCGCATTCACCCGTGCAACTCGGCTGCTAGTCCTCCTTTCATGCAGAATCTTAAGGTCCTAGCTCATGTCCAATGTACCAAAGCCAGCTAAAAAGTCAATAATCGATACCTAAAACTTGAATTGTACTACTTCTTACTTGCTATTACATCAACTTAGAAGCTTCATGTGTGTTCTACTATGGTGCTTTTAGTGTCTCCCCATACTGCAGCACGCGACATAGCTTTGCAGACGATAAGTACAACCGTTTCAGAGAGAAGAGCGGCCAATGTGACGATCTGGCTTTAAGTCGATTCGATAACAAATGACGAAAACGGACGGATTTCTCAGGTTTTTACTACATATGAACACTTTTCACATACTCCCGTGCAACGCGGCTGCTAGTTCTCCTTTGTTGCAGAATCTTAAGGTCCTAGCTCATGTCCAAGGCACCAAAGCCAGCAAAATAGTCAGTAATCGATACCTAAAACTTGAATTTTACTACTTCTTACTGGCTATTACATCAACTTAGAAGCTTCATCTGTGTTCTACTATGGTGCTTTTAGTGTCTAGGCATACCGCATCACGCGACATAGCTTTGCAGACGATAAGTACAATGTGATGATCTGGCTTCAAGTTGATTCGATAACAAATGACGAAAACGGACGGATTTCTCACTTTTTTACTACATATGAACACTTTTCACATACTCCCGTGCAACGCGGCTGCTAGTCCTCCTTTCATGCAGAATCTTAAGGTCCTACATCATGTCCATGGCTCCAAAGCCAGGTAAAAAGTCAAATATCGATTCCTAAAACGTAAATTGTACTACTTCTTACTGGCTATTACATCAACTTAGAAGCTTCATCTATGTTCTACTATGGTGCTTTTAGTGACTCCGCATACCGCAGCACGCGACATAGCTTTGCAGACGATAAGTACAGCCGTTTCAGACAGAACTGCGGCCAGTGTGACGATCTGGATTTAAGTCGATTCTGTAACAAATGATGAAAACGGACGGATTTCTCAGGTTTTTACTACATATGAACACTTTTCACATTTTCCCGTGCAACTCGGCTGCTAGTTCTCCTTTCATGCAGAATCTTAAGGTCCTAGCTCATGTTCAAGGCACCAAAGCCGGCTAAAAAGTCAATAATCGATACCTAAAACTTGAATTGTACTACTTCTTACTTGCTATTAAATCAACTTAGATGCTTCATCTGTGTTCTACTATGGTGCTTTTAGTGTCTCCACATACCGCAGCACTCGACATACCTTTGCAGACGATAAGTACAACCGCTTCAGAGAGAAGACCGGCCAATGTGACGATCTGGCTTTAAGTCGATTCGATAACAAATGACGAAAACCGACGGGTTTCTCAGGTTTTTACTACATATGAACACTTTTCGCATTCACCCGTGCAACTCGGCTGCTAGTCCTCCTTTCATGCAGAATCTTAAGGTCCTAGCTCATGTCCAATGTACCAAAACCATCTAAAAAAACAATAATCGATACTTAAAACTTGAATTGTACTACTTCTTACTTGCTATTACATCAACTTAGAAGCTTCATGTGTGTTCTACTATGGTGCTTTTAGTGTCTCCGCATACTGCAGCACGCGACATAGCTTTGCAGACGATAAGTACAACCGTTTCAGAGAGAAGAGCGGCCAATGTGACGATCTGGCTTTAAGTCGATTCGATAACAAATGACGAAAACGGACGGATTTCTCAGGTTTTTACTACATATGAACACTTTTCACATACTCCCGTGCAACGCGGCTGCTAGTTCTCCTTTCATGCAGAATCTTAAGGTCCTAGCTCATGTCCAAGGCACCAAAGCCAGCAAAATAGTCAGTAATCGATACCTAAAACTTGAATTTTACTACTTCTTACTGGCTATTACATCAACTTAGAAGCTTCATCTGTGTTCTACTATGGTGCTTTTAGTGTCTCCGCATACCGCATCACGCGACATAGCTTTGCAGACGATAAGTACAATGTGACGATCTGGCTTCAAGTTGATTCGATAACAAATGACGAAAACGGACGGATTTCTCTGGTTTTTACTACATATGAACACTTTTAGATACTCCCGTGCAACGCGGCTGCTAGTCCTCCTTTCATGCAGAATCTTAAGCTCCTAGCTCATGTCCAAGGCACCAAAGCCAGCTAAATAGTCAATAATCGATACCTAAATCTTGAACTGTACTACTTCTTACTAGCTATTACATCAACTTAGAAGCTTCATCTGTGTTCTACTATGGTGCTTTTAGTGTCTCCGTATACCGCAGCACGCGACATAGCTTTGCAGGCGATAAGTACTACCGTTTCAAAGAGAAGAGCGGCCAATGTGACGATCTGGCTTTAAGTCGATTCGATAACAAATGACGAAAACGGACGGATTTCTCTGGTTTTTACTACATATGAACACTTTTCACATACTCCCGTGCAACGCGGCTGCTAGTCCTCCTTTCATGCAGAATCTTAAGCTCCTAGCTCATGTACAAAGGCACAAAAGCCAGCAAAATAGTCAATAATCGATAAATAAAACTTGAACTGCACTAGTTCTTACTGGCTATTACATCAACTTAGAAGCTTCATCTGTGTTCATTTATGGTGCTTTTAGTGTCTCCGCATACCGCAGCACGCGACATAGCTTTGCAGGCGATAAGTACAACCGTTTCAGAGAGAAGAATGGCCAATATGACGATCAGGCATTAAGTCGATTCGATAACAAATGACGAAAACGAACGGATTTCTCAGGTTTTTACTGCATATGAACACTTTTAACATTCTCCCTTGCAACTCGGCTGCCAGTCCTCCTTTCATGCAGAATCTTAAGGTCCTACATCATGTCCATGGCTCCAAAGCCAAGTAAAAAGTCAAAAATCGATTCCTAAAACGTAAATTGTACTACTTCTTATTGGCTATTACATCAACTTAGAAGCTTCATCTATGTTCTACTATGGTGCTTTTAGTGACTCCGCATACCGCAGCACGCGACATAGCTTTGCAGACGACAAGCACAGCCGTTTCAGACAGAACTGCGGCCAATGTGACGATCTGGCTTTAAGTCGATTCGATAACAAATGACGAAAACGGACGGGTTTCTCAGGTTTTTACTACATATGAACACTTTTCGCATTCACCCGTGCAACTCGGCTGCTAGTCCTCCTTTCATGCAGAATCTTAAGGTCCTAGCTCATGTCCAATGTACCAAAGCCAGCTAAAAAGTCAATAATCGATACCTAAAACTTGAATTGTACTACTTCTTACTTGCTATTACATCAACTTAGAAGCTTCATGTGTGTTCTACTATGGTGCTTTTAGTGTCTCCCCATACTGCAGCACGCGACATAGCTTTGCAGACGATAAGTACAACCGTTTCAGAGAGAAGAGCGGCCAATGTGACGATCTGGCTTTAAGTCGATTCGATAACAAATGACGAAAACGGACGGATTTCTCAGGTTTTTACTACATATGAACACTTTTCACATACTCCCGTGCAACGCGGCTGCTAGTTCTCCTTTGATGCAGAATCTTAAGGTCCTAGCTCATGTCCAAGGCACCAAAGCCAGCAAAATAGTCAGTAATCGATACCTAAAACTTGAATTTTACTACTTCTTACTGGCTATTACATCAACTTAGAAGCTTCATCTGTGTTCTACTATGGTGCTTTTAGTGTCTAGGCATACCGCATCACGCGACATAGCTTTGCAGACGATAAGTACAATGTGATGATCTGGCTTCAAGTTGATTCGATAACAAATGACGAAAACGGACGGATTTCTCACTTTTTTACTACATATGAACACTTTTCACATACTCCCGTGCAACGCGGCTGCTAGTCCTCCTTTCATGCAGAATCTTAAGGTCCTACATCATGTCCATGGCTCCAAAGCCAGGTAAAAAGTCAAATATCGATTCCTAAAACGTAAATTGTACTACTTCTTACTGGCTATTACATCAACTTAGAAGCTTCATCTATGTTCTACTATGGTGCTTTTAGTGACTCCGCATACCGCAGCACGCGACATAGCTTTGCAGACGATAAGTACAGCCGTTTCAGACAGAACTGCGGCCAGTGTGACGATCTGGATTTAAGTCGATTCTGTAACAAATGATGAAAACGGACGGATTTCTCAGGTTTTTACTACATATGAACACTTTTCACATACTCCCGTGCAACGCGGCTGCTAGTCCTCCTTTCATGCAGAATCTTAAGGTCCTACATCATGTCCATGGCTCCAAAGCCAGGTAAAAAGTCAAATATCGAATCCTAAAACGTAAATTGTACTACTTCTTACTGGCTATTACATCAACTTAGAAGCTTCATCTATGTTCTACTATGGTGCTTTTAGTGACTCCGCATACCGCAGCACGCGACATAGCTTTGCAGACGATAAGTACAGCCGTTTCAGACAGAACTGCGGCCAGTGTGACGATCTGGATTTAAGTCGATTCTGTAACAAATGATGAAAACGGACGGATTTCTCAGGTTTTTACTACATATGAACACTTTTCACATTTTCCCGTGCAACTCGGCTGCTAGTTCTCCTTTCATGCAGAATCTTAAGGTCCTAGCTCATGTTCAAGGCACCAAAGCCGGCTAAAAAGTCAATAATCGATACCTAAAACTTGAATTGTACTACTTCTTACTTGCTATTAAATCAACTTAGATGCTTCATCTGTGTTCTACTATGGTGCTTTTAGTGTCTCCACATACCGCAGCACTCGACATACCTTTGCAGACGATAAGTACAACCGCTTCAGAGAGAAGACCGGCCAATGTGACGATCTGGCTTTAAGTCGATTCGATAACAAATGACGAAAACCGACGGGTTTCTCAGGTTTTTACTACATATGACCACTTTTCGCATTCACCCGTGCAACTCGGCTGCTAGTCCTCCTTTCATGCAGAATCTTAAGGTCCTAGCTCATGTCCAATGTACCAAAACCAGCTAAAAAAACAATAATCGATACTTAAAACTTGAATTGTACTACTTCTTACTTGCTATTACATCAACTTAGAAGCTTCATGTGTGTTCTACTATGGTGCTTTTAGTGTCTCCGCATACTGCAGCACGCGACATAGCTTTGCAGACGATAAGTACAACCGTTTCAGAGAGAAGAGCGGCCAATGTGACGATCTGGCTTTAAGTCGATTCGATAACAAATGACGAAAACGGACGGATTTCTCAGGTTTTTACTACATATGAACACTTTTCACATACTCCCGTGCAACGCGGCTGCTAGTTCTCCTTTCATGCAGAATCTTAAGGTCCTAGCTCATGTCCAAGGCACCAAAGCCAGCAAAATAGTCAGTAATCGATACCTAAAACTTGAATTTTACTACTTCTTACTGGCTATTACATCAACTTAGAAGCTTCATCTGTGTTCTACTATGGTGCTTTTAGTGTCTCCGCATACCGCATCACGCGACATAGCTTTGCAGACGATAAGTACAATGTGACGATCTGGCTTCAAGTTGATTCGATAACAAATGACGAAAACGGACGGATTTCTCTGGTTTTTACTACATATGAACACTTTTAGATACTCCCGTGCAACGCGGCTGCTAGTCCTCCTTTCATGCAGAATCTTAAGCTCCTAGCTCATGTCCAAGGCACCAAAGCCAGCTAAATAGTCAATAATCGATACCTAAATCTTGAACTGTACTACTTCTTACTAGCTATTACATCAACTTAGAAGCTTCATCTGTGTTCTACTATGGTGCTTTTAGTGTCTCCGTATACCGCAGCACGCGACATAGCTTTGCAGGCGATAAGTACTACCGTTTCAAAGAGAAGAGCGGCCAATGTGACGATCTGGCTTTAAGTCGATTCGATAACAAATGACGAAAACGGACGGATTTCTCTGGTTTTTACTACATATGAACACTTTTCACATACTCCCGTGCAACGCGGCTGCTAGTCCTCCTTTCATGCAGAATCTTAAGCTCCTAGCTCATGTACAAAGGCACAAAAGCCAGCAAAATAGTCAATAATCGATAAATAAAACTTGAACTGCACTAGTTCTTACTGGCTATTACATCAACTTAGAAGCTTCATCTGTGTTCATTTATGGTGCTTTTAGTGTCTCCGCATACCGCAGCACGCCACATAGCTTTGCAGGCGATAAGTACAACCGTTTCAGAGAGAAGAATGGCCAATATGACGATCAGGCATTAAGTCGATTCGATAACAAATGACGAAAACGAACGGATTTCTCAGGTTTTTACTGCATATGAACACTTTTAACATTCTCCCTTGCAACTCGGCTGCCAGTCCTCCTTTCATGCAGAATCTTAAGGTCCTACATCATGTCCATGGCTCCAAAGCCAAGTAAAAAGTCAAAAATTGATTCCTAAAACGTAAATTGTACTACTTCTTATTGGCTATTACATCAACTTAGAAGCTTCATCTATGTTCTACTATGGTGCTTTTAGTGACTCCGCATACCGCAGCACGCGACATAGCTTTGCAGACGACAAGCACAGCCGTTTCAGACAGAACTGCGGCCAATGTGACGATCTGGCTTTAAGTCGATTCGATAACAAATGACGAAAACGGACGGGTTTCTCAGGTTTTTACTACATATGAACACTTTTCGCATTCACCCGTGCAACTCGGCTGCTAGTCCTCCTTTCATGCAGAATCTTAAGGTCCTAGCTCATGTCCAATGTACCAAAGCCAGCTAAAAAGTCAATAATCGATACCTAAAACTTGAATTGTACTACTTCTTACTTGCTATTACATCAACTTAGAAGCTTCATGTGTGTTCTACTATGGTGCTTTTAGTGTCTCCCCATACTGCAGCACGCGACATAGCTTTGCAGACGATAAGTACAACCGTTTCAGAGAGAAGAGCGGCCAATGTGACGATCTGGCTTTAAGTCGATTCGATAACAAATGACGAAAACGGACGGATTTCTCAGGTTTTTACTACATATGAACACTTTTCACATACTCCCGTGCAACGCGGCTGCTAGTTCTCCTTTGTTGCAGAATCTTAAGGTCCTAGCTCATGTCCAAGGCACCAAAGCCAGCAAAATAGTCAGTAATCGATACCTAAAACTCGAATTTTACTACTTCTTACTGGCTATTACATCAACTTAGAAGCTTCATCTGTGTTCTACTATGGTGCTTTTAGTGTCTAGGCATACCGCATCACGCGACATAGCTTTGCAGACGATAAGTACAATGTGATGATCTGGCTTCAAGTTGATTCGATAACAAATGACGAAAACGGACGGATTTCTCACTTTTTTACTACATATGAACACTTTTCACATACTCCCGTGCAACGCGGCTGCTAGTCCTCCTTTCATGCAGAATCTTAAGGTCCTACATCATGTCCATGGCTCCAAAGCCAGGTAAAAAGTCAAATATCGATTCCTAAAACGTAAATTGTACTACTTCTTACTGGCTATTACATCAACTTAGAAGCTTCATCTATGTTCTACTATGGTGCTTTTAGTGACTCCGCATACCGCAGCACGCGACATAGCTTTGCAGACGATAAGTACAGCCGTTTCAGACAGAACTGCGGCCAGTGTGACGATCTGGATTTAAGTCGATTCTGTAACAAATGATGAAAACGGACGGATTTCTCAGGTTTTTACTACATATGAACACTTTTCACATTTTCCCGTGCAACTCGGCTGCTAGTTCTCCTTTCATGCAGAATCTTAAGGTCCTAGCTCATGTTCAAGGCACCAAAGCCGGCTAAAAAGTCAATAATCGATACCTAAAACTTGAATTGTACTACTTCTTACTTGCTATTAAATCAACTTAGATGCTTCATCTGTGTTCTACTATGGTGCTTTTAGTGTCTCCACATACCGCAGCACTCGACATACCTTTGCAGACGATAAGTACAACCGCTTCAGAGAGAAGACCGGCCAATGTGACGATCTGGCTTTAAGTCGATTCGATAACAAATGACGAAAACCGACGGGTTTCTCAGGTTTTTACTACATATGAACACTTTTCGCATTCACCCGTGCAACTCGGCTGCTAGTCCTCCTTTCATGCAGAATCTTAAGGTCCTAGCTCATGTCCAATGTACCAAAACCAGCTAAAAAAACAATAATCGATACTTAAAACTTGAATTGTACTACTTCTTACTTGCTATTACATCAACTTAGAAGCTTCATGTGTGTTCTACTATGGTGCTTTTAGTGTCTCCGCATACTGCAGCACGCGACATAGCTTTGCAGACGATAAGTACAACCGTTTCAGAGAGAAGAGCGGCCAATGTGACGATCTGGCTTTAAGTCGATTCGATAACAAATGACGAAAACGGACGGATTTCTCAGGTTTTTACTACATATGAACACTTTTCACATACTCCCGTGCAACGCGGCTGCTAGTTCTCCTTTCATGCAGAATCTTAAGGTCCTAGCTCATGTCCAAGGCACCAAAGCCAGCAAAATAGTCAGTAATCGATACCTAAAACTTGAATTTTACTACTTCTTACTGGCTATTACATCAACTTAGAAGCTTCATCTGTGTTCTACTATGGTGCTTTTAGTGTCTCCGCATACCGCATCACGCGACATAGCTTTGCAGACGATAAGTACAATGTGACGATCTGGCTTCAAGTTGATTCGATAACAAATGACGAAAACGGACGGATTTCTCTGGTTTTTACTACATATGAACACTTTTAGATACTCCCGTGCAACGCGGCTGCTAGTCCTCCTTTCATGCAGAATCTTAAGCTCCTAGCTCATGTCCAAGGCACCAAAGCCAGCTAAATAGTCAATAATCGATACCTAAATCTTGAACTGTACTACTTCTTACTAGCTATTACATCAACTTAGAAGCTTCATCTGTGTTCTACTATGGTGCTTTTAGTGTCTCCGTATACCGCAGCACGCGACATAGCTTTGCAGGCGATAAGTACTACCGTTTCAAAGAGAAGAGCGGCCAATGTGACGATCTGGCTTTAAGTCGATTCGATAACAAATGACGAAAACGGACGGATTTCTCTGGTTTTTACTACATATGAACACTTTTCACATACTCCCGTGCAACGCGGCTGCTAGTCCTCCTTTCATGCAGAATCTTAAGCTCCTAGCTCATGTACAAAGGCACAAAAGCCAGCAAAATAGTCAATAATCGATAAATAAAACTTGAACTGCACTAGTTCTTACTGGCTATTACATCAACTTAGAAGCTTCATCTGTGTTCATTTATGGTGCTTTTAGTGTCTCCGCATACCGCAGCACGCGACATAGCTTTGCAGGCGATAAGTACAACCGTTTCAGAGAGAAGAATGGCCAATATGACGATCAGGCATTAAGTCGATTCGATAACAAATGACGAAAACGAACGGATTTCTCAGGTTTTTACTGCATATGAACACTTTTAACATTCTCCCTTGCAACTCGGCTGCCAGTCCTCCTTTCATGCAGAATCTTAAGGTCCTACATCATGTCCATGGCTCCAAGGCCAAGTAAAAAGTCAAAAATCGATTCCTAAAACGTAAATTGTACTACTTCTTATTGGCTATTACATCAACTTAGAAGCTTCATCTATGTTCTACTATGGTGCTTTTAGTGACTCCGCATACCGCAGCACGCGACATAGCTTTGCAGACGACAAGCACAGCCGTTTCAGACAGAACTGCGGCCAATGTGACGATCTGGCTTTAAGTCGATTCGATAACAAATGACGAAAACGGACGGGTTTCTCAGGTTTTTACTACATATGAACACTTTTCGCATTCACCCGTGCAACTCGGCTGCTAGTCCTCCTTTCATGCAGAATCTTAAGGTCCTAGCTCATGTCCAATGTACCAAAGCCAGCTAAAAAGTCAATAATCGATACCTAAAACTTGAATTGTACTACTTCTTACTTGCTATTACATCAACTTAGAAGCTTCATGTGTGTTCTACTATGGTGCTTTTAGTGTCTCCCCATACTGCAGCACGCGACATAGCTTTGCAGACGATAAGTACAACCGTTTCAGAGAGAAGAGCGGCCAATGTGACGATCTGGCTTTAAGTCGATTCGATAACAAATGACGAAAACGGACGGATTTCTCAGGTTTTTACTACATATGAACACTTTTCACATACTCCCGTGCAACGCGGCTGCTAGTTCTCCTTTGATGCAGAATCTTAAGGTCCTAGCTCATGTCCAAGGCACCAAAGCCAGCAAAATAGTCAGTAATCGATACCTAAAACTTGAATTTTACTACTTCTTACTGGCTATTACATCAACTTAGAAGCTTCATCTGTGTTCTACTATGGTGCTTTTAGTGTCTAGGCATACCGCATCACGCGACATAGCTTTGCAGACGATAAGTACAATGTGACGATCTGGCTTCAAGTTGATTCGATAACAAATGACGAAAACGGACGGATTTCTCACTTTTTTACTACATATGAACACTTTTCACAATACTCCCGTGCAACGCGGCTGCTAGTCCTCCTTTCATGCAGAATCTTAAGGTCCTAGCTCATGTCCAAGGCACCAAAGCCAGCTAAATAGTCAATAATCGATACCTAAATCTTGAACTGTACTACTTCTTACTAGCTATTACATCAACTTAGAAGCTTCATCTGTATTCTACTATGGTGCTTTTAGTGTCTCCGTATACCGCAGCACGCGACATAGCTTTGCAGACGATAAGTACTACCGTTTCAGAGAGAAGAGCGGCCAATGTGAAAATCTGGCTTTAAGTCGATTCGATAACAAATGACGAAAACGGACGGATTTCTCTGGTTTTTACTACATATGAACACTTTTCACATACTCCCGTGCAACGCGGCTGCTAGTCCTCCTTTCATGCAGAATCGTAAGCTCCTAGCTCATGTACAAAGGCACAAAAGCCAGCAAAATAGTCAATAATCGATAACTAAAACTTGAACTGTACAACTTCTTACTGGCTATTACATCAACTTAGAAGCTTCATCTGTGTTCTACTATGGTGCTTTTAGTGTCTCCGTATACTGCAGCACGCGACATAGCTTTGCAGACGATAAGTACAACCGTTTCAGAGAAGAGGGGCCAATGTGACAATCTGGGTTTAAGTCGATTCGATAACAAAGGACGAAAACGGACGGATTTCTCAGGTTTTTACTACATATGAACACTTTTCACATTCTCCCATGCAACTCGGCTGCTAGTCCTCCTTTCATGCAGAATCTTAAGGTCCTAGCGCATGTCCAAGGCACCAAAGCCAGCTAAATAGGCAATAATCGATACCTCAATCTTGAACTGTACTATTTCTTACTAGCTATTACATCAACTTAGAAGCTTCATCTGTGTTCTACTATGGTGCTTTTAGTGTCTCTGTATACCGCAGCACGCGACATAGCTTTGCAGACGATAAGTACAACCGTTTGAGAGAAGAGTGGCCAATATGTCAATCTGGGTTTAAGTCGATTCGATAACAAATGACGAAAACGGTCGGATTTCTCAGGTTTTTACTACATATGAACACTTTTCACATTCTCCCATGCAACTCGGCTGCTAGTCCTCCTTTCATGCAGAATGTTAAGGTCCTAGCTCATGTACAAAGGCACAAAAGCCAGCAAAAAAGTCAATGATCGATACCTAAAACTTGAATTGTACTACTTCTTACTGGCTATTACATCAACTTAGAAGCTTCATCTGTGTTCATTTATGGTGCTTTTAGTGTCTCCGCATACCGCAGCACGCGACATAGCTTTGCAGACGATAAGTACAACCGTTTGAGAGAGAAGAGCGGCCAATGTGACGCACTGCTTGAAGTCGTTTCGATAATAAATTACGAAAACGGACGGATTCCTCACGTTTTTACTACATATGAACACTTTTCACATTCTCCCTTGCAACTCGGCTGCTAGTCCTCCTTTCATGCAGAATCTTAAGGTAATAGCTCGTGTCCAAGGCACCAAAGCCAGCAAAAAGTCCATAATCGATACCTAAAACTTGAATTGTACTACTTCTTGCTGGCTATTACATCAACTTAAAAGCTTAATGTGTGTTTTACTATAGTGCTTTTAGTGTCTCCGCATACCGCAGCACGCGACATAGCTTTGCAGACGATAAGTACAACCGTTTCAGAGAGTAGAGCGGCCAATGTGACGCACTGCTTTAAGTCGATTCGATAAGAAATTACGAAAACGGTCGGATTTCTCAGGTTTTTACTACATATGAACACTTTTAACATTGTCCCTAGCAACTCGGCTGCTAGTCCTCCTTTCATGCAGAATCTTAAGGTCCTAGCTCACGTCCAAGGCAGAAAAGCCAGCTAAAAAGTCAATAATCGATACCTAAAACTTGAATTGTACTACTTCTTACTGTCTATTACATCAACTTAGAAACTTAATCTGTGTTCTACTATGGTGCTTTTAGTGTCTCCGCATACCGCAGCACGCGACATAGCTTTGCAGACGATAAGTACAACCGTTTCAGAGAGAAGAGCGGCCAATGTGACGATCTGGCTTTAAGTCGATTCGATAATAAATTACGTAAACGGACGGATTTCTCAGGATTTTACTACATATGAACATTTTTCACATTCTCCCATGCAACTCGGCTGCTAGTCCTCCTTTCATGCAGAATCTTAAGGACATAGCTCATGTCCAAGGCACAAAAGCCAGCTAAAAAGTCAATAATCGATACCTAAAACTTGAATTGTACTACTTCTTACTGGCTATTACATCAACTTAGAAGCTTCATCTGTGTTCCGCTATGTTGATTTTAGTGCCTCCGCATACCGCAGCACGTGACATAGCTTTGCAGACGATAAGTACAACCGTTTCAGAGAGAAGAGGGGCCAAAGAGACGATCTGGCTTTAAGTCGATTCGATAACAAATGACGAAAATGGACGGATTTCTCAGGTTTTTACTACATATGAACACTTTTCACATACTCCCGTGCAACGCAGCTGCTAGTCCTCCTTTCATGCAGAATCTTAAGGTCCTAGCTCATGTCCAAGGCACCAAAGCCAGCTAAAAAGTCAATAATCGATACCTAAAACTTGAATTGTACTACTTCTTACTTGCTATTACATCAACTTAGAAGCTTCATCTGTGTTCCACTATGGTTATTTTAGTGTCTCCGCATACCGCAGCACGCGACATAGCTTTGCAGACGATAAGTACAACCGTTTCAGAGAGAAGAGCGACCAATGTGACGATCTGGCTTTAAGTAGATTCGATAACAAATGACAAAAACGAACGGATTTATCAGGTTTTTACTACATATGAACACTTTTAACATTGTCCCTTGCACCTCGGCTGCTAGTCCTCCTTACATGCAGAATTTTAAGGTCATAGCTCATGTCCAAGGCACCAAAGCCAGCAAAAAGTCCATAATCGATACCTAAAACTTGAATTGTACTACTTCTTACTGGCTATTACATCAACTTAGAAGCTTAATCTGTGTTCTACTATGGTGCTTTTAGTGTCTCCGCATACCACAGCACGCGACATAGCTTTGCAGACGATAAGTACAACCGTTTCAGAGAGAAGAGCCACCAATGTGACGATCTGGCTTTAAGTCGATTCGATAATAAATTACGTAAACGGACAGATTTCTCAGGATTTTACTACACATGAACACTTTTCGCATTCTCCCGTTCAACTCGGCTGCTAGTCCTCCTTTCATGCAGAATTTTAAGGTCCTAGCTAATGTCCAAGGCACCAAGGCCAGCTAAAAAGTCAATAATCGTTACCTAAAACTTGAATTGTACTACTTCTTACTGGCTATTACATCAACTTAGAAGCTTCATCTGTGTTCCACTATGGTGATTTTAGTGCCTCCGCATACCGCAACACGCGACATAGTTTTGCAGACGATAAGTACAACCGTTTCATATAGAGGAGCGGCCAATGTGACGATCTGGCTTTAAGTCGATTCGATAACAAATGACGAAAATGGACGGATTTCTCAGGTTTTTACTACATATAAACACTTTTCGCATACTCCCGTGCAACGCGGCTGCTAGTCCTCCTTTCATGCAGGATCTTAAGGACCTAGCTCATGTCCAAGGCACAAAAGCCAGCTAAAAAGTTAATAATCGATACCTAAAACTTGAATTGTACTACTTCTTACTGGCTATTACATCAACTTAGAAGCTTAATCTGTGTTCTAATATAGTGCTTTTAGTGTCTCCGCATACCGCAGCACGCGACATAGCTTTGCAGACGATAAGTACAACCGTTTCAGAGAGAAGAGCGGGCAATGTGACGATCTGGCTTCAAGTTGATTCGATAACAAATGAAGAAAACGGACGGATTTCTCAGGTTTTTACTACATATGAACACTTTTCACATTCTCCCATGCAACTCGGCTGCTAGTCCTCCTTTCATGCCGAATCTTAAGCTCCTAGCTCATGTCCAAGGCACCAAAGCCAGCAAAAAGTCCATAATCGATACCTAAAACCTTAATTGTACTACTTCTAACTATCTATTACATCAACTTAGAAGCTTAATCTGTGTTCTACTATGGTGCTTTTAGTGTCTCCGCATACCACAGCACGCGACATAGCTTTGCAGACGATAAGTACAACCGTTTCAGAGAGAAGAGCGGCCAATGTGACGCACTGCTTTAAGTCGATTCGATAATAAATTACGAAAACGGACGGATTCCTCACGTTTTTACTACATATGTACACTTTTCGCATCCTCCCGTGCAACTCGGCTGCTAGTCCTCCTTTCATGCGGAATCTTAAGGTCGTAGCTCATGTCCAAGTCACAAAAGCCAGCTAAAAAATCAATAATCGATACCTAAAACTTGAATTGTACTACTTCTCACTGGCTATCAAATCAACTTAGAAGCTTAATCTGTGTTCTGCTATGGTACTTTTAGTGTCTCCGCATACCGCAGCACGCGACATAGCTTTGCAGACGATAAGTACAACCGTTTCAGAGAGAAGAGCGGCCAATGTGACGCACTGCTTTAAGTCGATTCGATAACTAATGTCGAAAATGGACGGATTTCTCAGGTTTTTACTACATATGAACACTTTTCACATACTCCCGTGCAACGCGGCTGCTACTCCTCCTTTCATGCGGAATCTTAAGGTCGTAGCTCATGTCCAAGTCACAAAAGCCAGCTAAAAAGACAATAATCGATACCTAAAACTTGAGTTGTACTGCTTCTCACTGGCTATCACATCAACTTAGAAGCTTCATCTGTGTTCTACTATGGTGCTTTCAGTGTCTCCGCATACTGCAGCACGCGACATAGCTTTGCAGACGATAAGTACAACCGTTTCAGAGGGAAGAGCGGCCAATGTGACGCACTGCTTGAAGTCGATTCGATAATAAATTACGAAAACGGACGGATTCCTCACGTTTTTACTACATATGTACACTTTTCGCATCCTCCCGTGCAACTCGGCTGCTAGTCCTCCTTTCATGCAGAATCTTAAGGTCCTAGCTCATGTCCAATGCACCAAAGACAGCGAAAAAGTCAATAATCGATACCTAATACTCGAATTGTACTACTTCTTACTGGCTATTACATCAACTTAGAAGCTTAATCTGTGTTCTGCTATGGTACTTTTAGTGTCTCCGCATACCGCAGCACGCGACATAGCTTTGCAGACGATAAGTACAACCGTTTCAGAGAGAAGAGCGGCCAATGTGACGCACTGCTTTAAGTCGATTCGATAATAAATTACGAAAACGGACGGATTTCTCAGGTTTTTACTACATATGAACACTTTTCGCATCCGCCCGTGCAACTCGGCTGCTAGTCCTCCTTTCATGCAGAATCTTAAGGTCCTAGCTCATGTTCAAGGCACTAAAGCCAGCTAAAAAGTCAATGTTCGATACCTAAAACTTGAATTGTACTACTCCTTACTGGCTATTACATCAGCTTAGAAGCTTCATCTGTGTTCTACTATGGTGCTTTTAGTGTCTCCGCATACCGCAGCACGCGACATAGCTTTGCAGACGATAAGTACAACCGTTTCAGAGAGAAGAGCTGACAATGTCACGATCTGGCTTCAAGTCGATTCGATAACAAATGACGAAAACGGATGGATTTCTCATGTTTTTACTACATATGAACACTTTTCACATTCTCCCAGGCAACTCGGCTGCTAGTCCTCCTTTCATGCAGAATCTTAAGGACACAGCTCATGACCAAGGCACCAAAGCCAGCTAAAAAGTCAATTATCGATACCTAAAACTTAAATTGTACTACTTCTTACTGGCTATTACATCAACTTAGAAGCTTAATCTGTGTTCTACTATGGTACTTTTAGTGTCTCCGCATACCGCAGCACGCGACATAGCTTTGCAGACGATAAGTACAACCGTTTCAGAGAGAAAAACGGCCAATGTGACGCACTGCTTTAAGTCGATTAGATAATAAATTACGAAAACGGACGGATTTCTCAGGTTTTTACTACATATGAACACTTTTCGCATCCTCCCGTGCAACTCGGCTGCTAGTCCTCCTTCCATGCAGAATCTTAAGGTCCTAGCTCATGTCCAAGGCTCCAAACCCAGCTAAAAGTCAATATTCGATACCTAAAACTTGAATTGTACTACTCCTTACTGGCTATTACATCAACTTAGAAGCTTCATCTGTGTTCCGCTAAGGTGATTTTAGTGCATCCGCATACCGCAGCACGCGACATAGCTTTGCAGACGATAAGTACAACCGTTTCAGAGAGAAGAATGGCAAATGTGACGATCTGGCTTTAAGTCGATTCGATAACAAATGACAAAAACGAACGGATTTCTTAGGTTTTTACTACATATGAACACTTTTAACATTGTCCCTTGCAACTCGGCTGCTAGTCCTCCTATCATGCAGAATCTTAAGGTCCTAGCTCATGTCCAAGGCACCAAAGCCAGCAAAAAGTACATAGTCGATACCTAAAACCTGAATTGTACTACTTCTTACTGGCTATTTCATCAACTTAGAAGCTTAATCTGTGTTCTACTATGGTGCTTTTAGTGTCTCCGCATACCGCAGCACGCGACATAGCTTTGCAGACGATAAGTACAACCGTTTCAGGGAGAAGAGCGGCCAATGTGACGATCTGGCTTTAAGTCGATTCGATAACAAATGACGAAAACGGACGGATTTCTCAGGTTTTTACTACATATGAACACTTTTCACATTCTCCCATGCAACTCGGATGCTAGTCATCCTTTCATGCAGAATCATAAAGTCCTAGCTCATGTCCAAGGCAGAAAAGCCAGCTAAAAAGTCAATAATCGATACCTAAAACTTGAATTGTACTACTTCTTACTGGCTATTACATCAACTTAGAAGCTTCATCTGTGTTCTACTATGGTACTTTTAGTGTCTCCGCATACCGCAGCACGCGACATAGCTTTGCAGACGATAAGTACTACCGTTTCAGAGAGAAGAGCGGCCAATGTGACGCACTGCTTTAAGTCGATTCGATAATAAATTACGAAAACGGACGGATTTCTCAGGTTTTTACTACATATGAACACTTTTCGCATCCTCCCGTGCAACTCGGCTGCTAGTCCTCCTTTCATGCAGAATCTTAAGGTCCTAGCTCATGTCCAAGGCACTAAAGCCAGCTAAAAAGGCAAAATTCGATACCTAAAACTTGAATTGTACTACTCCTTACTGGCTATTACATCAACTTAGAAGCTTTATCTGTGTTCTACTATGGTGCTTTTAGTGTTTCCGCATACCGCAGCACGCGACATAGCTTTGCAGACGATAAGTACAACCGTTTCAGAGAGAAGAGCTGACAATGTCACGATCTGGCTTCAAGTCGATTCGATAACAAATGACGAAAACGGATGGATTTCTCAGGTTTTTACTACATATTACCACTTTTCACATTCTCCCAGGCAACTCTTCTGCTAGTCCTCCTTTCATGCAGAATCTTAAGGTCGTAGCTCATGACCAAGGCACCAAAGCCAGCTAAAAAGTCAATTATCGATACCTAAAACTTAAATTGTACTACTTCTTACTGGCTATTACATCAACTTAGAAGCTTAATCTGTGTTCTACTATGGTACTTTTAGTGTCTCCGCATACCGCAGCACGCGACATAGCTTTGCAGACGATAAGTACAACCGTTTCAGAGAGAAAAACGGCCAATGTGACGCACTGCTTTAAGTCGATTCGATAATAAATTACGAAAACGGAGAGGTTTTCTCAGGTTTTTACTACATATGAACACTTTTCGCATCCTCCCGTGCAACTCGGCTGCTAGTCCTCCTTCCATGCAGAATCTTAAGGTCCTAGCTCATGTCCAAGGCTCCAAACCCAGCTAAAAAGTCAATATTCGATACCTAAAACTTGAATTGTACTACTCCTTACTGGCTATTACATCAACTTAGAAGCTTCATCTGTGTTCTACTATGGTGCTTTTAGTGTCTCCGCATACCGCATCACGCGACATAGCTTTGCAGACGATAAGTACAACCGTTTCAGAGAGAAGAGCGGCCAATGTGACGATCTGGCTTCAAGTTGATTCGATAACAAATGACGAAATCGACGGATTTCTCAGGTTTTTACTACATATGAATACTTTTCACATTCTCCCATGCAATTCGGCTGCTAGTCCTCCTTTCATGCAGAATCTTAAGGAGATAGATCATGACCAAGGCACCAAAGCCAGCTAAAAAGTCAATTATCGATACCTAAAACTTGAATTGTACTACTTCTTACTGGCTATTACATCAACTTAGAAGCTTCATCTGTGTTCCGCTATGGTGATTTTAGTGCATCCGCATACCGCAGCACGCGACATAGCTTTGCAGACGATAAGTACAACCGTTTCAGAGAGAAGAGAGGCCAATGTGACGATCTGGCTTTAAGTCGATTCGATAACAAATGACGAAAACGAACGGATTTCTCAGGTTTTTACTACATATGAACACTTTTAACATTCTCCCTTGCAACTCGGCTGCTAGTCCTCCTTTCATGCAGAATCTTAAGGTCCTACCTCATGTCCAAGGCACCAAAGCCATCAAAAAGTCAATAATCGATACCTAAAACTTGAATTATACTACTTCTTACTGGCTATTACATCAACTTAGAAGCTTAATCTGTGTTCTACTATGGTGCTTTTAGTGTCTCCGCATACCGCAGCACGCGACATAGCTTTGCAGACGATAAGTACAACCGTTTCAGAGAGAAGACCGGCCAATGTGACGATCTGGCTTTAAGTCGATTCGATAATAAATTGCGAAAACGGACGGATTTCTCAGGTGTTTACTACACATGAACACTTTTCGCATTCTCCCGTTCAACTCGGCTGCTAGTCCTCCTTTCATGCAGAATCTTAAGGTCCTAGCTCATGTCCAAGGCACCAAAGCCAGCTACAAAGTCAATAATCGAAACCTAAAACTTGAATTGTACTACTTCTTACTGGCTATTACATCAACTTAGAGGCTTCATCTGTGTTCCGCTATGGTGATTTTAGTGACTCCGCATACCGCAGCACGCGACATAGCTTTGCAGACGATAAGTTCAACCGTTTCAGAGAGAAGAGGGGCCAATGTGACGATCTGGCTTTAAGTCGATTCGATAACAAATGACTAAAATGGACGGATTTCTAAGGTTTTTACTACATATGAACACTTTTCACATACTCCCGTCCAACGCAGCTGCTAGTCCTCCTTTCATGCAGAATCTTAAGGTCCTAGCTCATGTCCAAGGCACCAAAGCCAGCAAAAAGTCCATAATCGATACCAAAAACTTGAATTGTACTACTTCTTACTGGCTATTACATCAACTTAGAAGCTTAATCTGTTGTCTACTATGGTGCTTTTAGTGTCTCCGCATACCGCAGCACGCGACATAGCTTTGCAGACGATAAGTACAACCGTTTCAGAGAGAAGAGCGGCCAATGGTGCGATCTGGCTTTAAGTCGATTCGATAACAAATGACGAAAACGGATGGATTTCTCAGGTTTTTACTACATATGAACACTTTTCACATTCTCCCATGCAACTCGGCTGCTAGTCCTCCTTTCATGCAGAATCATAAGGACCTAGCTCATGCCAAAGGCACCAAAGCCAGCTACAAAGTCAATAATCGATACCTAAAACTTGAGTTGTACTACATCTTACTGGCTATTACATCAACTTAGAAGCTTAATCTTTGTTCTACTATGGTGCTTTTAGTGTCTCCGCATACCGCAGCACGCGACATAGCTTTGCAGACGATAAGTACAACCGTTTCAGAGAGAAGAGCGGCCAATGTGACGCACTGCTTTAAGTTGATTCGATAATTAATTACGAAAACGGACGGATTTCTCAGGTTTTTACTACATATGAACACTTTTCTTATTCTCCCATGCAACTCGGCTGCTAGTCCTCCTTTCATGCAGAATCATAAGGTCCTAGCTCATGTCCAAGGCACCAAAGCCAGCTAAAAAGTCAATAATCGATACCTAAACCTTGAATTGTACTACTTCTTACTGGCTATTACATCAACTTAGAAGCTTAATCTGTGTTCTACAATGGTGCTTTTAGTGTCTCCGCATACCGCAGCACGCGACATAGCTTTGCAGATGATAAGTACAACCGTTTCAGAGAGAAGAGCGGCCAATGTGACAATCTGGCTTTAAGTTGATTCGATAACAAATGTCGAAAATGGACGGATTTCTCAGGTTTTTACTACATATGAACACTTTTCACATACTCCCGTGCAACGCGGCTGCTACTTCTCCTTTCATGCAGAATCTTAAGGTCGTAGCTCATGTCCAAGTCACAAAAGCCAGCTAAAAAGACAATAATCGATACCTAAAACTTGAGTTGTACTACTTCTCACTGGCTATCACATCAACTTAGAAGCTTCATCTGTGTTCTACTATGGTGCATTCAGTGTCTCCGCATACTGCAGCACGCGACATAGCTTTGCAGACGATACGTACAACCGTTTCAGAGAGAAGAGGGGCCAATGTGACGATCTGGCTTTAAGTCGATTCGATAACAAATGACGAAAACGGACGGATTTCTCAGGTTTTTACTACATATGAACACTTTTCACATTCTCCCATGCAACCCGGCTGCTAGTCCTCCTTTCATGCAGAATCGTAAGGTCCTAGCTCATATCCAAGGCACCAAAGCCAGCTAAAAAGACAATAATCGATACCTAAAACTTGAATTGGACTACTTCTTACTGGCTATTACATCAACTTAGAAGCTTCATCTGTGTTCTACTATAGTGCTTTTAGTGTTTCCGCATACCGCAGCATTCGACATAGCTGTGCAGACGATAAGTACAACCGTTTCAGAGAGTAGAGCGGCCAATGTGACGATCTGGCTTTAAGTCGATTCAATAAAAAATTACGAAAATGGACGGAGTTCTCAGGTTTTTACTACATATGAACACTTTTCACATACTCCCGTGCAACGCGGCTGCTACTCCTCCTTTCATGCGGAATCTTAAGGTCCTAGCTCTTGTCCAAGGCACCAAAGCCAGCTACAAAGTCAATAATCGATACCTAAAACTTGAGTTGTACTACTTCTCACTGTCTATCACATAAACTTAGAAGCTTCATCTGTGTTCTACTATGGTGCTTTTAGTGTCTCCGCATACTGCAGCACGCTACATAGCTTTGCAGACGATACGTACAACCGTTTCAGAGAGAAGAGGGGCCAATGTGACGATCTGGCTTTAAGTCGATTCGATAACAAATGACGAAAACGGACGGATTTCTCAGGTTTTTACTACATATGAACACTTTTCACATTCTCCCATGAAACCCGGCTGCTAGTCCTCCTTTCATGCAGAATCGTAAGGTCCTAGCTCATATCCGAGGCACCAAAGCCAGCTAAAAAGTCAATAATCGATACCTAAAACTTGAATTGTACTACTTCTTACTGGCTATTACATCAACTTAGAAGCTTAATCTGTGTTCTACAATGGTGCTTTCAGTGTCTCCGCATACCGCAGCACGCGACATAGCTTTGCAGATGATAAGTACAACCGTTTCAGAGAGAAGAGCGGCCAATGTGACGCACTGCTTTAAGTCGATTCGATAATAAATTACGAAAACGGAAGGATTTCACAGGTTTTTACTACATATGAACACTTTTCGCATCCTCCCGTGCAACTCGGCTGCTAGTCCTCCTTTCATGCAGAATCTTAAGGTCCTAGCTCATGTCCAAGGCACCAAAGCCAGCTAAAAAGTCAATATTCGATACCTAAAACTTGAATTGTACTACTCCTTACTGGCTATTACATCAGCTTAGAAGCTTAATCTGTGTTCTACCATGGTGCTTTTAGTGTCTCCGCATACCGCAGCACGCAAAAAGCTGTGCCGACGATAAGTACAACCGTTTCAGAGAGAAGAGCAGCCAATGTGACGATCTGGCTTTAAGTCGATTCGATAACAAATGACGAAAATGGACGGATTTCTCGGGTTTTTACTACATATGAACACTTTTCACATACTCCCGTGCAACGCGGCTGCTACTCCTCCTTTCATGCGGAATCTTAAGGTCCTAGCTCATGTCCAAGGCACAAAAGCCAGCTAAAAAGTCAATATTCGATACCTAAAACTTGAGTTGTACTACTTCTCACTGGCTATCACATCGACTTAGAAGCTTCATCTGTGTTCTACTATGGTGCTTTTAGTGTCTCCGCATATTGCAGCACGCGACATAGCTTTGCAGACGATAAGTACAACCGTTTCAGCGAGGAGAGGGGCCAATGTGACGATCTGGCTTTAAGTCGATTCGATAACAAATGACGAAAACGGACAGATTTCTCAGGTTTTTACTACATATGAACACTTTTTACATTCTCCCGTGCAACTCGGCTGCTAGTCCTCCTTTCATGCAGAATCGTAAGGTCCTAGTTCTTGACCAAGGCACCAAAGCCAGCAAAAAAGTCAATAATCGATACCTAAATCTTGAATTGTACTACTTCTTACTGGCTATTACATCAACTTTGAAGCTTCATCTGTGTTCTACTATGGTGCTTTTAGTGTCTCCGCATACCGCAGCCCGCGACATAGCTTTGCAGACGATAAGTACAACCGTTTCAGAGAGAAGAGCGGCCAATGTGACGCACTGCTTTAAGTGATTCGATAATAAATTACGAAAACGGACGGATTTCTCAGGTTTTTACTACATATGAACACTTTTCGCATCCTCGAGTGCAACTCGGCTGCTAGTCCTCCTTTCATGCAGAATCATAAGGTCCTAGCTCGTGTCCAAGGCACCAAAGCCAGCTAAAATGTCAATATTCGATACCTAAAACTAGAATTGTACTACTCCTTACTGGCTATTACATCAATTTAGAAGCTTCAGCTGTGTTCTACTATGGTGCTTTTAGTGTCTCCGCCTACTGCAGCACGCGACATAGCTTTGCAGACGATAAGTACAACCGTTTCAGAGAGGAGAGGGGCCAATGTGACGATCTGGCTTTAAGTCGATTCGATAACAAATGACGAAAACGGACGGATTTCTCAGGTTTTTACTACATATGAACACTTTTTACATTCTCCCGTGCAACTCGGCTGCTACTCCTCCTTTCATGCAGAATCGTAAGGTCCTAGCTCATGTCCAAGGCACCAAAGCCAGCAAAAAAGTCAATAATCGATACCTAAATCTTGAATTTTACTACTTCTTACTGGCTATTACATCAACTTTGAAGCTTCATCTGTGTTCTACTATGGTGCTTTTAGTGTCTCCGCATACCGCAGCACGCGACATAGCTTTGCAGACGATAAGTACAACCGTTTCAGAGAGAAGAGCGGCCAATGTTACGCACTGCTTTAAGTCGATTCGATAATTAATTACGAAAACGGACGGATTTCTCAGGTTTTTACTACATATGAACACTTTTCGCATCCTCCCGTGCAACTCGGCTGCTAGTCCTCCTTTCATGCAGAGTCTTAAGGTCCTAGCTCATGTCCAAGGCACCAAAGCCATCTAAAAAGTCAATATTCGATACCTAAAACGTGAACTGTACTACTCCTTACTGGCTATTACATCAACTTAGAAGCTTAATCTGTGTTCTACTATGGTGCTTTTAGTGTCTCCGCATAGCGCAGCACGCGACATAGCTTTGCAGACGATAAGTACAACCGTTTCAGAGAGAAGAGCGGCCAATGTGACGATCTGGCTTCAAGTTGATTCGATAACAAATGACGAAAACGGACGGATTTCTCAGGTTTTTACTACATATGAACACTTCTCACATTCTCCCATGCAACTCGGCTGCTAGTCCTCCTTTCATGCTGAATCTTAAGGACATAGCTCATGACCAAGGCACCAAAGCCAGCTAAAAAGTCAATAATCGATACCTAAATCTTGAATTGTACTACTTCTTACTGGCTATTACATCAACTTAGAAGCTTCATCAGTGTTCCACTATGGTGATTTTAGTGTCACCGCATACCGCAGCACGCGACATAGCTTTGCAGACGATAAGTACAACCGTTTCAGAGAGAAGAGCGACCAATGTGACGATCTGGCTTTGAGTCGATTCGATAACAAATGACGAAAACGGACGGATTTCTCAGGTTTTTAATACATATGAACACTTATCACATTCTCCCGTGCAACTCGGCTGCTAGTCCTCGCTTCATGCAGAATCTTAAGGCCCCAGCTCATGTCCAAGGCACCAAAGAAGGGTAAAAAGTCAATAATCGATACCTAAATCTTGAATTGTACTACTTCTTACTGGCTATTACATCAACTTAGAAGCTTCAACTGTGTTCTACTATGGTGCTTTATGTATCTCCGCATACCGCAGCACACGACATAGCTTTGCAGACGATAAGTACAACCGTTTCAGAGAGAAGAGCGGCCAATGCAACGATCTGGCTTTAAGTCGATTCGATAATAAATGTCGAAAACAGACGGATTTCTCAGGTTTTTACTACATATGAACCCTTTTCACATTCTCCCATGCAACTCGGCTGCTAGTCCTCCTTTCATGCTGAATCATAAGGTCCTAGCTCATGTCCAAGGCACAAAAGCCAGCTAAAAAGTCAATAATCGATACTTAAAACTTGAATTGTACTACTTCTTACTGGCTATTACATAAACTTAGAAGCTTCATCTGTGTTCTACTATGGTGCTTTTAGTGTCTCTTCATACCGCAGCACGCGACATAGTTTTGCAGACGATAAGTACAACCGTTTCAGAGAGAGGAGCGGCCAATGTGACGCATTGCTTTAAGTCGATTCGATAGTAAATTACGAAAACGGACGGATTTCTCAGGTTTTTACTACATATGAACACTTTTCACATCGTCCCGTGCAACTCGGCTGCTATTCCTCCTTTCATGCAGAATCTTAAGGTGCTAGCTCATGTCCAAAGCACCTAAACAAGCTAAAAAGTCAATATTCGATACCTAAAACTTGAATTGTACTTCTCCTCACTATCTATTACATCAACGTAGAAGCTTCATCTGTGTTCTACTATGGTGCTTTTAGTGTCTCCGCATACCGCAGCACGCGACATAGCTTTGCAGACGATAAGTACAACCGTTTCAGAGAGAAGAGCGGGCAATGTGACGATCTGGCTTCAAGTTGATTCGATAACAAATGACAATAACGGACGGATTTCTCAGGTTTCTACTACATATGAACACTTTCCACATTCTCCCATGCAACTCGGCTGCTAGTCCTCCTTTCATGCAGAATCTTAAGGACATAGCTCATGTCCAAGGCACCAAAGCCAGCTAAAAAGTCAATAATCGATACCTAAAACTTGAATTGTACTACTCCTTATTGGCTATTACATCAACTTAGAAGCTTTATCTGTGTTCTACTATGGTGCTTTTAGTGTCTCCGCATACCGCAGGACACGACATAGCTTTGCAGACGATAAGTACAACCGTTTCAGAGAGATGAGCGGCCAATGTGACGCACTGCTTTAAGGCGATTCGATAATAAATTACGAAAACGGACGGATTTCTCAGGTTTTTACTACATATGAACACTTTTCGCATCCTCCCGTGCAACTCGGCTGCTAGTCCTCCTTTCTTGCGCAATCTTAAGGTCCTACCTCATGTCCAAGGCACTAAACCCAGCTAAAAAGTCAATATTCGATACCTAAAACTTGAATTGTACTACTCCTTACTGGCTATTACATCAACTTAGAAGCTTCATCTGTGTTCTACTATGGTGCTTTTAGTGTCTCCGCATACCGCAGCACGCGACATAGCTTTGCAGACGATAAGTACAACCGTTTCAGAGAGGAGAGGGGCCAATGTGATGATCTGGCTTTAAGTCGATTCGATAACAAATGACGAAAACGGACGGATTTCTCAGGTTTTTACTACATATGAACACTATTTACATTCTCCCGTGCAACTCGGCTGCTAGTCCTCCTTTCATGCAGAATCGTAATGTCCTAGCTCATGTCCAAGGCACCAAAGCTAGCAAAAAAGTTAATAATCGATACCTAAATCTTGAATTGTACTACTTCTTACTGGCTATTACATCAACTTAGAAGCTTCATCTGTGTTCCACTATGGTGATTTTAGTGTTTCCGCATACCGCAGCACACGACATAACTTTGCAGACGATAAGTACAACCGTTTCAGAGAGAAGAGGGACCAATGTGACGATCTGGCTTTTAGTCGATTCGATAACAAATGACGAAAATGGACGGTTTTCTCAGGTTTTTACTACATATGAACTCTTTTCACATTCTCCCATGCAACTCGGCTGCTAGTCCTCCTTCCATGCGGAATCATAAGGTCCTAGCTCATGTCCAAGGCACAAAAGCCAGCTAAAAAGTCAATAATCGATACCTAAAACTTGAATTGTACTACTTCTTACTGGCTATTACAACTTAGAAGCTTAATCTGTGTTCTACTATGGTGCTTTTAGTGGCTCCGCATTCCGCAGCACGCGACATAGCTTTGCAGACGATAAGTACAATCGTTTCAGAGAGAAGAGCGGCCAATGTGACGATCTGGCTTTAAGTCGATTCGATAATAAATTACGAAAACGGACGGATTTCTCAGGTTTTTACTACATATGAACACTTTTCACATCCTCCCGTGCCACTCGGCTGCTAGTCCTCCTTTCATGCAGAATCTTAAGGTCCTAGCTCATGTCCAAGGCACCTAAACCAGCTAAAAAGTCAATATTTGATACCTAAAACTTGAATTGTACTACTCCTTACTGGCTATTACATCAACTTAGAAGCTTCATCTGTGTTCTACTATGGTGCTTTTAGTGTCTCCGCATACCGCAGCACGCGACATAGCTTTGCAGACGATACGTACATCCGTTTCAGAGAGAAGAGCGTGCAATGTGACGATCTGGCTTCAATTTGATTCGATAACAAATGACGATAACGGACGGATTTCTCAGATTTTTACTACATATGAACACTTTCCACATTCTCCCATGCAACTCGGCTGCTAGTCCTCCTTTTATGCAGAATCTTAAGGTCCTAGCTCATGTCTAAGGCACCAAGGCCAGCTAAAAAGTCAATAATCGATGGCTAAAACTTGAATTGTACTACATCTCACTGGCTATCACATCAACTTAGAAGCTTCATCTGTGTTCTACTATGGTGCTTTTAGTGTCTCCACATACTGCAGCACGCGACATAGCTTTGCAGACGATAAGTACAACCGTTTCAGAGAGAAGAGAGGCCAATGTGACGCACTGCTTTAAGTCGATTCGATAATATATTCCGAAAACGGACGGATTTCTCAGGTTTGTACTACATATGAAAACTTTTCACATTCTCCCGTGCAACTCGGTTGCTAGTCCTCCTTTCATGCAGAATCTTAAGGTCCTAGCTCAAGTCCAAGGCACCAAAGCCAGCAAAAAATTCAATATTCGATACCTATAACTTGAATTGTACTGCTCCTTACTGGCTATTACATCAACTTAGAAGCTTCATCTGTGTTCTACTATGGTGCTTTTAGTGTCTCCGCATACCGCAGCACGCGACATAGCTTTGCAGACGATAAGTACAACCGTTTCAGAGAGAAGAGCGGCCAATGTGACGATCTGGCTTTAAGTCGATTCGATAACAAATGAATAAAAGGGGACGGATTTCTCAGGTTTTTACTACATATGAAGACTTTTCACATACTCCCGTGCAACGCGGCTGCTAGTCCTCCTTTCATGCACAATCTTAAGGTCCTACCTCATGTCCAAGGCACCAAAGCCAGCTAAAAAGTCAATAATCGATACCTAAAACTTGAATTGTACTACTTCTCACTGGCAATCACATCAACTTAGAAGCTTCATCTGTGTTCTACTATGGTGCTTTTAATGACTCCGCATACCGCAGCACGCGACATAGCTTTGCAGACGATAAGTACAACCGTCTCAGAGAGAAGAGGGGCCAATGTGACGATCTGGCTTTAAGTCGATTCGATAACAAATGACGAAAGCGGACGGATTTCTCAGGTTTTTACTACATATGAACACTTTTTACATTCTCCCGTGCAACTCGGCTGCTAGCCCTCCTTTCATGCAGAATCGTAAGGTCCTACCTCATGTTCAAGGCACCAAAGCCAGCTAAAAAGTCAATATTCGATACCTAAAACTTGAATTGTACTACTCCTTACTGGCTATTACATCAACTTAGAAGCTTCATCTGTGTTCCACTATGGTGATTTTAGTGTCTCCGCATACCGCAGCACACGACATAGCTTTGCAGACGATAAGTACAACCGTTTCAGAGAGAAGAGGGGCCAATGTGACGATCTGGCTTTCAGTCGATTCGATAACAAATTACGAAAATGGACGGTTTTCTCAGGTTTTTACTACATATGAACACTTTTCACATACTCCCGTGCAACGCGGCTGCTAGTCCTCATTTCATGCAGAATCGTAAGGTCCTAGCTCATGTCCAAGGCACCAAAGCCAGATAAAAAGTCAATATTCGATACCTAAAAATTGAATTGTATTACTTCTTACTGGCTATTACATCAACTTAGAAGCTTCATCTGTGTTCTACTATAGTGCTTTTAGTGTCTCCGCATACCGCAGCACGCGACATTGCTTTGCAGACCTTAAGTACAACTGTTTCAGAGAGAAGAGCGGCCAATGTGACGCACTGCTTTAAGTCGATTCGATAATAAATTACGAAAACGGATGGATTTCTCAGGTTTTTACTACATATGAACACCTTTCACATTCTCCCATGCAACTCGGCTGCCTGTCCTCCTACCATGCGGAATCATAAGGTCCTAGCTCATATCCAAAGCACAAAAGCCAGCTAAAAAGTCAATAATCGATACCTAAAACTTGAATTGTACTACTTCTTACTGGCTATTACATCAACTTAGAAGCTTAATCTGTGTTCTACTATGGTGCTTTTAGTGTCTCCGCATACCGCAGCACGCGACGTAGCTTTGCTGACGATAAGTACAACCGTTTCAGAGAGAAGAGCGGCCAATGTGACGCACTGCTTTAAGTCGATTCGATAATAAATTACGAAAACGGACGGATTTCTCAGGTTTTTACTACATATGAATACTTTTCGCATTCTCCCGTGCAACTCGGCTGCTAGTCCTCCTTTCTTGCGCAATCTTAAGGTCCTACCTCATGTCCAAGGCACTAAACCCAGCTAAAAAGTCAATATTCGATACCTAAAACTTGAATTGTACTACTCCTTACTGGCTATTACATCAACTTAGAAGCTTCATCTGTGTTCTACTATGGTGCTTTTAGTGTCTCCGCATACCGCAGCACGCGACATAGCTTTGCAGACGATAAGTACAACCGTTTCAGAGAGGAGAGGGGCCAATGTGATGATCTGGCTTTAAGTCGATTCGATAACAAATGACGAAAACGGACGGATTTCTCAGGTTTTTACTACATATGAACACTATTTACATTCTCCCTTGCAACTCGGCTGCTAGTCCTCCTTTCATGCAGAATCGTAATGTCCTAGCTCATGTCCAAGGCACCAAAGCTAGCAAAAAAGTTAATAATCGATACCTAAATCTTGAATTGTACTACTTCTTACTGGCTATCACATCAACTTAGGAGCTTCATCTGTGTTCTACTATGGTGCTTTTAGTGTCTCCGCATACTGCAGCACACGACATAGCTTTGCAGACGATAAGTACAACCGATTCAGAGAGAAGAGCGGCCAACGTGACGCACTGCTTTAACTCGATTCGATAATATATTCCGAAAACGGACGGATTTCTCAGGTTTGTACTACATATGAAAACTTTTTACATTCTCCCGTGCAACTCGGCTGCTAGTCCTCCTTTCATGCAGAATCTTAAGGACATAGCTCATGTCCAAGGCACCAAAGCCAGCTAAAAAGTCAATAATCGATACCTAAAACTTGAATTGTACTACTTCTTACTGGCTATTACATCAACTTAGAAGCTTCATCTGTGTTCCACTATGGTGATTTTAGTGTCTCCGCATACCGCAGCACACGACATAGCTTTGCAGACGATAAGTACAACCGTTTCAGAGAGAAGAGGGGCCAATGTGACGATCTGGCTTTCAGTCGATTCGATAACAAATTACGAAAATGGACGGTTTTCTCAGGTTTTTACTACATATGAACACTTTTCACATACTCCCGTGCAACGCGGCTGCTAGTCCTCATTTCATGCAGAATCGTAAGGTCCTAGCTCATGTCCAAGGCACCAAAGCCAGCTAAAAAGTCAATATTCGATACCTAAAAATTGAATTGTATTACTTCTTACTGGCTATTACATCAACTTAGAAGCTTCATCTGTGTTCTACTATGATGCTTTCAGTGTCTCCGCATACCGCAGCACGCGACATAGTTTTGCAGACGATAAGTACAACCGTTTCAGAGAGGAGAGGGGCCAATGTGATGATCTGGCTTTAAGTCGATTCGATAACAAATGACGAAAACGGACGGATTTCTCAGGTTTTTACTACATATGAACACTATTTACATTCTCCCGTGCAACTCGGCTGCTAGTCCTCCTTTCATGCAGAATCGTAATGTCCTAGCTCATGTCCAAGGCACCAAAGCTAGCAAAAAAGTTAATAATCGATACCTAAATCTTGAATTGTACTACTTCTTACTGGCTATCACATCAACTTAGGAGCTTCATCTGTGTTCTACTATGGTGCTTTTAGTGTCTCCGCATACTGGAGCACGCGACATAGCTTTGCAGACGATAAGTACAACCGATTCAGAGAGAAGAGCGGCCAACGTGACGCACTGCTTTAAGTCGATTCGATAATATATTCCGAAAACGGACGGATTTCTCAGGTTTTTACTACATATGAACACTTTTCGCATCCTCCCGTGCCACTCGGATGCTAGTCCTCCTTTCATGCACTATCTTAATGTCCTACCTCATGTCCAACGCACCAAAGCCAGCTAAAAAGTCAATATTCGATACCTAATACTTGAATTGTACTACTCCTTACTGGCTATTACATCAACTTAGAAGCTTCATCTGTGTTCTACTATGGTGCTTTTAGTGACTCCGCATACCGCAGCACGCGACATAGCTTTGCAGACGATAAGTACAACCGTTTCAGAGACAAGAGCGGGCAATGTGACGATCTGGCTTTCAGTCGATTCGATAACAAATGACGAAAGTGGACGGATTTCTCAGGTTTTTACTACATATGAACACTTTTCACATACTCCCGTGCAACGCGGCTGCTAGTCCTGATTTCATGCAGAATCGTAAGGTCCTAGCTCATATCCTAGGCACCAAAGCCAGCTAAAAATTCAATATTCGATACCTAAAACTTGAATTGTGCTACTCCTTACTGGCTATTACATCAACTTAGAAGCTTCATCTGTGTTTTACTATGGTGCTTTTAGTGTCTCCGCATACCGCAGCACGCGACATAGCTTTGCAGACGATAAGTACAAACGTTTCAGAGAGAAGAGCGGCCAATGTGACGCTGTGCTTTAAGTCGATTCGATAATAAATTACGAAAACGGACGGATTTCTCAGGTTTTTACTACATATGAACACTTTTCGCATCCTCCCGTGCAACTCGGCTGCTAGTCCTCCTTTCATGCAGAATCTTAAGGTCCTAGCTCGTGTCCAAGGCACCAAAGCCAGCTAAAAAGTCAATATTCGATACCTAAAACTTGAATTGTACTACTCCTTACTGGCTATTACATCAACTTAGAAGCTTCATCTGTGTTCTACTATGGTACTTTTAGTGTCTCCGCATACCGCAGCACGCGACATAGCTTTGCAGACGATAAGTACAACCGTTTCAGAGAGAAGAGCGGCCAATGTGAATATCTGGCTTTAAGTCGATTCGATAACAAATGACGAAAACGGACGGATTTCTCAGGTTTTTACTACATATGAACACTTTCCACATTCTCCCATGCAACTCGGCTGCTAGTCCTCCTTTCATGCAGAATCATAAGGTCCTAGCTCATGTCCAAGGCACAAAAACCAGCTAAAAAGTCAATAATCGATACCTAAAACTTGAATTGTACTACTTCTTAGTGGCTTTACATCAACTTAGAAGCTTAATCTATGGTGCTTTTAGTGTCTCCGCATACCGCAGCACGCGACATAGCTTTGCAGACGATAAGTACAACCGTTTCAGAGAGAAGAGCGGCCAATGTGACGATCTGCTGTAAGTCGATTCGATAACAAATGACGAAAACGGACGGATTTCTCATTTTTTTACTACATATGAACACTATTCACATTCTCCCATGCATCTCGGCTGCTAGTCCTCCTTTCATGCAGAATCATAAGGTCCTAGCTCATGTCCAAGGCATAAAAGCCAGCTAAAAAGTCAATAATCGATACCTAAAACTTGAATTGTACTACTTCTCACTGGCAATCACATCAACTTAGAAGCTTCATCTGTGTTCTACTATGGTGCTTTTAGTGTCTCCGCATACTGCAGCACGCGACATAGCTTTGCAGACGATAAGTACGACCGTTTCAGAGAGAAGAGCGGCCAATGTGACGCACTGCTTTAAGTCGATTCGATAATATATTCCGAAAACGGGCGGATTTCTCAGGTTTTTACTACATATGAACACTTTTCACATCCTCCCGTGCCACGCGGCTGCTAGTCCTCCTTTCATGCAGAATCTTAAGGTCCTAGCTCATGTCCAAGGCACCAAAGCCAGCTAAAAAGTCAATATTCGATACCTAAAACTTGAATTGTACTACTCCTTACTGGCTATTACATCAACTTAGATCCTTCATCTGTGTTCCACTGTGGTGCTTTTAGTGTCTCCGCATACCGCAGCTCGCGACATAGCTTTGCAGACGATAAGTACAACCGTTTCAGAGAGAGGATCGGCCAATGTGACGATCTGGCTTTAATTCGATTCGATAACAAATGACGAAAACGGACGGATTTCTCAGGTTTTTCTACATATGAACACTTTTCACATTCTCCCATGCAACTCGGCTGCTAGTCCTCCTTTCATGCAGAATCTTAAGGTCCTAGCTCATGTCCAAGGCAGACAAGCCAGCTAAAAAGTCATTAATCGATACATAAAACTTGAATTGTACTACTTCTTACTGGCTATTACATCAACTTAGAAGCTTAATCTGTGTTCTACTATGGTGCTTTTAGTGTCTCCGCATACCGCAGCACGCGACATAGCTTTGCAGACGATAAGTACAACCGTTTCAGACAGAAGAGCGGCCAATGTGACGATCTGCTTTAAGTCGATTCGATAACAAATGACGAAAACGGACGGATTTCTCATTTTTTTACTACAGATGAACGCTATTCACATTCTCCCATGCATCTCGGCTGCTAGTCCTCCTTTCATGCAGAATCATAAGGTCCTAGCTCATGTCCAAGGCATAAAAGCCAGCTAAAAAGTCAATAATCGATACCTAGAACTTGAATTGTACTACTTCTCACTGGCTATCACATCAACTTAGAAGCTTCATCCGTGTTCTACTATGGTACTTTTAGTGTCTCCGCATACCGTAGCACGCGACATAGCTTTGCAGACGATAAGTACAACCGTTTCAGAGAGAAGAGCGGCCAATGTGACTATCTGGCTTTAAGTCGATTCGATAACAAATGACGAAAACGGACGGATTTCTCAGGTTTTTACTACATATGAACACTTTCCACATTCTCCCATGCAACTCGGCTGCTAGTCCTCCTTTCATGCATAATCATAAGGTCCTAGCTCATGTCCAAGGCATAAAAGCCAGCTAAAAAGTCAATAATCGATACCTAAAACTTGAATTGTACTACTTCTTACTGGCTTTACATCAACTTAGAAGCCTAATCTATGGTGCTTTTAGTGTCTCCGCATACCGCAGCACGCGACATAGCTTTGCAGACGATAAGTACAACCGTTTCAGAGAGAAGAGCGGCCAATGTGACGATCTGCTTTAAGTCGATTCGATAACAAATGACGAAAACGGACGGATTTCTCATTTTTTTACTACATATGAACACTATTCACATTCTCCCATGCATCTCGGCTGCTAGTCCTCCTTTCATGCAGAATCATAAGGTCCTAGCTCATGTCCAAGGCATAAAAGCCAGCTAAAAAGTCAATAATCGATACCTAAAACTTGAATTGTACTACTTCTCACTGGCAATCACATCAACTTAGAAGCTTCATCTGTGTTCTACTATGGTGCTTTTAGTGTCTCCGCATACTGCAGCACGCGACATAGCTTTGCAGACGATAAGTACAATCGTTTCAGAGAGAAGAGCGGCCAATGTGACGCACTGCTTTAAGTCGATTCGATAATATATTCCGAAAACGGGCGGATTTCTCAGGTTTTTACTACATATGAACACTTTTCACATCCTCCCGTGCCACTCGGCTGCTAGTCCTCCTTTCATGCAGAATCTTAAGGTCCTAGCTCATGTCCAAGGCACCAAAGCCAGCAAAAAGTCAATAATCGATACCTAAATCTTGAATTGTACTACTTCTTACTGGCTATTACATCAACTTTGAAGCTTCATCTGTGTTCTACTATGGTGCTTTTAGTGTCTCCGCATACCGCAGCACGCGACATAGCTTTGCAGACGATAAGTACAACCGTTTCAGGGAGAAGAGCGGCCAATGTGACGCACTGCTTTAAGTCGATTCAATAATATATTCCGAAAACGGACGGATTTCTCAGGTTTTTACTACATATGAACACTTTTCGCATCCTCCCGTGCAACTCGGCTGCTTGTCCTCCTTTCATGCAGAATCTTAAGGTCCTAGCTCATGTCCAAGGCACCAAAGCCAGCTAAAAAGTCAATATTCGATACCTAAAACTTGAATTGTACTGCTCCTTACTGGCTATTACATCAACTTAGAAGCTTCATCTGTGTTCTACTATGGTACTTTTAGTGTCTCCGCATACCGCAGCACGCGACATAGCTTTGCAGACGATAAGTACAACCGTTTCAGAGAGAAGAGCGGCCAATGTGACTATCTGGCTTTAAGTCGATTCGATAACAAATGACGAAAACGGACGGATTTCAAAGGTTTTTACTACATATGAACACTTTCCACATTCTCCCATGCAACTCGGCTGCTAGTCCTCCTTTCATGCAGAATCATAAGGTCCTAGCCCATGTCCAAGGCACAAAAGCCAGCTAAAAAGTCAATAATCGATACCTAAAACTTGAATTGTACTACTTCTTACTGGCTTTACAACAACTTAGAAGCCTAATCTATGGTGCTTTTAGTGTCTCCGCATACCGCAGCACGCGACATAGCTTTGCAGACGATAAGTACAACCGTTTCAGAGAGAAGAGCGGCCAATGTGACGATCTGCTTTAAGTCGATTCGATAACAAATGACGAAAACGGACGGATTTCTCATTTTTTTACTACATATGAACACTATTCTCATTCTCCCATGCATCTCGGCTGCTAGTCCTCCTTTCATGCAGAATCATAAGGTCCTAGCTCATGTCCAAGGCATAAAAGCCAGCTAAAAAGTCAATAATCGATACCTAAAACTTGAATTGTACTACTTCTCACTGGCAATCACATCAACTTAGAAGCTTCATCTGTGTTCTACTATGGTGCTTTTAGTGTCTCCGCATACTGCAGCACGCGACATAGCTTTGCAGACGATAAGTACAATCGTTTCAGAGAGAAGAGCGGCCAATGTGACGCACTGCTTTAAGTCGATTCGATAATATATTCCGAAAACGGGCGGATTTCTCTGGTTTTTACTACATATGAACACTTTTCACATCCTCCCGTGCCACTCGGCTGCTAGTCCTCCTTTCATGCAGAATCTTAAGGTCCTAGCTCATGTCCAAGGCACCAAAGCCAGCAAAAAGTCAATAATCGATACCTAAATCTTGAATTGTACTACTTCTTACTGGCTATTACATCAACTTAGAAGCTTCATCCGTGTTCTACTATGGTGCTTTTAGTGTCTCCGCATACTGCAGCACCCGACATAGCTTTGCAGACGATAAGTACAACCGTTTCAGAGAGAAGAGCGGCCAATGTGACGCACTGCTTTAAGTCGATTCGATAATATATTCCGAAAACGGACGGATTTCTCAGGTTTTTACTACATATGAACACTTTTCGCATCCTCCCGTGCCACTTGGCTGCTAGTAATCCTTTCATGCACAATCATAAGGTCCTACCTCATGTCCAAGGCACCAAAGCCAGCTAAAAAGTCATTTTTCGATACCTAAAACTTGAATTGTACTACTCCTTACTGGCTATTACATCAACTTAGAAGCTTAATCTGTGTTCTACTATGGTGCTTTTAGTGCCTCCGCATACCGCAGCACGCGACATAGCTTTGCAGACGATAAGTACAACCGTTTCAGGGAGAAGAGCGGCCAATGTGACGCACTGCTTTAAGTCGATTCAATATTAAATTACGAAAACGGACGGATTTCTCAGGTTTTTACTACATATGAACACTTTTCGCATCCTCCCGTGCAACTAGGCTGCTAGTCCTCCTTTCATGCAGAATCTTAAGGTCCTAGCTCATGTCCAAGGCACTAAAGCCAGCTAAAAAGTCAATATTCGATACCTAAAACTTGAATTGTACTACTCCTTACTGGCTATTACATCAACTTAGATCCTTCATCTGTGTTCTACTGTGGTGCTTTTAGTGTCTCCGCATACCGCAGCTCGCGACATAGCTTTGCAGACGATAAGTACAACCGTTTCAGAGAGAAGATCGGCCAATGTGACGATCTGGCTTTAAGTCGATTCGATAACAAATGACGAAAACGGACGGATTTCTCAGGTTTTTACTACATATGAACACTTTTCACATTCTCCCATGCAACTAGGCTGCTAGTCCTCCTTTCATGCAGAATCATAAGGTCCAAGCTCATGTCCAAGGCTGAAAAGCCAGCTAAAAAGTCATTAATCGATACATAAAACTTGAATTGTACTACTTCTTACTGGCTATTACATCAACTTAGAAGCTTAATCTGTGTTCTACTATGGTGCTTTTAGTGTCTCCGCATACCGCAGCACGCGACATAGCTTTGCAGACGATAAGTACAACCGTTTCAGAGAGAAGAGCGGCCAATGTGACGATCTGCTTTAAGTCGATTCGATAACAAATGACGAAAACGGACGGATTTCTCATTTTTTTACTACAGATGAACGCTATTCACATTCTCCCATGCATCTCGGCTGCTAGTCCTCCTTTCATGCAGAATCATAAGGTCCTAGCTCATGTCCAAGGCATAAAAGCCAGCTAAAAAGTCAATAATCCATACCTAAAACTTGAATTGTACTACTTCTCACTGGCTATCACATCAACTTAGAAGCTTCATCCGTGTTCTACTATGGTGCTTTTAGTGTCTCCGCATACTGCAGCACCCGACATAGCTTTGCAGACGATAAGTACAACCGTTTCAGAGAGAAGAGCGGCCAATGTGACGCACTGCTTTAAGTCGATTCGATAATATATTCCGAAAACGGACGGATTTCTCAGGTTTTTACTACATATGAACACTTTTCGCATCCTCCCGTGCCACTTGGCTGCTAGTAATCCTTTCATGCACAATCATAAGGTCCTACCTCATGTCCAAGGCACCAAAGCCAGCTAAAAAGTCATTTTTCGATACCTAAAACTTGAATTGTACTACTCCTTACTGGCTATTACATCAACTTAGAAGCTTCATCTGTGTTCTACTATGGTGCTTTTAGTGACTCCGCTTACCGCAGCACGCGACATAGCTTTGCAGACGATAAGTACAACCGTTTCAGAGACAAGAGCGGGCAATGTGACGATCTGGCTTCAAGTTGATTCGATAACAACTGACGAAAAAGGACCGATTTCTCAGGTTTTTACTACATATGAACACCTTTCACATTCTCCCATGCAACTCGGCTGCTAGTCCTCCTTTCATGCAGAATCTTAAGGACATAGCTCATGTCCAAGGCACCAAAGCCAGCTAAAAAGTCAATAATCGATACCTAAAACTTGAATTGTACTACTTCTTACTGGCTATTACATCAACTTAGAAGCTTCATCTGTGTTCCACTATGGTGATTTTAGTGTCTGTGCATACCGCAGCACAAGACATAGCTTTGCAGACAAGTACAACCGTTTCAGAGAGAAGAATGGCCAATGTGACGATCTGGCTTTCAGTCGATTCGATAACAAATGACGAAAATGGACGGATTTCTCAGGTTTTTACTACATATGAACACTTTTCACATACTCCCGTCCAACGCGGCTGCTAGTACTGATTTCATGCAGAATCGTAAGGTCCTAGATCATATCCAAGGCACCAAAGCCAGTTAAAAATTCAATATTCGATACCTAAAACTTGAATTGTACTACTCCTTACTGGCTATTACATCAATTTAGAAGCTTCATCTGTGTTCTACTATGGTGCTTTTAGTGTCTCCGCATACCGCAGCACGCGACATAGCTTTGCAGACGATAAGTACAACCGTTTCAGAGAGAAGAGCGGCCAATGTGACGCTGTGCTTTAGGTCGATTCGATAATAAATGACGAAAACGGACGGATTTCTCAGGTTTTTACTACATATGAACACTTTTCGCATCCTCCCGTGCAACTCGGTTTCTAGTCCTCCTTTCATGCAGAATCTTAAGGTCCTAGCTCAAGTCCAAGGCACCAAAGAAGGGTAAAAAGTCAATATTCGATACCTCAAACTTGAATTGTACTACTCCTTACTGGCTATTACATCAACTTAGAAGCTTCATCTGTGTTCTACTATGGTACATTTAGTGTCTCCGCATACCGCAGCACGCGACATAGCTTTGCATACGATAAGTACAACCGTTTCAGAGAGAAGAGGGGCCAATGTGACGAACTGGCTTTAAGTCGCTCCGATAACAAATGGCGAAAATGGACGGATTTCACAGGTTTTTACTACATATGAACACTTTTCACATACTCCCGTGCAACGCTGCTGCTAGTCCTCCTTTCATGCAGAATCGTAAGGTCCTAGCTCATGTCCAAGGCACCAAAGCCAGCAAGAAAGTCAATAATCGATACCTAAACCTTGAATTTTACTACTTCTTACTGATTATTACATAAACTTTGAAGCTTCATCTGTGTTCTACTATGGTGCTTTTAGTGTCTCCGCATACCGCAGCACGCGACATAGCTTTGCAGACGATAAGTACAACCGTTTCAGAGAGAAGAGCGGCCAATGTGACGATCTGGCTTTAAGTCGATTCGATAACAAATGACGAAAACGGACAGATTTCTCAGGTTTTTACTACTTATGAACACTTTCCACATTCTCCCATGCAACTCGGCTGCTAGTCCTCCTTTCATGCAGAATCATAAGGTCCTAGCTCATGTCCAAGGCACAAAAGCCAGCTAAAAAGTCAATAATCGATACCTAAAACTTGAATTGTACTACTTCCTACTGGCTTTACATCAACTTAGAAGCTTAATCTATGGTGCTTTTAGTGTCTCCGCATACCGCAGCACGCGACATAGCTTTGCAGACGATAAGTACAACCGTTTCATAGAGAAGAGCGGCCAATGTGACGATCTGCTTTAAGTCGATTCGATAACAAATGACGAAAACGGACGGATTTCTCATTTTTTTACTACATATGAACACTATTCACATTCTCCCATGCATCTCGGCTGCTAGTCCTCCTTTCATGCAGAATCATAAGGTCCTAGCTCATGTCCAAGGCATAAAAGCCAGCTAAAAAGTCAATAATCGATACCTAAAACTTGAATTGTACTACATCTCACTGGCAATCACATCAACTTAGAAGCTTCATCTGTGTTCTACTATTGTGCTTTTAGTGTCTCCGCATACTGCAGCACGCGACATAGCTTTGCAGACGATAAGTACAACCGTTTCAGAGAGAAGAGCGGCCAATGTGACGCACTGCTTTAAGTCGATTCGATAATATATTCCGAAAACGAACGGATTTCTCAGGTTTTTACTACATATGAACACTTTTCACATCCTCCCGTGCCACTCGGCTGCTAGTCCTCCTTTCATGCAGAATCTTAAGGTCCTAGCTCATGTCCAAGGCACCAAAGCCAGCAAAAAGTCAATAATCGATACCTAAATCTTGAATTGTACTACTTCTTACTGGCTATTACATCAACTTAGAAGCTTAATCTGTGTTCTACTATGGTGCTTTTAGTGTCTCCGCATACCGCAGCACGCGACATAGCTTTGCAGACGGTAAGTACAACCGTTTCAGGGAGAAGAGCGGCCAATGTGACGCACTGCTTTAAGTCGATTCGATAATAAATTACGAAAACGGACGGATTTCTCAGGTTTTTACTACATATGAACACTTTTCGCATCCTCCCGTGCAACTCGGCTGCTAGTCCTCCTTTCATGCAGAATCTTAAGGTCCTAGCTCATGTCCAAGGCACCAAAGCCAGCTAAAAAGTCAATATTCGATACCTAAAACTTGAATTGTACTACTCCTTACTGGCTATTACATCAACTTAGATCCTTCATCTGTGTTCTACTATGGTGCTTTTAGTGTCTCCGCATACCGCAGCACGCGACATAGCTTTGCAGACGATAAGTACAACCGTTTCAGAGAGAAGAGCGGCCAATGTGACGATCTGGCTTTAAGTCGATTCGATAACAAATGACGAAAACGGACGGATTTCTCAGGTTTTTACTACATATGAACACTTTTCACATTCTCCCATGCAACTCGGCTGCTAGTCCTCCTTTCATGCAGAATCGTAAGGTCCTAGCTCATGTCCAAGGCAGAAAAGCCAGCTAAAAAGTCAATAATCGATACCTAAAACTTGAATTGTACTACTTCTTACTGGCTATTACATCAACTTAGAAACTTAATCTATGTTCTACTATGGTGCTTTTAGTGTCTCCGCATACCGCAGCACGCGACATAGCTTTGCAGACGATAAGTACAACCGTTTCAGAGAGAAGAGCGGCCAATGTGACGCACTACTTTAAGTCGATTCGATAATATATTCCGAAAACGGACGGATTTCTCAGGTTTTTACTACATATGAACACTTTTCGCATCCTCCCGTGCCACTCGGCTGCTAGTAATCCTTTCATGCACAATCATAAGGTCCTACCTCATGTACAAGGCACCAAAGCCAGCTAAAAAGTCAATTTTCGATACCTAAAACTTGAATTGTACTACTCCTTACTGGCTATTACATCAACTTAGAAGCTTCATCTGTGTTCTACTATGGTGCTTTTAGTGTCTCCGCATACTGCAGCATGCGACATAGCTTTGCAGACGATAAGTACAACCGTTTCAGAGAGAAGAGCGGCCAATGTGACGATCTGCTTTAAGTCGATTCGATAACAAATCACGAAAACGGACGGATTTCTCATTTTTTTACTACAGATGAACGCTATTCACATTCTCCCATGCATCTCGGCTGCTAGTCCTCCTTTCATGCAGAATCATAAGGTCCTAGCTCATGTCCAAGGCATCAAAGCCAGCTAAAAAGTCAATAATCGATACCTAAAACTTGAATTGTACTACTTCTCACTGGCTATCACATCAACTTAGTAGCTTCATCCGTGTTCTACTATGGTGCTTTTAGTGTCTCCGCATACTGCAGCACGCGACATAGCTTTGCAGACGATAAGTACAACCGTTTCAGAGAGAAGAGCGGCCAATGTGACGCACTGCTTTAAGTCGATTCGATAATATATTCCGAAAACGGACGGATTTCTCAGGTTTTTACTACATATGAACACTTTTCGCATCCTCCCGTGCCACTCGGCTGCTAGTAATCCTTTCATGCACAATCATAAGGTCCTACCTCATGTCCAAGGCACCAAAGCCAGCTAAAAAGTCAATTTTCGATACCTAAAACTTGAATTGTACTACTCCTTACTGGCTATTACATCAAATTAGAAGCTTCATCTGTGTTCTACTATGGTGCTTTTAGTGTCTCCGCATACTGCAGCATGCGACATAGCTTTGCAGACGATAAGTACAACCGTTTCAGAGAGAAGAGCGGCCAATGTGACGATCTGCTTTAAGTCGATTCGATAACAAATCACGAAAACGGACGGATTTCTCATTTTTTTACTACAGATGAACGCTATTCACATTCTCCCATGCATCTCGGCTGCTAGTCCTCCTTTCATGCAGAATCATAAGGTCCTAGCTCATGTCCAAGGCATCAAAGCCAGCTAAAAAGTCAATAATCGATACCTAAAACTTGAATTGTACTACTTCTCACTGGCTATCACATCAACTTAGTAGCTTCATCCGTGTTCTACTATGGTGCTTTTAGTGTCTCCGCATACTGCAGCACGCGACATAGCTTTGCAGACGATAAGTACAACCGTTTCAGAGAGAAGAGCGGCCAATGTGACGCACTGCTTTAAGTCGATTCGATAATATATTCCGAAAACGGACGGATTTCTCAGGTTTTTACTACATATGAACACTTTTCGCATCCTCCCGTGCCACTCGGCTGCTAGTAATCCTTTCATGCACAATCATAAGGTCCTACCTCATGTCCAAGGCACCAAAGCCAGCTAAAAAGTCAATTTTCGATACCTAAAACTTGAATTGTACTACTCCTTACTGGCTATTACATCAAATTAGAAGCTTCATCTGTGTTCTACTATGGTGCTTTTAGTGTCTCCGCATACTGCAGCATGCGACATAGCTTTGCAGACGATAAGTACAACCGTTTCAGAGAGAAGAGAGGCCAATGTGACGATCTGCTTTAAGTCGATTCGATAACAAATCACGAAAACGGACGGATTTCTCATTTTTTTACTACAGATGAACGCTATTCACATTCTCCCATGCATCTCGGCTGCTAGTCCTCCTTTCATGCAGAATCATAAGGTCCTAGCTCATGTCCAAGGCATAAAAGCCAGCTAAAAAGTCAATAATCGATACCTAAAACTTGAATTGTACTACTTCTCACTGGCTATCACATCAACTTAGAAGCTTCATCCGTGTTCTACTATGGTGCTTTTAGTGTCTCCGCATACTGCAGCACGCGACATAGCTTTGCAGACGATAAGTACAACCGTTTCAGAGAGAAGAGCGGCCAATGTGACGCACTACTTTAAGTCGATTCGATAATATATTCCGAAAACGGACGGATTTCTCAGGTTTTTACTACATATGAACACTTTTCGCATCCTCCCGTGCCACTCGGCTGCTAGTAATCCTTTCATGCACAATCATAAGGTCCTACCTCATGTCCAAGGCACCAAAGCCAGCTAAAAAGTCAATTTTCGATACCTAAAACTTGAATTGTACTACTCCTTACTGGCTATTACATCAACTTAGAAGCTTCATCTGTGTTCTACTATGGTGCTTTTAGTGTCTCCGCATACTGCAGCATGCGACATAGCTTTGCAGACGATAAGTACAACCGTTTCAGAGAGAAGAGCGGCCAATGTGACGCACTGCTTTAAGTCGATTCGATAATATATTCCGAAAACGGACGGATTTCTCAGGTTTTTACTACATATGAACACTTTTCGCATCCTCCCGTGCCACTCGGCTGCTAGTAATCCTTTCATGCACAATCATAAGGTCCTACCTCATGTCCAAGGCACCAAAGCCAGCTAAAAAGTCAATTTTCGATACCTAAAACTTGAATTGTACTACTCCTTACTGGCTATTACATCAAATTAGAAGCTTCATCTGTGTTCTACTATGGTGCTTTTAGTGACTCCGCATACCGCAGCACGCGACATTGCTTTGCAGACGATAAGTACAACCGTTTCAGAGAGAAGAGCGGGCAATATGACGATCTGGCTTCAAGTTGATTCGATAACAACTGACGAAAAAGGATGGATTTCTCAGGTTTTTACTACATATGAACACTTTTCACATTCTCCCATGCAACTCGGCTGCTAGTCCTCCTTTCATGCAGAATCTTAAGGACATAGCTCATGTCCAAGGCACCAAAGCCAGCTAAAAAGTCAACAATCGATACCTAAAACTTGAATTGTACTACTTCTTACTGGCTATTACATCAACTTTGAAGCTTCATCTGAGTTCTACTATGGTGCTTTTAGTGTCTCCGCATACCGCAGCACGCGGCATAGCTTTGCAGACGATAAGTACAACGGTTTCAGAGAGAAAAGCGGGCGATGTGACGATCTGGCTTCAAGTTGATTCGATAACAAATGACTAAAACGGACGGATTTCTCAGGTTTTTACTACATATGAACACTTTCCACATTCTCCAATGCAACTCGGCTGCTAGTCCTCCTTTCATGCAGAATCTTAAGGTCCTAGCCCATGTCCAAGGCGCCAAAGCCAGCTAAAAAGTCAATATTCGATACCTAAAACTTGAATTGTACTACTCCTTACTGGCTATTACATCAACTTAGTAGCTTCATCTGTGTTCTACTATGGAGCTTTTAGTGTCTCCGCATACCGCAGCACGCGACATAGCTTTGCAGACGATAAGTACAACCGTTTCATAGAGAAGAGCGGCCAATGTGACGCACTGCTTTAAGTCGATTCGATAATAAATTACGAAAACGGACGGATTTTTCAGGTTTTTACTACATATGAACACTTTTCGCATCCTCCCGTGCAACTCGGCTGCTAGTCCTCCTTTCATGCAGAATCTTAAGGTCCTAGCTCATGTCCAAGGCGCCAAAGCCAGCTAAAAAGTCAATATTCGATACCTAAAACTTGAATTGTACTACTCCTTACTGGCTATTACATCAACTTAGAAGCTTCATCTGTGTTCTACTATGGTGCTTTTAGTGTCTCCGCATACCGCAGCACGCGACATAGCTTTGCAGACGATAAGTACAACCGTTTCAGAGAGAAGAGGGGCCAATGTGACGAACTGGCCTCAAGTCGATTACATAACAAATGACGAAAATGGACGGATTTCTCAGGTTTTTACTACATATGAACACTTTTCACATACTCCCGTGCAACGCGGCTGATAGTCCTCCTTTCATGCAGATTCTTAAGGTCCTAGCTCATGTCCAAGGCACCAAAGCCAGCTAAAAATCAATATTCGATACCTAAAACTTGAATTGTACTACTCCTTACTGGCTATTACATCAACTTAGAAGCTTCATCTGTGTTCTACTATGGTGCTTTTAGTGTCTCCGCATACCGCAGCACGCGACATAGCTTTGCAGACGATAAGTACAACCGTTTCAGAGAGAAGAGGGGCCAATGTGACGAACTGGCTTTAAGTCGATTCGATAACAAATGACGAAAATGGACGGATTTCTCAGGTTTTTACTACATATGAACACTTTTCACATACTCCCGTGCAACTCGGCTGCTAGCCCTCCTTTCATGCAGAATCGTAAGGTCCTAGCTCATGTCCAAGGCACCTAAGCCAGCTAAAAAGTCAATAATCGATACCTAAAACTTGAATTTTACTACTTCTCACTGGCTATCACATCAACTTAGAACCTTCATCTGTGTTCTACTATGGTGCTTTTAGTGTCTCCGCATACCGCAGCACGCGACATAGCATTGCAGACGATAAGTACAACCGTTTCAGAGAGAAGGGGGGCCAATGTGACGATCTGGCTTTAAGTCGATTCGATAACAAGTGACGAAAACGGACGGATTTCTCAGGTTTATACTACATATGAACACTTTTTACATTCTCCCGTGCAACTCGGCTGCTAGTCCTCCTTTCATGCAGAATCGTAAGGTCCAAGCTCATGTCCAAGGCACCAAAGCCAGCAAAAAAGTCAATAATCGATACCTAAATCTTGAATTGTACTACTTCTTACTGGCTATTACATCAACTTTGAAGCTTCATCTGTATTCTACTATGGTGCTTTTAGTGTCTCCGCATACCGCAGCACGCGACATAGCTTTGCAGACAATAAGTACAACCGTTTCAGATAGAAGAGCGGCCAATGTGACAATCTGGCTTTAAGTCGATTCGATAACACATGACGAAAACGGACGCATTTTTCAGGTTTTTACTACATATGAACACTTTTCACATTCTCCCAAGCAACTCGGCTGCTAGTCCTCCTTCCGTGCGGAATCATAAGGTCCTAGCTCATGTCCAAGGCACAAAAGCCAGCTAAAAGGTCAATAATCGATACCTAAAACTTGAATTGTACTACTTCTTACTTGCTATTACATCAACTTAGAAGCTTAATCTGTGTTCTGCTATGGTGCTTTTAGTGTCTCCGCATACCGCAGCACGCGACATAGCTTTGCAGACGATAAGTACAACCGTTTCAGAGAGAAGAGGGGCCCATGTGACGATCTGGCTTTAAGTCGATTCGATAACAAATGACGAAAACGGACGGATTTCTCAGGTTTTTACTACATATGAACACTTTTCACATTCTCCCATGTAACTCGGCCGCTAGTCCTCCTTTCATGCAGAATCATAAAGTCCTAGCTCATGTCCAAGGCACAAAAGCCAGCTAAAAAGTCAATAATCGATACCTAAAACTTTAATTGCACTACTTCTCACTGGCTATCACATCAACTTAGAAGCTTCATCTGCGTTCTACTATGGTGCTTTTAGTGTCTCCGCATACTGCAGCACGCGACATAGCTTTGCAGACGATAAGTACTACCGTTTCAGAGAGAAAAGCGGGCAATGTGACGATCTGGCTTCAAGTTGATTCGATAACAAATGACTAAAACGGACGGATTTCTCAGATTTTTACTACATATGAAGACTTTCCACATTCTCCAATGCAACTCGGCTGCTAGTCTTCCTTTCATGCAGAATCTTAAGGACATAGCTCATGTCCAAGGCACCAAAGCCAGCTAAAAAGTCAATAATCGATACCTAAATTGACTACATCTTACTAGCTATTACATCAACTTAGAAGCTTCATCTGTGTTCCACTATGGTGATTTTAGTGTCTCCGCGTACCACAGCACGCGACATAGCTTTGCAGACGATAAGTACAACCGTTTCAGAGAGAAGAGATGCCAATGTGACGATCTGGCTTTAAGTCGATTCGATAACAAATGACGAAAATGGACGGATTTCTCAGATTTTTACTACATATGAACACTTGTCACATAGTCCCGTGCAACGTGGCTGCTAGTCCTCCTTTCATGCAGAATCTTAAGGTCCTAGCTCATGTCCAAGGCACCAAAGCCAGCAAAAAAGACAATAATCGATACCTAAATCTTGAAATTACTACTTCTTACTGGCTATTACATCAACTTTGAAGCTTCAACTGTGTTCTACTATGGTGCTTTTAGTGTCTCCGCATACCGCAGCACGCGACATAGCTTTGCAGACGATAAGTACAACCGTTTCAGAGAGAAGAGCGGCCAATGTGACGATCTGGCTTTAAGTCGATTCGATAACAAATGACGAAAACGGACGGATTTCTCAGCTATTTACTACATATGAACACTTTTCACATTCTCCCATGCAACTCGGCTGCTAGTCCTCCTTTCATGCAGAATCATAAGGTCCAAGCTCATGTCCAAGGCACAAAAGCCAGCTAAAAAGTCAATAATCGATACCTAAATCTTGAATTGTACTACTCCTTACTGGCTATTACATCAACTTAGAAGCTTCATCTGTGTTCTACTATGGTGCTTTTAGTGTCTCCGCATACTGCAGCACGCGACATAGCTTTGCAGACGATAAGTACAACCGTTTCAGAGAGAAGAGCGGCCAATGTGACGATCTGCTTTAAGTCGATTCGATAACAAATGACGAAAACGGACGGATTTCTTATTTTTTTACTACTGATGAACACTATTCACATTCTCCCATGCATCTCGGCTGCTAGTCCTCCTTTCATGCGGAATCATAAGGTCCTAGCTCATGTCCAAGGCATAAAAGCCAGCTAAAAAGTCAATAATCGATACCTAAAACTTGAATTGTACTACTTCTCACTGGCTATCACATCAACTTAGAAGCTTCATCCGTGTTCTACTATGGTGCTTTTAGTGTCTCCGCATACTGCAGCACGCGACATAGCTTTGCAGACGATAAGTACAACGGTTTCAGAGAGAAAAGCGGGCAATGTGACGATCTGGCTTCAAGTCGATTCGATAACAAGTGACGAAAACGGACGGATTTCTCAGGTTTATACTACATATGAACACTTTTTACATTCTCCCGTGCAACTCGGCTGCTAGTCCTCCTTTCATGCAGAATCGTAAGGTCCTAGCTCATGTCCAAGGCAGAAAAGCCAGCAAAAGAGGCAATAATCGATACCTAAACCTTGAATTGTACTACTTCTTACTGGCTATTACATCAACTTTGAAGCTTCATCTGTATTCTACTATGGTGCTTTAAGTGTCTCCGCACACCGCAGCACGCGACATAGCTTTGCAGACGATAAGTACAACCGTTTCAGATAGGAGAGCGGCCAATGTGACAATCTGGCTTTAAGTCGATTCGATAACACATGACGAAAACGGACGCATTTTTCAGGTTTTTACTACATATGAACACTTTTCACATTCTCCCAAGCAACTCGGCTGCTAGTCCTCCTTCCGTGCGGAATCATAAGGTCCTAGCTCATGTCCAAGGCACAAAAGCCAGCTAAAAGGTCAATAATCGATACCTAAAACTTGAATTGTACTACTTCTTACTTGCTATTACATCAACTTAGAAGCTTAATCTGTGTTCTACTATGGTGCTTTTAGTGTCTCCGCATACTGCAGCACGCGACATAGCTTTGCAGACGATAAGTACAACCGTTTCAGAGAGAAGAGGGGCCCAGGTGACGATCTGGCTTTAAGTCGATTCGATAACAAATGACGAAAACGGACGGATTTCTCAGGTTTTTACTACATATGAACACTTTTTACATTCTCCCGTGCAACTCGGCTGCTAGTCCTCCTTTCATGCAGAATCTTAAGGTCCTAGGTCATGTCCAAGGCACCAAAGCCAGCAAAAAAGTCAATAATCGATACCTAAATCTTGAATTGTACTACTTCTTACTGGCTATTACATCAACTTTGAAGCTTCATCTGTGTTCTACTATGGTGCTTTTAGTGTCTCCGCATACCGCAGCACGCGACATAGCTTTGCAGACGATAAGTACAACCGTTTCAGAGAGAAGAGGGGCCCATGTGACGATCTGGCTTTAAGTCGATTCGATAACAAGTGACGGAAACGGACGGATTTCTCAGGTTTATACTACATATGAACACTTTTTACATTCTCCCGTGCAACTCGGCTGCTAGTCCTCCTTTCATGCAGAATCGTAAGGTCCTAGCTCATGTCCAAGGCACCAAAGCCAGCGAAAAGGTCAATAATCGATACCTAAAACTTGAATTGTACTACTTCTCACTTGCTATTACATCAACTTAGAAGCTTAATCTGTGTTCTACTATGGTGCTTTTAGTGTCTCCGCATACCGCAGCACGCGACATAGCTTTGCAGACGATAAGTACAACCGTTTCAGAGAGAAGAGCGGCCAATGTGACGATCTGGCTTTAAGTCGATTCGATAACAAATGACGAAAACGGACGGATTTCTCAGGTTTTTACTACATATGAACACTTTTCACATTCTCCCATGTAACTCGGCTGCTAGTCCTCCTTTCATGCAGAATCTTAAGGTCCTAGCTCATGTCCAAGGCACAAAAGCCAGCTAAAAAGTCAATAATCGATACCTAAAACTTTAATTGTACTACTTCTCACTGGCTATCACATCAACTTAGAAGCTTCATCTGCGTTCTACTATGGTGCTTTTAGTGTCTCCGCATACTGCAGCACGCGACATAGCTTTGCAGACGATAGGTACAACCGTTTCAGAGAGAAAAGCGGGCAATGTGACGATCTGGCTTCAAGTTGATTCGATAACAAATGACTAAAACGGACGGATTTCTCAGATTTTTACTACATATGAACACTTTCCACATTCTCCAATGCAACTCGGCTGCTAGTCCTCCTTTCATGCAGAATCTTAAGGACATAGCTCATGTCCAAGGCACCAAAGCCAGCTAAAAAGTCAATAATCGATACCTAAATTGACTACATCTTACTAGCTATTACATCAACTTAGAAGCTTAATCTGTGTTCCATTATGGTGATTTTAGTGTCTCCGCATACCGCAGCACGCGACATAGCTTTGCAGACGATAAGTACAACCGTTTCAGAGAGAAGAGGGGCCAATGTGACGAACTGGCTTTAAGTCGATTCGATAACAAATGACGAAAATGGACTGATTTCTCAGGTTTTTACTACATATGAACACTTGTCACATAGTCCCGTGCAACGCGGCTGCTAGTCCTCCTTTCATGCAGAATCTTAAGGTCCTAGCTCATGTCCAAGGCACCAAGGCCAGCAAAAAAGACAATAATCGATACCTAAAACTTTAATTGTACTACTTCTCACTGGCTATCACATCAACTGAGAAGCTTAATCTGTGTTCTACTATGGTGCTTTTAGTGTCTCCGCATACCGCAGCACGCGACATAGCTTTGCAGACGATAAGTACAACCGTTTCAGAGAGAAGAGCGGCCAATGTGACGCACTGCTTTAAGTCGATTCCATAATAAATTACGAAAACGGACGGATTTCTCAGGTTTTTACTACATATGAACACTTTTCGCATCCTCCCGTGCAACTCGGCTGCTAGTCCTCCTTTCATGCAGATTCTTAAGGTCCTAGCTCATGTCCAAGGCACCAAAGCCAGCTAAAAAGTCAATATTCGATACCTAAAACTTGAATTGTACTACACCTTACTGGCTATTACATCAACTTAGAAGCTTCATCTGTGTTCTACTATGGTGCTTTTAGTGTCTCCGCATACCGCAGCACGCGACATAGCTTTGCAGACGATAAGTACAACCGTTTCAGAGAGAAGAGGGGCCAATGTGACGAACTGGCTTTAAGTCGATTCGATAACAAATGACGAAAATGGACGGATTTCTCAGGTTTTTAATACATATGAACACTTTTCACATACTCCCGTGCAACGCGGCTGCTAGTCCTCCTTTCATGCAGAATCTTAAGGTCCTAGCTCATGTCCAAGGCACCTAAGCCAGCTAAAAAGTCAATAATCGATACCTAAAACTTGAATTGTAGTATTTCTCACTGGCTATCACATCAACTTAGAACCTTCATCTGTGTTCTACTATGGTGCTTTTAGTGTCTCCGCATACCGCAGCACGCGACATAGCTTTGCAGACGATAAGTACAACCGTTTCAGAGAGAAGAGGGGCCAATGTGACGATCTGGCTTTAAGTCGATTCGATAACAAGTGACGAAAACGGACGGATTTCTCAGGTTTATACTACATATGAACACTTTTTACATTCTCCCGTGCAACTCGGCTGCTAGTCCTCCTTTCATGCAGAATCGTAAGGTCCTAGCTCATGTCCAAGGAACCAAAGCCAGCAAAAAAGTCAATAATCGATACATAAATCTTGAATTGTACTACTTCTTACTGGCTATTACATCAACTTTGAAGCTTCATCTGTATTCTACTATGGTGCTTTTAGTGTCTCCGCATACCGCAGCACGCGACATAGCTTTGCAGACGATAAGTACAACCGTTTCAGAGAGAAGAGCGACCAATGTGACAATCTGGCTTTAAGTCGATTCGATAACAAATGACGAAAACGGACGGATTTCTCAGGTTTTTACTACATATGAACACTTTTTACATTCTCCCGTGCAACTCGGCTGCTAGTCCTCCTTTCATGCAGAATCTTAAGGTCCTAGCTCATGTCCAAGGCACCAAAGCCAGCAAAAAAGTCAATAATCGATACCTAAATCTTGTATTGTACTACTTCTTACTGGCTATTACATCAACTTTGAAGCTTCATCTGTGTTCTACTATGGTTCTTTTAGTGTCTCCGCATACCGCAGCACGCGACATAGCTTTGCAGACGATAAGTACAACCGTTTCAGAGAGAAGAGAGGCCAATGTGACGATCTGGCTTTAAGTCGATTCGGTAACAAATGACGAAAACGGACGGATTTCTCATTTTTTTCTACATATGAACACTATTCACATTCTCCCATGCATCTCGGCTGCTAGTCCTCCTTTCATGCAGAGTCATAAGGTCCTAGCTCATGTCCAAGGCACAAAAGCCAGCTAAAAGGCAATAATCGATACCTAAAACTCCAATTGTACTACTTCTTACTGGCTATTACATCAAGCTAGAAGCTTAATCTGTGTTCTACTATGGTGCTTTTAGTGTCTCCGCATACCGCAGCACTCGACATAGCTTTGCAGACGATAAGTACAACCGTTCCAGAGAGAAGAGCGGCCAATGTGACGATCTGGCTTTAAGACGATTCGATAACCAATGACGTAAACGTACGGATTTCTCAGGTTTTTACTACATATGAACACTTTTCACATTCTTCCATGCAACTCGGCTGCTAGTCCTCCTTTCATGCAGAATCATAAGGACCTAGCTCATGCCAAAGGCACCAAAGCCATCAAAAAAGTCAATAATCGATTCCTAAAACTTGAATTTTACTACTTCTTACTGGCTATTACATCAACTTAGAAGCTTCATCTGTGTTCCACTATGGTGATTTTAGTGTCTCCGCATACCGCTGCACGCGACATAGCTTTGCAGACGATAAGTACAACCGTTTCAGAGAGAAGAGCGACCAATGTGACGATCTGGCTTTAAGTCGATTCGATAATAAATTACGAAAACGGACGGATTTCTCAGGTTTTTACTACATATGAACACTTTTCACATTCTCCGTGCAACGCGGCTTCTAGTCCTCCTTTCATGCACAATCTTAAGGTGCTACCTCATGTCCAAGGCACCAAAGCCAGCTAAAACGTCTATTATCGATACCTAAAACTTGAATTGTACTACTTCTTACTGGCTATTACATCAACTTATAAGCTTCATCTGTATTCTACTATGGTGCTTTTAGTGTCTCCGCATACCGCAGCACGCGACATAGCTTTGCAGACGATAAGTGCAACCGTTTCAGAGAGAAGAGCGGCCAATGTGACGATCTGGCTTCAAGTCGATTCGATAACAAATGACGAAAATGATCGGATTTCTCAGGTTTTTACTACATATGATCATTCTTTACATACTCCCGTGCAACGCGGCTGCTAGTCCTCCTTTCATGCACAATCTTAAGGTCCTACCTCAAGTCCAAGGCACCAAAGCCAGCTAAAAAGTCAATAATCGATACCTAAAACTTGAATTATACTACTTCTCACTGGCTATCACATCAACTTAGATGCTTCTTCTGTGTTCTACTATGGTGCTTTTAGTGTCTCCGCATACTGCAGCACGCGACATAGCTTTGCAGACGATAAGTACAACCGTTTCAGAGAGAAGAGGGTCCCATGTGACGATCTGGCTTTAAGTCGATTCGATAACAAATGACGAATACGGACGGATTTCTCAGGTTTTTACTACATATGAACAATTTTTACATTCTCCCGTGCAACTCGGCAGCTAGTCCTCCTTTCATGAAGAATCTTAAGGTCCTAGCTCATGTCCAAGGCACCAAAGCCAGCAAAAAAGTCAATAATCGATACCTAAATCTTGTATTGTACTACTTCTTACTGGCTATTACATCAACTTTGAAGCTTCATCTGTGTTCTACTATGGTGCTTTTAGTGTCTCCGCATACCGCAGCACGCGACATAGCTTTGCAGACGATAAGTACAACCGTTTCAGAGAGAAGAGCGGCCAATGTGACGATCTGGCTTTAAGTCGATTCGATAACAAATGACGAAAACGGACGGATTTCTCATTTTTTTTCTACATATGAACACTATTCACATTCTCCCATGCATCTCGGCTGCTAGTCCTCCTTTCATGCAGAGTCATAAGGTCCTAGCTCATGTCCAAGGCACAAAAGCCAGCTAAAAAGTCAATAATCGATACCTATAACTCCAATTGTACTACTTCTTACTGGCTATTGCATCAAGCTAGAAGCTTAATCTGTGTTCTACTATGGTGCTTTTAGTGTCTCCGCATACCGCAGCACTCGACATAGCTTTGCAGACGATAAGTACAACCGTTTCAGAGAGAAGACGGGCCAATGTGACGATCTGGCTTTAAGACGATTCGATAACCAATGACGTAAACGTACGGATTTCTCAGGTTTTTACTACATATGAACACTTTTCACATTCTTCCATGCAACTCGGCTGCTAGTCCTGTTTTCATGCAGAATCATAAGGACCTAGCTCATGTCAAAGGCACCAAAGCCATCAAAAAAGTCAATAATCGATTCCTAAAACTTGAATTTTACTACTTCTTACTGGCTATTACATCAACTTAGAAGCTTCATCTGTGTTCCACTATGGTGATTTTAGTGTCTCCGCATACCGCTGCACGCGACATAGCTTTGCAGACGATAAGAACAAACGTTTCAGAGAGAAGAGCGACCAATGTGACGACCTGGCTTTAAGTCGATTCGATAATAAATTACGAAAACGGACGGATTTCTCAGGTTTTTACTACATATGAACACTCTTTACATACTCCCGTGCAACGCGGCTGCTAGTCCTCCTTTCATGCACAATCTTAAGGTCCTACCTCAAGTCCAAGGCACCAAAGCCAGCAAAAAAGTCAATAATCGATACCTAAATCTTGAATTGCACTACTTCTCACTGGCTATCACATCTACTTAGAAGCTTCATCTGTGTTCTACTATGGTGCTTTTAGTGTCTCCGCATACTGCAGCACGCGACATAGCTTTGCAGACGATAAGTACAACCGATTCAGAGAGAAGACGGGCCAATGTGACGATCTGGCTTTAAGTCGATTCAATAACAAATGACGAAAACGGACGGATTTCTCAGGTTTTTACTACATATGAACACTTTTTACATTCCCCCGTGCAACTCGGCTGCTAGTCCTCCTTTCATGCAGAATCGTAGGATCCTAGCTCATGTTCAAGGCACCAAAGCCAGCAAAAAAGTCAATAATCGATACCTAAATCTTGAATTGTACTACTTCTTACTGGCTATTACATCAACTCTGAAGCTTCATCTATGTTCTACTATGGTGCTTTTAGTGTCTCCGCATACCGCAGCACGCGACATAGCTTTGCAGACGATAAGTACAACCGTTTCAGATATAAGAGCGGCCAATGTGACGATCTGGCTTTAAGTCGATTCGATAACAAATGACGAAAACGGACGGATTTCTCAGGTTTTTACTACATATGAACACTTTTCACATTCTCCCATGCAACTCGGCTGCTAGTCCTCCTTTCATGCAGAATGTTAAGGTCCTAGCTCATGTCCAAGGCACAAAAGCCAGATAAAAAGTCAATAATCGATAAATAAAACTTGAATTGTACTACTTCTTACTGGCTATTACATCAACTTAGAAACTTCATCTGTGTTCTACTATGGTGCTTTTAGTGTCTCCGCATACCGCAGCACGCGACATAGCTTTGCAGACGATAAGTACAACCGTTTCAGAGAGAAGAGGGGCCAATGTGACGAACTGGCTTTAAGTCGATTCGATAACAAATGACGAAAATGGACGGATTTCTCAGGTTTTTACTACATATGAACACTTTTCACATACTCCCGTGCAACGCGGCTGCTAGTCCTCAATTCATGCAGAATCGTAAGGTCCTAGCTCATGTCCAAGGCACCAAAGCCAGCTAAAAAGTCAATAATCGATACCTAAAACTTGAATTGTACTACTTCTCACTGGCTATCACATCAACTTAGAAGCTTCATCTCTGTTCTACTATGGTGCTTTTAGTGTCTCCGCATACCGCAGCACGCGACATAGCCTTGCAGACGATAAGTACAACCGTTTCAGAGAGAAGAGCGGCCAATGTGACGATCTGGCTTTAAGTCGATTCGATAACAAATGAAGAAAACGGACGGATTTCTCATTTTCTTACTGCATATGAACACTATTCACATTCTCCCATGCATCTCGGCTGCTAGTCCTCCTTTCATGAAGAATCATAAGGTCCTAGTTCATGTCCAAGGCACAAAAGCCAGCTAAAAAGTCAAAAATCGATACGTAAAACTTGAATTGTACTACTTCTTACTGGCTATTACATCAACTGAGAAGCTTAATCTGTGTTCTACTATGGTGATTTTAGTGTCTCCGCATACCGCAGCACGCGACATAGCTTTGCAGACGATAAGTACAACCGTTTCAGAGAGAAGAGCGGCCAATGTTACGCACTGCTTTAAGTCGATTCGACAATAAATTACGAAAACGGACGGATTTCTCAGGTTTTTACTACATATGAACACTTTTCGCATCCTCCCGTGCAACTCGGCTGCTAGTCCTCCTTTCATGCAGAATCTTAAGGTCCTAGCCCATGTCCAAGGTACCGAAGCCAGCTAAAAAGTCAATATTCGATACCTAAAACTTGAATTGTACTACTCCTTACTGGCTATTACATCAACTTAGAAGCTTCATCTGTGTTCTAGTATGGTGCTTTTAGTGTCTCCGCATACCGCAGAAGGCGACATAGCTTTGCAGACAATAAGTACAACCGTTTCAGAGAGAAGAGCGGGCAATGTGACGATCTGGCTTCAAGTTGATTCGATAACAAATGACGAAAACGGACGGATTTCTCAGGTTTTTACTACATATGAACACTTTTCACATTCTCCCTTTCAACTCGGCTGCTAGTCCTCCTTTCATGCAGAATCTTAAGGACATAGCTCATGTAAAAGGCACCAAAGCCAGCTAAAAAGTCAATAATCGAAACCTAAAACTTGAATTGTACTACTTCTTACTGGCTATTACATCAACTTAGAAGCTTCATCTGTGTTCCACTATGGTGATTTTAGTGTCTCCGCATACCGCAGCACGCGACATAACTTTGCAGACGATAAGTACAACCGTTTCAGAGAGAAGAGGGGCCAATGTGACGATCTGGCTATAAGTCGATTCGATAACAAATGACGAAAATGGACGGATTTCTCAGGTGTTTACTACATATGAACACTTTTCACATACTCCCATGCAACGCGGCTGCTAGTCTTCCTTTCATGCAGAATCTTAAGGTCCTAGCTCATGTCCAAGGCACCAAAGCCAGCTAAAAAGTGAATAATCGATACCTAAAACTTGAATTGTACTACTTCTTACTGGCTATTACATCAACTTTGAAGTTTCATCTGTGTTCTACTATGGTGCTTTTAGTGTCTCCGCATACCGCAACACGCGACATAGCTTTGCAGACAATAAGTACAACCGTTTCAGAGAGAAGAGCGGCCAATGTGACGATCTGGCTTTAAGTCGATTCGATAACAAATGACGAATACGGATGGATTTCTCAGGTTTTTACTACATATGAACACTTTTCACATTCTCCCATGCAACTCGGCTGCTAGTTCTCCTTTCATGCAGAATCATAAGGACCTAGCTCATGCCAAAGGCACCAAAGCCAGCTAAAAAGTCAATAATCGATTCCTAAATCTTGAATTGTACTACTTCTTACTGGCTATTACATCAACTTAGAAGCTTCATCTGTGTTCCACTCTGGTGATTTTAGTGTCTCCGCATACCGCAGCACGCGACATAGCTTTGCAGACGATAAGTACAACCGTTTCAGAGAGAAGAGCGACCAATGTGACGATTTGGCATCAAGTCGATTCGATAACAAATGACGAAAACGGACGGATTTCTCAGGTTTTTACTACATATGAACACTTTTCACATTGTCCCATACAACTCGGCTGCTAGTCCTCCTTTCATGCAGAATCATAAGGTCCTAGCTCATGTCCAAGGCACCAAAGCCAGCAAAAAAGTCAATAATCGATACGTAAATCTTGAATTGTACTACTTCTTACTGGCTATTACATCAACTTAGAAGCTTCATCTGTGTTCTACTATGGTGCTTTTAGTGTCTACGCATACCGCAGCACGCGACATAGCTTTGCAGACGATAAGTACAACCGTTTCAGAGAGAAGAGCGGCCAATGTGACGATCTGGCTTTAAGTCGATTCCATAACAAATTACGAAAACGGACGGATTTCTCAGGTTTTTACTACATATGAACACTTTTCACATTCTCCCATGCAACTCGGCTGCTACTGCTCCTTTCATGCAGAATCTCAAGATCCTAGCTCATGTCCAAGTCACCAAAGCCAGCTAAAAAGTCAATAATCGATAACTAAAACTTGAATTGTACTACTTCTTACTGGCTATTACATCAACTTTGAAGCTTCATCTGTGTTCTACTATGGTGCTTTTAGTGTCTCCGCATACCGCAGCACGCGACATAGCTTTGCAGACGATAAGTACAACCGTTTCAGAGAGAAGAGTGGCCAATGTGACGATCTGGCTTTAAGTCGATTCGATAACAAATGACGAAAACGGGCGGATTTCTCAGGTTTTTACTACATATGAACACTTTTCACATTCTCTCATTCAACTCGGCTGCTAGTCCTCCTTTCATGCAGAATCTTAAGGTCCTAGCTCATGTCCAAGGCACCAAAGCCAGCTAAAAAGTCAATATTCGATACCTAAAACTTGAATAGTACTACTCCTTACTGGCTATTACATCAACGTAGAAGCTTCATCTGTGTTCTACTATGGTGATTTTAGTGTCTCCGCATACCGCAGCACGCGACATAGCTTTCAGACGATAAGTACAACCGTTTCAGAGAGAAGAGCGGCCAATGTGACGATCTGGCTTTAAGCCGATTCGATAACAAATGACGGAAACGGACGGATTTGTCAGGTTTTTACTACATATGAACACTTTTCTCATTCTCCCATGCAACTCGGCTGCTAGTTCTCCTTTCATGCAGAATCATAAGGACCTAGCTCATGCCAAAGGCACCAAAGCCAGCTAAAAAGTCAATAATCGATTCCTAAATCTTGAATTGTACTACTTCTTACTGGCAATTACATCAACTTAGAAGCTTCATCTGTGTTCCACTCTGGTGATTTTAGTGTCTCCGCATACCGCAGCACGCGACATAGCTTTGCAGACGATAAGTACAACCGTTTCAGAGAGAAGAGCGACCAATGTGACGATTTGGCTTCAAGTCGATTCGATAACAAATTACGAAAACGGACGGATTTCTCAGGTTTTTACTACATATGAACACTTTTCACATTCTCCCATGCAACTCGGCTGCTACTGCTCCTTTCATGCAGAATCTCAAGATCCTAGCTCATGTCCAAGTCACCAAAGCCAGCTAAAAAGTCAATAATCGATAACTAAAACTTGAATTGTACTACTTCTTACTGGCTATTACATCAACTTTGAAGCTTCATCTGTGTTCTACTATGGTGCTTTTAGTGTCTCCGCATACCGCAGCACGCGACATAGCTTTGCAGACGATAAGTACAACCGTTTCAGAGAGAAGAGTGGCCAATGTGACGATCTGGCTTTAAGTCGATTCGATAACAAATGACGAAAACGGACGGATTTCTCAGGTTTTTACTACGTATGAACACTTTTCACATTCTCCCGCGCATCGCGGCTACTAGTCCTCCTTTCATGCCAAATCTTAAGTACCTAACTCATGTCCAAGGCACCAAAGAAGGGTAAAAAGTCAATAATCGATACCTAAAACTTGAATTGTAATACTTCTTACTGGCTATTACATCAACGTAGATGCTTCATCTGTGATCCACTATGGTGCTTTTAGTGTCTCCGCATACCGCAGCCTGCGACATAGCTTTGCAGACGATAAGTACAACCGTTTCAGAGAGAAGAGCGGCCAATGTGACGATCTTGCTTCAAGTCGATTCGATAACAAATGACGAAAACGGACGGATTTCTCAGGTTTTTACTACGTATGAACACTTTTCACATTCTCCCCTGCAACTCGGCTGCTAGTCCTCCTTTCATGCAGAATCTTAAGGTCCTAGCTCATGTCCAAGTCACCAAAGCCAGCTAAAAAGTCAATAATCGATACCTAAACCTTGAATTGTACTACTTGTTACTGGCTATTACATCAACTTAGAAGCTTCATCTGTGTTCTACTATGGTGCTTTTAGTGTCTCCGCATACCGCACCATGCGACATAGCTTTGCAGACGATAAATGTAACCGTTTCAGACAGAAGGGCGGCCAATGTGACGATCTGGCTTTAAGTCGATTCGATAACAAATGACGAAAAGTAACGGATTTCTCACGTTTTCTACATATGAACACTTTTCACATTCTCCCGTGCAACTCGGCTGCTAGTCGTCCTTTCATGCAGAATCTTAAGGTCTTACCTCATGTCCAAGGCACCAAAGCCAGCTAAAAAGTCAATAATCGATAACAAAAACTTGAATTGTACTACTTCTTACTGGCTATTACATCAACGTAGATGCTTCATCTGTGATCCACTATGGTGCTTTTAGTGTCTCCGCATACCGCAGCATGCGACATAGCTTTGCAGACGATAAATGTAACCGTTTCAGACAGAAGAGCGGCCAATGTGACGATCTGGCATTAAGTCGATTCGATAACAAATGAAGAAAACGGACGGATTTCTCAGGTTTTTACTACGTATGAACACTTTTCACATTCTCCCGCGCATCGCGGCTACTAGTCCTCCTTTCATGCCAAATCTTAAGTACCTAACTCATGTCCAAGGCACCAAAGAAGGGTAAAAAGTCAATAATCGATACCTAAAACTTGAATTGTAATACTTCTTACTGGCTATAACATCAACGTAGATGCTTCATCTGTGATCCACTATGGTGCTTTTAGTGTCTCCGCATACCGCAGCACGCGACATAGCTTTGCAGACGATAAGTACAACCGTTTCAGAGAGAAGAGCGGCCAATGTGACGATCTTGCTTCAAGTCGATTCGATAACAAATGACGAAAACGGACGGATTTCTCAGGTTTTTACTACATATGAACACTTTTCACATTGTCCCATACAACTCGGCTGCTAGTCCTCCTTTCATGCAGAATCTTAAGGTCCTAGCTCATGTCCAAGGCACCAAAGCCAGCAAAAAAGTCAATAATCGATACGTAAAACTTGAATTGTACTACTTCTTACTGGCTATTACATCAACTTAGAAGCTTCATCTGTGTTCTACTATGGTGCTTTTAGTGTCTCTGCATACCGCAGCACCCGACATAGCTTTGCAGACGATAAGTACAACCGTTTCAGAGAGAAGCGCGGCCAATGTGGCGATCTGGCTTTACGTCGATTCCATAACAAATTAGGAAAACGGACGGATTTCTCAGGTTTTTACTACATATGAACACTTTTCACATTCTCCCATGCAACGCGGCTGCTAGTCCTCCTTTCATGCAAAATCTTAAGGTCCTAGCTCATGTCCAAGGCACCAAAGATAGCTAAAAAGTCAATAATCCATACCTAAAACTTGAATTGTACTATTTCTTACTGGCTATTACATCAACTTAGAAGCTTCATCTGTGTGTCCACTATGGTGCCTTTTGTGTCTCCGCATACCGCAGCACGCGACATAGCTTTGCAAACGATAAGTACAACCGTTTTAGAGAGAAGCGCGGCCAATGTGACGATCTGGCTTTAAGTCGATTCGATAATAAATTACGAAAACGGACGGATTTCTCAGGTTTCTACTACGTATAAACAGTTTTCACATTCTCCCGTGCAACGCGGCTGCTAGTCCTCCTTTAATGCAGAATCTTATGGTCCTACCTCATGACCAAGGCACCAAAGCCAGCAAATAAGTCAATAATCGATACCTTAAACTTGAATTGTACTACTTCTTACTGGCTATTACATCAACTTAGATGCTTCATCTGTGATCCACTATGGTGCTTTTAGTGTCTCCGCATACCGCACCATACGACATAGCTTTGCAGACGATAAATGTAACCGTTTCAGACAGAAGGGCGGCGAATGTGACGATCTGGCTTTAAGTCGATTCGATAACAAATGACGAAAATGGACGGGTTCCTCAGGTTTTTACTACGTGTGAACACTTTTCACATTCTCCCGTGCAACTCGGCTGCTAGTCCTCCTTTCATGCAGAATCTTAAGGTCCTAGCTCATGTCCAAGGCACCAAAGCCAGCTAAAAAGTCAATAATCGATACCTAAACCTTGAATTGTACTACTTCTTACTGGCTATTACATCAACGTAGATGCTTCATCTGTGATCCACTATGGTGCTTTGAGTGTCTCCGAATACCGCAGTACGCGACATAGCTTTGCAGACGATAAATGTAACCGTTTCAGAGAGAAAAGTGGCCAATGTGACGATCTGGATTTAAGTCGATTCGATAACAAATGACGAAAACGGACGCATTTCTCTGGTTTTTACTACAAATGAACACTTTTCACATTCTCCCATGCTACTCGGCTGCTAGTCCTCCTTTCATGCAAAATCTTAAGTTCCTAGCTCATGTCCAAGGTACAAAAGAAGGGTAAAAAGTTAATAATCGATACCTAAAACTAGAATTGTACTACTCCTTACTGGCTTTTACATCAGCTTAGAAGCTTCATCTGTGTTCTACTATGGTGCTTTTTGTGTCTCCGCATACCGCAGCACGCGACATAGCTTTGCAGACGATAAGTACAGCCGTTTCAGAGAGAAGAGCGGCCTATGTGACGATCTGGCTTTATGTCGATTCGATAAAAAATGACGAAAACCGACGGATTTCTCAGGTTTTTACTACAGATGAACACTTTTCACATTCTCCCGTGCTACTCGGCTGCTAGCCACCCTTTCATGCAAAATGTTACGGTCCTAGCTCATGTCCAAATCACCAAAGGCAGTTAAAAAGTCAAAATCGGTAACTAAAACTTGAATTGTACTACTACTTACTGGCTATTACATCAACTCAGAAGCTTCATCTGTGTTCTACTATGGTGCTTTTAGTGTCTCCACATACCGCAGCACGTGACATAGCTTTGCAGACGATAAATGTAACCGTTTCAGAGAGAAAAGCGGCCAATGTGACGATCTGGCTTTAAGTCGATTCGATAACAAATGACGAAAACGTTCTGATTTCTCAGGTTTTTACTACATATGAACACTTTTCACATTCTCCCGTGCAACTTGGCTGTAAGTCCACCCTTCTTGCAGAATCTTAAGGTCCTACCTAATGTCCAATGCACCAAAGCCAGCTAAAAAGTCAATAATCGATACCTAAAACTTGAATTGTACTACTTCTTACTGGCTATTACAACAACTTAGAAGCATCATCTGTGTTCTACTATGGTGCTTTTAGTGTCTCCGCATACCGCAGAACGCGACATAACTTTGCAGACGATAAGTACATCCGTTTCAGAGAGAAGAGCGGCCAATGTGACGATCTGGCTTTAAGTCGATTCGATAACAAATGACGAATACGGAAGGATTTCCCAGGTATCACTACATATGAACACTTTTCACATTATCCCGTGCATCGCGGCTGTTAGTCCTCCTTTCATGCAATATCTTAAGTTCCTAGGTCATGTCCAAGGCACCAAAGATGGGTAAAAAGTCAATAATCTGTAACAATAACTTGAATTGTACTACTTCTTACTGGCTATTACATAAACTTAGAAGCTTCATCTGTGTTCTACTATGGTGCTTTTAGTGTCTCCGCATACCGCAGCACGCGACATAGCTTTGCAGACGATAAGTACAACCGTTTCAGAGAGATGTGCGGCCAATGTGACGATCTGGCTTTAAGTCGATTCGATAACAAATGACGCAAACGGACGGATTTCTCAGGTTTTTACTACATATGAACACTTTTCACATTCTCCCGTGCAACTCGGCTGCTAGTCCTCCTTTCATGCAAAATGTTAAGTTCCTAGCTCATGTCCAAGACACCAAAGCCAGTTAAAAAGTCAATAACCGATAACTAAGACTTGAATTGTACTACTTCTTACTGGCTATTACATCAACTTAGAAGCTTCATCTGTGTTCTACAATGGTGCTTTTAGTGTCTCCGCATACCGCAGCACGCGACATAGCTTTGCAGACGATAAATGTAACCGTTTAAGACAGAACTGCGGCCAATGTGACGTTCTGGCTTTAAGTCGATTTGATAAGAAATGACGAAAACGGACGGATTTCTCAGGATTTTACTACGTATGAACACTTTTCACATTCTCCCGGGCAACGCAGCTGCTAGTCCTCCTTTGATGCAAAATCTTATGGTCCTAGCTCATGTCCAATTCCCCAAAGCCAGCTAAAAAGTCAATAATCGATATCTAAAACGTTATTGTACTACTTCTTACTGGCAATTACATCAACTTGGAAGTTTCATCTGTGTTCTACTATGGTGCTGTTAGTGTCTCCGCATACCGCAGCACACGACATAGCTTTGCAGATGATAAATGTAACAGTTTCAGAGAGAAGAGCGACCAATGTGACGATCTGGCTTTAAGTCTATTTGATAAGAAATGACGAAAACTGACGGATTTTTCAGGTTTTTACTACATATGAATACTTTTCACATTCTCCCGTGCAACGCAGCTGCTAGTCCTCCTTTGATGCAAAATCTTAAGGTCCTAGCTCATGTCCAATGCCCAAAGCCAGCTAAAAAGTCAATAATCGATATCTAAAACGTTATTGCACTACTTCTTACTGGCAATTACATAAACTTGGAAGTTTCATCTGTGTGCTACTATGGTGATGTTAGTGTCTCCGCATACCGCAGCACGCGACATAGCCTTGCAGACGATAAATGTAACCTTTTCAGAGAGAAGAGCGTCCAATGTGACGTCCTGGCTTTAAGTCGATTTGATAAGAAATTACGAAAACGGACGGATTTCTCAGGTTTTTACTACATACGAACATTTTTCACATTCTCCCGTGCAACGCAGCTGCTAGTCCTCCTTTGATGCAAAATCGTAAGGCCCTAGCTCATGTCCAAGGCCCCAAAGCCAGCTAAAAAGTCAATAATCGATATCTAAAACGTTATTGCACTACTTCTTACTGGCAATTACTACAACTTAGAAGCTTCTTCTGTGTTCTACTATGGTGCTGTTAGTGTCTCGGCATACCGCAGCACGCGACATAGCTTTGTAGGCGATAAATGTTACCGTTTCAGAGAGAAGAGCGACCAATGTGACGATCAGGCTTTAAGTCGATTTGATAAGAAATGACGAAAACTGACGGATTTTTCAGGTTTTTACTACATATGAACACTTTTCACATTCTCCCGGGCAACGCAGCTGCTAGTCCTCCTTTGATGCAAAGTCTTAAGGTCCTAGCTCATGTCCAAGACCCCAAAGCCAGCTAAAAAGTCAAGAATCGATATCTAAAACTTTATTGTACTACTTCTTACTGGCTATTACATCAACTTAGAAATTTCATCTGTGTTTTACTATGGTGCTGTTAGTGTCTCCGCATACCGTAGCACGCGACATAGCTTTCCAGACGATAAATGTAACCGTTTCAGAGTGAAGAGCGACCAATGTGACGATCAGGCTTTAAGTCGATTTGATAAGAAATGACGAAAACGAACGGATTTCTCAGGTTTTTACATGAACTTTTTTCACATTCTCCCGTGCAACGCAGCTGCTAGTCCTCCTTTGATGCAAAATCTTAAGGCCCTAGCTCATGTCCAAGGCCCTTAAAGCCTGCTAAAAAATCAATAATCGATATCTAAAACGTTATTGTACTACTTTTTACTGGCTATTACATCAACTTAGAAGTTTCATCTGTGTTCTACTATGGTGCTTTTAGTGTCTCCGCATACCGCAGCACGCGACATAGCTTTGTAGACGATAAATGTAACCGTTTCAGAGAGAACAGCGGCCAATGTGACGATCTGGCTTCAAGTCGATTCGATAACAAATGACGAAAACGGACTGATATCTCAGGTTTTTACTACATAAGAAGACTTTTCACATTATCCCGTGCAACGCATCTGCTAGTCCTCCTTTCATGCAAAATCTTAAGGTCCTAGCTCATGTAAAAGGCATCTAAGAAGGGTAAAAAGTCAATAATCGATAACTAAAACTTGAATTGTACTGCTTCTTACTGGGTATTAGATCAACTTAGAAGCATCTTATGTGTTCTGCCATGCTGCTTTTAGTCTCTCCGCATACCGGAGCACGCGACATAGCTTTGCAGACGATAAATGTAACCAATTCAGAGAGAAGAGCGGCCAATTTGACGATCTTACTTTAAGTCGATTCGATAACAAATGATAAAAACGAACGGATTTCTCAGGTTTATATTACATATGAACACTTTTCACACTCTCCTTTGCAACGCGGCTGCTAGTCCTCCTTTCATGCAAAATCGTAAGGTCCTAGCTAATGTCCAAGTCACCAAAGAATCAAAAATCGATAACTAAGTCTTGAATTGTACTGCGTCTTACAGGCTATTAGATCAACTTAAAAGCATCTTATGTGTTCTGCCATGCTGCGTTTAGTCTCTCCGCATACCGGAGCACGCGACATAGCTTTGCAGACGATAAATGTAACCGTTTCAGAGAGAAGAGCGGCCAATTTGACGATCTTACTTTAAGTCGATTCGATAACAAATGACGAAAATAAACGGATTTCTCAGGTTTTTACTACATATGAAACCTTTTCACATTCTCCCGTGCAACGCGGCTGCTCGTCCTCATTTCTTCAAAAATCTTAAGGTTCTAGCACATGTCCAAGGCACCAAAGAAGGGTAAAAAGTCAATAATCGGTAACTAAAATTTGAATTGTACTGCTTCTTACTGGCTATTACTTCAACTTAGAAGCTTCTTCTGTGTTTTACTATGGTGCTTTTAGTGTCTCCGCATGCCGCATCACGCGACATAGCTTTGCAGACGATAAATGTAGCCGTTTCAGAGAGAAGAGCGGCCCATGTGACGATCTAGCTGTAAGTCGATTAGATAACAAATGGCGAAAATGTACGGATGTCTCAGGTTTTTACAACATATGGACACTTTTCACATTCTCCCGTGCAACGCGCCTGCTAGTCCTCCTATCATGCAAAATGTTAAGGTCCTAGCTCATGTCAAAGGCATATAAGAAGAGTAAAAAGTCAATAATCGATAACTAAAACTTGAATTGTACTGCTTCTTACTGGGTATTAGATCAACTTAGAAGCATCTTATGTGTTCTGCCATGCTGCGTTTAGTCTCTCCGCATACCGGAGCACGCGACATAGCTTTCCAGACGATAAATGTACCCGTTTCAGAGAGAAGAGCGGCCAATTTGACGATCTTACTTTAAGTCGATTCGATAACAAATGATGCAAACGAACGGATTTCTCAGGTTTATACTGCATATGAACACTTTTCACATTCTCCTTTGCAACGCGGCTGCTAGTCCTCCTTTCATGCAAAATCGTAAGATCCTAGCTAATGTCCAAGTCACCAAAGAATCAAAAATCGATAACTAAATCTTGAATTGTACTGCGTCTTACTGGCTATTAGATAAACTTAGAAGCCTAATATGTGTTCTGCTATGCTACTTTTAGTCTCTCCGCATACCGGAGCACGCGACATAGCTTTGCAGACGGTAAATGTAACAGTTTCAGAGAGAAGAGCGGCCAATGTGACGATCTAGCTTTAAGCCGATGAGATAACAAATGCCGAAAACGGACTGATTTCTCAGGATTTTACAACATATAAACACTTTTCACACTCTTTCGTGCAACGCGGTTGCTAGACCTCCATTCATGCAAAACCTTAAGGTCCTAGCTCATGTCCAAGGAATCAAAGAAGAGAAAAACTCAATAATTGATAGCTATAACTTTAATTGTACTACTTCTTATTGGCCAATACATCAACTTAGAATCTTCATCTGTATTCTACTATGGTGCTTTTAGTGTCTCCGCATACCGCAGCACGCGACATAGCTTTGAAGACGATAAATACAACCGTTTCAGAGAGAAGAGCGGCCAATGTGACGATCTGGCTTTAAGTCGATTCGATAACAAATGACGAAAACGGACGGATTTCTCAGGTTTTTACTACATATGAAACCTTTTCACATTCTCCCGTGCAACGCGGCTGCTAGTCCTCCTTTCTTCAAAAATCTTAAGGCTCCAGCACATGTGCAATGCACCAAAGAAGGGTAAAAAGTCAATATTCGATAACTAAAACTTGAATTGTACTGCTCCTTACTGGCTATTACTTCAATTTAGAAGCTTCTTCTGTGTTCTACTATGGTGCTTTTAGTGTCTCCGCATACCGAGTCACGCGACACAGCTTTGCAGACGATAAATGTAGCCGTTTCAGAGAGAAGAGCGGCCAATGTGACGATCTGGCTTTAAGTCGATTCTATAACAAATGGCGAAAACGGACGGATTTCTCAGGTTTTTACTACATATGAACACTTTTCACATTCTCCCGTGCAATGCAACTGATAGTCCTCGTTTCATGCAAAATCTTAAGGTCCTATCTTATGTCCAAGGCACCAAAGAAGGGTAAAAAGTCATTAATCGATAACTAAAACTGGAATTGTACTGTTTCTTACTGGCTATTACATCAGGTTAGAAGCTTCTTCTAAGTTGTACCATGGTGCTTTCAGTGTCTCCGCATTCCGCAGCACGCGACATAGCTTTGCAGACGATAAATGTAACCGTTTAGCGAGAAGAGCGGCAAATGTGACGATCTGGCTTTAAGTCTATTCGATAACAAATGACGAAAACCGACGGATTTCCAAGGTTTTTTCTACATATGAACACATTTCATATTCTCCCGTGGAACGCGGCTGCTAGTGATACTTTCATGCAAAATCTTAAGGTCCTAGCTTATGTCCAAGGCACCAAAGCCGGCTAAAAAGTCAATAATCGATAACTAAAACTTGAATTGTACTACTTCTTACTGTCTATTACATCCACTTAGAAGCTTCATCTGTGTTCTACTATGGAGCTTTTAGTGTCTCTGCATGCCGCAGCACGTGACTTAGCATTGCAGACGATAAATGTGACCGTTTCAGAGAGAAGAGCGGCCAATGTGACGATTTTTATTACATGTGAACACTTTTCACATTCTCCCGTGCAACGTGGCTGCTAGTCCTCCTTTCATGGAAAATCTTAAGGTCCTAGCACATATCAAAGGCACCAAAGCTAGGTAGAAAGTCAATGATCGATAACTAATACTTGAATTGTACTACTTCTTACTGGTTATTACATCAACTTAGAAGCTTCATCTGTGTTCTACTAAGTGCATTTAGTGTTTCCGCATACCGCAGCACGCGACATAGGTTTGCAGACGATAAATGTAACCGTTTAGAGAGAAGAGCGGCTAATGTGACGATCTGGCTTTAAGTCGATTCCATAGCAAACGACGAAAACGGACGGATTTCTCAGGTTTTTACCATATATGAACACTTTTCACATTCTCCCGTTCAACGAGGCTGCTACTCCTCCTTTCATGCAAAATCTTAAGTTCCTAGCTCATGTCCAAGGCACGAAAGAGGAGTGAATAGTCAATAATCGATAACTAAAACATGAATTGTACTACTTGTTACTGTGTATCACACCAACGTAGAAGCTTCATCTGTGTTATACTATGGTGCTTTTAGTGTCTCTGCACACCGCAGCATGCGACACAGTTTTGCAGACGATAAATGTAACGGTTTCAGAGAGAAGAGCGGCCAATGTGACGATCTGGCATTAAGTCGATTCGTTATGAAATGACGGAAACGGACGGATTTCTCAGGTTTTTACTACATATGAACACCTTACACTCTCTCTTGTGCAACGCGGCTGCTAGAACTCCTTTCATGCAAAATCTTAAGGTCCTAGTTCATGTCCAAGGCACCGAAGAAGGGTAAAAAGTCAATAATCGAAAACTAATGCTCGAATTGTACTGCTTCTTACTGGCTATTACATGAACGTAGAAGCTTCATCTGTGTTCTACTATGGTGTTTTTAGTGACGCCGCATACCGCAGCGCTCGACATAGCTTTGCAGACGAGAAATGTAACCGTTTCAGCGAGAGGAGCGGCCAATGTGACGATCTGGCTTTAAGTCGAAACGATAACAAATGACGAAAATGGACGGATTTCTCAGGTTTTGACTTCATATGAACACTTTTCACAATCTCCCGTGCAAAGCGACTGCTAGTCCTCCTTTAATGAAGAATCTTAAGGTCCTAGCTCATGTCCAACGCACCAAAGCCAGCTAAAAAGTCAATAATCGATACCTAAAACTTGAATTGTACTACTTCTTACTGGCTATTACATCAACTTGGAAGCTACATCTGTGTTCTACTATGGTGCTTTTAGTGTTTCCGCATACCGCAGCACGCGACATAGCTTCGCAGACGATAAATGTAACCGTTTCAGAGAGAAGAGCGGCCAATGTGGCGATCTGGCTTCAAGTCGATTCGAAAACAAATGACGAAAACGAACGGATTTCTCAAGTTTATGCTACATATTAACACACTTCACATTCTCCCTTGCAACCCGGCTGCCAGTCCTCCTTTCATGCTAAATCTTACGGTCCTAGCTAATGTCTAAGGCACCAAATCCATCTAAAAAGTTAATAATCTATAACTAAAACTTGAATTGTACTGCTTCTTACTGCCTATTACATCTACTTAGAAGCCTCTTATGTGTTCTGCTATGCTGCTTTTAGTGTCTCCGCATACTGCAAGCACGCGACATAGATTTGCAGACGATAAATGTAACCGTTTCAGAGAGAAGACCGGCCAATGTGACGATTTATCTTTAAGTCGATTCGATAACAAATGTCGAAAACGGACGAATTTCTCAGGTTTTTACTACTTATGAACGCTTTTCACATTCTCCAATGTAACGCGGCTGCTAGTTCTCCTTTCATGCAAAATCTTTAGGTCCTAGCTCATGTCCAAGGCACCAAAGAAGGGTAAAAAGGCAATAATCGATAACTAAAACATGAATTGTACTGCTTCTTACTGGCTATTAGATCAACTTAGAAGCCTCTTATGTGTTCTGCTATTCTGCTTTTAGTCTCTCCGCATACCGGAGCACGCGACATTGCTTTGCAGACTATAAAAGTAAACGTTTCAGAGAGAAGAGCGGCCAATGTGACGATCTAGCTTTAAGCCGATGAGATAACAGAAGACGAAAACGGACGGATTTCTCAGGTTTATGCTACATACGAACACGTTTCACATTCACCCATGCAACGTGGCTCCCAGGCCTCCATTCAGGCTACATCTTAAGGTCCTAGCTCATGTCCAATGCACCAAAGTAGGGTAAAAAGTCAATAATCGATAACTAAAACATGAATTTACTACCTCTTACTGGCTATTACATCAACTTAGAAGCTTCATCTGTGTTCTACCATGGTGCTTTTAGTGTCTCCGCATAGTGCAGAGCGTGACATAGCTTTGCAGACAATAAATGTAACCGTTTCAGAGAGAAGAGCGGACAATGTGACGATCTGGCTTTAAGTCGATTCGAAAACAAATGACGAAAACGGACGGATTTCTCAGGTTTATGCTACATATGAACACTTTTTACATTATCCCTTGCAACGCGGCTGCCAGTCCTCCTTTCATGCCAAATCTTAAGGTCCTAGCCCATGTCCAAAGCACCAAAGAAGGGTAAAAAGTCAATAATCGGTAAGTGAAACTTGAATTGTACTACTTGTTACTGGCTATTACATCAACTTAGGACCTTCATCTGTGTTCTACTATGGTGCTTTTAGTGTCTATGCATACCGCAGCACGCGACATAGCTTTGCAGACGATAAATGTAACCGTTTCAGATAGAAGAGCGGCCAATGTGACGATCTGGCTTTTAGTCGATTCGATAACAAATGACGAAAACGGACGGATTTCTCAGGTTTTTACTACATATGAACACTTTTCACATTCTCCCGTGCAACGCGGCTACGAGTCCTCCTTTCATGCTAAATCTTAAGATCCTAGCTCATTTCCAAGGCAGCAAAGAAGGGTGAAAAGTCAATAATCGAAAACTAAAACTTGAATTTTGCTGCTTATTACTGGCTATTACATCAACTTAGTAGCCTATTATGTGTTTTGCTATGCTGGTTTTAGTGTCTCCGAATACCGCAGCACGTGACATAGCTCTACAGACGATAAATGTAACCGTTTCAGAGAGAAGAGCGGCCAATGTGACGATCTGGCTTACAGTCGATTCGAAAACAAATGACGAATACGGACGGATTTCTCAGGTTTATGCTTCATATGAACACTTTTCACATTCACCCATGCAACGCGGCTGCCAGTCCTCCGTTCATGCAAAATCCTAAGGTCCTAGCTCATGCCCAAGGCACACAAGCCGCCTAAAAAGTCAATAATCGATACCTGAAACTTGAATTTTACTGCTTCTTACTGGCTATTACATTAACTTAGAAGCTTCTTCTGTGTTCTACTATGGTGCTTTTAGTCTCTCCGCATACTGCAGCACGCGACATAGATTTGCAGACGATAAATGTAACCGTTTCAGCGAGAAGAGCGGCTAATGTGACGACCAGGTTTTAGTCGATTCGTTATGAAATGACGGAAACGGAAGGATTTCTCAGGTTTTTACTACATATGAACACTTTTCACATTCCCCCGTACAACGCGGTTCCTAGTCCTCCTTTCATACAAAATCTTAAGGTCCAAGCTCATGTCCAAGGCACCAAAGAAGAGTAAAAAGTCAATAATCGATAACTAAAATCTAAATTGAACTGCTTCGTACTGGCTATTACATCAACTTAGAAGCTTCTTCTGTGTTCTACTATGGTGCTTTTAGTGTCTCCGCATACCGCAGAACGCGACATAGCTTTGCAGACGATAAATGTAACCGTTTCAGAGAGAAGAGCCCCCAATGTGACGATCTGGCTTTAAGTCAATTCGATAAAAAATGACGAAAACGGATGAATTTCTCAGGTTTTTATTACATATGAACACTTTTCACATTCTCCCGTGCAACGCGGCTGCTAGTCCTTCTTTAATGCAAAATCTTAAGGTCCTAGCCCATGTCCAAGCTACAAAAGTCGGGTAAAAGGTCAATAATCGATAACTAACACTTGAATTGTACTACATCTAACGGGCTATTACATCAACTTAGAAGCTTCGTCTGTGTTCTACTATGGTGCTTTTAGTGTCTCCGCATACTGCAGCACGCGACATAGCTTTGCAGACGATAAATGTAACCGTTTCAGAGAGAAGTGCGGCCAATGTAACGCTCTGGCTTAAATCGATTCGATATCAAATGATGAAAACGAATAAGTTTCTCAGGTTTTTACTACATATGAACTCTATTCACATTCGCCCGTGCAACGCGGCTGCTAGTCCTGTTTTCAAGCAAAATCGTAAGGTCCTAGCTCATGTCCAAATCACCAAAGAAGGGTAAAAAGTCAATAATCGATAACTAACACTTGAATTGTACTGTTTCTTAATGGCTTTTACATCAACTTAGAAGTTTCTTCCGTGTTTTACTATGGTGCTTTTAGTGTCTCTGCGTACCGCATCACGCGACACAGCTTTGCAGACGATAAATGTAGCCGTTTCAGAGAGAAGAGCGGCCAATGTGACGATCTGGCTTTAAGTCGATTCGATAACAAATGGCGAAAACGGACGGATTTCTCAGGTTTTTACTACATATGAACACTTTTCACATTCTCCCGTGCAATGCAACTGATAGTCCTCGTTTCATGCAAAATCTTAAGGTCCTATCTTATGTCCAAGGCACCAAAGAAGGGTAAAAAGTCATTAATCGATAACTAAAACTCTAATTGTACTGTTTCTTACTGGCCATTACATCAGGTTAGAAGCTTCTTCTAAGTTGTACTATGGTGCTTTCAGTGTCTCCGCATACCGCAGCACGCGACATAGCTTTGCAGACGATAAATGTAACCGTTTAGCGAGAAGAGCGGCCAATGTGACGATCTGGCTTTAAGTCTATTCGATAACAAATGACGAAAACCGACGGATTTCCAAGGTTTTTGCTACATATGAACACATTTCATATTCTCCCATGGAACGCGGCTGCTATTGATCCTTTCATGCAAAATCTTAAGGTCCTAGCTTATGTCCAAGGCACCAAAGCCGGCTTAAAAGTCAATAATCGATAATTAAAACTTGGTTTGTACCACTTCTTACTGGCTAATACATCAACTTAGAAGCTTCATCTGTGTTCTACTATGGTTCTTTTAGCGTCTCCGCATACCGCAGCACGCGACATAGCTTTGCAGACGATAAATGCATCCGTTTCAGAGAGAAGAGTTGAAAATGTGGCGATCTTGCTGTAAGTCGATTCAGTAACATATGATGAAAACGGACGGATTTCTGAGGTTTTTACTACATATGAACACTTTTCACATTCTCCCGTGACACGTGGCTGCTAGTCCTCAATTCATGCAAAATCTTAAGGGCCTACCTCATGTCCAAGGCACCAAAGCCGGCTAAAAAGTCAATAATCGATAACTAAAACTTGAATTGTACTACTTCTTACTGTCTATTACATCCACTTAGAAGCTTCATCTGTGTTCTACTATGGAGCTTTTAGTGTCTCCGCATGCCGCAGCACGTGACTTAGCATTGCAGACGATAAATGTGACCGTTTCAGAGAGAAGAGCGGCCAATGTGACGATCTGGCTTTATGTCGATTCGATAACAAATGACGAAAACGGATGGTTTTCACAGATTTTTACTACATGTGAACACTTTTCACATTCTCCCGTGCAACGCGGTTGCTAGTCCTCCGTTCATGCAAAATCGTAACGGCCTACCTCATGTCCAAGGCACCAGAGCCGTCTAAAAAGTCAATAATCGATAGTTAAAACTGGAATTGTACCATTTCTTACTAGCTAATAAATCAACTTAGGAGCTTCTTCTGTGTTCTACTACGGTGCTTTTAGTGTCTCTGCATACCGCAGCACGCGACATAGATTTGCAGACGATAAATGTAACCGTTTCAGCGAGAAGAGCGGCTAATGTGACGATCAGGTTTTAGTCGATTCGTTATGAAATGCCGGAAACGGACGGATTTCTCAGGTTTTTACTACATATGAACACTTTTCACATTCCCCCGTGACACGTGGCTGCTAGTCCTCAATTCATGCAAAATCTTAAGGGCCTACCTCATGTCCAAGGCACCAAAGCCGGCTAAAAAGTCAATAATCGATAACTAAAACTTGAATTGTACTACTTCTTACTGTCTATTACATCCACTTAGAAGCTTCATCTGTGTTCTACTATGGAGCTTTTAGTGTCTCTGCATGCCGCAGCACGTGACTTAGCATTGCAGACGATAAATGTGACCGTTTCAGAGAGAAGAGCGGCCAATGTGACGATTTTTATTACATGTGAACACTTTTCACATTCTCCCGTGCAACGTGGCTGCTAGTCCTCCTTTCATGGAAAATCTTAAGGTCCTAGCACATATCAAAGGCACCAAAGCTAGGTAGAAAGTCAATGATCGATAACTAATACTTGAATTGTACTACTTCTTACTGGTTATTACATCAACTTAGAAGCTTCATCTGTGTTCTACTAAGTGCATTTAGTGTTTCCGCATACCGCAGCACGCGACATAGGTTTGCAGACGATAAATGTAACCGTTTAGAGAGAAGAGCGGCTAATGTGACGATCTGGCTTTAAGTCGATTCCATAACAAACGACGAAAACGGACGGATTTCTCAGGTTTTTACCATATATGAACACTTTTCACATTCTCCCGTTCAACGAGGCTGCTACTCCTCCTTTCATGCAAAATCTTAAGTTCCTAGCTCATGTCCAAGGCACGAAAGAGGGGTGAATAGTCAATAATCGATAACTAAAACATGAATTGTACTACTTGTTACTGTGTATCACACCAACGTAGAAGCTTCATCTGTGTTATACTATGGTGCTTTTAGTGTCTCTGCACACCGCAGCATGCGACACAGTTTTGCAGACGATAAATGTAACCGTTTCAGAGAGAAGAGCGGCCAATGTGACGATCTGGCTTTAAGTCGATTCGTTATGAAATGACGGAAACGGACGGATTTCTCAGGTTTTTACTACATATGAACATTTTACACTCTCTCTCGTGCAACGCGGCTGCTAGAACTCCTTTCATGCAAAATCTTAAGGTCCTAGTTCATGTCCAAGGCACCGAAGAAGGGTAAAAAGTCAATAATCGAAAACTAATGCTCGAATTGTACTGCTTCTTACTGGCTATTACATGAACGTAGAAGCTTCATCTGTGTTCTACTATGGTGTTTTTAGTGACGCCGCATACCGCAGCGCTCGACATAGCTTTGCAGACGAGAAATGTAACCGTTTCAGCGAGAGGAGCGGCCAATGTGACGATCTGGCTTTAAGTCGAAACGATAACAAATGACGAAAATGGACGGATTTCTCAGGTTTTGACTTCATATGAACACTTTTCACAATCTCCCGTGCAAAGCGACTGCTAGTCCTCCTTTAATGCAGAATCTTAAGGTCCTAGCTCATGTCCAAGGCACCAAAGCCAGCTAAAAAGTCAATAATCGATACCTAAAACTTGAATTGTACTACTTCTTACTGGCTATTACATCAACTTGGGAGCTACATCTGTGTTCTACTATGGTGCTTTTAGTGTTTCCGCATACCGCAGCACGCGACATAGCTTTGCAGACGATAAATGTAACCGTTTCAGAGAGAAGAGCGGCCAATGTGGCGATCTGGCTTCAAGTCGATTCGAAAACAAATGACGAAAACGAACGGATTTCTCAAGTTTATGCTAGATATTAACACACTTCACATTCTCCCTTGCAACGCGGCTGCCAGTCCTCCTTTCATGCTAAATCTTACGGTCCTAGCTAATGTCTAAGGCACCAAATCCATCTAAAAAGTTAATAATCGATAACTAAAACTTGAATTGTACTGCTTCTTACTGCCTATTACATCTACTTAGAAGCCTCTTATGTGTTCTGCTATGCTGCTTTTAGTGTCTCCGCATACTGCAAGCACGCGACATAGATTTGCAGACGATAAATGTAACCGTTTCAGAGAGAAGACCGGCCAATGTGACGATTTATCTTTAAGTCGATTCGATAACAAATGTCGAAAACGGACGAATTTCTCAGGTTTTTACTACATATGAACGCTTTTCACATTCTCCAATGTAACGCGGCTGCTAGTTCTCCTTTCATGCAAAATCTTAAGGTCCTAGCTCATGTCCAAGGCACCAAAGAAGGGTAAAAAGGCAATAATCGATAACTAAAACATGAATTGTACTGCTTCTTACTGGCTATTAGATCAACTTAGAAGCCTCTTATGTGTTCTGCTATTCTGCTTTTAGTCTCTCCGCATACCGGAGCACGCGACATTGCTTTGCAGACTATAAAAGTAAACGTTTCAGAGAGAAGAGCGGCCAATGTGACGATCTAGCTTTAAGCCGATGAGATAACAGAAGACGAAAACGGACGGATTTCTCAGGTTTATGCTACATACGAACACGTTTCACATTCACCAATGCAACGTGGCTCCCAGGCCTCCATTCAGGCTACATCTTAAGGTCCTAGCTCATGTCCAATGCACCAAAGTAGGGTAAAAAGTCAATAATCGATAACTAAAACATGAATTTACTACCTCTTACTGGCTATTACATCAACTTAGAAGCTTCATCTGTGTTCTACCATGGTGCTTTTAGTGTCTCCGCATAACGCAGAGCGTGACATAGCTTTGCAGACAATAAATGTAACCGTTTCAGAGAGAAGAGCGGACAATGTGACGATCTGGCTTTAAGTCGATTCGAAAACAAATGACGACAACGGGCGGATTTCTCAGGTTTATGCTACATATGAACACTTTTCACATTATCCCTTGCAACGCGGCTGCCAGTCCTCCTTTCATGCCAAATCTTAAGGTCCTAGCCCATGTCCAAAGCACCAAAGAAGGGTAAAAAGTCAATAATCGGTAAGTGAAACTTGAATTGTACTACTTGTTACTGGCTATTACATCAACTTAGGACCTTCATCTGTGTTCTACTGTGGTGCTTTTAGTGTCTATGCATACCGCAGCACGCGACATAGCTTTGCAGACGATAAATGTAACCGTTTCAGATAGAAGAGCGGCCAATGTGACGATCTGGCTTTTAGTCGATTCGATAACAAATGACGAAAACGGACGGATTTCTCAGGTTTTTACTACATATGAACACTTTTCACATTCTCCCGTGCAACGCGGCTACGAGTCCTCCTTTCATGCTAAATCTTAAGATCCTAGCTCATTTCCAAGGCAGCAAAGAAGGGTGAAAAGTCAATAATCGAAAACTAAAACTTGAATTTTGCTGCTTATTACTGGCTATTACAACAACTTAGTAGCCTATTATGTGTTTTGCTATGCTGGTTTTAGTGTCTCCGAATACCGCAGCACGTGACATAGCTCTACAGACGATAAATGTAACCGTTTCAGAGAGAAGAGCGGCCAATGTGACGATCTGGCTTACAGTCGATTCGAAAACAAATGACGAATACGGACGGATTTCTCAGGTTTATGCTTCATATGAACACTTTTCACATTCACCCATGCAACGCGGCTGCCAGTCCTCCGTTCATGCAAAATCCTAAGGTCCTAGCTCATGCCCAAGGCACACAAGCCGCCTAAAAAGTCAATAATCGATACCTGAAACTTGAATTTTACTGCTTCTTACTGGCTATTACATTAACTTAGAATCTTCTTCTGTGTTCTACTATGGTGCTTTTAGTCTCTCCGCATACTGCAGCACGCGACATAGATTTGCAGACGATAAATGTAACCGTTTCAGCGAGAAGAGCGGCTAATGTGACGACCAGGTTTTAGTCGATTCGTTATGAAATGACGGAAACGGACGGATTTCTCAGGTATTTACTACATATGAACACTTTTCACATTCCCCCGTACAACGCGGTTCCTAGTCCTCCTTTCATACAAAATCTTAAAGTCCAAGCTCATGTCCAAGGCACCAAAGAAGAGTAAAAAGTCAATAATCGATAACTAAAATCTAAATTGAACTGCTTCGTACTGGCTATTACATCAACTTAGAAGCTTCTTCTGTGTTCTACTATGGTGCTTTTAGTGTCTCCGCATATCGCAGAACGCGACATAGCTTTGCAGACGATAAATGTAACCGTTTCAGAGAGAAGAGCCCCCAATGTGACGATCTGGCTTTAAGTCAATTCGATAAAAAATGACGAAAACGGATGAATTTCTCAGGTTTTTATTACATATGAACACTTTTCACATTCTCCCGTGCAACGCGGCTGCTATTCCTTCTTTAATGCAAAATCTTAAGGTCCTAGGTCATGCCCAAGGCACACAAGCCGGCTAAAAAGTCAATAATCGAGTACAAAAGCTAGAATTGTACTGCTTCTTTTGGCTATTACATCAAGTTAGATATTTCTTCTGTGTTCTACTATGGTGCTTTTAGTGTCACCGCATTCCGCAGCACGCAACATAGATTTGCAGACGATAAATGTAATCGTTTCAGCGAGAAGAGCGGCCAATGTGAGGATCAAGCTTAAGTCGTTACGTTATCAAACTTGAATTGTACCATTTCTTGCTTTCTATTACATCAATTTGGAAGCTTCATCTGTGTTCTACTATGGTCCTTTTAGTGTCTCCGCATACAGCAGCACGCGACATAGCTTTGCAGACGTTAAATGTAACCGTTTCAGAGAGAAGAGCATCCTACGTGAGGATCTGGCTTTAAGTCGATTCGGGAAAAAAGGATAAAACGGAAGAATTTCTTATGTTTTTACTACATATGAACACTTTTCAGATTCTCACGTGCAACGCGTCAGTTAGTCCTCGTTTCATGCAAAATCTTAGGGCCCTAGCTCCAGTCCAAGGCACGAAAGCCAGGTAAGAGTCAATAATCGATAACTAACACTTGAATTGTTCTACTTCATACTTTCTATTACATCAGCTTCGAAGATTCATCTGTGTTCTACTATGGTGCTCTTAGTGTCTCCGAATACCGCAGCACGCGATATAGCTTTGCAGACGATAAATGTAACCGTTTCAGGGAGAAGAGCGGCCAATGTGACGATCTGGCTTTCAGTCGTTTCGACAACAAATGACGGAAACGGACGGATTTCTCAGGTTTTTACTACATATGATCACTTTTCACATTCTACCGTGCAACGTGGCAGCTAGTCCTCCTTTCATGCAAAATCTTAAGGTCCTAGCCCATGTCCAAGCTACAAAAGTCGGGTAAAAAGTCAATAATCGATAACTAACACTTGAATTGTACTACATCTAACGGGCTATTACATCAACTTAGAAGCTTCGTCTGTGTTCTACTATGGTGCTTTTAGTGTCTCCGCATACTGCAGCACGCGACATAGCTTTGCAGACGATAAATGTAACCGTTTCAGAGAGAAGTGCGGCCAATGTAACGCTCTGGCTTAAATCGATTCGATATCAAATGATGAAAACGAATAAGTTTCTCAGGTTTTTACTACATATGAACTCTATTCACATTCGCCCGTGCAACGCGGCTGCTAGTCCTGTTTTCAAGCAAAATCGTAAGGTCCTAGCTCATGTCCAAATCACCAAAGAAGGGTATAAAGTCAACAATCGATAACTAAAACTTGAATTGTACTGATTCTTACTGGCTATTACATCAACATAGTAGCTTCTTCTGTGTTCTACTATGGTGCTTTTAGTGTCTACGCATAGAGCAGTACGCGACATAGCTTTGCAGCCGATAAATGTAACCATTTCAAAGAGAAGAGCGGCGAATATGACGATCTGGCTTTAAGTCGATTCGTTTAAAAATGAAGAAAACGGATGGATTTCTCAGGTTTTTACTACATATGTAAACTTTTCACATTCTCCCGTGCAACGCGGCTGCTATTCCTCCTTTTATGAAAAATCGTAAGATCATAACTCATGTGCAAGGCACCAAAGAAGGGTAAAAGTCAATAATCGATAACTAAAGTTTGAATTGTACTGCTTCTTACTGGCTATTACATCAACTTAGAAGCTTCTTCAGTGTTCTACTATGGCGATTTAGTGTCTCCGCATACCGCAGCACGCAACATAGCTTTGCATACGATAAATGTAACCGTTTCAGAGGCAAGTGCGGCCAATGTGACGATGTGGCTTTCAGTCGTTTCCATAATAAATGACGAAAACGGTAGGATTTCTCAGGTTTTTACTACATATGAACACATTTCGCATTCTCACGTGCAACGCGTCCGTTAGTCCTCCTTCCATGCAAAATCTTAAGGCCCTAGCTCCTGTCCAAGGCACGAAAGCCGGCTAAAAAGTCAATAATCGATAACTAAGACTTGAATTGTTCTACTTCATACTTTCTATTACATCAGCTTAGAAGATTCATCTGTGTTCTACTATGGTGCTTTTAGTGTCTCCGAATACCGCAGCACGCGATATAGCTTTGCAGACGATGAATGTAACCGTCACAAAGAGACGAGCGGCCAATGTGACGATCTGGCATTCAGTCGTTTCGACAACAAATGACGAAAACGGACGGTTTTCTCAGGTTTTTACTACATATGAACACTTTTCACATTCTCCCCTGCAACGCGTCTGCTAGTCCTCCTTTCATGCAAAATCTTAAGGTCCTAGCCCATGTCCAAGGCACAAAAGCCGGGTAAAAAGCCAATAATCGATAACTAACACTTGAATTGTACTACATCTAACTGGCTATTACATCAACTTACTAGCTTCGTCTCTGTTCTACTATGGTGCTTTTAGTGTCTCCGCATACCGCAGCACGCGACATAGCTTTGCAGACGCTAAATGTAACCGTTTCAGAGAGAAGAGCGGCAAATGTGACGTTCTGGCTTTAAGTCGATTTGATAACAAATGACGAAAACGGACGGATTTCTCAGGTTTTTACTACATATGAACACTTTTCACATTCTCCCGTGCAACGCGGCTGCTAGTCCTCCTTTCATGCAAAATATTAAGGTCAAAGCTCATGTCCAAGGCACCAAAGAAGGGTAAAAAGTCAATAATCGATAACTAACACTTGAATTGTACTGTTTCTTAATGGCTTTTACATCAACTTAGAAGTTTCTTCCGCGTTCTACTATGGTGCTTTTAGTGTCTCCTCATACCGCAGCACGCGAGATTGCTTTGCAGATGATAAGTGTAACCGTTTCAGAATGAAGAGCGGGCAATGTGATGATCTAGCTTTAAGCCGATGAGATAACAAATGACGAAAACGGACGGATTTTTCAGGTTTTTAGTACATATGAACACTTTTCACTCTCTCCCGTGCAACGTGGTTTGCTACATCTCCCATCATGCAAAATCGTACGGTCCTAGCTCATATCTAAGGCACCAAAGCCGGCTAAAAAGTCAATAATCGATATCTATAACTTGTATTGTATTATTTCTTACTGGCTCTTACCTCAACTTAGAAGTTTCATCTGTGTTCTACTATGGTTCTTTTAGTGTCTCCGCATACCGCAGCACGCTACATAGCTATGCAGGCGACGAATGTAAACGTTTCAGAGAGAAGATCGCCCAATGTGAAGTTCTATCTTTAAGTCTATTCGATATCAAATGACGAAAAAGGACGAAATTCTCAGGTTTTTACTACATATGAAAACTTTTCACATTCTCCCGTGCAACACGGCTGCTAGTCCTCCTTTCATGCAAAATCTTAAGGTACCAGCTCATGTCCAGGGCAACAAAGCCTGCTAAAAATTCAATAATCGATAAATAAACTTGAATTGTACTACTTCCTACTTTCTATTAGATCAGCTTAGAAGCTTCATCTGTGTTCTAGTATGTTCCTTTTAGTGTCTCCGCATACCGCAGCACGTGACATAGCTTTGCAGACGATAAATGTAACCGTTTCAGAGAGAAGAGCGGCCAATGTGACGATCAGGCTTAAGTCGATTCGATATCAGATGACAAAAACGGACGGATTTTTCAGGATTTTACTACATATGAACACTTTTTACATTCTCCCCTGCAACGCGGCTGCTTGTCCTCCATTCATGCAAAATCTTAAGGTACCACCTCATGTCCAAGGCACCAAAGCCGGCTAAAAATTCAATAATCGATAAATAAACTTGAATTGTACTACTTCCTACTTTCTATTACATCAGCTTAGAAGCTTCATCTGTGTTCTAGTATGATCCTTTTAGTGTCTCCGCATACCGCAGCACGTGACATAGCTTTACAGACGATAAATGTAACCGTTTCGGAGAGAAGAGGGGCCACAGTGACGATCTCGCTTCCAGTCGTTTCAATAATAAATGACGAAAACGGATGAATTTCTCAGGTTTTTACTACATATGAACACTTTTCACATTCTCCCGTGCAACGCGGCTGCTGGTCCTCCTTTCGTGCAAAATCTTCAGGTCCTAGCTCATGTCCAAGGCACCATAGAAGGGTAAAAATCAATAATCAATAACTAAAACTTGAATTATACTGCTTCTTACTGGCTATTACATCAACGTAGAAGCTACTTATGTGTTCTACTATGGTGCTTTTAGTGTCTCCGCATACCGGTGCACGCGACATAGCTTTGCAGACGATAAATGTGACCGTTTCAGAGAGAAGAGCTTCCAATGTAGCGATCTGGCTTAAAGTCGATTTGATAACAAATGACGAAAACAGGCCAATATCTTAGGTTTTTACTACATATGTACACTTTACGCACTTTCCCGTGCAACGCAGCTGCTAGTCCTCCTTTCATGCAAAATCTTAAGGTATTAGCTGACGTCCAAGGCACCAAAGCCGGCTATAAAGTCAATAACCGAAAACTAAAACTTGAATTGTACTACTTCTTACTGGGTATTACATCAACTTAGAAGCTTCTTCTGTGTTCTACGGTGCTTTTAGTGTCTCCGCATACCGCACCCAGCGACATAGGTTTGCAGACGGTAAATTTAACCGTTTCAGAATGAAGAGCGGCCAATGTGATGATCTGGCTTTAAGTCGATGTGATAACAATGACGAAAACGGACGGACTTCTCAGGTTTTTACAACATATGAACACTTTTCACATTTTCCCGTGCAACGCCGCTGCTAGTCCTCCTTTCATGCTAATATTAAGGTCCTAGCTCATGTCCAAGGGACTAAAGCCGGCTAAAAAGTCAATAATCGAAAACTAAAACTTGAATTCTACTACTTCTTACTACCTATTACATCAAATTAGAAGCTTCTACTGTGTTCTACTATGGTGCTTTTAGTGTCTCCGCATACCGCAGCATGCGACATAGCTTTGCAGATGATAATTGTAATCGTTTCAGGGAGAAGAGCGGCCAATGTGACGATCTGGCTTTAAGTCGATTTGATCAGAAATGACGAAAATGGACGGATTTCTCAGGTTTTTACTACATATGAACACTTTTCACATTCACCCGTGTAACGCGGCTGTTAGTCCTCCTTCCACGCAAAATCTTAAGGTCCTAGTTCATGCCCAAGGCACCAAAGCCGGCTAAAAAGTCAATAATCGATAATAAAACGTGAATTGTACTACTTCTTACTGGCTATTACATAAACTCAAAAGTTTTTTCAGTGTTCTACTATGGTGCTTTTAGTGTCTCCGCGTACCGGAGAACGCTACATAGCTTTGCAGACGATATATGTAACCGTTTCAGAGAGAAGAGCCGCCAATGTGACGATCTGGCTTTAAGTCGATTCGATAACAAATGACGTAAACGGAGGGATTTCTCAGGTTTTTACTATATATGATCATTTTTCACATTCTCCCGTGCAATGCGGCTGCTAGTCCTCCTTTCATGCAAAATCTTAAGGTCCTAGCTCATGTCCAACGCACCAAAACCGGCTAAAAAGTCAATAATCGATACCTAAAACTTGAATTGTACTACTTCTTACTGGCTATTACATGAACTTAGAAGCTTCATCTGTATTCTACTATGACGCTTTTAGTGTTTTCGCTTACCGCAGCACGCGACATAGCTTTGAGGACGGTAAATATAACCGTTTCAGAGAGAAGAGCACCGAATGTACGTCTTGGCTTTAAGTCGATTCGATAACAAATGACGAAAACGGCCGGAATTCTCAGGTTTTTACGACATATGAACCCTTTTCACATTCTCCCGTGCAACGCGGCTGCTAGTCCTCCTTTCATGCAAAATCATAAGGTTCTAGCTCATGCCCAAAGCATCAAAATCGGTTAAGAAGTCAATTATTGATAACTAAAACGTTAATTTTACTACTTTTTACTCGGTATACATCAACTTAGAAGCTACTTCTGTGTTCTACTATGGTGATTTTAGTGACTCCGCATACCGCACCCAGCGACATAGGTTTGCAGACGGTAAATTTAACCGTTTCAGAGAGAAGACCGGCCATTTTGACGATCTGGCTTTAAGTCGATTCGACAACAATTGACGAAAACATACCGATTTCTCAGGTTTTCACTACATATGAACACTTTCCATATTCACTCCAGTAACGCGGCTGCTAGATTTCCTTTCATGCAAAATCTTACGGACCTAGCTTATGTCCAAGGCACCAAAGCCGGCTAAAAAGTCAATAACCGAAAACTAAAACATGAATTGTACTACTTCTTACTGGGTATTACATCGACTTAGAAGCTTCTTCTGTGTTCTACGGTGCTTTTAGTGTCTCTTCATACCGCAGCACGCGAGATTGCTTTGCAGATGATAAGTGTAACCGTTTCAGAATGAAGAGCGGGCAATGTGATGATCTAGCTTTAAGCCGATGAGATAACAAATGACGAAAACGGACGGATTTTTCAGGTTTTTAGTACATATGAACACTTTTCACTCTCTCCCGTGCAACGTGGCTGCTACATCTCCCATCATGCAAAATCGTACTGTCCTAGCTCATATCTAAGGCACCAAAGCCGGCTAAAAAGTCAATAATCGATATCTATAACTTGTATTGTATTATTTCTTACTGGCTCTTACCTCAACTTAGAAGTTTCATCTGTGTTCTACTATGGTTCTTTTAGTGTCTCCGCATACCGCAGCACGCTACATAGCTTTGCAGGCGACGAATGTAAACGTTTCAGAGAGAAGAGCGCCCAATGTGAAGTTCTATCTTTAAGTCTATTCGATATCAAATGACGAAAAAGGACGAAATTCTCGGGTTTTTACTACATATGAAAACTTTTCACATTCTCCCGTGCAACACGGCTGCTAGTCCTCCTTTCATGCAAAATCTTAAGGTACCAGCTCATGTCCAGGGCAACAAAGCCGGCTAAAAATTCAATAATCGATAAATAAACTTGAATTGTACTACTTCCTACTTTCTATTAGATCAGCTTAGAAGCTTCATCTGTGTTCTAGTATGATCCTTTTAGTGTCTCCGCATACCGCAGCACGTGACATAGCTTTGCAGACGATAAATGTAACCGTTTCAGAGAGAAGAGCGGCCAATGTGACGATCAGGCTTAAGTCGATTCGATATCAGATGACAAAAACGGACGGATGTTTCAGGATTTTACTACATATGAACACTTTTTACATTCTCCCCTGCAACGCGGCTGCTTGTCCTCCATTCATGCAAAATCTTAAGGTACCAGCTCATGTCCAAGGCACCAAAGCCGGCTAAAAATTCAATAATCGATAAATAAACTTGAATTGTACTACTTCCTACTTTCTATTACATCAGCTTAGAAGCTTCATCTGTGTTCTAGTATGATCCTTTTAGTGTCTCCGCATACCGCAGCACGTGACATAGCTTTACAGACGATAAATGTAACCGTTTCGGAGAGAAGAGGGGCCACAGTGACGATCTCGCTTCCAGTCGTTTCAATAATAAATGACGAAAACGGATGAATTTCTCAGGTTTTTACTACATATGAACACTTTTCACATTCTCCCGTGCAACGCGGCTGCTGGTCCTCCTTTCGTGCAAAATCTTCAGGTCCTAGCTCATGTCCAAGGCACCAAAGAAGGGTAAAAAGTCAATAATCAATAACTAAAACTTGAATTATACTGCTTCTTACTGGCTATTACATCAACGTAGAAGCTACTTATGTGTTCTACTATGGTGCTTTTAGTGTCTCCGCATACCGCAGCATGCGACATAGCTTTGCAGATGATAATTGTAATCGTTTCAGGGAGAAGAGCGGCCAATGTGACGATCTGGCTTTAAGTCGATTTGATCAGAAATGACGAAAACGGACGGATTTCTCAGGTTTTTACTACATATGAACACTTTTCACATTCACCCGTGTAACGCGGCTGTTAGTCCTCCTTCCACGCAAAATCTTAAGGTCCTAGTTCATGCCCAAGGCACCAAAGCCGGCTAAAAAGTCAATAATCGATAATAAAACGTGAATTGTACTACTTCTTACTGGCTATTACATAAACTCAAAAGTTTTTTCAGTGTTCTACTATGGTGCTTTTAGTGTCTCCGCATACCGCAGAACGCGACATAGCTTTGTAGACGGTAAATATAACCGTTTCAGAGAGAAGAGCCCCCAATGTGACTATTTGGCTTTAAGTCGATTCGATAACAAATGACGAAAACGGAGGGATTTCTCATGTTTTTAGTATATATGAACATTTTTCACATTATCCCGTGCGAAGCGGCTCTTACACTTCCCTACATGCAAAATCGTAAAGTCCTAGCTCATTTCCAAAGCACCAAAGAAAATTAAATGGTCAATAATCGATAACTAAAACCTGAATATTACTGTTTCTTACTGGCTCTTACATCAACTTAGAAGCTTCTTCTGTATTCTACTATGGTGCTTTTAGTGTCTCCGCATACCGCAGCACGCGTCATTACTTTGCAGACGGTAAATATAACCGTTTCAGAGAGAAGAGCGGCCAATGTACGTCCTGGCTTTAAGTCGATTCGATAACAAATTACGAAAACGGACGGATTTCTCAGGTTTTTACTACATATGAACACTTTTCACATTCTCCCGTGCAACGCGGCTGATAGTCCCCCTTTCATGCAAAATCTTAATGTCCTAGCTGCTGTACAAGGCACCAAAGCCGGGTGAAAAGTGAATAATCGATAACGAATACTTGAATTGCACTACTTCTTTCTGGCTATGACATCAACTTAGAAGCTTCATCTGTGTTCTAGTATAGTGCTTTTAGTGTCTCCGCATTACATAGCTCGCGACCTATCTTTGGAGACGATAAATATAACGGTTTCAGAGGGAAGAGCGGCCAATGTAACGACCTGGCATTAAGTCGATTCGATAACAATTGAAGAAAACATACGGATTTCTCAGGTTTTCAATACATATGAACCCTTTTCACGTTCTCCCGTGCAACGCGGCTGCTAGTCCTCCTTTCATGCAAAATCTTATGATTCCACCTCATGTCCAAGGAACCAAAGCCGGCTAAAAATCAATAATTGATAACCAATACTTGAATTGTACTGCTTCTTACTGGCTAGTACTTCAACTTAGAAGTTTCTTCTGTGTTCTATTATGTTTGCTTTTAGCCTCACCGCATACAGCAATAAGTGACATAGCTTTGCAGACGATAAATGTAACCGTTTCAGGGAGAAGAGCGTTAAATGTGACGATGTGTCTTTAAGTCGATTCGATAACAAATGACGAAAATGGACGGATTTCTCAGGTTTTTACTACATATGAACACTTTTTACATTCTCCCGTGCATCGCGGCTACTAGTCCTCCTTTCATGCAAAATCTTAAGGTCCTAGCTCATGTACAACTCACCAAAGCCAGCTAAAAAGTGAATAATCGATAACGAAAACTTTGAATTGTACAACTTCTTGTGGGCTATTACATTAACTTAGAAGCTTCTTCTGTGTTGTACTATGGTGCCTTAAGTGTCTATGCATACTGCACCCAGCGACATAGCTTTGCAGACGACAGATAAAACCGTTTCAGTGAGAAGAGCGGGCAATGTGACGATCTCGCTATAAGTCGATTCGATAACAAATGACGAACACGGACGGATTTCTGAGGTTTTTACTACATATGAACACTTTTCACATTGTCCCGTGCAATGCGGCTGCTAGTCGTCCTTTCATGCAAAATCTTAAGGTCCTAGCTCATGCCCTAGGCTCCAAAGCCGGCTAAAAAGTCAATAATCGAAAACTAAAACTTGAATTGTACTACTTCTTACTACATATTACATTAACTTAGAAGCTTCTACTGTGTTCTACTATGGTGCTTTTAGTGTCTCCGCATACCGCACCCAGCGACATAGCTTTGCAGACGATAAGTACAGCCGTTTCAGAGGAAAGAGCGGCCACTGTGACGATCTGGCTTTAAGTCGATTCAATAACAATTGACGAACACGGACGGATTTGTCAGGTTTTTACTACACATGAACACTTTTCACATTCTCCCGTGCAACGCGGATGCAAGTCGTCCTTTCATGCAAAATCGTAAGGTCTTAGCTCATGCCCAAGGCACAATAAAGGCTGAAAAGTCAATAATCGATAACTAAAACGTTAATTGTACTACTTCTTATTGGGTAATACGTCAACTTAGAAGCTACTTCTGTGTTCTACTATGGTGATTGTAGTGTCTCCGCATGCCGCAGCACGCGACATAGCTTTGCAGACGATAAATGTAACCGTTTCAGAGAGAAGAGCGGCTAATGTGAGGATCTGGCTTAAAGTCGATTTGATAACAAATGACGAACACAGGCGAATATCTTAGGTATTTACTACATATGAACACTTTTCACATTCACTCCAGTAACGCGGCTGCTAGTTTTCCTTTAATGCAAAATCTTAAGGACCTAGCTCATGTCCAAGGCACCAAAGCCGGCTAAAAAGTCAATAACCGAAAACTAAAACTTGAATTGTACTACTTCTTACTGGGTATTACATCAACTTAGAAGCTTCTTCTGTGTTCTACGGTGCTTTTAGTGTCTCCGCATACCGCACCCAGCGACATAGGTTTGCAGACGGTAAATTTAACCGTTTCAGAGGGAAGAGCGGCCAATGTGATGATCTGGCTTTAAGTCGATTTGATAACAATGACGAAAACGGACGGACTTCTCAGGATTTTACTACATATGAACACTTTTCACATTCTCCCGTGCAATACGGCTGCTAGTCCTCCTTTCATGCAAAATCTTAAGGTCCTAGCTCATGTCCAAGGCACCAAAAAAGTCTAAAAGGTCAATAATCGAAAACTAAAACTTGAAGAGCAGTAGTTCTTACTGGCTATTACATCAACTTAGAAGCTTCATCTGTGTTCTACTATGGTGCTTTTAGTGTCTTCGCATACCGCAGCATGCGACATAGCTTTGCAGATGATAATTGTAATGGTTTCAGGGAGAAGAGCGGCCAATGTGACGATCTGGCTTTAAGTCGATTCGATAACAAATGACGAAAAGGGCCGGATTTCTCAGGTTTTTACTACATATGAACACTTTTTACATTGTCCCGTGCAACACGGCTAATAGTCCTCCTTTCATGGAAAACTTAAGGTCCTAGCTCATGTACAAGGCATCAAAGCAGGCTAAATAGTGAATAATCGATAACGAAAACTTGAATTGTACTACTTCTTACGGGCTATTACATTAACTTACAAGCTTCTTCTGTGTTGTACTATGGTGCTTTAAGTGTCTATGCATACTGCACCCAGCGACATAGCATTGCAGACGAATAATATAACCGTTTCAGAGGGAAGAGCGACCAATGTGACGATCTGGCATTAAGTCGATTCGACAACAATTGACGAAAACATACGGATTTCTCAGGTTTTCACTACATATGAACACTTTTCACATTCACCCTAGTAACGCGGCTGCTAGTCCTCCTTTCACGCAAAATCTTAAGGTCCTAGCTCATGCCCAAGGCACCAAAGCCGGCTAAAAAGTCAATAATCGATAGCTAAAACGTGAATTGCACTACTTCTTTCTGGCTATGACATCAACTTAGAAGCTTCATCTGTGTTCTAGTATAGTGCTTTTAGTGTCTCCGCATTACATAGCTCGCGACCTATCTTTGGAGACGATAAATATAACGGTTTCAGAGGGAAGAGCGGCCAATTTAACGACCTGGCATTAAGTCGATTCGATAACAATTGAAGAAAACATACGGATTTCTCAGGTTTTCAATACATATGAACCCTTTTCACGTTCTCCCGTGCAACGCGGCTGCTAGTCCTCCTTTCATGCAAAATCTTATGATTCCACCTCATGTCCAAGGAACCAAAGCCGGCTAAAAATCAATAATTGATAACCAATACTTGAATTGTACTGCTTCTTACTGGCGATTACTTCAACTTAGAAGTTTCTTCTGTGTTCTATTATGTTTGCTTTTAGCCTCACCGCATACAGCAATAAGTGACATAGCTTTGCAGACGATAAATGTAACCGTTTCAGGGAGAAGAGCGTTAAATGTGACGATGTGTCTTTAAGTCGATTCGATAACAAATGACGAAAATGGACGGATTTCTCAGGTTTTTACTACATATGAACACTTTTTACATTCTCCCGTGCATCGCGGCTACTAGTCCTCCTTTCATGCAAAATCTTAAGGTCCTAGCTCATGTACAACTCACCAAAGCCAGCTAAAAAGTGAATAATCGATAACGAAAACTTTGAATTGTACAACTTCTTGTGGGCTATTACATTAACTAAGAAGCTTCTTCTGTGTTGTACTATGGTGCCTTAAGTGTCTATGCATACTGCACCCAGCGACATAGCTTTGCAGACGACAGATAAAACCGTTTCAGTGAGAAGAGCGGGCAATGTGACGATCTCGCTATAAGTCGATTCGATAACAAATGACGAACACGGACGGATTTCTGAGGTTTTTACTACATATGAACACTTTTCACATTGTCCCGTGCAATGCGGCTGCTAGTCGTCCTTTCATGCAAAATCTTAAGGTCCTAGCTCATGCCCTAGGCACCAAAGCCGGCTAAAAAGTCAATAATCGAAAACTACAACTTGAATTGTACTACTTCTTACTACATATTACATTAACTTAGAAGCTTCTACTGTGTTCTACCATGGTGCTTTTAGTGCCTCCGCATACCGCACCCAGCGACATAGGTTTGCAGTGGGTAAATGTAACCGTTTCAGAGGGAAGAGCGGCCACTGTGACGATCTGGCTTTAAGTCGATTCAATAACAATTGACGAACACGGACGGATTTGTCAGGTTTTTACTACACATGAACACTTTTCACATTCTCCCGTGCAACGCGGATGCTAGTCGTCCTTTCATGCAAAATCGTAAGGTCCTAGCTCATGCCCAAGGCACAAAAAAGGCTGAAAAGTCAATAATCGATAACTAAAACGTTAATTGTACTACTTCTTATTGGGTAATACGTCAACTTAGAAGCTACTTCTGTGTTCTACTATGGTGATTGTAGTGTCTCCGCATGCCGCAGCACGCGACATAGCTTTGCAGACGATAAATGTAACCGTTTCAGAGAGAAGAGCGGCTAATGTGAGGATCTGGCTTAAAGTCGATTTGATAACAAATGACGAACACAGGCGAATATCTTAGGTATTTACTACATATGAACACTTTTCACATTCTCCCGTGCAACACGGCTGCTAGTCCTCGTTTCATGCAAAATCATAAGGTTCTAGCTCATGCCCAAAGCATCAAAATTGGTTAAAAAGTCAATAATCGATAACTAAGACGTGAATTTTACTACTTTTTACTCGGTATTACATCAACTTAGAAGCTACTTCTGTGTTCTACTATGGTGATTTTAGTGACTCCGCATACCGCACCCAGCGACATAGGTTTGCAGACGGTAAATTTAACCGTTTCAGAGAGAAGACCGGCCAATGTGACGATCTGGCTTTAAGTCGATTCGGCAACAATTGACGAAAACATACCGATTTCTCAGGTTTTCACTACATATGAACACTTTTCACATTCACTCCAGTAACGCGGCTGCTAGTTTTCCTTTCATGCAAAATCTTAAGGACCTAGCTCATGTCCAAGGCACCAAAGCCGGCTAAAAAGTCAATAACCGAAAACTAAAACTTGAATTGTACTACTTCTTACTGGGTATTACATCAACATAGAAGCTTCTTCTGTGTTCTACGGTGCTTTTAGTGTCTCCGCATACCGCACCCAGCGACATAGGTTTGCAGACGGTAAATTTAACCGTTTCAGAGGGAAGAGCGGCCAATGTGATGATCTGGCTTTAAGTCGATTTGATAACAATGACGAAAACGGACGGACTTCTCAGGATTTTACTACATATGAACACTTTTCACATTCTCCCGTGCAATACGGCTGCTAGTCCTCCTTTCATGCAAAATCTTAAGGTCCTAGCTCATGTCCAAGGCACCAAAAAAGTCTAAAAGGTCAATAATCGAAAACTAAAACTTGAAGTGCAGTAGTTCTTACTGGCTATTACATCAACTTAGAAGCTTCATCTGTGTTCTACTATGGTGCTTTTAGTGTCTCCGCATACCGCAGCATGCGACATAGCTTTGCAGATGATAATTGTAATCGTTTCAGGGAGAAGAGCGGCCAATGTGACGATCTGGCTTTAAGTCGATTCGATAACAAATGACGAAAAGGGCCGGATTTCTCAGGTTTTTACTACATATGAACACTTTTTACATTGTCCCGTGCAACGCGGCTAATAGTCCTCCTTTCATGCAAAAACTTAAGGTACTAGTTCATGTACAAGGCATCAAAGCAGGCTAAAAAGTGAATAATCGATAACGAAAACTTGAATTGTACTACTTCTTACGGGCTATTACATTAACTTAGAAGCTTCTTCTGTGTTGTACTATGGTGCCTTAAGTGTCTATGCATACTGCACCCAGCGACATAGCTTTGCAGGCGACAGATAAAACCGTTTCAGTGTGAAGAGCGGGCAATGTGACGATCTCGCTATAAGTCGATTCGATAACAAATGACGAACACGGACGGATATCTGAGGTTTTTACTACATATGAACACTTTTCACATTGTCCCGTGCAATGCGGCTGCTAGTCGTCCTTTCATGCAAAATCTTAAGGCCCTAGCTCATGCCCAAGGCACCAAATCCGGCCAAAAAGTCAATAATCGAAAACTAAAACTTGAATTGTACTACTTCTTACTACATATTACATCAACTTAGAAGCTTCTACTATGGTGCTTTTAGTGTCTCCGCATACCGCACCCAGCGACATAGATTGCAGTGGGTAAATGTAACCGTTTCAGAGGGAAGAGCGGCCACTGTGACGATCTGGCTTTAAGTCGATTCGATAACAATTGACGAACACGGACGGATTTGTCAGGTTTTACTACATATGAACACTTTTCACATTCTCCCGTGCAACGCGGCTGCTAGTCATCCTTTCATGCAAAATCGTAGAGTCGTAGCTCATGTCCAAGGCACCAAAGCCGGCTAAAAAGTCAGTAATCGACAACTAAAACTTGCATTGTATGACTTCTTACTGGCTATTACATCAACGTAGAAGCTTCATCTGTGTTCTACTATGGTGCATTTAGTGTCTCCGCATTCCGCAACACGAGACATATCTTTGCAGACGATAAATGTAACCGTTTCAGAGAGAAGACCGGGCTAATGTGACGATCTGGATGTAAGTCGATTCGATAACAAATGACGAAAACGGACGGATTTCTCAGGTTTTTACTACATATGAACACTTTTCACATTGTCCCTTGCAACATGGCTGCTAGTCCTCCTTTCATGCAAAATCTTAAGGTCCTAGCTCATGTGAAAGGCACCAAAGCCGGCTAAAAAGTCAATAATCGATAACTAAATCTTGAATTGTACTACTTCTTAATGGCTATTACATCAACTTAGAAGCTTTATCTGTGTTCTACTATGGTGCTTTTAGTGTCTCCGTATACCGCAGCACGCGACATAGCTTTGCAGACGATAAATGTAACCGTTTATGAGAGAAGTGCGGCTAATTTGACGATATGGCTTTAATTCGATACGATAACAAATGACGAAAACGGACAAATTTTTCAGTTTTTTGCTACATATGAACACTTTTCACATTCTCCCCTGTAACGCGGCCACTAGGCTTCCCTTCATGCAAAATCTTAACTTCCTAGCTCATGTCGAAGCACCAATGAATGGTAAAAAGTCAATAATCGATAACAAAAACTTGAATAGTACTACTTCTTACTGCCTATTACATCAACTTAGAAGGTTCATCTGTGTTTTACTCTGATGCTTTTAGTGTCTCCGGATAACGTAGCACGCGACATAGCTTTGCAGACGATAAATGTAATCCTTTCAGAGAGAAGAGCGGCCAATGTGTCGATCTGGATTTAAGTCGAATCAATAACAAAAGACGAAAACGGACGGATTTCTCAGATTCTTACTACATATGAACACTTTTCACATTCTCCCGTGCTACGCGGCTTCTAGTCCTCCTTTCATGCAAAATCGTAAGTTGCTAGCTGATGTCCAAGGCACCAACGAAGTGTAAAAAGACAATAATCGATACCTAAAACTTGAATTGTACTACTTCGTACTGGGTATTACATCAACTTTGAAGCTTCACCTGTGTTCTACTATGGTGCTTTTAGTGTCTCCGGATACCACAGCAGGCGACATAGCTTTGCAGATTATAAATGTAACCGTTTCCGAGAGAAGGGCGGCCAATGTGGCGATCTGGATTTAAGTCGATACGACATTATCAGGTTTTTATTACATATGAACGCTTTTCACATTCTCCCATGCAACGTGACTGCTAATCTTACTTTCATGAAAAATCTTAAGGTCCTAGCTCATGTTCGAGGCACCAAAGCCGGCTAAAAAGTCAATAATCAATAACTAAAATTTGAAATGTTCTACTTCTTACTTGCTATTACGTCAACTTATAAGTTTCATCTGTGTTCTACTATGGTGCTATTAGTATCTCCGGATACCGAAACACGAGACATTGCTTTGCAGACGATAAATGTAACCGTTTCAGAGAGAAGAGCCCCCAATGTATCGATCTCGCTTTAAGTCGATTCGATAACAAATAACGAAACCGGACGGATTTCTCAGGTTTTTACTACATATGAACACTTCACATTCGCTCGTGCAACGCGGCTGCTAGTCCTCCTTTCATACAAAATCTTAAGGTCCTAGCTCATGTCAATTGCACCAAAGCCGGCTAAAAAGTAATAATCGATAACGAAAACTTGAAATGTACTACTTCTTACTGGCTATTACATCAACTTATAGGCTTCATCTGTGTACTACTATTATGGTTTTAGTGTCTCCGCATACCGCAGCACGCGTCATAGCTTTGCAGAAGACAAATGTAACCGTTTCAGAGAGAAGAGCGGCCAATGTGTCGATCTGGATTTAAGTCGATTCGATAACAAATGACGAAAACGGACGGATTTCTCAGGTTTTTACTACATATGACACTTTTCACATTCGCCCGTGCAGCGCGTCTGCTAGTCCTCCTTTCATGCAAAATCGTATAGTCCTACCTCATGTGAAAGGCAACAAAGCCGGCTAAAAAGTCAATAATCGATAACTAAATCTTGAATTGTACTACTTCTTACTGGCTATTACATCAACTTAGAAGCTTTATCTGTGTTCTACTATGGTGCTTTTAGTGTCTCCGTATACCGCAGCATGCGACATAGCTTTGCAGACGATAAATGTAACCGTCTATGAGATAAGTGCGGCTAATTTGACGATATGGCTTTAATTCGATACGATAACAAATGACGAAAACGGACAAATTTTTCAGTTTTTTGCTACATATGAACACTTTTCACATTCTCCCCTGTAACGCGGCCACTAGGCTTTATTCATGCAAAATCTTAACTTCCTAGCTCATGTCGAAGCACCAATGAATGGTAAAAAGTCAATAATCGATAACAAAAACTTGAATAGTACTACTTCTTACTGCCTATTACATCAACTTAGAAGGTTCATCTGTGTTTTACTCTGATGCTTTTAGTGTCTCCGGATAACGTAGCACGCGACATAGCTTTGCAGACGATAAATGTAATCCTTTCAGAGAGAAGAGCGGCCAATGTGTCGATCTGGATTTAAGTCGAATCAATAACAAAAGACGAAAACGGACGGATTTCTCAGATTCTTACTACATATGAACACTTTTCACATTCTCCCCTGTAACGCGGCCACTAGACTTCCCTTCATGCAAAATCTTGAGGTCCTAGCTCATGTCCAAGCACCAAAGAAGGGTAAAAAGTCAATAATCGGTAACAAAATCTTGAATTGTACTACTTCTTACTGGCTATTACATCAACTTAGAGGCTTCGTCTGTGCTCTGCAATGCTGCTTTTAGTGTCTCCGTATACCGCAGCACGCGACAGAGCTTTGCAGACGATAAATGCAACCGTTTATGAGAGAAGAGCGGCTAATATGACGATATGGCTTTAATTCGTAACATTAACAAATGACGAAAACGGGCAATTTTTCAGGTTTTTACTACATATGAAAACTTTTCACATTCCCCTGTGCAACGCGGTTGCTAGTCCTGAATTTCATGCAAAATCTTAAGGTCCTATTTCATGTCAAAGGCACCAAAGCCGGCTAAAAATTCAATAATCTATAACTAAAACTTGAATTGTACTACCTCTTACTGGCTATTACATTAACTTAGAAGGTTCATCTGTATTGTATTATGGTGCTTTTACTGTCTCCGCATACCGCAGCACGCGACATAGCTTTGCAGACGATAAGTACAACCGTTTCAGAGAGAAGAGTGACCAATGTGACGATCTGGCTTTAAGTCGATTCGATAACAAATGACGAAAACGGACGGATTTCTCAGGGTTTTACTACATATGAACACTTTTCACATTCTCCCGTGCAACGCGGCTGCTATTCCTCCTTTCATGCAAAATCTGAAAGTCCTAGGTCATGTCCAAGGCAACAAAGAAGGCTAAAAATTCAATAATCGATAATTAAAACTTGAAGTGTACTACATTTTACTGGCTATTACATAGCCGACTAAAAAGTCAAAGATCGATAACTAAAACTTGAATTGTACTACTTCTTACTGGCTATTACATCGACTTAGAAGCTTCTTCTGTGTTCTACTATGGTGCTTTTAGTGTCTCCGCATACCGCAGGACGCGCCATAGCTTTGCAGACGATAAATGTAACCGTTTCAGAGATATGAGCGGCCAATGAGACGATCTGACATTAAGTCGATTCGATAACAAATGACGAAAACGGACGGATTTCTCAGGTTTTTACTACACATGAACACTTTTCACATTCTCCCGTGCAACGCAGCTGCTAGTCCTCCTTTGATGCAAAGTCTTAAGGTCCTAGCTCATGTCCAAGACCCCAATGCCAGCTAAGAAGTCAATAATCGATATCTAAAACGTTATTGTACTACTTTTTACTGGCTATTACATCAACTTAGAAGTTTCATCATTGTTCTACTATGGTGCTGTTAGTGTCTCCGCATACCGCAGCACGCGACATAGCTTTGCAGACTATAAATGTAACCGTTTCAGAGATATGAGCGGCCAATGAGACGATCTGACATTAAGTCGATTCGATAACAAATGACGAAAACGGACGGATTTCTCAGGTTTTTACTACACATGAACACTTTTCACATTCTCCCGTGCAACGCAGCTGCTAGTTCTCTATTGATGCAAAATCTTAAGGTCCTAGCTCATGTCCACGACCCCAAAGCCAGCTAAAAAGTCAATAATCGGTATCTATAACGTTATTGTACTACTTCTTACTGGCTATTACATCAACTTAGAAGTTTCATCTGTTTTCTACTATGGTGCTATTAGTGTCTCCGCATACCGCAGTACGCGACATAGCTTTGCTGACGATAAATGTAACCGTTTCAGAGAGAAGAGCGACCAATGTGACGATCTGGTTTTAAGTCGATTTGATAAGAAATGACGAAAACGGACGGATGTCTCAGGTTTTTACTACTTATGAACACTTTTCACATTCTCCCGTGCAACGCAGCTGCTAGTTCTCTTTTGATGCAAAATCTTAAGGTCCTAGCTCATGTCCAATACCCCAAAGCCAGCTAAAAAGTCAATAATCGGTATCTATAACGTTATTGTACTACTTCTTACTGGCAATTACATCAACTTAGAAGTTTCATCTGTTTTCTACTATGGTGCTGTTAGTGTCTCCGCGTACCGCAGCAAGTGACATAGCTTTACAGACGATAAATGTAACCGTTTCAGAGAGAAGAGTGACCAATGAGACGATCTGGCTTTAAGTCGATTTGATGAGAAATGACGAAAACGGACGGATTTCTCAGGTTTTTACTACATATGAACACTTTTCACATTCTCCCGTGCAACGCAGCTGCTAGTTCTTTTTTGATGCAATATCTTAAGGTCCTAGGTCATGTCCAAGACCCCAAAGCCAAATAAAAAGTCAATAATCGATATATAAAACGTTATTGTACTACTTTTTACTGGCTATCACATCAACTTAGAAGTTTCATCTGTGTTCTACTATGGTACTGTTAGTGTCTCCGCATACCGCAGCACGCGACATAGCTTAGCAGACGATAAATGTAACCGTTTCAGAGAGAAGAGCGGCCAATGTGACGTTCTGCCTTGAAGTCGATTTGATAAGAAATGACGAAAACGGACGGATTTCTCAGGTTTTTACTACATATGAACACTTTTCACATTCTCCCGTGCAACGCAGCTGCTAGTCCTCCTTTGATGCAATGTCTTAAGGTCCTAGCTCATGTCCAAGACCACAAAGCCAGCTAAAAAGTCAATAATCGATATCTAAAACGTTATTGTACTACTTCTTACTGGCAATTACATCAACTTAGAAGTTTCATCTGTGTTCTACTATGGTGCTGTTAGTGTCTCCGCATACCGCAGAACGCGACATAGCTTTTCAGATGATAAATGTAACAGTTTCAGAGAGAAGAGAGACCAATGTGGCGATCTGGCTTTAAGTCGATTTGATAAGAAATGACGAAAACTGAAGGATTTCTCAGATTTTTACTACATATGAACACTTTTCACATTCTCCCGTGCAACGCAGCTGCTAGTCCTCCTTTGATGAAAGGTCTTAAGGTCCTAGCTCATGTTCAATACCCCAATGCCAGCTAAAAAGTCAATAATCGATATCTAAAACGTTATTGTACTACTTCTTACTGGCTATTACATCAACTTAGAAGTTTCATCAGTGTTCTACTATGGTGCTGTTAGTGTCTCCGCATGCCGCAGCACGCGACATAGCTTTGCAGACGATAAATGTAACCGTTTCAGAGAGAAGAGCGACCAATGTGACGATCTGGCTTTAAGTCGATTTGATAAGAAATGACGAAACGGACGGATTTCTCATGTTTTTACTACATATGAACACTTTTCACATTCTCCCGTGCAACGCAGCTGCTAGTTCTCCATTGATGCAAAATCTTAAGGTACTAGCTCAAGTCCAAGGCCCCAAAGCCAGCTAAAAAGTCAATAAACGAAATCTAAAACGTTATTGCACTACTTCTTACTGGCAATTACTACAACTTAGAAGCTTCTTCTGTGTTCTACTATGGTGCTGTTAGTGTCTCGGCATACCGCAGCACGCGACATAGCTTTGTAGGCGATAAATGTTACCGTTTCAGAGAGAAGAGCGGCCAATGTGACGTTCTGGCTTTAAGTCGATTTGATAAGAAATGACGAAAACGGACGGATTTCTCAGGTTTTTACTACACATGAACACTTTTCACATACTCCCGTGCAACGCAGCTGCTAAACCTCCTTTAATGCAATGTCTTAAGGTCCTAGCTCATGTCCAAGACCCCAAAGCCAGCTAAAAAGTCAATAATCGATATCTAAAACGTTATTGTACTACTTCTTACTGGTTATTACAACAACTTAGAAGTTTCGTCAGTGTTCTACTATGGTGCTGTTACTGTCTCCGCATACCGCAGCACGCGACATAGCTTTGCAGACGATAAATGTAACCGTTTCAGAGAGAAGAGCGACCAATGTGACGATCTGGCTTTAAGTCGATTTCATAAGAAATGACGAAAACGGACGGATTTCTCAGGTTTTTACTACATATGAACACTTTTCACATTCTCCCGTGCAACGCAGCTGCTAGTCCTCCTTTGATGAAAGGTCTTAAGGTCCTAGCTCATGTTCAAGACCCCAATGCCAGCTAAAAAGTCAATAATCGATATCTAAAGCGTTATTGTACTACTTCTTACTGGCTATTACATCAACTTAGAAATTTCATCAGTGTTCTACTATGGTGCTGTTAGTGTCTCCGCATGCCGCAGCACGCGACATAGCTTTGCAGACGATAAATGTAACCGTTTCAGAGAGAAGAGCGACCAATGTGACGATCTGTCTTTAAGTCGATTTGATAAGAAATGACGAAAACGGACGGATTTCTCATGTTTTTACTACATATGAACACTTTTCACATTCTCCCGTGCAACGCAGCTGCTAGTTCTCCATTGATGCAAAATCTTAAGGTACTAGCTCAAGTCCAAGGCCCCAAAGCCAGCTAAAAAGTCAATAATCGAAATCTAAAACGTTATTGTACTACTTCTTACTGGCTATTACATCAACTTAGAAGTTTCATCAGTGTTCTACTATGGTGCTGTTTGTCTCTCCGCATACCGCAGCACGCAACATAGCTTTGCAGACGATAAATGTAACAAATGTAACCGTTTCAGAGAGAAGTGCGACCAATGTGACCATCTGGCTTTAAGTCGATTTGATAAGAAATGACGAAAACGGACGGATTTCTCAGGTTTTTACTATACATGAACACTTTTCACATTCTCCCGTGCAACGCAGCTGCTAGTCTTCCTTTGATGCAATGTCTTAAGGTCCTAGCTCATGTCCAAGACCCCAAAGCCAGCTAAAAAGTCAATAATCGATATCTAAAACGTCATTGTACTACTTCTTACTGGGTATTACATCAACTTAGAAGTTTCATCAGTGTTCTACTATGGTGCTGTTAGTGTCTCCGCATACCGCAGCACGCGACATAGCTTTGCAGACGATAAATGTAACCGTTTCAGAGAGAAGAGCGACCAATGTGACCATCTGGCTTTAAGTCGATTTGATAAGAAATGACGTAAACGGACGGATTTCTCAGGATTTTACTACATATGAACACTTTTCACATTCTCCCCTGCAACGCAGCTGCTAGTTCTCTTTTGATGCAAATTCTTAAGGTCCGCGCTCATGTCCAAGACCCCAAAGCCAGCTAAAAAGTCAATAATCGGTATCGATAACGTTATTGTACTACTTCTTACTGGCTATTACATCAACTTAGAAGTTTCATCTGTTTTCTACTATGGTGCTGTTAGTGTCTCCGCATACCGCAGCACGCGACATAGCTTTGCAGACGATAAATGTAACCGTTTCAGAGAGAAGAGCGACCAATGTGACGATCTGGCTTTAAGTCGATTTATTAAGAAAAATGACGAAAACGGACGGATGTCTCAGGTTTTTACTACATATGAACACTTTTCACATTCTCCCGTGCAACGCAGCTGCTAGTTCTCTTTTGATGCAAAATCATAAGGTCCTAGCTCATGTCCAATACCCCAAAGCCAGCTGAAAAGTCAATAATCGGTATCTATAACTTTATTGTACTACTTCTTACTGGCAATTACATCAACTTAGAAGTGTCATCTGTTTTCTACTATGGTGCTGTTAGTGTCTCCGCATACCGCAGCACGCGACATAGCTTTGCAGACGATAAATGTAACCGTTTCAGAGAGAAGAGCGACCAATGTGACGATCTGGCTTTAAGTCGATTTGATAAGAAATGACGAAAACGAACGGATTTCTCAGGTTTTTACTACATATGAACTTTTTTCACATTCTCCCGTGCAACGCAGCTGCTAGTCCTCCTTTGATGAAAGGTCTTAAGGTCCTAGCTCATGTTCAAGACCCCAATGCCAGCTAAAAAGTCAATTATCGATGTCTAAAACGTTATTGTACTACTTCTTACTGGCTATTACTTCAACTTAGAAGTTTCACCAGTGTTCTACTATGGTGCTGTTAGTGTCTCCGCATGCCGCAGCACGCGACATAGCTTTGCAGACGATAAATGTAACCGTTTCAGAGAGAAGAGCGACCAATGTGACGATCTGGCTTTAAGTCGATTTGATAAGAAATGACGAAAACGGACGGATTTCTCATGTTTTTACTACATATGAACACTTTTCACATTCTCCCGTGCAACGGAGCATCTAGTCCTCCTTTGATGCAAAATTTTAAGGTCCTAGCTCATGTCCAAGGCCCCAATGCCAGCTAAAAAGTCAATAATCGATATCTAAAACGTTATTGTACTACTTCTTACTGGCAATTACATCAACTTAGAAGCTTCTTCTGTTTTACTATGGTGCTGTTAGTGTCTCGGCATACCGCGGCACGCGACATAGCTTTGCAGGCGATAAATGGTACCGTTTCACAGAGAAGGGCGGCCAATGTAACGTTCTGGCTTTAATTTGATTTGATAAGAAATGACGAAAACGAACGGATTTCTCAGGTTTTTACTACATATGAACACTTTTCACATTCTCCCGTGCTACGCAGCTGCTAGTCCTCCTTTGATGCAAAATCTTAAGGCCCTAGCTCATGTCCAAGGCACCAAAGCCAGCTAAAAAGTCAATAATCGATATCTAAAACGTTGTTGTACTATTTCTTACTGGCAATTACATCAACTTAAAAGCTTCTTCCGTGTTCTACTATGGTGTTGTTAGTGTCTCGGCATACCGCAGCACGCGACATAGCTTTGCAAGCGATAAATGTTACCATTACAGATAGAAGAGCGGCCAATGTGACGATCTGGCTTTAAGTCGATTTGATAAGAAATGACGAAAACGAACGGATTTCTCAAGTTTATTACTACATATGAACACTTTTCACATTCTCCCGTGCAACGCAGCTGCTAGTCCTCCTTTGATGCAAAATCTTAAGGCCGTAGCTAATGTTCAAGGCCCCAAAGCCAGCTAAAAAGTCAATAATCGATATCTAAAACGTTATTGTACTACTTCTTACTGGCAGTGTTATCAACTTAGAAGCTTCTTCTGTGTTCTAATATGGTGCTGATAGTGTCTCGGCATACCGTAGCACGCGACATAGCTTAGCAGGAGATAAATGGTACCGTTTCAGAGAGAAGAGCGGCCAATGTAACGTTCTGGCTTTAAGTCGATTTGATAAGAAATGAAGAAAACGGACGGATTTCTCAGGTTTTTACTACACATGAACACTTTTCACATTCTCCCGTGCAACGGTGCATCTAGTTCTCCTTTGATGCAAAATCTTAAGGTCCTAGCTCATGTCCAAGGCCATAAACCCAGCTAAAAATTCAATAATCGGTATCTAAAACGTTATTGCACTACTTCTTACTGGCTATTACATCAACTTAGGAGTTTCATCTGTTTTCTACTATGGTGCTGTTAGTGTCTCCGCATACCGCAGCACGCGACATAGCTTTGCAGACGATAAATGTAACCGTTTCAGAGAGAAGAGCGACCAAAGTGACGATCTGGCTTTAAGTCGATTTGATAAGAAATGACGAAAACGAACGGATTTCTCAGGTTTTTACTACATATGAACACTTTTCACATTCTCCCGTGCAACGCAGCCGCTAGTCCTCCTTTGATGCAAAATCTTAATGCCGTAGCTCATGTTCAAGGCCCCAAAGCCAGCTAAAAAGTCAATAATCGATATCTAAAACGTTATCGTGCTACCTCTTACTGGCTATTACATCAACTTAGAAGCTTTATCTGTATTCTACTATGGTGCCTATATTGTCTCCGCATACCACAGCACGCGACATAGCTTTGCAGACGATAAATGTAACCGTTACAGAGAGAATAGCGGCCAATGTAACGGTCTGGCTTTAAGTCGATTCGATAACAAATGACGAAAACGGACGGATATCTCAGGTTTTTACTATATATGAACACTTTTCACATTCTCCCGTGCAACGCAGCTGCTAGTCCTCCTTAGATGCAAAATCTGAAGGTCCTACCCCATGTCTAAGGCACCAAAGCCAGCTAAAAAGTCAATAATCGATATCTAAAACGTTATTGTACTACTTCTTACTGGCAATTACATCAAATTAGAAGCTTCTTCTGTGTTCTACTATGGTGCTGTTAGTGTCTCGGCATACCGCAGCACGCGACATAGCTTTGCAAGTGATAAATGTTACCGTTGCAGATAGAAGAGCGGCCAATGTAACGATCTGGCTTTAAGTCGATTTGATAAGAAATGACGAAAACGAACGGATTTCTCAGGTTTTTACTACATATGAACACTTTTCATATTCTCCCGTGCTACGCAGCTGCTAGTCCTCCTTTGATGCAAAGTCTTAAGGTCCTAGCTCATGTCCAAGACCCCAAAGCCTGCTAAAAAGTCAGTAATCGAGATCTAAAACGTTATTGTACTACTTCTTACTGGCTATTACATCAACTTAGAAGTTTCATCTATGTTCTACTATGGTGCTGTTAGAGTATCCGCATACCGCAGCACGCGACATAGCTTTGCAGATGATAAATGTAACAGTTTCAGAGAGAAGAGCGACCAATGTGACGATGTTGCTTTAAGTCGATTTGGTAATAAATGACGAAAACGGACGGATTTCTCAGGTCATTACTACATATGAACACTTTTCACATTCTCCCGTTCAACGCAGCTGATAGTTCTCCTTTGATGCAAAATCTTAAGGTCCTAGCTCATGTCCAAGGCCCCAAAGCCAGCTAAAAAGTCAATAATCGGTATCTAAAACGTTATTGTACTACTTCTTACTGGCTATTACATCAACTTAGAAGTTTCATCTCTTTTCTACTATGGTGCTGTTAGTGTCTCCGCATACCGCAACACGCGACATAGCTTTGCAGACGATAAATGTAACCGTTTCAGAGAGAAGAGTGACCAATGTAAAGTTCTGGCTTTAAGTCGATTTGATAAGAAATGACGAAAACGGACGGATTTCTCAGGTTTGTACTACATGTGAACACTTTTCACATTCTCCCGTGCAACGCAGTTGCTTGTCCTCCTTTGATGCAAGATCTTAAGGCCCTAGCTCATGTCCAAGGCCCCAAAGCCAGCTAAAAAGTCAATAATCGATATCTAAAACGTTATCGTGCTACTTCTTACTGGCTATTACATCAACTTAGAAGCTTCTTCTGTATTCTACAATGGTGCCTATATTGTCTCCGCATACCACAGCACGCGACATAGCTTTGGAGACGATAAATGTAACCGTTACAGAGTGAATAGCGGCCAATGTAACGTTCTTGCTTTAAGTCGATTTGATAACAGATGAGGAAAACGGACGGATTTGTCAGGTTTTTACTACTTATCAACACTTTTCATATTCTCGCCTGTGCAACGCAGCTGCTAGTCCTCCATTCATGCGCAAATCTTAATGTCACAGCTTATGTCCAAGGCACGAAAGACGGCTAAATATTCAATAATCGATAACTAAAACTTGAATTGTACTACTTCTTACTGGCTATTACATCAACTTAGAAGCATCTTCTGTGTTCTACTATGGTGCTTTTTGTATCTCTGCATACCGCAGCACTCGACATAGCTTTGCAGAGGATAAATGTAACCGTTTCAGAGAGAAGAGCGGCCAGTGTGACGATCTGGCTTTAAGTCGATTCGATAACAAATGACAAAAACGGACGGATATCTCAGGTTGTTACTACATATGAACACTTTTCACATTCTCCCGTGCAACGTGTCTGCTAGACTTCCCTTCAAGCAAAATCTTAAGGTCCTAGCTCATGTCCAAGGCACCAAAGAAGGGTAAAAGGTCAATATTCGATAACTAAAACTTGAATTGTAGTGTTTCTTACTGGCTATTACTTCAACTTAGAAGCTTCTTCTGTGATCTGCTATGGTGCTTTTAGTGTCTAGCCCATACCGCAGCACACGACACAGCTTTGCAGACGATAAATGAAACCGTTTCAGAGAGAGGAGTGGCCAATGTAACGATCTGGCTTTAAATCGATTTGATAATAAATGACGAAAATGGCAGATGTCTCAGGTTTTTAGCACATATGAACACTTTTCAAATCACCCGTGCAAAGCGGTTGCTAGTCTTTCATCATGCAAAAACTTAAGGTCCTAGCACAAGTCCAAGGCGCCAAACCCGTCTAAAAAGTCAATAATCGATTACTAACACGTGAATTGTACTACTTCTTACTGGCTATTACTTCAACTTAGAAACTTCTTCTGTGTTCTACTATGGTGCTTTTAGTGTCTCCGCAAGCCGCAGCACGCGACATAGCTATGCAGACGATAAATGTAACCGTTTCAGAGAGAAGAGCGGGCAGTGTGACGAACTGGCTTTAATTCGATTCGATAAGAAAAAACGAAAACGGCCCGATTTCTCAGGTTTTTACTACATATAAACACTTTTCACATTCTCCCGTGCAACGTGGCTGCCAGACTTCCCATCAAGCAAGCACCAAAGAAAGGTAAAAGGTAAATAATCAAGAACTAAAACTTGAATTGTACTGTTTCTTACTCGCTATTACGTCAACTTAGAAGCTTCTTCTGTGTTCTACTATGGTGCTTTACGTGTCGAGCCCATACCGCAGCACACGACATAGCTTTGCAGACGATAAATGAAACCGTTTCAGAGAGAAGAGCGGCCAATGTGACGAACTGGCTTTAAGTCGAATGGTTAACAAATGACGAAAACGGACGGATTTCTCAGGTTTTTACTATATATATGAACACTTTTTACATACTCCCGTGCAAAGTGGCTGCTAGACATCCCTTTATGCAAAATCTTTAGGTCCTAGCTAATGTCCAAATCACCAAAGAAGGGTAAAAGGTCAATAATCGATAACTATAACTTGAATTGTACTATTTCTAACTTGCTATTACATCAACTTTGAAGCTTCTTCTGTGTTCTGCTATGATGCTTTTAGTGTCTCGCGCATACCGCAACACGCGACATAGCTTTGCACACTATAAATATAACCGTTTCAGAGAGAAGAGCGGCCAATGTGACGATCTGGCTTTAAGTCGATACGATACCAAATGACGAAAACGGACAGATTTCGCAGGTTTTTACTACTTATGATCACTTTTCAAATTACCCGTGCAAAGCGGCTGCTAGTCCTTCATCATGCAAAAACTTAAGGTCCTAGTTCAAATCCAAGGCGCCAAAGCCGTCTAAAAAGTCAATAATCGATAACTAAAATGTGAATTGTACTACATCTTACTGGCTATTACATCAACTTAGAAGCTACTTCTGTGTTCTACTATGGTGCTTTTAGTGTCTCCGTATACTGCAGCAAGCGACATACCTTTGCAGACAATAAATTTAATGGTTTCAGAGAGAAGAGCGGCCAATGTAACAATCTGGCTTCAAGTCGATTTGATAACAAATGACGAAACCGGACCGATATCTCAGGTTTTTACTCCATAAGAACACTTTTCACATTCTTCCTTGCAACGCGGCTGCTAGTCCTCCTTTCATGCAAAATTTTAAGGTCCTAGCTCATGCCCAAGGCACCAAAGCCGGCTAAAAAGTCAATAATCGATAACTAAAACTTGAATTATACTTCTTCTTACTGGCTTCTACATCAGCTTAGAAACTTCACGTGTGTTCTACTATGGTGCTTTTAGTGTCTCCGCATACCTCAGCACGCGACATAGCTTTGCAGACTATAAATAAAACCGTTTCAGAGAGAAGAGCGGCCAATGTGACGATCTGGCTTTAAGTCGATTCGATAACAAATGACGAAAACGGACGGATTTCTCATGTTTTTAGTACATATGAACACTTTTCACAATCTCAATAGCAACGCGGCACGCAGCACGCGACATGGCTTTGCAAGCGATAAATGAAACCGTTTCAGAGAGAAGAGCGGCCAATGTAACGATCTGGCTTTAAGTCGATATGATAACAAATGACGAAAACGGACGGATATCGGAGGTTTTTACTACGTATGAACACTTTTCACATTCTCGCGTGCAACGCAGCTGCTAGTCCTCCATTTATGCAAAATCGTAAGGTCCTTGCTCGTGTCCAAGGTACCAAAGAAGGCTAAAATGACAGTAATCGACAACTGAAACTTGAATTGTACTGCTTCTTACTGGCTATTACATAAACTTAGAAACTTCTTCTGTGCTCTATTTTGGTGCTTTTAGTGTCTCCGTATACCGCAGCACGCGACATAGCTTTGCACACGATAAATGTAACCGTTTCAGAGAGAAGAGCTGCCAATATTCGATCTGGCATTAAGTCGATTCGATTGCAAATGACGAAAACGGGCGAATTTCTCAGGTTTTTGCTAGATGTGAACACTTTCCACATTCTCCTGTGCGATGTGGCTGATAGACCTTCCTTCATGCAAAATCATAAGATTCTAGCGCATGTACAAGGCACCAATGCCGGCTAAAAAGTCATTAATCAATAACTAAATCTTGAATTTGACTGCTTCTTACTGGTTATTACGTCAACTTAGAAACTTCTTCTGTGTTCTACTATCGTGGCTTTAGTGTCTCCGCATTCCGCAGCACGCGACATAGCCTTGCACACGATGAATGTAACCGTTTTAGAGAGAAGACCGGCCAATGTGACGATCTGGCTTCAAGTCGATACGATAAAAAATGACGAAAACGGGCGGATTTCTTAGGTTTTTAGTACATATGAAAACTTTTCACATTCTCTCGTGTAACGTGGCACATCAGACCTTGATTAATGCCAAATTTTACGGTAGTCGGTCATTTCACTGGCACCAAAGCCGGCTAATAAATCAATAATCGATAACTAAAACCTGAATTGTACTGTTTCCTAAGGGCTAATTACATCAACCTAGAAGCGTCTTCTGTGTTCTACTGTGTTGTTTTTAGTGTTTCCGCATTCCTTAGCACGCAACATAGGTTTGCAGACGATAAATGTAACCGTTTCAGAGAGAAGAGCGGCCAATGTAACAATCTGGCTTTAAGTCGATTTGATAACAAATGACGAAAACGGACGGATATCTCAGGTTTTAACTACATAAGAACACTTTTCACATTCTCCCGTGCAACGCGGCTGCTAGTCCTCCTTTCATGCAAAATCTTAAGGTCCTAGCTCGTGTCCAAGGCACCAAAGCCGGCTAAAAAGTGAATAATCGATAACAAAAACTTGAATTGTACTACGTGTTACTGGCTACTACATCAACTTGGAAGTTTCCTATGTGTTCTAGTATAGTGCTTTTAGTGTCTCCGCATACCGCAGCACGTGACACTGCTTTGTAGACGATAAACGTAACCGTTTCAGAGAGAAGAGCGGCCAATGTAACGATCTGGCTTAAAGTCGATTTGATAAAAAATGACGAAAACGGACTGATATCTCAGGTTTTTACTACATAAGAAGACTTTTCACATTATCCCGTGCAACGCTTCTGCTAGTCCTCCTTTCATGCAAAATCTTAAGGTCCAAGCTCATGTCCAAGGCACCAAAGCCGGCTAAAAAGTCAGTAATCGAAAGCTAATACTTGAATTGTACTGCTTCTTACTGGGTATTACATGAACTTAGAAGCTTCTTCTGTGTTCTACTATGGTGTATTTAGTGTCTCCGCATACCGCAGCACGCGACATAGCTTTGCACACGATAAATGTAACCGTTTCAGAAGAAAGAGCGGAAAATGTGACGATCTGGCATTAAGTCGATTCGATAGCAAATGACGATAACGGGCGGATTTCTCAGGTTTTTACTAGATGTGAACACTTTTCACGTTCTCCCGTGCAACGTGGCTGCTAGATCTCCGTTCTTACTAAAACGTAAGGTCCTAGCTCATGTCCAATGCATTAAAGCCATCTAAAAAGTCAATACTCGGTAACTAATACTTGAATTGTACAGCTGCTTACTGGCTATTAGATCAACTTAGAAGCTTCTTCTCTGTTCTACTATGGTGCTTTTAGTGTCTCCGACTACCGCAGCAAGCGACATAGCATGGCACACGATAAATGTAACCGTTTCAGAAAGAAGAGCGGAAAATGTGACGATCTGGCATTAATTCGATTCGATAGCAAATGACGATAACGGGCGGATTTCTCAGGTTTTTACTAGATGTGAACACTTTTCACATTCTCCCGTGCGATATGGCTCATAGACCTCCTTTCATACTAAATCGTAAGGTCCTAGCTCATGTCGAATGCACTCAAGCCTTCTAAAAATTCACTAATCGATAACTAATACTTCAATTGTACAGTTGCTTACTGGCTATTACATCAACTTAGAAGCTTCTTCTGTGTTCTACTATGGTGCTTTTAGTGTCTCCGCATACCGCAGCACGCGACATAAGTTTGCACACGATAAATGTAACCGTTTCAGAGGGAAAACGGCCAATGTGGCGATCTGGCATTACGTCGATTCGAAAGCAGATGACGAAAACGGGCGGATTTCTTACGTTTTTACTGCACATAAAAACTTCTCACTTTCTCCCGTGCAACGTGGCTGCCAGACCTCCCTTCATGCCAAATCTTAAGGTCCTAGCTCATGTCCAAGGCACCAAAGCCGGCTAAAAATTCAATAATCGATAACTAAAACTTGAATTGTACTGCTTCTTACTGGCTATTACACCAAATTAAAAGCTTCTTCTGTGTTTTACTATGGTGCTTTTAGTGTCTCCGCAAACCGCAGCACGCTACATAGCTATGCAAACAATAGATGTAACCGTTTCAGAGAGGAAACGGCCAATGTGACGATCTGGCATTACGTGGATTCGAAAGCAGATGTGAAAACGGGCGGATTTCCTTGGTTTTTAGTACATATGAACACTTTTCACATTCTCTCGTGTAACGTGGCTGCCAGACCTTGTTTAATGCCAAATCTTAAGGTAGTCGGTTATTTCACTGGCACCAAAGCCGGCTAATAAATCATCTACATCTACATCTACATGACTACTCTGCAATTCACATTTAAGTGCTTTTCAGAGGGTTCATCGAACCACAATCATACTATCTCCTACTGTTCCACTCCCGAACAGCGAGCGGGAAAAACGAACAGCTAAACCTTTCTGTTCGAGCTCTGATTTCTCTTATTTTATTTTGATAATCATTCCTACCTATGTAGGTTGGGCTCAACAAAATATTTTCGCATTCGCATGACGAAAAACGTCTATGCTGTAATGACTTCCATCCCAACTCGTGTATCATATCTGCCACCCTCTCTCCCCTATAACGCGATAATACAAAACGAGCTGCCCGTTTTTGCACCCTTTCGATGTCCTCCGTCAATCCCACCTGGTAAGGATCCCACACCGCGCAGCAATATTCTAACAGAGGACGAACGAGTGTAGTGTAAACTGTCTCTTTAGTGGACTTCTTGCATCTTCTAAGTGTCCTGCCAATGAAACGCAACCTTTGGCTGGCCCTCCCGACAATATTATCTATGTGGTCCTTCCAACTGAAGTTGTTCGTAATTTTAACACCCAGGTACTTAGTTGAATTGACAGCCTTGAGAATTGTACTATTTATCGAGTAATCGAATTCCAACGGATTTCTTTTGGAACTCATGTGGATCATCTCACACTTTCCGTTATTTAGCGTCAGCTGCCACCTGACAAACCATACAGCAATCTTTTCTAAATCGCTTTGCAGCTGATACTGGTCTTCGGATGACCTTACTAGACGTTAAATTACAGCATCATCTGCGAACAGTCTAAGAGAACTGCTCAGATTGTCACCCAGGTCATTTATATAGATCAGGAACAGCAGAGGTCCCAGGACGCTTCCCTGGGGAACACCTGATATCACTTTAGTTTTACTCGATGATTTGCCATCTATTACTACGAACTGTGACCTTCCTGACAGGAAATCACGAATCCAGTCGCACAACTGACACGATACCCCATAGCTCCGCAGCTTGATTAGAAGTCGCTTGTGGGGAACGGTGTCAAAAGCTTTCCGGAAATCTAGAAATACGGAATCAACTTGAGATCCCCTGTCGATAGCGGCCATTACTTCGTGCGAATAAAGAGCTAGCTGCGTTGCACAAGAGCGATGTTTTCTGAAGCCATGCTGATTACGTGTCAATAGATCGTTCCCTTCGAGGTGATTCATAATGTTTGAATACAGTATATGCTCCAAAACCCAACTGCAAACCGACGTCAATGATATAGGTCTGTAGTTAAATGGATTACTCCTACTACCCTTCTTGAACACTGGTGCGACCTGCGCAATTTTCCAATCTGTAGGTATAGATCTATCGGTGAGCGAGCGGTTGTATATGAGTGCTAAGTAGGGAGCTATAGTATCAGCGTAATCTGAAAGGAACCTAATCGGTATACAATCTGGACCTGAAGACTTGCCCGTATCAAGCGATTTGAGTTGCTTCGCAACCCCTAAGGTATCTACTTCTAAGAAACTCATGCTAGCAGATGTTCGTGTTTCAAATTCTGGAATATTCCATTCGTCTTCCCTGGTGAAGGAATTTCGGAAAACTGCGTTCAATAACTCCGCTTTAGCAGCACAGTCGTCGATAACAGTACCATCGGCACTGCGCAGCGAAGGTATTGACTGCGTCTTGCCGCTTGTCTACTTTACATACGACCAGAATTTCTTCGGATTTTCTACCAAATTTCGAGACGATGTTTCGTTGTGGAACCTATTAAAGGCATCTCGCATCGAAGTACGTGCCAAATTTCGCGCGTCTGTAAATTTTAGCCCATCTTCGGGATTTCGCGTTCTTCTGAACTTCACATGTTTTTTCCGTTGCCTCTGCAACAGCGTTCGGACTTTTTTTGTGTACCACGGGGGATCCGTTCCATCTCTTACCAATTTATGAGGTATGAATATCTCAATTGCTGTTGCTACTATGTCTTTGAATTTGAGCCACATCTCGTCTACATTCGCATAGTCAGTTCGGAAGGAATGGAAATTGTCTTTTAGGAAGGCTTCTAGTGGCACTTTATCCGCTTTTTTAAATAAAATTATTTTGCGTTTGTTTCTGATGGATTTGGAAGAAATGGTATTGAGCCTAGCTACAATGACCTTGTGATCACTAATCCCTGTATCAGTCATGATGCTCTCTATCAGCTCTGGATTGTTTGTGGTCAAGAGGTCAAGTGTGTTTTCGCAACCATTTACAATTCACGTGGGTTCGTGGACTAACTGCTCGAAATAATTTTCGGAGAATGCATTTAGGACAATCTCGGAAGACGTTTTCTGCCTACCACCGGTTTTGAACAAGTATTTTTGCCAACATACCGAGGGTAGGTTGAAATCCCCACCAACTATAACCGTATGTGTTGGGTATTTATTTGTTACGAGACTCAAACTTTCTCTGAACTGTTCCGCAACTGTATCATCGGAGTCTGGGGGTCGGTAGAAGGAGCTAATTATTAACTTAATTCGGCTTTTAAGTATAACCTCCACCCACACCAATTCACACGGAGTATCTACTTCGACTTCACTACAAGATAAACCACTACTGACAGACACAAACACTCCACCACCAATTCTGCCTAATCTATCTTTCCTGAACACCGTCTGAGACTTCGTAAAAATTTCTGCAGAACTTATTTCAGGCTTTAGCCAGCTTTCTGTACCTATAACGATATCAGCTTCTGTGCTTTCTATTAGCGCTTGAAGCTCAGGGACTTTTCCAGCGCAACTACAACAATTTACAACTATAATTCCGACTGTTCCTTGATCCAAGCACGTCCTGTAATTGCCAAGCACCCTTTGACATTGCAGCCCATCCCGCACTTTCCCGAGGCCTTCTAACCTAAAAAACAGCCCAGTCCACGCCACACAGCCTCCGCTACCCGTGTAGCCGCCAGCTGAGTGTAGTGAACTCCTGACCTATTCAGCGGAACCCGAAACCCCACCAGCCTATGGCGCAAGTCAATGAATCTGCAGCCAAAAAGGTTGCAAAACCGTCTGAGCCTCTGATTCAGACCCTCCATCCGGCTCTGCACCAAAGGTCCGCAGTCGGTTTTCTCAACGATGCTGCAGATGGTCAGCTCTGCCTTCATCTCGTAAGAAAGACCGGCAGCCTTCACCAAATCAGATAGCCGCTGGAATCCAGAGAGAATTTCCTCACATCCAAAGCGACACACGTCATTAGTGCCGACATGTGCCACCACCTGCAGCTGGCTGCACCCTGTGCTCTTCGTGGCATCCGGAAGGACCCTTTCCACATCAGGAATGACTCCTCCCGGAATGCACACGAAGTGCACACTGGATTTCTTCCCCTCCTTAGCCGCCGTATCCCTAAGGGGCCCCATTACGCGCCTAACATTGGAGCTCCCAACTAATCGATAACTAAAACCTGAATTGTACTGTTTCCTACGGGCTAATTACATCAACCTAGAAGCTTCCTCTATGTTCTACTGTGTTGTTTTTAGTGTCTCTGCATTCCTTAGCACGCGACATAAGTTTGCAGACGATAAATGTAACCGTTTCAGAGAGAAAAGCTGCCAATGTAACGCTCTGTCAATACGTCGATTTGATAGCAAATGACGAAAACGGGCTTATTTCTTAGGTTTTTACTACATATGAACACTTTTCACATTCTCTCGTTTAACGTGGCTTTTAGGCCTCTCTTCATGCAAAATCTTAAGGTCGTCGGTAATGTCAAGGCACCAAAGCCGGATAATAAGTCAATAATCGATTACTAAAACTTAAAGTTTACTGCTTCTTACTGGCTGATTACATCAACTTATAAGCTTCTTCTGTGTTTTACTGTGTTGCTATTAGTACCTCCACATAGCGCAGCACACAACATGTTTTCAGACGATGAAGGTAACCACTTCACAGAGAAATTCCAAATTCTGTGTCTGTGTCTACTGCCTGCTCATATTGTTTAAAGCAGGTTGCTCTAAATGCCCAGTGGATCTGATTCCCTTGATACCCACTCTAAACAATCTCGGATTGGGAAAGACCAAGCTCTGCTTATACTTATAGTCTGGGAAGTTGACATATCTTAGACAGTAAAATATGATGGTTAAAGATGTCCACTGAGTATTCCCATATACACTGAAGTTAGCTTTGAACAACAAATTATTAATTGGCCACCTACTCTTGACTCAATAGCTACTAAGATCTTTCACTGGTGAAGGAGGTGACAACGTTGTTACGTCCATTAGAGGCTTCTGTAGTTTGCTGAGAATGATGTGATATAATTGTGCCTTGTGATTTTCTGTGGAGTTCCAGAGTAAGTTCTACACTGGTGCAGGACATCCATTATTGCTGTTCTCATTCGAGGCAATCCTGGATTCTAAATCTCAAGCACCAGAGGATTAGAAACAGCAATGCAACCTCTGTCTTCCTGGCTGTCCACTATTTCAAAGTGCTGTGGTTGACAGTCTCTTCTCATTGTGCAGTGCTTGTAGATTATTGTAAATGGATAAACTGCAATATTTAGAACATCTCATTCTAAACTTTCTAAAGAACGAGACTTTTCTGTCACGACCACTTTTTGTGTGAGGTGATAAATACCAGGAATTTGGTTGTATTTTGAGAACCTAATGGTGACATACATTAGTGTCTGTGTAAATTAATGGAACTGGATTTTTCCTGAGGTCGGCAGTTTTCCGAAGGTCGGCGTTTTCCCACGAGGTCGGCGTTTTACCCCGAGGTCGACGTTTTTCCCTCGAGGTCTGCGTTTTTCCCCGAGGTCGGCGTTTTTTCCCTAGGTCTGCGTTTTTGCACTGAGGTCGGATCGGCGATTTTTTCCCCGAGGTCTAGAAATCTATCGGTATATTGAAAATCCAAAGTATTTTGATGTATATCGAACTATACTGATATGTCAAGTCAACTTGAAACATATATCCGACCACTAGATATCGGTATTTATCGAGATAGCGATATATTTCGATATACCTATTTATTTCGAGAATCGTTTTCTTAGGGGTACAGATTTTTTTCAAGACGTCCATTCTTTCCCATTATCGATTCATTTCGATATATCGACTTATGTCGAAGCACTCATTATATCGAGATGTCGATTTATTTCGAGATATCTATCTATATTGAGGCATCCATTTATTTCGAGGTATCAATTGATTTCGAAGTATCCGTTTATGTCGAGATATCGATTTAGTTTGATATACCGAAACAAATCGGGTTGTCTGTTTATTTCGAGCTATCGATATATTTCCATGTATCGGAGTACTTCAGATGTCGATTCCTTTCGAGATATCGATATATTTCAAGAAACCTCTATATCTCAAGTAATCCATAAATTTCTAGATATTGTATTTTTAGAGATATCTTTATATTACTAGGTACCAATATATTTCAAGATGTCGATATATTTCTATACCTCGATTTATCTCGAGAGGTCCGTGAGATTCGAGATATCGATCTATATGGTAAGCTGAAATGCGTCTAGATGTCGATACATTTCGGGATATCGAATCATTTCGATGTAGCTGTCTTTTGGAGGTGTCGATTTATTTCGAAGTTTCGAAGTTTCATGGTGTCGATTTATTTCGAGGTTGCGATTTATTTCGGGTTGGCTATTTATTTCTGGGTGTGGATTTATTTCGAGGTGTCGATATATTTCGAGGTGACGATATATTTCGACGTTACTTGTCGACTGCATCAGCTTAGAACCTATTTCGTACAGAGTGGTGCGACTGCATACCTCAGAAGGCGACATTGATATCCAGACGATGAATGTAAACGTTTCCGAGAGAAAAGCGTCCAATGTGACGAATTGGCACTACGTCATTATGAAAACAAATGACGGAAACGTGAGGTTTCTGCCACTCAAAGTGCTGCCAACTTTCACCCCACCCCCTCCTCACTCTCCCCAGTCGTGGCGATCAGCTGGTGTGATAGAAATGGACACAGGAAAGTAATAACGTTCCATGAAATCCCATTCTAGGGAGGTTCAAGGGTAAATGTTCCAGACGGTTTATTTGCATTAAGACACGCATACTGGACATCTACAATGTCACATCTGCCAGATCGTTTCTATTGTCAGCAGTGGAAAACAAAACAGCGTACTGAAAAAGCCATAGTGAGACGCGGTTTTTGGTAGACGAAATAATAGGAATACTCTAGGCACTGATAATGATGATCTAATGAGAATTCTGGTATTGTTTTGAAAGATGCATTTAAATATGCATTGAACGTAGCTCCAAATTATTTTGAGAATTATAATTGCGGTATGATGGATCTACATTGGAAATTTGGTAATGCAAAACATTTCGATCTGAGAATACTTTACGTGATAGAACGGCATTGACCTTGTGTGTCATTAGGGTAAAGTTAATTTGCCGCCATTAACATAAAATTTATCCGCCATTAACATAAAATCTATTTTTCAGCTTACTTCAATAAGGACTCACTTCAGATGATTGGACAACTAAAGAGAACTCAAACCGTTATTTTAATAGTATTCGTAGGTCCAATGCAGCATTTACCGTGGACAGTCCCTGAGTCAAGACTGTCAGTTTTATGTAGGGAGCACTCCTTTAAGAAAGCACTCCGTGTTCAGGCCACAAGTGGCCAATCAGGACCATCCGACCGCCACGTCATTCTCACTGAGGGTGGAGGAGGAGCTGGCTCTCCCACTCGTTGTGGTAGTTTCCTTTGACTGGAGCCGCTACTATTCGGTCGAGTAGTTCCTCAATTGGCATCGCAAGGCTGAGTGCAACCCGAAAAATGGAAACAGCGCATAGCGGCCCGGATGGTCACCCATCCAAGTGCCGACCACGCCCGAAAGTGCTAAACTTCAGTGATCTGACGGGAACCGGTGTATCCACTGCGGCAAGGCCGTTGCCCCTACCACTTTTACATGATATTTTTGATCGTAGATCAGGTCTGATGGCTAGAAAGAATGGACGTTTACCATGTTATGCACATTTATATTTTCACTACGTCGACACAGCTGGTCCAATTTCGACCAGCGGTGATGGTAGCCATAATGATCGAGCCAAGCATCCTGTGTACATTGGTTGCACCCAAGTGTGTGGGGATCACAGCATTCGTGACATTTAAATTTGTTACTTCTTTGCTATTATATTCGCAATAAATTTTGCAGACAGTATCCGCATATGACGCTGAATGCACCTACAAAATTATATCATTGTACGACACATGTTTCAGGAGATACGTCATAAAAACTCAGGACAAGGCCAGACGCTGCATAGTACGGACGTGGACGCACAGCTGTAAATAAATGCCTGGTCAACACCAAGCTTTTCCGCTAGTCATCTATAAAGATAAAAAATCCCCAATATTGTCCACCAGCATATTTTTGAAAAACCTTTATTTTGTCATCCATTTTTTTTTTCCTGTAAAAATCGTAAAAGCCGCATCATTGTGTTTTTAAAAATCGTTTCCTATTGTCATCTCTTTTTATGTATTTTAAACCATTTATCGCTTGTGTAACCTGTGGCTACAAGTCCATTCCCTTTATGGGGTAATCGAAATAATGAACAACGGAAAAAAGTGTGGGTCAATTTCTTCCTCATTTTTCGGAACTTTTGATAATAGTAAATCGTTGGCTCTTTGAGGGCGTGGTAGGTACATACAAGAGATTAGTGTAAGATTAGAATTTGGGTTAGATACAGTGCCAGGAGGTTCTGTTTCTATCTGGCTAGCTTCAAAGTACTTCACCATCTACTAAGTGATGCGTTTCATTGTGAATGGTGTGGTCTGTGCTAGGTCTACCCTTTACTCCACAATGCTGTTCCTTCGATGCTATTAAAACCAGGATGTTATCAAAATATATGCACAGTGGCAGACTGGAGTCTGCTGAAATATTTCCAGTGGTGGGGAGGGGGGAAGGCGCGTCGGGGCTGGAGTGCATGATTCTGAGACTGGCACTCTGTGTACAAATCAGCTGGTCAGTTACGAGGTGCATCAAGCTACAAGACCCTAACTCTATAAGCGCTACAACTGGTCAAAGCTAAGGTTTAGCAGTATTGTGGAGAATTCTTATCTGGAAGAGTATGAGTATACTGTAACGAATAAAAACTCTTTACTCCAGATTCCAAGGATGGTTAGGGGCGACGGGTGAAAGTGCCCTTTTGCCTATCCTCCCCTCCCCACCTCCTCCCCTCCCCCTCCCCTTCCCCCTCGCGGACGCCAATGGCTGGCCCGTTCATTTTGAGAACATCAGAGTTGCAGTAACGTTTCTGAGAAACTGTTCTAGATGTCCTTGCGCGTCAATCTTACCACTCACAACAGCAGTGGGAATGTCGGTTATCGCTCAAACAACTGGTTTTCGGCTCTTATCAGTTTCCCAGCCTCACTTTAACCTAATTGTTAAAGCCCGTCACAATACCAGTTCTTGTAATAACCGATTTTCAGTATTTTATTTACATTATTTCCTCTTGTAAACGTAGAAATCAAACAAAGATAAAAATTTTTACTTTCTCAGTTTCTTGATAAATGGAATCAAAACGTCAAATACATTTATGATGACCTGCAGCCGTCCAGAACGAAATTAGAATTATATTAATACCGTCAGCTGCTCACGGGTGTCGATATATATCAACGGGGACAGGTGACAATGTGTGCCTGTCTGGGACTCGAACCCGGGATCTCCTGCTTACATGGCAGGCTCTCTGCCCATCTGAGCCACCGAGGGCACAGACGATAGTGTGACTGCAGGTACTATCTCGCGCACGCTTCCCGCGAGACTCACATTCTCACCTTCCATGTCCACGCACTACATTCGTAGTGTCCCACACCAACACATTCATTACTCGTGGAACACATTCTTACCAAGTCCCGTAACAGTTCGGGGAATACTTGTGCATCTTCACAGAAGAAGGTCATGGCTGGTATTGCCAGAACCATATACTTATATGGATATGGACACTTCTTCCACGAGGAATGAGTGTGTTGGAGTGGGACTCTATGACTGTAGTGTATGGACATTCAAGGTAAGAATGTGAGTCTCGCAGGAGGCGTGCGCGAGATAGTCCCTGCTGTCGAACCATACATTGTGCCCTCGGTGGCCTAGATGCATAGAGCGTCTGTCATTTTAGCAAGAGATCCCGGGTTCGAGTCCCGGTCGTGGCACACATTTTCACTTGTCCACGTTGATATTTATCAACGCCCGTGAGCAACTGACGGTATTAATATAATTCTAATTTCTTTAAATTAAATAGTCCAATAAAACTTTGTCCGCTGTTCGCTGTTTCTCTCAAAATATAGCGAGTACTTCTATACCACAGAAAACTGCCAGTATTATCCTACTGATTTTAGTTTTTAGAACTCTGCTCAAAAATTATATTTAAATCGTTTATCACAGCACTATGCGGGCATTACGTATAATCCAGCGATAAAGAGTGAAAACCGCGGCAGGAGAACTCTCTTTTTCGTTTTAATTTCTTTGTTAACGGCTAAAAGCTGATAACGTAGACACAGGCAGCAGATCAGGCACTTTCTATTTTTATCCCGAACTATGAATGATTTGTAAAATTTTAACTTTTTTCCTTGTATGATGTCGCAAGTCGACCAAATCGACCATTGTGCTTCACTCGTACTGCATATCGTAAAATACTTCCAGGCTTCCAGATGGTGCCATTCTGTGTTACAACTGACGTTCGACAACAGCGAGAAACTGCGTCCATTCTCGCGCACTGCTTGTATAACAGGCACAGTATTGTCTCGGCAATGTTGGACCAATTCACTTGTTGCTCGTTTCTATCAGCAGTGTTATTAAAGTGGCATACATCACTTTTCCCATTTTTTCTGTAATAACGCAGTATTTAAGAGCTATGGAAATCTTACGAATAAAAATTACTCGTCTTTTTTAAAAAAGGTTTATTTGAAAACTAAAAATTTTACTACGACAACTGTGGCTAATTGGTATATCTGTTTTTACGTGGTTATCAGGAAAATATAAAAAGATACTTGTTATAACCGAGAGCAAACAAATACCGAAAGACATCGGTTATTCAGAACTAAAATACCCATGTCGTTTTAACTGATCGGTTTTTCTATCTCTAAACTGCAGTGTCGCCACAGAAAAGTGTGTCGTTCCATCAATGTACATAGCAACGTTGAGATATGTATGTGTTTATGCGCAATATCGGCAAATGGAAACACGAAGAGGTAATAAGCACATGAGCGATAGAATTTATTTCACAGTCAGAAAAGTCGAGTGACAGACAAGACTGAATCACTGTAATAGAAATTATATGGAAAGCTGTGTAAAGGAAAATTTCCAGTTCTTTCGTGGATTCCAAAATTGAAGCAAATTCCGGGACATCAAGGTGACATAGTCTTATACGGATAGTATTCCATGACTAACGTAATTGGCCCACATACTGTACTGGTATACTGATAATATTACACTACTAAGGTAATTTACCTGAAATAATTTACAAACATGTTACTATAACATTCGCTACTACTCATTACGCTAATTGACCTTCAGCCATTAAGCGCAAGCGCAGATCTCAGTTATGATACGTGCGCCATCCAAAAATTTATCAAGGTGGTAACTCAACACAACTACAAACGATCATTGTGTGCAAAATAAATAGAACACCTCATAAGAAGAACATGACGGGTTTGAATCATTCCCACCGCAAAGGATGAAAAAATCAGGCTTGCACATAAGACCACTTGATAACTAACCAGAAATTCAGATTAGTTGTAGCTTCGGTGACAATCGCCTTTTTTACATTTGCCCCGTAAACTAGATAATTATGAAACGTAACAACTACTCTAAAATATCTGCAGCAACGGACTTGCCGCGGAGGTTGCATCGGTTCACGTGAGATCACCGAAGTTAAGTGCGTTGTCGGGCGTTGAAGGCACTTGGATGGGTGATCATCCAGGCCGCCTCATGATGCCAATCGAGGAGCTACTCGACCCAATAGTAGCGGCTCCGGTCAAAGAAAACCATCATAACGACCGGGAGAACAGTGTGCTGATCCCCGCCCCTCCTGTTCACATCCTCCACGGATGATGACACGGCGGTCGGATGGTGCTGTCCCAGTAGGTCACTCGTGGCCTGAAGACGGAGTACTTATAAAGCAACTACTCTCCAGTGGATGGTCGAACTACTGAGACCTTGATGCCTGGCATCAATAACAGATGGCAGCACAAGAGGTTGGCTTACGCCTACTGCCGAATTTTGCGACCTGTCGTAAGCCTGCGTAAGCACGTGGGGCCTTCCGTCTTAAGTGCAAGCATATCCATTGCGTTTTCTGCCGCGCGACTTGAGTGGAATGTTTCATTATTTCTGAAATATTATAGAAATGTTTTTCGTTGTATATCCTCACCATCGGTACTGAATTTACTGTAAAATTACTTGCTCACTTTTCGGAACTTCCGTTCATAGTAAATCGATACTATTTGAAGCCGTGGTAGACACGAGTCTAGTGTGCTTCACCTTCAGCACCTTCTGTGTCAGTCTCGGTTCCTATGTCCCTGATTTCACAACGAACAGTTCGTTGTCTACTGAGTATACTGTCTGTTGCACGACACTATCCCTCCCACGCTGCTAAATGTAGGTCGTCGGCAAAATATGACTGCAGTGGAACAAGGGCGTCTGCAGAAGTTTCCCCAGGAGGTGGTGGTGGCATTGTTAGTGGTGTGTGTGTGTGTGTGTGTGTGTGTGTGTGTGTGTGTGTGCGTGTGTGTGTGTGTGTGTGTGGAGGCCATTACTATGAAATTCACACAGTCCAGACCGCCAAGGAAAATAAACCTTGAGATTTGGAAAGGTTGTTGATCTTATACCGCTTATACTGCATATTTCGAAATTCCACCTCTAAGGGGGATACACAGGAAATGAAAGGATTTTTGAAACATGTAGCTATTAAGGTAATTTTGAAGCTAGGCAGACGAAAATTTGTATCTGGTTTCTAGGTCAGAAATAAAGAAATATGTGTTCCAGTATTATTGGGAATTTAACATCTATGAGGTGAAATAGTAGGTGAACATTTTATCTTGAGATAAAAAATTATGGAAGGACTATGGAAGTATTTTTAAGGCTATATCTACGAAAATTAGTATTTGACTTCAAGGTTACAAATAAGAAAATACGTATTTTCGTGTTTTTGGAAGTTCAACCCCTAAGGGGATGAAATAGAGTGAGCTGCTGCGTTTCTGGCGCCAGTTTCCGTCGATCGATGTTTCGATCTTTGAGTCGCGGTCCAGAGGACACTGCTCGCTAACCGACTGTAGTAGTTCTCTGTGCGGCCCAACATCGGGCTTACCGCGCTTACACTGGACACAGTTGCCAACAAATCGCATGCCATCGCCATATAGGTTGGGCCAAAACATGTGTTCCCGAACTCTGTTCAAGGTCTTGTAGAACCCCAAATGATCCCCTACCGCCGAATCGTGGAAATATCTGAGTGCCATGCTAACTCGTTCCTGTGGAATACAGACCTTCCCTTCACCACGGTTGTCTTCCCCTTTACACAAGACACCCCCCCCCCCCACCCCACCCCCCGAAGACCTCGCCATCCGCCAACTGCTGCCGAATCGGTCCCCACCCGGGGTCCTCGGCCTGTTTGCCGGCTAAGTCGCAGAAGAAGCCGGGTGTCTCGGAGAGAAGGAAATTGACCCCCAGATCCGGCTCCACGTGGCCCTTGCCTTCCCCAGACTCTGCCGCGAACATACGGATAAGAGCGTCGCCAATTCATTGTCTCTGCCACTAATATGGCGAACCTGGAGATAAGTCTCGTCATCTTAACTTCGGTATGATTTTTAGCGATCTTATTAATCAAAGTTTAAGGGCTGGCACTGGCCAAGTAACTCACGGAGGCTCATTGGTTTCAGTCCAGTTGTATTGCTCACCTGTTCTCCAGATAGGGTTGTGTAGTTTATGTCTCAGAAAATTGTCTGCTCTTGATGTGTGTTGTGTTAGAGATAACTGGCAGCGGTCGACGCTAGCATACTGGGAGCAGAGCACCACGGCGGCAGAGAGATATTTGAGGCCATGTCTTCTCCTTTACATCTTGGGTTATGTTGTCACTTTTGCGTGATTCCATCTTTCCGGTGATGAACTATAGCATCCAAAGTTCAATTGCATTGCCATGTTGAGTATATTTCTATGTCATTCTCTGCCTCGTGGATCTCTTGTATTGATTTGAATCCTTGGTCTGCTCGCGTCTATCGCCAATTCACGCGAAATATTGCAGCAACCTTATTTTAAGGGTATTGTCATATAGTCATGTTCTAGTTGTAATCATTATAAGAATATTGTTGATTAATCAACTGAGTAAGTAAATTTGAAGGTCCGTTTAGTCAAAATTAAAGGACCCCCTTAATTGTTTTAGTCATTTTTATACAGTTTTGTTTAGGAAAGTTGGCAAGCCGAACGTTAAATATCTATATTCTTACGCTTAATCTGTTTCTCCCCTGATTGCAAGTAGTGAGAGTTCTGCTATGAATTTTATGGACATTTGTGCTATTTAAGTAAAGCTTTACCTAAGTATATATACCTAGTCATATTCAAATTTCAAGTTTTACGGGTCTCGTTCCACTTAACGAAATTTATTTATTATTTGTCCAACTGATCTGGCCTTGTGATTTTATAATGCTTTTGATTGTAATAAAATATGTAGCAACTACAACGGATTACTATTGTGATTTTGGTGTGTCACTACCATACCCCATATCACAGAGGATGAAATGTTTCATGAAATATATGAAAACCTGTTTTTGATACATTGAACGATTAAGAGGGTGGAATATAGGATGTAATGTTTTATGAAAGTATTTCAGTGCGAAAGAGTTTTTAAAGCGAAATCTATGAATATTGTGTTATTGAAAACTACGTGTTTCACTGTTTTTGGAACTACAACCTCCAAGAAGGTGCAATAGGGGCACAGGTTTCACTGACCCATAGCCTTCCAGCCCAACCTGCAAAGTATACGGACTTGAAATTTGATGAAGGTGTAAATCTTACGCTGAAAGCATCATTTAAGAAGACATTGTTCGAAATTTCACTCCTATGGGGGTGAAACATGGGTTGAAAGTCTTTTTTTTTAAATATGTCCCTATGTCCCTATTGAAGCTATAACTACAAAACTACGAAAATTGACATTTGGTGTCTCAGTCAGATACAAAAAAGAAACAGGTTTTTAGCATTTTCCGAAATTCTTCCATTGGGGGATAAAATAATTAGTGAAGGTTTTTTGAAAATAAATCATTATTAAAGAACTACTGAAGCATTTTTATAGCTACATCTATGAAAATAGGTATTTGACATCTCGGTTGGATGTAAAAAAATGTGTTTCGTTGCTTTTGGAAATTTAACTCACTAATAGAGTGAAATAGGGGATGTAATGTTTTATGAAATATTTCACTATGAAAGCATTTTTAGAATTAAATGGATGAAGATTTGAATTTGGCTCCTCGGCTCTAAATAGAAGAATACGTGTTTAATTGTTTTTGAAAACCCAACCCCTAAAGGGTGTGAGATGTTTCAGAAAATGGTTCATTATGAAAGGATTGCTAAATATATCTGACAATTCGTAATCGGCTAATATGTTACAATTTTTAAAAACTACGTGTTTCACTGGTTTTGGAACTTCGAGCATAAGGGGATGAAAATTTTAATGAAATATTTATTGCGTTATATTAAAATATTTTAAATCTGCATCTATGAAAACCGGTATTTCACTTCTCAATTAGATATAAAGAAATATGCGTTAGGGAATGAAAGACTGTACGGAGATATCACCACAAGAATACAAACGGCTTGATTAACAAAAACCTTGGACTCCAGCTGTCAGCATTGCTTTTTGATCATTCAGTAAAAGACCATGCTTCAACGGCGCTAAGTTTAGAAAGTTTAGAAAGTGTTGCAGTTTATAAAAGACATAAAAAAACGATTAAAGAAAAAAATTCTTTGCAGACCATGAACGGTCTACGCAAGTAAAGAAGCGGATGATAAGCTAGCTCTTTATGCAAATGAGTTGGTCAGTTTAAGTTCCGAGACATGTCATGCAGCAGGAACGGAATCCTATAGTTGCTACGATTGGCTAAAGGAAAAGTTTTGCAGAATCACTCGAAATCACTTCTGCAAGTGGCTAAGAATCTCGTAATGAATAAAAATTCTGTACTGAGAATTCCAAGGTGGGAGATGCAAGATTCCTCCCCCCCCCCCCTTCCCCCTCCTCACAATGCTATCCTTCTTTACCTACAGCAAAAAATAAATAAATAAATTAATAAATAAAACTAGAGAAATTTCTACTGTGAAACTATTTGCATACAAGAGAACGGCCCTTGAAATTTAACTCTTCAAAGTTTTAAGCCCTGCTCATTCCGGATATTGATTAGAAAGTGTTAATCCACATGTGAAACCTGAGTATATAATCCCTGTGACATTTGATCAACGGTGTTCCATAAGGACAGGTTCTCATTCAAAACGTTCGAAAATTCAATTTCTTTGTAGTTGCATTTTTTAAAGGTGTACTTGTCTAGACTCTTGGAACAGAAAGTTTTTTTTTTTTAATCCGTGCTTTACAAAAGTTTCTACAGTCCATTGTTTGAAGCAGTGTCACGGCTGCCATGAGCCGCGCGGGGTACCCGCCATGTGTCCAACGCCTTGTCACGGTTCGCGCGGCTCCCCCTGTTGGAGGTTCGAGTCCTCCCTCGGGCATGGTTATGTGTGTGTTGTCCTTAGCATAAGTTACTGTAAGTAGTGTGTAAACATAGGGACTGATGGTTCAAATGGCTCTGAGCACTTTGGGACTTAACAGCTGAGGTCATCAGTTTCCTAGAACTTAGAACGACTTAAACCTAACTAAATTAAGGACATCACACACACCCATGCTCGAGGCAGCATTTGAACCTGCGACCGTAGCGGTCGCGTGGCTCCCGACTGAAGCGCCTACAACCGCTCGGCCACATCGGCCGGTCTATCATGTATTCTAGAAGAGTTGCAAGGTCGTCAGTGGCGCCTGTTCTTTCGAGAGCAGTTACTATCTTCATATCTATGGTTAAACGTTACCCAGCCATTGACCTTCGTCTGTGCGAATGCGCACAGGTTGCCGGAACTCTTACGGGAATCGTCACCTTAGTGTGAGCCAGTAATGAGTGGATGGACAAATACCTATTAAGTACATTACGTATGCGGATTGTGGACGGTTGGGGATGTGAGTCTCACGGGAAGCGTGCGAGGGATAAATTCCTGCAGTCGTGCTGTTCATGTGTGCCCTCAATGGCTCAGATGGATTGAGCGTCTGCCTTGTAAGCAGGAGATTCTGGGTTCGAGTCCCAGTAGGGGCACACTTTTCAGCTGTCCCCATCGAAGTATATCAACAACACCTGTCGGCAGCTGAGGGTTTCCATTAATTATCAGTTGTGAAGGTGATTCGATGAACCCTTTGCAGGCACTTAAATGTGTTTTGCAGGGTATCCATATAGATGTAGATGATAACTCGTCCCGTGTCGCACGTGCTCAAAATGATTCATACTGCAGAATGCATGCAAACATACTCACCGAAAATACGGACGAATATCAAGTGCAGGCTGCCGAGTGCTGCATATCCAGCTTTGACAGATCGGCTTTTCCTGCCAAGAAGAACAGGAAGTTGCTGTCTAGGAACAATCAGAGGTAGAGGAAGGGTTGATAAATACTCCTTGACTTGCAGACTAAACGTAAATAACGAAAATACATTTTTGGTAAAAATTGGTCAAAACATAATCGGTTGCCCTCCGTATTGGATTAGCTGTTTTGAATATTGAAAATCTGACTTCAGATTCGTTTTCAGCGACATTAAAAATATATATGTAACACTCAGTTCATGCAAATCGAAGTAATAATATAACTAAATGTTTTCCCTAAACTTTGAACACATTTTTTTCGGGTAACTATTTTCTCAGAACGGCATGCAGCATAAATTAAAAGTGGTTCGTTCTCTTAACATCTACCTCTGACCCCTAAAAGTAAACACTTTTCTTAGGAACTTATAGCTATAATATGACATTTGTTAATATTAACTAATTTTTGTGTAGGCATAAGGAGTGAAACAAACCCTCAAAAATCGAACTCAAAGTTCGAATTAGCACTGTATCGTTAAATTTAAGGTTGTTTCATTGCGGTTAGGTATACGCTCCCATAAATTTTATGTTTTATCGACTGATGTTATCCATTTTCAATTTCAGAGGAATAATGTAGTATCAACTGATGTTACCCATTTTTGAATTCAGGTAACATATGAGGTGCCACACTGCACGCGCTCTGCGTACTCCAGTCTCGCAGGCCCTTGATCAAATCATAATTACGGGCGCCATTTTTTATTGAAAATCTAAAATTAAGCTCATAGTATTATCACTCGTAATTCCCAAACAGATCTTTCGAATGTATTTTCATTGTCTCAAAAAGAATTTCAAATGTACCCTTTTTTGCTCATTTGTATGAGAACCTGGCCGTAACGCCGGAATATAGTCACGAGATTTTTTTTCAGAGACGCTGTACGTTCGCGAGAAGACTTTCGTTCTGCGCGTGTCGAAGGACATTCCTCAGATATTACTGTGTGTGTGCTACTCAGTCGTGCCATTTAAGTGTACATCTTTGCATAGTTTTCCTTTCACGATGTAAACAGTGTTCCGCTCAGTTGCTAACTGGCCAGTGAGTGGTTCCGAAGGTATCGGATGTGCGGTGCGTTCGGTCTGCTAGGACAACAGCAGACTAGCGTGGTGCGATGGCAGAAGCAGACACTGAGGGAGCTAGCTGCTGGGACGCCAGCGAACAATTTATGCCAAGTAAGACGAAGAGGACTATTCTAAAATTACGAGCCGTCTCAAAAGTGTTTACCATTGGTAAATCTTGCTGTTGAGTCTGACAAAACTGGCAGTTTTGCCTAGAGATACATTAGAGAGAGCTACAGGAAATCCCCCCACCCCCCTCAATGAATTTTTGGTTGTGATGACAGGCCGATTGGTAGTGTAGCCCGAGATCTAAGTTAGGTTGGAAGGTGGTAATTTGATTGAGAGTTGTTTACGCCAACGATTATGAATGCCGACTAAACGTTGTGCGAGCAGATTGCCCTGTAGCGTAGCCTAGCGTTTCCGTCCGCGCCACATTTAACACACTTTCTCTAACTGTGTACAAAAGTCTCACCACAGCCACAATAACTACGTTTCTGGTGGGGGGAGGGTAGAGTCCACTATGTAACTTTCACGGCAAATTTTAGTAACCGCATAAACTAACCAAAATAGAAGCGTAATTTTAACTATATTTCCTTTTGTGGGAAAATAATGGTTCTCCTCTTTCGGCAGCAACTGTAATATGTAGGCGACTTATTAGTTTTTTTAACTCTGAATCATGATCTCAATAGACGCAGTGCTTTTTTTACGTTACTTGATTTGTGGTCTATAGTAAACAATGCAACGAATTGGTAAATTCTTTGAAGTTTGACGTGTGTTACATAGACGACGTCTGCAATGTTCGTAAGGCCAAGTTTGCATATATTCGGTGTCTGTTTTTTTGGCCATGTACTGTATAATTAAAGGGAGGAGGATTATGTTCAAGGAGCAGTGCATTAGCAGTCTATGGAGAAATTGAGAATTTGGATCTAAAGAACGGCATGCTCGGGCAGTTCGTGCCATTCTGTTGACCACTGTGTAATTCGGACACGGTGATCATTGCCTCTCCCTCGTAACCAGGGGACTCGGGTGCTAATCCTGGTCTGGCACAAATTTTCAACAGTGCCCATTGACTAAAGTCTGTGCCCATTGTCAGCTAATGTCATTGTTTCGGTGTTAAATTGTATTTTGTTCACGATACGTAGTTTGGCTTTTTCATGGATAACAGCTTTGAAAAGCGTACAGGTTATATTGATATTTGCTCGTCGTTAGTCCAAGGCAACTATAGCGATTTATAAACACAGTTGTAGTTCGTATTAAGCCTACATACGTAATTGTGTCCTGTGTTTCTTTACCAAGAACTACTTCGTAAGTAATTCCCCTGTAGTGGTATTTTGTTTTAGTATTTTGTTTAAATATTTATAGACTGCAGGCTTGGATGAAATATGAAACACATGTCCGAAGTTCCTGTTGATACTGCAGATACTGTTTCATCCGTACTAGGGGCCAAAACATTTCATCTAATACAGAAGGACACAATTTGTCTCGAGATTTAGCAATTTTTCGTAATAGAGGCCTTGCTTCGATATATTTTTCTCTAATTCTTGTTTGGATTTAATCTTAAAACACACTAACTCTTCCACCACTTATTCGATATGTGGTTTTATCCATTTCGTAGCCTAGAGTTCCTAAACGGTCGATAATATTAATGATTTCCTTTCTCAATTATATTTTCTGTAAATCTCCTGTTTATGGTTATTGCTAACATGTTTCACGTTCTCACTTTTATTATTTTTATTTTTCTAGTTTTGTGCCTTGTAGCCAAATTTTCTTTGAATCTGGTTTCTAATTCTGAAATAGTAACAGTTGAAGGTCAAGAGAAGATTGCGGTCTATTTGAGGAGAGTGGCTTGGAGATTTTTTATAACAGACGTATACAGGTCATGGGGATCCTTACCTATATACATTTACTTCGAGTGTGATGTAGCCCATTCTCTTGTCATGATCTCGGCTGTATCGTAGCACATGGTCTCGGTTAGGTTGGAGATTTCTGTTGAGAGTTGCCGAAGTCAACGAAAGTGATTACAAAGTAAAGACTGTGCTAACAGAACGATCTGTAGCGTAGTCCAACACGTTCTTTCTGTCCTTTTAAAGCCTCTTTTAATTAAAAATAACTAAAGCTGCAAGATACAATCACAAAAACTGTATTACGTAATAGAGTAATCCCAGACTATTGTTGTGTAAGTTGTGTGCGTACACTATTTTTTTTGTCAGTGAATATACATTTTTTTACTCATTTGCTGGGTTTCAATTTTCCCCGTTTTCTGGCAAAAAACCTTTTCCTGTGAAGGGCCCATTAGCTTGTCGGTTATATTTGTGACTTTCTCGACGGTCAGTAATTTCCTGATAGTCCATCCACCGGCGTCATTGTTAACATCGGATATAGATTTTAGTATTAGGAAGGCTAATATGAAGCTAATGCATAAGTAGGTCTAATAATTAATAAAAATAGGAATGCGGGTAAGCTACTACAAACAGCATAGTGAACGCATTGTTGTGGCCAAGATAGCCACGAATCCCACGCCTACCAAAGTCGTAAAAGTAGTCCGCAGATGATGAAGAAATTGATGAAATGTGTGATGAGATAAAAGAAATCATTCGGATAGTGATGGGAGATGAAAATTTAATATTAATGGGTGACTGGAATTCGACAGTAGGAAATGGAAGAAAAGGAAACGTAGTAGGTGAATATGGAATGGGGGTAAAAAATGAAAGAGGAAGCCGCCTGGTAGGTTTTTGCCCAGAGCATAACTTAATCATAGCTAACACTTGGTTCAAAAATCATGAAAGAAGATTGTATACGTGGAAGAGACCTGGAGATACTGCAATATTTCATATATATTATATAATGGTAAGACAGAGATTTAGGAACCAGATTTTAAATTGTACGACATTTCCAGGGGCAAATGTGGACTCTGATCACAATATATTGATTATGAACTGTAGATTAAACTGAAGAAACTGGAAAAAGGTGGGAATTTAAGGAGATGGGACCTGAAAGAACTGACAGAATCAGAAGTTGTAGAGTGTTTCAGGAAGATCATTAGGGAACGATCTACGGGAATGGGGGAAAGTAATAGAGTGTGATGAGGGATCTGAGTGGTGTACTGTCAAGGGGGAGGGGGTTCCTCAGGGATCAGTGTTGGGGCCGCTCCAGTTCCTTATTTATATAAATGATATGCCCTCAAGTATTACGGGTAACTCTAAAATATTTCTGTTTGCTGATGACACTAGCTTGGTAGTAAAGGATGTTGGGTGCAACATTGACTCCGTTTCAAGTAGTGCAGTACATGACCTCAGTCCATGGCTTGTAGAAAATAAACTAACGTTAAATCACAGTAAGCTTCAGTTTTTACATTTTCTAACACACAATTCAACAAAACCTGACGTTTTAATTTCACAGCATGGGCATATGATTGGTGAAACTGAACGGTTCACATTCCTAGGTGTTCAAATAAATAGTAAGATGTCGTGGAAAGCCCACTTTCAGGATCTTGTTCAAAGACTTAATACTGCCATTTTCACTATTGGAACGGTGCCGAAAGTGAGTGATACTTCGACATGTAAATTAGTCTACTTTGCTTATTTCCATTCACTTATGTCGTATGGTATTATGTTTTTGGGTAACCCTTCCCATTCTAGAAGGATATTTTTGGCTCAGAAACTGGAGGTTCGGGCAAAAAGTGGTGTGAGTTCACGAACCTCTTGTCGACTTCTGTTCAGGGAGTCTGGGTATTTTGACATTGGCCTCTCAATATGTATATTCCTTATTGTCGTTTCTTGTTACCAATATTAGTTTATTTCCAACAATAAGCAGCTTTCACTCGGTTAATACTCGGGAGAAATCAAACCTCCATTTGGATCGGACTTCCTTAACTCTTGTGCAAAAATGTGTGAGTATACTGCTGCATCCATTTTCAATAAGCTGCCACTCGAATTCAAAACTCTTAGCAGTAATCCACGCGCTTTCAAATCGAAACTGGAGTGTTTTCTCATGGGTCACTCCTTTTATTCTGTCGAGGAGTTAATTGAAAAATTAAGCTGATTCTCATTGTACTGCTGATAGCGTTTGCTTAAACTTATGGACTGATTTTCTCTCAGGTTCATGAACATGTATTTCTATCTGTTATTACTTTTTTGTTGTAAGTTCATGTGTCGCCCTAACCGCCGTCTGCTTCACGTCTGCTGTGCAGCGAGCTACCTTAATTTAAGTATTAACTGTATTTTTCTTACTTGTCACTTCTTCTTCCGTGTGTTTTTGCTTTTAGGAAGCTTTAATTGTCGAGTGCTAGTAATAGTGTTACATAGATTTCGTGTTTGTTTTGAATACAGTCAGAGAGAGTCCTTGTAGTCAGCCATAGTGCCAGTAGTGCTAGTGTTTGTTTTGAATACAGTCCAGAGACAGGTAGTGCTATTTTCATTGTTTTCCACAAGAAGTGGTTAGCAATCACAGTTTAGTCAGTAATCAATCGCCTTTAGTGAATTAGCAGTCTACTTAAAAGTTGATTAAGTCTCTTCGGTAAATTGATTCCTTAGGATGGATAGGATGTGTGACTGCTGTGTACGGACGCTGGCCACTCTTCGCGAACAGCTGAACGTGTTGATGGCCGCGGTCAGCCGTCTTCAGGTTGCTGCCTCGGAGTGTAGCGGCAGTGGGGAGTCTGGTGCGTCGCATGGTGCACCCCAGGTATTAGATGCTTCACCCACTGTCCCTGCTGTCGAGATATCTTCGCGGGTACCGGGCGCGGTTGGGCCACCCTCTCCCCAAGGGGAGTGGCGGGTTCAGTGGCGTTCGCGGCGCACGAGGCGGAGGGTCAATGTGGAGGCTGGCCGTGTGGCATCGCCCGCTCTGCCTGTGAATGGACATGTGGCTGTTCCTTCAGCAAGGTCCGAGCAGGCACACGGGGGGAGGGGTTTATTAGTTATTGGGAGCTCCAACGTTAGGCTAGTGATGGAGCCCCTTAGGGAAATGTTATAGTTCTGGGAGGAGATTTTAATTTTGCTGGATATAGACTGGGAGACTCAAACGTTCATAACGGGTGGCAGGGACAAAGAATCCATTGAAATATTTTTAAGTGCTTTATCTGAAAACTACCTTGAGCAGTTAAACAGAGAACCGACTCGTGGCGATAATATATTAGACCTTCTGGTGACAAACAGACCCGAACTATTTGAATTAGTTAATGCAGAACAGGGAATCAGCGATCATAAAGCGGTTACTGCATCGACGATTGCAGCCGTAAATAGAAATATTAAAAAGGTAATAAGATTTTTCTGTTTAGCAAAAGTGACAAAAAGCAGATTACAGAGTACCTGACGGCTCAACACAAAAGTTTTGTCTCAAGTACAGATAGTGTTGAGGGTCAGTGGACAAAGTTCAAAACCATCGAACAATATGCGTTAGATGAGTATGTGCCTAGGAAGATCGTAAGAAATGGAAAAGAGCCACCGTGGTACAACAACCGAGTTAGAAAACTGCTGCGGAAGCAAAGGGAACTTCACAGCAAACATAAACATAGCCAAAGCCTTGCAGACAAACAAAAATTACGCGAAGCGAAATGTAGTGTAAGGAGGGCTATGCGAGAGGCTTTCAATGAATTCGAAAGTAAAGTTCTATGTACTGACTTGGCAGAAAATCCTAAGAAATTTTGGTCCTATGTCAAAGCGGTAGGTGGATCAAAACAAAATGTCCAGACACTCTGTGACCAAAATGGTACTGAAACAGAGGATGACAGACTAAAGGCCGAAATACTAAATGTCTTCTTCCAAAGCTGTTTCACAGAGGAAGACTGCACTGTGCTTCCTTCTCTTGAAGTCGCACAGTTGACAAAATGGTAGATATCGAAATAGACGACAGAGGGATAGAGAAACAATTAAAATCGCTCAAAAGAGGAAAGGCCTCTGGTCCTGATGGGATACCAGTTTGATTTTACACAGAATACGCGAAGGAACTTGCCCCCTTCTTGCAGCGGTGTACCGTAGGTCTCTAGAAGAGCGAAGCGTTCCAAAGGATTGGAAAAGGGCACAGGTCATCCCCGTTTTCAAGAAGGGACGTCGAACGGATGTGCAGAACTATAGACCTATATCTCTAACGTCGATCAGTTGTAGAATTTTGGAACACGTATTATGTTCGAGTATAATGCCTTTTCTGGAGACTAGAAATCTACTCTGTAGGAATCAGCATGGGTTTCGAAAAAGACGGCCGTGTGAAACCCAGCTCGCGCTATTCGTCCACGAGACTCAGAGGGCCTTAGACACGGGTTCACAAGTAGATGCCGTGTTTCTTGACTTCCGCAAGGCGTTTGACACAGTTCCCCACAGTCGTTTAATGAACAAAGTAAGAGCATACGGACTATCAGATCAGTTGTGTGCTTGGATCGAGGAGTTCCTAGATAACAGAACGCAGCATGTCATTCTCAATGGAGAGAAGTCTTCCGAAGTAAGAGTGATTTCAGGTGTGCCGCAGGGGAGTGTCATAGGACCGTTGCTATTCACAATATTCATAAATGACCTGGTGGATGACATCGGAAAGTCTCTGAGGCTTTTTGCAGATGATGCTGTGGTGTATCGAGAGGTTGCAACAATGGAAAATTGTACTGATATGCAGGAGGATCTGCAGCGAACTGACGCATGGTGCACGGAATGGCAATTGAATCTCAATGTAGACAAGTGTAATGTGATGCGAATGTATAGAAAGATAGGTCCCTTATCATTTAGCTACAAAATAGCAGGTCAGCAACTGGAAGCAGTTAATTCCATAAATTATCTGGGAGTACGCATTAGGAGTGATTTAAAATGGAATGTTCATATAAAGTTGATCGTCGGTAAAGCAGATGCCAGACTGAGATTCATTGGAAGAATCCTAAGGAAATGCAATCCGACAACAAAGGAAGTAGGTTACAGTACGCTTGTTCGCCCACGGCTTGAATACTGCTCAGCAGTGTGGGATCCACACCAGATAGGTTTGATAGAAGAGATAGAGAAGATCCAACGGAGAGCAGCGCGCTTCGTTGCAGGATCATTTAGTAATCGCGAAAGCGTTACGGAGATGATAGATAACCTACAGTGGAAGACTCTGCAGGAGAGACGCTCCGTAGCTTTGCATGGGCTTTTGTTGAAGTTTCGAGAACATACCTTCACCGAAGAGTCAAACAGTGTATTGCTCCCTCCTACTTATATTTCGCGAAGAGACCACGAGGATAAAATCAGAGAGATTAGAGCCCACACAGAAGCATACCGAGAATCCTTCTTTCCACGTACAATACGAGACTGGAATAGAAGGGAGAACGGATAGAGGTACTCAGGGTACCCTCCGCCACACACCGTTAGGCGGCTTGCGGAGTACGGATGTAGATGTAGATACTGACACGTTCCATGACCTTGAAGATTTGCTCCTCAATTTGGGCCTACGGAACTTGACATGCGCAGAGAAAGAGGGTAACAGAAGATATATTGAATTTAATTTATGAAAGGAGAAAATACAAAAATGCAGTAAATTAAGCCGGCAAAAAGAAATACTAATGTCTCAAAATGAGATCGACAGGAAGTGCAAAATGGCTAAGCAGGGATATCTAGAGGACAAACGTAAGGATGTAGAGGCGCATATCACTAGGGGTAAGATAGATACTGCCTACAGGAAAATTAAAGAGACCTTTAGAGAAACGAGATTCACTTGTATGCATATCAAGAGCTCAGATGGAAACCCTGTTATCAGCAAAGAAGGGAATGCAGAAAGGTGGAAGGTGTATATAGAGGATCTATACAAGGGCAGTGTACTTCAGGACAATATAATGGAAATGGAAGAGGATGTAGATGAAGATGAAATGGGAGATGACATACTGCGTGAAGAGTTTGACAGAGCACTGAAAGACCTTAATCGAAACAAGATCCCGGGAGTAGGCAACATTCCATTAGAACTACTGACAGCCTTGGGAGACCCAACTCTGACAGAACGTTACCGTCTGATGAGCAAGATGCATGAGACAGCCGAAATACCGTCAGACTTCAAGAAGAATGAAATAATTCCAATTTCAAAGAAAGCAGGTGTTGACAGATGTGAAAATTAGCGAACTATCAGTTTAATAAGTCACAGCTGCAAAATACTAACGCAAATTCTTTACAGACGAATGGAAAAAATGGTAGAAGCCGACCTCAGGGAAGACCAGTTAGGATTCCATAGAAATACTGGATCATGTGAGGCAATACTGACCCTACGACTTACCTTATTAAGTAGATTAAGGAAAGGCAAACCTACGTTTCTAACATTTGTAGACTTAGAGAAATCTTTTGACAATGTTGACTGGAATACTCTCTTTCAAATTCTGAAGGTGGCAGGGGTAAAATACAGGGAGCGAATTCAATTTACAATTTGTACAGAAAGCAGGTGGCAGTTATAAGAGTCAAGGGATATGAAATTGAAGCAGTGGTTGGGAAGGGAATGAGACAGGGTTGTAGACTATCCCCAATGTTGTTCAATCTGTTTATTGAGCAAGCAGTAAAGGAAACAAAAGAAAAATTCTGAGTAGAAATTAAAATCCATGGATAAGAAACTAAAACCTTGAGGTTTGCCGATGACTTTGTAATTCAGAGACAGCAAAGAACCTAGAAGAGTAGCTGAACAGAATGAAGTGTCCTGAAGGGATGATATAAGATCAGCATCAATAAAAGCAAAACGAGGATAATGGAATGTAGTCGAATTAAGGTGGGTGATGCTGAGGGAATTAGATTAGGAAATGAGACATTTAAAGTAGTAAAGGAGTTTTGCTATTTAGGGAGCAAAATAACTGATGACGGTCGAAGTAGAGAGGATATAAAATGTAGACTGTCAATGGTAAGAAAAGTGTTTCTAAAGAAGAAAAATTTGCTAACATCGAGTATAGCTTTAGGTATCAGGAAGTCTTTTCTCCGAGTATTTGTATGCAGTGTAGCCACGTATGGAGGTGAATAATGGACAATAAATAGTTTGAAAATGAAGAGAATAGAAGCTTTCGAAATGTGGTGCTACAGAAGAATGCTGAAGATTAGATGGGTAGATCACATAACTAATGTGGAGGTATTGAATAGGATACGGGAGAAGAGAACTTTGTGGCACAACTTGACTAGAAGATGGGGTCGGATGGTAGGACACGTTCTGAGGCATTAAGGGATCACGAATTTAATATTGGAGGGCAGCGTGGAGGGTAAAAATCGAGGAGGGAGTCCAGGAGATGAATACACTAAGCAGATTCACAAGGATGTAGGTTGCAGTGGGTACTGGGAGATGAAGCTTCCAGACGATACAGTAGCATGGAGAGCTGCATCAAACCAGTCTGTGGACTGAAGACAACAACAACAACAACAAGGTATTTGTGTGATGTTTAACCTTCAACAGAAGTGGGGCAGACAAGAGGGTTAGATTATATGTACTTTCCATTGAAATTGATCCATAATGGGGAGATACTCAATGGGAAAATAATATGCTAATTTACTATCCACAGACCGCAAATGAACTGATCATGAACGAGGAATGAAAATTTAGTCACACTTCTGATTGTACACGTATTATTTGACCCCCCCCCCCCTCTCTCTCTCTCTCTCTCTCTCTCTCTCTCTCTCTCTCTCTCTCTCTCTCTCTCTCTCTCTCTCTCTCTCTCTCTCTCTCTCTAAAAAACACACACACACACACACACACACACACACACACACACACACACACACACACACACACACACTCTCTCTCTCTCTCTCTCTCTCTCTCTCTCTCTCTCTCTCTCTCTCTCTCTCTCTCAATCGCGCGCGCGCGCTAGTTCTATTAAATAATTCAATTCGTTAATGGTGTGGGAAGAGATGGTTAGCAAGAAATCCTTTAGGCTCCTCGTAAACTGAAATCTGTCAGTAGTAAAGCTTTTTGTGGCTGCCGGCAAGTTATTGAAAACATTGTTCTCCTTAATGATGGAGACTTTCTTGCACCAAAGTAATTAACTTACCAATTTTTGTGGAGATTATTCACTTCTAGTTATGACTTCATGAAATGAGCTGTTGATTTGAAAATATTCATTTGTTTTTAAACACAATATTCACGGGGAGAACGTATCTTCCATCTCCACCATGTTAACTGATCTATTTATATGATCCTTATTCTAAGTTGTGTTATATTAACGGTAAAACACAAAACATTACTTACATGCATTTCCACTGTTTTCCAACAAGCTGACAATTTTTCATGAATAATATATTAATACTGAAATTTTTAGAAAAATTTTGAAAGAGAGGTTTTGCAGGCAAATTTCAAAAATAAAAAGACCATAGTGTTCATTATAATACAACTTCTCCATGGTTTTTAATTCCTACTCCGAAGTTTTCTTTTGTTTTCTTTACTGCTTGCTCAGCAAACAGATTGAATAACATCGGAGATAGGCTACAACCCTGTCTCGCTCCCTTCCCAACCACTGCTTCCCTTTCATATCCCTCGACTCTTCATGCCCTCGAGTAAGAAAACTGACCGTTAGAATTCCATGGTTCTGGGATAAATGGTTTGAGAGGAAAGGTACATTTAGTTAGAAAAGTTACGGAAAATTTAAAGTTGCATTGCACTTAACGTCGTACATGCACTCATTTAAATTCATAGTTTCTTTCACTTTCCAATAGTATGCATGCTGTACAAAAACATAACATTTGTTTCATGATATTTACTTTTTTATTTCTTGCAAGTCTTCTAGAACTTCTCTCGAAAACTTTGTGGGTAGATCTTGGCATTTGTTTTGTTCAGAAACGTTATTACTGTAGCAAACAACTGACTACGAGACAAGAAAAAATGTATTCAATAGGTGAAAGCTCAAAAACTACGGGTAAATTGTCCCTAGGCTTATCATCTCAAAGAAGAGATGGCTCAGAGAAACAAGTGGGCATGTCTTACATAGCAAGCTGCCATTTAAACCGACATTTTAGTACCTTCAAATAAGGATTTGGAATAAAATACTTTCATATTCGCACTAAGTGTAAATCAAACTGGTACAGTCACCAATAAACAAAATTATTTTCATTGTTTTCGGGGTTCCTTTTGCCTTTCGGAATAAATATATTGCGAATCAGCAGTTAACATGCCTGGTTCCCCAAACAGGAGACGACTAGAAACTTCCGAAATGTGGTGGTGTAGAAGAATGCTAAAAAAGTTTTGATCGAATAGCTGATGGGGAGATACGAAATCAGATTAGGGAGCAGAGAAATTAATGGCACAAATTGACAAAAAGAAGCGATCGTGGGTAAATGTCATATTTCGATTCCACCCATCCGCTGTGACCCACGACGTTCTGCATTACTTTGATTAGTTGCATTTCGAAGGATACCAGTGGCCTTATTAAATGTTAACTGGGATTGCCTTCGTTTGTAGAGCAATTTATAACGTTCGTTAACTATGATTTTTTTCGGAATATATCGTGATGAACTCTGGGAGGAACCACAGAACACAGCTTAAATTGTCGTTGAAGAAACGAGTAGTGATTGTATTTTTATCTTTCTTATCCGACACGTTGGGGAATCCAAGGTATAATGGGGTACACAGTTGAAAACTTTGATTAAATGTACAAAATTGATAAATAAGAGAGTTACAAATTTTTATATGAACACATTATGATGTATTAATCACAAAAATATAAGAACATTGCCATAAAATAAAACAACAATATTTTCTCACTCAAAAACAGAAATTTATATCATTTGCACGCGGCAGAATGGGGTGGTAAATACAAGTGATTACAAAAACGTATAAAATTATCGGAAATGCAGAAAATATTGGCTTGTTCGGTATTTTTTTTAGTTTAAAGTGAGTATTAATGTCAAACTACAGTTTTCATGTATCGTATCCTTTTCTTGAGGCTGTTTACAAAATTCACACACGGGGAGACACTCATCATCTTCGCTATCTATTCCTGCACAAGAATCGTGTGTCCATTTTTTGCACGTGGAACAAGCGACCCAACCTCCAACTGATTTTGAATATAACCCACCACAATATACACACTGACAGTCAGAACTTACCTCATAATCACTCTCGTTAGTATAGTATTCTTACTCCTTTCTTCCATTTATCTTCAGGCTCTTTCTCTCGTTTTTGAGTTCTTAATTTTATTCTCTTTCGCAAAAAGTTTTCTGTTTGCTCTTTCTTCTTTGTCAAAGTTCTTTTTTCTATTTCTCCCATTAATGACTTTTAACTCTTTTTTGTACGGCGAATCAGTTAAAACAACGTAGTTCCCCTTTTTAGTCTCGCTCTTTTCTTGCTTTCGTTAACTTTTGACAAGAAAATCAGAATCTCAGGTGAAATATGAAATGAGGAGGTTGTGTTGTCAGTTGTCATCCAAGAGCACCCAAGATTAGAACAATTAGCCCCAATAACTTTGTTATTCTTAGGCGGCAGTTCATTGTAACAATTCGCTGAAACCTCGTCCCCTTGATTATCCAGCCCGTTTGAGTCGTCTTTTTCAGCTGGTGTGCTAGTTGGAGGCAATTCCAATTGTTCAGATATAATAACCCCTTCATCTGACGGCCTATCACGTCCGCTGTCAGTTGTGTGTGCCGATAGGAAGTGTGCGTCTTGAATATGGATGGGTCCGTGGGCCATATTGCAGTAGCTTCGAAACCTTTAATAGCGGTTTTCATTGTTGCGCTTTAGACGAAAGCTGAACCAAAAAGCGTTGAAATTTGAAAGATAGTTACGACTTTCCCTGCGTGGCTTCGCAGCCATTTTCGAAGCTGATCACTATAACGAGGATTTATAAAACAAACATCAAGCGGCTGAAGTCTGTGAGAGCAATGTGGTGGTGAAGAAACGCCACTCTCCCTCGCGTAGTCCATAACGTCATTGTTCGTGGTATGAGCTGAGTGGCCATCTGATATAAGGAGAACTGGGACGTGCTTTGATGTCTTAGAAAATACCACTAATTGTGGAAACCATACAAAGAATGACTCTGTGGCCATCCATGCGGTGCTGTGGACCTCAGCGCAACCTCCTGCTGTCAGTCCTAACTCTAATTCTTTCTGCTTCTTCTTTAGTGGAAAAATAATCGTAGGAGGAATGTCAGCTCCGCTTGCTGACGTACTAATGAGGATGGTTGCAGTTTCGCCCCTTTCTGCAGAGGTTAACGATCGCACTGGACGGTTCCCTTTGCAAGCTGCGATGTTCGATTGGTTTTTAGCATTAACCGAGACGCCTGTTTCATCACAATTAGTTATTTGAGAAGTCATTAGTTTGTGATTGTCAGTTACATTTGTTAGCAACGAAAAAAACCTATCGACAGCTACTTTATTAAAATCAATGATTCTTGTACCAGATAAAGCTTCGGGCTTGCGAACAAACCCGCATTTGCTTCTTCATTGTTTCGTGATGTAATAAAGATTTCGATTTGTTTTGCTCGAAATTTTCGAAAAGGTATCTGTAAAAACGTGCAGAAATTGAAATGGCAAAACTGTGCACCTGCCGAAATACGAGTGCGTATACTCATTTGAAAACATTTTCCTACACCGCTTCTGATACGCTAGAGGTTACCGCACAGTAAAGAACAATTGTAGTTGACCGTTTGCCTGCATCGTATAAAGTACGGCCAATAAAATATTTTTGTAGGGGGGGACACATCATCTCATCCTAAATGGAGAGTTCATCTATACGTGTAAAAGTAACCACTTGTGCCAGAGGGAAGTGTGTTGGGAGCCTTATTGTTCCTGTTGTATATTAACATTACAGATAATATAAGTAAGCTCACATATTTCGAAAATGATGCCGATATCGACATTGAGGTAACAAAGGTCGTGTGAAGCGATATGCACATACAGGGGATAGTAAAAATGTGACCACCTATACTTGCATCTACATGGATACTCTGCAAGTCACATTTAAGTGCATGGCAGTGTTGTGCCAATAAAACGCAGTCTTTGGTTAGCCTTAACCGCAACATTTTCTATGTGTTCTTTCCAATTTAAGTTGTTCGTTATTGTATAATAATAATGGCGTGTGACGAGGGCCTCCCATCGGGTAGCCCGTTCGCCTGGTGCAAGTCTTTCGATTTGACGCCACTTCGGCGACTTGCGCGTCGATGGGGATGAAATGATGATTAGTACAACAGAACACCCAGTCCCTGAGCGGAGAAAATCTCCGACCCAGCCGGGAATCTAACCCGGTCTTTTAGGATTGACAGTCTGTCGTGCTGACCACTCAGCTACCGCGGGCGGACGTTAGTTATTGTAACACCTAGTTATTTAGTTGACTTTACGGCTTTTAGATTAGACTGCAACTTCTCTGATAGTGATTCGTCCATTCTGCTTCACCAGCAATATTGCGGGATCAGTAACGACCTGATTTGCGGATATTGCGGGCGTACCTTAACTGGCTTCTGTCTTCATTGATTAGCGGCTACCTTTGAAATGGTTGTACCACTCCTTTAGCCCTGCAGTACCCATTACTTTGTCCACAAACACACGATGGTTTCAACTTGAGAATTGCCAAGCTTGGAGCCAAATGTGATGTAAAGACGTCATTTTGCTCAGAATACTAAATCCAACGTGTACCACTTGCAAGCGTTCCAAAGTAGTGGAGAAAATCAGGTATGTGTGCTAAATATGCCTGAAAACATGAGCGCATGCGCGCCCTGATACCATTGTTGATTTCAACAATTAAAAAAGATCGGATATTTTTTGAACAGCTCATGTATATAAGCCATCGCCAGTGATGTCGAAAGAGCAAGATACCCCTAACTACGGCAGTTGTATAGGTAGTTCGAATGGAGCGGTCTATTGTCTGACGTATCTCCATAACAGCTCCGAACCGAATACCACAAAGTTCGACAAATGGTTCAAATGACTCTTAGCACTATGGGTCTTAACATCTATCGTCATCAGTCCCCTAGAACTTAGAACTACTTAAACCTAACTAACCTAAGGACATCACACAACACCCAGTCATCACGAGGCAGACAAAATCCCTGACCCCGCCGTGAATCGAACCCCGGAACCCAGACGCGGAAAGCGAGAACGCTACCTTCACGTCAGGAATCAAGCTGAGCTCAGAAGGGCGCAACTCCGGGGTTGTCTCTGGCTGATACTGATCTTCGGCCTGACGTGGCTGCTTGTCCTGTTCCAGGGGTTGCCCCTCAGTCTGCAAGATCCGAGCAGTCGCAGAGGGTGGTCTTACTGGTAGTTGGGAGCTCCAACGTCAGGCGCGTAATGGGGCCCCTTAAGGATATGGCAGCAAGAGAGGCGAAGAAAACCAATGTGCAATCCGTGTGCATACCGGGGTGGGTCATTCCAGATGTGGAAAGGGTCCTTCCGGATGCCATGAAGGGTACAGGTTGCACCCATTTGCAGGTGGTCGCTCATGTCGGCACCAATGATGTGTGTCGCTATGGATCGGAGGAAACCCTCCCTGGCTATCTGATTTGGTGAAGACTGCCAGTCTCGCTAGCCGGATGAAAGCAGAGCTCACCATCTGCAGCATTGTCGATAGGACTGACTGCTGACCTTTGGTAAAGAGCTGAGTAAAGGGTCTGAATCAGAGGCTGAGATTGTTCTGCGACCGTGTGGGCTGCAGATTCCTCGACTTGAGCCATAGGGTGGTGGGGTTTCGGGTTCCGCTGGATAGGTCAGGAGTCAACTACACGCAACATGCGGCTACACGGGTAGCAGGGGTTGTGTGGCGTGGGCTGGGCGGTTTTTTAGGTTAGATGGCATTGGGCAAGTACAAAAAGGGCGGCAGCCTCAACGAGTTCGGGGCAAAGCAGGACATGAGGGGACCAAGCAGCAATCGGTATTGTAATGGTAAACTGTCGAAGCTGCGTTGGTAAAGTACCGGAACTTCAAGCGCTGATAGAAAGTACCGAAGCTGAAATCGTTATAGGTACAGAAAGCTGGCTGAAACCAGAGAGAAATTCTGCCGAAATTTTTACAAAGGTACAGACAGGTAGAAAGGATAGATTGCATGCAACCGGTGGTGGAGAGTTAGTCGCTGTTAGTAGAAGTTTATCCTGTAGTGAATTAGAAGTGGATAGTTCCTGTGAATTATTATGGGTGGAGGTTACACGCAACAGCCGAGCTAGGTTAATAATTGGCTCCTTTTACCAACCTCCCGATCCAGCAGCATTAGTGGCAGAACAACTGAGAGAAAATTTGGAATACATTTCACATCAATTTTCTCAGCAAGTTATAGTCTTAGGTAGAGATTTCAATTTACCAGATATAGACTGGGACACTCAGATGTTTAGGATGGGTCGTAGGGACAGAGCATCGAGTGACATTATACTGAGTGCGCTATCCGAAAATTACCTCGAGCAATTAAACAGAGAACCGACTCGTGGAGATAACATCTTGGACCTACTGATAACAAACAGACCCGAACTTTTCGACTCTGTATGGGCAGAACAGGGAATCAGTGATCATAAGGCTGTTGCAACATCCCTGAATATGGAAGTTAATAGGAATATAAAAAGAGGGAGGAAGGTTTACGTGTTTAGCAAGAGTAATAGAAGGCAGATTTCAGTCTACCTAACAGATCAAAACTAAAATTTCTGTTCTGACACTGACAATGTTGCGTATTTATGGAAAAAGTTCAAGGCAATCGTAAAATGCGTTTTAGACAGGTACGTGTAGAGTAAAACTGTGAGGGACGGGATAAACCCACCGTGGTTCAACAACAAAGTTAGGAAACTACTGCGAAAGCAAAGACAGCTTCACTCCAAGTATAAACGCAGCCAAAACCTCTCAGACAAACAGAAGCTAAACGATGTCAAAGTTAGCGTAAGGAGGGCTATGCGTGAAGCGTTCAGTGAATTCGAAAGTAAAATTCTATGTACCGACTTGACAGAATATCCTAGAAAGTTCTGGTCTCACGTTAAATCAGTAAGTGGTTGGAAACAGCATGTCCAGACACTCCGGGGTGATGATGGCATTGAAACAGAGGATGACAGGCGTAAAGCTGAAATACTAAACACCTTTTTCCAAAGATGTTTCATAGAGGAAGACCGCACTGCAGTTCCTTCTCTAAATCCTAGCACAAACGAGATAATGGCTGACATCGAAATAAGTGTCCAAGGAGTAGAAAAGCAACTGGAATCACTCAACAGAGGAAAGTCCACTGGACCTGACGGGGTACCAATTCGATTCTACACAGTACGAGAAAGAACTTGCCCTCCCTTCTAACAGCCGTGTACCGCCAGTCTCTAGGGGAACGGAAGGCTCCAAATGATTGGAAAAGAGCACAGGTAGTCCCAGTCTTCAAGAAGGGTCGTAGAGCAGATGCGCAAAACTATAGACCTATATCTCTGACGTCGATCTGTTGTAGAATTTTAGAACATGTTTTTTGCTCGAGTATCATGTAGTTTTTGGAAACCCAGAATCTACTCTGTAGGAATCAACACGGATTCCGGAAACATCCATCGTGTGAGACCCAACTCACTTTATTTGTTCATGAGACCCAGAAAATATTAGATACAGGCTCCCAGGTAGATGCTATTTTTCTCGACTTCCGGAAGGCGTTAGATTCAGTTCCGCACTGTCGCCTGATAAGTAAAGTAAGAGCCCACGGAATATCAGACCAGCTCTGTGGCTGGATTGAAGAGTTTTAACAAACAGAACACAGCATGTTGTTATCACTGGAGAGACGTCTACAGACGTTAAAATAATCTCTGGCGTGCCACAGGGGAGTGTTATGGGACCATTACTTTTCACAATATATATAAATGAGGTAGTAGATAGTGTCGGAAGTTCCATGCGGTTTTTCGCGGATGATTCTGTAGCATACACAGAAGTTGCAGCATTAGAAAATTGTAGCGAAATGCCGGAAGATCTGCAGCGGATAGGCCCTTGGTGCAGGGAGTGGCAACTGACCCTTAACATATACAAATGTAATGTATTGCGAATACATAGAAAGAAGGATCCTTTATTGTATGATTATATGATAGCGGATCAAACACAGGTATCAGTTACTTCTGTAAAATATCTCGGAGTATGCGTGCGGAACTTTTTGAAGTGGAATGATCATATAAAATTAACTGTTGGTAAGGCGCGTACCAGGTTGAGATCCATTGCGAGAGTCCTTAGAAACTGTAGTTCATCAACAAAGGAGGTGGCTTACAAAACACTCGTTGGACCTATACTTGAGTATTGCTCATAGGTGTGGGATCCGTACCAGATCGGGTTTGCGGAGGAGATAGAGAAGATTCAAAGAAGAGCGGCGCGTTTCGTCACAGGGTTATTTGGTAACCGTGATAGCGTTACGGAGATGTTTGACAAACTCAAGTGCCAGACTCTGCAAGAGAGCCGCTCTTCATCGCGGTGTAGCTTGCTCGCCAGATTTCGAGAGGGTGCGTTTCTGGATGAGGTATCGAATATATTGCTTCCCCCTACTTATACCTCCCGAGGAGATTACCAATGTAAAATTAGAGAGATTAGAGAGAGCACAGGGGCTTTCAGACAGTCTTTCCTCCCGCGAACCATACGCGACTGGAACAGGAAAGGGAGGTAATGACAGTGGCACGTAAAGTGCCCTCCGCCACACACCGTTGGGTGGCTTGCGGAGTATAAATGTAGATGTAGATGAGTGTGGTGCGTGATGCGGCGCTCCCCATCCCCATATACCGATCAAATCAGTCACGACTTGAACCGAGCGTGCCCGAACATTGTCCTACAAAATGATGTCCGCCTCCTGCAGAAACCGACGCCGCTTCTTTCTCTCAGTTGCTTTTCTGCTTTGTAACACAGTCTGTTTCGTTTTCGAGTCCAAACCGCTTAACAGATATAGTTCAAATTTGGCATGGAGACAGTTTGAACTCTGAGAAAGAACATAGCCCACTTTAAAAAGCAAGAAAAATTTTTTTTGCATCAGTGAACGTAAACTACATTAAAACTTACTTATTTTGCTTGTATAACTTAAGAATTCTATAATGTATAAGTACTTCAGTAGTCGCCGTGCGGGATAGTCTCTCAAACGAAATTGCTCCCACGTCCGAGGCCTTTCAATATCACGTCTTCCATTCCGTTTGTAGTTCAGAATATTTTGGGGAAGTCTGGGACGTAGCATTCTCACCAGTCTTCACGATATTTTTGAATTTTTTAGTTTCTGTTGAAAATACTTAATTTTTCTCTAGTATCTTCATTCCTAATCATTTCTTGTTGTGCAGCTCTTCGAATTTCTTAGGAACCTCATCTCTGCCGTGTGATTTTTTTTGCTTTTTTTTTTTAACCATGTTTTCGCTTTCATAGCATAATACAGGAACCGGGACCACGTTATAGAATTTCGGAACAATCTTTTTGTACTTTATTGCCCAATATTCAGATAATAGTGTCACAGACAGCTTAGAATTTGTGTAATTTATTTTAAGTATCAGAGTAAAAATCAGATCTTACAGCGTAGCCTAAGTGAAAGATTAAGAGACCAGTTCTAAAGCAGGATTATCCAAAACTAGTTTTAAAATGACTGAGTATTTTCCTCGGAGTGCACTTATTTTCGTTTTATTACTAGAAATTTTAAAGTTGTATTCATTGCATATTTCGTTCAGGTGGTATATAGATCTTTGGAGGTCATTTCGTGAACGTGAATCATGTCATCTACAAACAGAAGCACAATCAGGTATTTCTCATTCGTTATCCCAATTCTTTTGTCTTGTCGTAGTTCCTGCTTTCATTTATGAAGAACGAAGTCAATGTAAATACTAAAAATGCTGACTCAATCTGCTCATTTAAATGTATACCGAACGAGCTGCCGCAGTGGTTAGTACATGGTATGATGATGATGATGATGATGATGATGATGATGATGATGATGATGATGATGTTTGGTTTTTGGGGCGCTTAACTGCACGGTTATCAGCGCCTGTACAAAGCCCCAACCTTTACACAGTCCAGTTTCGCCACCTTCACGAATGATGATGAAATGATGGCATCACAGACACCTACTTCCCGGGCGGAGAACGCAACCCAGCCGTGAATCGAACCCGGAATCCCATCACCAGCAACGCTAGCTTCTACACGACGAGCTGTCAACTAGTACACTAGACTCGCATTCGGGAGGATGACGTTTAAATCCGCATCCGGCCATCCTGATACGTTTTCCGTAACTTTCCTGAATCGCCCCAAGCAAATGCTGGGATGATTCCTTTGAAAGGGAACGGCGGACTTCTTTTACCCTTCCCTGACGCATTGCCAACTCCTGCTCCGTCTCTAATGACCTCGACATCGATAGCACATTAAATGCAATCCTCCTTCCGTCCTTCATTTAAAGGCATAGGTTTACGCAATAAGTCGGGCGTTAAAAGTTACAAACTGCGTACTCGTCTAAGGCAGCATAATTTCATGGAGCGCAAATTATCGAGACTATATTCACCGAGCATTTGTGAAAGGCAGCACGTGGCGACTTCCAACAAACTTCACACATAATTTCGAAACTTGGCGAAACTTTTTTTCCCCTCTGACATCCCTGACAGAATGATGAAAGGAAAAAGACTTTTATCACTTCTACATTTTCGCTGTTCGTGCAGTAAAGTGTCAGCATCAGGCTTGATGTTTCACTTCATTACTTCTTTACTACTCACTTTATTCGCATCACATTTGTCAGACAGTATCCACATACGTCGCCAAATGTACCTGAAAATTATAGAATTGTACAACACCTAGTTCAGTACATAAATATTGAGACGTTTTCGAAAAACTAGCTTCTCTTACAACAGAGCGTCTTCAACTGCAAAGGGTTATGTTTCTTCAGGTCAAGTTTTTAACACATTAACTGATACGGAAAGTGAACGAACTTCTGAAGGTGGTTTACATATGGGACTTACCGTTTTGAGACAGCAATTTGGAGAGGAGAAGGGGCGGTGGTTACGCGGTCTATTTGGATCTTCAGTGTTTCCGCAAATGATGCTGTTGCCTGTAATAAAGTTCTGTTTGAAAGAAGCCACGCCCTCATAAGATTTCAGTGTAGTGCAAAGCATGACAACTTAGTTTAAATGTTCCCGAAATGTAAAATTGTTCGGTTCACAAAACGATATAACCTTATCCTACGAGTATAGTGCAGCGAGTCAAATTCGCAATCGCTCAACCCACATGAATACCTGGGTGTAAAAATTTCTAGAGATTTGAAATGGAACCGTCACATAGTCGCAGTCTTAGGGAAATACGGTGGCTGGCTGCAATTCGTTGGTAGAATTCTAGGAAAATACAATCGGTGTACAAAAGAAATTGCTTACAAATCACGCTTGCGACCCATCCCCCAATATTGCTCGAGATTCTTGGATCCTAATCAGATACAACTGCCCGGCGATACTGAATGTATACAGAGAAGGGCGGCACGAATGGTCACAGGTTTTTTGACCCGTTGGGGAATGTCACACAGTTTCTGATCAAATTGAACAGGCAGGCGCTTGGAAACAAACGTAAAATATCCAGAGAAAGTCTACTTGGAATATTTCCGGAGGAATCCTTAACTGTTGAATATAGGCGAATGGTGGTCAATGGAGGGAATGACTGCGAATGCTCGTTCGATTTGCGTTCTCTTCCGTAGGCTGCGATGCAAACTAATCCTGGTAATATTCCCGGTGTGAGATGTAGTTGGCAGCTCTGTAAATGCTGACCGGTGATTCGCTTAAAGCCCAGGTGAAATTAATCTCGGAGGGACACATCACGCTCCCAACCGACTAAGCATATCCCCTAAGGATCGCCTAGAGCCTGTGACTAGTGCATTGAATGTAAATACGGAAAACTGCAAAAACTCACTTTTTGAACTATTTGTAATTCCATTAACTAGTTTTGTAACCTTTACAGACTCATCTTCAAATGTGGCACACAGAATTTCCGTCTCTCTGACGTGGAGACAGGGCGACAGTAACATGGTGACATGTGTCGGAAAACCAATTATTCCACTTACTAACTAACGGGCAGTTCATGGTAGACACAGACTATCCCGTGGAAGAGCAAAGTATCGCGAGGAGACCTAATTAGAAAGTTTCTAGAACTGACGTTACATGATGAAAGTAGGAATGGAATATACTTAAACCGCCTACGTATTGTAACTGTAGGAAGCGTGAAGACCAGAAGAGACTAAGCACAGCACGCACAGAGGCTTTTAAGCAGCCACAGTTCGCACGCTCCATACGTCAGTGGAGTGGGAATAAGTCCTAATAACTGGTATACTGGCAAGTTCCATCTGTCACGCAATTCACGGTCATTTATAGACTACAAATTATAAGCTGCCTATGTTTTGTTTAAATTTGGATTACAAGAAAATGGGCGTTTTGCAAAATGTCCTACATAAGTCTCCTCTTCATCAACACCACCACCATGAGTGTTCTGCCCTAGGGCAGGTCTTCACATGTAGCTCTCCATGCAGTCCCATCATTTGTTACCCTCTTGTTTTCTCACAACTATTTTCTGTTCTTACGCTGTCCATCACCTGGTATGTTTATCGTCTTCTTCTTCTTCTTCTTCTTCTTCTTCTTCTTCTTGCATTCACCGTTTCCTCCATACCATCAATAAACAATCTCTTCTCATTCAGTGTCCATGCCAATTGTGTTTGCTCATCCTGCTACCTTTAAAATTTCTCTCTGTTCTCCCACTCAACACCACCTCATTTCTCACTGTGCCTGCCTATTTTATCCCCTATCAACGCACCCACATAAAAGCCTCCTGTTATGAAACGTCTCGTTGGCAATTGCTATACGTATTTTCACCTCCATATTACTTCCAATGTCGTCCATAATAGCACGTCGCAGTTATCTAAAAACACTAAATTGTTGTGTATCTTCCTGCCTAACATTATAGTTGTTCTTGCTTTTCTTGCACCTATCACCGGACATTTTGCGATTTTCTTATTATTTATCATTCCAATTTACTCACGCCTCTTGTTCAATTCTTTTAACATTTCAGTCATACTTCTTTCGCTCTCTGCCAATAACACCACATGATCCGCGAGTCTAATACATTCTGCTCTCCTAACAACAACCCGCTCCCGTCTATGTCGTTTCAAACGTTTTTGAAGGACATGCTCCAAATATATTTACACACTAAGGAGAATAAACGTATCCCGGAGGACTTACCCCAGCGCGATGGAAATCGATACACGTGATGTTCATTCATGCCCAATAGTATCCGAACGACCTGAATTGAAATTCGCCTGATTCACATGCAACCCACATAGCGCAACTGTCTAGCAGGTCTCCTTATCGCTCCTTGGTACAGTCGTTTGACTATTGAAAGTGGTTCCAACAAGTCACCACGAGAAAAAACTGTTCTGTATCGCAATAACTCAAGATGTAAAGTAATACCACGATACTACAAATATCACGGAACACCTTATCACAGATAAGACTGCCCCTAAGGCTTGTAGCTCACATTTATTACAATAAATGACATACCTGACATTTTACCACTCTCATTATTACGTCAGATAGGTAATGCACGTAGTAAATTCGTCGTATTCATGATTTACTCTTCAAAGTAACATACCGTACTTATTATTTAACACAAAATAAGATTAAAAATTAAAGGTATTCACGAGCAGCTAATTGAGAATATTTATGAACTTCAAATGACACGACGAACCGTCTCGTTCTGCATATGGATGCAAACTCAGGTCATGCAGACTAAGCAATGATTTCGTGTCTGACGGATACTAACTGCCACTCCTGATTAGGCATACAGAGAGTGATATACCTCGATTTTAGACAAACCAGTTTGCAAATTCCATCTTTAAATTACATATCGCAAGTATTTTTGCCGGACGCGAATTTATTGTCCCTGTAACGAACGACGAGAGATGTTGAATCTTGGTTCTTAACAAGTAACTTACGTGAATTGCCGTGAGGTAAGGCTTTGTATTGGGCAGGGATTCGAACTCGGAACTTAATCGGATAGATATCGACGCACAATCAACTGTGACATTTCGGATTTTCTCGGCAGTAGCTAGATGTTTTAACTGAAATGACGAGACGAAACATTAATTTTTTTCCTTCCCAAGACCCCAACCCGGCATCTATCGCTGTTATATTCTAGAGAAAACGAACGTTAAATATGGGTTTGTTGCACCAGCAGCGACATGTGAGCGTGTTGGAACTAGAAATAATATGACGAAGAGTTCGGTGCTCACTGGGAATACAGCTCCACACATCATATCGCTTTTGACTACACACAAAGATACGTCAGCTTCCGAATTTTTGTCCAGCTCGGACTAACATCTTGAACTTACAGTGATCTCGCAAATAGTTCTGTGTCTCACTGGGTGTCAAAAACGTCACATATCGTTAGTGTTGACAACGAATGAAAATACATTAAACATTAAAATAATTATCCACCAGCAGATAGGTGTTCTCATGCTAGAGCTTGATAATACATAATGAAATCTATAGTGCCGGGCCAGGATTCGAACCCATTCACGCGCAGTATGTGGAGACGTTGAGGAATCTGCAGTTCTGAACAAACAACAAATAGTAGCCGTGCTGTATTCTCACGAAGGGATCAAATTCAGCGTTAAGTACGGTCTAAGTTGCATTCCCAGTTCATAACCGATTTTATCGACATACAGAAGCTCAGATAAAATATGGACTAAATGTCCTGTGAGCCTACATAGCGTTTGTTTCGTCACTAGAAATAAATAACAAGTATAAGAAAGGTTTCTACGTGTCTCCGCTCCAGTCTTTATTGTGATTCATCCTAACGTCTACTTTGTAGAAAAGGAATATCATTTTTTATGTCAATTTCAGACCACAATGTCATTATATCTTCTTCACTTGGTGTAGCCAGAAGAGAATGGAATCTGTCTCTTCTTATCTAAAATCATTGACAGAAGTTGGAATCGAACCCAGTCCATAGATATTCAAGCATATTATAAGTATGTGGCTCATTTTTCTATCGTAACGCCGTTGCACCACACTGGATGAGAATTGACACACAGGCTTCCTGTAGTAATTTGCAGCAGGTTCAGTAAATTCATTTACTTGGTTGACCGAATCACAATGAACTAGCTGCCTCGACTACCCAGTGCATAAATTCGACCGAAATAAAATCACGTACCTGCCACCTACACAGAACAGCCAACAGTGTAGGATGCACAAATTTGAAAAGGAAGTGTTTCTTTCCACTTGAGCTACTGTATTGCGCCATCTCTTTGTTGAAAACGTCGTGCAGTACAAATGTCGCATTTCATAAGTAAAGTTTTGTATTCCTAGAAACCCAAAATTTGCTTGACAGCGGCGGGAAGAGGAGTTACCCGTTGTGCAGCATTGTAAGTTTTCACCATTGAACTATGAGCCGAAAGTATTTTTTTGCGATTTCCTTATCGATGTTTTATCTGACTGTTAGTAGCTCTTTCACAGAAGGGATAAAAACGTTACACTCAGTGAGACTGGAAGTGCGAACCATAACAGATGCTATTTCTCAGGTCAGCGCATTACCATAGAGCTGGAGTAGAAGTACGTGTCTTAGCTTACTCTTACGAGATCGATAATGTCTAGCACTCGTAAACCGCTATTTAAAGGACGAGATTAGTTGCGATTTCCACGTGCAACGACTTTCCTGGGCTGAAAACCGTAAATTTACAATCTTTTGTTACACGTAAAGCGATAATAAATCAGATTATTCAATGGAAATGACAGGTAAAATCAAGTGAACTTTGAGGATAAATTCAGTGCACACCAGGAAGCAACTGGTCGATCACAGAGTTGCCAAACATACGTTGCCTTGTTGTCAAATCTCAGTTACAGTACCAGCAGAAAGAAGACGAACCGATGTGATCGTACAGCGGTCTGGGAAGTGACCATAGCTGGTGTCTCCAAGTCGCGGTTGCTACGGCCTGGAATACGTGATGCGTCTGATTCGCATTTCTGTAACTAGGTTTAGGGACTGGAGCGTGGTTACTAATAATACTCGGAACTGACTGAAAACTAAGCATCATATATCAGTAACTCTCACAGTTATTTTTATATTTATTTCGTAAGTGTACTAAAAACTAAGAAGCTCATTCAGAGACGTTTTCATGCCTCGCCGATAGTCGAGCAAAACAAACAAATAAAGAAAAAAAGAATGTGTGTGTGTATGATAGAGAGAGAGAGAGAGAGAGAGAGAGAGAGAGAGAGAGAGAGAGAGAGAGAGAGAGAGAGAGAGAGAGAATCAAAAAGAATGAGAGAGAGTAAGAAATTGTTGTAAAGAAATTGAATCATGGTATGTAAAGAAATCTTTCATTAAAATTACACGTTACACGTCATTACGAAATATCGTATTCATGATCTATGAAACAAGAATTGATCTAATGTAATCTAATCATATCATATTGATGGCTATCCATGAAGAGTCATGAATTACCGAAATTTTTGCCAATACCAGTAATGAAATCTAAACTTGAAAATAAAAGACGACAATTTTTTTAATAAACCGGGACTCCTAACAAGACAATTTCGTCCCTGTTAACTAACCACGAAAGATGACTGATATACCTCCATGCTCAAGTAACAAAGTGCGCATGCATTTAAAGATTAAGTGCATGATGTGAAGTTATATGACGGAGATACGAACCCAACACGTAATCGTATTGTTAATTAAGTAAAATCAAATTTACGTATCGGTTTTTCTTACCAGCTGCTAGGTGTTTGAATCTAAACTAAGGATACAAACTTTTGTACCTAAGCGACAATCTAACTACACGCCTACCGTGCATCCACAAATATAGCTTAAATATCAGTTGCTTACTCACCAACGGTAAGGTGTGTGCGTGTTTGACAAGAAATAATGACACCTATTGCGATTGTTGGCAACACATGAATAGACATTAAAAGCGCACGTTGGTTTTCACTAGCGGGACGGTGTGCACGTTATAGGGCTTGAACTGAAACTATGAATATTTTTGTATTGGATCAGGATTCGGACCCACATCCTTACCTTTGGAGGAGACCTAGAGAAGGTTGCAGTCTTGCGAAAAGGGACGAAATGGTTGAACTATAATGTCCCGAGAGATTCAGATCCTCGAAAGAGGAGAAACGAATTCGAATCACAGTCCAGCACCAAATTTTTCAACGTCTCTAGTTGAATCAATTACAAGTAAAATAAGAGCCCCATCCTTTAAATGGCTATCGGTTCATAAAATAAAATAAAATTTTCTAATGTAAGTAAGTTTACTGGCGACTGTATTTCTGTTTACGATGACTTCCGCTATGTCATTTCCCAACGTAACCTGGCTCTGCCCAGTTGGTAATGATGGAACGTGATTTGTATTGCGAATTCTGGATTATAACGTCTTTCTTTTGAGGTTACCAGACGCAAAGTAAATCTGTTTGTGCTTCTTAAAAGTAAATGTCTGAACCCACGCATTGCTCCTGTGATAGTTCCACCAGGCCATTGTGCCCACATTTCCCAGCCCCAGGAGTGAGCTGCAATGGATGATGTGCTGAGCTTACAAAAGTAGTCACGGTGGATAAAACGCGAGTCTATTAAATGTTTAAGTAGAAAAAAGCTTCTGACGCGGAGATTATGCTATTCTCATGTCAGCAGGATGTAAAGACCCTTGTAGGCATCATAGGCTCGATGTGAAGCCATTTTGAAATGTTCACAAATTCAGATATTTTCTTAGTTCGTGAAGATCCACTGGGAAGTGTGAAGTTACCGGATAATTGGATTATTACCGTCATTATTACTATCATTTTCTTCATGCCGCTGCTGGAACACTGTACTTGAATATCAGTTCGTGCCTTTTGGTCACTATACAAGTAGTTTCCCAAGAAGAGGTTCTTTCTCTGTCTACAGAATTCTTTTCATGTTAATATCTATGAGTAATTAACCATAGATTACATTAAAACTAAAGTAATCGATGAAGACGTTACTTGATAACAATAACGCTCTGCCTTTCTTCTATTACTTGCGCCTAGAAATGGCTGTCGAGTACTGCCAAACCAAAAGCCAAGAGATCTTACTGCCTGCCGATATACGCCGCTGGCAATTTTTCCATATGATTTGGTCGACGTGACCTGTTTCACACTAGATCGCGTGTTGAATGTTTTAGAAAATCAATTGTTTTCCTTTGCAATAAAGAAAAAGTTTTTCATTCTAAGCTATCCAAGTTCAAAATTTTTGGAATATTAGTTCCAGTTTAATATTCGCTTCTATAATGTAGGAAAGTATTTCGCACTTGCAAAACTCGGATCCGGCCCACTGACCTTACACTCAGCCGCCGGCCATAAATTCTGGCTCAGAGTGACACCAGATTAAGTAACCTAATTTAGCGAAGATTATTTGCCAGTGCTCTCTCTCACCGGAAAATACGCAGTTCTCTCATTAATTGGGCTCCATTAGTACACTGTAACAGTAATTTCTGTGTGTCTGCAATGCATACGGATTGTGGAATTTAGCGGTGCTCTCACTTCCACTTCCTTATACAATATGACTGACCTAAACGGGCCCTTTATCGTTACAGGCCCTGAGCAGTGCTACATCATACTGACAACAGTAATGTTCTTATACTGACAATCTGACTGGTCGTTTTACCTGATTTTGTAATCATTTAAATAAGACAACATGACCTTCCAGTGGGAGACATTTCGTTCTCCCTTTTCCTTCTGTGACATTTTTCCGTAATCTATTTGCCTTCCAATCAGCGAAATGCGGTAGAGTACGGCCGGTAAACGATTTACAAATCACGATTTAGTCCCGTTAAGACGGTTTCTTCAAACATTGTCGTTGCTAAAGGAATTTACTTTCGTCTTAAATCGTCTCAAGCAGCAACGTTCACAGACATCCCAAATACGTAAAAGCTCATTATCCTGGTACGAAGTTTGTAAAACAAACTTCCCACAGTTTGTGTCAGGTTGATCTTTTCGTCTGATAGCACTGCCTAAGTATCACAAGTAGTGTCCCTGTAGCTGTGGGAATCATTGGTTAATAACGAGTTTAACACCAATGGGTATAGTATTGCTAAATATTCAAATTAATTATCAACCCAAGTCTGAGTTCATCCGCAGACTGTAGCGATTTTATAATACTGAAGCTAGACTTTGTATCCTTGTCCTCCTTGAGTGGGCATTGGAAGGCGTTTGCACACACGAACACAACACTATGAATACTTCGAACGCCATAGTTAACGTTGCTCTCATAAACTACTTTTGTTATTTTAATTCTTCTAGGTGTTCAGGATGCAATATGTGTTGTAGATACAGCCTTAGAGCAAAACATTGACCGCCGAGCCGTCCACATAAGGTGGACAACACAGTCGTGCTCCTCTCAGGATACTGTGTCCGGCAGTAAGTTCGATCTGCAACATTGTAGACTGCGGCACCTCCCAGAGGAAGTCTTGAGTTCAGTCTTAGTACATTATTCTTGACTAAGGCCGTAGTCTTGAGGTAAAACGTGAGACTAGCTAATATGACGTCTGGCGACCGGAAGCAGACAACGACAAAATTTTTATCGCCCCTTTCCTCTCGGTGCTGAAGCTATGCGTGTAATTCAAGCGAATCTACAATATATTTCGCTTTGTGTCACACTGGTAATAATAGTTTGGTTCAACAATGTTTTAGCGAAAGATTTCTTTACCGAGCATCTGCCTCTGAACACCGCATGCGTCTGAGTTCTCTGGGACCCGTTTGCTGCCTACCGGCGGGGGCTGAGGCACTGCGCTGCCTTCTGCCGACAACATCTGCTCCACTCCACACTCTCAACCATGTAAAATGCTTTAATGTTGTTGAGTAGTGACCCATAAAATCTGTCTACGATTTGTGTTTCACTCTTGATAGCAAAGGAGGCACAAAACCGTTTTTATTTGATGATTATTTTATTACATTAGAATGCAGTACATCAATGTGACACAGAATTAATTTCATTGTTTCTGATCCAGTGCGCTATAATTAAAGCGTCCCATTCTGTTCTTTTCCTTGCACAGGAGATTCTTCAAATAATTTATTATTGTCATGGATTCATATGTGTTACTCAAGGCACAGGGAGTAAATGCAATGTAATGTTTGGTTTCTTTCTTTGATTTTCTATGGTAAATGGATGAAAAAGATTGCGTCAATTCCTATCAGAACCTGCTCTATAGCTACTAAGGCAAATTGCTTCTTTTGAGGTCCATAAATTAATTAATGGAGAAGTGAACGCTGTTCACAAATGATATTTAGAATATTCAATTGGATTTAAGGCGACAAAACTGCCACATTTGAAGCTACCCAGAGAAAAAGTAAGTTGCTAGAGACACTGTCAGCACATGTCTGCAGGGAAGTTTAGCATAGAGTAATCAAGAGGCTCATTTCCTTCATACTTATCACCCTGGAATGTGAGTCTTAAGTGAAGAACAATATTGAAATTCGTATCGTTGATGATCGATTCGAATTTCTTCAGAGACGCTGGTATTGCGAAGCAGCTTGGAAGTCAGATCGCCATGATCTATGACGATTAACACAACTTACTGAGTCGAGCTACCAAGAGGATTTGATGTGTAAAGGTTTTCTTCCGATTTCGATACAGAATTTTTTCTGGAAATTCGCAGCTCCTTAAAAAAAAAAGCTCGCACACGATGGTCCCTACCTCAGTTGGAACTGACGACTGATTGAGCCGTTCTGACACGAGACATGGGCGGTACCACCGGGTTACAGACACACTGCTACCTTTGCACCACTCTCATCATGGTACTGGTCGCTCAGCCTCATAACGCATCGTGAAAGATAATAAAAGTTGCCACTTATGTGAAGAATAGCATTTCTTTAGCCAAAAAATTGAATTTTCTGCCTCAGTATCTTAGTTTACGTAAGGATTATACAGCATGAGCCATTCAAATGGAAAGGTAATATCAAGTAAATTTAGTGAGCCAATTCAGTACCATAGGCGGAAGTGATTGCATTGTCACAGTGTTGCCTAATGTTTGTGACGATGTTGCCAAATCTCAGGTGTGCTAGGAACAGCTGTGTAGCGGTATGCGTGGAGAATCCCCTGCTCGTGTCTTACGGGGGATATGGAGAGGAACCGCAGGGTTTGGTTAGGATGCAGCGTTTTCTCCTAGCAGTTGTGTCAAACATTAAGGTGTATAATCTTCCATCACGATTACAGTTTCCTACAAAATATATACAAATAAAACACTTACCTTGTTTCTTCCCGACAAAAGATTATTTCAGTACGATAAAAAGTTTTTGGAAATCTCTTATGCCCACCTGTCACCAAAGTAAGATAAACACTTTGCACCTCGAAATCGATTGCATGTATGTGCAGTCTTGTGATGCTTAAATAACGCTCAAAGGACATTTAGTCCATATTTTATCTGAGCTTCTGTATGTCGATAAAATCGGTTCTGAACTGGGAATGCAACTTAGACCGTACTTAACGCTCAATTTGATCCCTTCGTGAGAATACAGCACGGCTACTATTTGTTGTTTGTTCAGAACTGCAGATTCCTCAACATCTCCACATACTGCGCGTGAATGGGTTCGAATCCTGGCCCGGCACTATAGATTTCATTATGTATTATCAAGCTCTAGCATGAGAACACCTATCTGCTGGTGGATAATTATTTTAATGTTTAATGCATTTTCATTCGTTGTCAACACTAACGATATGTGACGTTTTGACACCCAGTGAGACACAGGACTATTTGCGATATCACTGTAAGTTCAAGATGTTAGGCCGAGCTGGACAAAAATTCGGAAGCTGACGTATCTTTGTGTGTAGTCAAAAGCGATATGATGTGTGGAGCTGTATTCCCAGTGAGCACTGAACTCTTCGTCATATTATTTCTAGTTCCAACACGCTCACATGTCGCTGCTGGTGCAACAAACCCATATTTAACGTTCGTTTTCTCTAGAATATAACAGCGATAGATGCCGGGTTGGAGTCTTGGGAAGGAAAAAAATGTATGTTTCGTCTCGTCATTTCAGTTAAAACATCTAGCTACTGCCGATAAAATCCGAAATGTCACAGTTGATTGTGCGTCGATATCTATTCGATTAAGTTCTGAGTTCGAATCCCTGCCCAGTACAAAGCCTTACCTCACGGCAATTCAAGTAAGTTACTTGTTAAGAACCAAGATTCAACATCTCTCGTCGTTCGTTAACAGGGACAATAGGTGCTGGGTAGGAATTCGCGTCCGGCAAAAATACTTGCGCTATGTAATTTAAAGTTGGTATTTGCAAACTGGCTCAGTCTAAAATCGAGGTATATCACTCTCTGTATGCCTAATCACGAGTGACTGTTAGTTTCCGTCAGGCACGAAATCTTTGCTTAGTCTGCATGACCTGAGTTTGCATCCATATGCAGAACGAGACGGTTCGTCGTGTCATTTGAAGTTCATAAATATTCTCAATTAGCTGCTCGTGAATACCTTTAATTTTTAATCTTATTTTGTGTTAAATAATAAGTACGGTATGTTACTTTGAAGAGTAAATCATGAATTCGACGAATTTACAATGTGCATTACCTATCTGACGTAATAATAATGAGAGTGGTAAAATGTCAGGTATGTCATTTATTGTAATAAATGTGAGCTACAAGCCTTAAGGGCAGTCTTATCTGTGATAAGGTGTTCCGTGATATTTGTAGTATCGTGGTATTACTTTACATCTTGAGTTATTGCGATACAGAACAGTGTTTTCTTGTGGTGATTTGTTGGAACCATTTTCAATAGTCAAAAGACTGTACCAAGGAGCGATAAGGGGACCTGCTAGACAGTTGCGTTATGTGGGTTGCATGTGAATCAGGCGAAATTCAATTCGGGCGTTAGGATAGTTTTGAGCATGACTGTACGTGTAGGTGCAAATGAATGATTAGAGTTGAAGAAAAACTGGATGATTAATTCAAGACAAAGAGATTCACAAATTGATAAGTCGATAATGTGTTGGGCCACCTCTGGCAGTTACTAGGCTTGACATTGACTGATAAAGTTAGTGGATACCCTCCTGATGGATATGGTACCAAATTCAGTTCAGTTGGTTCATTACATCGCCAAAATCGCGACCTGCTTTAAAGAACCTGCCCATTGTGCTCCAAATGTTCAAAATTGGTGAGAGATATGGCTATCTTGCTGAGCAATGTATTGCCTTGCATGTACAAACACGTAGATACGATCTCCGTGTGTGGTGCGTAAATTGTCGGCAGGCACCTCACTTAGTGTCCCGAGCAGAGTTCAAGCCGCCATAGAGACAAAGGTTGGACACACTGCATATTAATGTCCACTAATAGGTGTCTGTACACTCATTGATAGGATAGTGTATTTCGAAATGTTAGCAGATAAAGCTTACGTGGGGCGAGTCGTAGAATCTCTAAAAAGAGACACCTCTGGCAACACTAGTTGAAAGTGGCCTTCAAACTAGCCGTGCTGCGCTCTCTACCTCCGGCTATTCTCGTGGCCGTCAGAGCGGCCGTAGCCGAGACGCCCCCTGGGTAAACGCTACGGACGTCTGCAGTCGCGCCTCACGATCTGTCACAAATTATGGAATGTATTCGCAGATACCAATTGTAACACGACAACGGCTATACAGTTTGCTGGAAACGTACAGGATGTTCTGAAATTCCCATCACTACCTGCTAGAATTTGTAGAGGGGACTGAGTACATAATACTCATATTTTAAATTGTAACCCGTCTCCCGAGACGTACCGTATACTAGAACCATTTGAAAACATGTTGGTAAGGCTGTCACATTGACAAGTAATTTGTTACACTGTGGAATCAAAGAAATATCGTTTATGGCCCCCGCGAGCACGCAGAAGTGCCTCAACACGCCGTGGCATGGACTCTACTGATGGCTGAAGTCGCGCAGCAGGGAACTGACACCATGAAACCTGCAGAGCTGCCCATAAATCCGTAACAGTAAGAGGGAGCAGAGATCTCCTCTGATCAACACTTTGCAAGGCATTCCAGATATGGTAGTTAATGCTATAAAATTTACTAGAGACGTACAGTATGTTTGGGGAGTTTGGTGGCCAGCAAAGTGTTTAAGCTCGGAAGAGTGTTCCTGCAGCCACTCTGTAGCAATTGTGGTTGTGTGGGCCGCTCCTTTGTCCTGCTGGAATTACCCACTTCCGTCGGAATCCACAATGGACACGAATGGATGCAGGTGATTAGACAGAATGTATCTAGGCGTGTCAGGGATCCCACATAACTCCGAATGCGCACGCTCTACAACGTCACAGAGCCTCCACCAGCTTGAACAGTTTCCAGCTGACATGCAGGGTCCATGGAGTCATGATGTCGTATTCATACCCATACACTTCCATACTGTATATACATTTTGAAATGAGACACGTCCAACCAGGCAATATGTTTCGAGTCATCAACAGTCCAATGTTCGTACCGATGGGCCCAAATGAGGCGTAAAGCTTTGTGCTGTGCAGCGAGCAAGGGTACACGAGTGGGCCTTCGGCTCTGAAAGCCCATGTAGATGATGTTTCCATGAATGGTTCGCATGCTGATACTTGTTGATGGTCAAGCATTGAAATTTTCAGTTATTTTCGGAAGGGTTGCACTTTCGCCACTCTGAACGATTCTCTTCAGATTCCATTCTTGCAGGATTTTTTTTCTGGCCGCAGAGATGTTGGAGATTTATTGTTTTACTGGATTGCTGATATTCAGGGTGCCCTCGTGAAATGGTCGTACAGGAAAATCCCCACTTCATCGCTACCTCGTAGATGCTGTGTCCCATCGGTCTTGCGCCGAGTATAAAACCACGTTCAAAGTCATTTAAATCTTGATAACCTGCCATTGTAGCAGCAGTAACCGATCTAACAACTACGGTAGACACATGTCTTACATAGGCGTTGCCGGCGGCAGCACCATATTAAGCCTGTTTACATATCTCTGTGTTTGAATACGCATTATTATAATAGTTTCTTTGGCATTTCAGTGTAGATGTGGCCGAGTACATCTATTGTTCTACAGTTTCACTCTTTAATAACCAAAGAATCAAAAAAATTGGTCTTCAGAGACACTGTTTTAACAGGAGGGCCTTTTCCAATTTGAAATTAGAATGATATTATTTCCTTCAGCTGCTGACGGGCGTTGATAGATATCAACGAAGACAGGTGAAAATGTGTGCCCCGACCGGAACTTGAACCAGGGATCTCCTGCTTACATGGCAGTCGATCTATCCATCTGAGCCACCGACGGCACAGAGGATAGTGAGACTACAGGAATTATCTCGCGCACGCCTCCCGCGAGACCCACTTTCTCACCTATGTATGACCACACACTACATTCGTAGCGTCCTTTCGGACATGTCCGAAAGAACAGACACCATATCCATATAAATATATTTTCCAATTCGCGTGCGCTGCGTCTCCACGGGCACCACACACGCACCTGATGACGTTGAAGGCACCCTTACTCGAAGACGTTGTGCAATGGTAACGAAAAGCGTGTGGGGAGGAGTCAGACGCTGTGGACAACGATCTTGATAAACGCGACCAGCAGCTCTTCCAGTACTGTGAGCTTCGCCACACAGAATACTCGTGTCGGTATATTCGGCAAAAGTGTACTCAGCAATGTTCCTCTAACACTCACAGAAACATGAACGAGACTCGAACCAGGTCAGAGAGGAGACAGCTGTCAAATGACATCATACGATCCGACGTAAGTAACCCCCCTCCCCCCCCCCCCCCCAGTGATTATAACCCTGTTGCATACCACATTAGCGAAGGTGTATTCATACGGCTGTAGCACGGATATACCTTTCCATACATGGGCTCCTCTTCAAAATATCATTACTCATTTCCCTAGAAGTTTTTAACGTTATTTTGGAACATCCTGTATCTCTCCAGTAACTATACAGCTGTTTCCAGAATTAGTTCCCTCTGGAGCGGAGTGTGCGCCGATATGAAACTTCCCGGCAGATTAAAACTCTTTGCGGGACCAAGATTCGAACTCGCTACCTTTGCCTTTCATGGGCAAGTGCTCTACCATCTGAGCTACCCAAACACGACTCACGCCCCGTCTAAACAGCTTTACTTCTGCAGTACCTCGTCTCCTACCTACAGCTGTTGTACCACATTCGAAATATACGGATGTATTTCAGAATTTCGGCGTAATGCTACTTCGCAGAAACATGGCTGAATTTTCCTGTATATTGTTATCATTAAAACCAAGCACCGTCTCTGTCTCCATATCAAAAAGTATTAGGTAATATTTTCATCATTTCCAGCACTATTAAAGTTGGTAGGTGTAGGAAAAAATACTACTATCATTCTGAAAATATCGTTGAGAAGCGATAGAATTCCTACAAACAAATTTAAGAAAATCATTTTGGGTACTAGGCCATGTCATTATACAACAGTGAAACAACTAAAATAACGACATTTCGACCATCATTTGAACGATCCTCTTCAGAGCGAATAAATGCCACGAAATTTCAAATCAGCAGCAGCGAAATGAAAGGTCGATTTGGAAACAATTTCTATTTCTTCTTTCTTATCTTCGATTAATTTCCCAAATATCTCGTTCGTTTCGTATGTTGCTTTCTTTATACAAGGTGTTCAACATTTCTAGAGCTTGCAATTTTACCTAGTAACTCATGCATGCAAACGTCATCTAACGAGGCTACAGAGCATCAAAATACAGGCACCAGCCCCGGCGAATGTATGTAAGTAGAGTGTGATGCCGTGATTATTTATCAATTTGATCATGTATCATGTTCCGGAAGTTACAAGGGAATATCGTTATCATACCTCTGACGGCGGAATACAAGTACTGGTACTGTTGTTGCTAACTTTCATAGGTGGTAGTATGGATCAAAGTAAGAAAAAAATGTCCGGTAAACATGGGCTACAAAATGCATACCTGAGGCGCTATGAGCACTTGTTCAACAGTGGAGATATGTTTTATGCTAGCGAAGATGAACAAGTCCTCACAGCTCTTAAGGTATGCATTTTACAGCCCATGTGTACTGGACATTCGGTCCATACCACCACCTCTGAAAGTTTCCTGCCCTACATCTTAGCTGCAACACTACCGGTACATTCACACGTAACAGGAATGTCTTCTCTTCCAATTTTTCGTTATAGGGACATAACCTCAAATTTATCCATCTCCATCATCATAGAAAATTGCTAACATCTTCATTGGATCTCCCTGTGTACACACATTTTACAGACTACAGCGCCTGTAACTTTGATACTCTGTAGCCTCGCTGGATGACGTTTCCAGACATCGATTCCCAGGTAGGTCCCCTCTACAAACGCGATAAGTGTGTCGCACGACGTGTGAAACTTTCTGTATGCAAACTCACTCTCTCTCTCCCTCCTCAACTATCAGCTACCAGCTTTCTTATAAGTCCTACATCTGCTGGCTGATTTTTGGCAGAGCTCTACATAACATGCCGCTCACTGCATTTTATCGCTGGTTGCATCTTAAATTCAAACTATATTTTGGTCAAAACCGTGAAAAGTTATTTTCTACATCTATAGATGTTATAAATATGGGTTGAATTTCTTCAACCGATCTCTAGCGGCTAGTGTGTTCGATTTTCCTATAGCTCGTCTCCTCTAATGTGTTCCATTCCTCTGTAAATATTTTGGATCAGTATTTTCAGCCAGGACGTATGAAAGAGATGGTTCGGTAGTATTCACAATTATCACTATTTGCCATATTTTGTGTTATTTTTTTCGTTTATTCTGAAGTTTTAGCAGCATATCAGCGAGCATAGATGTTGAGCAGTGAAGCAGCAAACGCCGACAGAGTGAGTCCTCGCCGATGCTGATAGAGCCCTCTGGTAGCGAAGCTCTGCACTACAGGCAACGAAGTGTGTGAGGTACTAGTAGCGACACGTAGCAGCGAAGTGATGAACCGCAAAATGGCCGCGAATATTGAGTGACTTAAATGTCTAGTTGCTGTTTATTTCTTCCTTTACACTATTATTACAAAACAGACTACGGCATCACTGCTCGGTTTGTCTGTTACCGTATTTTTGTGTATTTCACACATTACAAAATTATTCTGTTCTCGTAACATATAATGCAAACTACATCTCGAGCGACATTAATGTATGCAGCATGTTACATTCATCATTCCCTCTTCGTAATTTAGTGTTACTAATAGTTTTGTCCACAGTTTTAAGCATTAAAAATGGATATGTGGCTCGGAACAGGGCTACTGTTATATTAAATGTTAACAAAATAATCGCACGGTATAGTGAGTTAAAGAATATTGAACAGCAACGAGAACTGTAAGTAAGTTTATGCAATGCAACGTTAGTGATATAATAGTACAACAGTAATAGACGTTTGTCATCCATTTTTTCTATTTTACAGTTTCACTCATTACTGATGGCAAATGCCTTGCAGAGAAGGTAACATTCTGCATCTTCGGCTAAGGCCTTTACAATCTCTTTCATTCAACCAGACTTAACTCATAGAAGTAGTAACATAATTTCTTTTCTGATCCAAAAGATACTTTTACATAAAGTAGAGGCAGAGAGGTTGTCATATAACTATTAATCGAAATATTATTTCAAATATATGGGCTTGTTAGTGAAATCCCCAAGAAATTCCTCTTGTTAACGTTAAGTATTATCTGTTTGATTCAGCATTCAGCTCACATAAAACCACGAGAAATAACGTTTTTCATACAAAAAAGAGTTTATCTCTTTAGTGACCTGTGTCACATCAAACATCTCATTTTGATACTAGAATAATTTGAGAAAAAAGAAGGCCTTTGTTCGTTTTTGAAAATGCAATTAGTGAAAAGTATTTTTAAAAGATATTGTCAACTATTACGAAACGATTTCTTATACAGGATTTATTTATCACATAGTCAATCATGATACTAAAAATAACACAGCGTTGGCTTGTGATTTGCTATTGATGTAATATTTTGTATTTTCTTATGACGTTGAAATAATTATTGCTTTTTCAGCACTGAGAATGTATGAAATACAGTATGTAATATATGAATCAGTATGATAACCTTTTTTTCGAATATTCACTGGTAACTACAGGAAAATGGCACATGTTTGGGTATTAACCTCAGCAGTATTCAGTACACGAAGGAAAACAAAATCTTTTTTTTTTTGTAAGGGTTTTATTTCATAGTTGTAATCCTACAAATATACCAAGCAGTTTCTTTTGATAGTGAGATATATTAAATACCTTAAAATATATGTAGATGAAGTCTGGTGAAGAAAGTGTGCGAATTAAAATTTTAAATGTTTGTAGCAGCATAATCAGGTACAGTTTGTAGTGTGGGAGTGAGCTCCACGTGGGATCCAAAGCACGGACCCCACGGGGGTGCCTGACATGCGCCACATGCCAAGGCAGAGGTGGAGGCTAGTGTTCGGAAGTCTGAAAATTCCAGCGCCGGCCGGGGATTGAACCCCGGCCCGGCTGGGGCGAATAGCCCCAGCCGAGGCGCTGGAACGTTTCAGACCCCCTTACCACTAGACCACCGGGGACCCCGGCTGTTTCCTGCTCTGGAGTCCAGCTAGTGGTCGTGCACTTCCTGCTGTCCTCCGTGTTTACACCGAGGCAGCAGTGGCGTGGTGTAACAGGAAGTGTTTACCTGCGTCCGCTGGATGTCCACTTAGTGTGGGACTTATTTACCCGGCTGACGTTCGTGTCGCTATAAAGTCCTTAGTTGAGTTACAATTATTTCCAGAGACCGAAATCTGCCTATGCAGTTCCACACAGTCGCGTCTCACTATTTGAACCTCTGTAATTCGATCGTGTTGTCAAGACCCATGTAAGAACTTCTGTTTACCGAAGAAACCTCCTGTGTTCGGTACATTCCATAAACGGAAGCGACTGTCATAACAGACAGCCCCGTAAACATTTCGTAATGAAGTGCCAGCCGGTACGTAATACTCGATATCTGGAATTGTTTTATCGGTTATTAAGATAATCGTTTCATCTCTAAACACTTTGAAAAATTTACGTGTTTTCTCAATAAAGCATAAGCACAGTACATAGATCCGTCGTGAAAATGACATCGAAGAAGTACAGGTGTTCGAGTGCCACAGAAAAGAAGTTCGTCCTTGAAGGTGTGGAACGAAGAGCAGTACAAAAGTAAGATGTCACGTTTTGGGATTCCCTCATACTCGCTGTAGACACTCCAGAAGCAGGAAAATAAGTTTGATGATGTCTCATGAGGAGCGAGGAATAAATTCACTCTCATATAACTACTGTACGAGATGCCTCGCCGCCTCTTAAAGGGTGTCATGGGCTTCTGCGGCCGTGAGTCAACGTGGTGTTTCTGGCCACATACATTTTAGCTGCGGTTTCTCCGACCTGCAAAGGAAGCCGCGACAATGGGGAGGCTCTGCCTGTTGTTTTGTAATAAGATCGCCCCTCCACATTTTATCTAGGCTTAAGGCTGTGCATAGCCGTGTTTAAAAAAATATTATTTTTTACATTTTCTGTTCTACAACATTACTTCTGTCTTATTTTACGAACTTTTCGTACGAAAGACGTAAATTTTAAACTCCTTAAATCCACCAAGTCATTATGTATTCTTAAAATATCTTTTAACTCCTTTTCAACACGGATTTATTTTTAATCTCTTTCACTGAAGAGGCTAACCGACGGATTACATTTTTTTAAATTTCAGGTATTGATTTTATTACATTCTCCTTTAGCATATTGATCAGAAATTGTAGGTTCAGATACCTTTGCCTGATTGAGTATCGTTTGCTATGCCAAACTTCGACAGTATTCATGGTCCTGTGCATAGAATTGATGACGGTAGATAGCTGACCGAAATCACTTCGAAATAAATTCTCTGAACGCAGATGTGTTAGCTATCGAGGTGTTACCTAACGCAACTGAAGACAAGTTAAGAATGAATTTATTTCGATATAATTTCGGTCGACTGTCTGTCTTCACCAATTCCACATTTCAGATGGTGTACTAGGATTTTCCATCTATTGACTGACTATATAGTCTACGAATTCATGACCTTTTCGTCACCGGGCATTTACTACGCTGTTACCATCCATGCATCATCAAGGCAGTCCGGTGGAAGATGTGCTCTACAGCATACATGCGGCAAGACAATCGAACTACTTCTTCATCCCTGTATTTCTCCACTAATCCATTGCAGTTAATATCCATCTGACAACTTGGTTTTAGTTGTATATTGGCCACTGGTCAATCTCTCTTCATTGTAAATATAAATACGCATTGTCACCATATATCACCAGCGTAACGTTTAATACAGATGTACATTACAAAGATCATCACTTAAAAATACAGCATACTTTGCTCTGAAACAATTTTTTGGATTTTTGTGCTTATAACACGACGGCGTGCTGAGAAGATAATGACTCGGTCTGTTTTATTTGATGAAGTCAGTAACATTCTACATCTTTACTTTGGATATCTGCAGCCCTCTGATTTTGCGTAAGGAGCGTTTTGTAACAAGTGTTTATCCTTATTTTGGATAGTTACCTCTCTTATCTGAGTGACTATGTTGGTGGGTGAGAAAGAGCTCACAAAACTAAAAGAACGAATTCGAAGACTTCGTCCGCATGTGGAGCACACTCTCCTTGAGCACGGCAGTGCCAAACTACACACGATCGCTGCGGCATCTGCAGCAAGCCGACGTCCTTGCACTGCCGTCGATCATCCTACACACAGTCTCGATTTTCGTCTATCGCAAAACTAAGAAAACCTTTGAGCACTTCAGTTGTTTCAAGCGGTGCAAGCAGAGGTAAGGTTGTGGCTCTGTTAACATAGTCAAACAGTACACTGTGACGGTGTCAACAAAATAGTATCTAGTTGGGGAAATTTGGCTGGTTCCGAGGGTGAGTGTCTTGAGAAATAAATTTATAGACGTGAAGAATACAATGTAGAATGTTAATGAAGTTTGTTTTATTTAAAAAGCTTTGAGAGTTTTCACGTAAAACATCTGTCGACATTACTTTTCAGTGCGTCCTCGTACGGTGGATGTCTGAGAAAATAAATACATTGATTAAAATAAGTGGTGACATGAGTGCTGTTAAGAGCACTAGGTTCAAAAAATTTTAACTGTATGCCAATTGCAGATTAATTTTAATGGCAGCTAGCGCGATTATATGAGTGGAGTATTAAATTTAATGGTGAGCATTTATGTAATTTTTAAGCATTGTCATTCTTCCTCTCTTAAGTACCTCGTCCTCCAGTAACACTGCCGATCGATAGCATGATCTGTTGTCCGTCCATGGTTTTTCAGAACATTGATTCAGTGCTGAACCCAAACTGCTGGTTTGAATTATTTAGCCAGGTTAATCCTATGTGTCGTGGATCACATATTCCATTAATCTTTCAAAAAATGGTTCATATGGCTCTGAGCACTATGGGACTTAACATCGGAGCTCATCAGTCCCCTAGAACCTACAACTACTTAAACCTAACTAACCTAAGGACATCACACACACCCATTTCCGAAGCAGGATTCTAACCTGCGACCGTAGCGGTCGCACGGTTCCAGACTGAAGCGCCTAGAAACGCTCGTCCAGACTGCCGGCCATTAATGTTTCCTTGAATTATTAATTTCAACAGGTTTTATTTGTTGTTGCGGAATTGCGCTACCAAAACAATCGAGTTCTGCTCTCTGGATGCTGTTGAGAATTTCTACATTTTCGTACCGCCGTACTTTTGACTAAATCTGTCGATGGTATCCTTAATATTTTTCCATACGATCGCATTTCAAATGCCTAATACAGTCCATGACTCAGCTCCATAGAGTAGGACACCGAACGTGTAACATCGAAGTAGTAGAGTGCGAATCCTAATGACTGCTCTGAAGGTTCTCAGCAGTCGCTACGGACTAAATGACTTCAGGGGACTCGGTTCATTGGCTACAAGTCTTTTAGTAATTCTGGAGATTTTCCTTTGGACTAAGTGCGAGGTAGTCCCTCGTTGCTTAGATCGTGCAGTTTTCAGACCGTTTGTGTTACTATGGCTACACTACTAACTGTGTGTCGACCACCGTATCAGTAGATATAATGAAACGGCGGCACTCTTTCGTTATGTCTTACAAGGAGATTTCTCCAGGGGTAGGATCGACTTTCTGTAACCATCTATACGGTTATGTAGGTTAAGCACCCAAGTATCACACAGTGCAGCCATTCATCCTGGTGGGTAGACGTTTTCGAGGAACTGATGAGAAAAGAAATTCGGAATTTTGTGTGAGACTCAATAACGTGAAGAAAGCCGAATGACCTAGGTAGGTTGTGAGGGTATTGGAAAGGATACTAGCTTCACATGCATGAGGTTGTGGGTTCGAATCTCACCAGAGGAAGAAATCTATGCTAGGTGTTTATCGAAGTGATATTGATAATCATTTTCATTCAACTGATGTAAATATATTTTTTTTTATTTCCGCTCCTAGGTCACGTGATTCAATAGTGATATGAACTTCTTCATTTGGTCTAATTTTTCTTCTTATCATCCATTTTCCACTGGAAATATTTGTTCGTGAACTTTTAATTATCTTCATGTACTAATTCCGATTTAATTTCTCCTATTTTTATGGCCCTGTGTTTTCGTTATTGTGTTCATTATATCGATTTCTCACATTGCTTGAATTTTGTTTTACTTAGAAAACCTTCTCTCATTCATATCATCATCTACCATACATTTCCATAGTACACAAAGAATTTAGGTAATGTTTTAAATATTTGTATGTCGATTACCATGCAGAAAAAGGCACGTCTTGTAATGAAAAATACGTTTTTCACGTTAATGCACAGTCAATATAAATAGATTATTTCGTCTTTTGTTTTTTTAATTAATTTATCGGAGTTTTGAAGTAATTGAATAGTCAAACAGATAGGTACAATAAAATACACATTCACAAAAATTCCGATTGGAAGAAGAATGATGCAAAGAAAAATGAAACAAATGGAAAAGTTCATACGGTGATTAAAACGATGTGACAAAGGAATAGAACGAAAGAAATTACATTTAAAACAATAAATTGAGTAAAAATAGGCACCAAAGTCATTTCGATAAGGATTTAAAAAAAATTTTACTGCACCTGACGAGGCATGGTTAAGCTTCTGTCCTAACCATTATGACACGCAACAAGACTATGGAATAAGACTTCCTTAACGCTATATAGCATGACGCAAAATTCCAAACTCTTCTGCGTCAGTTACTTGCAAACGGAGGCCCACCTGGATGCAGGGTCTGATACTGGGGGGTCTTGAGTTACACTACCGCTTATTTGGTTTCAAAAAGTCGACCCCACCGCTGGGGAGCTCTCCATGTTGGTTTTAAGAGTAACAAACGGCACATTTCGAAAGAACAGTAATGTCGCAGTCCAAAAGAAGCAACTAGCGGTGGCTCCTGCAAACTTAAAAGACGGCTCTAGCAAAGGCAAAAAAAAAAAAATTACTGTAGTAAGTAACCTGGCAACGCTACACACACGTTTAACCAACAGAACAACAACGAAATAATAATAATACCAAGCAACAAACCTAGCAACCAATACAACTGGATACAGATCACAAGTATACACAACATTTCCTACCAGATGCCCAGATTTAAAATTTTTAACAGAACAACGACCAGCTGATCAGATCCGTGTAATAATCAGAATTAGAAAACATCAAACAACGAGAACAACAAATACTGGAACAAAATAATGCCCAATCAGAAGAAGAAGAAAATAACACAGTAATGGACTCACACATCCCAGAGCAAACAAACAAAGAACAACACGCATCAATTAAACAATCAGAGGAAAACGAAATCTTAAGACTGCCACCAGAACAAGTACAAATAGAACACGAAGTGACACACATGTTAGATATAAAAGAAAAATTTCAGCTGACATATATAGAATACAAAGACACAAATACAGACATTAGACCATTCTTGCATACACCGCCAAATAACCCACAAGTCGAAACAACAATAAAAACTATCAACACAATCATACACAACAAAATAAATGGAAACGCAACTATGGGAGAGTTACAACTACTGGTTTAAATAGGAGCACTCTCTACACTAAATTTACACACTAGACAGACATCAGAACCAACCAACACACAGAAGAAACCCACAAAACCTGCATGGCAACACAGGCTACAGATCGGAATAGAAAAACTGAGAGAAGACATCAGACAGCTAACACAATTTCTAAGAAAAGAAATATCATATAAAAAACCAAAAAGGTTAGGTAAAATCTCACAACAAGAAGCGATAGAGCAATTAGATGAAAAGAAGCAGAAATTAGAAGCATTGGCCAAACGACTTAGAACATACAAAAAAAGTGAAAATAGAAGGAAACAAAACCAAACATTCAACACAAACCAAAAGAAATTTTACCAGACAATAGATAACACACGCATTACAATAGACAATCCACCAAACATAACAGACATGGAACACTTCTGGAACAACATATGGTCAAACCCGGTACAACATAAAAGACATGCACGGTGGATACAAGCGAAAACAGAGACATAAAAGATGATACCACAAATGCCTGAAGTGATAATTTTGCAACATGAAGCGACCAAAGCAATTAATTCTACACACAATTGGAAAACCACTGGAAAAGATAAAATAGCAAATTTCTGCCTAAAGAAGTTCACGTCAACACATTCACATCTAACTAAATAATATAACAGTTACATTGCAGACCCATACACATTCCCTGATACACATACACAAGGAATAACTTGTCTGAAACCTAAAGATCAAGCACACACAGCAAACCCAGCAAATTATTGCCCCATGACATGCCTACCTACAATATACTAAATATTAACTTCAGTCATTACACAGAAAATAACGATACATACAACACAGAACAAAATTATAAATGAAGAACAAAAAGGCTGTTGCAAAGGAGCGCGAGTATGTAAAGAGCACCTGATAATAGATGCAGAGGTAACATATCAAGCTAAAACTAAACAAAGGACGCTACACTACACATACATTGATTACTGAAAAGGTTTTGATAGTGTACCCCACTCATGGTTACTATAAATATTGGAAATATACAAAGTAGATCCTAAATTGATACAGTTCCTAAACATAGTAATGAAAAACGACACTTAATATCCAAACAAATTCAAATAATATCACATCACAGCCAATACAGATTAAGCGTCGAATATACTAAGGAGACTCATTAAGTCCTTTCTGGTTCTGCCTTGCTCTGAACCCACTATCCAACATGCTAAATAATACAAATTATGGATACAATATTACTGGAACATACCCACACATGGATGATCTAAAACTACTGGCAGCAACAAATCAACAACTCAACCAATTACTAAAGATAACATAAGTATTCAGCAATTATATAAATATGGCTTTTGGAACAGACAAATGTAAGAAAAATAGCATAGACAAGGGAAAACACACTAAACAAGAAGATTACATATTGGATAACCACAGCGACTGCATAGAAGCGCTGGAATAATCAGATGCCTATAAATATCTAGGATGCAGACAAAAAATAGGAATACATAAGACAAATATTAAATTTAGGAGAGTATATTTTATGTTGTACAACTTCATGTGGTTGTCCCGTACCTCATATTGTCACATTATGACAGTTCACCTCTCCATGTAAATGGAGTGTTGCCTCGTCACTAAACACTAACTGTGGGAGAAAACAGCCATGCTCCACCTTGCCAAGAGTGAAATTACGGAACTTCCCACGATGTTAGCACCCTCACGAACAGCTCGCAGTAGCTGAATTTAATATTGTTTGATGCAGAAACGTCGACGCATAGACGCCAGACGGACATCGGGGGCGTGCTGAGCTGTCGAGCTGCACGGCGAACGGATTTCTGCGGACCCCTCGTGAAACTGTGGCGGATGCGTTCGACGTCTGTATCATTCACTCGGGGACAGCCCGGCGGTTTGCCTTTATGCAAACATTCTGTTTCTCTTAACGCTAGGATGCATGGTGCCGAAAACACACGTGAATGCATATGCAGGACCTCCAAGGCCCTGACCTAATTTAAAATTTTCCTCTTTCCACATATTCATTCTTTGGAGTTAAATTTCGTTCTGTCAAATTTTTTGTCATATCGCAAGATTCCTAAGATACAGTGACAGGATCTGGTGGGCCTGATTAACATTTCTTATATATAAAACTCTAAGAGTGAATTTTTATTAGTTACTTTCCTTTACAAACAACATATACAAATTATTTTATTAATTCACTTATAACTTGCAGTTTACATTTTAAAACACTTATTACAACCAATTTCTTCAATTAAAACGTGCTCATTATTCACAGTATTATGTGTATAGGCAATATTTTTATAAAAAGTTAATATTCATTGTTCACATAAAATTGCATCTTTCTTAGTTTTCAACATGTGACAAACAAGAAGCACAAAGAACGCCACTATGTTCCTTACAAATGTTGGGTTTGCACTTAATGCATGTCATAGCACTTTTCCTGTGTTTCTTATATGGACAATAATTGCATCTTCTTCTTTTTCCTGAAACATGTAGTTGGTTCGGCAATATGACATCTTCGCATATCATCAACGATTTTCTTTGGAAGATTAGGGATCTGAATATGAAGTTCCATTAGAGGTCTTACCATTTCCTCTGCTAAACCTCTTAGGAACAAACGCCTTTTATTACTTCTTCCACTATGGTATGTCAGATGTTGGGCGGAAAATAAAATTTCAGTGGTCATTGCTGCGATGTCCATCATATTCATCCATAATGCAAATGGACATCTTCTCGTTTGTCTCTTGCAAGTGTAATAACGAATATTCTGGTCCATTTATCTACTCCACCCTTCGTAGAGTTATAGAAGTTTATTGCATCTGGTTTCTTTTTTGCATGAGTTTCATCAATGTTTCTGTCGTATTGCATTGTGCTAATGAGAACTATAGACTTCTTCTTATTGGGAAGATAACTCACCATTGTAATGACACCTATAAATGCAAACAAAGAGGAATGAATCGCTCTTGAGACAGATGGTTTCATCTCATTAGGAATTTCTGGTTTATTTTGTTTGATTGTTCCCACCACTGTAATTTGCTTCTGAAGCACACTAGTAAAGAAGTTGTCAACGGTAATATTTTTTGATGATCATTGAATGCTTTTAGCAAGATCTTTCACTACATTCATCCAAGATTTTTCTGAATAAATTCATGGGGCTTCCTTCTCGTGTAAACAGTTCCCTCTAAAGCATATGATCACATAACAAAAATATTTTTATGCCACACTTGGCTGGTTCAGAGGGCATATACTGGGTGAAGCTGCATCTTCTACGGATTAGGACTAGCTGTTCGTCAACTGTGAGCGAATGATTGGGATTCATTCTATTTCTACACTTGTCAAGAAATAGTTCCAATACATAGCGAACTGCTGCGTCATCTGCAGATCGAGCTTCACGGGTACGCCTGTCATCAAATCTAATCATTCTCCTTATATCCTCGAATCTATTTACTGGCAAGGTAGCCTTCTATGTAGGATTTTCCTTTTCATCCTAGAATAATTCTCTAATAAGGACATCCCAAGTCTTCTCATCACCAGAAAGCAGTAAAAGACCAAGAAAACCCACCATTCCAGGAAGCAAAACGTTTTTCCACGTAAAGCAGCCACTCTTCTGCCTTCAATATTTGTGCAGATGATCATTTCCTTGGAGATGAAATAGTCCCAGGCATCCTTAGGTTTACAGGTATTCAAACCAAGGGCTGGACTAGGTGCCTTCTTTACGATGTTATGGACAGGCGTACGAAAAGTTGCAGGAGGATCTAATTTCCAAATCGCTCCATTCCGACTAATGTATGTGTGGTCTTCTATACCTTTTTGTGGTGGTGCTCCATTTTCAGACTCTGATGAAGTAATATTATCGGAAGGACTGCCATCTGCCTCAATATTCACATCTGCAGGTTCATTGGCTAATTCTTCACTACTTGCATCTTCAAATATATTTCCTTCCTCGCAAGAATCATCTTCTTCAGACCACTGAGCCACAACACTTCTAGAGCTTGCAGTTTTACTTAGAAACTCATGCCTGCGAACGTCACCCACCGACGCTGTGGAGCATCAAAGTCACAGGCGCCAGCTCCGGTAAATGTATGTATAAGCAAGTTGATCCGTGATTGTGTTACAAACTTCCTAGTATGATGGAAACAGACAAATGTATCGATTTGAGGTAAGGGCCCCTGTACCGGAAACAAACGTGTCGAAAGTTGTAAGTGAAAATCGTTATCCTGCCTCTGACAGTGGAATACGTGTACTGGTACTGTTGTTGCTAGGATTGTAGGGTAGGCAACGTTCAGAGGCGGCAGTATAGACCGAAACAAGAAAAAAAGTGCAGTAAACATGGACTCTAAACTGCATAATTCTGGAGCTGTAAGCACTTGTTCAATAGTGGAGATGGCTTTCACGCAAGCGATGATGAACAAGTGCTCATGGTTCATGATGTATGCATCTTACAGCCTATGTGTACTGCACATTGTTTTCTTCTTTCGTTCCATACCACCGCCTCTGCAAGTTTCCTGTCCTACATCCTAGCAACAACGATAACGTTACATGCTGTCAGAGGTAACAGAAAGGTTTTCTGTTATAATTTTCCGGTGCAAGGACATAATCACAAATGTACGCATTTATCCATCTGCATCATCTTAGAAAGTTTGTAACATCTTCGTGGGATCCATCTATTTTTGTAGATGCCGGTTCCTATAACTTTGACATTCTGTAGCATCGCAAGATGACGTTTTCAGAAGTAGATTCCTATGTAAAACTTGATCAGTTAAATCGCCTGTACAGTCCCGAGTAGTGTGAAACACCCTGCATATAGAATGAATAACATCAGGCAATGGACTAGAACGCTGTCTCACTCACTTCTCACGTATTGCCTTACTTTTATGTCCTTCGACTTGTACAGCCTCTGTCTCATTTCTGGTGGAGTTCTAAGTAATGTTTCTCTCGCTATATTTTATTCCTGGTTGCATCTTAAATTCAAACTGCATATTCTGGTCAACATTGTCAAAAGTTTCTGTATCTAAAGATGTTATAGATATGGGTTCTGTTCCCTCCAAATGGATTTTCCTCTAGATCGGCTTCGGTAAGGTGCTCCCTTCCGCTCTAAATAGTTTGTAGCAGTATTTTCAGCAAGCAGTTATAATAGTGGTGGTTTCGCTGATCACGATTTGCCTTATGTAGCATTGGTGCTATTACGCTTCTCGTTTAGTGTGAGGATTTAGCGGGTATCTCAGCTGGCGTACTCGTTCAGGAGTGGAGCAGCAAATCCCGGCAGAGTGAGTCGTCGCCAGCTCCGCTAGAGCCCTCTGGTAGCGAAGCCCTGCGCTACAGACAACTGACTGTGTGAGGGACCAGTAGCGACACCTAGCAGCGATGTGGTGAAAAGGAAATAGTATTGCTAAAAGTTTTATCCACGATTTTTAGCATTTAGAATGGAGATATGGCACGGAATTTAATATCAAAAGAAAACAGCTATAGTAGCAGTCTCTCTCTCGCAATGCAACAATAGTACAACAACAATAGACCAACTGAATCTGTAGAGGCAGTAATAAAATTTCTTTTCTGACCTGCAAGATACTTTTATATAAAGCTGAGCCTGAGAGGTTGTCATGAAACTACCAACAGAAATATTATATGAGACATGTAGACCTGTCAGTAAAATTCGTTTTTTTAAATGTTAACTGTTTAATTTAGCATTCAGCTGACATAAGACCAGGAGAATTATCCTGTATCATACAAACAAAGAGTTTATCTCATTAGTGACCTGTATCCTATCTTAATCTCATTTAGACACTTGAATAATTTGAAAAAAAGGCCTGTGTTCGTTTTGAAACTACAATTGCTGACAATATACACTTATAAATGGCACTGAGTGTGAACGGTTACGAAACGATTTCTGATACAGAATTTATTTATTATCGTATAATCAATCAGGATAATAAAAAGAAAAGGCAGACTGAGACACCTGAAAATATCTTGTGTGATGGTATTGATATAATATTTTGCATTTCTTTGACATTGAGATAATTTATTCAGTATTATAGCCAAACTTACTTTCATAATTACCTACAAGAAAATGAAAGCTGTTTTGGTATTTATCTTAGCAGCATTTAGCACAAAAACGAAAATAAAACTTATTAGTTTTTTTTAGTAAGGATATTATTTCATTGTTGTAATCCTACAAATGTTCATGATACTATGCTGTTTCTTTTGACAGTGAGATATAATATGTAGAAAGTACCTGGAAAATATATGCAGATGTGGTCTGGTGAAGAAAGTGTGCGTATTAAAATTTAAAATAAGTGATTGCAGCAGCATAATGAGGTATATTTTGTAGTGTGGGAGTGAGCTCCACGTGGGATCCGAAGCACGGACCCCACGGGGGTGCCCGGCATGCGCCACATGCCAGGGCAGAGGTGGAGGCTAGTGTTCGGAAATCTGAAAATTCCAGCGCCGGCCGGGGATTGAACCCCGGCCCGGCTGGGGCGAATAGCCCCAACCGAGGCGCTGGAACGTTCCAGACCTCCTTACCACTAGACCACCGGGGACCCCGGCCGTTTCCTGCTCTGAACTCGGTCTGGTAGTCCTGTCACACTTCCTGTTGTTGGCTGTGTTTACATCGGACGCTGAGTGGCATAGTGAAGCCGGCAACATTAGAACGCTGTGAGGGGGAAGTGTTTACCTCCGACTGGTAGCTGTCCCCCCTACCCAGGTGAAGTAGCTTTACAGTTACCAAAGACATTTGAAATCAGCCTTTGCGACTGTATGCAGTCGACGGTTGTTAATCGTTTGTTTCAACCTGTTCCCAAATGCCTCGAGAAAACCGAAGCAACTTCTTCACTAATCGAGGCGACTGTCATATCAAAACGACCCGCAGACATTCTCTAATTACAAGTCAACGCCTAGCTTACACCAGATAATTCTGTCTGTTTCATCAGTTGTTTTAACAGTGCACGAAATACCACAGCATATTATTAATCCGTTGCAAATAAATTTCTGTGTGTGCAGTTCAGGTCTGGGCCGTAGAGTTTTCGTGAAAACGTCGGGATAAAATCGTAACATGTGTTTCATATTAATATGAAATTTAGTTAACAATATCTTTATTAGAGTGGTCACACTCACAATTTTGGACTTTTCAGTGGCTGGGGTACGATATAGCCTTTGAGTACGTTATCGCGTTTCGCAATTTCTTCCTTTTTTTTCCGACTCTGAGGGAGCTGTCACCTTCTCTCAGCGCTGCCCTATTTAGGCTTCTGGGAGGGCTTTTCTCACGTTTTCTGTAATTTAGAGCATATTTACAAGTCCTGAGACGAACTCTTCCTATGTGTCGTAGGTTTAAACTCAATATAGATTTTCGTTTATATTCCAGCGAATATTTTTATTTTCTGTTACTCCTAGCGGCGCTCCCTAAGCTGTTCATCGCAATGACACACAAATGAGAATCCTAGCTAACAGCTTCACCAGTTTATAATTTTACATAAAGATGATTCCTAACAATGACCTGCATATGCCAATACAGGCAATAAGTGACAACCACGTGGACTTAACCTTTGTTTGCGCACTGTCAGTCTCGTAATTAATAGTGATTCAAATCTGACGCCATTTTGTCACACAAGGAACTTCGACCACGGAGAAAGTAGACGTTTTTCACTTTAGGATATTTTCCAGGAAGTTTCCGACATTCGTAAAACAGAAACGAGTTTCGACGCTGTGGAATGCAACGAGAAGTAGCAGGTAACGAATTGTTTCGGGATTCCACCATCCAAGCTGCAAACGATCATCGAGCGGAAAGATAATGTTGCTCCTAAGTATTAAAAAGCGGGAGCAAGCAGACCGGGCGAGACGAAAGTTTATAGCATTGCCTTACTCAATGCAGGGTACAAAAGGTATTTGTCGGAGGTTATAGCTTAACGGAATGCTAAATCATTAACGGTTAGTCTGGGAACCGAAGTCTCAGATACAAATAAGAAGTGACACGCTAAATCCAAAGGCATAAGGTGGTTTATAAGAAATTTAGTTCACAAAATGCATCCATTCGTAACAGTTTGTTCAGTATTGAAAAATGAATGAAGCTGAATGTATGTATTTTCGAACATTTGTGTGTACCTTCCATTTCAAATACTAAAGCAAATAACATGTAAGAAAACTGGAAATACGTTAGTAAAAAAAAATCAAAATTTTATTTCGATTTTTCCTGATTTCATCTAGAGTAAAGTCGAGTTAATTATTCGAACTTCGAATTGTGCAGACTCGATTGTAACGGTCATTTGCGCTTCGAATTTTCTACTCAGGAGTAATGTCTAAAAAGTAAAAGCAAATCTTTTCGTACTACTATCCACGTTGCAGTGGATGCTGGTTTGGTTGTCCTTTTTAGTATATCAGTATGATCATAGAGTCATAATCAACGTACACAACGCTGTTACGGTATAAAAGTACTTTGGTAAAAATAAAAGTCGCGTAAGAATGCGCTTTTGCCATGCATCCCAACTCCCTAAATCCGCCATCAGGCAAAAGAAAGTGAATACTCTTTCCTTTGTTTTCACCCTTCATCGATGACAATTGATAATGACTTGGCAGCAGAGACCTGTTTAGCTTGAGTGAGTGCTTAAACGAAAGGCATGGACGAATAAAAATACAAAACAGATATATACGTAACGTCACGTAACCATGAAGAAAAGCAGACTTGGTTTATTTTACCATATAAGTTAATTCTTTTAAAACATCGTAAGTAGAATTAACAATTTCGGTCGCTTTCAACATCTAGGAATGTTCTTTATAATAGATAAGTTTCTGATATTTACTTATAGCATTCTTGTGTCTTTTCCCCTTGCATTTGGAGTTGTCTTCTCTGACTGCAGATTTTTGAGCAGCAGTGATGTCATTATCCTACATTTATGTTGGTCTGCAGCGCTGAGGTTGATCCCTCACCTGTGGTCGAGTGAGAGATCATTCCAAAGTATGGCAGGCAGCGAAAGACTTTGCGAGGGGCCGATCGTAGGGCCTCCAGAGGAACCTTCTTGGAACGCAAATTCGTGGTGTTCACAGAAGGTGAGTTTGCTGGTGGTTCGGAACTCCAATAATAGGCGCGTAATTGGGCCCCCTTAGTAACATGGCTGCCAAGGTGTGGAAGGATGGCAGTGTGCACAAGGTGGGGGAGTCAGTCCTGATTTCTAAAGAGTGCTTCCGGATGCCATGAAGAGTACAGGGTGCACCCAACTGCAGGTGGTGGCCCCAGTCGGTGCCAATGGCTTGTGTCGCTTTGGATTGGAGGAGATTCTCTCTCCTTTTGTTTGGCGGATATGGTTAAGCGAGTTTAAGGCGGAGCTCATAATCTGCACCATCATCGACAGAACCGACTGTGCTCCTTCGGTGCAGAGCCGAGTGGAAGGTATGAATCATAGGCTCAGGCGGTTATGTGACTGTGTAGGCCTCAGATATCTTGACTTGAGCCATAGTGTGGTGGGTTTCCGGATTCCGCTTAATAGGTCAGGAGTCCACTACACGGGTAGTGGGGGCGGATTTTTAGGTTAGAGGGTCTCAGGAAAACATAGAAATGGCGTCTGTCTAAAAGGGGGCAGGTAACACACAGTAAGGTGGTTGTAGAAACGATCGGTGTTGTAAATTATCGTAGCTGTGTTGGGAAAGAACCAGAGCTCCAGGCCCTAATAGAAAGCACTGAAGCTCAAACAGTTATAGGTACGGAAACCTGGCTAAAGCCGGAAATATGTTAAGCCGAAATTTTTTCAAACGACCTAACAACGTTCAGAAGGGATAGATTAAACATAGTTGGTGCTGGAGTATTTATTGCTGTCAGAAGTAGTTTACCTTGTAGTGAAACTGAAGTAGATAGTTCCTGCGAAATAGTTTGGGTAGAGGCTGTACTTGTCAATCGGACTAAACTGGATCGTTTTACCGACCCCCGAGTGAGAGGATATAGTTGCTGAACAGTTCAAAGGAAACGTGAGTCTCATTTCAAATCGGTACCGCACTCCCACAATTATAGTCGGTGTTGATTTCGATCTATCCTCGATATGCTGGAAAATTTATACCTTTAAAGGCGGCGGTACGCATAAAACGTCAGCCGAAATTGTACTGAATGCTTTCTAAAAAAATTATTTTGAACAATTAGTTCGTGAGCCCACTCGAAGCATAAATGGTTACGAAAGCGTACTTGACCTCATAGCAGCAAATATTCCTGGATGAATAGGTAGTATCATGACGAATACAGGGATTAGCGACCACAAGTCAGTTGCCCGTACACTGAATAGTGTAACACCTACAACCATCAAAAAGAAACTTAAAGTACATCTGTTTAAAAAAAGCTGCCAATGCTCTTAACGATTTTTAAGGAAACAGCCTCCACTCCTTCCGATCTGATCATGTAAGCGTAGAAAAGATGTGGAATGATTTCAGAGAAATAGTATCGATTGCAATTGAGAGATATATATACCACATAGATTAATAAGTGATGGTACTGATCCCCCATGGACAAAACGGGTGAAATCGCTGTTGCAGAAGTAACGAAAAAGCATGCCAAAACTAAAAGAATCCAAAATCCGCAAGACTAGCAATGTTTTGCAGAAGTTCTAAATATAGCGGTTACTACAGCGAGATGCTCTTGATAATTTCCGCAACAAAACTCTGTTTCGAAATCTGGCGAAAAACCCAAAGAGATTCTGGTCATGCATGAAGTACACCAGTGTCAAGACGCAATCAGTACCTTCACTGCGCGAAAGTAACGGTGGAGTCACTGATGACAGTGCTACTAAAGTAGAGTTAAGAAACGTGGTTTTCCGAAACTCCTTCAGCAAAGAATACGAAGCAAGTATTCCGGAAGCCCAGTCAACAGAAAGTGCCAAAATGAGAAGCATATATCCTCGGTGTAGCAAAGCAGCTTAAATCACTTATTAAAGGCAAGGTTTCCGTTCCAGATTGTATACCAGTCAATTTCCGCTGAGTGTGCTGATACAATAGCTCCATGTTTAGTAATTATATACAACCGCTCACAGAAAGATCCGTATCTAAAGACTGGAAAATTGCTCAGGTCACACCAATTTCTTAAAGTACTGCCTTTTGTGATGTTTAACAAAACTGTTGGCAAGCGTACTTGTTATACAAATGGGCACGGCAAAGGCTTAAGGTCGTAAAAAAAATTTCAGCGTTAAACTGGAAATAGTTGTAGGAGAGTATCAGAAGTAATAACCTAATGACATCTTTAATTTCTTGTACATTAGGTTTTTGTGTTGGAGAAGATTCTCATCAGTAATTTTAATAGTCTCATAAATGTGAATGTTAGCAAGTAAATTAACTACGTTAAAGGATACGGAATTACCATCATCAGAAATGGAAAAGTTTTTAATTTTAGCTGTTAGTTAAAGGGAATTTTTGACAGTGTAGTTTTCTTCAAAAACATAATATTCTTTAAATGGTGTATATAATTTTTTGCCGATTTCGTAGAAGCGCCGTCTGTATAGTAAACACTGTGGACAGGAAGCGAAGGCGGCGTGCAGTCGGAGTCGATGCTGGGCACCAATTGTCGGCTACGACGGGACTGCCCGGGAGGCACACTTACACTCCAGTGGCCGCACGAGTCACGGTGGATGCAGCGAAAGGTCCGCAGCAGCAGTGATACTGTCGCGGTTGTGTGCACCACCTGTTCTAGTGTCTCGTGTGCACCAAGGACCTCTGCAGACCGAGTTGCAACTTTCTTAGCTCGCTGGACTGTGCAGTTGCTAATTTACAGGGGCTGTGCCCGATGCAGCCCGCCTGGCAGTAGTGTGTTGCAGCGTGGCGTCAGCGCCTGACAGCTTCCGCAACTGGACGAATGAACTGGCGGTAAAAAAAAGTCACAACTACTTTCGTTTTCTGACAAAGGCTATAGCCAAAAATTTAGTTATAGAGTTTGATGGTCTTTTCTATGTGCCTGAGCGTTCATCCTTACGGTGAGTTGCTGACTACTCTCAGAGTATTTGCTCGAGTTACCCGTTGCGTGTGTTATCGCCGCGGTCTCATTTCATCGACGTGGTGACTGTGACATGTGAATGGCTGGCCACATGAATGGACTTTCGTGGCGGGCCAAAATTGCAGGCCGTTTCTGTGGGTCTCTCTAACGGATCGGGCCTGTCGATCCAAAGCCCATAGTTTGCCACTAATGAGCGGGTACTACCATGGACCTAGGACTGTGGTGCCCCTCCTCGGCCCCAGGCGATGTATTTCGGGCATCTTGACTGTCTCACAGCAAGTACATTGTACAGTGCGGCGTTTGATACAAAATTTATTTATTATAGTATATTTTGGCACTTCGAAAGTAGTTTATATATTTGAAAGAATGGACGATAAGAAAAAAAAAATTTGTGGCAATCGCAGGCAGTTTGTACACTATGAAGTCATGTATTTATTGAAAGAAAAAGAATCACACAATACCTGTAGATAATAGACATAACTCAGTGAGTAATAACCGACAATTACGAACATAGAAGCATAATTTTATTAGCAGTCACCTACAGTGTTGGTTGACACACCTCTTCCCCACCTTGTACATTTATTTCGAGAGGCCTACTTTTTTTCTGAGATTATTTTAAATACCATCACTGCTTTCAGGAATGTGTCTCGCAACTCCAAGAAAATGCATATTTTCGTCACCAAATAGGTTTCGCTTTATGAAAATAAAATCAGTGATCTTAATTAAACATATCTACCATTGGGCTTCCTTTCTCCATCTACAAGCAGTTCATTACACAACATTTTGATGTTAGTACTTAAGATTTTTGTTCACACGTTCAGAAACACAGAGGTCATTACTTTTTTTTTTTTTACAATTTAGGTCTTTCACTTGGGGGAAAGTTGTGGCAACCCTGTAATAGGTTTCAATTTTCAGTCTCATTGCAGCATTGTTATTTAATACAAGGCATAAGAATGTAATGGGTTTGAATCATTGCATGTCAGTCATCCATGAACTGCCAAATCTTACACGTCATTAAGACACATTTTCAAAAGAGAAAAAAGGTACATTGCATAATATACAACAAAAAAAAAACGAAAAAATGGACTCGCTCGGTGAAGATGTTATACAAACTTAATTATGTATGTAGACAGTTCATACGTTCCGGGAGTAGAGAATCTCGACTATTTTCACCCGTTATCGACATTGATCCTGGCAAGATACCGATCCCACGGATTAAAAGATTTTCGAGAATGTTTTCATTTTAATAGTATAAATGTGACAAAGTCATGCAGGAAGCAGGCGACCAGTATTATTATTTTAATAATGAACAGCCTCTGTTGCACCGCTTACCTAGACTTTACCCAGGTTTCAGTAGGGATAACTTAACCTTCTTCAGAATAACAGTGTTTACTGTGTGTTCATAGTGGAGATCCAGTACAGCACTCGTGGCTGCCGTATCGCGGTCGCGAAGTGGGGCCGAGGCAGTGCCAGATAAGTTTTACAGTCTGGCGATAGTTTATGAATTAGTAGTATTAACTTGGCGATGTCCACTATGGACAGACAGTAGATATGTTATTGTGAAGAAGGTTGGGTTATCCCGACTGAAACACAGGTAAATTCTAGATAAACGGTGCAACTGAGACTGTTCATTATTAAAATTAATGTTTATACAGTTGGTGACAGGACCGCGAAATGTTGAAGATATTTAAGTATTACTGTTATTAGAGTAATTAGAAGTTTTGCATTGAGGCTAACTGCGTCTATTCTGCGAAATTTTGCTTCACATGCAACTTTGAACGACATTTGCACATGCAGTAATCGCATATGGATATCTGATGACGGCTACATTCCGAAACACAATACTGCCATTCCTTGCGCGATATTTGACGTTTAGTATTGGGACCCAGTCAACATGAACGCAGAACTACTGATGTTGTAATTTGAAGTTCGATGTTGGATAACAATTTCCGTGTGATATAATAACAAATTGCCAGTTTTCGGATTTTTCCTTTACGTGTACTGTAAAACCTTGCTCCTTGCTAATTTTCATTAGTGTAGGTCAACAGAAAGTGCCCTCTAGGTCTGTATATTTTACACCGTGAAGGGAACACGACCTCTGTATGTGAAAAAAATTTCAACTTGATACATCTCCCCGTTCCCGAAGCAAAGGATCTGCAACACACAGACGAAAACAAGGGTAAAAGATTAAGTGGTATATTTAGCCAAAAACATGGCACACTGCACTTAAAAATACAAAAAAGAAAGGCACCGAGATTCGAACTCGCGACTTCTACTGTTCCTGCACGCTCATTATCGCTAGACTACCAAGCCCGACATTTGCTTTTTTATGCTTATGGGGGGGGGGGGGGGGAGGATTTATTTTAATTGGTTGTGATGCCCAGATAACATACACGTAAACGCGATCCTGTTGCCAGTTACAGAGCAGTAAAACGCCCAACTCACATCAGTATATTGCTTTATTTGTATCACGTATTCGAGCACAATTTCCATCTGTACTTGTGTAAACTTTTAAGAAGCGAATCGCCATAACTACGCTTACGTCTTTGGTCACGAGATATTTTTTGTACGCCTACTGTCAAACTCTGTATTACCTTTTGCGTCGGTAATCACGTGCTGATTACCAAGTAGCAGCCGACAGTTAATAAATGTTTTACTTTTTATCAGCGCACCTTGTATTCACGCATACGACTGTGTACAGTTCTCAGAGATTATCAGCATTAACTTCCAAGCTATCCACAAGGAATCAAGAGTGGCATTAGAGCCACCCTGAAGTCTAGGCTGGTCTTCACGGTGGCACGAAATCTTGGTCAAGCAGAAAATTTATAATTCTGAACTCAGGCGTAACGAGTTACCTCAGACTGAATGAGCTCCCCCCTGCTAAGCAGCATGGATTCCGAAAACATCGACTACGTGCAACCCGACTCGAACGACAGTCTGAAAACCAGAGATCAAGGCAGACAGGGGAAAACGGTGTTTACTGATTTCCGAAACGCATTTCACTCACCAGGACAACTGTGCTTTTTAAGTGAATTGGGTTTTGCATGATCTATATTCTCGAAATTCATGCTGGCTCGCGTTGAGGTCGTTCTGTTTGACCTCAGAATATGTTCTAAGGTACTACAGCAAATCGATAGCGAAAAATAAAACTGTGCAGTTAAACAGGCGAAAAAATGCCGTACCCTATTACCGTGATGCCAAAGAGTCGCAGTTGTAACAGCTGAAATCATACAAATACATTGTTGCAACACTTAATAGGTACAAGAAATGTCACGACCACAATAGTCTGAGTTGTAGGTAAAGCAGCAAAACAGTGCAGCTGACAATCCCCGCGAATTTCCGCTAGCCCCTTGTAACTCAGGGCAGGCTGCTGCTTCTTGTGGTCGAACAGCCAACCCCTTACTGCATTCCACGGTTACGCCGATGGCGAAGGCTGTGGTACTGAGATGAGAAGAATTTAGTGCACGAAGGCTGAGGGCTTACACATCCACACTATGTTCGTTTAGGACTTAAGCTCACGTTCTCTAAACACTTCCATAGTGGAAAATGATGAAAGGTTTCTGTTCCAGTAGTGTGCTGCAGCGTTGGCTCTTGCTATACCGTGCCCAGTTGGCTGTGTTTTGCCTTGCAATGCATAACACACTCATCCACTCGCCACTTTTATTTATCATCATCCCAATGAACCATGAACCATGGACCTTGCCGTTGGTGGGGAGGCTTGCTTGCCTCAGTGATACAGATAGACGTACCATAGGGCAACCAAAACGGAGGAGTATCTGTTGACAGGCCAGACAAAGGTGTGATTCCTAAAGAGGGGCAGCAGCCTTTTTAGTAGTTGCAGGGCAACATTATGGATGATTGACTGATCTGCCGTTGTAACACGAACCGAAACGGCCCTGCTGTGCTGGTACTGCGAATGGCTGAAAGCGAGGGGAAACTATGGCAGAAATTTTTCCCGAGGGCATGCACATTTACTGTATGGTTAAATGATGATGGCGTCCTCTTCGGTAAAACATTTCGGGGGTAAAATAATCCCCCATTCGGATCTCTGGGCGAGCTCTACTCAGTAGGATGTCGTTATCAGGAGAAAGAAAACTGAAGTTCTACGGAACGGAGCGTGGAATTTCAGATCCCTTAATCGGGCAGGTAGGTTAGAAAATTTAAAAAGGGAAATGGATAAGTTAAAGTAAGATATAGCGGGAATTGGTGAAGTTCGGTGGCAGGAGGAACAAGACTTTTGGTCAGGTGACTACAGGGTTATAAACACAAAATCAATGAGGGGTAACCAGGAGTAGGTTAAATAATGAATAAAAAAAATAGGAGTGTGGGTAAGCTACTACAAACAGCATAGTAAACGCATTATTGTGGCCAAGATAGACACGAAGCCCACGCCTACCACAGTAGTAGAACTTTATATGCCAACTAGCTCTGCAGATGACGAAGAAATGTATGATGAAGTAAAAGAAATTATTCAGATAGTGAAAGGAGACGAAAATTTAATAGTCATTGGTGACTGCAATTCGGTAGCAGGAAAAGGGAAATAAGGAAACGTGGTAGGTGAATATGGATTGGGGGGGAAGAAATGAAAGAGGAAGCCATCTGGTAGAATTTTGCACGGATCATAACTTAGCTATGATTAACACTGGGTTCAAGAATCATGAAAGAAGGTTGTATATGTGGAAGAGACCTGGAGATACTGCAATATTTCACATTATATAATGGTAAGACAGAGATTTAGGAAACAGGTTTTAAATTGTAAGACATTTCCAGGGGCAAATGTGGACTCTGGCCACAATCCATTGGTTATGACCTGTAGATTAAAACTGAAGAAACTGCAAAAAGGTGGGACCTGGATAAACTGAAAGAACCAGTGGTTGTACAGAGCTTCAAGGAGACCGTAAGGGAACAAATGACAGGAATGGGGGAAAGTAATACAGTAGAAGAAGAATGGGTAGCTTTGAGGAACGAAGTGGTGAAGGCAGCAGAGGATAAAGTAGGAAAAAAGATGAGGGCTGCTAGAAATCCTTGGGTAACAGAAGAGATATTGAACCTAACTGATGAAAGGAGAAAATATAAAAAGGCAGTAAATGAAGCAGGCAAAAGGGTATACAAATGTCTCAAAAATGAGATCGACAGGATGTGCAAAATGGCTAAGCAGAGATGGGTAGAGGACAAATGTAAGGATGTAGAGGCTTGTCTCACCAGGGGTAATATAGATACAATCTACAGGAAAATTAAAGAGAACCACTTGTATGAATATCAAGAGCTCAGATGGAAACTCAGTTCTAAGCAAAGAAGGGAAAGCTGAAAGTTGGAAGGAGTATATAGAGGATCTATACAAGGGTGATGTACTTGAGGACAATATTGTGGAAATGGAAGAGGATGTAGATGAAGATGAAATGGGAGATATGATACTGCATGAAGAGTTTGACAGAGCAGTGAAAGACCTGAGTCGAAAACATTCCATTAGAACTACTGACAGCCTTGGGAGAGCCAGTCCTGACAAAACTCTATCATCTGGTGAGCAAGGTGTATGAGACAGGCGAAATACCCTCAGACCTCAAGAAGAGTATAATAATTCCAATCCCAAAGAGAGCAAGCGTTGACAGATGAGAAAATTACCAAACTATAAGTTTAATAAGTCACAGCTGCAAAGTACTAACGCAAATTCTTTACAGATGAATGGAAAAACTAGAAGCCAACCTCGGGGAAGATCAGTTTGGATTCCGTAGAAATATTGGAACACATGAGGCAATACTGACCCTACGACTTACCTTATAAAGTAGATTAAGGAAAGGCAAACCTACGTTTCTAACATTTGTAGACTTAGAGAAATCTTTTAACAATGTTGACTGGAATACTCTCTTTCAAATTGTAAAGGTGGCAGGGGTAAAATACAGGGAGCGAAAGGCTATTTACAGTTTGTACAGAAACAAGATGGCAGTTATAAGAGTCAAGGGACATGAAAGGGAAGCAGTGTTTGGGAAGGGAATGAGACAGGATTGTAGCCTCTCCCCGATGTTATTCAGACTGTATATTGTGCAAGCAGTAAAAGAAAAGTTCGGAGTAGGTATTAAAATCCACGGAGAAGAAATAAAAACTTTGAGGTTCACCAGTGACGTGGTAATTCTGTCAGAGACAGCAAAGGACCTGGAAGAGCAGTTGAACGGAATGAATAGTGTCTTGAAAGGAGGATATAAGGTGAACATCAACAAAATCAAAACAAGGATAATGGAATGTAGTCGAATTAAGTCAGGTGATACTGAGGGAATTATATTAGGAAATGAGACACTTAAAGTAGTAAATGAGTTTTGCTATTTGGGGAGCAAAATAACTGATGAGAAGTAGAGAGGATATAAAATGTAGACTGGCAATGGCAAGGAAAGCGTTTCTGAAGAAGAGAAATTTGTTCACATCGAGTATAGATTTATGTGTCAGGAAGTCGTTTCTGAAAGTATTTGTATGGAGTGTAGCCTGGTATGGAAGTGAAACATGGACAATAAGAGAATAGAAGCTTTCGAAATGTGATGCTACAGAAGAATTCTGAAGATTAGATGGGTAGATCACGTAACTAATGAGGAGGTATTGAATAGGATTGGGGAGAAGAGAAGTTTGTGGCACAACTTAACTGGAAGAAGGGATCCGTTGGTAGGACATGTTCTCAGACATCACCAATTTAGTATTGGAGGGCAGCAGGGAAGGTAAAAACGTAGAGGAAGACCAAGAGATGAATACAGTAAACAGATTCAGAAGGATGTAGGTTGCAGTAGGTACTGGGAGATGAAGCAGCTTGCACAGGATAGAGCAGCATGGAGAGCTGCATCAAACCAGTATCAGGACTTACGACCACAACATCCCAATGATCAAATTTGTGCTGTATTCATATTAATTTATCTCATTTTTAATACAATATACAACAAATAACTGTTTTTATGACACAAGAAATTATGTGCTGGACAGACCTATTCCTTGAAGTTGTGATTTCATTTGCCACATCATATATTTTTCTACAGTTGAGCAGAGCTATTCACTTATACTTTAGTGACATTTGTTAAGCATGTGGTTATTGATCTTCTTATGGGCTTGCAAGACACATTCACTGATGAAATTTTGTTCATCACATGAAATTAAAAACTTATAAAGAACCACATGCTATTACAGTATAAGTGAATAGCTGTGCGCAAATGTATAACAGTTTTAAATTTATCCTAATTTTCCAGCTCTTTGATATGTTTTGGTAGTGCATTAAAAAGTTTGATGCCTTGATTACATACATGTTTCTGACTTTGGGTCCTTATTACAGCCTGTAAGTGGAGATCTTTACATTGCCATGTATGGTAACCTGTATTGGTTTTTCATTTTGCCGCAATTTTGTTTGATCACCGACAGACATTTCAGAATGTATAATGATGGAATTGCAAAAATTTCCAACGCTTTAAAAAGGGGCCTACAACGTGTTTGATGTGGGCTCTGGGTCATTATCTGAATAGGATGTTTTAGTAATTTGAAAATCTCATTTAAACAACAATTTGTTTTTCCTCAAGGATACTATCCTATAGGCCCAATTGACTGGAAATAGCCAAAATATACTAATCTGGTACAGTCATTACTACAAACTCTTGAAATTATTCCAAGTACAAAACATGCTGAATTGGGTTTTAGTGCTAAGCTCACCACATGGTCCTTCCAGTTTATCTTCTCATCAATGTGCATACCCAGGAATTTTGCTCACTGAACTCTTTCAAGTTGTTTCCCTCCATAGTGAGATGTAGGTCATCATGTTCACTTATTCTTACATATTGCACATAATTAGTTTTTTTTTTTTTTGCATTCATTGTTAGCTTGTTTGCACCGAGCCATTTTTGTGTATCTTGTAGGACATGGTCCACAATAGTGTGCAATGACTGCTTCATAAAACAAACAATTAAACTAGTATCTTCAGCAAAACAACTTGATTCTAGCTTTTCTCTCTGGCACATGAATATAATTAATGTAAATGGGGAACAGCAAGGGGCCTAATACACTTCTTTTGGTGCTGTAATTCCAACCACCGTCATCCTCTTTTCCAGATACTACTCAAGCCACTTTTTGTTCCGGTCCTCTGATAACTATAGCTTCAAGCTTTTCCAAAAGTATGCTGTGGTCAACAGTGTCAAAGGCTTTTGACAGCTCTAGATTTATCCTGACAACACTTTTTCCCTCTCCCAATTTACTAATTATTTCTTTTGGGTTTTTTCCAGTAAAGCTGTTTCGGTACTACTCCCAGCTAGAAATCCATGCTGATTACTGTTTATCAGATTCCATAATTAAGATAATGTGTCACTCTATATTTGATTAGTATCGCCAAAACCTTAGAGAAAGTTGGGAGAAGTGAGACAGGTCTGCAGTTTTCTGTTTCAAGATTATCACTCTTTTTCAACTGGGGAACGAATTTAGAAATTTTCGTTTCTGTGGAAAAATCTTGCATATTTTTTGACAAAATACAGTTGATATGCTACACTGGGTTTTTTCTTTATTGTGTAGATACACGGTCTGGTCCATAATATTAATGTGACCACTGCCTGCAATCAAAATCGACATGCAGTAATCACTCACAGACAACACCACTAGCAGTGAAGGGTATACAAAGCATGTTGGGAGCCAGAGAAAATAGTGCAGTTGTCACTGTAAGGAGGAGACAAAATGTGCACTGTCATTGGCTTTTGGGGAAAGGGTGGAAGCATTTGGGAATGAGTAAGTCTGTAAACTGTTTGCATGTCAGTGTGGTTAAAGTATACTGTGCTCAGCAAAATGGTGCTATTCAGAATTGGTGCCGTGGATACTGTTGTGTAGTCATGGGCCACAGATGACAGGGGTGAGTGTCAGCTGCAGAGACGTGCATCTGTTAAACAACTGACCACCCAGATGAACCGAGAGGCTTTTCAAATGACAGATGGCCATTGGCATGCACATTGTTAAATGTCTGAAAGCAAAACACACTGCAACAACTGTCAGAATGGGGCACAACAGGGGAGGGAGTCTGTGGCATTCCCCAGGTGGTGATGATATTCTGGGAGGCACAAAGGATCAACAGATGTATCCGTCTGTCCTCGACGGCCGTGTCCACCTGTACACACAGTTTGTTTTTATTCAGCATAGTGACATTTACCAGCAGTACAATGCAACACAGCTCGCAGTGTACATGTGTGGTTCAAACAGCAACAGGACGAGTTTATTACATGCCTCTAACCACCAAAGTCCTCGGATTTAAACCAACTGAGAATCTGTGGGAACCCCCCTGCCAGGGTGTATTGTCTGTGGATCCTCACATGAGAATCCTAGAACACCTGGACTTGGCAATGAAATAGTAATGGCTCCACACCCCTGTTAATACAGAACCTCACAGCCACGTGGGGGAGCCCAGTTTGATACGGGATTTTTGTGTCCTTGGAAAGTGGGCATTGTGTTGTTCTTGTCATCAACAAGCATGTCTCAAAAGCAGCATAAAATGAAAAGAATTGCAGTAGGCAACTGATCGAGCCTGGATGGGGTCTGCCAGTCATTAATGCCATATGATCATTTCCATGAATCTCTTCCTGCATGTCTCGCAACGGTGTGCACTGCAAAAAGAGGTTATTCGAGGTCTTGACTGGTAGTCACATTAACGTGTCTGGACAGTGTATTTTCAGAAGAAATGAAGGTAACAAACTAAATAAATCATAATTACATTATTACTTTGCAGTGAGCCACAGGAGACCAAGGTCCATTGTACCAAAATACTCATAAAACATCTTTGAACCACCACCTGAATTTTATCAGTGGAGTTCATCTCACCCTTTATGTAGGAGAAAGTAAAAAACCTCCATAGACAATTTCAGAGGAGCCTCATATCTGATAGTACACTGATAAGATATCTTTTCGGTTGCTACTTTGGACTTGTGATCACTGTATGTTTCTGAGGAAAGGCCATAATGTTCAGACTTTGGTGACCAAGGTAGACAAAAGCTTTTAAATTTTGAAATAGTATCTTTGTTTGTTTATAGCCCAACACATTTAGCATATTTAGTCACTGTTCCTCTTTGGTACGTTTCCCTTTCTAATGCTCTAGGTGGAATGAAGTGGTCATATGGACATTGATACCTGGGAGTCACTTGCTGGGTAAGTTTGGCTGACAAGTAGCAGGTCTTTTCTGTTGACACCACGGTGGGTGACTTTCATGCTGGTGATGATGAATCAATAATAAGGACAACATATCACCCACTCCCTGAGCAGAGAGAAGGTGCGACATGACTGGAAATGAACTGCATGGCAGTCAGATATGCTGACCACTCAGTGAAGTGGGTCGATAGATGCTACTCAACGTTATTTGCCTCCCTTCATCACATATTTTATAATGTGCCTTTTACATGCTCTTTCCTCAACCCTCCTCGTATGGGATTATTCTCTCCCAAATGCTTGTCTACAAGGAATGTTGTACCACACAATGTGGCCACATTAAGATCCTAACTCGTAGTTAGTCATCGAGATGAACATTGTAAGTTGCCATTGACAGTCAGTCTCAAACACAACAGGAATCACTGCAGACCCATGTCTACTAGTTTTCAACCACATATTGTGATGCCAAGTTGCATGCAGTGGGACCGTTGCAGAAGACTATTGAGGCATAAAAATGTATATGTTGTCAGTGGAGCAAACACCACATAAACTGGACAGCAGGTGACTTGAAATGTGTGGTGGTTTAGCCTCTTTCTGAGAACATATCATGGGCTCTGACAGCACAATAAGGTTTTTAACCTGCAATGGGCAGAGGATAAACAGAGTGTCTCAAAAGTTACAGAACACTTATGTTGTGTAACAGCATGCAAACAAATTAGACCTAAGGTATTGTCACAAAGTTTTATGCAGTTTAATCAATTTCAACATGTGGGCACAATTTCCAGTCTGTTATCAGGATCGATCCACATTCAGCACATTATATCTGCATCACCTGTGGCAAGGACAGAAATGATTTTGTTCCTTAAATTTTTGATGTGGTTGACAGCTGCTTGTTAGACTCTGTCCTTGGTATGTGCTCACAGAAACAAGCCCACGTTTCTAATGCCTGTTGGCCTAGAACACCAGGGAATAGGACCACCCCTGCCATTTCAGCATACCTCGTAACACCTGGTCCGCAACATCTGCCACAGTGCACCATATTGCTGGAAAAAGACTGTGTCTCGGGAGTCAGCCAGTCATAGTAACAGCCTGAGCATATCAAGGTAAGAGGTTTTTTTTCTGAGGATAAAATGGTCCCAGAATACCATCAACCATCAAACAACACAACACATTCCCTGCCATGTACCTCTTCCATCACAGTATGTGGATTGGTAACATATCATTATCTTCTCACTGGATATGTATATACTCTGAATTGCCAACAAAACTGGCTTAGGCATGCGTATTCAAATACAGGGATTTGTAAACATACAGATTATGGCACTGCAGTCGGAAATGCCTATATAAGACAACATTTTTCTGGCACAGATGCTAGATTGCTTAGTGCTGCTACAATGGCAGCTTATCAAGATTTACGTGCATTTGAATGTGGTGTTATAGTTGGCATATGAGCAATGGGACAAAGCATCTCCAACGTAAGAATGAAGTGGTTATTTTCATGAGCATTCAGTGAATATCCGGAATCTAGTAAAACATAAGATCTCCGACATCATTGCAGCCGAAGAAAGATACTGCAAAAACAGGACCAACAACTGAAGAGAATCATTCAAAGTGACAGAAGTGCAACCCTTCTGCATATTTCAATGCTGGGCCATGGACAAGTGTCAGAGTGTGAACCATCACCGATATGAACTTTTGTAGCGGAAGGTCCACTTGTGTACCCTTGATGACTGAACGACACAAAGCTTTATGCCTCACCTGGGTCCATCAACACCGATATTTGACTGTTGATGAGTGGAAACGCATTGCCTGGTCGGACAAGTCTCATTTCAAACTGTGTCGTGCAGTTGGACACATACAGGCATGGAGACAACCTCTTGAATCTATGGACACTGCATGTCAGTAGGGGACAGTTGTAGCTGGTGGAGGCTCTGTAATGATGTAGGAGGCATGCAGTTGGAGTATATGGCTAGGTATGACCCTGAAAGGTGACACATACATAAGCATCCTGTCCATTGGGAATTCTGATGGACTCGGTCAATTCCAGCAGGACAATGATACAGTTGGCAGGTCCAGAATTGCTACAAAGTGGTTCCTGGAACACTCTTCTAAATTTAAACACTTCCACTGGCCACTAAACTCCCCAGATTTGAAAATTGAGCTTATCTGGTATGATTTGCAATGTGCTGCTCAGAAAAGATACTCACATAGCCCTCTATGCAGCATTCAAAGTGTCAATTCCTTCCATCACTACTTCAGACAATAGTCATGCCCATGAGGCACAATTGATTACTAAACTTAGCCAGCACTGTACAACTGATGCGTGTTATGAAGATATAACATACTTTGCTCAGAGACAATAAAAGTGTGTGGGTAAATACTTTTATCAAAACTGAACATGAATGCCCAAAAATAGAGTTAAGTTCCAATATTTGCAGCTCTTGCTATGTAGATGAAGTTTACTTTTAAAAACAAGAGTAGAAGGCTTAGATATATCATGCAAGATTATTTATAGTGATATTAATGTAGGTAAGATGTAAAGAGAGATAGGGGGGCAGGTTTTTTTTTAATTTAATTATTTTTGAAATATAAAGCCTTCATAGTTGTGAAGGCAAGATTTGTCATTGAGCAAGTAGACTGGTGCTGTATCTGTGTTGAAAGATATTTCAGTTCCTTCAAGAAAGTCAGATTTCTTGCCTGGTTCTTTTCTACACTGATTGCCACAATTCTTGCCCAGTAACTCATTCTGCAAAGTCAGATTTGTTTTGGATGTTAAGACAGAGTGCATCCCTGTGCTTCTACCAGTTTGTTTATTGCAGAAGTTTGGACATACCTGACTTGTGATATTCTTGCTTAGTGCTTTCAGTATTGTGTTGCTTGTGAAGAAGCTTATTTTTATGTCATACAACTTGAAGAGGTTGGCATGAAATCTTCCTTGAGGAAGGTCAGCTTATTACAAAGATGGTCTTCCTGTTTGTGGGTGGTTGGTTTAATTTATGTATTACAGTGGGAATGTATTCATAACTGGAGGCAGCTGATTTTACAATTTGTGTTTCTTTTTATATTTCACTTGTATCCATTGGATCATTAGGCATGTGATTAAACATTCTTCTGAAGAACACATTTTTATATTGATATGGATGGTAACCCTGGTAATTGTTGGCTTCCTGGAAATATCAGAATTTTATATAAAAAGTTTTGTTAATGTTTCATTCCTACAGTGACATGAAATGAATTGAATTTTGTGGTGTAATTTATTAATTTCTTCAGCTAGATTTTCCATTTCCTTTGGTTGTTCTGTTGAAAATAATGAAATGAGAGTGTCGCAATTTTCTGTATTCTCAATGAATAAACTTATTCTAGGTCCCTACAGCTGTTGTGTGATAATCTAGTGTAAATTCCTGCAGATAAGAAAGGGATTTTGAACTCATGTCCATATAGTTTCCATAAGCTGCACTCATATGCGATACTTATAGAAATGATTCTGGTTGTTATTGAGTACAGTGGTTCTACCTGACAGCAGTTTCTAGTGATTTAATGCATTTGCTGTCCCAATAGTAATTTTTGCCAGGACCTGCCAAGAATAACACTGCTGCCTTCCGACAGTTCTCTCAAAACCCGGTGATGTAAGCACGGGCATTAGAATGCTTTTGAGTCTCGCAGCGAGACCACTAACAAGGTTTTGCCCCCTGCTGAACACCAAACCCACAGACAGTCTGGTTTTCTTTTTGTGAAAGTGAAAATTGAACCATTGTGGGTGCTATGATTGTCAGTTTCCATTAACATGACACAAGCAGAGTGGCAGGTATTGTAAAAAATGGTGCCATATCTTGGCGAACTTCTTTGATTTGTTAAGCACTGCCCTAAAAACAGCAGAATGCCAAAGTTATGAGGTGATGTGAGATATTATGCTTGATATCATTACAGCCCACTATAAACTAGAGATTGCTTCTGCCAAGTAATCAAAATGTGGTCCATAAAGAAACTTTGTTATTCCAGTAGGCAGCGGGTCATTGATGTTTAGTATGCTTGAGAGCTGTTCTTTGTTCACACAGTGTTACTCATGAAAAATGACATCTTAGGCATGTATTGACCTAACCAATGACAACTGGCTTTGGCGAAACTTATTACTAGTCAATACCTGTTATGTGTTCAGTTAATGAATTTACACATTTGTCTATCTGGCATAGCAGTTCACAATATTTTTCCCTTTCTTCTGTGGTGGTTTGTTCTCTCACACCCCTAGTCAAGAGGACCAACTGTCATGGTCTTAAATAGTCCTTGATTGGCATACATAATCCTTCCTAGTGTCTCTAGATCTTTCAAAGGAACATAAACATCTCACTTCATTTTTCTGTCTCTTCTCAGCCTTGAGAACCCAGTTCCGTGCACCACCGAGATTATATAGCCACTGGCCTAATTGGAGTGATTCTCACACATTCTAATTTCTCATTTCATCGCCTTCTACTAAATCACAAGTTCTAGAAAACTTGTCTATTTAGTAAAACGTATGCTCCCAACATAAAGGAACTTGCAGACCACACAGAAGACCTGAAAATTTAGTTTGATTTTGGAGCAGAACAACTGGTGTTGGCAGTAAAAAATTTTATAATTTTGGTGTGGAGCAACCTTACTTACCTTCTATTGTTGTGACAGAAATACTAATAAACATTTAACATGTATTTGGTCCAAAGAAGTTTATTTCTACAGTGTCTGCTAGGATGCCATTGTTTATCAGTGAACAATGTAAACCACAAAAAAGTAAATGAGAATAATAGGGTTTAGGAGCATACTTGTCACAACCATTGTAGTGGAAGTGCTTCTGCTATGACTAACATTGTGTGAATGTTTCTAACTGGATGACAGTAAGACCATGGTCAGTACTGGAACCTGAAAGTACCTTATCTTGCTCCTGCCCTTCTGCAGTAATATAAAAATGAAACAGAGTGTCTTCCAGTGTAGAATTTTAACATTTTAAAGTAGTTCCTAGAACATGTTTCAGTATTCAGGTTGCAAAAGAAATTTTTGGAGCATCTGTCAACGTTTTCCATTGTATAACTGTGTCAAAATGTACGTACGTCTTGTTCAGCAGTATTCAGTTTGTAAATATTTCAAGAGAGATGCTCTTTTTAATTTATTAAATGCCACATCAGTAAAGTGGCAATCTATGGGATCAAATTGAGGCAGTTTTAATATTGGACCTGGTATGGCCTACAGATGCACCATTGGTTATTTATACTAAACACAAGCCTTAGAACAAAATGAATAGCACTGAATGTAAACAAAATTTGAAAGAGGTAAGTGCTGGCACAGATTGCATTGACTTGTTTATCAAGTTTTGTATTGTCATCAGAGCTAATAAAGTTATTGCCATTAACAATGAACATGAAGGAGTTATCAGTCTGTCTTGTATCAATTGGCCAAAATTGAAAACTAATCGGTTAATGTGAGAACAAGGGGACATAAGTGACAACATAATCTGGATCTTGGTGAAACAAACTCTAATGAATACAGATATTATTTAGTTACATTTACTAGCTGTTCTAGTTCCCCACAACAATGTACAACTGCCTTTGGCTATGAGATTTAGCTTTATTGCAGCAAGAGAGAATGGATGCAAGGTATTTCAGTGTGTACTACAAGTATTTTGATGAATTTTCATTTCCAACAAGTAGTACATTCTGGCTGTAGGCATACAATTTTAAATGTATTGGGCCTAATTATTGTTTCTATTGTAAACATGACTAGCATTAGTGGTCATGTAAAAACAGTAGCACATATTATGTAGCTCTATTTGCTGAAGAGCTACTCAGGTCAGAATATTACAACCTATTTGTAGCCCACCTTATTGGTGAAATTACTGTAGCTGTGAAGTTGTCATTTGGAACAGAAGCGCACAATAAAGTATTTTGAGACCAGCAGAAGTGCTTTTTACCAATGTATGTAGGTAGTTCTAACAATTTTTCGTCCAGTGAGTCTTCCACCTAGCTTATGGTTTAACACTATGTAGCAGTGAGATAACAGGTGACCATCGGCATGATTAAATGTTTCATAAACTAACTGTTTCTGTAAGTTGATAAAATTAACCCTTAAGTAATAAAAATGGTCATGTATATAGTTGCACACTGAAGTCCCAAATTATATTTATAATGCAGTGTTTGTTAATGTTGTAATGTGCCTACGAAACATTTATGGTTGAAATTTACTGTAAAAGATAGATGAATTTAAAAAAATGCTAATGGTCTTCTTAATTTTGTTGGTTTCATTGTTCCCATCACCTATTACGTATGTGAGAAATATTAGCAGTGAGGCTGTTTTGTTTTTTTGTATGGCATCGAGTAATTACTTCATAGCAAATCCCAGAGGTTAAAAATGTTGTACTGCATGAAAGGCATGGTAATTCTACAGAGCTGCAGTTGCACTACCTTTGAGCTGTGTACATTTTTTAAAATACAAGCAGGTATCAGTTTTATGCTGTAAATGTCTTGGTAAGCTTTCCAGTGGAACAACCAGAAATCTGTGTGCAAATTAACACCATGCAAGCAGTGTAGGTAATGGTGACAGCTCTTTTAATACACCCTGTATATGAAAACAAACTACATACACACAATTTTCGAGTGTTTAGGAGAGGAAAAGAAGCTTTTTTTTATGTGACTGCCTCTAAATTTCTTTTTTTATAGGGGGAGACGATGTTGGTATATGAAGCACTGGTTACCAGTTCAGCTGAATGCGTTGTCACTATTTGAGCAAGCATATTCCAGTTGTGCCATAATGTAGACAGGTGATATTTTCTGAATTGCCCCTATACCAATAGTCACACCATATCTTGAGCATTACTAACATGTCTGGCCCCACAAATTCTTTGTAAATGTAGATTTTTGTACACAATGTATGCAACTTTTTTAGGAGCACCTGCTGACCAGAGAGTAACAACCTCAGGATAAAAGCAAGTAGCTGTACAGGACAGAAGGGTTGGAGCTTGACTAAGGTAACTCAGAAAGTACCTTTGTCCTTGATTCACATTACCTGTCATGACTAGAGAGAGATAAACAAAACAAAGATAGTTCAACTGTTAATTACCCCCTTGCCACACACACACACACTGCTTAAACATAGTTACCATCATAAGCAAAAATTTACATTAAAAGGCGACAGGCACTTCCATTGAAGTCCTAAGTATGAGGTGCATCCTGAAAGTAATTGCCAAATCATTCTACTGCCACTGCAGCACTTGTGTTGTAGGTTCACACATTTCTCTGGTTCATTGTCTTGACACTGCAGCTCAATTTTGTGGTATTTATATTTGTTAGTGATCAGTCAAAATCTTTAGGACAACCTCTGAGCCCAGTGACTGTGAAGTGTGCTCTGTTATGTTTAGTTCCAACACACAGAACATTAAGCCAGCTGAAATTCATCAACTTGTAGACATTTACGGTGAGAAAGTGGATGAGACAGTTGAAGAAACACTCATGACGAAGCATGTGTTGGACAGCCTTCTGTTGTCACTGATGGTATGGGTGAGAAAACACATGGTTCACAATAAGAATGTATTTCAAAAACTGTTTTGCATGACTCAGTCATAAATTGCTTAAATTTTTGTGAATTGCGTTTGAAAAATGCTTTCAAAATTATGTACCTTGGCAGAGTTTTGACATTTCAGCACTGAATACAGTGATGAGGAAGATGAGTTCTTAAATAGAATCGTGACTGGTGATGAAACTTGGGGTCTTCATGACACTCCAAAATAAAATCAACAATCTATGGAGTGAAGGAACTGACAGTCCGACAATCCTCCACCACCCCCAAAAAAGAAATCATAATGAAGTTGCAAGTGCAAAAAGTCAGGTGAAATGGATTCTGCGACCAACAAGGCATTCTGCTTGTTGAGTTCCTTCTCAGAGCTGAAACCATGAAAGCGGTATGATACTGCAAAACACCGAGAGAACTCCATCACACTATTCAAACCGAAAGATGCAAAACTCTCAATCGAATCATTATGATGCTTCATTTCTGCTGGTGGCACTGAAATCCTTACTAAACAATTCACTTGGGAACAGTGAGACCACCTGCCAATCAGTGCTGATCTCACATCTTCGGACTACCACTTTTACTTCATCATCAGTCAGGATGAAGGTGCTTGAACACCTATGATGATGTAAGCAAGTGTGATCAGTATTGGAGGTCTTAACTGGTATTATCTTTCTATGAAAAGGGCATAGAAAAGTTGGATTACTGCTATGACAAATGTCTGAACAGTGGTGGCTGTTACGGTCTGAAGAAATGTTTTCATGAGTCCTTTCCCACAATGGTACTTACTTTTCTGGCATGCCTTGTATATTTTAATGCCTTTTGGCATACCAGTGTGGGTATAAAAGCTGACGGAGAACACCCCACATCCTCTTCTTTACAGCAGTCACATAATGGGGATACTCAAGCCAATATGAACCACCTATTTTCTATCAGCAGCCATGTTTGACCATGAGGTTTGATCAGCATGTTGTTGAATCTTGTGGATCATACACAGGGTTATTCAGCTGCCCCTGCCATAAAGTTTTATGGAACCTGCAACATCTTCAAGAACCACACCCATGATTTTAATCTTCTCTCCTCCCTACATGCTCACTGTTAGTCCTGCAAAAACAATGAACAGAACCTTTTTGTATCAAAATTAACTACATTACATTTTGTACTTTGTTGGACACCACACTTTCTGTGGCATTCAAGAAAAAAGGCATTTGAATGCCTGTCTTGTACTTTTTGTTAAATAATTCAAAAACTATGGCTTCTAGTAAAAATGTATCCCCTCCCCTCCCAAAAAGAAATGACTACATTAAATTTCCCACAAAAAGATCCTGTTCATTTTTTTATGTAGGACTAGTAATTTGCATGTAGTGGGTGAGAGAAATGAAAATCTTGCCCATGACATTTGTAGGCATTGCAAGTTGCATAAAACCCATGGGTAGGTGTAGTTTAATCATCGTGTACAGGTTTATCATGCCAAAAGAACTAATATAAGATTTCTCTGGCTTCATAAACAGCTCAAGAAACATTTTACACCACATTAATGTATAGTGTTTGCACTTTCCTTAATCAGAAAATCATTTCTCATTGCTTTCCTGACCACAGAAAATTCCTACACACAGCCAACTGTTTTTGTTGTTGTGGTCTTCAGTCCAAAGACTGGTTTGATGCAGCTCTCTATGCAAGCCTACATCTATTTGAACCTACTTACTGTATTTCCCCTTCAACAGCTTTTCCTCCTCTCACTCAAATCCCACCAACACCAAATTGATGATTCCTCGATGCATCAGCGTATGTCTTATCAACCAGTTCCTTCTTTTACTCATGTTGTGCTGAAAATTTCTTTCCCTGTACTGCCAGGGATTTTTCTGGGTGAGAGGATTGGGAAAGTGTACATTCACCCTTGTGATGCCAACAGAGGAACTCGAGGACAAGAAAACTGACACAGGCAGGATAGTGGTGTGCTGGACGTCATTGGTAAACGATGACACGGTGGTCGGCCAGTACCGATGGACAGAGTTTACCTTATGTTTTATCCACAAAATCATCAAAATTTCTTCCTAGAAACACATTTTTAAAGATACCATCCTTTTCTAGCTTCAACTGCTTGTTGTTCACATCTCGTTTCGGAGCAAGGCTACACTTCACGCAGATACCTCCAGAAAAGACTCCGTAACATTTACATCCACTCCTAACATATTCCTCTTTCTCAGATATACAGTCCAGCCTGCATTTTATATCCTCTCTGTGTCAGCCATCATCAATTATTTTGTTACCCAAATAACAAAACACTTCTATTATCTTCAGTGTCTCATTTCCTAATCTGCGAGGTTTGTCCGAAAAATACATATAAAAGTTGCATAATAACTTTATTTTACAATTATTCAGGTATTACAATATGGTCTCCTTCAAAGTGCTCACCCTGAGACGTGATACACTTCTGCCAACGCCATTTCCACTGTTGATAACATTGCTGAAAGTCTTCAGTTGTGATGTTGTTTAGTTGCCATGTCGTTTCCACATCTCCCAATGCCACACCATTACGCATTTTTGGGAACATGAAGAACTCACACGGGATTAAATCCAGTGGTGATTGAGCTTCGGGCCAAAAACACAACGAGCGACATGTGTTCGGGCGCATTCTTGTGATGAAGGGTCAAACTCTTGCCACAAGAGCTCCGAGACGTGTCAGAACTTCAACGTAAAAATTTCCGTTCACTCTCTTGCTGGGAGGGACAAATTCCTTGTGAACAATGCTCCAAGAATCAACACTGTCATCACATTGGACCTTGATTTTTGCGACTCTTTTGTTCTCGGTTCTCCTGCTAGTTTCCATTCCTTGCTTTGAGCTCCACATCGAATTTCTAATACCAGGACACGTCTCCAGTGATGACTCGGTTGAGAAAGTCACCTCGTTCCTCTGCTTCCAACCAATCCCTACAGCACTCAACCCTCTTTGCTTTCTGTTCTGGTGTCAAGAGCTTCGGTACAATTTCTTCATTTCAAGTTTTTGTGAACAATTGTTTTGAGGGTTGACAGCTTGTCAGCAATCATTCTGTCAATCCACGGTCTTTAAGAACACAATCTGCTGCACACTCCCACCTTCATGCAGAGTGCTCTGACTCGAACTGAGCATTGATTTGATTGATTACAGCAGTAGTCTCACCTGATGGTGACTGCAACCTGTAACATAAAGACATTATTCAACCTTTATACGTATTTTCCGGACAAACCTCGTATAATGGACAATGAAAAACTTCCAATTCTAGTTAGTTATATTAGTTGTTCCATGGATCATGAACACGATTCTTTCGTAATGATGTGGAACGTGTCACCTGCCATATTCTCCAGATCTGACTGTGTCAGACTTTTTCCTTTTCCCAAACCGAAAAAAAATACCTCAAAGGATGATGATGATGCAGTGACTGATGCTTTGTTGCAATTGAAATCAAAGATCTTTTCTTTGAATGGTTTGTAGAAGTTATCTGAGCATGCCTCCAAGTGTATTGGTGTACACAGGTATTATATATACAAATAAATTTATATTATGGAATTTCTTTCACTCTTTATTTGTTAGGGTAGAAGCTTTTTCACCCCTCCTTGTACAGCTTTCAAATGCAAACTTGCTGATCATCCCTCGTTATTCATTCCGCATCTCCTGATTGAACTTGACTACATTCCATTATTCTTGTCTTACGTTCATCTTAGAACTGCTCTTTAACACACTACCCATTCCACTGTCTGCCTCCTTAGCTGTGCCATTCGACTAACTGCCAGCGATTTTTCCTCGGGGGGGGGGACTGTGACTGGTACAAAATGCAGTCAGTCTTGTGAGGAGCTGCTTGACCGAGTAGTAGTGGTTTCACAGTAAAAAAAATCCTAGGACAGAGGTGTGCTGACCAGCTGCCCCTCCATGTTGCATCACACCACACCACTGGCAGGGGGCAATATGTCGGTTGGTGGAATTTTAGCATTTTTAAAACAACCAACGGAAATTCCAGGTAGGAATGTCAAAAATTTCTGATTTTTATCCCTTCCATTCCATTCAATTTATCTTCCAAGACCCTTCCTGCCTCTGATATCAAGAGCTTTATTTCTTCTCTCTTCCTGTGTATTATAAGAGTCCCGTTACTCACTCCAAACCACAAGAAAATATTGAAACGATGTAACACTTGTTTGTCATAACTGTCTGAAGTGTAATGTTGGGATATGACACTGTAGGATAGAGTTCCAATGACATTTGTTGCATAACCTAGAAAACAGTATCAACATGATTTGAAGTATTTTGTGCTCAGCTCACCATCCAAATATATTTAGAAGTACAATTCATGTGGGCTCTAGGTCATATAGTTTCAGTTAATATCTTGACTTGCTGATGAAACAACATTGTAGCTTTTAATAAGCCCAATTCTCCAAATGTAATCAACAGCTAAACCACATTTCTAAAGCTTTGGCAACTGGCTAAAAAAGAGTCACTGATTTCAAAGTTGCAGAAGTATAAAAGCAAATTACAGTTCATGATATACAATGAGTTCACATTACTCAGTCCAACAGATAAAACTGCACTTGGTTCCATGTGACATCAAGTCCAAGACAACTACTCTCATTCAGTAACCTCACTAAAACTATTGAGAAAGTTAACAACGATAGCACAACTCAACTCACGGGTGCAAAGCATCAAAGGTACATTTTTACAATATTAACTTCAGGAACTGTTCTAGTGGTTATGAAAAATTATAACAGTTTCTATTTGACACAGAAGTGCTATGAGGCATTTTCATAACCAAATAATTTGAAACACATGAAATTTATAATCTCAAACATCAAAGAAACAGAAAGAAATTTCAAACAAAATATCAATCCAAAAGGCTTCCATTTTTGAACAGCAGATTTGCAATTATTGAAAAAACATAGCTGAAAATTTAATGGAATCAGATACTTTGTTGGCCAGAATATTTATCATAATCTACTATTGAACAGAAGTCTCTGTGAGACAGATTCATTAAAATCTTCAACTGTGTTGTCTGTAAACATGCTCTGAAGGATCATTTCAGGCTTATCTACATTGTGAGTGTATAGCAGCATGATAAGTTGCCTGTCAATTTGTCATACACCACAGTGACATCATTCAAACAGAGAACCACTACTGTGAGACAAACCATCTTCCAGTGGTAGCCTGGAGTCGACAACCTGTTTAGAGCATAAGAGTTGTGGCTCATAGGCACCCACAAGAAAATGCAAAAGAGCTGTGCACTGCCCATTTAGAAGGCAGCTGTATTAGTACAGACCAGACACCAAGTTTTTTCTGAACTAAATTGGGATATTTTTTAAAAAACCAAGACTAAACACACACAGGCTACAATTCAATGTTTTTTTTACCTTATTGAGATTTTTGCTCACTTTTCAATCTCCTTCATAGAATCTTCTCTTCTTCCTCAATAAAACTGGAGACATGTAAATCACTAAACCATCTTCATTATTATTATTATTTGAGCTTCTAATGTTGCTGCTGGGAAAAGGTTCCTCTCAGCTCACCAAGTGTTCACCATCATCTGAAACAAAACGGAAAAGTTTTAAGAAGTTGTCATAGTTTTCATAACAATGAAAAAAAATTCCTTCCACTAATCAGATTTCAGCTTGAAAAGTTCTTCTCTTCATCCTTGAGAAAGTTCTTTAACTGCACACATTCTTCAAACATCAAATCCCCATCTGCAAGAAATAACTTCTAGATATTCTGAAACTGAGCTCTGTTTCACTGTCAGTGAAAATGGTTTGAAAGTCCTGTAGACACTTTCTTCAAAGTCAAATCATTTTTCAACATAGTTTAGACTGTGCTGCAAGTAAACTGCCATTTTGTTGTGGTTTGCCTACTTTGTTCCTTTGTTGTCCTCGGTGTCTACATACTGGCTGAAAACATAGGGGTTGGATGTGCAGTACTGTCTACCGTAAATGATGTAGCCGACAGATGCACAGTCTTCTACTTTCACATCCTCCCAATAATACACAGTTATGTATGGCCAGTGCACAACTTCCCATTTATATTTGTTTATAAGTCAACATCGGAATTAAAGTTACATAAAAATGACTGATTTTGCCCTATAATAAAAGATACTAACTAGGAATACTCAATATAAATTAGAAAATCAATTACACAGACAAAATTCAACCTGAGGGGGCTGCCTTTCTCTTTTATGAAAATGCAGATTACAATTCACATATGTTAATGGTAATTAGTTGAAAGTGAAGAAACAAATTTGAAGGAGGCATATTGCAAAACAAGGGGGAAGTAAAAATTAAAAAATTATCCCAGCTTCCTTCGTCACAATTTCTCTTTCGAATGTTTTGATAAGATCATCATGACGACTAAGGCTGCCACAGGGGAAGGAAACTGCACAACCCTATTATATTTTTTCAGCAGAGAATTACAAAGCACTGTCACGATTGACCTCTGATGCACTACTCGAAAACAATGGCTATTTAGTCAAGTATGGCCACTTAGCGCTGTTAATAAAAGGAGGAGTTTAAGTCAGTAACTCATACAAGACTGCCCCTCATTAGAAATTGGTAATGAGCAATTTGAAGTGAAGACCACATCATTTTATATAATGTTGTCCATTTTTATGTAACCAGGAATTTTATCTATCCCAACAAAGTACAGTTGGGAGTTGGGTTTCCAACCAGATATCTGGGATATCAGGCAACTATGGTCAAGACAGAATCCAAGTCTCCACATTATCAATGTGGCCTCAGATAGCACTAGCATCCCTCCCCCAAAGCATTGGTCTGTGGAGTTGGGTATGGGAAAACACAGAATGGGTACTCAGTCAGCAGAGTAGGATTCCATTCACTGATGCATCCAGGAGTAACCTGACATCTGATGATTGTCAAAGAAAGGTGTGAAAGCAGCAGGAAACTATGAGACTTCAGACAGAAAGTTACCTGTTACTATGGCAGACTGAGTAACTTTTACTGTATGCTGCAATACAATTCAAAGTGATGCAGATACTACTTTTCACTACAGTCACTAAAACCTGTAAACAACAATTGTAACATCCCACAAACTGTTCAGTTTCTTGAAAATATAAACGTGTGCCTCAGTCATGGAACAATTTTAGGATTGCTGTGTGAATTTCCTCTTTGATGGAAAATCTCTTTCCTGTCAAATATCCACTGAGCTTGCTGGAAAGACTGAATGGTCTTCATCAAATTGTTGGCACTGTTTCACTACGACTGGATGCTACATTGCATTGCACCATACACTGCAAGAATTCCATGGCGAATTTGTATGTTTGGCTAACAAGAAACTTACTGTTCCTTGTACCTCAACTTTGGAGAGCCATTTCACTCCCACAATGTGATGAACCTGTTGTCCGTACTACAGCAAAATTGTCTCTCAGGAAATTGGTAACATGCCCACTCTTCTGAAAGGGTGCTGTGCCTGTTGCGTAACTTAATTTCAGAAGTCCCTATACCTCAAGTATGTCTCTTGAATGAATCAATAACCATCCAAGACCATTTCTTCAGCAATTCCTTTGGATCAGTGCTCATTGTGTAGAAGCAAAAGAAGATACATTCATGTGTGTGAGTCATGAGGCAACGGTTCAAATCTGTGTTCTGTAACTAGTGCAACATTATTAAATAATTCTCCTGATACTGTGTTACTATCACATTTTTACTGTTAAATGTTTGTTTGATGATGGGGTGGTAGGGTCAACCAATAACCCTCTGGAAATTTATACAGTGAGATAATCACAAGCCTATTTGGGGCCCACCCAAACAGAACCCTGCTTGCCCCAGTACAGCATATTCCATAGCAGTTACTCAGTAATGATTGTTTCACTCCCCTCAACCCTTATTGACAAATGGTGCATTTTCAAAATTATTTTTCTCCTACAATGTTCACAGTTCAGCCAATAAGATCAAAATCCCATGCACTATGACGTACAATGTTCCATTACTGTGTCATTGGATGGTAGGCAAAAGTATGTCCAGAGCTTAGAGTAGCAATCGACTGTTCGTATTAACAAGTCCCCAGCTCATGAAATCCATGTTTGACAAATGTGCACCCAGTCAATGAGACTGATCTCATCAAGATGGTCAACATTTGTCATGACCCAAAAATCAAAAGTAGCGTGTTTTCTGGAAGATGAGGAAGGCAATTGTAACCTGAGAGCTTTCATCATCTGCGGGTCCCATTGCACAGAATTAGTTCATGCTGACTATTTACTGAACTTTGTTGCTGCCTTAATCCTCAACAAAATTTTATATGAGGAGCTTACACACAAAAGCAAACATGTCAGGAATTTAAAATAAATGAGACACAGAATGGAACAAAACAAACAGGATAAGCAGAACCTAGATAATCATACAATTTAAGTGAAATCAAACATTTGCCAAGATACAAGCCTAGGAAAATACATCTGTGTCCACATACACATTTTGTGTGAAGGATAACTAATCCATTACATCCAGTCGATTGATTTCCATTCCAGTCACACTGTTTCTCTAATGCAGAGCAACTGTTTGTGCTTCCGTGCTCCCTCATAATATGTTGCATAGCACTACTAATTATTATTATTAAAAGGACACAGTTACTTATGCACTGACTCCACTTTTGATAGAATAGGAAAACTTCTAAGAAAAAGGCCAACAATTGTAACAAAAGAGGAATACAATGAGATCTACAATCAGTGACTCAGCTAAGAAACCTTGCACGCCGATGTACATCTTGTAGGTTCTTCACATTAAATATGTGAAATAAAATGCATTTCCATACACAAGTACAAAGCTATGGGAAACACTCATACTGATGTTGAGACAAATGCATTCTAGAAGTCCCAACTAGATGTAAAAGAGCAGATGAACCACTACAAAAGCCCAAGTACTTTTCAGCCATCCAGTCTAAGATAATAGGAAAAAAGATGTTGATGGTTTACAGTAAACTATTTTTTAAGAAGCCTGCCAAAATCACTAGTACTTAAGTTGGAACACAACCATCACCGATGATATTTCCATGTTGCTTGTGACTGTTAAGAAAATTATTCTTTTTTGCATGTAACACTTACGTCAAAGAATACTTCTAAAGATAGTTAATGCCACAGTTACATCATTTTATTCTGGCATGGTGATCTGAAACATTTTAAATAATAAACCTGAAATTTGAATAAAATATTGAAAACGAATATTAGTACTATAGTGGCCACTTTACAGTTTTTTCTATGGTATCACATATTACACTATAAAAATATGTGAAATGATATGGTATAACAAGCATTATACAATAAGAGGTAAGTTATTTTGAAAGAAAGAAGAAGATTTTTAGTTTTGAAAATCGCTCATGGTTCATGTAATGAATATTTAAATGCTCTTTTTAAAGGAATATTTTCATTCTTGATTTGATTTACAGATATGAACTGCCTTTTGGCCTAAAAGTAAAAGGCATTCACACTGCAGTATGCTATTTTCATTCTTATGTATGCCCAAAATAAGTTTCATGTTGACTGTGATAAATTGCATTTAGTAGATATGTTCATTTTTGGATGTCACCTTCTCATAATTTGCTTGGGCCTTTGCCCCGCTTCAACACGGGGTTGACCCTGTTACTATAGAGTTGGCAATGTCAGTGTCACAGAGTGTTGTTGCCAGATGCCCTTCTTGTCACCATCATGTACCCCCCAGGACAGAAGTAATGTACCCTAGCTGTCTGCGTCTAGTGTAAGCCATGAAATAGTGCGAATGTTTTTCAGATGTCTGCAAGTTGTGTAACTGAGGTGGTACATGGGGACCAGAGCAGTATTTACTTTGTGGGATGTGGAAAACTGCCTAAAAACCACATTCAGGCTTGCCGGCACACCGTCCCTCTTTGTTAACCTGCTGGGCTGATTCAGTCCAGGGCCGGCCCGCCTACCGAAGTCCAGGAAGCAGCACATCAGTGCTCGTGGCTAACCTGTTGTTTCCTTCTCAGAAATTCATCTATGGAATAGCACTTGTCAACTTTCATTATCAGCCGGCACCTTGTTAATTAAAGGGAGGTTGTCAAATATTTTTATGGCTGCATGATATGCTTCTTTCTGTGCTACAACAAGATTAAGTCCCACTGTTTTCCTCCTAGTATTGTATTTATGAATGCTAGTATTATTTTCAAATTGTGCTGATCCTTCAAAACAAACTTTGTAAGAGTGTATGTGTTGTGAGGCTACCTAATTTCTTTATCTATGTGAAGTTTGAGGATAGGCACTGTGCGTGTGTTTAGGGGGATGGGTCAGAGGCCCCCATTCTAAATATGACATCAATGAAAGAAGGAAGTTAAATTTTCTAGTGATGTCATTGCCACTTATGGCAATCAAATTTAGAGCAAATGTTGCTGCACTCAGTTTTATAATTCTTGTTCTCATCACTATGTACCCCCAAGTATTTTTAACAATCAGTCTTCACATATTTCTTTTCCGTAATGCTTCATTATTAGTGATGATTTGTCTTTCCTTGTACAAAACTGAATAAGATGCCTTTTCTTCGTAAATGATGTGCTAGACCATTTATTGAGAACCAATGAATGACACTTTCGAATATTTCATTTATTGCTCCATCTGATATCGAGCTTTTGAGGTGAATTAAGAGAACTATTTTGCCTTTACTGATAAAGTTTCAGGCAATTACCCTTCATCAAATCCATGTTGAGACCTAGAGAAGACAATTCTGGTCTATAAAGTGTGTCACAATTCAGAAATGTTAACTGTGTTCTTTAATGCTTCAACAGATTGTTATCCATAATAAAGGCCTGCAAGTAAGTGCATTTGCCTTGCAACCATTCCAGAAAATGGGAATGGTGTGTCCTTTTTAGTCACAATGCCTTGTTGCTCCAGTGATATACAATAAACTGCCACAAGAGGAGGGGCTCTCAGACTAGATTACATTAATTATTTATTCCACAGACCCACAAAAGAGGGTATCCTCCTGGGTGTGGAACATGTCCAACAGTATTGGAATAGTACCTCAGAATCAAACGAAACAGGAGGTCCTGCCTGAGACCCAGGTATAGCTGCTTTCATTAAATGAAACTATATGGCTACAGAGAGGAATCCCCATTTCATTCAAAACTGAGGTGCTATTCCATGACAGTTTGACATCCTCTGTGGTGCTCTTTGTGTTTTGGGGAAATAAGTGGACTGAGTTGTGAACAGGATTTTGGACTGAGGAGGGAGGCATGCTGGGGCAAACAGTGCAGAGCCACTGTGCCAGGGTGGTGTAGTGGTTCGTGCATCTGCCCAGTGAGCAGAGGATCTGGGTTCAAATTTTCATTCATCTCTTCAGTCTACATGTATACTGCTTAGTTGGTTGAGACTTGTAAAGGTCCATGGAACCATAAAGTTTCTTTTCTTTTTGATGATCATTCATATCAATGTTATTTTCAGTTTCAAGTGACAACTGAAAGAACAAACTAATAGTCTTATCTCCCTTAATAATACACTTTTTGGCGACAGAGAGAATACAGGCAAATGATTTAATAGTGATGCATCATCATCTAATCCAATTTAGTTAGTAGGATACATGTTCTATGGATCATAATGATGAGGAATGAGTCATTTTACATTCATTTGCAAATTAATTTATGCATATGGTTACATTATGAACATTTCTAATGTTGAGAATATCATGATTTTGCCATGTATAAAAAAATATGAGGCGTACATAAAGACCACAAACACTTTCAATTATTTATTGCACAAGAACCAAACAGTGTGCACCTATCATACATGTGTCATTTCAAAGAGACACTGAAAGTTTTTTTTTTAATGTATACCACCACAGTGTAGTTTCGTAACTTGAGGATAGTCACCAAAAGTCACAAACGTGGTGTGTTGGCGTCCAACAAAAACTAGTGTGGTAAGGAGCCACCAACAAGGAAGGCCATTTACCACTGGCACAACAAATTTGTTATGATGGGTTGCTTGTGCCCGGGAAAGAGAAACAGACGTCCCAGTGTGAGTGAAGTGAATGAGGAGTGCATACGAGAGTCATCTATAAGGAGTCCGAGAAAATCTGTGCGTCGTGCATCCCATGATCTCAAAATAGCTCCAATGACATAGTGAAAAGTCCTGCTACAGAAGGTGTCAATGAAATCATTCAAACTGGAGCTAGTGCAGGAACTCAATGATGATGACAAAACGCTTCTCTTTGAGTTTTGTTCAGAGTTGCAAAAACTGAATGGGGATGGTAATGGCTTTGATTACATAATATTTAGCAGGGAAGCCACTTTTCACACTAATGGGAAAGTGAACAGGCATAATTGTCATATCTGGGGGTACAAAGCATCCACACGAATGCATTGAATTTGAGCATGAGTCCCCAAAAGTAAATGTTTTTTGTGCCTTGTCGTACCAAATACAGTACAGGCAATTCTTCTTCACTGAGAGCACTGTTACTGGATATTCCTACTTGGATGTGTTGCAGCAATGGCTGATACCTCAAATGCAACTGGACCCTTCATTCATTTTTCAGCAGGATGGAGCTCCAACCCATTTTCATCGTGAAGTTTGTGGGTGTCTGAACACAGAGCTGCTGCATCGATGGATCGGCCTTGCTACAGAAGAGGACAGGTGTTTCACTAAGTGGTTCCCCAATCACCACATCTCACTCCATGTGACTTTTTTCTGTGGGGACGCATTAAAGATCTGGTGTATGTCCTGCCTCTACCACATGATGAAGCAGTGCCCCGTTTGTTTGGAAGTTTTTTTACAGTTTCGCTTCAAATTGCAATATGTATGATATCTGTACAATGTTTAGTTCTTGTGCAGTAATTACTTGAAAGTGTTCCTGGACTTTATATAGGGTGTACATAAAGTATGATAGGAGTGGCAGGCTTGTTAACATGGTGCTGGAACATACAATGGTAGCTAACGAAAAGCTCTGTTTGATGTGTTGCAGACACTACTGGCTATAACAACTCCCAAATTTAGGTATTTAAATATTATTCTAATGTTATCGTAAGATAAGGCATAGTATTCATTATACTATTGTTAAAAACAGCATTGTTTATTAAACATGTTATCTTCTATATGAACCGTAAAAATTGTATACATTTCATTTAAATTTGTTGCCAATTTGTTTCAGCTATTGCCACATGATGTACAGTCACTTCAACTTAAAAAATATACGAAAAAGGAGACATAAACATTTTTTTCAAGGCACTTTCTTGATCCTAAATTACCACAGCATTACATTTAAATGTTTAGCAGCCAATACCATTTTTCACAGCACCTGATAATTCTTGTAACTGTACCCAAGATGTAGTCTGGAATGTCTGAAACACCATTATCATTAGTTACCTTTATAATTCAGTCATTATATGTATTATTTTTTACTTTTAAACACATTTGGCAAAATAAAATGGATTTTTTCTTTAGCAACAGTCCTTCTCACAGAGGCAAGCAAAGCCACAAACATTTCATCCTGGTTACTGTAAATGCACTCCAAGAACTAGCACCTCTACTTTGTGCAGTACTGTACTCTGTTTCACCCATAGCAGTTCACTATACCAGACTGCAGACAGAATGTTCACCACATCTTGTACTTTTTCTGTAAAATGTATGTGTTTCTGACCCTGCACAATTTGTCAGATACTCCAAGCAGTACACACTTTTAGTATTAATCAATTCCCAGGGTAGCTTGCTTGGAATCATTTCAGTTCAGACACTCGTTCCATGTGATCTTCACTGTCTTGGGGTGATTTCCATGCTTCAATGTAGCAAGCTGTACAATGATAACTGTAACTGAATGCAGAAAATTAAGAATTGGAAATATAACAATAACAGACACAGTGTAATCCAATGAGCAATTGTACGTTCACTCACTCATTTATATATCAGCTTTGTATTCAATTGGAGGCTTTTTCCCCCATCATTTGTAATGAATAACCATGTCTCTGAGCTGGCAATTATAATACCAACACTTCTAGGGATATGAGTTGTTACATTTCACACCTTCCAAAAGCACATGAAAATATTCTGAATTCAAATTTTGAAGATGGAACATTTTGGTGCTACATAGGCACTGTAATACACAGATGGAACACGATTCAACAGCAGAAACATATTACAAAATTAGATACTGTTATAAAGAGAAGATCCCTGATTTTGTTGTAGCAACTCAATATCATTCCTGTGTTTAGTCACTTCTCTGCCAATTCAGTTACAGTTACCTTGACAGAGAGAACACTTAAAATAGCAGTATGTCTGTGCTAGTAGTAAGTGGCATACATTCTAATCTCTTACAAAGGTTGAATTTCAATCACAGAATTCCATTTCTGAGGTTTGGAAGCAGTTTATGTTGGGATCACTATAAAACCACGTACATGCTACTTGGGCCCTTGAGATGTGCCAATGACTTGGATGGCTTGCTGTCAGATGCATTTTGATCTTTTTGGGTGTCCAAGGGCTGTGGTCCAGATGATCACACACATTGTCTGCGAATTTTAGATGCTAAAGTGAAGAAAAGTTTTCAGTCACAGCTATTGATTTGCGTTAACACAGGGATTTAACTTTGAGTATTGCACCATAAACCTGTTTTGATAGTAAAACATGCAAAAACTAAGCTCATTCTTCACCCAGAGAGGTGCTGGTGAGTCTCCACAACACTGGTGGCCTTTACCTAAGAGGGTTCCATTTAAATAGGTCTCATTTCTTTTGCTGCCTTTGTACACTGTGTGTACCTAGAAGTGAGTTTCTATACTTGTTCAGTTTCATGCTGTATTGCATCCTAATAAGATGGAAGGAGGAGGTCGGAATTGAAAAAAGTGCTGTAATTGTAGCTCTGCATCACAAAGGCTATTCTAGCAAGGCAATAGTAACAAATTTTGGCCTAACCAAGCCTACAGTAGTGTATACATTGCTCTGGTGCCAGCTCAAGTGTTTGACAATCTGGAAGACCCTGAGTAACACGGTAAAGCAAAGATTAGTTCCTATGTGTACAGAGTAAATGTGAAGAATCCTCCTGCACCTATAATTAATAATAAAGTAAACAATATGTGAGAAGCTCCAACCTTTGTCTCAGCAGAGCAATGCCATTTGTGTGACCATGACTTACATGGATGGATAGAGAGAAGTTGAATTGATTGCAATGGTCCAAGGATTAATCGAGTTTTAAATTTGTAAGCCTTCACTGAATGTTTACTCATTGACATCGTGGAGAACGTATGAAGTCAGTACTGATCAACAATTCAGTTCAATCTGCCAAGAGGCATATTAGTTGTGGGTTGATCTGCAGCAAGACAATGATCTCAGACAGACTTCTAAATTGTGCCAATAGTAAGTCAATAGAGGAAAGAAATTTGGGAAACTGAAGAATATGGTCTGGTGAAGTCAGCCGCCTCACTTAAATCCCATCGAATACTTACGGGATGAACTTGAGGAAGGGAGATTAAACACTAATGTCCCATTGAAAACAAGGTTATTAGAGACGGAGCACAAGCTTGGATTAGGGAAGGATGGGGAGGGAAGTCCACTCTGCCCTTTCACAAGAACCATCACGGCATTGGCCTGAAGTGATTTAGGGATATCACAGAAAACCTAAATCAAGATGGCTGGACATGGGTTTGAACCGTTGTCCTCCCGAATGCAAGTCCAGTGTGCTAACCACTGCTCCACCTCACCCACTGGGATGAACATGGCAGAGAGGTCAGAGAACTGGCGTCATCTAATGTTGAAAATCTATGGATTACAGATGCATGGGACTGAAATCTCTGCAAAAATATTATCTCCATAATGCCAACAGTCTGCGCAGCTGTTCTTAGCACGAAGGGTACTTAATGACAGAGAGAGAGAAAATATTTGTATTGTTAGCCTATTTAGTTTGAAGAGTGTAGTTGTCTATTAAAATAAAGTGCATAGCTTTTTTCATAGGTGATCGAATAATTTTGACCTGTAGTATATACTTAGTAACAACAATAAACAGATATTGAGATCCTTGTCAAGGAAGGTGATTTATTTACTAAACTAGAAAGGTTACAATGGAATGCATACCATTTACTCTGCTGAAAGAAGAAACTGCAACACCCTCAAGGAAATGGTCATTTTTGTCATACGATGTGACATCGCTGTAATTCAGGTCAAATGGAACATGTGTCACAGTGAAGGGTGTCCTGTCACATCACTACAATGCATACCACTCTCTGATGGCAATGCAGGTGTATATTCTGACACATAAAGGTGCCAAATGCCATCCTGTGATACATTGCCCCATAGCATCTTGGGCTGTTTGTTGGCACAATCTTTCATTAACTCACGATATATAGCGAAGTTTTGCTAAAGTTAAAAAGTGATTTTTACTGCTGAGTGTATATTTTTTGTTTTTTTCAAAGTACGACAACAATTACTGCAAAATGGCCGATACACAGCTCAGTGGAGACAACATGGCGTGTAGAGACATTGTCAATAATAGATCAACTCTATGCATTGTTTGAATAACATTACATACAAGCTAAACATTGTAGAGACGAGTTTAAAAAAAAAAAAAATCTTATTACTATTGATACGGTCATGACTCACAGAATGGATAACATAAACAGTTTGCCTACTGCAAGTTCCATATCCAATGAAGCAGCATAGAATTAAATTACACTTGCTCAAACAAGTGAAACAGTAAATGAAATACAGAACCTAAATAATCTAGCTGTAGGAACCGACAGCAACATAGAGTTGCAAGATATGGAAAGTGGATCACAAGCAGTAAATTCTCACGATTTACCGGGAGCAGATAATGTTCAAACAGTAAATTTCTCACAATTTATCAGTGCAGTCATGCAACAATTTCAGCAGATGAATACAAGTTTACAGAACAATGAGAAACTGTTTACGGAAAAATTTCAGGAAATAAAGAAAAAACTTGACAGTAATGACGCTAAATTAACCAAAATTGGTACTGACTTGAACAAAAGGATCACTCAAATGGCCACCTAGTTTTCAAAACTAACAGTTTTAGCAAAACATAATGAAATCAATGTTAAACCTTTAAGTAGCACATGATGACAAAAGTAGGAAAGTGCGTTACCCCTCATGATGACATCACGAGGCGTGTCACACAAGTAGAGGCAGATTTAGAAACCATGGCCAAGACAATCAAATCAGAGACAGACAGATGTTTTTCTAAAATGAATGAAAATAAACAAACTAATTAATTTCACACCACTTTGGCGAATTGTGCTTGGATGGGGATGAATAGGTGATTATCTGGACAACACAACACCCAGTCCCTGAGTGGAGAAAATCTCTTATCCAGCTGGGGATCAAATGCAGGCCCTTAAGATCGACAGTATGTCACACTCACCACTCAGCTAACGTGGGTGGACAATGATTTAATAGAAACAAGCAAACTGACTTATTCAACAACCTTGGACACTGGAGCCAATAATCAGTCTGTATTTATATGTCCAAAAGTATGTGATCCGTTTGTTTTGTTTACACAATCAATGAGAAACATCAGCTTAAAAAAGTAAAATTGCATCATAGTGTTGTCAGAATTTATTCTCAGTAACTATTCCTTTTCTTTGCTCCCCTTTCATTTTGCAGTCCGTCTATCCCCCCCCCCCCCCCCACACACACACACACACACACACACATCTCCACCATCTTCCCCCTCCCCATATATGCCTATCATGTACAATGCAGTTAGCTTTCAGCTCATATTGACTCCAAATGACCTTTTTTTCCAGTAAATTGTGTCTTGCTGATTACCGCATCTTCCATCGTTAAGCTCTCAGGTTTTCAAATCTCATCCAGCGCAGGCACCAAGGATCAGTCTTTCCTTCTCATCCTGTCTGGTAAGTCTCCTCTGACCTATGGTTTTGGGCAACTTTTCCATAACTCTCTCCCTTTCTTAAGTCTTGCCAGTCTTCTTTCTTTCCCTTCAAATCTTCTGCTAGAAGGAAGAGCCATTGGCACTGAAAGCTTCCACATTTCTATATCCTTTGCATATAGTTTCTGCTGCCACCAGTGTGGTGAGTAGATCATCTTATTTATCCAATTATACTGCAGCCATCTTCATGATAGTGCTGGCAACATGGCTGTGGATGAGGTCGTGTTTGGTATGAGAGTCAGCTACCATCTGACATCGGTTTACGAGTACTCAACAAAAAGCTTGTGAGAATTCAATTCCATACAGCTGGAACCAAAAGAAAATTGGTAGTTCATACCAGCACAAGACCATAAATGAAAAAGTTGTTATTAATAATCTGTGTCCCTGACACTCTGTCTACAAGTATGTTAAGTAAGTTTCAATATACCGTTTCACACTTAGCACTTATTCTGCTTTTAACACTATTTTACTCAACTCCAGTTGCTTGTGACAAATGGACTGATGCATCAAACAGGCTACAGTACATTTTATTACATGATACATTATTCTCTTTTTCGCAGTTTTGGGAAAATGGTGTACACTGACACTTAAGTAAAATGCTAATCCGTGTGCATGCATAGAACTTTATTGCAGGTTTCCTAATACAAACTACTCTATCAATAATGTATTGGACTGAGTGTAATGGAGCTGCTTGTCTTTTATTGTTAGCCAAAATTAGCAGCAATGGCTTTGTGTACATGGTAGCTCCAAACAGTGACAAGCTTTGAGAGCACTTGCCTGCTAAAGGCAAAGGATCTGAGTTTAAGTCTCAGTTTTAATCTGCCAGGAAGTTTCACATCAGCACACATTCCACTGCAGAGTGAAAATTTCATTCTGTAAACATCCCCCACACTGTGACAAGCCATGTCTTTGCTATATCCTTTCTTCCAGCATTGCAGGACAGCTTCTCTGAAGTTTGGATGGTAGGAGATGAGGTACTGGAGGAAGTAAAGCTGTGAGGATGGGTCATGAGTCATGCTTAGGTGGCTCAGTTGGTAGAGCACTTTCCCACAGAAGGCAAAGGTACTGAGATAGAGTCTCAGTACAGCACATAGTTTTAAATCTGTGTACACTTTACTGCAGAGAGAAAATTTCATTCTGGAAGCTTTGAGAGGTTGTGTGTTTGGGTGGGAAGGAGTGTTTTACGACTGTGGAACATGTATTGTGATTAGTTGGTTTATGAGCACAGAATAGAACTACTGAAACCAATAAGTTATTGGAGGTAATTTGTCACACTTTTTGTGGATTTTAGAAGCAGAGTGTTCACGACTTTGCAATACAAATATTCCGAATGAATCTCTGAGATTGTATTTACAAGATGACTTGAAGTTCCCTTGATACCATTCAGTAGCAGCAGACCACTTCTGTGGCTGGCCAAATATTTGACAAGTCTCCTTACACATCAGTGTAGCAACTGTGAGGAGAGAAACCTCAAATTGCCAAATTTTTCTATATGTGCTTAATTTTACTGGCTGTGCTCTGGATCTTCCAAGCTCTGACTGGGAAAAATGCTCCTCAGAGAGCACAACTCCCCTTCCCTGGGCTATGTTTTACTCGGGCAACCATTGCTTCCATTTCTGCTATACCCCTTGGAAAAAGTCATGCCTCACTATTCGTATCTCTCTCCCGTGTCAGTGAGGCAGCTTCCTTTTAGCTCTCTGTCACTCTGAAAAACATCAAGATGAACCACTGTCCAAAGGTCTTAAATCCCTAAACAAAATTTTTGTAAGAGTTATGTGTTTGGTGGCATTTAAAAGTCCTAGCTGGGAGTTCACCTGTAAGACAGCAATCTCTGGCACACATCCCAAAGCCAGATTTTCTGCATTTGGCAGTCAATTGCATCTTTCACAAACATTACTTCTCACTCCAACACGTAAAATATTTGTGTGAGTGAACAATGCAGAATGTCTTGACTCTTGTCCATCCACACGGTGGTGCCATTAGGGATCACAAAGACACTTACTGGGCCAGGCTGCCACAGTGAAAGTTTCCCCTCACCGCCGCTTTCCAGACGAGCTCAGCCAGATCCCCTTATTCCCAGCTATTGTACAAATCTGTTTTAAATTACTCTCTAAACTGACTATCACTCAGACATTTAATATCAATACCGTGCTTCATTCGTAATTAATTGCACGGCTCAAGGTGGACCTCTACTATGAACTCACAAGAACTTGTGTATGTTGTATGACAGTGTTGAAAAGTTGTCCTGTAACGATTATAATAGCTTCATAGTTAGGTCTACATCATTTTATGGCCACAGAAAGAAAGTTCCTGTTTCAATTGAAATTTTAGCTTGGAATGTGAAATATTTTAAAATGTTGTGTAAATGCCCCATTCCATCACACGAGTCAGTTTAGGTGGTTGTTGGTCACAGTTTGGAAGAGTCCATTCAGGATAGCAGACAGCTGGTCATACGTCGTACCATGCACGAATAGAGTGTAAGGAGATTTGCTAGCTGATTCTCAAGGGAATGAAATATATGGTGGGAACCTGGTATCAGGATGACATACAAATGTACTAGCATATGGTTTAAGTTAAGTGATTAATAGCATACTGTTATTCGAAGCAAACACAAAATTTTGACCACGATACTCTTACTCCTCACATCAAGCTATGATGAAGTGGGCAAATTTCTGTTGAAAGATGTAGCCAATTTTCACAAAGCCTGTAAATGTTGGTAAGTGAAGTATTCATTTGTTAGCGAGCAATTTAGTCAAATACATTGGGACTGTAATAAAAAACTATGGTTGTGGGATTAGACATGTCTGTTATCCAGCTTGGCAGCAAAATTCTGAGCCCTGTAAGAAACCACGTGTGATTTTAACCGACGCACATCTCGATGAAACATTGTGAGTGAAGCTCTCTGTACTGTGCTGTGTGGGCAAGGTTCAATAAGGGTGCACGCAGTCCTTGTAAGGCCAACTGAGGAGCTACTCGACTGAGAAGTAGCATCGCCGTTGCCAAAAACTGGCAAGGTCCGGGACAGAGGTGTGCTGACCACGTGCCCCTCCAATTAATTTGGTTAGCTGAGGATGACACAGTTGTCAGTCATCACTGTTGAGACGTCCGATGCCTCTTTGCATAGGTCTTCTTTTGGGGGGGTTCTAGTCATGGCTGAAAAGTACTGATTGTTATTTAATTTTTTTTATGGAAGAGTAAAATATATGATTATTAAGCTGTTGTTATAAAAGTGTGCTTGTAGTCCATCATATGTACAAAGACTCTCTAAAAGAAGGAGGCTAAAAGACTGACAGTATGCACAGGTTCCTAAAATATCTAAACTTCAGCTAATGCTCAGTATTGCTGCATTATTCAGCTTTTCCGTAAATTCACAATGGGGCACTGACTGGCTTATAAATAAAGTTCAAAATTTCATAATGACAAAAATAAATATAGATCAACCCAGAGCACAATCTTTTTTAAATCTTGTCTTGACAAGAAACAAGTAAAGCTGAGTTACACACTGGTTCCAGATGTGGACAACAGCTAGTTATGTCTTTAGATTTTTCTGTTTTCTTCATAGATTAATTCTTAAATTCCATGAGTTTTCTTGTATTTAAGAGGTGTAGTCTCACATTTTTCTAACTTTAAAGTGGAAATTCAAGTAGTGTGTAGCACAGTCGTCATTTCTCTTGAACGACTAACTACACTACTAGGTTAGGCATGTGGAGGCTGGCTGTCCGGCCACGCCCACTCGTCTGTGAGTCACTCCTCCGACGGCATCTGAGCGAGCTCACTGGAGGAGGGGTTCACAAGTGTTGGACACATTAGGGAAATATTGTTCAGAGCCAGAAAGATAGCCAATATGCACTCAGTAGGTCTGTCAGGGAGCCTCATCCGAGATGGGGCATCTTTGCCTGTGGCTATCGAGCTTGCAGGGTGCAGTCATCTCCGAGGAGTGGCATCAGTTCTGACAGTGCCTTTTGCGAGGGTTCCGAGGTCATCCTCAGTTCATTCAGATGACTGGTGGAGGCTGCTGGCCTCTCATATGGAGTGCAAGAACAGCTCACGATTTGCAGCACAGTTTCCAGAGTTGACTGGGGTCCTAAGGTCTGGAGCCGAGTGGACAATCTCGGCCAGAGGCTTTGTTGAGTCTGACAGTCTTGGCTGGACCTCCATTATTGGGTGGATAATTGTAGGACTCTCCTAGACAGGTCAGGGTACACTACACAAAGGAAGCAGCTAATCAGTTAGGTAAGTACTTGCGGGGTGCACATGGTGGTTTTTAGCCTACATGGTAGTCTGAGATACTCTGATGAACACAAAGCAGTTGACATACAGATAACAAAATCAGACAGCATTCAGAGTGAAGACACTTTGACAAATTTTATCAGTTAACTGTTGTAGTTTTTGCAACAAAATTCCCAAACTTATTTATTTATGGCTTATTTACCCTGACTAGATTAGATGCTTCAGGCGCTAACTTACACATGACCAGGAACAATATTACACAGAAAACAAAATAATAATAACACTAACATTAATAATGTATGATAATAATACGTTAAGACACAACAATCTCAATGCTAATAATTTGGATTATTAATGAAAAGTACATCCCCCACCCCAAGAAACATGGACCTTGCCATTGGTGTGGAGGCTTGCGTGCCTCAGCGATACAGATAGCCGTACTGTAGGAGCAACCACAACGGAGGGGTATCTGTTGAGAGGCCCGACAAACGTGTGGTTCCTGAAGAGGGGCAGCAGCCTTTTCAGTAGTTGCAGGAGCAACAGTCTGGATGATTGAATGATCTGGCCTTGAAACACTAATCAAAATGGCCCTGCTGTGCTGGAACTGCGAACAGTTGAAAGCAAGGGGAAACTACAGCCATAATTTTTCCTGAGGGCATGCAGCTTTACTGTATGGTTAAATGATGGTGTCTTTTACCCAAGAATAGTCCCCCATTATAATCTCCAGGAGGGGCCTACTCGAGGATGTCATTATCAGGAGAAAGAAAACTGGCATTCTACGGATCGCAGCGTGTAATGTCAGATCCCTTAATCGGGCAGGTATGTAAGAAAATTTAAAATGAGAAATGGATAGGTTAAAGTTAGATGGCAAGAGGAACAAGACTTTTGGTGAGTTGAATACAGGGTTATAAACACAAAATCAAATAGGGGTAATGCAGGAGTAGGTTTAATAATGAATAGGAAAATAGGAATGCGGATAAGCTACTACAAACAGCATAGTGAACGCTACTACAGTAGTACAAGTTTATTTGCCAACTAGCTCTGCACATGATGAAGAAATTGATAAAATGTATGATGAGGTAAAAGAAATTATTCAGGTAGTGAAGGGAGACGAAAATTTAATAGTCATGGGTGAATGGAATTCGGTAGGGAGGAAAGGAAACATTGTAAGACATTTCCAGGGGCAGATGTGGACTTTGACCACAATCTATTGGTTAGGACCTGTAGATTAAAACTGAAGAAACTGCAAAAAGGTGGGAATTTAAGGAGATGGGACCTGGATAAACTGAAAGAACCAGAGGTTGTACAGAGTTTCAGGGAGAACATAAGGGAACAATTGACACCAATGGGGGAAGGAAATACAGTAGAAGAAGAATGGGTAGCATTGAGGGATGAAACAGTAAAGGCAGCAGAAGATCAAATATGTAAAAAGAAGAGGTCTAGTAGAAACCGTTGGGTAACAGAAGAAATATTGAATTTAATTGATGAAAGGAAAAAACATAAAAATGCAGGCAAAAAGGAATACAAACGTCTCAAAAATGTGATTGACAGGAAGTGCGAGATGGCTAGAGGACAAATGTAAGGCTGTAGGGGCTGATCTCGCTAGGGGTAAGATAGATACTGCCTACAGGAAAATTTGAGAGACCTTTGAAGAAAAGAGAACCACTTGTATGATCATCAAGAGCTCAGATGGAAACCCAGTTCTAAGCAAAGAAGGGAAAGCAGAAAGGTGGAAGGAGTATATAGAGGGTCTATACAAGGCCAATATTATGGAAATGGAAGAGAACGTAGATGAAAATGAAGTGGGAGATATGATACTGTGTGAAGAGTTTGACAGAGCACTGAAAGACCTGAGTCGAACCAAGACCCCAGGAGTAGACAACATTACATTAGAACTACTGACGGCCTTGGGAGAGCCGGTCCTGACAAAACTCTACCATCTGGTGAGCAAGGTGTATGAGACAGGCGAAATACCCTCAGACCTCAAGAAGAGTATAATAATTCCAATCCCAAAGAGAGCAAGCATTGACGGATGAGAAAATTACCAAACTATCAGTTTAATAAGTCACTGCTGCAAAATACTAATGTGAATTCTTTACAGACAAATGGAAAAACTAGTTGAAGCCGACCTTGGGGAAGGTCAGTTTGGATTCCGTAGAAATATTGGAACACGTGAGGCAATACTGACAGTCTGTGGAGATTTCAATTTGAATTTTCAGTTGTCCACTATCTGTAACTCATATGCAAATAATTTATTAAATTCATTTGGTCTTTATATTACAACCACTGAAATAACAAGGCTTCATTATAAAGGTACTGGTACATGTATTGACAATATATTTGTATCAAATGAGTTAGTGCATCTGAAGTCAGACGTAATTAAGACCTGGGTATCTGGCCACTGACTCAGTGCACATGGCAGGAAAGAGTGTATGTGTGGTCAATTATGATAATCTAAATATGTTTAAGTCTAATATTGATAAAAGTTATTGGTTGCAAGTTTATCGAGAACATGCAATAGGTAGAAAGGTGGAAGAACTCATATCTACTCTTTCTGTATATGCTAAGATGTCGTTTCCCATTAAGGTACCAAATAATAAAAAGGCACTACGAGTAAATAAGGTCAAGGGTGAAAAGGTGTTGGAGATCAAGAGGGAGTGTGATCAATATTATGACTGGTATAGAAGTACAGGTTCTCAAGTATTTAAAGACATGCTCACAGTGAAAAAGGAAAGATTAAGACAGGCCTTAAAGGAAGCTAGGTGTATGAAAAAATGAAGATATAATACTAACATCAGAAAATAATATCATTAACAGTCAATGCAACAGGAAAATGACTTCACAGGCTGAAGGCAGCAATCTGAATGCTGCACAGTTAAATACATCCTTCACTGAGAAGGTGATTGGCACTTACAATATAGTCACTGACCATAAATACTGCCTGAGAAACACCACAAAACCTGGAAGTACATTTAGCTTTAAATTTGTCAAGGTACAGGATGTTACCTATATACTGAGGAAAATGAAGAACAGTTTTACTGATGACGTTTATGGTTTAAGTTCAGCCATGTTAAATGTGATTCAGTTCAGCTGCCAGAATTGATAACACATGTAGTAAATACATGTATTTTGGAGGCTCAGTTCCCCAGGGCAGTAAAGTCACTCGAAAACACAAAAAAGGCAGCCTCCAAAGTTGTGATAATTTTAGGCCTGTTTCAATTGTGCCAGTCTTGTCTAAAGTGATAGAAGCTATATTAAATAGTAAAATACTTTGAAGGAAACTATATCTTCAGTGATAGACAATTTGGCTTCAGATCAGGGTTAGGAACTGTTAAATCTGCCTTATCACTTTTAACACAGTGTGTGAAGCAACTAGAACGCAAGCTCATGGTTCAGAATAAACTCTGTGATTTATGAAAAGCTTTTGACACTGTGTCTCATGAAATCTTATTGAACAAAGTGCAATTCTATGGCTTTACAGGAAGTGCTTGGGAATTGATAAAATCTTATCTAAGTAATAGAGTGCAGAAGGTGGTTTTTAATGGTACAGAATCAGATTACTTACATGTGGGCATGTTCTGTACTTGGCCCAATTCTATTTATTATTTATATAAATGACTTATCATGTAAGATAGTTGGGCCATCAGCTAGGAGTTACTTATTTGCAGATGATCTTGCAGTCTGTATAACTGCAGAAACAGCACAGAAGGTCAAATATTAAGCAGACCAGTGCACTGTCAAAGTTGAAAACTGGTGTAAAGCTAATTCCCTTTGTGTCAAAAAAAAAATCAAGACCTGTATGTATCGTGGAATAATAACACTGAACTTGAGCAGAGCTCAAATGCTGTTGATTTCCTAGGAATCTCAATTGATTCAAAAAGGTGGGAAGCAGCATTAGCAAAGGAATATTTTCTCCAAGGAAGCTGTGTCTTTGTCTAAATGTGCCAGTACTTAAAGCAAAAGAAACCACAGTCACATTTACTGTGGGGACATCAAAGCAAGGCAGCTAATGTCTTCAAACTACAAAATAAGGCAATAAGACTGATATGTAGCTTGGCACCCAGAGCTCACTGTAGACCAAGCTTTAAAAAATTACAGATTATGACCCTGCTGTCAATATTTATACCATAGTGTGTAATGCATACCAAGGAAATCTATCCGAAGTATCAACAGTATGACATGCGGCATAATTATAACACAAGAAACAAGCAAGACCTAGTTTCTTTCTGATGTAACTATAAGAAAACACAAAAGTGCTCTTTATACAAGCCCATAAAATTTTTTAATGCCATACCCCAACATATCACAGATCTTCAAATAAAAAAAAAAGTAAAAGAATTTCTTCTTGAACTCAACATTTATGAAACGGATGAATTTTGAAGGGAGGCAAAGAATATGGTATGACCACACTTTGTGATCAGTTTTTACATGCTTCTATATATGAGTACGTCCGTAATTGGCTAAAATTACTATGCAATATCAATTTGTACCAGAAGTTTCTCTGTTTTGTAATGCCTCTGAGGTCTCTACAACAATAAAAATCAATCAATTGTAGACTTCCTTGAGAGTTTCATTTGCTTTCTGTTAGAGGAGTTCTCTTGTTTTCTCACTGACTATAATATTGCTGTCATCAGTGAAAAGAATTTTTTCACCATGAGTAACACTACTGGGAAAGTCATTGATGTACATCAGGAATACTATTGGTCCTCATTTGATACCTTGCGGAAACCCCATATTAATGTATTTTTCGCCGGCCGTGGTGGCCGAGCAGTTCAGTCCAGAACCGCACGACTGCTACGGTCGCAGGTTGAAATCCTGCCTCGGGCATGGATGTGTGTAATGTGCTTACATTTGTTCGGGTAAGTGTTTTACTAAATGTTAAGCTCTATTTGAAGTATGTGTTATCACTATTCTTTGTACCCTATCTGCTAGGTATGATCAAAACCAGTCCTTAGCTACCACTCTTTCTCCTAATGCTTCTAATTGATTTAATTGAATCTTGTGGTCGACTGCATCAAAGGGCTTAGAAAGATCATAAAGGAACCCTCTGACAGACTCTTCTTTATCAAGAGCATCAAGTACAACTTTTGTGCATTCTGCGACAGCTGACTCCGTATTTTTGCCACATCACAAACAAAACTGTGATTCACTTAAAAGATTGTACTTATTCAGGTAATTCATTAATCTGTTTTTCATAATTGCTTCTATTATTTTTGAGAATGGTGACAGCTTGTAATTTTCTGCATTACCTTTCTTAAACAAAGGCACAACTCTTGCCTGTTTTAACTGCTGTGGAAATGTCCCTGGTGTACAGGATTCATTTATTATGTGTGTTAAGGGACCTTGTACAACCTCTATGCATTGTTTTAGTACACACATTGATACTTCATATAAGCCTACTGGCTTTTTTGTTTTTCAACAGTTTTACTGGCTTCATTATCTGTGATTTGAAGTAACATCATTGTATTTAGTGCAACATTTTTTACAGGGGTTATATTTGTTTTGGGGAATTCTTGCCGTAACTTCCCTAAAATACTTGAAAAATGCTCATTTACATACTTTGATAAGTGTTGTGGCTTATTTATTACCTTATCCTCCTCCCTTAGGAATATGTTATTCTGTCTGTCTTTCTTTGCCTCTCCCTGTTCCCGTTCCCGTTTTTATAACATCCCAGACTGCTTTGCTTTTATTCCCTGCATTATATATTACTGTGTCATTAAACGATTTTGTTGCAGCTATCAGCACCTTCCTATGGATCATTGTGACTCTTTTCCATGGAAGTGAGGTATTTAATTGTTTGGGAGGACTTCTTAGTACCTGCTGTTATCCATCTACTTTTGTGTGACGTTGATACAGACATGCATACTTTTGGAAATGCCTTTTCAAAGTTCAATTTAAATAATGTGGATTCTTATTCACATTGGTTTCCCTATACACTTCATCCCAGCGTTTTTTTTGTTTTTTTTTTTTTTTTTTTTTTTTTTGCTAGTTCCTTTGAAAAATCTTTTATTTTCATTTCCAATGGATGTCATTTGTAGGCTTGTAGTTTATGGGATGATTTCATGTCTCATATTACTGTTGTTGTTTGACAGAGATGGTCTGATAATCCGAGTTCTTTTACAGCTACATCACATTTTTCCCTGCCCATATTTGTGGCAACATGGTAAATTACTGATGAAGTCATTGTAGCAATCCTTGTTGCACTATTGACCAATAGGGAGAGGCCAAAACTTTGAAGTATATTTATGAAGGTGCTGCTGGATTCATTTATGATATTCATGTTGATTTTAATGTCCCCACACAGAATTGTGCTGAGCTTTGTACTTGAGACTTTATATACAAATTCTGTTAATTTATTGAAAAACAGTGTCCACACTATCTCTGGGAGATCCATACAAACACAAAATTATTAATATCTTGGTGATATCAAGCCCTGTTAATTCAAACTGCTGGAGACACTCTTTAGGCAGGGGAACCTGTTGTCTGGATTTATCCTAAAAAAGACCTACTTCTCATACTGATGACAACAGGTATTTGACCATGTGTGGCCCGAGATCCACCCCCTATACTTTCACGAATCAGCTGTACCAATCTTCCTTTGCCAGTCCTGTTTAGGTATAGGCCACACCCAGTGAAACCCCATCTGTCGATAGTCCCGACGGGCATGTGAGCAAAGTTGGCTTCCCTAACCCCAAATTGATTCGCCTCACATCTCCATCAAGGTTTGGCCAATCGTGACACCGGAACAGCTCAACAAAGTGTACTGCCACAAGTCAGGGAAGCTATCTTGCCCAGGTCACCACCTATGTCATGTGCCCTATCCCTGTGCAAACTGTTTCCTGCCCCACCCACTATCACTACATGGTCTTCTTTTGTAAAGACCTTAAGTCCTCTATCACATGACTTAGCCCTGCATTTGGCTGGAACATACTGGTGGCCTGGTATGTTGCCCCTAAACATTCCTGTAACTCGGGGCCTACAACTCACCCATGCCTAATACCTAGCAGCAGCACTTTCTTCTTCCTAACATTTTGTATATTTCTAAGCTTCTTGGCCTCAGTTGAAGTGTGCTGCACATTTCTTGCTCCGTGTTCTACCAGAGGCTCTGGCAGTGGTAGACACACAGTTTTATCATCAACGCCAAAAACATCAGATCATGTTCTCTTTCTTCCTACCCTCCTACAAGCTGCCAGTTCACAACCACCCTCCTCCTCCCTATCTCTCTTGATCCTTATCAGTTCCTTCCTTGCTTCCTTCAACTGTGCCACAAGGGCACAGATTTTCCTTTCCTGTACCCCAACCAAAATGTTCCTACTGCATACTCTGCAGTTCCAGGAGAGAGCCTCTTCTGTTCTCCCAAGATTCTCCCCCCACCTCTCCCTCCCCCAGTGAAAATATTTCCTACAAGGTTAGCAACAAATCCCTCTACTCACAATGCTATAACAGCTTCCACATTTCCCACTCATGATCAGTTTCAAAAGAATAATTAAGTTTTAAATTTGTCCAGGACACGAGATTGGCTATATGTATGCAAAAATGACATGGAGGTCTTACATGCCATTGTTGTTGTTTTTGTACTGATTTAGAGATACAATGACAGGAGAGTGAATTAGTAATTACTTTGCTTTTAGAGAATTTACTTTAGTGTTTGGTCAGGTTTTAAATTTATACCTAGATCACCTCTAACTAGTGAACAATATGAAATGTGTTAGTTAAATACAATTTAAAAAACTTTTAATTATACTTTTATAGTAACAATAGGCACTGATGAAACTAGTAGCTGCCTTTCTTAAACGAATTTTCCGCTATCAGGAAAATTTGAATAGAATTTTTTGTGTTTTGGAATGCAAAATTTTGCATTATGTCACAATTATCGTGACTTCAGATTACACAAAGTTTTTTTTTTTTCCTCAAGAATAATCTCTATGGGGACGCAAATATTCAGTTTTGTGACAAGAATGGACACTACAGCAAATATACAGAACAAAGGAAATTTAAATTTGACACTATTTCCTCTCAAATAAGTTCTTTTAGTGGACGAAGAAAACACCTGTGATCTCACTTGCTGGACATCTTGTCTTCCTGTTTGTTTACTTACTGGGCGTGAAGGGTAAGCTTTTGGCTTAAAAAAGGTAGCTGGAGATTCCACACAGCACACCAGGTATGAGATTAATTATGTAATATGCACTATACTGAAATGCCTTGTGAGACGTCTATAAATTCAAATATGCTCAATGTTACTTTCCTGTTTCAATACACAATGCCTGCATTCTGATTTAGTGTTTACTTATAGGACCTGTCACTGGGTGTGAGGGATAAGCTTTTGGCATACCATGGCAGCAAGAGCATCCAAACAGCACACCATATATGCAACTGATTGTGTGTAAGCACAATACTGAAATGCCTTGTGAGTCATCCCTATATTCATATGCCCAATGTTGCTTTCCTCTTCCGATACACAATGCCTTACAGGACTGTCAGTAAATGAGTGTGTTGGAGGCCAGCTGTGTCCATCACTGTGGCTGTCGGATAGAGAGACCAACAGCTGTGCAGGGGCTCCAGGTGCAATTCCTGGCCAATTTGAGAATTTATCCTCTCAGAGGTTGGGTGTTGTGTTGTGCTTATCACCATTTTACCATTTCTTTAGATGCAAAAATAAGCAGTATCAACTGATGTAGACTTGCAGTAGGCAGCCGATTTCTCCTGCATACGATCTCCCGGCCAGAAATGCCATACTGTCATTTCATTTCACGCTAGGTATGAAACTGATTCTCTGATATGCACATTATTGAATTGTGAGTCATCTCTTAATTTGTATATGCTCAGTCGGTTTAATATTAATTTGCAGGGCTCTAGAGTAAGCAGTGTGTAGTTGTGTGCACTATGGTGAGTTGTCGTGTCACCTAGCATGGCAATACAACATGCGACTGCAACAGTGCCAACAGCACTGGGTAGTGTTGTCTATTTCTCATGCAGTGAAGTAGAGCTGTCACGATGGCCAGTCTGACCTCAGTACTACATGTTTGCATGTTGGCCAGTGGATACTTGGAGCAAATCCAGTAATACTCACATATGAAGATTCGTTTATCTTTAACATCACAGAATCATGTTTCTATATCTGCTCCATCCCCATTCCCCAGTGGAAGGGGGGTAACAATTATTTTGTGCACATGAGTCTGCTAGTAATTGGATCCTTTCTACTTTTCAAAACTGCATTAACTTTGCCGTGCTCATCCATCCCTGTCCTCAATCCTTTCCCTTGCTTACATTGGCCTGGCTATCTTTTTTTTTGTTGATATCCCTTACAGTATTGTTCCTCTTGCTTTACAATTCCCTTTTTGGAAATTTTGGTCCCTCTTTGGGGATTGAACTACTCTAAATTTTGTCTCCATGGTGTGAGCCAGCTGTGGAACAACACCATACATGAAGTCTTTGGCATGTGGGCTTACCACCTCTTCCATTTTTTACCGGAAGCCATTGCCCTTTTTGTGCTGTACAGCTAGCACAGTAGTCATTTCGTGTGCTTGGGGTGTTATGTACTCTTTTGATGGAGTCCTCTGAAAACAGGGATGACAGTTCTGATACACGAGCTGCTACCTCCCTGTGTATGCCTAGGAGTAGTGGCTTGTCATTCTGAAGCATTGGAACTCCCAGCAACAGCCCCTATGGCATTGGCCCTTGGTGTGGCTGAGTAGTGCACAAGGGGAGAGCCCCTGATTGGTTTTGGTGCTATTAGGGTCTACACTTTGTGTATCAAACGTATCAGACTTAAAAACCGGCCGTCTTTGGTGGACCTTTAGTCAGGAACGACTTTTCAACTTACAACTATCCCCTCATGGGAGGAGGGTCAGACTCGCTTGCTTGGGGTCAAATCTTTTCCCCATTACCTGGTCTGCATCAAGACTGACAAGGACACATTCCCACCATGAACCCATTATTTTGGTAGAAACTATCAAAGACAAGTTTGGCAAACCATTACTCCTCACTAGCCTTTGAATATGCTTCAGGGTGTCTTTTTCATAGAGACCTCATCTTCCAAACTGGTGAAGCGTGGGCCAGTCTGGAGTGGCAAGGCATTCATTTTGTTCATCATATTCAGAAAGGCACTAAGGACAACCACACTGATAATGACCACTTTATTCTGGTCTTTGAAGTGGATACCCCCAAGACAAGGTCAAGGTTATGGCTTATCACTGTGCACTGTGATGTATGTCCTGCCACTGCTAAAATGTTTTTGGTGTTTATGATTTGTACACATGTATTAATCCTGTATGCAATGAATGAGGATGCCCAGGTGTGCCTTTGTTCTACTGACCACATGTATTCATTGTCACAACTGTCGCTGGTTTGTAAGAAGGAAAGAATATATTGGGGTTTACGATCAGCTTCGCCTTGTGTCTACAAAAATCTACTATTGACTCTGTTACATCCTTTCCCCCACCTTATCCCAGTGATGCCTCACTCTTCTCTCCCTCTCCCCTCAACTTACATCTCCCCTCCAACTGTTGCTCCTTTCATCCACCAGAGAAGTGCCTCTTCTCTGGTGTCTGCTGCCATTAGGGCCTCCTCTCAGTCCAAGAGTCTGCTGGTACACATTGGCCATGGAACCGTCAGCTCTAGCATCCCCAAGGTTGCCTGGTCTCTCTTTATAGAACTAGCAGAAGCCTCTCTCCCCCCTTACCTCTCTGGCATCTAGCGTGTGTCCTCCTCTACTTATGAAAGAGAAGAAGGGACATAAGTCCTGGGATGAGGACACTCCATTGCTGAGGAGGATGGCATTCCATAGGGTTCAGTGTTAAGTATCCTTTTCCTCATCACTATTAAAGGACTTGTGACCTCCGTCAAACTGTTGTTGGTCACCCCTGCTCTGCATGTGGATGACTTCTGTGTCTGAGTTATTTAACACTTGGTGGCTTTTGTGAAGTGACAGTTCCAGGGTGCCATGTGGTATGCTTCTGCATGGACCTTCTCACACAGTTTTCAGTTTTCTCCTCTTAAATTGTGGGTGGTGCATTTCTGTCACCATATTGTGTACGATACCTACTGGAGCTCTATCTCGAGACCCAATTTCTGATTGTGGTCCACCACTTCCATTTCTTGGGTCGTCTTATGACATTTACTTGTGTGTGTGTGTGTGTGTGTGTGTGTGTGTGTGTGTGTGGGGGGGGGGGGGAGGGGGGGGGGGTGGCATGGTAGCCAAATTTAGGGCTCAGTTGCTCCTTCCATACTAATCCTCTTGGAGCAGGTCCACCATTGTGGTATCTGTCTGATCATCAGTACCTTTTGCACTAACCGTATTGTTTCCTGGTTGAAGCTGGGATTGTACCCCACTCACTGCCCTTCTGGTTCAACAGTCTAAGCTTCTTGTTTCCTATGCCATCACCATCTTCTCTTTCCCCACAAATCCCTTATATTTTATACTTTAGCAGCAGGAAATTGCTCACTCTTCAGGTGAGTTTAACAGTTGGGCTCCAGCTTGCAGTCCTTTGCCATGATTTTTATCTTCCCTCTTTGTCCTGTTCCCCATTCCCTCCAAAAACCTCCTCCCCCTTGGTTAGTTCCTTGATCCCAGATTCAGAGGGGTCTGTGTTTCATTGTTTGTTCTGCCAGCTCTTATGGGAGTTTCAGGCTGCTGTTGTGTTTTAATGGAATGGCTCTAGGCTCTAAATCTGCTAATTTCAAGGAATGTGCCTTCTGCTGGCAAGTAACACCATCTCTTACCTGCCCCATGTAGCATGTGTACTGCATAGCTAATGGCCATTTACCAGGTTCTTTAGTATGTTTAACAGTCCTCTCCCACCCACGTTATATGCAGACTCGATAACTGCCCTTGAGGCTATCAGGCAGTGGTTTTCCCTCCCTCTTCTTGGTCTATGACATCTAAGACCACCTTACCAATCTTGACCATGCTGGTTGTTCAGTTGACTTTCTTTGGGTTCCCACTCATGTGGGTATCCCAGGTAATGAACTGCTGATCCTGTGGCTGGAGGGTGTGCCCCTTTTGTGTGACCTCTCTGGTGCTGGGTTTGCAGCCTCATGTCCAATTCCTTTTTGCTCAGCCTTGAGCTGACTCTTGGAGGCCAACCCCCTGCCTAATAAACTTATTGCGATAAGGGGACTCTTGCCACATGGCCCACTGGGGATCTACAATCCTCTGCGAACTTCGTATTGGTCATACAAGGTTGAATCTAAGCCTCTTACTCCATAATGATCTGTAACCCCCACATTTTATGAGACTCCCCTACCATTTGGCCTTTTGCACTAAACACACTCTTCCATTCTCCATTATCACAGATGGTAGCATAAAACCTTACATAGTTACATCTGTCCTTGGTTTTCATCATAAAAGTGGTTTGTTCCATGGATTTAAGTACCTGAATTGTCTTCCACAATTGGAGGCCGTCAGTTTGGAAGGCCTGCATCATTGCTTTCATGCTGGTCAGGTTTTCCTCTCCATTTTGTGCTGTTTCATCACCCCCCCCCCCCTCCGCCGCCACGGTGTTTTCCCCACTGTGTCGCACTCATGGTATGAAGTGCGAACTGGGGTGGGTTAGCAGTGATTCCAGCACCATGTCACACATAGCACCATTGGGGTGTCTTATGATCTCCCCCTTCCTCCCTCCAGTTCTTTACTCTTCCTGCCACCCCAGTGTTCCATCTTCATTTGCCTGTTTTGCTTCGCCATCAAATAGATTGTGCTGTTGGTTTGCTGCTCCCACAGTCTCTGCCACTTTGGATCTTGGGACAAATGATGTCACTGTTTCGTTCCTCTCCTCATTCAGACAATCAATCAACATCTGCAGCCAGCAGGCAAGCAGTGAGACTTGGTATCTGCTCTCTTAGCATCTGTGTCAGGGTGTTACTAGCATTAATGACAAGTTTGAAATTATTACTTGTTTCCAAATAAAAACAGCCACTTTGGTGACCTGGTGAACTAGAACTACAAAATTATATGCTTAAATTTAGGAAATAATGGCCCGCTAAAAACAGAAAATTCTGGAATATGAGTTATTTGGTTACAGATAACTTTTCAAAAAGGGGGATTTTTTTAAAAAGTAAAATTATACTGCAAATTGGAACGTGAAAGGCTTTCAGTTGGGTTATATTGCTAATTCATAATTACTCATTCCTAATTCCAACTGCATGTGTTTGTACTGATATTGAAATTATTATTTATTCACCAAATTTATTTTTTGGTAAATGAGTTACATTATCAGGAAAATTGATTGTTCACAATCAGATGTTAGTGTATTCCTTGCTAGAATATGAAAATATTTAATCTGTTTAACAGTTGCACTAGTGTTACCCATCTAGCTAGATCAAAAATAAATATATATTACAAGTTGACGATTGCAACTCACTCTGTTGTCACGTTGGGACAGTTGTCAAATGTGTGGCCATCACCAGCAGTGCGCTGAGCCTCAGTCACAGTCATCACTGCCCAGCACGGCTTGGGAGGGGGCTGACCCAGTGATGCCAGCATTCTAGGCTGCTGGCACAAGCCGCAGCAGTTTCTGGTGGTCCCATGTGTCAGCAGAACTGCCGCACCAGAGGCCAGTGAAGAAGGAAGGAATATCGACATCAGACATTCTGTCAACAGTGAGGCTGTCAGAGACAGAGCATAAGCTCTGACTGTTTCAAGGATGGGGGAGAAAATTGGCCTTGGCCTTTCAAAGGAACCATCCCAGAATTTGCCTTGATTGATCTAGGGAAATAATGGAAAACCTAAAACTGGATGGCAGGACACGGAATAAAGCCATCATGTTCCTGAATGTGAGATCAACACACTAGCTAATGTGGTGTAAACCTTCATCCAGAAGTGTTCACAGTTTCTTTTGTATCAGGAACTGCCATGAGTATGCAGCTTGAGGAATTTGTTTTCTTTGCTCAAAACAGTCTCCTCTGTACTGCAAGTTTTCTCTTGTGACTCCTTTGTGGGCTATTGAAAGAGACGCCACTACTGGCATGAACAGCACCTACATTAGCCTTCAGTGAAGTTACCATTTTGTTGGCCAGCTAAACTTCAGTAACTGAAATACCAGAAACAATTTCTGCCAGTACCTCTGTGTCACAGGAACAAACTGGCTTCAGAATTTTCCTCTCCAACATTCATAAGTAGTACATCTGGTAATTCAGAAATTTCAAACGGTTTTTCTTCTATACTCTCTACTTCATAAACATTATGCTTGCACGTATTTAACTTAATGCTATAATCAATACATGCATAGTAATATCTATGAATTCTTACTTTACAGTCAGTGCACACTAATTTGGAGTTACAGTGGATAATATTTTCTTCCACAAGGTAAACTTCAAGTGATTTTGTGGCTGGTACTTTCCAACCTCAGCCTACCTTTCTAGTTGAGTCCTTATTCATCAAAATACTGGATTCGTGCTTATGGTGGATGTTTTCATTTTACTTGTTAGTTTTGCTTTCACAATGACAATGAGCCTGTCAAACAGATTTGCTGTTACAAGCAATGTGAATGCAAGTACACCTTTATCCAAATGTTTCACCTGCTTTGCATTACCATGTAGAGTAAGTGGTGGTAATATGCACCACCCCCCCCCCCCTTAATATCTTAATAATATTTAGCTGAACTCTAGTAGTGTATTAACATACCATTATTGGTTAATACTTAGATGCAACCTACTAAGTATTGGCAACAGTTTCAAATAGATTAAAAGTATGGTATTATTGCATTTTTAAGCTGTCTACACTAGTTTACAAGGTGTAAGTGACTGTAATGTGGACCTCAGGGTCCATATTATAAGCAGACCGTAAAATGTTTTTATTTCTGTTTTCAGATGCCTAGGACTAATCTGGCACCTAAATGAACCCGTAAAAGGCAGGTGTGGGATAAAAACAAAATGCGAGAGGCAGTGTCTGCTGTTGTAGTAAAAATCATGGGAGTTAAAAAAGCAAACATTGCGCTGTCCCAAAAACAACTCTGTGCCAGTATGTGTATGAGGCTAATACCTGACAGATGTTGAAACTAAAAAGTTTGGAAGAAAACCAGCTGCCCTGGAAAGAGAACTAGTGGTTTACATACACTATATGGAGGCCAAATTCTATGCTTTTACTAGTATGGATGTTAGAAAAATGGCCTACCAACTTGCAGTTGGGAATGGAATTGCAACAAACTTCAGAAATGAAATTGCTGGAAGGCCTTGTCTTGACCATTTTCTTCGATGTCATCAAGATAAGCTTTCAATTAGAAAGCCAACTGGAACATGATATGCTCGAGCAAAACGCTTTTCGCATGAGAGAGTTAACTCATTCTACGACTTGCTATAAGCTGAATTCTGGAAACATAAGTATCCAGAAGATCGTGTATGGAACGTTTAGAAAACAGGCCTTAGTGTAGTTCAGACTGATACTGCAAGCAGAGGTAAACGCCAAATTTGTTCTCTGACTGCTGCTGAGTGTGGGTCTCTAGTAATGGTCGTCAGTTTGCTGAGTGCAGGAGTTCTTATGTTGCCCTGATGTTCGTATTCCCGAGAATGGATGAGGGGAAAGACCATTGTTTCAACTGATTTGCTGTACAAAAAAGAGTTAGAAGTCATTATTAAAGAAAAGAGAGGAAAAGAACTTTGCCAAAGACCCCCTAGTGAGATAAGCTTCTACATCCTTACATTTGTCCTCTAGCCATCCATGTCTGCTTAGCCATTTTGCGCTTCCTGTCGATCTCATTTTTGAGACGTCTGTGTACCTTGTTGGCTGCTTCATTTATTGCATTTTTATATTTTCTCCCTTCATCAATTAAATTCAATATCTCTTCTGTTATCCAAGGATTTCTAATAGCCCTCGTCTTTTTATCTATTTGATCCTCTGCTGCCTTCACTACTTCATCCTTCTACTGTATTTCCTTCCCTTGCCAAAGAAACACACTATATCATAGGATCCAACAAGTTTGCTTTCATGGGGCATCCACTGCCAAATATTCTCGCTGTAGTGAGTCTTAAGTGCACCCATAAATGTACGATCTAGCAGTAGCAGGACTAGAACAATTAGCCTCAATAACTTCGTCATTCTTGGGCGGCAGTTCATAGTTACAATTCGCTGAAACCTGCCAGCTTGATCACCCAACCTGTTGGCGTCGTCTTTTTTACCTGGTGTGCTAGGTGAAGGCAACTCCAATCGTTCAGCTCCAGATACAATAACCTCTTTATCTGACGGCCTCTCAAGTCCGATGTCAGTTTTGTATTCCGGGAGGAAATCTGCATCGGTGAATACGGACTGGTCCGTGGGCCATACTCCAGTAGCTTTCAAACCTTTAATAGCAAATAGCATTGTTGCACTTTTGATGAAAAAAGCGTTGAAATTTGAAAGACCACCGCGGCCTGCACATCCCTCGGTCCATACGCGGAGTCGTTGGAGGGGAGAGGCGACAGGTATATATACCACACCGCCCGCCGGCATTGGACGTCAGTCAACAGGAGTAATCTGATGATGATGGCACGCTACGCCGTGACTGGAACACGATAGTGGGAAAAGGAAGAGAAGGAAACGTAGTAGGTGAATATGGATTGGGGTTAAGAAATGAAAGAGGAAGCTGCCTGGTAGAATTTTGCACACAGCACAACTTAATCGTAGCTAACACTTGGTTTCAGAATCATGAAAGGAGGTTGTATACATGGAAGAACCCTGGAGATACTAAAAGGTATCAGATTATATAATGGTAAGGCAGAGATTAAGGAACCAGGTTTTAAATTGTAAGACATTTCCAGGGGCAAATGTGGACTCTGACCACAATCTATTGGTTATGACCAGTAGATTAAAATTGCAAACAGGTGGGAATTTAAGGAGATGGGACCTGGATAAAGAGAAAGAACAAGAGGTTGTACAGAGTTTCAGTGAGAGCATAAAGGAACAATTGACAGTAATGGGGGAAAGAAATACAGTAGAAGAAGAATGGGTAGCTTTCAGAGATGAAATAGTGAAGGCAGCAGAGGATCAAGTAGGTAAAAAGACGAGGGCTAGTAGAAATCCTTGGGTAACAGAAGAGATATTGAATCTAACTGAAGAAAGGAGAAAATATGAAAATACAGTAAGTGAAGCAGGCAAAAATGAAATCGACAGGAAGTGCAAAATGGCTAAGCAGGGATGGATAGAGGACAAATGAAAGAATGTAAAGGCTTGTCTCACCAGGGGTAAGATAGATACTGCCTACAGCTGCATGCCCGAGAGACCTTCAAGCACATTCATATTATATTAATATCCAGAAAAACTTGAATTTCAGCACAGTCTAACATGTGTTGGACTGTGACGATACGGTAACAACTTTGATACAGCTTTCAGTTTGCGGAACTGGCGGCTGTTTAGGAGAGGCCCTTTGGGCCGGACTTGTTCTGGGTGACATCCTGGCGCTAAGGGCACGTGTCGGTTATGCCATCGGCACCCGGACTGTTCATTCGAACGTAGAGCTTTGAGAATGCCGAGTTTATATCGTCATAGCATGGAAAACGCACGCTGGGGAGTCTTTCCAAACGTGCAGCGCAATACCAAGCAAGATAGCAAGAAAGTGTGTTCGAACATTGACCAAAGAGATGGAAGAACGCCTTGCACGCTATCTTTCTTCAGTACAGACTCGCCATACACCATACTGGCTTTCAGTTGGTGTTGGTTTCAAGGTATACTCTGTCTGTAAACTCAAGAGCGAGCAGCGCTTTTGGTGGGGGAAGCGGCCTTTTCCGGGAGAACCCTACCGCTGGCCTACAGGTTGGTTGGTTGGTTGGTTTGTGGGGGTTAAAGGGACCAGACTACTTAGGTCATCGGTCCCTTGTTCCACGACCATAACAATACACGAAGAAAAGTCCAACAAGCAATAAACACATAACGGAGACGACAAGGGACGACACAGTACAAGAAAGACATAGACGAAGACCAGAGAAAAGAGATTAAAAGACACACAGAGTGCGACGGTCATTGGCCGACCATGAAAATAAAACTGGAAAGGCCAACAACCAAGGGACACATTAAAACACCACAAACTAAAACCCCAGGCCAAAAGCCACAGTCGACACTAAAAAAAAATTAAAAGGGACTCTCATATTGAATGATAAAAACCCCCTGCTCGAATAAAACGGAGAACTAAGTCAGCCATAGTAGAGTCATCGGTTAAAAGAGCAGGGAGTGTATCAGGCAGCGCGAACGTCTGCCTGAGGGCAGTTAAAAGTGGGCAGTCTAGTAAGACGTGTACCACGGTCAGGGCCAAACCGCAGCGACAGAGAGGCGGGTCGTCACGGCACAAGAGATACGCGTGCGTGAGCCGGGTATGTCCTATGCGGAGACGGCAGAGGACGACAGCGTCCTTGCGAGACCCCCGCATGGAGGAGCGCCACACACTGGTTGTCTCCTTGACTGCCCGAAGTTTGTTGGGAGAGGGCAGGGTGCGCCACTCATCACGCCAAGCAGCAAGGACCTTCTGCCGCAATACGGATCGGACGTCACTCTCTAAAAGACCGATCTCCATGGCCGGGGAACTGACCGCCTGTTTCGCCAGTTCGTCAACCCGCTCGTTACCCGGGATGCCGACGTGACCCGGGGACCAAACAAAGGTGACAGAGCGGCCGCAACGGACGAGAGTATGGAGGGACTCCTGGATGGCCATCACCAGACGGGAACGAGGGAAACACTGGTCAAGAGCTCGTAAACCGCTCAGGGAGTCACTACAGATGACAAAGGACTCACCTGAGCGGGAGCGGAGAAACTCTAGGGCACGATAGATGGCAACCAACTCGGCAGTGTATACACTGGAGCCAGCTGCCAATGACCGTTGCTCACAATAATCCCGTAGAGTGAGAGCGTAACCAGTGTGACCAGAGACCACCGAACCGTCGGTGTAGGCCACCGCCGCGTTCGGAAACTCGGCCAGGAGGGAAAGAAAGCGGCGGCGGAGGGCCTCCGGAGACCTTCGGACCCTGTGCCAAGTCGAGCCGAAGGCACGGTCGGGGCACACTCCACGGGGGCAGACGGAGATTGGCCCGGAAAACAGGCGGCAGAGGAAAAAAGTCAAGGCCACGGAGAAGGTCCCGGAGGCGAACCGCAATGGGACACCCTGACCGGGGCCGCCTGTCTGGAACATGGACGATCGAGCGCGGGAACAGGAGACGGTAGTTTGGATGCTCTGGCATGCTATAAACGTGCGCGGCATAGGCGGCCAGAAGGCGGTCACGCCGGAACCGCAATGGAGGGACACCAGCCTCCACAAGTATGCTGTCGACGGGGCTTGTCCGGAACGCTCCCGTGGCGAGGCGGATCCCGCAGTGGTGTATGGGATCCAGCAATCGCAATGCTGAAGGCGAGGCAGAACCGTACGCTACACACCCATAATCAAGGCGGGACTGGATCAGCGCTTGATATAGGTGGAGGAGGGTGGACCGGTCGGCACCCCACCTGGTGTGGCTTAAGCAACGGAGAGCGTTTAAGTGCCGCCAGCATGTCTGCTTCAGCTGCCTAATATGGGGCAGCCAAGTCAACCGGGTATCGAACACCAGTCCCAAGAACCGATGCGTCGCGACCACAGCAAGAGGTTCACCGTCAAGGTAAAGGCGCGGCTCAGGGTGAACCGTGCGACGCCGGCAGAAATGCATAACGCAGGTCTTCGCGGCCGAAAACTGGAAGCCGTGCGCTACAGCCCATGACTGCGCCTTGCGGATGGCACCTTGCAGCTGCCGTTCAGCAGCGGCGATGCCACTGGAGCTGTAATATAGGCAGAAGTCGTCCGCATATAAAGAAGCCGCGACGGACGACCCCACCGCCTCAACGAGCCCATTGATGGCAATTAAAAACAGGGACACACTGAGGACAGACCCCTGTGGGACCCCGTTCTCCTGGACCCGGGAGGAACTATGCGACGCAGCTACTTGCACGCGGAAGGAGCGATACGAAAGAAAATTCTGAATAAAAATCGGGAGCGGGCCCCTAAGGCCCCACCCATGAAGTGTGGCCAGGATGTGATGGCGCCAAGTCGTATCGTATGCCTTCCGCATGTCGAAGAAGACGGCAACCAGATGTTGGCGGCGCGCAAAGGCTGTACGGATGGCAGACTCCAGGGAGACCAGATTATCGACGGCAGAGCGGCCTTTACGGAACCCACCCTGAGACGGAGCCAGAAGGCCCTGAGACTCGAGGAGCCAACTCAACCTCCGGCTCACCATACGTTCCAGCAACTTGCAAGGAACGTTGGTGAGGCTTATGGGGCGATAGCTGTCCACCTCCAGCGGGTTCTTGCCAGGTTTCAATACGGGGAGGACTATGCTTTCCCGCCATTGAGACGGGAAAACACCCTCGACCCAGACGCGATTGAAAAGATCTAGGAGGCGTCGCTGGCAAGGCACTGAGAGGTGTTTCAGCATCTGGCTGTGAATGCGGTCTGGTCCAGGAGCCGTATCAGGGCAAGCAGAAAGTGCGCTCTGGAATTCCCATTCGCTGAAAGGAGCATTGTACGACTCCGCATGGCGCGTGTGAAAGGAAAGCCTCCGACTTTCCAACCGCTCTTTCCGGGAGCGGAAGGCCAACGGGTAGTTCGTTGACGCGGAACACTGAGCAAAATGCTCTGCTAACCGGTCCGCAATCGTGTCGGAGTCGGTGCACACTGCTCCATTCAGCGAAAGCCCAGGGACAGAGACAGGTGGCCGATAGCCTTGGAGTCGCCGAATCTTGGCCCAAACCTGCGATGCAGAGGTACGGACGCCAATGGTGGAAACATAACGTTCCCAGCACTCCTGCTTCCGTTGACGAATAAGGCGTCGGGCTCGGGCGCGGAACTGTTTAAAAGCAATGAGGGTCTCCAACGACGGGTGCCGCTTATGGCGCTGAAGAGCCCGCCGGCGATCTCGAATCGCCTCTGCGATCTCGGGCGACCACCACGGCACAGTCCTCCGCCGAGGTGACCCGAATGTACAGGGAATCGCAGATGCCGCCGCAGAAACGATGCTGGTGGTGACCGACTGAACCACCGCATCAATCGGATCAGTGGAAGGAGGTGCGATCACTGCGACAGATGTAAATAAGTCCCAATCAGCCTTATTCAGAGCCCATCTGGAGGGGCGTTCAGAAGAGTGACGCTGTGGCAGTGACAGAAAGATGGGGAAATGGTCACTACCACATAAGTCGTCATGGACCCTCCAGTGGATGGATGGTGAAAGTCCGGGGCTGCGAATAGAAAGGTCAATGGCCGAAAACGAGCCATGGACCGCACTAAAGTGGGTCGCCTCTCCCGTGTTTAAAAGGCAGAGGTCAAGCTGTGACAGAAGAGTCTCGACATCTCTGCCCCGGCCAGTAATCGCGGCGCTACCCCACAAGGGGTTATGGGCGTTAAAGTCGCCCAGCAACACAAAGGGAGGCGGCAGTTGTCCTATCAATGCAGCCAACACATGACGAGAGACATCACCATCCGGCGGAAGGTACAAACTGCAGACAGTAATAGGCTGAGGCGTCCACATCCTTACAGCGACAGCCTCTAAGGGTGTATGAAGAGGCACACACTCGCTGTAGATAGACTTAAGGACGTAGACGCAGACTCCACCAGACACCCTCTCATAAGCTGCCCGGTTCTTATAATAACCCTGATACCCTCGTAGGGCAGGGGTCCGCATTGCCGGAAACCACGTTTCCTGGAGGGCAATGCAGAAGAAAGGGTGACTGCTGACGAGTTGGCGGAGCTCAGCAAGGTGGTGGAAGAAACCGCTGCAGTTCCACTGGAGAATCACTTTGTCCATGGGCGAAATAGGCGTGAAGGGACCGAGGAGGCAGATCACGTCACTGGGTCACCTGCTGACACCAATCGAGGACCTGTACAATCGGCGTCCTTGGCGTCTGAGGGTATGGCGAGATCCAGGTCCTCAGCGGACGCCAGGATCTCCACCTCATCCTCAGACGCAGAGCCTGTATGGAGCGGTGGGGTGGATGCCACCGCGCGTTCCTTGGCCTTAGAGGCCTTCTTCTTCTTCTTCGTCTTCTCTCTCTGCTCCTTGGGCTTTACTGGCTGGGAGGGCTCCACCAAGTCAGTCTCCGGGACGGAGGAGGAGCGGGAAGCCCTGCGACCAGCCGCTGGCCTGCTTTTCAGCCATTGGCTGACGTCACCCTTCCCAGAGGTGGAAACCTGGGAAGGGAGGGACCCGAGGGATCCCTTGCGAGAGAGAGTCGCCGAAGAAGTCGGACGCTTCTCCGGCTTAGAGTTGGGGACTTGTGTCCCCGATGGTTGGGGGGTCGTTGCTCCTGAGGTAGGTGGTGCAGGAGCAACAGATGGGGAAGTGCCCCCCACCATCAAGGGGGCAGGTGTAGTATTCCGGCTCAGAGTGTTCAGTGGAATTGGTGCAGCAGATGACAAAACTACTGTTTTGGCAGCGGTGGCATAGGAGCTGGTCAGAGCCACAGGATGTAGCCTCTCGTATTTCCGCTTAGCCTCAGTATAGGTCATGCGGTCCAGGGCCTTATATTCCATGATCCTTCGTTCTTTCAGTAGAACCTTGCAGTCTGGCGAGCAAGGGGAATGGTGTTCGCCGCAGTTCACACAGATGGGAGGCGGCGCACATGCAGTATTAGGATGTGAAGGGCGTCCACAATCTCTGCATGTCATGCTGGAAGTACACCGAGATGACATGTGGCCGAACTTCCAGCATTTGAAACACCTCATCGGGGGAGGGATATAGGGCTTCACATCACATCGGTAGACCATCACCTTGACCTTTTCGGGTAGGACGTCACCCTCGAAGGCCAAGATGAAGGCACCGGTGGCTACCTGATTATCCCTCGGACCCCGATGGACGCGCCGGACGAAGTGAACACCCCGCCGTTCTAAATTGGGGCGTAGCTCGTCGTCTGACTGCAAGAGTAGGTCCCTATGGAATATAATGCCCTGGACCATGTTGAGACTCTTATGGGGTGTGATCGTGACGGAAACATCCCCCAACTTGTCACAAGCGAGTAACCGCCGTGACTGTGCAGAGGATGCCGTTTTGATCAATACTGCCCCAGAGCGCATTTTGGACAAGCCCTCCACCTCCCCAAACTTGTCCTCCAAGTGCTCGACAAAAAACTGAGGCTTGGTCGCCATAATCGATTCCCCATCGACTCGTGTACAGACTAAATAGCGAGGTGAATAAGGTTCGCTGCCAACCGTAGCCTTTCGTTCCTCCCATGGTGTGGCCAGGGAGGGGAACGATTGTGGATCATATGCCTGGGCGTTGTATTGAGGCCGAGAACGCTTAGAGACTGCTGGCGGCTGGCCGCCAGCAAGAGATGATGTACCACGCTTCATCGCGGGTCATCCGCCCTGATGCCACCTACTCCGACCAAGGGCCCTCCCCACGGGCGCCACCCAGCCTCAGCAACGACCACCTGGCGGGATGGCCATTGCCGGGAGTCCCGATGCCCCAAGGAGACAGGCATCTACTCCTTGGCATACGCGGGGAGTTAACGGCGCAGGCATCAGTAGAGCGATCCCTGTGTTGTCAGGGGGCTACAACCGACAGGGTACATGGCGGCCCCACCACAACGGACTGGCTACCGTGCTGGATTTCAGGTGAAATGTAGTCCATGATCGTCATTGGCGCATAAAGCGACACAGCAGAGCAGACTGCAAAAACCGCACCCAAGAACAAAGCCACGCCCTAGAGATGGTGAGTGGGCGGGACAGCTATGCGACGACGACCAACCAAGCTAGAGATGGTAATAAGCGATGGACACATCGCACCTTGTAAGGCGCCCTTCCCCAATCAGCTCGCTCTTCGGAAGAATTTAGAAGATGGAGGTCAAACCCGGTAGGGGACCATCACATAAGGCCGAAACGTTTGAGACTCCTTTTAGTCGCCTCTTACGACAGGCAGGAATACCGTGGGCCTATTCTTACCCCCGAACCCACAGGGGGGCTGGCCTACAGGGCCTACAGCGGCGTAGATCGGCGTGCAGTGGTGTACAATACGTCGTTTCTGTTCGTGAGATCCTTGTTGCCAGCATCAGTCACTGACATACCTCGGTATCTGGAAGTGCTGGATAACAGCGTTGCATTGCAAGAAAATTGCAGAAGACGAAGAGGAGCTATTTGCGGAGTACATTTCCCCATCATGTTCTAGTTCTGGGTGGAGATTTTAATTTGCCAGATACACCAGGTGACCAAGAAGTCAGTATAAATTTGATAACTGAATAAATCACGGAATAATGTAGATAGGGAGGTACAAATTGACACACATGCTTGGAATGACATGGGATTTGATTAGAACAAAGAAAAATACAAAAGCTCAAAAAATGTCCGACAGGTGGCGCTTCATCAGATCAGAATAGCATGACACAGCAAAAATGATGTTCTTTACAGGAAATGCTCAATATGTCCACCATCATTCCTCAACAGTAATTGTAAGCGAGGAATAATGTTGTGAAAAGCACTGTAAAGCATGTCCGGAGTATGTGGTGAGGCATTGGCGTTGGATGTTGTCTTTCAGCATCCCTAGAGATGTCGCTCGATCACGATACACTTGCGACTTCAGGTAACCCCAAAGCCAATAATAGCACGGACTGAGGTCTGGGGACCTAGGAGGCCAAGCGTGACGAAAGTGGCGGCTGAGCACACGATCATCACCAAACGACGCGCATATGAGATCTATCAGACATTTTGTGAATTTGTTTTTTCTAATAAATCCCCATGTCATTCCAAGCATGTGTCTCAATTTTTACCTCTCTATCTACATTATTCCATGGTTTATCACTTTTTCCAATTTATACTGACTTTTTGATCACCCGTTAGACTGGGAGACTCAAACGTTTATAACGGGTGGCAGGGACAAAGAATCCAGTGAAATTTTTTTAAAGTGCTTTATCTGAAAAACTACCTTGAGCAGTTAAACAGAGAACCGACTCGTGGCGATAACATATTGGACCTTCTGGCGACAAACAGACCCGAAACAGTTAGCGCAGAACACGGAATCAGCGATCATAAAGCGGTTACTGCATCACTGATTACAGCCGTAAGTAGAAATATTAAAGAAGGTAGGAAGATTTTTCTGTTTAGCAAAAGTGACAAAAAGCAGATTACAGAGTACCTGACGGCTCAACACAAAAGTTTTGTCTCAAGTACAGATAGTGTTGAGGATCAGTGGACAAAGTTCAAAACCATCGTACAATATGCGTTAGATGAGTATGTGCCAAGCAACATCGTAAGAAATGGAAAAGAGCCACCGTGGTACAACAACCGAGTTTGAAAACTGCTGCGGAAGCAAAGGGAACTTCACAGCAAACATAAACATAGCCAAAGCCTTGCAGACAAACAAAAATTACGCGAAGCGAAATGTAGTGTGAGGAGGGCTATGCGAGAGGCTTTCAATGAATTCGAAAGTAAAGTTCTATGTACTGACTTGGCAGAAAACCCTAAGAAATTTTGGTCTTATGTCAAAGCAGTAGGTGGAGCAAAACGAAATGTTCAGACACTCTGTGACCAAAATGGTACTGAAACAGACTGAAGGCCGAACTACTAAATGGCTAATTCACAGAGGAAGACTGCACTGTGCTTCCTTCTCTAGATTGTCGCACAGTTGACAAAATGGTAGATATCGAAGTAGACGACAGAGGGATAGAGAAACAATTAAAATCGCTCAAATGAGGAAAGGCCGCTGGACCTTATGGGATACCAGTTCGATTTTACACAGAGTACGCGAAGGAACTTGCCCCCCTTCTTGAAGCGGTGTAGCGTTCCGAACGATTGGAAAATGGCACAGGTCATCCACGTTTTCAAGAAGGGACTTCAAACAAATGTGCAGAACTATAGACCTATATCTCTAACGTCAATCAGTTGTAGAATTTTGGAACACGTATTATGTTCGAGTATAATGACTTTTCTGGAGGCTAGAAATCTACTCTGTAGGAATCAGCACGGGTTTCGGAAAAGACGGTCGTGTGATACCCAGCTCTCGCTATTCGTCCATGAGACTCAGAAGGGCATAGACACGGGTTCACAGGTAGATGCCGTGTTTCTTGACTTCCGCAAGGCTTTTGATACAGTTCCCCACAATCGTTTAATGAACAAAGTAAGAGCATACGGACTATCAGACCAATTGTGTGATTGGATTGAAGAGTTCCTACATGACAGAACGCAGCATGTCATTCTCAATGGAGAGAAGTCTTCCGAAGTAAGAGTGATTTCAGGTGTGCCGCAGGGGAGTGTCATAGGACCGTTGCTATTCACAATATACATAAATGACCTTGTGGATATCATCGGAAGATCACTGAGGCTTTTTGCGGATGACGCTGTAGTATATCCAGAGGTTGTAACAATGGAAAATTGTACCGAAATGCAGGAGGATCTGCAACGAATTGACGCATGGTGCAGGGAATGGCAATTGAATCTCAATGTGGACAAGTGTAATGTGCTGCGAATACATAGAAAGATAGATCCCTTATCATTTAGCTACAATATAGCAGGTCAGCAACTGGGAGAACGCATTAGGAGTGATTTAAAATGGAATGATCATATGAAGTTGATCGTCGGTAAAGCAGATGCCAGACTGAGATTCATTGGAAGAATCCTAAGGAAATGCAATCCGACAACAAAGGAAGTAGGTTACAGTACCGTTGTTCGCCCACTGCTTCAATACTGCTCAGCAGTGTGGGATCCGCACCAGATAGGGTTGATAGAAGAGATAGAGAAGATCCAACGGAGAGCCGCGCGCTTCGTTACAGGACGATTTAGTAATCGCGAAAGCGTTACAGAGATGACAGATAAACTCGAAGACTCTGCACGGAGACGCTCAGTAGGTCTGTATGGGCTTCTGTTGAAGTTTCTAGAACATACCTTCACCGAGGAGTCAAGCAGTATATTGCTCCCTCCTACGTAGGTCTCGCGAAGAGACATGAGGATAAAATCAGAGAGATTAGAGGTCACACAGAGGCATACCGACAATCCTTCTTTCCACGAACAATACGAGACTGGAATAGAAGGGACAACTGATAGAGATACTCAAGGTACCCTCCGCCACACACCGTCAGGTAGCTTGCAGAGAATGGATGTAGATGTAGATGTAACGAGCGTTCGATCGTCTGTTATGTTACAGCGTGTGTTAAGGAGGTGACACGAAAAGAACTGTTACCCGTTCCAAGCAAAGGGCTCCAATTTATGCAAACGTCTGTCACGCCTAAGGAAGGAACGCAAAAATAAACCGCGTGGTTTACAGGGATCGCCACGAAGGAAAACTAGTAATTTTGGGAGTAAACCCGTCGTCGTAGACAATTTCATAAAATCGATCCTTCCACAAACGATGGAGGGCTTTTACATCAATCTAAAAATAGTGCCGACATTACGGAAACTACAAATTGTCGTGAAACAAAAAACTCCAGTTTTACTCGTAACAGGCTCGCCAAAAGGAATATTTAACTTTTCTAAAATTCCATACTCTTTATGTAAGAAAGATTCTCTAATCTGTTTTTACACAAAACAAATAATCGTTGATGCTACCAAAACACATGTATCCTTTTTGACAGCTGACAATAGAGCAAATAGCCAATGGATATAACATTGTCCACATACTTTTCACGTACGTTTACGAAGGCAGTGACAAAAAATGTAGTGCAAATCGGACTAGTACAACACAAGAAATTGTAAATTTCTTGTTACTTTTTAAACACTCATCGTGTTGCAAGACCTGTTAAGTTTCAACGCAATCCTTCAAAGAAAACTTCTATCCTTTAGTAGAAACACAAAGTGAGAATAATTCTTAAATTCTACAGTTTCATTGCGCTTTATGGGGTAGAAGTAGAGGAACGTACATTCACATGAACAGGCATTTGGTTCCATGTTTGTAGTAAAATCCCGACTTACGTTCATATGTTAATATTATTTACTCTATAGCGTTATGTTTCGGAAGAAGCTATCGTCTTTTGTATTCTTTACGGTACTAAAACACTCGTCTAAAAATTAACGCTGCCGGGCCGTGTATGCAGACGGCGTCGCCGCCGACTTAAAGCGCGCGCCGCGGCAGGGCGGTACTGCGTCGTGAGACAGCCTGTGGAGGCGCCCGGTGACGTGGCTGGGTAGCCAGAGTGGGGACAGACTGTAAACGGGCACAGTGAGGATCCATAAGAAACGCATTGTCGTTGATACAATCTGTCATTTTTCAGTGTCAGTTAATAACGTATCTACCATTAAAACTTTCAGTAGGTCAGATTCAATGTATGGCCATTCGACAGTCACAGTCGGTAGAGCGAAATGATGAGGTAGCTGGTAATGTGATTCTTGTTTGCGCCTCAGTGGATCCGAATATTTTTATTACTAGTCTTCGCTTTTTCTGTTAGGATCTGATACTTTCTTTTCAGTGCAATAAAAGTATATTCTCTAATATTCGATGTTACATATGTACGTTCCATCTGAGGATGGAGTTTGTTCGAATGGTTTAATTTACAAGACAGATTGCACTACATGCAGTAAGATATAACAAGAAAGTGTAAAACAATTCTTTTTTATTTCACATGTTGTGAAGATTCTGCTGCTGAATAGGAACAAATATAAAGGAAGACTTTGAATCGCGCTATTTGTTACGGAGCTTCTCTTTCTGCCTTATAACATGTCCGTGGACACTACACGCAGAACAACGTGACTCTCACGTGGACAAGAGAGGAAAGGCGCGTTTTAATAGCGCTAGCTTAAGAATTTTACGCCCATGCATTTTGTAAAGTGGGTGATAGAGAGAAACGTGTGACGAGGGCCTCCCGACCGCTCGCCTGGTGCAGGTCTTTCGACTTGACGCCACTTCGGTGACATGCGCGTAGTTGGAGATGAGATGATGACGATTAGGACAACACGACACCCAGTCCCTGAGCAGAGAAAATCTCCAACCCAGCCAGGAATCGAACCCGTCTGTCACGCTGACCACTCAGCTACCGGGGCGGACAACCGGGTGATGTGTGACCCAGATGCTGCCGCTGCGGTCGCGTGTACCACGTTGACACGCACATGCTGTATGCACAAGTCAGAGCGTTCGGCAGCACTTTCAACTTGGCACGCTCAAGATTGATGTTCACAACACCGTCCGTGTAGTGACGGCATTACTCTTTCCTAAAACAGTGCACGGAGATCGGCGCAAATACTGTTGAGTGGTACTTAAGATAGGGAAATAAATTAGTGAAATCAAGGTGAAGTGAAGTAGAAATTCAAAATTAATGAGAAACTTCGTTTAGCTTAGAAGAGTTACACTCTGGCAAACAACGGGCAGAGCAGAAGAGGCAATGACCGCGAAGTCAGCACATTCAGGAGAAGCTATCGTCCTCCCCCACGTAAGCAGAAGCTGTCGATTCAGCCGTCAGGGCATCGCCCGTCCGGCTCACGTGTTTCTCAATTGTCACACGTGATCAAAGGCTCTCGCCTACATTCCGAGAGCCAATGACCGACGTTAAGAAGATCCTTCGCGAAGCTTTTCGACGTGACAAAAGAGGCAACGACAGCGATGTTGTTCACCTCCAGTGAAGTGAAGTGAATAAGTACGCGAGACGCAGTGGGCCCGACAGGAGTAGCTTTCAGTTCAGTTCCGGTACAGTCGGTGCTCAAGACCGTCATGCAGGAAGATACTACATCGTACACAGAAGCACCGAGTCCGCCGCTGTAATGGAATAGCAAGCAGCAGCCTCGGCGCCAGAAGACAGAAGGTATTTGAGGCCAGATTTTTATGTACCCGAGTGACTCGTGAGGACGGGAAGGAGACAGCGCACATCCGAGTCGTCACCGTCCGATTCACGACTTCTTCCTCAATAATTAAACGGACCACCTCGCGATGCGCGTCTCCAGTCAACTGGGCGAAACGGCGACACGAGATACACACCGCCGTGCGTAATCAGACGCCGCCGCTCACGCAAGCAGAAGGCTTCGCAAACGACACAGTTGCCAGTATCCCAGCCAGAAACCCTTGTACAAAACTTTCAATAAAAGTTATCTTATGTAAAACTGCTGTTTCATTCTACCTCATACCTGAGCCAAGGATGAACCCACCCTGCAAAAATGTTGTTAAGAGAGAAAAAGTAATTTATTTAGTGTTTTTCACCCTGACATAATGCTTTAGAATCAAATGCCCTTTGCAGTAGTGCTCATCCTGACAGATGACCATCACAAACAGAGAAAACCCAGTTACAGTACGGAGTAGAGAGGAGCGGAGCGGAGAGTATTCGTTGTGAAGGGGTGCCGTCGAGAATAGATACGATGTGTCAGGGGACGAAAAGCAGTTCGCTATAAAATTAACGAAGAATGCCAACAAGTAAGGAATTACTACAATAATAGTGATTGCGATATTTCTCTCGGCAGTTTAAACCGAGTAGGTGAGCGAGTAAGGTACCCAGGAAAATAACAATAGCTACAGTTGTATGCTATAGCATACAATGTAAAGAATTTCAGGCAAATAGTTTCAGATGAAGTAATACTACAGTTAACGGTAACAGTCGAAGACACTAGCAGGAAGATAATTACGGAATTACAGTTACAAGAACAATAGGTAAAGGCACAGAAACAGAGATAGTTGGAGAGTAGATGCAATTTCAAGATAGCATTCAGAGAAGGAGAGATGTTGCAAAAGATTAGAATTAAATTAAGGTGAGAGGTGCTAGGTTTTCGCTTTGGCTCGCATAGTTTCTCTTGGTGCTGTTCAGTTCTGACACGTTTCTAAACGCACTCTTTTCAGGGGGGGGGGGGGCGGTCTTAATTATGCTGCCGCCCAGAGTACATACATTCTGAAGGCCGAAATGGGGTGTGGCGTTGTTTTAAAACCTTAGATGGTCCTTTGTACACTCCTGGAAATAGAAAAAAAAACACATTGACACCGGTGTGTCAGACCCACCATACTTGCTCCGGACACAGCGAGAGTGCTGTACAAGCAATGATGACACGCACGGCACAGTGGACACACCAGCAACCGCGGTGTTGGCCATCGAATGGCGCTAGCTGCGCAGCATTTGTGCACCGCCGCCTTCAGTGTCAGCCAGTTTGCCGTGGGATACGGAGCTCCATCGCAGTCTTTAACACTGGTAGCATGCCGCGACAGCGTGGACGTGAACCGTATGTGCAGTTGACGGACTTTGAGCGAGGGCGTATAGTGGGCATGCGGGAGGCCGGGTGGACGTACCGCCGAATTGCTGAACACGTGGGGCGTGAGGTCTCCACAGTACATCGATGTTGTCGCCAGTGGTCGGCGGAAGGTGCACGTGCCCGTCGACCTGGGACCGGACCGCAGCGACGCACAGATGCACGCCAAGACCGTAGGATCCTACGCAGTGCCGTAGGGGACCGCACCGCCACTTCCCAGCAAATTAGGGACACTGTTGCTCCTGGGGTATCGGCGAGGACCATTCGCAACCGTCTCCATGAAGCTGGGCTACGGTCCCGCACACCGTTAGGCCGTCTTCCGCTCACGCCCCAACATCGTGCAGCCCGCCTCCAGTGGTGTCGCGACAGGCGTGAATGGAGGGACGAATGGAGACGTGTCGTCTTCAGCGATGAGAGTCGCTTCTGCCTTGGTGCCAATGATGGTCGTATGCGTGTTTGGCGCCGTGCAGGTGAGCGCCACAATCAGGTCTGCATACGACCGAGGCACACAGGGCCAACACCCAGCATCATGGTGTGGGGAGCGATCTCCTACACTCGTCGTACACCTCTGGTGATCGTCGAGGGGACACTGAATAGTGCATGGTACATCCAAACCGTCATCGAACCCATCGTTCTACCATTCCTAGACCGGCAAGGGAACTTGCTGTTCCAACAGAACAATGCACGTCCGCATGTATCACGTGCTCTAGAAGGTGTAAATCAACTACCCTGGCCAGCAAGATCTCTGGATCTGTCCCCCATTGAGCATGTTTGGGACTGGATGAAGCGTCGTCTCACGCAGTCTGCACGTCCAGCACGAACGCTGGTCCAACTGAGGCGCCAGGTGGAAATGGCATGGCAAGCCGTTCCACAGGACTACATCCAGCATCTCTACGATCGTCTCCATGGGAGAATAGCAGCCTGCATTGCTGCGAAAGGTGGATATACACCGTACTAGTGCCGACATTGTGCATGCTCTGTTGCCTGTGTCTATGTGCCTGTGGTTCTGTCAGTGTGATCATGTGATGTATCTGACCCCAGGAATGTGTCAATAAAGTTTCCCCTTCCTGGGACAATGAATTCACGGTGTTCTTATTTCAATTTCCAGGAGTGTAAGATCTTGTCTTATTGTAAGCCCTGCCCTTGCTAACTATTTTTTCTCGTGGCTGAAGATCTGCGTCCTTTTTCGGTGTGAGACAAATTTGACAATTATTGGATGAGATTTCGAAGCACCTTATAATCCACGTACCATCCAGTGTCTACCTTACCTATGTCAATGCCTAATATTTCTCGTGCAACCTGTATAATGAGGTCATCTGTGTCTTCCGGCTCATCTTCGCCGCCGGCTATTTTTCCTTTTTATGTAGACTGAAGCGAGGAGAAAGGAAACGGAAGGAACTATTAAGGTAAGCTGCACTGAGACCTTGCGCGGAATCAGCGGCAATGAGAAAAAATGTATGCAACCCTGGAACTCGAACCCGGGGTCCGCTGCTACATGATTCATTGCTCGTAGAGGCGAATCAGTTATATGAAAGCGTGCTGTCCGTTTATTCAAACATGTCACAAAGAACAGACATCGCGTATCCCTAATATTCCGCCTTTACTGCCCTCTCTGAAATTCGTCACACACAAATTATTCTCGGGACCGAGAGCTGTATAAAGCTCTGAAATGTTTAGCGATTCGTGAAACGTGTAACGAAAAGACATGTTAAACGCCACTGATGGGGAAGCGTTTGCCGAGGGCGACAAAAATGTTGTTTCTACTCAAGTCGGATTTCAGTGTGGCTGTGAAGTTATCTGGTAACGCACAACAGGTCTAGGTGAAAAGAAGGTAATTGTTGGATGTTATTAACGGCCTCCCGATTCCGTCGAGACAGAGTTATTCAAAGAAAGTCTACGCTCAGTAGTGCGGAAGTACCCAAATCGTGCAGTATTAGTTCCGAGCATAGACAAGGACACCGATGGATTCATTACAAGGTTTCCACATAAGTAGCCTTGCAGAGTACTGTTGAACATGTTTTTTCGAAAACTGTCTTGAGCACCTAGTTCGAGAGAGCACATACAATGGAAATACACACATAAAAAAAAATTGCGTGACCCCGGTTACCAGAACTCGGGAAGATAAACGTTGGCTGTGGATATCGTATCAGATACACAGTCCCTTTGACTTTTTAAAGATGTCACTAAGCCCGACCACAGATGTGAGCAACCGTGTATGAGCAGCGCCTATTAGACAGACGGGGTCCGACAGCCGATCCGTTCCAGTCATTCCACCACGAAGGAGGTACACGGCTCGTGTTGTCTGTAGTTCAACCGTGCCTACACCGTCAATACAGCGGTCCGCATTGTTCGTTTGTGCCAGGAAGGGCTCTCAACAAGTGAATTGTCAAGGCGAGTCGGAGTAAACGAAAGCGATGTCGATGACATGTCTCGCTCAGGATGCCCGGGGGCGACTACGGCAATCGATGACCGCTGCTTGCGGATTATGGCTCGGAGGTACCCCGACAGCAAAGCCAACATGTTGAATAATGCCTTTCGTGCAGCCACAGGACGTCGTGTTAAGACTCAAACAGTGCACAGTAACCTGCACGATGCACGTCTTCACTCCCGACGTCCGTGGCGAGGTCCATCTTCGCAACTACGACACAGTGCAGCGCGGTACCGATGGGCCCAACAACATGCCGGATGGACCTCTCAGCATTGGCATCACGTTCTCTGCACCGATGAGTCTCATATATACCTTCAACCAGACAATCGTCGGAGACGTGCTTGGAGGCAACCCGGTCAGGCTGAAAGCTTTAAATACACTCTCCAGCGAGTGCAGCAACATAGAGGTTCCCTGCTGTTTTGGGGTGGCATTATGTGGGGCCGATGTACTCTCTCGTGGTCATGGAAGGCGACGCAACGGCTGTACAATACGTGAATGCCATCCTCCGACCGATTTTTTAATTTCGTTTTTAGTGCAACGAGATCGGCAGTATACAGTAATGGCCGAGGCATTCGTCTTCATGGACGACAATTCGCGGCCCCATCGTGCACATCTTGTGGCTGACTTCCTTCAGGATAACGACATCGCCCGACTAGTGTGGCCAGCATATTCTCCAGACATGTGCCGGCCGGAGTGGCAGAGCGGTTCTAGGCGCTACAGTCTGGAGCCGGGCGACAGCTACGGTCTCAGGTTCGAATGCTGCCATGGGCATGGATGTGTGTGATGTCCTTAGGCTAGTTAGAACTAATTAGTTCTAAGTTCTAGGCGACTCATGACCTCGTAAGTCAATTTGCATAGTGCCCAGAGCCATTTGAACCATTTTTCTCCAGACATGTACCCTATCGAACATACCTGGGACAGACTGAAGAGGGCTGTTTATGGCCGACGTGACCCTCCAACCACACTGAGTGATCTACGCCGAATCACCGTTAGGAATGGGACAATCTGCCTTGATGAACTTGTGGATCGTATTCCACGACGAATACAGGCGTGCATTAATTCAAGAGGACGTGGTAGTGGGTATTACAGGTTCCGGTGTGTACACCAATCTGGGCAACCGACTCTGAAGGTCTTGCTATACGGTGGTACAACATGCCATGTGCCATTTTTATGAGCAATAATAAGGGCGGAAACGATGTTTATATCGATCTCTGTACAAAAAATTGGAATAGTTTCCGGAACCAACCGAAGTGATGCTAAACTTTTTTTGATGTAAGTATTTTAGAGCATGTAGCTACAAAGATGCCTGGACTCACCGAGGGTGTCACTACAGAGACAGGCGTTAGTGATAATGACGTTGCCGTAGCGACGATGGTTACTTAAGTTATTAAATCAATCAAGAAAGCTAGGAGAGTAGTTGAGCAGAAAAGCGGTTGTTAGAATTTCAAACAGTGAATGGACATTATTTAGTTCCAGTATGATGGGTGTAGAGTAATTATAAGCCAAGTTTGAACAGATTCTAAATCGTGCTGTGGAAAAGTATGTGCCTAGTAAGCGAATGAAGGATGGAGAAGATACATTGCGGAAAATGATGATGTAGCAGAGACTGTTGCACACTCAGTTCAACAGAGAGCACGCTAACAACAATTCAAGGTTAGTAGAGATTCGTGCGTCTGTGGAAAGATCGAAGCTCGAGCATGAAGCTGCCGCCGTCATACCTCAACAAATTATCTTGAAGAGATCGCGAGACTATTCTGGTCCTGCGTAAAACCGCTGAGTGGGGGGCGAAGCTTCAGCCTGGTGTGCTAGTAGAAAACAACAAAAGGAATGCTCAAGTTTTAAATTTCATGTTTAAGGAATATTTCACGCAGCAGAATCGTAGAAACATGCAGTCGTTACACTCTCGTGTCGACACCACGGTAATGGACATTCCTAGCCTAGAGAAGCAGCTGGAACATTTGGTAGCAAATAAGTCGCCAGGTCCTGACCGAATACCGATTCGGTTTCACAAACAGTACTCTACGGCATTGGCCCCTTACTTAGATTGCATTTATCGTGAATCTCTCGCATAACGCAAAGTCCCAAGTGACTGGAAAAAAGTGACTCCTATGTACACTAATGGCCATTAAGATTGCTATACTACGAAGATGACCTGCTACACGCGCGAAATATAACCGACAGGAAGAAGATGCTGTGATATGCAAATAATTAGCTTTCCAGAGCATTCACACAACATTGGCGACACCTACAACGTGCTGGCATGAGGAAAGTTTTCAACCGATTTCTCATACACAAACAGCAGTTGACCGGCGTTGTCTGGTGAAACGTTGTTGTCATGCATCGTGTAAGGAGGAGAAATGCGTGCCATCACGTTTCCGACTTTGATAAATGTCGGATTCTAGCCTATCGCGATTGCGGTTTATCGGAGCGCGACACTGCTGCTTGGTCGAGATCCAATGACTGTTAGCAGAATATGGAATCGGTGGGTTCAGGAGCGTAATACGGAATGCCGTGCAGGATCCCAGCGACCTCGTATCACTAGCAGTCTAGGTGACAGACATCTTATCCGCATGGCTGTAACGGACCGTGCAGCCACGTCTCGATCCCTGAGTCAACAGGTGGGGACGTTTCCAAGACAACAACCATCTGCACGAACAGTTTGACGACGTTTGCAGCAGCATGGACTATGAGCTCTGTTACTCTTGACGCTGCATCACAGACAAGAGCGCCTGCGATGGTGTACTCAACGACGAACCTGGCTGCACGAATGGCAAAACGTCATTTTTTCGGATGAATGCAGGTTCTGTTTACAGCATCACGAAAGCGTGTATTCGTCATCGCCATACTGCTGTATCACCCCGCGTGATGGTATGGGGAGCAATTGGTTACAGGTCTCGGTCACCTCTTGTCCGCATTGGCGGCACTTTGAACAGTGGACGTTACATTGCAGATGTGCTACGACGGAAAAAATCGCAACACCACAAGCAGTTGTGAGAGATAAACGAAAGTTGGTAGGCGTGTTTCTACAATTGAAAAATAGTGTCGATTTAAATTTCGCGCCAGTCGCATAAGAATGGTGTTAGTAGGGGGGGGGGGGGGGGGCACTGTGAGGGTGCAGATCAGGTCTGCTGTAAATACACGCCGTGGCGGTTGTGAGCGTTAGTTACCTTCTAGATTGGACGTGGTGGTTTGATCTTAGCCAAGAATGCCTTTGAGGAGACAGAGACGCCATTACGATCATCTTAACGAGTTTGAACGAGGTCGTGTAATAGGGACACGAGAAGCTGGATGTTCCTCCAGCGATTTCGCAGGAGACTTGGCAAAAATGTAGCACTGTATACTGGCAGCGGTGACCGCGAGAATGTACGGTTGCAAAAAGCTCGGGCTCCGACCGGTCACGTGGCGCTACCAAGAGGGAAGGCAGTCGTGTCTGGCGTACGTCTCTGGCACATCACATTTCTTCTGCAGTAGCAATTCGAACAGCAGTCGACGACATAACGAAATAATAATCGATTACTTCAGGGACAGCCCCGAGCCAAGGCGCCCAGTAGCATGCATTTCACTGACCCCCAAACCACCGGCATTTGCGACACAAAACTGACATCGCACACCATTACAACACAATGCATGCCCGTTTCAATGTTTGCATTCAACATTCTGATCGTTACATCTGTTATTAACTTACCAGCATGTCACTTTTGCAACGGCTTATTTCGCGCTTACGTTGCCCTGTGATGCTGCAATGTTAATTACTTAAATATCCTACATAGACAGACGTATTCCCGAAATTTCATTACTCTACATGATTTTTTGTTCGTTTGTTGCTGTGATATTTTTTATCGCCAGTTCATTTGTCCAGTCGCGGAAGCCGTCAGGCTCTGATGCCACCCTGCAACATACCTCTGCCAGGCAGGCTGCATAGAGCATAGCCCCTGTAAATCAGTAACTGCACAGTCCAGCGAGCTAAGAAAGTTGCAGCTCGGTCCGCAGAGGTCCTTCGTGTACACGAGACACTAGAACAGGTGGTGCACGCATCCGCGACAGGGTCACTGCTGCATTCACCGTGACACGTGCGGCCACTGGAGTGTGAGTGTGCCTCCCGGGCAGCCCCGTCGTAGCCGACAATTGGTGCCCACCGCTACGAACCCAGCATCGCCTCCGACTGCACGCCGCCTTCGCTTCCTGTCCACAGTGTTAACTATACAGACGGCGCTTCTACGAAATCGGCAAAAAATCTCGTACACCATTTAAAGAGTATTATGTCTTTGCAGAAAACTACACTGTCAAAAATTCCCTTTAACTAACAGCTAAAATTAAAAACTTTTCCATTTCTGATGATGGTAATTCCGTATCCTTTAACGTAGTTAATTTACTTGCTAACATTCACATTTATGAGACTATTAAAATTACTGATGAGAATCTTCTCCAACACAAAAACCTAATGTACAAGAAATTAAAGATGTCATTAGGTTATTACTTCTGATACTCTCCTACAACTATTTCCAGTTTAACGCTGAAATTTTTTTTACGACCTTAAGCCTTTGCCGTGCCCATTTGTATAACAAGTACGCTTGCCAACAGTTTTGTTAAACATCACAAAAGGCAGTACTTTAAGAAATTGGTGTGACCTGAGCAATTTTCCAGTCTTTAGGTACGGATCTTTCTGTGAGCGGTTGTATATAATTACTAAACATGGAGCTATTGTATCAGCACACTCAGAGGAACTTGACTGGTATACAATCTGGAACGGAAACCTTGCCTTTAATAAGTGATTTAAGCTGCTTTGCTACACCGACGATATATGCTTCTCATTTTGGCACTTTCTGTTGACTGGGCTTCGGGAATGCTTACTTCGTATTCTTTGCTGAAGGAGTTTCGGAAAACCACGTTTCTTAACTCTACTTTAGTGGCACTGTCATCAGTGACTCCACCGTTACTTTCGCGCAGTGAAGGTACTGATTGCGTCTTGACACTGGTGTACTCTATGCATGAAGAGAATCTCTGGGTTTCTCGCCAGATTTCGAAACAGAGTTTTGTTGCGGAAATTATCAAGAGCATCTCTCACTGTAGTAACCGCTATATTTAGAACTTCTGCAAAACATTGCCAGTCTTGCGGATTTTGGATTCTTTTAGATTTGGCATGCTTTTTCGTTACTTCTGCAACAGCGATTTCACCCGTTTTGTCCATGGGGGATCAGTACCATCACTTATTAATCTATGTGGTATATATATCTCTCAATTGCAATCGATACTATTTCTCTGAAATCATTCCACATCTTTTCTACGCTTACATGATCAGATCGGAAGGAGTGGAGGCTGTTTCCTTAAAAATCGTTAAGAGCATTGTCAGCTTTTTTTAAACAGATGTACTTTAAGTTTCTTTTTGATGGTTGTAGGTGTTACACTATTCAGTGTACAGGCAACTGACTTGTGGTCGCTAATCCCTGTATTCGTCATGATACTACCTATTCATCCAGGAATATTTGCTGCTATGAGGTCAAGTACGCTTTCGTAACCATTTATGCTTCGAGTGGGCTCACGAACTAATTGTTCAAAATAATTTTTTTAGAAAGCATTCAGTACTATTTCAGGTGACGTTTTAAGCCTGCCGCCGGCTTTAAACGTGTAAATTTTCCACCATATCGAGGATACATTGAAATCACCACCGACTATAATTGTGTGAGTGGGGTACCTTTTGAAATGAGACTCACGTTTTCTTTGAACTGTTCAGCAACTATATCCTCTCACTCGGGGGTCGGTAAAACGATCCAGTTTAGTCCGATTGACAAGTACAGCCTCTACCCAAACTATTTCGCAGGAACTATCTACTTCAGTTTCACTACAAGGTAAACTACTTCTGACAGCAATAAATACTCCAGCACCAACTATGTTTAATCTATCCCTTCTGAACGTTGTTAGGTCGTTTGAAAAAATTTCGGCTTAACATATTTCCGGCTTTAGCCAGGTTTCCGTACCTATAACTGTTTGAGCTTCAGTGCTTTCTATTAGGGCCTGGAGCTCTGGTTCTTTCCCAACACAGCTACGATAATTTACAACACCGATCGCTTCTACAACCTCCTTACTGTGTGTTACCTGCCCCCTTTTAGACAGACGCCATTTCTATGTTTTCCTGAGACCCTCTAACCTAAAAATGCACCCCAGCCGCCCCCACTACCCGTGTAGTGGACTCCTGACCTATTAAGCGGAATCCAGAAACCCACTACCCTATGGCACAAGTCAAGGACTCTGAGGCCTACACAGTCACATAACCGCCTGAGCCTATGATTCATACCTTCCACTCGGCTCTGCACCGAAGGACCACAGTCGGTTCTGTCGATGATGCTGCAGATGGTGAGCTCCGCTTTAATCTCGCAAGCAAGACTGGCAGTCTTTACCATTTCCGCTAAACAAAAGGAGAGAGAATCTCCTCCAGTCCAAAGCGACACAAGCCATTGGCACCGACTGGGGCCACCACCTGCAGTTGGGTGCACCCTGTACTCTTCATGGCATCCGGAAGCACTCTTTAGAAATCAGGACTGACTCCCCCACCTTGTGCACACTGCCATCCTTCCACACCTTGGCAGCCATGTTACTAAGGGGGCCCAATTACGCGCCTATTAATGGAGTTCCGAACCACCAGCAAACTCACCTTCTGTGAACACCACGAATTTGCGTTCCAAGAAGGTTCCCCTGGAGGCCCTACGATCGGCCCCTCGCAAAGTCTTTCGCTGCCTGCCATACTTTGGAATGATCTCTCACTCGACCACAGGTGAGGGATCAACCTCAGCGCTGCAGACCAACATAAATGTAGGATAATGACATCACTGCTGCTCAAAAATCTGCAGTCAGAGAAGACAACTCCAAATGCAAGGGGAAAAGACACAAGAATGCTATAAGTAAATATCAGAAACTTATCTATTATAAAGAACATTCCTAGATGTTGAAAGCGACCGAAATTGTTAATTCTACTTACGATGTTTTAAAAGAATTAACTTATATGGTAAAATAAACCAAGTCTGCTTTTCTTCGTGGTTACGTGACGTTACGTATATATCTGTTTTGTATTTTTATTCGTCCATGCCTTTCGTTTAAGCACTCACTCAAGCTAAACAGGTCTCTGCTGCCAAGTCATTATCAATTGTCATCGATGAAGGGTGAAAACAAAGGAAAGAGTATTCCCTTTCTTTTGCCTGATGGCGGATTTAGGGAGTTGGGATGCATGGCAAAAGCGCATTCTTACGCGACTTTTATTTTTACCAAAGTACTTTTATACCGTAACAGCGTTGTGTACGTTGATTATGACTCTATGATCATACTGATATACTAAAAAGGACAACCAAACCAGCATCCACTGCAACGTGGATAGTAGTACGAAAAGATTTGTTTTTACTTTTTAGACATTACTCCTGACTAGAAAATTCGAAGCGCAAGGGACCGTTACAATCGAGTCTGCACAATTCGAAGTTCGAATAATTAATTCTATTTAACTCGACTTTAGATGAAATCAGGAAAAATCGAAATAAAATTTTTATTTTCTTTTTACTAACGTATTTCCAGTTTTCTTACATGTTATTTGCTTTAGTATTTGAAATGGAAGGTACACACAAATGTTCGAAAATACGTACATTCAGCTTCATTCATTTTTCAATACTGAACAAACTGTTACGAATGGATGCATTTTGTGAACTAAATTTCTTATAAACCACCTTATGCCTTTGGATTTAGCGTGTCACTTCTTATTTGTATCTGAGACTTCGGTTCCCAGACTAACCGTTAATGATTTAGCGTTCCGTTAAGCTATAACCTCCGACAAATACCTTTTGTACCCTGCATTGAGTAAGGCAATACTATAAACTTTCGCCTCGCCCGGTCTGCTTGCTCCCGCTTTTTAATACTTATGAGCAACATTATCTTTCCGCTCGATGATCGTTTGCAGCTTGGATGGTGGAATCCCGAAACAATTCGTTACCTGCTACTTCTCGTTGCATTCCACAGCGTCGAAACTCGTTTCTGTTTTACGAATGTCGGAAACTTCCTGGAAAATATCCTAAAGTGAAAAACGTCTACTTTCTCCGTGGTCGAAGTTCCTTGTGTGACAAAATGGCGTCAGATTTGAATCACTATTAATTACGAGACTGACAGTGCGCAAACAAAGGTTAAGTCCACGTGGTTGTCACTTATTGCCTGTATTGGCATATGCGGGTCATTGTTAGGAATCATCTTTATGTAAAATTATTAACTGGTGAAGCTGTTAGCTAGGATTCTCATTTGTGGGTCATTGCGATGAACAGCTTAGGGAGCGCCGCTAGGAGTAACAGAAAATAAAAATATTCGCTGGAATATAAACGAAAATCTATATTGAGTTTAAACCTACGACACATAGGAAGAGTTCGTCTCAGGACTTGTAAATATGCTCTAAATTACAGAAAACGTGAGAAAAGCCCTCCCAGAAGCCTAAATAGGGCAGCGCTGAGAGAAGGTGACAGCTCCCTCAGAGTCGGAAAAAAAGGAAGAAATTGCGCAACGCGATAACGTACTCAAAGGCTATATCGTACCCCAGCCACTGAAAAGTCCAAAATTGTGAGTGTGACCACTGTAATAAAGATATTGTTAACTAAATTTCATATTAATATGAAACACATGTTACGATTTTATCCCGACGTTTTCACGAAAACTCTACGGCTCAGACCTGAACTGCACACACAGAAATTTATTTGCAACGGATTAATAATATGCTGTGGTATTTCGTGCACTGTTAAAACAACTGATGAAAGAGACAGAATAATCTGGTGTAAGCTAGGCGTTGACTTGTAATTATAGAATGTCTGCGGGTCGTTTTCATATGACAGTCGCCTCGATTAGTGAAGAAGTTGCTTCGGTTTTCTCGAGGCATTTGGGAACAGGTTGAAACAAACGATTAACAACCGTCGACTGCATACAGTCGCAAAGGCTGATTTCAAATGTCTTTGGTAACTGTAAAGCTACTTCACCTGGGTAGGGGGGACAGCTACTAGTCGGAGGTAAACACTTCCCCCTCACAGCGTTCTAATGTTGCCGGCTACACTATGCCACTCAGCGTCCAATGCAAACACAGCCGACAACAGGAAGTGTGACAGGACTACCAGACCGAGTTCAGAGCAGGAAACGGCCGGGGTCCCCGGTGGTCTAGTGGTAAGGGGGTCTGGAACGTTCCAGCGCCTCGGCTGGGGCTATTCGCCCCAGCCGGGCCGGGGTTCAATCCCCGGCCGGCGCTGGAATTTTCAGATTTCCGAACACTAGCCTCCACCTCTGCCCTGGCATGTGGCGCATGCCGGGCACCCCCGTGGGGTCCGTGCTTCGGATCCCACGTGGAGCTCACTCCCACACTACAAAATATACCTCATTATGCTGCTGCAATCACTTATTTTAAATTTTAATACGCACACTTTCTTCACCAGACCACATCTGCATATATTTTCCAGGTACTTTCTACATATTATATCTCACTGTCAAAAGAAACAGCATACTATCATGAACATTTGTAGGATTACAACAATGAAATAATATCCTTACTAAAAAAAACTAATACGTTTTATTTTCGTTTTTGTTCTAAATGCTGCTAAGATAACTACAAGAAATTGGAAGCTGTTTTGGTATTTAATAATCAGTAATTAGAAAAATAAATTTGGCTATAATACTGATACATATATTACATATTTACTTAGTGCATACTCAGTGCAGGAACAGGATAAATTGTTTCAATGTCAAAAGAAATGCAAAATATTATATCAAATTTTTTTTAATTATTCAAGAGTCAAAATGAGATTATGATATGACACAGGTCACTAATGAGGTACTCTCTTTCTTTGTATGAAAGAGGATAATTATCCTGGTTTTATGTGAGCTAAATGTTAAATTAAACAGATAACATTTAACATTTAAAAAACGAATTTCTTGACGATTTTACTGACAGGTCTACATGTTTCATATTATATTTCTGACGGTAGTTAGCTGACATCCTCTCAGGCTCAGCTTTATATGAAAGTATCTTGCAGGTCAGAAAATAAATTTTATTACTACCTCTACAGATTCAGTTGGTCTATTGTTGTTGTACTATTGTTGCATTGCGAGAGAGAGACTGCTACTATAGCTGTTTTCTTTTTCTATTAAATTCCGTGCCATATCTCCATTCTAAATGCTAAAAATCGTGGATAAAACTTTTAGCAATACTATTTCCTTTTCACCACATCGCTGCTAGGTGTCGCTACTGGTCCCTCACACAGTCAGTTGTCTGTAGCGCAGGGCTTCGCTACCAGTGGACTCACTCTGCCGGGATTTGCTGCTTCATTCCTGAACGAGTACGCCGGCTGAAATACCCGCTAAATCCTCACACTAAACGAGAAGCGTAATAGCACCAATACCAAATAAGGCAACTTGTGGTCAGTGCGAATATTTTCAAACCACCACTATGATAACTCCTAGCTGAAAATACTGATACAAACTATTTGCAGAGGAATGGAGCACCTTACAGAAGCTGATTTAGAGGAAAATCAATTTGGAGGGTACAGCACCAATATTTATAACATCTTTCGATACAGAAAAAACTTTTGACGATGTTGACCAGAATATACAGTTTGAATTTAAGATGCAACCAGGAATAAAATATAGCGAGCGAAGCATTACTTAGAACTCCACCAGAAACGAGACAGCAGCTGTACGAGTTGAAGGACATGAAAGAAAGGAAATACGTGACAAGTGAGTGAGACAGGATTCTAGTCCATTCCCTGATGTTATTCATTCTTTATACAGGGTGTTTCACAAATCATGCTTCACACTACTCAGGGCTGTTCAGGGGACGTAACTGATGAAGTTTTTCATAGGAATCTACTTCTGAAAACGTCAGCCAGCGACGCTACAGAGCGTCAAAGTTATAGATACCGGTGCCTACAAAAATAGAGGGATCCCACGAAGATGTTACAACCTTTCTAAGATGATGCAGATGGAAAAATGCATAAATTTGAGATTATGCCCTTGTATCGGAAAATTATAACAGAGAACCTTTCTGTTACCTCAGTATGTACCGTTATCGTTGTTGCTAAGATGTAGGACAGGAAACTTTCAGGTGTGGTGGTACGGAACGAGAGAAGAAAACAATGTGCAGTACACATAGGCTGTTACATGGATACATCAGGAACCATGAGCACTTGTTCATCTTCGCTAGCGTTCTTTGTAGGAACTATATCGCTTCTGTCCGATATTTTGAGAATGATACAATTATTTTTTCCTAAAACCTAGCAGCTGAATAGTGCTTGAAACGATATAAATGGTACTTATGATTTATGGTATGGAGACAGAAACGGTAGTTCACTTTAATGATAACAATATACAGCAAAATTCAGTAATGTTTCTGCAAAATGCCATAACACCCAAATCCTGAAACATAATCGGATATTTCGAATGTGGTACGACACCAGCTGTACAGTTTACTGGACAGATACAGAGTTTTCCGAAATTCTAGCACTTTTAGAGGGAACTAAGCGAGAATATTTTTAATTTGAACCCCGTACGGAAACGTATACTTTCCGTGCTACAGCCGTTTGAATACATGTTTGCTAGGTGGGTATGCAACAGGGTAGCCATCGTGGGATGGCGGAAGGGGTGGGGGAAGATGCTTACGTCGGATGTCATTCACCGTCAGCCCTGCCACTCTGACAAGGCTCGTGCGTCACTCAAGTGTCTGTCAGTATTAGAGCAATATTGCGGAGTGCACTTTTGCCGAATACACCGATATGATCCTACTGTATGGCGAAGTTCGTCGCCTTTATCAAGCTCGTTCTCAGCAGCGTCCAACTTCACGGCATACGCTTTTCGCCACAACTGCGCAACGACTTTGAGATAATGGTGCGTTCACCGTCAGCACGGGTGACTGCAGTGCTACAAAGAGACGCAGCGCACCTAAGTTTCAAAAGGCCGTATTGTAAAGAAGAGTGTTTCTAAATCTTATCAAGTTTCCTTTCAATGAGTGGAATTGTGGAACTATCGATGTACTGGGTCACAGCTAATGACTTACTTGTACAAGTGGTCGCGTTACTAACATGTTTTCCGACGGCTGTAGAAAGGAAACGGTGCGTTACAGGAGATGGGTTCCAATTCAGAATACGAGTATTGTGTACTGATTCCCCATCTACACTAGGAGTTTGTAACGGAAATTTCGGAACATCGTGCATGTTTCCGGTATATTGTACAGTTGTTGTTCCACCATAATAGAAATTTCGAATACATTTCATAATTTCTGAGAGCTCATCAGGCGCGACTACCGTGTCCGCAGTATAAAACCCAGGGGGCCTCTTGCGTACGGGGGCTCTGACGCCCACGAGAACAACTGTAGGTAGAGAGCGCAACACAGCTTCTTTGATGGACATTTCACTCTAATGCTGCCAGATGTGTCTATTTTTAGAGGTATCTTGAACCGCCTCGCACCAGCTTTAAGCTCAAAGACGAATGTCCCAAATTCTGGCCACTGCTAACATTCTGAAATACACTATCGGATCAAAAGTATCCAGACACCTGGTAGTGGATTTCAATAAGCGGTATGACCACCTTTTGCCATTACGAGGGGTTAACCTCTGCTGGGAACGCTTTCAGTGTAGACGATATTTTATGCATCACACATGTTGAGAGTTTCATCTGTGTGTACGTACGTGACAATACACTGGCCAACAAGATCTCCACCACTCTCCCCAATTTTGGAGCTATATGGGATTATCCTTGCAACCAGGTCGAGATTTTGACGATGTAACAAATCAATTGAACTGAATATGGTACGACATCCGTCAGGAGGACATCCACCAACTTTATCAATAAAGATCAAGTCGAATAGCTGCTTCCTTAAGGGCCAGAGGTGGCCCAACGCGTTATGACTTTCTCCTGAATGAGTCACCCAATTTAACAGCAATTGTTATCATTTGTTTGCCTTTACACGTACATCACATCTAACGATTTCCTTCACACTGGGATAATTTATTGGTGGTACTGCTTAGGGTGTAAATATGCAGGGTGTATCAAAAAGGATCAACCGATTTTTTTTAAAAAAGTAACTATTATGTTATTCGACATATGTGCGTGAATAGCGTACTGCTGGAAAGAGCAAACCCTACGGCTTTACATGGTTACCGCTTGGCAGCAGCACTGTCCGACCATTTCAGTCCTAGTAAAAATGGTGTCGCGGCGACAGGAAGCGTTTTGTGTTCTGCATTTTGCGCATTGTGGGCAGTAATAAGTGTTCGACGTGACTTTCGTACAAGGTACGATGATGATCCTCCTACAGCACAGAGCATTAGATGATGGCATCAACGATTAAGAGAAAGAGAAGGTTTGCGGAAAGGCGAATCGCCGGGCCGTCCCCGAATGCCTGACACAGACGTCAAACGCATCCGCCACAGTTTCACGAGGGGTCCGCAGAAATCCGTTCGCCGTGCAGCTCGAGAGCTCAGCACGTCCCCGATGTCCGTCTGGCGTCTCTGCGTCGACGTTTATGCATCAAACAATATTAAATTCAGCTAATGCGAGCTGTTCGTGAGGGCGATACATCGTGTGAAGTTCCATAATTTCACTCTTGTCAAGGTGGAGGATGGCCGTTTTCTCCCACAGTTAGTGTTTAGTGACGAGGCAACACTCCATTTACACAGAGAGGTGAACTGTCATAATGTGACAATATGAGGTACGGGACAACCACATGAAGGTGTACAACATAAAATAGACTCTCCTAAATTTAATGTATTTTGTACAGTTTAGAGGGAAAATGTGTATGATTCATATTTCTTTGCCGGAAACACTGTTACAGTAAGCATATATCTCGATATGCCTGAAAACTTTCTCTTCCCACAGTTTGATTCGAACGACTTCATTTTCCAATGCGATGGGGCACCGCGACAGTGGCATCTGGAAGTGTGGGAATTTCTAAATCAAACGATTGCTGAACGATGGATCGTTCACACTGGACTAAATCACTCACCCTTAGACTACTAGACTCCAAGGTCACCGCACCTGACTATATGTGATTATATATGTATGGTTTTGTAAGAGACTCTTTATGTACCTACATTACCAACAGCAATAAATGAACTGAGACATCGCATAACAGCACCTGTGGAAACTGTAACTCCAGACATGCTTGCTGCAGTGTTGGTACAATTTGAACACCGCATTGACATGTTCCGTGCATCTCAACGATGCATATTGAACACCAATGAAAAGGATGAAAATAACTTTTTTAGTTTTCGTACATCAAAGGACAAAATTCATTGTATTCATTGTATATGTTTCTTAGTTCCAGAAATATAGACGGCCCAGGTCGGATGATTGTTTTTGATACACCACGTATAGATAATGCACTTCAAAACCTCCCAATAATTAGGCCACTACCAAGATGGGAGACAACAAGTAGTCACACATGCGTCTTTGCATGTGTTGGATAAAAAGTGGTAGCACAATGCCATAATATGACGGATGTGAGTCATTCGGTACGCACACTTTCTGTTGCTGACAGATGGTGGGCTGAAGTAGTAAAGTCAGCAGCACAAGTCGTGTTTGAGTCAGTTGCAGTGTGTACTCTCTCAGAGATGGAGAGGCTAGCTCGAGTACCTTAATAGTATGTTTGGGAAACACGAAAAACGTGCTTGGGTGCAGACTGGAAGGGCACGTGGTTGGAGCGCGCAACAATCTTTCCTTCCAGTGCTGCATTCTACCAACTTACACGACGCCAAACGACGAGCCCTGTGCAGGAGCACCGCATACGTGGCAGCGGGACATACTGGGACATCCACCGTATTCATCCGGTAGAGTCCCCCCAATTATGGCCTGATCACCCAAATGAACGAAGTATTTCGTGGCACGTCTTACAGCAAATGATAAGACACAATATGGCGGTCCTAGCGAGACATCATCACAGATGGATGCACAGACAGTGTATGAAATCTTTCATGTGGGTGTGGAAAGTGATCGAGACGCGAGACGGAAATGTGATAAAGTGAATTTTAGTCAATGAAGACTGACATGAATTATAGCCAAACTGCCACTATTTTTCATTCACCTCCATGTATATTACCATACCCGTTTATTTTTACTCATAAAAATTTGTCAGTAATCTTGTATGAAATGTTTTCACAATTTTTGTTTGTTTTCTAGATGTATAGCAATTCGGTAAGAAAAATGGAAGAGTTTGATTTTTACTTACAATACTGCTCTGGCTGCACATTTTTCTGGGATCGGAACTGATGCCCTTAGCGTGAATGTACTTTGGCTTGCACCACAGCACATTTACTTGACGCAAAATACGACGAAATACTCTGCCAATACAGTTCGATTACCGTCTCGTAACTGTTGGACCTGGTGGTCTACCGGCACAGCGCGTGCCTGCAAATCGAGAATCTCGGGATCGAATCCAAGATGAACAAATAAATTTTTCTGTCTGCTTTTAATACAGCCTTCACCTCTCAATGATATGAGGAGTCGGTAGAAACAACATGTGGTGCGGATTCCACGTTAAACTGCCGATTCCCTTTCCCCGGTTGGACAACTGGAGTACGTTAATGATAAGCATGTCTTCAAAGTGCCGTCCAATTGAAAGACTTAAACGAGGGCACTGAAATAAGCGAAATTTATTATTATTATTACACTGTCCAGTCGCAGTAATCTGACCACGTGTTAAAATACGCAATAAACACCTTCTGCAGCACGAGACGCACAGGAATAGAGTCAATGATGTAACGACAGTCATAAGAAGCCATTCCTACCCCAGTACTTGTCAAGCTGCGATAGAATTCTATCGATTGAGGATCCGTGGCACAAACTACTCGATCGAGGTGACCTTTCAGATTCTCGATTGGGTTTAAAGGCGGAAAATTTGGTGGTGAGGGCAGTACGGTAAATTCATCCTAGAGCTTTCAGAACCACGCACATACACTGCGAGCTATGTTACACGTGCATCTAGGGGTGTATTTGGTCCCCAAGGATAGGTGCGTACTAGGGTTGATCCATTGTGCCTTTCAGAACAACGAGATCACCCAGGGAGTGCCACGAGAACATTGCCCACACCATAACACTCCCTCAGGGTTGCATGGCGTTTGCTTTCAATCTGTCCGATGGAGCACAAAATGTGATGAATATGGAGAGGCCACCTGTAGCACTCAGTGGACTTTCAGTTGTGGTACCGGCGTGCAAATGTAAGCTTTCAACGCCAATGAAGAGCAGTCAGCGTGGGTGCAGGGACCAGGTGCCCACTGCGGAAGCCCATAAGTTGTTGAGGAAACATTGGTGGCAGCCCTCGGTTCGCCTGGGCTGTCAGCTGCACAAAAGTTGCACGTCTTCTCGCCAGCACACACATCTGCAGCTATCGTTCACCTGTGTCGCCTACTGCCCGTAGTCCAACACACTTGCCTTGGAGCCGGATTAGAATACCGAGATTTTGCTACTCACGGTTTACTTTACATACAGTGGCATGTGAAAAGATTACAGATTTTGCCGTTTCGGAAATGCTTCCACCCTTGGGAAGAAAGCCAACGATTATGCCCTGTTGGACGTCACATAAATCGCCCCTTTTACGCATTATGACAACGACTTCACTGTTTCCAGCCTCCTCCCCCCACCCCCATTCATCACCTACTAATGCTATCTCCTGGAGTCTATGGGTTATTACACGTCGACCTCGAAAATAGGAGTTGGTCATATTAATATGACTGGATCTATTATTATTATTATTGAAACTTCCTGGCAGATTGAAAATGGGTGCCGCACCGAGACTCGAACTCGGGACCCTTGCCTTTCGCTGGCAAGTGCTCTACCAACTGAGCCACCCCAGCACGACTCACGCCCTGTCCTCACAGCTTTACCAGTGCCTCGTCTCCTACCTTGCAAACTTTACAGAAGCTCTCCTGCGAACCTATTATTGTTATTATTTCCTTGTTGTTCAGTTGCCTACAGTAATTTACTTGCTACAGTAACATTTTCTTTGCCTTTGCTGGAGTTGTCTTTCAAGTTTGCAGGGTCCGGCGCTACTGGACTGCGATATTACTGTTATTTCAAAATGAGCCGTTTGTTACTCTTAAAACTAACAAGGAGAGCCCCCAGCGGTGGGATCGACTTTTTGAATCCAAATAAGCCGTAGTGCAACTTAAGATCCCTGCATCCAGGTGGCCCTCGGATTGAAAGTAACTGACGGAAAAGATTTCAAAATTTTGCCTGATGCTAAATAGCGTGAAGAAAGTCGTATTCCACAGTCTGGTTACGTGTCATAATGGTTACGATAGAAGCTTAACCATGCCTCGTCAGGTGCAGTAAATTTTTTTAAAAATCTTTATCGAAATGACTTTGATGTTTATTTGTACTCTATTTATTGGTTTAAATGTAATTTATTTCGTTCTATTCTTTTGTCACATCGTTTTAGTCACCGTATGAACTTTTCCATTTGTTTAATTTTTCTTCCAATCGGAATTTTTGTGAATGTGTAATTTATTATACCTATCTGTTTGACTATTGAATTACTTCAAAACTCCGATAAATGAATTAAAAAACAAAAGACGAAATAATCTATTTATATTGACTGTGCATTAATGTGAAAAACGTTTTTCTTTGGGAGACGTGCCTTTTTTTGCATGGTAATCGATATACAAATATTTAAAACATAACACAAAATCTTTGTGCACTATGGAAATTATAGTGTAGATGAGGACATAAATGAGAGAATGTTTTCTAAGTAAAATAAAATTCAAGCAAAGTGAGAAATCGATATAATGTACACAATAACGTAGACGAAAATACAGGGTAATAAAAACAGGAGACATTAAATCGGAATTGATACATGAAGATAATTAAAAGTTCACAAACAAATATTTCCAGTGGAGAAGGGATGATAAGAAGAAAAACTAGACCAAATGAAGAAGTTCATATCACTATTGAATCACGTGACCCAGGAGTGGAACTAAAAAAATAAATATATATATTTACATCAGTTGAAGGAATATGATTATCAATGTCACTTCGATAAAGACCTAAAATAGATTTATTTCTCTGGTGAGATTCGAACCCACAACCTCATGCATGTGAAGCTAGTATCCTTTCAATTATCCTCATAACCAACTTATGTCATTCGGCTTTCTTCATACTATCGAGTCTCACACAAAATTCCGAATTTCTTTTCTCGTCACTTCCTCGCTAACGTCGACTCACCAGGATGAATGGCTGCAGTGTGTGATACTTGGGTGCTTAACCTACATAACCGTATAGATGGTTCCAAAAAGTCGATCCTACCGCTGGAGATATCTCCTTGTAAGGCATGACGAAAGAGGGCCGCCGTTTCATTATATACCCTGATATGGTGGTGGATACACATTTAGTAGTGTAGCAATACTAACACAATCGGTCTGAAACCTGCACGATCTAAGCAACAAGGAACGACTTCATACTTAGTCCAAAGGAAAATCTCCAGAATTACTAGAAAACTTATGGCCAATGCATCGAGTCCCCTGCAGTCATTTAGTCCGCGGCGACTGCTGAGAACCTTCAGAGCAGTCGACTACTTCGATGTTACACGTTCGGTGTCCTACTCTATGGAGCTGAGTCGTGGACTCTATTAGGCATTTGAAATGCGATCGTATCGAAAAATATTAAGGATACCATCGACAGAGGGGTAAAATACAGGGAGCGAAAGGATATTTACAATTTGTACAGAAACCAGATGGCAATTATTAGAGTCGAGGGGCATGAAAGGGAAGCAGTGGTTGGAAAAGGAGTGAGACAGGGTTGTAGCCTCTCCCCGATGTTATTCAATCTGTATATTGAGCAAGCAGTGAAGGAAACAAAAGAAAAATTTGGAGTAGGTATTAAAATTCATGGAGAAGAAGTAAAAACTTTGAGGTTCGCCGATGAAACAGTAATTCTGTCAGAGACGGCAAAGGACTTGGAAGAGCAGTTGAACGGAATGGACAGTGTCTTGAAAAGAGGATATAAGATGAACATCAACAAAAGCAAAACGAGGATAATGGAATGTAGTCAAATTAAATCGGGTGATGCTGAGGGGATTAGATTAGGAAATGAGACACTTAAATTAGTAAAGGAGTTTTGCTATTTAGGAAGTAAAATAACTGATAATGGTCGAAGTAGAGAGGATATAAAATGTAGACTGGCAATGGCAAGGAAAGCGTTTCTGAAGAAGAGAAATTTGTTAATATCGAATATAGATTTATATATCAGGAAGTCGTTTCTCCGAGTATTTGTTTGGAGTGTAACCATGTATGAAAGTGAAACATGGACGATAACTAGTTTGGACAAGAAGAGAATAGAAGCTTTCGAAATGTGATGCTACAGAAGAATACTGAAGATAAGGTGGATAGATCACGTAACTAATGAGGAGGTATTGAATAGGATTGGAGAGAAGAGAAGTTTGTGGCACAACTTGACTAGAAGAAGGGATCGGTTGGTAGGACATGTTTTGAGGCATCAAGGGATCACAAATTTAGCATTGGAGGGCAGCGTGCAGGGTAAAAATCGTAGAGGAAGACCAAGAGATGAATACACTAAGCAGATTCAGAAGGATGTAGGTTGCAGTAGGTACTGGGAGATGAAGCAGCTTTCACAGGATAGAGCAGCATGGAGAGCTGCATCACACCAGTCTCAGGACTGAAGACAACAACAACAACACCATCGACAGATATAGTCAAAAATATAGCGGTACGAAAATGCAGAAATTCTCAACAGCATCCACATAGCAAAACTCGATTGTTTTGGTAGCGCAATTTCGCAACAATAAATAAAACTTGTTGAAATTAATAATTCAATGAAACATTAATGGCCGGCCATTGTGGACGAGCTGTTCTAGGCGCTTCAGTCTCGAACCGCGCGACCGCTACGGTCGCAGGTTCGAATCCAGACTCGGGTGTGTGTGTGTGTGTGTGTGTGTGTGTGTGTGTGTGTGTGTGTGTGTGTGTGTGTGTGTGTGTGTGTGTGTGTGTGTGTGTGTGTTGTCCTTAGGTTAGTTAGAACTACTTAAACCTAAGTTCTAAGGGACTGATGACCTCAGATGTTAAGTCCCATAGTGCTCAGAGCCATTTGAACCATTTCTTTGAAAGATTAATGGCATACGTGACCCACGACGCACAGGATTATCCAGGCTAAATAACTCAGACCAGCATTTTGGGTTCAGCACTGAATCAATGGTCTGAAAAACCATGGACGGACAACAGAACATGCTATCGATCGACAGTGTTACTGGAAGACGAGGCACTTAAGAGAGGAAGAATGACAAGGCAGAGAATGTTTAAAAATTACATAAATGCTCACCATTAAATCTAATAGTCCACTCATATAATCGCGCTAGCTGCCATTAAAATTAATCTGCAATGGGCATAGAGTTAAAATTTCTTGAACCTAGTGCTGTTAAAAGCATTCCTGTTAACACTTATTTTGATCAATGTACGTATTTTTTGAGACATCCATTGTACGAGGACGTACAGAAAAGTAATGTTGACAAGTTTTGAGTGAAAAGTCACAAAGATTTTTAAATAAAACAAACTTCATGAACATTCTGCATCGGTATTCTTCACGCCAATAAATTTAGTTTTCAACACACTCACCCTCGGAACCAGCACAATTTCCCCAACTAGATACTATTTTGTTGACACCGTCACAGTATATTGTTTGACTATGTTAACAGAGCCACAACCTTACCTCTGCTTGCACCGCTTGAAATAATTGAAGTGCTCGAAGGTTTTCTTAGTTTTGCACATAGACGAAAATCGAGACTGTGTGTAGGATGATCGACGGCAGTGAACCAAGGACGTCGGCTTGCTGCAGATGCCGCAGCGATCGTGTGTAGTTTGGCACTGCCGTGCTCAAGGAGAGTGTGCTCCACATGCGGACGAAGTCTTCGAATTCGTGCTTTTAGTGTTGTGAGCTTTTTCTCACCCCCAACATAGCCACGTCACACACCGCTATGTAACGCGGTACGAAGCAGAGGGCTGCAGATATCCATAGTAAAGATGTAGAATGTTACTGACTTCAAATAAAACAGACCGAGTCATTATCTTCTCAGCACGCCGTCGTGTTATAAGCACAAAAATCCAAAAAATTGTTTCAGAGCAAAGTATGCTGTATTTTTAAGTGAAGATCTTTGTAACGTACATCTGTGGTAAACGTTATGCTTGTGATATATGGTGACAAGTCGTATTTATATTTACAATGGAAAGAGATTGACCAGTGGCCAACAGACAACTAAAACGCAAGTTGCTAGATGGATATTAACTGCAATAGCGCCCACGCTGGCACGGTAGGTAGGTGTTTTGGTTTCGCGATACATGTCGCCGTTTAACTGCCGCTCGTGGCGATACATTAAAGAGTGCTCTGTCTTATTGTCAAAGAGCCAGTACCCAGATTCAATCTAAAGAAATAAAGACGCGAATTCTGTGTGCCACATTTTCAGATGTCCCTCAAACGGTTCCAAAACTAGTTAACTCGAATTAAAAAAAATTCAAAAAGTGGGTTGTGTCAGTTTTCCACATTTATGTTCAGTATACATTCACAGGCAGTTGAACAGTGGTTCCCAGCCTTTCTTAGACCGTTGCTCCTGACTGTCATCAGACATTTGCCAGTACCCCCTGTCCTACCCCCCCCCCCCCCCCCTCCCTGAGGTCTGTGGCCTTCCCTCCCCCACACTATCACTAACTTTGGCACATAAATAAACTGTACAGTGAACAACTTTTCTAGGAACACTTTTATTTTCAAAATCATGAGAGGTGGAGGGTATTGTGTGGGGGGGGGGGGGGGGAAGGCGATATTAGACTGAACGACGAAGGAATTCGTGATGCATGTCAAGGGCTAGCCACAATTACTTCTCAGATAAGAAAGCTAACTATCCAAAATAAGGATAAACACATGTTCCAAACGCTTCTCTTGCTCAACCTCTCTACAGTACGGTACTTGCTTGATCTGCACGTTGCAACCTCAATTAAAATCAACCGAGCAAAAATGTGTGCACGTACTGTTCATAAATCACTTGATTGTTACGCTCCTTGCTTCTGAAATATAAGACTTCAGGCTTTTAAATCTTGGTATCCGAACACAACATGTGAAGCTATTATCCTTTCCATTACACCTCACAACCAACTAACGTCACTCAGCTTTCTTAATGCTACGGAGTGTCACACAAAATTCAGAATTTCTTTTCTCGTCAGTTACTCGCAAACGTGGAGCCACCATTTTGAGTGGCTTCAGTGTCTTAACCTACATAACCGTACAGATGGTTTCAGACCAAGTGTTACTTGCAGAGCATTAGGATAACGAGCTATTGGCCTGGCAATTGAGTTTGAGTTTGGCCGAAGCAACTTTAGGCACGAAGGGGATAATGATGTGTCCCTCCGAGAATAATTTCGCGTGGGCTGTAAGCGGCGCACAGCTCAGCGTTTACATAGTTTTCCAATTACATCTCACACAGGGAATATTATTATTAAGCCCAGTTTCAACAGCAGCGAATGGAAGCGAACTCAAGCGTACGAACATTTGCAGACCACTTGCCTGTATTCATTACCTTTCGTCTAAGAGGTCTGTTTAAAAAATTCCGGAACTTTGTCCACAAAAATTTTCTACGCTTACCTTCACATATTTGTATATGATCACCCCCACGACTGATAAACCGTTTCCACTTCTGGGAGCAGACTTGGTTCGCCTTTCGCTGGACCGTGCGTCTATCGTTACAAATCTTCGTCCTCTCAACTTGGTTTTCAACTTTGAAAATAAATGTCTGCAAGGGCCAAGCTGACCTGACAAGCTATTTTATATGTTGATCGTTCAGAACATTTCCCTACACATTGTGAAGATTGAACCTTCATGACAACGTCATAACTGCAGACCCATCACCAGTTATAATTTTCTTAAGGAACATCTCGTTCTCATTTGGGTGATCCTCAGGCTCTTCTCAGATTGGGAGGTGGAGGTCTTTCTGCTCTTGACTCGTGAGCCGTGGCACGAACTTGGCGGCAACACGATACATTGCAAGATGCTGTATTAGGATTTCACGATCCAACTGCAATGTTACATTCTTCTGCAATCTCTCGGACAGTCAGTCTTCGTTCAGCACGCACAGGATCGTTGACGTTCCTGACACAAGCGTTGCTGGCAGAAGTCGGAGGACGAGCGTCGTCTTTAGCTTCCGTCCGGCCGTTCTTAAACCGTGTGAACCATCCGTAACACCGAGTGCGGCTTAAGCACTCATCACCGTAGGCTTCCTGCATCATTTGGCGTGTCTCTGTAGAGGTGTTCTTGAGTTTAGCTCTTATGTTCCTATGGGACCAACTGCTGATGTCATCAGTCCCTAGGCTTGCACCACTTACACACACCCACGCCCGAGGGAGGACTCTAACCTCCGACAGAGGGGAGCCACACGAACCGTGGCAAGGGCCCTAGACTGCGCAGCTACCCCGAGCGGCGGTTTTCTTGAGTTTCACGCAAAATTTATTGCAGGCGCATTGCTCCTCTAACTATACCCTCTCGAAGTTCGCCAACTGTGCGACACAACGTTCTAGTCAATACAGCACTGAACAATAAGCTAACAGACATACAACAGTGAAACTTCCCGCAGTTACACATTAAGCACACGCGCGTGCAGGGATGTCAACTGCATTTCGCCCCAACACGCCATTGGCGCGAAATTACGAACGTTCCCAATTTTTTTTAACACACCTCGTATATTCAAAATTTACGGTATGTTCTAGAAATTTGGCAAGTAAGCTTTCTCGGGATAGCTTATGTGTATCTTCAGGCATCTCCCAATTTCTTCAGCATCTCTGTTACATTCTCCTGTGAGCCAAACAAACCTGTGCTGTCTTTATTATGAACAGTTCAATATCCCCTGCTACTCGTATATGGGACAGGTCCCACACCATGGAGCAATATTAGAGTATGGGTCGCACCAATAGTTCAAAAAAGATCATCTTTGTGCACTGATTATATTTCTATTTAATTCTAACAATAAATTACAGTTCGCCACCACCTTTATCTTTGACCGACACGATGTGATGGTTCCATTTCTTACTTCGTTATCACCAATGTTAAGACTCTCGCTTTTCCCGTTTATGCTTCATCTCATCACTATTGTCTTTGATTTACTCTGACCCCTAATTCTACACTCATTATATTGTATATTTCATTCATCAGATCCTGTAGTAATTCACTTTCACTGACAACGATAATATTATCAGCAAACACTGTCACTGATATCCTTTCAACCCGTATTTCAGTGCGAATCTTGAACCTCTCTCTTATTTTCTTCATTGCTTCTTTGATACAAACATTGAACAGTATAGGCGAATAACTACATCAAAGTCTTATTCTCTTTTTAATCCTTGCACTTCGTTCTTGATCTTCCACTCTTATTTCCTCTTGGGTCTTGTACTAATATATACCCGTCTCTGCCTAGAGCTATTTTCTTCACAACTTCGATCTTGCACCATTTTACATTGTCGAACGCTTATCCAGGTGTAGAAATCGTTTGAGTTTTATTCAGTCCTGCTTCCATTCCGTATCCTTACAATGTGTTACACCGAGGTATTTGTGTGAGCTGACCGACTGAAAATGAGAGTTATTGATGCTGTAGTCATAGGACACTATGATTTTTCGTTTTGTGAACTGCACAATTTTAGGTTTTCGAACATCTAAAGCAAGCTGCAAAAACATCCGGAATTCTGTTTGAGTCTACGTACAAAAATGCATTGTTAGGAAAACAAACTAAACCAAGGAGGGACAAAATATCAGTAACGAACAACGTAGAATCTCTGTGGCTAATCTGGATTAAACTGCTCCATCATCTTTAGCAACAACCAGGGCACAATCCAAGGAGGGATCTACACCCACATGGATATTGTGCAAATCATATCTAAGTGCCAGGCATAGGATTTATCGAATCACCTTCACAATTGTCTATTATTCCAACTTCATGTCTTGAACTGCCCAAGGTGTGGTGAAGACTAAAACGAGTCTGTCACGGAAGACTGTATTGAGTGTGATGTCTGCTCCCAACAGTGGCATGAAGAATGCACAGTTTACGAAAGTCATGGTGCATTTTCTTGTTATTGGTGTTAGTGCGTACTCTTGCCAGATGATGCAGCTACGAGCAGTGTCATATATATGACATTTAAGGTTTGGGTTAAACGTTACTCAGCTGTATCTGATAAATGTTGTTCCTAAATAAATGAGCAATGGTTTGCTACTTGTTTGTTTTAACTTTCTCATCAACTAGAAATGACCGACTAAATACTAAGCGCATACTCCTTCGTGAGTTTCCCCTGCAAAGCAAATTAATGAAGTCGAATAGTCCGTAGGAAGAATTTTTGTAGTTTCATGACTTTAGGATGGCATGACTGTGATGAGCTAAGAGCGGCTGACAAAAAATAATTGTTTTGTTTATAACCTTAATGTTGCAATTGAGAATGGCGTGTCTGGTTGAAGTTTCCACATTAACTGAGCAACGTTCAACGATGCGTTTTCCCTTTCAGAAGGCAGAAAACGGCCGAAATATTTTCTCTAACGTTTTTTCAGTATGGTCGAAGCTGTTCGAAAGACGGAAATTTTTGATAAATACGTAGGACAGTTCAAAAACAATCTAACTTCAGTGACTAATAAAAAAACACCGTGGCCGGCCAATTGAACTGTCTCCTCCTTCGCTTAAAGCCGGCTCTGACGACATTCCTCCTGATGGCCGACGTGTTGCAGTAGAACTGAATAGCAAAATAGCTGCAACAGGTAGTGGCACAGTCCACAACGTCGTCATTGACATGCTCAAGTACAGCGAAACAAGTCCAACGTGGGTCCCGAGAGAATTCACACAACACAAGGAAACAAAGAGTGCTATGAACGTGAAGGTGAACCTTATTCGAACGAGATTTTAACGTGTGATTAAACTTTCGTTCAAAATGGGGAACCCGACTCGAAAAGACAAGGAGTGAAATGGAAGCACACTAGTTCACCTGTCCGAAAGGAATTCAAACTCGAGCATCAGCGAGGAAAGTGATGCTGGCCATCATTTGGATGCCAAAGTAGTTGTATTTTGGTGATTATTTGGAAGATCAGCGTACAGGATGCAGCGCTGACCACTCACACATAGTGATGAGCAAAGTAAAGCCGAAAACGAGAGGAAAGGGTCGCCAATGTCAAAGAAAAGACGTGATACTATTACACAACAACGCTCGCCCAAACATAGCGCAGCTGATCCAAGAAACCACTGGAAGGGAAAAGAAACAGTAATGGGTTGGGAGACTCTGCGTCATTATCGCTACAGTCCAGATTTGACTTTCGTGAATTTTCATTTTCATATTGCTGATATTATGGAGAATGGAAGCTGTCTGCATTGTACTTGACTGGTAAGAAAAACTTCAAAAGTCAACCTCACTTGTAGAGCATTTATTGCTACCTGTTTGACCCGCTCAAGGACGCATCGCTTGGAAAGGATTCGGCGACAGCGAAGAAGTTAAAACAATTTCAGTTTTACTTACTTCATTCGCATTTATCGCCTTTCTCTTGCCCAGCAGTATTTCGCAAAGGACTGGCAAAAGCGCAAGTTGCAGCCGTATATAACGAGATCAATATACATTTGCCTTCTGAATATTACACCTGTAATGGGTCCAACCTAAGGCAGTTTAAAAAATCGCAGGTGACACTCGTGTAAAAGAAGAGTAACAGAAAGGATGTGCAAAATTACAGACATCGATTTTCTGCAGAATCCTAGAACGTATTCTAAATATGATTATAATAAATTTCCTAGACACCGAAAAGCTTACGTCCAGAAATCAGCACGGTTTTAGAAAGCTCGTGTGAAACGCAGCTTGCCCTTTTCGCACATTATATACTGCGAACCACGGATGAAGGGTCCCAAGCACATTGCACTCTCCTATATTTGAGAAAAGCCTTTGGCACGGTGCTCCACTGCACACTGTTAACCAAGGGCCTCGTATGAGCATACGGAGTCGGTTCCCAGATATGAGAGCGGCTTCAAGTCTACAACAGATACCAGTACGTTCTCGACGGCGAGCGTTGATCAGACACAAGGATATCGTCAGGAGTGTCCCAGGAAGTGTAACAGACAGCTGTTATGCTGTATAGACATAAATGAGGTGACAGGCTGAGTGAACAGCAGTCTGCGGCTGTTGATGATGCTGACGTGTAAGGGAGAGTGTCGTCATTGAGTCACTGTAGGGGGGTACGATTAACGGGAAGCGCGGACAACTGAGAAACGCGCAGGAGTCAGTGAGGTACTGAGCCATGCCGACGCCGGTGCCTTAGTTAGCTGCGCTACGTTTTTCGGTTGAGGACCCAGGATACGAAGAGCTTCATCGAGGTGGTCCCACATATTCTCGATTCCGGGAAGCCTGGTGGTCGGCGGAGTACAGCAAACTCATCCTGGTGCTTTTCACACTGCAAGCTGTGTCACAGATTTAGTTGTTCTGCTGGTAGATTCCGAGGGAAAAAAGACTCGATGTAGGTGTGGCAACGGTTCCCACCGATATTTCTGCTCATCCACTGTGCCTTCCAGAACGACTGGAGTGTCACGATAACGTTTGTGAGATCGTAACGATCCTTCCTCCTGTCCTAACCCTGCCGCCGACTGTTGCAGGGTGTTCACTTTCAGGTGAATCGCGCCCTACACGCCATCGTCTGTCTGTCACTTGGAAAGCCCGCAGGTCACCGTTCAGTGGACGTCCAGTCGCAGAACTGGCGTGAAAATTCCAGCCTTCGTCGAGGACGAACAGCAGTCAGCATAGGTGTGTGGACCAGGAGTCTGCTGTGGAGACCCACACATAGCATTTTTCGCTGAGTGGTCTTAGAGGAGACACTGTCGGTAGGCTCTTCGGTTCACGTGCATGGTCAGTTGCTCAGCAGTTGCACGTTATTCACCTGCGGTCTCCTTTAACTCCTGTCCTCTGTGGACCGTGGGGCACCACAACGGCCTCAGCGTCGGCTCTCGACAGCGCCATGCGCGGAGTGCTTTAAATATGGCAACACGCCAACATTTTACGAACTCTGCCGTTTCGAAAATGCATCCACCTGTGGCCCGAAAGGCAATGATCACGTCCTTTTGGATGTCACATAAGTGGCTGAGTTTCCGCGTTACGCATACCCTACTCATTAGCGTCGGACACAGGCGGTGATCACGTTAATGTGACTGGAGCCTGTGGTTAGAAAAAGGAAAGGAAAAGGAAACAGAAAGGGGAAAGGATGGTAAGCGGTGCCAGGAGCACCGGAAATGTGGTAATTATACGAATTGCTTGTACAGGAACTCCGAACGGAATAGGAGCAGCGGCAGTTTAAAAATTGTAAATGGTAGAATCACGGCTCAACAGTAAGTTTCTCGCCCAACCTGACGAAACAGATGTGGAGATTGAGAAACGAATGCATAACTGCTGGGAAACAGTCTGCGGTGAGTAGACAGTGCCTTTTTTCGGAGGGTTTAAAGAGCAATTTCAAGATTTGAGAGATAAGGATTTAGATTACGTCGCAAGTATAACGAATTATGAGAAAGACTGCACTGTGTAAGGGAAGCTTCTGGGATGTCCCATAACCGTGGCAGTAGTTCAGGGATTCGGCAGCACGAAGATATTTTGAAAGTGACTGAAGTTTTTTTGGAGACTGATAATAACCCTGTTCCTGACAAATGAATCCTGGTGATCAGTTACGAAGAAGGGGAGAAAATGTTTGAAAATAAAGCTCTTCTTATGGACGGACGTTTCAGAGGTGTTCGAAACAACTTGTTGATACCTGAAGCACGGAAGACTAGCTTTTTTTACCAGAGGAAAGTCAAAATAATTGTGAAATATTTTTTCTCAACCGAGAAATGTCATAACTTGGTTGTCATTTAAAACTGCATTGCTTTACTTCGAAAGGATTGCAAATTAAACTATGAAAACAGTGTTATCCGAGACATTTATTTTACAGTTGTAATTTTCATTTCAAGCAATGCCTGTGGAAGACATACAAGAACTGCGATTAGTGGAGCAATACAGGGATGAAGAAGTAGTTCGTTTGTCTTGCCGCACGTGTGCTGTAGAGTCCATCTTCCACCGGACTGCCTTGATGAAGCATGGAGAGTAACAGCGTAGCAAGTGCCCAGTGGCGTAGACTATTTAATCAGTCAATAGATGGAAAATGCTAGTACACAACCTGAAATGTGGAATTGGTGAAGACAGACAGTCGACTAAAATTATTTCGAAATAAATTCACTCTTAGGTTGGCTTCAGTTGCGTTAGATAATACTTCGATACCTAACACTACTGTATCAAAGTTATCTGCGTTCAGAGAATTTATTTCAAAGTGATTTCGGTCAGCTATCTACCGTCATCAATTCGATGCACAGGACCATGAATGCTGTCGAAGTTTGGCATAGCAAACGATACTCAATAAGGCAAAGGTATCTTAACCTACAATTTCTGATCAATACGCTAAAGGAGAATGCAATAAAACCAATACCTGAAATTGAAAAAAAAAAAAATCTGTTGGTCAGCTTCTTCAGTGAAAGAGGTAAAAGATACGTATGTGTTGAAAAAGAGTTAAAAGATATTTTAAGAATACATAATGACTCGGTGGATCTAAGAAGTTTAAAATTTATATCATTCCTACGATAAAATGTGGAGAGGCGTTCTTATTACAAAACGGCACGCAGAGCCTCCCCATTGTCGCGGCTTCCTTTCCACGTCGGAGAACCCGCAGCTAAAATGTATGTGGTCAGAAACACCGCGTTGGCTCACAGGTCACCGAGTCCAAGGCTGCAGAATCCCATGACACCCTTCAAGAGGCGGCGAGGCATCTTGTACAGTAGTTATTTGAGAGTGAATTTTTTCCTCGCTCCTCAAGAGACGTCATCAAACGGATCTTCCTGCTTCTGGAGTGTCTACGCGACTATGAGGGAATCCCGAAACGTTACATCTTATTTTAGTTCTGCTCTCCGTCCCACACCTTCAAGGACCCACTTGTTTTCTGTGGCACTCGAACACTTGTACTTCTCCGATGTCATTTTCGCGAGGGATTTATGTACTGTGCTTATGCTTTATTAAGAAAACACGGGAATTTTTTAAGTGTATAGGGGTGAAACGATTATCTTAATAACCGATAAAACAACTCCAGATATCGAGTATTACGTAACGGCTGACACTTCATTACAAAATGTTTACTGGCTGTCTGTTATCCCAGTCGCTTCCGTTTATGAAATGTACCGAACACATGAGCATTCTTCGATAAACAGTTCTGACATGGGTCTTGACAACACGATCGAATTACAGAGGTTCAAATAGTGAGATGCGACTGCGTGCAACTGCATAGGCAGATTTTCAGTCCCTGCATGTAATTGTAACGGAACTAAGGAGATTATAGCGACACGAACGTCAGCCGGGTAAATAAGTCGTACACTAAGTGGACATCCAGCGGACGCAAGTAAACACTTCCTGTTACACCACGCCACTGCTGCCTCGGTGTAAACACGGAGGACAACAGGAAGTGCTCTACGACCACTAGCTGGACTATGGAGCAAGAAACAGCCGGGGTCCCCGGTGGTCTAGTGGTAAGGGGGTCTGGAACGTTCCAGCGCCTCGGCTGGGGCTATTCGCCCCAGCCGGGCCGGGGTTCAATCCCCGGCCGGCGCTGGAATTTTCAGACTTCCGAACACTAGCCTCCACCTCTGCCTTGGCATGTGGCGCATGCCGGGTACCCCCGTGGGGTCCGTGCTTCGGGTCCCACGTGGAGCTCACTCCCACACTACAAACTAAACCTGGTTATGCTGGTGCAAGCATTTTAAATTTTAATTCACACACTTTCTTCACCAGACCACATCTACATATATTTTAAGGTACTTAATATATCTCACTATGGTATCAGTAATATTTGTAGGAAACTATGAAACAAAAACCTTACCAAAAAAATGATTTTTGTTATCCTTCGTGTGCTGAATACTTCTGAGGTAAATACCCAAACATCTGCCATTTTCTTGTAGTTAACAATGAATATTCGAAAAAAGTTTATCATACTGATTCATATATTACATAATGTATTTTACTCATTCTCAGTGATGAAAAAGCAGTAATTATTTCAAAGTCATAAGAAAATGCAAAATATTGTATCACAAGCCAACAAGGTGTTCTTTTTTGTATCATGATTTACTATGCGATTAATAAATTCTGTATAATAAATCGTTTCGTAACAATTGACTATACCTTTTAAAAATACATTGTTTTCACTTATTGCATTTTCAAAAACTAAAACAGGCCTTTTTTTCCCAAATTATTCTAGTGTCAAAATGAGATGTTTGATTTTACACAGGTCACTAATGACATAAACTGTTTTTTTTATAAAAACGATATTTCTCGTGGTTTTATGTGAGCTGAATGCTGAATCAAACAGATAACACTTAAAATTAATAAGAGGAATTTCTTGGTGATTTTACTAACACGCCCATATAGTTCATATAATATTTCGATTAATAGTTACATGACTACCTCTCTGCCTCTACTTTTTGTAAAAGTATCTTGTAGATCAGAGAAAAAATTGTATTACTACCTCTCCGGGTTAAGTGCAGTTCAATGAAAGAGATTGTAAAGGCCGTACCGAAGATGCAGAATATTACGTTCTCTGCAAGGCATTTGCCATCAGTAATGAGTGAAACTGTAAAATAGAAATAGGGGCTGAAAAACGCCTATTACTGTTGTACTATTATATCACTAACGTTGCACTGTATAAACTTACTTACAGTTCTCGTTGCTGTTCAATATTCTTTAACTCACTATACCGTGCGATTATGTTGTTAACATTTAATGTAACAGTAGTCCTGTTTCGAGCCACATATCCATTTTTAATGCTTAAAAGTGTGGACAAAACTATTAGTAATACTAAATTACGAAAAGGGAATGATGAATGTAACATGCTGCGTACATTAATGTCGCTCGAGATGTAGTTTGCATTATATGTTATCAGAACAGAATTATTTGTAATGTGTGAAATACACAAAAATACGGTAACAGACAAACCGAGCAGTGATGCCGTAATCTGTTTTGTAATAATAGTGTAAAGGAAGAAATAAACAGCAACTAGACATTTAAGTCACTCAATTTTCGCGGCCATTTTGCTGTTCATCACTTCGCTGCTAGATGTCGCTACTAGTTCCTCACACACTCAGTTGTCTGTAGTGCAGGGCTTCGCCACCAGAAGGCTCTATCAGCACCGGCGAGGACTCACTCTGTCGACGTTTGCTGCTTCACTCCTCAACATCTATGCTAACTGACGTGACTGCTAAATTTTCAGACTAAACGAAAAAAATAACACCAACACCAAATAAGGCAAATTGTGATAAGTGCGGATACTATCGAACCATCACTTTCATACGTCCTGGCTGAAAATACTGATCCAAAATATTTACACAGGAATTAGAGGAGACGAGCTAGAGGAAAATCGATTTTGAGAGAACACACTAGCCGCTAGAGATCGGTTGAAGAAATTCAACCCATATTTATAACATCTATAGATGTTACAAAATAACTTCTGACAATTTTGAGCAAAATATACAGTTTGAATTTAAGATGATGCAACCAGCGATAAAATACAGTGAGCGGCATGTTATCTAGAGCTCTGCCAGAAATCAGACAGCAATTTTAAGACTTAAAAGACATAAAGGAAAGCTGGCAGTTGATAGTTGAGAAGAGAGAGTGAGAGAATGAAAGTGAGAGAATGAGAGAGACAGAGAGAGAGAGAGAGAGAGAGAGAGAGAGAGAGAGAGAGAGAGAGAGAGAGAGAGAGAGAGAGAGAGAGAGAGAATGGGAGGGGGGGCGGTTCGGTTCTAGCCCATTCACCCATGTTATTCACTTTGCATACAGAATGTTTCACACGTCGTGCTACACACTTATCGCGTCTGTAGAGGGGACCTACCAGATGAAGTTTTACATAGGAATCGATGTCTGGAAACGTCATCCAGCGACGCTACAGGGTATCGAAGTTACAGGCGCTGGAGTCTGTAAAATATGTGTACACAGAAAGATTCAATGAAGATGTTACCAATTTTCTATGATGATGGAGATGGATAAATGTATAAATTTGAGGTTATGTCCCTATAACGGAAAATTGGAAGAGAAGACATTCCTGTTGCGTGTGACAGTATGTACCAGTAGTGTTGCAGCTAAGATGTAGGGCAGGAAACTTTCAGAGGTGGTAGTATGGACCGAATGTCCAGTACACATGGGCTGTAAAATGCATACCTTAAGAGCTGTGAGGACTTGTTCATCTTCGCTAGCATAAAACATATCTCCACTGTTGAACAAGTGCTCATAGCGCCTCAGGTATGCATTTTGTAGCCCATGTTTACCGGACATTTCTTTCTTACTTTGATCCATACTACCACCTATGAAAGTTAGCAACAACAGTACCAGTACTTGTATTCCGCCGTCAGAGGTATGATAACGATATTCCCTTGTAACTTCCGGAACATGATACATGATCAAATTGATAAATAATCACGGCATCACACCCTACTTACATACATTCGCCGGGGCTGGTGCCTGTATTTTGATGCTCTGTAGCCTCGTTAGATGACGTTTGCATGCATGAGTTACTAGGTAAAATTGCAAGCTCTAGAAATGTGAAACACCTTGTATAAAGAAAGCAACATACGAAATGAACAAGATATTTGGGAAATTAATCGAAGATAAGAAAGAAGAAATAGGAACTGTTTCCAAATCGACCTTTCATTTCGCTGCTGCTGATTTGAAATTTCGTGGCATTTATTCGCTCTGAAGAGGACCGTTCAAACGATGGTCGGAATGTAGTTATTTTAGTTGTTTCACTGTTTTATAATGACATGGCCTAGAACCCAAAACGATTTTCTCCAAGTTGTTTGTAGGAATTCTATCGCTTCTCACCGATATTTTCAGTATGGTACTGGTATTTTTTTTTCCTACACCTACCAACTTTAATAGTGCTTGAAATGATGAAAATTGTCTCCATATCAAAAAGTATTAGGTACTGAGACGGTGCTTGGTTTTAATGATAACAATATACAGGAAAATTCAGCCATGTTTCTGCGAAATTGCATTACGCCGAAATTCTGAAATACATCCGTATATTTCGAATGTCGTACAACAGCTGTAGGTAGGAGACGGGGTACTGCAGAAGTAAAGCTGTTTAGACGGGACGTGAGTCGTGTTTGGGTAGCTCAGATGGTAGAGCACTCGCCCACGAAAGGCAAAGGTCCCGAGTTCGAGTCTCGGTCCCGCACACAGTTTTAATCTGCCGGGAAATTTCATATCGGCGCACACTCCACTGCAGAGGGATCTAATTCTGGAAAGAACTGTATAGTTAGTGGAGAGATACAGGATGTTGCAAAATTCCTGTTAAAAACTTCTAGGGAACTGAGTGACGATATTCTGAAGAGGAGCCCATGTATGGAAAGGTATATCCGTGCTACAGCCGTATAAATACACCTTCGCTAATGTGGTATGCAACAGGGTTATAATCACTGGAGGGGGGGGGGGGGGGGTTACTTACGTCTGATCCTATGATGTCATTTGACGGCTGTCTCCTCTCTGACCTGGATCGAGTCTCGTTCATGTGTCTGTGAGTGTTAGAGCAACATTTCTGAGCACACTTTTGCCGAATACACCGACACGAGTATCCTGTGTGGCCAAAGCGCACAGTACTGGAAGAGCTGCTGGTCGCCTTTATCAAGATCGTTGTCCACAACGTCTGACTCCTCCCCACACGCTTTTCGTTGCCATTGCACAACGTCTTCGACTATGGGTGTCTTCACCGTCAGCAGGTGCGTCTGTGGTGCCCCGTGGAGACGCAGCGCACGCGAATTGGAAAATATATTTATATGGATATTGTGTCTGTTCTTCCGGACATGTGCGAAAGGACGCTACGAATGTAGTGTGTGGACATACAAAGGTGAGAATGTGGGTCTCGCGGGAGGCGTGCGCGAGACAGTCCCTGTAGTCTCACTATCCTCTGTGCCGTCTGTGGCTCAGATGGATAGAGCGACTGCCATCTAAGCAGGAGATCCCTGGTTCAAGTTCCGGTCGGGGCACATATTTTCACCTGTCTTCGTTGATATCTATTAACGCCCGTCAGCAGCTGAAGGAAATAATATCATTGTAATTTCAAATTGGAAAATGCCCTCCTGTAAAACCAGTGTCTCTGAAGACCGATTTTTTTGATTCTTTGGTTATTAAAGAGTGAAACTGTAGAACAATAGATGTACTCGGCCACATCTACACTGAAATGCCAAAGAAACTATTATAATAATGCGTATTCAAATACAGAGATATGTAAACAGGCTTAATATGGTGCTGCCGCCGGCAACGCCTATGTAAGACATGTGTCTACCGTAGTTGTTAGATCGGTTACTGCTGCTACAATGGCAGGTTATCAAGATTTAAGTGACTTTGAACGTGGTTTTATACTTGGCGCAAGGCCGATGGGACACAGCATCTACGAGGTAGCGATGAAGTGGGGATTTTCCTGTACGACCATTTCACGAGGGCACCCTGAATATCAGCAATCCAGTAAAACAATAAATCTCCAACATCTCTGCGGCCAGAAAAAAAATCCTGCAAGAATGGAATCTGAAGAGAATCGTTCAGAGTGGCGAAAGTGCAACCCTTCCGAAAATAACTGAAAATTTCAATGCTTGACCATCAACAAGTATCAGCATGCGAACCATTCATGGAAACATTATCTACATGTCCTTTCAGAGCCGAAGGCCCACTCGTGTACCCTTGCTGACTGCACAGCACAAAGCTTTACGCCTCATTTGGGCCCATCGGTACGAACATTGGACTGTTGATGACTCGAAACATAATCCCTGGTTGGACGTGTCTCATTTCAAAATGTATATACAGTATGGACGTGTATGGGTATGAAGACAACATCATGACTCCATGGACCCCGCATGTCAACTGCGGACTGTTCAATATGGTGGAGGCTCTGTGACGTTGTAGAGCGTGCGCATTCGGAGTGATGTGGGATCCCTGATACGTCTAGATACATCCTTTCTGATCACCTGAATCCATTCGTGTCCATTGTGGATTCCGACGGAAGTGGGTAATTCCAGCAGGACAATGGAGCGACCCACACAACCACAGTTGCTACAGAGTGGCTGCAGGAACACTCTTCCGAGCCTAAACACTTTCGCTGGCCACCAAACTCCCCAAACATACTGTACGTTTCTAGTAAATTTTATAGCATTAACTAGCATATCTGGAATGCCTTGCAACGTGTTGATCAGAAGAGATCTCTGCTCCCTCTTTCTGTTACGGATTTATGGGCAGCTCTGCAGGTTTCATGGTGTCAGTTCCCTGCAGCGCGACTTCAGCCATCAGTAGAGTCCATGCCACGGCGTGTTGAGGCACTTCTGCGTGCTCGCGGGGACCTTAAACGATATTTCTTTGGCTCCTCAATGTAACAAATTACTTATCAAAGTGACAGCGTTACCAACATGTTTTCAAGTGGTTCTAGTATACGGTACGTCTCGGGAGACAGGTTACAATTTCAAATAAGAGTATTATGTACTCAGTCCCCTCTACAAGTTGTAGCAGGTAGTGATGGGAATTTCAGAACATCCTGTACGTTTCCAGCAAACTGTATAGCCGTTGTCGTATTACAATTGGTATCTGCGAATACATTCCATAATTCGTGACAGATCGCGAGGCGCGACTGCAGAAATCCGTAGCGTTTACCCAGGGGGCGTCTCGGCTACAGCAGCTCTGACGGCTAGTTTGAAGGCCACTTTCAACTAGTGTTGCCAGAGGTGTCTCTTTTTAGAGATTCTACGACTCGCCCCACGTAAGCTTTAAAAAGGAAGACCAAATGCTCCAACTTCTGGCCTCTGCTAACATTTCGAAATACACTATCCTATCAGTGAGTGTACAGACACCTGTTAGTGGACATTAATATGGAGTGCGTCCACCCTTTGTCTTTATGGCGGCTTGAACTCTGCTCGGGACACAAAGTGAGGTGCCAACCGACAATTTACGCACCACACACGGATATCGTATCTACGTGTTTGTACACGCAAGGCAATAAATTGCTCAGCAAGATCGCCATATCTCTCATCAATTTTCAACATCTGGAGCACAATGGGCAGGTTCGTTAAAGCAGGTCGCGATTTTGAGGATGTAACGAACCAACTGAACTGAATTTGGTACGATATCCGTCAGAATGGTATAAACTAACTTTATCAGTGAATGTCAAGCCTAGTAACTGACCGCGGAAAGGCCAGAGGTGGCCCAACACGTTATCGACTTATCAATTTGTGAAGCTCTTTGTCTTGAATTAATCATCCAGTTTTTCTTCAACTCTAATCATTCATTTGACCCTACACGTACAGTCATGCTCAAAACTATCCTAACGCCCGAATTGAATTTCGCCTGATTCACATGCAACCCACATAACGCAACTGTCTAGCAGGTCCCCTTATCGCTCCTTGGTACAGTCGTTTGACTATTGAAAATGGTTCCAACAAATCACCACAAGAAAACACTGTTCTGTATCGCAATAACTCAAGATGTAAAGTAATACCACGATACTACAAATATCACGGAACACCTTACCACAGATAAGACTGCCCTTAAGGCTTGTAGCTCACATTTATTACAATAAATGACATACCTGACATTTTACCACTCTCATTATTACGTCAGATAGGTAATACACGTAGTATATTCGTCGTATTCATGATTTCCTCTTCAAAGTAACATACCGTACTTATCATTGAACACAAAATGAGATTAAAAATTGAAGTTATTCACGGGCAACCAGTTGAGAATATGTATGAACTTCAAATGACACGACGAACCGTCTCGTTCTGCTTATGGATGCAAACTCAGGTCATGCAGACTAAGCAAAGATTTCGTGCCTGACGGATACTAACTGTCACTCCTGATTAGGCCTACAGAGAGTGATATACCTCGATTTTAGACAGAGCCAGTTTTCAAATTTCAACTTTAAATTACATATCGCAAGTATTTTTGCCGGACGTGAATTCCTACCCAGCACCTATTTTCACTGTTAACGAACGACGAGAGATGTTGAATCTTGGTTCTTAACAAGTAACTTACTTGAATTGCCGTGAGGTAAGGCTTTGTACTGGGCAGGGATTCGAACGTATATCGGCAGGCAGTAACATCTCTTAGCTTTTGGTTTGGCAGCACTCGACAGCCATTTCTAGGCGCAAGTAATAGAAGAATGGCAGCGCGTTTTTGTTATCAAGTAACGTCTTCATCGATTACTTTAGTTTTAATGTAATCTATGAGTAATTGCTGATGTTTGATATTAACATGAAAAGAATTCTGTAGACAGAGAAAGAACCTCTTCTTGGGAAACTACTTGTATAGTGACCAAAAGGCACGAACTTATATTCAAGTACAGTGTTCCAGCAGCGGCATGAAGAAAATGATAGTAATAATGTCGGTAATAATCCAATTATCCGGTAACTTCACACTTCCCAGTGGATCTTCACGAACTAAGAAAATATCTGAATTTGTGAACATTTCAAAATGGCTTCACATCGAGCCTATGATGCCTACAAGGGTCTTTACATCCTGCTGACATGAGAATAGCATAATCTCCGCGTCAGAAGCTTTTTCTACTTAAACATTTAATAGACTCGCGTTTTATCCACCGTGACTACTTTTGTAAGCTCAGCACATCATCCGTTGCAGCTCACTCCTGGGGCTGGGAAATGTGGGCACAGTGGCCTGGTGGAACTATCACAGGAGCAATGCGTGGGTTCAGACATTTACTTTTAAGAAGCACAAACAGATTTACTTTGCGTCTGGTAACCTCAAAAGAAAGACGTTATAATCCAGAATTCGCAATACAAATCACGTTCCATCATTACCAACTGGGCAGAGCCAGGTTACGTTGGGAAATGACATAGCGGAAGTCATCGTAAACAGAAATACAGTCGCCAGTAAACTTACTTACATTAGAAAATTTTATTTTATTTTATGAACCGATAGCCATTTAAAGGATGGGGCTCTTATTTTACTTGTAATTGATTCAACTAGAGACGTTGAAAAATTTGGTGCTGGACTGTGATTCGAATTCGTTTCTCCTCTTTCGAGGATCTGAATCTCTCGGGACATTATAGTTCAACCATTTCGTCCCTTTTCGCAAGACTGCAACCTTCTCTAGGTCTCCTCCAAAGGTAAGGATGTGGGTCCGAATCCTGATCCAATACAAAAATATTCATAGTTTCAGTTCAAGCCCTATAACGTGCACACCGTCCCGCTACTGAAAACCAACGTGCGCTTTTAATGTCTATTCATGTGTTGCCAACAATCGCAATAGGTGTCATTATTTCTTGTCAAACACGCACACACCTTACCGTTGGTGAGTAAGCAACTGATATTTAAGCTATATTTGTGGATGCACGGTAGGCGTGTAGTTAGATTGTCACTTAGGTACAAAAGTTTGTATCCTTAGTTTAGATTCAAACACCTAGCAGCTGGTAAGGAAAACCGATACGTAACATTTGATTTTACTTAATTAACAATACGATTACGTGTTGGGTTCGTATCTCCGTCATATAACTTCACATCATGCACTTAATCTTTAAATGCATGCGCACTTTGTTACTTGAGCATGGAGGTATATCCGACATCTTTCGTGGTTAGTTAACAGGGACGAAATTGTCTTGTTAGGAGTCCAGGTTTATTACAAAAATTGTCGTCTTCTATTTTCAAGTTTAGATTTCATTACTGGTATTGGCAAAAATTTCGGTAATTCATGACTCTTCATGGATAGCCATCAATATGATATGATTAGATTACATTAGATCAATTTTTGTTTCATAGATCATGAATACAATATTTCGTAATGATGTGTAACGTGTAATTTTAATGAAAGATTTCTTTACATACCATGATTCAATTTCTTTACAACAATTTCTTACTCTCTCTCATTCTTTTTGATTCTCTCTCTCTCTCTCTCTCTCTCTCTCTCTCTCTCTCTCTCTCTCTCTCTCTCTCTCTATCATACACACACACATTCTTTTTTTCTTTATTTGTTTGTTTTGCTCGACTATCGGCGAGGCATCAAAACGTCTCTGAATGAGCTTCTTAGATTTTAGTACGCTTACGAAATAAATATAAAAACAACTGTGAGAGTTACTGGTATATGATGCTTAGTTTTCAGTCAGTTTGGAGTATTATTAGTAACCACGCTCCAGTCCCTAAACCTAGTTACAGAAATGCGAATCAGACGCATTACGTATTCCAGGCCGTAGCAACCGCGACTTGGAGACACCAGCTATGGTCACTTCCCAGCCCGCTGTACGATCACATCGGTTCGTCTTCTTTCTGCTGGTACTGTAACTGAGATTTGACAACAAGGCAACGTATGTTTGGCAACTCTGTGATCGACGAGTTCCTTCCTGGTGCGCACGGAATTTATCCTCAAAGTTCACTTGATTTTACCTGTCATTTCCATTGAATAATCTGATTTATTATCACGTTAGGTGTAACAAAAGATTGTAAATTTACGGTTTTCAGCCCAGGAAAGTCGTTGCACGTGGAAATCGCAACTAATCTCGTCCTTTAAATAGCGGTTTACGAGTGCTAGACATTATCGAACTCGTAAGAGTAAGCTAAGACACGTACTTCTACGCCAGCTCTATGGTAATGCGCTGACCTGAGAAATAGCATCTGTTATGGTTCGCACTTCCAGTCTCGCTGACTGTAACGTTTTTATCCCTTCTGTGAAAGAGCTACAAGCAGTCAGATAAAACATCGATAAGGAAATCGAAAAAAAATACTTTCGGCTCATAGTGCAATGGTGAAAACTTACAATGCTGCACAACTGGTAACTCCTCTTCCCGCAGCTGACAAACAAATTTTGGGTTTCTAGGAATACAAAACTTTACTTATGAAATGCGACATTTGCAATGCACGACGTTTTCAACAAAGAGATGGCGCAATACAGTAGATCAAGTGGAAAGAAACACTTCCTTTTCAAATTTGTGCATTCTACACTGTTGGCTGTTCTGTGTAGGTGGCAGGTACGTGATTTTATTTCGGTGATTACAAAATAAAGTCGAATTTATGCACTGGGTAGTCGAGGCAGCTAGTTCATTGTGATTCGGTCAACCAAGTAAATGAATTTATTGAACCTGCTGCAAATTACTACAGGAAGCCTGTGTGTCAATTCTCATCCAGAGAGGTGCAACGGCGCTACGATAGAAAAATGAGCCACATACTTATAATATGCTTGTATATCTATGGACTGGGTTCGATTCCAACTTCTGTCAATGATTTTAGATAAGGAGAGACAGATTCCATTCTCTTCTGGCTACACCAAGTGAAGAAGATATAATGACATTGTGGTCTGAAATTAACATGAAAAATGATATTCCTTTACTACAAAGTAGACGTTAGGATGAATCACAATAGAGACTGGAGCGGCGACACGTAGAAACCTTTCTTATACTTGTTATTTATTTCTAGTGACGAAACAAACGCTATGTAGGCTCACAGGACATTTAGTCCATATTTTATATGAGCTTCTGTATGGCGATAAAATCGGTTCTGATCTGGGAATGCAACTTAGACCGTACTTAACGCTGAATTTGATCCCTTCGTGAGAATACAGCACGTCTGCAATTTGTTTTTTGTTCAGAACTGCAGATTCCTCAACATCTCCACATACTGCGCGTGAATGGGTTCGAATCCTGGCCCGGCACTATAGATTTCATTATGCATTATCAAGCTCTAGCATGAGAACACCTATCTGCTGGTGGATAATTATTTTAATGTTTAATGTATTTTCATTCGTTGTCAACACTAACGATATGTGATGTTTTTGACACCCAGTGAGACACAGAACTATTTGCGAGATCACTGTAAGTTCAAGATGTTAGTCCGAACTGGACAAAAATTCGGAAGCTGACGTATCTTTGTGTGTAGTCAAAAGCGATATGATGTGTGGAGCTGTATTCCCAGTGAGCACTGAACTCTTCGTCATATTATTTCTAGTTCAAACACGCTCACATGTCGCTGCTGGTGCAACAAACCCATATTTAACGTTCGTTTTCTCTAGAATATAACAGCGACAGATGCCGGGTTGGAGTCTTGGGAAGGAAAAAAATGTATGTTTCGTCTCGTCATTTCAGTTAAAACATCTAGCTACTGCCGAGAAAACCCGAAATGTCACAGTTGATTGTGCGTCGATATCTATCCGATTAAGTTCTGAGTTCGAACCCCTGTCCAACACAAAGCCTTACCTCACGGCAATTCAAATAAGTTACTTGTTAAGAACCAAGATTCAACATCTCTCGTCGTTCGTTAACAGGGACAATAGGTGCTGGGTAGGAATTCGCGTCCAGCAAAAATACTTGCGATATGTAATTTAAAGTTGGAATTTGCAAACTGGCTCTGTCTAAAATCGAGGTATATCACTCTCTGAATGCCTAATCAGGAGTGACAGTCAGTATCCATCAGGCACGAAATCATTCCTTAGTCTGCATGACCTGAGTTTGCATCCATATGCAGAACGAGACGGTTCGTCGTGTCATTTGAAGATCATAAATATTCTCAATTAGCTGCTCGTGAATACCTTTAATTTTTAATCTTATTTTGTGTTAAATAATAAGTACGGTATGTTACTTTGAAGAGTAAATCATGAATACGACGAATTTACTACGTGCATTACCTATCTGACGTAATAATGAGAGTGGTAAAATGTCAGGTATGTCATTTATTGTAATAAATGTGAGCTACAAGCCTTAAGGGCAGTCTTATCTGTGATAAGGTGTTCCGTGATATTTGTAGTATCGTGGTATTACTTTACATCTTGAGTTATTGCGATACAGAACAGTTTTTTCTCGTGGTGACTTGTTGGAACCACTTTCAATAGTCAAACGACTGTACCAAGTAGCGATAAGGAGACCTGCTAGACAGTTGCGCTATGTGGGTTGCATGTGAATCAGGCGAATTTCAATTCAGGTCGTTCGGATACTATTGGGCATGAATGAACATCACGTGTATCGATTTCCATCGCGCTGGGGTAAGTCCTCCGGGATACGTTTATTCTCCTTAGTGTGTAAATATATTTGGAGCATGTCATTCAAAAACGTTTGAAACGACATAGACGGGAGCGGGTTGTTGTTAGGAGAGCAGAATGTATTAGACTCGTGGATCATGTGGTGTTATTGGCAGAGAGCGAAAGTATGACTGAAATGTTAAAAGAATTGAACAAGAGACGTGAGTAAATTGGAATGAGAAATAATAAGAAAAACGCAAAATGTCCGGTGATAGGTGCAAGAAAAGCAAGAACAACTATAATGTTAGGCAGGAAGATACACAACAATTTAGTGTTTTTAGATAACTGCGACGTGCTATTATGGACGACATTGGAAGTAATAAGGAGGTGAAAATACGTATAGCAATTGCCAACGAGACGTTTCATAACAGGAGGCTTTTATGTGGGTGCGTTGATAGGGGATAAAATAGGCAGGCACAGTGAGAAATGAGGTGGTGTTGATTGGGAGAACAGAGAGAAATTTTAAAGGTAGCAGGATGAGCAAACACAATTGGCATGGACACTGAATGAGAAGAGATTGTTTATTGATGGTATGAAGGAAATGGTGAATGCAAGAAGAAGAAGAAGAAGAAGAAGAAGACGCAGAACATACCAGGTGGTGGACAGCGTAAGAACAGAAAATAGTTGTGAGAAAACAAGAGGGTAACAAATGATGGGACTGCATGGAGAACTACATGTGAAGACCTGCCCTAGGGCAGAACACTCATGGTGGTGGTGGTGGTGGTGAAGAGGAGACTTATGTAGGACATTTTGCAAAACGCCCATTTTCTTGTAATCCAAATTTAAACAAAACATAGGCAGCTTATAATTTGTAGTCTATAACCGACCGTGAATTGCGTGACAGATGGAACTTGCCAGTATACCAGTTATTAGGACTTATTCCCACTCCACTGACGTATGGAGCGTGCGAACCGTGGCTGCTTAAAAGCCTCTGTGCGTGCTGTGCTTAGTCTCTTCTGGTCTTCACGCTTCCTACAGTTACAATACGTAGGCGGTTTCAGTATATTCCATTCCTACTTTCATCATGTAACGTCAGTTCTAGAAACTTTCTAATTAGGTCTCCTCGAGATACTTTACTCTTCCACGGGATAGTCTGTGTCTACCATGAACTGTCCGTTAGTCAGTAAGTGGAATAACTGGTTTTCCGACACATGTTGCCATGTAACTGTCGCTCTGTCTCCACGCCAGAGAGACGGAAATTCTGTGTGCCACATTTGAAGATGAGTCTGTAAAGGTTACAAAACTAGTTAATGGAATTACAAATAGTTGAAAAAGTGAGTTTTTGCAGTTTTCCGTATTTACATTCAATGCACTAGTCACAGGCTCTAGGCGATCCTTAGGGGACAAGCTTAGTCGGTTGAGAGCGTGATGTGTCCCTCCGAGATTAATTTCACCTGGGCTTTAAGCGACTCACCGGTCAGCATTTACAGAGCTGCCAACTACATCTCACACCGGGAATATGACCAGGATTGGTTTGCATCGCACCCTACGGAAGAGAACGCAAATCGAACGATCATTCGCAGTCATTCCCTCCATTGACTACCATTCGCCTATATTCAACAGTTAAGGATTCCTCCGGAAATATTCCAAGTAGACTTTCTCTGGATATTTTACGTTTCTTTCCAAGCGCCTGCCTGTTCAATTTGATCAGAAACTGTGTGACATTCTCCAACGGGTCAAAAAACCTGTGACCATTCGTGCCGCCCTTCTCTGTATACATTCAGTATCGCCGGGCAGTTGTATCTGATTAGGATCCAAGAATCTCGAGCAATATTCGGGGATGGGTCGCAAGCGTGATTTGTAAGCAATTTCTTTTGTACACTGATTGTATTTTCCTAGAATTCTACCAACGAATTGCAGCCATCCACCGTATTTCCCTAAGACTGCGACTATGTGACGGTTCCATTTCAAATCTCTAGAAATTTTTACACCCAGGTATTCATGTGGGTTGAGCGATAGCGAATTTGACTCGCTGCACTATACTCGTAGGATAAGGTTATATCGTTTTGTGAACCGAACAATTTTACATTTCGGGAACATTTAAACTAAGTTGTCATGCTTTGCACTACACTGAAATCTTATGAAGGCGTGACTTCTTTCAAACAGAACTTTATTACAGGCAACAGCATCATTTGCGAAAACACTGAAGTTCCAAATAGACCGCGTAACCACGGCCCCCTTCTCCCCTCCAAATTGCTGTCTGAAAACTGGAAGTCCCATTTGTAAAACACCTTCAGAAGTTCGTTCACATTCCGTATCAGTTAATGTGTTAAAAACTTGACCTGAAGAAACATAACCCTTTGCAGTTGAAGACGCTCACTTGTAAGAGAAGCTAGTTTTTCGAAAACGTCTCAATATTTATGTACTGAACTAGGTGTTGTACAATTCTATAATTTTCAGGTACATTCGGCGACGTTTGTGGATACTGTCTGACAAATGTGTTGCGAATAAAGTGAGTAGTAAAGAAGTAATGAAGTGAAACATCAAGCCTGATGCTGACACCTTACTGCACGAACAGCGAAAATGTAGAAGTGATAAAAGTCTTTTTCCTTTCATCATTATGTCAGGGATGTCAGAGGGGAAAAAAAGTTTCGCCAAGTTTCGAAATTATGTGTGAAGTTTGTTGGAAGTCGCCACGTGCTGCCTTTCACAAATGCTCGGTGAATATAGTCTCGATAATTTGCGCGCCATGAAATTATGCTGCCTTAGACGAGTACGCAGTTTTTAACTTTTAACGCCCGACTTATTGCGTAAACCTATGCCTTTAAATGAAGGACGGAAGGAGGATTGCATTTAATGTGCTATCGATGTCGAGGTAATTAGAGACGGAGCAGGAGTTGGCACTGCGTCAGGGAAGGGTAAAAGAAGTCCGCCGTTCCCTTTCAAAGGAACCATCCCAGCATTTACTTGGAGCGATTCAGGAAAGTTACGGAAAACGTATCAGGATGGCCGGATGCGGATTTAAACGTCATCCTCCCGAATGCGAGTCTAGTGTACTAGTTGACAGCTCGTCGTGTAGAAGCTAGCGTTGTTGGTGATGGGATTCCGGGTTCGATTCACGGCTGGGTTGCTTTCTCCGCCCGGGAAGTAGGTGTCTGTGGTGTCATCATTTCATCATCATCCGTGAAGGTGGCGAAACTGGACTGTGTAAAGGTTGGGGCTTTGTACAGGCACTGATAACCGTGCAGTTAAGCGCCCCAAAAACCAATCATGAGAAATACCTGATTGTGCTTCTGTTTGTAGATGACATGATTCACGTTCACGAAATGACCTCCAAAGATCTATATACCACCTGAACGAAATATGCAATGAATACAACTTTAAAATTTCTAGGAACAAAACGAAAATAAGTGCACTCCGAGGAAAATACTCAGTCAGTTTAAAACTAGTTTTGGATAATCCTGCTTTAGAACTGGTCTCTTAATCTTTCATTTAGGCTACGCTGTAAGATCTGATTTTTACTCTGATACTTAAAATAAATTACACAAATTCTAAGCTGTTTGTGACACTATTATCTGAATATTGGGCAATAAAGTACAAAAAGATTGTCCCGAAATTCTATAACGTGGTCGCGGTTCCTGTATTATGCTATGAAAGCGAAAACATGGTTAAAAAAAAAAGCAAAAAAAATCACACGGCAGAGATGAGGTTCCTAAGAAATTCGAAGAGCTGCACAACAAGAAATGATTAGGATGAAGATACTAGAGAAAAATTAAGTATTTTCAACAGAAACTAAAAAATTCAAAAATATCGTGAAGACTGGTGAGAATGCTACGTCCCAGACTTCCCCAAAATATTCTGAACTACAAGCGGAATGGAAGACGTGATATTGAAAGGCCTCGGACGTGGGAGCAATTTCGTTTGAGAGACTATCCCGCGCGGCGACTACTGAAGTACTTATACATTATAGAATTCTTAAGTTATACAACCAAAATAAGTAAGTTTTAATGTAGTTTACGTTCACTGATGCAAAAAAAAAAATTCTTGCTTTTTAAAGTGGGCTATGTTCTTTCTAAGGGTTCAAACTGTCTCCATGACAAATTTGAACAATATCTGTTAAGCGGTTTGGACTCTAAAACGAAACAGACTGTGTTACAAAGTTGAAAAGCAACTGAGAGAAAGAAGCAGCGTCGGTTCCTGCAGGAGGCAGCCATCATTTTGTAGGACAATGTTCGGGCACGCTCGGTTCAAGTCGTGACTGATTTGATCGGTATATAGGGATGGGGAGCGCCGCATCACGCACCACACTCATCTACATCTATATTTATACTCCGCAAGCCACCCAACGGTGTGTGGCGGAGGGCACTTTACGTGCCACTGTCATTACCTCCCTTTCCTGTTCCAGTCGCGTATGGTTCGCGGGAGGAAAGACTATCTGAAAGCCTCTCTCTAATTTTACATTCGTGATCTCCTCGGGAGGTATAAGGAAGGGGAAGCAATATATTCGATACCTCATCCAGAAACGCACCCTCTCGAAATCTGGCGAGCAAGCTACACCGCGATGTAGAGCGGCTCTCTTGCAGAGTCTGGCACTTGAGTTTGTCAAACATCTCCGTAACGCTATCACGGTTACCAAATAACCCTGTGACGAAACGAGCCGCTCTTCTTTGAATCTTCTCTATCTCCTCCGCAAACCCGATCTGGTACGGATCCCACACTGATGAGCAATACTCAAGTATAGGTCGAACGAGTGTTTTGTAAGCCACCTCCTTTGTTGATGAACTACAGTTTCTAAGGACTCTCCCAATGGATCTCAACCTGGTACGCGCCTTACCAACAGTTAATTTTATATGATCATTCCATTTCAAATCGATCCGCACGCATACTCCGAGATATTTTACAGAAGTAACTGCTACCAGTGTTTGATCCGCTATCATATAATCATACAATAAAGGATCCTTCTTTCTATGTATTCGCAATACATTACATTTGTATATGTTAAGGGTCAGTTTCCACTCCCTGCACCAAGGGCCTATTCGCTGCAGATCTTCCGGCATTTCGCTACAATTTTCTAATGCTGCAACTTCTGTGTATGCTACAGAATCATCCGCGAAAAACCGCATGGAATTCCGACACTATCTACTACCTCATTTATATATATATTGTGAAAAGTAATGGTCCCATAACACTCCCCTGTGGCACGCCAGATATTATTTTAACGTCTGTAGACGTCTCTCCAGTGATAACAACATGCTGTGTTCTGTTTGTTAAAACTCTTCAATCCAGCCACAGAGCTGGTCTGATATTCCGTGGGCTCTTACTTTATTTATCAGGCGACAGTGCGGAACTGTATCGAACGCCTTCCGGAAGTCGAGAAAAATAGCATCTACCTGGGAGCCTGTATCTAATATTTTCTGGGTCTCATGAACAAATAAAGTGAGTTGGGTCTCACACGATGGATGTTTCCGGAATCCGTGTTGATTCCTACAGAGTAGATTCTGGGTTTCCAAAAACGACATGATACTCGAGCAAAAAACATGTTCTAAAATTCTACAACAGATCGACGTCAGAGATATAGGTCTATAGTTTTGCGCATCTGCTCTACGACCCTTCTTGAAGACTCGGACTACCTGTGCTCTTTTCCAATCATTTGGAGCCTTCCGTTCCCCTAGAGACTGGCGGTACACGGCTGTTAGAAGGGAGGGCAAGTTCTTTCGCGTACTGTGTAGAATCGAATTGGTACCCCGTCAGGTCCAGTGGACTTTCCTCTGTTGAGTGATTCCAGTTGCTTTTCTACTCCTTGGACACTTATTTCGATGTCAGCCATTTTCTCGTTTGTGATAGGATTTAGAGAAGGAACTGCAGTGCGGTCTTCCTCTATGAAACATCTTTGGAAAAAGGTGTTTAGTATTTCAGCTTCACGCCTGTCATCCTCTGTTTCAATGCCATCATCACCCCGGAGTGTCTGGACATGCTGTTTCCAACCACTTACTGATTTAACGTGAGACCAGAACTTTCTAGGATATTCTGTCAAGTCGGTACATAGAATTTTACTTTCGAATTCACTGAACGCTTCACGCATAGCCCTCCTTACGCTAACTTTGACATCGTTTAGCTTCTGTTTGTCTGAGAGGTTTTGGCTGCGTTTATACTTGGAGTGAAGCTGTCTTTGCTTTCGCAGTAGTTTCCTAACTTTGTTGTTGAACCACGGTGGGTTTATCCCGTCCCTCACAGTTTTACTCTACACGTACCTGTCTAAAACGCATTTTACGATTGCCTTGAACTTTTTCCATAAATACGCAACATTGTCAGTGTCAGAACAGAAATTTTCGTTTTGATCTGTTAGGTAGACTGAAATCTGCCTTCTATTACTCTTGCTAAACACGTAAACCTTCCTCCCTCTTTTTATATTCCTATTAACTTCCATATTCAGGGATGTTGCAACAGCCTTATGATCACTGATTCCCTGTTCTGCACATACAGAGTCGAAAATTTCGGGTCTGTTTGTTATCAGTAGGTCCAAGATGTTATCTCCACGAGTCGGTTCTCTGTTTAATTGCTCGAGGTAATTTTCGGATAGCGCACTCAGTATAATGTCACTCGATGCTCTGTCCCTACGACCCATCCTAAACATCTGAGTGTCCCAGTCTATATCTGGTAAATTGAAATCTCTACCTAAGACTATAACTTGCTGAGAAAATTGATGTGAAATGTATTCCAAATTTTCTCTCAGTTGTTCTGCCACTAATGCTGCTGGATCGGGAGGTCGGTAAAAGGAGCCAATTATTAACCTAGCTCGGCTGTTGCGTGTAACCTCCACCCATAATAATTCACAGGAACTATCCACTTCTAATTCACTACAGGATAAACTTCTACTAACAGCGACTAACTCTCCACCACCGGTTGCATGCAATCTGTCCTTTCTACCTGTCTGTACCTTTGTAAAAATTTCGGCAGAATTTCTCTCTGGTTTCAGCCAGCTTTCTGTACCTATAACGATTTCAGCTTCGGTACTTTCTATCAGCGCTTGAAGTTCCGGTACTTTACCAACGCAGCTTCGACAGTTTACCATTACAATACCGATTGCTGCTTGGTCCCCGCATGTCCTGCTTTGCCCCGAACTCGTTGAGGCTGCCGCCCTTTTTGTACTTGCCCAAGGCCATCTAACCTAAAAAACCGCCCAGCTCACGCCACACAACCCCTGCTACCCGTGTAGCCGCTTGTTGCGTGTAGTGGACTCCTGACCTATACAGCGGAACCCGAAACCCCACGACCCTATGGCTTAAGTCGAGGAATCTGCAGCCCACACGGTCACAGAACAATCTCAGCCTCTGATTCAGACCCTTTACTCAGCTCTTTACCAAAGGCCCGCAGTCAGTCCTGTCGACGATGCTGCAGATGGTGAGCGGTGAGCTCTGCTTTCATCCGGCTAGCGAGACTGGCAGTCTTCACCAAATCAGATAGCCAGGAAGGGTTTCCTCCGATCCATAGCGACACACATCATTGGTGTCGACATGAGCGACCACCTGCAAATGGGTGCAACCTGTACCCTTCATGGCATCCGGAAGGACCCTTTCCACATCTGGAATGACTCACCCCGGTATGCACACGGATTGCACATTGGTTTTCTTCCCCTCTCTTGCTGCCATATCCCTAAGGGGCCCCATTACGCGCCTGACGTTGGAGCTCCCAACTACCAGTAAGACCACCCTCTGCGACTGCTCGGATCTTGCAGACTGAGGGGCAACCCCTGGAACAGGACAAGCAGCCACGTCAGGCCGAAGATCAGTATCGGCCTGAGACAGCCCCGGAATTGCGCCCTTCTGAGCTCAGCTTGATTCCTGACGTGAAGGTAGCGTTCTCGCTTTCCGCGTCTGGGTTCCCGGGTTCGATTCACGGCGGGGTCAGGGATTTTGTCTGCCTCGTGATGGCTGGGTGTTTTGTGATGTCCTTAGGTTAGTTAGGTTTAAGTAGTTCTAAGTTCTAGGGGACTGATGACCATAGATGATAAGACCCATAGTGCTCAGAGCCATTTGAACCATTTGTCGAACTTTGGGGTATTCGGTTCGGAGCTGTTATGGAGATACGTCAGACAATAGACCGCTCCATTCGAACTACCTATACAACTGGCGTAGTTAGGGGTATCTTGCTCTTTCAACATCACTGGCGATGACTTATATACATGAGCTGTTCAAAAAATATCCGACCTTTTTTAATTGTTGAAATCAACAATGGTATCAGGGCGCGCATGGGCTCATGTTTTCAGGCATATTTAGCACACATACCTGATTTTCTCCACTACTTCGGAACACTTGCAAGTCGTACACGTTGGATTTAGTATTCTGAGCAAAATGACGTCTTTACATCACATTTGGCTCCAAGCTTGGCGATTCTCAAGTTGAAACCATCGTGTGTTTGTGGACAAAGTAATGGGTACTGCAGGGCTAAAAGAGTGGTACAACCATTTCAAAGGTAGCCGCTAATCAATGAAGACAGAAGCCAGTTAAGGTACGCCCGCAATATCCGCAAATCAGGTCGTTACTGATCCCGCAATATTGCTGGTGAAGCAGAATGGACGAATCACTATCAGAGAAGTTGTAGTCTAATCTAAAAGCCGTAAAGTCAACTAACTAACTAGGTGTTACAATAACTAACGTCCGCCCGTGGTAGCTGAGTGGTCAGCACGACAGACTGTCAATCCTAAAAGACCGGGTTAGATTCCCGGCTGGGTCGGAGATTTTCTCCGCTCAGGGACTGGGTGTTGTGTTGTACTAATCATCATTTCATCCCCATCGACGCGCAAGTCGCCGAAGTGGCGTCAAATCGAAAGACTTGCACCAGGCGAACGATCTACCCGATGGGAGGCCCTCGTCACACGCCATTACTATTATACAATAACGAACAACTTAAATTGGAAAGAACACATAGAAAATGTTGCGGTTAAGGCTAACCGAAGACTGCGTTTTATTGGCACAACACTTAGAAAACGTAACAGACCAACAAAGGACACTGCCTACACTACGCTTGTCCGTCCTCTTTTAGAATACTGCTGGGAAATGTGGGATCCTTAAAAGATCGGACTGACGGAGTAGATCGAAAAAGTCCTAAGAAAGGCAGCACGTCCTCCTATTATCGCGAAATATGAGAGAGTGTGTCACACAAATGATACAGGATTTTGGCTGGACATCATTAAAAGAAAAGCGTTTTTCTTTGCGACGGAATCTTCTCACGAAATTCCAATCACCAACTTTTTCCTCCGAATGCGAAAATATTTTGTTGACACCGACCTACGTAGGGAGAAACGACCACAACGATAAAATAAGGGAAGTCAGAGCTCGTATGGAAAGACACAGGTGATCATTCTTTCCGGGTGCTATGCGAGATTGGAATAATAGAGACTTGTGAAGGTGGTTCGATGAACAACCTGCCAGGCACTTAAATGTGATTTGCAGAGTATCCATGTAGATGCAAGTATAGGTGGTCACATTTTTACTATCCCCTGTATGTGCATATCGCTTCACACGACCTTTGTTACCTCAATGTCGATATCGGCATCATTTTCGAAATATGTGAGCTTTCTTATATTATCTGTAATGTTAATATACAACATGAACAGTAAGGCTCCCAACACGCTTCCCTCTGGCACAAGTGGTTACTTTTACACGTATAGATGAACTCTCCATTTAGGATGAGATGATGTGTCCTCCCTACAAAAATATTTTATTGGCCGTACTTTATACGGTGCAGGCAAATGGTCAACTACAATTGCTGTTTACTGTGAGGTAACCTCTAGCGTATCAGAAGCAGTTTAGGAACATTTTTTCAAATGAGTATACGCAGTCGTATTTCGGCAGGTGCACAGTTTTGCCATTTCAATTTTTGCACGTTTCACAGATACCTTTTCGAAAATTTCGAGCAAAACAAATCAAAATCTTTATTACATCATGAAACAATGAAGAAGCAAATGCGGGTTTGTTCGCAAGCCCGAAGCAACATCTGGTACAAGAATCATGGATTTTAATAAAGTAGCTGTCGATAGGTTTTTTTCGTTGCTTACAGATGTAACTGACAATCACAAACTAATGACTTCTCAAATAACTAATTGTGATGGAACAGGCGTCTCGGTTAATGCTAAAAACTAATCGAACATCGCAGCTTGCAAAGGGAACCGTCCAGTGCGATCGTTAACATCTGCAGAAAGGGGCGAAACTGCAACCAGGCTCATTAGTACGTCAGCAAGCGGAGCTGACATTCCTCCTACGATTATTTTTCCACGAAAGAAGAAGCAGAAAGAATTTGAGTTAGGACAGGCAGCAGGAGGTTGCGCTGAGGTCCACAGCACAGCATGTATGGCCACAGAGTCCTTCTTTGTATGGTTTCCACAATTAGTGGTATTTTCTGAGGCATCAAAGCAGGTCCCAGTTCTCCTTATATCAGATGGCGACTCAGCACATACCACGAACATTGACGTTATGGACTACGCGAGGGAGAGTGGCGTTTCTTTACCACCACATTGCTCTCACAGACTTCAGCCGCTTGATGTTTGTTTTATAAATCCTCGTTAAAGTGATCAGCTTCGAAAATGGCTACGGAACCATGCAGCGAAAGTCGTAACTATCTTTCAAATTTCAACGCTTTTTGGTTCAGCTTTCGTCTAAAGCGCAACAATGAAAACCGCTATTAAAGGTTTCGAAGCTACTGCAATATGGCCCACGGACCCATCCATATTCACGACGCACACTTCCTCCCGGCACACACAACTGACAGCGGACGTGATAGGCCGTCAGATAAAGAGGTTATTATATCTGAACAATTGGAATTGCCTTCACCTAGCACACCAGCTGAAAAAGACGACTCAAACGGGCTGGATAATCAAGGGGACGAGGTTTCAGCGAATTGTTACAATGAACTGCCGCCTAAGAATAACAAAGTTATTGGGGCTAATTGTTCTAATCTTGGGTGCTCTTGGATGACAACTGACAACACAACCTCCTCATTTCATATTTCACCTGAGATTCTGATTTTCTTGTCAAAAGTTAACGAAAGCAAGAAAAGAGCGAGACTGAAAAGGGGGAACAACGTTGTTTTAACTGATTCGCCGTACAAAAAAAGAGTTAAAAGTCATTAATGGGAGAAATAGAAAAAAGAACATTGACAAAGAAGAAAGAGCAAACAGAAAACTTTCTGCGAAAGAGAATAAAATTAAGAACTCAAAAAAGAGAGAAAGATTCTGAAGGTAAATGGAAAAGAGGAGAGAGAATACAATACTAACGAGAGTGATTATGAGGAAAGTTCTGACTGTCAATGTGTATATTGTGGTGGGTTATATTCAAAATCAGTTGGAAGTTGGGTCGCTTGTTCCACCTGCAAAAAACTGACACACGATTCTTGTGCAGGAATAGATAGCGAAGATGATGAGTGTCTCCCCGTGTGTGAATTTTGTAAACAGCCTCAAGAAAAGGATACGATTCATGAAAACTGTAGTTTGACATTAATACTCACTTTAAACTAAAAAAAAAATAACGAGGAAGCCAATATTTTCTACATTTCGGATAATTTTATACGTTTTTGTAATCACTTGTATTTACCACCCCATTGTGACGCGTGCAAATGTTATAAATTTCTGTTTTTGAGTGAGAAAATATTGTTGTTTTATTTTATGGCAATGTTCTTGTATTTTTGTGATTAATACATGATAATGTGTTCATATAAAAATTTGTAACTCTCTTATTTATCAATTTTGTACATTTAATCAAAGTTTTCAACTGTGTACCCCATTATACCTTGGATTCCCCAACGTGTCGGATAAGAAAGATCAAAATACAATCACTACTCGTTTCTTCAACGACAATTTAAGCTGTGTTCTGTGGTTCCTCCCAGAGTTCATCACGATATATTCCGAAAAAAATCATAGTTAACGAACATTATAAATTGCTCTAGAAACGAAGGCAATCGCAGTTAACATTTAATAAGGCCACTGGTATCCTTCGAAATGCAACTAATCAACGTCATGCAGAACTTCGTGGGTCACAGCGGATGGGTGGAATCGAAATATGACATTTACCCACGATCGCTTCTTTTTGTCAATTTGTGCCATTAATTTCTCTGCTCCCTAATCTGATTTCGTATCTCCCCATCAGCTATTCGATCAAAACTTTTTTAGCATTCTTCTACAACACCACATTTCGGAAGTTTCTAGTCGTCTCCTGTTTGGGGAACCAGGCATGTTAACTACTGATTCGCAATATATTTATTCCGAAAGGCAAAAGGAACCCCGAAAACAATGCAAATAATTTTGTTTATTGGTGATTGTACCAGTTTTATTTACACTTAGTGCGAATATGGAAGTATTTTAGTCCAAATCCTTATTTGAAGGTACTAAAATGTCGGTTTAAATGGCAGCTTGCTATGTAAGACATGCCCACTTGTTTCTCTGTGCCATCTCTTCTTTGAGATGATAAGCCTAGGGACATTTTACCCGTAGCTTTGAGCTTTCACCTATTGAATACATTTTTTCTTGTCTCGTAGTCAGTTGTTTGCTACAGTAATAACGTTTCTGAACAAAACAAATACCAAGATCTACCCACAAAGTTTTCGAGAGAAGTTCTAGAAGACTTGCAAGAAATAAAAAAGTAAATATCATGAAACAAATGTTATGTTTTTGTACAGCATGCATACTATTGGAAAGTGAAAGAAACTATGAATTTAAATGAGTGCATGTACGACGGTAAGTGCAATACAACTTTAAATTTTCCGTAACTTTTCTAACTAAATGTACCTTTCCTCTCAAACCATTTATCCCAGAACCATGGAATTCTAACGACCAGTTTTCTTACTCGAGGGCATGAAGAGTCGAGGGATATGAAAGGGAAGCAGTGGTTGGGAAGAGAGTGAGACAGGGTTGTAGCCTATCCCCGATGTTATTCAATCTGTTTGCTGAGCAAGCAGTAAAGGAAACAAAAGAAAACTTCGGAGTAGGAATTAAAAACCATGGAGAAATTGTATTATAATGAACACTATGGTCTTTTTATTTTTGAAATTTGCCTGCAAAACCTCTCTTTCAAAATTTTTCTAAAAATTTCAGTATTAATATATTATTCATGAAAAATTGTCAGCTTGTTGGAAAACAGTGGAATTGCATGTAAGTAATGTTTTGTGTTTTACCGTTAATATAACACAACTTAGAATAAGGATCATATAAATAGATCAGTTAACATGGTGGAGATGGAAGATACGTTCTCCCCGTGAATATTGTGTTTAAAAACAAATGAATATTTTCAAATCAACAGCTCATTTCATGAAGTCATAACTAGAAGTGAATAATCTCCACAAAAATTGGTAAGTTAATTACTTTGGTGCAAGAAAGTCTCCATCATTAAGGAGAACGATGTTTTCAATAACTTGCCGGCAGCCACAAAAAGCTTTACTACTGACAGATTTCAGTTTACGAGGAGCCTAAAGGATTTCTTGCTAACCATCTCTTCCGACACCATTAATGAATTGAATTATTTATTAGAACTAGCGCGCGCACGCGATTGAGTGTGTGTGTGTGTGTGTGTGTGTGTGTGTGTGTGTGTGTTAGAGAGAGAGAGAGAGAGAGAGAGAGAGAGAGAGAGAGAGAGAGAGAGAGAGAGAGAGAGAGAGAGAGAGAGAGGGTCAAATAATACGTGTACAATCAGAAGTGTGACTAAATTTTCATTCCTCGTTCATGATCAGTCCATTTGCGGTCTGTGGATAGTAAATTAGCATATTATTTTCCCATTGAGTATCTCCCCATTATGGATCAATTTCAATGGAAAGTACATATAATCTAACCCTCTTGTCTGCCCCACTTCTGTTGAAGGTTACACATGAGACAAATACCTTGTTGTTGTTGTTGTTGTTGTTGTCTTCAGTCCACAAACTGGTTTGATGTAGCTCTCCATGCTACTGTATCGTGTGGAAGCTTCATCTCCCAGTACCAACTGCAACCTACATCCTTGTGAATCTGCTTAGTGTATTCATCTCCTGGTCTCCCTCCTCGATTTTTACCCTTCACGTTGCCCTCCAATATTAAATTGGTGATTCCTTAATGTCTCAGAACGTGTCCTACCATCCGACCCCATCTTCTAGTCAAGTTGTGCCACAAAGTTCTCTTCTCCAGTATCCTATTCAATACCTCCGCATTAGTTATGTGATCTACCCATCTAATCTTTAGCATTCTTCTGTAGCACCACATTTCGAAAGCTTCTATTCTCTTCTTGTTCAAACTATTTATTGTCCATTATTCACTTCCATACGTGGCTACACTCCATACAAATACTCGGAGAAAAGACTTCCTGATACCTAAAGCTATACTCGATGTTAACAAATTTTTCTTCTTTAGAAACACTTTTCTTACCATTGACAGTCGACATTTTAAATCACTCCTAATGCGTACTCCCAGATAATTTATGGAATTAACTGCTTCCAGTTGCTGACCTGCTATTTCGTAGCTAAATGATAAGGGACCTATCGTTCTATGTATTCGCATCATATTACACTTGTCTACATTGAGATTCAATTGCCATTCCGTGCACCATGCGTAAATTCGCTGCAGATCCTCCTGCATATCAGTACAATTTTCCATTATTGCAACCTCTCGATACACCACAGCATCATCTGCAAAAAGCCTCAGAGACTTTCCGATGTCACTCACCAGGTCATTTATGAATATTGTGAATAGCAACGGCCCTATGACACTCCCGTGCGGCACACCTGAAATCACGTTTACTTCGGAAGACTTCTCTCCATTGAGAATGACATGCTGCGTTCTGTTATCTAGGAACTCCTCGATCCAAGCACACAACTGATCTGATAGTCCGTATGCTCCTACTTTGTTAATTAAACGACTGTGGGGTACTGTGTCAAACGCCTTGCGGAAGTCAAGAAACACGGCATCTACCTGTGAACCCGTGTCTAAGACCCTCTGAGCCTCGTGGACGAATAGCGCGAGCTGGGTTTCACACGGCCGTCTTTTTCGAAACCCATGCTGATTCCTACAGAGTAGATTTCTAGTCTCCAGAAAAGTCATTATACTCGAACATAATACGTGTTCCAAAATTCTACAACTAATCGACGTTAGAGATATAGGTCTATAGTTCTGCACATCTGTTCGACGTCCCTTATTGAAAACGGGGATGACCTGTGCCCTTTTCCAATCCTTTGGAACGCTTCGCTATTCTAGAGACCTACGGTACACCGCTGCAAGAAGGGGGGCAAGTTCCTTCGCGTAAACTTTGTAAAACCGAAATGGTATCCCATCAGGACCAGCGGCCTTTCCTCTTTTGAGCGGTTTTAATTGTTTCTCTATTCCTCTGTCGTCTATTTCGATATCTACCATTTTGTCAACTATGCGACTTCAAGAGAAGGAAGCACAGTGCAGTCTTCCTCTGTGAAACAGCTTTGGAAGAAGACATTTAGTATTTCGGCCTTTAGTCTGTCATCCTCTGTTTCAGTACCATTTTGGCCACAGAGTGTCTGGACATTTTGTTTTGATCCACCTACCGCTTTGACATAGGACCAAAATTTCTTACGATTTTCTGCCAATTCAGTACATAGAACTTTACTTTCGAATTCACTGAAAGCCTCTCGCAAAGCCCTCCTCACACTACATTTCGCTTCGCGTAATTTTTGTTTGTCTGCAAGGCTTTGGCTATGTTTATGTTTGCTGTGAAGTTCCCTTTGCTTCCGCAGCAGTTTTCTAACTCGGTTGTTGTACCACGGTGGCTCTTTTCCATTTCTTACGATCTTGCTTGGCACATACTCATCTAACGCATATTGTACGATGGTTTTGAACTTTGTCCACTGATCCTCAACACTATCTGTACTTGAGACAAAACTTTTGTGTTGAGCCGTCAGGTACTCTGTAATCTGCTTTTTGTCACTTTTGCTAAACAGAAAAATCTTATTACCTTTTTTAATATTTCTATTTACGGCTGAAATCGTCGTTGCAGTAACCGCTTTATGATCGCTGATTCCCTGTTCTGCATTAACTGATTCAAATAGTTCGGGTCTGTTTGTCACCAGAACGTCTAATATATTATCGCCACGAGTCGGTTCTCTGTTTAACTGCTCAAGGTAGTTTTCAGATGAAGCACTTAAAAATATTTCACTAGATTCTTTGTCCCTGCCACCCGTTATGAACGTTTGAGTCTCCCAGTCTATATCCAGCAAATTAAAATCTCCACCCAGAACTATAACTTGGTGGGGAAATCTACTCGAAATATTTTCCAAATTATTCTTCTGGTGCTGAGCCACAACAGCTGCTGAGCCTGGGGGCCTATAGAGACATCCAATTACCATGTCTGAGCCTGCTTTAACCGTGACCTTCACCCAAATCATTTCACAATTAGAATCTCCGTCAATTTCCTTCGATACTATTGCACTTCTTATCGCTATAAACACGCCTCCCCCTTTACTGTCCAGCCTTTCTCTGCGATATACATTCTAATCGGAGTTTAGGATTTCATTACTGTTTACATGTGGTTTCAGCCAACTTTCTGTCCCTAGTACTATATGGGCGTTGTGACCGTTTATTAATGAGAGCAGTTCTGGGACCTTTCTATAGACGCTCCTGCAGTTTACTATTAGCACATTAATATTGTTGCCGCGTCTCAGGAGGCGTCTTGTCGGGCCTAGGGAGGGAATTCTCTAACCTAAAAAGAAAACCACATGTGCACTCCACACGTACTCCGCTACCCTTGTAGCCGCTTCCGGCGTGTAGTGCACGGCTGACCTATTCAGGGGGACCATACATTTCTCCACCCCATTGCGGAGGTCGAGAAATTTGCACCCCAGCTCTCCGAAGAATCGTCTGAGCCTCTGGTTTAAGCCTTCCACTCGGATCCAAACCAGAGGACCGCGATCGGTTCTGGGAACGATACTACAAATAGTTAGCTCTGATTCCACCCCGCGAGCGAGGCTTTCCGCCTTCACCAACTCCGCCAACCGCCTGTACGAACTGAGGATGACCTCTGAACCCAGACGGCAGGAGTCATTGGTGCCGACATCAGCAACAATTTGCAGTCGGGTGCACCCAGTGCTCTCTATCGCCGCCGGTAGGGCCCCCTCCACATCTCGGATGAGACTCCCCGGCAAGCACACAGAGTGAACACTGGCCTTCTTCCCCGACCTTTCCGCTATTTCCCTAAGGGGCTCCATCACCAGCCTAACGTTGGAGCTCCCAATAACTAATAAACCCCTCCCCCCGTGTGCCTGCTCGGACCTTGCTGAAGGAGCAGCCACATGTCCATTCACAGGCAGAGCGGGCGATGCCACACGGCCAGCCTCCACATTGACCCTCCGCCTCGTGCGCCGCGAACGCCGCTGAACCCGCCACTCCCCTTGGGGAGAGGGTGGCCAGCCGCGCCCGGTACCCGCGAAGATGTCTCGACAGCAGGGACAGTGGGTGTAGCATCTAACACCTGGGGTGCACCATGCGACGCACTAGACTCCCCACTGCCGGTACACTCCGAGGCAGCAAAAGCAAAAACACACGGAAGAAGAAGTGACAAGTAAGAAAAATACAGTTAATACTTAAATTAAGGTAGCTCGCTGCACAGCAGACGTGAAGCAGACGGCGGTTAGGGCGACACATGAACTTACAACATAAAAGTAATAACAGATAAAAATACATGTTCATGAACCTGAGAGAAAATCAGTCCATAAGTTTAAGCAAACGCTATCAGCAGTACAATGAGAATCAGCTTAATTTTTCAATTAACTCCTCGACAGAATAGAAGGAGTGACCCATGAGGAAACACTCCAGTTTCGATTTGAAAGCGCGTGGATTACTGCTAAGAGTTTTGAATTCGAGTGGCAGCTTATTGAAAATTGATGCAGCAGTATACTGCACACATTTTTGCACATGAGTTAAGGAAGTCCGATCCAAATGGAGGTTTGATTTCTGCCGAGTATTAACCGAGTGAAAGCTGCTTATTGTTGGAAATAAACTAATATTGGTAACAAGGAACGACAATAAGGAATATACATATTGAGAGGCCAATGTCAAAATACCCAGACTCCCTGAACAGAGGTCGACAAGAGGTTCGTGAACTCACACCACTTTTTGCCCGAACCTCTCGTTTCTGAGCCAAAAATATCCTTCTAGAATGGGAAGAGTTACCCAAAAACATAATACCATACGACATAAGTGAATGGAAATAAGCAAAGTAGACTAATTTACTTGGCGAAGTATCACTCACTTTCGGTACCGTTCGAATAGTGAAAATGGCAGTATTAAGTCTTTGAACAAGATCCTGAACGTGGGCTTTCCACAACACCTTACTATTTATTTGAACACCTAGGAATTTGAACCGTTCAGTTTCACTAATCATATGCCTATGCTGTGATATTAAAACGTCAGGTTTTGTTGAATTGTGTGTTAGAAACTGTAAAAACTGAATCTTACTGTGATTTAACGTTAGTTTATTTTCTACAAGCCATGGACTGAGGTCATGTACTGCACTACTTGAAACGGAGTCAATGTTGCACACAACATCCTTTACTACCAAGCTAGTGTCATCAGCAAACAAAAATATTTTAGAGTTACCCGTAATACTTGAGGGCATATCATTTACATAAATAAGGAACTATAGCGGCCCCAACACTGATCCCTGAGGAACCCCCCTCCCCCTTGACAGTACACCACTCAGATCCCCCATCACACTGTATTACGTTCCCCCATTCCTGTAGATCGTTCCCTAATGCTCTTCCTGAAACACTGTACAACTTCTGATTCTGTCAGTTCTTTCAGGTCCCATCTCCTTAAATTCCCACCTTTTTCCAGTTTCTTCAGTTTTAATCTACAGTTCATAATCAATATATTGTGATCAGAGTTCACATTTGCCCCTGGAAATGTCATACAATTTAAAATATGGTTCCTAAATCTCTGTCTTACCATTATATAATCTATATGAAATATTGCAGTATCTCCAGGTCTCTTCCACGTATACAACCTTCTTTCATGATTTTTGAACCAAGTGTTAGTTATGATTAAGTTATGCTCTGGGCAAAAGCCTACCAGGCGGCTTCCTCTTTAATTTTTTACCCCCATTCCATATTCACCTACTACGTTTCCTTTTCTTCCATTTCCTACTGTCGAATTCCAGTCACCCATTAATATTAAATTTTCATCTCCCATCACTATCTGAATGATTTCTTTTACCTCATCACACATTCCATCAATTTCTTCATCATCTGAGGACTACTTTTACGACTTTGGTAGGCGTGGGATTCGTGGCTATCTTGGCCACAACAATGCGTTCACTATGCTGTTTGTAGTAGCTTACCCGCATTCCTATTTTTATTAATTATTAGACCTACTCATGCATTAGCTTCATATTAGCCTTCCTAATACTTAAATCTATATCAGATGTTAACAATGACGCCGGTGGATGGACTATCACGAAATTACTGACCGTCGAGAATGTCACAAATATAACCGACAAGCTAATGGGCCCTTCACAGAAAAGGTTTTTTGCCAGAAAACGGGGAAAACTGAAACCCAGCAAATGAGTAAAAAAGTGTATATTCACTAACAAAAAAAATAGTGTACGCACACAACTTACACAACAATAGTCTGGGATTACTCTATTACGTAATACAGTTTTTGTGATTGTATCTTGCAGCTTTAGTTATTTTTAATTAAAAGAGGCTTTAAAAGGACAGAAAGAACGTGTTGGACTACGCTAGAGATCGTTCTGTTAGCACAGTCTTTACTTTGTAATCACTTTCGTTGACTTCGGCAACTCTCAACAGAAATCTCCAACCTAACCGAGACAATGTGCTACGATACAGCCGAGATCATGACAAGAGAATGGGCTACATCACACTCGAAGTAAATGTATATAGGTAAGGATCCCCATGACCTGTATACGTCTGTTATAAAAAATCTCCAAGCCACTCTCCTCAAATAGACCGCAATCTTCTCTTGACCTTCAACTGTTACTATTTCAGAATTGAAAACCAGATTCAAAGAAAATTTGGCTACAAGGCACAAAACTAGAAAAATAAAAATAATAAAAGTGAGAACGTGAAACATGTTAGCAATAACCATAAACAGGAGATTTTACAGAAAATAAAATTGAGAAAGGAAATTATTAATATTATCGACCGTTTAGGAACTCTAGGCTACGAAAGGGATGAAAACACATATCGAATAAGTGGTGGAAGAGTTAGTGTGTTTTAAGATTAAATCCAAACAAGAATTAGAGAAAAACATATCGACGCAAGGCCTCTATTACGAAAAATTGCTAAATCTCGAGACAAATTGTGTCCTTCTGTATTTGATGAAATGTTTTGGCCCCTAGTACGGATGAAACAGTATCTGCAATATCAACAGGAACTTCGGACATGTGTTTCATATTTCATCCAAGCCTGCAGTCTATAAATATTTAAACAAAATACTATAACAAAATACCACTACAGGGGAATTACTTACGGAGTAGTTCTTGGTAAAGAAACACAGGACACAATTACGTATGTGGGCTTAATACGAACTACAACTGTGTTTATAAATCGCTATAGTTGCCTTGGACTAACGACGAGCGAATATCAATATAACCTGTACGCTTTTCAAAGCTGTTATCCATGAAAAAGCTAAACCACGTATCGCGAACAAAATACTATTTAACACCGAAACAATGATATTAGCTGACAATGGGCACAGACTTTAGTCAATGGGCACTGTTGAAAATTTGTGCCAGACCAGGATTAGCACCCGAGTCCCCTGGTTACTAGGGAGAGGCAATGATCACTGTGTCCGAATTACACAGTGGTCAACAGAATAGCACGAACTGCCCGAGCATGCCGTTCGTTAGATCCAAATTCTCAATTTCTCCATAGACTGCTAATGCACTGCTCCTTGAACATAATCCTCCTCCCTTTAATTATACAGTACATGGCCAAAAAAACAGACACCGAATATATGCAAACTTGGCCTTACGAACATTGCAGACGTCGTCTATGTAACATACGTCAAACTTCAAAGAATTTACCAATTCGTTGCATGGTTTACTATAGACCACAAATCAAGTAACGTAAAAAAAGCACTGCGTCTATTGAGATCATGATTCAGAGTTAAAAAAAACTAATAAGTTGCCTACATATTACAGTTGCTGCCGAAAGAGGAGAACCATTATTTTCCCACAAAAGGAAATATAGTTAAAATGACGCTTCTATTTCGGTTAGTTTATGCGGTTACTAAAATTTGCCGTGAAAGTTACATAGTGGACTCTACCCTCCCCCCACCAGAAACGTAGTTATCGTGGCTGTTGTGAGACTTTTGTACACAGTTAGAGAAAGTGTGTTAAATGTGGCGCGGACGGAAACACTAGGCTACGCTACAGGGCAATCTGCTCGCACAACGTTTAGTCGGCATTCATAATCGTTGGCGTAAACAACTCTCAATCAAATTACCACCTTCCAACCTAACTTAGATCTCGGGCTACACTACCAATCGGCCTGTCATCACAACCAAATATTCATTGAGTGGGGGTGGGGGGATTTCCTGTATCTCTAGGAAAAACTGTCAGTTTTGTCAGACTCAACAGCAAGATTTACCAATGGTAAACACTTTTTAGACGGCTCGTAATTTTAGAATAGTCCTCTTCGTCTTACTTGGCATAAATTGTTCGCTGGCGTCCCAGCAGCTAGCTCCCTCAGTGTCTGCTTCTGCCATCGCACCACGCCAGTCTGCTGTTGTCCTAGCAGACCGAACGCACCGCACATCCGACACCTTCGGAACCACTCACTGGCCAGTTAGCAACTGAGCGGAACACTGTTTACATCGTGAAAGGAAAACTATGCAAAGATGTACACTTAAATGGCACGACTGAGTAGCACACACACAGTAATATCTGAGGAATGTCCTTCGACACGCGCAGAACGAAAGTCTTCTCGCGAACGTACAGCGTCTCTGAAAAAAAATCTAGTGACTATATTCCGGCGTTACGGCCAGGTTCTCATACAAATGAGCAAAAAAGGGTAAATTTGAAATTTTTTTGAGACAATGAAAATACATTCGAACGATCTGTTTGGGAATTACGAGTGACAATACTATGAGCTTAATTTTAGATTTTCAATAAAAAATGGCGCCCGTAATTATGATTTGATCAAGGGCTTGCGAGACTGGAGTACGCAGAGTGCGTGCAGTGTGGCACCTCAGATGTTACCTGAATTCAAAAATGGGTAACATCAGTTGATACTACATTATTTCTCTGAACTTGAAAATGGATAACATCAGTCGATAATACATAAAATTAATGGGAGCGCATACCTAACCGCAATGAAACAACCTTAAATTTAACGATACAGTGCTAATTCGAACTTTGAGTTCGATTTTGAGGGGTTTGTTTTACTCCTTATGCCTACACAAAAATTAGTTAATATTAACAAATGTCATATTATAGCTATAAGTTCCTAAGAAAAGTGTTTACTTTTAGGGGTCAGAGGTAGAAGTTAAGAGATCGAACCACTTTTAATTTATGCTGCATGCCGTTCTGAGAAAATCGTTACTCGAAAAAAAAAGTGTTCAAAGTTTAGGGAAAACATTTAGTTATATTATTACTTCGATTTGCATGAACTGAGTGTTACACATATATTCTTAATGTCGCTGAAAACGAATCTGAAGTCAGATTTTCAATATTCAAAACAGCTAATCCAATACGGAAGGCAAACGATTATGTTTTGACCAATTTTTACCAAAAATGAATTTTCGTTATTTACGTTTAGTCTGCAATTCAAGGAGTATTTATCAGCCCTTCCTCTACCTCTGATTGTTCCTAGACAGCAACTTCCTGTTCTTCTTGGCAGGAAAAGCCGATCTGTCTAAGCTGGATATGCAGCACTCGGCAGCCTGCACTTGATATTCGTCCGTATTTTCGGTGAGTATGTTTGCATGCATTCTGCAGTATGAATCCTTTTGAGCACGTGCGACACGGGACGAGTTATCATCTACATCTATATGGATACCCTGCAAAACACATTTAAGTGCCTGGCAAAGGGTTCATCGAATCACCTACACAACTGATAATTAATTGAAACCCTCAGCTGCCGACAGGTGTTGTTGATATACTTCGATGGGGACAGCTGAAAAGTGTGCCGCTACTGGGACTCGAACCCAGGATCTCCTGCTTACAAGGCAGACGCTCAATCCATCTGAGCTATCGAGGGCACAAATGAACAGCACGACTGCAGGAATTTATCCCTCGCACGCTTCCCGTGAGACTCACACCCCGAACCGCCCACAATCCGATTACGTAATGTACTTAATAGGTATTTGTCCATCCACTCATTACTGGCTCACACTAAGGTGACGATTCCCGTAAGATTTCCGGTAGCCTGTGCGCATTCGCACAGACGAAGGTCAATGGCTGGGTGACGTTTAACCATAGATATGAAGATAGTAACTGTTCTAGAAAGAACAGGCGCCACTGACGACCGTGCAGCTCTTCTAGAATACATGATAGACCGGACGATGTGGCCGAGCGGTTGTAGGCACTTCAGTCGGGAGCCACGCGACCGCTACGGTCGCAGGTTCAAATCCTGCCTCGAGCATGAATGTGTGTGATGTCCTTAATTTAGTTACGTTTAAGTCGTTGTAAGTTCTAGGAAACTGATGACCTCAGATGTTAAGTCCCAAAGTGCTCAGAGCCATTTGAACCATCAGTCCGTATGTTTGCACACTACTTACAGTAACTTATGCTAAGGACAACACACACACAACCATGCCCGAGGGAGGACTCGAACCTCCAACGGGGGGAGCCGCGCGAACCGTGGCAAGGCGTTGGACACATGGCGGGTACCCCGCGCGGCTCATGGCAGCCGTGACACTGCTTCAAACAATGGACTGTAGAAACTTTTGTAAAGCACGGATTAAAAAAAAAAACCTTTCCGTTCCAGGAGTCTAGACAAGTACACCTTTAAAAAATGCAACTACAAAGAAATTGAATTTTCGAACGGGGCAGGGCTTAAAACTTTGAAGAGTTAAATTTTAATGGCCGTTCTCTTGTATGCAAATAGTTTCACAGTAGAAATTTCTCTAGTTTTATTTATTTATTTATTTTTTGCTGTAGGTAAAGAAGGATAGGATTCTGAGAAGGGGGAAGGGGGGGGGAGGAATCTCGCCTCTCCCACCTTGGAATTCTCAGTACAGAATTTTTATTCATTACGAGATTCTCAGCCACTTGCAGAGTGATTTCGCGTGATTCTGCAAAACTTTTCCTTTAGCCAATCGTAGCAACTATAGGATTCCGTTCCTGCTGCATGACATGTCTCGGAACTTAAACTGACCAACTTATTTGCATAAATAGCTAGCTTATCATCCGCTTCTTTACTTACTTAGACCGTTCATGGTCTGCAAAGCATTTTTTCTTTAATCGTTTTTTTTATGTCTTTTATAAACTGCAACACTTTCTAAACTTTTCTAAACTTAACGCCGTTGAAGCATGGTCTTTTGCTGAATGACCAAAAAGCAATGCTGACAGCTGGGGTCCAAGGTTTTTGTTAATCAAGCCGTTTGTATTCTTGTTTGTATAACGCATATTTCTTTATATCTAATTGAGAAGTGAAATACCGGTTTTCGTAGATGCAGATTTAAAATATTTTAATATAACGCAATAAATATTTCATTAAAATTTTCATCCCCTTATGCTCGAAGTTAAAAACCAGTGAAACACGTAGTTTTTAAAAATTGTAACAGATTAGCCGAATACGAACTGTCAGATATGCTTTCATAATGCTTTCATAATGAACCAATTTCAGAAACGTGGAGCCGGATCTGGGGGTGAATTTCCTTCTCTCCGAGACACCCGGCTTCTTCTTCGACTTAGCCGGCAAACAGGCCGAGGACGCCGGGTGGGGACCGAATATGCAGCAGTTTGTGGATGGCGACGTCGTCACTAGCTGTTGCCTTCGTGCGGGCCTCTTGTGTAAAGGGGGAGCCAACCGTGGCCAAGTGAAGGTCTCTATTCCACAGGAACGAGTTAGCATGGCACTCAGATATTTCCACGAGTCGGCGGACGGGGGTCATTTGGGGTTCTTCAAGACCTTGAACCGAGTTCAGGAATACATGTTTTGGCCCAACCTATATCGCGATGGCAGGCGATTTGTTGGCAACTGTGTCCAGTGTAAGCGTGGTAAGCCCGATGTTGGGCTGCACAGAGAACTACTACAGTCGCTTAGGGAGCAGTGTCCTCTGGACCGCGACTCAAAGATCGAAACAACGATCGACGGAAACTGGTGCCAGAAACGCACCAGCTCACTCTATTTCATCCCCTTAGGGGTTGAACTTCCAAAAACACCGAAACACGTATTTTCTTATTTGTAGCCTTGAAGTCAAATACCAATTTTCGTAGATGTAGCCTTAAAAATACTTTCATAGTTCTTCCATAATTATTTATCTCAAAAGAAAATGTTCATCCACTATTTCACCTCATAGAGGTTAAATTCCCAAAGATACTGGAACACATATTTCTTTATTTCTGACCTAGAAACCAGATACAAATGTTCGTATGCCTAGCTTCAAAATTACCTTAATAGCTACATGATTCAGAAATCCTTTCATGTCCTGCGTCTCCCCCTTAGAGGTGGAATTTTGAAATATGCAGTATAAGCGGTATAAGATCAACACTCTTTCCAAATCTCAAGGTTTATTTTCCTTGGCGGTCTCGACTGTGTGAGTTTCATAGTAATAGTCCTCCACACACACACACACACACACACACACACACACACACACACACCACTACCAATGCCACCACCACCTCCTGGGGAAATTTCTGCAGACGCCCTTGTTCCACTGCAGTCATATTTTGCCGACGACCTACATTTAGCAGCGTGGGAGGGATAGTGTCGTGCAACAGACAGTATACTCAGTAGACAACGAACTGTTCGTTGTGAAATCAGCGACATATTAACCGAGACTGACACAGAAGGTGCTGAAGGTGAAGAACACTAGACTCGTGTCTACCACGGCTTCAAATAGTATCGATTTACTATGAACGGAAGTTCCGAAAAGTGAGCAAGTAATTTTACAGTAAATTCAGTACCGATGGTGAGGATATACAACGAAAAACATTTCTATAAAATTTCAGAAATAATGAAATATTCCACTCAAGTCGCGTGACAGAAAACGCAATGGATATGCTTGCACTTAAGACGGAAGGCCCTACGTGCTTACGCAGGCTTACGACAGATCGCAAAATTCGGCAGTAGGCGTAAGCCAACCTCTTGTGCTGCCATCTGTTATTGATGCCAGGCATCAAGGTCTCAGTAGTACGACCATCCACTGGAGAGTAGTTTGCTTTGTAAGCACTCCGTCTTCAGGCCACGAGTGACCTACTGGGACAGCACCATCCGACCGCCGTGTCATCATCCGTGGAGGATGCGAACAGGAGGGGCGGGGGTCAGCACACTGCTCTCCCGGTCGTTATGTTGGTATTTTTTGACCGGAGCCGCTACTATTGGGCCGAGTAGCTCCTCGATTGGCATCATGAGGCTGAGTGCACCCCGAGAAATGGCTAGAGCGCATGGCGGCCTGGATGATCACCCATCCAAGTGCCTTCAACGCCCGACAACGCACTTAACTTCGGTGATCCCACGTGAACCGATGCAACCTCCGCGGCAAGGCCGTTGCCGCAGATATTTTACAGTAGTTGCTTACGTTTCATAATTATCTAGTTTACGGGGAAAATGTAAAAAAGGCGATTGTCACCGAAGCTACAACTAATCTGAATTTCTGGTTAGTTATCAAGTGGTCTTGTGTGCGAGCCTGAATTCTTCATCCTTTGCGGTGGGAATGATTCAAACCCGTCATGTTCTTCTTATGAAGTGTTCTATTTATTTTGCACACAATGATCGTTTGTAGTTGTCTTGAGTTACTAGGTTGATAAATTTTTGTTTGGCGCACGTATCATAACTGAGATTTGCGCTTAATGGCTGAAGGTGAATTAGCGTAATGAGTAGTAGCGAATGTTACAGTAACATGTTTGTAAATTATTTCAGGTAAATTACGTTAGTCGTGTAATATTATCCGTATACCAGTACAGTATATGGGCCAATTACGTTAGTCATGGAATACTATCCGTATAAGACTATGTCACCTTGGTGTCCCGGAATTTGCTTCAATTTTGGAATCCACGAAAGAACTGGAAATTTTCCTTTACACAGCTTTCCATATAATTTCTATTACAGTGATTCAGTCTTGCCTGTCACTCGACTTTTCTGACTGTGAAATAAATTCTATCGCTCAGGTGCTTATTACCTCTTCGTGTTTCCATTTGCCGATATTGCGCATAAACACATATCTCAAAGTTGCTATGGACATTGATGGAGCGACACACTTTTCTATGGCGACACTGCAGTTTATAGATAGAAAAACCGATCAGTTAAAACGACATGGGTATTTTAGTTCTGAATAACCGATGTCTTTCAGTATTTGTTTGCTCTCGGTTATAACAAGTATCTTTTCATTTTTTCCTGATAACCACGTAAAAACAGATATATCAATTAGCCACAGATGTCGTAGTAAAATTTTTAGTTTTCAAATAAACCTTTTTAAAAAAAGACGAGTAATTTTTATTCGTAAGATTTCCATAGCACTGAAATACGGCGTTATCACAGAAAAAAATGGGAAAAGTTATGTATGCCACTTTAATAACACTGCTGATAGAAACGAGCAACAAATGGATTGGTCCAACATTGCCGAGACAATACTGTGCCTGTTATACAAGCAGAGCGCGAGACTGGACACAGTTTCTCGCTGTTGTCGAACGTCAGTTGTAACATAGAATGGCACCATCTGGAAGTCTGGAAGTATTTTACGATATGCGGTACGAGTGAAGAACAAAGTTAGATTTGGTCGACTTGCGACATCATACAAGGAAAAAAGTTAAAATTTAACAAATCATTCATAGTTCTGGATAAAAGTAGAAAGTGCCTGATCTGCTGCTGTGTCTACGTAGTATGCCGTTATCTGCTTTTAGCCCTTAAAAACAGAGAAATTAAAACGAAAAAGAGAGTTCTCCTGCCGCAGTTTTCACTCTTTATCGCTGGACTATACGTAATGCCTGCATAGTGCTGTGATAACCGATTACAATATAATTTTTGAGCAGAGCTTCTAAAAACTATAATCAGTAGGATAATATTGCCAGTTTTCTGTAGTATAGAAGCACTCGCCAGCAGCGAAGATCGGACAAAGTTTTATTTGACTATTTAATTTAAAGAAATTAGAATTATATTAATACCGTCAGTTGCTCGCGGGCGTTGATAAATATCAACGTGGACAAGTAAAAATGTGTGCCGCGACCGGGACTCGAACCCGGGATCTCTTGCTAAAATGACAGACGCTCTATCCATCTGAGACACAGAGGACACAGTGTATGGTTCGACTGCAGGGACTATCTCGCGCACGCCTCCTGCGAGACTCACATTCTCACCTTGAATGTCCATACACTACAGTCGTAGAGTCCCACTCCAACACACTCATTCCTCGTGGAAGACATGTCCATATCAATATAAGTATATGGTTCTGGCAATACCAGCCATGACCTTCTTCTGTGAAGATGCACTCGTATTCCCCGAACTGGACTTGGTAAGAATGTGTTCCACGAGTAATGAGTGTGTCGGTGTGGGACACTACGAATGTAGTGTGTGGACATGCAAGGTGAGAATGTGAGTCTCGCGGGAGGCGTGCGCGAGATAGTACCTGCAGTCACACTATCGTCTGTGCCCTCGGTGGCTCAGATGGGCAGAGCACCTGCCATGTAAGCAGGAGATCCCGGGTTCGAGTCCCAGACGTGCACACATTGTCACCTGTCGCCGTTGATATATATCGACACACGTGAGCAGTTGACGGTATTAATATAATTCTAATTTCGTTCTGAACGGCTGCAGGTCATCATAAGGGTATTTAATTTGACATTTTGATTCCATTTATCAAGAAACTGAGAAAGTAAAAATTGTTTAATCTTTGTTTGATTTCTACGTTTACTAGAGAAAATAATGTAAATAAAAGACTGAAAATCGGTTATTACAAGAACTGGTATTGTGACGGGCTTTAACAATTAGCTTAAAGAAGGGTTGGGAAACTGATAAGAGCCGAAAACCAGTTATTTCAGCGATAACCAACATTCCCACTGGTGTTCTGAGTGGTAAGATTGACGCACAAGGACAACAAGAACAGTTTCTCAGAAAGGTTACTGGAGCTCTGATGTTCTCAAAATGAACGGGCCAGCCATTGGCGTCTGCGAGGGTGAAGGGGAGGGGGAGGGGAGGAGGTCGGGAGGGGAGGATAGGCAAAAGGGCACTTTCACCCATCGCCCACAACCCTCCCTGGAATCTGGAGTAAAGAGTTTTTATTCGTTACAGTATACTCTTCCAGATAAGAATTCTCCACAATACTGATAAACCTTAGCTTTGGCCAGTTGTAGCGCTTATAGAGTTAGGGTCTTGTAGCTTGATGCACCTCGTAACTGACCAGCTGATTTGTACACAGAGTGCCAGTTTCAGAATCATGCACTCCAGCCCCGACCCGCCTTCCCCCCTCCCCACCACTGGAAATATTTCTGCAGACTCCAGTCTGCCACTGTGCATATATTTTGATAACATCCTGGTTTTAATAGCATCGAAGGAACAGCATTGTGCAGTAAAAGGGTAGACCTAGCACAGAACACACCATTCACAATGAAACGCATCACTTAGTAGATGGTGAAGTACTCTGAAGCTAGCCAGATAGAAACAGAACCTCCTGGCACTGCATCTAACCCAAATTCTAATCTTACACTAATCTCTTGTATGTACCTACCACGCCCTCAAAGAGCCAACGATTTACTATTATCAGAAGTTCCGAAAAATGAGGAAGAAATTGACCCACACTTTTTTGCGTTGTTTATTATTTCGATTACACCATAAAGGGAATGGACTTGTAGCCACAGGTTACACAAGCGATAGATGGTTTAAAATACATAAAAAGAGATGACAATAAGAAACGCTTTTTAAAAACACAATGATGCACGGCTTTTACGATTTTTACAGGAAAAAAATGGATGACAAAATAAAGGTTTTTCAAAAATACGCTGGTAGACAATATTGGGGATTTTTTATCTTTATAGATGACTAGCGGAAAAGCTTGGTGTTGACCAGGCATTTATTTACAGCTGTGCGTCCACGTCCGTACTATGCAGCGTCTGGCCTTGTCCTGAGTTTTTATGACGTATCTCCCGAAACATGTGTCGTACAATGATATAATTTTGTAGGTACATTCAGCGTCATATGCGGATACTGTCTGCAAAATTTATTGCGAATATAGTAGCAAAGAAGTAACAAATTTAAATGTCACGAATGCTGTGATGCCCACACACTTGGGTGTAACTAATGTACACGGGATGCTTGGCACGATCATTATGGCTACCATCACCTGTGGTCGAAATTGGACCAGCTTTGTCGACGTAGTGAAAATATAAATGTGCATAACATGGTAAACGTCCATTCTTCCCAGCCATCAGACCTGAACTACGATCAAAAATATCATAAAAAGTGGTAGGGGCAATGGCCTTGCCGCAGTGGATACACCGGTTCCCGTCAGATAACTGAAGTTTAGCACTTTCGGGCGTGGTCGGCACTTGGATGGGTGACCATATGGGCCGCTATGCGCTGTTGGCATTTTTCGGGTTGCACTCAGCCTTCCGATGCCAATTGAGGAACTACTCGTCCGAATAGTAGCGGCTCCAGTCAAAGGAAACTACCACAACGAGTGGGAGAGCCAGCTCCTCCTCCACCCTCAGTGAGAATGACGTGGCGGTCGGATGGTCCTGATTGGCCACTTGTGACCTGAACACGGAGTGCTTTTTTAAAGTAGTACTCCCTACATAAAACTGACAGTCTAGGCTCAGGGACTGTCCACGGTAAATGCTGCAATGGACCTACGAATACTATTAAAATAACGGTTTGAGTTCACTTTAATTGTCCAATCATCTGAAGTGAGTCCTTATTGCAGTACGCTGAAAAATAGATTTTATGTTAATGGCGGATAAATTTTATGTGAATGGCGGCAAATTAACTTTACCCTAATGACACACAAGGTCAATGCCGTACTATCACGTAAAGTATTCTCAGATCGAAATGTTTTGCATTACAAAATCTCCAATGTAGATTCATAATACCACAATTATAATTCTCAAAATAATTTGGAGCTACGTTCAATGCATATTTAAATGCATCTTTCAAAACAATAACAGAATTCTCATTAGATCATCATTATCAATGGCTAGAGTATTCCTATTATTTCGTCTACCAAAAACCGCGTCTCACTATGGCTTCTTCAGTACGCTGTTTTGTTTTCCACTGTTGACAATAGAAACGATCTGGCAGATGTGACATTGTAGATGCACAGTATGCGTGTCTTAATGCAAAAAAACCGTCTGGAACATTTACCCTTGAACGTCCCTAGAATGGGATTTCATGGAACGTTATTACTTTCCTGTGTCCATTTCCATCACAAAAGCTGATCGCCACGACTGGGGAAGGGGAGGAGGGGGTGGGCTGAAAGTTGGCAGCAGTGGCAGAAAAACCGAAGAAAACCTCACGTTTTCGTCATTTGTTTTCATAATGAAGTAGTGCCAATTCATCACATCGCACGCTTTTCTCTCGGAAACGGTAAAATTCATCGTCTGGATATCAATGTCGCCTGCTGAGGTATGCAGTCGCACCACTCTGTACGAAATAGGTTCTAAGCTGATGCAGTCGACAAGTAACATCGAAATATATCGTCACCTAGAAATACATCGACACCTCGAAATAAATCCACACCTCGAAATAAATCGCCACCTCGAAATAAATCGCCACCTCGAAATAAATCGCTACCTCGAAAAATCGCAACCTCGAAATAAATCGACACCGTGAAATAAATCGAAACCTCGAAATAAATCGACACCTCCAAACAACCGCTACACCGAAATGAGTCGATATCCCGAAGTATATCGACATCTAGACGCATTTCGGCTTACCATATAGACCGAAATCTCGATGCTAGTCGACATATCGAGATAAATTGAGGTACAGAAATATATCGATATCTCGAAATATATTGGTACCACGTAATATAAAGATATCTCTCAAAATAGCGATATCTAGAAATTTATGGATTACTAGAGATATGGAGGTACCTTGAATTATATCGATATCTCGATAAGAATCGATATCTGTAGTACACCAATACATGGAAATATATCGATACCTGGAAATATATAGACAACCTTAATTGTGTCGGTATATCAAAATAAATCGATATCTCGATATAATCGGATACTCTAAATCAATCGATATCTCGAAATTAATAGACTCCTCAATATAGATAGATATCTCGAAATAAATCGATATCATGATTTAATGTGCGCATCTACGTAAGTCGATATATCGAATTGAATCGATAATGGGAAAAGTATGGACGTCTCAAAATAAATCTGTACCCCTAAGAAAACGATTATCGAAATAAATAGATATAACGAAATATATCGCTATCTTGATAAATACCATTATCTAGTGGTCGGATAAATGTTTCAAGATGACATGACATAACAGTATAGTCTACATACATGAAAATACTTTGGATTTTCAATATATCGATAGATTTCTAGACCTCGGGAAAAAAAATCTTTGATCCGACCTCGGGGCAAAAACGCCGACCTCGGGGAAAAACGCCGACCTCGGGGAAAAACGCCGACCTTGGGAAAAACGACGACATCGTGGAAAATCGCCGACCTTGGGGAAAAACGACGACATCGTGGAAAAACGCCGACATCGGGGAAAAACGCCGCTGTTGGGAGAAAACGCCGACCTCGGGGAAAAACGCCCACCTCGGGGAAAAACGCCGACCTCGGGGAAAAACGCCGACCTTGGGAAAAACGACGACCTCGGGAAAAACGACGACCTTCGGAAAACTGCTGACCTCAGGAAAAATCCAGTTCCATTAATTTACATAGACAATAATGTTAGTTACCATTAGGTTCTCAAAATGCAATCAAATTCCTGGTATTTATCACCTCACACAAAAAGTGGTCATGACAGAAAAGTCTCGTTCTTTAGAAAGTTTAGAATGAGATGTTCTAAATAATGCAGATAATCCATTTACAATAATCTACAAGCACTGCACAATGAGAAGAGACTCAACCAGAGCACTTTGAAATAGTGCACAGCCAGGAAGACAGAGGTTGCATTGCTGTTTATAATCCTCTGGTGCTTGAGATTCAGAATCCAGGATTGCCTCGAATGAGAACAGCACGAATGAATGTCCTGCACCAGTATAGAACTTACTCTGGAACTCCACAGAAAATCACAAGGCACAATTATATCACATCATTTTCAGCAAACTACAGAAGCCTCTAGTGGACATAACAACGTCGTCACCTCCTTCACTAGTGAAAGATCTTAGTAGCTATTGAGTCAAGAGTAGGTGGCCAATTAATAATTTGTTGTTCAAAGCTAACTTCAGTGTATATGGGAATGCTCAGTGGACATCTTTAACCATCATATTTTACTGTCTAAGATATGTCAACTTCCCAGACTATAAGTATAAGCAGAGCTTGGTCTTTACCAATCCGAGATTGTTTAGCATAGGTATCAATGGAATCAGATCCACTGGGCATTTAGAGCAACCTGCTTTAAACAATATGAGCAGGCAATAGACACAGACACAGAATTTGAAATTTCTCTGTGAAGTGGTTACCTTCATCGTCTTCAAACTTACTTTGTGTGCTGCGGTATGCGGAGGCACTAATAGCAACACAGTAAAACACAGAAGAAACTTATAAGTTGATGTAATCAGCCAGTAAGAAGCAGTAAAATTCAAGTTTTAGTAATCGATTATTGACTTATTATCCGGCTTTGGTGCCTCAGACATGTCCGACGACCTTAAGATTTGGCATGAAACGAAGTCTGGAAGACACGTTACACGATAGAATTGGAAAAGTGTTCATGTGTTGTAAAAACCTAAGAAATCGTCCCGTTTTCGTCAATTGCCGTCGAATCGACGTAATGACATATCGTCACATTGGATGCTTTTCTCTATAAAACAGTTACATTTATCGTCTGGAAACTTATGTCCCTGGCTGCGGCATGCGGAGGCACTAATAGCAACTCCATAGAACACAGAAGAAGCTTCTAAGTTATTGGTTCAAATGGCTCTGAGCACTATGGGACTTAACATCTGTTTTCATCAGTCCCCTAGAGCGTAGAACTCCTTAAACCTAACTAACCTAAGGACATTAAACACATCCATGCCCGAGCAGGATTCGAACCTCCGAGCGTAGCAGTCCCGCGGTTCCGGACTGAGCGCCTGAACTTCTTGACCACCGCGGCCGGCTCTAAGTTGATGTAATCGGCCAGTAAGAAGCAGTACAATTCAAGTTTTAGATATCGATTATTGAATTATTAGCCGCCTATGGCGCCAGGGATATGACTGACGACGTTACGATTTTGCATGAAACGAGGTCTGGGAGCCACGTTACACGAGAATGTGTGAAAACTGATCATATGTAGTAAAAACTTAAGAAATCCTCCCGTTTTCGGCATCTACTATCGAATCGACGAAATACCAGATCGCCACAATGGCCGCTCTTCTCTCTGAAACGGTTACATTTATCGTGTGCAAAGCTATGTCGTGTACTGCGGAATGCGGAGACACTAAAAGCACCATAGTAGAACACAGAAGAAACTTCTAAGTTGATGTACTAGCCAGTAAGAAGCAGTGCAATTCAAGTTATCGATTTTGTACTTTTTAGCCGGCTTTGGGGCACTGGACATGAGCTAGGAACTTAAGATTTTGCATGCAGCCACGTTGCACGGTAGTATGTGAAAAATATTCATATGTAGTAAAAACATAAGAAATCGGCCCGTTTTCGTCATTTGCTATCGAATCGAGTTTATGTCAGATCGTCGCATTGGCTGCTCTACACTCTGAAACGGTTACATTTATCGTGTGCAACGCTATGTCGCGTGCTGCGATATGCGGAGACACAAAAAGCACCATAGTAGAATACAGAAGAAGATTCTACGTTGATGTAACAGCCAGTAAGGAGCAGTACAATTCAAATTTATTTATCGATTTTTGACTTTACGCGTTACATAACTTGTAGGAACATGAAAAGTATTGACCTTGACGCTCTAACAGCCGATTGCTCAGAAATCTCATGGCCTCAAATAATCAGAGAACCTTCAATCTACGGCAAAATTAATGAACTTGGTGCTAAACTCTTTGCCCTCTATGACAAACATGCACCTGCGCACACAGTCCGTGTAAGAAAATCTCCTGCTCCATGACTGACAGCTGAATTACGTCAAAGGATGACTAATAATGATGCTGCCCACAGGCGTTTCAAGGCAGATCCGAAAACCGAGCGTTTCGAAGATTATAGAAAGCTACGGAACAGAGTGAAACAATGCATTCGCAATGCCAAAATCAGGCACGCTCGCTCCCTTGTATGCAGCGATCTGACACCCACGACTCTATGGAAGAATCTCCGTAGCTTGGGGGTCGGAAAGGCAAAATCGGAAACTACTTTTCATGTGTCAGCTAACGAATTAAATGAATTCTTCTCTGCACCTCTGATTACCAGCACGGCTGATAATTACCGTCCACAAGAATCCCCAAACAGGATAACTAACAACGATACCTTCCATCTAAAACATGTAACAACAAATACGGCAAGAATAGCAATAATGAGAATCTCTTCTGATGCAATAGGCAACGACATTATCGGTATAACCATGATTAAGAATGTTGCCGATATCTTAGTACCTGTCTTAACTGACATATTTAATTTTTCCCTCGTGAACGGAATATACCCCACTGCATGGAAAAGAAGCATAATTCGACCCATCTTTAAGATCGAAAACCCGCAACTGCCTAGTTATTACCGACCAATTAGCATACAGCCAGCTGTTTCCAAAGCACTTGAATATATTGTTCATGACCAAATCACTGAACACTTGCATGAATTCAGTCTATATAACAAATTTCAATCTGGTTTCCGTAAACATCACAGCACAAACACTGCTCTAATTAAAGTAACTGATGAAATGAAATATGCCATCGACAATCGAAAGGCAACAGTATTGACGCTACTGGACTTCAGCAAAGCTTTTGACACTGTTAACTTTGACATATTACTCAGAAAAATGCAACAGCTTAATTTCTCTGATAGTGCAATGAGATGGTTTGAAAGCTACTTAAAAGACAGACAGCAATGTGTTGTCTGCGCAAATGAAAAATCTTCCTCGAAACATGTTTCTTCGGGAGTGCCACAAGGATCAGTCTTAGGACCACTGTTGTTTTCATCGGTTTTGTCCTCCTGTAAACATATGCCGACGACCTCCAGCTCTACCTAAGCGTCAGACCTGAAGACGTAAACACTGCAATCGCTCTGATGAATGATGATCTGTCTTCAGTAGTGACATGGGCGAAAAACCAGGGGCTTAAATTAAACGCAAAAAAGACGCAAGTAATCTTAATAGCCCATCAGAAATTAATAAGTTCAGATTTCCGCGAACGGCTACCTCCTATTCTGCTCGAAGGTACTCCAATACCATATCAGAAAACAGTGAAAAACTTGGGTGTAACTTTGGACGAGCATCTCAACTGGGCGGAGAATACAGTCGCAGTGTGCCGAAAGACGTCTGCTTCTCTCTATGCTCTCAAAAAGTTTCGGAACATATTCCCACAGAACTTGAAACGCCAGCTCGTGCAAGCACTCGTTCTACCGAACCTCCACTATTGTGATGTGATTCAACAAGGCATGAGTAGTGAAAACAAAAGACGGCTAGAGCTAACCATGAATGCCTGTGTGCGTTACACCTGCAACATTCGCCGATATGATCATGTTAGTGCTTCATACTCCGAGCTAGGGTGGCTGCGGCCGGACAAACTGCGTGACTACCACTCTATATGTCTACTTCACCGACTCCTCGTCGCGCAAGCACCCCAGTACCTAGCTTCAGAGATTAAAAACGTGTAATGCCATCATAATCGAAACACGAGGTCGCTCTTATCTGGTATCCTAGCTGTGCCCACTCACAAAACAAAAACTTTTGCAAACTCCTTCTCAGTTGCCGCTGTTCGCCTCTGGAACAAACTGCCCCTCACCTTGAGGAAAATTCAATCTCCTGTTGCTTTTAAGAAGAAGTTGAAGCATTTCCTACTATCATCCGCATGAAAATTCTCCACAAAATTAATGTGCAAGGCCAATCCTCTCATATGTCAAATAGCAAAGCTAGCGTCTCCTATCTTGCTTCTGAGATGCCTTCCTCTTCATCTATCTCTATTAGCCACGCAGTCTTCTTTTCCTTTATATTTTCCTTAATTATGTTTCATCATGTCCCTCTATTCCTCTCCTCCCTTCACCATGAGTTCCCCCCACACTCCCTGCTGCCAGCACTCCTATCTGAAATCTTTCTCTTCAATAATGTATTTTTCGAGGTGTACCTTTCTAATTGTTTATCTCACTTTTTGTATTAGATGTAGTTTAACATGCCTACTACAACATATGACTGTAAAATAAGTAGAATGCCTGGTTAGATGTAAGAGAGGGACTGATGGCCCTAATCTTGTCAGGTTAAATAAATAAATAAATAAATAAATAAATAAATTTGCTATCGAATCGACTTAAAGTCAGATCGTCACATTGGCCGCTCTCCGCTCTGAAACGGTTACATTTATCTTGTGCAAAGCTAAGTCGCGAGCTGCGAAATGCGGAGACACTAAAAGAACCATAGTAGAACAGAGAAGAAGCTTCTAAGTTGAAGTAATAGCCAGTATAAAGCAGTACAATTAAAATTTAGTTTTCGATTTTTGGCTTTTTAGCCGGCTTTGGCGCCTTGCAAATGAGGTAGGACCTTAAGATTTTGCATGAAGGGAGGACTAGCACCAACGTTGCACGAAAGAATGTGAAAAGTGTTCATATGTAGTAAAAACCTAAGAAATCCGCCCGTTTTCGTCATTTGCTATCGAATCAACTAAATGTCATATAGTCACATTGGCCGCTCTTCTCTGTGAAACGGTTACATTTATCGCGTGCAAAGCTATGTCGCGTGCTGCGATATACGGAGACATTAAAAGCACCATAGTAGAACACAGAAGAAGCTTCTAAGTTGATGTAATGGCCAGTAAGAAGCAGTACAAATAAAATTTAGTTATCGATTTTTGACTTTTTAGCCGGCTTCGGTGCCTTGGACATGAGCTAGGACCTTACGATTTTGCATGAAGGGAGGACTAGCAGAAACGTTGCACAGCAGAATGTGAAAATTGTTCATATGTAGTAAAAACCTGAGAAATCTGCCCGTTTTCGTCATTTGCTATCGAATCGACTTAATGTCAGATCGTCAAATTGGCAGCTTTTCTCTCTGAAACAGTTACATTTATCGTGTGCAAATCTTTGTCGCGTGCTGTGATATGCGGAGACACTAAAAGCACCTTAGTAGAGCACAGAAGAAGCTTCGAAGTTGATGTAATTGCCTGTAAGAAGCAGTACAATTAAAGTTTAGTTATCGATTTTTGCCTTTTTAAGGGGCTTTGGTGACTTTGACATGAGCTAGGACCTTAAGATTTTGCATGAAGGGAGGACTAGCTAACACCTTGCATGGGAGAATGTGGAGAGTGTTCATATGTAGTAAAAACCAAAGAAATCCGACCGTTTTCGTCATTTGCTTTCGAATCGAGTTAATGTCTGATCGTCACATTGGCCGCTCTTCTATCTGAAACGGTTACATTTATCGTGCGCAAAGCTTTGTTGCGTGCTGCGAAACTCGGAGACATTAAAGCACAATGTAGAACACAGAAGGAGCTTCTAAGTTGATGTAATAACCAGTAAGAAGCAGTACAATACAAGTTTTAATTATCGATTGTTGACTTTACAGCCGGATTTGGTGCCTTGGACATGAGCTAGGACCTTACGATTTTGCATGAAGGGAGGCCTAGCAGCCATCTCGCACGGGAGAATGTGAAAAGTGATCGAATGTAGTAAAAAACTAAGTAATCCGCTTGTTTTCGTCATTTGCCATCGATTCGACTTTATATCAGATCGTCACATTGGCCGCTCTTCTCTCTGAAACGGTTACATTTATCGTGTGCAAAGCTATGTTGCGTGCTGCGATATGCGGAGACACTAAAAGCACCATAGTAGAACACAGAAAAAGCTTCTAAGTTGATGTAATAGCCAGTAAGAAGCAGAAGAACTGAAATTTAGCTATCGATTTTTGAATTTTTAGCCGGCTTTGGTGCCTTGGACATGAGGTAGGATCTTAATATTTCGCATGAAGGGAGGACTAACAGCCACGTTGCACTGGAGAATGTGAAAAGAGATCGCATGTAGTAAAAACCTAAGAAATCCGCTCGTTTTCGTCATTTGCTATCGAATCGACTTAATGTCAGATCGTCACACTGGCCACTCTTCTCTCTGAAACGGTTAAATTTAACGTCTGCAAAGCTATGTCGCGTGCTGCGGAATGCGGAGACACTACAAGAACCATAGTAGAACACAGAAGAAGCTTCTAAGTTTATGTAATAGCCAATAAGAAGCAGGACAATTATAAGTTTTAGTTAACGATTTTTGACTTTTTAGCCGGCTTTGGTGCCTTGGACATGAGCTAGGACCCTAAGATTTTGCATGAAGGGACGCCTAGCTGCCACGTTGCACGGGAGAATGTAAAAAGCGTTCATATGTAGTAAAAACCTAAGAAATCCGCCTGTTTTCGTCATCTGCTATCAAATCGACTCAATGTCATATCGTCACGTTAACCGCTCTTCTCTCTGAAACGGTTACATTTATCGTGTGCAAAGCTATGTCGCGTGCTGCGGAATGCGGAGAATCTAAAAGCACCATAGTAGAACACAGAAGAAGCTTCTAAGTTGATGTAATAGGCAGTAAGAAGCAGTAAAATAATAGTTTTAGCTATCGATTATTGAATTTTTAGCCGGCTTAGGTTACTTGGACATGCGCTAGGACCTTTAGAATTTTTATGAACGGAGGACTAGCAGCCATGTTGCACGGGAGAATGTGGAGAGTGTTCATATGTAGTAAAAACCTAGGAAATCCGCCCGTTTTCGTCATTTGCTATCGAATCGTCTTAATGTCAGATGGTCACATTGGCCGCTCTTCTCTCTGATACGGTTACATTTATCGTGTGCAAAACTATGTGGCGTGATGCGGAATTCGGAGACACTAAAAGCACCATAGTAAAACACAGAAGGAGCTCCTAAGTTGATGTAATAACCAGTAAGAAACGGTACAATTCAAGTTTTATTTATCGATTTTTGACTTTTAAGCCGGCTTTGGTGCCTTGGACGTGAGCTAGGTCCTTACGATTTTGCATGAAGGGAGGACTAGCAGCCACGTTGCACGGGAGAATCTGAAAAGTGTTCATATGTAGTAACAACCTAATAAATCTGCCTGTTTTCGTCATTTCCTATCGAATCGACTTAATGGCAGATGGTCACATTGGCCGCTATTCTCTCTAAAACGGTTACATTTAACGTGTGAAAAGCTATGTCGCGTGCTGCGGAATGCGGAGACACTAAATGCACCACAGTAGACTGCAGAAGAAGCTTCTACGTTGATGTAATAGCCAATATGAAGCAGTACAATTCAAGTTTTAGTTAACGATTTTTTACTTTTAAGGCGGCTTTGGTGCCTTGGACATGAGCTAGGGCCTTAATATTATGCATGAAGGGAGGACCAGCAGCAACGTTGCACGGGAGAATGTGAAAATTGTTCATATGTAGTAAAAACCTAAGAAATCGGCCCGTTTTCTTCACTTGCTATCGAATCGTCTTAATGTCAGATCGTCACATTGGCTCCTCTTCTCCCTGAAACGGTTACGTTTATCGTGTGCAAAGCTATGTCGCGTGCTGCAGAATGCGGAGACACTAAAAGCCCCATAGTAGAACACAGAAGAAGCTTCTAAGGTGATGTAATAGCCAGTAAGAAGCTTTACAATTCAAGTTTTAGTTATTGATTTTTGACTTTTTAGCCGGCTTTGGTGCCTTGGACATTAGCTAGGACCTTAAAATTTTGTATGAATGGAGGAATAGCAGCCACGTTGCAAGGGAGAATGTGAAAGGTGTTCATATGTAGTAAAACCCTCAGAAATCCTCCCGTTTTCTTCATTTGCTATCGAATCGACTTAATGAACGATCGAATCATTGGAGGCTCTTATCTCTGAAACGGTTTTATTTATCGTCTTCCAAACTATGTAGCGTTTTGAAGTATGCGGAGACACTAAATGAATCATGGTCGTACACAGAAAAAGTTTCTAAGTTGATATAATCGGGTAGTAAGGAGTACTACAATTCTAGTTTTAGTTACCGATTATTGACTCACTAGCCTATTTTGGTGACTTGGACATGAGTTAGTACCTTAAGATGTTGCATGAAGGGAGGACTAGCAGCCACGTTGCGCGTGGGAATATGAAAAGTGTTCATATGTAGAAACAACCTAATAAATCTGCCCGTTTCGTCATTTGCTATCGAATCGAGTTAATGTCAGATGGTCACATTGGCCGCTATTCTCTCTGAAACGGTTACATTTATCGTGTGCAAAGCTATGTTGCGTGCTGCGATATGCGGAGACACTAAAAGCACCATAGTAGAACACAGAATAAGATTATAAGTTGATGTAACAGCAAGTAAGAAGCAGTACAACTCAAGTTTAGTTATCGATTTTTGACTTTTTAGCCGGCTTTGGTGCCTTGGACATGAGCTTGGACATTAAGATTTTTCATGAATGGAGGACTAGCAGCCACGTTGCACGGGACAATGTGAAGAGTGTTCATATGTAGTAAAAACCTGAGAAATCCGCCCGTTTTCGTCATTTGCTATTGAATCGACTTAATGTCAGATCCTTACTTTGGCCACACTTCTCTCTGAAACGGTTACATGTATCGTGTGCAAAGCTATGTCGCGTGCTGCGATATGCGGATACACTGAAAGCACAGTAGTGGAACACAGAAGAAACTTCTAAGTTTATGTAATAGACAGTAAGAAGCAGTACAATTTAAGTTTTAGTTATCGATTTTGGATTTTTTAGCCGGTTTTGGTGCCTTGGACATGAGCAAGAACCTTAAGATGTTGCATGAAGGGAGGACTATCAGCCCGTTGTACGGGAGAATGTGAAAAGAATTCATATGTAGTAAAAACGTAAGAGATCCGTCCGTTTTCGTCATTTGCTATCGAATCGACTTAGTGTCAGATAGTCACATTTGCCGCTCTTCTGTATGAAACGGTTACATTTACCGTGTGCAAAACTATGTCGCGTGCTGCGGAATGCGGAGACACTAAAAGTACCATAGTAGAACACAGAAGAAGCTTTTAAGTTGAATTAATAACCAGTAAGAAGCAGTACGACTCAAAATCAGTTATCGACTTGTGATATTTTAGCCGGCTTTGGTGCCTTAGACATGAGCTAGAACTTTAAGATTTTGCATGAAGGGAGGACTAGCAGCCACGTTGCATGGGAGAATGTGAAGAGTGTTCATATGTAGTAAAAACCAGAGAAATTCGTTCGTTTTCGTCATTTGCTATCGAATCTACTTTATGCCAGATCGTCACATTGGCTGCTCTTCTCTCTGAAACGGTTACATTTATCGTGTGCAAAGCTATGTTGCGTTCTGAGGTATGCGGAGACACTAAAAGCACCATAGTAGAACACAGAAGAAGCTTCTAAGTTGATGTAGTAGCCGGCAAGAAGCAATACAATTCAAGTTTTAATTACCGAAAATTGAATATTTAGCCGACTTTGGTGCCTTGTACATGAGTTAGTACCTTAAGATTTTGCATGAGGGGAGGTCTAGCAGACGCGTTGCACATGAAAATGTGAAAAGTGTTCATATGTAGTAAAGACATTCATCGTCTGCAAAGATATGTCGCTTGCCGCAGTATGTGGAGACACAAAAGCAACATAGTATAATACAGAAGCACATTCTACGAAGATGTAATCGCCAATAAGAAGCAGCACTATTCAAGATTTAGTTGTCGGTTATTCACATATTTGCCACCTTTGGTACATTGGACATGACCGAAGACCTAAAGATTTTGCATGAAACGACGTCTGGAAACCACATTGCACGGGGGAATGTGGAAACTGTTCATATGTAGTAAAAACTAGAGAAAAATGCCCGCGTTCGTCATTTGCAACTGAATCTATTTTATTGCAACATCTTCACATTGGCCGCTTTTGTTTCTGAAACGGTTACATTTATCATCTGCAAAATTTTGACGTGTTTTCCGGTATGAGGAAAAAACTGAAAACATCATATTAGAACACAGTAAAAGCTTCTAAGAAGATGTAATCGCAAGTAAGAAGCAGTACTATTCAAGTTTTAGCTATCGGTTATTCACTTATTTTCCGCCTTTGGTACATTGGACATGACCGACGACCTAAAGTTTTGCATGAAACGACGTCTGGAAACCACTTTGCACGGGGGAATGTGGAAACTGTTCATATGTAGTAAAAACTACAGAAAACCGCCAGCTTACGTCATTTGCTACCGAATCTGTTATATTGCCACATCTTCACATTGGCAGCTTTTCTCTCTGACACAATTACATTTATCGTCTGGAAATGTATGTCGCGTATTGCAATATGAGGAAAAAACTGAAAAAATCATATTAGATCACGAAAAAAGCTTCTAAGAAGATGTAATCGAATGTAGGAAGCAGTACTATTCACGTTTTAGCTATCGGTTATTTACTAATTTGCCGGCTTTGGTGCATTGGACATCAGTTTAAATGGCTCTGAGCACAATGGGACTCAACTGCTGAGATCATTAGTCCCCTACAACTTAGAACTACTTAAACCTAACGCACCTAAGGAGATCACACACATCCATGCCCCAGGCAGGATTCGAACCTGCGACCTTAGCAGTCGCACGGTTGGACATGAACTAGGACCTTAAGATTTTGCATGAAAGTACGTCTGTACGCCACGTTGCACGGGAGAATGTGGAAAGTGTTCATACGTAGTAATAACCTGAGGAATTCAATCGCTTTCGTCGTTTGCTATCGAATCGAAAGTATTACCAGATCTTCACATTGGCCGCTTTTCTCTCTGAAACAGTTACATTTATCGCCTGGAAATTTATGTCGCTTATTGCAATATGCGGAAAAAACTGAAAACATTATATTAGAACACAGAAAAAGCTTCTAAGCAGATGTAATCGAAAGTAGGAAGCAGTAATATACAAGCTTTAGTTATCGGTTATTCACTTATTTTCCGCCTTGGTGCATTGGACATGAGCAAGGACCTTAAGATTTTGCATGAGAGTACGTCTGTACGCCACGTTGCACGGGTGAATGTAAAAGATGTTCATATGTAGTAACCACATGAGAAATCCGACCGTTTTCGACATTATCCTTCGAATCGACTTAATGCCAGATCGTCACATTGGCCGCTTTTCTCTTTGAAACTGTTACATTCATCGTCTGCAAAGTTACTTCGATTGCCGCGGTATGCGCAGACACTAAAGGCAAAATAGTAGAACACAGAGGATGCTTCTAAGAAAATGTAATCGGCCAGTAACAAGCAGTGATATTCAAGTGTTAGTTATCAGTTATTCACATATTTGCCGGCTTTGGTACATTGGACATGACCGACGACCTAATGATTTTGCATGAAACGACGTCTGGAAACCACGATGCACAGGAGGATGTGAAAAGTGTTCACATGTAGTAACCACATGAAAAATCCGCCCGTTTTCGACATTTGCCATCGAATCGAATTAATGATAGAGCGTCATATTGGCCGCTTTTCTCACTGAAAAGGTTACATTTACCGTCTGGAAATTTATGTCGTGTGTTGCAATATGCGGAAAAGAACTGAAAACATCATATTAGAACACAGAAAAAGCTTCTAAGAAGATGTAATCGGCAATAAGAAGCAGTACTATTCAAGTTTTAGTTATCGGTTATTCACTTATTTGCCGCCTTTGGTACATTGGACATGACTGACGACGTAAAGATTTTGCATGAAACGACGTCTGGAAACCACATTGCACGGGGGAATGTGGAAACTGTTCATATGTAGTAAAAACTGGAGAAAACCGCCCGCTTTCTTCATTTGCTACCGAATCAATTTTATTGCAACATCTTCACATTGGCTGCTTTTCTCTCTGAAACAGTTACATTTATCGTCTGGAAATGTATGTCGCGTATTGCAATATGCGGAAAAAACTGAAAACATCTTATTAGAAAACAAAAAAAGCTTCTAAGAAGATGTAATCGAAAGTAGGAGCAGTACTTTCAAGTTTTTGCTATCGGTTATTCACTTATTTGCAAGCTTTGGTGCATTGGACGTGAGCTATAACCTTAAGATTTTGCATGAAATTACGTCTGTACGCCACGTTGCACGGGAGAATGACAAAGTTGTACATAATAGTAACAACATGAGAAATCCGCCCGTTTTCGTCATTTGCGTTCGAATCGACTTAATGCCAGATCGTAACATAGGCCGCTTTTCTCTCTGAAACGGTTACATTTATCGTATGCAAAATTATGTCGCGTGTTGCGGTATGCGGAAAAAACTGAAAACATTATATTAGAATACAGAAAAAGCTTCAAAGAAGATGTAATAGCCAATAAGAAGCAGTACTATTCAAGTTTAAATATCGGTTTATTCACTTATTTGCCGGCTTTGGTACATTGGACATGAGCTAAGTTCTTAAGATTTTGCATGAAAGTACGTCTGTACGCCACGTTGCACGGGAGAATGAGAAAAGCTTTCATATGTAGTAACACCATGAGAAATCCGCCCGTTTTCGTCATTTGCCAAAAGAATCGACTTAACGCCAGATCGTCATATTGGTCGATTTTCTCTCTGAATCGGTCACATACATCGTCTGCAAAGTTATGTCTCTTGCCGCTGTATGCGGAGACACTAAAAGCACCATAGTAGAACACAGAAGAAGCTTCTAAGAAGATGTTATCGGCCAGTAACAAGCAGTAGTAGTCAAGTTTTAGTTATCGGTTATTCACTTATTTGCCGGCTTTGGTACATTGCACATGACCGACGACCTAAAGATTCAGCATGAAACCACGTCTGGAAACCACGTTGCACGGGAGAATGTGGAAACTGTTCATACGTAGTAAAAACTTCAGAAATCCGCCCGCTTTCGTCATTTGCTATCGAATCGACTTTATTGCCACATCTTCACATTGGCCGCTTTTCTCTCTGAGACGGTTACATTTATCGTCTGCAAAATTATGTCGCGTGTTGCGGTATGCGGAGAAAACTGAAAACATCATATTATAACACAGAAATATCTTCTAAGAAGATGTAGTAGCCAGTAAGAAGCAGTACTATTCAAGATTTAGTTATCGGTTATTCCCTTATTTGTCGGCTTTGGTGCATTGGACATGAGCTACGACCTTAAGATTTTGCATGAAAGTACGTCTCTACGCCACGTTGCACGGGAGAATATAAAAAATGTTCATATGTAGTAACAACATGAGAAATCCGCCCGTTTTCGACATTTTCCATCCAATCGACTTAATGTCAGATCGTCATATTGGCCGCTTTTCTCTCTGAAACGGTTACATTTAGCGGCTGCAAAATTATGTCGCGTGTTGCGGTATGTAGAAAAAACTGAAAACATCATATTAGAACACAGAAAAAGCTTCTAAGAAGATGTAATAGCCAATAAGAAGCAGTACTATTCAAGTTTAAATATCGGTTTATTCACTTATTTGCCGGCTTTGGTACATTGGACATGAGCTAAGTTCTTAAGATTTTGCATGAAAGTACGTCTGTACGCCACGTTGCACGGGAGAATGAGAAAAGCTTTCATATGTAGTAACACCATGAGAAATCCGCCCGTTTTCGTCATTTGCCAAAAGAATCGACTTAACGCCAGATCGTCATATTGGTCGATTTTCTCTCTGAATCGGTCACATACATCGTCTGCAAAGTTATGTCTCTTGCCGCTGTATGCGGAGACACTAAAAGCACCATAGTAGAACACAGAAGAAGCTTCTAAGAAGATGTTATCGGCCAGTAACAAGCAGTAGTAGTCAAGTTTTAGTTATCGGTTATTCACTTATTTGCCGGCTTTGGTACATTGCACATGACCGACGACCTAAAGATTCAGCATGAAACCACGTCTGGAAACCACGTTGCACGGGAGAATGTGGAAACTGTTCATACGTAGTAAAAACTTCAGAAATCCGCCCGCTTTCGTCATTTGCTATCGAATCGACTTTATTGCCACATCTTCACATTGGCCGCTTTTCTCTCTGAAACGGTTACATTTATCGTCTGCAAAATTATGTCGCGTGTTGCGGTATGCGGAGAAAACTGAAAACATCATATTATAACACAGAAATATCTTCTAAGAAGATGTAGTAGCCAGTAAGAAGCAGTACTATTCAAGATTTAGTTATCGGTTATTCCCTTATTTGTCGGCTTTGGTGCATTGGACAAGAGCTAGGACCTTACGATTTTGCATAAAAGTACGTCTGTACGCCAGAATACAGCATTTTCAGTTGTCAGACGGCTTCTAAAACCGAACTGTTCATTTGACAGCAAATTGTGTGATATCAAGTGATCAATTAACCTTACATGCACAGCCTTTTCGGTAACTTTTGCAAACACTGATGGCATAGAAGTAGGTCTAAAATTATCTATATTATCTCTTTCTCCCTTTTCATAAAGCGGCTTTACTGATGAGTACTTTAATCGGTCAGGAAACTGACCAACTCGAAAGGAAAAATTGCAGATATGGCTAAATACAGGGCTAACATGTGCAGCACAGTACTTTAATATGCTTCTAGGCACTCCATCATATCCATGAGAGTCCTTAGTCTTCAGTGATATAGTTATTGACTCAATCTCTCTCTTGTTTGTATCACAGAGGAGTATTTCAGACGTCAATCTCAGAAAGGTATTTGCGAAGAAATTTGTATGATTTCCTGTTGAAACTAAATTTTTATTTAGCTTGATTGTGACTACTTCTAACATTTTGATATAATTCGCCCTATGTTCTACATGAAATCATTATCCCACTAGTCAGCCAACTGTGCTGTCTATTACTGCTAGTACCCCATTCAGAATGTTCTAATGGAAAACAACTCTCAAAGAGCATGAGAAATGTGCCATGGAAAGCATTGTATTTATCATCTGTATTATTGGCACTATAAACATCTTGCCACTCTTGTTCCTTGACAAGTTTTAAAAACACTCTATTGCTGTTGGATTGACTTTCCTACGTTCTTTGTAACTAAATATGACATTGGGTTGAGTACAAAAACCTTTTAGTGTTAAAATTTGTGCATTATGGTCTGAAAGGCCATTCCCTTTTTTACTAACAGGATGCCCATCTAGTATTGAAGAACGAATAAAAATATTGTCTATAATTGTGCTACTATTCGCCTGCACCCTAGTTTGAAAAAAAAAAAAAACACAGTTGGCATCAGATCATATGAATTTAGGAGATCTACCAACATCATTTTTCTTGGGACCGAGCGAGGTGGCGCAGTGGTTAAGGCACTGGACTCACATTCGGGAGGACGACGGTTCAGTCCCGCGTTCAGCCATCTTGATTCAGGTTTTCCGTGATTTCCCTAAATCACTCCCGGCAAATTCTGGGTTAGTTCCTCTCAAAGGGCATGGCCGACTTCCTTCCCCATCCTTCCCTAATCCGATGAGACCAATGACATCGCTGTCTGGTCTCCTTCCCCAAACAACCCAACCCCCCTTTTTCTTGCACAATCATATACAAAATTAATATTGAAGTCCCCACATATAACTACTTTCTGGTACTTCCTACAAAGTGAATCAAGAACCCTCTCTAGCTTAAGCAAAAATGCTCTGTAGTTTGAGTTAGAGGCCCTATAAACACCAGCAATTAGAAGTTGAGTTTCACTAAATTCAACAAATGCTGCACAACTTTCAAATATCTGTTCAGTGCAGTGTCGTGATAAGTCTATGGACTCAAATAACGTATTGTTTTTTTATGTACGGAGACACCTCCCCACCCCGCAAGGAACTCCTTGAGAAACAGCCAGGTAATATGTAGCCTGGTAAAGGAAGCCTATAAATGATCAATTTATTGAAGTGGTGCTCTGATATACAAATAATTTCAGCGTTAACATCTGTTAGCAGTTCACTAACTTTATCTCTAATAACTCTTATATTCTGATGAAATATGCCAATTCCTTCTCTACTTGGAAACATTACATCCTCTGGAGGAGAGCCCTTAGAGGCACGCCGGCCGCGGTGGTCTTGCGGTTCTAAGCGCTCAGTTCGGAACCGCGCGACTGCTACGGTCGCAGGTTCGAATCCTGCCTCGGGCATGGATGTGTGTGACGTCCTTAGGTTAGTTAGGTTTAATTAGTTCTAAGTTCTAGGCGACTGATGACCCCATGTGTTAATTTGCATAGTGCTCAGAGCCATTAGAACCATTTTTGAACCTTAGAGGCACTTCCTTTAAGCTGGTATACCAATCAGCTGACTTCAGTATTAAAAAGGTGCAGCTCTAACACCAAATACTACAGGAATTTTTCCATGAGTGACACCACTACCGCCACCACCACCCACTACACTGTCACCTATAAGCTTAGGTAGCCTCTCCTTCGCATACCTATTGAGGTGCAGGCCATGCCTAGTGAAACCCCATCTACTGATAGACCCAACTGGCACCACTGAGATGTGATCCATGCCCTCTCCCATCACTGCACTCCCCAGCCCCACAATTACGCCCCCAACAGCCGCATTAAGGTGTGGCCGATCATTATGCTGAAACAGTTGCACGAAAAGCACATTAGTGCCACCAGTTTGAGTAGCTATCTTAACGAAGTCACCACTGACATCATACCCCCTGTCCCTATTGCGACTGCTCCCAGCACCACCCACTATAACTACCTGATCCTCCTTTGTAAAATTCTTACATAACTCCCCTATGCTTTCAGCCACCTGAGCCAACCCTGCATTAGGCTTCACAATGCTTGTGACCTGGTACTCACTCCACAAAACTTCTTGCAAATGCTGGCCCACACCTCTACCCGGTAACTACCTAGCAGCAGAACCTAGGCCTCCTAATTGCTGAGGACGGCTGCAAGTTACCTCCATATACAGCTACACGAGGCTCCTCTCCGCTCAAGTTTGACAGTTTGTCGTATCTATTGCATGTATGCAAAGTAAAACTGTCTGACTACCTCCTTTTCCTATCTATCTTCTTGTCAACTGCCAGTTCCCATTCCCCAGCACCCTTCACCCTCCTCAACTTATCTAGTTCCTCCTTTGCGCATTGTAACTGCACCTGAAGGGCACAGATCTTACGCTCCTGCTCCTCTATTAACTTGTTTCTATTACAGATTCTACATTCCCAGGACAGGATCACCCTCAAATGACCACTGGCTTCCCCACCGCATTCCCCCCAATGAAAATACTTTGAACAAATCCCACAGCTTAATCCACTACTCACAAACCTACGACATAGCAATCACTTCTCACTCACGATAAAATTTTACAGTTACTAAAAAAAACTATACGTCTACGTTACCAAAGTTCAGTTACAAAAGCAGCACTATTTAAGAACTAACAACTATGGTCTCGAAATTCTCTGCCTACTAAGAAAGCAGCTACTTGTATTAATACTACTACAACACAGCCGATACCAATACCAGCAAAACTTCACAAAATTATTGGCTAAAACCAAAAAATTTAAACTAAACGCCAGTTGAAAACTAAAGCACGAAATTTACTAAACGACTTCAACACACTGAAAACTCTATAAAACACAGCGAACGAACGATTACAAGAGTTTATTAAGTCATTATTTCGCCAAAAATGGCAAGCAACACCACTGCAATCTATTCAGTTTAATAACGTATTACAGAGCACAAACAAGTTCGTCAGTACTTAGCTTATAACCGCTGCAGATGCAGTGCACGCCGCAAAATGTAAACACGCTGATGAGGCGCGAGGCTTAGACGAACCATGGAAGCACACTTACACATAATAGACCACTCGAGTCAATACCACAGGAAGAAACACTGAGATAAATGAATATCCACTAATAATTTGCTTTTACGGCAAAAATAATAACACAAAAAAACTTTAAAATACGTAAATGAAGTCTAAAATTTATAAAACATTAACAAGCTATTTCAACAGCAGTGCAGCTCACGTGACGTCACACCTATGATGATCTGCCCCCCTCCCCCCCTGGGAAGGTGGCTATCTACCCCACCTTCGAAATATGCCTATCTATCCCCCTCAGAAGATATCTACCGAGCTACCCATCCATGGAAGATCTCTGTCAACCTGCACCTCCCCTCCCCCCTCAGATGATGTCTGTGTACCTACCCACACCCTTCGAATATGTGTGTCTACCTAAATCCCCCCCCCCCCCCCTTAGAATATGTATGACTACCTACCCCTCCCCACAGAATATGAATGTCTACCTACCCCACCCCTCGGGAGATGTCTGTGTACCTACCCCTCTCAGATGATATCTACCTACACCTCCCACATCGGAAGATTTCATACTACCTCTACCCCATCGAAAGCTGTCTGTCTCTCATTGCCCCACCACCTAATATGTAATTCTACCTACTTGCTCCTTATAAAATGTCAGTCTACGTAACTCTCCACAGGAGATGTCTGTCTACCTGCCCCCTCGTCAGATGTCTGCCTACCTCACCCCCCTAAGGAAGATGTTTGTCCACCTACCTCACCCTGTGAAGATGTCTATCTATACCCCCACAAAAACTCTCTCCCCACCTCGTAAGATGTCTATCACCCTGAAAGATGTCTCTCAACACCCCCCCCCCCCCCCCACACTAAGGAGAAGTCTATCTACCTACCTGCCCTCTCGGAATTTGTCTGTCTACCTATCCCAACCCCTACTCAGCCCCCCCACTCGGAAGTTGTTTACCCCTGTCTCTGAAGATGTCTAGAGACCCCCAAACTTTGGAAGGTGTCTTCCAGCCCCTCAGGCGATGTCTGTCTACCCCCCCCCCCCCTCAGAAGATGTCTGTCAGCATACCAACCACCCTGGAATTAGTCTGTCTACCTACCAACTGCCTCGGAATATATCTGTCTACCTCCCACCTCGGAAAATGTCTTCCAAACACAGTCTCAGAAAAGCCCAGTCTACCAACTGCCAAATTTCAACCCCCAGAAGATTTCTATCCAACCCCCACCCACTCGGAATATGTCTATCTACCTCCACTCTTGGTAGCTATCTACACCTCCCTCTCAGAGAATCTCTAACCCCACTCTCATAGGATGTCTACCTACCCTCACCACCATTCGAAGATGTCTACCCCTTGGAGGATGTCTACTCCACCTGGAATATGTCTGTCTACCCACGTTGGATGATGTATGTCTATCTACTCAGCCCCCCTGGGAAGATGTCTGTTAAACTACCACCCCTTGGAATTTGTTTATCTATCATTACCTGCACAAAATATGTCCATCAACCTACAATCTCCTTCTGAAGATGTCTGTCTACCTACAGCTCCCGCTTGGAAGATGTCTGTCTACCTACAACCCCTCAGAAGACGTCTGTCTACCTATCTCCACATTAGAAAATGTCTCTCATCTCCCCACCCTTAGAATATGTCTGTCTACCTACACTCCCCATCGGAAATGTCTGTCTACCTAAGCTCCCTCAAACCATGTCCGATTAGCTGTCCACCCCGGAAGATGTCTGTCTACCTACCCAACCATCAGAAGATGTCTGTCTACCTACCCCCTCCCCCCCGGAAAATGTCTGTCTCTCATCCCCCTACCCTGAGTATATGTCTGTCGACTTACCTGCCCCCCCTTGGAAAGATCTCTGTATACCTAAACCCAGCCCTCAGAAGATGTATGACTACCTACCCCCTTCCATTGGAAGATGTATGTTTTCCAACCCTCCCTTCGGAATATTTCTGCCTACCTACCATCTATCACAAAGGATGTCTGTCAGCCTACAATTCCTTACTGGTGTCTGTCTACATACCCACCCACACTCGGAAGAAGTTTGTCTACCTGCCACTCCTTAGGAAATGTTGGAGGAAATGTTGGTCTACCAAACCCCTTAGAAGATGTCTGTCTACCTATACACCTCTGATAAGACTGTCTACCTAACCCCCTCTGTAGATGCCTGTCTACCTACCCCCTTGGAATATGTCCGTCCTCCTACAACTCTTCGGAATATGTCTGCCTAACTACCCCCCTCTCGTAAGATATCTGTCTACATATCCCCCCCCCCCCACATGATCTGTCTACCTACCCCCTTCCCCTGTCATAAGATTAATGTCTACCTAAATCCCTCAGAAGATGTATGCCTATCTACCCCCTTCAAATGATTCGATTTTATCCCTCCTGTAGGAGATATCTGTCTCCCTACCCCTACCTCTGAGGATATCTGTCTGCCTACCCAACCCCCCCCCCCCTCTCGGAAGTTGTTAAACTACCACTCCTCTGGGAAGATATCTACTCCCACATCAGAGAATGTCCACACCCCTCTTGGAGGATGTCTGTATACCAAAACGCATACTTTGGAAGATGTCTCCCCCCTTTGAAAGATGTCTGTCTACCATGAACACCCCTCAGAAGATGAGTACTGAACTCACCCTCAGAATATATCTCCTCCTTACCTACCCCCCCTCCCTTGGAATATGTCTGTCTACCTACCCATTTCCCATAAGAAGATGACTGTCTACCTTATTCCCCTCAGAAGGTGTATGTCTACATGCCACACCTCGGAACATGTCTGCCTACCTAAAACCCTCGGAAGAGGTCCATCTACCTCGCATCTTGGAAGATATTTATTTACACCCCTCTTGGAAGATATCTACCCCTGTGTTGGAGGATGACTACCTCCCTCTCGGATGATGTCTACCCTCTCTCTGAAATGTCTGTCTACATACCCTCCTCTCAAAAGATATTTCTCCTCCCTCAGATGATGTAAGTCTATCAACCCTCAAATGGAAAGTGTCTGTCCTCCTAATCCCCCTCGGACGATGTCTGTATACCTACCCACCTGTCTGTCTACGTACCCCCACTCCCATGATGTCTGTCTACCTCCCCCTTAGGTATATGTCTGTATACCTACACCCGTTCGGAAGATGTCTGTATACCAAACACTCCTCCGAAGGTGACTATCTACCTACCCTGCCTCAGAAGGTGTCAATCTACCTAACCCCTCGTTGGAAGATGTCTGTCTACAAAACTTCACTGGGAAGATGTCTGCCTACCTACAAATCCCACAACAGAAGAGGTCTGTCTACCTACTTACACCCCTTGGAAGATGTCTCTCTACATCCCTCCAGTCATAAAGTATTGTCTACCAACCCATACTTCTGAATATGTCTGTCAGCCTACCCCAGAAGATGATTGTCTAATTACCCCCTCATCTGAAGATGTCTGTCTACCTAGACCCCACATGGAAAATGTATGTCTATGTACACCCCTCGGAAAATGTCTGTCTCCCTACACCCCCTCAGAAGATGTGTGTCTACCTACATGAACTTTTGTATGATATCTGTCTACGACGCCCGCACTTGGAAGATGTTTGTCTACCTACCGCACCCATTGGAATATGTCTGTCTATGTACCCACCAACCATCGGAAGATGTATGTCCACCTACACATCCCCCTCGGAAGATGTCTGTCTACCTACACTCATCAGAAGATGTTGTCTACTTTCCACCATCGGAAAATGTCTCTCTACCTACCCCTCTTGGCAAATGTCATTCTACGCCACCCCTCTGAAGAGGTCAGTTTACCTACAACCCCCCAGAAGAAGTCTGTCTAACTACCCCCCCTCTCGAAAAATGTCTATAGTCACCCTGCCTCGGACAATGTCTCTCTGCCTACGCCCCATCATGGAAGATGTCAGTCTACCCACCCACCCATCAGAAGAAGGCTGTCTAAACCATCCCCTCACATGATATGTCTGCCTACCAACCCCCTATTGGAAGATGTCTGGCTACCTACCCCACCCCACATCTGAAGATGTCTGTCTACCAACCCTCCACTTGGAAGATATCTGTCCTCCTACAACCCCTCAGAAGATGCCAGTCTACATAAACCCTCTCAGACATTATCTGCCTAAATACCCCTCCTCGGATGGTTTCTGTCTACCTACACCCACAACCCGTCATAATATGAATGTTTACCTAAACCCCTCAGAATCTGTATATTTATCTACCAAACCTTGAATGATTTGTCTCTATCTTATCCCTATCTCGGAAGATGTCTGTCTCCCAACCCTCCCCCTCTGAGGATGTCTGTATACCTACCCCCCTTCTCGAAAGTTGTCTGTGTACATTCACCACACATTTAAACATGTCTATCTATGTACCTCCTCTCGGAAGATATCTATCTATTGCCGCCATGGAAGAAAAGTATCTCCCCCCTCTCGGAAGATGTCAATCTACCACTCCTCTCAGAAGATATACACTCCCCATCTGAGAATGTCTACATCCTCTCTCGTAGGATGTCTGTCTACCAAACTGCATCCTTTAGAAGGTGCTTCCCACCCCTTGGAAGATGTCTGTCTTCCAACACCCCCCTCCACCCCTTGGAAGATGTCTTTCTACCGCACCCAGGCTCCCTCTAAAAATGCCTACCTAAACCCTTCCACATCGGAAGATGCCAATCTAGCCCCCTTCAGCTGATGCCTACCAACACCCACCTCATAAGATTATCTATCCATACCTTCCTCGGAAGAGGTGTATCTACCCCCTCAGAAGATGTGTATCTGCCCCCATCCTTGGAAAATGTCTATCTACCCCCCTCAGAAGCTGTCTCTCTACCCCCCCTTGGAAGACGTCTACCCCCCTTCAGAAGATTATCTACCCAGCCCAGGCAGAAAATATCTGTATCCCTCCACTAGGAAGGTGACTATCAACCAACACCTCAGAAGATGTCTATCTACCCCACCCACAGATATCTACACCCACTGGAAGATACCTATCCCCACCTCAGAAGATGTCTATCCCCCAGGCGGATGTCTATAACTCACCTCATGAAAGATGCCTGTCTATCAACCCCCTCCTCTCAGAATATGTCTGACTACCTACCCCACCCCTGTTAAGATTTCCATCTAGCCCCTCCTCTCAGAGAACATTTATCCTAGACTCAGAAGATTTCTACAGCCTCCCTTCATTTGGAATGTGTCTACTGCCCATTCTGAATATGTTTGTCTACCTCCAAATTCTAGGAAGATGTCTGTATGTCTGTCTACCTCACAAACTCGGGACAAGTCTATCTATCCCCGCTATGGAAGAAATCTATCTAACCCCCTCTCGGAATATGTCTATCTACCCTCCTTGCCAAAGACATCTACACCCCATCTTCGAGGAGCTCTATCCCCCCATCATGAAAGATGCCTGTTTATCTACCCGAACCCATCAGAAGATGTAAGTGTACATACCATCACTTCCCACATAAGATGTCTGTCTACTTACCGACATTTCTTGGAAGATGTCTGTCTACCGACCCCCCCCCCCCCCCAACCTTTGAAGATGTCTGACAACTCACCTCCCCCCATGGAAGAATACTATCTCCCCCCTCCCAGAAGTTGTCAATCTACTCTCCCCCTCGAAAATATCTCCCCCCCCCCCCAGAAAATGTCTACCTCCCTCTCAAAGGATATCTGTTTACCTATTTGGCCCCAATCGAAAAATGTCTCCCCCCTTGGAAACTGTCGGTCTACCAATCCTCCCCCTTGAAGACGTCTGACTAAGAAACAACCACTCAGAAGATGACTGTCTAACTACCCCTCCTTGGAATTGTTTGTCTACCATTATCACCACAGAAAATGTCTCCCCCCCCTCTTGGAGGATGTCTGTCTACCTACCACCCTTCAGAAGATGTCTGACCATGTACCCTGCTTTGGAATATGTCTGTCTACCTACCCCTCGCGGAAGATGTGTGTCTTCCTACCTCCCCACAGAAGATGTAGGTAAACAGATATCTTTCAAGAGGGAGTAGGTACACAGACATCTTGCAAGGGAGTGGTATGTAGACAGAAATTACCAAGGGGTGGGGAATAATTAGACAGACTTCTTCCGAGGGGGGGGGGGGGTAGGTATACATACATTTACTGAGTGTTCGTAGGTAGACAATCTTCTGAGGGGGTAGGCACAAAGGCACCTTTCGAGGGGGTTGGTAGACAGACATCTCCCATTGGTGGATTGGTAGACAGCCATCTTCTGAGGGGCGTACGTAGACAGACATCATCTAGAGGGGTAAGTAGACCAACATCTTCCAAGGGGGGTAGGTAGACAGACATCTTCTGAGGGTGTAGGAAGACAGACATCCTCATTGGATGGGGGCAGGGGGTAGGTAGATAGACATCATCTGTGGAGGTGTGGATAAACAGACATCTTCTGAGGGGTAGGTAGACAGACATTTACCGAGTTGTGTTGTAGGTAGACACATATCTCCCAAAGGGGGGGGGGGGAGGGATAGGTAGACAGAGACTTTCCTGGTGGGTGGTTTGAGAATCTCCTGAAGGGGGGTTGGTAAACAGACTTCTTCTTAAGGGGGTAGGTACACAGACATCTACTGTTGGTGCGGGACAAATAGACATAATTCTTCTGAGGCTGGGGATGATAGACATCTTCCGAAGGAGTCCACGTAGACAGACATTTTCCAAGTTGGGCAGACTGACAGACATCTTCCGGGGAGTAGAAAGACATAGATGTTCCAAGGGTGGTAGGTAGACAGACATCTTCTGTGGGGGAGTAGATTGCCAGACATCATCTTAGTTTGGGTATGTAGACAGACATCTTCCAAGGGGAGGGAGTATATAGGAAGATACCTTCTGAGGGGGATGATAGACATCTTATGGGAGTAGGTAAACAGACATAGTTGATAGACATATACATTCAGAGGGGGTAGTTAGACATCTTCTGAGTGGTGGAAAATAGACCACTTCCAAGGGGGAGGTAGGCATCTTCCTAAGTGAGCGGGCAGGTTGCCTGACATCTTCCATGGGGTAGGTAGCCAATCATCTTCCAAAGATGGGTTGGGTAGGCAGATATATTCAATGGGGGGTAGGTAGACAGACATCTTCTGAGATGGTAGTAGATAGACATTTCTGAGTTGGGGTAGAAAGGCATTGTCCAAAGTGGGTAGATAGGAATCTTCCGTGTGTGGATGGGGTAGGTAGACAGACATTTTCTGAAAGGGGTGCATCTTCTGTATGGGGGTAGGCAGACAATCATCTTCTGAGGGGAAGATGGGTACAGAGACATTTTACTGGGGGTAGGTAGACAGACATCTTCATGGGGGTAGGTAGACAGACAACTGGAGGGGGGGGGTTGTTAGACAGACATGTTCTGAGGGTTTTTTAAGTAGACAGACATCTTCTGAGCAGGGGTAGTAGACATACAGCTTCAGAGGATGAGGGATATGTAGACAGATATCTTCTAAGGTAGCTTAGGTAGAGAGACAATTAGTGAGGGGGTAGGTAGACAGACATTATCCGAGGCTGGGTTGTAGGTAGACAGAAATAATCTGAGGGGTGTAGTTAGACAAGTATTTTCTGAGGCTAGGGGTATGTAGACAGACATTGTCCATGGGGATAGTTAGACACACCTTCTGAGGTATGGGGAGTAGGAAGACTGACATTTCCTGAGGATGGTAGGTAGGGTGTCACTTTCGAAGGGGGGGGGGGGTAGTGAGAGAGACTTCATAAGAGGTGGGGGATGTTGGTAGATAGACATGTTCTGAGGGAGGTAGGTAGATAGACATGTTCAGAGGGAGGGGTGGTAGAAAGCAATATTCCGAATGAGTGTAGATAGACATACATATTCCGAGGGGTGGTTGGTAGGCAGACATCTTTTGAGGTGGGGTTGGTAGACATTCATTATCTGGGGTGTAGGTAGACTAACATTTTCGAGAGGGGTAGGACAGATATCTTCTGAGGGTGGTGTATTGGACAGACATCTTCCGAGGGGGTGTAGATAGATAACTTATGTAGGTGGTGGACAGACAACTGCTGACTGGGAGGGGGGGGGTAGGTAGACATGTTCCAAGGGTACGGTAGATAGATATACTACTTCTGAGGGGGGTGGTAGGTAGACAGACATCTTCTGAGAGGGGGCTGGTAGACAGATATTTTCCGTGAGGTGTTATAGGTAGACAGAAATCTTCCAAGGGGGGGTAGGTCGACTGATATTTTCTGAGGGGGCAGGTAGACAGAAAACTTCTGGGGGGTAGATAGACATACATGTTCAGTTTGTGTGCATAAACAGAGACCTTCTGAGGTGGGTTAGGTTGGCAGCTATCTTATTAGTTTTGGCATGTAGAGGGAAGAGTATTGGTAGACAGGTATCTTCCGAGGGGGTATGTAGACTGACATTGTCTAAGGGAGTTAGGTAGACATACACATTCCACAGGCAGATAGATAGACAGACATCTTCTGAGGGGGGTTAGGTAGCCATACATCTTCCGACAGGAGAGTTGGTGGACAGACACCTTCCAAGGATGGGGGGTAGGTAGACAGATATTTTCCAAGCGAGATTTAGGTAGACAGGCATTTTCCAAGGAGGGGTAGGTAGACAAACATCTTCCGAGGATGGTTGGGGTAGGAAGACAGACAGTGTGGGGTATGTAGACAGACATCTTATTAGAGGGTGTATGTAGACAGACAGTATCCGAGGGCAGGTTGTAGGTAGACAGATATCTTACAGGGGGTGGGGTAGGTAGGCACGTATTTTCCAAGGCTGAGAGTATGTAGATAGACATAGTCCCGGTGGGCAATTAGACCGATATCTCCTGAGGGAGGGTAGGTACACAGACATCTTCAGAGTGGGAGGACAGGTAGACAGACACCTTCTAAGAGTGGGATGATAGACATCTTTCCAACTGGGAAAGATAGACATTTTACGAGGGAGGGGGAGTAGACATACATCCTCCATGAGGTGGTAGACACACATATTATGAGGGGGGGGGGGGGGGTAGGTAGAAAGATTTCTTATAAGGTGGGGTAGGTTGGTAGACATCTTCTGAGGTTGAGTATGTAGGCACCAAGGGTAGAGGATATGAAGACATATATCTTCCGAGGGGGGGGGGGGGCAAGGTAGACAGAAATTCTCTAACAGAGGGATGATAGACTTCTTCCGAGGGGGGTAGGTATGCAGGCATCGTATGAGGGGGTGTAGGAAGACATACATATACCAAGGCAGGGTAGGTAGACAAAAATCTTCTGAGGGGGGTTGGAAGATAGACCTCTTCTGAGGGGCGAATGGAATACATACATCTTCCGAGGGGGTAGGAAGACAAAGTCCTCCAAGGGGGGGGGGGAGATGAACAGACATCCACCAAGGGGGTTAGATGGATGGTCATCTTCTGTTGTAGTGGGAGGGGGCAGGTAGGCTTCCATCTTCTGGGTGGTCAGTAGACAATCATCTTCTGAGTTGTGGTTCAGTAGGCAATCATGTTCAGAGGGGGGTAGGTAGACAGACATCTTCCGAGGTGGGATGATAGACATCTTCCAAAGGGGTGGAAAGTAGACAGGCATTTTACAAAGTGGGGTGCAGGTGGACTGACATCTCCCATGCATTAGGTGGAAAATCATATTCCGAGGTCGGGTTCGATATACAGACATATTCCGAGGGAGGTGGTAGGTAGACTGCCATCTTCCGAGTGGGGATAGGTAGACATACTTTTCCCGAGAGGGGGTTGGGTAGACAGGCATTTACCGAGGGGATGGGGGGTAGGTAGATAGACATCTTCTGAAGGGGGGTAGGTAGACAGACATCTCCCGAGGAGGGGTGGTAGACATACAACTTTCGAGGGGCGGTAGGTAGACAGACATTTTCTGTTGGAGGGGTTGATTGACAGGCATCTTTCAGAAGTGAGAGGGTGCAGGTAGACTGAAATCTTCCGGGGGTAGGTAGACAATCATCTTCTGAGAGGGTGTTGGGTAGACAGACATCCTCCGGGTTTTGGTAGACATAAATATTCCAAGGTGGGCAGGTAGACAGACATTTTCTGAGGGAGGGCCAGGTTGACAGACATCTTCAAATGGCGGGTTGGTAGACACACAACTTATGAGTGGGGGCGTAGGTAGAGAGACATGTCCGGAGGTGGGGTAGGTAGACATACATGTTCCGAGGGGAGTGGTGGCTAGTCATACATATTCCGAGTGTGTGTTTATGTGGGCAGACATCTTCCAAGAGGGGCTAGGTAGACAAACATCTTCCAAGGGGGGGGGGGGTAAGTAGACAGACATCTTCCATGTGGGGTATGTAGACAGACATATTCTGACAGGGTGAGGCAGGCATATACCGTGGTTCGGTAGATAGACAGGCATCTTCGAGGGGGTGCTAGGTAGACATACACCTTCTGAGGGTAGTGGTAGGAAGTCATACATCTTCCAAAGCGGTTTTTTCGGTAGTCAAATGTCTTCCAAGAGGGGGGTCTGCACACATACATCCTCCAGGGATGGGAGGAGTGTTTGACAGAGATCTTCGGAGGTGGGGTAGTCAGTTACACATCTTTTGAAGTGGGTGTAGGTAGGCAGACACCTTCTAAATGGCGGTACCTAGGAAGATATGCAGACATCTTCGGGGGGGGGGGGGGAGGTAGGTAGACAGACAGTTTCTGATTGTGAGAATGTTGGTGGTGGTGGTTAGTGTTTAATGTCTCGTCAACAACGAGGTCATTAGAGACGGAGCGCAAGCTCGGGTTAGGGAAGGATTGGGAAAGAAATTGGCCGTGCCCTTTCAGAGGAACCATCCCGGCATTTGCCTGAAACGATTTAGGGTAATCACGAAAAACCTAAATCAGGATGGCCGGAGACGGGATTGAACCGTCGTCCTCCCGAATGCGAGTCCAGTGTGCTAACCACTGTACCACCTCTCTCGATGTGTGAGAATGGTAGACAGACAGATAGGGTGGGAGATCAGAGACAGTCATATTCTGAGGGTGGGGTATGTAGACAGCCATCTTCTGAGGGGGTAGATAAGAGTCTTCTGAAGGTGATGGAGAGATAGTCATCTTCCAAGTGCAGGTAGATAGGAATCTTCTGAGTTGGGGTAGCTTCCGAGCTAGGCGATAGATAGGCATCTTCACAGGGGGGGATGTTAGATTGGCATGTTATGGGGTGGGGGGGGGGGCGAGTAGACAAACATCACCCGATAGGTGGTATGTATAGAGACATCTTCCATGGAGTAGAAGGTAGGCAGACATCTTCTGAAGGGTGGGGTAGGGAGACAGACATTATCAGAGCAGTAGTAGGTAGAGAGACATTTTCCGAAGGGGGTGTATGAAGACAAATATTTTCTTAGATGGAGGGTAGCTGGGCAGACATCTTCCAAGGGGTGGGGAGGGGGTAGGTAGACAGGCCTCTTCCAAAGGTGTGTAGGTAGACAGACATCTTCCAAGAAGGGGTATGTAGGCAAACATCTTCTGAAGGGTGGGTTAGGGAGACAGGCATCATCCACGTGCGGAGTAGGTAGAGAGTGATCTTCTGAGGGGGTGGGGGATGTAGATAGAAAGACATATTTTGAGAGGCTGGTAGGTAGGCAGACATGCTCCAAACGAGGGGGTTGGGGGTTAAGTAGACAGGTATCTTCCGAGGGTGTGTAGGTAGACAGTCATCTTCTGAGGGGGGAGGGGGTGGGAAAACTGACGTTTTCCGGTTGGGGGGATAAGTAGAGAGTCATCTTCTGAGGGGGAAGTGGGTAAACACACATTTTCAGAAGGCGTGAGTAGGTAGGCAGACATATTACGAGGGGGGGGGGGGGGGGTGGCGGGTGTACGTAGACAGTCATCTTACGAGGGGGGAGGGGGGTAAAAAGACAGGCATGTTCCAAGGTCCTCTATCAACTGCAAGACACCAGAACCGGCCTACAGTTGAATTTTCGATACCTAAAACTTGAGTAGTACTACTTCTTACCTGCCGATTGCATCAAATGAGAAGCTCCTATTTTGTTGTTTGTGGTGCGACCGCATACCTCAGCACATGACGTAAGTTTCCAGATGTATATGTAAACAGTTCCGTGAGCAAAGCTGCCACTGCGACGATCTGGCATTACGATTAGGCGCGTGAGTGCGTGTGAAATCGCTCTCTAAGTTTTCATACATTTATAGGTTTCAGATACATATTTTAACGGTTTTTGTGATAATATTTACTATATAAGATACTTATTAATGGTTTCTTCATTCACCTCCGCCTTTCTTGGGTTGTGACCTGATATTTGCGAGTGTTTCGTATCGAGCAACTTAACTTCTTACCTGTGTTTACATTCCGCGCTGACCAGTTGCAGCTGTAGCGGCGCATCCAAAGCTAAGTACTAATTAGTTGTTTGTGTATAGTGGTTTATTTTGGAACTTTAGTAGTCTTCAATCGGTGTTCTTGTTGTTTCCTGGTGAAATAATTTCAGAAGAAATTGTCGCGAACTGTTTTCAGTTTCGTTACTGTGCCATTAGACGTTTGATAATCTTTCTGTTTTACCTTTTGTTTTATTTGCTGTTGATAAATACTGTTAATAATAGTAGCTACTTCCCTTGTACAGCAAGATTATGATTATTGTAGTCAGTTTTTTAACAGATTCTTATTGTACTAAAGGAACTTAAATAAATGCGAAACGTTTTCTTAGGTTTTTAATATATATTAACACGTTTCACATTTCCCCGTGCAACGTGACGTTCAGACCTCGTTTGATGCAAAAGCTTGAGGTCCTCGATCATGTCCAAGGCACCAAAGCCGGCTAATAAGTCAGTAATCTATAACTAAAACTTGAATTGTACTGCTTCTTACTGGCCGAATACATCTTCTTAACACATTCTTCTGTCTTCTACTGTGGTGCTTTTAGTGTCTCCGCAAACCGCAGCAGGCGACATAAGTTTGCAGACTATAAATTTAACCGTCTCAGAGCGTAAAGCGGCCGATGTGACGATCTGCCAATAAGTCGATTCGACAGCAAATGAAGAAAACGGTCAGATTTGTCAGGTTTTTACTACAAATGGACACTTTTCACATCATCCCGTGCAACGTGGCGTCCAGACCGCGTTTCATGCAAAATCTTAAGGCCCTAGCTCATGTCCAAGGTACCAAAGCAGGCTAATAAGTCAATAAATGATAACTAAAATTTGAATTGTACAACTTATTACTGGTTCTTTCTCGCTGATTACACCAACAGAGAAGCTTCATCTGTGTTCTACTGTGATGCTTTGACTGTCTCCGCATAACGCAGCACGCGACATAAGCTTGCAGATCTGGCAATTAGTCGATTAAATAGAAAATGACGAAAACGGGAGGATTTCTCAGGTTTTTACTACATATGAACACTTTTTACATTCTCCCGCACAACGTGGCAGACAGACCTCGTTTCATGAACAATCTCAAGGTCATAGCTCATGTACAAATAACCAAAGCCGGTTAATAAGTCAATAATAGATAAGTAAAATGTGAATTGTAATGCTTCGTACTGGCCGATTACATCTTCTGAGAGTCTTCTTCTGTGTTCTACTATGGTTCTTTTAGTGTCTAAGCATAGCGAAGGACACGATATAGTTTTGCAGAAGATAAATATAACCATTGCAGAGAGAAAAGCGGCCAATATGACGATCTGGCATTAAGTCGATTCGATATCAAATGACGAAAACGGCCGAATTTGTCAGGTTTTCACTACACATGAACACATTTCACATTCCCCCGTGCAACACGGCTGCTCGACCTCCCTTCATGCCAAATCTTAAGGTCCTAGCTCATGTCCAAGGCACCAAAGCCAGCTAAAAAGTCAATAATCGATAACTAAAACTTGAATTGTACTACTTCTTACTGGCTATTACATCAACATAGAACCTTCTTCTGTGTTCTATTATGGTGCTTTTATTGTCCCCGCATACCGCAGCACGCGACTTAGCTTTGCAGACGATAAATGTAACCGTTTCAGAGAAAAGAGCGGCCAATATGACGATCTGGCAAAAGTCGATTCGATAGCAAATGACGATCTCACTTTAAGTCGATTTGATAACAAATGACGAAAACGGACGGATTTCCAGGTTTTTACTACTTGTGAACACAGTCTCCCTTGTACCGCGGCTGCTAGTTCTTCTGTGGTGCAAAATTGTAAGGTCCTAGCTCAAGTCCTACGCACCAAAGAAGGGTAAAAAGTCAATAATCGATAACTAAAACTTGAATTGTACTACTTCTTACTGCCTATTACATCAACTTAGAAGCCTCTTATGTGTTCTGCTATGCTGCATTTAGTGTCTCGGCATACCGCAACACGCGACATAGATTTGCAGTCCATAAATGTAACCGTTTCAGAGAGAAGACCGGCCAATGTGACGATCTATCTAAAAGCCGATTCGATAACAAATGACGAAAACGGACTGATTTCTCTGTTTTTTACTACAAATTAACACTTTTCACATTCTCTCGTGCAACGCGGCTGCTAGACCTCCCATCATGCAAAATCGTAAGGTCCTAGCTCATGTCAAAGGCACCAAAGGCTAAAAACACAATAATCGATATCTAAAACTTGTATTGTATTACTTCTTACTGGCTATTACATCAACTTAGAAGCTTCTTCAGTGTTCTACTATGGTGCATTTAGTGTCTCCGCGTACCGCAGCACGCGACATAGCTTTACAGACGATAAATGTAACCGTTTTAGAGAGAAGAGCGGCCAATGTGACGATTAGACTTTAACTCGAATCGATAACAAATGACGATAACGGACGGATTGCTCAGGTTTTTACTACATATGAACACTTTTCACATTCTCCCGTGCAATGCGGCTGCTAGGCCTCCTTTCATGCAAAATCTTGAGGTCCTAGCTCATGTCTAAAGCACCAAAGATGGGTAAAAAGTCAATAATCGATAGCTAAAACTTGAGTTGTACTGGTTCTTACTGGCTATTACATCATTTTAGAAGCTTCATCTGTGTTCTACTATGGTGCTTTTAGTATCTCCGCATACGCAGCACGCGCCATAGCTTTGCAGACGATAAATTTAACCGTATCAGAGAGAAGAGCGTCTAATCTGACGATCTGGCATAAGTCGATTCGATAGCAAATGACGAAAACGGGCGGGTTTCTCAGGTTTTCACTACATATGAACACTTTTGCACATTCCCCCGAGCAACGCGGCTACTAGAGCTCCCTTCATGCAAAATCTGAAGGTCCTAGTTCATGCCCAACGCAACAAAGCCGTCTATAAAATCAATAATCGATAACTAAGTTTGAATTGTACTGCTTCGTACTAGCTATCACATGAACTTAGAAGCTTCTTCTGTATTCTATTATGGTGCTTTTAGTGTCTCCGCATACCGCAGCACGCGACATATCTTTGCACACGATAAATGTAACGGTTTCAGAGAGAAAAGCGGGCTATATGACGATCTTGCATTAACCTGATTCGATAGCAAATGACGCAAAAGGGCGGATTTCTCATTTTTTCACTACATATGAACACTTTTCACATTCCCCAGTGCAACACAGCTCCTAGACCTCCCTTCATGCAATATCTTAAGATCCTAGCTCATGTCAAAGGCACCAAAGCCGTGTAAAAGGTCAATAATCGATAACTAAAACAAAAATTGTAATGCTTAGTACAGGCTATCACATCATCTTTGAAGCTTCTTCTGTGTCCTATTATGGCGCTTTTATTGTCTCCGCATACCTCAGTACGCGACATAGCTTTGCACACGATAATTGTAACCGTTTCATTGAGAAGAGCGGCCAATATGACGATCTGGCAAAAGTCGAATCGATAGCAAATGACGAAAACGAGCGGATTTCTCCGGTTTTCACTACATATGAACACTTTTCACATTCCCCCGTGGAACGCGGCTGCTAGAACTCCCTCATGCAAAATCTTAAGGTCCTAGCTCGTGTCCTAGGCACCAAAGACGTCTAAAAAGTCAGTAATCAATAACTAAAACTTGAATTTTACTGCTTCTTACTGGCTATCACATCAACTTAGAAGCTTCTTCTGTGATCTATAATGGGGCTTTTAGTGTCTCCGCATACCGCAGCACGCTACATAGCTTTGCACACGATAAATGTAACTGTTTCAGAGAGATAACCGGCCAATATGACGATTTGGCATTAAGTCGATTCGATAGCAAATGACGAAAACGGGCGGAATTCTCATGTTTTCACTACATATGAACACTTTTCACATTCCCCCGTGCAACGCGGCTGCTAGACCTTACTTCATGCAAGGTCGTAAAGTCCTAGCTCATGTTCAAGGCACCAAAATCGTCTAAAAGTTAAATAATCGATAACTAAATCTTGAATAGTACTGCTTCGTACTGGCTATCACATCAACTTAGAAGCTTTTTCTGTTTTATATTATTGTGCTTCTAGTGTCTCTGCATACCGCAGCACGCGACATAGCTTTGCACACGATGAATGTAACCGTTTCAGAGACAAGTGCGGCCAGTATGACGATCTGGCATTAAGCCGATACGATAGCATATGACGAAAACGGGCGGATTTCTCAGGTTTTCACTACAAATGAACACTTTTCACATTCCCCCGTGCAACGCGGCTGCTACACCTCCCTTCATGCAAAATCTTAAGGTCCTAGCTCATGTCCAGGGCACCAAAGACGTCTAAAAAGTCAGTAATCAATAACTAAAACTTGAATTTTACTGCTTCTTACTGGCTATCACATCAACTTAGAAGCTTCTTCTGTGATCTATAATGGGGCTTTTAGTGTCTCCGCATACCGCAGCACGCTACATAGCTTTGCACACGATAAATGTAACTGTTTCAGAGAGATAACCGGCCAATATGACGATTTGGCATTAAGTCGATTCGATAGCAAATGACGAAAACGGGCGGAATTCTCATGTTTTCACTACATATGAACACTTTTCACATTCCCCCGTGCAACGCGGCTGCTAGACCTTACTTCATGCAAGGTCGTAAAGTCCTAGCTCATGTTCAAGGCACCAAAATCGTCTAAAAGTTAAATAATCGATAACTAAATCTTGAATAGTACTGCTTCGTACTGGCTATCACATCAACTTAGAAGCTTTTTCTGTTTTATATTATTGTGCTTCTAGTGTCTCTGCATACCGCAGCACGCGACATAGCTTTGCACACGATGAATGTAACCGTTTCAGAGACAAGTGCGGCCAGTATGACGATCTGGCATTAAGCCGATACGATAGCATATGACGAAAACGGGCGGATTTCTCAGGTTTTCACTACAAATGAGCACTTTTCACATTCCCAGTGCAACGCGGTTGCTAGACCTCGCTTCATGCAAAATCTTAAGGTCCTTGATCATGTCTAGGGCACCGAAGCCGTCTAACAAGTTATTAATCGATAACTAAAACTTGAATTGTACTGCTACGTAATGACTTTCACAGCAACTTAGAAGCTTCATCTATGTTCTATTATGGAGCTTTTAGTGACTCCGCATACCGCAGCACGCGACATAGCTTTGCAAACCAATAAATGTAACCGTTTCAGAGAGAAGAGCCGCCAATATGACGATCTGGCAAATGTCGATTCGATAGCAATGAGGAGAACGGGCGGATTTTCCAGGTTTCCACTGCATATGAACACTTCCCACATTCCCCTGTCAAACGCGGATGCTAGACCTCCTTCATGCAAAATCTTAAGGAACTACCTAATGTCCAAGCCACGAAAGCCGTGTAAAAAGTCAATGATCGATAGTTAAAACTTGAATTGGACTGCTTCGTACTGGCTATCACATCAACTTAGAAGCTTCTTCTGTGATCCATTATGGTGCTTTTAGTGTCTCCACATACCGCAGCACGCGACATATCTTTGCACACGATAAATGTAACGGTTTCTGAGAGAATAGCGGGCAATATGACGATCTGAAATTAAGTCGATTCGATAGCAAATGACGAAAACGCTCGGATATCTCAAGTTTTCTCTACATATGAACACTTTTCACATTCCCCCGTGCAACGCTTCTCTTAGACATCCCTTTATGCAATATCTTAAGGTCCTAGCTCATCTCAAAGCAACCAAAGCCATTTAAAAAGTCAATAATCGATAACTAAAACTTGAATTGTACTGCTTCGTACAGGTTATCACATCAACTTAGAAGCTTCTTCTGTGTTCTATTATGGTGATTTTAGTGTCTACGCATAGCGCAGCATACGACATAACTTTGCACACGATAAATGTAACGGTTTCAGAGAGAAAAGCGGGCTATATGACGATCTGGCATTAAGCTGATTCGATAGCAAATGACGAAAACGGGCGGATTTCTCAGGTTTTCACTACATATGAACACTTTTCACATTCCCCTGTGCAACACAGCTCCTAGACCTCCCTTCATGCAATACCTTAAGGTCCTAGCTCATGTCAAAGGCACCAAAGACGTGTAAAAAGTCATTAATCGATAACTAAAACAAAAATTGTAATGCTTAGTACAGGCTATCACATCATCTTTGAAGCTACTTCTCTGACCTATTATGGTGCTTTTATTGTCTCTGCATACCTCAGCACGCGACATAGCTTTGCACACGATAATTGTAACCGTTTCATTGAGAAGAGCGGCCAATATGACACTCTGGCAAAAGTCGAATCGATAGCAAATGACGAAAACGGGCGGATTTCTCCGGTTTTCACTACATATGAACACTTTTCACATTCCCCCGTCCAACGCGGCTGCTACACCTCACTTCATGCAAAATCTTAAGGTCCTAGCTCATGTCCAAGGCACCAAAGACGTCTAAAAAATCAGTAATCGATAACTTAAACTAGAATTGTACTGCTTCCTTTAGGGTATCACACCAACTTAGAAGCTTCTTCTGTGTCCTATTATGGTGCTTTTAGTGTCTCCGCATACTGCAGCACGCGACATAGCTTTGCACACGATAAATGTAACCGTTTCGAAGAGAAGAGCGGCCAATATGGCGATCTGGCAAAAATCGATTCGATAGCAAATGACGTAATCGGCGGATTTATCAGGTTTTTACTACATATGAACACTTTGCACATTCCCATGTGCAACGCGGCTGCTAGAACTCCCTCATGCAAAATCTTAAGGTCCTAGCTCATGTCCAGGGCACCAAAGACGTCTAAAAAGTCAGTAATCGATAACTAAAACTTGAATTTTACTGCTCCTTACTGGCTATCACATCAACTTAGAAACTTCTTCTGTGTTCTATTATGGTGCTTTTAGTGTCTACGAATACCGCAGCACGCAACATAGCTTTGCACACGATAAATATAACGGTTCCAGAGAGAACAGCGGGCAATATGATGATCTGGCATCAAGTCGATTCGATAGCATATGACGAAAACGGGCGGATTTCTCAGGTTTTCAATACATATGAACACTTTTCACATTCACCCGTGCAACGCGGCTGCTAGACCTCCCTTCATGAAAAATCTTAAGGTCCGAGCTCATGTCGAAGGCACCAAAGCCGTATAAAAAGTCAATAATCAATAACAAAAACTTGAATTGTACTGCTACGTACTGGCTATCGCATCAATTTAGAAGCTTCTTCTGTGTTCTATTATGGTGCTTTGAGGGTCTCCGCGTACCGCAGCACGCGATATAGCTTTGCACACGATAAATGTAACCGTTTCAGAGAGATGAGCGGCCAATATGACGATCTGGCATTAATTCGATTCGATAGCAAAGGACGAAAACGGGCGGATTTCTCAGTTTTTCACTACATATGAACACTTCTCACATTCCCCCGTCAAACGCGGCTGCTAGACCTCCCTCATACAAAATCGTTCGGAACTACCTCATGTCCAAGCCACGAAAGCCGTCTAAAAAGTCAATAATCGATAGTTAAAACTTGATTTGGACTGCTCCGTACTGTCTATCACATCAACTTAGAAGCTTCTTCTGTGATCCTTTATGGTGCTTTTAGTGTCTCCGCATACCGCAGCACGCGACAAAGCTTTGCACACGATACATGTCACCGTTTCAGAGAAAAGAGCGGCCAATATGACGATCTGGCAAAAGTCGATTCGATAGCAAATGACGAAAACGGGCGGATATCTCAGGTTTTCACTGTATATGAACAGGTTTCACATTCCCCCGTGCAACGCGGCTGCTAGACCTCCCTTCATGCAAAATCTTAAGGTCCTAGCTCATGTCCAAGGCACAAAAGCCGTCTAAAAAGTCAATAATCTAAAACTAAAACTTGAAATTTACTGCTACGTACTATCTATCACATCAACTTAGAAGCTTTTACTGTGTTCTACTATGGTGCTTTCAGTGTCTCCGCATACCGCAGCACGCGACATAGCTTCGTACACGATAAATGTAGCGGTTTCAGAGAGAATAGCGTGCAATATGACGATCTGAAATTAAGTTGATTCGATAGCAAATGATGAAAACGCTCGGATATCTCAGGATTTCTCTACATGTGAACACATTTCACATTCCCCCGTGCAACGCGTCTCTTAGACATCCCTTTATGCAATATCTGCAGGTCCTAGGTCATCTCAAAGGAACCAAAGCCGTCTTAAAAGAAAATAATCGATAGATAAAACTTGAATTGTACTGCTTCGTACTGGCTATCACATCAACTTAGAAGCTTCTTCTGTGTTCTATTATGGTGATTTTAGTGTCTCCGCATACCTTAGCAAGCGATATAGCTTTGCACACGATAAATCTAACGGTTTCAGAGAGAAAAGCGGGCAATATGATGATCTGGCATTAAGCTGATACGATAGCAAATGACGAAAATGGGCGGATTTCTCAGGTTTTCACTACATATGTTCAATTTCCACATTCCCCCGTGCAACGCGGCTGCTAGACCTTACTTCATGCAAAGTCGTAAAGTCCTAGCTCAAGTTCAAGGCACCAAAATCGTCTAAAAATTCAATAATCCATAACTAAACCTTGAATAGTACTGCTTCGTACTGGCTATCACATCAACTTAGAAGCTTTTTCTGTTTTCTATTATGGTGCTTCTAGTGTCTCCGCATACCGCAGCACGCGACATAGCTTTGCACACGATAAATGTAACCGTTTCAGAGACAAGTGCGGCCAGTATGACGATCTGGCATTAAGTCGATTCGATAGCAAATGACGAAAACGGGCTTATTTCTCAGGTTTTCACTACATATGAACACTTTTCACATTCCGCCGTGCAACGCGGCTGCTAGACCTCACTTCATGAAAAATCTTAAGGTCCGAGCTCATGTCGAAGGCACCAAAGCCGTATAAAAAGTCAATAATCGATAACAAAAACTTGAATAGTCCTGCTACGTACTGGCTGTCACATCAACTTAGAAGCTTCTTCTGTGTTCTATGATGGTGCTTTGAGGGTCCCCGCGTACCGCAGCACGCTACATAGCTTTGCACACGATAAATGTAACCGTTTCAGAGAGAAGACCAGTTATAAGACGAACTGGCAAAAGTCGATTCGATAGCAAATGACGAAATGGCGGATTTCTAAGGTTTTCACTACATATGAACACTTTTCACATTACCCCGTGCAACGCGGCTGCTAGACGTCCCTTCATTTAAAATCTTAAGGTCCTAGCTCATGTCCAAGGCACCAAAGCCGTCTAAGAAGTCAATATCGATAACTAAAACTTGATTTGTACTGCTTCTTACTGGCTATCACTTCAACTTAGAAGCTTCTTCTGTGATCCATTATGGTGCTTTTAGTGTCTCCGCATAACGCAGCACGCGACATGGCTTTGCACACGAATAATGTAACCGTTTCAGAGAGAGGAGCGCGAAATATGACGATCTGGCATTAGGTCGATTCGATGGCAAATGACGAAAACGGGCGGATTCCTCAGGTTTTCACTACATATGAACACTTATCACATTCCCCAGTGCATGACGGCTGCTAGACCTCCCTTCATGCAAAATCTTATGGTCCTACCTCGCGTCAGAGGCAACAAAGCCGTCTAAAAAGTCAATACTCAAAAATTTAAGCTTGAATTGTACTGCGTCGTAGTGGCTATCACATCAACTTAGAAGCTTCTTCTTTGATCTATTATGGTGCTTTTAGTGACTCTGCATACCGCACCACGTGACATAGCTTCGCACACTATAAATGTAACCGTTTCAGAGAGAAAAACGTCCAATATGACGATCTGGCATTAAGTCGATTCGATAGCAAATGAAGAAAACGGGCGGGTTTATCAGGTTTTCACTACATATGAACACTTTTCACATTACCCCGTGTAACGCGGCTGCTGGATCTCCCTTCATGCAAAATTTTAAGGTCCTAGCTCATGTCCAAGGCACCTAAGCCGTCTAAAAAGTCAATAATCGATAGCTAAAACTGGAATTGTACTGCATCTAACTGGCTATCACATCAACTTAGAAGCTTCTTCTGTGTTCTATTATTTAGGTTTTAGTGTCTCCGCATACCGCAGCACGCGACATAGCTTTGCACACGATAAATGTAACCGTTTCAGTGAGAAGAGCCGCCAATACGACGATCTTTCAAACGTCGATTCGATAGCAAATGAGGAGAACGGGCGGATTTCCCAGGTTTTCACTACATATGAACACTTCTCACATTCCCCCGTCAAACGCGGCTCCTAGACCTCCCTAATGCAAAATCTTAAGGACCTACCTCATGTCCAAGCCACGAAAGCCGTCTAAAAAGTCAATAATCGATAGTTAAAACTTGAATTGGACTGCTTCGAACTGGATATCACATTAACTTAGAAGCTTCTTCTGTGTTCTATAATGGTGCTTTTAGGGTCCAGGCATTCCGCAGCACGCGACATAGCTTTGCACACGATAAATGTAACCGTTTCAGAGAGAAGAGCGGCCAATATGACGATCTGGCATTAATTCGATTCGATAGAAAATGACGAAAACGGCGTATTTCTAGTTTTTCACTACATATGAACAGTTTTCACAATCTCCCGTACAACGTGGCTGCTAGACCTCGGTTCATGCCAAATCTTAAGTTCCTGGATCATGTCCAAGACACCGAAGCCGTCTAAAAAGTTAATAATCGATAACTAAAACTTGAATTGTACTGCATCGTACTGATTATCACATTAACTTAGAAGCTTCATCTGTGTTCTATTATGGTGCATTTAGTGTCTCCACATACCGCAGCACGCCATATAGCTTTGCACACGATAAAAGTAACAGTTTCAGAGCGATGAGCGGCCAATACGAAGATCTGGCATTAAGTCGATTCGATAGCAAATGACGAAAACGGGCGGATTTCTCCGATTTCCACTACATATGAACACTTTTCAAATTCCGTCGTGCAACACGGCTGCTAGACCTCCATTCATGCAAATTCTCAAGGTCCTAGCTCATGTCCAAGGCACCAAAGCTGTCTAAAATTCAATAATCGATAACTAAAACTTGAATTGTACTGCTTCGTACTGGCTATCACATCAACTTCGAAGATTCTTCTGTGTACTATTATGGTGCTTTTAGTGTCTCCGCATACCGCAGCACGCGACATAGCTTTGCTCACGGTAAATGTAACCGTTTCAGAGAGAAGTGCGGCCAATATGACGATCTGGCAAATGTCGATTCGATAGCAAATGACGAAAACATACGGATTTCTCAGGTCTTCACTACATATGAACACTTTTCACATTCACCCGTGCAACGCGGCTGCTAGACCTCCCTCGACGGAAAATCTTACGGTGCTAGCTGATACCCAAGGCACCAAAGCTGTCTACAAAGTCAATAATCGATAGCTAAAACTTGAATTGTACTACTTGGTACTGGCTATCACATCAACTTAGAATAATCTTCTGTGTTCCATTATGGTGCTTTTAGTATCTCTCCATACCGCAGCACGCGACATAGCTTTGTACACGATAAATGTGACGGTTTCAGAGAGAATAGCGGGCAATATGACGATCTGAAATTAAGTGGATTCGACAGCAAATTACGAAAACGCTCGGATATCTCAGGTTTTCTATACATATGAACAATTTTCACATTCACCCGTGCATCGCTTCTCTTAGTCATCCCTTTATGCAATATCTTAAGGTCCTAGCTCATCTCACAGGAACCAAAGCCGTCTCAAAAGTCAATAATCGATAACTAAAACTTGAATTGTACTGCTTCGTACTGGCTATTACATCAACTTAGAAACTTCTTCTGTGTTCTATTATGTTGCTTTTAGTGTCTACGCATACCGCAGCACGTGACATAGCTTTGAACACGATAAATGTAACCGTTTCAGAGAGAAGAGCGGCCAATATGACGATTTGGCGTTAAGTCGATTCGATAGCAAATGACGATATCGGCGGTTTTCTCAGGTTTTCACTACATATGAACACTTTTCACATTCCCCCGTGCAACGTGGCTGCTAGAACTCCCTCATGCAAAATCTTAAGGTCCTAGCTCATGTCCAAGGCACCAAAGCCGTCTAAGAAGTAAATAATCGATAACTAAAACCTGAATTGTACCGCTTCGTACTGGCTATCACATCAACATAGAAGCTTCCTCTGTGTTCTATTATGGTGCTTTTAGTATCTACGCATACCGCAGCACGCAACATAGCTTTGCACACCATAAATGTAACGGATTCAGAGATAATTGCGGGTAATATGTCGATCTGGCACTAAGTCTATTCGATAGCAAATGACGAAAACGGGCGGATTTGTCAGGTTTTCACTACATATGAACACTTTTCACATTACCCCGTGCAACGCGGTCCCTACACCTCCCTTCATGCAAAATCGTAATGTTCTAGCTCATGTCCAAGGCACCAAAGCCGTCTAAAAAATCAATACTCGATAACTAAAAGTTGAATTGCTGTTTCGTACTAGCTATCACATCAAGTTAGAAGCTTCTTCTGTGTTCTACTATGGTGCTTGTAGTGTCTCCGCATTCCGCAGCACGCGACATAGCTTTGCACACGATAATTGTAACCGTTTCATAGAGAAGAGCGGCAAATATGACGATCTGGCAAAAGTCGATTCGATAGCAAATGAGGAAAACGGGCGGATTTCTTAGGTATTCACTACATATGAACACATTTCACATTCCCCCGTGCAACGCGGCTGCTATAACTCCTTCATGCGAAATCTTACGGTCCCAGCTCATGTCCAAGGCACCAAAGCCGTCTAAAAAGTCAATAATCGATAACTAAAACTTGAATTGTACTGCTTCTTACTGGCTATCACATCAACTTAGAAGCTTCTTCTGTGTTCTATTATGGTGCTCTTAGTGTCTCCGCATACCGCAGCACGCGACATAGCTTTGCACACGATAAATGTAACCGTTTTAGAGAGAAGAGCGGCCAATATGACGATCTGGCATTAAGTCGATTCGATAGCAAATGACGAAAACGAGCCGATTTCTCAGGATTTCACTACATGTGAACACTTTTCACATTCCCCCGTGCAACGCGGCTGCTAGACTCCTTTCATGCAAGGTCGTAAGGTCCTAGCGCATGTACATGGCACCAAAATCGTCTAATAAGTCAATAATCTGTAACAAAATCTTCAATTTTACTGCTTCGTACTGGCGATCAAATCAATGTAGAAGCTTTTTCTGTGTTCTATTATGGTGCTTCTAGTGTCTCCGCATACCACATCACGCGACATAGCTTTTCACACGATAAATGTAACCGTTTCAGAGTGAAGAGCTGCCAATATGACGATCTGGCATTAAGTCGATTCGATAGCAAATGACGAAAAAGGGCGGATTTCTCACGTTTACACTACATATGAACACTTTTCACATTCCCCCGTCAAACGCGGTTGCTAAACCTCCCGTCATGCAAGGTCGTAAGGTCATAGCTCATGTCCAAGTCACCAAAATCGTCTGAAAAGTCAATAATCGATAACTAAAACTTCAATTGTACTGCTTAGGACTGACTATCTCATCAACTTAGAAGCTTCTTCTGTGTTCTATTATGTTGCTTTTAGTGTCTCCGCATACCACAGCAGCGACATTGCTTTGCACACGATAAATGTAACCGTTTCAAAGAGAATACCGGCCAATATGACGATCTGTCATTAATTTGATTCGATAGCAAATGACGAAAACGGGCGGATTTCTCAGGTTTTCACAACGTATGAACAGTTTTCACATTTCACAGTGCAACGCGGCTACTAGACCTACCTTTATGCAAAATCTTAAGGTCCTAGCTCATGTCCAAGGCACCAAAGCCGTTTAAAAAGTCAATAATCGATAACTGAAACTTGAAATGTACTGCTTCGGACTGGCTATCACACCAATTTAGAAGCTTCTTTTGTGTTCTGTTACGGTGCGTTTAGTGTCTCCGCATACCGCAGCACGCGACATAGCGTTGCACACGATAAATGTAACCGTTTTCGAGAGAAGAGCCGCCAATATGACGATCTGGCATTTAGTCGATTCGATAGCAAATGACGAAAACTGTCGGATTTCTCACGTTTTCACTACATATGAACTCTTTTTACATTCTCCCGTGCAACGCAGCTGCTAGTCCTCCATTCATGCAAGTTGGTAAGGTCCTAGCTCATGTCCAAGGCACGAAAATCGCCTAAAAAGTCAATAATCGATAACTAAAACTTGAATTATACTGCTTCGTATTGGCTATCACATCAACTTAGAAGCTTCATCTGTGTTCTATTATGGTGTTTTTAGTGTCTCCGCATACCGCAGCACGCGACATAGCTTTGCACACGATGAATGTAACCGTTTCATAGAGAAGAGCGGCCAATTGGATGATATGACAAAAGTCGATTCGATAGCAAATGACGAAAATTGGCGGATTTCACAGGTTTTCACTTTATATGAACACTTTTCACATTCCCCCGTGCAACGCGGCTCCTAGATCTCCCTTCAAGCAAAATATTAAGGTCCTAGCTCATGTCCAAGGCACCAAAGCCGTCTAAAAAGTCAACAATCGATAGCTAAAAATTGAATTGTATTGCTTCGTTTTGGCTATCATATTAACTTAGAAGCTTCTTCTGTGTTCTATTATGGTGCTTTTAGTGTCTCCGCATAGCGCAGCACGCGACATGGCTTTGCACACGATAAATGTAACCGTTTTAGTGAGAATACCAGCCAAAATGGCGATCTGGCATTTAGTCGCTTTGATAGCAAATGACGAAAACGGGCGGATTTCTCAGGTTTTTTTTGCATATGAAAACTTTTCACGGTCTCCAGTGCAACGCGGCTGTTAGACCTCCCTTCATTCAAAATCGTAAGGTCCTAGCTCATGTCCAAGGCACCAAAGCAGTCTAAAAAGTCAATAATCGATAACTGAAACTTGAACTGTACTGCTTCGTACTGTCTATCACATCAACTGAGATGCTTCTTCTGTGATCTATTATGGTGCGTTTAGTGTCTCCGCATACCGCAGCGCGAGACCTTGCTTTGCACACGATAAATATAACCGATTCAGAGAGAAGAGCGGCCAATATGACGATCTGGCATTAAGTCGATTCGATAGCAAGTGACGAAAACGGGCGGATCTCTCAGGTTTTCACTACATATGAACACATTTCACATTCCCCCATGCAACGCAGCTCCTAGATCTCCCTTCATGCAATATCTTAAGGTCGACGCTTATGTCAAAGGAACCAAAGCCTTCTTAAAAGTCAATAATGGATAACTGAAACTTGAATTGTACTGCTTCGTACTGGATATCATGTCATCATATAAGCTTCTTCTGTGTTCTGTTATGGTGCTTTTAGTGTCTCCGCTTATCGCAGCACGCGACATAGCTTTGCACACGATAAACGTAATCATTTCAGAGAGAATAGCGGGCAATATGACGATCTGGCATTAATTCGATTCGATAGCAAATGACGAAAACGGGCGGATTTCTCAGGTTTTCACCACACATGAACACATTTCACATTCTCCCGTGCAACGCGGCTGCTAGACCTCCCTTCATACAAAATCGTAAGGTCCTAGCTCATGTACAAGGCACCAAACCCGTCTAAAAAGGTAAGAATCGATAACTAAAACTTGAATTATACTGCTTCGTATTGGCTATCACATCAACTTAGAAGCTTCTTCTGTGATCCATTATGGTCCTTTTAGTGTCTCCGCATAACGCAGCACGAAACGTAGCTTTGCACACGATAAATGTAACCGTTTCAGAGAGAAGAGCGGCCAATATGACCATCTGGCAAAAGTCGATTCGATAGCAAATGACGAAAACTGGAGGATTTCTCAGGTTTTCACTACATATGAACATTTTTCACATTCCAACGTGCAACGCGGCTGCTATAACTCCCTCATGCAAATCGTAAAGTCCCAGCTCATTTCCATCTAAAAAGTCAATAATCGATAACTAAAACTTGAATTGTACTGCTTCTTACTGGCTATCACATCAACTTAGAAGCATCTTCTGTGTTCCATTATGGTGCTTTTAGTTTCTCCGCATACCACAGCACGCGACATATCTTTGCACACTATAAATGTAACCGTTTCAGAGAGAATACCGGCCAATATGACGATCTGGCATTAAGTCGATTCGATAGGAAATGACGAAAACAAGCGGATTTCTCAGGTTTTCAATGCATATGAACAGTTTTCACATTCTCCCGTGCAACGCGGCTGCTAGACCCCCCTTCATTCAAGGTCGTAAGGTCCTAGCTAATGTCCAATTCACCAATATAGTCTAAAAATTCAATAACCGATAACTAAAACTTGAATTGTACTGCTTCGTACAGGCTATCACATCAGGACAGGTCGTAGCTCATGTCAAAGGAACCAAAGCCGTCTAAAAATTCAATAATCGATAACAAAATCATAAAATGTACTGCTTCGTACTGGCTATCACATCAATTTAGAATCTTCTTCTGTGTTCTGTTATGGTGCTTTTAGTGTCTCCACATACCGCAGCACGCGACATAGCTTTGCACACGATACATGTAACCATTTAAGAGAGAAGAGCGGGCAATATGACGATCTGGCACTAAGTCGATTCGATAGCAAATGTCGAAAACGGGCGGATTTCTCAGGTTTCCACTATATATGAACACTTTTCACATTCCCCCGTGCAACGCAGCTCCTAGACATCCTTTCATGCAATATCGTAAGGTCGTAGCTCATGTCAAAGGAACCAGGTTTCCACTATATATGAACACTTTTCACATTCCCCCGTGCAACGCAGCTCCTAGACATCCTTTCATGCAATATCGTAAGGTCGTAGCTCATGTCAAAGGAACCAATGCCGTCTAAAAAGTCAATAATCGATAACTAAAACTTGAATTGTACTGCTTCGTAGTGGCTATCACTTCATCATAGAAGCTTCTTCTGTGTTCTGTTATGGTGCTTTTAGTGTCTCCGCATACCGCAGCACGCGACATAGCTTTGCACACGATAAATGTAACCGTTTCAGAGAGAACAGCGGCCAAGATGACGATCTGGCATTAAGTCGAATTGATAGCAAATAACGAAAAGTTTTCACTACATATCAACACTTTTCACATTCTCCCGTGCAAGGCGGCTGCTAGACTTCCCCTCCTGCAAAATCTGATGGTCGTAGCTCATGTCCAAGGCACCAAAGCCGTCTAAAAAAGGCAATAATCGATAACTGAAACTTGAATTGTACTGCTTCGTACTGGCTATCACATTAACTTAGGTGCTTCTTTTGTATTATATTATGGTGCTTTTCGTGTCTCCACATACCGCAGCACGCGACATAGCATTGCACACGATAAATGTAACCATTTCAGAGAGAAGAACAGTCAATATGACGATCTGGCATTAAGTCGATTCGATAGCAAATGACGAAAACGGGCAGATTTCTCAGGTTTTCACTACATATGAACCCCTTTTCACATTCCCCTGTGCAACGCGGCTGCTATACCTATCTTGATGGAAAATCTTAAGGTACTAGCTCATGTCCAAGGCGCCAAATCCGTCTAAAAAGTCAATAATCGATAACTAAAACTTGAAATGTACGGCTTCGTACTGGCTATCACATCAACTTAGATGCTTCTTTTGTATTATATTATGGTGCTTTTACTGTATCCACATACCGCAGCACGCGACATAGCTTTGCACACGATAAATGTAACCATTTCAGAGAGAAGAGCGGCCAATAAGACGATCTGGCATTAGGTCGAGTCGATAGAAATAACGAAAACGGGCGGATTTCTCAGCTTTTCACTACATACGAAACTTTTCACATCACCCCGTGCAACGTGGCTGCTAGAATTCCCTTCATGCAAAATCTTCAGGTCCTAGCTCATGTTCAATGCACCAAAGCCGTCTAAAAAGTCAATAATCGATAACTAAAACTTGAATTGTACTGCTACGTGCTGGCTTCCACATCAACTTAGAAGCTTCTTTTGTGTTCTAACACATCAACTTAGAAATTTCTTCTGTGTTCTGTTATGGTGCTTTTAGTGTCTCCTCATACCGCAGCACGCGACATAGCTTTGCACGCGATAAATGTAACCGTTTCAGAGAGAAGAACGGCCAATAAGACGATCTGGCATTAGGTCGATTCGATAGCAAATAACGAAAACGGGCGGATTTCTCAGGTTTTTACAACATATGAACACTTTTCACATTCTCTCTTGCAACGTGGCTGCTAGACCTCCGTTCATGCAAAATCTTAAGGTCCCAGCTCATGTCCAAGGCACCAAAGCCGTCTAAAAAGGTAATAATCGATAACTAAAACTTGAAATGTACAGCTAAGTACTTTCTATCACATCAACTTAGATGCTTCTTCTGTGTTCTATTATGGTGCTTTTAGTGTTCAGGCATTCCGCAGCTCGCGACATAGGTTTGCACACGATAAATGTAACCGTTCAAGAGAGAAGAGCGGCAAATACGAAGATCTGGCATTAGGTCGATTCGATAGCAATTAACGAAAACGGGCGTATTTCTCAGCTTTTACTACATACGAAACTTTTCACATCACCCCGTGCAACGTGGCTGCTAGAATTCCCTTCATGCAAAATCTTCAGGTCCTAGCTCATGTCCAATGCACCAAAGCCGTCTAAAAAGTCAATAATCGATAACTAAAACTTGAATTTTACTGCTACGTGCTGGCTTTCACATCAGCTTAGAAGCTTCTTCTGTGTTCTAACACATCAACTTAGAAATTTCTTCTGTGTTCTGTTATGGTGCTTTTAGTGTCTCCTCATACCGCAGCACGCGACATAGCTTTGCACACGATAAATGTAACCATTTCAGAGAGAAGAACCGTCAATATGGCGATCTCGCATTAAGTCGATTCGATAGCAAATAACGAAAACGGGCGGATTTCTCAGGTTTTTACAACATATGAACACTTTCCACATTGTCTCGTGCAACGTGGCTGCTAGACCTCCCTTCATGCAAAATCTTAAGGTCCTAGCTCATGTCCAATGCACCAAAGCCGTCTAAAAAGTCAATAATCGATAACTAAAACTTGAAATGTACGGCTAAGTACTTTCTATCACATCAACTTAGATGCTTCTTCTGTGTTCTATTATGGTGCTTTTAGTGTTCAGGCATTCCGCAGCTCGCGACATAGGTTTGCACACGATAAATGTAACCGTTTCAGAGAGAATACCGGCCAATATGACGATCTGGCATTAAGTCGATTCGATAGCAAATGACGAAAACGGGCGGATTTCTCAGGTTTTCACTACATATGAACACTTTTCACATTCCCCCGTGCAACGCGGCTCTAGACCTCCCTTCATGCAGGGTCGTAAGGTCCTAGCTCAAGTCCAAGGCACCAGAATCGTCTAAAAATTCAATAATCGATATCTAAAACTTTAATTGTCCTGCTTCGTATTAGCTATCACATCAACTTAGAAGCTTCCTCTGTGTTCTATTATGATGCTTTTAGTGTCTCTGCATACCGCAGCACGCGACATAGCTTTGCACACGATAAATATATCGGTTTCAGAGAGAATAGCGGGCACTATGACGATCTGGCGTTAAGTCGATTCGATAGCAAATGACGAAACATAGGCGGATATCTCAGGTTTTCACTGTATTTGAACACTTTTCAAATTCCCCCGTGCAACGCAGCTGCTAGACCTCCCTTCCTGCAAATTCTTATGGTCCTAGCTCATGTCCAAGGCACCAAAGCCATATAAAAGGTCAATAATGAATAACTAAAACTTGAAATCTACTGCTTCGTAATGGCTATCACATCAACTTAGAAGCTTCATGTGTGTTCTATTATGGTGTTTTTAGTGTCTCCGCTTACCTTAGCACGAGACTTTGCTTTGCACACGATAAATGTAACCGTTTCAGAGAGAAGAGCGGCCAATATGACGATCTGGCATTAAGTCGATTCGATAGCAAATAACGAAAACGGTCGGATTTCTCAGGTTTTACTACATATGAACACTTTTCACATTCCCCCGTGCAACGCGTCTGCGAGCCCTCCATTCCTGCAAAATCTGAATTTCTTTGCTCATGTCCAAGGCACCAATGCCGTGTGAAGAGTCAATAATCGATAAGTAAAACTTGAATTGTACTGCTTCGTACTGGCTATCACATCCACTTAGAAGCTTCATCTGTGTTCTATTATTGTGCTTTTGGTGTCTAGACATTCCGCAGCTCGCGACATAGTTTTTTACACGATAAATGTAGACGTTTCAGGGAGAAGAGCGGCCGGTATGACGATCTGGCATTACGTCGATTCCATAGCAAATGACGAAAACGGTCGGATTTCTCAGGTTTTTACTACATATGAATACTTTTCACATTCTCTCGTGCAACGTGGCTGCTAGACCTCCCTTCATGCAAAATCTTAAGGTCACAGCTCTTGTTCAAGGCACCAAAGCCGTCTGACAAGTCAATAATCGATAACTAAAACTTGAATTGTTCTGCTTCGTACTGGTATCACATCAATTTAGAAGTTTCTTGTGTGTTCTATTACGCTGTTTTAAGTGTCTCCGCATACCGCTGCACGCGATATGGCTTTGCACACGACAAATGTAACAGTTTCAGAGAGAAGAGCGGACAATATGACGATCTGGCATTAAGTCGATTCGATAGCAAATGACGAAAACAGGCGGATTTCTCAGGTATTCGCTACATATGAACACTTTTCACATTCCCCCGTGCAACGCGGCTGCGAGACCTCCATTCCTGCAAAATCTTAAAGTCCTAGCTCATGTCCACGGCACCAAAGCCGTCTGACAAGTCAATAATCGATACGTAAAACTTGAATAGTACTGCTTCGTACTGGCTATCACATCAACTTAGATGCTTCTTTTGTATTATATTATGGTGCTTTTAGTGTTACCACATACCGCAGAACGCGACATAGCTTTGCACACGATAAATGTAACCGTTTCAGAGAGAAGGGCGGCAAATTTGACGATATGGCATTAAATCGATTCGATAGCAAATGACGAAAACGGGCGGATTTCTCAGGTGTTTAATATATATGAGCACTTTTCACATTCTGTTGTGCAACGTGGCTACTAGACCTCCCTTCATGCAAAATCTTAAGGTCCTAGCTCATGTCCAAGGCACCATGGCCGTCTAAAAAAGGCAATAATCGATAACTAAAACTTGAATTGTACTGCTTCGTACTGGCTATCACATCAACTTAGATGCTTCTCCTATGTTCCATTATGGTGCTTTTAGTGTCTAGGCATTCCGCAGTAGGCGAGATAGCTTTGCACACGATAAATGTAACCGTTCAAGAGAGAAGAGCGGCAAATATGAAGATCTGGCATTAGGTCGATTCGATAGCAAATAACGAAAACGGGCGGATTTCTCAGCTTTTACTACATACGAAACTTATCACATCACACCGTGCAACGTGGCTGCTAGAATTCCCTTCATGCAAAATCTTCAGGTCCTAGCTCATGTCCAATGCACCAAAGCCGTCTAAAAAGTCAATAATCGATAACTAAAACTTGAATTGCACTGCTTCGTACTGGCTATCACATCAACTTAGTAGTTTCTTGTGTGTTCTATTATGCAGTTTTTAGTGTCTCCGCATACCGCAGCACGCGACATAGCTTTGCACACGATAAATGTAACAGTTTCAGAGAGAAGAGCGTCCAATATGACGATCTGGCATTAAGTCGAATCGATAGCAACGAAAACGGGCGGATTTCACAATTTTTCACTACATATCAACACTTTTCACATTCTCCCATGCAACGCGGCTGCTAGACCTCCCTTCCTGCAAAATCTGAAGGTCGTAGCTCTTGTTCAAGGCACCAAAGCCGTCTGACAAGTCAATAATCGATAACTAAAACTTGAATTGTTCTGCTTCGTACTGGTATCACATCAACTTAGAAGCTTCTTGTGTGTTCTATTACGCTGTTTTAAGTGTCTCCGCATACCGCAGCACGCGATATGGCTTTGCACACGACAAATGTAACAGTTTCAGAGAGAAGAGCGGACAATATGACGATCTGGCATTAAGTCGATTCGATAGCAAATGACGAAAACGGGCGGATTTCTCAGGTATTCGCTACATATGAACACTTTTCACATTCCCCCGTGCAACGCGGCTGCGAGACCTCCATTCCTGCAAAATCTTAAAGTCCTAGCTCATGTACACGGCACCAAAGCCGTTTGACAAGTCAATAATCGATACGTAAAACTTGAATAGTACTGCTTCGTACTGGCTATCACATTAACTTAGGTGCTTCTTTTGTATTATATTATGGTGCTTTTCATGTCTCCACATACCGCAGCACGCGACATAGCATTGCACACGATAAATGTAACCGTTTCAGAGAGAAGAACCGTCAATATGACGATCTCGCATTAAGTCGATTCGATAGCAAATGACGAAAACGGGCCGATTTCTCAGGTTTACACTACATAAGAATACTTTTCACATTCCCCAATGCAACGCGGCTGCTATACCTACCTTCTTACAAAATCTTAAGGTACTAGCTCATGTCCAAGGCACCAAAGCCGTCTAAAAAGTCAATAATCGATTACTAAAACTTGAAATGTACGGCTTCGTACTGGCTATCACATCAACTTAGATGCTTCTCCTATGTTCCATTATGGTGCTTTTAGTGTCTAGGCACTCCGCAGCAGGCGAGATAGCTTTGCACACGATAAATGTAACCGTTCAAGAGAGAAGAGCGGCCAATATGAAGATCTGGCATTAGGTCGATTCGATAGCAAATAACGAAAACGGGCGGATTTCTCAGCTTTTCACTACATACGAAACTTTTCACATCACCCCGTGCAACGTGGCTGCTAGAATTCCCTTCATGCCAAATCTTAATTTCTTAGATCATGTTCGATTCACCAAAGCCGTCTAAAAACTCAATAATCGATAACCAAAACTTGAATTGTACTGCTACGTGCTGGCTTTCACATCAACTTAGAAGCTTCTTCTGTGTTCTATCACATCAACTTAGAAATTTCTTCTGTGTTCTGTTATGGTGCTTTTAGTGTCTCCTCATACCGCAGCACGCGACATAGCTTTGCACACGATAAATGTAACCGTTTCAGAGAGAAAAGCGGCCAATATGACGATCTGGCATTAAGTCGATTCTATAGCAAATGACGAAAGCAGGCGGATTTCTCCGGTTTTCACTACATATGAACACATTTCACATTCCCCCATGCAACGCGGCGGCTAGACCTCCCTCCCTGCAAAATCTTAAGGTCCTAGCTCATGTCCAAGGCACCAAAGCCATCTAAAAAAGGCAATAATCGATAACTGAAATATGAATTGTACTGCTTCGTACTGGCTATCACATTAACTTAGGTGCTTCTTTTGTATTATATTATGGTGCTTTTCGTGTCTCCACATACCGCAGCACGCGACATAGCATTGCACACGATAAATGTAACCATTTCAGAGAGAAGAACCGTCAATATGACGATCAGGCATTAAGTCGATTCGATAGCAAATGACGAAAACGGGCGGATTTCTCAGGTTTTTACAACATATGAACACTTTTCACATTCTGTCGTGCAACGTGGCTACTAGACCTCCCTTCATGCAAAATCTTAAGGTCCTAGCTCGTGTCCAATGCACCAAAGCCGTCTAAAAAGTCAATAATCGATAACTAAAACTTGAATTACACTGCTTCGTACTGGCTATCAGATCAACATAGAAGCTTCTTGTGTGTTCTATTATGCTGTTTTTGGTGTCTCCGCATACCGCAGCACGCGATATGGCTTTGCACACGACAAATGTAACAGTTTCAGAGAGAAGAGCAGCCAATTTGACGATCAGGCATTAAGTCGATTCATTAGCATATGACGAAAACGGGCGGATTTCTCCGGTTTTCACTACATATGAACACTTTTCACATTCTCCCATGCAACGCGGCAGCTATACTTCCCTCAATGCAAAATCTCACGCTCCTAGCTCATGTCCATTCATCAAAGCCGTCTAAAAAGGCAATAATCGATAACTAAAACTTAAATTGTACTGCTACGTGCTGGCTTTCACATCAACGTAGATGCTTCTCCTGTGTTCTAACACATCAACTTAGAAATTTCTTCTGTGTTCTGTTATGGTGCTTTTAGTGTCTCCTCACACCGCAGCACGCGACATAGCTTTGCACACGATAAATGTAACCGTTTCAGAGAGAAAAGCGGCCAATATGACGATCTGGCATTAAGTCGATTCTATAGCAAAATGACGAAAGCAGGCGGATTTCTCCGGTTTTCACTACATATGAACACTTTTCACACTCCCCCATGCAACGCGGCGGCTAGACCTCCCTCCCTGGAAAATCTTAAGGTCCTAGCTCATGCCCACGGCACCAAAGCCGTCTAAAAAGTCAATAATCGATAACTAAAACTTGAATTGCACTGCTTCGTACTTTCTATGACATCAACTTAGATGCTTCTTTTGTATTATTTTATGGTGCTTTTCGTGTCTCCACATACCGCAGCACGCGACATAGCATTGCACACGATAAATGTAACCATTTCAGGGAGAAGAACCGTCAATATGACGATCTGGCATTAAGTCGATTCGATAGCAAATGACGAAAACGGGCAGATTTCTCAGGTTTTCACTACATATGAACCCCTTTTCACATTCCCCTGTGCAACGCGGCTGCTATACCTATCATGATGGAAAATCTTAAGGTACTAGCTCATGTCCAAGGCGCCAAATCCGTCTAAAAAGTCAATAATCGATATCTAAAACTTGAAATGTACGGCTTTGTACTGGCTGTCACATCAACTTAGAAGGTTCTTCTGTGTTCTATTATTATGCTTTTAGTGTCTCCGCATACCGCAGCACGCGACATAGCTTTGCACATGACAAATGTAACCGTTTCAGAGAGAAGAGCGGCCAATTTGACGATCTGGCATTAAGTCGATTCATTAGCATATGACGAAAACGGGCGGATTTCTCCGGTTTTCACTACATATGAACACTTTTCACATTCCCCCATGCAACGCGGCAGCTATACTTCCCTCCCTGCAAAATCTCAAGCTCCGAGCTCATGTCCATTCACCAAAGCCGTCTAAAAAGGCAATAATCGATAACTAAAACTTAAATTGTACTCCTACGTGCTGGCTTTCACATCAACTTAGATGCTTCTTCTGTGTTCTAACACATCAACTTAGAAATTTCTTCTGTGTTCTGTTATGGTGCTTTTAGTGTCTCCTCATACCGCAGCTCGCGACATAGGTTTGCACACGATAAATGGAACCGTTTCAGAGGAAAGACCGGCCAATATGACAATCTGGCATTAAGTTGATTCGATAGCAAAAGACGAAACGGGCTGATTTCTCAAGTTTTCACTACATATGAACACGATTCACATTCCCCCATGAAACGTGGCTGCTAGACCTCCCTTCATGCAAAATCGTAAGGTCCTAGCACATATCCAAGGCACCAAAGAAGGGTAAAAAGTCAATAATCGATAACTAAAGCTTGAATTGTACTACTTCTTACTGACTATTACATCAGTTGAGAAGCTTCATCTGTGTTCTACTATGGTGCTTTTAGTGTCTCGCATACCGAAGCACGCGACATAGCTTTGCAGACGATAAGTACAACCGTTTCAGAGAGAAGAGCGGCCAATGTGACGATCTGGCTTTAAGTCGATTCGATAACAAATGACGAAAACGGACGGATTTCTCAGGTTTTTACTACATATGAACACTATTCACATTCTCCAGTGCAACTCGGCTGCTAGTCCTCCTTTCATGCAAAATGTTAAGGTCCTAGCTCATGACCAAGTCACAAAAGCCAGCTAAAAAGTCAATAATCTATAACTAAAACTTGAATTGTACTACTTCTTACTGGCTATTACATCAACTTAGAAGCTTCATCTGTGTTCTACTATGGTGCTTCTAGTGTCTCCGCATACCGCAGCACGCGACATAGCTTTGCAGACGATAAATGTAACCGTTTCAGATAGAAGAGCGGCCAATGTGACAATCTGGCTTTAAATCGATTCGATAACAAATGACGAAAACGGACGGATTTCTCAGGTTTTTACTACATATGAATACTTTTCACATTCTCCAGTGCAACTCGGCTGCTAGTCCTCCTTTCATGCAGATTCTTAATGTCCTAGCTCATGTCCAAGGCGCCAAAGCCAGCTCAAAAGTCCATAATCGATACCTAAAACTTGAATTGTACTACTTCTTACAGGCTATTACATTTAATTAGATGCTTCATCTGTGTTTTACTATGGTGGTTTTAGTGTCTCCACATACCGCAGCACGCGACATAGCTTTGCAGACGATAAGTACAACCGTTTCAGAGAGAAGAGAGGCCAATGTGACGATTTGGCTTTAAGTCGATTCGATAACAAATGACGAAAACGGACAGATTTCTCAGGTTTTTACTACATATGAACACTTTTTACATTCTCCCGTGCAACTCGGCTGCTAGTTCTCCTTACATGCAGAATCTTAAGGTCCTAGCTCATGTCCAAGGAACCAAAGCCAGCTAAAAAGTCAATAATCGATACCTAAAACTTGAATTGTACTACTTCTTACTGGCTATTACATCAACTTAGAACCTTCATCTGTGTTCTACTATGGTGCTAATAGTGTCTCCGCATACCGCAGCACGCGATATAGCTTTGCAGACGATATGTACAACCGTTTTAGACAGAAATGCGGCCAATGTGACGATCTGGCTTTAAGTCGATTCGATAACAAATGACGAAAACGGACGGATAACTAGGTTTTTACTACATATGAACAGTTTTCACATTCTCCCGTGCAACTCGGCAGCTAGTCCTCCTTTCATGCAGAATCTTAAGGTCCTAGCTCATGTCCAAGGAACCAAAGCCAGCTAAAAAGTCAATAATCGATACCTAAAACTTGAATTGTACTACTTCTTACTGGCTATTACATCAACTTAGAAGCTTCATCTGTGTTCTACTATGGTGCTAATAGTGTCTCCGCATACCGCAGCACGCGACATAGCTTTGCAGACGATATGTACAATCGTTTCAGAGAGAAGAGCGACCAATGTGACGATCTGGCTTTAAGTCGATTCGATAACAAATGACGAAAACGGACGGATTTCTCAGGTTTTTACTACATATGAACACTTCTCACATTCTCCCGTGCAACTCGGCTGCTGGTCCTCCTTTCATGCAAAATGTTAAAGTCCTAGCTCATATCCAAGGCACCAAAGAAGTGTAAAAAGTCAATAATCGATACCTCAAACGTGAATTGTACTACTTCTCACTTGCTATTACATCAACATAGAAGCTTCATCTGTGTTCTACTATGGTGCTTTTAGTGTCCCCGCATACCGCAGCACGCGACATAGCTTTGCAGACGATAAATGTAACCGTTTCAGAGAGAAGAGCGGCCAATGTGATGATCTGGCTTTAAGTCGATTCGATAACAAATGACGAAAACGGGCGGATTTCTCTGTTTTCACTACATATGAACACTTCTCACATTCCCCCGTCAAACGCGGCTGCTAGACCTCCCTCATACAAAATCGTTCGGAACTACCTCATGTCCAAGCCACGAAAGCCGTCTAAAAAGTCAATAATCGATAGTTAAAACTTGATTTGGACTGCTCCGTACTGTCTATCACATCAACTTAGAAGCTTCTTCTGTGATCCTTTATGGTGCTTTTAGTGTCTCCACATACCGCAGCACGCGACAAAGCTTTGCACACGATACATGTCACCGTTTCAGAGAAAAGAGCGGCCAATATGACGATCTGGCAAAAGTCGATTCGATAGCAAATGACGAAAACGGGCGGATATCTCAGGTTTTCACTGTATATGAACACGTTTCACATTCCCCCGTGCAACGCGGCTGCTAGACCTCCCTTCAAGCAAAATCTTAAGGTCCTAGCTCATGTCCAAGGCACAAAAGCCGTCTAAAAAGTCAATAATCTAAAACTAAAACTTGAAATTTACTGCTTCGTACTATCTATCACATCAACTTAGAAGCGTTTTCTGTGTTCTACTATGGTGCTTTTAGTGTCTCCGCATACCGCAGCACGCGACATAGCTTTGTACACGATAAATGTAGCGGTTTCAGAGAGAATTGCGTGCAATATGACGATCTGAAATTAAGTTGATTCGATAGCAAGTGATGAAAGCGCTCGGATATCTCAGGTTTTCTCTACATATGAACACATTTCACATTCCCCCGTGCAACGCGTCTCTTAGACAACCCTTTATGCAATATCTGCAGGTCTTGGTCATCTCAAAGGAACCAAAGCCGTCTAAAAAGAAAATAATCGATAAATAAAACTTGAATTGTACTGCCTCGTACTGGCTATCACATCAACTTAGAAGCTTCTTCTTTGTTCTATTATGGTGATTTTAGTGTCTCCGCATACCGCAGCACGCGACATAGCTTTGCACACGATAAATGTAACCGTTTCAGAGACAACTGCGGCCAGTATGACGATCTGGCATTAAGTCGATTCGATAGCAAATGACGAAAACGGGCTTATTTCTCAGGTTTTCACTACATATGAACACTTTTCACATTCCGCCGTGCAACGCGGCTGCTAGAGCTCCCTTCATGCCAAATCTTAAGGTCCTAGCTCATGTCCAAGGCACCAAAGCCGGCTAAAAAGTCAATAATCGATAACTAAAACTTGAATTGTACTACTTCTTACTGGCTATTACATCAACATAGAACCTTCTTCTGTGTTCTATTATGGTGCTTTTATTGTCCCCGCATACCGCAGCACGCGACTTAGCTTTGCAGACGATAAATGTAACCGTTTCAGAGAAAAGAGCGGCCAATATGACGATCTGGCAAAAGTCGATTCGATAGCAAATGACGATCTCACTTTAAGTCGATTTGATAACAAATGACGAAAACGGACGTATTTCCAGGTTTTTACTACTTGTGAACACAGTCTCCCTTGTACCGCGGCTGCTAGTTCTTCTGTGGTGCAAAATTGTAAGGTCCTAGCTCAAGTCCTACGCACCAAAGAAGGGTAAAAAGTCAATAATCGATAACTAAAACTTGAATTGTACTACTTCTTACTGCCTATTACATCAACTTAGAAGCCTCTTATGAGTTCTGCTATGCTGCATTTAGTGTCTCCGCATACCGCAGCACGCGACATAGATTTGCAGTCCATAAATGTAACCGTTTCAGAAAGAAGACCGGCCAATGTGACGATCTAGCTAAAAGCCGATTCGATAACAAATGACGAAAACGGACTGATTTCTCTGTTTTTTACTACAAATTAACACTTTTCACATTCTCTCGTGCAACGCGGCTGCTAGACCTCCCATCATTCAAAATCGTAAGGTCCTAGCTCATGTCAAAGGCACCAAAGGCTAAAAACACAATAATCGATATCTAAAACTTGTATTGTATTACTTCTTACTGGCTATTACATCAACTTAGAAGCTTCTTCAGTGTTCTACTATGGTGCATTTAGTGTCTCCGCGTACCGCAGCACGCGACATAGCTTTACAGACGATAAATGTAACCGTTTTAGAGAGAAGAGCGGCCAATGTGACGATTAGACTTTAACTCGAATCGATAACAAATGACGATAACGGACGGATTGCTCAGGTTTTTACTACATATGAACACTTTTCACATTCTCCCGTGCAATGCGGCTGCTAGGCCTCCTTTCATGCAAAATCTTGAGGTCCTAGCTCATGTCCTAGGCACCAAAGCCGTCTCAAAAGTCAATAATCGATAACAAAAACTTGAATTGTACTGCTTCGTACTGGTTATCACATCAACTTAGAAGCTTATTCTGTGTTCTATTATGGTGCTTTTAGTGTCTACGCATACCGGAGCACGCAACTTAGCATTGCACACGATAAATGTAACGGTTTCAGACAGAAATGCGGGTAATATGACGATCTGGCATTAAGTCGATTCGATAGCAAATGACGAAAACAGGCGGATTTCTCAGCTTTTCACTACATATGAACACTTTTCACATTCCCCCGTGCAACGCGGCTGCTACACCTCCCTTCATGCAAAATCTTAAGGTCCTAGCTCATGTCCAGGGCACCAAAGACGTCTAAAAAGTCAGTAATCGATAACTAAAACTTGAATTTTACTGCTTCTTACTGGCTATCACATCAACTTAGAAGCTTCTTCTGTGTTCTATTATCGTGCTTTTAGTGTCTACGAATACCGCAGCAGGCAACATAGCTTTGCACACGATAAATATAACGGTTTCAGAGAGAACAGCGGGCAATATGATGATCTGGCATCAAGTCGATTCGATAGCAAATGAGGAAAACGGGCGGATTTCTCAAGTTTTCACTACATATAAACACTTTTCACATTCCCCCATGCAACGCGGCGGCTAGACCTCCCTTCATGCAAAATCTTAAGGTCCTAGGTCATCTCAAAGGAACCAAAGCCGTCTAAAAAGAAAATAATCGATAGATAAAACTTGAATTGTACTGCTTCGTACTGGCTATCACATCAACTTAGAAGCTTCTTCTTTGTTCTATTATGGTGATTTTAGTGTCTCCGCATACCGCAGCACGCGACATAGCTTTGCACACGATAAATGTAACCGTTTCAGAGACAAGTGCGGCCAGTATGACGATCTGGCATTAAGTCGATTCGATAGCAAATGACGAAAACGGGCTTATTTCTCAGGTTTTCACTACATATGAACACTTTTCACATTCCGCCGTGCAACGCGGCTGCTAGACCTCACTTCATGAAAAATCTTAAGGTCCGAGCTCATGTCGAAGGCACCAAAGCCGTATAAAAAGTCAATAATCGATAACAAAAACTTGAATAGTCCTGCTACGTACTGGCAGTCACATCAACTTAGAAGCTTCTTCTGTGTTCTATGATGGTGCTTTGAGGGTCCCCGTGTACCGCAGCACGCTACATACCTTTGCACACGATAAATGTAACCTTTTCAGAGAGAAGACCAGTTATAAGACGAACTGGCAAAAGTCGATTCGATAACAAATGACGAAAACGGGTGTATTTCCCAGGTTTTCACTACATATGAACACTTTCCACATTCCCCAGTGCATTACGGCTGCTAGACCTCCCTTCATGCATAATCTTAAGGTCCTAGCTCATGTCCAAGGCACCAAAGCCGTCTAAGAAGTCAATATCGATAACTAAAACTTGATTTGTACTGCTTCTTACTGGCTATCACTTCTACTTAGAAGCTTCTTCTGTGATCCATTATGGTGCTTTTAGTGTCTCCGCATAACGCAGCACGCGACATGGCTTTGCACACGAATAATGTAACCGTTTCAGAGAGAGGAGCGCGAAATATGACGATCTGGCATTAGGTCGATTCGATGGCAAATGACGAAAACGGGCGGATTCCTCAGGTTTTTACTACATATGAACACTTTTCACATTCCCCAGTGCATGACGGCTGCTAGACCTCCCTTCATGCAAGATCTTATGGTCCTACCTCGCGTCAGAGGCAACAAAGCCGTCTAAAAAGTCAATACTCAAAAATTAAAACTTGAATTGTACTGCGTCGTAGTGGCTATCACATCAACTTAGAAGCTTCTTCTTTGGTCTATTATGGTGCTTTTAGTGACTCCGCATACCGCACCACGTGACATAGCTTCGCACACTATAAATGTAACCGTTTCAGAGAGAAGTACGTCCAATATGACGATCTGGCATTAAGTCGATTCGATAGCAAATGAAGAAAACGGGCGGGTTTATCAGGTTTTCACTACATATGAACACTTTTCACATTACCCCGTGTAACGCGGCTGCTGGATCTCCCTTCATGCAAAATTTTAAGGTCCTAGCTCATGTCCAAGGCACGAAAGCCGTCTAAATAGTCAATAATCGATAGTTAAAACTTGAATTGGACTGTTTCGAACTGGATATCACATCAACTTAGAAGCTTCTTCTTTGATCTATTATGGTGCTTTTAGTGACTCCGCATACCGCAGCATGTGACATAGCTTTCCTAACGATAAATGTAACCTTCTCAGCGTGAAAACCGGCCAATATGACGATCTGGCAAAACTCGAATCGACAGCAAATGACGAAGACGGGTGGATTTCTCAGGTTTTCGCTACATAAGAACACTTTTCACATTCCCCCGTGCAACGCGGCTGCTAGATCTCCATTCATGCAAAATTTTAAGGTCCTAGCTCATGTCGAAGGCACCAACGCCGTCTAAAAAGTCAATAATCGATAGGTAAAACTTGAATTGTACTGCTTCGTTTTGGCTATCACATCAACTTAGAAGCTTCATCTGTGTTCTATTATGGTGCATTTAGTGTCTCCACATACCGCAGCACGCCATATAGCTTTGCACACGATAAATGTAACAGTTTCAGAGCGATGAGCGGCCAATACGAAGATCTGGCATTAAGTCGATTCGATAGCAAATGACGAAAACGGGCGGATTTCTCCGGTTTCCACTACATTTGAACACTTTTCAAATTCCGTCGTGCAACGCGGCTGCTAGACCTCCATTCATGCAAATTCTCATGGTCCTAGCTCATGTTCAAGGCACCAAAGCTGTCTAAAATTCAATAATCGATAACTAAAACTTGAATTGTACTGCTTCGTACTGGCTATTACATCATCTTAGAAACTTCTTCTGTGTTCTATTATGTTGCTTTTAGTGTCTACGCATACCGCAGCACGCGACATCGCTTTGAACACGATAAATGTAACCGTTTCAGAGAGAAGAGCGGCCAATATGACGATTTGGCGTTAAGTCGATTCGATAGCAAATGACGATATCGGCGGTTTTCTCAGGTTTTCACTACATATGACCACTTTTCACATTCCCCCGGGCAACGTGTCTGCTAGAACTCCCTCATGCAAAATCTTAAGGTCCTAGCTCATGTCCAAGGCACCAAAGCCGTCTAAGAAGTCAATAATCGATAACTAAAACCTGAATTGTACCGCTTCGTACTGGCTATCACATCAACATAGAAGCTTCCTCTCTATTCTATTTTGGTGCTTTTATTGTCTACGCATACCGCAGCACGCGACATACTTTTCACACGATAAATGTAACCGTTTCAGAGAGAAGAGCGGGCAATATGACGATCTGACAAAAGTCGATTCGATAGCAAATGACGTAATCGGCGGATTTCTCGGTTTTTACTACATATGAACACTTTGCACATTCCCCCGTGCAACGCGGCTGCGAGAACTCCCTCATGCAAAATCTTAATATCCTAGCTCATGTCCAGTGCTCCAAAGCCGACTAAAATGTCAATAATCGATAGCTAAAAGAATTATTTTTCGGCTTCTTACTGGCTATTACGTCAACTTAGAAGCTTCTTCTGTGTTCTACTATGGTGCTTGTAGTGTCTCCGCATTCCGCAGCACGCGACATAGCTTTGCACACGATAATTGTAACCGTTTCATAGAGAAGAGCGGCAAATATGACGATCTGGCAAAAGTCGATTCGATAGCAAATGACGAAAACGGGCGGATTTCTCATGTTTCCACTACATATGAACACTTTTCACATTCCCCCGTGGAACGCGGATGCTAGACCTCCATTCATGCAAAATCGTAATGTCCTAGCTCATGTCCAAGGCACCAAAACCGTCTAAAAATTCAATAATCTATATCTAAAACTTAATTTGTACTGCTTCATACTAGCTATCACATCAACTTAGATGCTTCTTCTGTGTTCTATTATGGTGCTTTTAGTGTCTCCGCATACCGCAGCACGCGACATTGCTTTGCAGACGATAAATGTAACCGTTTCACAGCGAAGAGCGTGCAATATGACGATCTGGCATTAAGTCGATTCGATAGCAAATGAGGAAAACGGGCGGATTTCTCAGGTATTCACTACATATGAACACATTTCACATTCCCCCGTGCAGCGCGGCTGCTATAACTCCTTCATGCAAAATCTTATGGTCCCAGCTCATGTCCAAGGCACCAAAGCCATCTAAAAAGTCAATAATCGATAACTAAAACTTGAATTGTACTGCTTCTTACTGGCTATCACATCAACTTAGAAACTTCTTCTGTGTTCTATTATGGTGCTCTTAGTGTCTCCGCATACGGCAGCACGCGACATAGCTTTGCACACGATAAATGTAACCGTTTTAGAGAGAAGAGCGGCCAATATGACGATCTGGCATTAAGTCGATTCGATAGCAAATGACGAAAACGAGCCGATTTCTCAGGATTTCACTACATGTGAACACTTTTCACATTCCCCCGTGCAACGCGGCTGTTAGACTCCTTTCATGCAAGGTCGTAAGGTCCTAGCGCATGTACATGGCACCAAAATCGTCTAATAATTCAATAATCTGTAACAAAATCTTCAATTTTACTGCTTCGTACTGGCGATCACATCAACCTAGAAGCTTTTTCTGTGTTCTATTATGGTGCTTCTAGTGTCTCCGCATACCACATCACGCGACATAGCTTTTCACACGATAAATGTAACCGTTTCAGAGTGAAGAGCTGCCAATATGACGATTTGGCATTAAGTCGATTCGATAGCAAATGACGAAAAAGGGCGGATTTCTCACGTTTACACTACATATGAACACTTTTCACATTCCCCCGTCCAACGCGGTTGCTAAACCTCCCGTCATGCAAGGTCGTAAGGTCCTAGCTCATGACCAAGTCACCAAAATCGTCTGAAAAGTCAATAATCGATAACTAAAACTTCAATTGTACTGCTTAGGACTGACTATCTCATCAACTTAGAAGCTTCTTTTGAGTTCTGTTATGGTGCTTTTAGTGTCTCCGCATACCGCAGCACGCGACATAGCGTTGCACACGATAAATGTAACCGTTTCTGAGAGAAGAGCGGGCAATATGACGATCTGGCATTTAGTCGATTCGATAGCAAATGACGAAAACGGGGGGATTTCTCAGGTTTTCACTACATATGAACACTTTTCACATTCCCCCGTGCAACGCGGATGCTAGACCTCCCTTCATGCAAGGTCACAAGGTCCTAGCCCATGTCCAAGGCACAAAATCTTCTAAAAATTCAATAATCGATAAATAAAACTTGAATTGTACTGCTTCGTACAGGCTATGACATCAATTTAGAAGCTTCATCTCTGTTCTATTATGTTGCTTTTAGTGTCTACGCATACCGCAGCACGCAACATAGCTTTGCACACGATAAATGTAACCGTTACAGAGAGAAGAGCAGCCAAATTGACGATCTGGCAAAAGTCGATTCGATAGCTAATGTCGAAAACGGGCAGATTTCTCACGTTTTCACTGCATATAACCACTTTTCACATTCCCCCGTGCAACGCGGCTGCTAGATCTCCCTTCATGCAGAATCTTAAGGTCCTAGCTCATGTTCAAAGCACCAAAGCCGTCTAAAAAGTCAATAATCGATAACTAAAACTTGAATTGTACTGCTTCGTACTGGCTATCACATCAACCTAGAAGCTTCTTCTGTGTTCTATTATGGTGCTTCTAGTGTCTCCACATACCACAGCACGCGACATAGCTTTGAACACGAAAAAAATAATAGTTTCCGAGAGAAGAGCGGCCAATATGACGATATGGCATGAAGTCGATTCGATAGCAAATGATGAAAACTTGCCGATTTCTCAGGTTTTCACTACATATGAACACCTTTCACATACCCCCATCCAACGCGGCTGCTAGAACTCCCTTCATGCAAAATCATAAGGTCCTAGCTCATGTCCAAGGCACCAAGCCGTCTAAAAAGTAAATAATCGTTAACTAAAACTTGAATTGGACTGCTTCGTACTGGCTATCACTTCAACTTAGAAGCTTCTTCTGTGTTCTATTATGGTGCTTCTAGTGTCTCCGTATTCCACAGCACGCGACATAGCGTTGCACACGATAAATGTAACCGTTTCAGAGAGAAGAGCGGGCAATATGACGATCTGGCATTTAGTCGATTCGATAGCAAATGACGAAAACGGGGCGATTTCTCAGGTTTACGCTACATATGAACACATTTCACATTCCCCCGTGAAAGGCGGCTGCTAGAACTCCCTCATGCAAAATCTTAACGTCCTAGCTCATGTCCAAGGCACCAAAGCCGTCTAAAAAGTCAGTAATCGATAACTAAAACTTGAATTGTGCTGCTTCTTACTGGCTATCACAACAACTTAGAAACTTCATCTGTGTTGTATTATGATGCTTTTAGTGTCTCCGCATACCGAAGCACGCGACATAGCTTTGCACACGATAAATGTAACCGTTTCAGAGAGAAGAGCCGCCAATATGACGATCTGGCATTTAGTCGATTCGATAGCAAATGACGAAAACGGGCGGATTTCTCAGGTTTTTTTTGCATATGAAAACTTTTCACGGTCTCCAGTGCAAGGCGACTGTTAGACCTCCCTTCATTCAAAATCGTAAGGTCTTAGCTCATATGCAAGGCACCAAAGCAGTCTAAAAAGTCAATAATCGATAACTAAAACTTGAACTGTACTGCTTCGTACTGCCTATCACATCAACTGAGAAGCTTCTTCTGTGATCTATTATGGTGCGTTTAGTGTCTTCGCATACCGCAGCGCGAGACCTTGCTTTGCACACGATAAATGTAACCGATTCAGAGAGAAGAGCGGCCAATATGACGATCTGGCATTAAGTCGATTCGATAGCAAGTGACAAAAACGGCGGATCTCTCAGGTTTTCACTACATATGAACACATTTCACATTCCCCCATGCAACGCAGCTCCTAGATCTCCCTTCATGCAATATCTTAAGGTCGACGCTTATGTCAAAGGAACCAAAGCCTTCTTAAAAGTCAATAATCGATAACTGAAACTTGAATTGTACTGCTTCGTACTGGATATCATGTCATCATAGAAGCTTCTTCTGTGTTCTGTTATGGTGCTTTTAGTGTCTCCGCATACCGCAGCACGCGACATAGCTTTGCACACGATAAACGTAATCATTTCAGAGAGAATAGCGGGCAATATGACGATCTGGCATTAATTCGATTCGATAGCAAATGACGAAAACGGGCGGATTTCTCAGGTTTTCACCACACATGAACACATTTCACATTCTCCCGTGCAACGCGGCTGCTAGACCTCCCTTCATACAAAATCGGAAGGTCCTAGCTCATGTACAAGGCACCAAACCCGTCTAAAAAGTCAATAATTGATAACTAAAACTACAATAGTACTGCTTCGTACTGGCTATCACATCAACTTAGAAGCTTCTTCTGTGATCCATTATGGTCCTTTTAGTGTCTCCGCATAACGCAGCACGAAACGTAGCTTTGCACACGATAAATGTAACCGTTTCAGAGAGAAGAGCGGCCAATATGACCATCTGGCAAAAGTCGATTCGATAGCAAATGACGAAAACTGGAGGATTTCTCAGGTTTTCACTACATATGAACATTTTTCACATTCCAACGTGCAACGCGGCTGCTATAACTCCCTCATGCAAATCGTAAAGTCCCAGCTCATCTCCATCTAAAAAGTCAATAATCGATAACTAAAACTTGAATTGTACTGCTTCTTACTGGCTATCACATCAACTTAGAAGCATCTTCTGTGTTCCATTATGGTGCTTTTAGTGTCTCCGCATACCACAGCACGCGACATATCTTTGCACACGATAAATGTAACCGTTTCAGAGAGAACAGCGGCCAAGATGACGATCTGGCATTAAGTCGAATCAATAGCAAATAACGAAAACAGGCGGATTTCACAAGTTTTCACTACATATCAATACTTTTCACATTCTCCCGTGCAAGGCGGCTGCTAGACTTCCCTTCCTGCAAAATCTGATGGTCGTAGGTCATGTCCAAGGCACCAAAGCCGTCTAAAAAAGGCAATAATCGATAACTGAAACTTGAATTGTACTGCTTCGTACTGGCTATCACATTAACTTAGGTGCTTCTTTTGTATTATATTATGGTGCTTTTCGTGTCTCCACATACCGCAGCACGCGACATAGCATTGCACACGATAAATGTAACCATTTCAGAGAGAAGAACCGTCAATATGACGATCTGGCATTAAGTCGATTCGATAGCAAATGACGAAAACGGGCAGATTTCTCAGGTTTTCACTACATATGAACACCTTTCACATTCCCCTGTGCAACGCGGCTGCTATACCTACCTTCATACAAAATCTTAAGGTACTAGCTCATGTCCAAGGAACCAAAGCCGTCTAAAAAGTCAATAATCGATAACTAAAACTTGAAATGTACGGCTTCGTACTGGCTATCACATCAACTTAAATGCTTCTCCTATGTTCCATTATGGTGCTTTTAGTGTCCAGGCATTCCGAAGCCCGCAACATAGGTTTGCACACGATAAATGTAACCGTTTCAGAGAGAAGGGCGGCAAATTTGACGATATGGCATTAAATCGATCCGATAGCAAATGACGAAAACGGGCGGATTTCCCAGGTGTCTAATATATATGAGCACTTTTCACATTCTGTCGTGCAACGTGGCTGGGAGACCTCCCTTCATGCAAAATCTTAAGGTCCTAGCTCATGTCCAAGGCACCAAGGCCGTCTAAAAAAGGCAATAATCGATAACTAAAACTTGAATTGTACTGCTTCGTACTGGCTATCACATCAACTTAGATGCTTCTTTTGTATTATATTATGGTGCTTTTACTGTTTCCACATACCGCAGCACGCGACAAAGCTTTGCACACGATAAATGTAACCATTTCAGAGAGAAGAGCGGCCAATAAGACGATCTGGCATTAGGTCGATTCGATAGAAATAACGAAAACGGGCGGATTTCACAGCTTTTCACTACATACGAAACTTTTCACATCACCCCGTGCAACGTGGCTGCTAGAATTCCCTTCATGCAAAATCTTCAGGTCCTAGCTCATGTCCAATGCACCAAAGCCGTCTAAAAAGTCAATAATCGATAACTAAAAGTTGAATTACACTGCTTCGGACTAGCTATCACATCAACATAGAAGCTTCTTCTGTGTTCTATTTTGGTGCTTTTAGTGTCTCCACATACCATAGCAAGCGACATAGCATTGCACACGATAAATGTAACCATTTCAGAGAGAAGAACCGTCAATATGACGATCTCGCATTAAGTCGATTCGATAGCAAATAACGTAAACGGGCGGATTTCTCATGTTTTTACAACATATGAACACTTTTCACATTGTCTCGTGCAACGTGGCTGCTAGACCTCTCTTCATGCAAAATCTTAAGGTCCTAGCTCATGTCCAATGCACCAAAGAGGTCTAAAAAGTCAATAATCGATAACTAAAACTTGAAATGTACAGCTAAGTACTTTCTATCACATCAACTTAGATGCTTCTTCTGTGTTCTATTATGGTGCTTTTAGTGTTCAGGCATTCCGCAGCTCGCGACATAGGTTTGCACACGATAAATGTAACCGTTTCAGAGAGAATACCGGCCAATATGACGATCTGGCATTAAGTCGATTCGATTGCAAATGACGAAAACGGGCGGATTTCTCAGGTTTTCGCTACATATGAACACTTTTCACATTCAGCCGTGCAACGCGGCTGCTAGACCTCCCTTCATGCAGGGTCGTAAGGTAATAGCTCATGTCCAAGGCACCAGAATCGTCTAAAAATTCAATAATCGATAACTAAAACTTTAATTGTACTGCTTCGTATTAGCTATCACATCAACTTAGAAGCTTCTTCTGTGTTCTATTATAATGCGTTTAGTGTCTCTGCATACCGCATCACGCGACATAGCTTTGCACACGATAAATATAACGGTTTCAGAGAGAATAGCGGGCACTATGACGATCTGGCGTTAAGTCGATTCGATAGCAAATGACGAAACATAGGCGGATATCTTAGGTTTTCACTGTATTTGAACACTTTTCAAATTCCCCCGTGCAACGCAGCTGCTAGACCTCCCTTCCTGCAAATTCTTATGGTCCTAGCTCATGTCCAAGGCACCAAAGCCATATAAAAAGTCAATAATGGATAACTAAAACTTGAAATCTACTGCTTCGTAATGGCTATCACATCAACTTAGAAGCTTCATGTGTGTTCTATTATGGTGTTTTTAGTGTCTCCGCTTACCTTAGCACGAGACATTGCTTTGCACACGATAAATATAACCGTTCCAGAGAGAAGAGCGGCCAATATGACGATCTGGCATTAAGTCGATTCGATAGCAAATAACGAAAACGGTCGGATTTCTCAGGTTTTACTACATATGAACACTTTTCACATTCCCCCGTGCAACGCGTCTGCGAGACCTCCATTCCTGCAAAATCTGAATTTCTTTGCTCATGTCCAAGGCACCAATGCCGTGTGAAGAGTCAATAATCGATAAGTAAAACTTGAATTGTACTGCTTCGTACTGGCTATCACATCCACTTAGAAGCTTCATCTGTGTTCTATTATTGTGCTTTTGGTGTCTAGACATTCCGCAGCTCGCGACATAGTTTTTTACACGATAAATGTAGACGTTTCAGGGAGAAGAGCGGCCGGTATGACGATCTGGCATTACGTCGATTCGATAGCAAATAACGAAAACGGGCGGATTTCTCAGCTTTTACTACATACGAAACTTTTCACATCACCCCGTGCAACGTGGCTGCTAGAATTCCCTTCATGCAAAATCTTCAGGTCCTAGCTCATGTCCAATGCACCAAAGCCGTCTAAAAAGTCAATAATCGATAACTTAAACTTGAATTGTACTGCTACGTGCTGGCTTTCACATCAACTTAGAAGCTTCTTCTGTGTTCTAACACATCAACTTAGAAATTTCTTCTGTGTTCTGTTATGGTGCTTTTAGTGTCTCCTCATACCGCAGCACGCGACATAGCTTTGCACGCGATAAATGTAACCGTTTCAGAGAGAAGAGCGGCCAATATGACGATCTGGCATTAAGTCGATTCGATAGCAAATGACGAAAACGGGCGGATTTCTCAGGTTTTCAATACATATGAACACTTTTCACATTCCCCCGTGCAACGCGGCTGCGAGACCTCCATTCCTGCAAAATCTTAAAGTCCTAGCTCATGTCCACGGCACCAAAGCCGTCTGACAAGTCAATAATTTGTAAGTAAAACTTGAATCGTACTGCTTCGTACTGGCTATCACATCAACTTAGTAGTTTCTTGTATGTTCTATTATGCAGTTTTTAGTGTCTCCGCATACCGCAGCACGCGACATAGCTTTGCACATGACAAATGTAACCGTTTCAGAGAGAAGAGCGGCCAATTTGACGATCTGGCATTAAGTCGATTCATTAGCATATGACGAAAACGGGCGGATTTCTCCGGTTTTCACTACATATGAACACTTTTCACATTCCCCCATGCAACGAGGCAGCTATACTTCCCTCCCTGCAAAATCTCAAGCTCCGAGCTCATGCCCATTCACCAAAGCCGTCTAAAAAGGCAATAATCGATAACAAAAACTTAAATTGTACTGCTACGTGCTGGCTTTCACATCAACGTAGATGCTTCACCTGTGTTCTAACACATCAACTTAGAAATTTCTTCTGTGTTCTGTTATGGTGCTTTTAGTGTCTCCTCATACCGCAGCACGCGACATAGCTTTGCACACTATAAATGTAACCGTTTCAGAGAGAACAGCGGCCAAGATGACGATCTGGTATTAAGTCGAATCGATAGCAAATAACGATAAAGGGCGGATTTCACAAGTTTTCACTACATATCAACACTTTTCACATTCTCCCATGCAACGCGGCTGCTAGACCTCCCTTCCTGCAAAATGTTAATGTCTTAGTTCATGTCCATGGCACCAAAGCCGTCTATAAAGACAATAATCGATAACTAAAACTTGAATTGCACTGTCTGGTACTGGCAGTCACATCATTTTAGAAGCTTCTTCTGTGTTCTATTATTGTGCTTTTAGTGTCTAGGCATTCCGCAGCTCGCGACATAGGTTTGCACACGATAAATGTGACCGTTTCAGAGAGAAGAGCGGCCAATTTGACAATATGGCATTAAGTTGATTCGATAGCAAATGACGAAAAGGAGGATTTCTCAGGTTTTCACTACATATGAACACTTTTCACATTCCACCGTGCAATGCGGCTGCTAGACCTCCCTTCATGCAAAATCTGAAGGTCCTAGCACATGTCCAAGGCACCAAAGCCGTCTAAAAAAGGCAATAATCGATAACTAAAACTTGAATTGTACTGCTTCGTACTTTCTATCACATCAACTTAGATGCTTCTTTTGTATTATATTATGGTGCTTTTCGTGTCTCCACATACCGCAGCACGCGACATAGCATTGCACACGATAAATGTAACCATTTCAGAGAGAAGAACCGGCAATATGACGATCTGGCGTTAAGTCGATTCGATAGCAAATGACGGAAACGGGCAGATTTCTCAGGTTTTCACTACATATGAACACTTTTCACATTCCCCTGTGCACCGCGGCTGCTATACCTATCTTGATGGAAAATCTTAAGGTACTAGCTCATGTCCAAGGCGCCAAAGCCGTCTAAAAAGTCAATAATCGATAACTAAAACTTGAATTGCACTGCTTCGTACTGGCTATCAGATCAACATAGAAGCTTCTTGTGTGTTCTATTATGCTGTTTTTAGTGTCTCCGCATACCGCAGCACGCGATATGGCTTTGCACACGACAAATGTAACAGTTTCAGAGAGAAGAGCGGCCAATATGACGACTTGGCATTAAGTCGATTCGATAGCAAATGACGAAAACGGGCGGATGTCTCAGGTTTTCAATACATATGAACACTTTTCACATTCCCCCGTGCAACGAGGCTGCGACACCTCCATTCCTGCAAAATCTTAAAGTCCTAGCTCATGTCCACGGCACCAAAGCCGTCTGACAAGTCAATAATTTGTAAGTAAAACTTGAATTGTACTGCTTCGTACTGGCTATCACATCAACTTAGTAGTTTCTTGTATGTTCTATTATGCAGTTTTTAGTGTCTCCGCATACCGCAGCACGCGACATAGCTTTGCACATGACAAATGTAACCGTTTCAGAGAGAAGAGCGGCCAATTTGACGATCTACATATGAACACTTATCACATTCCCCCATGCAACGCGGCAGCTATACTTCCCTCCCTGCAAAATCTCAAGCTCCGAGCTCATGCCCATTCACCAAAGCCGTCTAAAAAGGCAATAATCGATAACTAAAACTTAAATTGTACTGCTACGTGCTGGCTTTCACATCAACGTAGATGCTTCTCCTGTGTTCTAACACATCAACTTAGAAATTTCTTCTGTGTTCTGTTATGGTGCTTTTAGTGTCTCCTCATACCGCAGCACGCGACATAGCTTTGCACACTATAAATGTAACCGTTTCAGAGAGAACAGCGGCCAAGATGACGATCTGGTATTAAGTCGAATCGATAGCAAATAACGATAAAGGGCGGATTTCACAAGTTTTCACTACATATCAACACTTTTCACATTCTCCCATGCAACGCGGCTGCTAGACCTCCCTTCCTGCAAAATGTTAAAGTCTTAGCTCATGTCCAAGGCACCAAAGCCGTCTATAAAGACAATAATCGATAACTAAAACTTGAATTGCACTGTCTGGTACTGGCAGTCACATCATTTTAGGAGCTTCTTCTGTGTTCTATTATAGTGCTTTTAGTGTCTAGGCATTCCGCAGCTCGCGACATAGGTTTGCACACGATAAATGTGATCATTTCAGAGAGAAGAGCGGCCAATTTGACAATATGGCATTAAGTTGATTCGATAGCAAATGACGAAAACGGGCGGATTTCTCAGGTTTTTACAACATATGAACACTTTTCACATTCTGTCGTGCAACGTGGCTGCTAGACCTCCCTTCAAGCAAAATCTTAAGGTCCTAGCTCATGTCCAATGCACCAAAGCCGTCTAAAAAGTCAATAATCGATAACTAAAACTTGAATTACACTGCATCGTACTGGCTATCAGATCAACATAGAAGCTTCTTGTGTGTTCTATTAAGCTGTTTTTAGTGTCTCCGCATACCGCAGCACGCGATATGGCTTTGCACACGACAAATGTAACAGTTTCAGAGAGAAGAGCGGCCAATATGACGATCTGGCATTAAGTCGATTCGATAGCAAATGACGAAAACGGACGTATTTCTCAGGTTTTTACTACATATGAATACTTTTCACATCCTCCCGTGCAACTCGGCAGCTGGTCCTCCTTCCATGCAAAATGTTAAGGTCCTAGCTCATGTCCAAGGCACCAAAGAAGGGTAAAAAGTCAATAATCCATAACGAAACATGAATTGTACTACATCTTACTGGCTATTACATCAACTTAGAAGCTTCATCTGTGTTCTACTATGGTGCTTTTAGTGTCTCCGCATACCGCAGCACGCGACATAGCTTTGCAGACGATAAGTACAACCGTTTCAGAGAGACGAGCGGCCAATGGTAAGATCTGGCTTTAAGTCGATTCGATAACAAATGACGAACACGGGCGGATTTCTCAGGTTTTTACTACATATGAACACTATTCACATTCTCCTGTGCAATTCGGCTGCTAGTCTTCCTTTCATGCAAAATGTTAAGGTCCTAGCTCATGTCCAAGGCACCAAAGCCAGCTAAAAATTCAATAATCTATAACTAAAATTTGAATTGTACTACTTCTTACTGGCTATTACATCAACTTAGAAGCTTCATCTGTGTTCTACTATGGTGCTTTCAGTGTCTCCGCATACCGCAGCACGCGACATAGCTTTGCAGACGGTAATTACTACCGTTTCAGAGAGAAGAGCGGACAATGTGACGATCTGGCTTTAAGTCGATTCGTTAACAAATGACGAAAACGGACGGATTTCTCAGGTTTTTACTACATATGAACACTTCTCACATTCTCCCGTGCAACTCGGCTGCTGGTCCTCCTTTCATGCAAAATGTTAAGGTCCTAGCTCATATCCAAGGCACCAAAGAAGTGTAAAAAGTCAATAATCGATACCTCAAACGTGAATTGTACTACTTCTCACTTGCTATCACATCAACTTTGAAGCTTCATCTGTGTTCTACTATGGTGCTTTTAGTGTCCCCGCATACCGCAGCACGCGACATAACTTTGCAGACGATAAATGTAACCGTCTAAGACTGAAGTGCGGCCAATGTGACGATGTGGCTTCAAGTCGATTCGATAACAAATGACGAAAATGGACGGATTTCTCAGGTTTTTACTACATATGAACACTTTTCACATTCTCCCGTGAAACGCGGCTGCTAGTCCTAATTTCATGCAATTTCTTAAGGTCCTACCTCATGTCCAGGGCACCAAAGAAGGTTAAAAAGTCAATAATCGATAACAAAAACTTGAATTGTACTACTTCTTACTGGCTATTACATCAGTTGAGAAGCTTCATCTGCGTTCTACTATGGTGCATTTAATGTCTCGCATAAGACAGCACGCGACATAGCTTTGCAGACGATAAGTACAACCGTTTCAGAGAGAAGAGCGGCCAATGTGACGATCTGGTTTTAAGTCGATTCGATAAGAAATGACGAATACGGACCGATTTCTCAGGTTTTTACTACATATGAATACTTTTCACATTCTCCCGTGCAACTCGGCTGCCAGTCCTCCTTTCATGCAGATTCTTAAGGTCCTAGCTCATGTCCAAGGCGCCAAAGCCAGCTAAAAAGTCCATAATCGATACCTAAAACTTAAATTGTACTACTTCTTACAGGCTATTACATTTAATTAGATGCTTCATCTGTGTTTTACTATGGTGGTTTTAGTGTCTCCGCATACCGCAGCACACGTCATAGTATTGCAGACGATAAGTACAACCATTTCAGAGAGAAGAGCGACCAATGTGACGATCTGGCTTTAAGTCGATTCGATAACAAATGACGAAAACGGACGGATAACTAGGTTTTTACTACATATGAACAGTTTTCACATTCTCCCGTGCAACTCGGCAGCTAGTCCTCCTTTCATGCAGAATCTTAAGGTCCTAGCTCATGTCCAAGGAACCAAAGCCAGCTAAAAAGTCAATAATCGATACCTAAAACTTGAATTGTACTACTTCTTACTGGCTATTACATCAACTTAGAACCTTCATCTGTGTTCTACTATGGTGCTAATAGTGTCTCCGCATACCGCAGCACGCGACATAGCTTTGCAGACGATAAGTACAATCGTTTCAGAGAGAAGAGCGACCAATGTGACGATCTGGCTTTAAGTCGATTCGATAACAAATGACGAAAACAGACGGATTTCTCAGGTTTTTACTACATATGAACACTTCTCACATTCTCCCGTGCAACTCGGCTGCTGGTCCTCCTTTCATGCAAAATGTTAAGGTCCTAGCTCATATCCAAGGCACCAGAGAAGTGTAAAAAGTCAATAATCGTTACCTCAAACGTGAATTGTACTACTTCTCACTTGCTATTACATCAACATAGAAGCTTCATCTGTGTTCTACTATGGTGCTTTTACTGTCCCCGCATACCGCAGCACGCGACATAGCTTTGCAGAAGATAAATGTAACCGTTTCAGAGAGAAGAGCGGCCAATGTGACGATCTGGCTTTAAGTCGATTCGATAACAAATGACGAAAACGTGCGGATTTCTCAGGTTTTTACTACATATGAACACTTTTCACATTCTCCAGTGCAACGCGGCTGCTAGTCCTCCTTTCATGCAATATCTTAAGGTCCTACCTCATGTCCAGGGCACCAAAGAAGGTTAAAAAGTCAATAATCGATAACAAAAACTTGAATTGTACTACTTCTTACTGGCTATTACATCAACTTAGAAGCTTCATATGTGTTCCACTATGGTGCTTTTAGTGTCTCAGCATACCGCAGCACGCGACATAGCTTTGCAAACGATAAGTACAACCGTTTCAGACAGAAGGGCGACAACGTGACGATCTGGCTTTAAGTCGATTCGAAAACAAATGACGAAAACGGACGGATTTCTCAGGTTTTTAATACATATGAACACTTTTCACATTCTCCCGTGCAACTCGGCTGCTAGTCCTCCTTTCATGCAAAATCTTAAGTTCCTAGCTCATGTCGAAGGCAACAAAGAAGGGTAAAAAATCAATAATCCATAAATAAAACTTGAATTGTACTACTTCTTACTGGCTATTACACCTTCTTAGAAGCTTCATGTGTGTTCTACTATGGTGCTTTTAGTGTCTCCGCATTCCGCAACACACGTCATAGCTTTGCAGACGATAAGTAAAACCGCTTCAGAGAGAAGAGAGGCCAAAGTGTCGAACTGGCTTTAATTCGATTCGATAACAAATGACGAAAACGGACGGATTTCTCAGGTTTTTACTACATATGAACACTTTCCACATTCTCCAGTGCAACTCGGCTGCTAGTCCTCCTTTCATGCAGAATCTTAAGGTCCTACCTCATGTACAAGACAGCAAAGCCAGCTAAAAAGTCAATAATCGATAAATAAAACTTGAATTGGACTACTTCTTACTGGCTATTACATCAACTTAGACCCTTCATCTGTGTTCTACTGTGGTGCTTTTAGTGTCTCCGCATACCGCAGCACGCGACATAGCTTTGCAGACGATAAGTACAACCGTTTTAGACAGAAATGCGGCCAATGTGACGATCTGGCTTTAAGTCGATTCGATAACAAATTACGATAACGAACGGATTTTTCGGGTTTTTACTGCATATGAACACTTTTCACATTCTCCCGTGCAACTCAGCTGCTAGTCCTCCTTTCATGCAGAATCTTAAGGTCCTAGCTCATGTCCAAGGCACCAAAGCCACCTAAAAAGTCAATAATCGATACCTAAAACTTGAATAGTACTACTTCTTCCTGGCTATTACATCAACATAGAAGCTTCATCTGTGTTCTACTGTGGTGCTTTTAGTTCTCCACATACCGCAGGACGCGACATAGCTTTGCAGACGATAAGTACAACCGTTTCAGAGAGAAGAGAGGCCAATGTGACGATTTGTCTTTAAGTCGATTCGATAACAAATGACGAAAACGGACGGATTTCTCAGGTTTTTACTACATAAGAACACTTTTCACATTCTCCCGTGCAACTCGGCTGCTAGTTCTCCTTTCATGCAGAATCTTAAGGTCCTAGCTCATGTCCAACCGCACCAAAGCCAGCTAAAAAGTCAATAATCGATACCTAAAACTTGAATTGTACTACTTCTTACTGGCTATTACATCAACATAGAAGCTTCATCTGTGTTCTACTATGGTGTTTTTAGTGTCTCCACATACCGCAGCACGCGACATAGCTTTGCAGACGATAAGTACAACCGTTTCTGAGAGAAGAGAGGTTAATGTGACGATTTGGCTTTAAGTCGATTCGATAACAAATGACGAAAACGGACGGATTTCTCAGGTTTTTACTACATATGAACACTTTTCACATTCTCCCGTGCAACTCGGCTGCTAGTTCTCCTTACATGCAGAATCTTAAGGTCCTAGCTCATGTCCAAGGCACCAAAGCCAGCTAAAAAGTCAATAATCGATACCTAAAACTTGAATTGTACTACTTCTTACTGGCTATTACATCAACTTAGAAGCTTCATCTGCGTTCTACTATGGTGCTTTAAGTGTCTCCGCATACCGCAGCACGCGACATAGCTTTGCAGACGATAAGTACAACCGTTTTAGACAGAAATGCGGCCAATGTGACGATCTGGCTTTAAGTCGATTCGATAACAAATGACGAAAACGGACGGATTTCTAGGTTTTTACTACATATGAACACTTTTCACATTCTCCCGTGCAACTCGGCAGCTAGTCCTCCTTTCATGCATAATCTTAAGGTTCTAGCTCATGTCCAAGGAACCAAAGCCAGCTAATAAGTCAATAATCGATACCTAAAACTTGAATTGTACTACTTCTTACTGGCTATTACATTAAATTAGATGCTTCATCTGTGTTTTACTATGGTGGTTTTAGTGTCTCCGCATACCGCAGCACACGTCTTAGCTTTGCAGACGATAAGTACAACCGTTTCAGAGAGAAGAGCGGCAAGTGTGACATTCTGGTTTTAAGTCGATTCGATAACAAATGACGAAAACGGACGGATTTCTCTGGTTTTTACTACATATGAACACTTTTCACATTCAGCCGTGCAACTCGGCTGCTAGTTCTCTTTTCATGCAGAATCTTAAGGTCGTAGCTCATGTCCAACCGCACCAAAGCCAGCTGAAAAGTCAATAATCGATACCTAATACTTGAATTGTACTACTTCTTACTGGCTATTACATCAACATAGAAGCTTCATCTGTGTTCTGCTATGGTGCTTTTAGTATTTCCACATACCGCAGCACGCGACATAGCTTTGCAGACGATAAGTACAACCGTTTCAGACAGAAGAGAGGCCAATGTGACGATTTGGCTTTAAGTCGATTCGATAACAAATGACGAAAACGGACGGATTTCTCAGGTTTTTACTACATGTGAACACTTTTCACATTCTCCCGTGCAACTCGGCTGCTAGTTCTCCTTTCATGCAGAATCTTAAGGTCCTAGCTCATGTCCAAGGCACCAAAGCCAGCTAAAAAGTCAATAATCGATACCTAAAACTTGAATTGTACTACTTCTTACTGGCTATTACATCAACTTAGAAGCTTCATCTGTGTTCTACTATGGTGCTTTAAGTGTCTCCCCATACCGCAGCACGCGACATAGCTTTGCAGACGATAAGTACAACCGTTTTAGACAGTAATGCGGCCAATGTGACGATCTGGCTTTAAGTCGATTCGATAACAAATGACGAAAACGGACGGATTTCTAGGTTTTTACTACATATGAACACTTTTCACATTCTCCCGTGCAACTCGGCAGCTAGTCCTCCTTTCATGCAGAATCTTAAGGTCCTAGCTCATGTCCAAGGAACCAAAGCCAGCTAAAAAGTCAAAAATCGATACCTACAACTTGAATTGGTCTACTTCATACTGGCTATTACATCAACTTAGAACCTTCATCTGTGTTCTACTATGGTGCTTTTAGTGTCTCCGCATACCGCAGCACGCGACATAGCTTTGAGGACGATAAGTACAACCGTTTCAGAGAGAAGAGCGGCCAGTGTGACATTCTGGCTTTAGGTCGATTCGATAACAAATGACGAAAACGGACGGATTTCTCAGGTTTTTACTACATATGAACACTTTTCACATACTCCCGTGCAACTCGGCTGCTAGTTCTCCTTTCATGCAGAATCTTAAGGTCCTAGCTCATGTCCAAGGCACCAAAGCCAGCTAAAAAGTCAATAATCGATACCTAAAACTTGAATTGTACTACTTCTTACTGGCTATTACATCAACTTAGAAGCTTCATCTGTGTTCTACTATGGTGCTTTTAGTGTCTCCGCATACCGCAGCACGCGACATAGCGATGCAGTCGATAAGTACAATCGTTTCAGAGAGAAGAGCGACCAATGTGACGATCTGGCTTTAAGTCGATTCGATAACAAATGACGATAACGAACGGATTTTTCGGGTTTTTCCTGCATATGAACACTTTTCACATTCTCCCGTGCAACTCAGCTGCTAGTCCTCCTGTCATGCAGAATCTTAAGGTCCTAGCTCATGTCCGAGGCACCAAAGCCAGCTAAGAAATTAATAATCGATACCTAAAACTTGAATTGGACTACTTCTTACTGGCTATTACATTAAATTAGATGCTCTATCTGTGTTTTACTATTGTGGTTTTAGTTTCTCCGCATACCGCAGCACACGTCATAGCTTTGCAGACGATAAGTACAACCGTTTCAGAGAGAAAAGCGGCCAATGTGACATTCTGGCTTTAAGTCGATTCGTTAACAAATGACGAAAAAGGACGGATTTCTCAGGTTTTTACTACATATGAACACTTCTCACATTCTCCCGTGGAACGCGGCTGCTAGTCCTCCTTTCATGCAGAATCTTAACGTCCTAGCTCATGTCCAAGGCACCAAAGCCAGCTAAAAAGTCAATAATCGATACCTAAAACTAGAATTGTACTATATCTTACTGGCTATTACATCAACTTAGAAGCTTCATCTGTGTTTTACTATGGTGGTTTTAGTGTCTCCGCATACCGCAGCACACGTCATAGCTTTGCAGACGATAAGTACAACCGTTTCAGAGAGAAGAGCGGCCAATGTGAAGATCTGGCTTTAAGTCGAGTCGATAACAAATGACGGAAACGGACGGATTTCTAGGTTTTTACTACATATGAACACATTTCACATTCTTCCGTGCAACTCGGCTGCTAGTCCTCCTTTCATGCAGAATCTTAAGGTCCTAGCTCATGTCCAAGGCACCAAAGCCAGCTAAAAATTCAATAATCGATACCTAAAACTTGAATTGTACTATATCTTACTGGCTATTACATCAACTTACAAGCTTCATCTTGTTTTCTACTATGGTGCTTTTAGTGTCTCCGCATACCGGAGCACGAGACAAAGCTTTGCAGACGATAATTAGGACCGTTTCAGAGAGAAGAGCGGCCAATGTGAAGATCTGGCTTTAAGTCGAGTCGATAACAAATGACGAAAACGGACGGATTTCTCAGGTTTTTACTACATGTGAACACTTTTCACTTTCTCCCGTGCAACTCGGCAGCTAGTCCTCCTTTCATGCAGAATCTTAAGGACCTAGCTCATGTCCAAGGAACCAAAGCCAGCTAAAAAGTCAATAATCGATACCTAAAACTTGAATTTGTCTACTTCTTACTGGCTATTACATCAACTTAGAACCGTCATCTGTGTTCTACTATGGTGCTCTTAGTGTCTCCGCATACCGCAGCACGCGACATAGCTTTGCAGACGATAAGTACAATCGTTTCAGAGAGAAGAGCGACCAATGTGACAATCTGGCTTTAACTCGATTCGATAACAAATGACGAAAACGGACGGATTTCTAGGTTTTTACTACATATGAACACTTTTCACATTGTCCCGTGCAACTCTGCTGCTAGTCCTCCTTTCATGCAGAATCTTAAGGTCCTAGCTCATGTCCAAGGCACCAAAGCCAGCTAAAAAGTTAATAATCGATACGTAAAACTTGAATTGGACTACTTCTTACTGGCTATTACATCAACTTAGAACCTTCATCTGTGTTCTACTATGGTGCTTTTAGTGTCTCTGGATACCGCATTACGCGACATAGCTTTGCAGTCGATAAGTACAATCGTTTCAGAGAGAAGAGCGACCAATGTGACGATCTGGCTTTAAGTCGATTCGGTAACAAATGACGAATACGGACGGATTTCTCAGGTTTTTACTACATATGAACACTTTTCACATTCTCCCGTGCAACTCGGCTGCTAGTCCTCCTTTCATGCAGATTCTTAAGGTCCTAGCTCATGTCAAGGCACCAAAGCCAGCTAAAAAGTCAATAATCGATACCTAAAACTTGAATTGTACTACTTCTTACTGGCTATTACATTAAATTAGATGCTTCATCTGTGTTTTACTATGGTGATTTTAGTGTCTCCGCATACCGCAGCACACGTCATGTCTTTGCAGACGATAAGTACAACCATTTCAGAGAGAAGAGCGGCCAATGTGCCGATCTGGCCTTATGACGATTCGATAAAAAAATGACGATAACGAACGGATTTTTCAGGTTTTTACTGCATATCAACACTTTTCACATTCTCCCGTGCAACTCAGCTGCTAGTCCTCCTTTCATGCAGAATCTTAAGGTCCTAGCTCAAGTCCAAGGCACCAAAGCACCCTAAAAAGTCAATAATCGATACCTAAAACTTGAATTGTACTACTTCTTACTGGCTATTACATCAACTTAGAAGCTTCATCTGTGTTCTACTATGGTGCTTTTAGTGTCTCCGCATACCGGAGCACGAGACATAGCTTTGCAGACGATAATTAGGACCGTTTCAGAGAGAAGAGCGGCCAATGTGAAGATCTGGCTTTAAGTCGAGTCGATAACAAATGACGAAAACGGACGGATTTCTCAGGTTTTTACTACATATGAACACTTTTCACATTCTCCCGTGCAACTCGGCAGCTAGTCCTCCTTTCATGCAGAATCTTAAGGCCCTAGCTCATGTCCAAGGAACCAAAGCCAGCTAAAAAGTCCATAATCGATACCTAAAACTTGAATTGGACTACCTCTTACTGGCTATTACATCAACTTAGAACCTTCATCTGTGTTCTACTATGGTGCTTTTAGTGTCTCCGTATACCGCAGCACGCGACAGAGCTTTGTAGTCGATAAGTACAATCGTTTCAGTGAGAAGAGCGACCAATGTGACGATCTGGCTTTAATTCGATTCGGTAACAAATGACGAATACGGACGGATTTCTCAGGTTTTTAATACATATGAACACTTTTCACATTCTCCCGTGCAAATCGGCTGCTAGTCCTCCTTTCATGCAGATTCTTAAGGTCCTAGCTCATGTCCAAGGCACCAAAGCCAGCTAAAAAGTCCATAATCGATACCTAAAACCTGAATTGTACTACTTCTTACTGGCTATTACATTAAATTAGATGCTTCATCTGTGTTTTACTATGGTGGTTTTAGTGTCTCCGCATACCGCAGCACACGTCATATCTTTGCAGACGATAAGTACAACCATTTCAGAGAGAAGAGTGGCCAATGTGACGATCTGGCCTTATGTCGATTCGATAAAAAAATGACGATAACGAACGGATTTTTCGGGTTTTTACTGCATATGAACACTTTTCACATTCTCCCGTGCAACTCGGCTGCTAGTCCTCCTTTCATGCAGAATCTTAAGGTCCTAGCTCAAGTCCAAGGCACCAAAGCCACCTAAAAAGTCAATAATCGAAACCTAAAACTTGAATTGTACTATATCTTACTGGCTATTACATCAACTTAGAAGCTTCATCTGTTTTCTACTATGGTGCTTTTAGTGTCTCCGCATACCGGAGCAAGAGACATAGCTTTGCAGACGATAATTAGGACTATTTCAGAGAGAAGTGCGGCCAATGTGATGATCTGGCTTTAAGTCGAGTCGATAACAAATGACGAAAACGGACCGATTTCTCAGGTTTTAACTACATATGAACACTTTTCACATTCTCCCGTGCAACTCTGCAGCTAGGCCTCCTTTAATGCAGAATCTTAAGGTCCCAGCTCATGTCCAAGGCACCAAAGCCAGCTAAAAAGTCAATAATCGATACCTAAAACTTGAATTTTACTACTTCTTACTGGCTATTACATCATCTTAGAAGTTTCATCTGTGTTCTACTATGGTGCTTTTAGTGTCTCCGCATACCGCAGCACGCGACATAGCTTTCCAGACGTTAAGTACAACCGTTTCAGAGAGAAGAGCGGCCAATGTGACGATCTGGCTTTAAGTCGATTCGATAACAAATGACGAAAACGGAAGGATTTCTAGGTTTTTACTACATATGAACACATTCCACATTCTCCCGTGCAACTCGGCTGCTAGTCCTCCTTTCATGAAGAATCTTAAGGTCCTAGCTCATGTCCAAGGCACCAAAGCCAGCTAAAAAGTCAATAATCGATACCTAAAACTTGAATTGTACTATATCTTACTGGCTATTACATCAACTTAGAAGCTTCATCTGTTTTCTACTATGGTGCTTTTAGTGTCTCCGCATACTGGAGCACGAGACATAGCTTTGCAGACGATAAGTACAACCGTTTCAGAGGGAAGAGCGGCCAATGTGACGATCTGGCTTTAAGTCGATTCGATAACAAATGACGAAAACGGAAGGATTTCTAGGTTTTTACTACATATGAACACATTCCACATTCTCCCGTGCAACTCGGCTGCTAGTCCTCCTTTCATGCAGAATCTTAAGGTCCTAGCTCATGTCCAAGGCACCAAAGCCAGCTAAAAAGTCAATAATCGATACCTAAAACTTGAATTGTACTATATCTTACTGGGTATTACATCAACTTAGAAGCTTCATCTGTTTTCTGCTATGGTGCTTTTAGTGTCTCCGCATATCGGAGCACGAGACATTGCTTTGCAGACGATAATTAGGACCGTTTCAGAGAGAAGAGCGGCCAATGTGAAGATCTGGCTTTAAGTCGAGTCGATAACAAATGAAGAAAACGGAGTGATTTCTCAGGTTTTTACTACATATGAACACTTTTCACATTCTCCCGTGCAACTCGGCAGCTAGTCCTCCTTTCATGCAGAATCTTAAGGTCCTAGCTCATGTCCAAGGAACCAAAGCCAGCTAAAAAGTCAATAATCGATACCTAAAACTTGAATTGGTCTACTTCTTACTGGCTATTACATCAACTTAGAACCTTCATCTGTGTTCTACTATGGTGCTTTTAGTGTCTCCGCATACCGCAGCACGCGACATAGCTTTGCAGACGATAAGTACAATCGTTTCAGAGAGAAGAGCGACCAATGTGACGAACTGGCTTTAAGTCGATTCGATAACAAATGACGAAAACGGACGGATTTCTAGGTTTTTACTACATATGAACACTTTTCACATTGTCCCGTGCATCTCTGCTGCTAGTCCTCCTTTCATGCAGAATCTTAAGGTCCTAGCTCATGTCCAAGGCACCAAAGCCAGCTAAAAAGTCCATAATCGATACCTAAAACCTGAATTGTACTACTTCTTACTGGCTATTACATTAAATTAGATGCTTCATCTGTGTTTTACTATGGTGGTTTTAGTGTCTCCGCATACCGCAGCACACGTCATATCTTTGCAGACGATAAGTACAACCATTTCAGGGAGAAGAGTGGCCAATGTGACGATCTGGCCTTATGTCGATTCGATAAAAAAATGACGATAACGAACGGATTTTTCGGGTTTTTACTGCATATGAACACTTTTCACATTCTCCCGTGCAACTCGGCTGCTAGTCCTCCTTTCATGCAGAATCTTAAGGTCCTAGCTCAAGTCCAAGGCACCAAAGCCACCTAAAAAGTCAATAATCGATACCTAAAACTTGAATTGTACTAATTTCTTACTGGCTATTACATCAACTTAGAAGCTTCATCTGTGTTCTACTATGGTGCTTTTAGTGTCTCCGCATACCGCAGCACGCGACATAGCTTTGCAGACGATAAGTACAACCGTTTCAGAGAGAAGAGCGGCCAATGTGACGATCTGGCTTTAAGTCGATTCGGTAACAAATGACGAAAACGGTCGGATTTCTAGGTTTTTACTACATATGAACACATTCCACATTCTCCTGTGCAACTCGGCTGCTAGTCCTCCTTTCATGCAGAATCTTAAGGTCCTAGCTCATGACCAAGGCACCAAAGCCAGCTTAAAAGTCAATAATCGAAACCTAAAACTTGAATTGTACTATATCTTACTGGCTATTACATCAACTTAGAAGCTTCATCTGTTTTCTACTATGGTGCTTTTAGTGTCTCCGCATACCGGAGCAAGAGACATAGCTTTGCAGACGATAATTAGGACTATTTCAGAGAGAAGTGCGGCCAATGTGATGATCTGGCTTTAAGTCGAGTCGATAACAAATGACGAAAACGGACCGATTTCTCAGGTTTTAACTACATATGAACACTTTTCACATTCTCCCGTGCAACTCTGCAGCTAGGCCTCCTTTAATGCAGAATCTTAAGGTCCCAGCTCATGTCCAAGGCACCAAAGCCAGCTAAAAAGTCAATAATCGATACCTAAAACTTGAATTTTACTACTTCTTACTGGCTATTACATCATCTTAGAAGTTTCATCTGTGTTCTACTATGGTGCTTTTAGTGTCTCCGCATACCGCAGCACGCGACATAGCTTTCCAGACGATAAGTACAACCGTTTCAGAGAGAAGAGCGGCCAATGTGACGATCTGGCTTTAAGTCGATTCGATAACAAATGACGAAAACGGAAGGATTTCTAGGTTTTTACTACATATGAACACATTCCACATTCTCCCGTGCAACTCGGCTGCTAGTCCTCCTTTCATGAAGAATCTTAAGGTCCTAGCTCATGTCCAAGGCACCAAAGCCAGCTAAAAAGTCAATAATCGATACCTAAAACTTGAATTGTACTATATCTTACCGGCTATTACATCAACTTAGAAGCTTCATCTGTTTTCTACTATGGTGCTTTTAGTGTCTCCGCATACTGGAGCACGAGACATAGCTTTGCAGACGATAAGTACAACCGTTTCAGAGGGAAGAGCGGCCAATGTGACGATCTGGCTTTAAGTCGATTCGATAACAAATGACGAAAACGGAAGGATTTCTAGGTTTTTACTACATATGAACACATTCCACATTCTCCCGTGCAACTCGGCTGCTAGTCCTCCTTTCATGCAGAATCTTAAGGTCCTAGCTCATGTCCAAGGCACCAAAGCCAGCTAAAAAGTCAATAATCGATACCTAAAACTTGAATTGTACTATATCTTACTGGGTATTACATCAACTTAGAAGCTTCATCTGTTTTCTACTATGGTGCTTTTAGTGTCTCCGCATACCGGAGCACGAGACATTGCTTTGCAGACGATAATTAGGACCGTTTCAGAGAGAAGAGCGGCCAATGTGAAGATCTGGCTTTAAGTCGAGTCGATAACAAATGACGAAAACGGAGTGATTTCTCAGGTTTTTACTACATATGAACACTTTTCACATTCTCCCGTGCAACTCGGCAGCTAGTCCTCCTTTCATGCAGAATCTTAAGGTCCTAGCTCATGTCCAAGGAACCAAAGCCAGCTAAAAAGTCAATAATCGATACCTAAAACTTGAATTGGTCTACTTCTTACTGGCTATTACATCAACTTAGAACCTTCATCTGTGTTCTACTATGGTGCTTTTAGTGTCTCCGCATACCGCAGCACGCGACATAGCTTTGCAGACGATAAGTACAATCGTTTCAGAGAGAAGAGCGACCAATGTGACGAACTGGCTTTAAGTCGATTCGATAACAAATGACGAAAACGGACGGATTTCTAGGTTTTTACTACATATGAACACTTTTCACATTGTCCCGTGCATCTCTGCTGCTAGTCCTCCTTTCATGCAGAATCTTAAGGTCCTAGCTCATGTCCAAGGCACCAAAGCCAGCTAAAAAGTCAATAATCGATACCTAAAACTTGAATTGGACTACTTCTTACTGGCTATTACATCAACTTAGAACCTTCATCTGTGTTCTACTATGGTGCTCTTAGTGTCTCCGGATACCGCAGCACGCGACAGAGCTTTGCAGTCGATAAGTACAATCGTTTCAGAGAGAAGAGCGACCAATGTGACGATCTGGCTTTAATTCGATTCGGTAACAAATGACGAATACGGACGGATTTCTCAGGTTTTTACTACATATGAACACTTTTCACATTCTCCCGTGCAACTCGGCTGCTAGTCCTCCTTTCATGCAGATTCTTAAGGTCCTAGCTCATGTCCAAGGCACCAAAGCCAGCTAAAAAGTCCATAATCGATACCTAAAATTTGAATTGTACTACTTTTTACTGGCTATTACATTACATTAGATGCTTCATCTGTGTTTTACTATGGTGGTTTTAGTGTCTCCGCATACCGCAGCACTCGTCATATCTTTGCAGACGATAAGTACAACCATTTCAGAGAGAAGAGCGGCCAATGTGACGATCTGGCCTTATGTCGATTCGATAAAAAAATGACGATAACGAACGGATTTTTCGGGTTTTTACTGCATATGAACACTTTTCACATTCTCCCGTGCAACTCGGCTGCTAGTCCTCCTTTCATGCAGAATCTTAAGGTCCTAGCTCAAGTCCAAGGCACCAAAGCCACCTAAAAAGTCAATAATCGATACCTAAAACTTGAATTGTACTATATCTTACTGGCTATTACATCAACTTAGAAGCTTCATCTGTGTTCTACTATGGTGCTTTTAGTGTCTCCGCATACCGCAGCACGCGACATAGCTTTGCAGACGATAAGTACAACCGTTTCAGAGAGAAGAGCGGCCAATGTGACGATCTGGCTTTAAGTCGATTCGATAACAAATGACGAAAACGGACGGATTTCTAGGTTTTTACTACATATGAACACATTCCACATTCTCCTGTGCAACTCGGCTGCTAGTCCTCCTTTCATGCAGAATCTTAAGGTCCTAGCTCATGTCCAAGGCACCAAAGCCAACCTAAAAGTCAATGATCGAAACCTAAAACTTGAATTGGACTACTTCTTACTGGCTATTACATCAACTTAGAAGCTTCATCTGTGTTCTATTATGGTGCTTTTAGTGTCTCCACATACCGCAGCACGCTACATAGCTTTGCAGACGATAAGTACAACCGTTTCAGAGAGAAGAGCGGCCAATGTAACGATCTGGCTTTAAGTCGATTCGATAACAAATGACGAAAACGGACGGATTTCTAATGTTTTTGCTACATGTGAACACTTTTCACATTCACCCGTGCAACTCGGCTGATAGTCCTCCTTTCATGCAGAATCTTAAGGTCCTAGCTCATGTCCAAGGCACCAAAGCCAGCTAAAAAGTCAATAATCGATACCTAAAACTTGAATTGTACTATATCTTACTGGCTATTACATCAACTTAGAAGCTTCATCTGTGTTCTACTATAGTGCTTTGAGAGTCTCCGCATACCGCAGCACGCGACATAGCTTTGCAGACGATAAGTACAACCGTTTCAGAGAGAAGAGCAGCCAATGTGACGATCTGGCTTTTAAGTCGATTCGATAACAAATGACGAAAACGGACGGATTACTCAGGTTTTTACTACATATGAACACTTTTCACATTGTCCCGTGCAACTCGGCTGCTAGTCCTCCTTTCATGCAGAACTTAACGTCCTAGCTCATGTCCAAGGCACCAAAGCCAGATAAAAAGTCAATAATCACTACCTAAAACTTGAATTGTACTACTTCTTACTGGCTATTACATCAACTTAGAAGCTTCATCTGTGTTCTACTATGGTGCTTTTAGTGTCTCCGCATACCGCAGCACGCGACATAGCTTTGCAGACGAGAAGTACTATCGTTTCAGAGAGAAGAGCGGCCAATGTGACGATCTGGCTTTAAGTCGATTCGATAACAAATGACGAAAAAGGACGAATTTCTAGGTTTTTACTACATATGAACACTTTTCACATTGTCCCGTGCAACTCTGCTGCTAGTCCTCCTTTCATGCAGAATCTTAAGGTCCTAGCTCATGTCCAAGGCACAAAAGCCAGCTAAAAAGTCAATAATCGATACCTAAAACTTGAATTGGACTACTTCTTACTGGCTATTACATCAACTTAGAAGCTTCATCTGTGTTCTACTATGGTGCTTTTAGTGTCTCCGGATACCGCAGCACGCGACATAGCTTCGCAGTCGATAAGTACAATCGTTTCAGAGAGAAGAGCGACCAATGTGACGATCTGGCCTTATGTCGATTCGATAAAAAATGACGATAACGAACGGATTTTTCGGGTTTTTACTGCATATGAACACTTTTCACATTCTCCCGTCCAACTCGGCTGCTAGTCCTCCTCTCATGCAGAATCTTAAGGTCCTAGCTCATGTCCAAGGCACCAAAGCCAGCTAAAAAGTCAATAATCGATACCTAAAACTTGAATTGTAGTACTTCTTACTTTCTATTACATTAAATTAGATGCTTCATCTGTGTTTTACTATGGTGGTTTTAGTGTCTCCGCATACCGCAGCACGCGTCATAGCTTTGCAGACGATAAGTACAGCCATTTCAGAGAGAAGAGCGGCCAATATGGCGATCTGGCTTTAAGTCGATTCGATAACAAATGACGAAAACGGACGGATTTCTAAGGTTTTTACTACATATGAACACTTTTCACATTCTCCCGTGCAACTCGGCTGCTAGTCCTCCTTTCATGCAGAATCTTAAGGTCCTAGCTCATGTCCAAGGCACCAAAGCCAGCTAAAAAGAAAATAATCGATACCTAAAACTTGAATTGTACTACTTCTTACTGGCTATTACATCAACTTAGAAGCTTCATCTGTGTTCTACTATGGTGCTTTTAGTGTCTCCACATACCGCAGCACGCGACATAGCTTTGCAGACGATAAGTACAACCGTTTCAGAGAGAAGAGCGGCCAATGTGACGATCTGGCTTTAAGTCGATTCGATAACAAATGACGTAAACGGCGGATTTTTCGGGTTTTTACTGCAAATGAACACTTTTCACACTCTCCCGTGCAACTCGGCTGCTAGTCCTCCTTTCATGCAGAATCTTAAGGTCCTAGCTCATGTCCAAGGCACCAAAGCCAGCTAAAAAGTCAATAATCGATACCTAAAACTTGAATTGTACTACTTCTTACTGGCAATTACATCATCTTAGAGGCTTCATCTGTGTTCTACTATGGTCCTTTTAGTGTCTCCGGCCGGCAGCGGTGGTCTCGCGGTTCTAGGCGCGCAGTCCGGAACCGTGCGACTGCTACGGTCGCAGGTTCGAATCCTGCCTCGGGCATGGATGTGTGTGATGTCCTTAGGTTAGTTAGGTTTAAGTAGTTCTAAGTTCTAGGGGACTGATGACCACAGATGTTGAGTCCCATAGTGCTCAGAGCCATTTGAACCATTTTTTTAGTGTCTCCGCATACCGCAGCACGCGACATAGCTTTGCAGACGATAAGTACAACCGTTTCAGAGAGAAGAGCGGCCAATGTGACGATCTGGCTTTAAGTCGATTCGATAACAAATGACGAAAACGGACGGATTTCTCAGGTTTTTACTACATATGAACACTTTTCGCATTGTCCCGTGCAACTCTGCTGCTAGTCCTCCTTTCATGCAGAATCTTAAGGTCCTAGCATATGTCCAAGGCACCAAAGCCAGCTAAAAAGTCAGTATTCAGTACCAAAACATAGAATTGTACTACTTCTTACTTGCTATTACATCAACTTAGAAGCTTCATCTGTATTCTACTATGGTGCTTTTTGTGTCTCCGCATGCCGCAGCACGCGACATAGCTTTGCAGACGATAAGTACAATCGTTTCAGAGAGAAGAGCGGCCAATGTGACGATCTGGCTTTAAGTCGATTCGATAACAAATGACGTAAACGGCGGATTTTTCGGGTTTTTACTGCAAATGAACACTTTTCACACTCTCCCGTGCAACTCGGCTGCTAGTCCTCCTTTCATGCAGAATCTTAAGGTCCTAGCTATGTCCAAGTCTCCAGAGTCAGCTATAAAGTCAATAATCGATACCTGAAACTTGAATTGAACTATATCTTACTGGCTATTACATCAACTTAGAAGCTTCATATATGTTCTACTATGGTGCGTTTAGTGTCTCCACATACCGCAGCAAGCAACATAGCTTTGCAGACGATAAGTACAACCGTTTTAGACAGAAATGCGGTCAATGTGAAGATCTGGCTTTAAGTCGAGTCGATAACAAATGACGAAAACGGACGGATTTCTCAGGTTTTTACTACATATGAACACTTTTCACATTCTCCCGTGCAAATCAGCTGCTAGTCCTCCTTTCATGCAGAATCTTAAGGTCCTAGCTCATGTCCAAGGCACCAAAGATAGCTATAAAGTCAATAATCGATACCTAAAACTTGAATTGTACTACTTCTTACTGTCTATTACATCAACTTAGAAGCTTCATCTGTGTTCTACTATAATGCTTTTAGTGTCTCCGCATACCGCAGCACGCGACATAGCTTTGCAGTCGATAAGTACAACCGTTTTAGACATAAATGCGGCGAATATGACGATCTGGCTTTAAGTGGATTCGATAACAAATGACGAAAACGGACGGATATCTAGGTTTTTACTACATATGAACACTTTTCACATTCTCCGGTACAACTCGGCTGATAGTCCTCCTTTCATGCAGAATCTTAAGGTCCTAGCTCATGTCCAAGGTACCAAAGCCAGCTAAAAAGTCCATAATCGATACCTAAAACTTGAATTGTGCTACTTCTTACTGGCTATTACATCAACTTAGAAGCTTCATCTGTGTTCTACTATGGATCTTTCAGTGTCTCCGCATACCGCAGCACACGACGTAGCTTTGCAGACGATAAGTACAACCGTTTCAGAGAGAAGAGCGGCCAATGTGACGATCTGGCTTTAAGTCGATTCGATAACAAATGACGAAAACGGACGGATTTCTAGGTTTTTACTACATATGAACACATTCCACATTCTTCCGTGCAACTCGGCTGCTAGTCCTCCTTTCATGCAGAATCTTAAGGTCCTAGCTCAAGTCCAAGGCACCAAAGCACCCTAAAAAGTCAATAATCGATACCTAAAACTTGAATTGTACTACTTCTTACTGGCTATTACATCAACTTAGAAGCTTCATCTGTGTTCTACTATGGTGCTTTTAGTGTCTCCGCATACCGGAGCACGAGACATAGCTTTGCAGACGATAATTAGGACCGTTTCAGAGAGAAGAGCGGCCAATGTGAAGATCTGGCTTTAAGTCGAGTCGATAACAAATGACGAAAACGGACGGATTTCTCAGGTTTTTACTACATATGAACACTTTTCACATTCTCCCGTGCAACTCGGCAGCTAGTCCTCCTTTCATGCAGAATCTTAAGGCCCTAGCTCATGTCCAAGGAACCAAAGCCAGCTAAAAAGTCCATAATCGATACCTAAAACTTGAATTGGACTACCTCTTACTGGCTATTACATCAACTTAGAACCTTCATCTGTGTTCTACTATGGTGCTTTTAGTGTCTCCGTATACCGCAGCACGCGACAGAGCTTTGTAGTCGATAAGTACAATCGTTTCAGTGAGAAGAGCGACCAATGTGACGATCTGGCTTTAATTCGATTCGGTAACAAATGACGAATACGGACGGATTTCTCAGGTTTTTAATACATATGAACACTTTTCACATTCTCCCGTGCAAATCGGCTGCTAGTCCTCCTTTCATGCAGATTCTTAAGGTCCTAGCTCATGTCCAAGGCACCAAAGCCAGCTAAAAAGTCCATAATCGATACCTAAAACCTGAATTGTACTACTTCTTACTGGCTATTACATTAAATTAGATGCTTCATCTGTGTTTTACTATGGTGGTTTTAGTGTCTCCGCATACCGCAGCACACGTCATATCTTTGCAGACGATAAGTACAACCATTTCAGAGAGAAGAGTGGCCAATGTGACGATCTGGCCTTATGTCGATTCGATAAAAAAATGACGATAACGAACGGATTTTTCGGGTTTTTACTGCATATGAACACTTTTCACATTCTCCCGTGCAACTCGGCTGCTAGTCCTCCTTTCATGCAGAATCTTAAGGTCCTAGCTCAAGTCCAAGGCACCAAAGCCACCTAAAAAGTCAATAATCGATACCTAAAACTTGAATTGTACTAATTTCTTACTGGCTATTACATCAACTTAGAAGCTTCATCTGTGTTCTACTATGGTGCTTTTAGTGTCTCCGCATACCGCAGCACGCGACATAGCTTTGCAGACGATAAGTACAACCGTTTCAGAGAGAAGAGCGGCCAATGTGACGATCTGGCTTTAAGTCGATTCGGTAACAAATGACGAAAACGGTCGGATTTCTAGGTTTTTACTACATATGAACACATTCCACATTCTCCTGTGCAACTCGGCTGCTAGTCCTCCTTTCATGCAGAATCTTAAGGTCCTAGCTCATGACCAAGGCACCAAAGCCAGCTTAAAAGTCAATAATCGAAACCTAAAACTTGAATTGTACTATATCTTACTGGCTATTACATCAACTTAGAAGCTTCATCTGTTTTCTACTATGGTGCTTTTAGTGTCTCCGCATACCGGAGCAAGAGACATAGCTTTGCAGACGATAATTAGGACTATTTCAGAGAGAAGTGCGGCCAATGTGATGATCTGGCTTTAAGTCGAGTCGATAACAAATGACGAAAACGGACCGATTTCTCAGGTTTTAACTACATATGAACACTTTTCACATTCTCCCGTGCAACTCTGCAGCTAGGCCTCCTTTAATGCAGAATCTTAAGGTCCCAGCTCATGTCCAAGGCACCAAAGCCAGCTAAAAAGTCAATAATCGATACCTAAAACTTGAATTTTACTACTTCTTACTGGCTATTACATCATCTTAGAAGTTTCATCTGTGTTCTACTATGGTGCTTTTAGTGTCTCCGCATACCGCAGCACGCGACATAGCTTTCCAGACGATAAGTACAACCGTTTCAGAGAGAAGAGCGGCCAATGTGACGATCTGGCTTTAAGTCGATTCGATAACAAATGACGAAAACGGAAGGATTTCTAGGTTTTTACTACATATGAACACATTCCACATTCTCCCGTGCAACTCGGCTGCTAGTCCTCCTTTCATGAAGAATCTTAAGGTCCTAGCTCATGTCCAAGGCACCAAAGCCAGCTAAAAAGTCAATAATCGATACCTAAAACTTGAATTGTACTATATCTTACTGGCTATTACATCAACTTAGAAGCTTCATCTGTTTTCTACTATGGTGCTTTTAGTGTCTCCGCATACTGGAGCACGAGACATAGCTTTGCAGACGATAAGTACAACCGTTTCAGAGGGAAGAGCGGCCAATGTGACGATCTGGCTTTAAGTCGATTCGATAACAAATGACGAAAACGGAAGGATTTCTAGGTTTTTACTACATATGAACACATTCCACATTCTCCCGTGCAACTCGGCTGCTAGTCCTCCTTTCATGCAGAATCTTAAGGTCCTAGCTCATGTCCAAGGCACCAAAGCCAGCTAAAAAGTCAATAATCGATACCTAAAACTTGAATTGTACTATATCTTACTGGGTATTACATCAACTTAGAAGCTTCATCTGTTTTCTGCTATGGTGCTTTTAGTGTCTCCGCATATCGGAGCACGAGACATTGCTTTGCAGACGATAATTAGGACCGTTTCAGAGAGAAGAGCGGCCAATGTGAAGATCTGGCTTTAAGTCGAGTCGATAACAAATGAAGAAAACGGAGTGATTTCTCAGGTTTTTACTACATATGAACACTTTTCACATTCTCCCGTGCAACTCGGCAGCTAGTCCTCCTTTCATGCAGAATCTTAAGGTCCTAGCTCATGTCCAAGGAACCAAAGCCAGCTAAAAAGTCAATAATCGATACCTAAAACTTGAATTGGTCTACTTCTTACTGGCTATTACATCAACTTAGAACCTTCATCTGTGTTCTACTATGGTGCTTTTAGTGTCTCCGCATACCGCAGCACGCGACATAGCTTTGCAGACGATAAGTACAATCGTTTCAGAGAGAAGAGCGACCAATGTGACGAACTGGCTTTAAGTCGATTCGATAACAAATGACGAAAACGGACGGATTTCTAGGTTTTTACTACATATGAACCCTTTGACATTGTCCCGTGCATCTCTGCTGCTAGTCCTCCTTTCATGCAGAATCTTAAGGTCCTAGCTCATGTCCAAGGCACCAAAGCCAGCCAAAAAGTCCATAATCGATACCTAAAACCTGAATTGTACTACTTCTTACTGGCTATTACATTAAATTAGATGCTTCATCTGTGTTTTACTATGGTGGTTTTAGTGTCTCCGCATACCGCAGCACACGTCATATCTTTGCAGACGATAAGTACAACCATTTCAGAGAGAAGAGTGGCCAATGTGACGATCTGGCCTTATGTCGATTCGATAAAAAAATGACGATAACGAACGGATTTTTCGGGTTTTTACTGCATATGAACACTTTTCACATTCTCCCGTGCAACTCGGCTGCTAGTCCTCCTTTCATGCAGAATCTTAAGGTCCTAGCTCAAGTCCAAGGCACCAAAGCCACCTAAAAAGTCAATAATCGATACCTAAAACTTGAATTGTACTAATTTCTTACTGGCTATTACATCAACTTAGAAGCTTCATCTGTGTTCTACTATGGTGCTTTTAGTGTCTCCGCATACCGCAGCACGCGACATAGCTTTGCAGACGATAAGTACAACCGTTTCAGAGAGAAGAGCGGCCAATGTGACGATCTGGCTTTAAGTCGATTCGGTAACAAATGACGAAAACGGTCGGATTTCTAGGTTTTTACTACATATGAACACATTCCACATTCTCCTGTGCAACTCGGCTGCTAGTCCTCCTTTCATGCAGAATCTTAAGGTCCTAGCTCATGACCAAGGCACCAAAGCCAGCTTAAAAGTCAATAATCGAAACCTAAAACTTGAATTGTACTATATCTTACTGGCTATTACATCAACTTAGAAGCTTCATCTGTTTTCTACTATGGTGCTTTTAGTGTCTCCGCATACCGGAGCAAGAGACATAGCTTTGCAGACGATAATTAGGACTATTTCAGAGAGAAGTGCGGCCAATGTGATGATCTGGCTTTAAGTCGAGTCGATAACAAATGACGAAAACGGACCGATTTCTCAGGTTTTAACTACATATGAACACTTTTCACATTCTCCCGTGCAACTCTGCAGCTAGGCCTCCTTTAATGCAGAATCTTAAGGTCCCAGCTCATGTCCAAGGCACCAAAGCCAGCTAAAAAGTCAATAATCGATACCTAAAACTTGAATTTTACTACTTCTTACTGGCTATTACATCATCTTAGAAGTTTCATCTGTGTTCTACTATGGTGCTTTTAGTGTCTCCGCATACCGCAGCACGCGACATAGCTTTCCAGACGATAAGTACAACCGTTTCAGAGAGAAGAGCGGCCAATGTGACGATCTGGCTTTAAGTCGATTCGATAACAAATGACGAAAACGGAAGGATTTCTAGGTTTTTACTACATATGAACACATTCCACATTCTCCCGTGCAACTCGGCTGCTAGTCCTCCTTTCATGAAGAATCTTAAGGTCCTAGCTCATGTCCAAGGCACCAAAGCCAGCTAAAAAGTCAATAATCGATACCTAAAACTTGAATTGTACTATATCTTACTGGCTATTACATCAACTTAGAAGCTTCATCTGTTTTCTACTATGGTGCTTTTAGTGTCTCCGCATACTGGAGCACGAGACATAGCTTTGCAGACGATAAGTACAACCGTTTCAGAGGGAAGAGCGGCCAATGTGACGATCTGGCTTTAAGTCGATTCGATAACAAATGACGAAAACGGAAGGATTTCTAGGTTTTTACTACATATGAACACATTCCACATTCTCCCGTGCAACTCGGCTGCTAGTCCTCCTTTCATGCAGAATCTTAAGGTCCTAGCTCATGTCCAAGGCACCAAAGCCAGCTAAAAAGTCAATAATCGATACCTAAAACTTGAATTGTACTATATCTTACTGGGTATTACATCAACTTAGAAGCTTCATCTGTTTTCTACTATGGTGCTTTTAGTGTCTCCGCATACCGGAGCACGAGACATTGCTTTGCAGACGATAATTAGGACCGTTTCAGAGAGAAGAGCGGCCAATGTGAAGATCTGGCTTTAAGTCGAGTCGATAACAAATGACGAAAACGGAGTGATATCTCAGGTTTTTACTACATATGAACACTTTTCACATTCTCCCGTGCAACTCGGCAGCTAGTCCTCCTTTCATGCAGAATCTTAAGGTCCTAGCTCATGTCCAAGGAACCAAAGCCAGCTAAAAAGTCAATAATCGATACCTAAAACTTGAATTGGTCTACTTCTTACTGGCTATTACATCAACTTAGAACCTTCATCTGTGTTCTACTATGGTGCTTTTAGTGTCTCCGCATACCGCAGCACGCGACATAGCTTTGCAGACGATAAGTACAATCGTTTCAGAGAGAAGAGCGACCAATGTGACGAACTGGCTTTAAGTCGATTCGATAACAAATGACGAAAACGGACGGATTTCTAGGTTTTTACTACATATGAACACTTTTCACATTGTCCCGTGCATCTCTGCTGCTAGTCCTCCTTTCATGCAGAATCTTAAGGTCCTAGCTCATGTCCAAGGCACCAAAGCCAGCTAAAAAGTCAATAATCGATACCTAAAACTTGAATTGGACTACTTCTTACTGGCTATTACATCAACTTAGAACCTTCATCTGTGTTCTACTATGGTGCTCTTAGTGTCTCCGGATACCGCAGCACGCGACAGAGCTTTGCAGTCGATAAGTACAATCGTTTCAGAGAGAAGAGCGACCAATGTGACGATCTGGCTTTAATTCGATTCGGTAACAAATGACGAATACGGACGGATTTCTCGGGTTTTTACTACATATGAACACTTTTCACATTCTCCCGTGCTACTCGGCTGCTAGTCCTCCTTTCATGCAGATTCTTAAGGTCCTAGCTCATGTCCAAGGCACCAAAGCCAGCTAAAAAGTCCATAATCGATACCTAAAATTTGAATTGTACTACTTTTTACTGGCTATTACATTACATTAGATGCTTCATCTGTGTTTTACTATGGTGGTTTTAGTGTCTCCGCATACCGCAGCACTCGTCATATCTTTGCAGACGATAAGTACAACCATTTCAGAGAGAAGAGCGGCCAATGTGACGATCTGGCCTTATGTCGATTCGATAAAAAAATGACGATAACGAACGGATTTTTCGGGTTTTTACTGCATATGAACACTTTTCACATTCTCCCGTGCAACTCGGCTGCTAGTCCTCCTTTCATGCAGAATCTTAAGGTCCTAGCTCAAGTCCAAGGCACCAAAGCCACCTAAAAAGTCAATAATCGATACCTAAAACTTGAATTGTACTATATCTTACTGGCTATTACATCAACTTAGAAGCTTCATCTGTGTTCTACTATGGTGCTTTTAGTGTCTCCGCATACCGCAGCACGCGACATAGCTTTGCAGACGATAAGTACAACCGTTTCAGAGAGAAGAGCGGCCAATGTGACGATCTGGCTTTAAGTCGATTCGATAACAAATGACGAAAACGGACGGATTTCTAGGTTTTTACTACATATGAACACATTCCACATTCTCCTGTGCAACTCGGCTGCTAGTCCTCCTTTCATGCAGAATCTTAAGGTCCTAGCTCATGTCCAAGGCACCAAAGCCAACCTAAAAGTCAATGATCGAAACCTAAAACTTGAATTGGACTACTTCTTACTGGCTATTACATCAACTTAGAAGCTTCATCTGTGTTCTATTATGGTGCTTTTAGTGTCTCCACATACCGCAGCACGCTACATAGCTTTGCAGACGATAAGTACAACCGTTTCAGAGAGAAGAGCGGCCAATGTAACGATCTGGCTTTAAGTCGATTCGATAACAAATGACGAAAACGGACGGATTTCTAATGTTTTTGCTACATGTGAACACTTTTCACATTCACCCGTGCAACTCGGCTGATAGTCCTCCTTTCATGCAGAATCTTAAGGTCCTAGCTCATGTCCAAGGCACCAAAGCCAGCTAAAAAGTCAATAATCGATACCTAAAACTTGAATTGTACTATATCTTACTGGCTATTACATCAACTTAGAAGCTTCATCTGTGTTCTACTATAGTGCTTTGAGAGTCTCCGCATACCGCAGCACGCGACATAGCTTTGCAGACGATAAGTACAACCGTTTCAGAGAGAAGAGCAGCCAATGTGACGATCTGGCTTTTAAGTCGATTCGATAACAAATGACGAAAACGGACGGATTACTCAGGTTTTTACTACATATGAACACTTTTCACATTGTCCCGTGCAACTCGGCTGCTAGTCCTCCTTTCATGCAGAACTTAACGTCCTAGCTCATGTCCAAGGCACCAAAGCCAGATAAAAAGTCAATAATCACTACCTAAAACTTGAATTGTACTACTTCTTACTGGCTATTACATCAACTTAGAAGCTTCATCTGTGTTCTACTATGGTGCTTTTAGTGTCTCCGCATACCGCAGCACGCGACATAGCTTTGCAGACGAGAAGTACTATCGTTTCAGAGAGAAGAGCGGCCAATGTGACGATCTGGCTTTAAGTCGATTCGATAACAAATGACGAAAAAGGACGAATTTCTAGGTTTTTACTACATATGAACACTTTTCACATTGTCCCGTGCAACTCTGCTGCTAGTCCTCCTTTCATGCAGAATCTTAAGGTCCTAGCTCATGTCCAAGGCACAAAAGCCAGCTAAAAAGTCAATAATCGATACCTAAAACTTGAATTGGACTACTTCTTACTGGCTATTACATCAACTTAGAAGCTTCATCTGTGTTCTACTATGGTGCTTTTAGTGTCTCCGGATACCGCAGCACGCGACATAGCTTCGCAGTCGATAAGTACAATCGTTTCAGAGAGAAGAGCGACCAATGTGACGATCTGGCCTTATGTCGATTCGATAAAAAATGACGATAACGAACGGATTTTTCGGGTTTTTACTGCATATGAACACTTTTCACATTCTCCCGTCCAACTCGGCTGCTAGTCCTCCTCTCATGCAGAATCTTAAGGTCCTAGCTCATGTCCAAGGCACCAAAGCCAGCTAAAAAGTCAATAATCGATACCTAAAACTTGAATTGTAGTACTTCTTACTTTCTATTACATTAAATTAGATGCTTCATCTGTGTTTTACTATGGTGGTTTTAGTGTCTCCGCATACCGCAGCACGCGTCATAGCTTTGCAGACGATAAGTACAGCCATTTCAGAGAGAAGAGCGGCCAATATGGCGATCTGGCTTTAAGTCGATTCGATAACAAATGACGAAAACGGACGGATTTCTATGGTTTTTACTACATATGAACACTTTTCACATTCTCCCGTGCAACTCGGCTGCTAGTCCTCCTTTCATGCAGAATCTTAAGGTCCTAGCTCATGTCCAAGGCACCAAAGCCAGCTAAAAAGAAAATAATCGATACCTAAAACTTGAATTGTACTACTTCTTACTGGCTATTACATCAACTTAGAAGCTTCATCTGTGTTCTACTATGGTGCTTTTAGTGTCTCCACATACCGCAGCACGCGACATAGCTTTGCAGACGATAAGTACAACCGTTTCAGAGAGAAGAGCGGCCAATGTGACGATCTGGCTTTAAGTCGATTCGATAACAAATGACGTAAACGGCGGATTTTTCGGGTTTTTACTGCAAATGAACACTTTTCACACTCTCCCGTGCAACTCGGCTGCTAGTCCTCCTTTCATGCAGAATCTTAAGGTCCTAGCTCATGTCCAAGGCACCAAAGCCAGCTAAAAAGTCAATAATCGATACCTAAAACTTGAATTGTACTACTTCTTACTGGCAATTACATCATCTTAGAGGCTTCATCTGTGTTCTACTATGGTCCTTTTAGTGTCTCCGGCCGGCAGCGGTGGTCTCGCGGTTCTAGGCGCGCAGTCCGGAACCGTGCGACTGCTACGGTCGCAGGTTCGAATCCTGCCTCGGGCATGGATGTGTGTGATGTCCTTAGGTTAGTTAGGTTTAAGTAGTTCTAAGTTCTAGGGGACTGATGACCACAGATGTTGAGTCCCATAGTGCTCAGAGCCATTTGAACCATTTTTTTAGTGTCTCCGCATACCGCAGCACGCGACATAGCTTTGCAGACGATAAGTACAACCGTTTCAGAGAGAAGAGCGGCCAATGTGACGATCTGGCTTTAAGTCGATTCGATAACAAATGACGAAAACGGACGGATTTCTCAGGTTTTTACTACATATGAACACTTTTCGCATTGTCCCGTGCAACTCTGCTGCTAGTCCTCCTTTCATGCAGAATCTTAAGGTCCTAGCATATGTCCAAGGCACCAAAGCCAGCTAAAAAGTCAGTATTCAGTACCAAAACATAGAATTGTACTACTTCTTACTTGCTATTACATCAACTTAGAAGCTTCATCTGTATTCTACTATGGTGCTTTTTGTGTCTCCGCATGCCGCAGCACGCGACATAGCTTTGCAGACGATAAGTACAATCGTTTCAGAGAGAAGAGCGGCCAATGTGACGATCTGGCTTTAAGTCGATTCGATAACAAATGACGTAAACGGCGGATTTTTCGGGTTTTTACTGCAAATGAACACTTTTCACACTCTCCCGTGCAACTCGGCTGCTAGTCCTCCTTTCATGCAGAATCTTAAGGTCCTAGCTATGTCCAAGTCTCCAGAGTCAGCTATAAAGTCAATAATCGATACCTGAAACTTGAATTGAACTATATCTTACTGGCTATTACATCAACTTAGAAGCTTCATATATGTTCTACTATGGTGCGTTTAGTGTCTCCACATACCGCAGCAAGCAACATAGCTTTGCAGTCGATAAGTACAACCGTTTTAGACATAAATGCGGCGAATATGACGATCTGGCTTTAAGTGGATTCGATAACAAATGACGAAAACGGACGGATATCTAGGTTTTTACTACATATGAACACTTTTCACATTCTCCGGTACAACTCGGCTGATAGTCCTCCTTTCATGCAGAATCTTAAGGTCCTAGCTCATGTCCAAGGTACCAAAGCCAGCTAAAAAGTCCATAATCGATACCTAAAACTTGAATTGTGCTACTTCTTACTGGCTATTACATCAACTTAGAAGCTTCATCTGTGTTCTACTATGGATCTTTCAGTGTCTCCGCATACCGCAGCACACGACGTAGCTTTGCAGACGATAAGTACAACCGTTTCAGAGAGAAGAGCGGCCAATGTGACGATCTGGCTTTAAGTCGATTCGATAACAAATGACGAAAACGGACGGATTTCTAGGTTTTTACTACATATGAACACATTCCACATTCTTCCGTGCAACTCGGCTGCTAGTCCTCCTTTCATGCAGAATCTTAAGGTCCTAGCTCATGTCCAAGGCACCAAAGCCAGCTAAAAAGTCAATAATCGAAACCTAAAACTTGAATTGTACTATATCTTACTGGCTATTACATCAACTTAGAAGCGTCATCTCTTTTCTACTATGGTGCTTTTAGTGTCTCCGCATACCGGAGCACGAGACATAGCTTTGCAGACGATAATTAGGACCGTTTCAGAGAGAAGAGCGGCCAATGTGAGGATCTGGCTTGAAGTCGAGTCGATAACAAATGACGAAAACGGACGGATTTCTCAGGTTTTTACTACATATGAACACTTTTCACATTCTCCCGTGCAACTCGGCAGCTAGTCTTCCTTTCATGCAGAATCTTAACGTCCTAGCTCATGTCCAAGGAACCAAAGCCAGCTAAAAAGTCAAAAATCGATACCTACAACTTGAATTGGTCTACTTCATACTGGCTATTACATCAACTTAGAACCTTCATCTGTGTTCTACTATGGTGCTTTTAGTGTCTCCGCATACCGCAGCACGCGACATAGCTTTGCAGACGATAAATACAATCGTTTCAGAGAGAAGAGCGACCAATGTGACGATCTGGCTTTAAGTCGATTCGATAACAAATGACAAAAACGGACGGATTTCTAGGTTTTTACTACAAATGAACTCTTTTCACATTCTCCCGTGCAACTCGGCTGCTAGTCCTCCTTTCATGCAGAATCTTAAGGTCCTAGCTCATGTCCAAGGCACCAAAGCCAGCTAAAAAGTCAATAATCGATAAATAAAACTTGAATTGGACTACTTCTTACTGGCTATTACATCAACTTAGAACCTTCATCTGTGTTCTACTATGGTGCTTTTAGTGTCTCCGCATACCGCAGCACGCGACATAGCTTTGCAGACGATAAGTACAACCGTTTCAGAGAGAAGAGCGGCCAATGTGACGATCGGGCTTTAAGTCGATTCGGTAACAAATGACGAAAACGGACGGATTTCTAGGTTTTTACTACATATGAACACCTCTCAAATTCTCCCGTGCAACGCGGCTGCTAGTCCTCCTTTCATGCAGGATCTTAAGGTGCTAGCTCATGTCCAAGGAACCAAAGCCAGCTAAAAAGTCAATAATCGATACCTAAAACTAGAATTGTACTATATCTTACTGGCTATTACATTAACTTAGAAGCTTCATCTGTGTTTTACTATGGTGGATTTAGTGTCTCCGCATACCGCAGCACACGTCATAGCTTTGCAGACGATAAGTACAACAGTTTCAGAGAGAAGAGCGGCCAATGTGAAGATCTGGCTTTAAGTCGAGTCGATAACAAATGACGAAAACGGACGGATTTCTCAGGTTTTTACTACATATGAACACATTCCACATTCTTCCGTGCAACTCGGCTGCTAGTCCTCCTTTCATGCAGAATCTTAAGGTCCTAGCTCATGTCCAAGGCACCAAAGCCAGCTAAAAAGTCAATAATCGATACCTAAAACTTGAATTGTACTATATCTTACTGGCTATTACATCAACTTAGAAGCTTCATCTGTTTTCTACTATGGTGCTTTTAGTGTCTCCGCATACCGGAGCACGAGAAATAGCTTTGCAGACGATAATTAGGACCGTTTAAGAGAGAAGAGCGGCCAATGTGGAGATCTGGCTTTAAGTCGAGTCGATAACAAATGACGAAAACGGACGGATTTCTCAGGTTTTTACTACATATGAACACTTTTCACATTCTCCCGTGCAACTCTGCAGCTAGGCCTCCTTTCATGCAGAATCTTAAGGTCCTAGCTCATGTCCAAGGAACCAAAGCCAGCTAAAAAGTCAATAATCGATACCTAAAACTTGAATTGGACTACTTCTTACTGGCTATTACATCAACTTAGAACCTTCATCTGTGTTCTACTATGGTTCTTTTAGTGTCTCCGCATACCGCAGCACGCGACATAGCTTTGCAGACGATAAGTACAACCGTTTCAGATAGAAGAGCGGCCAGTGTGACATTCTGGCTTTAAGTCGATCCGATAACAAATGACGAAAACGGACGGATTTCTCAGGTTTTTACTACATATGAACACTTCTCACATTCTCCCGTGCAACGCGGTTTCTAGTCCTCCTTTCATGCAGAATCTTAAGGTCCTACCTCATGTCCAAGGAACCAAAGCCAGCTAAAAAGTCAATAATCGATACCTAAAACTTGAATTGGACTACTTCTTACTGGCTATTACATCAACTTAGAACCTTCATCTGTGTTCTACTGTGGTGCTTTTTTGTGTCCCCGCATACCGCAGCACGCGACATAGCTTAGTAGACGATAAGTACAATCGTTTCAGAGAGAAGAGCGGCCAATGTGACGATCTGGCTTTAAGTCGATTCGATAACAGATGACGAAAACGGACGGATTTCTTAGGTTTTTACTACATATGAACACTTTTCACATTCTCCCGTGCAACGCGGCTGCTAGTCCTCCTTTCATGCAGAATCTTAAGGTCCTAGCTCATGTCCAAGGAACCAAAGCCAGCTAAAAAGTCAATAATCGATACCTAAAACTAGAATTGTACTATATCTTACTGGCTATTACATCAACTTAGAAGCTTCATCTGTGTTTTACTATCGTGGTTTTAGTGTCTCCGCATACCGCAGCACACGTCATAGCTTTGCAGACGATAAGTACAACCGTTTCAGAGAGAAGAGCGGCCAATGTGAAGATCTGGCTTTAAGTCGAGTCGATAACAAATGACGAAAACGGACGTATTTCTCAGGTTTTTACTACATATGAACACTTTTCACATTCTCCCGTGCTAATCAGCTGCTAGTCCTCCTTTCATGCAGAATCTTAAGGTCCTAGCTCATGTCCAAGGCACCAAAGATAGCTATAAAGAATAAATAATCGATACATAAAACTTGAATTGTACTACTTCTTACTGTCTATTACATCAACTTAGAAGCTTCATCTGTGTTCTACTATGATGCTTTTAGTGTCCCCGCATACCGCAGCACGCGACATAGCTTTGCAGTCGATAAGTACATCCGTTTTAGACATAAATGCGGCCAATATGACGATCTGGCTTTAAGTGGATTCGATAACAAATGACGAAAACGGACGGAATTCTAGGTTTTTACTACATATGAACACTTTTCACATTCTCCCGTACAACTCGGCTGCTAGTCCTCCTTTCATGCAGAATCTTAAGGTCCTAGCTCATGTCCAAGGCACCAAAGCCAGCTAAAAAGTCAATAATCGATACCTAAAACTTGAATTGTACTATATCTTACTGGCTATTACATCAACTTAGAAGCTTCATCTGTTTTCTACTATGGTGCTTTTAGTGTCTCCGCATACCGCAGAACGCGACATAGCTTTGCAGTCGATAAGTACAATTGTTTCAGAGAGAAGAGCGACCAATGTGACGATCCGGCTTTAAGTCGATTCGGTAACAAATGACGAATACGGACGGATTTCTCAGGTTTTTACTATATATGAACACTTTTCACATTCTCCCGTGAAACTCGGCTGCTAGTCCTCCTTTCATGCAGATTCTTAAGGTCCTAGCTCATGTCCAAGTCACCAAAGCCAGCTAAAAAGTCCATAATCGATACCTAAAACTTTAATTGTACTACTTCTTACTGGCTATTACATTAAATTAGATGCTTCATCTGTCTTTTACTATGGTGGTTTTAGTGTCTCCGCATACCGCAGCACACGTCATAGCTTTGCAGACGATAAGTACAACCATTTCAGAGAGAAGAGCGGCCAATGTGACGATCTGGCTTTATGTCGATTCGATAAAAAAATGACGATAACGAACGGATTTTTCGGGTTTTTACTGCATATGAACACTTTTCACATTCTCCCGTGCAACTCAGCTGCTAGTCCTCCTTTCATGCAGAATCTTAAGGTCCTAGCTCATGTCCAAGGAACCAAAGCCAGCTAAAAAGTCAATAATCGATACCTAAAACTAGAATTGTACTATATCTTATTGGCTATTACATCAACTTAGAAGCTTCATCTGTGTTTTACTATGGTGGTTTTAGTGTCTCCGCATACCGCAGCACACGTCATAGCTTAGCAGACGATAAGTACAACCGTTTCAGAGAGAAGAGCGGCCAATGTGACGATGTGGCTTTAAGTCGAGTCGATAACAAATGACGAAAACGGACGGATTTCTCAGGTTTTTACTACATATGAACACTTTTCACATTCTCCCGTGCAACTCGGCAGCTAGTCCTCCTTTCATGCAGAATCTTAAGTTCCTAGCCCATGTCCAAGAAACCAAAGCCAGCTAAAAAGTCAATAATCTATACCTAAAACTTGAATTGGTCTACTTCTTACTGGCTATTACATCAACTAAGAACATTCATCTGTGTTCTACTATGGTGCTTTTAGTGTCTCCGCATACCGCAGCACGCGACATAGTTTTGCAGACGATAAGTACAATCGTTTCAGAGAGAATAGCGACCAATGTGACGATCTGGCTTTAAGTCGATTCGATAACAAATGACGCAAACGGTCGGATTTCTAGGTTTTTACTACATATGAACACTTTTCACATTCTCCCGTGCAACTCGGCTGCTAGTCCTCCTTTCATGCAGAATCTTAAGGTCCTAGCTCATGTCCAAGGCACCAAAGCCAGCTAAAAAGTCCATAATCAGATACCTTAAACTTGAATTGTACTACTTCTTACTGGCTATTACATTAAATGAGATGCTTCATCTGTGTTTTACTATGGTGGTTTTAGTGTCTCCGCATACCGCAGCACACGTCATAGCTTTGAAGACGATAAGTACAACCATTTCAGAGAGAAGAGCGGCCAATGTGACGATCTGGCTTTATGTCGATTCGATAAAAAAATGACGATAACGAACGGATTTTTCGGGTTTTTACTGCATATGAACACTTTTCACATTCTCCCGTGCAACTCAGCTGCTAGTCTTCCTTTCATGCAGAATCTTAAGGACCTAGCTCATGTCCAAGGCTCCAGAGCAAGCTATAATGTCAATAATCGATACCTGAAACTTGAATTCTACTATATATTACTGGCTATTACATCAACTTAGAAGCTTCATCTGTTTTCTACTATGGTGCTTTTAGTGTCTCCGCATTCCGGAGCACGAGACATAGCTTTGCAGACGATAATTACGACGATTTCAGAGAGAAGAGCGGCCAATGTGATGATCTGGCTTTAAGTCGAGTCGATAACAAATGACGAAAACGGACGGATTTCTCAAGTTTTTACTACATATGAACACTTTTCACATTCTCCCGTGCAACTCGGCTGCTAGTCCTCCTTTCATGCGGAATCTTAAGTTCCTAGCTCATGTCCAAGGCACCAAAGCCCGCTAAAAAGTCAATTATCGATACCTAAAACTTGAATTGGACAACTTCTTACTGGCTATTACATCAACTTAGAACCTTCTTCTGTGTTCTACTGTGGTGCTTTTAGTGTCCCCGCATACCGCAGCACGCGACATAGCTTTGCAGACGATAAGTACAATCGTTTCAGAGAGTAGAGCGACCAATGTGACGATCTGGCTTTAAGTCGATTCGATAACAGATGACGAAAACCGACGGATTTCTCAGGTTTTTACTACATATGAACACTTTTCACATTCTCCCGTACAACTCGGCTGCTAGTCCTCCTTTCATGCAGATTCTTAAGGTCCTAGCTCATGCCCAAGGCACCAAAGCCAGCTAAAAAGTCAATAATCGATACCTAAAACTTGAATTGTACTACTTCTTACTTTCTATTACATTAAATTAGATGCTTCATCTGTGTTTTACTATGGTGGTTTTAGTGTCTCCTCATACCGCAGAACACGTCATAGCTTTGCAGACGATAAGTACAACGGTTCCAGAGAGAAGAGCGGCCAATGTGGCGATCTGGCTTTAAGTCGATTCGATAACAAATGACGAAAACGGACGGATTTCTAAGGTTTTTACTACATATGAACACTTTTCACATTCTCCCGTGCAACGCGGCTGCTAGTCCTCCTTTCATGCAGAATCTTAAGGTCCTAGCTCATGTCCAAGGCGCCAAAGCGAGTTAATAAGCCAATAATCGATACCTAAAACTTGAATTGTACTACTTCTTACTGGCTATTACATCAACTTAGAAGCTTCATCTGTGTTCTACTATGGTGCTTTTAGTGTCTCCGCATACCGCAGCACGCGACATAGCTTTGCAGACGATAAGTACAACCGTTTCAGAGAGAAGAGCGGCCAATGTGACGATCTGGCTTTAAGTCGATTCGATAACAAATGACGAAAACGGACGGATTTTTCGGGTTTTTACTGCATATGAACACTTTTCACATTCTCCCGTGCAACTCGGCTGCTAGTCCTCCTTTCATGCAGAATCTTAAGATCCTAGCTCATGTCCAAGGCACCAAAGACAGCTAAAAAGTCAATAATCGATACCTAAAACTTGAATTGTACTACTTCTTACTGGCTATTACATCAACTTAGAAGCTTCATCTGTGTTCTACTATGGTGCTTTTAGTGTCTCCGCATACCGCAGCACGCGACATAGCTTTGCAGACGATAAGTACAACCGTTTCAGAGAGAAGAGCGGCAAATGTGACGATCTGGCTTTAAGTCGATTCGATAACAAATGACGAAAACGGACGGATTTCTCAGGTTTTTACTCCATGTGAACACTTTTCACACTCTCCCGTGCAACTCGGCTGCTAGTCCTCCTTTCATGCAGAATCTTAAGGTCCTAGCTCATGTCCAAGGCACTAAAGCCAGCTAAAAAGTCAATAATCAGTACCAAAACATAGAATTGTAGTACTTCTTACTTGCTATTACATCAACTTAGAAGCTTCATCTGTGTTCTACTATGGTGCTTTTTGTGTCTACGCATACCGCAGCACGCGACATAGCTTTGCAGACGATAAGTACAACCGTTTCAGAGAGAAGAGCGGCCAATGTGACGATCTGGCTTTAAGTCGATTCGATAACAAATGACGAAAACGGACGGATTTCACAGGTTTTTACTACATATGAACACTTTCACATTCTCCCGTGCAACTCGGCTGCTAGTCCTCCTTTCATGCAGAATCTTAAGGTCCTAGCTCATGTCCAAGGCACCAAATCCAGCTAAAAAGTCAATAATCACTAATTATAACTTGAATTGTACTACTTCTTACTGGCTATTACATCAACTTAGAAGCTTCATCTGTGTTCTACTATGGTGCATTTAGTGCCTCCGCATACCGCAGCACGCGACATAGCTTTGCAGACGATAAGTACAACCGTTCCAGAGAGAAGAGCGGCCAATGTGACGATCTGGCTTTAAGTCGATTCGATAACAAATGACGAAAACGGACGGATTACTCTGGTTTTTACTACATATGAACACTTTTCACATTCTGCGCGCAACTCGGCTGCTAGTCCTCGTTTCATGCAGAATCTTAAGGTCCTAGCTCATGTCCAAGGCACCAAAGCCAGCTAAAAAGTCAATAATGGATACCTAAAACTTGAATTTGACTACCTCTTACTGGCTATTACATCAACTTAGAACCTTCATCTGTGTTCTACTATGGTGCTTTTAGTGTCTCCGCATACAGCAGCACGCGACATAGCTTTGCAGACGATAAGTACAATCGTTTCAGGGAAAAGAGCGACCAATGTGACGATCTGGTTTTAAGTCGATTTGATAACAAATGGCGAAAACGGACTAATTTCTCAGGTTTTTACTACATATTAACACTTTTCACTTTCTCCCGTATAACTCGGCAACTAGTCCTCCTTTCATGCAGAATCTTAAGGTCCTAGCTCATGTCCAAGGCACCAAAGCCAGCTAAAAAATCAATAATCGATACCTAAAACTTGAATTGTACTACTTCTAACTGGCTATTACATCAACTTAGAAACTTCATCTGTGTTCTGCTATGGTGCTTTTAGTGTCTCCGCATACCGCAGCACGCGACATAGCTTTGCAGACGATAAGTATAACCGTTTCAGACTGAAGAGCGGCAAATGTGACGATCTGGCTTTAAGTCGATTCGATAACAAATGACGAAAACGGACAAATTTCTCAGGTTTTTACTACATGTGAACACTTTTCACACTCTCCCGTGCAACTCGGCCTCTAGTCCTCCTTTCATGCAGAATCTTAAGGTCCTAGCTCAAGTCCAAGGCACCAAAGCCAGCTAAAAAGTCAATAATCGATACCTAAAACTTGCATTGTACTACTTCTTACTGGCAATTACATCATCTTAGAGGCTTCATCTGTGTTCTACTATGGTCCTTTTAGTGTCTCCGCATACCGCAGCACGCGACATAGCTTTGCAGACGATAAGTACAACAGTTTCAGAGAAAAGAGCGGCCAATGTGACGATCTGGCTTTAAGTCGATTCGATAACAAATGACGAAAACGGACGGATTTCTAGGTTTTTACTACATATGAACACATTCCACATTCTCCCGTGCAACTCGGCTGCTAGTCCTCCTTTCATGCAGAATCTTAAGGTCCTAGCTCATGTCCAAGGCACCAAAGCCAGCTAAAAAGTCAATAGTCGATACCTAAAACTTGAATTGTACTATATCTTACTGGCTATTACATCAACTTAGAAGCTTCATCTGTGTTCTACTATGGTGCTTTTAGTGTCTCCGCATACCGGAGCACGAGACATAGCTTTGCAGACGATAATTACGACCGTTTCAGAGAGAAAAGCGGACAATGTGATGATCTGGCTTTAAGTTGAGTCGATAACAAATGACGAAAACGGACGGATTTCTCAGGTTTTTACTACATATGAACACTTTTCACATTCTCCCGTGCAACTCGGGTGCTAGTTCTCCTTTCATGCAGAATCTTAAGGTCCTAGCTCATGCCCAAGGCACCAAAGCCAGCTAAAAAGTCCATAATCGATACCTAAAACTTGAATTGTACTACTTCTTACTGTCTATTACATTAAATTAGATGCTTCATCTGTGTTTTACTATGGTGGTTTTAGTGTCTCCGCATACCGCAGCACACGTCATAGCTTTGCAGACGATAAGTACAGCCATTTCAGAGAGAAGAGCGGCCAATGTGGCGATCTGGCTTTAAGTCGATTCGATAAGAAATGACGAAAACGGACGGATTTCTAAGGTTTTTACTACATATGAACACTTTTCACATTCTCCCGTGCAGCGCGGCTGCTAGTCCTCCTTTCATGCAGAATCTTAAGGTCCTAGCTCATGTCCAAGGCACCAAAGCCAGCTAAAATGTCAATAATCGATACCTAAAACTTGAATTGTACTACTTCTTACTGGCTATTACATCAACTTAGAAGCTTCATCTGTGTTCTACTATGGTGCTTTTAGTGTCTCCGCACACCGCAGCACGCGACATAGCTTTGTAGACGATAAGTACAACCGTTCCAGAGAGAAGAGCGGCCAATGTGACGATCTGGCTTTAATTAGATTCGATAACAAATGACGAAAACGGACGGATTTCTCAGGTTTTTACTACATATGAACAATTTTCACATTCTCCCGTGCAACTCGGCTGCTAGTCCTCCTTTCATGCAGAATCTTAAGGTCCTAGCTCATGTCCAAGGCACCAAAGCCAGCTAAAAAGTCAATAATCGATACCTAAAACTTGAATTGTACTACTTCTTACTGGCAATTACTTCATCTTAGAGGCTTAATCTGTGTTCTACTATGGTCCTTTTAGTGTCTCCGCATACCGCAGCACGCGACATAGCTTTGCAGACGATAAGTACAACCGTTTCAGAGAGAAGAGCGGCCAATCTGACGATCTGGCTTTAAGTCGATTCGATAACAAATGACGAAAACGGACGGATATCTCAGGTTTTTACTACATATGAACACTTTTCACATTGTCCCGTGCAACTCTGCTGCTAGTCCTCCTTTCATGCAGAATCTTAGGGTCCTAGCTCATGTATAAGGCACCAAAGCCAGCTAAAAAGTCAATAATCAATACCTAAAACTTGAATTGTACTACTTCTTACTGGCTATTACATCAACTTAGAAGCTTCATCTGTGTTCTACTATGGTGCTTTTAGGGTCTCCGCATACCGCAGCACGCGACATAGCTTTGCAGACGATAAGTACAACCGTTTCAGAGAGAAGAGCGGCAAATGTGACGATCTGGCTTTAAGTTGATTCGATAACAAATGACGAAAACGGACGGATTTCTCAGGTTTTTACTACATATGAACACTTTTCACATTCTCCCGTGCAACTCGGCTGCTAGTCCTCCTTTCATGCAGAATCTTAAGGTCCTAGCTCATGTCCAAGGCACCAAAGCCAGCTAAAAAGTCCATAATCGATACCTTAAACTTGAATTGTACTACTTCTTACTGGCTATTACATTAAATTAGATGCTTCATCTGTGTTTTACTATGGTGGTTTTAGTGTCTCCGCATACCGCAGCACACGTCATAGCTTTGCAGACGATAAGTACAACCGTTTCAGAGAGAAGAGCGGCCAATGTGACGATCTGGCTTTATGTCGATTCGATAAAAAAATGACGATAACGAACGGATTTTTCGGGTTTTTACTGCATATGAACACTTTTCACATTCTCCCGTGCAACTCAGCTGCTAGTCTTCCTTTCATGCAGAATCTTAAGGACCTAGCTCATGTCCAAGGCTCCAGAGCAAGCTATAATGTCAATAATCGATACCTGAAACTTGAATTCTACTATATATTACTGGCTATTACATCAACTTAGAAGCTTCATCTGTTTTCTACTATGGTGCTTTTAGTGTCTCCGCATTCCGGAGCACGAGACATAGCTTTGCAGACGATAATTACGACGATTTCAGAGAGAAGAGCGGCCAATGTGATGATCTGGCTTTAAGTCGAGTCGATAACAAATGACGAAAACTTACGGATTTCTCAAGTTTTTACTACATATGAACACTTTTCACATTCTCCCGTGCAACTCGGCTGCTAGTCCTCCTTTCATGCGGAATCTTAAGTTCCTAGCTCATGTCCAAGGCACCAAAGCCCGCTAAAAAGTCAATTATCGATACCTAAAACTTGAATTGGACAACTTCTTACTGGCTATTACATCAACTTAGAACCTTCTTCTGTGTTCTACTGTGGTGCTTTTAGTGTCCCCGCATACCGCAGCACGCGACATAGCTTTGCAGACGATAAGTACAATCGTTTCAGAGAGTAGAGCGACCAATGTGAGGATCTGGCTTTAAGTCGATTCGATAACACATGACGAAAACCGACGGATTTCTCAGGTTTTTACTACATATGAACACTTTTCACATTCTCCCGTGCAACTCGGCTGCTAGTCCTCCTTTCATGCAGATTCTTAAGGTCCTAGCTCATGCCCAAGGCACCAAAGCCAGCTAAAAAGTCAATAATCGATACCTAAAACTTGAATTGTACTACTTCTTACTTTCTATTACATTAAATTAGATGCTTCATCTGTGTTTTACTATGGTGGTTTTAGTATCTCCTCATACCGCAGAACACGTCATAGCTTTGCAGACGATAAGTACAACGGTTCCAGAGAGAAGAGCGGCCAATGTGGCGATCTCGCTTTAAGTCGATTCGATAACAAATGACGAAAACGGACGGATTTCTAAGGTTTTACTACATATGAACACTTTTCACATTCTCCCGTACAACGCGGCTGCTAGTCCTCCTTTCATGCAGAATCTTAAGGTCCTAGCTCATGTCCAAGGCGCCAAAGCGAGCTAAAAAGCCAATAATCGATACCTAAAACTTGAATTGTATTAATTCTTACTGGCTATTACATCAACTTAGAAGCTTCATCTGTGTTCTACTATGGTGCTTTTAGTGTCTCCGCATACCGCAGCACGCGACATAGCTTTGCAGACGATAAGTACAACCGTTTCAGAGAGAAGAGCGGCCAATGTGACGATCTGGCTTTAAGTCGATTCGATAACAAATGACGAAAACGGACGGATTTTTCGGGTTTTTACTGCATATGAACACTTTTCACATTCTCCCGTGCAACTCGGCTGCTAGTCCTACTTTCATGCAGAATCTTAAGATCCTAGCTCATGTCCAAGGCACCAAAGACAGCTAAAAAGTCAATAATCGATACCTAAAACTTGAATTGTACTACTTCTTACTGGCTATTACATCAACTTAGAAGCTTCATCTGTGTTCTACTATGGTGCTTTTAGTGTCTCCGCATACCGCATCACGCGACATAGCTTTGCAGACGATAAGTACAACCGTTTCAGAGAGAAGAGCGGCAAATGTGACGATCTGGCTTTAAGTCGATTCGATAACAAATGACGAAAACGGACGGATTTCTCAGGTTTTTACTCCATGTTAACACTTTTCACACTCTCCCGTGCAACTCGGCTGCTAGTTCTCCTTTCATGCAGAATCTTAAGGTCCTAGCTCATGTCCAAGGCACCAAAGCCAGCTAAAAATTCAATAATCGATACCTAAAACTTGAATTGTACTACTTCTTACTGGCAATTACATCATCTTAGAGGCTTCATCTGTGTTCTACTATGGTCCTTTTAGTGTCTCCGCATACCGCAGCACGCGACATAGCTTTGCAGACGATAAGTACAACCGTTTCAGAGAGAAGAGCGGCCAATGTGACGATCTGGCTTTAAGTCGATTCGATAACAAATGACGAAAACGGACGGATTTCTCAGGTTTTTACTACATATGAACACTTTCACATTCTCCCGTGCAACTCGGCTGCTAGTCCTCCTTTCATGCAGAATCTTAAGGTCCTAGCTCATGTCCAAGGCACCAAATCCAGCTAAAAAGTCAATAATCACTAATTAAAACTTGAATTGTACTACTTCTTACTGGCTATTACATCAACTTAGAAGCTTCATCTGTGTTCTACTATGGTGCATTTAGTGCCTCCGCATACCGCAGCACGCGACATAGCTTTGCAGACGATAAGTACAACCGTTCCAGAGAGAAGAGCGGCCAATGTGACGATCTGGCTTTAAGTCGATTCGATAACAAATGACGAAAACGGACGGATTTCTCAGGTTTTTACTACATATGAACACTTTCACATTCTCCCGTGCAACTCGGCTGCTAGTCCTCCTTTCATGCAGAATCTTAAGGTCCTAGCTCATGTCCAAGGCACTAAAGCCAGCTAAAAAGTCAATAATCAGTACCAAAACATAGAATTGTAGTACTTCTTACTTGCTATTACATCAACTTAGAAGCTTCATCTGTGTTCTACTATGGTGCTTTTTGTGTCTCCGCATACCGCAGCACGCGACATAGCTTTGCAGACGATAAGTACAACCGTTTCAGAGAGAAGAGCGGCCAATGTGACGATCTGGCTTTAAGTCGATTCGATAACAAATGACGAAAACGGACGGATTTCTCAGGTTTTTACTACATATGAACACTTTCACATTCTCCCGTGCAACTCGGCTGCTAGTCCTCCTTTCATGCAGAATCTTAAGGTCCTAGCTCATGTCCAAGGCACCAAATCCAGCTAAAAAGTCAATAATCACTAATTAAAACTTGAATTGTACTACTTCTTACTGGCTATTACATCAACTTAGAAGCTTCATCTGTGTTCAACTATGGTGCATTTAGTGCCTCCGCATACCGCAGCACGCGACATAGCTTTGCAGACGATAAGTACAACCGTTCCAGAGAGAAGAGCGGCCAATGTGACGATCTGGCTTTAAGTCGATTCGATAACAAATGACGAAAACGGACGGATTACTCAGGTTTTTACTACATATGAACACTTTTCACATTCTGCCGTGCAACTCGGCTGCTAGTCCTCGTTTCATGCAGAATCTTAAGGTCCTAGCTCATGTCCAAGGCACCAAAGCCAGCTAAAAAGTCAATAATGGATACCTAAAACTTGAATTTGACTACCTCTTACTGGCTATTACATCAACTTAGAACCTTCATCTGTGTTCTACTATGGTGCTTTTAGTGTCTCCGCATACAGCAGCACGCGACATAGCTTTGCAGACGATAAGTACAATCGTTTCAGGGAAAAGAGCGACCAATGTGACGATCTGGTTTTAAGTCGATTTGATAACAAATGGCGAAAACGGACTAATTTCTCAGGTTTTTACTACATATTAACACTTTTCACTTTCTCCCGTATAACTCGGCAACTAGTCCTCCTTTCATGCAGAATCTTAAGGTCCTAGCTCATGTCCAAGGCACCAAAGCCAGCTAAAAAATCAATAATCGATACCTAAAACTTGAATTGTACTACTTCTAACTGGCTATTACATCAACTTAGAAACTTCATCTGTGTTCTGCTATGGTGCTTTTAGTGTCTCCGCATACCGCAGCACGCGACATAGCTTTGCAGACGATAAGTATAACCGTTTCAGACTGAAGAGCGGCAAATGTGACGATCTGGCTTTAAGTCGATTCGATAACAAATGACGAAAACGGACAAATTTCTCAGGTTTTTACTACATGTGAACACTTTTCACACTCTCCCGTGCAACTCGGCCTCTAGTCCTCCTTTCATGCAGAATCTTAAGGTCCTAGCTCAAGTCCAAGGCACCAAAGCCAGCTAAAAAGTCAATAATCGATACCTAAAACTTGCATTGTACTACTTCTTACTGGCAATTACATCATCTTAGAGGCTTCATCTGTGTTCTACTATGGTCCTTTTAGTGTCTCCGCATACCGCAGCACGCGACATAGCTTTGCAGACGATAAGTACAACAGTTTCAGAGAAAAGAGCGGCCAATGTGACGATCTGGCTTTAAGTCGATTCGATAACAAATGACGAAAACGGACGGATTTCTAGGTTTTTACTACATATGAACACATTCCACATTCTCCCGTGCAACTCGGCTGCTAGTCCTCCTTTCATGCAGAATCTTAAGGTCCTAGCTCATGTCCAAGGCACCAAAGCCAGCTAAAAAGTCAATAGTCGATACCTAAAACTTGAATTGTACTATATCTTACTGGCTATTACATCAACTTAGAAGCTTCATCTGTGTTCTACTATGGTGCTTTTAGTGTCTCCGCATACCGGAGCACGAGACATAGCTTTGCAGACGATAATTACGACCGTTTCAGAGAGAAAAGCGGACAATGTGATGATCTGGCTTTAAGTTGAGTCGATAACAAATGACGAAAACGGACGGATTTCTCAGGTTTTTACTACATATGAACACTTTTCACATTCTCCCGTGCAACTCGGGTGCTAGTTCTCCTTTCATGCAGAATCTTAAGGTCCTAGCTCATGCCCAAGGCACCAAAGCCAGCTAAAAAGTCCATAATCGATACCTAAAACTTGAATTGTACTACTTCTTACTGTCTATTACATTAAATTAGATGCTTCATCTGTGTTTTACTATGGTGGTTTTAGTGTCTCCGCATACCGCAGCACACGTCATAGCTTTGCAGACGATAAGTACAGCCATTTCAGAGAGAAGAGCGGCCAATGTGGCGATCTGGCTTTAAGTCGATTCGATAAGAAATGACGAAAACGGACGGATTTCTAAGGTTTTTACTACATATGAACACTTTTCACATTCTCCCGTGCAGCGCGGCTGCTAGTCCTCCTTTCATGCAGAATCTTAAGGTCCTAGCTCATGTCCAAGGCACCAAAGCCAGCTAAAATGTCAATAATCGATACCTAAAACTTGAATTGTACTACTTCTTACTGGCTATTACATCAACTTAGAAGCTTCATCTGTGTTCTACTATGGTGCTTTTAGTGTCTCCGCACACCGCAGCACGCGACATAGCTTTGTAGACGATAAGTACAACCGTTCCAGAGAGAAGAGCGGCCAATGTGACGATCTGGCTTTAATTAGATTCGATAACAAATGACGAAAACGGACGGATTTCTCAGGTTTTTACTACATATGAACAATTTTCACATTCTCCCGTGCAACTCGGCTGCTAGTCCTCCTTTCATGCAGAATCTTAAGGTCCTAGCTCATGTCCAAGGCACCAAAGCCAGCTAAAAAGTCAATAATCGATACCTAAAACTTGAATTGTACTACTTCTTACTGGCAATTACTTCATCTTAGAGGCTTAATCTGTGTTCTACTATGGTCCTTTTAGTGTCTCCGCATACCGCAGCACGCGACATAGCTTTGCAGACGATAAGTACAACCGTTTCAGAGAGAAGAGCGGCCAATCTGACGATCTGGCTTTAAGTCGATTCGATAACAAATGACGAAAACGGACGGATATCTCAGGTTTTTACTACATATGAACACTTTTCACATTGTCCCGTGCAACTCTGCTGCTAGTCCTCCTTTCATGCAGAATCTTAGGGTCCTAGCTCATGTATAAGGCACCAAAGCCAGCTAAAAAGTCAATAATCAATACCTAAAACTTGAATTGTACTACTTCTTACTGGCTATTACATCAACTTAGAAGCTTCATCTGTGTTCTACTATGGTGCTTTTAGGGTCTCCGCATACCGCAGCACGCGACATAGCTTTGCAGACGATAAGTACAACCGTTTCAGAGAGAAGAGCGGCAAATGTGACGATCTGGCTTTAAGTTGATTCGATAACAAATGACGAAAACGGACGGATTTCTCAGGTTTTTACTACATATGAACACTTTTCACATTCTCCCGTGCAACTCGGCTGCTAGTCCTCCTTTCATGCAGAATCTTAAGGTCCTAGCTCATGTCCAAGGCACCAAAGCCAGCTAAAAAGTCCATAATCGATACCTTAAACTTGAATTGTACTACTTCTTACTGGCTATTACATTAAATTAGATGCTTCATCTGTGTTTTACTATGGTGGTTTTAGTGTCTCCGCATACCGCAGCACACGTCATAGCTTTGCAGACGATAAGTACAACCGTTTCAGAGAGAAGAGCGGCCAATGTGACGATCTGGCTTTATGTCGATTCGATAAAAAAATGACGATAACGAACGGATTTTTCGGGTTTTTACTGCATATGAACACTTTTCACATTCTCCCGTGCAACTCAGCTGCTAGTCTTCCTTTCATGCAGAATCTTAAGGACCTAGCTCATGTCCAAGGCTCCAGAGCAAGCTATAATGTCAATAATCGATACCTGAAACTTGAATTCTACTATATATTACTGGCTATTACATCAACTTAGAAGCTTCATCTGTTTTCTACTATGGTGCTTTTAGTGTCTCCGCATTCCGGAGCACGAGACATAGCTTTGCAGACGATAATTACGACGATTTCAGAGAGAAGAGCGGCCAATGTGATGATCTGGCTTTAAGTCGAGTCGATAACAAATGACGAAAACTTACGGATTTCTCAAGTTTTTACTACATATGAACACTTTTCACATTCTCCCGTGCAACTCGGCTGCTAGTCCTCCTTTCATGCGGAATCTTAAGTTCCTAGCTCATGTCCAAGGCACCAAAGCCCGCTAAAAAGTCAATTATCGATACCTAAAACTTGAATTGGACAACTTCTTACTGGCTATTACATCAACTTAGAACCTTCTTCTGTGTTCTACTGTGGTGCTTTTAGTGTCCCCGCATACCGCAGCACGCGACATAGCTTTGCAGACGATAAGTACAATCGTTTCAGAGAGTAGAGCGACCAATGTGAGGATCTGGCTTTAAGTCGATTCGATAACACATGACGAAAACCGACGGATTTCTCAGGTTTTTACTACATATGAACACTTTTCACATTCTCCCGTGCAACTCGGCTGCTAGTCCTCCTTTCATGCAGATTCTTAAGGTCCTAGCTCATGCCCAAGGCACCAAAGCCAGCTAAAAAGTCAATAATCGATACCTAAAACTTGAATTGTACTACTTCTTACTTTCTATTACATTAAATTAGATGCTTCATCTGTGTTTTACTATGGTGGTTTTAGTATCTCCTCATACCGCAGAACACGTCATAGCTTTGCAGACGATAAGTACAACGGTTCCAGAGAGAAGAGCGGCCAATGTGGCGATCTCGCTTTAAGTCGATTCGATAACAAATGACGAAAACGGACGGATTTCTAAGGTTTTACTACATATGAACACTTTTCACATTCTCCCGTACAACGCGGCTGCTAGTCCTCCTTTCATGCAGAATCTTAAGGTCCTAGCTCATGTCCAAGGCGCCAAAGCGAGCTAAAAAGCCAATAATCGATACCTAAAACTTGAATTGTATTAATTCTTACTGGCTATTACATCAACTTAGAAGCTTCATCTGTGTTCTACTATGGTGCTTTTAGTGTCTCCGCATACCGCAGCACGCGACATAGCTTTGCAGACGATAAGTACAACCGTTTCAGAGAGAAGAGCGGCCAATGTGACGATCTGGCTTTAAGTCGATTCGATAACAAATGACGAAAACGGACGGATTTTTCGGGTTTTTACTGCATATGAACACTTTTCACATTCTCCCGTGCAACTCGGCTGCTAGTCCTACTTTCATGCAGAATCTTAAGATCCTAGCTCATGTCCAAGGCACCAAAGACAGCTAAAAAGTCAATAATCGATACCTAAAACTTGAATTGTACTACTTCTTACTGGCTATTACATCAACTTAGAAGCTTCATCTGTGTTCTACTATGGTGCTTTTAGTGTCTCCGCATACCGCATCACGCGACATAGCTTTGCAGACGATAAGTACAACCGTTTCAGAGAGAAGAGCGGCAAATGTGACGATCTGGCTTTAAGTCGATTCGATAACAAATGACGAAAACGGACGGATTTCTCAGGTTTTTACTCCATGTTAACACTTTTCACACTCTCCCGTGCAACTCGGCTGCTAGTTCTCCTTTCATGCAGAATCTTAAGGTCCTAGCTCATGTCCAAGGCACCAAAGCCAGCTAAAAATTCAATAATCGATACCTAAAACTTGAATTGTACTACTTCTTACTGGCAATTACATCATCTTAGAGGCTTCATCTGTGTTCTACTATGGTCCTTTTAGTGTCTCCGCATACCGCAGCACGCGACATAGCTTTGCAGACGATAAGTACAACCGTTTCAGAGAGAAGAGCGGCCAATGTGACGATCTGGCTTTAAGTCGATTCGATAACAAATGACGAAAACGGACGGATTTCTCAGGTTTTTACTACATATGAACACTTTCACATTCTCCCGTGCAACTCGGCTGCTAGTCCTCCTTTCATGCAGAATCTTAAGGTCCTAGCTCATGTCCAAGGCACCAAATCCAGCTAAAAAGTCAATAATCACTAATTAAAACTTGAATTGTACTACTTCTTACTGGCTATTACATCAACTTAGAAGCTTCATCTGTGTTCTACTATGGTGCATTTAGTGCCTCCGCATACCGCAGCACGCGACATAGCTTTGCAGACGATAAGTACAACCGTTCCAGAGAGAAGAGCGGCCAATGTGACGATCTGGCTTTAAGTCGATTCGATAACAAATGACGAAAACGGACGGATTTCTCAGGTTTTTACTACATATGAACACTTTCACATTCTCCCGTGCAACTCGGCTGCTAGTCCTCCTTTCATGCAGAATCTTAAGGTCCTAGCTCATGTCCAAGGCACTAAAGCCAGCTAAAAAGTCAATAATCAGTACCAAAACATAGAATTGTAGTACTTCTTACTTGCTATTACATCAACTTAGAAGCTTCATCTGTGTTCTACTATGGTGCTTTTTGTGTCTCCGCATACCGCAGCACGCGACATAGCTTTGCAGACGATAAGTACAACCGTTTCAGAGAGAAGAGCGGCCAATGTGACGATCTGGCTTTAAGTCGATTCGATAACAAATGACGAAAACGGACGGATTTCTCAGGTTTTTACTACATATGAACACTTTCACATTCTCCCGTGCAACTCGGCTGCTAGTCCTCCTTTCATGCAGAATCTTAAGGTCCTAGCTCATGTCCAAGGCACCAAATCCAGCTAAAAAGTCAATAATCACTAATTAAAACTTGAATTGTACTACTTCTTACTGGCTATTACATCAACTTAGAAGCTTCATCTGTGTTCAACTATGGTGCATTTAGTGCCTCCGCATACCGCAGCACGCGACATAGCTTTGCAGACGATAAGTACAACCGTTCCAGAGAGAAGAGCGGCCAATGTGACGATCTGGCTTTAAGTCGATTCGATAACAAATGACGAAAACGGACGGATTACTCAGGTTTTTACTACATATGAACACTTTTCACATTCTGCCGTGCAACTCGGCTGCTAGTCCTCGTTTCATGCAGAATCTTAAGGTCCTAGCTCATGTCCAAGGCACCAAAGCCAGCTAAAAAGTCAATAATGGATACCTAAAACTTGAATTTGACTACCTCTTACTGGCTATTACATCAACTTAGAACCTTCATCTGTGTTCTACTATGGTGCTTTTAGTGTCTCCGCATACAGCAGCACGCGACATAGCTTTGCAGACGATAAGTACAATCGTTTCAGAGAAAAGAGCGACCAATGTGACGATCTGGTTTTAAGTCGATTTGATAACAAATGGCGAAAACGGACTAATTTCTCAGGTTTTTACTACATATTAACACTTTTCACTTTCTCCCGTGCAACTCGGCAACTAGTCCTCCTTTCATGCAGAATCTTAAGGTCCTAGCTCATGTCCAAGGCACCAAAGCCAGCTAAAAAATCAATAATCGATACCTAAAACTTAAATTGTACTACTTCTAACTGGCTATTACATCAACTTAGAAACTTCATCTGTGTTCTGCTATGGTGCTTTTAGTGTCTCCGCATACCGCAGCACGCGACATAGCTTTGCAGACGATAAGTATAACCTTTCAGACTGAAGAGCGGCAAATGTGACGATCTGGCTTTAAGTCGATTCGATAACAAATGACGAAAACGGACGGATTTCTCAGGTTTTTACTACATGTGAACACTTTTCACACTCTCCCGTGCAACTCGGCCTCTAGTCCTCCTTTCATGCAGAATCTTAAGGTCCTAGCTCAAGTCCAAGGCACCAAAGCCAGCTAAAAAGTCAATAGTCGATACCTAAAACTTGAATTGTACTATATCTTACTGGCTATTACATCAACTTAGAAGCTTCATCTGTGTTCTACTATGGTGCTTTTAGTGTCTCCGCATACCGGAGCACGAGACATAGCTTTGCAGACGATAATTACGACCGTTTCAGAGAGAAAAGCGGACAATGTGATGATCTGGCTTTAAGTTGAGTCGATAACAAATGACGAAAACGGACGGATTTCTCAGGTTTTTACTACATATGAACACTTTTCACATTCTCCCGTGCAACTCGGGTGCTAGTTCTCCTTTCATGCAGAATCTTAAGGTCCTAGCTCATGTCCAAGGCACCAAAGCCAGCTAAAAAGTCAATAATCGATACCTAAAACTTGAATTTTACTACTTCTTACTGGCTATTACATCAACTTAGAAGCTTCATCTGTGTTCTACTATGGTGCATTTAGTGTCTCCGCATTCCGCAGCACGCGACATAGCTTTGCAGACGATAAGTACAACCGTTCCAGAGAGAAGAGCGGCCAAGTGACGATCTGGCTTTAAGTCGATTCGCTAACAAATGACGAAAACGGACGGATTTCTCAGGTTTTTACAACATATGAACACTTTTCACATTCTCCCGTGCAACTCGGCTGCTAGTCCTCCTTTCATGCAGAATCTTAAGGTCCTAGCTCATGTTCAAGACACCAAAGCCAGCTAAAAAGTCAATAATCGATACCTAAAACTTGAATTGTACTACTTCTTACTGGCAATTACTTCATCTTAGAGGCTTAATCTGTGTTCTACTATGGTCCTTTTAGTGTCTCCGCATACCGCAGCACGCGACATAGCTTTGCAGACGATAAGTACAACCGTTTCAGAGAGAAGAGCGGCCAATGTGACGATCTGGCTTTAAGTCGATTCGATAACAAATGACGAAAACGGACGGATATCTCAGGTTTTTACTACATATGAACACTTTTCACATTGTCCCGTGCAACTCTGCTGCTAGTCCTCGTTTCATGCAGAATCTTAGGGTCCTAGCTCATGTCCAAGGCACCAAAGCCAGCTAAAAAGTCAATAATCAATACCTAAAACTTGAATTGTACTACTTCTTACTGGCTATTACATCAACTTAGAAGCTTCATCTGTGTTCTACTATGGTGCTTTTAGGGTCTCCGCATACCGCAGCACGCGACATAGCTTTGCAGACGATAAGTACAACCGTTTCAGAGAGAAGAGCGGCAAATGTGACGATCTGGCTTTAAGTTGATTCGATAACAAATGACGAAAACGGACGGATTTCTCAGGTTTTTACTACATATGAACACTTTTCACATTCTCCCGTACAACTCGGCTGCTAGTCCTCCTTTCATGCAGAATCTTAAGGTCCTAGGTCATGTCCAAGGCACCAAAGCCAGCTACAAAGTCAATAATCGATACCTAAAACTTGAATTATACAACTTCTTAGTGGCTATTACGTCAACTTAGAATCTTCATCTGTGTTCTACTGTGGTGCTTTTGGTGTCTCCGCATACCGCAGCACGCGACATAGCTCTGCAGACGATAAGTACAACCGTTTCACAGAGAAGAGCGGCCAATGCGACGATCTGGCTTTAAGTCGATTCGATAACAAATGACGAAATCGGACGGATTTCTCAGGTGTTTACTACATTTGAACACTTTTCACATTTTCCCGTGCAACTCGGCTGCTAGTCCTCCTTTCATGCAGAATCTTAAGGTCCTAGCTCATGTCCAAGGCACCAAAGCCAGCTAAAAAGTCAATAATCAATACCTAAAACTTGAATTGTACTGCTTCTTACTAGGTATTACATCAACTTAGAAGCTTCATCTGTGTTCTACTATGGTGCTTTTAGTGTCTCCGCATACCGCAGCACGCGACATAGCTTTGCAGACGATAAGTACAACCGTTCCAGAGAGAAGAGCGGCCAAGTGACGATCTGGCTTTAAGTCGATTCGATAACAAATGACGAAAACGGACGGATTTCTCAGGTTTTTACAACATATGAACACTTTTCACATTCTCCCGTGCAACTCGGCTGCTAGTCCTCCTTTCATGCAGAACCTTAAGGTCCTAGCTCATTTCCAAGGCACCATAGCCAAGTAAGAAGTCAATAATCGATACCTAAAACTTTAATTGCACTACTTCCTACTGGCTATTACATCAACTTAGAAGCTTCATCTGTGTTCTACTATGGTGCTTTTAGTGTCTCCACATACCGCAGCACGCGACATAGCTTTGTAGACGATAAGTACAACCGTTTCAGAGAGAAGAGCGGCCAATGTGACGATTTGGCTTTAAGTCGATTCGATAACAAATGTCGAAAACGGACGGATTTCTCAGGTTTTTACTACATATGAACACTTTTCACATTCTCCCGTGCAAATCAGCTGCTAGACCTCCTTTCATGCAGAATCTTAAGGTCCTACCTCATGTCCAAGGCACCAAATCCAGCTAAAAAGTCAATAATCGATACCTAAAACTTGAATTTTACTACTTCTTACTGGCTATTACATCAACTTAGAAGCTTCATCTGTGTTCTACTATGGTGCATTTAGTGTCTCCGCATACCGCAGCACGCGACATAGCTTTGCAGACGATAAGTACAACCGTTCCAGAGAGAAGAGCGGCCAAGTGACGATCTGGCTTTAAGTCGATTCGATAACAAATGACGAAAACGGACGGATTTCTCAGGTTTTTACAACATATGAACACTTTTCACATTCTCCCGTGAACTCGGCTGCTAGTCCTCCTTTCATGCAGATTCTTAAGGTCCTTGCTCATGTCCGAGTCACCAAAGAAGGGAAAAAAGTCAATAATCGATACCTAAAACTTGAACTGTACTATATCCTACTGGCTATTACATCAACTTAGAAGCTTCATCTGTTTTCTACTATGGTGCTTTTAGTGTCTCCGCATTCCGGAGCACGAGACATAGCTTTGCAGACGATAATTACGACGATTTCAGAGAGAAGAGGGGCCAATGTGACGATCTGGCTTTAAGTCGATTCAATAACAAATTACGAAAACGGACGGATTTCTCAGGTTTTTACTACATATGAACACTTTTCACATTCTCCCGTGCAACTCGGCTGCTAGTCCTCCTTTCATGCAGAATCTTAAGGTCCTAGCTCATGCCCAAGGCACCAAAGCCAGCTAAAAAGTCCATAATCGATACCTAAAACTTGAATTGTACTACTTCTTACTGTCTATTACATTAAATTAGATGCTTCATCTGTGTTTTACTATGGTGGTTTTAGTGTCTCCGCACACCGCAGCACACGTCATAGCTTTGCAGACGATAAGTACAGCCATTTCAGAGAGAAGAGCGGCCAATGTGGCGATCTGGCCTTAAGTCGATTCGATAACAAATGACGAAAACGGACGGATTTCTAAGGTTTTTTCTAATTATGAACACCTTTCACATTCTCCCGTGCAACTCGGCTGCTAGTCCTCCTTTCATGCAGAATCTTAAGGTCCTAGCTCATGTCCAAGGCACCAAAGCCAGCTAAAAAGCCAATAATCGATACCTAAAACTTGAATTGTACTACTTCTTACTGGCTATTACATCAACTAGGAAGCTTCATCTGTGTTCTACTATGGTGCTTTTAGTGTCTCCGCATACCGCAGCACGCGACATAGCTTTGCAGACGATAAGTACAACTGTTTCAGAGAGAAGAGCGGCCAATGTGACGATCTGGCTTTAAGTCGATTCGATAACAAATGACGAAAACGGATGGATTTTTCGGGTTTTTACTGCATATGAACACTTTTCACATTCTCCCGTGCTACTCGGCTGCTAGTCCTCCTTTCATGCAGAATCTTAAGGTCCTAGCTCATGTCCAAGGCACCAAAGCCAGCTAAAAAGTCAATAATCGATACCTAAAACTTGAATTGTACTACTTCTTACTGGCTTCTACATCAACTTAGAAGCTTCATCTGTGTTCTACTATGGTGCTTTTAGTGTCTCCGCATACCGCAGCACGCGACATAGCTTTGCAGACGATAAGTACAACCGTTTCAGAGAGAAGAGCGGCAAATGTGACGATCTGGCTTTAAGTCGATTCGATAACAAATGACGAAAACGGACGGATTTCTCAGGTTTTTACTCCATGTGAACACTTTTCACACTCTCCCGTGCAACTCGGCTGCTAGTCCTCCTTTCATGCAGAATCTTAAGGTCCTAGCTCATGTCCAAGGCGCCAAAGCCAGCTAAAAAGCCAATAATCGATACCTAAAACTTGAATTGTACTACTTCTTACTGGCTATTACATCAACTTAGAAGCTTCATCTGTGTTCTACTATGGTGCTTTTAGTGTCTCCGCATACCGCAGCACGCGACATAGCTTTGCAGACGATAAGTACAACTGTATCAGAGAGAAGAGCGGCCAATGTGACGATCTGGCTTTAAGTCGATTCGATAACAAATGACGAAAACGGACGGATTTTTCGGGTTTTTACTGCATATGAACACTTTTCACATTCTCCCGTGCTACTCGGATGCTAGTCCTCCTTTCATGCAGAATCTTAAGGTCCTAGCTCATGTCCAAGGCACCAAAGCCAGCTAAAAAGTCAATAATCGATACCTAAAACTTGAATTGTACTACTTCTTACTGGCTATTACATTAACTTAGAAGCTTCATCTGTGTTCTACTATGGTGCATTTAGTGTCTCCGCATACCGCAGCACGCGACATAGCTTTGTAGACGATAAGTACAACCGTTTCTGAGTGAAGAGCGGCAAATGTGACGATCTGGCTTTAAGTCGATTCGATAACAAATGACGAAAACGGACGGATTTCTCAGGTTTTTACTACATATGAACCCTTTTCAAATTCTCCCATGCAACTCGGCAGCTAGTTCTCCTTTCATGCAGAATCTTAAGGTCCTAGCTCATGTCCAAGGCACCAAAGCCACCTAAAAAGTCAATAATCAGTAACTAAAACTTGAATTGTACTACTTCTTACTGGCAATTACATCATCTTAGAAGCTTCATCTGTGTTCTACTATGGTCCTTTTAGTTTCTCCGCATACCGCAGCACACGTCATAGCTTTGCAGACGATAAGAACAACCGTTTCAGAGAGAAGAGCGGCCAATGTCAAGATCTGGCTTTAAGTCGATTCGATAACAAATGACGATAACGGGCGTATATCTAGGTTTTTACTACATATGAATACATTCCACATTCTCCCTTGCAACTCGGCTGCTAGTCCTCCTTTCATGCAGAATCTTAAGGTCCTAATTCATGTCCAAAGCACCAAAGCCGTCTAAAAAGTCAATAATCGATACCTAAAACTTGAATTCTACTACTTCTTACTGATTATTACATCAACTTAGAAGCTTCATCCGTGTTCTACTATGGTATTTTTAGTGTCTCGGCATACCGCAGCACGCGACATAGCTTTCAGACGATAAGTACAACCGTTTCAGAGAGAAGAGCGGCCAATGTGACGATCTGGCTTTAAGTCGATTCAATAACAAATGACAAAAACGGACGGATTTCTCAGGTTTTTACTGCATATGAAAACTTTTCACATTCTCCCGTGCAACTCGGCTGCTAGTCCTCCTTTCATGCAGAATCTTAAGGTCCTACCTCATGTCCAAGGCACCAAAGCCAGCTAAAAGTCAATAATTGATACCTAAAATTGGAATTGTACTACTTCTTACTGGCTATTACAACATCTTAGAAGCTTCATCTGTGTTCTACTATGGTGCTTTTAGTGTCTCCACATACCGCAGCACGCGACATAGCTTATCAGACGATAAGTACAACCGTTTCAGAGATAAGAGCGGCCAATGAGACAATTTGGCTTTAAGTCGATTCGATAACAAATGACGAAAACGGACGGATTACTCAGGTTTTTACTACATATGAACACTTTTCACATTGTCCCGTGCAACTCGGCTGCTAGTCCTCCTTTCATGCAGAACTTAACGTCCTAGCTCATGTCCAAGGCACCAAAGCCAGATAAAAAGTCAATAATCACTACCTAAAACTTGAATTGTACTACTTCTTACTGGCTATTACATCAACTTAGAAGCTTCATCTGTGTTCTACTATGGTGCTTTTAGGGTCTCCGCATACCGCAGCACGCGACATAGCTTTGCAGACGATAAGTACAACCGTTTCAGAGAGAAGAGCGGCAAATGTGACGATCTGGCTTTAAGTTGATTCGATAACAAATGACGAAAACGGACGGATTTCTCAGGTTTTTACTACATATGAACACTTTTCACATTCTCCCGTGCAACTCGGCTGCTAGTCCTCCTTTCATGCAGAATCTTAAGGTCCTAGCTCATGTCCAAGGCACCAAAGCCAGCTAAAAAGTCAATAATCGATACCTAAAACTTGAATTGTACTACATCTTACTGGCTATTACGTCAACTTAGACTCTTCATCTGTGTTCTACTGTGGTGCTTTTGGTGTCTCCGCATACCGCAGCACGCGACATAGCTCTGCAGACGATAAGTACAACCGTTTCACAGAGAAGAGCGGCCAATGAGACGATCTGGCTCTAAGTCGATTCGATAACAAATGACGAAATCGGACGGATTTCTCAGGTGTTTACTACATATGAACACTTTTCACATTCTCCCGTGCAACTCGGCTGCTAGTCCTCCTTTCATGCAGATTCTTAAGGTCCTAACTCACGTCCAAGGCATCAAAGCCAGCTAAGAAGTCAATAATCGATACCTAAAACTTGAATTGCACTACTTTCTACTGGCTATTACATCAACTTAGAAGCTTCATCTGTGTTCTACTATGGTGCTTTTAGTGTCTCCACATACCGAAGCACGCGACATAGCTTTGCAGACGATAAGTACAACCGTTTCAGAGAGAAGAGCGGCCAATGCGACGATTTGGCTTTAAGTCGATTCGATAACAAATGACAAAAACGGACGGATTTTTCGGGATTTTTACTGCATATGAACACTTTTCACATTCTCCCGTGCAACTCGGCTGCTAGTCCTCCTTTCATGAAGAATCTTAAGATCCTAGCTCATGTCCAAGGCACCAAAGCCAGCTTAAAGTCAATAATCGATGCCTAAAACTTGAATTGTACTACTTCTTACTGGGTATTACATCAACTTAGAAGCTTCATCTGTGTTCTACTATGGTGCTTTTAGTGTCTCCGCATACCGCAGCACGCGACATAGCTTTGCAGACGATAAGTACAACCGTTTCAGAGAGAAGAGCGGCAAATGTGACGATCTGGCTTTAAGTCGATTCGATAACAAATGACGAAAACGGCCGGATTTCTCAGGTTTTTACTCCATGTGAACACTTTTCACACTCTCCCGTGCAACTCGGCTGCTAGTCCTCCTTTCATGCAGAATCTTAAGGTCCTAGCTCATGTCCAAGGCACCAAAGCCAGCTAATAATTCAATAATCGATACCTAAAACTTGAATTGTACTACTTCTTACTGGCAATTACATCATCTTAGAGGCTTCATCTGTGTTCTACTATGGTCCTTTTAGTGTCTCCGCATACCGCAGCACGCGACATAGCTTTGCAGACGATAAGTACAACCGTTTCAGAGAGAAGAGCGGCCAATGTCATGATCTGGCTTTAAGTCGATTCGATAACAAATGACGAAAACGGACGGATTTCTCAGGTTTTTACTACATATGAACACTTTCACATTCTCCCGTGCAACTCGGCTGCTAGTCCTCCTTTCATGCAGAATCTTAAGGTCCTAGCTCATGGCCAAGGCACCAAATCCAGCTAAAAAGTCAATAATCACTAATTAAAACTTGAATTGTACTACTTCTTACTGGCTATTACATCAACTTAGAAGCTTCATCTGTGTTCTACTATGGTGCATTTAGTGCCTCCGCATACCGCAGCACGCGACATAGCTTTGCAGACGATAACTACAACCGTTCCAGAGAGAAGAGCGGCCAATGTGACGATCTGGCTTTAAGTCGATTCGATAACAAATGACGAAAACGGACGGATTTCTCAGGTTTTTACTACATATGAACACTTTTCTCATTCTGCCGTGCAATTCGGCTGCTAGTCCTCCTTTCATGCAGAATCTTAAGGTCCTAGCTCATGTCCAAGGCACCAAAGCCAGCTAAAAAGTCAATAATGGATACCTAAAACTTGAATTGGACTACTTCTTACTGGCTATTACATCAACTTAGAACCTTCATCTGTGTTCTAATATGGTGCTTTTAGTTTCTCCGTATACCGCAGCACGCGACATAACTTTGCAGACGATAAGTACAATCGTTTCAGAGAAAAGAGCGACCAATGTGACGATCTGGTTTTAAGTCGATTCGATAACAAATGACGAAAACGGACTAATTTCTCAGGTTTTTACTACATATGAACACTTTTCAATTTCTCCCGTGCAACTCGGCAACTAGTCCTCCTTTCATGCAGAATCTTAAGGTCCTAGCTCATGTCCAAGGCACCAAAGCCAGCTAAAAAATCAATAATCGATACCTAAAACTTGAATTGTACTACTTCTAACTGGCTATTACATTAAATTAGATGCTTCATCTGTGTTTTACTATGGTGGTTTTAGTGTCTCCGCATACCGCAGCACACGTCATAGCTTTGCAGACGATAAGTACAGCCATTTCAGAGAGAAGAGCGGCCAATGTGGCGATCTGGCTTTAAGTCGATTCGATAACAAATGACGAAAACGGACGGATTTCTAAGGTTTTTACTATATGTGAACACTTTTCACATTCTCCCGTGAAACGCGGCTGCTAGTCCTCCTTTCATGCAGAATCTTAAGGTCCTAGCTCATGTCCAAGGCGCCAAAGCCAGCTAAAAAGCCAATAATCGATACCTAAAACTTGAATTGTACTACTTCTTACTGGCTATTACATCAACTTAGAAGCTTCATCTGTGTTCTACTATGGTGCTTTTAGTGTCTCCGCATACCGCAGCACGTGACATAGCTTTGCAGACGATAAGTACAACTGTTTCAGAGAGAAGAGCGGCCAATGTGACGATCTGGCTTTAAGTCGATTCGATAACAAATGACGAAAACGGAAGGATTTTTCGGGTTTTTACTGCATATGAACTCTTTTCACATTCTCCCGTGCAACTCGGCTGCTAGTCCTCCTTTCATGCAGAATCTTAAGGTCCTAGCTCATGTCCAAGGCACCAAAGCCAGCTAAAAAGTCAATAATCGATACCTAAAACTTGAATTGTACTAATTCTTACTGGCTATTACATCAACTTAGAAGCTTCATCTGTGTTCTACTATGGTGTTTTAAGTGTCTCCGCATACCGCAGCACGCGACATAGCTTTGCAGACGATAAGTACAACCGTTTCAGAGAGAAGAGCGGCCAATGTGACGATCTGGCTTTAAGTCGATTCGATAACAAATGACGAAAACGGACGGATTTCTCAGGTTTTTACTCCATGTGAACACTTTTCACACTCTCCCGTGCAACTCGGCTGCTAGTCCTCCTTTCATGCAGAATCTTAAGGTCCAAGCTCATGTCCAAGGCACCAAAGCCAGCTAAAAAGTCAATAATCGATACCTAAAAGTTGAATTGTACTACTTCTTACTGGCAATTACTTCATCGTAGAGGCTTAATCTGTGTTCTACTATGGTACTTTTAGTGTCTCCGCATACCGCAGCACGCGACATAGCTTTGCAGACGATAAGTACAACCGTTTCAGAGAGAAGAGCGGCCAATGTGACGATCTGGCTTTAAGTCGATTCGATAACAAATGACGAAAACGGACGGAATCTCAGGTTTTTACTACATATGAACACTTTTCACATTGTCCCGTGCAACTCGGCTGCTAGTCCTCCTTTCATGCAGAATCTTAAGGTCCTAGCTCATGTCCAAGGCACCAAAGCCAGCTAAAAAGTCAATAATCACTACCTAAAACTTGAATTGTACTACTTCTTACTGGCTATTACATCAACTTAGAAGCTTCATCTGTGTTCTACTATGGTGCATTTAGTGTCTCCGCATACCGCAGCACGCGACATAGCTTTGCAGACGATAAGTACAACCGTTCCAGAGAGAAGAGCGGCCAATGTGACGATCAGGCTTTAAGTCGATTCGATAACAAATGACGAAAACGGACGGATTTCTCAGGATTTTACTACATATGAACACTTTTCACATTCTCCCGTGCAACTCGGCTCCTAGTCCTCCTTTCATGCCGAATCTTAAGGTCCTAGCTCATGTCCAAGGCACCAAAGCCAGCTAAAAAGTCAATAATGGATACCTAAAACTTGAATTGGAGTACTTCTTACTGGCTATTACATCAACTTAGAACCTTCATCTATGTTCTACTATGGTGCTTTTAGTGTCTCCGCATACCGCAGCACGCGACATTGCTTTGCAGACCATAAGTACAATCGTTTCAGAGAAAAGAGCGACCAATGTGACGATCTGGCTTTAAGTCGATTCGATAACAAATGACGAAAACGGACGGATTTCTCAGGTTTTTACAACATATGAACACTTTTCACATTCTCCCGTGCAACTCGGCTGCTAGTCCTCCTTTCATGCAGATTCTTAAGGTCCTTGCTCATGTCCAAGTCACCAAAGAAGGGAAAAAAGTCAATAATCGATACCTAAAACTTGAACTGTACTATATCCTACTGGCAATTACATCAACTTAGAAGCTTCATCTGTTTTCTACTATGGTGCTTTTAGTGTCTCCGCATTCCGGAGCACGAGACATAGCTTTGCAGACGATAATTACGACGATTTCAGAGAGAAGAACGGCCAATGTCATGATCTGGCTTTGAGTCGATTCGATAACAAATGACGAAAACGGATGGATTTGTCTGGTTTTTACTACATATGAACACTTTTCACATTCTCCCGTGCAACTCTCCTGCTAGTCCTCCTTTCATGCAGAATCTTAAGGTCCTAGCTCATGTCCAAGGCACCAAAGCCAGCTAAAAAGTCAATAATCGATACCTAAAACTTGAATTGTACTAATTCTTACTGGCTATTACATCAACTTAGAAGCTTCATCTGTGTTCTACTATGGTGTTTTAAGTGTCTCCGCATACCGCAGCACGCGACATAGCTTTGCAGACGATAAGTACAACCGTTTCAGAGAGAAGAGCGGCCAATGTGACGATCTGGCTTTAAGTCGATTCGATAACAAATGACGAAAACGGACGGATTTCTCAGGTTTTTACTCCATGTGAACACTTTTCACACTCTCCCGTGCAACTCGGCTGCTAGTCCTCCTTTCATGCAGAATCTTAAGGTCCTAGCTCATGTCCAAGGCACCAAAGCCAGCTAAAAAGTCAATAATCGATACCTAAAACTTGAATTGGACTACTTCTTACTGGCTATTACATCAACTTGGAACCTTCGTCTGTGTTCTACTATGGTGCTTTTAGTGTCTCCGCATACCGCAGCACGCGACATAGCTTTGCAGACGATAAGTACAAACGTTTCAGAGAAAAGAGCGGCAAATGTGACGATCTGGCTTTAAGTCGATTCGATAACAAATGACGAAAACGGACGGATTTCTCAGGTTTTTACCACATGTTAACACTTTTCACACTCTCCCGTGCAACTCGGCTGCTAGTCTTCCTTTCATGCAGAATCTTAAGGTCCTAGCTCATGTCCAAGGCACCAAAGCCAGCTAAAAAGTCAATAATCGATACCTAAAAGTTGAATTGTACTACTTCTTACTGGCAATTACTTCATCGTAGAGGCTTAATCTGTGTTCTACTATGGTACTTTTAGTGTCTCCGCATACCGCAGCACGCGACATAGCTTTGCAGACGATAAGTACAACCGTTTCAGAGAGAAGAGCGGCCAATGTGACGATCTGGCTTTAAGTCGATTCGATAACAAATGACGAAAACGGACGGAATCTCAGGTTTTTACTACATATGAACACTTTTCACATTGTCCCGTGCAACTCGGCTGCTAGTCCTCCTTTCATGCAGAATCTTAAGGTCCTAGCTCATGTCCAAGGCACCAAAGCCAGCTAAAAAGTCAATAATCACTACCTAAAACTTGAATTGTACTACTTCTTACTGGCTATTACATCAACTTAGAAGCTTCATCTGTGTTCTACTATGGTGCATTTAGTGTCTCCGCATACCGCAGCACGCGACATAGCTTTGCAGACGATAAGTACAACCGTTCCAGAGAGAAGAGCGGCCAATGTGACGATCAGGCTTTAAGTCGATTCGATAACAAATGACGAAAACGGACGGATTTCTCAGGATTTTACTACATATGAACACTTTTCACATTCTCCCGTGCAACTCGGCTCCTAGTCCTCCTTTCATGCCGAATCTTAAGGTCCTAGCTCATGTCCAAGGCACCAAAGCCAGCTAAAAAGTCAATAATGGATACCTAAAACTTGAATTGGAGTACTTCTTACTGGCTATTACATCAACTTAGAACCTTCATCTATGTTCTACTATGGTGCTTTTAGTGTCTCCGCATACCGCAGCACGCGACATTGCTTTGCAGACCATAAGTACAATCGTTTCAGAGAAAAGAGCGACCAATGTGACGATCTGGCTTTAAGTCGATTCGATAACAAATGACGAAAACGGACGGATTTCTCAGGTTTTTACAACATATGAACACTTTTCACATTCTCCCGTGCAACTCGGCTGCTAGTCCTCCTTTCATGCAGATTCTTAAGGTCCTTGCTCATGTCCAAGTCACCAAAGAAGGGAAAAAAGTCAATAATCGATACCTAAAACTTGAACTGTACTATATCCTACTGGCAATTACATCAACTTAGAAGCTTCATCTGTTTTCTACTATGGTGCTTTTAGTGTCTCCGCATTCCGGAGCACGAGACATAGCATTGCAGACGATAATTACGACGATTTCAGAGAGAAGAACGGCCAATGTCATGATCTGGCTTTGAGTCGATTCGATAACAAATGACGAAAACGGATGGATTTGTCTGGTTTTTACTACATATGAACACTTTTCACATTCTCCCGTGCAACTCTCCTGCTAGTCCTCCTTTCATGCAGAATCTTAAGGTCGTAGCTCATGTCCAAGGCACCAAAGCCAGCTAAAAAGTCAATAATCGATACCTAAAACTTGAATTGTCCTACTTCGTACTGGCTATTACATCAACTTAGAAGATTCATCTGTGTTCTACTACGGTGCTTTTAGTTTCTCCGCATACCGCAGCACGCGACACAGCTTTGCAGACGATAAGTACAACCGTTTCAGAGAGAAGAGCGGCCAATGTGACGATCTGGCTTTAAGTCAATTCGATAACAAATGACGAAAACGGACGGATTTCTCAGGATTTTACTACATATGAACACTTTTCACATTCTCCCGTGAAACTCGGCTGCTAGTCCTCCTTTCATGCAGAATCTTAAGGTCCTAGCTCATGTCCAAGGCACCAAAGCCAGCTAAAAAGCCAATAATCGATACCTAAAACTTGAATTGTACTACTTCTTACTGGCTATTACATCAACTTAGAAGCTTCATCTGTGTTCTACTACGGTGCTTTTAGTGTCTCCGCATACCGCAGCACGCGACATAGCTTTGCAGACGATAAGTACAATTGTTTCAGAGAGAAGAGCGGCCAATGTGACGATCTGGCTTTAAGTCGATTCGATAACAAATGACGAAAACGGACGGATTTTTCGGGTTTTTACTGCATATGAACACTTTTCACATTCTCCCGTGCTACTCGGCTGCTAGTCCTCCTTTCATGCAGAATCTTAAGGTCCTAGCTCATGTCCAAGGCACCAAAGTCAGCTAAAAAGTCAATAATCGATACCTAAAACTTGAATTGTACTACTTCTTACTGGCTATTACATCAACTTAGAAGCTTCATCTGTGTTCTACTATGGTGCATTTAGTGTCTCCGCATACCGCAGCACACGACATAGCTTTGTAGACGATAAGTACAACCGTTCCACAGAGAAGAGCGGCCAATGTGACGATCTGGCTTTAAGTCGATTCGATAACAAATGACGAAAACGGACGGATTTCTCAGGTTTTTACTACATATGAACAATTTTCACATTCTCTCGTGCAACTCGGCTGCTAGTCCTCCTTTCATGCAGAATCTTAAGGTCCTAGCTCATGTCCAAGGCACCAAAGCCAGCTAAAAAGTCAATAATCGATACCTAAAACTTGAATTGGACTACTTCTTACTGGCTATTACATCAACTTAGAACCTTCGTCTGTGTTCTACTATGGTGCTTTTAGTGTCTCCGCATACCGCAGCACGCGACATAGCTTTGCAGACGATAAGTACAATCGTTTCAGAGAAAAGAGCGGCAAATGTGACGATCTGGCTTTAAGTCGATTCGATAACACATGACGAAAACGGACGGATTTCTCAGGTTTTTACTACATGTGAACACTTTTCACACTCTCCCGTGCAATTCGGCTGCTAGTCCTCCTTTCATGCAGAATCTTAAGGTCCTAGCTCATGTCCAAGGCACCAAAGCCAGCTAAAAAGTCAATAATCGATACCTAAAACTTGAATTGTACTACTTCTTACTGGCAATTACTTCATCTTAGAGGCTTAATCTGTGTTCAACTATGGTACTTTTAGTGTCACCGCATACCGCAGCACGCGAAATAGCTTTGCAGACGATAAGTACAACCGTTTCAGAGAGAAGAGCGGCCAATGTGACGATCTGGCTTTAAGTCGATTCGATAACAAATGACGAAAACGGACGGATTTCTCAGGTTTTTACTACATCTAAACACTTTTCACACTCTCCCGTGCAACTCGGCTGATAGTCCTCCTTTCATGCAGAATCTTAAGGTCCTAGCTCATGTCCAAGGCACCAAAGCCAGCTAAAAACTCAATAATCAGTACCAAAACATAGAATTGTACTTCTTCTTACTTGCTATTACATCAACCTAGAAGCTTCATCTGTGTTCTACTATGGTGCTTTTTGTGTCTCCGCATGCCGCAGCACGCGACATAGCTTTGCAGACGATAAGTACAACCCGTTTCAGAGAGAAGAGCGGCCAATGTGACGATCTGGCTTTAAGTCGATTCGATAACAAATGACGAAAACGGACGGATTTCTCAGGTTTTTACTACATATGAACACTTTTCACATTGTCCCGTGCAACTCGGCTGCTAGTCCTCCTTTCATGCAGAATCTTAAGGTCCTAGCTCATGTCCAAGGCACAAAAGCCAGCTAAAAAGTCAATAATCACTACCTAAAACTTGAATTGTACTACTACTTACTGGCTATTACATCAACTTAGAAGCTTCATCTGTGTTCTACTATGGTGCATTTAGTGTCTCCGCATACCGCAGCACGCGACATAGCTTTGCAGACGATAAGTACAACCGTTCCAGAGAGAAGAGCGGCCAATGTGACGATCAGGCTTTAAGTCGATTCGATAACAAATTACGAAAACGGACGGATTTCTCAGGTTTTTACAACATATCAACACTTTTCACATTCTCCCGTGCAACTCGGCTGCTAGTCCTCCTTTCATGCAGATTCTTAAGGTCCTAGCTCATGCCCAAGGCACCAAAGCCAGCTAAAAAGTCAATAATCAGTACCTAAAACTTGAATTGTACTACTTCTTACTGTCTATTACATTAAATTAGATGCTCCATCTGTGTTTTACTATGGTGGTTTTAGTGTCTCCGCATACCGCAGCACACGTCATAGCTTTGCAGACGATAAGTACAGCCATTTCAGAGAGAAGAGCGGCCAATGTGGCGATCTGGCTTTAAGTCGATTCGATAACAAATGACGAAAACGGACGGATTTCTAAGGTTTTTACTACATATGAACACTTTTCACATTCTCCCGTGCAACGCGGCTGCTATTCCTCCTTTCATGCAGAATCTTAAGGTCCTAGCTCATGTCCAAGGCGCCAAAGCCAGCTAAAAAGCCAATAATCGATACCTAAAACTTGAATTGTACTACTTCTTACTGGCTATTACATCAACTTAGAAGCTTCATCTGTGTTCTACTATGGTGCTTTTAGTGTCTCCGCATACCGCAGCACGCGACATAACTTTGCAGACGATAAGTACAACTGTTTCAGAGAGAAGAGCGGCCAATGTGACGATCTGGCTTTAAGTCGATTCGATAACAAATGACGAAAACGGACGGATTTTTCGGGTTTTTACTGCATATGAACACTTTTCCCATTCTCCCGTGCTACTCGGCTGCTAGTCCTCCTTTCATGCAGAATCTTAAGGTCCTAGCTCATGTCCAAGGCACCAAAGCCAGCTAAAAAGTCAATAATCGATACCTAAAACTTGAATTGTACTACTCCTTACTGGCTATTACATTAACTTAGAAGCTTCATCTGTGTTCTACTATGGTGCATTTAGTGTCTCCGCATACCGCAGCACGCGACATAGCTTTGTAGACGATAAGTACAACCGTTCCAGAGAGAAGAGCGGCCAATGTGACGATCTGGCTTTAAGTCGATTCGATAACAAATGACGAAAACGGACGGATTTCTCAGGTTTTTACTACATATGAACAATTTTCACATTCTCCCGTGCAACTCGGCTGCTAGTCCTCCTTTCATGCAGAATCTTAAGGTCCTAGCTCATGTCCAAGGCACCAAAGCCAGCTAAAAAGTCAATAATCGATACCTAAAACTTGAATTGGACTACTTCTTACTGGCTATTACATCAACTTAGAACCTTCGTCTGTGTTCTACTATGGTGCATTTAGTGTCTCCGCATACCGCAGCACGCGACATAGCTTTGCAGACGATAAGTACAATCGTTTCAGAGAAAAGAGCGGCAAATGTGACGATCTGGCTTTAAGTCGATTCGATAACAAATGACGAAAACGGACGGATTTCTCAGGTTTTTACCACATGTTAACACTTTTCACACTCTCCCGTGCAACTCGGCTGCTAGTCTTCCTTTCATGCAGAATCTTAAGGTCCTAGCTCATGTCCAAGGCACCAAAGCCAGCTAAAAAGTCAATAATCGATACCTAAAAGTTGAATTGTACTACTTCTTACTGGCAATTACTTCATCGTAGAGGCTTAATCTGTGTTCTACTATGGTACTTTTAGTGTCTCCGCATACCGCAGCACGCGACATAGCTTTGCAGACGATAAGTACAACCGTTTCAGAGAGAAGAGCGGCCAATGTGACGATCTGGCTTGAAGAGGATTCGATAACAAATTACGAAAACGGACGGATTTCTCAGGTTTTTACTACATATGAACACTTTTCACATTCTCCCGTGCAACGCGGCTGCTAGTCCTCGTTTCATGCAGAATCTTAAGGTCCTAGCTCATGTCCAAGGCACCAAAGCCAGCTAAAAAGTCAATAATCAGTACCAAAACATAGAATTGTACTTCTTCTTACTTGCTATTACATCAACTTAGAAGCTTTATCTGTGTTCTACTATGGTGCTTTTTGTGTCCCCGCATGCCGCAGCACGCGACATAGCTTTGCAGACGATAAGTACAACCGTTTCAGAGAGAAGAGCGGCCAATGTGACGATTTGGCTTTAAGTCGATTCGATAACAAATGACGAAAACGGACGGATTTCTCAGGTTTTTACTCCATGTGAACACTTTTCACACTCTCCCGTGCAACTCGGCTGCTAGTCCTCCTTTCATGCAGAATCTTAAGGTCCAAGCTCATGTCCAAGGCACCAAAGCCAGCTAAAAAGTCAATAATCGATACCTAAAACTTGAATTGGACTACTTCTTACTGGCTATTACATCAACTTGGAACCTTCGTCTGTGTTCTACTATGGTGCTTTTAGTGTCTCCGCATACCGCAGCACGCGACATAGCTTTGCAGACGATAAGTACAATCGTTTCAGAGAAAAGAGCGGCAAATGTGACGATCTGGCTTTAAGTCGATTCGATAACAAATGACGAAAACGGACGGATTTCTCAGGTTTTTACCACATGTTAACACTTTTCACACTCTCCCGTGCAACTCGGCTGCTAGTCTTCCTTTCATGCAGAATCTTAAGGTCCTAGCTCATGTCCAAGGCACCAAAGCCAGCTAAAAAGTCAATAATCGATACCTAAAAGTTGAATTGTACTACTTCTTACTGGCAATTACTTCATCGTAGAGGCTTAATCTGTGTTCTACTATGGTACTTTTAGTGTCTCCGCATACCGCAGCACGCGACATAGCTTTGCAGACGATAAGTACAACCGTTTCAGAGAGAAGAGCGGCCAATGTGACGATCTGGCTTTAAGTCGATTCGATAACAAATGACGAAAACGGACGGAATCTCAGGTTTTTACTACATATGAACACTTTTCACATTGTCCCGTGCAACTCGGCTGCTAGTCCTCCTTTCATGCAGAATCTTAAGGTCCTAGCTCATGTCCAAGGCACCAAAGCCAGCTAAAAAGTCAATAATCACTACCTAAAACTTGAATTGTACTACTTCTTACTGGCTATTACATCAACTTAGAAGCTTCATCTGTGTTCTACTATGGTGCATTTAGTGTCTCCGCATACCGCAGCACGCGACATAGCTTTGCAGACGATAAGTACAACCGTTCCAGAGAGAAGAGCGGCCAATGTGACGATCAGGCTTTAAGTCGATTCGATAACAAATGACGAAAACGGACGGATTTCTCAGGATTTTACTACATATGAACACTTTTCACATTCTCCCGTGCAACTCGGCTCCTAGTCCTCCTTTCATGCCGAATCTTAAGGTCCTAGCTCATGTCCAAGCCACCAAAGCCAGCTAAAAAGTCAATAATGGATACCTAAAACTTGAATTGGAGTACTTCTTACTGGCTATTACATCAACTTAGAACCTTCATCTATGTTCTACTATGGTGCTTTTAGTGTCTCCGCATACCGCAGCACGCGACATTGCTTTGCAGACCATAAGTACAATCGTTTCAGAGAAAAGAGCGACCAATGTGACGATCTGGCTTTAAGTCGATTCGATAACAAATGACGAAAACGGACGGATTTCTCAGGTTTTTACAACATATGAACACTTTTCACATTCTCCCGTGCAACTCGGCTGCTAGTCCTCCTTTCATGCAGATTCTTAAGGTCCTTGCTCATGTCCAAGTCACCAAAGAAGGGAAAAAAGTCAATAATCGATACCTAAAACTTGAACTGTACTATATCCTACTGGCAATTACATCAACTTAGAAGCTTCATCTGTTTTCTACTATGGTGCTTTTAGTGTCTCCGCATTCCGGAGCACGAGACATAGCTTTGCAGACGATAATTACGACGATTTCAGAGAGAAGAACGGCCAATGTCATGATCTGGCTTTGAGTCGATTCGATAACAAATGACGAAAACGGATGGATTTGTCTGGTTTTTACTACATATGAACACTTTTCACATTCTCCCGTGCAACTCTCCTGCTAGTCCTCCTTTCATGCAGAATCTTAAGGTCCTAGCTCATGTCCAAGGCACCAAAGCCAGCTAAAAAGTCAATAATCGATACCTAAAACTTGAATTGTACTAATTCTTACTGGCTATTACATCAACTTAGAAGCTTCATCTGTGTTCTACTATGGTGTTTTAAGTGTCTCCGCATACCGCAGCACGCGACATAGCTTTGCAGACGATAAGTACAACCGTTTCAGAGAGAAGAGCGGCCAATGTGACGATCTGGCTTTAAGTCGATTCGATAACAAATGACGAAAACGGACGGATTTCTCAGGTTTTTACTCCATGTGAACACTTTTCACACTCTCCCGTGCAACTCGGCTGCTAGTCCTCCTTTCATGCAGAATCTTAAGGTCCTAGCTCATGTCCAAGGCACCAAAGCCAGCTAAAAAGTCAATAATCGATACCTAAAACTTGAATTGGACTACTTCTTACTGGCTATTACATCAACTTGGAACCTTCGTCTGTGTTCTACTATGGTGCTTTTAGTGTCTCCGCATACCGCAGCACGCGACATAGCTTTGCAGACGATAAGTACAAACGTTTCAGAGAAAAGAGCGGCAAATGTGACGATCTGGCTTTAAGTCGATTCGATAACAAATGACGAAAACGGACTGATTTCTCAGGTTTTTACCACATGTTAACACTTTTCACACTCTCCCATGCAACTCGGCTGCTAGTCTTCCTTTCATGCAGAATCTTAAGGTCCTAGCTCATGTCCAAGGCACCAAAGCCAGCTAAAAAGTCAATAATCGATACCTAAAAGTTGAATTGTACTACTTCTTACTGGCAATTACTTCATCGTAGAGGCTTAATCTGTGTTCTACTATGGTACTTTTAGTGTCTCCGCATACCGCAGCACGCGACATAGCTTTGCAGACGATAAGTACAACCGTTTCAGAGAGAAGAGCGGCCAATGTGACGATCTGGCTTTAAGTCGATTCGATAACAAATGACGAAAACGGACGGAATCTCAGGTTTTTACTACATATGAACACTTTTCACATTGTCCCGTGCAACTCGGCTGCTAGTCCTCCTTTCATGCAGAATCTTAAGGTCCTAGCTCATGTCCAAGGCACCAAAGCCAGCTAAAAAGTCAATAATCACTACCTAAAACTTGAATTGTACTACTTCTTACTGGCTATTACATCAACTTAGAAGCTTCATCTGTGTTCTACTATGGTGCATTTAGTGTCTCCGCATACCGCAGCACGCGACATAGCTTTGCAGACGATAAGTACAACCGTTCCAGAGAGAAGAGCGGCCAATGTGACGATCAGGCTTTAAGTCGATTCGATAACAAATGACGAAAACGGACGGATTTCTCAGGATTTTACTACATATGAACACTTTTCACATTCTCCCGTGCAACTCGGCTCCTAGTCCTCCTTTCATGCCGAATCTTAAGGTCCTAGCTCATGTCCAAGGCACCAAAGCCAGCTAAAAAGTCAATAATGGATACCTAAAACTTGAATTGGAGTACTTCTTACTGGCTATTACATCAACTTAGAACCTTCATCTATGTTCTACTATGGTGCTTTTAGTGTCTCCGCATACCGCAGCACGCGACATTGCTTTGCAGACCATAAGTACAATCGTTTCAGAGAAAAGAGCGACCAATGTGACGATCTGGCTTTAAGTCGATTCGATAACAAATGACGAAAACGGACGGATTTCTCAGGTTTTTACAACATATGAACACTTTTCACATTCTCCCGTGCAACTCGGCTGCTAGTCCTCCTTTCATGCAGATTCTTAAGGTCCTTGCTCATGTCCAAGTCACCAAAGAAGGGAAAAAAGTCAATAATCGATACCTAAAACTTGAACTGTACTATATCCTACTGGCAATTACATCAACTTAGAAGCTTCATCTGTTTTCTACTATGGTGCTTTTAGTGTCTCCGCATTCCGGAGCACGAGACATAGCATTGCAGACGATAATTACGACGATTTCAGAGAGAAGAACGGCCAATGTCATGATCTGGCTTTGAGTCGATTCGATAACAAATGACGAAAACGGATGGATTTGTCTGGTTTTTACTACATATGAACACTTTTCACATTCTCCCGTGCAACTCTCCTGCTAGTCCTCCTTTCATGCAGAATCTTAAGGTCGTAGCTCATGTCCAAGGCACCAAAGCCAGCTAAAAAGTCAATAATCGATACCTAAAACTTGAATTGTACTACTTCGTACTGGCTATTACATCAACTTAGAAGCTTCATCTGTGTTCTACTACGGTGCTTTTAGTTTCTCCGCATACCGCAGCACGCGACACAGCTTTGCAGACGATAAGTACAACCGTTTCAGAGAGAAGAGCGGCCAATGTGACGATCTGGCTTTAAGTCAATTCGATAACAAATGACGAAAACGGACGGATTTCTCAGGATTTTACTACATATGAACACTTTTCACATTCTCCCGTGAAACTCGGCTGCTAGTCCTCCTTTCATGCAGAATCTTAAGGTCCTAGCTCATGTCCAAGGCACCAAAGCCAGCTAAAAAGCCAATAATCGATACCTAAAACTTGAATTGTACTACTTCTTACTGGCTATTACATCAACTTAGAAGCTTCATCTGTGTTCTACTACGGTGCTTTTAGTGTCTCCGCATACCGCAGCACGCGACATAGCTTTGCAGACGATAAGTACAATTGTATCAGAGAGAAGAGCGGCCAATGTGACGATCTGGCTTTAAGTCGATTCGATAACAAATGACGAAAACGGACGGATTTTTCGGGTTTTTACTGCATATGAACACTTTTCACATTCTCCCGTGCTACTCGGCTGCTAGTCCTCCTTTCATGCAGAATCTTAAGGTCCTAGCTCATGTCCAAGGCACCAAAGTCAGCTAAAAAGTCAATAATCGATACCTAAAACTTGAATTGTACTACTTCTTACTGGCTATTACATCAACTTAGAAGCTTCATCTGTGTTCTACTATGGTGCATTTAGTGTCTCCGCATACCGCAGCACACGACATAGCTTTGTAGACGATAAGTACAACCGTTCCACAGAGAAGAGCGGCCAATGTGACGATCTGGCTTTAAGTCGATTCGATAACAAATGACGAAAACGGACGGATTTCTCAGGTTTTTACTACATATGAACAATTTTCACATTCTCTCGTGCAACTCGGCTGCTAGTCCTCCTTTCATGCAGAATCTTAAGGTCCTAGCTCATGTCCAAGGCACCAAAGCCAGCTAAAAAGTCAATAATCGATACCTAAAACTTGAATTGGACTACTTCTTACTGGCTATTACATCAACTTAGAACCTTCGTCTGTGTTCTACTATGGTGCTTTTAGTGTCTCCGCATACCGCAGCACGCGACATAGCTTTGCAGACGATAAGTACAATCGTTTCAGAGAAAAGAGCGGCAAATGTGACGATCTGGCTTTAAGTCGATTCGATAACACATGACGAAAACGGACGGATTTCTCAGGTTTTTACTACATGTGAACACTTTTCACACTCTCCCGTGCAATTCGGCTGCTAGTCCTCCTTTCATGCAGAATCTTAAGGTCCTAGCTCATGTCCAAGGCACCAAAGCCAGCTAAAAAGTCAATAATCGATACCTAAAACTTGAATTGTACTACTTCTTACTGGCAATTACTTCATCTTAGAGGCTTAATCTGTGTTCAACTATGGTACTTTTAGTGTCACCGCATACCGCAGCACGCGAAATAGCTTTGCAGACGATAAGTACAACCGTTTCAGAGAGAAGAGCGGCCAATGTGACGATCTGGCTTTAAGTCGATTCGATAACAAATGACGAAAACGGACGGATTTCTCAGGTTTTTACTACATCTAAACACTTTTCACACTCTCCCGTGCAACTCGGCTGATAGTCCTCCTTTCATGCAGAATCTTAAGGTCCTAGCTCATGTCCAAGGCACCAAAGCCAGCTAAAAACTCAATAATCAGTACCAAAACATAGAATTGTACTTCTTCTTACTTGCTATTACATCAACCTAGAAGCTTCATCTGTGTTCTACTATGGTGCTTTTTGTGTCTCCGCATGCCGCAGCACGCGACATAGCTTTGCAGACGATAAGTACAACCCGTTTCAGAGAGAAGAGCGGCCAATGTGACGATCTGGCTTTAAGTCGATTCGATAACAAATGACGAAAACGGACGGATTTCTCAGGTTTTTACTACATATGAACACTTTTCACATTGTCCCGTGCAACTCGGCTGCTAGTCCTCCTTTCATGCAGAATCTTAAGGTCCTAGCTCATGTCCAAGGCACCAAAGCCAGCTAAAAAGTCAATAATCACTACCTAAAACTTGAATTGTACTACTACTTACTGGCTATTACATCAACTTAGAAGCTTCATCTGTGTTCTACTATGGTGCATTTAGTGTCTCCGCATACCGCAGCACGCGACATAGCTTTGCAGACGATAAGTACAACCGTTCCAGAGAGAAGAGCGGCCAATGTGACGATCAGGCTTTAAGTCGATTCGATAACAAATTACGAAAACGGACGGATTTCTCAGGTTTTTACAACATATCAACACTTTTCACATTCTCCCGTGCAACTCGGCTGCTAGTCCTCCTTTCATGCAGATTCTTAAGGTCCTAGCTCATGCCCAAGGCACCAAAGCCAGCTAAAAAGTCAATAATCAGTACCTAAAACTTGAATTGTACTACTTCTTACTGTCTATTACATTAAATTAGATGCTCCATCTGTGTTTTACTATGGTGGTTTTAGTGTCTCCGCATACCGCAGCACACGTCATAGCTTTGCAGACGATAAGTACAGCCATTTCAGAGAGAAGAGCGGCCAATGTGGCGATCTGGCTTTAAGTCGATTCGATAACAAATGACGAAAACGGACGGATTTCTAAGGTTTTTACTACATATGAACACTTTTCACATTCTCCCGTGCAACGCGGCTGCTATTCCTCCTTTCATGCAGAATCTTAAGGTCCTAGCTCATGTCCAAGGCGCCAAAGCCAGCTAAAAAGCCAATAATCGATACCTAAAACTTGAATTGTACTACTTCTTACTGGCTATTACATCAACTTAGAAGCTTCATCTGTGTTCTACTATGGTGCTTTTAGTGTCTCCGCATACCGCAGCACGCGACATAACTTTGCAGACGATAAGTACAACTGTTTCAGAGAGAAGAGCGGCCAATGTGACGATCTGGCTTTAAGTCGATTCGATAACAAATGACGAAAACGGACGGATTTTTCGGGTTTTTACTGCATATGAACACTTTTCCCATTCTCCCGTGCTACTCGGCTGCTAGTCCTCCTTTCATGCAGAATCTTAAGGTCCTAGCTCATGTCCAAGGCACCAAAGCCAGCTAAAAAGTCAATAATCGATACCTAAAACTTGAATTGTACTACTCCTTACTGGCTATTACATTAACTTAGAAGCTTCATCTGTGTTCTACTATGGTGCATTTAGTGTCTCCGCATACCGCAGCACGCGACATAGCTTTGTAGACGATAAGTACAACCGTTCCAGAGAGAAGAGCGGCCAATGTGACGATCTGGCTTTAAGTCGATTCGATAACAAATGACGAAAACGGACGGATTTCTCAGGTTTTTACTACATATGAACAATTTTCACATTCTCCCGTGCAACTCGGCTGCTAGTCCTCCTTTCATGCAGAATCTTAAGGTCCTAGCTCATGTCCAAGGCACCAAAGCCAGCTAAAAAGTCAATAATCGATACCTAAAACTTGAATTGGACTACTTCTTACTGGCTATTACATCAACTTAGAACCTTCGTCTGTGTTCTACTATGGTGCATTTAGTGTCTCCGCATACCGCAGCACGCGACATAGCTTTGCAGACGATAAGTACAATCGTTTCAGAGAAAAGAGCGGCAAATGTGACGATCTGGCTTTAAGTCGATTCGATAACAAATGACGAAAACGGACGGATTTCTCAGGTTTTTACTACATATGAACACTTTTCACACCCTCCCATGCAACTCGGCTGCTAGTCCTCCTTTCATGCAGAATCTTAAGGTCCTAGCTCATGTCCAAGGCACCAAAGCCAGCTAAAAAGTCAATAATCGATACCTAAAACTTGAATTGTACTACTTCTTACTGGCAATTACTTCATCTTAGAGGCTTAATCAGTGTTCTACTATGGTAATTTTAGTGTCTCCGCATACCGCAGCACGCGAAATAGCTTTGCAGACGATAAGTACAACCGTTTCAGAGAGAAGAGCGGCCAATGTGACGATCTGGCTTGAAGAGGATTCGATAACAAATTACGAAAACGGACGGATTTCTCAGGTTTTTACTACATATGAACACTTTTCACATTCTCCCGTGCAACGCGGCTGCTAGTCCTCGTTTCATGCAGAATCTTAAGGTCCTAGCTCATGTCCAAGGCACCAAAGCCAGCTAAAAAGTCAATAATCAGTACCAAAACATAGAATTGTACTTCTTCTTACTTGCTATTACATCAACTTAGAAGCTTCATCTGTGTTCTACTATGGTGCTTTTTGTGTCCCCGCATGCCGCAGCACGCGACATAGCTTTGCAGACGATAAGTACAACCGTTTCAGAGAGAAGAGCGGCCAATGTGACGATTTGGCTTTAAGTCGATTCGATAACAAATGACGAAAACGGACGGATTTCTCAGGTTTTTACTACATATGAACACTTTTTACATTGTCCCGTGCAACTCGGCTGCTAGTCCTCCTTTCATGCAGAATCTTAAGGTCCTAGCTCATGTCCAAGGCACCAAAGCCAGGTAAAAAGTCAATAATCACTACCTAAAACTTGAATTGTACTACTTCTTACTGGCTATTACATCAACTTAGAACCTTCATCTATGTTCTACTATGGTGCTTTTAGTGTCTCCGCATACCGCAGCACGCGACATAGCTTTGCAGACGATAAGTACAATCGTTTCAGAGAAAAGAGCGACCAATGTGACGATCTGGTTTTAAGTCGATTCGATAACAAATGACGAAAACGGACTAATTTCTCAGGTTTTTACTACATATGAACACTTTTCACTTTCTCCCGTGCAACTCGGCTGCTAGTCCTCCTTTCATGCAGATTCTTAAGGTCCTAGCTCATGCCCAAGGCACCAAAGCCAGCTAAAAAGTCCATAATCGATACCAAAAACTTGAATTGTACTACTTCTTACTGTCTATTACATTAAATTAGATGCTTCATCTGTGTTTTACTATGGTTGTTTTAGTGTCTCCGCATACCGCACCACACGTCATAGCTTTGCAGACGATAAGTACAGCCATTTCAGAGAGAAGAGCGGCCAATGTGGCGATCTGGCTTTAAGTCGATTCGATAACAAATGACGAAAACGGACGGATTTCTAAGGTTTTTACTACATATGAACACTTTTCACATTCTCCCGTGCAACGCTGCTGCTAGTCCTCCTTTCATGCAGAATCTGAAGGTCCTAGCTCATGTCCAAGGCGCCAAAGCCAGCTAAAAAGCCAATAATCGATACCTAAAACTTGAATTGTACTACTTCTTACTGGCTATTACATCAACTTAGAAGCTTCATCTGTGTTCTACTATGGTGCTTTTAGTGTCTCCGCATACCGCAGCACGCGACATAGCTTTGCAGACGATAAGTACAACCGTTTCTGAGTGAAGAGCGGCAAATGTGACGATCTGGCTTTAAGTCGATTCGATAACAAATGACGAAAACGGACGGATTTCTCAGGTTTTTACTACATATGAACCCTTTTCAAATTCTCCCATGCAACTCGGCTGCTAGTTCTCCTTTCATGCAGAATCTTAAGGTCCTAGCTCATGTCCAAGGCACCAAAGCCAGCTAAAAAGTCAATAATCAGTTACTAAAACTTGAATTGTACTACTTCTTACTGGCAATTACATCATCTTAGAAGCTTCATCTGTGTTCTACTATGGTCCTTTTAGTGTCTCCGCATACCGCAGCACACGTCATAGCTTTGCAGACGATAAGAACAACCGTTTCAGAGAGAAGAGCGGCCAATGTGAAGATCTGGCTTTAAGTCGATTCGATAACAAATGACGATAACGGGCGTATATCTAGGCTTTTACTACATATTAATACATTCCACATTCTCCCGTGCAACTCGGCTGCTAGTCCTCCTTTCATGCAGAATCTTAAGGTCCTAGCTCATGTCCAAGGCACCAAAGCCATCTAAAAAGTCAATAATCGATACCTAAAACTTGAATTGTACTACTTCTTACTGGTTATTACATCAACTTAGAAGCTACATCTGTGTTCTACTATGGTGCTTTTAGTGTCTCCACATACCGCAGCACGCGAGATAGCTTTGCAGACGATAAGTACAACCGTTTCAGAGATAAGAGCGGCCAATGTGACAATTTGGCTTTAAGTCGATTCAATAACAAATGTCGAAAACCGACGGATTTCTCAGATTTTTACTACATATGAACACTTTTCACATTCTCCCGTGCAACTCGGCTGCTAGTTCTCCTTTCATGCAGAATGTTAAGGTCCTACCTCATGTCCAAGGAACCAAAGTAAGCTAAAATGTCAATAATCAATACCTAAAACTTGATTTGTACTACTTATTACTGGCTATTACATCAACTTAGAAGCTTCATCTGTGTTCTACTATGGTGATTTTAGTGTCTCCACATACCGCAGCACGCGACATAGCTTTGCAGACGATACGTACAACCGTTTCAGAGAGAAGAGCGGCCAATGTGACGATCTGGCTTTAAGTCGATTCGATAACAAATACCAACAACGGACGGATTTCTCAGGTTTTTATTACATATAAACACTTTTCACAATCTCCCGTGCAACTCGGCTGCTATTTCTCCTTTCATGCAGAATCTTAAGGTCCTAGCTCATGTCCAAGGCACCAAAGCCAGCTAAAAAGTCAATAATCAATACCTAAAACTTGAATTGTACTACTCCTTACTGGCTATTACATCAACTTAGAAGCTTCATCTGTGTTCTACTATGGTGCTTTTAGAGTCTCCGCATACCGCAGCACGCGACATAGCTTTGCAGACGATAAGTACAACCGTTTCAGAGAGAAGAGCGGCAAATGTGACGACCTGGCTTTAAGTTAATTCGATAACAAATGAAGAAAACGGACGGATTTCTCAGGTTTTTACTACATATGAACACTTTTCACATTCTCCCGTGCAACTCGGCTGCTAGTCCTCCTTTCATGCAGATTCTTAAGGTCCTAGCCCATGTCCAAGGCACCAAAGCCAGCTAAAAAGTCAATAATCGATACCTAAAACTTGAATTGTACTACTTCTTAGTGGCTATTACGTCAACTTAGAATCTTCATCTGTGTTCTACTGTGGTGCTTTTGGTGTCTCCGCATACCGCAGCACGCGACATAGCTCTGCAGACGATAAGTACAACCGTTTCACAGAGAAGAGCGGCAAATGTGACGATCTGGCTTTAAGTCGATTCGATAACAAATGACGAAATCGGACGGATTTCGCAGGTGTTTACTACATATGAACACTTTTCACATTCTCCCGTGCAACTCGGCTGCTAGTCCTCCTTTCATGCAGATTCTTAAGGTCCTAGCTCATGTCCAAGGCACCAAAGCCAGCTAAAAAGTCAAAAATCGATACCAAAAACTTGAATTGTACTACTTCTTACTGGCTATTACATCAACTTAGAAGCTTCATCTGTGATCTACTATGGTGCTTTTAGTGTCTCAGCATACCGCGGCACGCGACATAGCTTTGCAGACGATAAGTACAACGGTTTCAGAGAGAAGAGCGGCCAATGTGAGGATCTGGCTTTAAGTCGATTCGATAACAAATGACGATAACGGGCGTATATCTAGGTTTTTACTACATATGAATACATTCCACATTCTCCCGTGCAACTCGGCTGCTAGTCCTCCTTTCATGCAGATTCTTAAGGTCCTAGCTCATGCCCAAGGCACCAAAGCCAGCTAAAAAGTCCATAATCGATACCTAAAACTTGAATTGTACTACTTCTTACTGTCTATTACATTAAATTAGATGCTTCATCTGTGTTTTACTATGGTTGTTTTAGTGTCTCCGCATACCGCAGCACACGTCATAGCTTTGCAGACGATAAGTACAGCCATTTCAGAGAGAAGAGCGGCCAATGTGGCGATCTGGCTTTAAGTCGATTCGATAACAAATGACGAAAACGGACGGATTTCTAAGGTTTTTACTACATATGAACACTTTTCACATTCTCCCGTGCAACGCGGCTGCTAGTCCTCCTTTCATGCAGAATCTTAAGGTCCTAGCTCATGTCCAAGGCGCCAAAGCCAGCTAAAAAGCCAATAATCGATACCTAAAACTTGAATTGTACTACTTCTTACTGGCTATTACATCAACTTAGAAGCTTCATCTGTGTTCTACTATGGTGCTTTTAGTGTCTCCGCATACCGCAGCACGCGACATAGCTTTGCAGACGATAAGTACAACTGTTTCAGAGAGAAGAGCGGCCAATGTGACGATCTGGCTTTAAGTCGATTCGATAACAAATGACGAAAACGGACGGATTTTTCGGGTTTTTACTGCATATGAACACTTTTCACATTCTCCCGTGCTACTCGGCTGCTAGTCCTCCTTTCATGCAGAATCTTAAGGTCCTAGCTCATGTCCAAGGCACCAAAGCCAGCTAAAAAGTCAATAATCGATACCTAAAACTTGAATTGGACTACTTCTTACTGGCTATTACATCAACTTAGAAGCTTCATCTGTGTTCTACTATGGTGCATTTAGTGTCTCCGCATACCGCAGCACGCGACATAGCTTTGTAGACGGTAAGTACAACCGTTCCAGAGAGAAGAGCGGCCAATGTGACGATCTGGCTTTAAGTCGATTCGATAACAAATGACGAATACGGACGGATTTCTCAGGTTTTTACTACATATGAACAATTTTCACATTCTTTTGTGCAACTCGGCTGCAGAATCTTAAGGTCCTAGCTCATGTCCAAGGCACCAAAGCCAGCTAAAAAGTCAATAATCGATACCTAAAACTTGAATTGGACTACTTCTTACTGGCTATTACATCAACTTAGAAGCTTCATCTGTGTTCTACTATGGTGCTTTTAGTGTCTCCGCATACCGCAGCACGCGACATAGCTTTGCAGACGATAAGTACAACCGTTTCTGAGTGAAGAGCGGCAAATGTGACGATCTGGCTTTAAGTCGATTCGATAACAAATGACGAAAACGGACGGATTTCTCAGGTTTTTACTACATATGAACCCTTTTCAAATTCTCCCATGCAACTCGGCTGCTAGTTCTCCTTTCATGCAGAATCTTAAGGTCCTAGATCATGTCCAAGGCACCAAAGCCAGCTAAAAAGTCAATAATCAGTTACTAAAACTTGAATTGTACTACTTCTTACTGGCAATTACATCATCTTAGAAGCTTCATCTGTGTTCTACTATGGTCCTTTTAGTGTCTCCGCATACCGCAGCACACGTCATAGCTTTGCAGACGATAAGAACAACCGTATCAGAGAGAAGAGCGGCCAATGTGAAGATCTGGCTTTAAGTCGATTCGATAACAAATGACGATAACGGGCGTATATCTAGGTTTTTACTACATATTAATACATTCCACATTCTCCCGTGCAACTCGGCTGCTAGTCCTCCTTTCATGCAGAATCTTAAGGTCCTAGCTCATGTCCAAGGCACCAAAGCCATCTAAAAAGTCAATAATCGATACCTAAAACTTGAATTGTACTACTTCTTACTGGTTATTACATCAACTTAGAAGCTACATCTGTGTTCTACTATGGTGCTTTTATTGTCTCCACATACCGCAGCACGCGACATAGCTTTGCAGACGATAAGTACAACCGTTTCAGAGATAAGAGCGGCCAATGTGACAATTTGGCTTTAAGTCGATTCAATAACAAATGTCGAAAACCGACGGATATCTCAGATTTTTACTACATATGAACACTTTTCACATTCTCCCGTGCAACTCGGCTGCTAGTTCTCCTTTCATGCAGAATGTTAAGGTCCTACCTCATGTCCAAGGAACCAAAGTAAGCTAAAATGTCAATAATCAATACCTAAAACTTGAATTGTACTACTTATTACTGGCTATTACATCAACTTAGAAGCTTCATCTGTGTTCTACTATGGTGATTTTAGTGTCTCCACATACCGCAGCACGCGACATAGCTTTGCAGACGATACGTACAACCGTTTCAGAGAGAAGAGCGGCCAATGTGACGATCTGGCTTTAAGTCGATTCGATAACAAATAACAACAACGGACGGATTTCTCAGGTTTTTACTACATATAACCACTTTTCACACTCTCCCGTGCATCTCGGCTGCTATTTCTCCTTTCATGCAGAATCTTAAGGTCCTAGCTCATGTCCAAGGCACCAAAGCCAGCTAAAAAGTCAATAATCAATACCTAAAACTTGAATTGTACTACTCCTTACAGGCTATTACATCAACTTAGAAGCTTCATCTGTTTTCTACTATGGTGCTTTTAGGGTCTCCGCATACCGCAGCACGCGACATAGCTTTGCAGACGATAAGTACAACCGTTTCAGAGAGAAGAGCGGCAAATGTGACGACCTGGCTTTAAGTTGATTCGATAACAAATGACGAAAACGGACGGATTTCTCAGGTTTTTACTACATATGAACACTTTTCACATTCTCCCGTGCAACTCGGCTGCTAGTCCTCCTTTCATGCAGATTCTTAAGGTCCTAGCTCATGTCCAAGGCACCAAAGCCAGCTAAAAAGTCAATAATCGATACCTAAAACTTGAATTGTACTACTTCTTAGTGGCTATTACGTCAACTTAGAATCTTCATCTGAGTTCTACTGTGGTGCTTTTGGTGTCTCCGCATACCGCAGCACGCGACATAGCTCTGCAGACGATAAGTACAACCGTTTCACAGAGAAGAGCGGCCAATGTGTCGATCTGGCTTTAAGTCGATTCGATAACAAATGACGAAATCGGACGGATTTCGCAGGTGTTTACTACATAGAACACTTTTCACATTCTCCCGTGCAACTCGGCTGCTAGTCCTCCTTTCATGAAGATTCTTAAGGTCCTAGCTCATGTCCAAGGCACCAAAGCCAGCTAAAAAGTCAATAATCAATACCTAAAACTTGAATTGTACTACTTCTTACTGGCTATTACATCAACTTAGAAGCTTCATCTGTGTTCTACTATGGTGCTTTTAGTGTCTCCGCATACCTCAGCACGCGACATAGCTTTGCAGACGATAAGTACAACCGTTTCAGAGAGAAAGCGGCCAAGTACGATCTGGCTTTAAGTCGATTCGATAACAAATGACGAAAACGGACGGATTTCGCAGGTTTTTACTACATATGAACACTTTTCACATTCTCCCGTGCAACTCGGCTGCTAGTCCTCCTTTCATGCAGAACCTTAAGGTCCTAGCTCATGTCCAAGGCACCAAAGCCAGCTAAGAAGTCAATAATTGATACCTAAAACTTGAATTGCACCACTTCCTACTGGCTATTACATCAACTTAGAAGCTTCATCTGTGTTCTACTATGGTGCTTTTAGTGTCTCCACATACCGCAGCACGCGACATAGCTTTGCAGACGATAAGTACAACCGTTTCAGAGAGAATGTGACGATTTGGCTTTAAGTCGATTCGATAACAAATGTCGAAAACGGACGGATTTCTCAGGTTTTTACTACATATGAACACTTTTCACAATCTCCCGTGCAACTCGGCTGCTAGTTCTCCTTTCATGCAGAATCTTAAGGTCCTAGCTCATGTCCAAGGAACCAAAGCCAGCTGAAATGTCAATAATCAATACCTAAAACTTGAATTGTACTACTTCTTACTGGCTATTACATCAACTTAGAAGCTTCATCTGTGTTCTACTATGGTGCTTTTAGTGTCTCCACATACCGCAGCACGCGACATAGCTTTGCAGACGATAAGTACAACCGTTTAAGAGAGAAGAGCGGCCAATGTGACGATCTGGCTTTAAGTCGATTCGATAACAAATGACGAAAACGGACGGATTTCTCAGGTTTTTACTACATATAAACACTTTTCACACTCTCCCGTGCAACTCGGCTGCTAGTCCTCCTTTTATGCAGAATCTTAAGGTCCTAGCTCATGTCCAAGGCACCAAAGCCAGCTAAAAAGTCAATAATCAGTACCAAAACATAGAATTGTACTTCTTCTTACTTGCTATTACATCAACTTAGAAGCTTCATCTGTGTTCTACTATGGTGCTTTCTGTGTCTCCGCATGCCGCAGCACGCGACATAGCTTTGCAGACGATAAGTACAACCGTTTCAGAGAGAAGAGCGGCCAATGTGACGATCTGGCTTTCAGTCGATTCGATAACAAATGACGAAAACCGACGGATTTCTCAGGTTTTTACTACATATGAACCCTTTTCAAATTCTCCCATGCAACTCGGCTGTTAGCTCTCCTTTCATGCAGAATCTTAAGGTCCTAGCTCATGTCCAAGGAACCAAAGCCAGCTAAAAAGTCAATAATCGATACCTAAAACTTGAATTGTACTACTTCTTAGTGGCTATTACGTCAACTTAGAATCATCATCTGTGTTCTACTGTGGTGCTTTTAGTGTCTCCGCATACCGCAGCACGCGGCATAGCTCTGCAGATGATAAGTACAACCTTTTCAGAGAGAAGAGCGGCCAATGTGACGATCTGGCTTTAAGTCGATTCGATAACAAATGACGAAATCGGACGGATTTCTTAGGTGTTTACTACATATGAACACTTTTCACATTCTCCCGTGCAACTCGGCTGCTAGTTCTCCTTTCATGCAGAATGTTAAGGTCCTACCTCATGTCCAAGGAACCAAAGTAAGCTAAAATGTCAATAATCAATACCTAAAACTTGAATTGTACTACTTCTTACTGGCTATTACATCAACTTAGAAGCTTCATCTGTGTTCTACTATGGTGCTTATAGGGTCTCCGCATACCGCAGCACGCGACATAGCTTTGCAGACGATAAGTACAACCGTTTCAGAGAGACGAGCGGCAAATGTGACGACCTGGCTTTAAGTTGATTCGATAACAAATGACGAAAACGGACGGATTTCTCAGGTTTTTACTACATATGAACACTTTTCACATTCTCCCGTACAACTCGGCTGCTAGTCCTCCTTTCATGCAGATTCTTAAGGACCTAGCTCATGTCCAAGGCACCAAAGCCAGCTAAAAAGTCAATAATCGATACCTAAAACTTGAATTGTACTACTTCTTAGTGGCTATTACGTCAACTTAGAATCTTCATCTGTGTTCTACTGTGGTGCTTTTGGTGTCTCCGCATACCGCAGCACGCGACATAGCTCTGCAGACGATAAGTACAACCGTTTCACAGAGAAGAGCGGCCAATGTGACGATCTGGCTTTAAGTCGACTCGATAACAAATGACGAAATCGGACGGATTTCGCAGGTGTTTACTACATATGAACACTTTTCACATTCTCCCGTGCAACTCGGCTGCTAGTCCTCCTTTCATGCAGATTCTTAAGGTCCTAGCTCATGTCCAAGGCACCAAAGCCAGCTAAAAAGTCAATAATCAATACCTAAAACTTGAATTGTACTACTACTTACTAGCTATTACATCAACTTAGAAGCTTCATCTGTGTTCTACTATGGTGCTTTTAGTGTCTCCGCATACCGCAGCACGCGACATAGCTTTGCAGACGATAAGTACAATGGTTCCAGAGAGAAGAGCGGCCAATGTGACGATCTGGCTTTAAGTCGATTCGATAACAAATGACGGAAACGGACGGATTTCTCAGGTTTTTACTACATATGAACACTTTTCACATTCTCCCGTGCAACTCGGCTGCTACTCCTCCTTTCATGGAGAATCTTAAGGTCCTAGCTCATGTCCAAGGCACCAAAGCCAGCTAAAAAGTCAATAACCGATACCTAAAACTTGAATTGTACTACTTCTTACTGGCTATTACATCAACTTAGAAGCTTCATCTGTTTTCTACTATGGTGCTTTTAGTGTCTCCGCATACCGCAGCACGCGACATAGCTTTGCAGACGATAAGTACAACCGTTTCAGAGAGAAGAGCGGCCAAGTACGATCTGGCTTTACGTCGATTCGATAACAAATGACGAAAACGGACGGATTTCGCAGGTTTTTACTACATATGAACACTTTTCACATTCTCCCGTGCAACTCGGCTGCTAGTCCTCCTTTCATGTAGAACCTTAAGGTCCTAGCTCATGTCCAAGGCACCAAAGCCAGCTAAGAAGTCAATAATTGATACCTAAAACTTAAATTCCACTACTTCCTACTGGCTATTACATCAACTTAGAAGCTTCATCTGTGTTCTACTACGGTGCTTTTAGTGTCTCCACATACCGCAGCACGCGACATAGCTTTGCAGACGATAAGTACAACCGTTTAAGAGAGAAGAGCGGCCAATGTGACGATCTGGCTTTAAGTCGATTCGATAACAAATGACGAAAACGGACGGATTTCTTAGGTTTTTACTACATATAAACACTTTTCACACTCTCCCGTGCAACTCGGCTGCTAGTCCTCCTTTTATGCAGAATCTTAAGGTTCTAGCTCATGTCCAAGGCACCAAAGCCAGCTAAAAAGTCAATAATCAGTACCAAAACATAGAATTGTACTTCTTCTTACTTGCTATTACATCAACTTAGAAGCTTCATCTGTGTTCTACTATGGTGCTTTTTGTGTCTCCGCATGCCGCAGCACGCGACATAGCTTTGCAGATGATAAGTACAACCGTTACAGAGAGAAGAGCGGCCAATGTGACGATCTGGCTTTAAGTCGATTCGATAACAAATGACGAAATCGGACGGATTTCTTAGGTGTTTACTACATATGAACACTTTTCACATTCTCCCGTGCAACTCGGCTGCTAGTCCTCCTTTCATGCAGATTCTTAAGGTCCTAGCTCATGTCCAAGGCACCAAAGCCAGCTAAAAAGTCAATAATCAATACCTAAAACTTGAATTGTACTACTTCTTAGTGGCTATTACGTCAACTTAGAATCTTCATCTGTGTTCTACTGTGGTGCTTTTGGTGTCTCCGCATACCGCAGCACGCGACATAGCTCTGCAGACGATAAGTACAACCGTTTCACAGAGAAGAGCGGCCAATGTGACGATCTGGCTTTAAGTCGATTCGATAACAAATGACGAAATCGGACGGATTTCGCAGGTGTTTACTACATATGAACACTTTTCACATTCTCCCGTGCAACTCGGCTGCTAGTCCTCCTTTCATGCAGATTCTTAAGGTCCTAGCTCATGTCCAAGGCACCAAAGCCAGCTAAAAAGTCAATAATCAATACCTAAAACTTGAATTTTACTACTTCTTACTAGCTATTACATCAACTTAGAAGCTTCATCTGTGTTCTACTATGGTGCTTTTAGTGTCTCCGCATACCGCAGCACGCGACATAGCTTTGCAGACGATAAGTACAATGGTTCCAGAGAGAAGAGCGGCCAATGTGACGATCTGGCTTTAAGTCGATTCGATAACAAATGACGGAAACGGACGGATTTCTCAGGTTTTTACTACATATGAACACTTTTCACATTCTCCCGTGCAACTCGGCTGCTACTCCTCCTTTCATGGAGAATCTTAAGGTCCTAGCTCATGTCCAAGGCACCAAAGCCAGCTAAAAAGTCAATAACCGATACCTAAAACTTGAATTGTGCTACTTCTTACTGGCTATTACATCAACTTAGAAGCTTCATCTGTGTTCTACTATGGTGCTTTTAGTGTCTCCGCATACCGCAGCACGCGACATAGCTTTGCAGACGATAAGTACAACCGTTTCAGAGAGAAGAGCGGCCAAGTACGATCTGGCTTTACGTCGATTCGATAACAAATGACGAAAACGGACGGATTTCGCAGGTTTTTACTACATATGAACACTTTTCACATTCTCCCGTGCAACTCGGCTGCTAGTCCTCCTTTCATGTAGAACCTTAAGGTCCTAGCTCATGTCCAAGGCACCAAAGCCAGCTAAGAAGTCAATAATTGATACCTAAAACTTAAATTCCACTACTTCCTACTGGCTATTACATCAACTTAGAAGCTTCATCTGTGTTCTACTACGGTGCTTTTAGTGTCTCCACATACCGCAGCACGCGACATAGCTTTGCAGACGATAAGTACAACCGTTTAAGAGAGAAGAGCGGCCAATGTGACGATCTGGCTTTAAGTCGATTCGATAACAAATGACGAAAACGGACGGATTTCTTAGGTTTTTACTACATATAAACACTTTTCACACTCTCCCGTGCAACTCGGCTGCTAGTCCTCCTTTTATGCAGAATCTTAAGGTTCTAGCTCATGTCCAAGGCACCAAAGCCAGCTAAAAAGTCAATAATCAGTACCAAAACATAGAATTGTACTTCTTCTTACTTGCTATTACATCAACTTAGAAGCTTCATCTGTGTTCTACTATGGTGCTTTTTGTGTCTCCGCATGCCGCAGCACGCGACATAGCTTTGCAGATGATAAGTACAACCGTTACAGAGAGAAGAGCGGCCAATGTGACGATCTGGCTTTAAGTCGATTCGATAACAAATGACGAAATCGGACGGATTTCTTAGGTGTTTACTACATATGAACACTTTTCACATTCTCCCGTGCAACTCGGCTGCTAGTCCTCCTTTCATGCAGAATCTTAAGGTCCTAGCTCATGTCCAAGGCACCAAAGCCAGCTAAAAAGTCAATAATCAATACCTAAAACTTGAATTGTACTACTTCTTAGTGGCTATTACGTCAACTTAGAATCTTCATCTGTGTTCTACTGTGGTGCTTTTGGTGTCTCCGCATACCGCAGCACGCGACATAGCTCTGCAGACGATAAGTACAACCGTTTCACAGAGAAGAGCGGCCAATGTGACGATCTGGCTTTAAGTCGATTCGATAACAAATGACGAAATCGGACGGATTTCGCAGGTGTTTACTACATATGAACACTTTTCACATTCTCCCGTGCAACTCGGCTGCTAGTCCTCCTTTCATGCAGATTCTTAAGGTCCTAGCTCATGTCCAAGGCACCAAAGCCAGCTAAAAAGTCAATAATCAATACCTAAAACTTGAATTGTACTACTTCTTACTAGCTATTACATCAACTTAGAAGCTTCATCTGTGTTCTACTATGGTGCTTTTAGTGTCTCCGCATACCGCAGCACGCGACATAGCTTTGCAGACGATAAGTACAATGGTTCCAGAGAGAAGAGCGGCCAATGTGACGATCTGGCTTTAAGTCGATTCGATAACAAATGACGGAAACGGACGGATTTCTCAGGTTTTTACTACATATGAACACTTTTCACATTCTCCCGTGCAACTCGGCTGCTACTCCTCCTTTCATGGAGAATCTTAAGGTCCTAGCTCATGTCCAAGGCACCAAAGCCAGCTAAAAAGTCAATAACCGATACCTAAAACTTGAATTGTGCTACTTCTTACTGGCTATTACATCAACTTAGAAGCTTCATCTGTGTTCTACTATGGTGCTTTTAGTGTCTCCGCATACCGCAGCACGCGACATAGCTTTGCAGACGATAAGTACAACCGTTTCAGAGAGAAGAGCGGCCAAGTACGATCTGGCTTTACGTCGATTCGATAACAAATGACGAAAACGGACGGATTTCGCAGGTTTTTACTACATATGAACACTTTTCACATTCTCCCGTGCAACTCGGCTGCTAGTCCTCCTTTCATGTAGAACCTTAAGGTCCTAGCTCATGTCCAAGGCACCAAAGCCAGCTAAGAAGTCAATAATTGATACCTAAAACTTAAATTCCACTACTTCCTACTGGCTATTACATCAACTTAGAAGCTTCATCTGTGTTCTACTACGGTGCTTTTAGTGTCTCCACATACCGCAGCACGCGACATAGCTTTGCAGACGATAAGTACAACCGTTTAAGAGAGAAGAGCGGCCAATGTGACGATCTGGCTTTAAGTCGATTCGATAACAAATGACGAAAACGGACGGATTTCTTAGGTTTTTACTACATATAAACACTTTTCACACTCTCCCGTGCAACTCGGCTGCTAGTCCTCCTTTTATGCAGAATCTTAAGGTTCTAGCTCATGTCCAAGGCACCAAAGCCAGCTAAAAAGTCAATAATCAGTACCAAAACATAGAATTGTACTTCTTCTTACTTGCTATTACATCAACTTAGAAGCTTCATCTGTGTTCTACTATGGTGCTTTTTGTGTCTCCGCATGCCGCAGCACGCGACATAGCTTTGCAGATGATAAGTACAACCGTTACAGAGAGAAGAGCGGCCAATGTGACGATCTGGCTTTAAGTCGATTCGATAACAAATGACGAAATCGGACGGATTTCTTAGGTGTTTACTACATATGAACACTTTTCACATTCTCCCGTGCAACTCGGCTGCTAGTCCTCCTTTCATGCAGAATCTTAAGGTCCTAGCTCATGTCCAAGGCACCAAAGCCAGCTAAAAAGTCAATAATCAATACCTAAAACTTGAATTGTACTACTTCTTAGTGGCTATTACGTCAACTTAGAATCTTCATCTGTGTTCTACTGTGGTGCTTTTGGTGTCTCCGCATACCGCAGCACGCGACATAGCTCTGCAGACGATAAGTACAACCGTTTCACAGAGAAGAGCGGCCAATGTGACGATCTGGCTTTAAGTCGATTCGATAACAAATGACGAAATCGGACGGATTTCGCAGGTGTTTACTACATATGAACACTTTTCACATTCTCCCGTGCAACTCGGCTGCTAGTCCTCCTTTCATGCAGATTCTTAAGGTCCTAGCTCATGTCCAAGGCACCAAAGCCAGCTAAAAAGTCAATAATCAATACCTAAAACTTGAATTGTACTACTTCTTACTAGCTATTACATCAACTTAGAAGCTTCATCTGTGTTCTACTATGGTGCTTTTAGTGTCTCCGCATACCGCAGCACGCGACATAGCTTTGCAGACGATAAGTACAACCGTTTCAGAGAGAAGAGCGGCCAAGTACGATCTGGCTTTACGTCGATTCGATAACAAATGACGAAAACGGACGGATTTCGCAGGTTTTTACTACATATGAACACTTTTCACATTCTCCTGTGCAACTCGGCTGCTAGTCCTCCTTTCATGTAGAACCTTAAGGTCCTAGCTCATGTCCAAGGCACCAAAGCCAGCTAAGAAGTCAATAATTGATACCTAAAACTTAAATTCCACTACTTCCTACTGGCTATTACATCAACTTAGAAGCTTCATCTGTGTTCTACTACGGTGCTTTTAGTGTCTCCACATACCGCAGCACGCGACATAGCTTTGCAGACGATAAGTACAACCGTTTAAGAGAGAAGAGCGGCCAATGTGACGATCTGGCTTTAAGTCGATTCGATAACAAATGACGAAAACGGACGGATTTCTTAGGTTTTTACTACATATAAACACTTTTCACACTCTCCCGTGCAACTCGGCTGCTAGTCCTCCTTTTATGCAGAATCTTAAGGTTCTAGCTCATGTCCAAGGCACCAAAGCCAGCTAAAAAGTCAATAATCAGTACCAAAACATAGAATTGTACTTCTTCTTACTTGCTATTACATCAACTTAGAAGCTTCATCTGTGTTCTACTATGGTGCTTTTTGTGTCTCCGCATGCCGCAGCACGCGACATAGCTTTGCAGATGATAAGTACAACCGTTACAGAGAGAAGAGCGGCCAATGTGACGATCTGGCTTTAAGTCGATTCGATAACAAATGACGAAATCGGACGGATTTCTTAGGTGTTTACTACATATGAACACTTTTCACATTCTCGAGTGCAACTCGGCTAATAGTCCTCCTTTCATGCAGAATCTTAAGGTCCTAGCTCATGTCCAAGGCACCAAAGCCAGCTAAAAAGTCAATAATCAATACCTAAAACTTGAATTGTACTACTTCTTACTGGCTATTACATCAACTTAGAAGCTTCATCTGTGTTCTACTATGGTGCTTTTAGTGTCTCCGCATACCGCAGCACGCGACATAGCTTTGCAGACGATAAGTACAACCGTTTCAGAGAGAATAGCGGCCAAGTACGATCTGGCTTTAAGTCGATTCGATAACAAATGACGAAAACGGACGGATTTCTCAGGTTTTTACTACATATGAACACTTTTCACATTCTCCCGTGCAACTCGGCTCTAGTCCTCCTTTCATGCAGAATCTTAAGGTACTAGCTGATTTCCAAGGCACCAAAGCCAGCTAAGAAGTCAATAATCGATACCTAAAACTTGAATTGCACTACTTCCTACTGGCTATTACATCAACTTAGAAGCTTCATCTGTGTTCTACTATGGTGCTTTTAGTGTCTCCACATACCGCAGCACGCGACATAGCTTTGCAGACGATAAGTACAACCGTTTCAGAGAGAAGAGCGGCCAATGTGACGATTTGGCTTTAAGTCGATTCGATAACAAATGTCGAAAACGGACGGATTTTTCGGGTTTTTACTGCATATGAACACTTTTCACATTCTCCCGTGTAACTCGGCTGCTAGTCCTCCTTTCATGCAGAATCTTAAGGTCCTAGCTCATGTCCAAGGCACCAAAGCCAGCTAAAAAGTCAATAATCGATACCTAAAACTTGAATTGTACTACTTCTTACTGGTTATTACATCAACTTAGAAGCTACATCTGTGTTCTACTATGGTGCTTTTAGTGTCTCCACATACCGCAGCACGCGACATAGCTTTGCAGACGATAAGTACAACCGTTTCAGAGATACGAGCGGCCAATGTGACAATTTGGCTTTAAGTCGATTCAATAACAAATGTCGAAAACCGACGGATTTCTCAGATTTTTACTACATATGAACACTTTTCACATTCTCCCGTGCAACTCGGCTGCTAGTTCTCCTTTCATGCAGAATGTTAAGGTCCTACCTCATGTCCAAGGAACCAAAGTAAGCTAAAATGTCAATAATCAATACCTAAAACTTGAATTGTACTACTTATTACTGGCTATTACATCAACTTAGAAGCTTCATCTGTGTTCTACTATGGTGATTTTAGTGTCTCCACATACCGCAGCACGCGACATAGCTTTGCAGACGATACGTACAACCGTTTCAGAGAGAAGAGCGGCCAATGTGACGATCTGGCTTTAAGTCGATTCGATAACAAATAACAACAACGGACGGATTTCTCAGGTTTTTACTACATATGAACACTTTTCACATTCTCCCGTGCAACTCGGCTGCTAGTCCTCCTTTCATGCAGATTCTTAAGGTCCTAGCTCATGTCCAAGGCACCAAAGCCAGCTAAAAAGTCAATAATCGATACCTAAAACTTGAATTGCACTACTTCCTACTGGCTATTACATCAACTTAGAAGCTTCATCTGTGTTCTACTATGGTGCTTTTAGTGTCTCCGCATACCGCAGCACGCGACATAGCTTTGCAGACGATAAGTACAACCGTTTCAGAGAGAAGAGCGGCCAAGTACGATCTGGCTTTAAGTCGATTCGATAACAAATGACGAAAACGGACGGATTTCGCAGGTTTTTATTACATATGAACACTTTTCACATTCTCCCGTGCAACTCGGCTGCTAGTCCTCCTTTCATGCAGAATCTTAAGGTCCTAGCTCATGTCCAAGGCACCAAAGCCATCTAAAAAGTCAATAATCGATACCTAAAACTTGAATTGTACTGCTTCTTACTGGTTATTACATCAACTTAGAAGCCACATCTGTGTTCTACTATGGTGCTTTTAGTGTCTCCACATACCGCAGCACGCGACATAGCTTTGCAGACGATAAGTACAACCGTTTCAGAGATAAGAGCGGCCAATGTGACAATTTGGCTTTAAGTCGATTCAATAACAAATGTCGAAAACCGACGGATTTCTCAGATTTTTACTACATATGAACACTTTTCACATTCTCCCGTGCTACTCGGCTGCTAGTTCTCCTTTCATGCAGAATCTTAAGGTCCTACCTCATGTCCAAGGAACCAAAGTAAGCTAAAATGTCAATAATCAATACCTAAAACTTGAATTGTACTCCTTATTACTGGCTATTACATCAACTTAGAAGCTTCATCTGTGTTCTACTATGGTGATTTTAGTGTCTCCACATACCGCAGCACGCGACATAGCTTTGCAGACGATACGTACAACCGTTTCAGAGAGAAGAGCGGCCAATGTGACGATCAGGCTTTAAGTCGATTCGATAACAAATAACAACAACGGACGGATTTCTCAGGTTTTTACTACATATAAACACTTTTCACACTCTCCCGTGCAACTCGGCTGCTATTTCTCCTTTCATGCAGAATCTTAAAGTCCTAGCTCATGTCCAAGGCACCAAAGCCAGCTAAAAAGTCAATAATCAATACCTAAAACTTGAATTGTACTACTCCTTACTGGCTATTACATCAACTTAGAAGCTTCATCTGTGTTCTACTATGGTGCTTTTAGGGTCTCCGCATACCGCAGCACGCGACATAGCTTTGCAGACGATAAGTACAACCGTTTCAGAGAGAAGAGCGGCAAATGTGACGACCTGGCTTTAAGTTGATTCGATAACAAATGACGAAAACGGACGGATTTCTCAGGTTTTTACTACATATGAACACTTTTCACATTCTCCCGTGCAACTCGGCTGCTAGTCCTAGTTTCATGCAGATTCTTAAAGTCCTAGCTCATGTCCAAGGCACCAAAGCCAGCTAAAAAGTCAATAATCGATACCTAAAACTTGAATTGTACTACTTCTTAGTGGCTATTACGTCAACTTAGAATCTTCATCTGTGTTCTACTGTGGTGCTTTTGGTGTCTCCGCATACCGCAGCACGCGACATAGCTCTGCAGACGATAAGTACAACCGTTTCACAGAGAAGAGCGGCCAATGTGACGATCTGGCTTTAAGTCGATTCGATAACAAATGACGAAATCGGACGGATTTCGCAGGTGTTTACTACATATGAACACTTTTCACATTCTCCCGTGCAACTCGGCTGCTAGTCCTCCTTTCATGCAGATTCTTAAGGTCCTAGCTCATGTCCAAGGCACCAAAGCCAGCTAAAAAGTCAATAATCAATACCTAAAACTTGAATTGTACTACTTCTTACTGGCTATTACATCAACTTAGAAGCTTCATCTGTGTTCTACTATGGTGCTTTTAGTGTCTCCGCATACCGCAGCACGCGACATAGCTTTGCAGACGATAAGTACAACCGTTTCAGAGAGAAGAGCGGCCAAGTACGATCTGGCTTTAAGTCGATTCGATAACAAATGACGAAAACGGACGGATTTCGCAGGTTTTTACTACATATGAACACTTTTCACATTCTCCCGTGCAACTCGGCTGCTAGTCCTCCTTTCATGTAGAACCTTAAGGTCCTAGCTCATGTCCAAGGCACCAAAGCCAGCTAAGAAGTCAATAATTGATACCTAAAACTTAAATTCCACTACTTCCTACTGGCTATTACATCAACTTAGAAGTTTCATCTGTGTTCTACTACGGTGCTTTTAGTGTCTCCACATACCGCAGCACGCGACATAGCTTTGCAGACGATAAGTACAACCGTTTAAGAGAGAAGAGCGGCCAATGTGACGATCTGGCTTTAAGTCGATTCGATAACAAATGACGAAAACGGACGGATTTCTTAGGTTTTTACTACATATAAACACTTTTCACACTCTCCCGTGCAACTCGGCTGCTAGTCCTCCTTTTATGCAGAATCTTAAGGTTCTAGCTCATGACCAAGGCACCAAAGCCAGCTAAAAAGTCAATAATCAGTACCAAAACATAGAATTGTACTTCTTCTTACTTGCTATTACATCAACTTAGAAGCTTCATCTGTGTTCTACTATGGTGCTTTTTGTGTCTCCGCATGCCGCAGCACGCGACATAGCTTTGCAGATGATAAGTACAACCGTTACAGAGAGAAGAGCGGCCAATGTGACGATCTGGCTTTAAGTCGATTCGATAACAAATGACGAAATCGGACGGATTTCTTAGGTGTTTACTACATATGAACACTTTTCACATTCTCCCGTGCAACTCGGCTGCTAGTCCTCCTTTCATGCAGAATCTTAAGGTCCTAGCTCATGTCCAAGGCACCAAAGCCAGCTAAAAAGTCAATAATCAATACCTAAAACTTGAATTGTACTACCTCTTACTGGCTATTACATCAACTTAGAAGCTTCATCTGTGTTCTACTATGGTGCTTTTAGTGTCTCCGCATACCGCAGCACGCGACATAGCTTTGCAGACGATAAGTACAACCGTTTCAGAGAGAATAGCGGACAAGTACGATCTGGCTTTAAGTCGATTCGATAACAAATGACGAAAACGGACGGATTTCTCAGGTTTTTACTACATATGAACACTTTTCACATTCTCCCGTGCAACTCGGCTCTAGTCCTCCTTTCATGCAGAATCTTAAGGTACTAGCTGATTTCCAAGGCACCAAAGCCAGCTAAGAAGTCAATAATCGATACCTAAAACTTGAATTGCACTACTTCCTACTGGCTATTACATCAACTTAGAAGCTTCATCTGTGTTCTACTATGGTGCTTTTAGTGTCTCCACATACCGCAGCACGCGACATAGCTTTGCAGACGATAAGTACAACCGTTTCAGAGAGAAGAGCGGCCAATGTGACGATTTGGCTTTAAGTCGATTCGATAACAAATGTCGAAAACGGACGGATTTCTCAGGTTTTTACTACATATGAACACTTTTCACATTCTCCCGTGCAACTCGGCTGCTAGTCCTCCTTTCATGCAGAATCTTAAGGTCCTAGCTCATGTCCAAGGCACCAAAGCCAGCTAAAAAGTCAATAAACGATACCTAAATCTTGAATTGTACTACTTCTTAGTGGCTATTACGTCAACTTAGAATCTTCATCTGTGTTCTACTGTGGTGCTTTTGGTGTCTCCGCATACCGCAGCACGCGACATAGCTCTGCAGACGATAAGTACAACCGTTTCACAGAGAAGAGCGGCCAATGTGACGATCTGGCTTTAAGTCGATTCGATAACAAATGACGAAATCGGACGGATTTCGCAGGTGTTTACTACATATGAACACTTTTCACATTCTCCCGTGCAACTCGGCTGCTAGTCCTCCTTTCATGCAGATTCTTAAGGTCCTAGCTCATGTCCAAGGCACCAAAGCCAGCTAAAAAGTCAATAATCAATACCTAAAACTTGAATTGTACTACTTCTTACTAGCTATTACAGCAACTTAGAAGCTTCATCTGTGTTCTACTATGGTGCTTTTAGTGTCTCCGCATACCGCAGCACGCGACATAGCTTTGCAGGCGATAAGTACAATGGTTCCAGAGAGAAGAGCGGCCAATGTGACGATCTGGCTTTAAGTCGATTCGATAACAAATGACGGAAACGGACGGATTTCTCAGGTTTTTACTACATATGAACACTTTTCACATTCTCCCGTGCAACTCGGCTGCTACTCCTCCTTTCATGGAGAATCTTAAGGTCCTAGCTCATGTCCAAGGCACCAAAGCCAGCTAAAAAGTCAATAACCGATACCTAAAACTTGAATTGTACTACTTCTTACTGGCTATTACATCAACTTAGAAGCTTCATCTGTGTTCTACTATGGTGCTTTTAGTGTCTCCGCATACCGCAGCACGCGACATAGCTTTGCAGACGATAAGTACAACCGTTTCAGAGAGAAGAGCGGCCAAGTACGATCTGGCTTTAAGTCGATTCGATAACAAATGACGAAAACGGACGGATTTCGCAGGTTTTTACTACATATGAACACTTTTCACATTCTCCCGTGCAACTCGGCTGCTAGTCCTCCTTTCATGCAGAACCTTAAGGTCCTAGCTCATGTCCAAGGCACCAAAGCCAGCTAAGAAGTCAATAATTGATACCTAAAACTTGAATTGCACTACTTCCTACTGGCTATTACATCAACTTAGAAGCTTCATCTGTGTTCTACTATGGTGCTTTTAGTGTCTCCACATACCGCAGCACGCGACATAGCTTTGCAGACGATAAGTTCAACCGTTTAAGAGAGAAGAGCGGCCAATGTGACGATCTGGCTTTAAGTCGATTCGATAACAAATGACGAAAACGGACGGATTTCTTAGGTTTTTACTACATATAAACACTTTTCACACTCTCCCGTGCAACTCGGCTGCTAGTCCTCCTTTCATGCAGAATCTTAAGGTCCTAGCTCATGTCCAAGGCACCAAAGCCAGCTAAAAAGTCAATAATCAGTACCAAAACATAGAATTGTACTTCTTCTTACTTGCTATTACATCATCTTAGAAGCTTCATCTGTGTTCTACTATGGTGCTTTTTGAGTCTCCGCATGCCGCAGCACGCGACATAGCTTTGCAGGCGATAAGTACAACCGTTTCAGAGAGAAGAGCGGCCAATGTGACGATCTGGCTTTAAGTCGATTCGATAACAAATGACGAAAACGGACGGATTTCTCAGGTTTTTACTACATATGAACACTTTTCACATTCTCCCGTGCAACTCGGCTGCTAGTCCTCCTTTCATGCAGAATCTTAAGGTCCTAGCTCATGTCCAAGGCACCAAAGCCAGCTATAAAGTAAATAATCAGTACCTAAAACTTGTATTGTACTACTTCTTACTGGCTATTACATCAACTTAGAAGCTTCATCTGTGTTCTACTATGGTGCTTTTAGTGTCTCCGCACACCGCAGCACGCGACATAGCTTTGCAGACGATAAGTACAACCGTTTCAGAGAGAATAGCGGCCAAGTACGATCTGGCTTTAAGTCGATTCGATAACAAATGACGAAAACGGACGGATTTCTCAGGTTTTTACTACATATGAACACTTTTCACATTCTCCCGTGCAACTCGGCTCTAGTCCTCCTTTCATGCAGAATCTTAAGGTACTAGCTGATTTCCAAGGCACCAAAGCCAGCTAAGAAGTCAATAATCGATACCTAAAACTTGAATTGCACTACTTCCTACTGGCTATTACATCAACTTAGAAGCTTCATCTGTGTTCTACTATGGTGCTTTTAGTGTCTCCACATACCGCAGCACGCGACATAGCTTTGCAGACGATAAGTACAACCGTTTCAAAGAGAAGAGCGGCCTATATGACGATTTGGCTTTAAGTCGATTCGATAACAAATGACGAAAACGGACGGATTTCTCAGGTTTTTACTACATCTAAACACTTTTCACACTCTCCCGTGCAACTCGGCTGCTAGTCCTCCTTTCGTGCAGAATCTTAAGGTATTAGCTCATGTCCAAGGCACCAAAGCCAGCTAAAAAGTCAATAATCAGTACCAAAACATAGAATTGTACTTCTTCTTACTTGCTATTACATCAACTTAGAAGCTTCATCTGTGTTCTACTATGGTGCTTTTTGTGACTCCGCATGCCGCAGCACGCGACATAGCTTTGCAGACGGTAAGTACAACCGTTTCAGAGAGAAGAGCGGCCAATGTGACGATCTGGCTTTAAGTCGATTCGATAACAAATGACGAAAACGGACGGATTTCTCAGGTTTTTACTACATATGAACCCTTTTCAAATTCTCCCATGCAACTCGGCTGCTAGTTCTCCTTTCATGCAGAATCTTAAGGTCCTAGCTCATGTCCAATGCACCAAAGCCAGCTAAAAAGTCAATAATCGATACCTAAACTCGAATTGTACTACTTCTTAGTGGCTATTACATCAACTTAGAACCTTCGTCTGTGTTCTACTATGGTGCTTTTAGTGTCTCCGCATACCGCATCACGCGACATAGCTTTGCAGAAGATAAGTAAAACCGTTTCAGAGAGAAGAGCGGCCAATGTGACGATCTGGCTTTAAGTCGATTCGATAACAAATGACGAAAACGGACGGATTTCTCAGGTTTTTACTACATATGAACCCTTTTCAAATTCTCCCATGCAACTCGGCTGCTAGTTCTCCTTTAATGCAGAATCTTAAGGTCCTAGCTCATGTCCAAGGCACCAAAGCCAGCTAAAAAGTCAATAATCAGTAACTAAAACTTGAATTGTACTACTTCTTACTGGCAATTACATCATCTTAGAAGCTTCATCTGTTTTCTACTATGGTCCTTTTAGTGTCTCCGCATACCGCAGCACGCGACATAGCTTTGAAGACGATAAGTACAACCGTTTCAGAGAGAAGAGCGACCAATGTGACGATCTGGCTTTAAGTCGATTCGATAACAAATTACGAAAACGGACGGATTTCTCAGGTTTTTACTACATATGAACACTTTTCACACTGTCCCGTGCAACTCGGCTGCTAGTCCTCCTTTCATGCAGAATCTCAAGGTCCTAGTTCATGTCCAAGGCACCAAAGCCAGCTAAAAAGTCAATAAACGATACCTAAAACTTGAGTTGTACTACTTCTTACTGGCTATTACATCAACTTAGAAGCTTCATCTGTGTTTTACTATGGTGGTTTTAGTGTCTCCGCATACCGCAGCAGACGTCATAGCTTTGCAGACGATAAGAACAACCGTTTCAGAGAAAAGAGCGGCCAATGTGAAGATATGGCTTTAAGTCGATTCGATAACAAATGACGATAACGGGCGAATATCTAGGTTTTTACTACATATGAATACATTCCACATTCTCCCGTGCAACTCGGCTGCTAGTCCTCCTTTCATGCAGAATCTTAAGGTCCTGGCTCATGTCCAAGGCACCAAAGCCAGCCAAAAAGTCAATAATCAGTCCCTAAAACTTGAATTGTACTACTACTTACTTGCTATTACATCAACTTAGAAGCTTCATCTGTGTTCTACTATTGTGCTTTTAGTGTCTCCGCATACCGCAGCACGCGACATAGCTTTGCAGACGATAAGTACAACCGTTCCAGAGAAAAGAGCGGCCAAGTGACGATCTGGCTTTAAGTCGATTCGATAACAAATGACGAAAACGGTCGGATTTCTCAGGTTTTTACTACATATGCACACTTCTCACATTCTCCCGTGCAACTCGGCTGCTAGTCCTCCTTTCATGCAGATTCGTAAGGTCCTAGCTCATGTCCAAGGCACAAAAAGCCAGCTAAAAATTCAATAATCGGTACCTAAAACTTGAATTGTACTACTTCTTAGTGGCTATTACGTCAACTTAGAATCTTCATCTGTGTTCTACTATGGTGATTTTAGTGTCTCCGCATACCGCAGCACGCGACATAGCTCTGCAGACGATAAGTACAACCTTTTCAGAGAGAAGAGCGGCCAATGTCATGATCTGGCTTTAAGTCGATTCGATAACAAATGACGAAAACGGACGGATTTCTCAGGTTTTTACTACATATGAACACTTTCCACACTCTCCCGTGCAACTCGGCTGCTAGTCCTCCTTTCATGCAGATTCTTAAGGTCCTAGCCCATGTCCAAGGCACCAAAGCCAGCTAAAAAGTCAATAATCAATACCTATTACTTGAATTGTACTACTTCTTACTGGCTATTACATCAACTTAGAAGCTTCATCTGTGTTCTACTATGGTGCTTTTAGTGTCTCCGCATACCGCAGCACGCGACATAGCTTTGCAGACGATAAGTACAACCGTTTCAGAGAGAAGAGCGGCCAATGTGACGATCTGGCTTTAAGTCGATTCGATAACAAATGACGAAAACGGACGGATTTCTCAGGTTTTTACTACATATGAACACTTTTCACATTCTCTCGTGCAACTCGGCTGCTAATCCTCCTTTCATGCAGAATCTTAAGGTCCTAGCTCATGTCCAAGGCACCAAAGCCAGCTATAAAGTAAATAATCAGAACCTAAAATTTGAATTGTACTACATCTTACTGGCTATTACATCAAATTAGAAGCTTCATCTGTGTTGTACTATGGTACTTTTAGTGTCTCCGCATACTGCATCACGCGACATAGCTTTGCAGACGATAAGTACAACCGTTTCAGAGAGAAGAGCGGCCAATGTGACGATCTGGCTTTAAGTCGATTCGATAACAAATGACGAAAACGGACGGATTTCTCAGGTTTTTACTACATATGAACCCTTTTCAAATTCTCCCATGCAACTCGGCTGCTAGTTCTCCTTTCATGCAGAATCTTAAGGTCCTAGCTCATGTCCAAGGCACCAAAGCCAGCTAAAAAGTCAATAATCAGTAACTAAAACTTGAATTGTACTACTTCTTACTGGCAATTACATCATCTTAGAAGCTTCATCTGTTTTCTACTATGGTCCTTTTAGTGTCTCCGCATACCGCAGCACGCGACATAGCTTTGCAGACGATAAGTACAACCGTTTCAGAGAGAAGAGCGACCAATGTGACGATCTGGCTTTAGGTCGATTCGATAACAAATGACGAAAACGGACGGATTTCTCAGGTTTTTACTACATATGAACACTTTTCACACTGTCCCGTGCAACTCGGCTGCTAGTCCTCCTTTCATGCAAAATCTCAAGGTCCTAGTTCATGTCCAAGGCACCAAAGCCAGCTAAAAAGTCAATAAACGATACCTAAAACTTGAGTTGTACTACTTCTTACTGGGTATTACATCAACTTAGAAGCTTCATCTGTGTTTTACTATGGTTGTTTTAGTGTCTCCGCATACCGCAGCAGACGTCATAGCTTTGCAGACGATAAGAACAACCGTTTCAGAGAGGAGAGCGGCCAATGTGAAGATATGGCTTTAAGTCGATTCGATAACAAATGACGATATCGTGCGAATATCTAGGTTTTTACTACATATGAATACATTCCACATTCTCCCGTGCAACTCGGCTGCTAGTCCTCCTTTCATGCAGAATCTTAAGGTCCTAGCTCATGTCCAAGGCACCAAAGCCAGCCAAAAAGTCAATAATCAGTCCCTAAAACTTGAATTGTACTACTACTTACTTGCTATTACATCAACTTAGAAGCTTCATCTGTGTTCTACTATGGTGCTTTTAGTGTCTCCGCATACCGCAGCACGCGACATAGCTTTGCAGACGATAAGTACAACCGTTCCGGAGAAAAGAGCGGCCAAGTGACGATCTGGCTTTAAGTCGATTCGATAACAAATGACGAAAACGGTCGGATTTCTCAGGTTTTTACTACATATGCACACTTCTCACATTCTCCCGTGCAACTCGGCTGCTAGTCTTCCTTTCATGCAGATTCGTAAGGTCCTAGCTCATGTCCAAGGCACAAAAAGCCAGCTAAAAATTCAGTAATCGGTACCTAAAACTTGAATTGTACTACTTCTTAGTGGCTATTACGTCAACTTAGAATCTTCATCTGTGTTCTACTATGGTGATTTTAGTGTCTCCGCATACCGCAGCACGCGACATAGCTCTGCAGACGATAAGTACAACAGTTTCAGAGAAAAGAGCGGCCAATGTGACGATCTGGCTTTAAGTCGATTCGATAACAAATGACGAAAACGGACGGATTTCTAGGTTTTTACTACATATGAACACATTCCACATTCTCCCGTGCAACTCGGCTGCTAGTCCTCCTTTCATGCAGAATCTTAAGGTCCTAGCTCATGTCCAAGGCACCAAAGCCAGCTAAAAAGTCAATAGTCGATACCTAAAACTTGAATTGTACTATATCCTACTGGCAATTACATCAACTTAGAAGCTTCATCTGTTTTCTACTATGGTGCTTTTAGTGCCTCCGCATACCGCAGCACGCGACATAGCTTTGCAGACGATAACTACAACCGTTCCAGAGAGAAGAGCGGCCAATGTGACGATCTGGCTTTAAGTCGATTCGATAACAAATGACGAAAACGGACGGATTTCTCAGGTTTTTACTACATATGAACACTTTTCACATTCTCTCGTGCAACTCGGCTGCTAATCCTCCTTTCATGCAGAATCTTAAGGTCCTAGCTCATGTCCAAGGCACCAAAGCCAGCTATAAAGTAAATAATCAGAACCTAAAATTTGAATTGTACTACATCTTACTGGCTATTACATCAAATTAGAAGCTTCATCTGTGTTGTACTATGGTACTTTTAGTGTCTCCGCATACTGCATCACGCGACATAGCTTTGCAGACGATAAGTACAACCGTTTCAGAGAGAAGAGCGGCCAATGTGACGATCTGTCTTTAAGTCGATTCGATAACAAATGACGAAAACGGACGGATTTCTCAGGTTTTTACTACATATGAACACTTTTCACATTCTCCCGTGCTACTCGGCTGCTAGTCCTCCTTTCATGCAGAATCTTAAGGTCCTGGCTCATGTCCAAGGCACCAAAGCCAGCCAAAAAGTCAATAATCAGTCCCTAAAACTTGAATTGTACTACTACTTACTTGCTATTACATCAACTTAGAAGCTTCATCTGTGTTCTACTATGGTGCTTTTAGTGTCTCCGCATACCGCAGCACGCGACATAGCTTTGCAGACGATAAGTACAACCGTTTCAGAGAGAAGAGCGGCCAAGTACGATCTGGCTTTAAGTCGATTCGATAACAAATGACGAAAACGGACGGATTTCGCAGGTTTTTACTACATATGAACACTTTTCACATTCTCCCGTGCAACTCGGCTGCTAGTCCTCCTTTCATGCAGAACCTTAAGGTCCTAGCTCATGTCCAAGGCACCAAAGCCAGCTAAGAAGTCAATAATTGATACCTAAAACTTGAATTGCACTACTTCCTACTGGCTATTACATCAACTTAGAAGCTTCATCTGTGTTCTACTATGGTGCTTTTAGTGTCTCCACATACCGCAGCACGCGACATAGCTTTGCAGACGATAAGTTCAACCGTTTAAGAGAGAAGAGCGGCCAATGTGACGATCTGGCTTTAAGTCGATTCGATAACAAATGACGAAAACGGACGGATTTCTTAGGTTTTTACTACATATAAACACTTTTCACACTCTCCCGTGCAACTCGGCTGCTAGTCCTCCTTTTATGCAGAATCTTAAGGTCCTAGCTCATGTCCAAGGCACCAAAGCCAGCTAAAAAGTCAATAATCAGTACCAAAACATAGAATTGTACTTCTTCTTACTTGCTATTACATCATCTTAGAAGCTTCATCTGTGTTCTACTATGGTGCTTTTTGAGTCTCCGCATGCCGCAGCACGCGAAATAGCTTTGCAGGCGATAAGTACAACCGTTTCAGAGAGAAGAGCGGCCAATGTGACGATCTGGCTTTAAGTCGATTCGATAACAAATGACGAAAACGGACGGATTTCTCAGGTTTTTACTACATATGAACACTTTTCACATTCTCCCGTGCAACTCGGCTGCTAGTCCTCCTTTCATGCAGAATCTTAAGGTCCTAGCTCATGTCCAAGGCACCAAAGCCAGCTATAAAGTAAATAATCAGTACCTAAAACTTGTATTGTACTACTTCTTACTGGCTATTACATCAACTTAGAAGCTTCATCTGTGTTCTACTATGGTGCTTTTAGTGTCTCCGCACACCGCAGCACGCGACATAGCTTTGCAGACGATAAGTACAACCGTTTCAGAGAGAATAGCGGCCAAGTACGATCTGGCTTTAAGTCGATTCGATAACAAATGACGAAAACGGACGGATTTCTCAGGTTTTTACTACATATGAACACTTTTCACATTCTCCCGTGCAACTCGGCTCTAGTCCTCCTTTCATGCAGAATCTTAAGGTACTAGCTGATTTCCAAGGCACCAAAGCCAGCTAAGAAGTCAATAATCGATACCTAAAACTTGAATTGCACTACTTCCTACTGGCTATTACATCAACTTAGAAGCTTCATCTGTGTTCTACTATGGTGCTTTTAGTGTCTCCACATACCGCAGCACGCGACATAGCTTTGCAGACGATAAGTACAACCGTTTCAAAGAGAAGAGCGGCCTATATGACGATTTGGCTTTAAGTCGATTCGATAACAAATGACGAAAACGGACGGATTTCTCAGGTTTTTACTACATCTAAACACTTTTCACACTCTCCCGTGCAACTCGGCTGCTAGTCCTCCTTTCGTGCAGAATCTTAAGGTATTAGCTCATGTCCAAGGCACCAAAGCCAGCTAAAAAGTCAATAATCAGTACCAAAACATAGAATTGTACTTCTTCTTACTTGCTATTACATCAACTTAGAAGCTTCATCTGTGTTCTACTATGGTGCTTTTTGTGACTCCGCATGCCGCAGCACGCGACATAGCTTTGCAGACGGTAAGTACAACCGTTTTAGAGAGAAGAGCGGCCAATGTGCCGATCTGGCTTTAAGTCGATTCGATAACAAATGACGAAAACGGACGGATTTCTCAGGTTTTTACTACATATGAACCCTTTTCAAATTCTCCCATGCAACTCGGCTGCTAGTTCTCCTTTCATGCAGAATCTTAAGGTCCTAGCTCATGTCCAATGCACCAAAGCCAGCTAAAAAGTCAATAATCGATACCTAAACTCGAATTGTACTACTTCTTAGTGGCTATTACATCAACTTAGAACCTTCGTCTGTGTTCTACTATGGTGCTTTTAGTGTCTCCGCATACCGCATCACGCGACATAGCTTTGCAGAAGATAAGTAAAACCGTTTCAGAGAGAAGAGCGGCCAATGTGACGATCTGGCTTTAAGTCGATTCGATAACAAATGACGAAAACGGACGGATTTCTCAGGTTTTTACTACATATGAACCCTTTTCAAATTCTCCCATGCAACTCGGCTGCTAGTTCTCCTTTAATGCAGAATCTTAAGGTCCTAGCTCATGTCCAAGGCACCAAAGCCAGCTAAAAAGTCAATAATCAGTAACTAAAACTTGAATTGTACTACTTCTTACTGGCAATTACATCATCTTAGAAGCTTCATCTGTTTTCTACTATGGTCCTTTTAGTGTCTCCGCATACCGCAGCACGCGACATAGCTTTGAAGACGATAAGTACAACCGTTTCAGAGAGAAGAGCGACCAATGTGACGATCTGGCTTTAAGTCGATTCGATAACAAATTACGAAAACGGACGGATTTCTCAGGTTTTTACTACATATGAACACTTTTCACACTGTCCCGTGCAACTCGGCTGCTAGTCCTCCTTTCATGCAGAATCTCAAGGTCCTAGTTCATGTCCAAGGCACCAAAGCCAGCTAAAAAGTCAATAAACGATACCTAAAACTTGAGTTGTACTACTTCTTACTGGCTATTACATCAACTTAGAAGCTTCATCTGTGTTTTACTATGGTGGTTTTAGTGTCTCCGCATACCGCAGCAGACGTCATAGCTTTGCAGACGATAAGAACAACCGTTTCAGAGAAAAGAGCGGCCAATGTGAAGATATGGCTTTAAGTCGATTCGATAACAAATGACGATAACGGGCGAATATCTAGGTTTTTACTACATATGAATACATTCCACATTCTCCCGTGCAACTCGGCTGCTAGTCCTCCTTTCATGCAGAATCTTAAGGTCCTGGCTCATGTCCAAGGCACCAAAGCCAGCCAAAAAGTCAATAATCAGTCCCTAAAACTTGAATTGTACTACTACTTACTTGCTATTACATCAACTTAGAAGCTTCATCTGTGTTCTACTATTGTGCTTTTAGTGTCTCCGCATACCGCAGCACGCGACATAGCTTTGCAGACGATAAGTACAACCGTTCCAGAGAAAAGAGCGGCCAAGTGACGATCTGGCTTTAAGTCGATTCGATAACAAATGACGAAAACGGTCGGATTTCTCAGGTTTTTACTACATATGCACACTTCTCACATTCTCCCGTGCAACTCGGCTGCTAGTCCTCCTTTCATGCAGATTCGTAAGGTCCTAGCTCATGTCCAAGGCACAAAAAGCCAGCTAAAAATTCAATAATCGGTACCTAAAACTTGAATTGTACTACTTCTTAGTGGCTATTACGTCAACTTAGAATCTTCATCTGTGTTCTACTATGGTGATTTTAGTGTCTCCGCATACCGCAGCACGCGACATAGCTCTGCAGACGATAAGTACAACCTTTTCAGAGAGAAGAGCGGCCAATGTCATGATCTGGCTTTAAGTCGATTCGATAACAAATGACGAAAACGGACGGATTTCTCAGGTTTTTACTACATATGAACACTTTCCACACTCTCCCGTGCAACTCGGCTGCTAGTCCTCCTTTCATGCAGATTCTTAAGGTCCTAGCCCATGTCCAAGGCACCAAAGCCAGCTAAAAAGTCAATAATCAATACCTATTACTTGAATTGTACTACTTCTTACTGGCTATTACATCAACTTAGAAGCTTCATCTGTGTTCTACTATGGTGCTTTTAGTGTCTCCGCATACCGCAGCACGCGACATAGCTTTGCAGACGATAAGTACAACCGTTTCAGAGAGAAGAGCGGCCAATGTGACGATCTGGCTTTAAGTCGATTCGATAACAAATGACGAAAACGGACGGATTTCTCAGGTTTTTACTACATATGAACACTTTTCACATTCTCTCGTGCAACTCGGCTGCTAATCCTCCTTTCATGCAGAATCTTAAGGTCCTAGCTCATGTCCAAGGCACCAAAGCCAGCTATAAAGTAAATAATCAGAACCTAAAATTTGAATTGTACTACATCTTACTGGCTATTACATCAAATTAGAAGCTTCATCTGTGTTGTACTATGGTACTTTTAGTGTCTCCGCATACTGCATCACGCGACATAGCTTTGCAGACGATAAGTACAACCGTTTCAGAGAGAAGAGCGGCCAATGTGACGATCTGGCTTTAAGTCGATTCGATAACAAATGACGAAAACGGACGGATTTCTCAGGTTTTTAGTACATATGAACCCTTTTCAAATTCTCCCATGCAACTCGGCTGCTAGTTCTCCTTTCATGCAGAATCTTAAGGTCCTAGCTCATGTCCAAGGCACCAAAGCCAGCTAAAAAGTCAATAATCAGTAACTAAAACTTGAATTGTACTACTTCTTACTGGCAATTACATCATCTTAGAAGCTTCATCTGTTTTCTACTATGGTCCTTTTAGTGTCTCCGCATACCGCAGCACGCGACATAGCTTTGCAGACGATAAGTACAACCGTTTCAGAGAGAAGAGCGACCAATGTGACGATCTGGCTTTAGGTCGATTCGATAACAAATGACGAAAACGGACGGATTTCTCAGGTTTTTACTACATATGAACACTTTTCACACTGTCCCGTGCAACTCGGCTGCTAGTCCTCCTTTCATGCAAAATCTCAAGGTCCTAGTTCATGTCCAAGGCACCAAAGCCAGCTAAAAAGTCAATAAACGATACCTAAAACTTGAGTTGTACTACTTCTTACTGGGTATTACATCAACTTAGAAGCTTCATCTGTGTTTTACTATGGTTGTTTTAGTGTCTCCGCATACCGCAGCAGACGTCATAGCTTTGCAGACGATAAGAACAACCGTTTCAGAGAGGAGAGCGGCCAATGTGAAGATATGGCTTTAAGTCGATTCGATAACAAATGACGATATCGTGCGAATATCTAGGTTTTTACTACATATGAATACATTCCACATTCTCCCGTGCAACTCGGCTGCTAGTCCTCCTTTCATGCAGAATCTTAAGGTCCTAGCTCATGTCCAAGGCACCAAAGCCAGCCAAAAAGTCAATAATCAGTCCCTAAAACTTGAATTGTACTACTACTTACTTGCTATTACATCAACTTAGAAGCTTCATCTGTGTTCTACTATGGTGCTTTTAGTGTCTCCGCATACCGCAGCACGCGACATAGCTTTGCAGACGATAAGTACAACCGTTCCGGAGAAAAGAGCGGCCAAGTGACGATCTGGCTTTAAGTCGATTCGATAACAAATGACGAAAACGGTCGGATTTCTCAGGTTTTTACTACATATGCACACTTCTCACATTCTCCCGTGCAACTCGGCTGCTAGTCTTCCTTTCATGCAGATTCGTAAGGTCCTAGCTCATGTCCAAGGCACAAAAAGCCAGCTAAAAATTCAGTAATCGGTACCTAAAACTTGAATTGTACTACTTCTTAGTGGCTATTACGTCAACTTAGAATCTTCATCTGTGTTCTACTATGGTGATTTTAGTGTCTCCGCATACCGCAGCACGCGACATAGCTCTGCAGACGATAAGTACAACAGTTTCAGAGAAAAGAGCGGCCAATGTGACGATCTGGCTTTAAGTCGATTCGATAACAAATGACGAAAACGGACGGATTTCTAGGTTTTTACTACATATGAACACATTCCACATTCTCCCGTGCAACTCGGCTGCTAGTCCTCCTTTCATGCAGAATCTTAAGGTCCTAGCTCATGTCCAAGGCACCAAAGCCAGCTAAAAAGTCAATAGTCGATACCTAAAACTTGAATTGTACTATATCCTACTGGCAATTACATCAACTTAGAAGCTTCATCTGTTTTCTACTATGGTGCTTTTAGTGCCTCCGCATACCGCAGCACGCGACATAGCTTTGCAGACGATAACTACAACCGTTCCAGAGAGAAGAGCGGCCAATGTGACGATCTGGCTTTAAGTCGATTCGATAACAAATGACGAAAACGGACGGATTTCTCAGGTTTTTACTACATATGAACACTTTTCACATTCTCTCGTGCAACTCGGCTGCTAATCCTCCTTTCATGCAGAATCTTAAGGTCCTAGCTCATGTCCAAGGCACCAAAGCCAGCTATAAAGTAAATAATCAGAACCTAAAATTTGAATTGTACTACATCTTACTGGCTATTACATCAAATTAGAAGCTTCATCTGTGTTGTACTATGGTACTTTTAGTGTCTCCGCATACTGCATCACGCGACATAGCTTTGCAGACGATAAGTACAACCGTTTCAGAGAGAAGAGCGGCCAATGTGACGATCTGTCTTTAAGTCGATTCGATAACAAATGACGAAAACGGACGGATTTCTCAGGTTTTTACTACATATGAACACTTTTCACATTCTCCCGTGCTACTCGGCTGCTAGTCCTCCTTTCATGCAGAATCTTAAGGTCCTGGCTCATGTCCAAGGCACCAAAGCCAGCCAAAAAGTCAATAATCAGTCCCTAAAACTTGAATTGTACTACTACTTACTTGCTATTACATCAACTTAGAAGCTTCATCTGTGTTCTACTATTGTGCTTTTAGTGTCTCCGCATACCGCAGCACGCGACATAGCTTTGCAGACGATAAGTACAACCGTTCCAGAGAAAAGAGCGGCCAAGTGACGATCTGGCTTTAAGTCGATTCGATAACAAATGACGAAAACGGTCGGATTTCTCAGGTTTTTACTACATATGCACACTTCTCACATTCTCCCGTGCAACTCGGCTGCTAGTCCTCCTTTCATGCAGATTCGTAAGGTCCTAGCTCATGTCCAAGGCACAAAAAGCCAGCTAAAAATTCAATAATCGGTACCTAAAACTTGAATTGTACTACTTCTTAGTGGCTATTACGTCAACTTAGAATCTTCATCTGTGTTCTACTATGGTGATTTTAGTGTCTCCGCATACCGCAGCACGCGACATAGCTCTGCAGACGATAAGTACAACCTTTTCAGAGAGAAGAGCGGCCAATGTCATGATCTGGCTTTAAGTCGATTCGATAACAAATGACGAAAACGGACGGATTTCTCAGGTTTTTACTACATATGAACACTTTCCACACTCTCCCGTGCAACTCGGCTGCTAGTCCTCCTTTCATGCAGATTCTTAAGGTCCTAGCCCATGTCCAAGGCACCAAAGCCAGCTAAAAAGTCAATAATCAATACCTATTACTTGAATTGTAATACTTCTTACTGGCTATTACATCAACTTAGAAGCTTCATCTGTGTTCTACTATGGTGCTTTTAGTGTCTCCGCATACCGCAGCACGCGACATAGCTTTGCAGACGATAAGTACAACCGTTTCAGAGAGAAGAGCGGCCAATGTGACGATCTGGCTTTAAGTCGATTCGATAACAAATGACGAAAACGGACGGATTTCTCAGGTTTTTACTACATATGAACACTTTTCACATTCTCTCGTGCAACTCGGCTGCTAATCCTCCTTTCATGCAGAATCTTAAGGTCCTAGCTCATGTCCAAGGCACCAAAGCCAGCTATAAAGTAAATAATCAGAACCTAAAATTTGAATTGTACTACATCTTACTGGCTATTACATCAAATTAGAAGCTTCATCTGTGTTGTACTATGGTACTTTTAGTGTCTCCGCATACTGCATCACGCGACATAGCTTTGCAGACGATAAGTACAACCGTTTCAGAGAGAAGAGCGGCCAATGTGACGATCTGGCTTTAAGTCGATTCGATAACAAATGACGAAAACGGACGGATTTCTCAGGTTTTTACTACATATGAACCCTTTTCAAATTCTCCCATGCAACTCGGCTGCTAGTTCTCCTTTCATGCAGAATCTTAAGGTCCTAGCTCATGTCCAAGGCACCAAAGCCAGCTAAAAAGTCAATAATCAGTAACTAAAACTTGAATTGTACTACTTCTTACTGGCAATTACATCATCTTAGAAGCTTCATCTGTTTTCTACTATGGTCCTTTTAGTGTCTCCGCATACCGCAGCACGCGACATAGCTTTGCAGACGATAAGTACAACCGTTTCAGAGAGAAGAGCGACCAATGTGACGATCTGGCTTTAGGTCGATTCGATAACAAATGACGAAAACGGACGGATTTCTCAGGTTTTTACTACATATGAACACTTTTCACACTGTCCCGTGCAACTCGGCTGCTAGTCCTCCTTTCATGCAAAATCTCAAGGTCCTAGTTCATGTCCAAGGCACCAAAGCCAGCTAAAAAGTCAATAAACGATACCTAAAACTTGAGTTGTACTACTTCTTACTGGGTATTACATCAACTTAGAAGCTTCATCTGTGTTTTACTATGGTTGTTTTAGTGTCTCCGCATACCGCAGCAGACGTCATAGCTTTGCAGACGATAAGAACAACCGTTTCAGAGAGGAGAGCGGCCAATGTGAAGATATGGCTTTAAGTCGATTCGATAACAAATGACGATATCGTGCGAATATCTAGGTTTTTACTACATATGAATACATTCCACATTCTCCCGTGCAACTCGGCTGCTAGTCCTCCTTTCATGCAGAATCTTAAGGTCCTAGCTCATGTCCAAGGCACCAAAGCCAGCCAAAAAGTCAATAATCAGTCCCTAAAACTTGAATTGTACTACTACTTACTTGCTATTACATCAACTTAGAAGCTTCATCTGTGTTCTACTATGGTGCTTTTAGTGTCTCCGCATACCGCAGCACGCGACATAGCTTTGCAGACGATAAGTACAACCGTTCCGGAGAAAAGAGCGGCCAAGTGACGATCTGGCTTTAAGTCGATTCGATAACAAATGACGAAAACGGTCGGATTTCTCAGGTTTTTACTACATATGCACACTTCTCACATTCTCCCGTGCAACTCGGCTGCTAGTCTTCCTTTCATGCAGATTCGTAAGGTCCTAGCTCATGTCCAAGGCACAAAAAGCCAGCTAAAAATTCAGTAATCGGTACCTAAAACTTGAATTGTACTACTTCTTAGTGGCTATTACGTCAACTTAGAATCTTCATCTGTGTTCTACTATGGTGATTTTAGTGTCTCCGCATACCGCAGCACGCGACATAGCTCTGCAGACGATAAGTACAACCGTTTCAGAGAGAAGAGCGGCCAATGTCATGATCTGGCTTTAAGTCGATTCGATAACAAATTACGAAAACGGACGGATTTCTCAGGTTTTTACTACATATGAACACTCTCCACACTCTCCCGTGCAACTCGGCTGCTAGTCCTCCTTTCATGCAGATTCTTAAGGTCCTAGCTCATGTCCAAGGCACCAAAGCCAGCTAAAAAGTCAATAATCAATACCTATTACTTGAATTGTACTACTTCTTACTGGCTATTACATCAACTTAGAAGCTTCATCTGTGTTCTACTATGGTGCTTTTAGTGTCTCCGCATACCGCAGCACGCGACATAGCTTTGCAGACGATAAGTAAACCGTTTCAGAGAGAATAGCGGCAAATGTGACGATCTGCCTGTAAGTCGATTCGATAACAAATGACGAAAACGGACGGATTTCTCAGGTTTTTACTACATATGAACACTTTCCACACTCTCCCGTGCAACTCGGCTGCTAGTCCTCCTTTCATGCAGATTCTTAAGGTCCTAGCTCATGTCCAAGGCACCAAAGCCAGCTAAAAAGTCAATAATCGATACCTAAACTCGAATTGTACTACTTCTTAGTGGCTATTACGTCAACTTAGAATCTTCATCTGTGTTCTACTGTGGTGCTTTTAGTGTCTCCGCATACCGCAGCACGAGACATAGCTCTGCAGACGATAAGTACAACCGTTTCAGAGAGAAGAGCGGCCAATGTGACGATCTCGCTTTAAGTCGATTCGATAACAAATGACGAAAACGGACGGATTTCTCAGGTTTTTACTACATATGAACACTTTTCACATTCTCCCGTGCAACTCGGCTGCTAGTCCTCCTTTCATGCAGAATCTTAAGGTCCTAGCTCATGTCCAAGGCACCAAAGCCAGCTATAAAGTAAATAATCAGAACCTAAAATTTGAATTGTACTACTTCTTACTGGCTATTACATCAAATTAGAAGCTTCATCTGTGTTCTACTATGGTGCTTTTAGTGTCTCCGCATACCGCATCACGCGACATAGCTTTGCAGACGATAAGTACAACCGTTTCAGAGAGAAGAGCGGCAAATATGACGATCTGGCTTTAAGTCGATTCGATAACAAATGACGAAAACGGACGGATTTCTCAGGTTTTTACTACATATGAACACTTTTCACACTCTCCCGTGCAACTCGGCTGATAGTCCTCCTTTCATGCAGAATCTTAAGGTCCTAGCTCATGTCCAAGGCACCAAAGCCAGCTAAAAACTCAATAATCAGTACCAAAACATAGAATTGTACTTCTTCTTACTTGCTATTACATCAACTTAGAAGCTTCATCTGAGTTCTACTATGGTGCTTTTTGTGACTCCGCATGCCGCAGCACGCGACATAGCTTTGCAGACGATAAATACAACCGTTTCAGAGAGAAGAGCGGCCAATGTGACGATCTGGCTTTAAGTAGATTCGATAACAAATGACGAAAACGGACGGATTTCTCAGGTTTTTACTACATATGAACCCTTTTCAAATTCTCCCATGCAACTCGGCTGCTAGTTCTCCTTTCATGCAGAATCTTAAGGTCCTAGCTCATGTCCAAGGCACCAAAGCCAGCTAAAAAGTCAATAATCAGTAACTAAAACTTGAATTGCACTACTTCCTACTGGCTATTACATCAACTTAGAAGCTTCATCTGTGTTCTGCTATGGTGCTTTTAGTGTCTCCGCATAACGCAGCACGCGGCATAGCTTTGAGGACGATAAGTACAACCGTTTCAGAGAGAAGAGCGGCCAATGTGGCGATCTGGCTTTAAGTCGATTCGATAACAAATGACGAAAACGGACGGATATCTCAGGTTTTTACTACATATGAACACTTTTCACATTTTCCCGTGCAACGCGGCTGCTAGTCCTCCTTTCATGCAGAATCTTAAGGTCCTAGCTCATGTCCAAGGCACCAAAGCCAGCTAAAAAGTCAATAATGGATACCTAAAACTTGAATTGTACTACTTCTTACTGACTATTACATCATCTTAGAAGCTTCATCTGTATTCTACTACGGTGCCTTTAGTGTCTCCGCATACCGCAGCACGCGACATAGCTTTGCAGACGATAAGTACAACCGTTTCAGAGAGAAGAGCGGCCAATGTGACGATCTGGCTTTAAGTCGATTCGATAACAAATGACGAAAACGGACGGATTTCTCAGGTTTTTACTACATATGAACACTTTTCACTTTCTCCCGTGCAACTCGGCTGCTAGTCCTCCTTTCATGCAGAATCTTAAGGTCCTAGCTCATGTCCAAGGCACCAAAGCCAGCTAAAAAGTCAATAATCGATACCTAAACTCGAATTGTACTACTTCTTAGTGGCTATTACGTCAACTTAGAATCTTCATCTGTGTTCTACTGTGGTGCTTTTAGTGTCTCCGCATACCGCAGCACGAGACATAGCTCTGCAGACGATAAGTACAACCGTTTCAGAGAGAAGAGCGGCCAATGTGACGATCTGGCTTTAAGTCGATTCGATAACAAATGACGAAAACGGACGGATTTCTCAGGTTTTTACTACATATGAACACTTTTCACATTCTCCCGTGCAACTCGGCTGCTAGTCCTCCTTTCATGCAGAATCTTAAGGTCCTAGATCATGTTTAAGGCACCAAAGCCAGCTATAAAGTAAATAATCAGAACCTAATATTTGAATTGTACTACTTCTTACTGGCTATTACATCAAATTAGAAGCTTCATCTGTGTTCTACTATGGTGCTTTTAGTGTCTCCGCATACCGCATCACGCGACATAGCTTTGCAGACGATAAGTACAACCGTTTCAGAGAGAAGAGCGGCAAATATGACGATCTGGCTTTAAGTCGATTCGATAACAAATGACGAAAACGGACAGATTTCTCAGGTTTTTACTACATATGAACACTTTTCACATTCTCCCGTGCAACTCGGCTGCTAGTCCTCCTTTCATGCAGAATCTTAAGGTCCTAGCTCAATTCCAAGGCACCAAAGCCAGCTAAGAAGTCAATAATCGATACCTAAAACTTGAATTGCACTACTTCCTACTGGCTATTACATCAACTTAGAAGCTTCATCTGTGTTCTGCTATGGTGCTTTTAGTGTCTCCGCATAACGCAGCACGCGACATAGCTTTGAGGACGATAAGTACAACCGTTTCAGAGAAAAGAGCGGCCAATGTGACGATCTGGCTTTAAGTCGATTCGATAATAAATGACGAAAACGGACGGAGTTCTCAGGTTTTTACTACATATGAACACTTTTCACATTTTCCCGTGCAACTCGGCTGCTAGTCCTCCTTTCATGCAGAATCTTAAGGTCCTAGCTCATGTCCAAGTCACCAAAGCCAGCTATAAAGTAAATAATCAGAACCTAAAATTTGAATTGTACTACTTCTTACTGGCTATTACATCAAATTAGAAGCTTCATCTGTGTTCTACTATGGTGCTTTTAGTGTCTCCGCATACCGCATCACGCGACATAGCTTTGCAGACGATAAGTACAACCGTTTCAGAGAGAAGAGCGGCAAATATGACGATCTGGCTTTAAGTCGATTCGATAACAAATGACGAAAACGGACGGATTTCTCAGGTTTTTACTACATATGAACACTTTTCACACTCTCCCGTGCAACTCGGCTGATAGTCCTCCTTTCATGCAGAATCTTAAGGTCCTAGCTCATGTCCAAGGCACCAAAGCCAGCTAAAAACTCAATAATCAGTACCAAAACATAGAATTGTACTTCTTCTTACTTGCTATTACATCAACTTAGAAGCTTCATCTGAGTTCTACTATGGTGCTTTTTGTGACTCCGCATGCCGCAGCACGCGACATAGCTTTGCAGACGATAAATACAACCGTTTCAGAGAGAAGAGCGGCCAATGTGACGATCTGGCTTTAAGTAGATTCGATAACAAATGACGAAAACGGACGGATTTCTCAGGTTTTTACTACATATGAACCCTTTTCAAATTCTCCCATGCAACTCGGCTGCTAGTTCTCCTTTCATGCAGAATCTTAAGGTCCTAGCTCATGTCCAAGGCACCAAAGCCAGCTAAAAAGTCAATATTCAGTAACTAAAACTTGAATTGCACTACTTCCTACTGGCTATTACATCAACTTAGAAGCTTCATCAGTGTTCTGCTATGGTGCTTTTAGTGTCTCCGCATAACGCAGCACGCGGCATAGCTTTGAGGACGATAAGTACAACCGTTTCAGAGAGAAGAGCGGCCAATGTGGCGATCTGGCTTTAAGTCGATTCGATAACAAATGACGAAAACGGACGGATATCTCAGGTTTTTACTACATATGAACACTTTTCACATTTTCCCGTGCAACGCGGCTGCTAGTCCTCCTTTCATGCAGAATCTTAAGGTCCTAGCTCATGTCCAAGGCACCAAAGCCAGCTAAAAAGTCAATAATGGATACCTAAAACTTGAATTGTACTACTTCTTACTGGCTATTACATCATCTTAGAAGCTTCATCTGTATTCTACTACGGTGCCTTTAGTGTCTCCGCATACCGCAGCACGCGACATAGCTTTGCAGACGATAAGTACAACCGTTTCAGAGAGAAGAGCGGCCAATGTGACGATCTGGCTTTAAGTCGATTCGATAACAAATGACGAAAACGGACGGATTTCTCAGGTTTTTACTACATATGAACACTTTTCACTTTCTCCCGTGCAACTCGGCTGCTAGTCCTCCTTTCATGCAGAATCTTAAGGTCCTAGCTCATGTCCAAGGCACCAAATCCATCTAAGAAGTCAATAATCGATACCTAAAACTTGAATTGTACTACATCTTACTGGCTATTACATCAACTTAGAAGCTTCATGTGTGTTCTGCTATGGTGCATTTAGTGTCTCCGCATACCGCAGCACGCGACACAGCTTTGCAGACGATAAGTACAACCGTTTCAGAGGGAAGAGCGGCCAAGTACGAACTGGCTTTAAGTCGATTCGATAACAAATGACGAAAACGGACGGATTTCTCATGTTTTTACTACATATGAACACTTATCACATTCTACCGTGCAACTCGGCTGCTAGTCCTCGTTTCATGCAGAATCTTAAGGTCCTAGCTCATGTCCAAGGCACCAAAGCCAGCTAAAAAGTCAATAATCGATACCTAAAACTTGAATTGTACTACATCTTACTGGCTATTACATCATCTTAGAAGCTTCATCTGTATTCTACTATGGTGATTTTATTGTCTCCGCCTACCGCAGCACGCGACATAGCTTTGCAGACGATAAGTACAACCGTTTCAGAGAGAAGAGCGGCCAAGTGACGATCTGGCTTTAAATCGATTCGATAACAAATGACGAAAACTGACGGATTTCTCAGGTTTTTACTACATATGAACACTTTTCACTTTCTCCCGTGCAACTCGGCTGCTAGTCCTCCTTTCATGCAGAATCTTAAGGTTCTAGCTCATGTCCAAGGCACCAAAGCCAGCTAAAATTCAATAATCGATAAATAAAACTTGAATTGTACTACTTCTTACTGGCAATTACATCATCTTAGAGGCTTCATCTGTGTTCTGCTATGGTGCTTTTAGAGTCTCCGCATACCGCAGCACGCGACACAGCTTTGAGGACGATAAGTACAACCGTTTCAGACAGAGGAGCGGCCAATGTGACTTTCTTTCATTAAGTCGATTCGATGACAAATGACGAAAACGGACGGATTTCTCAGGTTTTTACTACATATGAACACTTTTCACATTCTCCCGTGCAACTCGGCTGCTAGTCCTCCTTTCATGCAGAATCTTAAGGTCCTAGCTCATGTCCAGGTCACCAAAGCCAGCTAAAAAGTCAATAATCGATACCTAAAACTTGAAGTGTACTACTTCTTACTGGCTATTACATCAACTTAGAAGCTTCATCAGTGTTCTACTATGGTGCTTTTAGTGTCTCCGCATACCGCAGCACGCGACATAGCTTTGCAGACGACAAGTACAACCGTTTCAGAGGTAAGAGCGGCCAATGTGACGATCGGGCTTTAAGTCGATTCGATAACAAATTACGAAAACGAACGGATTTCTCAGGTTTCTACTACATATGAACACATTTCACATTCTCCCGTGCAACGCGGCTGCTAGTCCTCCTTTAATGCAGAATCTTAAGGTCCTAGCTCATGTCCAAGGCACCAAAGCCAGCTAAAAAGTCAATAATCGATACCTAAAACTTGAATTGTACTACTTCTTACTTTCTATTACATCAACTTAGAAGCTTCATCTGTGTTCTACTATGGTCCTTTTAGTGTCTCCGCATACCGCAGCATGCGACATAGCTTTGCAGACGGTAAGTACAACCGTTTCAGAGAGAAGAGCAGCCAAGTGACGATCTGGCTTTAAGTCGATTCGATAACAAATGACGAAAACGGACGGATTTCTCAGGTTTTTACTACATATGAACACTTTTCACATTCTCCCGTGCAACTCGGCTGCTAGTCCTCCTTTCATGCAGAATCTTAAGGTCCTAGGTCACGTCCAAGGCACTGAAGCCAGCTAAAAAGTCAACAATCGATACCTAAAACTTGAATTGTACTATTTCTTACTGGCTATTACATCATCTTAGAAGCTTCATCTGTGTTCTACTATGGTGCTTTTAGTGTCTCCGCATACCGCAGCACGCGACATAGCTTTGCAGACGATAAGTACAACCGTTTCAGAGAGCATAGCGGCCAATGTGACGATTTGGCTTTAAGTCGATTCGATAACAAATGACGAAAACGGACGGATTTCTCAGGTTTTTACTACATATGAACACTTTTCACATTCTCCCGTGCAACTCGGCTGCTAGTCCTCCTTTTGATGCAGAATCTTAAGGTCCTAGCTCATGCCCAAGGCACCAAAGCCAGCTAAAAAGTCAATAATCGATACCTAAAACTTGAAGTTTACTACTTCTTACTGGCTATTACATCAACTTAGAAGCTTCATCTGTGTTCTACTATGGTGCTTTTAGTGTCTCCGCATACCGCAGCACGCGACATAGCTTTGCAGACGATAAGTACAACCGTTTCAGAGAGAAGAGCGGCCAATGTGACGATCGGGCTTTAAGTCGATTCGATAACAAATGACGAAAACGGACGTATTTCTCAGGTTTCTACTACATATGAACACATTTCACATTCTCCCGTGCAACGCGGCTGCTAGTCCTCCTTTAATGCAGAATCTTAAGGTCCTAGCTCATGTCCAGAGCACCAAATCCAGCTAAAAAGTCAATAATCGATACCTAAAACTTGAATTGTACTACTTCTTACTGGCTATTACATCAACTTGGAAGCTTCATCTGTGTTCTAATATGGTGCTTTTAGTGTCTCCGCATACCGCAGCACGCGACATAGCTTTGAGGACGATAAGTACAACTGTTTCAGAGAGAGGAGCGGCCAATGTGACGTTCTGGCATTAAGCCGATTCGATAACAAATGACGAAAACGGACAAATTTCTCAGGTTTTTACTACATATGAACACTTTTCACATTCTCCCGTGCAACTCGGCTGCTAGTCCTCCTTTCATGCAGAATCTTAAGGTTCTAGCTCATGTCCAAGGCACCAAAGCCAGCTAAAATTCAATAATCGATAAATAAAACTTGAATTGTACTACTTCTTACTGGCAATTACATCATCTTAGAGGCTTCATCTGTGTTCTGCTATGGTGCTTTTAGAGTCTCCGCATACCGCAGCACGCGACACAGCTTTGAGGACGATAAGTACAACCGTTTCAGAGAGAGGAGCGGCCAATGTGACTTTCTTTCATTAAGTCGATTCGATGACAAATGACGAAAACGGACGGATTTCTCAGGTTTTTACTACATATGAACACTTTTCACATTCTCCCGTGCAACTCGGCTGCTAGTCCTCCTTTCATGCAGAATCTTAAGGTCCTAGCTCATGTCCTGGTCACCAAAGCCAGCTAAAAAGTCAATAATCGATACCTAAAACTAGAAGTGTACTACTTCTTACTGGCTATTACATCAACTTAGAAGCTTCATCAGTGTTCTACTATGGTGCTTTTAGTGTCTCCGCATACCGCAGCACGCGACATAGCTTTGCAGACGACAAGTACAACCGTTTCAGAGGTAAGAGCGGCCAATGTGACGATCGGGCTTTAAGTCGATTCGATAACAAATTACGAAAACGAACGGATTTCTCAGGTTTCTACTACATATGAACACATTTCACATTCTCCCGTGCAACGCGGCTGCTAGTCCTCCTTTAATGCAGAATCTTAAGGTCCTAGCTCATGTCCAAGGCACCAAAGCCAGCTAAAAAGTCAATAATCGATACCTAAAACTTGAATTGTACTACTTCTTACTTTCTATTACATCAACTTAGAAGCTTCATCTGTGTTCTACTATGGTCCTTTTAGTGTCTCCGCATACCGCAGCATGCGACATAGCTTTGCAGACGGTAAGTACAACCGTTTCAGAGAGAAGAGCAGCCAAGTGACGATCTGGCTTTAAGTCGATTCGATAACAAATGACGAAAACGGACGGATTTCTCAGGTTTTTACTACATATGAACACTTTTCACATTCTCCCGTGCAACTCGGCTGCTAGTCCTCCTTTCATGCAGAATCTTAAGGTCCTAGGTCACGTCCAAGGCACTGAAGCCAGCTAAAAAGTCAACAATCGATACCTAAAACTTGAATTGTACTATTTCTTACTGGCTATTACATCATCTTAGAAGCTTCATCTGTGTTCTACTATGGTGCTTTTAGTGTCTCCGCATACCGCAGCACGCGACATAGCTTTGCAGACGATAAGTACAACCGTTTCAGAGAGCAGAGCGGCCAATGTGACGATTTGGCTTTAAGTCGATTCGATAACAAATGACGAAAACGGACGGATTTCTCAGGTTTTTACTACATATGAACACTTTTCACATTCTCCCGTGCAACTCGGCTGCTAGTCCTCCTTTTGATGCAGAATCTTAAGGTCCTAGCTCATGCCCAAGGCACCAAAGCCACCTAAAAAGTCAATAATCGATACCTGAAGTTTACTACTTCTTACTGGCTATTACATCAACTTAGAAGCTTCATCTGTGTTCTACTATGGTGCTTTTAGTGTCTCCGCATACCGCAGCACGCGACATAGCTTTGCAGACGATAAGTACAACCGTTTCAGAGAGAAGAGCGGCCAATGTGACGATCGGGCTTTAAGTCGATTCGATAACAAATGACGAAAACGGACGTATTTCTCAGGTTTCTACTACATATGAACACATTTCACATTCTCCCGTGCAACGCGGCTGCTAGTCCTCCTTTAATGCAGAATCTTAAGGTCCTAGCTCATGTCCAGAGCACCAAAGCCAGCTAAAAAGTCAATAATCGATACCTAAAACTTGAATTGTACTACTTCTTACTGGCTATTACATCAACTTGGAAGCTTCATCTGTGTTCTAATATGGTGCTTTTAGTGTCTCCGCATACCGCAGCACGCGACATAGCTTTGAGGACGATAAGTACAACTGTTTCAGAGAGAGGAGCGGCCAATGTGACGTTCTGGCATTAAGCCGATTCGATAACAAATGACGAAAACGGACAAATTTCTCAGGTTTTTACTACATATGAACACTTTTCACATTCTCCCGTGCAACTCGGCTGCTAGTCCTCCTTTCATGCAGAATCTTAAGGTCCTAGCTCATGTCCAGATCACCAAAGCCAGCTAAAAAGTCAATAATCGATACCTAAAACTTGAATTGTACTACTTCTTACTGGCTATTACATCAACTTAGAAGCTTCATCTGTGTTCAACTATGGTGCTTTTAGTGTCTCCGAATACCGCAGTACGCGACATAGCTTTGCAGACGATAAGTACAACCGTTTCAGAGAGCAGAGCGGCCAATGTGACGATTTGGCTTTAAGTCGATTCGATAACAAATGACGAAAACGGACGGATTTCTCAGGTTTTTACTACATATGAACACTTTTCACATTCTCCCGTGCAACGCGGCTGCTAGTCCTCCTTTAATGCAGACTCTTAAGGTCCTAGCTCATGTCCAAGAAACCAAAGCCAGCTAAAAAGTCAATAATCGATACCTAAAACTTGAAGTGTACTACTTCTTACTGGCTATTACATCAACTTAGAAGCTTCATCTGTGTTCTACTATGGTGCTTTTAGTGTCTCCGCACACCGCAGCACGCGACATTGCTATGCAGACGATAAGTACAACCGTTTCAGAGAGAAGAGCGGCCAATGTGACGATCGGGCTTTAAGTCGATTCCATAACAAATGACGAAAATGAACGGATTTCTCAGGTTTCTACTACATATGAACACATTTCACATTCTCCCGTGCAACGCGGCTGCTAGTCCTCCTTTAATGCAGAATCTTAAGGTCCTAGCTCATGTCCATGGCACCAAAGCCAGCTAAAAAGTCAATAATCGATAACTAAAACTTGAATTGTACTACTTCTTACTGGCTATTACACCATCTTAGAAGCTTCATCTGTGTTCTACTATGGTGATTTTATTGTCTCCGCATACCGCAGCACGCGACATAGCTTTGCAGACGATAAGTACAACCGTTTCAGAGAGAAGAGCGGCCAATGTGACGATCGGGCTTTAAGTCGATTCGATAACAAATGACGAAAACGGACGTATTTCTCAGGTTTCTACTACATATGAACACATTTCACATTCTCCCGTGCAACGCGGCTGCTAGTCCTCGTTTAATGCAGAATCTTAAGGTCCTAGCTCATGTCCAGAGCACCAAAGCCAGCTAAAAAGTCAATAATCAATACCTAAAACTTGAATTGTACTACTTCTTACTGGCTATTACATCAACTTAGAAGCTTCATCTGTGTTCTACTATGGTGCTTTTAGTGTCTAAGCATACCGCAGCACGCGACATAGCTTTGAGGACGATAAGTACAACCGTTTCAGTTAGAAGAGCGGCCAATGTGACGTTCTGGCATTAAGTCGATTCGATAACAAATGACGAAAACGGACGGATTTCTCAGGTTTTTACTACATATGAACACTTTTCACATTCTCCCGTGCAACTCGGTTGCTAGTCCTCCTTTCATGCAGAATCTTAAGGTCCTAGCTCATGTCCGGATCACCAAAGCCAGCTAAAAAGTCAATAATCGATACCTAAAACTTGAATTGTACTACTTCTTACTGGCTATTACATAATATTAGAAGCTTCATCTGTGTTCTACTATGGTGCTTTTAGTGTCTCCGCATACCGCAGCACGCGACATAGCTTTCCAGACGATAAGTACAACCGTTTCAGAGAGAAGAGCGGCCAATGTGACGATCTGTCTTTAAGTCGATTCGATAACAAATGACGAAAACGGACGGATTTCTCAGGTTTTTACTACATATGAACACTTTTCACATTCTCCCGTGCTACTCGGCTGCTAGTCCTCCTTTTGATGCAGAATCTTAAGGTCCTAGCTCATGTCCAAGGCACCAAAGCCAGCTAAAAAGTCAATAATCGATACCTAAAACTTGAATTGCACTACTTCCTACTGGCTATTACATCAACTTAGAAGCTTCATCTGTGTTCTGCTATGGTGCTTTTAGTGTCTCCGCATAACGCAGCACGCGGCATAGCTTTGAGGACGATAAGTACAACCGTTTCAGAGAGAAGAGCGGCCAATGTGGCGATCTGGCTTTAAGTCGATTCGATAACAAATGACGAAAACGGACGGAGTTCTCAGGTTTTTACTACATATGAACACTTTTCACATTTTCCCGTGCAACGCGGCTGCTAGTCCTCCTTTCATGCAGAATCTTATGGTCCTAGCTCATGTCCAAGGCACCAAAGCCAGCTAAAAAGTCAATAATGGATACCTAAAACTTGAATTGTACTACTTCTTACTGGCTATTACATCATCTTAGAAGCTTCATCTGTATTCTACTACGGTGCCTTTAGTGTCTCCGCATACCGCAGCACGCGACATAGCTTTGCAGACGATAAGTACAACCGTTTCAGAGAGAAGAGCGGCCAATGTGACGATCTGGCTTAAGTCGATTCGATAACAAATGACGAAAACGGACGGATTTCTCAGGTTTTTACTACATATGAACACTTTTCACATTTTCCCGTGCAACTCGGCTGCTAGTCCTGCTCTCATGCAGAATCTTAAGGTACTAGCTCATGTCCAAGGCACCAAAGCCTGCTAAAAAGTCAATAATCGATACCTAAAACTTGAATTGTACTACTTCTTACTGGCTATTACATCATCTTAGAAGCTTCATCTGTGTTCTACTATGGAGCTTTTAGTGTCTCCGCATACCGCAGCACGCGACATAGCTTTGCTGACGATAAGTACAGCCGTTTCAGAGTGAAGAGCGGCCAATGTGACGATCTGGCTTTAAGTCGATTCGATAAGAAATGACGAAAACGGACGGATTTCTCAGGTTTTTACTACATATGAACACTTTTCACTTTCTCCCGTGCAACTCGGCTGCTAGTCCTCCTTTCATGCAGAATCTTAAGGTCCTAGCTCATGTCCAAGGCACCAAATCCATCTAAGAAGTCAATAATCGATACCTAAAACTTGAATTGTACTACATCTTACTGGCTATTACATCAACTTAGAAGCTTCATCTGTGTTCTGCTATGGTGCTTTTAGTGTCTCCGCATACCGCAGCACGCGACACAGCTTTGCAGACGATAAGTACAACCGTTTCAGAGGGAAGAGCGGCCAAGTACGAACTGGCTTTAAGTCGATTCGATAACAAATGACGAAAACAGACGGATTTCTCATGTTTTTACTACATATGAACACTTATCACATTCTACCGTGCAACTCGGCTGCTAGTCTCCGTTTCATGCAGAATCTTAAGGTCCTAGCTCATGTCCAAGGCACCAAAGCCAGATAAAAAGTCAATAATCGATACCTAAAACTTGAATTGTACTACATCTTACTGGCTATTACATCATCTTAGAAGCTTCATCTGTATTCTACTATGGTGATTTTATTGTCTCCGCCTACCGCAGCACGCGACATAGCTTTGCAGACGATAAGTACAACCGTTTCAGAGAGAAGAGCGGCCAAGTGACGATCTGGCTTTAAATCGATTCGATAACAAATGACGAAAACGGACGGATTTCTCAGGTTTTTACTACATATGAACACTTTTCACTTTCTCCCGTGCAACTCGGCTGCTAGTCCTCCTTTCATGCAGAATCTTAAGGTTCTAGCTCATGTCCAAGGCACCAAAGCCAGCTAAAATTCAATAATCGATAAATAAAACTTGAATTGTACTACTTCTTACTGGCAATTACATCATCTTAGAGGCTTCATCTGTGTACTGCTATGGTGCTTTTAGAGTCTCCGCATACCGCAGCACGCGACATAGCTTTGAGGACGATAAGTACAACCGTTTCAGAGAGAGGAGCGGCCAATGTGACGTTCTTTCATTAAGTCGATTCGATGACAAATGACGAAAACGGACGGATTTCTCAGGTTTTTACTACATATGAACACTTTTCACATTCTCCCGTGCAACTCGGCTGCTAGTCCTCCTTTCATGCAGAATCTTAAGGTCCTAGCTCATGTCCAGGTCACCAAAGCCAGCTAAAAAGTCAATAATCGATACCTAAAACTTGAAGTGTACTACTTCTTACTGGCTATTACATCAACTTAGAAGCTTCATCAGTGTTCTACTATGGTGCTTTTAGTGTCTCCGCATACCGCAGCACGCGACATAGCTTTGCAGACGACAAGTACAACCGTTTCAGAGGTAAGAGCGGCCAATGTGACGATCGGGCTTTAATTCGATTCGATAACAAATTACGAAAACGAACGGATTTCTCAGGTTTCTACTACATATGAACACATTTCACATTCTCCCGTGCAACGCGGCTGCTAGTCCTCCTTTAATGCAGAATCTTAAGGTCCTAGCTCATGTCCAAGGCACCAAAGCCAGCTAAAAAGTCAATAATCGATACCTAAAACTTGAAGTGTACTACTTCTTACTGGCTATTACATCAACTTAGAAGCTTCATCAGTGTTCTACTATGGTGCTTTTAGTGTCTCCGCATACCGCAGCACGCGACATAGCTTTGCAGACGACAAGTACAACCGTTTCAGAGGTAAGAGCGGCCAATGTGACGATCGGGCTTTAATTCGATTCGATAACAAATTACGAAAACGGACGGATTTCTCAGGTTTTTACTACATATGAACACTTTTCACATTCTCCCGTGCAACTCGGCTGCTAGTCCTCCTTTCATGCAGAATCTTAAGGTCCTAGGTCACGTCCAAGGCACCGAAGCCAGCTAAAAAGTCAACAATCGATACCTAAAACTTGAATTGTACTATTTCTTACTGGCTATTACATCATCTTAGAAGCTTCATCTGTGTTCTACTATGGTGCTTTTAGTGTCTCCGAATACCGCAGTACGCGACATAGCTTTGCAGACGATAAGTACAACCGTTTCAGAGAGCAGAGCGGCCAATGTGACGATTTGGCTTTAAGTCGATTCGATAACAAATGACGAAAACGGACGGATTTCTCAGGTTTTTACTACATATGAACACTTTTCACATTCTCCCGTGCAACTCGGCTGCTAGTCCTCCTTTTGATGCAGAATCTTAAGGTCCTAGCTCATGTCCAAGGCACCAAAGCCAGCTAAAAAGTCAATAATCGATACCTAAAACTTGAAGTTTACTACTTCTTACTGGCTATTACATCAACTTAGAAGCTTCATCTGTGTTCTACTATGGTGCTTTTAGTGTCTCCGCATACCGCAGCACGCGACATAGCTTTGCAGACGATAAGTACAACCGTTTCAGAGAGAAGAGCGGCCAATGTGACGATCGGGCTTTAAGTCGATTCGATAACAAATGACGAAAACGGACGTATTTCTCAGGTTTCTACTACATATGAACACATTTCACATTCTCCCGTGCAACGCGGCTGCTAGTCCTCCTTTAATGCAGAATCTTAAGGTCCTAGCTCATGTCCAGAGCACCAAAGCCAGCTAAAAAGTCAATAATCGATACCTAAAACTTGAATTGTACTACTTCTTACTGGCTATTACATCAACTTAGAAGCTTCATCTGTGTTCTAATATGGTGCTTTTAGTGTCACCGCATACCGCAGCACGCGACATAGCTTTGAGGACGATAAGTACAACTGTTTCAGAGAGAGGAGCGGCCAATGTGACGTTCTGGCATTAAGCCGATTCGATAACAAATGACGAAAACGGACAAATTTCTCAGGTTTTTACTACATATGAACACTTTTCACATTCTCCCGTGCAACTCGGCTGCTAGTCCTCCTTTCATGCAGAATCTTAAGGTCCTAGCTCATGTCCAGATCACCAAAGCCAGCTAAAAAGTCAATAATCGATACCTAAAACTTGAATTGTACTACTTCTTACTGGCTATTACATCAACTTAGAAGCTTCATCTGTGTTCTACTATGGTGCTTTTAGTGTCTCCGAATACCGCAGTACGCGACATAGCTTTGCAGACGATAAGTACAACCGTTTCAGAGAGCAGAGCGGCCAATGTGACGATTTGGCTTTAAGTCGATTCGATAACAAATGACGAAAACGGACGGATTTCTCAGGTTTTTACTATATATGAACACTTTTCACATTCTCCCGTGCAACGCGGCTGCTAGTCCTCCTTTAATGCAGAATCTTAAGGTCCTAGCTCATGTCCAAGACACCAAAGCCAGCTAAAAAGTCAATAATCGATACCTAAAACTTGAAGTGTACTACTTCTTACTGGCTATTACATCAACTTAGAAGCTTCATCTGTGTTCTACTATGGTGCTTTTAGTGTCTCCGCACACCGCAGCACGCGACATTGCTATTCAGACGATAAGTACAACCGTTTCAGAGAGAAGAGCGGCCAATGTGACGATCGGGCTTTAAGTCGATTCCATAACAAATGACGAAAATGGACGGATTTCTCAGGTTTCTACTACATATGAACACATTTCACATTCTCCCGTGCAACGCGGCTGCTAGTCCTCCTTTAATGCAGAATCTTAAGGTCCTAGCTCATGTCCATGGCACCAAAGCCAGCTAAAAAGTCAATAATCGATAACTAAAACTTGAATTGTACTACTTCTTACTGGCTATTACACCATCTTAGAAGCTTCATCTGTGTTCTACTATGGTGATTTTATTGTCTCCGCATACCGCAGCACGCGACATAGCTTTGCAGACGATAAGTACAACCGTTTCAGAGAGAAGAGCGGCCAATGTGACGATCGGGCTTTAAGTCGATTCGATAACAAATGACGAAAACGGACGTATTTCTCAGGTTTCTACTACATATGAACACATTTCACATTCTCCCGTGCAACGCGGCTGCTAGTCCTCCTTTAATGCAGAATCTTAAGGTCCTAGCTCATGTCCAGAGCACCAAAGCCAGCTAAAAAGTCAATAATCAATACCTAAAACTTGAATTGAACTACTTCTTACTGGCTATTACATCAACTTAGAAGCTTCATCTGTGTTCTACTATGGTGCTTTTAGTGTCTAAGCATACCGCAGCACGCGACATAGCTTTGAGGACGATAAGTACAACCGTTTCAGTTAGAAGAGCGGCCAATGTGACGTTCTGGCATTAAGTCGATTCGATAACAAATGACGAAAACGGACGGATTTCTCAGGTTTTTACTACATATGAACACTTTTCACATTCTCCCGTGCAACTCGGCTGCTAGTCCTCCTTTCATGCAGAATCTTAAGGTCCTAGCTCATGTCCAGGTCACCAAAGCCAGCTAAAAAGTCAATAATCGATACCTAAAACTTGAAGTGTACTACTTCTTACTGGCTATTACATCAACTTAGAAGCTTCATCAGTGTTCTACTATGGTGCTTTTAGTGTCTCCGCATACCGCAGCACGCGACATAGCTTTGCAGACGACAAGTACAACCGTTTCAGAGGTAAGAGCGGCCAATGTGACGATCGGGCTTTAATTCGATTCGATAACAAATTACGAAAACGAACGGATTTCTCAGGTTTCTACTACATATGAACACATTTCACATTCTCCCGTGCAACGCGGCTGCTAGTCCTCCTTTAATGCAGAATCTTAAGGTCCTAGCTCATGTCCAAGGCACCAAAGCCAGCTAAAAAGTCAATAATCGATACCTAAAACTTGAAGTGTACTACTTCTTACTGGCTATTACATCAACTTAGAAGCTTCATCAGTGTTCTACTATGGTGCTTTTAGTGTCTCCGCATACCGCAGCACGCGACATAGCTTTGCAGACGACAAGTACAACCGTTTCAGAGGTAAGAGCGGCCAATGTGACGATCGGGCTTTAATTCGATTCGATAACAAATTACGAAAACGGACGGATTTCTCAGGTTTTTACTACATATGAACACTTTTCACATTCTCCCGTGCAACTCGGCTGCTAGTCCTCCTTTCATGCAGAATCTTAAGGTCCTAGGTCACGTCCAAGGCACCGAAGCCAGCTAAAAAGTCAACAATCGATACCTAAAACTTGAATTGTACTATTTCTTACTGGCTATTACATCATCTTAGAAGCTTCATCTGTGTTCTACTATGGTGCTTTTAGTGTCTCCGAATACCGCAGTACGCGACATAGCTTTGCAGACGATAAGTACAACCGTTTCAGAGAGCAGAGCGGCCAATGTGACGATTTGGCTTTAAGTCGATTCGATAACAAATGACGAAAACGGACGGATTTCTCAGGTTTTTACTACATATGAACACTTTTCACATTCTCCCGTGCAACTCGGCTGCTAGTCCTCCTTTTGATGCAGAATCTTAAGGTCCTAGCTCATGTCCAAGGCACCAAAGCCAGCTAAAAAGTCAATAATCGATACCTAAAACTTGAAGTTTACTACTTCTTACTGGCTATTACATCAACTTAGAAGCTTCATCTGTGTTCTACTATGGTGCTTTTAGTGTCTCCGCATACCGCAGCACGCGACATAGCTTTGCAGACGATAAGTACAACCGTTTCAGAGAGAAGAGCGGCCAATGTGACGATCGGGCTTTAAGTCGATTCGATAACAAATGACGAAAACGGACGTATTTCTCAGGTTTCTACTACATATGAACACATTTCACATTCTCCCGTGCAACGCGGCTGCTAGTCCTCCTTTAATGCAGAATCTTAAGGTCCTAGCTCATGTCCAGAGCACCAAAGCCAGCTAAAAAGTCAATAATCGATACCTAAAACTTGAATTGTACTACTTCTTACTGGCTATTACATCAACTTAGAAGCTTCATCTGTGTTCTAATATGGTGCTTTTAGTGTCTCCGCATACCGCAGCACGCGACATAGCTTTGAGGACGATAAGTACAACTGTTTCAGAGAGAGGAGCGGCCAATGTGACGTTCTGGCATTAAGCCGATTCGATAACAAATGACGAAAACGGACAAATTTCTCAGGTTTTTACTACATATGAACACTTTTCACATTCTCCCGTGCAACTCGGCTGCTAGTCCTCCTTTCATGCAGAATCTTAAGGTCCTAGCTCATGTCCAGATCACCAAAGCCAGCTAAAAAGTCAATAATCGATACCTAAAACTTGAATTGTACTACTTCTTACTGGCTATTACATCAACTTAGAAGCTTCATCTGTGTTCTACTATGGTGCTTTTAGTGTCTCCGAATACCGCAGTACGCGACATAGCTTTGCAGACGATAAGTACAACCGTTTCAGAGAGAAGAGCGGCCAATGTGACGATTTGGCTTTAAGTCGATTCGATAACAAATGACGAAAACGGACGGATTTCTCAGGTTTTTACTATATATGAACACTTTTCACATTCTCCCGTGCAACGCGGCTGCTAGTCCTCCTTTAATGCAGAATCTTAAGGTCCTAGCTCATGTCCAAGACACCAAAGCCAGCTAAAAAGTCAATAATCGATACCTAAAACTTGAAGTGTACTACTTCTTACTGGCTATTACATCAACTTAGAAGCTTCATCTGTGTTCTACTATGGTGCTTTTAGTGTCTCCGCACACCGCAGCACGCGACATTGCTATTCAGACGATAAGTACAACCGTTTCAGAGAGAAGAGCGGCCAATGTGGCGATCGGGCTTTAAGTCGATTCCATAACAAATGACGAAAATGGACGGATTTCTCAGGTTTCTACTACATATGAACACATTTCACATTCTCCCGTGCAACGCGGCTGCTAGTCCTCCTTTAATGCAGAATCTTAAGGTCCTAGCTCATGTCCATGGCACCAAAGCCAGCTAAAAAGTCAATAATCGATAACTAAAACTTGAATTGTACTACTTCTTACTGGCTATTACACCATCTTAGAAGCTTCATCTGTGTTCTACTATGGTGATTTTATTGTCTCCGCATACCGCAGCACGCGACATAGCTTTGCAGACGATAAGTACAACCGTTTCAGAGAGAAGAGCGGCCAATGTGACGATCGGGCTTTAAGTCGATTCGATAACAAATGACGAAAACGGACGTATTTCTCAGGTTTCTACTACATATGAACACATTTCACATTCTCCCGTGCAACGCGGCTGCTAGTCCTCCTTTAATGCAGAATCTTAAGGTCCTAGCTCATGTCCAGAGCACCAAAGCCAGCTAAAAAGTCAATAATCAATACCTAAAACTTGAATTGAACTACTTCTTACTGGCTATTACATCAACTTAGAAGCTTCATCTGTGTTCTACTATGGTGCTTTTAGTGTCTAAGCATACCGCAGCACGCGACATAGCTTTGAGGACGATAAGTACAACCGTTTCAGTTAGAAGAGCGGCCAATGTGACGTTCTGGCATTAAGTCGATTCGATAACAAATGACGAAAACGGACGGATTTCTCAGGTTTTTACTACATATGAACACTTTTCACATTCTCCCGTGCAACTCGGTTGCTAGTCCTCCTTTCATGCAGAATCTTAAGGTCCTAGCTCATGTCCGGATCACCAAAGCCAGCTAAAAAGTCAATAATCGATACCTAAAACTTGAATTGTACTACTTCTTACTGGCTATTACATCATATTAGAAGCTTCATCTGTGTTCTACTATGGTGCTTTTAGTGTCTCCGCATACCGCAGCTCGCGACATAGCTTTCCAGACAATAAGTACAACCGTTTCAGAGAGAAGAGCGGCCAATGTGACGATCTGTCTTTAAGTCGATTCGATAACAAATGACGAAAACGGACGGATTTCTCAGGTTTTTACTACATATGAACACTTTTCACATTCTCCCGTGCTACTCGGCTGCTAGTCCTCCTTTTGTTGCAGAATCTTAAGGTCCTAGCTCATGTCCAACGCACCAAAGCCAGCTAAAAAGTCAATAATCGATACCTAAAACTTTAAGTGTACTACTTCTTACTGGCTATTATATCAACTTAGAAGCTTCATCTGTGTTCTACTATGGTGATTTTATTGTCTCCGCATACCGCAGCACGCGACATAGCTTTGCAGACGATAAGTACAACCGTTTCAGAGAAAAGAGGGGCCTATTTGACGATCTGGCTTTAAGTCGATTCGATAACAAATGACGAAAACGGACAGATTTCTAAGGTTTTTACTACATATGAACACTAATCACATTCTCCCGTGCAACTCGGCTGCTAGTCCTCCTTTTGATGCAGAATCTTAAGGTCCTAGCTCATGTCCAAGGCTCCAAAGCCAGCTAAAATGTCAATAATCGATACCTAAAACTTGAATTGTACTACTTCTTACTGGCTATTACACCATCTTAGAAGCTTCATCTGTGTTCTACTATGGTGATTTTATTGTCTCCGCATACCGCAGCACGCGACATAGCTTTGCAGACGATAAGTACAACCGTTTCAGAGAGAAGAGCGGCCAATGTGACGATCGGGCTTTAAGTCGATTCGATAACAAATGACGAAAACGGACGTATTTCTCAGGTTTCTACTACATATGAACACATTTCACATTCTCCCGTGCAACGCGGCTGCTAGTCCTCCTTTAATGCAGAATCTTAAGGTCCTAGCTCATGTCCAGAGCACCAAAGCCAGCTAAAAAGTCAATAATCAATACCTAAAACTTGAATTGTACTACTTCTTACTGGCTATTACATCAACTTAGAAGCTTCATCTGTGTTCTACTATGGTGCTTTTAGTGTCTAAGCATACCGCAGCACGCGACATAGCTTTGAGGACGATAAGTACAACCGTTTCAGTTAGAAGAGCGGCCAATGTGACGTTCTGGCATTAAGTCGATTCGATAACAAATGACGAAAACGGACGGATTTCTCAGGTTTTTACTACATATGAACACTTTTCACATTCTCCCGTGCAACTCGGTTGCTAGTCCTCCTTTCATGCAGAATCTTAAGGTCCTAGCTCATGTCCGGATCACCAAAGCCAGCTAAAAAGTCAATAATCGATACCTAAAACTTGAATTGTACTACTTCTTACTGGCTATTACATCATATTAGAAGCTTCATCTGTGTTCTACTATGGTGCTTTTAGTGTCTCCGCATACCGCAGCACGCGACATAGCTTTGAGGACGATAAGTACAACCGTTTCAGAGAGAGGAGCGGCCAATGTGACGTTCTGGCATTAAGTCGATTCGATAACAAATGACGAAAACGGACGGATTTCTCAGGTTTTTACTACATATGAACACTTTTCACATTCTCCCGTGCCACTCGGCTGCTAGTCCTCCTTTCATGCAGAATCTTAAGGTCCTAGCTCATGTCCAGATCACCAAAGCCAGCTAAAAAGTCAATAATCGATACCTAAAACTTGAATTGTACTACTTCTTACTGGCTATTACATCATCTTAGAAGCTTCATCTGTGTTCTACTATGGTGTTTTTAGTGTCTCCGCATACCGCAGCACGCGACATAGCTTTCCAGACGATAAGTACAACCGTTTCAGAGAGAAGAGCGGCCAATGTGACGATCTGGCTTTAAGTCGATTCGATAACAAATGACGAAAACGGACAGATTTCTAAGGTTTTTACTACATATGAACACTAATCACATTCTCCCGTGCAACTCGGCTGCTAGTCCTCCTTTTGATGCAGAATCTTAAGGTCCTAGCTCATGTCCAAGGCTCCAAAGCCAGCTAAAATGTCAATAATCGATACCTAAAACTTGAATTGTACTACTTCTTACTGGCTATTACACCATCTTAGAAGCTTCATCTGTGTTCTACTATGGTGATTTTATTGTCTCCGCATACCGCAGCACGCGACATAGCTTTGCAGACGATAAGTACAACCGTTTCAGAGAGAAGAGCGGCCAATGTGACGATCGGGCTTTAAGTCGATTCGATAACAAATGACGAAAACGGACGTATTTCTCAGGTTTCTACTACATATGAACACATTTCACATTCTCCCGTGCAACGCGGCTGCTAGTCCTCCTTTAATGCAGAATCTTAAGGTCCTAGCTCATGTCCAGAGCACCAAAGCCAGCTAAAAAGTCAATAATCAATACCTAAAACTTGAATTGTACTACTTCTTACTGGCTATTACATCAACTTAGAAGCTTCATCTGTGTTCTACTATGGTGCTTTTAGTGTCTAAGCATACCGCAGCACGCGACATAGCTTTGAGGACGATAAGTACAACCGTTTCAGTTAGAAGAGCGGCCAATGTGACGTTCTGGCATTAAGTCGATTCGATAACAAATGACGAAAACGGACGGATTTCTCAGGTTTTTACTACATATGAACACTTTTCACATTCTCCCGTGCAACTCGGTTGCTAGTCCTCCTTTCATGCAGAATCTTAAGGTCCTAGCTCATGTCCGGATCACCAAAGCCAGCTAAAAAGTCAATAATCGATACCTAAAACTTGAATTGTACTACTTCTTACTGGCTATTACATCATATTAGAAGCTTCATCTGTGTTCTACTATGGTGCTTTTAGTGTCTCCGCATACCGCAGCACGCGACATAGCTTTCCAGACGATAAGTACAACCGTTTCAGAGAGAAGAGCGGCCAATGTGACGATCTGTCTTTAAGACGATTCGATAACAAATGACGAAAACGGTCGGATTTCTCAGGTTTTTACTACATATGAACACTTTTCACATTCTCCCGTGCTACTCGGCTGCTAGTCCTCCTTTTGATGCAGAATCTTAAGGTCCTAGCTCATGTCCAAGGCACCAAAGCCAGCTAAAAAGTCAATAATCGATACCTAAAACTTTAAGTGTACTACTTCTTACTGGCTATTATATCAACTTAGAAGCTTCATCTGTGTTCTACTATGGTGATTTTATTGTCTCCGCATACCGCAGCACGCGACATAGCTTTGCAGACGATAAGTACAACCGTTTCAGAGAAAAGAGGGGCCTATTTGACGATCTGGCTTTAAGTCGATTCGATAACAAATGACGAAAACGGACAGATTTCTAAGGTTTTTACTACATATGAACACTATTCACATTCTCCCGTGCAACTCGGCTGCTAGTCCTCCTTTTGATGCAGAATCTTAAGGTCCTAGCTCATGTCCAAGGCTCCAAAGCCAGCTAAAATGTCAATAATCGATACCTAAAACTTGAATTGTACTACTTCTTACTGGCTATTATATCAACTTAGAAGCTTCATCTGTGTTCTACTATGGTGATTTTATTGTCTCCGCATACCGCAGCACGCGACATAGCTTTGAGGACGATAAGTACAACCGTTTCAGAGAGAGGAGCGGCCAATGTGACGTTCTGGCATTAAGTCGATTCGATAACAAATGACGAAAACGGACGGATTTCTCAGGTTTTTACTACATATGAACACTTTTCACATTCTCCCGTGCAACTCGGTTGCTAGTCCTCCTTTCATGCCGAATCTTAAGGTCCTAGCTCATGTCCAGATCACCAAAGCCAGCTAAAAAGTCAATAATCGATACCTAAAACTTGAATTGTACTACTTCTTACTGGCTATTACATCATATTAGAAGCTTCATCTGTGTTCTACTATGGTGCTTTTAGTGTCTCCGCATACCGCAGCACGCGACATAGCTTTCCAGACGATAAGTACAACCGTTTCAGAGAGAAGAGCGGCCAATGTGACGATCTGGCTTTAAGTCGATTCGATAACAAATGACGAAAACGGACGGATTTCTCAGGTTTTTACTACATATGAACACTTTTCACATTCTCCCGTGCTACTCGGCTGCTAGTCCTCCTTTTGATGCAGAATCTTAAGGTCCTAGCTCATGTCCAAGGCACCAAAGCCAGCTAAAAAGTCAATAATCGATACCTAAAACATTAAGTGTACTACTTCTTACTGGCTATTATATCAACTTAGAAGCTTCATCTGTGTTCTACTATGGTGATTTTATTGTCTCCGCATACCGCAGCACGCGACATAGCTTTGCAGACGATAAGTACAACCGTTTCAGAGAAAGGAGGGGCCTATTTGACGATCTGGCTTTAAGTCGATTCGATAACAAATGACGAAAACGGACAGATTTCTAAGGGTTTTACTACATATGAACACTTTTCACATTCTCTCATGCAACTCGGCTGCTAGTCCTCCTTTTGATGCAGAATCTTAAGGTCCTAGCTCATGTCCAAGGCTCCAAAGCCAGCTAAAATGTCAATAATCGGTACCTAAAACTTGTATTGTACTACTTCTTACTGGCTATTATATCAACTTAGAAGCTTCATCTGTGTTCTACTATGGTGATTTTATTGTCTCCGCATACCGCAGCACGCGACATAGCTTTGCAGACGATAAGTACAACCGTTTCAGAGAGAAGAGCGGCCAATGTGACGATCTGGCTTTAAGTCGATTTGATAACAAATGACGAAAACCGACGGATTTCTCAGGTTTCTACTACATATGAACACATTTCACATCCTTCCGTGCAACGCGGATGCTAGTCCTCCTTTAATGCAGAATCTTAAGGTCCTAGCTCATGTCCAAGGCACCAAAGCCAGCTAAAAAGTCAATAATCGATACCTAAAACTTGAATTGTACTACTTCTTACTGGCTATTACTTCACTTAGAAGCTTCATCTGTGTTCTACTATGGTGCTTTTAGTGTCTCCGCATACCGCAGCACGCGACATAGCTTTGAGGACGATAAGTACAACCGTTTCAGAGAGAGGAGCGGCCAATGTGACGTTCTGGCATTAAGTCGATTCGATAACAAATGACGAAAACGGACGGATTTCTCAGGTTTTTACTACATATGAACACTTTTCACATTCTCCCGTGCCACTCGGCTGCTAGTCCTCCTTTCATGCAGAATCTTAAGGTCCTAGCTCATGTCCAGATCACCAAAGCCAGCTAAAAAGTCAATAATCGATACCTAAAACTTGAATTGTACTACTTCTTACTGGCTATTACATCATCTTAGAAGCTTCATCTGTGTTCTACTATGGTGTTTTTAGTGTCTCCGCATACCGCAGCACGCGACATAGCTTTCCAGACGATAAGTACAACCGTTTCAGAGAGAAGAGCGGCCAATGTGACGATCTGGCTTTAAGTCGATTCGATAACAAATGACGAAAACGGACGGATTTCTCAGGTTTTTACTACATATGAACACTTTTCACATTCTCCCGTGCAACTCGGCTGCTAGTCCTCCTTTTGATGCAGAATCTTAAGGTCTCAGCTCATGTCCAAGGCACCAAAGCCAGCTAAAAAGTCAATAATCGATACCTAAAACTTGAAGTGTACTACTTCTTACTGGCTATTATATCAACTTAGAAGCTTCATCTGTGTTCTACTATGGTGAATTTGTTGTCTCCGCATACCGCAGCACGCGACATAGCTTTGCAGACGATTAGTACAACCGTTTCAGAGAAAAGAGCGGCCAATGTGACGATCGGGCTTTAAGTCGATTCGATAACAAATGACGAAAACGGACGGATTTCTCAGGTTTCTACTACATAAGAACACATTTCACATTCTCCCGTGCAACGCGGCTGCTAGTCCTCCTTTAATGCAGAATCTTAAGGTCCTAGCTCATGTCCAAGGCAACAAGCCAGCTAAAAAGTCAATAATCGATACCTAAAACTTGAAGTGTACTACTTCTTACTGGCTATTATATCAACTTAGAAGCTTCTTCTGTGTTCTACTATGGTGATTTTATTGTCTCCGCATACCGCAGCACGCGACATAGCTTTGCAGACGATAAGTACAACCGTTTCAGAGAAAAGAGGGGCCAATTTGACGATCTGGCTTTAAGTCGATTCGATAACAAATGACGAAAACGGACGGATTTCTCAGGTTTTTACTACATATGAACACTTTTCACATTCTCCCGTGCTACTCGGCTGCTAGTCCTCCTTTTGATGCAGAATCTTAAGGTCCTAGCTCATGTCCAAGGCACCAAAGCCAGCTAAAAAGTCAATAATCGATACCTAAAACTTTAAGTGTACTACTTCTTACTGGCTATTATATCAACTTAGAAGCTTCATCTGTGTTCTAAAATGGTGATTTTATTGTCTCCGCATACCGCAGCACGCGACATAGCTTTGCAGACGATAAGTACAACCGTTTCAGAGAAAAGAGGGGCCTATTTGACGATCTGGCTTTAAGTCGATTCGATAACAAATGACGAAAACGGACAGATTTCTAAGGGTTTTACTACATATGAACACTTTTCACATTCTCTCATGCAACTCGGCTGGTAGTCCTCCTTTTGATGCAGAATCTTAAGGTCCTAGCTCATGTCCAAGGCTCCAAAGCCAGCTAAAATGTCAATAATCGATACCTAAAACTTGTATTGTACTACTTCTTACTGGCTATTATATCAACTTAGAAGCTTCATCTGTGTTCTACTATGGTGATTTTATTGTCTCCGCATACCGCAGCACGCGACATAGCTTTGCAGACGATAAGTACAACCGTTTCAGAGAGAAGAGCGGCCAATGTGACGATCTGGCTTTAAGTCGATTCGATAACAAATGACGAAAACGGACGGATTTCTCAGGTTTTTACTACATATGAACACTTTTCACATTCTCCCGTGCAACTCGGCTGCTAGTCCTCCTTTTGATGCAGAATCTTAAGGTCTCAGCTCATGTCCAGATCACCAAAGCCAGCTAAAAAGTCAATAATCGATACCTAAAACTTGAATTGTACTACTTCTTACTGGCTATTACATCATATTAGAAGCTTCATCTGTGTTCTACTATGGTGCTTTTAGTGTCTCCGCATACCGCAGCACGCGACATAGCTTTCCAGACGATAAGTACAACCGTTTCAGAGAGAAGAGCGGCCAATGTGACGATCTGGCTTTAAGTCGATTCGATAACAAATGACGAAAACGGACGGATTTCTCAGGTTTTTACTACATATGAACACTTTTCACATTCTCCCGTGCTACTCGGCTGCTAGTCCTCCTTTTGATGCAGAATCTTAAGGTCCTAGCTCATGTCCAAGGCACCAAAGCCAGCTAAAAAGTCAATAATCGATACCTAAAACTTTAAGTGTACTACTTCTTACTGGCTATTATATCAACTTAGAAGCTTCATCTGTGTTCTACTATGGTGAATTTGTTGTCTCCGCATACCGCAGCACGCGACATAGCTTTGCAGACGATAAGTACAACCGTTTCAGAGAAAAGAGCGGCAAATGTGACGATCGGGCTTTAAGTCGATTCGATAACAAATGACGAAAACGGACGGATTTCTCAGGTTTCTACTACATAAGAACACACTTCACATTCTCCCATGCAACGCGGCTGCTAGTCCTCCTTTAATGCAGAATCTTAAGGTCCTAGCTCATGTCCAAGGCAACAAGCCAGCTAAAAAGTCAATAATCGATACCTAAAACTTGAAGTGTACTACTTCTTACTGGCTATTATATCAACTTAGAAACTTCTTCTGTGTTCTACTATGGTGATTTTATTGTCTCCGCATACCGCAGCACGCGACATAGCTTTGCAGACGATAAGTACAACCGTTTCAGAGAAAAGAGGGGCCAATTTGACGATCTGGCTTTAAGTCGATTCGATAACAAATGACGAAAACGGACGGATTTCTCAGGTTTTTACTACATATGAACACTTTTCACATTCTCCCGTGCAACGCGGCTGCTAGTCCTCCTTTTGATGCTGAATCTTAAGGTCCTAGCTCATGTCCAGATCACCAAAGCCAGCTAGAAAGTCAATAATCGATACCTAAAACTTGAATTGTACTACTTCTTACTGGCTATTACATCATCTTAGAAGCTTCATCTGTGTTCTACTATGGTGATTTTATTGTCTCCGCATACCGCAGCACGCGACATAACTTTGCAGACGATAAGTACAACCGTTTCAGAGAAAAGAGGGGCCAATTTGACGATCTGGCTTTAAGTCGATTCGATAACAAATGACGAAAACGGACGGATTTCTCAGGTTTTTACTACATATGAACACTTTTCACATTCTCCCGTGCAACTCGGCTGCTAGTCCTCCTTTTGATGCAGAATCTTAAGGTCCTAGCTCATGTCCAGATCACCAAAGCCAGCTAAAAAGTCAATAATCGATACCTAAAACTTGAAGTGTGCTACTTCTTACTGGCTATTATATCAACTTAGAAGCTTCATCTGTGTTCTACTATGGTGATTTTATTGTCTCCGCGTACCGCAGCACGCGACATAGCTTTGCAGACGATAAGTACAACCGTTTCAGAGAGAAGAGCGGCCAATGTGACGATCGGGCTTTAAGTCGATTCGATAACAAATGACGAAAACGGACGGATTTCTCAGGTTTCTACCACATATGAACACATTTCACATTCTCCCGTGCAACGCGGCTGCTAGTCCTCCTTTAATGCAGAATCTTAAGGTCCCAGCTCTTGTCCAAGGCACCAAAGCCAGCTAAAAAGTCAATAATCGATACCTAAAACTTGAAGTGTACTACTTCTTACTGGCTATTATATCAACTTTGAAGCTTCATCTGTTTTCTACTATGGTGATTTTATTGTCTCCGCATACCGCAGCACGCGACATAGCTTTGCAGACGATAAGTACAACCGTTTCAGAGAAAAGAGGGGCCAATTTGTCGATCTGGCTTTAAGTCGATTCGATAACAAATGACGAAAACGGACGGATTTCTCAGGTTTTTACTACATATGAACACTTTTCACATTCTCCCGTGCAACTCGGTTGCTAGTCCTCCTTTTGATGCAGAATCTTAAGGTCCTAGCTCATGTCCAGATCACCAAAGCCAGCTAAAAAGTCAATAATCGGTACCTAAAACTTGAAGTGTACTACTTCTTACTGGCTATTATACCAACTTAGAAGCTTCATCTGTGTTCTACTATGGTGATTTTATTGTCTCCGCATACCGCAGCACGCGACATAGCTTTGCAGACGATAAGTACAACCGTTTCAGGGAAAAGAGGGGCCAATTTGACGATCTGGCTTTAAGTCGATTCGATAACAAATGACGAAAACGGACGGATTTCTCAGGTTTTTACTACATATGAACACTTTTCACATTCTCCCATGCAACTCGGCTGCTAGTCCTCCTTTTGATGCAGAATCTTAAGGTCCTAGCTCATGTCCAAGGCACCAAAGCCAGCTAAAAAGTCAATAATCGATACCTAAAACTTGAAGTGTACTACTTCTTACTGGCTATTATATCAACTTAGAAGCTTCATCTGTGTTCTACTATGGTGATTTTATTGTCTCCGCATACCGCAGCACGCGACATAGCTTTGCAGATGATAAGTACAAACGTTTCAGAGAAAAGTGGGGCCAATTTGACGATCTGGCTTTAAGTCGATTCGATAACAAATGACGAAAACGGACGGATTTCTCAGGTTTTTACTACATATGAACACTTTACACATTCTCCCGTGCAACTCGGCTGCTAGTCCTCCTTTTGATGCTGAATCTTAAGGTCCTAGCTCATGTCCAGATCACCAAAGCCAGCTAAAAAGTCAATAATCGATACCTAAAACTTGATTTGTACTACTTCTTACTGGCTATTACATCATCTTAGAAGCTTCATCTGTGTTCTACTATGGTGATTTTATTGTCTCCGCATACCGCAGCACGCGACATAACTTTGCAGACGATAAGTACAACCGTCTCAGAGAGAAGAGCGGCCAATGTGACGATCTGGCTTTAAGTCGATTCGATAACAAATGACGAAAACGGACGGATTTCTCAGGTTTCTACTACATATGAACACATTTCACATTCTCCCGTGAATCGCGGCTGCTAGTCCTCCTTTCATGCAGAATCTTAAGGTCCTAGCTCATGTCCAAGGCACCAAAGCCAGCTAAAAAGTCAATAATCGATACCTAAAACTTGAATTGTACTACTTCTTAAAGGCTATTACATCAACTTAGAAGCTTCATTTGTGTTCTACTATGGTGCTTTTATTGTCTCCGCATACCGCAGCACGCGACATAGCTTTGAGGACGATAAGTACAACCGTTTCAGAGAGAGGAGCGGCCAATGTGACGTTCTGGCATTAAGTCGATTCGATAACAAATGACGAAAACGGACGGATTTCTCAGGTTTTTACTACATATGAACACTTTTCACATTCTCCCGTGCAACTCGGCTGCTAGTCCTCCTTTCATGCAGAATCTTAAGGTCCTAGCTCATGTCCAGATCACCAAAGCCAGCTAAAAAGTCAATAATCGATACCTAAAACTTGAAGTGTACTACTTCTTACTGGCTATTATATCAACTTAGATTCTTCATCTGTGTTCTACTATGGTGATTTTATTGTCTCCGCATACCGCAGCACGCGACATAGCTTTGCAGACGATAAGTACAACCGTTTCAGAGAAAGGAGGGGCCAATTTGACGATCTGGCTTTAAGTCGATTCGATAACAAATGACGAAAACGGACGGATTTCTCAGGTTTTTACTACATATGAACACTTTTCACATTCTCCCGTGCAACTCGGCTGCTAGTCCTCCTTTTGTTGCAGAATCTTAAGGTCCTAGCTCATGTCCAGATCACCAAAGCCAGCTAAAAAGTCAATAATCGATACCTAAAACTTGATGTGTACTACTTCTTACTGGCTATTATATCAACTTAGAAGCTTCATCTGTGTTCTACTATGGTGATTTTATTGTCTCCGCGTACCGCAGCACGCGACATAGCTTTGCAGACGATAAGTACAACCGTTTCAGAGAGAAGAGCGGCCAATGTGACGATCGGGCTTTAAGTCGATTCGATAACAAATGACGAAAACGGACGGATTTCTCAGGTTTCTACCACATATGAACACATTTCACATTCTCCCGTGCAACGCGGCTGCTAGTCCTCCTTTAATGCAGAATCTTAAGGTCCCACCTCATGTCCAAGGCACCAAAGCCAGCTAAAAAGTCAATAATCGATACCTAAAACTTGAATTTTACTACTTCTTACTGGCTATTACATCATCTTAGAAGCTTCATCTGTGTTCTACTATGGTGATTTTATTGTCTCCGCATACCGCAGCACGCGACATAGCTTTGCAGATGATAAGTACAAACGTTTCAGAGAAAAGTGGGGCCAATTTGACGATCTGGCTTTAAGTCGATTCGATAACAAATGACGAAAACGGACGGATTTCTCAGGTTTTTACTACATATGAACACTTTACACATTCTCCCGTGCAACTCGGCTGCTAGTCCTCCTTTTGATGCTGAATCTTAAGGTCCTAGCTCATGTCCAGATCACCAAAGCCAGCTAAAAAGTCAATAATCGATACCTAAAACTTGATTTGTACTACTTCTTACTGGCTATTACATCATCTTAGAAGCTTCATCTGTGTTCTACTATGGTGATTTTATTGTCTCCGCATACCGCAGCACGCGACATAACTTTGCAGACGATAAGTACAACCGTTTCAGAGAGAAGAGCGGCCAATGTGACGATCTGGCTTTAAGTCGATTCGATAACAAATGACGAAAACGGACGGATTTCTCAGGTTTCTACTACATATGAACACATTTCACATTCTCCCGTGAATCGCGGCTGCTAGTCCTCCTTTCATGCAGAATCTTAAGGTCCTAGCTCATGTCCAAGGCACCAAAGCCAGCTAAAAAGTCAATAATCGATACCTAAAACTTGAATTGTACTACTTCTTAAAGGCTATTACATCAACTTAGAAGCTTCATTTGTGTTCTACTATGGTGCTTTTAGTGTCTCCGCATACCGCAGCACGCGACATAGCTTTGAGGACGATAAGTACAACCGTTTCAGAGAGAGGAGCGGCCAATGTGACGTTCTGGCATTAAGTCGATTCGATAACAAATGACGAAAACGGACGGATTTCTCAGGTTTTTACTACATATGAACACTTTTCACATTCTCCCGTGCAACTCGGCTGCTAGTCCTCCTTTCATGCAGAATCTTAAGGTCCTAGCTCATGTCCAGATCACCAAAGCCAGCTAAAAAGTCAATAATCGATACCTAAAACTTGAAGTGTACTACTTCTTACTGGCTATTATATCAACTTAGATTCTTCATCTGTGTTCTACTATGGTGATTTTATTGTCTCCGCATACCGCAGCACGCGACATAGCTTTGCAGACGATAAGTACAACCGTTTCAGAGAAAGGAGGGGCCAATTTGACGATCTGGCTTTAAGTCGATTCGATAACAAATGACGAAAACGGACGGATTTCTCAGGTTTTTACTACATATGAACACTTTTCACATTCTCCCGTGCAACTCGGCTGCTAGTCCTCCTTTTGTTGCAGAATCTTAAGGTCCTAGCTCATGTCCAGATCACCAAAGCCAGCTAAAAAGTCAATAATCGATACCTAAAACTTGATGTGTACTACTTCTTACTGGCTATTATATCAACTTAGAAGCTTCATCTGTGTTCTACTATGGTGATTTTATTGTCTCCGCGTACCGCAGCACGCGACATAGCTTTGCAGACGATAAGTACAACCGTTTCAGAGAGAAGAGCGGCCAATGTGACGATCGGGCTTTAAGTCGATTCGATAACAAATGACGAAAACGGACGGATTTCTCAGGTTTCTACCACATATGAACACATTTCACATTCTCCCGTGCAACGCGGCTGCTAGTCCTCCTTTAATGCAGAATCTTAAGGTCCCAGCTCATGTCCAAGGCACCAAAGCCAGCTAAAAAGTCAATAATCGATACCTAAAACTTGAATTTTACTACTTCTTACTGGCTATTACATCATCTTAGAAGCTTCATCTGTGTTCTACTATGGTGATTTTATTGTCTCCGCATACCGCAGCACGCGACATAGCTTTGCAGATGATAAGTACAAACGTTTCAGAGAAAAGTGGGGCCAATTTGACGATCTGGCTTTAAGTCGATTCGATAACAAATGACGAAAACGGACGGATTTCTCAGGTTTTTACTACATATGAACACTTTACACATTCTCCCGTGCAACTCGGCTGCTAGTCCTCCTTTTGATGCTGAATCTTAAGGTCCTAGCTCATGTCCAGATCACCAAAGCCAGCTAAAAAGTCAATAATCGATACCTAAAACTTGATTTGTACTACTCTTACTGGCTATTACATCATCTTAGAAGCTTCATCTGTGTTCTACTATGGTGATTTTATTGTCTCCGCATACCGCAGCACGCGACATAACTTTGCAGACGATAAGTACAACCGTTTCAGAGAGAAGAGCGGCCAATGTGACGATCTGGCTTTAAGTCGATTCGATAACAAATGACGAAAACGGACGGATTTCTCAGGTTTGTACTACATATGAACACATTTCACATTCTCCCGTGAATCGCGGCTGCTAGTCCTCCTTTCATGCAGAATCTTAAGGTCCTAGCTCATGTCCAAGGCAACAAGCCAGCTAAAAAGTCAATAATCGATACCTAAAACTTGAAGTGTACTACTTCTTACTGGCTATTATATCAACTTAGAAGCTTCATCTGTGTTCTACTATGGTGAATTTGTTGTCTCCGCATACCGCAGCACGCGACATAGCTTTGCAGACGATAAGTACAACCGTTTCAGAGAAAAGAGGGGCCAATTTGACGATCTGGCTTTAAGTCGATTCGATAACAAATGACGAAAACGGACGGATTTCTCAGGTTTTTACTACATATGAACACTTTTCACATTCTCCCGTGCAACGCGGCTGCTAGTCCTCCTTTTGATGCTGAATCTTAAGGTCCTAGCTCATGTCCAGATCACCAAAGCCAGCTAGAAAGTCAATAATCGATACCTAAAACTTGAATTGTACTACTTCTTACTGGCTATTACATCATCTTAGAAGCTTCATCTGTGTTCTACTATGGTGATTTTATTGTCTCCGCATACCGCAGCACGCGACATAACTTTGCAGACGATAAGTACAACCGTTTCAGAGAAAAGAGGGGCCAATTTGACGATCTGGCTTTAAGTCGATTCGATAACAAATGACGAAAACGGACGGATTTCTCAGGTTTTTACTACATATGAACACTTTTCACATTCTCCCGTGCAACTCGGCTGCTAGTCCTCCTTTTGATGCAGAATCTTAAGGTCCTAGCTCATGTCCAGATCACCAAAGCCAGCTAAAAAGTCAATAATCGATACCTAAAACTTGAAGTGTGCTACTTCTTACTGGCTATTATATCAACTTAGAAGCTTCATCTGTGTTCTACTATGGTGATTTTATTGTCTCCGCGTACCGCAGCACGCGACATAGCTTTGCAGACGATAAGTACAACCGTTTCAGAGAGAAGAGCGGCCAATGTGACGATCGGGCTTTAAGTCGATTCGATAACAAATGACGAAAACGGACGGATTTCTCAGGTTTCTACCACATATGAACACATTTCACATTCTCCCGTGCAACGCGGCTGCTAGTCCTCCTTTAATGCAGAATCTTAAGGTCCCAGCTCTTGTCCAAGGCACCAAAGCCAGCTAAGAAGTCAATAATCGATACCTAAAACTTGAAGTGTACTACTTCTTACTGGCTATTATATCAACTTTGAAGCTTCATCTGTTTTCTACTATGGTGATTTTATTGTCTCCGCATACCGCAGCACGCGACATAGCTTTGCAGACGATAAGTACAACCGTTTCAGAGAAAAGAGGGGCCAATTTGTCGATCTGGCTTTAAGTCGATTCGATAACAAATGACGAAAACGGACGGATTTCTCAGGTTTCTACTACATATGAACACATTTCACATTCTCCCGTGAATCGCGGCTGCTAGTCCTCCTTTCATGCAGAATCTTAAGGTCCTAGCTCATGTCCAAGGCACCAAAGCCAGCTAAAAAGTCAATAATCGATACCTAAAACTTGAATTGTACTACTTCTTAAAGGCTATTACATCAACTTAGAAGCTTCATTTGTGTTCTACTATGGTGCTTTTAGTGTCTCCGCATACCGCAGCACGCGACATAGCTTTGAGGACGATAAGTACAACCGTTTCAGAGAGAGGAGCGGCCAATGTGACGTTCTGGCATTAAGTCGATTCGATAACAAATGACGAAAACGGACGGATTTCTCAGGTTTTTACTACATATGAACACTTTTCACATTCTCCCGTGCAACTCGGCTGCTAGTCCTCCTTTCATGCAGAATCTTAAGGTCCTAGCTCATGTCCAGATCACCAAAGCCAGATAAAAAGTCAATAATCGATACCTAAAACTTGAAGTGTACTACTTCTTACTGGCTATTATATCAACTTAGATTCTTCATCTGTGTTCTACTATGGTGATTTTATTGTCTCCGCATACCGCAGCACGCGACATAGCTTTGCAGACGATAAGTACAACCGTTTCAGAGAAAGGAGGGGCCAATTTGACGATCTGGCTTTAAGTCGATTCGATAACAAATGACGAAAACGGACGGATTTCTCAGGTTTTTACTACATATGAACACTTTTCACATTCTCCCGTGCAACTCGGCTGCTAGTCCTCCTTTTGTTGCAGAATCTTAAGGTCCTAGCTCATGTCCAGATCACCAAAGCCAGCTAAAAAGTCAATAATCGATACCTAAAACTTGATGTGTACTACTTCTTACTGGCTATTATATCAACTTAGAAGCTTCATCTGTGTTCTACTATGGTGATTTTATTGTCTCCGCATACCGCAGCACGCGACATAGCTTTGCAGATGATAAGTACAAACGTTTCAGAGAAAAGTGGGGCCAATTTGACGATCTGGCTTTAAGTCGATTCGATAACAAATGACGAAAACGGACGGATTTCTCAGGTTTTTACTACATATGAACACTTTACACATTCTCCCGTGCAACTCGGCTGCTAGTCCTCCTTTTGATGCTGAATCTTAAGGTCCTAGCTCATGTCCAGATCACCAAAGCCAGCTAAAAAGTCAATAATCGATACCTAAAACATGATTTGTACTACTTCTTACTGGCTATTACATCATCTTAGAAGCTTCATCTGTGTTCTACTATGGTGATTTTATTGTCTCCGCATACCGCAGCACGCGACATAACTTTGCAGACGATAAGTACAACCGTTTCAGAGAGAAGAGCGGCCAATGTGACGATCTGGCTTTAAGTCGATTCGATAACAAATGACGAAAACGGACGGATTTCTCAGGTTTCTACTACATATGAACACATTTCACATTCTCCCGTGAATCGCGGCTGCTAGTCCTCCTTTCATGCAGAATCTTAAGGTCCTAGCTCATGTCCAAGGCACCAAAGCCAGCTAAAAAGTCAATAATCGATACCTAAAACTTGAATTGTACTACTTCTTAAAGGCTATTACATCAACTTAGAAGCTTCATTTGTGTTCTACTATGGTGCCTTTAGTGTCTCCGCATACCGCAGCACGCGACATAGCTTTGAGGACGATAAGTACAACCGTTTCAGAGAGAGGAGCGGCCAATGTGACGTTCTGGCATTAAGTCGATTCGATAACAAATGACGAAAACGGACGGATTTCTCAGGTTTTTACTACATATGAACACTTTTCACATTCTCCCGTGCAACTCGGCTGCTAGTCCTCCTTTCATGCAGAATCTTAAGGTCCTAGCTCATGTCCAGATCACGAAAGCCAGCTAAAAAGTCAATAATCGATACCTAAAACTTGAAGTGTACTACTTCTTACTGGCTATTATATCAACTTAGATTCTTCATCTGTGTTCTACTATGGTGATTTTATTGTCTCCGCATACCGCAGCACGCGACATAGCTTTGCAGACGATAAGTACAACCGTTTCAGAGAAAAGAGGGGCCAATTTGACGATCTGGCTTTAAGTCGATTCGATAACAAATGACGAAAACGGACGGATTTCTCAGGTTTTTACTACATATGAACACTTTACACATTCTCCCGTGCAACTCGGCTGCTAGTCCTCCTTTTGATGCTGAATCTTAAGGTCCTAGCTCATGTCCAGATCACCAAAGCCAGCTAAAAAGTCAATAATCGATACCTAAAACATGATTTGTACTACTTCTTACTGGCTATTACATCATCTTAGAAGCTTCATCTGTGTTCTACTATGGTGATTTTATTGTCTCCGCATACCGCAGCACGCGACATAACTTTGCAGACGATAAGTACTACCGTTTCAGAGAGAAGAGCGGCCAATGTGACGATCTGGCTTTGAGTCGATTCGATAACAAATGACGAAAACGGACGGATTTCTCAGGTTTCTACTACATATGAACACATTTCACATTCTCCCGTGAAACGCGGCTGCTAGTCCTCCTTTAATGCAGAATCTTAAGGTCCTAGCTCATGTCCAAGGCACCAAAGCCAGCTAAAAAGTCAATAATCGATACCTAAAACTTGAATTGTACTACTTCTTAATGGCTATTACATCAACTTAGAAGCTTCATTTGTGTTCTACTATGGTGCTTTTAGTGTCTCCGCATACCGCAGCACGCGACATAGCTTTGAGGACGATAAGTACAACCGTTTCAGAGAGAGGAGCGGCCAATGTGACGTTCTGGCATTAAGTCGATTCGATAACAAATGACGAAAACGGACGGATCTCAGGTTTTTACTACATATGAACACTTTTCACATTCTCCCGAGCAACTCGGCTGCTAGTCCTCCTTTCATGCAGAATCTTAAGGTCCTAGCTCATGTCCAGATCACCTAAGCCAGCTAAAAAGTCAATAATCGATACCTAAAACTTGAAGTGTACTACTTCTTACTGGCTATTATATCAACTTAGATTCTTCATCTGTGTTCTACTATGGTGATTTTATTGTCTCCGCATACCGCAGCACGCGACATAGCTAAGCAGACGATAAGTACAACCGTTTCAGAGAAAAGAGGGGCCAATTTAACGATCTGGCTTTAAGTCGATTCGATAACAAATGACGAAAACGGACGGATTTCTCAGGTTTTTACTACATATGAACACTTTTCACATTCTCCCGTGCAACTCGGCTGCTAGTCCTCCTTTTGATGCAGAATCTTAAGGTCCTAGCTCATGTCCAGATCACCAAAGCCAGCTAAAAAGTCAATAATCGATACCTAAAACTTGAAGTGTACTACTTCTTACTGGCTATTATATCAACTTAGAAGCTTCATCTGTGTTCTACTATGGTGATTTTATTGTCTCCGCGTACCGCAGCACGCGACATAGCTTTGCAGACGATAAGTACAACCGTTTCAGAGAGAAGAGCGGCCAATGTGACGATCGGGCTTTAAGTCGATTCGATAACAAATGACGAAAACGGACGGATTTCTCAGGTTTCTACCACATATGAACACATTTCACATTCTCCCGTGCAACGCGGCTGCTAGTCCTCCTTTAATGCAGAATCTTAAGGTCCCAGCTCATGTCCAAGGCACCAAAGCCAGCTAAAAAGTCAATAATCGATACCTAAAACTTGAATTTTACTACTTCTTACTGGCTATTACATCATCTTAGAAGCTTCATCTGTGTTCTACTATGGTGCTCTTAGTGTCTCCGCATACCGCAGCACGCGACATAGCTTTCCAGACGATAAGTACAACCGTTACAGAGAGAAGAGCGGCCAATGTGACGATCTGGCTTTAAGTCGATTCGATAACAAATGACGAAAACGGACGGATTTCTCAGGTTTTTACTACATATGAACACTTTTCACATTCTCCCGTGCAACTCGGCTGCTAGTCCTCCTTTTGATGCAGAATCTTAAGGTCCTAGCTCATGTCCAAGGCACCAAAGCCAGCTAAAAAGTCAATAATCGATACCTAAAACTTGAAGTGTACTACTTCTTACTGGCTATTATATCAACTTAGAAGCTTCATCTGTGTTCTACTATGGTGATTTTATTGTCTCCGCATACCGCAGCACGTGACATAGCTTTGCAGACGATAAGTACAACCGTTTCAGAGAAAAGTGGGGCCAATTTGACGATCTGGCTTTAAGTCGATTCGATAACAAATGACGAAAACGGACGGATTTCTCAGGTTTTTACTACATATGAACACTTTTCACATTCTCCCGTGCAACTCGGCTGCTAGTCCTCCTTTTGATGCTGAATCTTAAGGTCCTAGCTCATGTGCAGATCACCAAAGCCAGCTAAAAAGTCAATAATCGATACCTAAAACTTGAATTGAACTATTTCTTACTGGCTATTACATCATCTTAGAAGCTTCATCTGTGTTCTACTATGGTGATTTTATTGTCTCCGCATACCGCAGCACGCGACATAACTTTGCAGACGATAAGTACAACCGTTTCAGAGAGAAGAGCGGCCAATGTGACGATCTGGCTTTGAGTCGATTCGATAACAAATGACGAAAACGGACGGATTTCTGAGGTTTCTACTACATATGAACACATTTCACATTCTCCCGTGCAACGCGGCTGCTAGTCCTCCTTTCATGCAGAATCTTAAGGTCCTAGCTCATGTCCAAGGCACCAAAGCCAGCTAAAAAGTCAATAATCGATACCTAAAACTTGAATTGTACTACTTCTTAATGGCTATTACATCAACTTAGAAGCTTCATTTGTGTTCTACTATGGTGCTTTTAGTGTCTCCGCATACCGCAGCACGCGACATAGCTTTGAGGACGATAAGTACAACCGTTTCAGAGAGAGGAGCGGCCAATGTGACGTTCTGGCATTAAGTCGATTCGATAACAAATGACGAAAACGGACGGATTTCTCAGGTTTTTACTACATATGAACACTTTTCACATTCTCCCGTGCAACTCGGCTGCTTGTCCTCCTTTCATGCAGAATCTTAAGGTCCTAGCTCATGTCCAGATCACCAAAGCCAGCTAAAAAGTCAATAATCGATACCTAAAACTTGAAGTGTACTACTTCTTACTGGCTATTATATCAACTTAGAAGCTTCATCTGTGTTCTACTATGGTGATTTTATTGTCTCCGCATACCGCAGCACGCGACATAGCTAAGCAGACGATAAGTACAACCGTTTCAGAGAAAAGAGGGGCCAATTTGACGATCTGGCTTTAAGTCGATTCGATAACAAATGACGAAAACGGACGGATTTCTCAGGTTTTTACTACATATGAACACTTTTCACATTCTCACGTGCAACTCGGCTGCTAGTCCTCCTTTTGATGCAGAATCTTAAGGTCCTAGCTCATGTCCAGATCACCAAAGCCAGCTAAAAAGTCAATAATCGATACCTAAAACTTGAAGTGTACTACTTCTTACTGGCTATTATATCAACTTAGAAGCTTCATCTGTGTTCTACTATGGTGATTTTATTGTCTCGACGTACCGCAGCACGCGACATAGCTTTGCAGACGATAAGTACAACCGTTTCAGAGAGAAGAGCGGCCAATGTGACGATCGGGCTTTAAGTCGATTCGATAACAAATGACGAAAACGGACGTATTTCTCAGGTTTCTACCACATATGAACACATTTCACATTCTCCCGTGCAACGCGGCTGCTAGTCCTCCTTTAATGCAGAATCTTAAGGTCCCAGCTCATGTCCAAGGCACCAAAGCCAGCTAAAAAGTCAATAATCGATACCTAAAACTTGAATTTTACTACTTCTTACTGGCTATTACATCATCTTAGAAGCTTCATCTGTGTTCTACTATGGTGCTTTTAGTGTCTCCGCATACCGCAGCACGCGACATAGCTTTCCAGACGATAAGTACAACCGTTTCAGAGAGAAGAGCGGCCAATGTGACGATCTGGCTTTAAGTCGATTCGATAACAAATGACGAAAACGGACGGATTTATCAGGTTTGTACTACATATGAACACTTTTCACATTCTCCCGTGCAGCTCGGCTGCTAGTCCTCCTTTCATGCAGAATCTTAAGGTCCTAGCTCATGTCCAAGGCACCAAAGCCAGCTAAAAAGTAAATAATCAGTACCTAAAACTTGAATTGTACTACTTCTTACTGGCTATTACATCAACTTAGAAGCTTCATCTGTGTTCTACTATGGTGCTTTTAGTGTCTCCGCATACCGCAGCACGCGACATAGCTTTGAGGACGATAAGTACAACCGTTTCAGAGAGAAGAGCGGCCAATGTGACGATCTGGCTTTAAGTCGATTCGATAACAAATGACGTAAACGGACGGATTTCTAAGGTTTTTACAACATATGAACACTTTTCACATTCTCCCGTGCAACTCGGCAGCTAGTGCTTCTTTCATGCAGATTCTTAAGGGCCTAGCTCATTTCCAAGGCACCAAAGATAGCTAAAAAGTCAATAATCAATACCTAAAAATTGAATTGTACTACTTCTTACTGGCTATCAAATCAAGTTAGAAGCTTCATCTGTGTTCTATTGTGGTGGTTTTAGTGTCTCCACATACCGCAGCATACGACATAGCTTTGCAGACGATAAGTACAACCGTTTCATAGAGAAGAGCGGCCAATGTGACGATCGGGCTTTAAGTCGATTCGATAACAAATGACGAAAACGGACGGATTTCTCAGTTTTTTACTACATATGAACACATTTCACATTCTCCCGTGCAACGCGGCTGCTAGTCCTCCTTTCATGCAGAATCTTAAGGTCCTAGCTCATGTCCAAGGCACCAAAGCCAGCTAAAAAGTCAATAATCGATACCTAAAACTTGAATTGTACTACTTCTTACTGGCTATTACATCAACTTAGAAGCTTCATCTGGGTTCTACTATGGTGCATTTAGTGTCTCCGCACACCGCAGCACGCGACATAGCTTTGCAGACGATATGTACAACCGTTTCAGAGAGAAGAGCGGCCAATGTGACGATCTGGCTTTAAGTCGATTCGATAACAAATGAAGAAAACGGACGGATTTCTCAGGTTTTTACTACATATGAACATTTTTCACATTCTCCTGTGTAACTCGGCTGCTAGTCCTCCTTTCATGCAGAAACTTAAGGTCCTAGCTCATGTCCAAGGCACCAAAGTAAGCTAAAACGTAAATAATCAGTACCTAAAACTTGAATTGTACTACTTCTTACTGGCTATTACATCAACTTAGAAGCTTCATCTTTGTTCTACTATGGTGCTTTTAGTGTCTCCGCATTCCGCAGCACGAGACATAGCTTTGCAGACGATAAGTACAACCGTTTCAGGGATAAGATTGGCCAAGTGACGATCTGGCTTTAAGTCGATTCGATAACAAATGACGAAAACTGACGAATTTCTCAGGTTTTTAATACATATGAACACGTTTCACATTCTCCCGTGCAACTCGGCTGCTAGTCCTCCTTTCATGGAGAATCTTAAGGTCCTAGATCATGTCCAAGGCACCAAAGCCAGCTAAACAGTTAATAATCGATACCTAAAACTTAAATTGTACTACTTATTACTGGCTATTACATCAACTTAGAAGCTTCATCTGTGTTCTACTATGGTGCTTTTAGTGTCTCCGCATACCGCAGCACGAGACATAGCTTTGCAGACGATAAGTACAACCGTTTCAGGGATAAGATCGGACAAGTGACGATCTGGCTTTAAGTCGATTCGATAACAAGTGACGAAAACTGACGGATTTCTCAGGTTTTTACTACATATGAACACGTTTCACATTCTCCCGTGCAACTCGGCTGTTAGTCCTCCTTTCATGGAGAATCTTCAGGTCCTAGATCATGTCCAAGGCACCAAAGCCAGCTAAACAGTCAATAATCGATAGCTAAAACTTGAACTGTACTACTTCTTACTGGCTATTACATCAACTTAGAAGCTTCATCTGTGTTCTACTATGGTGCTTTTAGAGTCTCCGCGTACCGCAGCACGCGAAATAGCTTTGCAGACGGTAAGTACAACCGTTTCAGAGAGAAGAGCGGCCAATGTGACGATCTGGCTTTAAGTCGATTCGATAACAAATGACGAAAACGTACGGGTTTCTCAGGTTTTTACTACATATGAACACTTTTTACATTCTCCCGTGTAACTCGGCTGCTAGTCCTCCTTTCATGCAGATTCTTAAGGTCCTAGCTCATGTCCAAGGCACCAAAGCCAGCTAAAAAGTCAATAATCGATACCTAAAACTTGAATTGTACTACTTCTTACTGGCTATTACATCAACTTAGAAGCTTCATCTGTGTTCTACTGTGGTGGTTTTAGTGTCTCCGCATACCGCAGCATACGACATAGCTTTGCAAACGATAGGTACAACCGTTTCAGAGAGAAGAGCGGCCAATGTGACGATCGGGCTTTAAGTCGATTCGATAACAAATGACGAAAAAGGACGGATTTCTCAGGTTTCTACTACATATGAACACGTTTCACATTCTCCCGTGCAACGCGGCTGCTAGTCCTCCTTCTATGCAGAATCTTAAGGTCCTAGCTCATGTCCAAGGCACCAAAGCCAGCTAAAAAGTCAATAACTGATACCTAAAACTTGAATTGTACTACTTCTTACTGGCTATTACATCAACTTAGAAGCTTCATCTGTGTTCTACTATGGTGCTTTTAGTGTCTCCGCATACCGCAGCATGCGACATAGCTTTGCAGACGATAAGTAGAACGGTTTCAGAGAGAAGAGCAGCCAAGTGACGATCTGGCTTTAAGTCGATTCGATAACAAATGACGAAAACGGACGGATTTCTCAGGTTTTTACTACATGTGAACACTTTTCACATTCTCCCGTGCAACTCGGCTGCTAGTCCTAATTTCATGCAGAATCTTAAGGTCCAAGCTCATGTCCAGATCACCAAAGCCAGCTAAGAAGTCAATAATCAATACATAAAACTTGTATTGTACTACTTCTTACTGGCTATTACATCAACTTAGAAGCTTCATCTGTGTTCTACTATGGTGCTTTTAGTGTCTCCGCATACCGCAGCACGCGACATAGCTTTGCAGACGATAAGTTCAACCGTTTCAGAGAGAAGAGCGGCCAATGTGACGATCGGGCTTTAAGTCGATTCGATAACAAATGACGAAAAAGGACGGATTTCTCAGGTTTCTACTACATATGAACACGTTTCACATTCTCCCGTGCAACGCGGCTGCTAGTCCTCCTTCTATGCAGAATCGTAAGGTCCTAGCTCATGTCCAAGCCACCAAAGCCGACAAAAAGGGAATAATCGATAACTAAAACTTGAATTGTACTACTTCTTACTGGCTATTACTTCAACTTAGAAGCTTCTTCTGTGTTCTACTATGGTGCTTTTAGTGTCTCCGCATACCGCAGCACGCGACATAGCTTTGCAGACGATAAGTACAACCGTTTCAGAGGGAAGAGCGGCCATTGTGACGATCGGGCTTTAAGTCGATTCGATAACAAATGACGAAAACGGACGGATTTCTCAGGTTTTTACTACATATGAACACTTTTCACATTGTCCCGTGCAACTCGGCTGCTAGTCCTCCTTTCATGCAGAATCTTAAGGTCCTAGCTCATGTCCAAGGCACCAAAGCCAGCTAAAAAGTCAATAATCACTACCTAAAACTTGAATAGTACTACTTCTAACTGGCTATTACATCAACTTAGAAGCTTCATCTGTGTTCTACTATGGTGCTTTTAGTGTCTCCGCATACCGCAGCACGCGACATAGCTTTGCAGACGATAAGTTCAACCGTTTCAGAGAGAAGAGCGGCCAATGTGACGATCTGGCTTTAAGTCGATTCGATAACAAATGACGAAAACGGACGGATTTCTCACGTTTTTACTACATATGAACACTTTTCACATTCTCCCGTGCAACTCGGCTGCTAGTCCCCCTTTCATGCAGATTCTTAAGGTCCTAGCTCATTTCCAAGGCACCAAAACCAGCTAAAAAGTCAATAATCAATACCTAAAAATTGAATTGTACTACTTCTTACTGGCTATCACATCAACTTAGAAGCTTCATCTGTGTTCTACTGTGGTGGTTTTAGTGTCTCCACATACCGCAGCATACGACATAGCTTTGCAGACGATAAGTACAACCGTTTCAGAGAGAAGAGCGGCCAATGTGACAATCGGGCTTTAAGTCGATTCGATAACAAATGACGAAAACGGACGGATTTCTCAGGTTTTTACTACATATGAACAATTTTCACATTCTCCCGTGAAACGCTGCTGCTAGTCCTCCATTAATGCAGAGTCTTAAGGTCCTAGCTCATGTCCAAGGCAGCAAAGCCAGCTGAAAAGTAAATAATCAGTACCTATAACTTGAATTGTACTACTTCTTACTGGCTATTACATCAACTTAGAAGCTTCATCTGTGTTCAACTATGGTGCTTTAAGTGTCTCCGCAGACCGCAGCACGTGACATAGCTTTGCAGACGATAAGTACAACCGTTTCAGGGATAAGAGCGGCCAAGTGACGATCTAGCTTTAAGTCGATTCGATAACAAATGACGAAAACTGACGGATTTCTCAGGTTATTACTACATATGAACACGTTTCACATTCTCCCGTGCAACTCGGCAGCTAGTCCTCCTTTCATGGAGAATCTTAAGGTCCTAGATCATGTCCAAGGCACCAAAGCCAGCTAAACAGTCAATAATCGATACCTAAAACTTGAATTGTACTACTTCTTACTGGCTATTACATCAAATTAGAAGCTTCATCTGTGTTCTACTATGGTGCTTTTAGTGTCTCCGCATACCGCAGCATGCGACATAGCTTTGCAGACGATAAGTAGAACGGTTTCAGAGAGAAGAGCAGCCAAGTGACGATCTGGCTTTAAGTCGATTCGATAACAAATGACGAAAACGGACGGATTTCTCAGGTTTTTACTACATGTGAACACTTTTCACATTCTCCCGTGCAACTCGGCTGCTAGTCCTAATTTCATGCAGAATCTTAAGGTCCAAGCTCATGTCCAGATCACCAAAGCCAGCTAAGAAGTCAATAATCAATACATAAAACTTGTATTGTACTACTTCTTACTGGCTATTACATCAACTTAGAAGCTTCATCTGTGTTCTACTATGGTGCTTTTAGTGTCTCCGCATACCGCAGCACGCGACATAGCTTTGCAGACGATAAGTTCAACCGTTTCAGAGAGAAGAGCGGCCAATGTGACGATCGGGCTTTAAGTCGATTCGATAACAAATGACGAAAAAGGACGGATTTCTCAGGTTTCTACTACATATGAACACGTTTCACATTCTCCCGTGCAACGCGGCTGCTAGTCCTCCTTCTATGCAGAATCGTAAGGTCCTAGCTCATGTCCAAGCCACCAAAGCCGACAAAAAGGGAATAATCGATAACTAAAACTTGAATTGTACTACTTCTTACTGGCTATTACTTCAACTTAGAAGCTTCTTCTGTGTTCTACTATGGTGCTTTTAGTGTCTCCGCATACCGCAGCACGCGACATAGCTTTGCAGACGATAAGTACAACCGTTTCAGAGGGAAGAGCGGCCATTGTGACTATCGGGCTTTAAGTCGATTCGATAACAAATGACGAAAACGGACGGATTTCTCAGGTTTTTACTACATATGAACACTTTTCACATTGTCCCGTGCAACTCGGCTGCTAGTCCTCCTTTCATGCAGAATCTTAAGGTCCTAGCTCATGTCCAAGGCACCAAAGCCAGCTAAAAAGTCAATAATCACTACCTAAAACTTGAATAGTACTACTTCTAACTGGCTATTACATCAACTTAGAAGCTTCATCTGTGTTCTACTATGGTGCTTTTAGTGTCTCCGCATACCGCAGCACGCGACATAGCTTTGCAGACGATAAGTTCAACCGTTTCAGAGAGAAGAGCGGCCAATGTGACGATCTGGCTTTAAGTCGATTCGATAACAAATGACGAAAACGGACGGATTTCTCACGTTTTTACTACATATGAACACTTTTCACATTCTCCCGTGCAACTCGGCTGCTAGTCCCCCTTTCATGCAGATTCTTAAGGTCCTAGCTCATTTCCAAGGCACCAAAACCAGCTAAAAAGTCAATAATCAATACCTAAAAATTGAATTGTACTACTTCTTACTGGCTATCACATCAACTTAGAAGCTTCATCTGTGTTCTACTGTGGTGGTTTTAGTGTCTCCACATACCGCAGCATACGACATAGCTTTGCAGACGATAAGTACAACCGTTTCAGAGAGAAGAGCGGCCAATGTGACAATCGGGCTTTAAGTCGATTCGATAACAAATGACGAAAACGGACGGATTTCTCAGGTTTTTACTACATATGAACAATTTTCACATTCTCCCGTGAAACGCTGCTGCTAGTCCTCCATTAATGCAGAGTCTTAAGGTCCTAGCTCATGTCCAAGTCAGCAAAGCCAGCTGAAAAGTAAATAATCAGTACCTATAACTTGAATTGTACTACTTCTTACTGGCTATTACATCAACTTAGAAGCTTCATCTGTGTTCAACTATGGTGCTTTAAGTGTCTCCGCAGACCGCAGCACGTGACATAGCTTTGCAGACGATAAGTACAACCGTTTCAGGGATAAGAGCGGCCAAGTGACGATCTAGCTTTAAGTCGATTCGATAACAAATGACGAAAACTGACGGATTTCTCAGGTTATTACTACATATGAACACGTTTCACATTCTCCCGTGCAACTCGGCAGCTAGTCCTCCTTTCATGGAGAATCTTAAGGTCCTAGATCATGTCCAAGGCACCAAAGCCAGCTAAACAGTCAATAATCGATACCTAAAACTTGAATTGTACTACTTCTTACTGGCTATTACATCAAATTAGAAGCTTCATCTGTGTTCTACTATGGTGCTTTTAGTGTCTCCGCATACCGCAGCATGCGACATAGCTTTGCAGACGATAAGTAGAACGGTTTCAGAGAGAAGAGCAGCCAAGTGACGATCTGGCTTTAAGTCGATTCGATAACAAATGACGAAAACGGACGGATTTCTCAGGTTTTTACTACATGTGAACACTTTTCACATTCTCCCGTGCAACTCGGCTGCTAGTCCTAATTTCATGCAGAATCTTAAGGTCCAAGCTCATGTCCAGATCACCAAAGCCAGCTAAGAAGTCAATAATCAATACATAAAACTTGTATTGTACTACTTCTTACTGGCTATTACATCAACTTAGAAGCTTCATCTGTGTTCTACTATGGTGCTTTTAGTGTCTCCGCATACCGCAGCACGCGACATAGCTTTGCAGACGATAAGTTCAACCGTTTCAGAGAGAAGAGCGGCCAATGTGACGATCGGGCTTTAAGTCGATTCGATAACAAATGACGAAAAAGGACGGATTTCTCAGGTTTCTACTACATATGAACACGTTTCACATTCTCCCGTGCAACGCGGCTGCTAGTCCTCCTTCTATGCAGAATCGTAAGGTCCTAGCTCATGTCCAAGCCACCAAAGCCGACAAAAAGGGAATAATCGATAACTAAAACTTGAATTGTACTACTTCTTACTGGCTATTACTTCAACTTAGAAGCTTCTTCTGTGTTCTACTATGGTGCTTTTAGTGTCTCCGCATACCGCAGCACGCGACATAGCTTTGCAGACGATAAGTACAACCGTTTCAGAGGGAAGAGCGGCCATTGTGACTATCGGGCTTTAAGTCGATTCGATAACAAATGACGAAAACGGACGGATTTCTCAGGTTTTTACTACATATGAACACTTTTCACATTGTCCCGTGCAACTCGGCTGCTAGTCCTCCTTTCATGCAGAATCTTAAGGTCCTAGCTCATGTCCAAGGCACCAAAGCCAGCTAAAAAGTCAATAATCACTACCTAAAACTTGAATAGTACTACTTCTAACTGGCTATTACATCAACTTAGAAGCTTCATCTGTGTTCTACTATGGTGCTTTTAGTGTCTCCGCATACCGCAGCACGCGACATAGCTTTGCAGACGATAAGTTCAACCGTTTCAGAGAGAAGAGCGGCCAATGTGACGATCTGGCTTTAAGTCGATTCGATAACAAATGACGAAAACGGACGGATTTCTCACGTTTTTACTACATATGAACACTTTTCACATTCTCCCGTGCAACTCGGCTGCTAGTCCCCCTTTCATGCAGATTCTTAAGGTCCTAGCTCATTTCCAAGGCACCAAAACCAGCTAAAAAGTCAATAATCAATACCTAAAAATTGAATTGTACTACTTCTTACTGGCTATCACATCAACTTAGAAGCTTCATCTGTGTTCTACTGTGGTGGTTTTAGTGTCTCCACATACCGCAGCATACGACATAGCTTTGCAGACGATAAGTACAACCGTTTCAGAGAGAAGAGCGGCCAATGTGACAATCGGGCTTTAAGTCGATTCGATAACAAATGACGAAAACGGACGGATTTCTCAGGTTTTTACTACATATGAACAATTTTCACATTCTCCCGTGAAACGCTGCTGCTAGTCCTCCATTAATGCAGAGTCTTAAGGTCCTAGCTCATGTCCAAGGCAGCAAAGCCAGCTGAAAAGTAAATAATCAGTACCTATAACTTGAATTGTACTACTTCTTACTGGCTATTACATCAACTTAGAAGCTTCATCTGTGTTCAACTATGGTGCTTTAAGTGTCTCCGCAGACCGCAGCACGTGACATAGCTTTGCAGACGATAAGTACAACCGTTTCAGGGATAAGAGCGGCCAAGTGACGATCTAGCTTTAAGTCGATTCGATAACAAATGACGAAAACTGACGGATTTCTCAGGTTATTACTACATATGAACACGTTTCACATTCTCCCGTGCAACTCGGCAGCTAGTCCTCCTTTCATGGAGAATCTTAAGGTCCTAGATCATGTCCAAGGCACCAAAGCCAGCTAAACAGTCAATAATCGATACCTAAAACTTGAATTGTACTACTTCTTACTGGCTATTACATCAACTTATAAGCTTCATCTGTGTTCTACTATGGTGCTTTTAGGGTCTCCGCGTACCGCAGCTCGCGAAATAGCTTTGCAGACGATAAGTACAACCGTTTCAGAGAGAAGAGCGGCCAATGTTACGATCTAGCTTTAAGTCGATTCGATAACAAATGACGAAAACGGACGGATTTCTCAGGTTTTTACTACATATGAACACTCTTTACATTCTCCCGTGTAACTCGGCTGCTAGTCCTCCTTTCATGCAGATTCTTAAGGTCCTAGCTCATGTCCAAGGCACCAAAGCCAGCTAAAAAGTCAATAATCAATACCTAAAACTTGAATTGTACTACTCCTTACTGGGTATTACATCAACTTAGAAGCTTCATCTGTGTTCTACTGTGGTGGTTTTAGTGTCTCCGCATACCGCAGCATACGACATAGCTTTGCAAACGATAAGTACAACCGTTTCAGAGAGAAGAGCGGCCAAGGTGACGATCGGGCTTTAAGTCGATTCGATAACAAATGACGAAAACGAACGGATTTCTCTGGTTTCTACTACATATGAACACATTTCACATTCTCCCGTGCAACGCGGCTGCTAGTCCTCCTTCTATGCAGAATCTTAAGGTCCTAGCTCATGTCCAAGACACCAAAGCCAGCTAAAAAGTCATTAATCGATACCTAAAACTTGAATTCTACTACTTCTTACTGGCTATTACATCAACTTAGAAGCTTCATCTGTGTTCTACTATGGCGCTTTTAGTGTCTCCGCACACCGCAGCACGCGACATAGCTTTGCAGACGATAAGTACAACCGTTTCAGAGAAAAGAGGGGCCAATGTGACGATCTGGCTTTAAGTCGATTCGATAACAAATGACGAAAACGGACGGATTTCTCAGGTTTTTACTACATATGAACACTTTTCACATTCTCCCGTGCAACTCGGCTGCTAGTCCTCCTTTCATGCTGAATCTTAAGGTCCTAGCTCATGTCCAAGGCACCAAAGCCAGCTAAAAAGTCAATAATCGATACCTAAAACTTGAATTGAACTATATATTACTGGCTATTACATCAACTTAGAAGTTTCATCTGTGTTCTACTACGGTGCTTTTAGTGTCTCCGCATACCGCAGCACGCGACACAGCTTTGAAGACGATACGTACAACCGTTTCAGAGAGAAGAGCGGCCAATGTAACGATTTGGCTTTAAGTCGATTCGTTAACAAATGACGAAAACGGACGGATTTCTCAGGTTTTTACTACATATGAACACTTTTCACATTCTCCCGTGCAACTCGGCTGCTAGTCCTCCTTTCATGCAGAATCTTATGGTCGTAGCTCATGTCCAAGGCACCAAAGCCAGCTAAAAAGTCAATAATCGATACCTAAAACTTGAATTGTACTACTTCTGACTGGCTATCACATCAACTTAGAAGCTTCATCTGTGTTCTATTGTGGTGGTTTTAGTGTCTCCATATACCGCAGCATACGACATAGCTTTGCAGACGATAAGTACAACCGTTTCAGAGAGAAGAGCGGCCAATGTGACGATCGGGCTTTAAGTCGATTCGATAACAAATGACGAAAACGGACGGATTTCTCAGGTTTTTACTACGTATGAACACATTTCACATTCTCCCGTGCAACGCGGCTGCTAGTCCTCCTTTCATGCAGAATCTTAAGGTCCTAGCTCATGTCCAAGGCACCAAAGCCAGCTAAAAAGTCAATAATCGATACCTAAAACTTGAATTGTACTACTTCTTACTGGCTATTACATCAACTTAGAAGCTTCATCTGTGTTCTAATATGGTGCATTTAGTGTCTCCGCACACCGCAGCATGCGGCATAGCTTTGCAGACGATATGTACAACCGTTTCAGAGAGAAGAGCGGCCAATGTGACGATCTGGCTTTAAGTCGATTCGATAACAAATGAAGAAAACGGACGGATTTCTCAGGTTTTTACTACATATGAACATTTTTCACATTCTCCCGTGTAACTCGGCTGCTAGTCCTCCTTTCATGCAGAAACTTAAGGTCCTAGCTCATGTCCAAGGCACCAAAGTAAGCTAAAACGTAAATAATCAGTACTTAAGCTTGAATTGTACTACTTCTTACTGGCTATTACATCAACTTAGAAGCTTCATCTGTGTTCTACTATGGCGCTTTTAGTGTCTCCGCACACCGCAGCACGCGACATAGCTTTGCAGACGATAAGTACAACCGTTTCAGAGAAAAGAGGGGCCAATGTGACGATCTGGCTTTAAGTCGATTCGATAACAAATGACGAAAACGGACGGATTTCTCAGGTTTTTACTACATATGAACTCTTTTCACATTCTCCCGTGCAACTCGGCTGCTAGTCCTCCTTTCATGCTGAATCTTAAGGTCCTAGCTCATGTCCAAGGCACCAAAGCCAGCTAAAAAGTCAATAATCGATACCTAAAACTTGAATTGTACTATATATTACTGGCTATTACATCAACTTAGAAGTTTCATCTGTGTTCTACTACGGTGCTTTTAGTGTCTCCGCATACCGCAGCACGCGACACAGCTTTGAAGACGATACGTACAACCGTTTCAGAGAGAAGAGCGGCCAATGTAACGATTTGGCTTTAAGTCGATTCGTTAACAAATGACGAAAACGGACGGATTTCTCAGGTTTTTACTACATATGAACACTTTTCACATTCTCCCGTGCAACTCGGCTGCTAGTCCTCCTTTCATGCAGAATCTTATGGTCGTAGCTCATGTCCAAGGCACCAAAGCCAGCTAAAAAGTCAATAATCGATACCTAAAACTTGAATTGTACTACTTCTGACTGGCTATCACATCAACTTAGAAGCTTCATCTGTGTTCTATTGTGGTGGTTTTAGTGTCTCCATATACCGCAGCATACGACATAGCTTTGCAGACGATAAGTACAACCGTTTCAGAGAGAAGAGCGGCCAATGTGACGATCGGGCTTTAAGTCGATTCGATAACAAATGACGAAAACGGACGGATTTCTCAGGTTTTTACTACGTATGAACACATTTCACATTCTCCCGTGCAACGCGGCTGCTAGTCCTCCTTTCATGCAGAATCTTAAGGTCCTAGCTCATGTCCAAGGCACCAAAGCCAGCTAAAAAGTCAATAATCGATACCTAAAACTTGAATTGTACTACTTCTTACTGGCTATTACATCAACTTAGAAGCTTCATCTGTGTTCTAATATGGTGCATTTAGTGTCTCCGCACACCGCAGCATGCGGCATAGCTTTGCAGACGATATGTACAACCGTTTCAGAGAGAAGAGCGGCCAATGTGACGATCTGGCTTTAAGTCGATTCGATAACAAATGAAGAAAACGGACGGATTTCTCAGGTATTTACTACATATGAACATTTTTCACATTCTCCCGTGTAACTCGGCTGCTAGTCCTCCTTTAATGCAGAATCTTAAGGTCCTAGCTCATGTCCAAGGCACCAAAGTAAGCTAAAACGTAAATAATCAGTACTTAAGCTTGAATTGTACTACTTCTTACTGGCTATTACATCAACTTAGAAGCTTCATCTGTGTTCTACTATGGTGCTTTTAGAGTCTCCGCGTACCGCAGCACGTGAAATAGCTTTGCAGACGATAAGTACAACCGTTTCAGAGAGAAGAGCGGCCAATGTTACGATCTGGCTTTAAGTCGATTCGATAACAAATGACGAAAACGGACGGATTTCTCAGGTTTTTACTACATATGAACACTTTTTACATTCTCCCGTGCAACTCGGCTGCTAGTCCTCCTTTCATGCAGATTCTTAAGGTCCTAGCTCATGTCCAAGGCACCAAAGCCAGCTAAAAAGTCAATAATCGATACCTAAAACTTGAATTGTACTACTTCTTACTGGCTATTACATCAACTTAGAAGCTTCATCTGTGTTCTACTGTGGTGGTTTTAGTGTCTCCGCATACCGCAGCATACGACATAGCTTTGCAAACGATAGGTACAACCGTTTCAGAGAGAAGAGCGGCCAATGTGACGATCGGGCTTTAAGTCGATTCGATAACAAATGACGAAAACGGACGGATTTCTCAGGTTTCTACTACATATGAACACGTTTCACATTCTCCCGTGCAACGCGGCTGCTAGTCCTCCTTCTATGCAGAATCTTAAGGTCCTAGCTCATGTCCAAGGCACCAAAGCCAGCTAAAAAGTCAATAACTGATACCTAAAACTTGAATTGTACTACTTCTTACTGGCTATTACATCAACTTAGAAGCTTCATCTGTGTTCTACTGTGATGGTTTTAGTGTCTCCGCATGCCGCAGCATACGACATAGCTTTGCAAACGATAGGTACAACCGTTTCAGAGAGAAGAGCGGCCAATGTGACGATCGGGCTTTAAGTCGGTTCGATAACAAATGACGAAAACGGACGGATTTCTCAGGTTTCTACTACATATGAACACGTTTCACATTCTCCCGTGCAACGCGGCTGCTAGTCCTCCTTCTATGCAGAATCTTAAGGTCCTAGCTCATGTCCAAGCCACCAAAGCCGGCCAAAAGGGAATAATCGATACCTAAAACTTGAATTGTACTACTTCTTACTGGCTATTACTTCAACTTAGAAGCTTCTTCTGTGTTCTACTATGGTGCTTTTAGTGTCTCCGCATACCGCAGCACGCGACATAGCTTTGCAGACGATAAGTACAACCGTTTCAGAGGGAAGAGCGGAAATTGTGACGATCGGGCTTTAAGTCGATTCGATAACAAATGACGAAAACGGACGGATTTCTCAGGTTTTTACTACATGTGAACACTTTTCACATTCTCCCGTGCAACTCGGCTGCTAGTCCTAATTTCATGCAGAATCTTAAGGTCCTAGCTCATGTCCAAGGCACCAAAGCCAGCTAAGAAGTCAATAATCAATACATAAAACTTGAATTGTACTACTTCTTACTGGCTATTACATCATCTTAGAAGCTTCATCTGTGTTCTACTATGGTGATTTTATTGTCTCCGCATACCGCAGCACGAGACATAGCTTTGCAGACGATATGTACAACCGTTTCAGAGAGAAGAGCGGCCAATGTGACGATCTGGCTTTAAGTCGATTCGATAACAAATGAAGAAAACGGACGGATTTCTCAGGTTTTTACTACATATGAACACGTTTCACATTCTCCCGTGCAACTCGGCTGCTAGTCCTCCTTTCATGGAGAATCTTAAGGTCCTAGATCATGTCCAAGGCACCAAAGCCAGCTAAACAGTCAATAATTGATAGCTAAAACTTGAATTGTACTACTTCTTACTAACTATTACATCAACTTAGAAGCTTCATCTGTATTCTACTATGGTGCTTTTAGAGACTCCGCGTACCGCAGCACGCGAAATAGCTTTGCAGACGATAAGTACAACCGTTTCCGAGAGAAGAGCGGCCAATGTTACGATCTGGCTATAAGTCGATTCGATAACAAATGACGAAAACGGACGGATATCTCAGGTTTTTACTACATATGAACACTTTTTACATTCTCCCGTGCAACTCGGCTGCTAGTCCTCCTTTCATGCAGATTCTTAAGGTCCTAGCTCATGTCCAAGGCACCAAAGCCAGCTAAAAAGTCAATAATCGATACCTAAAACTTGAATTGTACTACTTCTTACTGGCTATTACATCAACTTAGAAGCTTCATCTGTGTTCTACTATGGTGCTTTTACAGTCTCCGCATACCGCAGCACGCCACATACCTTTGCAGACGATAAGTACAACCGTTTCAGAGGGAAGAGCGGAAATTGTGACGATCGGGCTTTAAGTCGATTCGATAACAAATGACGAAAACGGACGGATTTTATCAGGTTTTTACTACATATGAACACTTTTCACATTGTCCCGTGCAACTCGGCTGCTAGTCCTCCTTTCATGCAGAATCTTAAGGTCCTAGCTCATGTCCAAGGCACCAAAGTAAGCTAAAACGTAAATAATCAGTACTTAAGCTTGAATTGTACTACTTCTTACTGGCTATTACATCAACTAAGAAGCTTCATCTGTGTTCTACTATGGTGCTTTTAGTGTCTCCGCATACCGCAGCACGAGACATAGCTTTGCAGACGATAAGTACAACCGTTTCAGGGATAAGATCGGCCAAGTGACGATCTGGCTTTAAGTCGATTCGATAACAAATGACGAAAACTGACGGATTTCTCAGGTTTTTACTACATATGAACACTTTTTACATTCTCCCGTGCAACTCGGCTGCTAGTCCTCCTTTCATGCAGATTCTTAAGGTCCTAGCTCATGTCCAAGGCACCAAAGCCAGCTAAAAAGTCAATAATCGATACCTAAAACTTGAATTGAACTACTTCTTACTGGCTATTACATCAACTTAGAAGCTTCATCTGTGTTCTAATGTGATGGTTTTAGTGTCTCCGCATGCCGCAGCATACGACATAGCTTTGCAAACGATAGGTACAACCGTTTCAGAGAGAAGAGCGGCCAATGTGACGATCGGGCTTTAAGTCGGTTCGATAACAAATGACGAAAACGGACGGATTTCTCAGGTTTCTACTACATATGAACACGTTTACCATTCTCCCGTGCAACGCGGCTGCTAGTCCTCCTTCTATGCAGAATCTTAAGGTCCTAGCTCATGTCCAAGCCACCAAAGCCGGCCAAAAGGGAATAATCGATACCTAAAACTTGAATTGTACTACTTCTTACTGGCTATTACTTCAACTTAGAAGCTTCTTCTGTGTTCTACTATGGTGCTTTTAGTGTCTCCGCATACCGCAGCACGCGACATAGCTTTGCATACGATAAGTACAACCGTTTCACAGGGAAGAGCGGAAATTGTGACGATCGGGCTTTAAGTCGATTCGATAACAAATGACGAAAACGGACGGATTTCTCAGGTTTTTACTACATATGAACACTTTTCACATTGTCCCGTGCAACTCGGCTGCTAGTCCTCCTTTCATGCAGAATCTTAAGGTCCTAGCTCATGTCCAAGGCACCAAAGCCAGCTAAAAAGTCAATAATCGATACCTAAAACTTGAATTGTACTACATCTTACTGGCTATTACATCAACTTAGAAGCTTCATCTGTGTTCTACTGTGGTGGTTTTAGTGTCTCCGCATACCGCAGCATACGACATAGCTTTGCAAACGATAGGTACAACCGTTTCAGAGAGAAGAGCAGCCAAGGGACGATCTGGCTTTAAGTCGATTCGATAACAAATGACGACAACGGACGGATTTCTCAGGTTTTTACTACATGTGAACACTTTTCACATTCTCCCGTGCAACTCGGCTGCTAGTCCTAATTTCATGCAGAGTCTTAAGGTCCTAGCTCATGTCCAAGGCACCAAAGCCAGCTAAACAGTCAATAATCGATAGCTAAAACTTGAATTGTACTACTTCTTACTGGCTATTACATCAACTTAGAAGCTTCATCTGTGTTCTACTATGGTGCTTTTACAGTCTCCGCATACCGCAGCACGCGACATAGCATTGCAGACGATAAGTACAACCGTTTCAGAGGGAAGAGCGGAAATTGTGACGATCGGGCTTTAAGTCGATTCGATAACAAATGACGAAAACGGACGGATTTTATCAGGTTTTTACTACATATGAACACTTTTCACATTGTCCCGTGCAACTCGGCTGCTAGTCCTCCTTTCATGCAGAATCTTAAGGTCCTAGCTCATGTCCAAGGCACCAAAGTAAGCTAAAACGTAAATAATCAGTACTTAAGCTTGAATTGTACTACTTCTTACTGGCTATTACATCAACTTAGAAGCTTCATCTGTGTTCTACTATGGTGCTTTTAGTGTCTCCGCATACCGCAGCACGAGACATAGCTTTGCAGACGATAAGTACAACCGTTTCAGGGATAAGATCGGCCAAGTGACGATCTGGCTTTAAGTCGATTCGATAACAAATGACGAAAACGGACGGATTTCTCAGGTTTTTACTACATATGAACACTTTTCACATTCTCCCGTGCAACTCGGCTGCTAGTCCTCCTTTCATGCAGATTCTTAAGGTCCTAGCTCATGTCCAAGGCACCAAAGCCAGCTAAAAAGTCAATAATCGATACCTAAAACTTGAATTGTACTACTTCTTACTGGCTATTACATCAACTTAGAAGCTTCATCTGTGTTCTACTGTGATGGTTTTAGTGTCTCCGCATGCCGCAGCATACGACATAGCTTTGCAAACGATAGGTACAACCGTTTCAGAGAGAAGAGAGGCCAATGTGACGATCGGGCTTTAAGTCGGTTCGATAACAAATGACGAAAACGGACGGACTTCTCAGGTTTCTACTACATATGAACACGTTTCACATTCTCCCGTGCAACTCGGCTGCTAGTCCTCCTTTCATGGAGAATCTTAAGGTCCTAGATCATGTCCAAGGCACCAAAGCCAGCTAAACAGTCAATAATCGATAGCTAAAACTTGAATTGTACTACTTCTTACTGGCTATTACATCAACTTAGAAGCTTCATCTGTGTTCTACTATGGTGCTTTTAGAGTCTCCGCGTACCGCAGCACGCGAAATAGCTTTGCAGACGATAAGTACAACCGTTTCAGAGAGAAGAGCGGCCAATGTTACGATCTGGCTTTAAGTCGATTCGATAACAAATGACGAAAACGGACGGATTTCTCAGGTTTTTACTACATATGAACACTTTTCACATTCTCCCGTGCAACTCGGCTGCTAGTCCTCCTTTCATGCAGATTCTTAAGGTCCTAGCTCATGTCCAAGGCACCAAAGCCAGCTAAAAAGTCAATAATCGATACCTAAAACTTGAATTGTACTACTTCTTACTGGCTATTACATCAACTTAGAAGCTTCATCTGTGTTCTACTGTGATGGTTTTAGTGTCTCCGCATACCGCAGCATACGACATAGCTTTGCAAACGATAGGTACAACCGTTTCAGGGAGAAGAGCGGTCAATGTGACGATCGGGCTTTAAGTCGATTCCATAACAAATGACGAAAACGGACGGATTTCTCAGGTTTCTACTACATATGAACACGTTTCACATTCTCCCGTGCAACGCGGCTAATAGTCCTCCTTCTATGCAGAATCTTAAGGTCCTAGCTCATGTCCAAGGCACCAAAGCCAGCTAAAAAGTCAATAACTGATACCTAAAACTTGAATTGTACTACTTCTTACTGGCTATTACATCAACTTAGAAGCTTCATCTGTGTTCTAATATGGTGCATTTAGTGTCTCCGCACACCGCAGCACGCGACATAGCTTTGCAGACGATATGTACAACCGTTTCAGAGAGAAGAGCGGCCAATGTGACGATCTGGCTTTAAGTCGATTCGATAACAAATGAAGAAAACGGACGGATTTCTCATGTTTTTACTACATATGAACATTTTTCACATTCTCCCGTGTAACTCGGCTGCTAGTCCTCCTTTCATGCAGAAACTTAAGGTCCTAGCTCATGTCCAAGGCACCAAAGTAAGCTAAAACGTAAATAATCAGTACTTAAGCTTGAATTGTACTACTTCTTACTGGCTATTACATCAACTTAGAAGCTTCATCTGTGTTCTAGTATGGTGCTTTTAGTGTGTCCGCATACCGCAGCACGAGACATAGCTTTGCAGACGATAAGTACAAACGTTTCAGGGATAAGATCGGCCAAGTGACGATCTGGCTTTAAGTCGATTCGATAACAAATGACGAAAACTGACGGATTTCTCAGGTTTTTACTACATATGAACACGTGTCACATTCTCCCGTGCAACTCGGCTGCTAGTCCTCCTTTCATGGAGAATCTTAAGGTCCTAGATCATGTCCAAGGCACCAAAGCCAGTTAACAGTCAGTAATCGATAGCTAAAACTTGAATTGTACTACTTCTTACTGGCTATTACATCAACTTAGAAGCTTCATCTGTGTTCTACTATGGTGCTTTTAGAGTCTCCGCGTACCGCAGCACGCGAAATAGCTTTGCAGACGATAAGTACAACCGTTTCAGAGAGAAGAGCGGCAAATGTTACGATCTGGCTTTAAGTCGATTCGATAACAAATGACGAAAACGGACGGATTTCTCAGGTTTTTACTACATATGAACACGTTTCACATTCTCCCGTGCAACGCGGCTGCTAGTCCTCCTTCTATGCAGAATCTTAAGGTCCTAGCTCATGTCCAGATCACCAAAGCCAGCTAAGAAGTCAATAATCGATACCTAAAACTTGTATTGTACTACTTCTTACTGGCTATTACATCAACTTAGAAGCATCATCTGTGTTCTACTATGGTGCTTTTAGTGTCTCCGCATACCGCAGCACGCGACATAGCTTTGCAGACGATAAGTTCAACCGTTTCAGAGAGAAGAGCGGCCAATGTGACGATCGGGCTTTAAGTCGATTCGATAACAAATGACGAAAAAGGACGGATTTCTCAGGTTTCTACTACATATGAACACGTTTCACATTCTCCCGTGCAACGCGGCTGCTAGTCCTCCTTCTATGCAGAATCTTAAGGTCCTAGCTCATGTCCAAGCCACCAAAGCCGACAAAAAGGGAATAATCGATAACTAAAACTTGAATTGTACTACTTCTTACTGGCTATTACTTCAACTTAGAAGCTTCTTCTGTGTTCTACTATGGTGCTTTTAGTGTCTCCGCATACCGCAGCACGCGACATAGCTTTGCAGACGATAAGTACAACCGTTTCAGAGGGAAGAGCGGCCATTGTGAAGATCGGGCTTTAAGTCGATTCGATAACAAATGACGAAAACGGACGGATTTCTCAGGTTTTTACTACATATGAACACTTTTCACATTGTCCCGTGCAACTCGGCTGCTAGTCCTCCTTTCATGCAGAATCTTAAGGTCCTAGCTCATGTCCAAGGCACCAAAGCCAGCTAAAAAGTCAATAATCACTACCTAAAACTTGAATAGTACTACTTCTAACTGGCTATTACATCAACTTAGAAGCTTCATCTGTGTTCTACTATGGTGCTTTTAGTGTCTCCGCATACCGCAGCACGCGACATAGCTTTGCAGACGATAAGTTCAACCGTTTCAGAGAGAAGAGCGGCCAATGTGACGATCTGGCTTTAAGTCGATTCGATAACAAATGACGAAAACGGACGGATTTCTCACGTTTTTACTACATATGAACACTTTTCACATTCTCCCGTGCAACTCGGCTGCTAGTCCCCCTTTCATGCAGATTCTTAAGGTCCTAGCTCATTTCCAAGGCACCAAAACCAGCTAAAAAGTCAATAATCGATACCTAAAAATTGAATTGTACTACTTCTTACTGGCTATCACATCAACTTAGAAGCTTCATCTGTGTTCTACTGTGGTGGTTTTAGTGTCTCCACATACCGCAGCATACGACATAGCTTTGCAGACGATAAGTACAACCGTTTCAGAGAGAAGAGCGGCCAATGTGACAATCGGGCTTTAAGTCGATTCGATAACAAATGACGAAAACGGACGGATTTCTCAGGTTTTTACTACATATGAACACTTTTCACATTCTCCCGTGAAACGCTGCTGCTAGTCCTCCATTAATGCAGAGTCTTAAGGTCCTAGCTCATGTCCAAGGCAGCAAAGCCAGCTGAAAAGTAAATAATCAGTACCTATAACTTGAATTGTACTACTTCTTACTGGCTATTACATCAACTTAGAAGCTTCATCTGTGTTCAACTATGGTGCTTTAAGTGTCTCCGCAGACCGCAGCACGTGACATAGCTTTGCAGACGATAAGTACAACCGCTTCAGGGATAAGAGCGGCCAACTGACGATCTGGCTTTAAGTCGATTCGATAACAAATGACGAAAACGGACGGATTTCTCAGGTTTTTACTACATATGAACACGTTTCACATTCTCCCGTGCAACTCTGCTGCTAGTCCTCCTTTCATGCAGAATCTTAAGGTCCTAGATCATGTCCAAGGCACCAAAGCCAGCTAAACAGTCAATAATCGATACCTAAAACTTGAATTGTACTACTTCTTACTGGCTATTACATCAACTTAGAAGCTTCATCTGTGTTCTACTTTGGTGCTTTTAGAGTCTCCGCGTACCGCAGCACGCGAAATAGCTTTGCAGACGATAAGTACAACCGTTTCAGAGAGAAGAGCGGCCAATGTTACGATCTGGCTTTAAGTCGATTCGATAACAAATGACGAAAACGGACGGATTTCTCAGGTTTTTACTACATATGAACACTTTTTACATTCTCCCGTGCAACTCGGCTGCTAGTCCTCCTTTCATGCAGATTCTTAAGGTCCTAGCTCATGTCCAAGTCACCAAAGCCAGCTAAAAAGTCAATAATCAATACCTAAAACTTGAATTGTACTACTTCTTACTGGCTATTACATCAACTTAGAAGCTTCATCTGTGTTCTACTGTGGTGGTTTTAGTGTCTCCGCATACCGCAGCATACGACATAGCTTTGTAAACGATAAGTACAACCGTTTCAGAGAGAAGAGCGGCCAATGTGACGATCGGGCTTTAAGTCGATTCGATAACAAATGACGAAAACGAACGGATTTCTCAGGTTTCTACTACATAAGAACACATTTCACATTCTCCCTTGCAACGCGGCTGCTAGTCTTCCTTCTATGCAGAATCTTAAGGTCGTAGCTCATGTCCAAGGCACCAAAGCCAGCTAAAAAGTCAATAATCGATACCTAAAACTTGAATTGTACTACTTCTTACTGGCTATTACATCAACTTAGAAGCTTCATCTGTGTTCTACTATGGTGCTTTTAGTGTCTCCGCACACCGCAGCACGCGACATAGCTTTGCAGACGATAAGTACAACCGTTTCAGGGATAAGAGCGGCCAGGTGACGATCTAGCTTTAAGTCGATTCGATAACAAATGACGAAAACTGACGGATTTCTCAGGTTTTTACTACATATGAACACGTTTCACATTCTCCCGTGCAACTCGGCAGCTAGTCCTCCTTTCATGGAGAATCTTAAGGTCCTAGATCATGTCCAAGGCACCAAAGCCAGCTAAACAGTCAATAATCGATACCTAAAACTTGAATTGTACTACTTCTTACTGGCTATTACATCAACTTATAAGCTTCATCTGTGTTCTACTATGGTGCTTTTAGGGTCTCCGCGTACCGCAGCTCGCGAAATAGCTTTGCAGACGATAAGTACAACCGTTTCAGAGAGAAGAGCGGCCAATGTTACGATCTAGCTTTAAGTCGATTCGATAACAAATGACGAAAACGGACGGATTTCTCAGGTTTTTACTACATATGAACACTTTTCACATTCTCCCGTGCAACTCGGCTGCTAGTCCTCCTTTCATGCTGAATCTTAAGGTCCTAGCTCATTTCCAAGGCACCAAAGCCAGCTAAAAAGTCAATAATCGATACCTAAAACTTGAATTGTACTATATATTACTGGCTATTACATCAACTTAGAAGTTTCATCTGTGTTCTACTACGGTGCTTTTAGTGTCTCCGCATACCGCAGCACGCGACACAGCTTTGAAGACGATACGTACAACCGTTTCAGAGAGAAGAGCGGCCAATGTAACGATTTGGCTTTAAGTCGATTCGTTAACAAATGACGAAAACGGACGGATTTCTCAGGTTTTTACTACATATGAACACTTTTCACATTCTCCCGTGCAACTCGGCTGCTAGTCCTCCTTTCATGCAGAATCTTAAGGTCGTAGCTCATGTCCAAGGCACCAAAGCCAGCTAAAAAGTCAATAATCGATACCTAAAACTTGAATTGTACTACTTCTGACTGGCTATCACATCAACTTAGAAGCTTCATCTGTGTTCTATTGTGGTGGTTTTAGTGTCTCCATATACCGCAGCATACGACATAGCTTTGCAGACGATAAGTACAACCGTTTCAGAGAGAAGAGCGGCCAATGTGACGATCGGGCTTTAAGTCGATTCGATAACAAATGAAGAAAACGGACGGATTTCTCAGGTTTTTACTACATATGAACATTTTTCACATTCTCCCGTGTAACTCGGCTGCTAGTCCTCCTTTCATGCAGAAACTTAAGGTCCTAGCTCATGTCCAAGGCACCAAAGTAAGCTAAAACGTAAATAATCAGTACTTAAGCTTGAATTGTACTACTTCTTACTGGCTATTACATCAACTTAGAAGCTTCATCTGTGTTCTACTATGGTGCTTTTAGTGTCTCCGCATACCGCAGCACGAGACATAGCTTTGCAGACGATAAGTACAACCGTTTCAGGGATAAGATCGGCCAAGTGACGATCTGGCTTTAAGTCGATTCGATAACAAATGACGAAAACTGACGGATTTCTCAGGTTTTTACTACATATGAACACGTTTCACATTCTCCCGTGCAACTCGGCTGCTAGTCCTCTTTTCATGGAGAATCTTAAGGTCCTAGATCATGTCCAAGGCACCAAAGCCAGCTAAACAGTCAATAATCGATAGCTAAAACTTGAATTGTACTACTTCTTACTGGCTATTACATCAACTTAGAAGTTTCATCTGTGTTCTACTATGGTGCTTTTAGAGTCTCCGCGTACCGCAGCACGTGAAATAGCTTTGCAGACGATAAGTACAACCGTTTCAGAGAGAAGAGCGGCCAATGTTACGATCTGGCTTTAAGTCGATTCGATAACAAATGACGAAAACGGACGGATTTCTCAGGTTTTTACTACATATGAACACTTTTTACATTCTCCCGTGCAACTCGGCTGCTAGTCCTCCTCTCATGCAGATTCTTAAGGTCCTAGCTCATGTCCAAGGCACCAAAGCCAGCTAAAAAGTCAATAATCGATACCTAAAACTTGAATTGTACTACTTCTTACTGGCTATTACATCAACTTAGAAGCTTCATCTGTGTTCTACTGTGGTGGTTTTAGTGTCTCCGCATACCGCAGCATACGACATAGCTTTGCAAACGATAGGTACAACCGTTTCAGAGAGAAGAGCGGCCAATGTGACGATCGGGCTTTAAGTCGATTCGATAACAAATGACGAAAACGGACGGATTTCTCAGGTTTCTACTACATATGAACACGTTTCACATTCTCCCGTGCAACGCGGCTGCTAGTCCTCCTTCTATGCAGAATCTTAAGGTCCTAGCTCATGTCCAAGGCACCAAAGCCAGCTAAAAAGTCAATAACTGATACCTAAAACTTGAATTGTACTACTTCTTACTGGCTATTACATCAACTTAGAAGCTTCATCTGTGTTCTACTGTGATGGTTTTAGTGTCTCCGCATGCCGCAGCATACGACATAGCTTTGCAAACGATAGGTACAACCGTTTCAGAGAGAAGAGCGGCCAATGTGACGATCGGGCTTTAAGTCGGTTCGATAACAAATGACGAAAACGGACGGATTTCTCAGGTTTCTACTACATATGAACACGTTTCACATTCTCCCGTGCAACGCGGCTGCTAGTCCTCCTTCTATGCAGAATCTTAAGGTCCTAGCTCATGTCCAAGCCACCAAAGCCGGCCAAAAGGGAATAATCGATACCTAAAACTTGAATTGTACTACTTCTTACTGGCTATTACCTCAACTTAGAAGCTTCTTCTGTGTTCTACTATGGTGCTTTTAGTGTCTCCGCATACCGCAGCACGCGACGTAGCTTTGCAGACGATAAGTAGAACCGTTTCAGAGGGAAGAGCGGAAATTGTGACGATCGGGCTTTAAGTCGATTCGATAACAAATGACGAAAACGGACGGATTTCTCAGGTTTTTACTACATGTGAACACTTTTCACATTCTCCCGTGCAACTCGGCTGCTAGTCCTAATTTCATGCAGAATCTTAAGGTCCTAGCTCATGTCCAAGGCACCAAAGCCAGCTAAGAAGTCAATAATCAATACATAAAACTTGAATTGTACTACTTCTTACTGGCTATTACATCATCTTAGAAGCTTCATCTGTGTTCTACTATGGTGATTTTATTGTCTCCGCATACCGCAGCACGAGACATAGCTTTGCAGACGATATGTACAACCGTTTCAGAGAGAAGAGCGGCCAATGTGACGATCTGGCTTTAAGTCGATTCGATAACAAATGAAGAAAACGGACGGATTTCTCAGGTTTTTACTACATATGAACACGTTTCACATTCTCCCGTGCAACTCGGCTGCTAGTCCTCCTTTCATGGAGAATCTTAAGGTCCTAGATCATGTCCAAGGCACCAAAGCCAGCTAAACAGTCAATAATTGATAGCTAAAACTTGAATTGTACTACTTCTTACTAACTATTACATCAACTTAGAAGCTTCATCTGTATTCTACTATGGTGCTTTTAGAGTCTCCGCGTACCGCAGCACGCGAAATAGCTTTGCAGACGATAAGTACAACCGTTTCCGAGAGAAGAGCGGCCAATGTTACGATCTGGCTTTAAGTCGATTCGATAACAAATGACGAAAACGGACGGATTTCTCAGGTTTTTACTACATATGAACACTTTTTACATTCTCCCGTGCAACTCGGCTGCTAGTACTCCTTTCATGCAGATTCTTAAGGTCCTAGCTCATGTCCAAGGCACCAAAGCCAGCTAAAAAGTCAATAATCGATACCTAAAACTTGAATTGTACTACTTCTTACTGGCTATTACATCAACTTAGAAGCTTCATCTGTGTTCTACTATGGTGCTTTTACAGTCTCCGCATACCGCAGCACGCGACATACCTTTGCAGACGATAAGTACAACCGTTTCAGAGGGAAGAGCGGAAATTGTGACGATCGGGCTTTAAGTCGATTCGATAACAAATGACGAAAACGGACGGATTTTATCAGGTTTTTACTACATATGAACACGTTTCACATTCTCCCGTGCAACGCGGCTGCTAGTCCTCCTTCTATGCAGAATCTTAAGGTCCTAGCTCATGTCCAAGCCACCAAAGCCGGCCAAAAGGGAATAATCGATACCTAAAACTTGAATTGTACTACTTCTTACTGGCTATTACTTCAACTTAGAAGCTTCTTCTGTGTTCTACTATGGTGCTTTTAGTGTCTCCGCATACCGCAGCAGGCGACATAGCTTTGCAGACGATAAGTACAACCGTTTCAGAGGGAAGAGCGGAAATTGTGACGATCGGGCTTTAAGTCGATTCGATAACAAATGACGAAAACGGACGGATTTCTCAGGTTTTTACTACATATGAACACTTTTCACATTGTCCCGTGCAACTCGGCTGCTAGTCCTCCTTTCATGCAGAATCTTAAGGTCCTAGCTCATGTCCAAGGCACCAAAGCCAGCTAAAAAGTCAATAATCGATACCTAAAACTTGAATTGTACTACATCTTACTGGCTATTACATCAACTTAGAAGCTTCATCTGTGTTCTACTGTGGTGGTTTTAGTGTCTCCGCATACCGCAGCATACGACATAGCTTTGCAAACGATAGGTACAACCGTTTCAGAGAGAAGAGCAGCCAAGGGACGATCTGGCTTTAAGTCGATTCGATAACAAATGACGACAACGGACGGATTTCTCAGGTTTTTACTACATTTGAACACTTTTCACATTCTCCCGTGCAACTCGGCTGCTAGTCCTAATTTCATGCAGAGTCTTAAGGTCCTAGCTCATGTCCAAGGCACCAAAGCCAGCTAAACAGTCAATAATCGATAGCTAAAACTTGAATTGTACTACTTCTTACTGGCTATTACATCAACTTAGAAGCTTCATCTGTGTTCTACTATGGTGCTTTTAGAGTCTCCGCGTACCGCAGCACGCGAAATTGCTTTGCAGACGATAAGTACAACCGTTTCAGAGAGAAGAGCGGCCAATGTTACGATCTGGCTTTAAGTCGATTCGATAACAAATGACGAAAACGGACGGATTTCTCAGGTTTTTACTACATATGAACACTTTTTACATTCTCCCGTGCAACTCGGCTGCTAGTCCTCCTTTCATGCAGATTCTTAAGGTCCTAGCTCATGTCCAAGGCACCAAAGCCAGCTAAAAAGTCAATAATCGATACCTAAAACTTGAATTGTACTACTTCTTACTGGCTATTACATCAACTTAGAAGCTTCATCTGTGTTCTACTGTGATGGTTTTAGTGTCTCCGCATACCGCAGCATACGACATAGCTTTGCAAACGATAGGTACAACCGTTTCAGGGAGAAGAGCGGTCAATGTGACGATCGGGCTTTAAGTCGATTCGATAACAAATGACGAAAACGGACGGATTTCTCAGGTTTCTACTACATATGAACACGTTTCACATTCTCCCGTGCAACGCGGCTAATAGTCCTCCTTCTATGCAGAATCTTAAGGTCCTAGCTCATGTCCAAGGCACCAAAGCCAGCTAAAAAGTCAATAACTGATACCTAAAACTTGAATTGTACTACTTCTTACTGGCTATTACATCAACTTAGAAGCTTCATCTGTGTTCTAATATGGTGCATTTAGTGTCTCCGCACACCGCAGCACGCGACATAGCTTTGCAGACGTTCTAATATGGTGCATTTAGTGTCTCCGCACACCGCAGCACGCGACATAGCTTTGCAGACGATATGTACAACCGTTTCAGAGAGAAGAGCGGCCAATGTGACGATCTGGCTTTAAGTCGATTCGATAACAAATGAAGAAAACGGACGGATTTCTCATGTTTTTACTACATATGAACATTTTTCACATTCTCCCGTGTAACTCGGCTGCTAGTCCTCCTTTCATGCAGAAACTTAAGGTCCTAGCTCATGTCCAAGGCACCAAAGTAAGCTAAAACGTAAATAATCAGTACTTAAGCTTGAATTGTACTACTTCTTACTGGCTATTACATCAACTTAGAAGCTTCATCTGTGTTCTAGTATGGTGCTTTTAGTGTGTCCGCATACCGCAGCACGAGACATAGCTTTGCAGACGATAAGTACAAACGTTTCAGGGATAAGATCGGCCAAGTGACGATCTGGCTTTAAGTCGATTCGATTACAAATGACGAAAACTGACGGATTTCTCAGGTTTTTACTACATATGAACACGTTTCACATTCTCCCGTGCAACTCGGCTGCTAGTCCTCCTTTCATGGAGAATCTTAAGGTCCTAGATCATGTCCAAGGCACCAAAGCCAGCTAAACAGTCAATAACCGATAGCTAAAACTTGAATTGTACTACTTCTTACTGGCTATTACATCAACTTAGAAGCTTCATCTGTGTTCTACTATGGTGCTTTTAGAGTCTCCGCGTACCGCAGCACGCGAAATAGCTTTGCAGACGATAAGTACAACCGTTTCAGAGAGAAGAGCGGCAAATGTTACGATCTGGCTTTAAGTCGATTCGATAACAAATGACGAAAACGGACGGATTTCTCAGGTTTTTACTACATATGAACACCTTTTACATTCTCCCGTGCAACTCGGCTGCTAGTCCTCCTTTCATGCAGATTCTTAAGGTCCTAGCTCATGTCCAAGGCACCAAAGCCAGCTAAAAAGTCAATAATCGATACCTAAAACTTGAATTGTACTACTTCTTACTGGCTATTACATCAACTTAGAAGCTTCATCTGTGTTCTACTGTGATGGTTTTAGTGTCTCCGCATACCGCAGCATACGACATAGCTTTGCAAACGATAGGTACAACCGTTTCAGAGAGAAGAGCGGCCAATGTGACGATCGGGCTTTAAGTCGATTCGATAACAAATGACGAAAACGGACGGATTTCTCAGGTTTCTACTACATATGAACACGTTTCACATTTTCCCGTGCAACGCGGCTGCTAGTCCTCCTTCTATGCAGAATCTTAAGGTCCTAGCTCATGTCCAAGGCACCAAAGCCAGCTAAAAAGTCAATAACTGATTCCTAAAACTTGAATTGTACTACTTCTTACTGGCTATTACATCAACTTAGAAGCTTCATCTGTGTTCTACTGTGGTGGTTTTAGTGTCTCCGCATACCGCAGCATACGACATAGCTTTGCAAACGATAAGTACAACCGTTTCAGAGAGAAGAGCGGCCAATGTGACGATCGGGCTTTAAGTCGATTCGATAACAAATGACGAAAACGAACGGATTTCTCAGGTTTCTACTACATATGAACACATTTCACATTCTCCCGTGCAACGCGGCTGCTAGTCCTCCTTCTATGCAGAATCTTAAGGTCCTAGCTCATGTCCAAGGCACCAAAGCCAGCTAAAAAGTCAATAATCGATACCTAAAACTTGAATTGTACTACTTCTTACTGGCTATTGCATCAACTTAGAAGCTTCATCTGTGTTCTACTATGGTGCTTTTAGTGTCTCCGCATATCGCAGCACGTGACATAGCTTTGCAGACGATAAGTACAACCGTTTCATGGATAAGAGCGGCCAAGTGACGATCTGGCTTTAAGTCGATTCGATAACAAATGACGAAAACTGACGGATTTCTCAGGTTTTTACTACATATGAACACTTTTAACATTCTCCCGTGCAACTCGGCTGCTAGTCCTCCTTTCATGGAGAATCTTAAGGTCCTAGATAATGTCCAAGGCACCAAAGCCAGCTAAACAGTCAATAATCGATACCTAAAACTTGAATTGTACTACTTCTTACTGGCTATTACATCAACTTAGAAGCTTCATCTGTGTTCTACTATGGTGCTATTAGAGTCTCCGCGTACCGCAGCACGCGAAATAGCTTTGCAGGCGATAAGTACAACCGTTTCAGAGAGAAGAGCGGCCAATGTTACGATCTGGCTTTAAGTCGATTCGATAACAAATGAAGAAAACGGACGGATTTCTCAGGTTTTTACTACATATGAACACTTTTAACATTCTCCCGTGCAACTCGGCTGCTAGTCCTCCTTTCATGCAGATTCTTAAGGTCCTAGCTCATGTCCAAGGCACCAAAGCCAGCTAAAAAGTCAATAATCAATACCTAAAACTTGAATTGTACTACTTCTTACTGGCTATTACATCAACTTAGAAGCTTCATCTGTGTTCTACTGTGGTGGTTTTAGTGTCTCCGCATACCGCAGCATACGACATAGCTTTGTAAACGATAAGTACAACCGTTTCAGAGAGAAGAGCGGCCAATGTGACGATCGGGCTTTAAGTCGATTCGATAACAAATGACGAAAACGAACGGATTTCTCAGGTTTCTACTACATATGAACACATTTCACATTATCCCGTGCAACGCGGCTGCTAGTCCTCCTTCTATGCAGAATCTTAAGGTCCTAGCTCATGTCCAAGGCACCAAAACCAGCTAAAAAGTCAATAATCGATACCTAAAACTTGAGTTATACTACTTCTTACTGGATATTACATCAACTTAGAAGCTTCATCTGTGTTCTACTATGGTGCTTTTAGTGTCTCCGCACACCGCAGCACGCGACATAGCTTTGCAGACGATAAGTACAACCGTTTCAGGGATAAGAGCGGCCAAGTGACGATCTGGCTTTAAGTCGATTCGATAACAAATGACGAAAACGGACGGATTTCTCAGGTTTTTGCTACATATGAACACGTTTCACATTCTCCCGTGCAACTCGGCAGCTAGTCCTCCTTTCATGGAGAATCTTAAGGTCCTAGATCATGTCCAAGGCACCAAAGCCAGCTAAACAGTCAATAATCGATACCTAAAACTTGAATTGTACTACTTCTTACTGGCTATTTCATCAACTTAGAAGCTTCATCTGTGTTCTACTATGGTGCTTTTAGTGTCTCCACATACCGCAGCACGCGACATAGCTTTGCAGACGATAAGTACAACCGTTTCAGAGAGAAGAGCAGCCAATGTTACGATCTGGCTTTAAGTAGATTGGATAACAAATGACGAAAACGGACGGATTTCTCAGGTTTTTATTACATATGAACACTTTTCACATTCTCCCGTGCAACTCGGCTGCTAGTCCTCCTTTTGATGCAGAATCTTAAGGTCCTAGCTCATGTCCAAGGCACCAAAGCCAGCTAAAAAATCAATAATCGATACCTAAAACTTGAATTGTACTGCTTCTTACTGGCTATTACATCAACTTAGAAGCTTCATCTGTGTTCTACTATGGTGCTTTTAGTGTCTCCGCATACCGCAGCACGCGACATAGCTTTGAAGCGATAAGTACAACCGTTACGGAGAGAAGAGCGGCCAATGTGACGATCTGGCTTTAAGTCGATTCGATAACAAATGACGAAAACGGACGGATTTCTCAGGTTTTTACTACATATGAATACTTTTCACATTGTCCCGTGCAACTCAGCCGCTAGTCCTCCTTTAAAGCAGAATCTTAAGGTCCTAGCTCATGTCCAAGGCACCAAAGCCAGCTAAAAAGTCAATAATCGATACCTAAAACTTTAATTGTACTACTTCTTACTGGCTATTACATCAACTTAGAAGCTTCATCTGTGTTCTACTATGTTGCTTTTAGAGTCTCCGCATACCGCAGCACGCGACATAGCTTTGCAGACGATAAGTACAACCGTTTCAGAGAGAAGAGCGGCCAATGTGACGATCTGGCTTTAAGTCGATTCGATAACAAATGACGAAAACGGACGGATTTCTCAGGTTTTTACCACATATGAACACTTTTCACATTCTTCCCTGCAACGCGGCTGCTAGTCCTCCTATCATGCAGAATCTTAAGGTCCTAGCTCATGTCCAAGGCAACAAAGCCAGCTAAAAAGTCAATAATCGATACCTAAAACTTCAGTTGTACTACTTCTTACTGGCTATTACATCAACTTAGAAGCTTCATCTGTTTTATACTATGGTGCTTTTAGTGTCTGCGCATACCGCAGCACGCGACATAGCTTTGCAGACGATAAGTACAACCGTTTCAGAGAGAAGAGCGGCCAATGTGACGATCTGGCTTTAAGTCGATTCGATAACAAATGACGAAAACGGACGGATATCTCAGGTTTTTGCTACATATGAACACTTTTCACATTCTCGAGTGCAACTCGGCTAATAGTCCTCCTTTCATGCAGAATCTTAAGGTCCTAGCTCATGTCCAAGGCACCAAAGCCAGCTAAAAAGTCAATAATCAGTAACTAAAACTTGAATTGTACTACTTCTTACTGGCTATTACATATACTTAGAAGCTTAATCTGTGTTCTACTATGGTGCTTTTAGTGTCTCCGCATACCGCAGCACGCCACATAGCTTTGCAGACGATAAGTACAGCCGTTTCAGAGAGAAGAGCGGCCAAGTGACGATCTGGCTTTAAGGCGATTCGATAACAAATGACGAAAACGGACGGATTTCTCAGGTTTTTACTACATATGAACACTTTTCTTATTGTCCCGTGCAACTCGGCTGCTAGTCCTCCTTTCATGCAGAATCTTAAGGTCCTAGCTCATGTCCAAGGCACCAAATCCATCTAAGAAGTCAATAATCGATACCTAAAACTTGAATTGTACTACTTCTTACTGGCTATTACATCGACTTAGAAGCTTCATCTGTGTTCTGCTATGGTGATTTTATTGTCTCCGCATACCGCAGCACGCGACTTAGCTTTGCAGACGATAAGTACAACCGTTTCAGAGAGAAGAGCGGCCAATGTGACGATCGGGCTTTAAGTCGATTCGATAACAAATGACGAAAACGGACGGATTTCTCAGGTTTCTACTACATATGAACACATTTCACATTCTCCCGTGCAACGCGGCTGCTAGTCCTCCTATCATGCAGAATCTTAAGGTCCTAGCTCATGTCCAAGGCACCAAAGCCAGCTAAAAAGTCAATAATCGATACCTAAAACTTCAGTTGTACTACTTCTTACTGGCTATTACATCAACTTAGAAGCTTCATCTGTTTTATTCTATGGTGCTTTTAGTGTCTGCGCATACCGCAGCACGCGACATAGCTTTGCAGACGATAAGTACAACCGTTTCAGAGAGAAGAGCGGCCAATGTGACGATCTGGCTTTAAGTCGATTCGATAACAAATGACGAAAACGGACGGATTTCTCAGGTTTTTACTACATATGAACACTTTTCAGATTCTCCTGTGCAACTCGGCTGCTAGTCCTCCTTTCATGCAGAATCTTAAGGTCCTAGCTCATGCCCAAGGCACCAAAGCCAGCTAAAAAGTCAATAATCGATACCTAAAACTTGAATTGTACTACTTCTTATTGTCTATTACATCATCTTAGAAGCTTCATCTGTGTTCTACTATGGTGATTTTAGTGTCTCCGCATACCGCAGCACGCGACATAGCTTTGCAGACGATAAGTACAACCGTTTCAGAGAGAAGAGCGGCCAATGTGACGATCTGCCTTTAAGTCGATTCGATAACAAATGACGAAAACGGACGGATTTCTCAAGTTTTTACTACATATGAACACATTTCACATTCTTCCCTGCAACTCGGCTGCTAGTCCTCCTTTCATGCGGATTCTTAAGGTCCTAGCTCATGTCCAAGGCATCAAAGCCAGCTAAAAAGTCAATAATCGATACCTAAAATTTGAATTGTACTATTTCTTACTGGCTATTACATCACATTAGAAGCTTCACCTGTGTTATACTGTGGTGGTTTCAGTGTCCCCGCCTACCACAGCATACGACATAGCTTTGCAGACGATAAGTACAACCGTTTCAGAGAGAAGAGCGGCCAATTATGATCTGGCTTTAAGTCGATTCGATAACAAATGACGAAAACGGACGGATTTCTCAGGTTTTTACTACATATGAACACTTTTCACATTCTCCCGTGCAACTCGGCTGCTAGCCCTCCTTTCATGCAGAATCTTAAGGTCCTAGCTCATGTCCAAGGCACCAAAGCCAGCTAAAAAGTCAATAATCGATACCTAAAACTTGAATTGTACTACTTCTTACTGGCTATTACATCAACTTAGAAGCTTCATCTGTGTTCTACTATGGTGCTTTTAGTGTCTCCGCATACCGCATCACGCGACATAGCTTTGCAGGCGATAAGTACAACCGTTTCAGAGAGAAGAGCGGCCAATGTGACGATCTGGCTTTAAGTCGATTCGATAACAAATGACGAAAACGGACGGATTTCTCAGGTTTTTACTACATATGAACACTTTTCACATTCTCCCATCCAACGCGGCTGCTAGTCCTCCTATCATGCAGAATCTTAAGGTCCTAGGTCATGTCCAAGGCACCAAAGCCAGCTAAAAAGTCAATAATCGATACCTAAAACTTTAATTCTACTACTTCTTACTGGCTATTACATCATCATAGAAGCTCCATCTGTGTTCTACTATGGTGCTTTTAGTGTCTCCGCATACCGCAGCACGCAACATATCTTTGCAGGCGATAAGTACAACCGTTTCAGAGAGAAGAGCGGCCAATGTGACGATCTGGCTTTAAGTCGATTCGATAACAAATGACGAAAACGGACGGATTTCTCAGGTTTTTACTACATATGAACACTTTTCACATTCTCCCGTGCAACTCGGCTGCTAGTCCTCCTTTCATGCAGAAACTTAAGGTCCTAGCTCATGTCCAAGGCACCAAAGCCAGCTAAAAAGTCAATAATCAGTACCTAAAACTTGAATTGTACTACTTCTTACTGGCTATTACATCAACTTAGAAGCTTAATCTGTGTTCTACTATGGTGCTTTTAGTGTCTCCGCATACCGCAGCACGCCACATAGCTTTGCAGACGATAAGTACAGCCGTTTCAGAGAGAAGAGCGGCCAAGTGACGATCTGGCTTTAAGGCGATTCGATAACAAATGACGAAAACGGACGGATTTCTCAGGTTTTTACTACATATGAACACTTTTCATATTGTCCCGTGCAACTCGGCTGCTAGTCCTCCTTTCATGCAGAATCTTAAGGTCCTAGCTCATGTCCAAGGCACCAAATCCATCTAAGAAGTCAATAATCGATACCTAAAACTTGAATTGTACTACTTCTTACTGGCTATTACATCGACTTAGAAGCTTCATCTGTGTTCTACTATGGTGATTTTATTGTCTCCGCATACCGCAGCACGCGACTTAGCTTTGCAGACGACAAGTACAAACGTTTCAGAGAGAAGAGCGGCCAATGTGACGATCGGGCTTTAAGTCGATTCGATAACAAATGACGAAAACGGACGGATTTCTCAGGTTTCTACTACATATGAACACATTTCACATTCTCCCGTGCAACGCGGCTGCTAGTCCTCCTTTCATGCAGAATCTTAAGGTCCTAGGTCATGTCCAAGGCAACAAAGCCAGCTAAAAAGTCAATAATCCATACCTAAAACTTGAATTGTACTACTTCTTACTGGCTATTACATCGACTTAGAAGCTTCATCTGTGTTCTGCTATGGTGATTTTATTGTCTCCGCATACCGCAGCACGCGACAAAGCTTTCCAGACGATAAGTATAACCGTTTCAGAGAGAAGAGCGGCCAATGTGACGATCGGGCTTTAAGTCGATTCGATAACAAATGACGAAAACGGACGGATTTCTCAGGTTTCTACTACATATGAACACATTTCACATTCTCCCGTGCAACGCGGCTGCTAGTCCTCCTATCATGCAGAATCTTAAGGTCCTAGCTCATGTCCAAGGCACCAAAGCCAGCTAAAAAGTCAATAATCGATACCTAAAACTTGAATTGTACTATTTCTTACTGGCTATTACATCAAATTAGAAGCTTCACCTGTGTTATACTGTGGTGGTTTCAGTGTCTCCGCCTACCACAGCATACGACATAGCTTTGCAAACGATAAGTACAACCGTTTCAGAGAGAAGAGCGGCCAATGTGACGATCTGGCTTTAAGTCGATTCGATAACAAATGACGAAAACGGACGGATTTCTCAGGTTTTTACTACATATGAACACTTTTCAGATTCTCCTGTGCAACTCTGCTGCTAGTCCTCCTTTCATGCAGAATCTTAAGGTCCTAGCTCATGCCCAAGGCACCAAAGCCAGCTAAAAAGTCAATAATCCATACCTAAAACTTGAATTGTACTACTTCTTATTGTCTATTACATCATCATAGAAGCTTCATCTGTGTTCTACTATGGTGATTTTAGTGTCTCCGCATACCGCAGCACGCGACATAGCTTTGCAGACGATTAGTACAACCGTTTCAGAGAGAAGAGCGGCCAATGTGAGGATCTGGCTTTAAGTCGATTCGATAACAAATGACGAAAACGGACGGATTTCTCAAGTTTTTACTACATATGAACACATTTCACATTCTCCCGTGCAACGCAGCTGCTAGTCCTCCTTTCATGCAGAATCTTAAGGTCCTAGATCATGTCCAAGGCACCAAAGCCAGCTAAAAAGTAAATAATCAGTACCTAAAACTTGAATTGTACTACTTCTTACTGGCTATTACATCAACTTAGAAGCTTCATCTGTGTTATACTGTGGTGGTTTCAGTGTCTCCGCCTACCACAGCATACGACATAGCTTTGCAGACGATAAGTACAACCGTTTCAGAGAGAAGAGCGGCCAATGATGATCTGGCTTTAAGTCGATTCGATAACAAATGACGAAAACGGACGGATTTCTCAGGTTTTTACAACATATGAACACTTTTCACATTCTTCCCTGCAACTCGGCTGCTAGTCCTCCTTTCATGCAGATTCTTAAGGTCCTAGCTCATGTCCAAGGCATCAAAGCCAGCTAAAAAGTCAATAATCGATACCTAAAACTTGAATTGTACTATTTCTTACTGGCTATTACATCAAATTAGAAGCTTCACCTGTGTTATACTGTGGTGGTTTCAGTGTCCCCGCCTACCACAGCATACGACATAGCTTTGCAGACGATAAGTACAACCGTTTCAGAGAGAAGAGCGGCCAATGATGATCTGGCTTTAAGTCGATTCGATAACAAATGACGAAAACGGACGGATTTCTCAGGTTTTTACTACATATGAACACTTTTCACATTCTCCCGTGCAACTCGGCTGCTAGTCCTCCTTTCATGCAGAATCTTAAGGTCCTAGCTCATGTCCAAGGCACCAAAGCCAGCTAAAAAGTCAATAATCGATACCTAAAACTTGAATTGTACTACTTCTTACTGGCTATTACATCATCATAGAAGCTTCATCTGTGTTCTACTATGGTGCTTTTAGTGTCTCCGCATACCGCAGCACGCAACATATCTTTGCAGACGATAAGTACAACCGTTTCAGAGAGAAGAGCGGCCAATGTGACGATCTGGCTTTAAGTCGATTCGATAACAAATGACGAAAACGGACGGATTTCTCAGGTTTTTATTACATATGAACACTTTTCACATTCTCTCGTGCAACTCGGATGCTAGTCCTCCTTTCATGCAGAATCTTAATGTCCTAGCTCATGTCCAAGGCACCAAAGCCAGCTAAAAAGTCAATAATCAGTACCTAAAACTTGAATTGTACTACTTCTTACTGGCTATTACATCAACTTAGAAGCTTAATCTGTGTTCTACTATGGTGCTTTCAGTGTCTCCGCATACCGCAGCACGCCACATAGCTTTGCAGACGATAAGTACAGCCGTTTCAGAGAGAAGAGCGTCCAAGTGACGATCTGGCTTTAAGGCGATTCGATAACAAATGACGAAAACGGACGGATTTCTCAGGTTTTTACTACATATGAACACTTTTCATATTGTCCCGTGCAACTCGGCTGCTAGTCCTCCTTTCATGCAGAATCTTAAGGTCCTAGCTCATGTCCAAGGCACCAAATCCATCTAAGAAGTCAATAATCGATACCTAAAACTTGAATTGTACTACTTCTTACTGGCTATTACATCGACTTAGAAGCTTCATCTGTGTTCTACTATGCTGATTTTATTGTCTCCGCATACCGCAGCACGCGACTTAGCTTTGCAGACGACAAGTACAAACGTTTCAGAGAGAAGAGCGGCCAATGTGACGATCGGGCTTTAAGTCGATTCGATAACAAATGACGAAAACGGACGGATTTCTCAGGTTTTTACTACATATGAACACTTTTCAGATTCTCCTGTGCAACTCGGCTGCTAGTCCTCCTTTCATGCAGAATCTTAATGTCCTAGCTCATGCCCAAGGCACCAAAGCCAGCTAAAAAGTCAATAATCCATACCTAAAACTTGAATTGTACTACTTCTTATTGTCTATTACATCATCTTAGAAGCTTCATCTGTGTTCTACTATGGTGATTTTAGTGTCTCCGCATACCGCAGCACGCGACATAGCTTTGCAGACGATAAGTACAACCGTTTCAGAGAGAAGAGCGGCCAATGTGACGATCTGGCTTTAAGTCGATTCGATAACAAATGACGAAAACGGACGGATATCTCAGGTTTTTGCTACATATGAACACTTTTCACATTCTCGAGTGCAACTCGGCTAATAGTCCTCCTTTCATGCAGAATCTTAAGGTCCTAGCTCATGTCCAAGGCACCAAAGCCAGCTAAAAAGTCAATAATCAGTAACTAAAACTTGAATTGTACTACTTCTTACTGGCTCTTACATAAACTTAGAAGCTTAATCTGTGTTCTACTATGGTGCTTTTAGTGTCTCCGCATACCGCAGCACGCCACATAGCTTTGCAACGATAAGTACAGCCGTTTCAGAGAGAAGAGCGGCCAAGTGACGATCTGGCTTTAAGGCGATTCGATAACAAATGACGAAAACGGACGGATTTCTCAGGTTTTTACTACATATGAACACTTTTCTTATTGTCCCGTGCAACTCGGCTGCTAGTCCTCCTTTCATGCAGAATCTTAAGGTCCCAGCTCATGTCCAAGGCACCAAATCCATCTAAGAAGTCAATAATCGATACCTAAAACTTGAATTGTACTACTTCTTACTGGCTATTACATCGACTTAGAAGCTTCATCTGTGTTCTGCTATGGTGATTTTATTGTCTCCGCATACCGCAGCACGCGACTTAGCTTTGCAGACGATAAGTACAACCGTTTCAGAGAGAAGAGCGGCCAATGTGACGATCGGGCTTTAAGTCGATTCGATAACAAATGACGAAAACGGACGGATTTCTCAGGTTTCTACTACATATGAACACATTTCACATTCTCCCGTGCAACGCGGCTGCTAGTCCTCCTATCATGCAGAATCTTAAGGTTCTAGCTCATGTCCAAGGCACCAAAGCCAGCTAAAAAGTCAATAATCGATACCTAAAACTTCAGTTGTACTACTTCTTACTGGCTATTACATCAACTTAGAAGCTTCATCTGTTTTATTCTATGGTGCTTTTAGTGTCTGCGCATACCGCAGCACGCGACATAGCTTTGCAGACGATAAGTACAACCGTTTCAGAGAGAAGAGCGGCCAATGTGACGATCTGGCTTTAAGTCGATTCGATAACAAATGACGAAAACGGACGGATTTCTCAGGTTTTTACTACATATGAACACTTTTCAGATTCTCCTGTGCAACTCGGCTGCTAGTCCTCCTTTCATGCAGAATCTTAAGGTCCTAGCTCATGCCCAAGGCACCAAAGCCAGCTAAAAAGTCAATAATCCATACCTAAAACTTGAATTGTACTACTTCTTATTGTCTATTACATCATCTTAGAAGCTTCATCTGTGTTCTACTATGGTGATTTTAGTGTCTCCGCATACCGCAGCACGCGACATAGCTTTGCAGACGATAAGTACAACCGTTTCAGAGAGAAGAGCGGCCAATGTGACGATCTGCCTTTAAGTCGATTCGATAACAAATGACGAAAACGGACGGATTTCTCAAGTTTTTACTACATATGAACACATTTCACATTCTTCCCTGCAACTCGGCTGCTAGTCCTCCTTTCATGCAGATTCTTAAGGTCCTAGCTCATGTCCAAGGCATCAAAGCCAGCTAAAAAGTCAATAATCGATACCTAAAATTTGAATTGTACTATTTCTTACTGGCTATTACATCACATTAGAAGCTTCACCTGTGTTATACTGTGGTGGTTTCAGTGTCCCCGCCTACCACAGCATACGACATAGCTTTGCAGACGATAAGTACAACCGTTTCAGAGAGAAGAGCGGCCAATGATGATCTGGCTTTAAGTCGATTCGATAACAAATGACGAAAACGGACGGATTTCTCAGGTTTTTACTACATATGAACACTTTTCACATTCTCCCGCGCAACTCGGCTGCTAGTCCTCCTTTCATGCAGAATCTTAAGGTCCTAGCTCATGTCCAAGGCACCAAAGCCAGCTAAAAAGTCAATAATCGATACCTAAAACTTGAATTGTACTACTTCTTACTGGCTATTACATCATCATAGAAGCTTCATCTGTGTTCTACTATGGTGCTTTTAGTGTCTCCGCATACCGCAGCACGCAACATATCTTTGCAGACGATAAGTACAACCGTTTCAGAGAGAAGAGCGGCCAATGTGACGATCTGGCTTTAAGTCGATTCGATAACAAATGACGAAAACGGACGGATTTCTCAGGTTTTTATTACATATGAACACTTTTCACATTCTCTCGTGCAACTCGGATGCTAGTCCTCCTTTCATGCAGAATCTTAATGTCCTAGCTCATGTCCAAGGCACCAAAGCCAGCTAAAAAGTCAATAATCAGTACCTAAAACTTGAATTGTACTACTTCTTACTGGCTATTACATCAACTTAGAAGCTTAATCTGTGTTCTACTATGGTGCTTTCAGTGTCTCCGCATACCGCAGCACGCCACATAGCTTTGCAGACGATAAGTACAGCCGTTTCAGAGAGAAGAGCGTCCAAGTGACGATCTGGCTTTAAGGCGATTCGATAACAAATGACGAAAACGGACGGATTTCTCAGGTTTTTACTACATATGAACACTTTTCATATTGTCCCGTGCAACTCGGCTGCTAGTCCTCCTTTCATGCAGAATCTTAAGGTCCTAGCTCATGTCCAAGGCACCAAATCCATCTAAGAAGTCAATAATCGATACCTAAAACTTGAATTGTACTACTTCTTACTGGCTATTACATCGACTTAGAAGCTTCATCTGTGTTCTACTATGCTGATTTTATTGTCTCCGCATACCGCAGCACGCGACTTAGCTTTGCAGACGACAAGTACAAACGTTTCAGAGAGAAGAGCGGCCAATGTGACGATCGGGCTTTAAGTCGATTCGATAACAAATGACGAAAACGGACGGATTTCTCAGGTTTTTACTACATATGAACACTTTTCAGATTCTCCTGTGCAACTCGGCTGCTAGTCCTCCTTTCATGCAGAATCTTAATGTCCTAGCTCATGCCCAAGGCACCAAAGCCAGCTAAAAAGTCAATAATCCATACCTAAAACTTGAATTGTACTACTTCTTATTGTCTATTACATCATCTTAGAAGCTTCATCTGTGTTCTACTATGGTGATTTTAGTGTCTCCGCATACCGCAGCACGCGACATAGCTTTGCAGACGATAAGTACAACCGTTTCAGAGAGAAGAGCGGCCAATGTGACGATCTGGCTTTAAGTCGATTCGATAACAAATGACGAAAACGGACGGATATCTCAGGTTTTTGCTACATATGAACACTTTTCACATTCTCGAGTGCAACTCGGCTAATAGTCCTCCTTTCATGCAGAATCTTAAGGTCCTAGCTCATGTCAAAGGCACCAAAGCCAGCTAAAAAGTCAATAATCAGTAACTAAAACTTGAATTGTACTACTTCTTACTGGCTATTACATAAACTTAGAAGCTTAATCTGTGTTCTACTATGGTGCTTTTAGTGTCTCCGCATACCGCAGCACGCCACATAGCTTTGCAGACGATAAGTACAGCCGTTTCAGAGAGAAGAGCGGCCAAGTGACGATCTGGCTTTAAGGCGATTCGATAACAAATGACGAAAACGGACGGATTTCTCAGGTTTTTACTACATATGAACACTTTTCTTATTGTCCCGTGCAACTCGGCTGCTAGTCCTCCTTTCATGCAGAATCTTAAGGTCCTAGCTCATGTCCAAGGCACCAAATCCATCTAAGAAGTCAATAATCGATACCTAAAACTTGAATTGTACTACTTCTTACTGGCTATTACATCGACTTAGAAGCTTCATCTGTGTTCTGCTATGGTGATTTTATTGTCTCCGCATACCGCAGCACGCGACTTAGCTTTGCAGACGATAAGTACAACCGTTTCAGAGAGAAGAGCGGCCAATGTGACGATCGGGCTTTAAGTCGATTCGATAACAAATGACGAAAACGGACGGATTTCTCAGGTTTCTACTACATATGAACACATTTCACATTCTCCCGTGCAACGCGGCTGCTAGTCCTCCTATCATGCAGAATCTTAAGGTTCTAGCTCATGTCCAAGGCACCAAAGCCAGCTAAAAAGTCAATAATCGATACCTAAAACTTCAGTTGTACTACTTCTTACTGGCTATTACATCAACTTAGAAGCTTCATCTGTTTTATTCTATGGTGCTTTTAGTGTCTGCGCATACCGCAGCACGCGACATAGCTTTGCAGACGATAAGTACAACCGTTTCAGAGAGAAGAGCGGCCAATGTGACGATCTGGCTTTAAGTCGATTCGATAACAAATGACGAAAACGGACGGATTTCTCAGGTTTTTACTACATATGAACACTTTTCAGATTCTCCTGTGCAACTCGGCTGCTAGTCCTCCTTTCATGCAGAATCTTAAGGTCCTAGCTCATGCCCAAGGCACCAAAGCCAGCTAAAAAGTCAATAATCCATACCTAAAACTTGAATTGTACTACTTCTTATTGTCTATTACATCATCTTAGAAGCTTCATCTGTGTTCTACTATGGTGATTTTAGTGTCTCCGCATACCGCAGCACGCGACATAGCTTTGCAGACGATAAGTACAACCGTTTCAGAGAGAAGAGCGGCCAATGTGACGATCTGCCTTTAAGTCGATTCGATAACAAATGACGAAAACGGACGGATTTCTCAAGTTTTTACTACATATGAACACATTTCACATTCTTCCCTGCAACTCGGCTGCTAGTCCTCCTTTCATGCAGATTCTTAAGGTCCTAGCTCATGTCCAAGGCATCAAAGCCAGCTAAAAAGTCAATAATCGATACCTAAAATTTGAATTGTACTATTTCTTACTGGCTATTACATCACATTAGAAGCTTCACCTGTGTTATACTGTGGTGGTTTCAGTGTCCCCGCCTACCACAGCATACGACATAGCTTTGCAGACGATAAGTACAACCGTTTCAGAGAGAAGAGCGGCCAATGATGATCTGGCTTTAAGTCGATTCGATAACAAATGACGAAAACGGACGGATTTCTCAGGTTTTTACTACATATGAACACTTTTCACATTCTCCCATCCAACGCGGCTGCTAGTCCTCCTTTCATGCAGAATCTTAAGGTCCTAGGTCATGTCCAAGGCACCAAAGCCAGCTAAAAAGTCAATAATCGATACCTAAAACTTTAATTGTACTACTTCTTACTGGCTATTACATCATCATAGAAACTTCATCTGTGTTCTACTATGGTGCTTTTAGTGTTTCCGCATACCGCAGCACGCAACATATCTTTGCAGGCGATAAGTACAACCGTTTCAGAGAGAAGAGCGGCCAATGTGACGATCTGGCTTTAAGTCGATTAGATAACAAATGACGAAAACGGACGGATTTCTCAGGTTTTTACTACATATGAACACTTTTCACATTCTCCCGTGCAACTCGGCTGCTAGTCCTCCTTTCATGCAGAAACTTAAGGTCCTAGCTCATGTCCAAGGCACCAAAGCCAGCTAAAAAGTCAATAATCAGTACCTAAAACTTGAATTGTACTACTTCTTACTGGCTATTACATCAACTTAGAAGCTTAATCTGTGTTCTACTATGGTGCTTTTAGTGTCTCCGCATACCGCAGCACGCCACATAGCTTTGCAGACGATAAGTACAGCCGTTTCAGAGAGAAGAGCGGCCAATGTTCCGATCTGGCTTTAAGGCGATTCGATAACAAATGACGAAAACGGACGGATTTCTCAGGTTTTTACTACATATGAACACTTTTCATATTTTCCCGTGCAACTCGGCTGCTAGTCCTCCTTTCATGCAGAATCTTAAGGTCCTAGCTCATGTCCAAGGCACCAAATCCATCTAAGAAGTCAATAATCGATACCTAAAACTTGAATTGTACTACTTCTTACTGGCTATTACATCGACTTAGAAGCTTCATCTGTGTTCTACTATGGTGATTTTATTGTCTCCGCATACCGCAGCACGCGACTTAGCTTTGCAGACGACAAGTACAAACGTTTCAGAGAGAAGAGCGGCCAATGTGACGATCGGGCTTTAAGTCGATTCGATAACAAATGACGAAAACGGACGGATTTCTCAGGTTTCTACTACATATGAACAAATTTCACATTCTCCCGTGCAACGCGGCTGCTAGTCCTCCTTTCATGCAGAATCTTAAGGTCCTAGGTCATGTCCAAGGCAACAAAGCCAGCTAAAAAGTCAATAATCCATACCTAAAACTTGAATTGTACTACTTCTTACTGGCTATTACATCGACTTAGAAGCTTCATCTGTGTTCTGCTATGGTGATTTTATTGTCTCCGCATACCGCAGCACGCGACAAAGCTTTCCAGACGATAAGTACAACCGTTTCAGAGAGAAGAGCGGCCAATGTGACGATCGGGCTTTAAGTCGATTCGATAACAAATGACGAAAACGGACGGATTTCTCAGGTTTCTACTACATATGAACACATTTCACATTCTCCCGTGCAACGCGGCTGCTAGTCCTCCTATCATGCAGAATCTTAAGGTCCTAGCTCATGTCCAAGGCACCAAAGCTAGCTAAAAAGTCAATAATCGATACCTAAAACTTGAATTGTACTATTTCTTACTGGCTATTACATCAAATTAGAAGCTTCACCTGTGTTATACTGTGGTGGTTTCAGTGTCTCCGCCTACCACAGCATACGACATAGCTTTGCAAACGATAAATACAACCGTTTCAGAGAGAAGAGCGGCCAATGTGACGATCTGGCTTTAAGTCGATTCGATAACAAATGACGAAAACGGACGGATTTCTCAGGTTTTTACTACATATGAACACTTTTCAGATTCTCCTGTGCAACTCGGCTGCTAGTCCTCCTTTCATGCAGAATCTTAAGGTCCTAGCTCATGCCCAAGGCACCAAAGCCAGCTAAAAAGTCAATAATCCATACCTAAAACTTGAATTGTACTACTTCTTATTGTCTATTACATCATCTTAGAAGCTTCATCTGTGTTCTACTATGGTGATTTTAGTGTCTCCGCATACCGCAGCACGCGACATAGCTTTGCAGACGATTAGTACAACCGTTTCAGAGAGAAGAGCGGCCAATGTGAGGATCTGGCTTTAAGTCGATTCGATAACAAATGACGAAAACGGACGGATTTCTCAAGTTTTTACTACATATGAACACATTTCACATTCTCCCGTGCAACGCGGCTGCTAGTCCTCCTTTCATGCAGAATCTTAAGGTCCTAGATCATGTCCAAGGCACCAAAGCCAGCTAAAAAGTAAATAATCAGTACCTAAAACTTGAATTGTACTACTTCTTACTGGCTATTACATCAACTTAGAAGCTTCATCTGTGTTATACTGTGGTGGTTTCAGTGTCTCCGCCTACCACAGCATACGACATAGCTTTGCAGACGATAAGTACAACCGTTTCAGAGAGAAGAGCGGCCAATGATGATCTGGCTTTAAGTCGATTCGATAACAAATGACGAAAACGGACGGATTTCTCAGGTTTTTACAACATATGAACACTTTTCACATTCTTCCCTGCAACTCGGCTGCTAGTCCTCCTTTCATGCAGATTCTTAAGGTCCTAGCTCATGTCCAAGGCATCAAAGCCAGCTAAAAAGTCAATAATCGATACCTAAAACTTGAATTGTACTATTTCTTACTGGCTATTACATCAAATTAGAAGCTTCACCTGTGTTATACTGTGGTGGTTTCAGTGTCTCCGCCTACCACAGCATACGACATAGCTTTGCAGACGATAAGTACAACCGTTTCAGAGAGAAGAGCGGCCAATGATGATCTGGCTTTAAGTCGATTCGATAACAAATGACGAAAACGGACGGATTTCTCAGGTTTTTACTACATATGAACACTTTTCACATTCTCCCGTGCAACTCGGCTGCTAGTCCTCCTTTCATGCAGAATCTTAAGGTCCTAGCTCATGTCCAAGGCACCAAAGCCAGCTAAAAAGTCAATAATCGATACCTAAAACTTTAATTGTACTACTTCTTACTGGCTATTACATCATCATAGAAGCTTCATCTGTGTTCTACTATGGTGCTTTTAGTGTCTCCGCATACCGCAGCACGCAACATATCTTTGCAGACGATAAGTACAACCGTTTCAGAGAGAAGAGCGGCCAATGTGACGATCTGGCTTTAAGTCGATTCGATAACAAATGACGAAAACGGACGGATTTCTCAGGTTTTTACTACATATGAACACTTTTCACATTCTCCCGTGCAACTCGGCTGCTAGTCCTCCTTTCATGCAGAATCTTAAGGTCCTAGCTCATGTCCAAGGCACCAAAGCCAGCTAAAAAGTCAATAATCAGTACCTAAAACTTGAATTGTACTACTTCTTACTGGCTATTACATCAACTTAGAAGCTTAATCTGTGTTCTACTATGGTGCTTTTAGTGTCTCCGCATACCGCAGCACGCCACATAGCTTTGCAGACGATAAGTACAGCCGTTTCAGAGAGAAGAGCGGCCAAGTGACGATCTGGCTTTAAGGCGATTCGATAACAAATGACGAAAACGGACGGATTTCTCAGGTTTTTACTACATATGAACACTTTTCATATTGTCCCGTGCAAATCGGCTGCTAGTCCTCCTTTCATGCAGAATCTTAAGGTCCTAGCTCATGTCCAAGGCACCAAATCCATCTAAGAAGTCAATAATCGATACCTAAAACTTGAATTGTACTACTTCTTACTGGCTATTACATCGACTTAGAAGCTTCATCTGTGTTCTACTATGGTGATTTTATTGTCTCCGCATACCGCAGCACGCGACTTAGCTTTGCAGACGACAAGTACAAACGTTTCAGAGAGAAGAGCGGCCAATGTGACGATCGGGCTTTAATTCGATTCGATAACAAATGACGAAAACGGACGGATTTCTCAGGTTTCTACTACATATGAACACATTTCACATTCTCCCGTGCAACGCGGCTGCTAGTCCTCCTTTCATGCAGAATCTTAAGGTCCTAGGTCATGTCCAGGCAACAAAGCCAGCTAAAAAGTCAATAATCCATACCTAAAACTTGAATTGTACTACTTCTTACTGGCTATTACATCGACTTAGAAGCTTCATCTGTGTTCTGCTATGGTGATTTTATTGTCTCCGCATACCGCAGCACGCGACAAAGCTTTCCAGACGATAAGTACAACCGTTTCAGAGAGAAGAGCGGCCAATGTGACGATCGGGCTTTAAGTCGATTCGATAAAAAATGACGAAAACGGACGGATTTCTCAGGTTTTTACTACATATGAACACTTTTCAGATTCTCCTGTGCAACTCGGCTGCTAGTCCTCCTTTCATGCAGAATCTTAAGGTCCTAGCTCATGCCCAAGGCACCAATGCCAGCTAAAAAGTCAATAATCCATACCTAAAACTTGAATTGTACTACTTCTTATTGTCTATTACATCATCTTAGAAGCTTCATCTGTGTTCTACTATGGTGATTTTAGTGTCTCCGCTTACCGCAGCACGCGACATAGCTTTGCAGACGATAAGTACAACCGTTTCAGAGAGAAGAGCGGCCAATGATGATCTGGCTTTAAGTCGATTCGATAACAAATGACGAAAACGGACGGATTTCTCAGGTTTTTACAACATATGAACACTTTTCACATTCTTCCCTGCAACTCGGCTGCTAGTCCTCCTTTCATGCAGATTCTTAAGGTCCTAGCTCATGTCCAAGGCATCAAAGCCAGCTAAAAAGTCAATAATCGATACCTAAAATTTGAATTGTACTATTTCTTACTGGCTATTACATCAAATTAGAAGCTTCACCTGTGTTATACTGTGGTGGTTTCAGTGTCTCCGCCTACCACAGCATACGACATAGCTTTGCAGACGATAAGTACAACCGTTTCAGAGAGAAGAGCGGCCAATGATGATCTGGCTTTAAGTCGATTCGATAACAAATGACGAAAACGGACGGATTTCTCAGGTTTTTACTACATATGAATACTTTTCACATTCTCCCGTGCAACTCGGCTGCTAGTCCTCCTTTCATGCAGACCTTAAGGTCCTAGCTCATGTCCAAGGCACCAAAGCCAGCTAAAAAGTCAATAATCGATACCTAAAACTTGAATTGTACTACTTCTTACTGGCTATTACATCAACTTAGAAGCTTCATCTGTGTTCTACTATGGTGCTTTTAGTGTCTCCGCATACCGCATCACGCGACATAGCTTTGCAGGCGATAAGTACAACCGTTTCAGAGAGAAGAGCGGCCAATGTGACGATCTGGCTTTAAGTCGATTCGATAGCAAATGACGAAAACGGACGCATTTCTCAGGTTTTTACTACATATGAACACTTTTCACATTCTCCCATCCAACGCGGCTGCTAGTCCTCCTTTCATGCAGAATCTTAAGGTCCTAGGTCATGTCCAAGGCACCAAAGCCAGCTAAAAAGTCAATAATCGATACCTAAAACTTTAATTGTACTACTTCTTACTGGCTATTACATCATCATAGAAGCTTCATCTGTCTTCTACTATGGTGCTTTTAGTGTCTCCGCATACCGCAGCACGCAACATATCTTTGCAGACGATAAGTACAACCGTTTCAGAGAGAAGAGCGGCCAATGTGACGATCTGGCTTTAAGTCGATTCGATAACAAATGACGAAAACGGACGGATTTCTCAGGTTTTTACTACATATGAACACTTTTCACATTCTCCCGTGCAACTCGGCTGCTAGTCCTCCTTTCATGCAGAATCTTAAGGTCCTAGCTCATGCCCAAGGCACCAAAGCCAGCTAAAAAGTAAATAATCAGTACCTAAAACTTGAAATGTACTACTTCTAACTGGCTATTACATCAACTTAGAAGCTTCATCTGTGTTCTACTATGGTGCTTTTAGTGTCTCCGCATACCGCAGCACGCGACATAGCTTTGCAGACGATAAGTAGAACCGTTTCAGAGAGAAGAGCGGCCAATGTGACGATCGGGCTTTAAGTCGATTCGATAACAAATGACGAAAACGTACGGATTTCTCAGGTTTCTACTACATATGAACACATTTCACATTCTCCCGTGCAACGCGGCTGCTAGTCCTCCTTTCATGCAGAATCTTAAGGTCCTAGCTCATGTCCAAGGCACCAAATCCATCTAAGAAGTCAATAATCGATACCTAAAACTTGAATTGTACTACTTCTTACTGGCTATTACATCGACTTAGAAGCTTCATCTGTGTTCTACTAAGGTGATTTTATTGTCTCCGCATACCGCAGCACGCGACTTAGCTCTGCAGACGACAAGTACAAACGTTTCAGAGAGAAGAGCGGCCAATGTGACGATCTGGCTTTAAGTCGATTAGATAACAAATGACGAAAACGGACGGATTTCTCAGGTTTTTACTACATATGAACACTTTTCACATTCTCCCGTGCAACTCGGCTGCTAGTCCTCCTTTCATGCAGAAACTTAAGGTCCTAGCTCATGTCCAAGGCACCAAAGCCAGCTAAAAAGTCAATAATCAGTACCTAAAACTTGAATTGTACTACTTCTTACTGGCTATTACATCAACTTAGAAGCTTAATCTGTGTTCTACTATGGTGCTTTTAGTGTCTCCGCATACCGCAGCACGCCACATAGCTTTGCAGACGATAAGTACAGCCGTTTCAGAGAGAAGAGCGGCCAATGTTCCGATCTGGCTTTAAGGCGATTCGATAACAAATGACGAAAACGGACGGATTTCTCAGGTTTTTACTACATATGAACACTTTTCATATTTTCCCGTGCAACTCGGCTGCTAGTCCTCCTTTCATGCAGAATCTTAAGGTCCTAGCTCATGTCCAAGGCACCAAATCCATCTAAGAAGTCAATAATCGATACCTAAAACTTGAATTGTACTACTTCTTACTGGCTATTACATCGACTTAGAAGCTTCATCTGTGTTCTACTATGGTGATTTTATTGTCTCCGCATACCGCAGCACGCGACTTAGCTTTGCAGACGACAAGTACAAACGTTTCAGAGAGAAGAGCGGCCAATGTGACGATCGGGCTTTAAGTCGATTCGATAACAAATGACGAAAACGGACGGATTTCTCAGGTTTCTACTACATATGAACACATTTCACATTCTCCCGTGCAACGCGGCTGCTAGTCCTCCTTTCATGCAGAATCTTAAGGTCCTAGGTCATGTCCAAGGCAACAAAGCCAGCTAAAAAGTCAATAATCCATACCTAAAACTTGAATTGTACTACTTCTTACTGGCTATTACATCGACTTAGAAGCTTCATCTGTGTTCTGCTATGGTGATTTTATTGTCTCCGCATACCGCAGCACGCGACAAAGCTTTCCAGACGATAAGTACAACCGTTTCAGAGAGAAGAGCGGCCAATGTGACGATCGGGCTTTAAGTCGATTCGATAACAAATGACGAAAACGGACGGATTTCTCAGGTTTCTACTACATATGAACACATTTCACATTCTCCCGTGCAACGCGGCTGCTAGTCCTCCTATCATGCAGAATCTTAAGGTCCTAGCTCATGTCCAAGGCACCAAAGCTAGCTAAAAAGTCAATAATCGATACCTAAAACTTGAATTGTACTATTTCTTACTGGCTATTACATCAAATTAGAAGCTTCACCTGTGTTATACTGTGGTGGTTTCAGTGTCTCCGCCTACCACAGCATACGACATAGCTTTGCAAACGATAAATACAACCGTTTCAGAGAGAAGAGCGGCCAATGTGACGATCTGGCTTTAAGTCGATTCGATAACAAATGACGAAAACGGACGGATTTCTCAGGTTTTTACTACATATGAACACTTTTCAGATTCTCCTGTGCAACTCGGCTGCTAGTCCTCCTTTCATGCAGAATCTTAAGGTCCTAGCTCATGCCCAAGGCACCAAAGCCAGCTAAAAAGTCAATAATCCATACCTAAAACTTGAATTGTACTACTTCTTATTGTCTATTACATCATCTTAGAAGCTTCATCTGTGTTCTACGATGGTGATTTTAGTGTCTCCGCATACCGCAGCACGCGACATAGCTTTGCAGACGATTAGTACAACCGTTTCAGAGAGAAGAGCGGGCAATGTGAGGATCTGGCTTTAAGTCGATTCGATAACAAATGACGAAAACGGACGGATTTCTCAAGTTTTTACTACATATGAACACATTTCACATTCTCCCGTGCAACGCGGCTGCTAGTCCTCCTTTCATGCAGAATCTTAAGGTCCTAGATCATGTCCAAGGCACCAAAGCCAGCTAAAAAGTAAATAATCAGTACCTAAAACTTGAATTGTACTACTTCTTACTGGCTATTACATCAACTTAGAAGCTTCATCTGTGTTATACTGTGGTGGTTTCAGTGTCTCCGCCTACCACAGCATACGACATAGCTTTGCAGACGATAAGTACAACCGTTTCAGAGAGAAGAGCGGCCAATGATGATCTGGCTTTAAGTCGATTCGATAACAAATGACGAAAACGGACGGATTTCTCAGGTTTTTACAACATATGAACACTTTTCACATTCTTCCCTGCAACTCGGCTGCTAGTCCTCCTTTCATGCAGATTCTTAAGGTCCTAGCTCATGTCCAAGGCATCAAAGCCAGCTAAAAAGTCAATAATCGATACCTAAAACTTGAATTGTACTATTTCTTACTGGCTATTACATCAAATTAGAAGCTTCACCTGTGTTATACTGTGGTGGTTTCAGTGTCTCCGCCTACCACAGCATACGACATAGCTTTGCAGACGATAAGTACAACCGTTTCAGAGAGAAGAGCGGCCAATGATGATCTGGCTTTAAGTCGATTCGATAACAAATGACGAAAACGGACGGATTTCTCAGGTTTTTACTACATATGAACACTTTTCACATTCTCCCGTGCAACTCGGCTGCTAGTCCTCCTTTCATGCAGAATCTTAAGGTCCTAGCTCATGTCCAAGGCACCAAAGCCAGCTAAAAAGTCAATAATCGATACCTAAAACTTTAATTGTACTACTTCTTACTGGCTATTACATCATCATAGAAGCTTCATCTGTGTTCTACTATGGTGCTTGTAGTGTCTCCGCATACCGCAGCACGCAACATATCTTTGCAGACGATAAGTACAACCGTTTCAGAGAGAAGAGCGGCCAATGTGACGATCTGGCTTTAAGTCGATTCGATAACAAATGACGAAAACGGACGGATTTCTCAGGTTTTTACTACATATGAACACTTTTCACATTCTCCCGTGCAACTCGGCTGCTAGTCCTCCTTTCATGCAGAATCTTAAGGTCCTAGCTCATGTCCAAGGCACCAAAGCCAGCTAAAAAGTCAATAATCAGTACCTAAAACTTGAATTGTACTACTTCTTACTGGCTATTACATCAACTTAGAAGCTTAATCTGTGTTCTACTATGGTGCTTTTAGTGTCTCCGCATACCGCAGCACGCCACATAGCTTTGCAGACGATAAGTACAGCCGTTTCAGAGAGAAGAGCGGCCAAGTGACGATCTGGCTTTAAGGCGATTCGATAACAAATGACGAAAACGGACGGATTTCTCAGGTTTTTACTACATATGAACACTTTTCATATTGTCCCGTGCAAATCGGCTGCTAGTCCTCCTTTCATGCAGAATCTTAAGGTCCTAGCTCATGTCCAAGGCACCAAATCCATCTAAGAAGTCAATAATCGATACCTAAAACTTGAATTGTACTACTTCTTACTGGCTATTACATCGACTTAGAAGCTTCATCTGTGTTCTACTATGGTGATTTTATTGTCTCCGCATACCGCAGCACGCGACTTAGCTTTGCAGACGACAAGTACAAACGTTTCAGAGAGAAGAGCGGCCAATGTGACGATCGGGCTTTAATTCGATTCGATAACAAATGACGAAAACGGACGGATTTCTCAGGTTTCTACTACATATGAACACATTTCACATTCTCCCGTGCAACGCGGCTGCTAGTCCTCCTTTCATGCAGAATCTTAAGGTCCTAGGTCATGTCCAGGCAACAAAGCCAGCTAAAAAGTCAATAATCCATACCTAAAACTTGAATTGTACTACTTCTTACTGGCTATTACATCGACTTAGAAGCTTCATCTGTGTTCTGCTATGGTGATTTTATTGTCTCCGCATACCGCAGCACGCGACAAAGCTTTCCAGACGATAAGTACAACCGTTTCAGAGAGAAGAGCGGCCAATGTGACGATCGGGCTTTAAGTCGATTCGATAAAAAATGACGAAAACGGACGGATTTCTCAGGTTTTTACTACATATGAACACTTTTCAGATTCTCCTGTGCAACTCGGCTGCTAGTCCTCCTTTCATGCAGAATCTTAAGGTCCTAGCTCATGCCCAAGGCACCAATGCCAGCTAAAAAGTCAATAATCCATACCTAAAACTTGAATTGTACTACTTCTTATTGTCTATTACATCATCTTAGAAGCTTCATCTGTGTTCTACTATGGTGATTTTAGTGTCTCCGCTTACCGCAGCACGCGACATAGCTTTGCAGACGATAAGTACAACCGTTTCAGAGAGAAGAGCGGCCAATGATGATCTGGCTTTAAGTCGATTCGATAACAAATGACGAAAACGGACGGATTTGTCAGGTTTTTATAACATATGAACACTTTTCACATTCTTCCCTGCAACTCGGCTGCTAGTCCTCCTTTCATGCAGATTCTTAAGGTCCTAGCTCATGTCCAAGGCATCAAAGCCAGCTAAAAAGTCAATAATCGATACCTAAAATTTGAATTGTACTATTTCTTACTGGCTATTACATCAAATTAGAAGCTTCACCTGTGTTATACTGTGGTGGTTTCAGTGTCTCCGCCTACCACAGCATACGACATAGCTTTGCAGACGATAAGTACAACCGTTTCAGAGAGAAGAGCGGCCAATGATGATCTGGCTTTAAGTCGATTCGATAACAAATGACGAAAACGGACGGATTTCTCAGGTTTTTACTACATATGAATACTTTTCACATTCTCCCGTGCAACTCGGCTGCTAGTCCTCCTTTCATGCAGACCTTAAGGTCCTAGCTCATGTCCAAGGCACCAAAGCCAGCTAAAAAGTCAATAATCGATACCTAAAACTTGAATTGTACTACTTCTTACTGGCTATTACATCAACTTAGAAGCTTCATCTGTGTTCTACTATGGTGCTTTTAGTGTCTCCGCATACCGCATCACGCGACATAGCTTTGCAGGCGATAAGTACAACCGTTTCAGAGAGAAGAGCGGCCAATGTGACGATCTGGCTTTAAGTCGATTCGATAGCAAATGACGAAAACGGACGCATTTCTCAGGTTTTTACTACATATGAACACTTTTCACATTCTCCCATCCAACGCGGCTGCTAGTCCTCCTTTCATGCAGAATCTTAAGGTCCTAGGTCATGTCCAAGGCACCAAAGCCAGCTAAAAAGTCAATAATCGATACCTAAAACTTTAATTGTACTACTTCTTACTGGCTATTACATCATCATAGAAGCTTCATCTGTCTTCTACTATGGTGCTTTTAGTGTCTCCGCATACCGCAGCACGCAACATATCTTTGCAGACGATAAGTACAACCGTTTCAGAGAGAAGAGCGGCCAATGTGACGATCTGGCTTTAAGTCGATTCGATAACAAATGACGAAAACGGACGGATTTCTCAGGTTTTTACTACATATGAACACTTTTCACATTCTCCCGTGCAACTCGGCTGCTAGTCCTCCTTTCATGCAGAATCTTAAGGTCCTAGCTCATGCCCAAGGCACCAAAGCCAGCTAAAAAGTAAATAATCAGTACCTAAAACTTGAAATGTACTACTTCTAACTGGCTATTACATCAACTTAGAAGCTTCATCTGTGTTCTACTATGGTGCTTTTAGTGTCTCCGCATACCGCAGCACGCGACATAGCTTTGCAGACGATAAGTAGAACCGTTTCAGAGAGAAGAGCGGCCAATGTGACGATCGGGCTTTAAGTCGATTCGATAACAAATGACGAAAACGTACGGATTTCTCAGGTTTCTACTACATATGAACACATTTCACATTCTCCCGTGCAACGCGGCTGCTAGTCCTCCTTTCATGCAGATTCTTAAGGTCCTAGCTCATGTCCAAGGCATCAAAGCCAGCTAAAAAGTCAATAATCGATACCTAAAATTTGAATTGTACTATTTCTTACTGGCTATTACATCAAATTAGAAGCTTCACCTGTGTTATACTGTGGTGGTTTCAGTGTCTCCGCCTACCACAGCATACGACATAGCTTTGCAGACGATAAGTACAACCGTTTCAGAGAGAAGAGCGGCCAATGATGATCTGGCTTTAAGTCGATTCGATAACAAATGACGAAAACGGACGGATTTCTCAGGTTTTTACTACATATGAATACTTTTCACATTCTCCCGTGCAACTCGGCTGCTAGTCCTCCTTTCATGCAGACCTTAAGGTCCTAGCTCATGTCCAAGGCACCAAAGCCAGCTAAAAAGTCAATAATCGATACCTAAAACTTGAATTGTACTACTTCTTACTGGCTATTACATCAACTTAGAAGCTTCATCTGTGTTCTACTATGGTGCTTTTAGTGTCTCCGCATACCGCATCACGCGACATAGCTTTGCAGGCGATAAGTACAACCGTTTCAGAGAGAAGAGCGGCCAATGTGACGATCTGGCTTTAAGTCGATTCGATAGCAAATGACGAAAACGGACGCATTTCTCAGGTTTTTACTACATATGAACACTTTTCACATTCTCCCATCCAACGCGGCTGCTAGTCCTCCTTTCATGCAGAATCTTAAGGTCCTAGGTCATGTCCAAGGCACCAAAGCCAGCTAAAAAGTCAATAATCGATACCTAAAACTTTAATTGTACTACTTCTTACTGGCTATTACATCATCATAGAAGCTTCATCTGTCTTCTACTATGGTGCTTTTAGTGTCTCCGCATACCGCAGCACGCAACATATCTTTGCAGACGATAAGTACAACCGTTTCAGAGAGAAGAGCGGCCAATGTGACGATCTGGCTTTAAGTCGATTCGATAACAAATGACGAAAACGGACGGATTTCTCAGGTTTTTACTACATATGAACACTTTTCACATTCTCCCGTGCAACTCGGCTGCTAGTCCTCCTTTCATGCAGAATCTTAAGGTCCTAGCTCATGCCCAAGGCACCAAAGCCAGCTAAAAAGTAAATAATCAGTACCTAAAACTTGAAATGTACTACTTCTAACTGGCTATTACATCAACTTAGAAGCTTCATCTGTGTTCTACTATGGTGCTTTTAGTGTCTCCGCATACCGCAGCACGCGACATAGCTTTGCAGACGATAAGTAGAACCGTTTCAGAGAGAAGAGCGGCCAATGTGACGATCGGGCTTTAAGTCGATTCGATAACAAATGACGAAAACGTACGGATTTCTCAGGTTTCTACTACATATGAACACATTTCACATTCTCCCGTGCAACGCGGCTGCTAGTCCTCCTTTCATGCAGAATCTTAAGGTCCTAGCTCATGTCCAAGGCACCAAATCCATCTAAGAAGTCAATAATCGATACCTAAAACTTGAATTGTACTACTTCTTACTGGCTATTACATCGACTTAGAAGCTTCATCTGTGTTCTACTAAGGTGATTTTATTGTCTCCGCATACCGCAGCACGCGACTTAGCTCTGCAGACGACAAGTACAAACGTTTCAGAGAGAAGAGCGGCCAATGTGACGATCGGGCTTTAAGTCGATTCGATAACAAATGACGAAAACGGACGGATTCCTCAGGTTTCTACTACATATGAACACATTTCACATTCTCCCGTGCAACGCGGCTGCTAGTCCTCCTTTCATGCAGAATCTTAAGGTCCTAGCTCATGTCCAAGGCACCAAAGAAAGCTAAAAAGTCAATAATCACTACCTAAAACTTGAATTGTACTAATTCTTACTGGCTATTACATCAACTTAGAAGCTTAATCTGTGTTCTACTATGGTGCTTTTAGTGTCTGCACATACCGCAGCACGCGACATAGCTTTGCAGACGATAAGTACAACCGTTTCAGAGAGAAGAGCGGCCAATGTGACGATCTGGCTTTAAGTCGATTCGATAACAAATGACGAAAACGGACGGATTTCTCAGGTTTTTACTACATATGAACACTTTTCACATTCTCCCGTGCAACTCGGCTGCTAGTCCTCCTTTCATGCAGAATCTTAAGGTCCAAGCTCACGCCCAAGGCACCAAAGCCAGCTAAAAAGTAAATAATCAGTACCTAAAACTTGAAGTGTACTACTTCTTACTGGCTATTACATCAACTTAGAAGCTTCATCTGTGTTCTACTATGGTGCTTTTAGTGTTTCCGCATACCGCAGCACGCGACATAGCTTTGCAGACGATAAGTAGAACCGTTTCAGAGAGAAGACCGGCCAATGTGACGATCTGGCTTTAAGTCGATTCGATAACAAATGACGAAAACGGACGGATTTCTCAGGTTTCTACTACATATGAACACATTTCACATTCTCCCGTGCAACGCGGCTGCTAGTCCTCCTTTAATGCAGAATCTTAAGGTCCTAGCTCATGTCCAAGGCACCAAAGCCAGCTAAAAAGTCAATAATCGATACCTAAAACTTGAATTGTACTACTTCTTACTGGCTATTACATCAACTTAGAAGCTTCATCTGTGTTCTACCATGGTGCTTTTATTGTCTCCGCACACCGCAGTACGCGACATAGCTTTGCAGACGATAAGTACAACCGTTTCAGAGAAAAGAGGGGCCAATGTGGCGATCTGCCTTTAAGTCGATTCGATAACAAATGACGAAAAGGGACGGATTTCTCAGGTTTTTACTACATATGAACACTTTTCACATTCTCCCGTGCAACTCGGCTGCTAGTCCTCCTTTCATGCAGAATCTTAAGGTCCTAGCTCATGTCCAAGGCACCAAAGAAAGCTAAAAAGTCAATAATCACTACCTAAAACTTGAATTGTACTAATTCTTACTGGCTATTACATCAACTTAGAAGCTTAATCTGTGTTCTACTATGGTGCTTTTAGTGTCTCCGCATACCGCAGCACGCCACATAGCTTTGCAGACGATAAGTACAGCCGTTTCAGAGAGTAGAGCGGCCAAGTGACGATCTGGCTTTAAGGCGATTCGATAACAAATGACGAAAACGGACGGATTTCTCAGGTTTTTACTACATATGAACACTTTTCATATTGTCCCGTGCAACTCGGCTGCTAGTCCTCCTTTCATGCAGAATCTTAAGGTCCTAGCTCATGTCCAAGGCACCAAAGCCAGCTAAGAAGTCAATAATCGATACCTAAAACTTGAATTGTACTACTTCTTACTGGCTATTACATCGACTTAGAAGCTTCATCTGTGTTCTACTATGGTGATTTTATTGTCTCCGCATACCGCAGCACGCGACATAGCTTTGCAGACGATAAGTACAACCGTTTCAGAGAGAAGACCGGCCAATGTGACGATCTGGCTTTAAGTCGATTCGATAACAAATGACGAAAACGGACGGATTTCTCAGGTTTCTACTACATATGAACACATTTCACATTCTCCCGTGCAACGCGGCTGCTAGTCCTCCTTTAATGCAGAATCTTAAGGTCCTAGCTCATGTCCAAGGCACCAAAGCCAGCTAAAAAGTCAATAATCGATACCTAAAACTTGAATTGTACTACTTCTTACTGGCTATTACATCATCATAGAAGCTTTATCTGTGTTCTACTATGGTGCTTTTAGTGTCTCCGCATACCGCAGCACGCGACATAGCTTTGCAGAGGATAAGTACAACCGTTTCAGAGAGAAGAGCGGCCAATGTGACGATCGGGCTTTAAGTCGATTAGATAACAAATGACGGAAGCAGACTGATTTCTCAAGTTTTTACTACATATGAACACATTTCACATTCTCCCGTGCAACGCGGCTGCTAGTCCTCCTTTCATGCAGAATCTTAAGGTCCTAGCTCATGTCCTGGGCACCAAAGCCAGCTAAAATGTCAATAATCAGTACCTAAAACTTGAAGTGTACTACTTCTTACTGGCTATTACATCAACTTAGAAGCTTCATCTGTGTTCTACTATGGTGCTTTTAGTGTTTCCGCATACCGCAGCACGCGACATAGCTTTGCAGACGATAAGTAGAACCGTTTCAGAGAGAAGACCGGCCAATGTGACGATCTGGCTTTAAGTCGATTCGATAACAAATGACGAAAACGGACGGATTTCTCAGGTTTCTACTACATATGAACACATTTCACATTCTCCCGTGCAACGCGGCTGCTAGTCCTCCTTTAATGCAGAATCTTAAGGTCCTAGCTCATGTCCAAGGCACCAAAGCCAGCTAAAAAGTCAATAATCGATACCTAAAACTTGAATTGTACTACTTCTTACTGGCTATTACATCAACTTAGAAGCTTCATCTGTGTTCTACCATGGTGCTTTTATTGTCTCCGCACACCGCAGTACGCGACATAGCTTTGCAGACGATAAGTACAACCGTTTCAGAGAAAAGAGGGGCCAATGTGGCGATCTGGCTTTAAGTCGATTCGATAACAAATGACGAAAACGGACGGATTTCTCAGGTTTTTACTACATATGAACACTTTTCACATTCTCCCGTGCAACTCGGCTGCTAGTCCTCCTTTCATGCAGAATCTTAAGGTCCTAGCTCATGTCCAAGGCACCAAAGAAAGCTAAAAAGTCAATAATCACTACCTAAAACTTGAATTGTACTAATTCTTACTGGCTATTACATCAACTTAGAAGCTTAATCTGTGTTCTACTATGGTGCTTTTAGTGTCTCCGCATACCGCAGCACGCCACATAGCTTTGCAGACGATAAGTACAGCCGTTTCAGAGAGTAGAGCGGCCAAGTGACGATCTGGCTTTAAGGCGATTCGATAACAAATGACGAAAACGGACGGATTTCTCAGGTTTTTACTACATATGAACACTTTTCATATTGTCCCGTGCAACTCGGCTGCTAGTCCTCCTTTCATGCAGAATCTTAAGGTCCTAGCTCATGTCCAAGGCACCAAAGCCAGCTAAGAAGTCAATAATCGATACCTAAAACTTGAATTGTACTACTTCTTACTGGCTATTACATCGACTTAGAAGCTTCATCTGTGTTCTACTATGGTGATTTTATTGTCTCCGCATACCGCAGCACGCGACATAGCTTTGCAGACGATAAGTACAACCGTTTCAGAGAGAAGACCGGCCAATGTGACGATCTGGCTTTAAGTCGATTCGATAACAAATGACGAAAACGGACGGATTTCTCAGGTTTCTACTACATATGAACACATTTCACATTCTCCCGTGCAACGCGGCTGCTAGTCCTCCTTTAATGCAGAATCTTAAGGTCCTAGCTCATGTCCAAGGCACCAAAGCCAGCTAAAAAGTCAATAATCGATACCTAAAACTTGAATTGTACTACTTCTTACTGGCTATTACATCAACTTAGAAGCTTCATCTGTGTTCTACCATGGTGCTTTTATTGTCTCCGCACACCGCAGTACGCGACATAGCTTTGCAGACGATAAGTACAACCGTTTCAGAGAAAAGAGGGGCCAATGTGGCGATCTGGCTTTAAGTCGATTCGATAACAAATGACGAAAACGGACGGATTTCTCAGGTTTTTACTACATATGAACACTTTTCACATTCTCCCGTGCAACTCGGCTGCTAGTCCTCCTTTCATGCAGAATCTTAAGGTCCTAGCTCATGTCCAAGGCACCAAAGAAAGCTAAAAAGTCAATAATCACTACCTAAAACTTGAATTGTACTAATTCTTACTGGCTATTACATCAACTTAGAAGCTTAATCTGTGTTCTACTATGGTGCTTTTAGTGTCTCCGCATACCGCAGCACGCCACATAGCTTTGCAGACGATAAGTACAGCCGTTTCAGAGAGTAGAGCGGCCAAGTGACGATCTGGCTTTAAGGCGATTCGATAACAAATGACGAAAACGGACGGATTTCTCAGGTTTTTACTACATATGAACACTTTTCATATTGTCCCGTGCAACTCGGCTGCTAGTCCTCCTTTCATGCAGAATCTTAAGGTCCTAGCTCATGTCCAAGGCACCAAATCCATCTAAGAAGTCAATAATCGATACCGAAAACTTGAATTGTACTACTTCTTACTGGCTATTACATCGACTTAGAAGCTTCATCTGTGTTCTACTATGGTGATTTTATTGTCTCCGCATACCGCAGCACGCGACTTAGCTTTGCAGACGACAAGTACAAACGTTTCAGAGAGAAGAGCGGCCAATGTGACGATCGGGCTTTAAGTCGATTCGATAACAAATGACGAAAACGGACGGATTTTACAGGTTTCTACTACATATGAACACATTTCACATTCTCCCGTGCAACGCGGCTGCTAGTCCTCCTTTCATGCAGAATCTTAAGGTCCTAGCTCATGTCCAAGGCACCAAAGCCAGCTAAAAAGTCAATAATCGATACCTAAAACTTGAGTTGTACTACTTCTTACTGGCTATTACATCAACTTAGAAGCTTCATCTGTTTTATACTATGGTGCTTTTAGTGTCTGCGCATACCGCAGCACGCGACATAGCTTTGCAGTCGATAAGTACAACCGTTTCAGAGAGAAGAGCGGCCAATGTGACGATCTGGCTTTAAGTCGATTCGATAACAAATGACGAAAACGGACGGATTTCTCAGGTTTTTACTACATATGAACACTTTTCACATTCTCCCGTGCAACTCGGCTGCTAGTCCTCCTTTCATGCAGAATCTTAAGGTCCTAGCTCATGCCCAAGGTACCAAAGCCAGCTAAAAAGTAAATAATCAGTACCTAAAACTTGAATTGTACTACTTCTTACTGGCTATTACATCAACTTAGAAGCTTCATCTGTGTTCTACTATGGTGCTTTTAGTGTCACCGCATACCGCAGCACGCGACATAGCTTTGAAGACGATAAGTACAACCGTTTCAGAGAGAAGAGCGGCCAATGTGACGATCTGGCTTTAAGTCGATTCGATAACAAATGATGAAAACGGACGGATTTCTCAGGTTTTTACTACATATGAACACTTTTCACATTCTCCCCTGCAACTCAGCTGCTAGTCCTCCTTTCTTGCAGAATCTTAAGGTCCTAGCACATGTCTGAGGCAACAAAGCCAGCTAAAAAATCAATAATCGATACCTAAAACTTGAATTGTACTACTTCTTACTGGCTATTACATCATCTTAGAAGCTTCATCTGTTTTATACTATGGTGCTTTTAGTGTCTGCGCATACCGCAGCACGCGACATAGCTTTGCAGACGATAAGTACAACCGTTTCAGAGAGAAGAGCGGCCAATGTGACGATCTGGCTTTAAGGCGATTCGATAACAAATGACGAAAACGGACGGATTTCTCAGGTTTTTACTACATATGAACACTTTTCACATTCTCCCGTGCAACTCGGCTGCTAGTCCTCCTTTCTTGCAGAATCTTAAGGTCCTAGCTCATGTCCAAGGCACCAAAGCCAGCTAAAAAGTCAATAATCACTACCTAAAACTTGAATTGTACTACTTCTTACTGGCTATTACATCGACTTAGAAGCTTCATCTGTGTTCTACTATGGTGATTTTATTGTCTCCGCATTCCGCAGCACGCGACATAGCTTTGCAGACGATAAGTACAACCGTTTCAGAGAGAAGACCGGCCAATGTGACGATCTGGCTTTAAGTCGATTCGATAACAAATGACGAAAACGGACGGATTTCTCAGGTTTTTACTACATATGAACACTTTTCACATTCTCCCGTGCAACTCGGCTGCTAGTCCTCCTTTCATGCAGAATCTTAAGGTCCTAGCTCGTGTCCAAGGCACCAAAGCCAGCTAAAAAGTCAATAATCAGTACCTAAAACTTCAATTGTACTACTTCTTACTGGCTATTACATCAACTTAGAAGCTTAATCTGTGTTCTACTATGGTGCTTTTAGTGTCTCCGCATACCGCAGCACGCGACATAGCATTGCAGACGATAAGTACAGCCGTTTCAGAGAGAAGAGCGGCCAAGTGACGATCTGGCTTTAAGGCGATTCGATAACAAATGACGAAAACGGACGGATTTCTCAGGTTTTTACTACATATGAACACTTTTCATATTGTCCCGTGCAACTCAGCTGCTAGTCCTCCTTTCATGCAGAATCTTAAGGTCCTAGCTCATGTCCAAGGCACCAAATCCATCTAAGAAGTCAATAATCGATACCTAAAACTTGAATTGTACTACTTCTTACTGGCTATTACATCGACTTAGAAGCTTCATCTGTGTTCTACTATGGTGATTTTATAGTCTCCGCATACCGCAGCACGCGACTTAGCTTTGCAGACGACAAGTACAAACGTTTCAGAGAGAAGAGCGGCCAATGTGACGATCGGGCTTTAAGTCGATTCGATAACAAATGACGAAAACGGACGGATTTTACAGGTTTCTACTACATATGAACACATTTCACATTCTCCCGTGCAACGCGGCTGCTAGTCCTCCTTTCATGCAGAATCTTAAGGTCCTAGCTCATGTCCAAGGCACCAAAGCCAGCTAAAAAGTCAATAATCGATACCTAAAACTTGAGTTGTACTACTTCTTACTGGCTATTACATCAACTTAGAAGCTTCATCTGTTTTATACTATGGTGCTTTTAGTGTCTGCGCATACCGCAGCACGCGACATAGCTTTGCAGACGATAAGTACAACCGTTTCAGAGAGAAGAGCGGCCAATGTGACGATCTGGCTTTAAGTCGATTCGATAACAATTGACGAAAACGGACGGATTTCTCAGGTTTTTACTACATATGAAAACTTTTCACATTCTTCCGTGCAACTCGGCTGCTAGTCCTCCTTTCATGCAGAATCTTAAGGTCCTAGCTCATGTCCAAGGCACCAAAGCCAGCTAAAAAGTCAATAATCGATACCTAAAACTTGAATTGTACTACTTCTTACTGGCTATTACATCAAATTAGATGCTTCATCTGTGTTCTACTGTGGTGGTTTCAGTGTCTCCGCCTACCGCAGCATACGACATAGCTTTGCAGATGATAAGTACAACCGTTTCAGAGAGAAGAGCGGCCAATGTGACGATCTGGCTTTAAGTCGATTCGATAACAAATGACGAAAACGGACGGATTTCTCAGGTTTTTACTACATATGAACACTTTTCACATTCTCCCGTGCAACTCGGCTGCTAGTCCTCCTTTCATGCAGAATCTTAAGGTCCTAGCTCATGTCTAAGGCACCAAAGCCAGCTAAAAAGTCAATAATCGATACTTAAAACTTGAATTATACTACTTCTTACTGGCTATTACATCAACTTAGAAGCTTCAACTGTGTTCTACTATGGTGCTTTTAGTGTCTCCGCATACCGCATCTCGCGACATAGCTTTGCAGGCGATAATGACAACCGTTTCAGAGAGAAGAGCCGCCCATGTGACGATCTGGCTTTAAGTCGATTCGATAACAAATGACGAAAACGGACGGATTTCTCAGGTTTTTACTACATATGAACACTATTCACATTCTCCCATCCAACGCGGCTGCTAGTCCTCCTTTCATGCAGAATCTTAAGGTCCTAGCTCATGTCCAAGGCACCAAAGCCAGCTAAAAAGTCAATAATCGATACCTAAAACTTGAATTGTACTACTTCTTACTGGCTATTACATCATCATAGAAGCTTCATCTGTGTTCTACTATGGTGCTTTTAGTGTCTCCGCATACCGCAGCACGCGACATAGAGTTGCAGAGGATAAGTACAACCGTTTCAGAGAGAAGAGCGGCCAATGTGACGATCGGGCTTTAAGTCGATTCGATAACAAATGACGGAAACAGACGGATTTCTCAAGTTTTTGCTACATATGAACACATTTCACATTCTCCCGTGCAACGCGGCTGCTAGTCCTCCTTTCATGCAGAATCTTAAGGTCCTAGCTCATGTCCAAGGCACCAAAGCCAGCTAAAAAGTAAATAATCAGTACCTAAAACTTGAATTGTACTACTTCTTACTGGCTATTACATCAACTTAGAAGCTTAATCTGTGTTCTACTATGGTGCTTTTAGTGTCTCCGCATACCGCAGCACGCGACATAGCTTTGCAGACGATAAGTAGAACCGTTTCAGAGAGAAAAGCGGCCAAGTGACGATCTGGCTTTAAGTCGATTCGATAACAAATGACGAAAACGGACGGATTTCTCAGGTTTTTACTACATATGAACACTTTTCACATTCTCCCGTGCAACTCAAGTGCTAGTCCTCCTTTCATGCAGAATCTTAATGTCCTAGCTCATGTCCAAGGCACCAAAGCCAGCTAAGAAGTCAATAATCGATACCTAAAACTTGAATTGTACTACTTCTTACTGGCTATTACATCAACTTAGAAGCTTCATCTGTGTTCTACTATGGTGCTTTTAGTGTCTCCGCATACCGCAGCACGCGAAATAGCTTTGAAGATGATAAGTACAACCGATTCAGAGAGAAGAGCGGCCAATGTGACGATCTGGCTTTAAGTCGATTCGATAACAAATGACGAAAACGGACGGATTTCTCAGGTTTTTACTACATATGAACACTTTTCACATTCTCCCGTGCAACTCGGCTGCTAGTCCTCCTTTCATGCAGAATCTTAAGGTCCTAGCTCATGTTCAAGGCACCAAAGCCAGCTAAAAAGTCAATAATCGATACCTAAAACTTGAATTGTACTACTTCTTACTGGCTATTACATCATCTTAGAAGCTTCATCTGTGTTCTACTATGGTGCTTTTAGTGTCTCCGCATACCGCAGCACGCGACAAAGCTTTCCAGACGATAAGTACAACCGTTTCAGAGAGAAGAGCAGCCAATGTGACGATCTGGCTTTAAGTCGATTCGATAACAAATGACGAAAACGGACGGATTTCTCAGGTTTTTACTACATATGAACACTTTTCACATTCTCCCGTGCAACTCGGCTGCTAGTCCTCCTTTCATGCTGATTCTTAAGGTCCTAGCTCATGTCCAAGGCACCAAAGCCAGCTAAAAAGTCCATAATCGATACCTAAAACTTGAATTGTACTACTTCTTACTGGCTATTACATCATCATAGAAGCTTCATCTGTGTTCTACTATGGTGCTTTTATTGTCTCCGCATACCGCAGCACGCGAAATAGCTTTGCAAACGATAAGTACAACCGCTTCAGAGAGAAGAGCGGCCAATGTGACGATCTGGCTTTAAGTCGATTCGATAACAAATGACGAAAACGGACGGATTTCTCAGGTTTTTACTACATATGAACACTTTTCACATTCTCCCGTGCAACTCGGCTGCTAGTCCTCCTTTCATGCAGAATCTTAAGGTCCTAGCTCATGTCCAAGGCACCAAAGCCAGCTAAAAAGTCAATAATCAGTACCTAAAACTTGAATTGTACTACTTCTTACTGGCTATTACATCGACTTAGAAGCTTCATCTGTGTTCTACTATGGTGATTTTATTGTCTCCGCATACCGCAGCACGCGACATAGCTTTGCAGACGATAAGTACAACGGTTTCAGAGAGAAGACCGGCCAATGTGACGATCGGGCTTTAAGTCGATTCGATAACAAATGACGAAAACGGACGGATTTCTCAGGTTTCTACTACATATGAACACATTTCACATTCTCCCGTGCAACGCGGCTGCTAGTCCTCCTTTAATGCAGAATCTTAAGGTCCTAGCTCATGTCCAAGGCACCAAAGCCAGCAAAAAGTCAATAATCGATACCTAAAACTTGAATTGTACTACTTCTTACTGGCTATTACATCAACTTAGAAGCTTCATCTGTGTTCTACTATGGTGCTTTTAGTGTCTCCGCATACCGCAGCACGCGACATAGCTTTGAAGACGATAATTACAACCGTTTCAGAGAGAAGAGCGGCCAATGTGACGATCTGGCCTTAAGTCGATTCGATAACAAATGACGAAAACTGACGGATTTCTCAGGTTTCTACTACATATGAACACATTTCACATTCTCCCGTGCAACGCGGCTGCTAGTCCTCCTTTCATGCAGAATCTTAAGGTCCTACCTCATGTCCAAGGCACCAAAGCCAGCTAAAAAGTCAATAATCGATACCTAAAGCTTCAGTTGTACTACTTCTTACTGGCTATTACATCAACTTAGAAGCTTCATCTGTTTTATACTATGGTGCTTTTAGTGTCTGCGCATACCGCAGCACGCGACATAGCTTTGCAGACGATAAGTACAACCGTTTCAGAGAGAAGAGCGGCCAATGTGACGATCTGGCTTTAAGTCGATTCGATAACAAATGACGAAAACGGACGGATTTCTCAGGTTTTTACTATATATGAACACTTTTCACATTCTCCCGTGCAATTTGGCTGCTAGTCCTCCTTTCATGCAGAATCTTAAGGTCCTAGCTCATGCCCAAGGCACAAAAGCCAGCTAAAAAGTAAATAATCAGTACCTAAAACTTGAATTGTACTACTTCTTCCTGGCTATTACAACAACTTAGAAGCTTCATCTGTGTTCTACTATGGTGCTTTTAGTGTCTCCGCATACCGCAGCACGCGACATAGCTTTGAAGACGATAAGTAGAACCGTTTCAGAGAGAAGAGCGGCCAATGTGACGATCTGGCTTTAAGTCGATTCGATAACAAATGACGAAAACGGACGGATTTCTCAGGTTTTTACTGCATTTGAACACTTTTCACATTCTCCCGTGCAACTCGGCTGCTAGTCCTCCTTTCATGCAGAATCTTAAGGTCCTAGCTCATGTTCAAGTCACCAAAGCCAGCTAAAAAGTCAATAATCGATACCTAAAACTTGAATTGTACTACTTCTTACTGGCTATTACATCATCTTAGAAGCTTCATCTGTGTTCTACTATGGTGCTTTTAGTGTCTCCGCATACCGCAGCACGCGAGAAAGCTTTCCAGACGATAAGTACAACCGTTTCAGAGAGAAGAGCAGCCAATGTGACGATCTGGCTTTAAATCGATTCGATAACAAATGACGAAAACGGACGGATTTCTCAGGTTTTTACTACATATGAACACTTTTCACATTCTCCTATCCAACGCGGCTGCTAGGCCTCCTTTCATGCAGAATCTTAAGGTCCCAGCTCATGTCCAAGGCACCAAAGCCAGCTAAAAAGTCAATAATCGATACCTAAAACTTGAATTGTACTACTTCTTACTGGCTATTACATCATCATAGAAGCTTCATCTGTGTTCCACTATGGTGCTTTTATTGTCTCCGCATACCGCAGCACGCGACATAGCTTTGCAGACGATAAGTACAACCGTTTCAGAGAGAAGAGCGGCCAATGTGACGATCTGGCTTTAAGTCGATTCGATAACAAATGACGAAAACGGACGGATTTCTCAGTTTTTTACTACATATGAACACTTTTCACATTCTCCCGTGCTCTCGGCTGCTAGTCCTCCTTTCATGCAGAATCTTAAGGTCCTAGCTCATGTCCAAGGCACCAAAGCCAGGTAAAAAGTCAATAATCGATACCTAAAACTTGAATTGTACTACTTCTTACTGGCTATTACATCGACTTAGAAGCTTCATCTGTGTTCTACTATGGTGATTTTATTGTCTCCGCATACCGCAGCACGCGACATAGCTTTGCAGACGATAAGTACAACCGTTTCAGAGAGAAGACCGGCCAATGTGACGATCGGGCTTTAAGTCGATTCGATAACAAATGACGAAAACGGACGGATTTCTCAGGTTTCTACTACATATGAACACTTTTCACATTCTCCCGTGCAACTCGGCTGCAAGTCCTCCTTTCATGCAGAATCTTAAGGTCCTAGCCTATGTCCAAGGCACCAAAGCCAGCTAAGAAGTCAATAATCGATACCTAAAACTTGAATTGTACTACTTCTTACTGGCTATTACATCAACTTAGAAGCTTCATCTGTGTTCTACCATGGTGCTTTTAGTGTCTCCGCATACCGCAGCACGCGACATAGCTTTGAAGACGATAAGTACAACCGTTTCAGAGAGAAGAGCGGCCAATGTGACGATCTGGCTTTAAGTCGATTCGATAACAAATGACGAAAACGGACGGATTTCTCAGGTTTTTACTACATATGAACACATTTCACATTCTCCCGTACAACGCGACCGCTAGTCCTCCTTTCATGCAGAATCTTAAGGTCCTAGCTCATGTCCAAGGCACCAAAGCCAGCTAAAAAGTCAATAATCGATACCTAAAACTTGAATTGTACTACTTCTTACTGGCTATTACATCAACTTAGAAGCTTCATCTGTGTTCTACTATGGTGCTTTTAGTGTCTCCGCATACCGCAGCACGCGACATAGCTTTGCAGACGATAAGTAGAACCGTTTCAGAGAGAAGAGCGGCCAATGTGACGATCTGGCTTTAAGTCGATTCGATAACAAATGACGAAAACGGACGGATTTCTCAGGTTTTTACTACATATGAACACTTTTCACATTCTAACCTGCAACTCGGCTGCTAGTCCTCCTTTCATGCAGATTCTTAAGGTCCAAGCTCATGTCCAAGGCACCAAAGCCAGCTAAAAAATCAATAATCGATACCTAAAACTTGAATTGTACTACTTCTTACTGGCTATTACATCAACTTAGAAGCTTCATCTGTGTTCTACTATGGTGCTTTTATTGTCTCCGCATACCGCAGCACGCAAAATAGCTTTGCAGACGATAAGTACAACCGTTTCAGAGAGAAGACCGGCCAATGTGACGATCTGGCTTTAAGTCGATTCCATAACAAATGACGAAAACGGACGGATTTCTCAGGTTTTTACTACATATGAACACTTTTCACATTCTCCCGTGCAACTCGGCTGCTAGTCCTCCTTTCATGCAGAATCTTAAGGTCCTAGCTCATGTCCAAGGCACCAAAGCCAGCTAAAAAGTCAATAATCAGTACCTAAAACTTGAATTGTACTACTTCTTACTGGCTATTACATCGACTTAGAAGCTTCATCTGTGTTCTACTATGGTGATTTTATTGTCTCCGCATACCGCAGCACGCGACATAGCTTTGCAGACGATAAGTACAACCGTTTCAGAGAGAAGACCGGCCAATGTGACGATCGGGCTTTAAGTCGATTCGATAACAAATGACGAAAACGGACGGATTTCTCAGGTTTCTACTACATATGAACACATTTCACATTCTCCCGTGCAACGCGGCTGCTAGTCCTCCTTTCATGCAGAATCTTATGGTCCTAGCTCATGTCCAAGGCACCAAAGCCAGCTAAAAAGTCAATAATCAGTACCTAAAACTTGAATTGGACTACTTCTTACTGGCTATTACATCAACTTAGAAGCTTAATCTGTGTTCTACTATGGTGCTTTTAGTGTCTCCGCATACCGCAGCACGCGACATAGCTTTGCAGACGATAAGTAGAACCGTTTCAGAGAGAAGAGCGGCCAAGTGACGATCTGGCTTTAAGTCGATTCGATAACAAATGACGAAAACGGACGGATTTCTCAGGTTTTTACTACATATGAACACTTTTCACATTGTCCCGTGCAACTCAAGTGCTAGTCCTCCTTTCATGCAGAATCTTAATGTCCTAGCTCATGTCCAAGGCACCAAAGCCAGCTAAGAAGTCAATAATCGATACCTAAAACTTGAATTGTACTACTTCTTACTGGCTATTACATCAACTTAGAAGCTTCATCTGTGTTCTACTATGGTGCTTTTAGTGTCTCCGCATACCGCAGCACGCGAAATAGCTTTGAAGATGATAAGTACAACCGATTCAGAGAGAAGAGCGGCCAATGTGACGATCTGGCTTTAAGTCGATTCGATAACAAATGACGAAAACGGACGGATTTCTCAGGTTTTTACTACATATGAACACTTTTCACATTCTCCCGTGCAACTCGGCTGCTAGTCCTCCTTTCATGCAGAATCTTAAGGTCCTAGCTCATGTTCAAGGCAGCAAAGCCAGCTAAAAAGTCAATAATCGATACCTAAAACTTGAATTGTACTACTTCTTACTGGCTATTACATCATCTTAGAAGCTTCATCTGTGTTCTACTATGGTGCTTTTAGTGTCTCCGCATACCGCAGCACGCGACAAAGCTTTCCAGACGATAAGTACAACCGTTTCAGAGAGAAGAGCAGCCAATGTGACGATCTGGCTTTAAGTCGATTCGATAACAAATGACGAAAACGGACGGATTTCTCAGGTTTTTACTACATATGAACACTTTTCACATTCTCCCGTGCAACTCGGCTGCTAGTCCTCCTTTCATGCAGAATCTTAAGGTCCTAGCTCATGTCCAAGGCACCAAAGCCAGCTAAAAAGTCAATAATCAGTACCTAAAACTTGAATTGTACTACTTCTTACTGGCTATTACATCGACTTAGAAGCTTCATCTGTGTTCTACTATTGTGATTTTATTGTCTCCGCATACCGCAGCACGCGACATAGCTTTGCAGACGATAAGTACAACGGTTTCAGAGAGAAGACCGGCCAATGTGACGATCGGGCTTTAAGTCGATTCGATAACAAATGACGAAAACGGACGGATTTCTCAGGTTTCTACTACATATGAACACATTTCACATTCTCCCGTGCAACGCGGCTGCTAGTCCTCCTTTAATGCAGAATCTTAAGGTCCTAGCTCATGTCCAAGGCACCAAAGCCAGCAAAAAGTCAATAATCGATACCTAAAACTTGAATTGTACTACTTCTTACTGGCTATTACATCAACTTAGAAGCTTCATCTGTGTTCTACTATGGTGCTTTTAGTGTCTCCGCATACCGCAGCACGCGACATAGCTTTGAAGACGATAAGTACAACCGTTTCAGAGAGAAGAGCGGCCAATGTGACGATCTGGCCTTAAGTCGATTCGATAACAAATGACGAAAACTGACGGATTTCTCAGGTTTCTACTACATATGAACACATTTCACATTCTCCCGTGCAACGCGGCTGCTAGTCCTCCTTTAATGCAGAATCTTAAGGTCCTAGCTCATGTCCAAGGCACCAAAGCCAGCTAAAAAGTCATTAATCGATACCTAAAACTTGAATTGTACTACTTCTTACTGGCTATTACATCAACTTAGAAGCTTCATCTGTGTTCTACCATGGTGCTTTTAGTGTCTCCGCACACCGCAGTACGCGACATAGCTTTGCAGACGATAAGTACAACCGTTCCAGAGAAAAGAGGGGCCAATGTGACGATCTGGCTTTAAGTCGATTCGATAACAAATGACGAAAACGGACGGATTTCTCAGGTTTTTACTACATGTGAACACTTTTCACATTCTCCCGTGCAACTCGGCTGCTAGTCCTCCTTTCATGCAGAATCTTAAGGTCCTAGCTCATGTCCAAGGCACCAAAGCCAGCTCAAAAGTCAATAATCGATAACTAAAACTTGAATTGTACTACTTCTTACTGGCTATTACATCAACTTAGAAGCTTAATCTGTGTTCTACTATGGTGCTTTTAGTGTCCCCGCATACCGCAGCACGCCACATAGCTTTGCAGACGATAAGTACAGCCGTTTCAGAGAGAAGAGCGGCCAAGTGACGATCTGGCTTTAAGGCGATTCGATAACAAATGACGAAAACGGACGGATTTCTCGGGTTTTTACTACATATGAACACTTTTCAAATTGTCCCGTGCAACTCGGCTGCTAGTCCTCCTTTCATGCAGAATCTTAAGGTCCTAGCTCATGTCCAAGGCACCAAATCCATCTAAGAAGTCAATAATCGATACCTAAAACTTGAATTGTACTACTTCTTACTGGCTATTACATCGACTTAGAAGCTTCATCTGTGTTCTACTATGGTGATTTTATTGTCTCCGCATACCGCAGCACGCGACATAGCTTTGCAGACGATAAGTACAACCGTTTCAGAGAGAAGAGCGGCCAATGAGACGATCGGGCTTTAAGTCGATTCGATAACAAATGACGAAAACGGACGGATTTCTCGGGTTTCTACTACATATGAACACATTTCACATTTTCCCGTGCAACGAGGCTGCTAGTCCTCCTTTCATGCAGAATCTTAAGGTCCTACCTCATGTCCAAGGCACCAAAGCCAGCTAAAAAGTCAATAATCGATACCTAAAGCTTCAGTTGTACTACTTCTTACTGGCTATTACATCAACTTAGAAGCTTCATCTGTTTTATACTATGGTGCTTTTAGTGTCTGCGCATACCGCAGCACGCGACATAGCTTTGCAGACGATAAGTACAACCGTTTCAGAGAGAAGAGCGGCCAATGTGACGATCTGGCTTTAAGTCGATTCGATAACAAATGACGAAAACGGACGGATTTCTCAGGTTTTTACTATATATGAACACTTTTCACATTCTCCCGTGCAATTTGGCTGCTAGTCCTCCTTTCATGCAGAATCTTAAGGTCCTAGCTCATGCCCAAGGCACAAAAGCCAGCTAAAAAGTAAATAATCAGTACCTAAAACTTGAATTGTACTACTTCTTCCTGGCTATTACAACAACTTAGAAGCTTCATCTGTGTTCTACTATGGTGCTTTTAGTGTCTCCGCATACCGCAGCACGCGACATAGCTTTGAAGACGATAAGTAGAACCGTTTCAGAGAGAAGAGCGGCCAATGTGACGATCTGGCTTTAAGTCGATTCGATAACAAATGACGAAAACGGACGGATTTCTCAGGTTTTTACTGCATTTGAACACTTTTCACATTCTCCCGTGCAACTCGGCTGCTAGTCCTCCTTTCATGCAGAATCTTAAGGTCCTAGCTCATGTTCAAGTCACCAAAGCCAGCTAAAAAGTCAATAATCGATACCTAAAACTTGAATTGTACTACTTCTTACTGGCTATTACATCATCTTAGAAGCTTCATCTGTGTTCTACTATGGTGCTTTTAGTGTCTCCGCATACCGCAGCACGCGAGAAAGCTTTCCAGACGATAAGTACAACCGTTTCAGAGAGAAGAGCAGCCAATGTGACGATCTGGCTTTAAATCGATTCGATAACAAATGACGAAAACGGACGGATTTCTCAGGTTTTTACTACATATGAACACTTTTCACATTCTCCTATCCAACGCGGCTGCTAGGCCTCCTTTCATGCAGAATCCTAAGGTCCTAGCTCATGTCCAAGGCACCAAAGCCAGCTAAAAAGTCAATAATCGATACCTAAAACTTGAATTGTGTTACTTCTTACCGGCTATTACATCATCATAGAAGCTTCATCTGTGTTCCACTATGGTGCTTTTATTGTCTCCGCATACCGCAGCACGCGACATAGCTTTGCAGACGATAAGTACAACCGTTTCAGAGAGAAGAGCGGCCAATGTGACGATCTGGCTTTAAGTCGATTCGACAACAAATGACGAAAACGGACGGATTTCTCAGTTTTTTACTACATATGAACACTTTTCACATTCTCCCGTGCTCTCGGCTGCTAGTCCTCCTTTCATGCAGAATCTTAAGGTCCTAGCTCATGTCCAAGGCACCAAAGCCAGGTAAAAATTCAATAATCGATAACTAAAACTTGAATTGTACTACTTCTTACTGGCTATTACATCGACTTAGAAGCTTCATCTGTGTTCTACTATGGTGATTTTATTGTCTCCGCATACCGCAGCACGCGACATAGCTTTGCAGACGATAAGTACAACCGTTTCAGAGAGAAGACCGGCCAATGTGACGATCGGGCTTTAAGTCGATTCGATAACAAATGACGAAAACGGACGGATTTCTCAGGTTTCTACTACATATGAACACTTTTCACATTCTCCCGTGCAACTCGGCTGCAAGTCCTCCTTTCATGCAGAATCTTAAGGTCCTAGCTCATGTCCAAGGCACCAAAGCCAGCTAAGAAGTCAATAATCGATACCTAAAACTTGAATTGTACTACTTCTTACTGGCTATTACATCAACTTAGAAGCTTCATCTGTGTTCCACCATGGTGCTTTTAGTGTCTCCGCATACCGCAGCACGCGACATAGCTTTGAAGACGATAAGTACAACCGTTTCAGAGAGAAGAGCGGCCAATGTGACGATCTGGCTTTAAGTCGATTCGATAACAAATGACGAAAACGGACGGATTTCTCAGGTTTTTACTACATATGAACACATTTCACATTCTCCCGTACAACGCGACCGCTAGTCCTCCTTTCATGCAGAATCTTAAGGTCCTAGCTCATGTCCAAGGCACCAAAGCCAGCTAAAAAGTCAATAATCGATACCTAAAACTTGAATTGTACTACTTCTTACTGGCTATTACATCAACTTAGAAGCTTCATCTGTGTTCTACTATGGTGTTTTTAGTGTCTCCGCATACCGCAGCACGCGACATAGCTTTGCAGACGATAAGTACAACCGTTTCAGTGAGAAGAGCGGCCAATGTGACGATCTGGCTTTAAGTCGATTCGATAACAAATGACGAAAACGGACGGATTTCTCAGGTTTTTACTACATATGAACACTTTTCACATTCTAACCTGCAACTCGGCTGCTAGTCCTCCTTTCATGCAGAATCTTAAGGTCCAAGCTCATGTCCAAGGCACCAAAGCCAGCTAAAAAATCAATAATCGATACCTAAAACTTGAATTGTACTACTTCTTACTGGCTATTACATCAACTTAGAAGCTTCATCTGTGTTCTACTATGGTGCTTTTATTGTCTCCGCATACCGCAGCACGCAAAATAGCTTTGCAGACGATAAGTACAACCGTTTCAGAGAGAAGACCGGCCAATGTGACGATCTGGCTTTAAGTCGATTCCATAACAAATGACGAAAACGGACGGATTTCTCAGGTTTTTACTACATATGAACACTTTTCACATTCTCCCGTGCAACTCGGCTGCTAGTCCTCCTTTCATGCAGAATCTTAAGGTCCTAGCTCATGTCCAAGGCACCAAAGCCAGCTAAAAAGTCAATAATCAGTACCTAAAACTTGAATTGTACTACTTCTTACTGGCTATTACATCGACTTAGAAGCTTCATCTGTGTTCTACTATGGTGATTTTATTGTCTCCGCATACCGCAGCACGCGACATAGCTTTGCAGACGATAAGTACAACCGTTTCAGAGAGAAGACCGGCCAATGTGACGATCGGGCTTTAAGTCGATTCGATAACAAATGACGAAAACGGACGGATTTCTCAGGTTTCTACTACATATGAACACATTTCACATTCTCCCGTGCAACGCGGCTGCTAGTCCTCCTTTCATGCAGAATCTTATGGTCCTAGCTCATGTCCAAGGCACCAAAGCCAGCTAAAAAGTCAATAATCAGTACCTAAAACTTGAATTGGACTACTTCTTACTGGCTATTACATCAACTTAGAAGCTTCATCTGTGTTCTACTATGGTGCTTTTAGTGTCTCCGCATACCGCAGCACGCGACATAGCTTTGCAGACGATAAGTACAACCGTTTCAGTGAGAAGAGCGGCCAAGTGACGATCTGGCTTTAAGTCGATTCGATAACAAATGACGAAAACGGACGGATTTCTCAGGTTTTTACTACATATGAACACTTTTCACATTCTCCCGTGCAACTCGGCTGCTAGTCCTCCTTTCATGCAGAATCTTAAGGTCCTAGATCATGTCCAAGGCACCAAAGCCAGCTAAGAAGTCAATAATCGATACCTAAAACTTGAATTGTACTACTTCTTACTGGCTATTACATCAACTTAGAAGCTTCATCTGTGTTCTACCATGGTGCTTTTAGTGTCTCCGCATACCGCAGCACGCGACATAGCTTTGCAGACGATAAGTACAACCGTTTCAGAGAGAAGAGCGGCCAATGTCACGATCTGGCTTTAAGTCGATTCGATAACAAATGACGAAAACGGACGGATTTCTCAGGTTTTTACTACATATGAACACTTTTCACATTCTCCCCTGCAACTCGGCTGCTAGTCCTCCTTTCATGCAGAATCTTAAGGTCCTAGCTCAGGTCCAAAGCACCAAAGCCAGCTAAAAAGTCAATAATCGATACCTAAAACATGAATTGTACTACTTCTTACTGGCTATTACATCATCTTAGAAGCTTCATCTGTGTTCTACTATGGTGCTTTTAGTGTCTCCGCATACCGCAGCACGCGACAAAGCCTTCCAGACGATAAGTACAACCGTTTCAGAGAGAAGAGCAGCCAATGTGACGATCTGGCTTTAAGTCGATTCGATAACAAATGACGAAAACGGACGTATTTCTCAGGATTTTACTACATATGAACACATTTCACATTCTCCCGTACAACGCGGCCGCTAGTCCTCCTTTCATGCAGAATCTTAAGGTCCTAGCTCATGTCCAAGGCTCCAAAGCCAGCTAAAAAGTCCATAATCAGTACCTAAAACTTGAATTGTACTACTTCTTACTGGCTATTACATCAACTTAGAAGCTTCATCTGTGTTCTACTATGGTGCTTTTAGTGTCTCCGCATACCGCATCACGCGACATAGCTTTGCAGGCGATAAGGACAACCGTTTCAGAGAGAAGAGCGGCCAATATGACGATCTGGCTTTAAGTCGATTCGATAACAAATGACGAAAACGGACGGATTTCTCAGGTTTTTACTTCATATGAACACTATTCACATTCTCCCATCCAACGCGGCTGCTAGTCCTCCTTTCATGCAGAATCTTAAGGTCCTAGCTCATGTCCAAGGCACCAAAGCCAGCTAAAAAGTCAATAATCGATACCTAAAACTTGAATTGTACTACATCTTACTGGCTATTACATACACTTAGAAGCTTCATCTGTGTTCTACTATGGTGTTTTTAGTGTCTCCGCATACCGCAGCACGCGACATAGCTTTGCAGACGATAAGTAGAACCGTTTCAGAGAGAAGAGCGGCCAATGTGACGATCTGGCTTTAAGTCGATTCGATAACAAATGACGAAAACGGGCGGATTTCTCAGGTTTTTACTACATATGAACACTATTCACATTCTCCCATCCAACGCGGCTTCTAGTCCTCCTTTCATGCAGAATCTTAAGGTCCTAGCTCATGTCCAAGGCACCAAAGCCAGCTAAAAAGTCAATAATCGATACCTAAAACTTGAATTGTACTACTTCTTACTGGCTATTACATCAACTTAGAAGCTTCATCTGTGTTCTACTATGGTGTTTTTAGTGTCTCCGCATACCGCAGCACGCGACATAGCTTTGCAGACGATAAGTAGAACCGTTTCAGAGAGAAGAGCGGCCAATGTGACGATCTGGCTTTAAGTCGATTCGATAACAAATGACGAAAACGGACGGATTTCTCAGGTTTTTACTACATATGAACACTTTTCACATTCTAACCTGCAACTCGGCTGCTAGTCCTCCTTTCATGCAGAATCTTAAGGTCCAAGCTCATGTCCAAGGCACCAAAGCCAGCTAAAAAATCAATAATCGATACCTAAAACTTGAATTGTACTACTTCTTACTGGCTATTACATCAACTTAGAAGCTTCATCTGTGTTCTACTATGGTGCTTTTATTGTCTCCGCATACCGCAGCACGCGAAATAGCTTTGCAGACGATAAGTACAACCGTTTCAGAGAGAAGACCGGCCAATGTGACGATCTGGCTTTAAGTCGATTCCATAACAAATGACGAAAACGGACGGATTTCTCAGGTTTTTACTACATATGAACACTTTTCACATTCTCCCGTGCAACTCGGCTGCTAGTCCTCCTTTCATGCAGAATCTTAAGGTCCTAGCTCATGTCCAAGGCACCAAAGCCAGCTAAAAAGTCAATAATCGATACCTAAAACTTGAATTGTACTACATCTTACTGGCTATTACATCAACTTAGAAGCTTCATCTGTGTTCTACTATGGTGTTTTTAGTGTCTCCGCATACCGCAGCACGCGACATAGCTTTGCAGACGATAAGTAGAACCGTTTCAGAGAGAAGAGCGGCCAATGTGACGATCTGGCTTTAAGTCGATTCGATAACAAATGACGAAAACGGGCGGATTTCTCAGGTTTTTACTACATATGAACACTATTCACATTCTCCCATCCAACGCGGCTTCTAGTCCTCCTTTCATGCAGAATCTTAAGGTCCTAGCTCATGTCCAAGGCACCAAAGCCAGCTAAAAAGTCAATAATCGATACCTAAAACATGAATTGTACTACTTCTTACTGGCTATTACATCAACTTAGAAGCTTCATCTGTGTTCTACTATGGTGTTTTTAGTGTCTCCGCATACCGCAGCACGCGACATAGCTTTGCAGACGATAAGTAGAACCGTTTCAGAGAGAAGAGCGGCCAATCTGACGATCTGGCTTTAAGTCGATTCGATAACAAATGACGAAAACGGACGGATTTCTCAGGTTTTTACTACATATGAACACTTTTCACATTCTAACCTGCAACTCGGCTGCTAGTCCTCCTTTCATGCAGAATCTTAAGGTCCTAGCTCATGTCCAAGTCACCGAAGCCAGCTAAAAAGTCAATAATCGATACCTAAAACTTGAATTCTACTACTTCTTACTGGCTATTACATCAACTTAAAAGCTTCATCTGTGTTCTACTATGGTGCTTTTAGTGTCTCCGCATACCGCAGCACGCGACATAGCTTTGCAGACGATAAGTACAACGGTTTCAGAGAGAAGAGCGGCCAATGTGACGATCTGGCTTTAAGTCTATTCGATAACAAATGACGAAAACGGACGGATTTCTCAGGTTTTTACTACATATGAACACTTTTCACATTCTCCCGTGCAACTCGGCTGCTACTCCTCCTTTCATGCAGAATCTTAAGGTCCTAGCTCATGTCCAAGGCACCAAAGCCAGCTAAAAAGTCAATAATCGATACCTAAAACTTGAATTGTACTACTTCTTACTGGCTATTACATCAACTTAGAAGCTTCATCTGTGTTCTACTATGGTGCTTTTATTGTCTCCGCATACCGCAGCACGCGAAATAGCTTTGCAGACGATAAGTACAACCGTTTCAGAGAGAAGACCGGCCAATGTGACGATCTGGCTTTAAGTCGATTCCATAACAAATGACGAAAACGGACGGATTTCTCAGGTTTTTACTACATATGAACACTTTTCACATTCTCCCGTGCAACTCGGCTGCTAGTCCTCCTTTCATGCAGAATCTTAAGGTCCTAGCTCATGTCCAAGGCACCAAAGCCAGCTAAAAAGTCAATAATCAGTACCTAAAACTTGAATTGTACTACTTCTTACTGGCTATTACATCGACTTAGAAGCTTCATCTGTGTTCTACTATGGTGATTTTATTGTCTCCGCATACCGCAGCACGCGACATAGGTTTGCAGACGATAAGTACAACCGTTTCAGAGAGAAGACCGGCCAATGTGACGATCGGGCTTTAAGTCGATTCGATAACAAATGACGAAAACGGACGGATTTCTCAGGTTTCTACTACATATGAACACATTTCACATTCTCCCGTGCAACGCGGCTGCTAGTCCTCCTTTCATGCAGAATCTTATGGTCCTAGCTCATGTCCAAGGCACCAAAGAAAGCTAAAAAGTCAATAATCAGTACCTAAAACTTGAATTGGACTACTTCTTACTGGCTATTACATCAACTTAGAAGCTTCATCTGTGTTCTACTATGGTGCTTTTAGTGTCTCCGCATACCGCAGCACGCGACATAGCTTTGCAGACGATATGTACAACCGTTTCAGTGAGAAGAGCGGCCAAGTGACGATCTGGCTTTAAGTCGATTCGATAACAAATGACGAAAACGGACGGATTTCTCAGGTTTTTACTACATATGAACACTTTTCACATTCTCCCGTGCAACTCGGCTGCTAGTCCTCCTTTCATGCAGAATCTTAAGGTCCTAGCTCATGTCCAAGGCACCAAAGCCAGCTAAGAAGTCAATAATCGATACCTAAAACTTGAATTGTACTACTTCTTACTGGCTATTACATCAACTTAGAAGCTTCATCTGTGTTCTACCATGGTGCTTTTAGTGTCTCCGCATACCGCAGCACGCGACATAGCTTTGCAGACGATAAGTACAACCGTTTCAGAGAGAAGAGCGGCCAATGTCACGATCTGGCTTTAAGTCGATTCGATAACAAATGACGAAAACGGACGGATTTCTCAGGTTTTTACTACATATGAACACTTTTCACATTCTCCCCTGCAACTCGGCTGCTAGTCCTCCTTTCATGCAGAATCTTAAGGTCCTAGCTCATGTCCAAAGCACCAAAGCCAGCTAAAAAGTCAATAATCGATACCTAAAACATGAATTGTACTACTTCTTACTGGCTATTACATCATCTTAGAAGCTTCATCTGTGTTCTACTATGGTGCTTTCAGTGTCTCCGCATACCGCAGCACGCGACAAAGCCTTCCAGACGATAAGTACAACCGTTTCAGAGAGAAGAGCAGCCAATGTGACGATCTGGCTTTAAGTCGATTCGATAACAAATGACGAAAACGGACGTATTTCTCAGGATTTTACTACATATGAACACATTTCACATTCTCCCGTACAACGCGGCCGCTAGTCCTCCTTTCATGCAGAATCTTAAGGTCCTAGCTCATGTCCAAGGCACCAAAGCCAGCTAAAAAGTCAATAATCGATACCTAAAACTTGAATTGTACTACTTCTTACTGGCTATTACATCAACTTAGAAGCTTCATCTGTGTTCTACTATGGTGCTTTTAGTGTCTCCGCATACCGCATCACGCGACATAGCTTAGCAGGCGATAAGTACAACCGTTTCAGAGAGAAGAGCGGCCAATGTGACGATCGGGCTTTAAGTCGATTCGATAACAAATGACGAAAACGGACGGATTTCTCAGGTTTTTACTACATATGAACACATTTCACATTCTCCCGTGCAACGCGGCTGCTAGTCCTCCTTTCATGCAGAATCTTAAGGTCCTAGCTCATGTCCAAGGCTCCAAAGCCAGCTAAAAAGTCCATAATCAGTACCTAAAACTTGAATTGTACTACTTCTTACTGGCTATTACATCAACTTAGAAGCTTCATCTGTGTTCTACTATGGTGCTTTTAGTGTCTCCGCATACCGCATCACGCGACATAGCTTTGCAGGCGATAAGGACAACCGTTTCAGAGAGAAGAGCGGCCAATGTGACGATCTGGCTTTAAGTCGATTCGATAACAAATGACGAAGACGGACGGATTTCTCAGGTTTTTACTTCATATGAACACTATTCACATTCTCCCATCCAACGCGGCTGCTAGTCCTCCTTTCATGCAGAATCTTAAGGTCCTAGCTCATGTCCAAGGCACCAAAGCCAGCTAAAAAGTCAATAATCGATACCTAAAACTTGAATTGTACTACATCTTACTGGCTATTATATCAACTTAGAAGCTTCATCTGTGTTCTACTATGGTGTTTTTAGTGTCTCCGCATACCGCAGCACGCGACATAGCTTTGCAGACGATAAGTAGAACCGTTTCAGAGAGAAGAGCGGCCAATGTGACGATCTGGCTTTAAGTCGATTCGATAACAAATGACGAAAACGGACGGATTTCTCAGGTTTTTACTACTTATGAACACTTTTCACATACTCCCGTGCAACTCGGCTGCTAGTCCTCCTTTCATGCAGAATCTTAAGGTCCTAGCTCATGTCCAAGGCACCAAAGCCAGCTAAGAAGTCAATAATCGATACCTAAAACTTGAATTGTACTACTTCTTACTGGCCATTAAATCAACTTAGAAGCTTCATCTGTGTTCTACTATGATGCTTTTAGTGTCTCCGCATACCGCAGCACACGACATAGCTTTGAAGACGATAAGTACAACCGTTTCAGAGAAAAGAGCGGCCAATGTGACGATCTGGCTTTAAGTCGATTCGATAACAAATGACGAAAACGGACGGATTTCTCAGGTTTTTACTACATATGAACACTTTTCACATTCTAACCTGCAACTCGGCTGCTAGGCCTCCTTTCATGCAGAATCTTAAGGTCCAAGCTCATGTCCAAGGCACCAAAGCCAGCTAAAAAATCAATAATCGATACCTTAAACTTGAATTGTACTACTTCTTTCTGGCTATTACATCATCATAGAAGCTTCATCTGTGTTCTACTATGGTGCTTTTAGTGTCTCCGCATACCGCAGCAGGCGACATACCTTTGCAGACGATAAGTACAACCGTTTCAGAGAGAAGAGCGGCCAATGTGACGATCTGGCTTGAAGTCGATTCGATAACAAATGACGAAAAAGGACGGATTTCTCAGGTTTTTACTACATATGAACACTTTTCACATTCTCCCGTGCAACTCGGCTGCTAGTCCTCCTTTCATGCAGAATCTTAAGGTCCTAGCTCATGCCCAAGGCACCAAAGCCAGCTAAAAAGTTAATAATCCATACCTAAAACTTGAATTGTACTACCTCTTATTGTATATTACATCAACTTAGAAGCATCATCTGTGTTCTACTATGGTGATTTTAGTGTCTCCGCATACCGCAGCACGCGACATAGCTTTGCAGACGATAAGTACAACCGTTTCAGTGAGAAGAGCGGCCAAGTGACGATCTGGCTTTAAGTCGATTCGATAACAAATGACGAAAACGGACGGATTTCTCAGGTTTTTACTACATATGAACACATTTCACATTCTCCCGTGCAACGCGGCTGCTAGTCCTCCTTTCATGCAGAATCTTAAGGTCCTAGCTCATGTCCAAGGCTCCAAAGCCAGCTAAAAAGTCCATAATCAGTACCTAAAACTTGAATTGTACTACTTCATACTGGCTATTACATCAACTTAGAAGCTTCATCTGTGTTCTACTATGGTGCTTTTAGTGTCTCCGCATACCGCATCACGCGACATAGCTTTGCAGGCGATAAGGACAACCGTTTCAGAGAGAAGAGCGGCCAATGTGACGATCTGGCTTTAAGTCGATTCGATAACAAATGACGAAAACGGACGGATTTCTCAGGTTTTTACTTCATATGAACACTATTCACATTCTCCCATCCAACGCGGCTGCTAGTCCTCCTTTCATGCAGAATCTTAAGGTCCTAGCTCATGTCCAAGGCACCAAAGCCAGCTAAAAAGTCAATAATCGATACCTAAAACTTGAATTGTACTACTTCTTACTGGCTATTACATCAACTTAGAAGCTTCATCTGTGTTCTACTATGGTGTTTTTAGTGTCTCCGCATACCGCAGCACGCGACATAGCTTTGCAGACGATAAGTAGAACCGTTTCAGAGAGAAGAGCGGCCAATGTGACGATCTGGCTTTAAGTCGATTCGATAACAAATGACGAAAACGGACGGATTTCTCAGGTTTTTACTACTTATGAACACTTTTCACATACTCCCGTGCAACTCGGCTGCTAGTCCTCCTTTTATGCAGAATCTTAAGGTCCTAGCTCATGCCCAAGGCACCAAAGCCAGCTAAAAAGTTAATAATCCATACCTAAAACTTGAATTGTACTACCTCTTATTGTATATTACATCAACTTAAAAGCATCATCTGTGTTCTACTATGGTGATTTTTGTGTCTCCGCATACCGCAGCACGCGACATAGCTTTGCAGACGATAAGTACAACCGTTTCAGAGAGAAGAGCGGCCAATGTGACGATCGGGCTTTAAGTCGATTCGATAACAAATGACGAAAACAGACGGATTTCTCAAGTTTTTACTACATATGAACACATTTCACATTCTCCCGTGCAACGCGGCTGCTAGTCCTCCTTCCATGCAGAATCTTATGGTCCTAGCTCAAGTCCAAGGCAACAAAGCCAGCTAAAAAGTCAATAATCAGTACCTAAAACTTGAATTGTACTACTTCTTACTGGCTATTACATCAACTTAGAAGCTTCATCTGTGTTCTACTATGGTGCTTATAGTGTCTCCGCATACCGCAGCACGCGACATAGCTTTGCAGACGATAAGTAGAACCGTTTCAGTGAGAAGAGCGGCCAAGTGACGATCTGGCATTAAGTCGATTCGATAACAAATGACGAAAACGGACGGATTTCTCAGGTTTTTATTACATATGAACACTTTTCACATTCTCCCGTGCAACTCGGCTGCTAGTCCTCCTTTCATGCAGAATCTTAAGGTCCTAGCTCGTGTCCAAGGCTCCAAAGCCAGCTAAAAAGTCCATAATCAGTACCTAAAACTTGAATTGTACTACTTCTTACTGGCTATTACATCAACTTAGAAGCTTCATCTGTGTTCTACTATGGTGCTTTTATTGTCTCCGCATACCGCAGCACGCGAAATAGCTTTGCAGACGATAAGTACAACCGTTTCAGAGAGAAGAGCGGCCAATGTGACGTTCTGGCTTTAAGTCGATTCGATAACAAATGACGAAAACGGACGGATTTCTCAGGTTTTTACTACATATGAACACTTTTCACATTCTCCCGTGCAACTCGGCTGCTAGTCCTCCTTTCATGCAGAATCTTAAGGTCCTAGCTCATGTCCAAGGCACCAAAGCCAGCTAAAAAGTCAATAATCAGTACCTAAAACTTGAATTGTACTACTTCTTACTGGCTATTACATCGACTTAGAAGCTTCATCTGTGTTCTACTATGGTGATTTTATTGTCTCCGCATACCGCAGCACGCGACATAGCTTTGCAGACGATAAGTACAACGGTTTCAGAGAGAAGACCGGGCAATGTGACGATCGGTCTTTAAGTCGATTCGATAACAAATGACGAAAACGGACGGATTTCTCAGGTTTCTACTACATATGAACACATTTCACATTCTCCCGTGCAACGCGGCTGCTAGTCCTCCTTTCATGCAGAATCTTATGGTCCTAGCTCATGTCCAAGGCACCAAAGCCAGCTAAAAAGTCAATAATCAGTACCTAAAACTAGAATTGTAGTACTTCTTACTGGCTATTACATCAACTTAGAAGCTTCATCTGTGTTCTACTATGGTGCTTTTAGTGTCTCCGCATACCGCAGCACGCGACATAGCTTTGCAGACGATAAGTAGAACCGTTTCAGTGAGAAGAGCGGCCAAGTGACGATCTGGCTTTAAGTCGATTCGATAACAAATGACGAAAACGGACGGATTTCTCAGGTTTTTACTACATATGAACATTTTTCACATTCTCCCGTGCAACTCGGCTGCTAGTCCTCCTTTCATGCAGAATCTTAAGGTCCTAGCTCATGTCCAAGGCACCAAAGCCAGCTAAGAAGTCAATAATCGATACCTAAAACTTGAATTGTACTACTTCTTACTGGCTATTACATCAACTTAGAAGCTTCATCTGTGTTCTACCATGGTGCTTTTAGTGTCTCCGCATACCGCAGCACGCGACATAGCTTTGAAGACGATAAGTACAACCGTTTCAGAGAGAATCGCAGCCAATGTGACGATCTGGCTTTAAGTCGATTCGATAACAAATGACGAAAACGGACGTATTTCTCAGGATTTTACTACATATGAACACATTTCACATTCTCCCGTACAACGCGGCCGCTAGTCCTCCTTTCATGCAGAATCTTAAGGTCCTAGCTCATGTCCAAGGCACCAAAGCCAGCTAAAAAGTCAATAATCGATACCTAAAACTTGAATTGTACTACTTCTTACTGGCTATTACATCAACTTAGAAGCTTCATCTGTGTTCTACTATGGTGCTTTTAGTGTCTCCGCATACCGCATCACACGACATAGCTTTGCAGGCGATAAGGACAACCGTTTCAGAGAGAAGAGCGGCCAATGTGACGATCTGGCTTTAAGTCGATTCGATAACAAATGACGAAAACGGACGGATTTCTCAGGTTTTTACTACATATGAACACTATTCACATTCTCCCATCCAACGCGGCTGCTAGTCCTCCTTTCATGCAGAATCTTAAGGTCCTAGCTCATGTCCAAGGCACCAAAGCCAGCTAAAAAGTCAATAATCGATACCTAAAACTTGAATTGTACTACTTCTTACTGGCTATTACATCAACTTAGAAGCTTCATCTGTGTTCTACTATGGTGCTTTTAGTGTCTCCGCATACCGCAGCACGCGACATAGCTTTGAAGATGATAAGTACAACCGATTCAGAGAGAAGAGCGGCCAATGTGACGATCTCTCTTTAAGTCGATTCGATAACAAATGACGAAAACGGACGGATTTCTCAGGTTTTTACTACATTTGAACACTTTTCACATTCTCCCGTGCAATTCGGCTGCTAGTCCTCCTTTCATGCAGAATCTTAAGGTCCTAGCTCATGTTCAAGGCACCAAAGCCAGCTAAAAAGTCAATAATCGATACCTAAAACTTGAATTGTACTACTTCTTACTGGCTATTACATCATCTTAGAAGCTTCATCTGTGTTCTACTATCGTGCTTTTAGTGTCTCCGCATACCGCAGCACGCGACAAAGCTTTCCAGACGATAAGTACAACCGTTTCAGAGAGAAGAGCAGCCAATGTGACGATCTGGCTTTAAGTCGATTCGATAACAAATGACGAAAACGGACGGATTTCTCAGGTTTCTACTACATATGAACACATTTCACATTCTCCCGTGTAACGCGGCTGCTAGTCCTCCTTTAATGCAGAATCTTAAGGTCCTAGCTCATGTCCAAGGCACCAAAGCCAGCAAAAAAGTAAATAATCAGTACCTAAAACTTGAATTGTACTACTTCTTACTGGCTATTACATCAACTTAGAAGCTTCATCTGTGTTCTACTATGGTCTTTTTAGTGTCTCCGCATACCGCAGCACGCGACATAGCTTTGCATACGATAAGTAGAACCGTTTCAGAGAGAAGAGCGGCCAATGTGACGATCTGGCTTTAAGTCGATTCGATAACAAATGACGAAAACGGACGGATTTCTCAGGTTTTTACTACTTATGAACACTTTTCACATACTCCCGTGCAACTCGGCTGCTAGTCCTCCTTTCATGCAGAATCTTAAGGTCCTAGCTCATGTCCAAGGCACCAAAGCCAACTAAGAAGTCAATAATCGATACCTAAAACTTGAATTGTACTACTTCTTACTGGCTATTAAATCAACTTAGAAGCTTCATCTGTGTTCTACTATGGTGCTTTTAGTGTCTCCGCATACCGCAGCACGCGACATAGCTTTGAAGACGATAAGTACAACCGTTTCAGAGAGAAGAGCGGCCAATGTGACGATCTGGCTTTAAGTCGATTCGATAACAAATGACGAAAACGGACGGATTTCTCAGGTTTTTACTACATATGAACACTTTTCACATTCTAACCTGCAACTCGGCTGCTAGTCCTCCTTTCATGCAGAATCTTAAGGTCCTAGCTCATGTCCAAGGCACCAAAGCCAGCTAAAAAATCAATAATCGATACCTAAAACTTGAATTGTACTACTTCTTACTGGCTATTACATCATCATAGAAGCTTCATCTGTGTTCTACTATGGTGCTTTTAGTGTCTCCGCATACCGCAGCACGCGACATACCTTTGCAGACAATAAGTAGAACCGTTTCAGAGAGAAGAGCGGCCAATGTGACGATCTGGCTTTAAGTCGATTCGATAACAAATGACGAAAAAGGACGGATTTCTCAGGTTTTTACTACATATCAACACTTTTCACATTCTCCCGTGCAACTCGGCTGCTAGTCCTCCTTTCATGCAGAATCTTAAGGTCCTAGCTCATGCCCAAGGCACCAAAGCCAGCTAAAAAGTTAATAATCCATACCTAAAACTTGAATTGTACTACTTCTTATTGTCTATTACATCAACTTAGAAGCTTCATCTGTGTTCTACTATGGTGATTTTAGTGTCTCCGCATACCGCAGCACGCGACATAGCTTTGCAGACGATAAGTACAACCGTTTCAGAGAGAAGAGCGGCCAATGTGACGATCGGGCTTTAAGTCGATTCGATAACAAATGACGAAAACAGACGGATTTCTCAAGTTTTTACTACATATGAACACATTTCACATTCTCCCGTGCAACTCGGCTGCTAGTCCTCCTTTCATGCAGAATCTTAAGGTCCTAGCTCATGTCCAAAGCACCAAAGCCAGCTAAAAAGTCAATAATCGATACCTAAAACATGAATTGTACTACTTCTTACTGGCTATTACATCAACTTAGAAGCTTCATCTGTGTTCTACTATGGTGCTTTCAGTGTGTCCGCATACCGCAGCACGTGACATAGCTTTCAAGACGATAAGTACAACCGTTTCAGAGAGAAGAGCGGCCAATGTGACGATCTGGCTTTAAGTGGATTCGATAACAAATGACGAAAACGGACGGATTTCTCAGGTTTCTACTACATATGAACACATTTCACATTCTCCCGTGCAACGCGGCTGCTAGTCCTCCTTTAATGCAGAATCTTAAGGTCCTAGCTCATGTCCAAGGCACCAAAGCCAGCTAAAAAGTCAATAATCGATACCTAAAACTTGAATTGTACTACTTCTTACTGGCTATTACATCAACTTAGAAGCTTCATCTGTGTTCTACCATGGTGCTTTTAGTGTCTCCGCACACCGCAGTACGCGACATAGCTTTGCAGACGATAAGTACAACCGTTTCAGAGAAAAGAGGGGCCAATGTGACAATCTGGCTTTAAGTCGATTCGATAACAAATGACGAAAACGGACGGATTTCTCAGGTTTTTACTACATATGAACACTTTTCACATTCTCCCGTGCAACTCCGCTGCTAGTCCTCCTTTCATGCAGAGTCTTAAGGTCCTAGCTCATGCCCAAGGCACAAAAGCCAGCTAAAAAGTAAATAATCAGTACCTAAAACTTGAATTGTACTACTTCTTACTGGCTATTACATCAACTTAGAAGCTTCATCTGTGTTCTACTATGGTGTTTTTAGTGTCTCCGCATACCGCAGCACGCGACATAGCTTTGCAGACGATAAGTAGAACCGTTTCAGAGAGAAGAGCGGCCAATGTGACGATCTGGCTTTAAGTCGATTCGATAACAAATGACGAAAACGGACGGATTTCTCAGGTTTTTACTACTTATGAACACTTTTCACATACTCCCCTGCAACTCAGCTGCTAGTCCTCCTTTCATGCAGAATCTTAAGGTCCTAGGTCATGTCCAAGGCACCAAAGCCAGCTAAGAAGTCAATAATCGATACCTAAAACTTGAATTGTAATACTTCTTACTGGCTATTAAATCAACTTAGAAGCTTCATCTGTGTTCTACTATGGTGCTTTTAGTGTCTCCGCATACCGCAGCACGCGACATAGCTTTGAAGACGATAAGTACAACCGTTTCAGAGAGAAGAGCGGCCAATGTGACGATCTGGCTTTAAGTCGATTCGATAACAAATGACGAAAACGGACGGATTTCTCAGGTTTTTACTACATATGAACACTTTTCACATTCTAACCTGCAACTCGGCTGCTAGTCCTCCTTTCATGCAGAATCTTAAGGTCCTAGCTCATGTCCAAGGCACCAAAGCCAGCTAAAAAATCAATAATCGATACCTAAAACTTGAAGTACTACTTCTTACTGGCTATTACATCATCATAGAAGCTTCATCTGTGTTCTACTATGGTGCTTTTAGTGTCTCCGCATACCGCAGCACGCGACATAGCTTTGCAGACGATAAGTACAACCGTTTCAGAGAGAAGAGCGGTCAATGTGACGATCTGGCTTTAAGTCGATTCGATAACAAATGACGAAAAAGGACGGATTTCTCAGGTTTTTACTACATATGAACACTTTTCACATTCTCCCCTGCAACTCGGCTGCTAGTCCTCCTTTCATGCAGAATCTTAAGGTCCTAGCTCATGCCCAAGGCACCAAAGCCAGCTAAAAAGTTAATAATCCATACCTAAAACTTGAATTGTACTACTTCTTATTGTCTATTACATCAACTTAGAAGCTTCATCTGTGTTCTACTATGGTGATTTTAGTGTCTCCGCATACCGCAGCACGCGACATAGCTTTGCAGACGATAAGTACAACCGTTTCAGACAGAAGAGCGGCCAATGTGACGATCGGGCTTTAAGTCGATTCGATAACAAATGACGAAAACAGACGGATTTCTCAAGTTTTTACTACATATGAACACATTTCACATTCTCCCGTGCAACGCCCCTGCTAGTCCTCCTTTCATGCAGAATCTTATGGTCCTAGCTCATGTCCAAGGCACCAAAGCCAGCTAGAAAGTCAATAATCAGTACCTAAAACTTGAATTGTACTACTTCTTACTGGCTATTACATCAACTTAGAAGCTTCATCTGTGTTCTACTATGGTGCTTTTAGTGTCTCCGCATACCGCAGCACGCGACATAGCTTTGCAGACGATAAGTAGAACCGTTTCAGTGAGAAGAGCGGCCAAGTGACGATCTGGCTTTAAGTCGATTCGATAACAAATGACGAAAACGGACGGATTTCTCAGGTTTTTACTACATATGAACACTATTCACATTCTCCCATCCAACGCGGCTGCTAGTCCTCCTTTCATGCAGAATCTTAAGGTCCTACCTCATGTCCAAGGCACCAAAGCCAGCTAAAAAGTCAATAATCGATACCTAAAACTTGAATTGTACTACTTCTTACTGGCTATTACATCAAATTAGAAGTTTCATCTGTGTTCTACTGTGGTGGTTTCAGTGTCTCCGCCTACCGCAGCATACGACATAGCTTTGCAGATGATAAGTACAACCGTTTCAGAGAGAAGAGCGGCCAATGTGACGATCTGGCTTTAAGTCGATTCGATAACAAATGACGAAAACGGACGGATTCCTCAGGTTTTTACTACATATGAACACTTTTCACATTCTCCCGTGCAACTCGGCTGCTAGTCCTCCTTTCATGCAGAATCTTAAGGTCCTAGCTCATGTCCAAGGCACCAAAGCCAGCTAAAAAGTCAATAATCGATACTTAAAACTTGAATTATACTACTTCTTACTGGCTATTACATCAACTTAGAAGCTTCATCTGTGTTCTACTATGGTGCTTTTAGTGTCTTCGCATACCGCATCTCGCGACATAGCTTTGCAGGCGATAAGGACAACCGTTTCAGAGAGAAGAGCGGCCAATGTGACGATCTGGCTTTAAGTCGATTCGATAACAAATGACGAAAACGGACGGATTTCTCAGGTTTTTACTACATATGAACACTATTCATGTTCTCCCATCCAACGCGGCTGCTAGTCCTCCTTTCATGCAGAATCTTAAGGTCCTAGCTGATGTCCAAGGCGTCAAAGCCAGCTAAAAAGTCAATAATCGATACCTAAAACTTGAATTGTACAACTTCTTACTGGCTATTACATCAACTTAGAAGCTTCATCTACGTTCCACTATGGTGCTTTTAGTGTCTCCGAATACCGCAGTACGCGACATAGCTTTGCAGACGTTAAGTACAACCGTTTCAGGGAGAAGAACGGCCAATGTGACGATTTATCTTTAAGTCGATTCGATAACAAATGACGAAAACGGACGGATTTCTCAGGTTTTTACTACATATGAACACTTCTCACATTCTCCCGTGCAACTCGGATGCTAGTCCTCCTTTCATGCAGAATCTTAAGGTCCTAGCTCATGTCCAAGGCACCAAAGCCAGCTAAAAAGTCAATAATCGACACCTAAAACTTGAATTGTACTACTTCTTACTGGCTATTACATCAACCTAGAAGCTTCATCTATGTTCTACTATGGTGCTTTTAGTGTCTCCGCATAGCGCAGCACGCGACATAGCATTGCAGACGATAAGTACAACCGTTTCAGAGAGAAGAGCGGCCAATGTGACAATCTGGCTTTAAGTCGATTCGATAACAAATGACGAAAACGGACGGATTTCTCAGGTTTTTACTACATATGAAAACTTTTCAAATTCTCCCGTGCAACTCGGCTGCTAGTCCTCCTTTCATGGAGAATCTTAAGGTCCTAGCTCATGTCCAAGGCATCAAAGCCAGCTAAAAGGTCAATAATCGATACCTAAAACTTGAATTATACTACATCTTACTGGCTATTACATCAACTTAGAAGCTTCATCTGTGTTCTACTATGGTGCTTTTAGTGTCTCCGCATACCGCAGCATGCGACATAGCTTTGAAGACGATAAGTACAACCGTTTCCGAGAGAAGAGCGGCCAATGTGACGATCTGGCTTTAAGTCGATTCGATAACAAATGACGAAAACGGACGGATTTCTCAGGTTTTTACTACATATGAACACTTTTCACATTCTCCTGGGCAACTCGGCTGCTAGTCCTCCTTTCATGCAGAATCTTAAGGTCGTTGCTCATGTCCAAGGCACCAAAGCCAGCTAAAAAGTCACTAATCAGTAACTAAAACTTGAATTGTACTACTTCTTACTGGCTATTACATCAACTTGGAAGTGTCATCTGTGTTCTACTATGGTGCTTTTAGTGTCTCTGCATACCGCAGCACGCGACATAGCTCTGCAGACGATAAGTACAACCGTTTCAGAGAGAAGAGCGGCCAATGTGACGATCTGGCTTTAAGTCGATTCGATAACAAATGACGAAAACGGACGGATTTCTCAGGTTTTTACTACATATGAACACTTTTCACATTCTCCCGTGCAACTCGGCTGCTAGTCCTCCTTTCATGCAGAATCTTAAGGTAATAGCTCATGTCCAAGGCACCAAAGCCAGCTAAAAAGTCATTAATCGATACCTAAAACTTGAATTGTACTACTTCTTACTGGCTATTACATCATCATAGAAGCATCATCTGTGTTCTACTATGGTGCTTTTAGTGTCTCCGCATACCGCAGCACGAACCATAGCTTTGCAGACGATAAGTACAATCGTTTTAGAGAGAAGAGCGGCCAATGTGACGATCTGGCTTGATGTCGATTCGATAACAAATGACGAAAACGGACGGATTTCTCAGGTTTTTACTACATATGAACACTTTTCACATTCTCCCGTGCAACTCGGTTGCTAGTCCTATTTTCATGCAGAATCTTAAGGTCCTAGCTCATGTCCAAGGCACCAAATCCATCTAAGAAGTCAATAATCGATACCTTAAACTTGAATTGTACTACTTCTTACTGGCTATTACATCAACTTAGAAGCTTCATCGGTGTTTTACTGTGGTGCTTTTACTGTCTCCGCATACCGCAGCATGCGACATAGCTTTGCAGACGATAAGTACAACCGTTTCAGAGAGAAGAGTGGCCAGTGTGACGATCTGGCTTAAGTCGATACGATAACAAATGACAAAAACGGACGGATTTCTCACGTTTTTACTACATATGAACACTTTTTACATTCTCCCGTGCAACTCGGCTGTTAGCCTCCTTTCATGCAGAATCTTATGGTCCTAGCTCATGTCCAATGCACCAAAGCCAGCTAAAAAGTCAATAATCGATATCTAAAACGTGAATTGTACTACTTCTTACTGACTATTACATCAATTTAGAAGCTTCATCTGTGTTCTACTATGGTGCTTTTAGTTTCTTCGCATACCGCAGCACGCGACACAGCTTTGCAGACGATAAGTACAACCGTTTCAGAGAAAACAGCGGCCAATGTGACAATCAGGCTTAAAGACGATTCGATAACAAATGACGTAAACGGAAGGATTTCTCAGGTTTTTACTACATATGAACACTTTTCAAATTCTCCCGTGCAACTCGGATGCTAGTCCTCCTTTCATGCAGAATCTTAAGGTCCTAGCTGATGTCCAAGGCGTCAAAGCCAGCTAAAAAGTCAATAATCGATACCTAAAACTTGAATTGTACAACTTCTTACTGGCTATTACATCAACTTAGAAGCTTCATCTGTGTTCCACTATGGTGCTTTTAGTGTCTCCGCATAGCGCAGCACGCGACATAGCATTGCAGACGATAAGTACAACCGTTTCTGAGAGAAGAGCGGCCAATGTGACAATCTGGCTTTAAGTCGATTCGATAACAAATGACGAAAACGGACGGATTTCTCAGGTTTTAACTACATATGAACACTTTACACATTCTCCCGTTCAACTCGTCTGCTAGTCCTCCTGCATGTAAAATCTTAAGTTCCTAGAACATGTCCAAGGCATCAAACAAGGGTAAAAAGTCAATAACCGATTCCTAAAACTTGAATGGTACTATTTCTTACTGGCTATTACATCATCTTAGAAGCTACATCTGTGTTCTACTATGGTGCTTTTAGTGTCTCCGAATACCGCAGTACGCGACATAGCTTTGCAGAAGATAAGTACAACCGTTTCAGAGAGCAGAGCGGCCAATGTGACGATTTCACTTTAAGTCGATTCGACAAAAATGACGCAAACGGACTGATTTCTCAGGTTTTTACTCTATTTGAACACTTTTCCCATTCTTCCGTGCAACTCGGCTGCTAGTCCTCCTTTCATGCAGAATCTTAAGGTCGTAGCTCATGTCCAAGGCACCAAAGCCAGCTAAAAAGTCAATAATCAGTAACTAAAACTTGAATTGTACTACTTCTTACTGGCTATTACATCAACTTGGAAGTGTCATCTGTGTTCTACTATGGTGCTTTTAGTGTCTCCGCATACCGCAGCATGCGACATAGCTTTGAAGACGATAAGTACAACCGTTTCCGAGAGAAGAGCGGCCAATGTGACGATCTGGCTTTAAGTCGATTCGATAACAAATGACGAAAACGGACGGATTTCTCAGGTTTTTACTACATATGAACACTTTTCACATTCTCCTGGGCAACTCGGCTGCTAGTCCTCCTTTCATGCAGAATCTTAAGGTCGTAGCTCATGTCCAAGGCACCAAAGCCAGCTAAAAAGTCAATAATCAGTAACTAAAACTTGAATTGTACTACTTCTTACTGGCTATTACATCAACTTGGAAGTGTCATCTGTGTTCTACTATGGTGCTTTTAGTGTCTCTGCATACCGCAGCACGCGACATAGCTCTGCAGACGATAAGTACAACCGTTTCAGAGAGAAGAGCGGCCAATGTGACGATCTGGCTTTAAGTCGATTCGATAACAAATGACGAAAACGGACGGATTTCTCAGGTTTTTACTACATATGAACACTTTTCACATTCTAACCTGCAACTCGGCTGCTAGTCCTCCTTTCATGCAGAATCTTAAGGTCCAAGCTCATGTCCAAGGCACCAAAGCCAGCTAAAAAGTCATTAATCGATACCTAAAACTTGAATTGTACTACTTCTTACTGGCTATTACATCATCATAGAAGCTTCATCTGTGTTCTACTATGGTGCTTTTAGTGTCTCCGCATACCGCAGCACGAACCATAGCTTTGCAGACGATAAGTACAATCGTTTCAGAGAGAAGAGCGGCCAATGTGACGATCTGGCTTTATGTCGATTCGATAACAAATGACGAAAACGGACGGATTTCTCAGGTTTTTACTACATATGAACACTTTTCACATTCTCCCGTGCAACTCGGTTGCTAGTCCTATTTTCATGCAGAATCTTAAGGTCCTAGCTCATGTCCAAGGCACCAAATCCATCTAAGAAGTCAATAATCGATACCTTAAACTTGAATTGTACTACTTCTTACTGGCTATTACATCAACTTAGAAGCTTCATCTGTGTTCTACTATGGTGCTTTTAGTGTCTCCGCATACCGCAGCACGCGACATAGCTTCGCAGACGATAAGTACAACCGTTTCCGAGAGAAGAGCGGCCAATGTGACGATCTGGCTTTAAGTCGATTCGATAACAAATGACGAAAACGGACGGATTTCTCAGGTTTTTACTACATATGAACACTTTTCACATTCTCCCGTGCAACTCGGCTGCTAGTCCTCCTTTAATGCAGAATCTTAAGGTCCTAGCTCATGTCCAAGGTACCGAAGCCAGCTAAAAAGTCAATAATCGATACCTAAAACTTGAATTGTTCTACTTCTTACTGGCTATTGCATCATCTTAGAAGCTTCATCTGTGTTCTACTATGGTGATTTTAGTGTCTCCACATACCGCAGCACGCGACATAGCTTTGCAGACGATAAGTACAACCGTTTCAGAGAGAAGAGTGGCCAATGTGACGTTCTGGCTTTAAGTCGATTCGATAACAAATGACGAAAACGGACGGATTTCTCAGGTTTTTACTACATATGAACACTTTTCACATTCTCCCGTGCAACTGGGCTGCTAGTCCTCCTTTTATGCAGAATCTTAAAGTCCTGGCTCATGTCCAAGGCACGAAAGCCAGCTAAAAAGTTAATAATCGATACCTAAATCTTGAATTGGACTACTTATTACTGGCTATTACATCAACTTAGAAGCTTCATCTGTGTTCTACTATGGTGCTTTTCCTGTTTCCGCCTACGGCAACACGCGACATAGCTTTGCAGACGATAAGTACAACCGTTTCATAGAGAAGAGCGGCCAATGTGACAATCAGGCTTTAAGTCGATTCGATAACAAATGACGAAAACGGACGGATTTCTCAGGTTTTTACTACATATGAACACTTTTCAAATTCTCCCGTGCAACTCGGCTGCTAGTCCTCCTTTCATGCAGAATCTTAAGGTCCTAGCTCATGTCCAACGCATCAAAGCCAGCTAAAAAGTCAATAATCGATACCTAAAACTGGAATTGTACTACTTCTTACTGGCTATTACGTCAACTTAGAAGCTTCATCTGTGTTCCACTATGGTGATTTTAGTGTCCCCGCATGCCGCAGCACGCGACATAGCTTTGCAAACAATAAGTACAACCGTTTCGGAGAGAAGAGCGGCCAATGTGACGATCTGGCTTTAAGTCCATTCGATAACAAATGACGAAAACGGACGGATTTCTCAGGTTTTTACTACATATGAACACTTTTCACATTCTCCTGGGCAACTCGGCTGCTACTCCTCCTTTCATGCAGAATCTTAAGGTCCTACCTCATGTCCAAGGCACCAAAGCCAGCTAAAAAGTCAATAATCAGTAACTAAAACTTGAATTGTACTACTTCTTACTGGCTATTACATCAACTTGGAAGTGTCATCTGTGTTCTACTATGGTGCTTTTAGTGTCTCTGCATACCGCAGCACGCGACGTAGCTCTGCAGACGATAAGTACAACCGTTTCAGAGAGAAGAGCGGCCAATGTGACGATTTGGCTTTAAGTCGATTCGATAAAAATGACGAAAACGGACGGATTTCTCAGGTTTTTACTCTATTTGAACACTTTTCACATTTTCCCGTGCAACTCGGCTGCTAGTCCTCCTTTCATGCAGAATCTTAAGGTCCTAGCTCATGTCCAAGACACCAAAGCCACATAAAAATTCAATAATCGATACCTAAAACTTGAATTGTACTACTTCTTACTGGCTATTACATCAACTTAGAAGCTTCATCTGTGTTCTACTATGGAGATTTTAGTGTCTCCGCATACCGCAGCTCGCGACATAGCATTGCAGACGATAAGTACAACCGTTTCAGAGAGAAGAGCGACCAATGTGACGATCTGGCTTTAAGTCGATTCGATAACAAATGACGAAAACGGAATGATTTCTCAGGTTTTTACTACATATGAACACTTTTCACATTCTCCCATGCAACTCGGCTGCTAGTCCTCCTTTCATGCAGAATCTTAAGGTAATAGCTCATGTCCAAGGCACCAAAGCCAACTAAGAAGTCAACAATCGATACCTAAAACTTGAATTGTACTACTTCTTACTGGCTATTACATCAACTTAGAAGCTTCATCTGTGTTCTACTATGGTGATTTTAGTGTCCCCGCATACCGCAGCACGCGACATAGCTTTGCAGACGATAAGTACAACCGTTTCAGAGAGAAGAGCGGCCAATGTGACGATTTGGCTTTAAGTCGATTCGATAACAAATGACGAAAACGGACGGATTTCTCAGGTTTTTACTACATATGAACACATTTCACATTCTCCTGTGCAACTCGGCTGCTAGTCCTCCTTTCATGCAGAATCTTAAGGTCCTAGCTCATGTCCAAGGCACCAAAGCCAGCTAAAAAGTCAATAATCAGTAGCTAAAACTTGAATTGTACTACATCTTACTGGCTATTACATCAACTTAGAAGCTTCATCGGTGTTTTACTATGGTGCTTTTAGTGTCTCCGCATACCGCAGCATGCGACATAGCTTTGCAGACGATAAGTACAACCGTTTCGGAGAGAAGAGCGGCCAATTTGACGATCTGGCGTTAAGTCGATTCGATAACAAATGACGAAAACGGACGGATTTCACAGGTTTTTACTACATATGAACACTTTTCACATTCTCCCCTGCAACTCGGCTGCTAGTCCTCCTTTCATGCAGAATCTTAAGGTCCTAGCTCATGTCCAAGGCACCAAAGCCAGCTAAAAAGTCAATAATCAGTAACTAAACTTGAATTGTACTACTTCTTACTGGCTATTACATCACCTTGGAAGTGTCATCTGTGTTCTACTATGGTGCTTTTAGTGTCTCTGCATACCGCAGCACGCGACATAGCTCTGCAGACGATAAGTACAACCGTTTCAGAGAGAAGAGCGGCCAAGTACGATCTGGCTTTAAGTCGATTCGATAACAAATGACGAAAACGAACGGATTTCTCAGGTTTTTACTACATATGAACACTTTACACATTCTCCCGTGCAACTCGGCTGCTAGTCCTCCTGCATGTAAAATCTTAAGTTCCTAGGTCATGTCCAAGGCACCAAACAAGGGTAAAAAGTCAATAACCGGTTCCTAAAACTTGAATTGTACTACTTCTTACTGGCTATTACATCAACTTGGAAGTGTCATCTGTGTTCTACTATGGTGCTTTTAGTGTCTCTGCATACCGCAGCACGCGACGTAGCTCTGCAGACGATAAGTACAACCGTTTCAGAGAGAAGAGCGGCCAATGTGACGATTTGGCTTTAAGTCGATTCGATAAAAATGACGAAAACGGACGGATTTCTCAGGTTTTTACTCTATTTGAACACTTTTCACATTCTCCCGTGAAACTCGGCTGCTAGTCCTCCTTTCATGCAGAATCTTAAGGTCCTAGCTCATGTCCAAGGCACCAAAGCCAGCTAAAAATTCAATAATCAATACCTAAAACTTGAATTGTACTACTTCTTACTGGCTATTACATCAACTTAGAAGCTTCATCTGTGTTCTACTATGGAGATTTTAGTGTCTCCGCATACCGCAGCACGCGACATAGCATTGCAGACGATAAGTACAACCGTTTCAGAGAGAAGAGCGGCCAATGTGACGATCGGGCATTAAGTCGATTCGATAACAAATGACGAAAACGGACGGATTTCTCAGGTTTTTACTACATATGAACACTTTTCACATTATCCCGTGCAACTCGGCTGCTATTCCTCCTTTCATGCAGAATCTTAAGGTAATAGCTCATGTCCAAGGCACCAAAGCCAACTAAGAAGTCAATAATCGATACCTAAAACTTGAATTCTACTACTTTTTAGTGGCTATTACATCAACTTAGAAGCTTCATCTGTGTTCTACTATGGTGATTTTAGTGTCCCCGCATACCGCAGCACGCGACATAGCTTTGCAGACGATAAGTACAACCGTTTCAGAGAGAAGAGTGGCCAGTGTGACGATCTGCCTTTAAGTCGATTCGATAACAAATGACAAAAACGGACGGATTTCTCACGTTTTTACTACTTATGAACAATTTTCACATTCTCCCGTGCAACTCGGCTGCTAGTCCTCCTTTCATGCAGAATCTTAAGGTCCTAGCTCATGTCCAAGGCACCAAAGCCAGCTAAAAAGTCAATAATCAGTACATAAAAATTGAATTTTACTACTTCTTACTGGCTATTACATCAACTAGGAAGTATCATCTGTGTTCTACTATGGTGCTTTTAGTGTCTCTGCATACCGCAGCACGCGACATAGCTCTGCAGACGGTAAGTACAACCGTTTCAGAGAGAAGAGCGGCCAATGTGACCATCTGGCTTTAAGTCGATTCGATAACAAATGACGAAAACGAACGGATTTCTCAGGTTTTTACTACATATGAACACTTTACACATTCTCCTGTGCAACTCGGCTGCTAGTCCTCCTTTCATGCAGAATCTTAAGGTGCTAGCTCATGTCCAAGTCACCAAACAAGGGTAAAAAGTCAATAACCGATTCCTAAAACTTGAATTGTACTATTTCTTACTGCCTATTACATCATCTTAGAAGCTTCATCTGTGTTCTACTATGGTGCTTTTAGTGTCTCCGAATACCGCAGTACGCGACATAGCTTTGCAGACGATAAGTACAACCGTTTCAGAGAGAAGAGCGGCCAATGTGACGATTTGGCTTTAAGTCGATTCGATTACAAATGACGAAAACTAACGGATTTCTCAGGTTTTTACTCTATATGAACACTTTTCACATTCTCCCTTGCAATTAGGCTGCTAGTCCTCCTTTCATGCAGAATCTTAAGGTCCTAGCTCATGTCCAAGGCACCAAAGCCAGCTAAAAAGTCAATAATCAGTACCTAAAACTTGAATTTTACTACTTCTTACTGGCTATTACACCAACTTGGAAGTATCATCTGTGTTCTACTATGGTCCTTTTAGTGTCTCTGCATACCGCAGCACGCGACATAGCTCTGCAGACGGTAAGTACAACCGTTTCAGAGAGAAGAGCGGCCAATGTGACCATCTGGCTTTAAGTCGATTCGATAACAAATGACGAAAACGAACGGATTTCTCAGGTTTTTACTACATATGAACACTTTACACATTCTCCCGTGCAACTCGGCTGCTAGTCCTCCTTTCATGCAGAACCTTAAGGTGCTAGCTCATGTCCAAGTCACCAAACAAGGGTAAAAAGACAATAACCGATTCCTAAAACTTGAATTGTACTATTTCTTACTGCCTATTACATCATCTTAGAAGCTTCATCTGTGTTCTACTATGGTGCTTTTAGTGTCTCCGAATACCGCAGTACGCGACATAGCTTTGCAGACGATAAGTACAACCGTTTCAGAGAGAAGAGCGGCCAATGTGACGATTTGGCTTTAAGTCGATTCGATAACAAATGACGAAAACGAACGGATTTCTCAGGTTTTTACTACATATGAACACTTTTCACATTCTCCCCTGCAACTCGGCTGCTAGTCCTCCTTTCATGCAGAATCTTAAGGTGCTAGCTCATGTCCAAGTCACCAAACAAGGGTAAAAAGTCAATAACCGATTCCTAAAACTTGAATTGTACTATTTCTTACTGCCTATTACATCATCTTAGAAGCTTCATCTGTGTTCTACTATGGTGCTTTTAGTGTCTCCGAATACCGCAGTACGCGACATAGATTTGCAGACGATAAGTACAACCGTTTCAGAGAGAAGAGCGGCCAATGTGACGATTTGGCTTTAAGTCGATTCGATTACTAATGACGAAAACTAACGGATTTCTCAGGTTTTTACTCTATAGGAACACTTTTCACATTCTCCTGTGCAACTCGGCTGCTAGTCCTCCTTTAATGCAGAATCTTAAGGTCCTAGCTCGTGTCCAAGGCTCCAAAGGCAGCTAAAAAGTCAATAATCAGTACCTAAAACTTGAATTTTACTACTTCTTACTGGCTATTACATCAACTTGGAAGTATCATCTGTGTTCTACTATGGAGATTTTAGTGTCTCCGCATACCGCAGCTCGCGACATAGCATTGCAGACGATAAGTACAACCGTTTCAGAGAGAAGAGCGACCAATGTGACGATCTGGCTTTAAGTCGATTCGATAACAAATGACGAAAACGGAATGATTTCTCAGGTTTTTACTACATATGAACACTTTTCACATTCTCCCATGCAACTCGGCTGCTAGTCCTCCTTTCATGCAGAATCTTAAGGTAATAGCTCATGTCCAAGGCACCAAAGCCAACTAAGAAGTCAACAATCGATACCTAAAACTTGAATTGTACTACTTCTTACTGGCTATTACATCAACTTAGAAGCTTCATCTGTGTTCTACTATGGTGATTTTAGTGTCCCCGCATACCGCAGCACGCGACATAGCTTTGCAGACGATAAGTACAACCGTTTCAGAGAGAAGAGCGGCCAATGTGACGATTTGGCTTTAAGTCGATTCGATAACAAATGACGAAAACGGACGGATTTCTCAGGTTTTTACTACATATGAACACATTTCACATTCTCCTGTGCAACTCGGCTGCTAGTCCTCCTTTCATGCAGAATCTTAAGGCCCTAGCTCATGTCCAAGGCACCAAAGCCAGCTAAAAAGTCAATAATCAGTAGCTAAAACTTGAATTGTACTACATCTTACTGGCTATTACATCAACTTAGAAGCTTCATCGGTGTTTTACTATGGTGCTTTTAGTGTCTCCGCATACCGCAGCATGCGACATAGCTTTGCAGACGATAAGTACAACCGTTTCGGAGAGAAGAGCGGCCAATGTGACGATCTGGCGTTAAGTCGATTCGATAACAAATGACGAAAACGGACGGATTTTACAGGTTTTTACTACATATGAACACTTTTCACATTCTCCCCTGCAACTCGGCTGCTAGTCCTCCTTTCATGCAGAATCTTAAGGTCCTAGCTCATGTTCAAGGCACCAAAGCCAGCTAAAAAGTCAATAATCAGTAACTAAACTTGAATTGTACTACTTCTTACTGGCTATTACATCACCTTGGAAGTGTCATCTGTGTTCTACTATGGTGCTTTTAGTGTCTCTGCATACCGCAGCACGCGACATAGCTCTGCAGACGATAAGTACAACCGTTTCAGAGAGAAGAGCGGCCAAGTACGATCTGGCTTTAAGTCGATTCGATAACAAATGACGAAAACGAACGGATTTCTCAGGTTTTTACTACATATGAACACTTTACACATTCTCCCGTGCAACTCGGCTGCTAGTCCTCCTGCATGTAAAATCTTAAGTTCCTAGGTCATGTCCAAGGCACCAAACAAGGGTAAAAAGTCAATAACCGGTTCCTAAAACTTGAATTGTACTACTTCTTACTGGCTATTACATCAACTTGGAAGTGTCATCTGTGTTCTACTATGGTGCTTTTAGTGTCTCTGCATACCGCAGCACGCGACGTATCTCTGCAGACGATAAGTACAACCGTTTCAGAGAGAAGAGCGGCCAATGTGACGATTTGGCTTTAAGTCGATTCGATAAAAATGACGAAAACGGACGGATTTCTCAGGTTTTTACTCTATTTGAACACTTTTCACATTCTCCCGTGAAACTCGGCTGCTAGTCCTCCTTTCATGCAGAATCTTAAGGTCCTAGCTCATGTCCAAGGCACCAAAGCCAGCTAAAAATTCAATAATCAATACCTAAAACTTGAATTGTACTACTTCTTACTGGCTATTACATCAACTTAGAAGCTTCATCTGTGTTCTACTATGGAGATTTTAGTGTCTCCGCATACCGCAGCACGCGACATAGCATTGCAGACGATAAGTACAACCGTTTCAGAGAGAAGAGCGGCCAATGTGACGATCGGGCTTTAAGTCGATTCGATAACAAATGACGAAAACGGACGGATTTCTCAGGTTTTTACTACATATGAACACTTTTCACATTATCCCGTGCAACTCGGCTGCTAGTCCTCCTTTCATGCAGAATCTTAAGGTAATAGCTCATGTCCAAGGCACCAAAGCCAACTAAGAAGTCAATAATCGATACCTAAAACTTGAATTCTACTACTTTTTAGTGGCTATTACATCAACTTAGAAGCTTCATCTGTGTTCTGCTATGGTGATTTTAGTGTCCCCGCATACCGCAGCACGCGACATAGCTTTGCAGACGATAAGTACAACCGTTTCAGAGAGAAGAGTGGCCAGTGTGACGATCTGCCTTTAAGTCGATTCGACAACAAATGACAAAAACGGACGGATTTCTCACGTTTTTACTACTTATGAACAATTTTCACATTCTCCCGTGCAACTCGGCTGCTAGTCCTCCTTTCATGCAGAATCTTAAGGTCCTAGCTCATGTCCAAGGCACCAAAGCCAGCTAAAAAGTCAATAATCAGTACTTAAACTTGAATTTTACTACTTCTTACTGGCTATTACACCAACTTGGAAGTATCATCTGTGTTCTACTATGGTCCTTTTAGTGTCTCTGCATACCGCAGCACGCGACATAGCTCTGCAGACGGTAAGTACAACCGTTTCAGAGAGAAGAGCGGCCAATGTGACCATCTGGCTTTAAGTCGATTCGATAACAAATGACGAAAACGAACGGATTTCTCAGGTTTTTACTACATATGAACACTTTACACATTCTCCCGTGCAACTCGGCTGCTAGTCCTCCTTTCATGCAGAACCTTAAGGTGCTAGCTCATGTCCAAGTCACCAAACAAGGGTAAAAAGACAATAACCGATTCCTAAAACTTGAATTGTACTATTTCTTACTGCCTATTACATCATCTTAGAAGCTTCATCTGTGTTCTACTATGGTGCTTTCAGTGTCTCCGAATACCGCAGTACGCGACATAGCTTTGCAGACGATAAGTACAACCGTTTCAGAGAGAAGAGCGGCCAATGTGACGATTTGGCTTTAAGTCGATTCGATAACAAATGACGAAAACGAACGGATTTCTCAGGTTTTTACTACATATGAACACTTTTCACATTCTCCCCTGCAACTCGGCTGCTAGTCCTCCTTTCATGCAGAATCTTAAGGTGCTAGCTCATGTCCAAGTCACCAAACAAGGGTAAAAAGTCAATAACCGATTCCTAAAACTTGAATTGTACTATTTCTTACTGCCTATTACATCATCTTAGAAGCTTCATCTGTGTTCTACTATGGTGCTTTTAGTGTCTCCGAATACCGCAGTACGCGACATAGCTTTGCAGACGATAAGTACAACCGTTTCAGAGAGAAGAGCGGCCAATGTGACGATTTGGCTTTAAGTCGATTCGATTACTAATGACGAAAACTAACGGATTTCTCAGGTTTTTACTCTATAGGAACACTTTTCACATTCTCCCGTGCAACTCGGCTGCTAGTCCTCCTTTAATGCAGAATCTTAAGGTCCTAGCTCGTGTCCAAGGCTCCAAAGCCAGCTAAAAAGTCAATAATCAGTAGCTAAAACTTGAATTGTACTACATCTTACTGGCTATTACATCAACTTAGAAGCTTCATCGGAGTTTTACTATGGTGCTTTTAGTGTCTCCGCATACCGCAGCATGCGACATAGTTTTGCAGACGATAAGTACAACCGTTTCAGAGAGAAGAGTGGCCAGTGTGACGATCTGGCTTTAAGTCGATTCGATAACAAATGACAAAAACGGACGGATTTCTCACGTTTTTACTACATATGTACACTTTTCATATTCTCCCGTGCAACTCGGCTGCTAGTCCTCCTTTCATGCAGAATCTTAAGGTCCTAGCTCATGTCCAAGGCACCAAAGCCAGCTAAAAAGTCAATAATCAGTACCTAAAACTTGAATTTTACTACTTCTTACTGGCTATTACATCAACTTGGAAGTATCATCTGTGTTCTACTATGGTGCTTTTAGTGTCTCTGCATACCGCAGCTCGCGACATAGCTCTGCAGACGGTAAGTATAACCTTTTCAGAGAGAAGAGCGGCCAATGTGAGCATCTGGCTTTAAGTCGATTCGATAACAAATGACGAAAACGAACGGATTTCTCAGGTTTTTAATACATTTGAACACTTTTACATTCTCCCGTGCAACCCGGCTGCTAGTCCTAGTTTCATGCATAATCTTAAGGTCCTAGCTCATGTCCAAGGCACCAAAGCCATCTAAAAAGTCAATAACCGGTACCTAAAACTTGAATTGTACTACTTAATACTGGCTATTACATCAACTTAGAAGCTTCATCTGTGTTCTACTATGGTGCTTTTAGTGTCTCCGCATAGCGCAGCACGCGACATAGCTTTGCAGACGATAAGTACAACCGTCTCAGAGAGAAGAGCGGCCAATGTGACGATCTGGCTTTAAGTCGATTCGATAACAAATGACGAAAACGGACAGATTTCTCAGGTTTTTACTACATATGAACACTTTTCACATTCTCCAGTGCAACTCGGCTGCTAGTCCTCCTTTCATGCAGAATCTTAAGGTCATAGCTCATGTCCAAGGCACCAAAGCCAGCTAAAAAGTCAATAACGATACCTAAAACTTGAATTGTACTATTTCTTACTGGCTATTACATCAACTTAGAAACTTCATCTGTGTTCTACTATGGTGCTTTTAGTGTCTCCGCATACCGCAGCACGCGACATAGCTTTGCAGACGATAAGTACAACCGTTTCAGAGAGAAGAGCGGCCAATGTGACGATCTGGCTTTAAGTCGATTCGATAACAAATGACGAAAACGGACGGATTTCTCAGGTTTTTACTACATATAAACACTTTTCACATTTTCCCGTGCAACTCGGCTGCTACTCCTCCTTTCATGAAGAATCTTAAGGTCCTAGCTCATGTCCAAGGCACCAAACCCAGCTAAAAAGTCAATAATCAATACCTAAAACTTGAATTGTACAACTTATTACTTTCTATTACATCATTTTAGAAGCTTCATCTGTGTTCTACTATGGTGCTTTTAGTGCCTCCGCACACCGCAGCACGCGACTTAGCTTTGCAGACGATAAGTACAACCGTTTCAGAGAGAAGAGCGGCCAATGTGACGATCTGGCTTTAAGTCGATTCGATAACAAATGACGAAAACGGACGGATTTCTCAGGTTTTTACTACATATGAACACTTTTCACATTGTCCCGTGCAACTCGGCTGTTAGTCCTCCTTTCATGCAGAATCTCAAGGTCCTAGCTCATGTCCAAGGCACCAAAGCCAGCTAAAAAGTCAATAATCGATACCTAAAACTTGAATTGTACTACTTCTTACTGGCTATTACATCAACTTAGAAGCTTCATCTGTGTTCTACAATGGTGATTTTATTGTCTCCACATACCGCAGCATGCGACATAGCTTTGCAGACGATAAGTACAACCGTTTCAGGGAGATGAGCGGTCAATGTGACGATCTGGCTTTAAGTCGATTCGATAACAAATGACGAAAACTGACGGATTTCTCAGGTTTTTACTACTTTTGAACACTTTTACATTCTCCCGTGCAACCCGGCTGCTAGTCCTCCTTTCATGCAGTATCTTAAGGTCCTAGCTCATGTCCAAGGCACCAAACCCAGCTAAAAAGTCAATAATCAATACCTAAAACTTGAATTGTACAACTTATTACTTTCTATTACATCATTTTAGAAGCTTCATCTGTGTTCTACTATGGTGCTTTTAGTGCCTCCGCACACCGCAGCACGCGACATAGCTTTGCAGACGATAAGTACAACCGTTTCAGAGAGAAGAGCGGCCAATGTGACGATCTGGCTTTAAGTCGATTCGATAACTAATGACGAAAACGGACGGATTTCTCAGGTTTTTACTACATATGAACACTTTTCACATTGTCCCGTGCAACTCGGCTGTTAGTCCTCCTTTCATGCAGAATCTCAAGGTCCTAGCTCATGTCCAAGGCACCAAAGCCAGCTAAAAATTCAATAATCAATACCTAAAACTTGAATTGTACTACTTCTTACTGGCTATTACATCAACTTAGAAGCTTCATCTGTGTTCTACTATGGAGATTTTAGTGTCTCCGCATACCGCAGCACGCGACATAGCATTGCAGACGATAAGTACAACCGTTTCAGAGAGAAGAGCGGCCAATGTGACGATCGGGCTTTAAGTCGATTCGATAACAAATGACGAAAACGGACGGATTTCTCACGTTTTTACTACATATGAACACTTTTACATTCTCCCGTGCAACTCGGCTGCTAGTCCTCCTTTCATGCAGAATCTTAAGGTAATAGCTCATGTCCAAGGCACCAAAGCCAACTAAGAAGTCAATAATCGATACCTAAAACTTGAATTGTACTACTTCTTACTGGCTATTACATCAACTTAGAAGCTTCATCTGTGTTCAACTATGGAGATTTTAGTGTCTCCGCATACCGCAGCACGCGACATAGCATTGCAGACGATAAGTACAACCGTTTCAGAGAGAAGAGCGGCCAATGTGACGATCGGGCTTTAAGTCGATTCGATAACAAATGACGAAAACGGACGGATTTCTCAGGTTTTTACTACATATGAACACTTTTCACATTATCCCGTGCAACTCGGCTGCTAGTCCTCCTTTCATGCAGAATCTTAAGGTAATAGCTCATGTCCAAGGCACCAAAGCCAACTAAGAAGTCAATAATCGATACCTAAAACTTGAATTCTACTACTTTTTAGTGGCTATTACATCAACTTAGAAGCTTCATCTGTGTTCTAGTATGGTGATTTTAGTGTCCCCGCATACCGCAGCACGCGACATAGCTTTGCAGACGATAAGTACAACCGTTTCAGAGAGAAGAGCGGCCAATGTGACCATCTGGCTTTAAGTCGATTCGATAACAAATGACGAAAACGAACGGATTTCTCAGGTTTTTACTACATATGAACACTTTACACATTCTCCCGTGCAACTCGGCTGCTAGTCCTCCTTTCATGCAGAATCTTAAGGTGCTAGCTCATGTCCAAGTCACCAAACAAGGGTAAAAAGACAATAACCGATTCCTAAAACTTGAATTGTACTATTTCTTACTGCCTATTACATCATCTTAGAAGCTTCATCTGTGTTCTACTATGGTGCTTTTAGTGTCTCCGAATACCGCAGTACGCGACATAGCTTTGCAGACGATAAGTACAACCGTTTCAGAGAGAAGAGCGGCCAATGTGACGATTTGGCTTTAAGTCGATTCGATAACAAATGACGAAAACGAACGGATTTCTCAGGTTTTTACTACATATGAACACTTTTCACATTCTCCCCTGCAACTCGGCTGCTAGTCCTCCTTTCATGCAGAATCTTAAGGTGCTAGCTCATGTCCAAGTCACCAAACAAGGGTAAAAAGTCAATAACCGATTCCTAAAACTTGAATTGTACTATTTCTTACTGCCTATTACATCATCTTAGAAGCTTCATCTGTGTTCTACTATGGTGCTTTTAGTGTCTCCGAATACCGCAGTACGCGACATAGCTTTGCAGACGATAAGTACAACCGTTTCAGAGAGAAGAGCGGCCAATGTGACGATTTGGCTTTAAGTCGATTCGATTACTAATGACGAAAACTAACGGATTTCTCAGGTTTTTACTCTATAGGAACACTTTTCACATTCTCCCGTGCAACTCGGCTGCTAGTCCTCCTTTAATGCAGAATCTTAAGGTCCTAGCTCGTGTCCAAGGCTCCAAAGCCAGCTAAAAAGTCAATAATCAGTAGCTAAAACTTGAATTGTACTACATCTTACTGGCTATTACATCAATTTAGAAGCTTCATCGGAGTTTTACTATGGTGCTTTTAGTGTCTCCGCATACCGCAGCATGCGACATAGTTTTGCTAACGATAAGTACAACCGTTTCAGAGAGAAGAGCGGCCAATGTGACGATCTGGCTTTTAGTCGATTCGATAACAAATGACAAAAACGGACGGATTTCTCACGTTTTTACTACATATGAACACTTTTCACATTCTCCCGTGCAACTCGGCTGCTAGTCCTCCTTTCATGCAGAATCTTAAGGTCCTAGCTCATGTCCAAGGCACCAAAGCCAGCTAAAAAGTCAATAATCAGTACCTAAAACTTGAATTTTACTACTTCTTACTGGCTATTACATCAACTTGGAAGTATCATCTGTGTTCTACTATGGTGCTTTTAGTGTCTCTGCATACCGCAGCTCGCGACATAGCTCTGCAGACGGTAAGTACAACCTTTTCAGAGAGAAGAGCGGCCAATGTGAGCATCTGGCTTTAAGTCGATTCGATAACAAATGACGAAAACGAACGGATTTCTCAGGTTTTTACTACATATGAACACTTTTACATTCTCCCGTGCAACCCGGCTGCTAGTCCTCCTTTCATGCAGAATCTTAAGGTCCTAGCTCATGTCCAAGGCACCAAAGCCATCTAAAAAGTCAATAACCGGTACCTAAAACTTGAATTGTACTACTTAATACTGGCTATTACATCAACTTAGAAGCTTCATCTGTGTTCTACTATGGTGCTTTTAGTGTCTCCGCATAGCGCAGCACGCGACATAGCTTTGCAGACGATAAGTACAACCGTCTCAGAGAGAAGAGCGGCCAATGTGACGATCTGGCTTTAAGTCGATTCGATAACAAATGACGAAAACGGACGGATTTCTCAGGTTTTTACTACATATGAACACTTTTCACATTCTCCAGTGCAACTCGGCTGCTAGTCCTCCTTTCATGTAGAATCTTAAGGTCATAGCTCATGTCCAAGGCACCAAAGCCAGCTAAAAAGTCAATAATCAGTAGCTAAAACTTGAATTGTACTACATCTTACTGGCTATTACATCAACTTAGAAGCTTCATCGGAGTTTTACTATGGTGCTTTTAGTGTCTCCGCATACCGCAGCATGCGACATAGTTTTGCAGACGATAAGTACAACCGTTTCAGAGAGAAGAGTGGCCAGTGTGACGATCTGGCTTTAAGTCGATTCGATAACAAATGACAAAAACGGACGGATTTCTCACGTTTTTACTACATATGTACACTTTTCATATTCTCCCGTGCAACTCGGCTGCTAGTCCTCCTTTCATGCAGAATCTTAAGGTCCTAGCTCATGTCCAAGGCACCAAAGCCAGCTAAAAAGTCAATAATCAGTACCTAAAACTTGAATTTTACTACTTCTTACTGGCTATTACATCAACTTGGAAGTATCATCTGTGTTCTACTATGGTGCTTTTAGTGTCTCTGCATACCGCAGCTCGCGACATAGCTCTGCAGACGGTAAGTATAACCTTTTCAGAGAGAAGAGCGGCCAATGTGAGCATCTGGCTTTAAGTCGATTCGATAACAAATGACGAAAACGAACGGATTTCTCAGGTTTTTAATACATTTGAACACTTTTACATTCTCCCGTGCAACCCGGCTGCTAGTCCTAGTTTCATGCATAATCTTAAGGTCCTAGCTCATGTCCAAGGCACCAAAGCCATCTAAAAAGTCAATAACCGGTACCTAAAACTTGAATTGTACTACTTAATACTGGCTATTACATCAACTTAGAAGCTTCATCTGTGTTCTACTATGGTGCTTTTAGTGTCTCCGCATAGCGCAGCACGCGACATAGCTTTGCAGACGATAAGTACAACCGTCTCAGAGAGAAGAGCGGCCAATGTGACGATCTGGCTTTAAGTCGATTCGATAACAAATGACGAAAACGGACAGATTTCTCAGGTTTTTACTACATATGAACACTTTTCACATTCTCCAGTGCAACTCGGCTGCTAGTCCTCCTTTCATGCAGAATCTTAAGGTCATAGCTCATGTCCAAGGCACCAAAGCCAGCTAAAAAGTCAATAACGATACCTAAAACTTGAATTGTACTATTTCTTACTGGCTATTACATCAACTTAGAAACTTCATCTGTGTTCTACTATGGTGCTTTTAGTGTCTCCGCATACCGCAGCACGCGACATAGCTTTGCAGACGATAAGTACAACCGTTTCAGAGAGAAGAGCGGCCAATGTGACGATCTGGCTTTAAGTCGATTCGATAACAAATGACGAAAACGGACGGATTTCTCAGGTTTTTACTACATATAAACACTTTTCACATTTTCCCGTGCAACTCGGCTGCTACTCCTCCTTTCATGAAGAATCTTAAGGTCCTAGCTCATGTCCAAGGCACCAAACCCAGCTAAAAAGTCAATAATCAATACCTAAAACTTGAATTGTACAACTTATTACTTTCTATTACATCATTTTAGAAGCTTCATCTGTGTTCTACTATGGTGCTTTTAGTGCCTCCGCACACCGCAGCACGCGACTTAGCTTTGCAGACGATAAGTACAACCGTTTCAGAGAGAAGAGCGGCCAATGTGACGATCTGGCTTTAAGTCGATTCGATAACAAATGACGAAAACGGACGGATTTCTCAGGTTTTTACTACATATGAACACTTTTCACATTGTCCCGTGCAACTCGGCTGTTAGTCCTCCTTTCATGCAGAATCTCAAGGTCCTAGCTCATGTCCAAGGCACCAAAGCCAGCTAAAAAGTCAATAATCGATACCTAAAACTTGAATTGTACTACTTCTTACTGGCTATTACATCAACTTAGAAGCTTCATCTGTGTTCTACAATGGTGATTTTATTGTCTCCACATACCGCAGCATGCGACATAGCTTTGCAGACGATAAGTACAACCGTTTCAGGGAGATGAGCGGTCAATGTGACGATCTGGCTTTAAGTCGATTCGATAACAAATGACGAAAACTGACGGATTTCTCAGGTTTTTACTACTTTTGAACACTTTTACATTCTCCCGTGCAACCCGGCTGCTAGTCCTCCTTTCATGCAGTATCTTAAGGTCCTAGCTCATGTCCAAGGCACCAAACCCAGCTAAAAAGTCAATAATCAATACCTAAAACTTGAATTGTACAACTTATTACTTTCTATTACATCATTTTAGAAGCTTCATCTGTGTTCTACTATGGTGCTTTTAGTGCCTCCGCACACCGCAGCACGCGACATAGCTTTGCAGACGATAAGTACAACCGTTTCAGAGAGAAGAGCGGCCAATGTGACGATCTGGCTTTAAGTCGATTCGATAACTAATGACGAAAACGGACGGATTTCTCAGGTTTTTACTACATATGAACACTTTTCACATTGTCCCGTGCAACTCGGCTGTTAGTCCTCCTTTCATGCAGAATCTCAAGGTCCTAGCTCATGTCCAAGGCACCAAAGCCAGCTAAAAATTCAATAATCAATACCTAAAACTTGAATTGTACTACTTCTTACTGGCTATTACATCAACTTAGAAGCTTCATCTGTGTTCTACTATGGAGATTTTAGTGTCTCCGCATACCGCAGCACGCGACATAGCATTGCAGACGATAAGTACAACCGTTTCAGAGAGAAGAGCGGCCAATGTGACGATCGGGCTTTAAGTCGATTCGATAACAAATGACGAAAACGGACGGATTTCTCACGTTTTTACTACATATGAACACTTTTACATTCTCCCGTGCAACTCGGCTGCTAGTCCTCCTTTCATGCAGAATCTTAAGGTAATAGCTCATGTCCAAGGCACCAAAGCCAACTAAGAAGTCAATAATCGATACCTAAAACTTGAATTGTACTACTTCTTACTGGCTATTACATCAACTTAGAAGCTTCATCTGTGTTCAACTATGGAGATTTTAGTGTCTCCGCATACCGCAGCACGCGACATAGCATTGCAGACGATAAGTACAACCGTTTCAGAGAGAAGAGCGGCCAATGTGACGATCGGGCTTTAAGTCGATTCGATAACAAATGACGAAAACGGACGGATTTCTCAGGTTTTTACTACATATGAACACTTTTCACATTATCCCGTGCAACTCGGCTGCTAGTCCTCCTTTCATGCAGAATCTTAAGGTAATAGCTCATGTCCAAGGCACCAAAGCCAACTAAGAAGTCAATAATCGATACCTAAAACTTGAATTCTACTACTTTTTAGTGGCTATTACATCAACTTAGAAGCTTCATCTGTGTTCTAGTATGGTGATTTTAGTGTCCCCGCATACCGCAGCACGCGACATAGCTTTGCAGACGATAAGTACAACCGTTTCAGAGAGAAGAGTGGCCAGTGTGACGATCTGCCTTTAAGTCGATTCGATAACTAATGACAAAAACGGACGGATTTCTCACGTTTTTACTACATATGAACACTTTTCACATTCTCCCGTGCAACTCGGCTGCTAGTCCTCTTTTCATGCCGAATCTTAAGGTCCTAGCTCATGTCCAAGGCACCAAAGCCAGCTAAAAAGTCAATAATCAGTACCTAAAACTTGAATTTTACTACTTCTTACTGGCTATTACACCAACTTGGAAGTATCATCTGTGTTCTACTATGGTGCTTTTAGTGTCTCTGCATACCGCAGCACGCGACATAGCTCTGCAGACGGTAAGTACAACCGTTTCAGAGAGAAGAGCGGCCAATGTGACCATCTGGCTTTAAGTCGATTCGATAACAAATGACGAAAACGAACGGATTTCTCAGGTTTTTACTACATATGAACACTTTACACATTCTCCCGTGCAACTCGGCTGCTAGTCCTCCTTTCATGCAGAATCTTAAGGTGCTAGCTCATGTCCAAGTCACCAAACAAGGGTAAAAAGACAATAACCGATTCCTAAAACTTGAATTGTACTATTTCTTACTGCCTATTACATCATCTTAGAAGCTTCATCTGTGTTCTACTATGGTGCTTTTAGTGTCTCCGAATACCGCAGTACGCGACATAGCTTTGCAGACGATAAGTACAACCGTTTCAGAGAGAAGAGCGGCCAATGTGACGATTTGGCTTTAAGTCGATTCGATAACAAATGACGAAAACGAACGGATTTCTCAGGTTTTTACTACATATGAACACTTTTCACATTCTCCCCTGCAACTCGGCTGCTAGTCCTCCTTTCATGCAGAATCTTAAGGTGCTAGCTCATGTCCAAGTCACCAAACAAGGGTAAAAAGTCAATAACCGATTCCTAAAACTTGAATTGTACTATTTCTTACTGCCTATTACATCATCTTAGAAGCTTCATCTGTGTTCTACTATGGTGCTTTTAGTGTCTCCGAATACCGCAGTACGCGACATAGCTTTGCAGACGATAAGTACAACCGTTTCAGAGAGAAGAGCGGCCAATGTGACGATTTGGCTTTAAGTCGATTCGATTACTAATGACGAAAACTAACGGATTTCTCAGGTTTTTACTCTATAGGAACACTTTTCACATTCTCCCGTGCAACTCGGCTGCTAGTCCTCCTTTAATGCAGAATCTTAAGGTCCTAGCTCGTGTCCAAGGCTCCAAAGCCAGCTAAAAAGTCAATAATCAGTAGCTAAAACTTGAATTGTACTACATCTTACTGGCTATTACATCAACTTAGAAGCTTCATCGGAGTTTTACTATGGTGCTTTTAGTGTCTCCGCATACCGCAGCATGCGACATAGTTTTGCTAACGATAAGTACAACCGTTTCAGAGAGAAGAGCGGCCAATGTGACGATCTGGCTTTTAGTCGATTCGATAACAAATGACAAAAACGGACGGATTTCTCACGTTTTTACTACATATGAACACTTTTCACATTCTCCCGTGCAACTCGGCTGCTAGTCCTCCTTTCATGCAGAATCTTAAGGTCCTAGCTCATGTCCAAGGCACCAAAGCCAGCTAAAAAGTCAATAATCAGTACCTAAAACTTGAATTTTACTACTTCTTACTGGCTATTACATCAACTTGGAAGTATCATCTGTGTTCTACTATGGTGCTTTTAGTGTCTCTGCATACCGCAGCTCGCGACATAGCTCTGCAGACGGTAAGTACAACCTTTTCAGAGAGAAGAGCGGCCAATGTGAGCATCTGGCTTTAAGTCGATTCGATAACAAATGACGAAAACGAACGGATTTCTCAGGTTTTTACTACATATGAACACTTTTACATTCTCCCGTGCAACCCGGCTGCTAGTCCTCCTTTCATGCAGAATCTTAAGGTCCTAGCTCATGTCCAAGGCACCAAAGCCATCTAAAAAGTCAATAACCGGTACCTAAAACTTGAATTGTACTACTTAATACTGGCTATTACATCAACTTAGAAGCTTCATCTGTGTTCTACTATGGTGCTTTTAGTGTCTCCGCATAGCGCAGCACGCGACATAGCTTTGCAGACGATAAGTACAACCGTCTCAGAGAGAAGAGCGGCCAATGTGACGATCTGGCTTTAAGTCGATTCGATAACAAATGACGAAAACGGACGGATTTCTCAGGTTTTTACTACATATGAACACTTTTCACATTCTCCAGTGCAACTCGGCTGCTAGTCCTCCTTTCATGTAGAATCTTAAGGTCATAGCTCATGTCCAAGGCACCAAAGCCAGCTAAAAAGTCAATAACGATACCTAAAACTTGAATTGTACTATTTCTTACTGGCTATTACATCAACTTAGAAACTTCATCTGTGTTCTACTATGGTGCTTTTAGTGTCTCCGCATACCGCAGCACGCGACATAGCTTTGCAGACGATAAGTACAACGGTTTCAGAGAGAAGAGCGGCCAATGTGACGATCTGGCTTTAAGTCGATTCGATAACAAATGACGAAAAAGGACGGATGTCTCAGGTTTTTACTACATATGAACACTTTTCATATTCTCCCGTGCAACTGGGCTGCTAGTCCTCCCTTTATGCAGAATCTTAAGGTCCTAGGTCATGTCCAAGGCACCAAAGCCAGCTAAAAAGTCAATATTCGATACCTAAAACTTGAATTGTACAACTTATTACTTTCTATTACATCATTTTAGAAGCTTCATCTGTGTTCTACTATGGTGCTTTTAGTGCCTCCGCACACCGCAGCACGCGACATAACTTTGCAGACGATAAGTACAAGCGTTTCAGAGAGAAGAGCGGCCAACGTTACGATCTGGCTTTAAGTCGATTCGATAACAAATGACGAAAACGGACGGATTTCTCAGGTTTTTACTACATATGAACACTTTTCACATTGTCCCGTGCAACTCGGCTGTTAGTCCTCCTTTCATGCAGAATATCAAGGTCCTAGCTCATGTCCAAGGCACGAAAGCCAGCTAAAAAGTCAATAATCGATACCTAAAACTTGAATTGTACTACTTCTTACTGGCTATTACATCAACTTAGATGCTTCATCTGTGTTCTACAATGGTGATTTTATTGTCTCCACATACCGCAGCATGCGACATAGCTTTGCAGACGATAAGTACAACCGTTTCAGGGAGAAGAGCGGTCAATGTGACGATCTGGCTTTAAGTCGATTCGATAACAAATGACGAAAACTGACGGATTTCTCAGGTTTTTACTACTTTTGAACACTTTTACATTCTCCCGTGCAACCCGGCTGCTAGTCCTCCTTTCATGCAGTATCTTAAGGTCCTAGCTCATGTCCAAGGCACCAAACCCAGCTAAAAAGTCAATAATCAATACCTAAAACTTGAATTGTACAACTTATTACTTTCTATTACATCATTTTAGAAGCTTCATCTGTGTTCTACTATGGTGCTTTTAGTGCCTCCGCACACCGCAGCACGCGACATAGCTTTGCAGACGATAAGTACAACCGTTTCAGAGAGAAGAGCGGCCAATGTGACGATCTGGCTTTAAGTCGATTCGATAACAAATGACGAAAACGGACGGATTTGTCAGGTTTTTACTACATATGAACACTTTTCACATTGTCCCGTGCAACTCGGCTGTTAGTCCTCCTTTCATGCAGAATCTCAAGGTCCTAGCTCATGTCCAAGGCACCAAAGCCAGCTAAAAATTCAATAAATAATACCTAAAACTTGAATTGTACTACTTCTTACTGGCTATTACATCAACTTAGAAGCTTCATCTGTGTTCTACTATGGAGATTTTAGTGTCTCCGCATACCTCAGCACGCGACATAGCATTGCAGACGATAAGTACAACCGTTTCAGAGAGAAGAGCGGCCAATGTGACGATCGGGCTTTAAGTCGATTCGATAACAAATGACGAAAACGGACGGATTTCTCAGGTTTTTACTACATATGAACACTTTTACATTCTCCCGTGCAACTCGGCTGCTAGTCCTCCTTTCACACATAATCTTAAGGTAATAGCTCATGTCCAAGGCACCAAAGCCAACTAAGAAGTCAATAATCGATACCTAAAACTTGAATTGTACTACTTCTTACTGGCTATTACATCAACTTAGAAGCTTCATTTGTGTTCAACTATGGAGATTTTAGTGTCTCCGCATACCGCAGCACGCGACATAGCATTGCAGACGATAAGTACAACCGTTTCAGAGAGAAGAGCGGCCAATGTGACGATCGGGCTTTAAGTCGATTCGATAACAAATGACGAAAACGGACGGATTTCTCAGGTTTTTACTACATATGAACACTTTTCACATTCTCCCGTGCAACTCGGCTGCTAGTCCTCCTTTCATGCAGAATCTTAAGGTGCTAGCTCATGTCCAAGTCACCAAACAAGGGTAAAAAGTCAATAACCGATTCCTAAAACTTGAATTGTACTATTTCTTGCTGCCTATTACATCATCTTAGAAGCTTCATCTGTGTTCTACTATGGTGCTTTTAGTGTCTCCGAATACCACAGTACGCGACATACCTTTGCAGACGATAAGTACAACTGTTTCAGAGAGAAGAGCGGCCAATGTGACCATCTGGCTTTAAGTCGATTCGATAACAAATGACGAAAACGAACGGATTTCTCAGGTTTTTACTCTATATTAACACTTTTCACATTCTCCCGTGCAATTAGGCAGCTAGTCCTCCTTTCATGCAGAATCTTAAGGTCCTAGCACATGTCCAAGGCACCAAAGCCAGCTAAAAAGTCAATAATCGATACCTAAAACTTGAATTGTACTAGTTCTTACTGGCTATTACATCAACTTAGAAGCTTCATCTGTGTTCTACTATGATGATTTTCGTGTCTGCGCATACCGCAGCACGCGACATAGTTTTGCAGACGATAAGTACAACCGTTTCAGAGAGAAGAGCGGCCAGTGTGACGATCTGGCTTTAAGTCGATTCGATAACAAATGACGAAAACGGACGGATTTCTCAGGTTTTTACTACATTTGAACACTTTTACATTCTCCCGTGCAACCCGGCTGCTGGTCCTCCTTTCATGCAGAATCTTAAGGTCCTAGCTCATGTCAAAGGCACCAAAGCCAGCTAAAAAGTCAATAACCGGTACATAAAACTTGAATTGTACTACTTAATACTGGCTATTACATCAACGTAGAAGCTTCATCTGTGTTCTACTATGGTGCTTTTAGTGCCTCCGCACACCGCAGCACGCGACATAGCTTTGCAGACGATAAGTACAACCGTTTCAGAGAGAAGAGCGGCCAATGTGACGATCTGGCTTTAAGTCGATTCGATAACAAATGACGAAAACGGACGGATTTCTCAGGTTTTTACTACATATGAACACTTTTCACATTCTAACCTGCAACTCGGCTGCTAGTCCTCCTTTCATGCAGAATCTTAAGGTCCTAGCTCATGTCCAAGGCACCAAAGCCAGCTAAAGAGTCAATAATCGATACCTAAAACTTGAATTGTACTACTTCTTACTGGCTATTACATCAACTTAGAAGCTTCATCTGTGTTCTACTATGGTGATTTTATTGTCTCCACATACCGCAGCATGCGACATAGCTTTGCAGACGATAAGTACAACCGTTTCAGAGAGAAGAGCGGTCAATGTGACGATCTGGCTTTAAGTCGATTCGATAACAAATGACGAAAACTGACGGATTTCTCAGGTTTTTACTACATTTGAACACTTTTACATTCTCCCGTGCAACCCGGCAGCTAGTCCTCCTTTCATGCAGAATCTTAAGGTCCTAGCTCATGTCCAAGGCACCAAACCCAGCTAAAAAGTCAATAATCAATACCTAAAACTTGAATTGTACAACTTATTACTTTCTATTACATCATTTTAGAAGCTTCATCTGTGTTCTACTATGGTGCTTTTAGTGCCTCCGCACACCGCAGCACGCGACATAGCTTTGCAGACGATAAGTACAACCGATTCAGAGAGAAGAGCGGCCAATGTGACGATCTGGCTTTAAGTCGATTCGATATCAAATGACGAAAACGGACGGATTTCTCAGGTTTTTACTACATATGCACACTTTTCACATTGTCCCGTGCAACTCGGCTGTTAGTCCTCCTTTCATGCAGAATCTCAAGGTCCTAGCTCATGTCCAAGGCACCAAAGCCAGCTAAAAAGTCAATAATCGATACCTGAAACTTGAATTGTACTACTTCTTACTGGCTATTACATCAACTTAGAAGCTTCATCTGTGTTCTACTATGGTGATTTTATTGTCTCCACATACCGCAGCATGCGACATAGCTTTGCAGACGATAAGTACAACCGTTTCAGAGAGAAGAGCGGTCAATGTGACGATCTGGCTTTAAGTCGATTCGATAACAAATGACGAAAACTGACGGATTTCTCAGGTTTTTACTACATTTGAACACTTTTACATTCTCCCGTGCAACCCGGCTGCTAGTCCTCCTTTCATGCAGAATCTTAAGGTCCTAGCTCATGTCCAAGGCACCAAAGCCAGCTAAAAAGTCAATAACCGGTACCTAAAACTTGAATTGTACTACTTAATACTGGCTATTACATCAACTTAGAAGCTTCATCTGTGTTCTACTATGGTGCTTTTAGTGTCTCCGCATACCGCAGCACGCGACATAGCTTTGCAGACGATAAGTACAACGGTTTCAGAGAGAAGAGCGGTTAATGTGACGATCTGGCTTTAAGTCGATTTGATAACAAATGACGAAAAAGGACGGATGTCTCAGGTTTTTACTACATATGAACACTTTTCATATTCTCCCGTGCAACTGGGCTGCTAGTCCTCCTTTTATGCAGAATCTTAAGGTCCTAGCTCATGTCCAAGGCACCAAAGCCAGCTAAAAAGTCAATAATCGATACATAAAACTTGAATTGGACTACTTCTTACTGGCTATTACATCAACTTAGAAGCTTCATCTGTGTTCTACTATGGTGCTTTTAGTGTCTCCGCATACCGCAGCACGCGACATAGCTTTGCAGACGATAAGTACAACCGTTTCAGAGAGAAGAGCGGCCAATGTGACGATCTGGCTTTAAGTCGATTAGATAACAAATGACGAAAACGGACGAATTTCTCAGCTTTTTACTACTTATGAACACTTTTCTCATTCTCCCGTGCAACTCGGCTGCTACTCCTCCTTTCATGCAGAATCTTAAGGTCCTAGCTCATGTCCAAGGCACCAAAGCCAGCTAAAAAGTCAATAACCGGTACCTAAAACTTGAATTGTACTACTTAATACTGGCTATTACATCAACTTAGAAGCTTCATCTGTGTTCTACTATGGTGCTTTTAGTGTCTCCGCATACCGCAGCACGCGACATAGCTTTGCAGACGATAAGTACAACGGTTTCAGAGAGAAGAGCGGTTAATGTGACGATCTGGCTTTAAGTCGATTCGATAACAAATGACGAAAAAGGACGGATGTCTCAGGTTTTTACTACATATGAACACTTTTCATATTCTCCCGTGCAACTGGGCTGCTAGTCCTCCTTTTATGCAGAATCTTAAGGTCCTAGCTCATGTCCAAGGCACCAAAGCCAGCTAAAAAGTCAATAATCGATACCTAAAACTTGAATTGGACTACTTCTTACTGGCTATTACATCAACTTAGAAGCTTCATCTGTGTTCTACTATGGTGATTTTATTGTCTCCACATACCGCAGCATGCGACATAGCTTTGCAGACGATAAGTACAACCGTTTCAGAGAGAAGAGCGGTCAATGTGACGATCTGGCTTTAAGTCGATTCGATAACAAATGACGAAAACTGACGGATTTCTCAGGTTTTTACTACATTTGAACACTTTTACATTCTCCCGTGCAACCCGGCTGCTAGTCCTCCTTTCATGCAGAATCTTAAGGTCCTAGCTCATGTCCAAGGCACCAAAGCCAGCTAAAAAGTCAATAACCGGTACCTAAAACTTGAATTGTACTACTTAATACTGGCTATTACATCAACTTAGAAGCTTCATCTGTGTTCTACTATGGTGCTTTTAGTGTCTCCGCATACCGCAGCACGCGACATAGCTTTGCAGACGATAAGTACAACGGTTTCAGAGAGAAGAGCGGTTAATGTGACGATCTGGCTTTAAGTCGATTCGATAACAAATGACGAAAAAGGACGGATGTCTCAGGTTTTTACTACATATGAACACTTTTCATATTCTCCCGTGCAACTGGGCTGCTAGTCCTCCTTTTATGCAGAATCTTAAGGTCCTAGCTCATGTCCAAGGCACCAAAGCCAGCTAAAAAGTCAATAATCGATACCTAAAACTTGAATTGGACTACTTCTTACTGGCTATTACATCAACTTAGAAGCTTCATCTGTGTTCTACTATGGTGATTTTATTGTCTCCACATACCGCAGCATGCGACATAGCTTTGCAGACGATAAGTACAACCGTTTCAGAGAGAAGAGCGGTCAATGTGACCATCTGGCTTTAAGTCGATTCGATAACAAATGACGAAAACTGACGGATTTCTCAGGTTTTTACTACATTTGAACACTTTTACATTCTCCCGTGCAACCCGGCTGCTAGTCCTCCTTTCATGCAGAATCTTAAGGTCCTAGCTCATGTCCAAGGCACCAAACCCAGCTAAAAAGTCAATAATCAATAACTAAAACTTGAATTGTACAACTTATTACTTTCTATTACATCATTTTAGAAGCTTCATCTGTGTTCTACTATGGTGCTTTTAGTGCCTCCGCACACCGCAGCACGCGACATAGCTTTGCAGACGATAAGTACAACCGTTTCAGAGAGAAGAGCGGCCAATGTGACGATCTGGCTTTAAGTCGATTCGATAACAAATGACGAAAACGGACGGATTTCTCAGGTTTTTACTACATATGAACACTTTCCACATTGTCCCGTGCAACTCGGCTGTTAGTCCTCCTTTCATGCAGAATTTCAAGGTCCTAGTTCATGTCCAAGGCACCAAAGCCAGGTAAAAAGTCAATAATCGATACCTGAAACTTGAATTGTACTACTTCTTACTGGCTATTACATCAACTTAGAAGCTTCATCTGTGTTCTACTATGGTGATTTTATTGTTTCCACATACCGCAGCATGCGACATAGCTTTGCAGACGATAAGTACAACCGTTTCAGAGAGAAGAGCGGTCAATGTGACGATCTGGCTTTAAGTCGATTCGATAACAAATGACGAAAACTGACGGATTTCTCAGGTTTTTACTACATTTGAACACTTTTACATTCTCCCGTGCAACCCGGCTGCTAGTCCTCCTTTCATGCAGAATCTTAAGGTCCTAGCTCATGTCCAAGGCACCAAAGCCAGCTAAAAAGTCAATAACCGGTACCTAAAACTTGAATTGTACTACTTAATACTGGCTATTACATCAACTTAGAAGCTTCATCTGTGTTCTACTATGGTGCTTTTAGTGTCTCCGCATACCGCAGCACGCGACATAGCTTTGCAGACGATAAGTACAACGGTTTCAGAGAGAAGAGCGGTTAATGTGACGATCTGGCTTTAAGTCGATTCGATAACAAATGACGAAAAAGGACGGATGTCTCAGGTTTTTACTACATATGAACACTTTTCATATTCTCCCGTGCAACTGGGCTGCTAGTCCTCCTTTTATGCAGAATCTTAAGGTCCTAGCTCATGTCCAAGGCACCAAAGCCAGCTAAAAAGTCAATAATCGATACCTAAAACTTGAATTGGACTACTTCTTACTGGCTATTACATCAACTTAGAAGCTTCATCTGTGTTCTACTATGGTGCTTTTAGTGTCTCCGCATACCGCAGCACGCGACATAGCTTTGCAGACGATAAGTACAACGGTTTCAGAGAGAAGAGCGGTTAATGTGACGATCTGGCTTTAAGTCGATTCGATAACAAATGACGAAAAAGGACGGATGTCTCAGGTTTTTACTACATATGAACACTTTTCATATTCTCCCGTGCAACTGGGCTGCTAGTCCTCCTTTTATGCAGAATCTTAAGGTCCTAGCTCATGTCCAAGGCACCAAAGCCAGCTAAAAAGTCAATAATCGATACCTAAAACTTGAATTGGACTACTTCTTACTGGCTATTACATCAACTTAGAAGCTTCATCTGTGTTCTACTATGGTGCTTTTAGTGTCTCCGCATACCGCAGCACGCGACATAGCTTTGCAGACGATAAGTACAACCGTTTCAGAGAGAAGAGCGGCCAATGTGACGATCTGGCTTTAAGTCGATTCGATAACAAATGACGAAAACGGACGAATTTCTCAGGTTTTTACTACTTATGAACACTTTTCTCATTCTCCCGTGCAACTCGGCTGCTACTCCTCCTTTTCGTGAAGAATCTTAAGGTCCTAGCACATGTCCAAGGCACCAAACCCAGCTAAAAAGTCAATAATCAATACCTAAAACTTGAATTGTACAAGTTATTACTTTCTATTACATCATTTTAGAAGCTTCATCTGTGTTCTACTATGGTGCTTTTAGTGTCTCCGCATACCGCAGCACGCGACATAGCATTGCAGACGATAAGTACAACCGTTTCAGAGAGAAGAGCGGCCAATGTGACGATCGGGCTTTAAGTCGATTCGATAACAAATGACGAAAACGGACGGACTTCTCAGGTTTTTACTACATATGAACACTATTACATTCTCCCGTACAACTCGGCTGCTAGTCCTCCTTTCATGCAGAATCTTAAGGTAATAGCTCATGTCCAAGGCACCAAAGCCAACTAAGAAGTCAATAATCGATACCTAAAACTTGAATTGTACTACTTCTTACTGGCTATTACATCAACTTAGAAGCTTCATCTGTGTTCAACTATGGAGATTTTAGTGTCTCCGCATACCGCAGCACGCGACATAGCATTGCAGACGATAAGTACAACCGTTTCAGAGAGAAGAGCGGCCAATGTGACGATCGGTCTTTAAGTCGATTCGATAACAAATGACGAAAACGGACGGATTTCTCAGGTTTTTACTACATATGAACACTTTTCACATTATCCCGTGCAACTCGGCTGCTAGTCCTCCTTTCATGCAGAATCTTAAGGTAATAGCTCATGTCCAAGGCACCAAAGCCAACTAAGAAGTCAATAATCGATACCTAAAACTTGAATTCTACTACTTTTTAGTGGCTATTACATCAACTTAGAAGCTTCATCTGTGTTCTAGTATGGTGATTTTAGTGTCCCCGCATACCGCAGCACGCGACATAGCTTTGCAGACGATAAGTACAACCGTTTCAGAGAGAAGAGTGGCCTGTGTGACGATCTGCCTTTAAGTCGATTCGATAACTAATGACAAAAACGGACGGATTTCTCACGTTTTTACTACATATGAACACTTTTCACATTCTCCCGTGCAACTCGGCTGCTAGTCCTCTTTTCATGCAGAATCTTAAGGTCCTAGCTCATGTCCAAGGCACCAAAGCCAGCTAAAAAGTCAATAATCAGTACATAAAAATTGAATTTTACCACTTCTTACTGGCTATTACATCAACTTGGAAGTATCATCTGTGTTCTACAATGGTGCTTTTAGTGTCTCTGCATACCGCAGCACGCGACATAGCTCTGCAGACGGTAAGTACAATCGTTTCAGAGAGAAGAGCGGCCAATGTGACCATCTGGCTTTAAGTCGATTCGATAACAAACGACGAAAACGAACGGATTTCTCAGGTTTTTACTACATATGAACACTTTACACATTCTCCTGTGCAACTTGGCTGCTAGTCCTCCTTTCATGCAGAATCTTAAGGTGCTAGCTCATGTCCAAGTCACCAAACAAGGGTAAAAAGTCAATAACCGATTCCTAAAACTTGAATTGTACTATTTCTTCCTGCCTATTACATCATCTTAGAGGCTTCATCTGTGTTCTACTATGGTGCTTTTAGTGTCTCCGAATACCACAGTACGCGACATAGCTTTGCAGACGATAAGTACTACCGTTTCAGAGAGAAGAGCGGCCAATGTGACGATTTGGCTTTAAGTCGATTCGATTACAAATGACGAAAACTAACGGATTTCTCAGGTTTTTACTCTATATGAACACTTTTCACATTCTCCCGTGCAACTCGGCTGCTAGACCTCCTTTAATGCAGAATCTTAAGGTCCTAGGTCGTGTCCAAGGCACCAATGCCAGCTAAAAAGTCAATAATCAGTACCTAAAACTTGAATTTTACTACTTCTTACTGGCTATTACATCAACTTGGAAGTATCATCTGTGTTCTACTATGGTGCTTTTAGTGTCTCTGCATACCGCAGCTCGCGACATAGCTCTGCAGACGGTAAGTACAACTGTTTCAGAGAGAAGAGCGGCCAATGTGACCATCTGGCTTTAAGTCGATTCGATAACAAATGACGAAAACGAACGGATTTCTCAGGTTTTTACACTATATTAACACTTTTCACATTCTCCCGTGCAATTAGGCAGCTAGTCCTCCTTTCATGCAGAATCTTAAGGTCCTAGCTCATGTCCAAGGCACCAAAGCCAGCCAAAAAGTCAATAATCGATACCTAAAACTTGAATTGTACTAGTTCTTACTGGCTATTACATCAACTTAGAAGCTTCATCTGTGTTCTACTATGATGATTTTCGTGTCTGCGCATACCGCAGCACGCGACATAGTTTTGCAGACGATAAGTACAACCGTTTCAGAGAGAAGAGCGGCCAATGTGACGATCTGGCTTTAAGTCGATTCGATAACAAATGACGAAAACGGACGGATTTCTCAGGTTTTTACTACATTTGAATACTTTTACATTCTCCCGTGCAACCCGGCTGCTAGTCCTCCTTTCATGCAGAATCTTAAGGTCCTAGCTCATGTCCAACGCACCAAAGCCAGCTAAAAAGTCAATAACCGGTACATAAAACTTGAATTGTACTACTTAATACTGGCTATTACATCAACTTAGAAGCTTCATCTGTGTTCTACTATGGTGCTTTTAGTGTCTCCGCATAGCGCAGCACGCGACATAGCTTTGCAGACGATAAGTACAACCGTCTCAGAGAGAAGAGCGGCCAATGTGACGATCTGGCTTTAAGTCGATTCGATAACAAATGACGAAAACGGACGGATTTCTCAGGTTTTTACTACATATGAACACTTTTCACATTCTCCAGTGCAACTCGGCTGCTAGTCCTCCTTTCATGCAGAATCTTAAGGTCATAGCTCATGTCCAAGGCACCAAAGCCAGCTAAAAAGTCAATAACGATACCTAAAACTTAAATTGTACTATTTCTTACTGGCTATTGCATCAACTTAGAAACTTCATCTGTGTTCTACTATGGTGCTTTTAGTGTCTCCGCATACCGCAGCACGCGACATAGCTTTGCAGACGATAAGTACAACGGTTTCAGAGAGAAGAGCGGCCAATGTGACGATCTGGCTTTAAGTCGGTTCGATAACAAATGACGTAAAAGGACGGATGTCCCAGGTTTTTACTACATATGAACACTTTTCATATTCTCTCGTGCAACTGGGCTGCTAGTCCTCCTTTTATGCAGAATCTTAAGGTCCTAGGTCATGTCCAAGGCACCAAAGCCTGCTAAAAAGTCAATAATCGATACCTAAAACTTGAATTGTACTAGTTCTTACTGGCTATTACATCAACTTAGAAGCTTCATCTGTGTTCTACTATGGTGCTTTTAGTGTCTCCGCATACCGCAGCACGCGACATAGCTTTGCAGACGATAAGTACAACCGTTTCAGAGAGAAGAGCGGCCAATGTGACGATCTGGCTCTAAGTCGATTCGATAACAAATGACGAAAACGGACGGATTTCTCAGGTTTTTACTACATATGAACACTTTTCACATTTTCCCGTGCAACTCGGCTGCTACTCCTCCTTTCATGAAGAATCTTAAGGTCCTAGCTCATGTCCAAGGCACCAAACCCAGCTAAAAAGTCATTAATCAATACCTAAAACTTGAATTGTACAACTTATTACTTTCTATTACATCATTTTAGAAGCTTCATCTGTGTTCTACTATGGTGCTTTTAGTGCCTCCGCACACCGCAGCACGCGACATAGCTTTGCAGACGATAAGTACAACCGTTTCAGAGAGAAGAGCGGCCAATGTGACGATCTGGCTTTAAGTCGATTCGATAACAAATGACGAAAACGGACGGATTTCTCAGGTTTTTACTACATATGAACACTTTTCACATTGTCCCGTGCAACTCGGCTGTTAGTCCTCCTTTCATGCAGAATCTCAAGGTCCTAGCTCATGTCCAAGGCACCAAAGCCAGCTAAAAAGTCAATAATCGATACCTAAAACTTGAATTGTACTACTTCTTACTGGCTATTACATCAACTTAGAAGCTTCATCTGTGTTCTACTATGGTGATTTTATTGTCTCCACATACCGCAGCATGCGACATAGTTTTGCAGACGATAAGTACAACCGTTTCAGAGAGAAGAGCGGTCAATGTGACGATCTGGCTTTAAGTCGATTCGATAACAAATGACGAAAACTGACGGATTTCTCAGGTTTTTACTACATTTGAACACTTTTACATTCTCCCGTGCAACCCGGCAGCTAGTCCTCCTTTCATGCAGAATCTTAAGGTCCTAGCTCATGTCCAAGGCACCAAACCCAGCTAAAAAGTCAATAATCAATACCTAAAACTTGAATTGTACAACTTATTACTTTCTATTACATCATTTTAGAAGCTTCATCTGTGTTCTACTATGGTGCTTTTAGTGCCTCCGCACACCGCAGCACGCGACATAGCTTTGCAGACGATAAGTACAACCGTTTCAGAGAGAAGAGCGGCCAATGTGACGATCTGGCTTTAAGTCGATTCGATATCAAATGACGAAAACGGACGGATTTCTCAGGTTTTTACTACATATGAACACTTTTCACATTGTCCCGTGCAACTCGGCTGTTAGTCCTCCTTTCATGCAGAATCTCAAGGTCCTAGCTCATGTCCAAGGCACCAAAGCCAGCTAAAAAGTCAATAACCGGTACCTAAAACTTGAATTGTACTACTTAATACTGGCTATTACATCAACTTAGAAGCTTCATCTGTGTTCTACTATGGTGCTTTTAGTGTCTCCGCATACCGCAGCACGCGACATAGCTTTGCAGACGATAAGTACAACGGTTTCAGAGAGAAGAGCGGTTAATGTGACGATCTGGCTTTAAGTCGATTCGATAACAAATGACGAAAAAGGACGGATGTCTCAGGTTTTTACTACATATGAACACTTTTCATATTCTCCCGTGCAACTGGGCTGCTAGTCCTCCTTTTATGCAGAATCTTAAGGTCCTAGCTCATGTCCAAGGCACCAAAGCCAGCTAAAAAGTCAATAATCGATACCTAAAACTTGAATTGGACTACTTCTTACTGGCTATTACATCAACTTAGAAGCTTCATCTGTGTTCTACTATGGTGCTTTTAGTGTCTCCGCATACCGCAGCACGCGACATAGCTTTGCAGACGATAAGTACAACCGTTTCAGAGAGAAGAGCGGCCAATGTGACGATCTGGGTTTAAGTCGATTCGATAACAAATGACGAAAACGGACGAATTTCTCAGGTTTTTACTACTTATGAACACTTTTCTCATTCTCCCGTGCAACTCAGCTGCTACTCCTCCTTTCATGAAGAATCTTAAGGTCCTAGCTCATGTCCAAGGCATCAAAGCCAGCTAAAAAGTCAATAATCAATTCCTAAAACTTGAATTGTACAAGTTATTACTTTCTATTACATCATTTTAGAAGCTTCATCTGTGTTCTACTATGGTGCTTTTAGTGCCTCCGCACACCGCAGCACGCGACATAGCTTTGCAAACGATAAGTACAACCGTTTCAGAGAGAAGAGCGGCCAATGTGACGATCTAGCTTTAAGTCGATTCGATAACAAATGACGAAAACGGACGGATTTCTCAGGTTTTTACTACATATGAACACTTTTCACATTGTCCCGTGCAACTCGGCTGTTAGTCCTCCTTTCATGCATAATCTCAAGGTCCAAGCTCATGTCCAAGGCACCAAAGCTAGCTAAAAAGTCAATAATCGATACCTAAAACTTGAATTGTACTACTTCTTACTGGCTATTACATCAACTTAGAAGCTTCATCTGTGTTCTACTATGGTGATTTTATTGTCTCCACATACCGCAGCATGCGACATAGCTTTGCAGACGATAAGTACAACCGTTTCAGAGAGAAGAGCGGTCAATGTGACCATCTGGCTTTAAGTCGATTCGATAACAAATGACGAAAACTGACGGATTTCTCAGGTTTTTACTACATTTGAACACTTTTACATTCTCCCGTGCAACGCGGCTGCTAGTCCTCCTTTCATGCAGAATCTTAAGGTCCTAGCTCATGTCCAAGGCACCAAACCCAGCTAAAAAGTCAATAATCAATACCTAAAACTTGAATTGTACAACTTATTACTTTCTATTACATCATTTTAGAAGCTTCATCTGTGTTCTACTATGGTGCTTTTAGTGCCTCCGCACACCGCAGCACGCGACATAGCTTTGCAGACGATAAGTACAACCGTTTCAGAGAGAAGAGCGGCCAAAGTGACGATCTGGCTTTAAGTCGATTCGATAACAAATGACGAAAACGGACGGATTTCTCAGGTTTTTACTACATATGAACACTTTTCACATTGTCCCGTGCAACTCGGCTGTTAGTCCTCCTTTCATGCAGAATTTCAAGGTCCTAGCTCATGTCCAAGGCACCAAAGCCAGCTAAAAAGTCAATAATCGATACCGGAAACTTGAATTGTACTACTTCTTACTGGCTATTACATCAACTTAGAAGCTTCATCTGTGTTCTACTATGGTGATTTTATTGTTTCCACATACCGCAGCATGCCTACATAGCTTTGCAGACGATAAGTACAACCGTTTCAGAGATAAGAGCGGTCAATGTGACGATCTGGCTTTAAGTCGATTCGATAACAAATGACGAAAACTGACGGATTTCTCAGGTTTTTACTACATTTGAACACTTTTACATTCTCCCGTGCAACCCGGCTGCTAGTCCTCCTTTCATGCAGAATCTTAAGGTCCTAGGTCATGTCCAAGGCACCAAAGCCAGCTAAAAAGTCAATAACCGGTACCTAAAACTTGAATTGTACTACTTAATACTGGCTATTACATCAACTTAGAAGCTTCATCTGTGTTCTACTATGGTGCTTTTAGTGTCTCCGCATACCGAAGCACGCGACATAGCTTTGCAGACGATAAGTACAACCGTTTCAGAGAGAAGAGCGGCCAATGTGACGATCTGGCTTTAAGTCGATTCGATAACAAATGACGAAAACGGACGAATTTCTCAGGTTTTTACTACTTATGAACACTTTTCTCATTCTCCCGTGCAACTCGGCTGCTACTCCTCCTTTTCATGAAGAATCTTAAGGTCCTAGCACATGTCCAAGGCACCAAACCCAGCTAAAAAGTCAATAATCAATACCTAAAACTTGAATTGTACAAGTTATTACTTTCTATTACATCATTTTAGAAGCTTCATCTGTGTTCTACTATGGTGCGTTTAGTGCCTCCGCACACCGCAGCACGCGACATAGCTTTGCAAACGATAAGTACAACCGTTTCAGAGAGAAGAGCGGCCAATGTGACGATCTGGCTTTAAGTCGATTCGATAACAAATGACGAAAACGGACGGATTTCTCAGGTTTTTACTACATATGAACACTTTTCACATTGTCCCGTGCAACTCGGCTGTTAGTCCTCCTTTCATGCAGAATCTCAAGGTCCTAGCTCATGTCCAAGGCACCAAAGCCAGCTAAAAAGTCAATAATCGATACCTAAAACTTGAATTGTACTACTTCTTACTGGCTATTAAATCAACTTAGAAGCTTCATCTGTGTTCTACTATGGTGATTTTATTGTCTCCACATACCGCAGCATGCGACATAGCTTTGCAGACGATAAGTATAACCGTTTCAGAGAGAAGAGCGGTCAATGTGACCATCTGGCTTTAAGTCAATTCGATAACAAATGACGAAAACTGACGGATGTCTCAGGATTTTATTACATATGAACACTTTTCACATTCTCCCGTGCAACTCGGCTGCTAGTCCTCCTTTTAAGCAGAATCTTAAGGTCCTAGCTCATGTCCAAGGCACCAAAGCCAGCTAAAAAGTCAATAATCGATACCTAAAACTTGAATTGGACTACTTCTTACTGGCTATTCCATCAACTTAGAAGCTTCATCTGTGTTCTACTATGGTGCTTTTAGTGTCTCCGCATACCGCAGCACGCGAAATAGCTTTGCAGACGAAAAGTACAACGGTTTCAGAGAAAAGAACGGCAAATGTGACGATCTGGCTTTAAGTCGATTAGATAACAAATGACGAAAACGGACGGATTTCTCAGGTTTTTACTACATATGAACACTTTTCACATTCTCCCGTGCAACTCGGATGCTAGTCCTCCTTTCATGCAGAATCTTAAGGTCATAGCTCATGTCCAAGGCACTAAAGCCAACTAAAAAGTCAATAAGTATACCTAAAACTTGAATTCTACTATTTCTTACTGGCTATTATATCATCTTAGAAGCTTCATCTGTGTTCTACTATGGTGCGTTTAGTGTCTCCGAATACAACAGTACGCGACATAGCTTTGCAGACGATAAGTACAACCGTTTCAGCGAGAAGAGCGGCCAATGTGACGATCGGGCTTTAAGTCGATTCGATAACAAATGACGAAAACGGACGGATTTCTCAGGTTTTTACTACATATGAACACTTTCACATTCTCCCGTGCAACTCGGCTGCTAGTCCTCCTTTCATGCCGAATCTCAAGGTCCTAGCTCATGTCCAAGGCACCAACGCCAGCTAAAAAGTCAATAATCGATACCTAAAACTTGAATTGTACTATTTCTTAGTGGCTATTACATCAACTTAGATGCTTCATCTGTGTCCTACTATGGTGATTTTAGTGTCTCCACATAGCGCAGCACGCGACATAGCTCTCCAGACGATAAGTACAACCGTTTAAGAGAGAAGAGCGGCCAATGTGTCCATCTGGCTTTAAGTCGATTTGATAACAAACGACAAAATCGGACGGATTTCTCAGGTTTTTACTACATATGAACACTTTTCACATTCTCCCGTGCAACTCGGCTGCTAGTCCTCCTTTCATGCAGAATCTTAAGGTCCTAGCTCATGTCCAAGTCACCGAAGCCAGCTAAAAAGTCAATAATCGATACCTAAAACTTGAATTCTACTACTTCTTACTGGCTATTACATCAACTTAAAAGCTTCATCTGTGTTCTACTATGGTGCTTTTAGTGTCTCCGCATACCGCAGCACGCGACATAGCTTTGCAGACGATAAGTACAACGGTTTCAGAGAGAAGAGCGGCCAATGTGACGATCTGGCTTTAAGTCTATTCGATAACAAATGACGAAAACGGACGGATTTCTCAGGTTTTTACTACATATGAACACTTTTCACATTCTCCCGTGCAACTCGGCTGCTACTCCTCCTTTCATGCAGAATCTTAAGGTCCTAGCTCATGTCCAAGGCACCAAAGCCAGCTAAAAAGTCAATAATCGATACCTAAAACTTGAATTGGACTACTTCTTACTGGCTATACATCAACTTAGAAGCTTCATCTGTGTTCTACTATGGAGCTTTTAGTGTCTCCGCATACCGCAGCACGCGACATAGCTTTGCAGACGATAAGTACAACCGTTTCAGAGAGAAGAGCGGCCAATGTGACGATCTGGCTTTAAGTCGATTCGATAACAAATGACGAAAACGGACGGATTTCTCAGGTTTTTACTACATATGAACACTTTTCACATTCTCCCGTGCAACTCGGCTGCTACTCCTCCTTTCATGAAGAATCTTAAGGTCCTAGCTCATGTCCAAGGCACCAAAGCCAGCTAAAAAGTCAATAATCAATACCTAAAATTGAATTGTACAACTTATTACTTTCTATTACATCATCTTAGAAGCTTCATCTGTGTTCTACTATGGTGATTTTAGTGTCTCCACATACCGCAGCATGCGACATAGCTTTGCAGACGATAAGTACAACCGTTTCAGAGAGAAGAGCGGTCAATGTGACCATCTGGCTTTAAGTCAATTCGATAACAAATGACGAAAACTGACGGATGTCTCAGGTTTTTATTACATATGAACACTTTTCACATTCTCCCGTGCAACTCGGCTGCTAGTCCTCCTTTTATGCAGAATCTTAAGGTCCTAGCTCATGTCCAAGGCACCAAAGCCAGCTAAAAAGTCAATAATCGATACCTAAAACTTGAATTGGACTACTTCTTACTGGCTATTACATCAACTTAGAAGCTTCATCTGTGTTCTACTATGGTGCTTTTAGTGTCTCCGCATACCGCAGCACGCGACATAGCTTTGCAGACGAAAAGTACAACGGTTTCAGAGAAAAGAACGGCAAATGTGACGAACTGGCTTTAAGTCGAATAGATAACAAATGACGAAAACGGACGGATTTCTCAGGTTTTTACTACATATGAACACTTTTCACATTCTCCCGTGCAACTCGGGTGCTAGTCCTCCTTTCATGCAGAATCTTAAGGTCATAGCTCATGTCCAAGGCACTAAAGCCAGCTAAAAAGTCAATAAGTATACCTAAAACTTGAATTCTACTATTTGTTACTGGCTATTATATCATCTTAGAAGCTTCATCTGTGTTCTACTATGGTGCGTTTAGTGTCTCCGAATACAACAGTACGCGACATAGCTTTGCAGACGATAAGTACAACCGTTTCAGAGAGAAGAGCGGCCAATGTGACGATCGGGCTTTAAGTCGATTCGATAACAAATGACGAAAACGGACGGATTTCTCAGGTTTTTACTACATATGAACACTTTTCACATTGTCCCGTGCAACTTGGCTGCTAGTCCTCCTTTCATGCCGAATCTCAAGGTCCTAGCTCATGTCCAAGGCACCTAAGCCAGCGAAAGAGTCAATAATCGATACCTAAAACTTGAATTGTACTATTTCTTAGTGGCTATTACATCAACTTAGAAGCTTCATCTGTGTTCTACTATGGTGATTTTAGTGTCTCCACATAGCACAGCACGCGACATAGCTCTCCAGACGATAAGTACAACCGTTTAAGAGAGAAGAGCGGCCAATGTGTCCATCTGGCTTTAAGTCGATTTGATAACAAATGACGAAAACGGACGGATTTCTCAGGTTTTTACTACATATGAACACTTTTCACATTCTCCCGTGCAACTCGGCTGCTAGTCCTCCTTTCATGCAGAATCTTAAGGTCCTAGCTCATGTCCAAGGCACCGAAGCCAGCTAAAAAGTCAATAATCGATACCTAAAACTTGAATTCTACTACTTCTTACTGGCTATTACATCAACTTAAAAGCTTCATCTGTGTTCTACTATGGTGCTTTTAGTGTCTCCTCATACCGCAGCACGCGACATAGCTTTGCAGACGATAAGTACAACGGTTTCAGAGAGAAGAGCGGCCAATGTGACGATCTGGCTTTAAGTCTATTCGATAACAAATGACGAAAACGGACGGATGTCTCAGGTTTTTACTACATGTGAACACTTTTCACATTCTCCCGTGCAACTGGGCAGCTAGTCCTCCTTTCATGCAGAATCTTAAGGTCCTAGCTCATGTCCAAGACACCGAAGCCAGCTAAAAAGTCAATAATCGATACCTAAAACTTGAATTCTACTATTTCTTACTGGCTATTACATCAACTTAGAAGCTTCATCTGTGTTCTACTATGGTGATTTTTGTGTCTCCACATAGCGCAGCACGCGACATAGCTCTCCAGACGATAAGTACAACCGTTTAAGAGAGAAGAGCGGCCAATGTGTCCATCTGGCTTTAAGTCGATTTGATAACAAATGACGAAAACGGACGGATTTCTCAGGTTTTTACTACATATGAACACTTTTCACATTCTCCCGTGCAACTCGGCTGCTAGTCCTCCTTTCATGCAGAATCTTAAGGTCCTAGCTCATGTCCAAGGCACCGAAGCCAGCTAAAAAGTCAATAATCGATACCTAAAACTTGAATTCTACTACTTCTTACTGGCTATTACATCAACTTAGAAGCTTCATCTGTGTTCTACTATGGTGATTTTAGTGTCTCCACATACCGCAGCATGCGACATAGCTTTGCAGACGATAAGTACAACCGTTTCAGAGAGAAAAGCGGTCAATGTGACCATCTGGCTTTAAGTCAATTCGATAACAAATGACGAAAACTGACGGATGTCTCAGGTTTTTATTACATATGAACACTTTTCACATTCTCCCGTGCAACTCGGCTGCTAGTCCTCCTTTTATGCAGAATCTTAAGGTCCTAGCTCATGTCCAAGGCACCAAAGCCAGCTAAAAAGTCAATAATCGATACCTAAAACTTGAATTGGACTACTTCTTACTGGCTATTACATCAACTTAGAAGCTTCATCTGTGTTCTACTATGGTGCTTTTAGTGTCTCCGCATACCGCAGCACGCGACATAGCTTTGCAGACGAAAAGTACAACGGTTTCAGAGAAAAGAACGGCAAATGTGACGATCTGGCTTTAAGTCGAATAGATAACAAATGACGAAAACGGACGGATTTCTCAGGTTTTTACTACATATGAACACTTTTCACATTCTCCCGTGCAACTCGGCTGCTAGTCCTCCTTTCATGCCGAATCTCAAGGTCCTAGCTCATGTCCAAGGCACCAAAGCCAGCTAAAGAGTCAATAATCGATACCTAAAACTTGAATTGTACTATTTCTTAGTGGCTATTACATCAACTTAGAAGCTTCATCTGTGTTCTACTATGGTGATTTTAGTGTCTCCACATAGCACAGCACGCGACATAGCTCTCCAGACGATAAGTACAACCGTTTAAGAGAGAAGAGCGGCCAATGTGTCCATCTGGCTTTAAGTCGATTTGATAACAAATGACGAAAACGGACGGATTTCACAGGTTTTTACTACATATGAACACTTTTCACATTCTCCCGTGCAACTCGGCTGCTAGTCCTCCTTTCATGCAGAATCTTAAGGTCCTAGCTCATGTCCAAGGCACCGAAGCCAGCTAAAAAGTCAATAATCGATACCTAAAACTTGAATTCTACTACTTCTTACTGGCTATTACATCAACTTAAAAGCTTCATCTGTGTTCTACTATGGTGCTTTTAGTGTCTCCGCATACCGCAGCACGCGACATAGCTTTGCAGACGATAAGTACAACGGTTTCAGAGAGAAGAGCGGCCAATGTGACGATCTGGCTTTAAGTCTATTCGATAACAAATGACGAAAACGGACGGATGTCTCAGGTTTTTACTACATGTGAACACTTTTCACATTCTCCCGTGCAACTGGGCAGCTAGTCCTCCTTTCATGCAGAATCTTAAGGTCCTAGCTCATGTCCAAGGCACCGAAGCCAGCTAAAAAGTCAATAATCGATACCTAAAACTTGAATTCTACTATTTCTTACTGGCTATTACATCAACTTAGAAGCTTCATCTGTGTTCTACTATGGTGATTTTTGTGTCTCCACATAGCGCAGCACGCGACATAGCTCTCCAGACGATAAGTACAACCGTTTAAGAGAGAAGAGCGGCCAATGTGTCCATCTGGCTTTAAGTCGATTTGATAACAAATGACGAAAACGGACGGATTTCTCAGGTTTTTACTACATATGAACACTTTTCACAATCTCCCGAGCAACTCGGCTGCTAGTCCTCCTTTCATGCAGAATCTTAAGGTCCTAGCTCATGTCCAAGGCACCGCAGCCAGCTAAAAAGTCAATAATCGATACCTAAAACTTGAATTCTACTACTTCTTACTGGCTATTACATCAACTTAAAAGCTTCATCTGTGTTCTACTATGGTGCTTTTAGTGTCTCCGCATACCGCAGCACGTGACATAGCTTTGCAGACGATAAGTACAACGGTTTCAGAGAGAAGAGCGGCCAATGTGACGATCTGGCTTTAAGTCTATTCGATAACAAATGACGAAAACGGACGGATGTCTCAGGTTTTTACTACATATGAACACTTTTCACAATCTCCCGTGCAACTGGGCAGCTAGTCCTCCTTTTATGCAGAATCTTAAGGTCCTAGCTCATGTCCAAGGCACCGCAGCCAGCTAAAAAGTCAATAATCGATACCTAAAACTTGAATTCTACTACTTCTTACTGGCTATTACATCAACTTAAAAGCTTCATCTGTGTTCTACTATGGTGCTTTTAGTGTCTCCGCATACCGCAGCACGTGACATAGCTTTGCAGACGATAAGTACAACGGTTTCAGAGAGAAGAGCGGCCAATGTGACGATCTGGCTTTAAGTCTATTCGATAACAAATGACGAAAACGGACGGATGTCTCAGGTTTTTACTACATATGAACACTTTTCACATTCCCCCCTGCAACTGGGCAGCTAGTCCTCCTTTTATGCAGAATGTTAAGGTCCTAGCTCATGTCCAAGGCACCAAAGCCAGCTAAAAAGTCAATAATCGATACCTAAAACTTGAATTGGATTACTTCTTACTGGCTATTACATCAACTTAGAAGCTTCATCTGTGTTCTACTATGGTGCTTTTAGTGTCTCCGCCTACCGCAGCACGCGACCTAGCTTTGCAGACGATAAGTACAACCGTTCCAGAGAGAGAAGAGCGGCCAATGTGACGATCTGGCTTTAAGTCGATTCGATAACAAATGACGAAAACGGACGGATTTCTCAGGTTTTTACTAGATATGAACACTTTTCACATTCTCCCGTGCAACTCGGCTGCTAGTCCTCCTTTCATGCATAATCTTAAGGTCATAGCTCATGTCCAAGGCACCAAAGCCAGCTAAAAAGTCAATAACGATATCTAAACTTGAATTGTACTATTTCTTACTGGCTATTACATCATCTTAGAAGCTTCATCTGTGTTCTACTATGGTGCGTTTAGTGTCTCCGAATACCGCAGTACGCGACATAGCTTTGCAGACGATAAGTACAACCGTTCAGAGAGAAGAGCGGCCAATGTGACGATCTGGCTTTAAGTCGATTCGATAACAAATGACGAAAACGGACGGATTTCTCAGGTTTTTACTACATATGAACACTTTTCACATTCTCCCGTTCAACTCGGCTGCTAGTCCTCCTTTCATGCAGAAACTTAAGGTCCTAGCTCATGTCCAAGTCACCAAAGCCAGCTAAAAAGTCAATAATCGATACCTAACTCTTGAATTGGACTACTTCTTACTGGCTATTACATCAACTTAGATGCTTCATCTGTGTTCTACTATGGTGATTTTAGTGTCTCCACATAGCACAGCACGCGACATAGCTCTCCAGACGATAAGTACAACCGTTTAAGAGAGAAGAGCGGCCAATGTGTCCATCTGGCTTTAAGTCGATTTGATAACAAATGACGAAAACGGACGGATTTCTCAGGTTTTTACTACATATGAACACTTTTCACATTCTCCCGTGCAACTCGGCTGCTAGTCCTCCTTTCATGCAGAATCTTAAGGTCCTAGCTCATGTCCAAGGCACCGAAGCCAGCTAAAAAGTCAATAATCGATACCTAAAACTTGAATTCTACTACTTCTTACTGGCTATTACATCAACTTAAAAGCTTCATCTGTGTTCTACTATGGTGCTTTTAGTGTCTCCGCATACCGCAGCACGCGACATAGCTTTGCAGACGATAAGTGCAACGGTTTCAGAGAGAAGAGCGGCCAATGTGACGATCTGGCTTTAAGTCTATTCGATAACAAATGACGAAAACGGACGGATGTCTCAGGTTTTTACTACATGTGAACACTTTTCACATTCTCCCGTGCAACTGGGCAGCTAGTCCTCCTTTCATGCAGAATCTTAAGGTCCTAGCTCATGTCCAAGGCACCGAAGCCAGCTAAAAAGTCAATAATCGATACCTAAAACTTGAATTCTACTATTTCTTACTGGCTATTACATCAACTTAGAAGCTTCATCTGTGTTCTACTATGGTGATTTTTGTGTCTCCACATAGCGCAGCACGCGACATAGCTCTCCAGACGATAAGTACAACCGTTTAAGAGAGAAGAGCGGCCAATGTGTCCATCTGGCTTTAAGTCGATTTGATAACAAATGACGAAAACGGACGGATTTCTCAGGTTTTTACTACATATGAACACTTTTCACATTCTCCCGTGCAACTCGGCTGCTAGTCCTCCTTTCATGCAGAATCTTAAGGTCCTAGCTCATGTCCAAGGCACCGAAGCCACCTAAAAAGTCAATAATCGATACCTAAAACTTGAATTCTACTACTTCTTACTGGCTATTACATCAACTTAGAAGCTTCATCTGTGTTCTACTATGGTGATTTTAGTGTCTCCACATACCGCAGCATGCGACATAGCTTTGCAGACGATAAGTACAACCGTTTCAGAGAGAAAAGCGGTCAATGTGACCATCTGGCTTTAAGTCAATTCGATAACAAATGACGAAAACTGACGGATGTCTCAGGTTTTTATTACATATGAACACTTTTCACATTCTCCCGTGCAACTCGGCTGCTAGTCCTCCTTTTATGCAGAATCTTAAGGTCCTAGCTCATGTCCAAGGCACCAAAGCCAGCTAAAAAGTCAATAATCGATACCTAAAACTTGAATTGGACTACTTCTTACTGGCTATTACATCAACTTAGAAGCTTCATCTGTGTTCTACTATGGTGCTTTTAGTGTCTCCGCATACCGCAGCACGCGACATAGCTTTGCAGACGAAAAGTACAACGGTTTCAGAGAAAAGAACGGCAAATGTGACGATCTGGCTTTAAGTCGAATAGATAACAAATGACGAAAACGGACGGATTTCTCAGGTTTTTACTACATATGAACACTTTTCACATTCTCCCGTGCAACTCGGCTGCTAGTCCTCCTTTCATGCCGAATCTCAAGGTCCTAGCTCATGTCCAAGGCACCAAAGCCAGCTAAAGAGTCAATAATCGATACCTAAAACTTGAATTGTACTATTTCTTAGTGGCTATTACATCAACTTAGAAGCTTCATCTGTGTTCTACTATGGTGATTTTAGTGTCTCCACATAGCACAGCACGCGACATAGCTCTCCAGACGATAAGTACAACCGTTTAAGAGAGAAGAGCGGCCAATGTGTCCATCTGGCTTTAAGTCGATTTGATAACAAATGACGAAAACGGACGGATTTTACAGGTTTTTACTACATATGAACACTTTTCACATTCTCCCGTGCAACTCGGCTGCTAGTCCTCCTTTCATGCAGAATCTTAAGGTCCTAGCTCATGTCCAAGGCACCGAAGCCAGCTAAAAAGTCAATAATCGATACCTAAAACTTGAATTCTACTACTTCTTACTGGCTATTACATCAACTTAAAAGCTTCATCTGTGTTCTACTATGGTGCTTTTAGTGTCTCCGCATACCGCAGCACGCGACATAGCTTTGCAGACGATAAGTACAACGGTTTCAGAGAGAAGAGCGGCCAATGTGACGATCTGGCTTTAAGTCTATTCGATAACAAATGACGAAAACGGACGGATGTCTCAGGTTTTTACTACATGTGAACACTTTTCACATTCTCCCGTGCAACTGGGCAGCTAGTCCTCCTTTCATGCAGAATCTTAAGGTCCTAGCTCATGTCCAAGGCACCGAAGCCAGCTAAAAAGTCAATAATCGATACCTAAAACTTGAATTCTACTATTTCTTACTGGCTATTACATCAACTTAGAAGCTTCATCTGTGTTCTACTATGGTGATTTTTGTGTCTCCACATAGCGCAGCACGCGACATAGCTCTCCAGACGATAAGTACAACCGTTTAAGAGAGAAGAGCGGCCAATGTGTCCATCTGGCTTTAAGTCGATTTGATAACAAATGACGAAAACGGACGGATTTCTCAGGTTTTTACTACATATGAACACTTTTCACAATCTCCCGAGCAACTCGGCTGCTAGTCCTCCTTTCATGCAGAATCTTAAGGTCCTAGCTCATGTCCAAGGCACCGCAGCCAGCTAAAAAGTCAATAATCGATACCTAAAACTTGAATTCTACTACTTCTTACTGGCTATTACATCAACTTAAAAGCTTCATCTGTGTTCTACTATGGTGCTTTTAGTGTCTCCGCATACCGCAGCACGTGACATAGCTTTGCAGACGATAAGTACAACGGTTTCAGAGAGAAGAGCGGCCAATGTGACGATCTGGCTTTAAGTCTATTCGATAACAAATGACGAAAACGGACGGATGTCTCAGGTTTTTACTACATATGAACACTTTTCACAATCTCCCGTGCAACTGGGCAGCTAGTCCTCCTTTTATGCAGAATCTTAAGGTCCTAGCTCATGTCCAAGGCACCGCAGCCAGCTAAAAAGTCAATAATCGATACCTAAAACTTGAATTCTACTACTTCTTACTGGCTATTACATCAACTTAAAAGCTTCATCTGTGTTCTACTATGGTGCTTTTAGTGTCTCCGCATACCGCAGCACGTGACATAGCTTTGCAGACGATAAGTACAACGGTTTCAGAGAGAAGAGCGGCCAATGTGACGATCTGGCTTTAAGTCTATTCGATAACAAATGACGAAAACGGACGGATGTCTCAGGTTTTTACTACATATGAACACTTTTCACATTCCCCCCTGCAACTGGGCAGCTAGTCCTCCTTTTATGCAGAATGTTAAGGTCCTAGCTCATGTCCAAGGCACCAAAGCCAGCTAAAAAGTCAATAATCGATACCTAAAACTTGAATTGGATTACTTCTTACTGGCTATTACATCAACTTAGAAGCTTCATCTGTGTTCTACTATGGTGCTTTTAGTGTCTCCGCCTACCGCAGCACGCGACCTAGCTTTGCAGACGATAAGTACAACCGTTCCAGAGAGAGAAGAGCGGCCAATGTGACGATCTGGCTTTAAGTCGATTCGATAACAAATGACGAAAACGGACGGATTTCTCAGGTTTTTACTACATATGAACACTTTTCACATTCTCCCGTGCAACTCGGCTGCTAGTCCTCCTTTCATGCAGAATCTTAAGGTCCTAGCTCATGTCCAAGGCACCGAAGCCACCTAAAAAGTCAATAATCGATACCTAAAACTTGAATTCTACTACTTCTTACTGGCTATTACATCAACTTAGAAGCTTCATCTGTGTTCTACTATGGTGATTTTAGTGTCTCCACATACCGCAGCATGCGACATAGCTTTGCAGACGATAAGTACAACCGTTTCAGAGAGAAAAGCGGTCAATGTGACCATCTGGCTTTAAGTCAATTCGATAACAAATGACGAAAACTGACGGATGTCTCAGGTTTTTATTACATATGAACACTTTTCACATTCTCCCGTGCAACTCGGCTGCTAGTCCTCCTTTTATGCAGAATCTTAAGGTCCTAGCTCATGTCCAAGGCACCAAAGCCAGCTAAAAAGTCAATAATCGATACCTAAAACTTGAATTGGACTACTTCTTACTGGCTATTACATCAACTTAGAAGCTTCATCTGTGTTCTACTATGGTGCTTTTAGTGTCTCCGCATACCGCAGCACGCGACATAGCTTTGCAGACGAAAAGTACAACGGTTTCAGAGAAAAGAACGGCAAATGTGACGATCTGGCTTTAAGTCGAATAGATAACAAATGACGAAAACGGACGGATTTCTCAGGTTTTTACTACATATGAACACTTTTCACATTCTCCCGTGCAACTCGGCTGCTAGTCCTCCTTTCATGCCGAATCTCAAGGTCCTAGCTCATGTCCAAGGCACCAAAGCCAGCTAAAGAGTCAATAATCGATACCTAAAACTTGAATTGTACTATTTCTTAGTGGCTATTACATCAACTTAGAAGCTTCATCTGTGTTCTACTATGGTGATTTTAGTGTCTCCACATAGCACAGCACGCGACATAGCTCTCCAGACGATAAGTACAACCGTTTAAGAGAGAAGAGCGGCCAATGTGTCCATCTGGCTTTAAGTCGATTTGATAACAAATGACGAAAACGGACGGATTTTACAGGTTTTTACTACATATGAACACTTTTCACATTCTCCCGTGCAACTCGGCTGCTAGTCCTCCTTTCATGCAGAATCTTAAGGTCCTAGCTCATGTCCAAGGCACCGAAGCCAGCTAAAAAGTCAATAATCGATACCTAAAACTTGAATTCTACTACTTCTTACTGGCTATTACATCAACTTAAAAGCTTCATCTGTGTTCTACTATGGTGCTTTTAGTGTCTCCGCATACCGCAGCACGCGACATAGCTTTGCAGACGATAAGTACAACGGTTTCAGAGAGAAGAGCGGCCAATGTGACGATCTGGCTTTAAGTCTATTCGATAACAAATGACGAAAACGGACGGATGTCTCAGGTTTTTACTACATGTGAACACTTTTCACATTCTCCCGTGCAACTGGGCAGCTAGTCCTCCTTTCATGCAGAATCTTAAGGTCCTAGCTCATGTCCAAGGCACCGAAGCCAGCTAAAAAGTCAATAATCGATACCTAAAACTTGAATTCTACTATTTCTTACTGGCTATTACATCAACTTAGAAGCTTCATCTGTGTTCTACTATGGTGATTTTTGTGTCTCCACATAGCGCAGCACGCGACATAGCTCTCCAGACGATAAGTACAACCGTTTAAGAGAGAAGAGCGGCCAATGTGTCCATCTGGCTTTAAGTCGATTTGATAACAAATGACGAAAACGGACGGATTTCTCAGGTTTTTACTACATATGAACACTTTTCACAATCTCCCGAGCAACTCGGCTGCTAGTCCTCCTTTCATGCAGAATCTTAAGGTCCTAGCTCATGTCCAAGGCACCGCAGCCAGCTAAAAAGTCAATAATCGATACCTAAAACTTGAATTCTACTACTTCTTACTGGCTATTACATCAACTTAAAAGCTTCATCTGTGTTCTACTATGGTGCTTTTAGTGTCTCCGCATACCGCAGCACGTGACATAGCTTTGCAGACGATAAGTACAACGGTTTCAGAGAGAAGAGCGGCCAATGTGACGATCTGGCTTTAAGTCTATTCGATAACAAATGACGAAAACGGACGGATGTCTCAGGTTTTTACTACATATGAACACTTTTCACAATCTCCCGTGCAACTGGGCAGCTAGTCCTCCTTTTATGCAGAATCTTAAGGTCCTAGCTCATGTCCAAGGCACCGCAGCCAGCTAAAAAGTCAATAATCGATACCTAAAACTTGAATTCTACTACTTCTTACTGGCTATTACATCAACTTAAAAGCTTCATCTGTGTTCTACTATGGTGCTTTTAGTGTCTCCGCATACCGCAGCACGTGACATAGCTTTGCAGACGATAAGTACAACGGTTTCAGAGAGAAGAGCGGCCAATGTGACGATCTGGCTTTAAGTCTATTCGATAACAAATGACGAAAACGGACGGATGTCTCAGGTTTTTACTACATATGAACACTTTTCACATTCCCCCCTGCAACTGGGCAGCTAGTCCTCCTTTTATGCAGAATGTTAAGGTCCTAGCTCATGTCCAAGGCACCAAAGCCAGCTAAAAAGTCAATAATCGATACCTAAAACTTGAATTGGATTACTTCTTACTGGCTATTACATCAACTTAGAAGCTTCATCTGTGTTCTACTATGGTGCTTTTAGTGTCTCCGCCTACCGCAGCACGCGACCTAGCTTTGCAGACGATAAGTACAACCGTTCCAGAGAGAGAAGAGCGGCCAATGTGACGATCTGGCTTTAAGTCGATTCGATAACAAATGACGAAAACGGACGGATTTCTCAGGTTTTTACTAGATATGAACACTTTTCACATTCTCCCGTGCAACTCGGCTGCTAGTCCTCCTTTCATGCATAATCTTAAGGTCATAGCTCATGTCCAAGGCACCAAAGCCAACTAAAAAGTCAATAACGATATCTAAACTTGAATTGTACTATTTCTTACTGGCTATTACATCATCTTAGAAGCTTCATCTGTGTTCTACTATGGTGCGTTTAGTGTCTCCGAATACCGCAGTACGCGACATAGCTTTGCAGACGATAAGTACAACCGTTCAGAGAGAAGAGCGGCCAATGTGACGATCTGGCTTTAAGTCGATTCGATAACAAATGACGAAAACGGACGGATTTCTCAGGTTTTTACTACATATGAACACTTTTCACATTCTCCCGTTCAACTCGGCTGCTAGTCCTCCTTTCATGCAGAAACTTAAGGTCCTAGCTCATGTCCAAGTCACCAAAGCCAGCTAAAAAGTCAATAATCGATACCTAACTCTTGAATTGGACTACTTCTTACTGGCTATTACATCAACTTAGATGCTTCATCTGTGTTCTACTATGGTGATTTTAGTGTCTCCGCATACCGCAGCACGCGACATAGCTTTGCAGACGATAAGTACAACCGTTTTAGAGAGAAGAGCGGCCAATGTTACGATCTGGCTTTAAGTCGATTCGATAACAAATGACGAAAACGGACGGATTTCTCAGGTTTTTACTACATATGAACACTTTTCACATTCTCCCGTGCAACTCGGCTGCTAGTCCTCCTTTTATGCAGAATCTTAAGGTCCTAGCTCATGTCCAAGGCACCAAAGCCAGCTAAAAAGTCAATAATCGATACCTAAAACTTGAATTGGACTACTTCTTACTGGCTATTACATCAACTTAGAACCTTCATCAATGTTCTACTACGGTGCTTTTAATTTCTCCGCATACCGCAGCACGCGACACAGCTTTGGAGACGATAAGTACAACCGTTTTAGAGAGAAGAGCGGCCAATGTTACGATCTGGCTTTAAGTCGATTCGATAACAAATGACGAAAACGGACGGATGTCTCAGGTTTTTACTACATATGAACACTTTTCACATTCTCCCGTGCAACTCGGCTGCTAGTCCTCCTTTTATGCAGAATCTTAAGGTCCTAGCTCATGTCCAAGGCACCAAAGCCAGCTAAAAAGTCAATAATCGATACCTAAAACTTGAATTGGACTACTTCTTACTGGCTATTACATCAACTTAGAAAATTCATCTATGTTCTAGTACGGTGCTTTTAGTTTCTCCGCATACCGCAGCACGCGACATAGTTTTGCAGACGATAAGTACAACCGTTTCAGAGAGAAGAGCGGCCAATGTGACGATCTGGCTTTAAGTCGATTGGATAACAAAATGACGAAAACGGACGGATTTCTAAGGTTTTTACTACATATGAACACTTTTCACATTCTCCTGGGCAACTCGGCTGCTAGTCCTCCTTTCATGCAGAATCTTAAGGTCCTAGATCATGTCCAAGGCACCAAAGCCAGCTAAAATGTCAATAATCAATATCTAAAACTTGAATTGTACTACTTCTTACTGGCTATTACATCAACTTAGAAGCTTCATCTGTGTTCTACTATGGTGCGTTTAGTGTCTCCGAATACCGCAGTACGCGACATAGCTTTGCAGACGATAAGTACAACCGTTTCTGAGAGAAGAGTGGCCAATGTGACGATCTGGCTTTAAGTCGATTCGATAACAAATGACGAAAACGGACGGATTTCTCAGGTTTTTACTACATATGAACACTTTTCACATTCTCCTGTGCAACTCGGCTGCTAGTCCTCCTTTCATGCAGAATCTTAAGGTCCTGTCTCATGTCCAAGGCACCGAAGCCAGCTAAAAAGTCTATAACCGATACCTAAAAATTGAATTGTACTACTTCTTACTGGCTATTACATCATCTTAAAAGCTTCATCTGTGTTCTACTATGGTGTTTTTAGTGTCTCCGAATATCGCAGTACGCGTCATAGCTTTGCAGACGATAAGTACAACCGTTTCAGAGAGAAGAGCGGCCAATGTGACGATCTGGCTTTAAGTCGATTCGATAACAAATGACGAAAACGGACGGATTTCTCAGGTTTTTACTACATATGACCACTTTTCACATTCTCCCGTGCAACTAACAGCTAGTCCTCCTTTCATGCCGAATCTCAAGGTCCTAGCTCATGTCCAAGGCTCCGAAGCCAGCTAAAAATCAATAATCGATACCTAAAACTTGAATTCTACTACTTCTTACTGGCTATTACATCAACTTAAAAGCTTCATCTGTGTTCTACTATGGTGCTTTTAGTGTCTCCGCATACCGCAGCACGTGACATAGCTTTGCAGACGATAAGTACAACGGTTTCAGAGAGAAGAGCGGCCAATGTGACGATCTGGCTTTAAGTCTATTCGATAACAAATGACGAAAACGGACGGATGTCTCAGGTTTTTACTACATATGAACACTTTTCACAATCTCCCGTGCAACTGGGCAGCTAGTCCTCCTTTTATGCAGAATCTTAAGGTCCTAGCTCATGTCCAAGGCACCGCAGCCAGCTAAAAAGTCAATAATCGATACCTAAAACTTGAATTCTACTACTTCTTACTGGCTATTACATCAACTTAAAAGCTTCATCTGTGTTCTACTATGGTGCTTTTAGTGTCTCCGCATACCGCAGCACGTGACATAGCTTTGCAGACGATAAGTACAACGGTTTCAGAGAGAAGAGCGGCCAATGTGACGATCTGGCTTTAAGTCTATTCGATAACAAATGACGAAAACGGACGGATGTCTCAGGTTTTTACTACATATGAACACTTTTCACATTCCCCCCTGCAACTGGGCAGCTAGTCCTCCTTTTATGCAGAATGTTAAGGTCCTAGCTCATGTCCAAGGCACCAAAGCCAGCTAAAAAGTCAATAATCGATACCTAAAACTTGAATTGGATTACTTCTTACTGGCTATTACATCAACTTAGAAGCTTCATCTGTGTTCTACTATGGTGCTTTTAGTGTCTCCGCCTACCGCAGCACGCGACCTAGCTTTGCAGACGATAAGTACAACCGTTCCAGAGAGAGAAGAGCGGCCAATGTGACGATCTGGCTTTAAGTCGATTCGATAACAAATGACGAAAACGGACGGATTTCTCAGGTTTTTACTAGATATGAACACTTTTCACATTCTCCCGTGCAACTCGGCTGCTAGTCCTCCTTTCATGCATAATCTTAAGGTCATAGCTCATGTCCAAGGCACCAAAGCCAGCTAAAAAGTCAATAACGATATCTAAACTTGAATTGTACTATTTCTTACTGGCTATTACATCATCTTAGAAGCTTCATCTGTGTTCTACTATGGTGCGTTTAGTGTCTCCGAATACCGCAGTACGCGACATAGCTTTGCAGACGATAAGTACAACCGTTCAGAGAGAAGAGCGGCCAATGTGACGATCTGGCTTTAAGTCGATTCGATAACAAATGACGAAAACGGACGGATTTCTCAGGTTTTTACTACATATGAACACTTTTCACATTCTCCCGTTCAACTCGGCTGCTAGTCCTCCTTTCATGCAGAAACTTAAGGTCCTAGCTCATGTCCAAGTCACCAAAGCCAGCTAAAAAGTCAATAATCGATACCTAACTCTTGAATTGGACTACTTCTTACTGGCTATTACATCAACTTAGATGCTTCATCTGTGTTCTACTATGGTGATTTTAGTGTCTCCGCATACCGCAGCACGCGACATAGATTTGCAGACGATAAGTACAACCGTTTTAGAGAGAAGAGCGGCCAATGTTACGATCTGGCTTTAAGTCGATTCGATAACAAATGACGAAAACGGACGGATTTCTCAGGTTTTTACTACATATGAACACTTTTCACATTCTCCCGTGCAACTCGGCTGCTAGTCCTCCTTTTATGCAGAATCTTAAGGTCCTAGCTCATGTCCAAGGCACCAAAGCCAGCTAAAAAGTCAATAATCGATACCTAAAACTTGAATTGGACTACTTCTTACTGGCTATTACATTAACTTAGAACCTTCATCAATGTTCTACTACGGTGCTTTTAATTTCTCCGCATACCGCAGCACGCGACACAGCTTTGGAGACGATAAGTACAACCGTTTTAGAGAGAAGAGCGGCCAATGTTACGATCTGGCTTTAAGTCGATTCGATAACAAATGACGAAAACGGACGGATGTCTCAGGTTTTTACTACATATGAACACTTTTCACATTCTCCCGTGCAACTCGGCTGCTAGTCCTCCTTTTATGCAGAATCTTAAGGTCCTAGCTCATGTCCAAGGCACCAAAGCCAGCTAAAAAGTCAATAATCGATACCTAAAACTTGAATTGGACTACTTCTTACTGGCTATTACATCAACTTAGAACCTTCATCTATGTTCTAGTACGGTGCTTTTAGTTTCTCCGCATACCGCAGCACGCGACATAGTTTTGCAGACGATAAGTACAACCGTTTCAGAGAGAAGAGCGGCCAATGTGACGATCTGGCTTTAAGTCGATTAGATAACAAAATGACGAAAACGGACGGATTTCTAAGGTTTTTACTACATATGAACACTTTTCACATTCTCCTGGGCAACTCGGCTGCTAGTCCTTCTTTCATGCAGAATCTTAAGGTCCTAGCTCATGTCCAAGGCACCAAAGCCAGCTAAAAAGTCAATAATCGATACCTAAAACTTGAATTGGACTACTTCTTACTGGCTATTACATCAACTTAGAACCTTCATCTATGTTCTAGTACGGTGCTTTTAGTTTCTCCGCATACCGCAGCACGCGACATAGTTTTGCAGACGATAAGTACAACCGTTTCAGAGAGAAGAGCGGCCAATGTTACGATCTGGCTTTAAGTCGATTCGATAACAAATGACGAAAACGGACGGATGTCTCAGGTTTTTACTACATATGAACACTTTTCACATTCTCCCGTGCAACTCGGCTGCTAGTCCTCCTTTTATGCAGAATCTTAAGGTCCTAGATCATGTCCAAGGCCCCAAAGCCAGCTAAAGAGTCAATAATCAATATTTAAAACTTGAATTGTACTACTTCTTACTGGCTATTACATCAACTTAGAAGCTTCATCTGGGTTCTACTATGGTGCTTTTAGTGTCTCCGCATATCGCAGCACGCGACATAGCTTTGCAGACGATAAGTACAACGGTTTCAGAGAGAAGAGCGGCAAATGTGACGATCTGGCTTTAAGTCGATTCGATAACAAATGACGAAAACGGACGGATTTCTCAGGTTTTTACTACATGCGAACACTTTTCACATTCTCCCGTGCAACTCGGCTGCTAGTCCTCCTTTCATGCATAATCTTAAGGTCATAGCTCATGTCCAAGGCACCAAAGCCAGCTAAAAAGTCAATACTCGATACCTAAAACTTGAATTGTACTAGTTCTTACTGGCTATTACATCAACTTAGAAGCTTTACCTGTGTTCTACTACGGTGTTTTTAGTGTCTCCGAATACCGCAGTACGTGACATAGCTTTGCAGACGATAAGTACAACCGTTTCAGAGAGAAGAGCGGCCAATGTGACCATCTGGCTTTAAGTCGATTCGATAACAAATGACGAAAACGGACGGATGTCTCAGGTTTTTACTACATATGAACACTTTTCACATTCTCCCGTGCAACTCGGCAGCTAGTCCTCCTTTTATGCAGAATCTTAAGGTCCTAGCTCATGTCCAAGGCACCAAAGACAGCTAAAAAGTCAATAATCGATACCTAAAACTTGAATTGGACTACTTCTTACTGGCTATTACATCAACTTAGATCCTTCATCTATGTTCTACTACGGTGCTTTTAGTTTCTCCGCATACCGCAGCACGCGACATAGTTTTGCAGACGATAAGTACAACCGTTACAGAGAGCAGAGCGGCCAATGTGACGATTTGGCTTTAAGTCAATTCGATAACAAATGACGAAAACGGACGGATTTCTCAGGTTTTTACTACATATAAACACTTTTCACATTCTCCCGTGCAACTCGGCTGCTAGTCCTTCTTTCATGCAGAATCGTAAGGTCCTAGCTCTTGTCCAAGGCACCAAAGCCAGCTAAAAAGTCAATAATCAATATCTAAAACTTGAATTGTACTACTTCTTACTGGCTATTACATCAACTTAGAAGCTTCATCTGTGTTCTACTATGGTGCTTTTAGTGTCTCCGCATATCGCAGCACGCGACATAGCTTTGCAGACGATAAGTACAACGGTTTCAGAGAGAAGAGCGGCCAATGTGACGATCTGGCTTTAAGTCGATTCGATAACAAATGACGCAAACGGACAGATTTCTCAGGTTTTTACTAGATATGAACACTTTTCACATTCTCCCGTGCAACTCGGCTGCTAGTCCTCCTTTCATGCAGAATCTTAAGGTCATAGCCCATGTCCAAGGCACCAAAGCCAGCTAAAAAGTCAATAACGATATCTAAAACTTGAATTGTACTATTTCTTACTGGCTATTACATCATTTTAGAAGCTTCATCTGTGTTCTACTATGGTGCGTTTAGTGTCTCCGAATACCGCAGTACGCGACATAGCTTTGCAGACGATAAGTACAACCGTTTCAGAGAGCAGAGCGGCCAATGTGACGATTTGGCTTTAAGTCGATTCGATAACAAATGACGAAAACGGACGGATTTCTCAGGTTTTTACTACATATAAACACTTTTCACATTCTCCCGTGCAACTCGGCTGCTAGTCCTCCTTTCATGCAGAATCGTAAGGTTGTAGCTCATGTCCAAGGCACCAAAGCCAGCTAATAAGTCAATAATCGATACCTAAAACTTGAATTGTACTAGTTCTTACTGGCTATTACATCATCTTAGAAGCTTTATCTGTGTTCTACTATGATGATTTTCGTATCTCCGCATACAGCAGCACGCGACATGGCTTTGCAGACAATAAGTACTACCGTTTCAGAGAGAAGAGTGACCAATGTGACGATCTGGCTTTAAGTCGATTCGATAACAAATGACGAAAACGGACGGATTTCTCAGGTTTTTACTACATATGAAAACTTTTCACATTCTCCCGTGCAACTCTGCTCCAAGTCCTCCTTTCATGCAGAATCTTAAGGTCCTAGCTCATGTCCAAGGGACCAAAGCGAGCCAAAAAGTCAATAACCGATACCTAAAAATTGAATTGTACAACTTCTTACTGGCTATTACATCATCTTAGAAGCTTCATCCTTGTTCTACTATGGTGTTTTTAGTGTCTCCGAATACCGCAGTACGTGACATAGCTTTGCAGACGATAAGTACAACCGTTTCAGAGAGAAGAGCGGCCAATGTGACCATCTGGCTTTAAGTCGATTCGATAACAAATGACGAAAACGGACGGATTTCTCAGGTTTTTACTACATATGAACACTTTCCACATTCTCCCGTGCAACTCGGCTGCTAGTCCTCCTTTCATGCAGAATCTTAAGGTCCTAGCTTATGTCCAAGGCACCGAAGCCAGCTAAAAATTCAATAATCGATACATAAAACTTAGATTGTACTACTTCTTACTGGCTATTGCATCGACTTAGAAGCTTCATCTGTGTTCTACTATGGTGCTTTTAGTGTCTCCGCATACCGCAGCACGCGACATAGCTTTGCAGACGATAAGTACAACGGTTTCAGAGAGAAGAGCGGCCAATGTGACGATCTGGCTTTAAGTCGATTCGATAACAAATGACGAAAACGGACGGATTTCTCAGGTTTTTACTACGTATGAACACTTCTCACATTCACCCGTGCAACTCCTCTGCTAGTCCTCCTTTCATGCAGAATCTTAAGGTCCTAGCTCATGTCCAAGGCATCAAAGCCAGCTAAAAAGTCAATAATCGATAACTAAAACTTGAATTGTACTACTTCTTACTGGCTATTACATCAACTTAGAAGCTTCATCTGTGTTCTACTATGAAGATTTTCTTGTCTCCGCATACCGCAGCACGCGACATAGCTTTACAGACGATATGTACAACCGTTCAGAGATAAGAGCGGCCAATGTGACGATCTGGCTTTAAGTCGATTCGATAACAAATGACGAAAACGGACGGATTTCTCAGGTTTTTACTACATATGAACACTTTTCACATTCTCCCGTGCAACTCGGCTGCTAGTCCTCCGTTCATGCAGAATCTTAAGGTCCTAGCTCATGTCCAAGGCATCAAAGCCAGCTAAAAAGTCAATAATCGATAACTAAAACTTGAATTGTACTACTTCTTACAGGCTATTACATCAACTTAGAAGCTTCATCTGTGTTCTACTATGAAGATTTTCTTGTCTCCGCATACCGCAGCACGCCACATAGCTTTGCAGACGATAAGTACAACCGTTTCAGAGAGAAGAGCGGCCAATATGACGATCTGGCTATAAGCCGATTCGATAACAAATGACGCAAACGGACGGATTTCTCAGGTTTTTACTACATGCGAACACTTTTCACATTCTCCCGTGCAACTCGGCTGCTAGTCCTCCTTTCATGCAGAATCTCAAGGTCCTAGCTCATGTCCAAGGCACCAAGGCAGCTAAAAGGTCAATAATCAATACTTAAAACTTGAATTGTACTACTTCTTACTGGCTATTATATCAACTTAGAAGCTTCATCTGTGTTCTACTATGGTGCTTTTAGTGTCTCCGCATACCGCAGCACGCGACATAGCTTTGCAGACGATAAGTACAACCGTTTCAGAGAGAAGAGCGGTCAATGTGACGATCTGGCTTTAAGACGATTCGATAACAAATGACGAAAACTGACGGATTTCTTGGGTTTTTACTACATATGAACACTTTTCACATTCTCAAGTGCAACTCGGCAGCTAGTCCTCCTTTCATGCAGAATCTTAAGGTCCTAGCTCATGTCCAAGGCACCAAAGCCAGCTAAAAAGTCAATAATCGATACCTAAAACTTGAATTGGACTACTTCTTACTGGCTATTACATCAACTTAGAACCTTCATCTATGTTCTAGTACGGTGCTTTTAGTTTCTCCGCATACCGCAGCACGCGACATAGTTTTGCAGACGATAAGTACAACCGTTTCAGAGAGAAGAGCGGCCAATGTTACGATCTGGCTTTAAGTCGATTCGATAACAAATGACGAAAACGGACGGATGTCTCAGGTTTTTACTACATATGAACACTTTTCACATTCTCCCGTGCAACTCGGCTGCTAGTCCTCCTTTTATGCAGAATCTTAAGGTCCTAGATCATGTCCAAGGCCCCAAAGCCAGCTAAAGAGTCAATAATCAATATTTAAAACTTGAATTGTACTACTTCTTACTGGCTATTACATCAACTTAGAAGCTTCATCTGGGTTCTACTATGGTGCTTTTAGTGTCTCCGCATATCGCAGCACGCGACATAGCTTTGCAGACGATAAGTACAACGGTTTCAGAGAGAAGAGCGGCAAATGTGACGATCTGGCTTTAAGTCGATTCGATAACAAATGACGAAAACGGACGGATTTCTCAGGTTTTTACTACATGCGAACACTTTTCACATTCTCCCGTGCAACTCGGCTGCTAGTCCTCCTTTCATGCATAATCTTAAGGTCATAGCTCATGTCCAAGGCTCCAAAGCCAGCTAAAAAGTCAATACTCGATACCTAAAACTTGAATTGTACTAGTTCTTACTGGCTATTACATCAACTTAGAAGCTTTACCTGTGTTCTACTACGGTGTTTTTAGTGTCTCCGAATACCGCAGTACGTGACATAGCTTTGCAGACGATAAGTACAACCGTTTCAGAGAGAAGAGCGGCCAATGTGACCATCTGGCTTTAAGTCGATTCGATAACAAATGACGAAAACGGACGGATGTCTCAGGTTTTTACTACATATGAACACTTTTCACATTCTCCCGTGCAACTCGGCAGCTAGTCCTCCTTTTATGCAGAATCTTAAGGTCCTAGCTCATGTCCAAGGCACCAAAGACAGCTAAAAAGTCAATAATCGATACCTAAAACTTGAATTGGACTACTTCTTACTGGCTATTACATCAACTTAGATCCTTCATCTATGTTCTACTACGGTGCTTTTAGTTTCTCCGCATACCGCAGCACGCGACATAGTTTTGCAGACGATAAGTACAACCGTTACAGAGAGCAGAGCGGCCAATGTGACGATTTGGCTTTAAGTCAATTCGATAACAAATGACGAAAACGGACGGATTTCTCAGGTTTTTACTACATATAAACACTTTTCACATTCTCCCGTGCAACTCGGCTGCTAGTCCTTCTTTCATGCAGAATCGTAAGGTCCTAGCTCTTGTCCAAGGCACCAAAGCCAGCTAAAAAGTCATTAATCAATATCTAAAACTTGAATTGTACTACTTCTTACTGGCTATTACATCAACTTAGAAGCTTCATCTGTGTTCTACTATGGTGCTTTTAGTGTCTCCGCATATCGCAGCACGCGACATAGCTTTGCAGACGATAAGTACAACGGTTTCAGAGAGAAGAGCGGCCAATGTGACGATCTGGCTTTAAGTCGATTCGATAACAAATGACGCAAACGGACAGATTTCTCAGGTTTTTACTAGATATGAACACTTTTCACATTCTCCCGTGCAACTCGGCTGCTAGTCCTCCTTTCATGCAGAATCTTAAGGTCATAGCCCATGTCCAAGGCACCAAAGCCAGCTAAAAAGTCAATAACGATATCTAAAACTTGAATTGTACTATTTCTTACTGGCTATTACATCATTTTAGAAGCTTCATCTGTGTTCTACTATGGTGCGTTTAGTGTCTCCGAATACCGCAGTACGCGACATAGCTTTGCAGACGATAAGTACAACCGTTTCAGAGAGCAGAGCGGCCAATGTGACGATTTGGCTTTAAGTCGATTCGATAACAAATGACGAAAACGGACGGATTTCTCAGGTTTTTACTACATATAAACACTTTTCACATTCTCCCGTGCAACTCGGCTGCTAGTCCTCCTTTCATGCAGAATCGTAAGGTTGTAGCTCATGTCCAAGGCACCAAAGCCAGCTAATAAGTCAATAATCGATACCTAAAACTTGAATTGTACTAGTTCTTACTGGCTATTACATCATCTTAGAAGCTTTATCTGTGTTCTACTATGATGATTTTCGTATCTCCGCATACAGCAGCACGCGACATGGCTTTGCAGACAATAAGTACTACCGTTTCAGAGAGAAGAGTGACCAATGTGACGATCTGGCTTTAAGTCGATTCGATAACAAATGACGAAAACGGACGGATTTCTCAGGTTTTTACTACATATGAAAACTTTTCACATTCTCCCGTGCAACTCTGCTCCAAGTCCTCCTTTCATGCAGAATCTTAAGGTCCTAGCTCATGTCCAAGGGACCAAAGCGAGCCAAAAAGTCAATAACCGATACCTAAAAATTGAATTGTACAACTTCTTACTGGCTATTACATCATCTTAGAAGCTTCATCCTTGTTCTACTATGGTGTTTTTAGTGTCTCCGAATACCGCAGTACGTGACATAGCTTTGCAGACGATAAGTACAACCGTTTCAGAGAGAAGAGCGGCCAATGTGACCATCTGGCTTTAAGTCGATTCGATAACAAATGACGAAAACGGACGGATTTCTCAGGTTTTTACTACATATGAACACTTTCCACATTCTCCCGTGCAACTCGGCTGCTAGTCCTCCTTTCATGCAGAATCTTAAGGTCCTAGCTTATGTCCAAGGCACCGAAGCCAGCTAAAAATTCAATAATCGATACATAAAACTTAAATTGTACTACTTCTTACTGGCTATTGCATCGACTTAGAAGCTTCATCTGTGTTCTACTATGGTGCTTTTAGTGTCTCCGCATACCGCAGCACGCGACATAGCTTTGCAGACGATAAGTACAACGGTTTCAGAGAGAAGAGCGGCCAATGTGACGATCTGGCTTTAAGTCGATTCGATAACAAATGACGAAAACGGACGGATTTCTCAGGTTTTTACTACGTATGAACACTTCTCACATTCACCCGTGCAACTCCTCTGCTAGTCCTCCTTTCATGCAGAATCTTAAGGTCCTAGCTCATGTCCAAGGCATCAAAGCCAGCTAAAAAGTCAATAATCGATAACTAAAACTTGAATTGTACTACTTCTTACTGGCTATTACATCAACTTAGAAGCTTCATCTGTGTTCTACTATGAAGATTTTCTTGTCTCCGCATACCGCAGCACGCGACATAGCTTTACAGACGATATGTACAACCGTTCAGAGATAAGAGCGGCCAATGTGACGATCTGGCTTTAAGTCGATTCGATAACAAATGACGAAAACGGACGGATTTCTCAGGTTTTTACTACATATGAACACTTTTCACATTCTCCCGTGCAACTCGGCTGCTAGTCCTCCGTTCATGCAGAATCTTAAGGTCCTAGCTCATGTCCAAGGCATCAAAGCCAGCTAAAAAGTCAATAATCGATAACTAAAACTTGAATTGTACTACTTCTTACAGGCTATTACATCAACTTAGAAGCTTCATCTGTGTTCTACTATGAAGATTTTCTTGTCTCCGCATACCGCAGCACGCCACATAGCTTTGCAGACGATAAGTACAACCGTTTCAGAGAGAAGAGCGGCCAATATGACGATCTGGCTATAAGCCGATTCGATAACAAATGACGCAAACGGACGGATTTCTCAGGTTTTTATTACATGCGAACACTTTTCACATTCTCCCGTGCAACTCGGCTGCTAGTCCTCCTTTCATGCAGAATCTCAAGGTCCTAGCTCATGTCCAAGGCACCAAGGCAGCTAAAAGGTCAATAATCAATACTTAAAACTTGAATTGTACTACTTCTTACTGGCTATTATATCAACTTAGAAGCTTCATCTGTGTTCTACTATGGTGCTTTTAGTGTCTCCGCATACCGCAGCACGCGACATAGCTTTGCAGACGATAAGTACAACCGTTTCAGAGAGAAGAGCGGTCAATGTGACGATCTGGCTTTAAGACGATTCGATAACAAATGACGAAAACTGACGGATTTCTTGGGTTTTTACTACATATGAACACTTTTCACATTCTCAAGTGCATCTCGGCAGCTAGTCCTCCTTTCATGCAGAATCTTAAGGTCCTAGCTCATGTCCAAGGCACCAAAGCCAGCTAAAAAGTCAATAACCGATACCTAAAACTTGAATTGTACTACTTCTTACTGGCTATTACATCAACTTAGAAGCTTCATCTGTGTTCTACTATGGTGCTTTTAGTGTCTCCGCATATCGCACCACGCGAACATAGCTTTGCAGACGATAAGTACAACGGTTTCACAGAGAAGAGCGGCAAATGTGACGATCTGGCTTTAAGTCGATTCGATAACAAATGACGCAAACGGACGGATTTCTCAGTTTTTTCTACATATGAACACTTTTCACATTCTCCCGTGCAACTCGGCTGCTAGTCCTCCTTTCATGCAGAATCTTAAGGTCATAGCCCATGTCTAAGGCACCAAAGCCAGCTAAAAAGTCAATAACGATATCTAAAACTTGAATTGTACTATTTCTTACTGGCTATTACATCATCTTAGAAGCTTCATCTGTGTTCTGCTATTATGCTTTTAGTGTCTCCGCATAACGCAGCACGCGACCTAGCTTTGCAGACGATAAGTACAACCGTTTCAGAGAGAAGAGCGGTCAATGTGACGATCTGGCTTTAAGACGATTCGATAACAAATGACGAAAACGGACGGATTTCTTGGGTTTTTACTACATATGAACACTTTTCACATTCTGTCTTGCAACTCGGCAGCTAGTCCTCCTTTCATGTAGAATCTTATGGTCCTAGCTCATGTCCAAGGCACCAAAGCCAGCTAAAAAGTCAATAACCGATACCTAAAACTAGAATTGTACTACTTCTTACTGGCTATTACATCAACTTAGATGCTTCATCTGTGTTCTACTATGATGATTTTCGTGTCTCCGCATACCGCAGCACGTGACATAGCTTTGCAGGCGATAAGTACAACCGTTTCACGGAGAAGAGTGGCCAATGTGACGATCTCGCTTTAAGTTGATTCGATAACAAATGACGAAAACGGACGGATTTCTCAGGTTTTTACTACATATGAACACTTTTCACATTCTCCCGTGCAACTCGGCTGCTAGTCCTCCTCTCATGCAGAATCTTAAGGTCCTAGCTCATGTCCAAGTCACCAAAGCCAGCTAAAAAGTCAATAACCGATACCTAAAACTTGAATTGTACTACTTCTTACTGGCTATTACATCATCTTAGAAGCTTCATCTGTGTTCTACTATGGTGCTTTTAGTGTCTCCGCATACCGCAGCACGCGACATAGCTTTGTAGACGATAAGTACAACCGTTTCAGAGAGAAGAGCGGCCAATGTGACGATCTGGCTTTAAGTCGATTCGATAACAAATGACGAAAACGGACGGATTTCTCAGGTTGGTTTTTACTACATATGAACAGTTTTCACATTCTCCCGTGCAACTGGGCTGCTAGTCCTCCTTTCATACAGAATCTTAAGGTCCTAGCTCATGTTCAAGGCACCAAACCCAGCTAAAAATTCAATAACTGATACCTAAAACTTGAATTGTACTACTTCTTACTGGCTATTGTATCATCTCAGAAGCTTCATCTGTGTTCTACTATGGTGTTTTTAGTGTCTCCGAATACCGCAGTACGCGACATTGCTTTGCAGACGATAAGTACAACCGTTTCAGAGATAAGAGCGGCCAATGTGACGATCTGGCTTTAAGTCGATTCGATAACAAATGACGAAAACGGACGGATTTCTCAGGTTTTTACTACATATGAACTCTTTTCACATTGTCCCGTGCAACTCGGCTGCTAGTCCTCCTTTCATGCAGTATCTCAAGGTCCTTGCTCATGTCCAAGGCACCAAAGCCAGCTAAAAAGTCAATAACTATACCTAAAACTTGAATTGTACTATTTCTTACTGGCTATTATATCATCTTAGAAGTTTCATCTGTGTTCTACTATGGTGCGTTTAGCGTCTCCGAATACCGCAGTACGCGACATAGCTTTGCAGACGATAAGTACAAACGTTTCAGAGAGCAGAGCGGCCAATGTGCCGATTTGGCTTTAAGTCGATTCGATAACAAATGACGAAAACGGACGGATTTCTCAGGTTTTTACTACATTTGAACACTTTTCACATTCTCCCGTGCAACTCGGCTGCTAGTCCTACTTTCATGCTGAATCTTAAGGTCCTGGCTCATGTCCAAGGCACCAAAGCCAGCTAAAAAGTCAATAACCGATACCTAAAAATTGAATTCTACTACTTCTTACTGGCTATTACATCATCTTAAAAGCCTCATCTGTGTTCTACTATGGTGTTTTTAGTGTCTCCGAATATCGCAGTACGCGTCATAGCTTTGCAGACGATAAGTACAACCGTTTCAGAGAGAAGAGCGGCAAATGTGACGATCTGGCTTTAAGTCGATTCGATAACAAATGACGAAAACGGACGTATTTCTCAGGTTTTTACTACATATGAACACTTTTCACATTCTCCCGTGCAACTCGGCTGCTAGTCCTCCTCTCATGCAGAATCTTAAGGTCCTAGCTCATGTCCAAGGCACCGAAGCCAGCTAAAAAGTCAATAATCGATACCTAAAACATGAATTGTACTACTTCTTACTGGCTATTGCATCAACTTAGAAGCTTCATCTGTGTTCTACTATGGTGATTTTAGCGTCGCTGCATACCGCAGCACGCGACATAGCTTTGCAGACGATAAGTACAACCGTTTCAGGGAGAAGAGCGGCCAATGTGACGATCTGGCTATAAGTCGATTCGATAACAAATGACGAAAACGGACCGATTTCTCAGGTTTTTACTACATATAAATACTTTTCACATTCTCCCGTGAAACTCGGCTGCTAGTCCTCCTTTCATGCAGAATCGTAAGGTCCTAGCTCTTGTCCAAGGCACCAAAGCCAGCTAAAAAGTCAATAATCGATACCTAAAACTTGAATTGTACTAGTTCTTACTGGCTATTACATCAACTTAGAAGCTTTATCTGTGTTCTACTATGGTGTTTTTAGTGTCTCCGAATACCGCAGTACGTGACATAGCTTTGCAGACGATAAGTACAACCGTTTCAGAGAGAAGAGCGGCCAATGTGACCATCTGGCTTTAAGTCGATTCGATAACAAATGACGAAAACGGACGTATTTCTCAGGTTTTTACTACATATGAACACTTTTCACATTCTCCCGTGCAACTCGGCTGATAGTCCTCCTTTCATGCAGAATCTTAAGGTCCTAGCTCATGTCCAAGTCACCAAAGCCATTTAAAAATTCAATAATCGATACCTAAAACTTGAATTGGACTACTTCTTACTGGCTATTACATCAACTTAGATGCTTCATCTATGTTCTACTACGGTGCTTTTAGTTTCTCCGCATACCGCAGCACGCGACACAGCTTAGGAGACGATAAGTACAACCGTTTTAGAGAGAAGAGCGGCTAATGTTACGATCTGGCTTTAAGTCGATTCGATAACAAATGACGAAAACGGACGGATTTCTCAGGTTTTTACTACATATGAACACTTTTCACATTCTCCCGTGCAACTCGGCTGCTAGTCTTCCTTTTATGCAGAATCTTAAGGTCCTAGCTCATGTCCAAGGCACCAAAGCCAGCTAAAAAGTCAATAATCGATACCTAAAACTTGAATTGGACTACTTCTTACTGGCTATTACATCAACTTAGAACCTTCATGTATGTTCTACTACGGTGCTTTTAGTTTCTCCGCATACCGCAGCACGCGACATAGTTTTGCAGACGATAAGTACAACCGTTTTAGAGAGAAGAGCGGCCAATGTGACGATCTGGCTTTAACTCGATTGGATAAAAAAATGACGAAAACGGACGGATTTCTCAGGTTTTTACTACATATGAACACTTTTCACATTCTCCTGGGCAACTCGGCTGCTAGTCCTTCATTCATGCTGAATCTTAAGGTCCTAGATGATGTCCAAGGCACCAAAGCCAGCTAAAAAGTCAATAATCAATATGTAAAACTTGAATTGTACTACTTCTTACTGGCTATTACATCAACTTAGAAGCTTCATCTGTGTTCTACTATGGTGCTTTTAGTGTCTCCGCATAACGCAGCACGCGACATAGCTTTGCAGACGATAAGTACAACGGTTTCAGAGAGAAGAGCGGCCAATGTGATGATCTGGCTTTAAGTCGATTCGATAACAAATGACGCAAACGGACGGATTTCTCAGGTTTTTAGTAGATATGAACACTTTTCACATTCTCCCGTGCAACTCGGCTGCTAGTCCTCCTTTCATCAGAATCTTAAGGTCATAGCCCATGTCCAAGGCACCAAAGCCAGCTAAAAAGTCAATAACTATACCTAAAACTTGAATTGTACTATTTCTTACTGGCTATTATATCATCTTAGAAGTTTCATCTGTGTTCTACTATGGTGCGTTTAGCGTCTCCGAATACCGCAGTACGCGACATAGCTTTGCAGACGATAAGTACAAACGTTTCAGAGAGCAGAGCGGCCAATGTGCCGATTTGGCTTTAAGTCGATTCGATAACAAATGACGAAAACGGACGGATTTCTCAGGTTTTTACTACATTTGAACACTTTTCACATTCTCCCGTGCAACTCGGCTGCTAGTCCTACTTTCATGCTGAATCTTAAGGTCCTGGCTCATGTCCAAGGCACCAAAGCCAGCTAAAAAGTCAATAACCGATACCTAAAAATTGAATTCTACTACTTCTTACTGGCTATTACATCATCTTAAAAGCCTCATCTGTGTTCTACTATGGTGTTTTTAGTGTCTCCGAATATCGCAGTACGCGTCATAGCTTTGCAGACGATAAGTACAACCGTTTCAGAGAGAAGAGCGGCAAATGTGACGATCTGGCTTTAAGTCGATTCGATAACAAATGACGAAAACGGACGTATTTCTCAGGTTTTTACTACATATGAACACTTTTCACATTCTCCCGTGCAACTCGGCTGCTATTCCTCCTCTCATGCAGAATCTTAAGGTCCTAGCTCATGTCCAAGGCACCGAAGCCAGCTAAAAAGTCAATAATCGATACCTAAAACATGAATTGTACTACTTCTTACTGGCTATTGCATCAACTTAGAAGCTTCATCTGTGTTCTACTATGGTGATTTTAGCGTCGCTGCATACCGCAGCACGCGACATAGCTTTGCAGACGATAAGTACAACCGTTTCAGGGAGAAGAGCGGCCAATGTGACGATCTGGCTATAAGTCGATTCGATAACAAATGACGAAAACGGACCGATTTCTCAGGTTTTTACTACATATAAACACTTTTCACATTCTCCCGTGAAACTCGGCTGCTAGTCCTCCTTTCATGCAGAATCGTAAGGTCCTAGCTCTTGTCCAAGGCACCAAAGCCAGCTAAAAAGTCAATAATCGATACCTAAAACTTGAATTGTACTAGTTCTTACTGGCTATTACATCAACTTAGAAGCTTTATCTGTGTTCTACTATGGTGTTTTTAGTGTCTCCGAATACCGCAGTACGTGACATAGCTTTGCAGACGATAAGTACAACCGTTTCAGAGAGAAGAGCGGCCAATGTGACCATCTGGCTTTAAGTCGATTCGATAACAAATGACGAAAACGGACGGATTTCTCAGGTTTTTACTACATATGAACACTTTTCACATTCTCCCGTGCAACTCGGCTGATAGTCCTCCTTTCATGCAGAATCTTAAGGTCCTAGCTCATGTCCAAGTCACCAAAGCCATTTAAAAATTCAATAATCGATACCTAAAACTTGAATTGGACTACTTCTTACTGGCTATTACATCAACTTAGATGCTTCATCTATGTTCTACTACGGTGCTTTTAGTTTCTCCGCATACCGCAGCACGCGACACAGCTTAGGAGACGATAAGTACAACCGTTTTAGAGAGAAGAGCGGCTAATGTTACGATCTGGCTTTAAGTCGATTCGATAACAAATGACGAAAACGGACGGATTTCTCAGGTTTTTACTACATATGAACACTTTTCACATTCTCCCGTGCAACTCGGCTGCTAGTCTTCCTTTTATGCAGAATCTTAAGGTCCTAGCTCATGTCCAAGGCACCAAAGCCAGCTAAAAAGTCAATAATCGATACCTAAAACTTGAATTGGACTACTTCTTACTGGCTATTACATCAACTTAGAACCTTCATGTATGTTCTACTACGGTGCTTTTAGTTTCTCCGCATACCGCAGCACGCGACATAGTTTTGCAGACGATAAGTACAACCGTTTTAGAGAGAAGAGCGGCCAATGTGACGATCTGGCTTTAACTCGATTGGATAAAAAAATGACGAAAACGGACGGATTTCTCAGGTTTTTACTACATATGAACACTTTTCACATTCTCCCGGGCAACTCGGCTGCTAGTCCTTCATTCATGCTGAATCTTAAGGTCCTAGATCATGTCCAAGGCACCAAAGCCAGCTAAAAAGTCAATAATCAATATGTAAAACTTGAATTGTACTACTTCTTACTGGCTATTACATCAACTTAGAAGCTTCATCTGTGTTCTACTATGGTGCTTTTAGTGTCTCCGCATAACGCAGCACGCGACATAGCTTTGCAGACGATAAGTACAACGGTTTCAGAGAGAAGAGCGGCCAATGTGACGATCTGGCTTTAAGTCGATTCGATAACAAATGACGCAAACGGACGGATTTCTCAGGTTTTTAGTAGATATGAACACTTTTCACATTCTCCCGTGCAACTCGGCTGCTAGTCCTCCTTTCATCAGAATCTTAAGGTCATAGCCCATGTCCAAGGCACCAAAGCCAGCTAAAAAGTAAATAACGATATCTAAAACTTGAATTGTACTATTTCTTACTGGCTATTACATCATCTTAGAAGCTTCATCTGTGTTCTACTATGGTGCGTTTAGTGTCTCCGAATACCGCAGTACGCGACATAGCTTTGCAGACGATAAGTACAACCGTTTCAGAGAGCAGAGCGGCCAATGTGACGATTTGGCTTTAAGTCGATTCGATAACAAATGACGAAAACGGACGGATTTCTCAGGTTTTTACTACATATAAACACTTTTCACATTCTCCCGTGCAACTCGGCTGCTAGTCCTCCATTCATGCAGAATCGTAAGTTCCTAGCTCATGTCCAAGGCACCAAAGCCAGCTAAAAATTCAATAATCGATACCTAAAACTTGAATTGTACTACTTCTTACTGGCTGTTACATCAACTTAGAAGCTTCGTGTGTGTTCTACTATGGTGCTTTTAGTGTCTCCGCATACCGCAGCACGCGACATAGCTTTGCAGACGATAAGTACAACCGTTTTAGAGAGAAGAGCGGCCAATGTTACGATCTGGCTTTGAGTCGATTCGATAACAAATGACGAAAACGGACGGATTTCTCAGGTTTTTACTACATATGAACACTTTTCACATTCTCCCGTGCAACTCGGCTGCTAGTCCTCCTTTTATGCAGAATCTTAAGGTCCTAGCTCATGTCCAAGGCACCAAAGCCAGCTAAAAAGTCAATAATCGATACCTAAAACTTGAATCGGACTACTTCTTACTGGCTATTACATCAACTTAGAACCTTCATAAATGTTCTACTACGGTGCTTTTAGTTTCTCCGCATACCGCAGCACGCGACACAGCTTTGCAGACGATAAGTACAACCGTTTTAGAGAGAAGAGCGGCCAATGTTACGATCTGGCTTTAAGTCGATTCGATAACAAATGACGAAAACGGACGGATGTCTCAGGTTTTTAATACATATGAACACTTTTCACATTCTCCCGTGCAACTCGGCTGCTAGTCCTCCTTTTATGCAGAATCTTAAGGTCCTAGCTCATGTCCAAGGCACCAAAGCCAGCTAAAAAGTCAATAATCGATACCTAAAACTTGAATTGGACTACTTCTTACTGGCTATTACATCAAATTAGAACCTTCATCTATGTTCTACTACGGTGCTTTTAGTTTCTCCGCATACCGCAGCACGCGACATAGTTTTGCAGACGATAAGTACAACCGTTTCAGAGAGAAGAGCGGCCAATGTGACAATCTGGCTTTAAGTCGATTGGATAAAAAAATGACGAAAACGGACGGATTTCTAAGGTTTTTACTACATATGAACACTTTTCACATTCTCCCGGGCAACTCGGCTGCTAGTCCTTCTTTCATGCAGAATCTTAAGGTCCTAGATCATGTCCAAGGCACCAAAGCCAGCTAAAAAGTCAATAATCAATATCTAAAACTTGAATTGTACTACTTCTTACTGGCTATTACATCAACTTAGAAGCTTCATCTGTGTTCTACTACGGTGCGTTTAGTGTCTCCGAATACCGCAGTACGCGACATAGCTTTGCAGACGATAAGTACAACCGTTTCATAGAGCAGAGCGGCCAATGTGACGATTTGGCTTTAAGTCGATTCGATAACAAATGACGAAAACGGACGGATTTCTCAGGTTTTTACTACATATAAACACTTTTCACATTCTCCCGTGCAACTCGGCTGCTAGTCCTCCTTTCATGCAGAATCGTAAGGTCCTAGCTCTTGTCCAAGGCACCAAAGCCAGCTAAAAAGTCAATAATCGATACCTAAAACTTGAATTGTACTAGTTCTTACTGGCTATTACATCAACTTAGAAGCTTTATCTGTGTTCTACTATGGTGTTTTTAGTGTCTCCGAATACCGCAGTACGTGACATAGCTTTGCAGACGATAAGTACAACCGTTTCAGAGAGAAGAGCGGCCAATGTGACCATCTGGCTTTAAGTCGATTCGATAACAAATGACGAAAACGGACGGATTTCTCAGGTTTTTACTACATATGAACACTTTTCACATTATCCCGTGCAACTCGGCTGCTAGTCCTCCTTTCATGCAGATTCTTAAGGTCCTAGCTCATGTCCAAGTCACCAAAGCCAGCTAAAAAGTCAATAATCGATACCTAAAACTTGAATTGGACTACTTCTTACTGGCTATTACATCAACTTAGATGCTTCATCTATGTTCTACTACGGTGCTTTTAGTTTCTCCGCATACCGCAGCACGCGACACAGCTTAGCAGACGATAAGTACAACCGTTTTAGAGAGAAGAGCGGCTAATGTTACGATCTGGCTTTAAGTCGATTCGATAACAAATGACGAAAACGGACGGATGTCTCAGGTTTTTACTACATATGAACACTTTTCACATTCTCCCGTGCAACTCGGCTGCTAGTCTTCCTTTTATGCAGAATCTTAAGGTCCTAGCTCATGTCCAAGGCACCAAAGCCAGCTAAAAAGTCAATAATCGATACCTAAAACTTGAATTGGACTACTTCTTACTGGATATTACATCAACTTAGAACCTTCATGTATGTTCTACTACGGTGCTTTTAGTTTCTCCGCATACCGCAGCACGCGACATAGTTTTGCAGACGATAAGTACAACCGTTTTAGAGAGAAGAGCGGCCAATGTGACGATCTGGCTTTAACTCGATTGGATAAAAAAATGACGAAAACGGACGGATTTCTCAGGTTTTTACTACATATGAACACTTTTCACATTCTCCCGGGCAACTCGGCTGCTAGTCCTTCTTTCATGCAGAATCTTAAGGTCCTAGATCATGTCCAAGGCACCAAAGCCAGCTAAAAAGTCAATAATCAATATCTAAAACTTGAATTGTACTACTTCTTACTGGCTATTACATCAACTTAGAAGCTTCATCTGTGTTCTACTATGGTGCTTTTAGTGTCTCCGCATATCGCAGCACGCGACATAGCTTTGCAGACGATAAGTACAACGGTTTCAGAGAGAAGAGCGGCCAATGTGACGATCTGGCTTTAAGTCGATTCGATAACAAATGACGATAACGGACGGATTTCTCAGGTTTTTAGTAGATATGAACACTTTTCACATTCTCCCGTGCAACTCGGCTGCTAGTCCTCCTTTCATCAGAATCTTAAGGTCATAGCCCATGTCCAAGGCACCAAAGCCAGCTAAAAACTAAATAACCATATCTAAAACTTGAATTGTACTATTTCTTACTGGCTATTACATCATCTTAGAAGCTTCATCTGTGTTCTACTATGGTGCGTTTAGTGTCTCCGAATACCGCAGTACGCGACATAGCTTTGCAGACGATAAGTACAACCGTTTCAGAGAGCAGAGCGGCCAATGTGACGATTTGGCTTTAAGTCCATTCGATAACAAATGACGAAAACGGACGGATTTCTCAGGTTTTTACTACATATAAACACTTTTCACATTCTCCCGTGCAACTCGGCTGCTAGTCCTCCATTCATGCAGAATCGTAAGGTCCTAGCTCATGTCCAAGGCACCAATGCCAGCTAAAAAGTCAATAATCGATACCTAAAACTTGAATTGTACTAGTTCTTACTGGCTATTACATCAACTTAGAAGTTTTATCTGTGTTCTACTATGATGATTTTCGTGTCTCCGCATACCGCAGCACACGACATGGCTTTGCAGGCAATAAGTACAACCGCTTCAGAGAGAAGAGTGACCAATGTGACGATCTGGCTTTAAGTCGATTCGATAACAAATGACGAAAACGGACGGATTTCTCAGGTTTTTTTTACATATGAACACTTTTCACATTCTACCGTGCAACTCGGTTGCTAGTCCTCCTTTCATATAGAACCTTAAGGTCCTAGCTCATGTCCAAGTCACCAAAGCCAGCTAAAAAGTCAGTAATCGATACCTAAAACTTGAATTGGACTACTTCTTACTGGCTATTACATCAACTTAGATGCTTCATCTGTGTTCTACTATGGTGATTTTAGTGTCTCCGCATACCGCAGCACGCGACATAGCTTTGCAGACGATAAGTACAACCGTTTCAGAGAGAAGAGCGGCCAATGTGACGATCTGGCTATAAGTCGATTCGATAACAAATGACGAAAACGGACGGATTTCTTAGGTTTTTACTACATGCGAACACTTTTCACATTCTCCCGTGCAACTCGGCTGCTAGTCCTCCTTTCATGCAGAATCTCCAGGTCCTAGCTCATGTCCAAGGCACCAAGGCAGCTAAAAGGTCAATAATCAATACATAAAACTTGAATTGTACTACTTCTTACTGGCTATTACATCAACTTAGAAGCTTCATCTGTGTTCTACTATGGTGCTTTTAATGTCTCCGCATACCGCAGCACGCGACATAGCTTTGCAGACGATAAGTACAACCGTTTCAGAGAGAAGAGCTGTCAATGTGACGATCTGGCTTTAAGACGATTCGATAACAAATGACGAAAACGGATTTCTCAGGTTTTTACTACATATGAACACTTTTCACATTCTCCCGTGCAACTCGGCTGCTAGTCCTCCTTTCATGCAGAATTTTAAGGTCATAGCCCATGTCCAATGCACCAAAGCCAGCTAAAAAGTCAATAACTATATCAAAACTTGAATTGTATTATTTCTTACTGGCTATTACATCATCTTAGAAGCTTCATCTGTGTTCTACTATGGTGCTTTTAGTGTCTCCGCATACCGCAGCACGCGACATAGCTTTGCAGACGATAAGTACAACCGTTTCAGAGAGAAGAGCGGTCAATGTGACGATCTGGCTTTAAGACGATTCGATAACAAATGACGAAAACGGACGGATTTCTTGGGTTTTTACTACATATGAACACTTTTCACATTCTCCCGTGCAACTCGGCAGCTAGTCCTCCTTTCATGTAGAATCTTAAGGTCCTAGCTCATGTCCAAGGCACCAAAGCCAGCTAAAAAGTCAATAACCGATACCTAAAACTAGAATTGTAATACTTCTTACTGGCTATTACATCAACTTAGAAGCTTCATCTGTGTTCTTCTACGGTGCTTTTAGTTTCTCCGCATACCGCAGCACGCGACACAGCTTTGCAGACGATAAGTACAACCGTTTCAGAGAGAAGAGCGGCCAAAGTGACGATCTGGCTTTAAGTCGATTCGATAACAAATGACGAAAACGGACGGATTTCTCAGGTTTTTACTACATGCGAACACTTTTCACATTCTAACGTGCAACTCGTCTGCTAGTCCTACTTTCATGCGGAATCTCAAGGTCCTAGCTCATGTCCAAGGCACCAAGGCAGCTAAAAGGTCAATAATCAATACTTAAAACTTGAATTGTACTACTTCTTACTGGCTATTACATCAACTTAGAAGCTTCATCTGTGTTCTACTATGGTGATTGTAGTGTCTCCGCACACCGCAGCACGCGACATAGCTTTGCAGACGATAAGTACATCCGTTTCAGAGAGAAGAGCGGCCAATGTTACGATCTGGCTTTAAGTCGATTCGATAACAAATGACGAAAACGGACGGATTTCTCAGGTTTTTACTACATATGAACAGTTTTCACATTCTCCCGTGCAACTCGGCTGCTAGTCCTCCTTTCATGCAGAATCTTAAGGTCCTAGCTCATGTCCAAGGCATCAAAGCCAGCTACAAAGTCAGTAATCGGTAACTAAAACTTCAATTGTACTACTTCTTACTGGCTATTACATCAACTTAGAAGCTTCATCTGTGTTCTACTATGGTGCTTTTAGTGTCTCCGCATACCGCAGCACGCGACATAGCTTTGCAGACGATAAGTACAAACGTTTCAGAGAGAAGAGCGGTCAATGTGACGATCTGGCTTTAAGACGATTCGATAACAAATGACGAAAACGGACGGATTTCTTGGGTTTTTACTTCTTATGAACAATTTTCACATTCTCCCGTGCAACTCGGCAGCTAGCCCTTTCATGCAGAATCTTAAGGTCCTAGCTCATGTCCAAGGCACCAAAGCCAGCTAAAAAGTCAACAACCGATACCTAAAACTTGAATTGTACTACTTCTTACTGGCTATTACATCAACTTAGAAGCTTCATCTGTGTTCTACTATGCTGCTTTTAGTGTCTCCGCATACCGCAGCACGCGACATAGCTTTGTAGACGATAAGTATAAATGACGAAATCGGACGGATTTCTCAGGTTTTTACTACATGCGAACACTTTTCACATTCTCCGGTGCAACTCGGCTGCTAGTCCTCCTTTCATGCAGAATCTTAAGGTCCTAGCTCATGTCCAAGGCACCAAAGCCAGCTAAAAGGTCAATATTCAATACCTAAAACTTGAATTGTACTACTTCTTACTGGCTATTACACCAACATAGAAGCTTCATCTGTGTTCTACTATGATGATTTTCGTGTCTCCGCATACCGCAGCACGCGACATAGCTTTGCAGACGATAAGTACAACCGTTTCACGGAGAAGAGTGGCCAATGTGACGATCTGGCTATAAGTCTATTCGATAACAAATGACGAAAACGGACGGATTTACAAGGATTTTACTACATATGAACACTTTTCACATTCTCCCATGCAACTCGGCTGCTATTCCTCCTTTCATACAGAACGTTAAGGTCCTGGCTCATGTCCAATGCACCAAAGCCAGCTAAAAAGTCAATATTCGATACCTAAAACTTGAACTGTACTACTTGTTACTGGCTATTACATCAACTTAGAAGCTTGATCTGTGTTGTACTATGGTGCTTTTAGTGTCTCAGCATACCGCAGCACGCGACATAGCTTTGCAGACGATAAGTACAACCGTTTCAGAGAGAACAGCGGCCAATTTGACGATCTGGCTTTAAGTCGATTCGATAACAAATGAAGAAAACGGACGGATATCTCAGGTTTTTACTACATGCGAACACTTTTCACATTCTCCCGTGCAACTCTGCTGCTAGTCCTCCTTTCACGCAGAATCTCAAGGTCCTAGCTCATGTCCAAAGCACCAAAGCCAGCTAAGAAGTCAATAATCGATACCTAAAACTTGAATTGTACTACTTCTTACTGGCTATTACATCAACTTAGAAGCTTCATCTGTGTTCTACTATGGTGCTTTTAGTGCCTCCGATTAGCGCAGCACGCGACATAGCTTTGCAGACGATAAGTACAACCGTTTCAGAGAGAAGAGCGGCCAATGTGACGATCTGGCTTTAACTCGATTCGATAACAAATGACGAAAACGGACGGATTTCTCAGGTTTTTACTACATATGAACACTTTTCACACTCTCCCGTGCAAGTCGGCTGCTAGTCCTCCTTTCATGCAGAATCTTAAGGTCCTAGCTCATGTCCAAGGCACCAAAGCCAGCTAAAAAGTCAATAACCGATACCTACAACTTGAATTGTACTACTTCTTACTGGCTATTACATCATCTTAGAAGCTTCATCTGTGTTCTACTATGGTGCTTTTAGTGTCTCCGCATACCGCAGCACGCGACATAGCTTTGCAGACGATAAATACAACCGTTTCAGAGAGAAGAGCGGCCAATGTGACGATCTGGCTTTAAGTCGATTCGATAACAAATGACGAAAACGGACGGATTTCTCAGGTTTTTACTACATCTGAACACTTTTCACATTCTCCCGTGCATCTCGGCTGCTAGTAATCCTTTCACGCAGAATGTTAAGGTCCTAGCTCATGTCCAAGGCACCAAAGCCAGCTAAAAAGTCAATAATCGATACCTAACTTCTTACTGGCTATTACATCAACTTAGAAGCTTCATCTGTGTTCTACTACGGTGCTTTTAGTTTCTCCGCATACCGCAGCACGCGACACAGCTTTGCAGACGATAAGTACAACCGTTTCAGAGAGAAGAGCGGCCAATGTGACGATCTGGCTTTAAGTCGATTCGATAACAAATGACGAAAACGGACGGATTTCTCAGGTTTTTACTACATATGAAAACTTTTCAAATTCTCCCTTGCAAGTCGGCTGCTAGTCCTCCTTTCATGCAGAATCTTAAGGTCCTAGCTCATGTCCAAGGCACCAAAGCCAGCTAAAAAGTCAATAACCGATACCTACAACTTGAATTGTACTACTTCTTACTGGCCATTACATCATCTTAGGAGCTTCATCTGTGTTCTACTATGGTGCTTTTAGTGTCTCCGAATACCGCAGTACGCGACATAGCTTTGCAGACAATACGTACAACCGTTTCAGAGAGAAGAGCGGCCAATGTGGCGATCTGGCTTTAAGTCGATTCGATAGCAAATGACGAAAACGGACGGATTTCTCAAGTTTTTACTACATATGAACACTTTTCACATTCTCTCGTGCAACTCGGCTGCTATTCCTCCTTTCATGCAGAATCTTAAGGTCCTAGCTCATGTCCAAGGCACCAAAGCCAGCTAAAAGGTCAACATTCATTACCTAAAACTTGAATTGTACTACTTCTTACTGGCTATTACATCATCTTAGGAGCTTCATCTGTGTTCTACTATTTTGCTTTTAGTGTCTCCGAATACCGCAGTACGCGACATAGCTTTGCAGACTATAAGCACAACCGTTTCAGAGAGAAGAGCGGCCAATGTGACGATCTGGCTTTAAGTCGATTCGATAACAAATGACGAAAACGGACGGATTTCTCAGGTTTTTACTGCATATGAACACTTTTCACATTCTCCCGTGCAACTCGGTTGCTAGTCCTCCTTTCATGCAGAATGTTAAGGTATTAGCTCATGTCCAAGGCACCAAAGCCAGCTAAAAAGTCAATAATCGATACCTAAAACTTGAATTGTACTACTTCTTACTGGCTATTACATCAACTTAGAAGTTTCATCTGTGTTCTACTATGATGATTTTCGTGTCTCCGCGTACCGCAGCACGTGACATAGCTTTGCAGACGATAAGTACAACCGTTTCACGGAGAAGAGTGGCCAATGTGACGATCTGGCTTTAAGTTGATTCGATAACAAATGACGAAAACGGACGGATTTCTCAGGTTTTTACTACATATGAACTCTTTTCACATTCTCCCGTGCATCTCGGCTGATAGTCCTCCTTTCATGCAGAATCTTAAGGTCATAGCTCATGTCCAAGGCACCAAAGACAGCTAAAAAGTCAATAATTGATACCTAAAACTTGAACTGTACTACTTCTTACTGACTATTGCATCAACTTAGAAGCTTCATCTGTATTCTACTACGGTGCTTTTAGTTTCTCCGCATACCGCAGCACACAACATTGTTTTGCAGACGATAAGCACAACCGTTTCAGAGAGTAGAGCGCCCAATGTGACGATCTGGCTTTAAGTCGATACGATAACAAATGACGAATACGGACGGATTTCTCAGGTTTTTACTACATGCGAACACTTTTCACATTCTCCCGTGCAACTCTGCTGCTAGTCCTCCTTTCACGCAGAATCTCAAGGTCCTAGCTCATGTCCAAAGCACCAAAGCCAGCTAAAAAGTCAATAATCGATACCTAAAACTTGAATTGTACTTCTTCTTACTGGCTATTACATCAACTTAGAAGCTTCATCTGTGTTCTACTATGATGATTTTCGTGTTTCCGCATACCGCAGCACGCGACATAGCTTTGCAGACGATAAGTACAACCGTTTCAGAGAGAAGAGCGGTCAATGTGACCATCTGGCTTTAAGTCAATTCGATAACAAATGACGAAAACTGACGGATGTCTCAGGTTTTTATTACATATGAACACTTTTCACATTCTCCCGTGCAACTCGGCTGCTAGTCCTCCTTTTATGCAGAATCTTAAGGTCCTAGCTCATGTCCAAGGCACCAAAGCCAGCTAAAAAGTCAATAATCGATACCTAAAACCTGAATTGGACTACTTCTTACTGGCTATTACATCAACTTAGAAGCTTCATCTGTGTTCTACTATGGTGCTTTTAGTGTCTCAGCATACCGCAGCACGCGACATAGCTTTGCAGACGATAAGTACAACCGTTTCAGAGAGAAGAGCGGCCAATCTGACGATCTGGCTCTAACTCGATTCGATAACAAATGACAAAACCGGACGGATTTCTCAGGTTTTTACTACATATGAACACTTTTCACATTCTCCCGAGCAACGCGGCTGCTAGTCCTCCTTTCATGCAGAATGTTAAGGACCTAGCTCATGTCCAAGGCACCAAAGCCAGCTAAAAAGTCAATAATCGATACCTATCTTCTTACTGGCTATTACATCAACTTAGAAGCTTCATCTGTGTTCTACTACGGTGCTTTTAGTTTCTCCGCATACCGCAGCACGCGACACAGCTTTGCAGACGATAAGTACAACCGTTTCAGAGAGAAGAGCGGCCAGTTTGACGATCTGGCTTTAAGTCGATTCGATAACAAATGACGAAAACGGACGGATTTCTCAGGTTTTTACTGCATATGAACACTTTTCACATTCTCCCGTGCAACGCGGCTGCTAGTCCTCCTTTTATGCAGAATCTTAAGGTCCTAGCTCATGTCCAAGGTACCGAAGCCAGCTAAAAAGTCAATAATCGATACCTAAATCTTGAATTGGACTACTTCTTACTGGCTATTGCATCAACTTAGTAGCTTCACCTGTGTTCTACTATGGTGGTTTTATTGTCTCCGCATACCGCAGCACGTGACATAGCTTTGCAGACGATAAGTACAAGCGTTTCAGAGAGAAGAGCGGCCAATGTGACTATCTGGCTTTCAGTCGATTCGGTAACAAATGACGAAAACGGACGAATTTCTCCGGTTTTTACTACATATAAACACTTTTCACATTCTCCCGTGCAACTCGGCTGATACTCCTCCTTTCATGCAGAATCTTAAGGTCCTAACTCATGTCCAAGGCACCAAAGCCGGCAAAGAAGTCAATAATCGATACCAAAAACTTGAATTGTACTAATTCTTACTGGCTATTACATCAACTTAGAAGTTTCATCTGTGTTCTACTATGGTGCTTTTAGTGTCTCCGCATAGCGCAGCACGCGACATAGCTTTGTAGACGATAAGTACAACCGTTTCAGAGAGACGAGCGGCCAATGTGACGATCTGGCTTTAAGTCGATTCGATAACAAATGACGAAAACGGACGGATTTCTCAGGTTTTTATTATATATGAACACTTTTCACATTCTCCCGTGCAACTCGGCTGCTAGTCCTCCTTTCATGCAGAATATTAAGGTCCTAGCTCATGTCCAAGGCACCAAAGCCAGCTTAATATTCAATATTCAGTTCCTAAAACTTGAATTGTACTACTTCTTACTGGCTATTACATCAACTTAGAAGCTTCATCTCTGTTCTACTATGGTGCTTTTAGTGTCTCCACATACCGCAGCACGCGACATAGCTTTGCAGAAGATAAGTACAACCGTTTCAGAGAGAAGAGCGGCCAATGTGACGATCTGGCTTTAAGTCGATTCGATAACAAATGAAGAAAACGGACGGATTTCTCAGGTTTTTACTACATGCGAACACTTTTCACATTCTCCCGTGCAACTCTGCTGCTAGTCCTCCATTCACGCAGAATCTCAAGGTCGTAGCTCATGTCCAAGGCACCAAAGCCAGCTAAAAAGTCAATAATCGATACCTAAAACTTGAATTGTACTACTTCTTACTGGCTATTACATCAACTTAGAAGCTTCATCTGTGTTCTACTATGATGTTTTTCGTGTCTCCGCATACCGCAGCACGTGACATAGCTTTGCAGACGATAAGTACAACCGTTTCACGGAGAAGAGTGGCCAATGTGACGATCTGGCTTTAAGTTGATTCGATAACAAATGACGAAAACGGACGGATTTCTCAGGTTTTTACTACATATGAACTCTTTTCACATTCTCCCGTGCAACTCGGCTGATAGTCCTCCTTTCATGCAGAATCGTAAGGTCATAGCTCATGTCCAAGGCACCAAAGACAGCTAAAATGTCAATAATTGATACCTAAAACTTGAACTGTACTACTTCTTACTGACTATTGCATCAACTTAGAAGCTTCATCTGTATTCTACTACGGTGCTTTTAGTTTCTCCGCATACCGCAGCACGCAACATTGTTTTGCAGACGATAAGCACAACCGTTTCAGAGAGAAGAGCGGCCAATGTGACGATCTGGCTTTAAGTCGATACGATAACAAATGACGAAAACGGACGGATTTCTCAGGTTTTTACTACATGCGAACACTTTTCACATTCTCCCGTGCAACTCTGCTGCTAGTCCTCCTTTCACGCAGAATCTCAAGGTCCTAGCTCATGTCCAAAGCACCAAAGCCAGCTAAAAAGTCAATAATCGATACCTAAAACTTGAATTGTACTTCTTCTTACTGGCTATTACATCAACTTAGAAGCTTCATCTGTGTTCTACTATGAGATTTTCGTGTTTCCGCATACCGCAGCACGCGACATAGCTTTGCAGACGATAAGTACAACCGTTTCAGAGAGAAGAGCGGTCAATGTGACCATCTGGCTTTAAGTCAATTCGATAACAAATGACGAAAACTGACGGATGTCTCAGGTTTTTATTACATATGAACACTTTTCACATTCTCCCGTGCAACTCGGCTGCTAGTCCTCCTTTTATGCAGAATCTTAAGGTCCTAGCTCATGTCCAAGGCACCAAAGCCAGCTAAAAAGTCAATAATCGATACCTAAAACTTGAATTGGACTACTTCTTACTGGCTATTACATCAACTTAGAAGCTTCATCTGTGTTCTACTATGGTGCTTTTAGTGTCTCAGCATACCGCAGCACGCGACATAGCTTTGCAGACGATAAGTACAACCGTTTCAGAGAGAAGAGCGGCCAATCTGACGATCTGGCTCTAACTCGATTCGATAACAAATGACAAAACCGGACGGATTTCTCAGGTTTTTACTACATATGAACACTTTTCACATTCTCCCGAGCAACGCGGCTGCTAGTCCTCCTTTCATGCAGAATGTTAAGGACCTAGCTCATGTCCAAAGCACCAAAGCCAGCTAAAAAGTCAATAATCGATACCTATCTTCTTACTGGCTATTACATCAACTTAGAAGCTTCATCTGTGTTCTACTACGGTGCTTTTAGTTTCTCCGCATACCGCAGCACGCGACACAGCTTTGCAGACGATAAGTACAACCGTTTCAGAGAGAAGAGCGGCCAGTTTGACGATCTGGCTTTAAGTCGATTCGATAACAAATGACGAAAACGGACGGATTTCTCAGGTTTTTACTACATATGAACACTTTTCACATTCTCTCGTGAAACTGGGCTGCTAGTCCTCCTTTTATGCAGAATCTTAAGGTCCTAGCTCATGTCCAAGGTACCGAAGCCAGCTAAAAGTTCAATATTCAATACCTAAAACTTGAACTGTACTACTTCTTACTGGCCATTGCATCAACTTAGTAGCTTCATCTGTGTTCTACTATGGTGATTTTAGTGTCTCCGCATACCGCAGCACGCGACATAGCTTTGCAGACGATAAGTACAACCGTTTCAGAGAGAAGAGCGGCCAATGTGACGATCTGGCTTTCAGTCGATTCGATAACAAATGACGAAAACGGACGAATTTCTCCGGTTTTTATTACATATAAACACTTTTCACATTCTCCCGTGCAACTCGGCTGCTACTCCTCCTTTCATGCAGAATCTTAAGGTCCTAGCTCATGTACAAGGCACCAAAGCCAGCTAAGAAGTCAATAATCGATACCTAAAACTTGAATTGTACTACTTCTTACTGGCTATTACATCAACTTAGAAGCTTCATCTGTGTTCTACTATGGTGCTTTAGTGTCTCCGCATAGCGCAGCACGCGACATAGCTTTGCAGACGATAAATACAACCGTTTCAGAGAGAAGAGCGGCCAATGTGGCGATCTGGCTTTAAGTCGATTCGATAACAAATGACGAAAACGGACGGATTTCTCAGGTTTTTACTACATATGAACACTTTTCACATTCTCCCGTGCAACTCGGCTGCTACTTCTCCTTTCATGCAGAATCCTAAGGTCCTAGCTCATGTACAAGGCACCAAAGCAAGCTAAAAAGGCAATAATCGATACCTAAAACTTGAATTGTACTACTTCTTACTGGCTATTACATCAACTTAGACGCTTCATCTGTGTTCTACTATGGTGCTTTTAGTGTCTCCGCATACCGCAGCACGCGACATAGCTTTGTAGACGATAAGTACAACCGTTTCAGATAGAAGAGCGGCCAATGTGACGATCTGGCTTTAAGTCGATTCGATAACAAATGACGAAAACGGACGGATTTCTCAGGTTTTTATTACATATGAACACTTTTCACATTCTCCCGTGCAACTCGGCTGCTAGTCCTCCTTTCATGCAGAATGTTAAGGTCCTAGCTCATGTCCAATGCACCAAAGCCAGCTAAAAAGTCAATAATCGATACCTAAAACTTGAACTGTACTACTTGTTACTGGCTATTACATCAACTTAGAAGCTTCATATGTGTTCTACTATGGTGCTTTTAGTGTCTCCGCATACCGCAGCACGCGACATAGCTTTGCAGACGATAAGTACAACCGTTTCAGAGAGAAGAGCGGCCAATGTGACGATCTGGCTTTAAGTCGATTCGATAACAAATGACGAAAACGGACGGATTTCTCAGGTTTTTACTACATATGAACAATTTTCACATTCTCCCGTGCAACTGGGCTGCTAGTCCTCCTTTCATGCAGAATCTTAAGGTCCTAGCTCGTGTCCAAGGCACCAAAGCCAGCTAAAAGGTCAATATTCAATACCAAAAACTTGAACTGTACTACTTCTTACTGGCTATTACATCAACTTAGAAGCTTCATCTGTGTTCTACTATGGTGCTTTTAGTGTCTCCGCATACCGCAACACGCGACATAGCTTTGCAGACGGTAAATACAACCGTTTCAGAGAGAAGAGCGGCCAATGTGACGATTTGGCTTTAAGTAATTCTATAACAAATGACGAAAACGGACGGATTTCTCAGGTTTTTACTACATATGAACACTTTTCACATTCTCCCGTGCAACTCGGCTGCTAGTCCGTCTTTCATGCAGAATCTTAAGGTCCTAGCTCATGTCCAAGGCACCAAAGCCAGCTAAAAGGTCAATATTCATTACCTAAAACTTGAATTCTACTACTTCTATCTGGCTATTACATCATCTTAGCAGCTTCATCTGTGTTCTACTATGGTGCATTTAGTGTCTCCGAATACCGTAGTACGCTACATGGCTTTGAAGACGATAAGTACAAGCGTTTCAGAGAGAAGAGCGGCCAATGTGGCGATCTGGCTTTAAGTCGATTCGATAACAAATGACGAAAACGGACGGATTTCTCAGGTTTTTACTGCATATGAACACTTTTCACATTCTCCCGTGCAACCGGGCTGCTAGTCCTCCTTTTATGCAGAATCGTAAGGTCCTAGCTCATGTCCAAGGTACCGAAGCCAGCTAAAAAGTCAATAATCGATACCTAAATCTTGAATTGGACTACTTCTTTCTGGCTATTGCATCAACTTAGTAGCTTCATCTGTGTTATACTATGGTGATTTTAGTGTCTCCGCATACCGCAGCACGCGACATAGCTTTGCAGACGATAAGTACAAGCGTTTCAGAGAGAAGAGCGGCCAATGTGACGATCTGGCTTTCAGTCGATTCGATAACAAATGACGAAAACGGACGAATTTCTCCGGTTATTACTACATATAAACACATTTCACATTCTCCCGTGCAACTCGGCTGCTACTCCTCTTTTCATGCAGAATCTTAAGGTCCTAGCTCATGTACAAGGCACTAAAGCCAGCTAAGAAGTCAATAATCGATACCTAAAACTTGAATTGTACTACTTCTTACTGGCTATTACACCAACATAGAAGCTTCATCTGTGTTCTACTATGATGATTTTCGTGTCTCCGCATACCGCAGCACGCGACATAGCTTTGCAGACGATAAGTACAACCGTTTCACGGAGAAGAGTGGCCAATGTGACGATCTGGCTATAAGTCTATTCGATAACAAATGACGAAAACGGACGGATTTACAAGGATTTTACTACATATGAACACTTTTCACATTCTCCCATGCAACTCGGCTGCTAGTCCTCCTTTCATGCAGAACGTTAAGGTCCTAGCTCATGTCCAATGCACCAAAGCCAGCTAAAAAGTCAATAATCGATACCTAAAACTTGAACTGTACTACTTGTTACTGGCTATTACATCAACTTAGAAGCTTGATCTGTGTTGTACTATGGTGCTTTTAGTGTCTCAGCATACCGCAGCACGCGACATAGCTTTGCAGACGATAAGTACAACCGTTTCAGAGAGAACAGCGGCCAATGTGACGATCTGGCTTTAAGTCGATCCGATAACAAATGAAGAAAACGGACGGATATCTCAGGTTTTTACTACATGCGAACACTTTTCACATTCTCCCGTGCAACTCTGCTGCTAGTCCTCCTTTCACGCAGAATCTCAAGGTCCTAGCTCATGTCCAAAGCACCAAAGCCAGCTAAGAAGTCAATAATCGATACCTAAAACTTGAATTGTACTACTTCTTACTGGCTATTACATCAACTTAGAAGCTTCATCTGTGTTCTACTATGGTGCTTTTAGTGCCTCCGATTAGCGCAGCACGCGACATAGCTTTGCAGACGATAAGTACAACCGTTTCAGAGAGAAGAGCGGCCAATGTGACGATCTGGCTTTAACTCGATTCGATAACAAATGACGAAAACGGACGGATTTCTCAGGTTTTTACTACATATGAACACTTTTCACATTCTCCCGTGCAAGTCGGCTGCTAGTCCTCCTTTCATGCAGAATCTTAAGGTCCTAGCTCATGTCCAAGGCACCAAAGCCAGCTAAAAAGTCAATAACCGATACCTACAACTTGAATTGTACTACTTCTTACTGGCTATTACATCATCTTAGGAGCTTCAGCTGTGTTCTACTATGGTGCTTTTAGTGTCTCCGAATACCGCAGTACGCGACATAGCTTTGCAGACAATAAGTACAACCGTTTTAGAGAGCAGAGCGGCCAATATCACGATCTGGCTTAAGTCGATTCGATAACAAATGACGAAAATGGACGGATTTCTCAGGTTTTTACTACATATGAACACTTTTCACAGTCTCCCGTGCAACTCGGCTGCCTGTCCTCCTTTCATGCAGAATCTTAAGGTCCTTGCTCATGTCCAAGGCACCAAAGCCTTCTAAAAGGTCAATAATCAATGCCTAAAACTTGAACTGTACTACTTCTTACTGGCTATTACATCAACTTAGAAGCTTCATCTGTGTTCTACTATGGTGCTTTTAGTGTCTCCGCATACCGCAGCACGCGACATAGCTTTGCAGACGATAAATACAACCGTTTCAGAGAGAAGAGCGGCCAATGTGACGATCTGGCTTTAAGTCGATTCGATAACAAATGACGAAAACGGACGGATTTCTCAGGTTTTTACTACATCTGAACACTTTTCACATTCTGCCGTGCAACTCGGCTACTAGTCCTCCTTTCATGCAGAATGTTAAGGTCCTAGCTCATGTCCAAGGCACCAAAGCCAGCTAAAAAGTCAATAATCGATACCTAAATTCTTACAGGCTATTACATCAACTTAGAAGCTTCATCTGTGTTCTACTACGGTGCTTTTAGTTTCTCCGCATACCGCAGCACGCGACACAGCTTTGCAGACGATAAGTACAACCGTTTCAGAGAGAAGAGCGGCCAATGTGACGATCTGGCTTTAAGTCGATTCGATAACAAATGACGAAAACGGACGGATTTCTCAGGTTTTTACTACATATGAAAACTTTTCAAATTCTCCCGTGCAACTCGGCTGCTAGTCCTACTTTCATGCAGAATCATAAGGTAATAGCTCATGTCCAAGGCACCAAAGCCAGCTAAGAAGTCAATAATCGATACCTAAAACTTGAATTGTACTACTTCTTACTGGCTATTACATCAACTTAGAAGCTTCATCTGTGTTCTACTATGGTGCTTTTAGTGATTCCGCGTAGCGCAGCACGCGACATAGCTTTGCAGACGATAAGTACAACCGTTTCAGTGAGAAGAGCAGCCAATGTGACGATCTGGCTTTAACTCGATTCGATAACAAATGACGAAAACGGACGGATTTCTCAGGTTTTTACTACATATGAACACGTTTCACATTCTCCCGTGCAAGTCGGCTGCTAGTCCTCCTTTCATGCAGAATGTTAAGGTCCTAGCTCATGTCCAAGGCACCAAAGCCAGCTAAAAAGTCAATAACCGATACCTACAACTTGAATTGTACTACTTCTTACTGGCTATTACATCATCTTAGGAGCTTCATCTGTGTTCTACTATGGTGCTTTTAGTGTCTCCGAATACCGCAGTACGCGACATAGCTTTGCAGACAATACGTACAACCGTTTCAGAGAGAAGAGCGGCCAATGTGGCGATCTGGCTTTAAGTCGATTCGATAGCAAATGACGAAAACGGACGGATTTCTCAGGTTTTTACTACATATGAACACTTTTCACATTCTCTCGTGCAACTCGGCTGCTATTCCTCCTTTCATGCAGATTCTTAAGGTCCTAGCTCATGTCCAAGGCACCAAAGCCAGCTAAAAGGTCAATAGTCATTACCTAAAACTTGAATTGTACTACTTCTTACTGGCTATTACATCATCTTAGGAGCTTCATCTGTGTTCTACTATTTTGCTTTTAGTGTCTCCGAATACCGCAGTACGCGACATAGCTTTGCAGACGATAAGCACAACCGTTTCAGAGAGAAGAGCGGCCAATGTGACGATCTGGCTTTAAGTCGATTCGATAACAAATGACGAAAACGGACGGATTTCTCAGGTTTTTACTGCATATGAACACTTTTCACATTCTCCCGTGCAACTCGGTTGCTAGTCCTCCTTTCATGCAGAATATTAAGGTATTAGCTCATGTCCAAGGCACCAAAGCCAGCTAAAAAGTCAATAATCGATACCTAAAACTTGAATTGTACTACTTCTTACTGGCTAATACATCCTCTTAGAAGCTTCATCTGTGATCTACTATGGTGCTTTTAGTTTCTCCGCATACCGCAGCACGCGACATAGTTTTGCAGACGATAAGCACAACCGTTTCAGAGAGAAGAGCGGCCAATGTGACGATCTGGCTTTAAGTCGATTCGATAACAAATGACGAAAACGGACGAATTTCTCCGGTTTTTACTACATATAAACACTTTTCACATTCTCCCGTGCAACTCGGCCGATACTCCTCCTTTCATGCAGAATCTTAAGGTCCTAGCTCATGTCCAAGGCACCAAAGCCGGCTAAGAAGTCAATAATCGATACCAAAAACTTGAATTGTACTAATTCTTACTGGCTATTACATCAACTTAGAAGTTTCATCTGTGTTCTACTATGGTGCTTTTAGTGTCTCCGCATAGCGCAGCACGCGACATAGCTTTGCAGACGAAAAATACAACCGTTTCAGAGAGAAGAGCGGCCAATGTGACGATCTGGCTTTAAGTCGATTCGATAACAAATGACGAAAACGGACGGATTTCTCAGGTTTTTACTACATATGAACACTTTTCACATTCTCCCGTGCAACTCGGCTGCTAGTCCACCTTTCATGCAGAATCTTAAGGTAATTTCTCATGTCCAAGGCACCAATGCCAGCTAAAAGGTCAATATTCAATACCTAAATCTTGAATTGGACTACTTCTTACTGGCTATTGCATCAACTTAGTAGCTTCATCTGTGTTCTACTATGGTGATTTTAGTGTCTCCGCATACCGCAGCACGCGACATAGCTTTGTAGACGATAAGTACAACCGTTTCAGAGAGACGAGCGGCCAATGTGACGATCTGGCTTTAAGTCGATTCGATAACAAATGACGAAAACGGACGGATTTCTCAGGTTTTTATTACATATGAACACTTTTCACATTCTCCCGTGCAACTCGGCTGCTAGTCCTCCTTTCATGCAGAATATTAAGGTCCGAGCTCATGTCCAAGGCACCAAAGCCAGCTCAATATTCAATATTCAGTTCCTAAAACTTGAATTGTACTACTTCTTACTGGCTATTACATCAGCTTAGAAGCTTCATCTCTGTTCTACTATGGTGCTTTTAGTGTCTCCACATACCGCAGCACGCGACATAGCTTTGCAGAAGATAAGTACAAACGTTTCAGAGAGAAGAGCGGCCAATGTGGCGATCTGGCTTTAAGTCGATTCGATAACAAATGAAGAAAACGGACGGATTTCTCAGGTTTTTACTACATGCGAACACTTTTCGCATTCTCCCGTGCAACTCTGCTGCTAGTCCTCCATTCACGCAGAATCTCAAGGTCGTAGCTCATGTCCAAGGCACCAAAGCCAGCTAAAAAGTCAATAATCGATACCTAAAACTTGAATTGTACTACTTCTTACTGGCTATTACATCAACTTAGAAGTTTCATCTGTGTTCTACTATGATGATTTTCGTGTCTCCGCATACCGCAGCACGTGACATAGCTTTGCAGACGATAAGTACAACCGTTTCACGGAGAAGAGTGGCCAATGTGACGATCTGGCTTTAAGTTGATTCGATAACAAATGACGAAAACGGACGGATTTCTCAGGTTTTTACTACATATGAACTCTTTTCACATTCTCCCGTGCAACTCGGCTGATAGTCCTCCTTTCATGCAGAATCTTAAGGTCATAGCTCATGTCCAAGGCACCAAAGACAGCTAAAAAGTCAATAATTGATACCTAAAACTTGAACTGTACTACTTCTTACTGACTATTGCATCAACTTAGAAGCTTCATCTGTATTCTACTACGGTGCTTTTAGTTTCTCCGCATACCGCAGCACACAACATTGTTTTGCAGACGATAAGCACAACCGTTTCAGAGAGTAGATCGCCCAATGTGACGATCTGGCTTTAAGTCGATACGATAACAAATGACGAAAACGGACGGATTTCTCAGGTTTTTACTACATGCGAACACTTTTCACATTCTCCCGTGCAACTCTGCTGCTACTCCTCCTTTCACGCAGAATCTCAAGGTCCTAGCTCATGTCCAAAGCACCAAAGACAGCTAAAAAGTCAATAATCGATACCTAAAACTTGAATTGGACTACTTCTTACTGGCTATTACATCAACTTAGAAGCTTCATCTGTGTTCTACTATGGTGCTTTTAGTGTCTCAGCATACCGCAGCACGCGACATAGCTTTGCAGACGATAAGTACAACCGTTTCAGAGAGAAGAGCGGCCAATGTGACGATCTGGCTCTAACTCGATTCGATAACAAATGACGAAACCGGACGGACTTCTCAGGTTTTTACTACATATGAACACTTTTCACATTCTCCCGAGCAGCGCGGCTGCTAGTCCTCCTTTCATGCAGAATGTTAAGGTCCTAGCTCATGTCCAAGGCACCAAAGCCAGCTAAAAAGTCAATAATCGATACCTATCTTCTTACTGGCTATTACATCAACTTAGAAGCTTCATCTGTGTTCGGTGCTTTTAGTTTCTCCGCATACCGCAGCACGCGACATAGCTTTGTAGACGATAAGTACAACCGTTTCAGATAGAAGAGCGGCCAATGTGACGATCTGGCTTTAAGTCGATTCGATAACAAATGAAGAAAACGGACGGATATCTCAGGTTTTTACTACATGCGAACACTTTTCACATTCTCCCGTGCAACTCTGCTGCTAGTCCTCCTTTCACTCAGAATCTCAAGGTCCTAGCTCATGTCCAAAGCACCAAAGCCAGCTAAGAAGTCAATAATCGATACCTAAAACTTGAATTGTACTACTTCTTACTGGCTATTACATCAACTTAGAAGCTTCATCTGTGTTCTACTATGGTGCTTTTAGTGCCTCCGATTAGCGCAGCACGCGACATAGATTTGCAGACGATAAGTACAACCGTTTCAGAGAGAAGAGCGGTCAATGTGACGATCTGGCTTTAACTCGATTCGATAACAAATGACGAAAACGGACGGATTTCTCAGGTTTTTACTACATATGAACACTTTTCACATTCTCCCGTGCAAGTCGGCTGCTAGTCCTCCTTTCATGCAGAATCTTAAGGTCGTAGCTCATGTCCAAGGCACCAAAGCCAGCTAAAAAGTCAATAACCGATACCTACAACTTGAATTGTACTACTTCTTACTGGCTATTACATCATCTTAGGAGCTTCAGCTGTGTTCTACTATGGTGCTTTTAGTGTCTCCGAATACCGCAGTACGCGACATAGCTTTGCAGACAATAAGTACAACCGTTTTAGAGAGCAGAGCGGCCAATGTCACGATCTGGCTTTACGTCGATTCGATAACAAATGACGAAAACGGACGGATTTCTCAGGTTTTTACTACATATGAACACTTTTCACAGTCTCCCGTGCAACTCGGCTGCTAGTCCTCCTTTCATGTAGAATCTTAAGGTCCTTGCTCATGTCCAAGGCACCAAAGCCAGCTAAAAGGTCAATATCCAATACCTAAAACTTGAACTGTACTACTTCTTACTGGCTATTACATCAACTTAGAAGCTTCATCTGTGTTCTACTATGGTGCTTTTAGTGTCTCCACATACCGCAGCACGCGACATAGCTTTGCAGACGATAAATACAACCGTTTCAGAGAGAAGAGCGGCCAATGTGACGATCTGGCTTTAAGTCGATTCGATAACAAATGACGAAAACGGACGGATTTATCAGGTTTTTACTACATCTGAACACTTTTCACATTCTCCCGTGCAACTCGGCTGCTAGTCCTCCTTTCATGCAGAATGTTAAGGTCCTAGCTCATGTCCAAGGCACCAAAGCCAGCTAAAAAGTCAATAATCGATACCTAACTTCTTACTGGCTATTACATCAACTTAGAAGCCTCATCTGTGTTCTACTACGGTGCTTTTAGTTTCTCCGCATACCGCAGCACGCGACACAGCTTTACAGACGATAAGTACAACCGTTTCAGAGAGAAGAGCGGCCAATGTGACGATCTGGCTTTAAGTCGATTCGATAACAAATGACGAAAACGGACGGATTTCTCAGGTTTTTACTACATATCAAAACTTTTCAAATTCTCCCGTGAAACTCGGCTGCTAGTCCTACTTTCATGCAGAATCATAAGGTAATAGCTCATGTCCAAGGCACCAAAGCCAGCTAAGAAGTCAATAATCGATACCTAAAACTTGAATTGTACTACTTCTTACTGGCTATTACATCAACTTAGAAGCTTCATCTGTGTTCTACTATGGTGCTTTTAGTGCCTCCGCGTAGCGCAGCACGCGACATAGCTTTGCAGACGATAAGTACAACCGTTTCAGTGAGAAGAGCAGCCAATGTGACGATCTGGCTTTAACTCGATTCGATAACAAATGACGAAAACGGACGGATTTCTCAGGTATTTACTACATATGAACACTTTTCACATTCTCTCGTGTAACTCGGCTGCTATTCCTCCTTTCATGCAGAATCTTAAGGTCCTAGCTCATGTCCAAGGCACCAAAGCAGGCTAAGAAGTCAATAATCGATACCAAAAACTTGAATTGTACTAATTCTTACTGGCTATCACATCAACTTAGAAGTTTCATCTGTGTTCTACTATGGTGCTTTTAGTGTCTCCGCATAGCGCAGCACGCGACATAGCTTTGCAGACGAAAAATACAACCGTTTCAGATAGAAGAGCGGCCAATGTGACGATCTGGCTTTAAGTCGATTCAATAACAAATGACGAAAACGGACGGATTTCTCAGGTTTTTACTACATATGAACACTTTTCACATTCTCCCGTGCAACTCGGCTGCTAGTCCACCTTTCATGCAGAATCTTAAGGTAATTTCTCATGTCCAAGGCACCAATGCCAGCTAAAAGGTCAATATTCAATACCTAAATCTTGAATTGGACTACTTCTTACTGGCTATTGCATCAACTTAGTAGCTTCATCTGTGTTCTACTATGGTGATTTTAGTGTCTCCGCATACCGCAGCACGCGACATAGCTTTGTAGACGATAAGTACAACCGTTTCAGAGAGACGAGCGGCCAATGTGACGATCTGGCTTTAAGTCGATTCGATAACAAATGACGAAAACGGACGGATTTCTCAGGTTTTTATTACATATGAACACTTTTCACATTCTCCCGTGCAACTCGGCTGCTAGTCCTCCTTTCATGCAGAATCTTAAGGTCCTAGCACATGTCCAAGGCACCAAAGCCAGCTAAATATTCAATATTCAGTTCCTAAAACTTGAATTGTACTACTTCTCACTGGCTATTACATCAACTTAGAAGCTTCATCTCTGTTCTACTATGGTGCTTTTAGTGTCTCCACATACCGCAGCACGCGACATAGCTTTGCAGATGATAAGTACAACCGTTTCAGAGAGAAGAGCGGCCAATGTGACGATCTGGCTTTAAGTCGATTCGATAACAAATGAAGAAAACGGACGGATTTCTCAGGTTTTTACTACATGCGAACACTTTTCACATTCTCCCGTGCAACTCTGCTGCTAGTCCTCCATCCACGCAGAATCTTAAGGTCGTAGCTCATGTCCAAGGCACCAAAGCCAGCTAAAAAGTCAATAATCGATACCTAAAACTTGAATTGTACTACTTCTTACTGGCTATTACATCAACTTAGAAGCTTCATCTGTGTTCTACTATGGTGCTTTTAGTGCCTCCGCGTAGCGCAGCACGCGACATAGCTTTGCAGACGATAAGTACAACCGTTTCAGTGAGAAGAGCAGCCAATGTGACGATCTGGCTTTAACTCGATTCGATAACAAATGACGAAAACGGACGGATTTCTCAGGTATTTACTACATATGAACACTTTTCACATTCTCTCGTGTAACTCGGCTGCTATTCCTCCTTTCATGCAGAATCTTAAGGTCCTAGCTCATGTCCAAGGCACCAAAGCAGGCTAAGAAGTCAATAATCGATACCAAAAACTTGAATTGTACTAATTCTTACTGGCTATCACATCAACTTAGAAGTTTCATCTGTGTTCTACTATGGTGCTTTTAGTGTCTCCGCATAGCGCAGCACGCGACATAGCTTTGCAGACGAAAAATACAACCGTTTCAGATAGAAGAGCGGCCAATGTGACGATCTGGCTTTAAGTCGATTCAATAACAAATGACGAAAACGGACGGATTTCTCAGGTTTTTACTACATATGAACACTTTTCACATTCTCCCGTGCAACTCGGCTGCTAGTCCACCTTTCATGCAGAATCTTAAGGTCCTTGCTCATGTCCAAGGCACCAATGCCAGCTAAAAGGTCAATATTCAATACCTAAATCTTGAATTGGACTACTTCTTACTGGCTATTGCATCAACTTAGTAGCTTCATCTGTGTTCTACTATGGTGATTTTAGTGTCTCCGCATACCGCAGCACGCGACATAGCTTTGTAGACGATAAGTACAACCGTTTCAGAGAGACGAGCGGCCAATGTGACGATCTGGCTTTAAGTCGATTCGATAACAAATGACGAAAACGGACGGATTTCTCAGGTTTTTATTACATATGAACACTTTTCACATTCTCCCGTGCAACTCGGCTGCTAGTCCTCCTTTCATGCAGAATCTTAAGGTCCTAGCACATGTCCAAGGCACCAAAGCCAGCTAAATATTCAATATTCAGTTCCTAAAACTTGAATTGTACTACTTCTCACTGGCTATTACATCAACTTAGAAGCTTCATCTCTGTTCTACTATGGTGCTTTTAGTGTCTCCACATACCGCAGCACGCGACATAGCTTTGCAGATGATAAGTACAACCGTTTCAGAGAGAAGAGCGGCCAATGTGACGATCTGGCTTTAAGTCGATTCGATAACAAATGAAGAAAACGGACGGATTTCTCAGGTTTTTACTACATGCGAACACTTTTCACATTCTCCCGTGCAACTCTGCTGCTAGTCCTCCATCCACGCAGAATCTTAAGGTCGTAGCTCATGTCCAAGGCACCAAAGCCAGCTAAAAAGTCAATAATCGATACCTAAAACTTGAATTGTACTACTTCTTACTGGCTATTACATCAACTTAGAAGTTTCATCTGTGTTCTACTATGATGATTTTCGTGTCTCCGCATACCGCAGCACGTGACATAGCTTTGCAGACGATAAGTACAACCGTTTCACGGAGAAGAGTGGCCAATGTGACGATCTGGCTTTAAGTTGATTCGATAACAAATGACGAAAACGGACGGATTTCTCAGGTTTTTACTACATATGAACTCTTTTCACATTCTCCCGTGCAACTCGGCTGATAGTCCTCCTTTCATGCAGAATCTTAAGGTCATAGCTCATGTCCAAGGCACCAAAGACAGCTAAAAAGTCAATAATTGATACCTAAAACTTGAACTGTACTACTTCTTACTGACTATTGCATCAACTTAGAAGCTTCATCTGTATTCTACTACGGTGCTTTTAGTTTCTCCGCATACCGCAGCACGCAACATTGTTTTGCAGACAATAAGCACAACCGTTTCAGAGAGAAGAGCGGCCAATGTGACGATCTGGCTTTAAGTCGATACGATAACAAATGACGAAAACGGACGGATTTCTCAGGTTTTTACTACATGCGAACACTTTTCACATTCTCCCGTGCAACTGTGCTGCTAGTCCTCCTTTCACGCAGAATCTCAAGGTCCTAGCTCATGTCCAAAGCACCAAAGCCAGCAAAAAAGTCAATAATCGATACCTAAAACTTGAATTGTACTTCTTCTTACTGGCTATTACATCAACTTAGAAGCTTCATCTGTGTTCTACTATGATGATTTTCGTGTTTCCGCATACCGCAGCACGCGACATAGCTTTGCAGACGATAAGTACAACCGTTTCTCGGAGAAGAGTGGCCAATGTGACGATCTGGCTTTAAGTCGATTCGATAACAAATGACGAAATCGGACGGATTTCTAAGGTTTTTACTACATATGAACACTTTTCACGTTCTCCCATGCAACTCGGCTGCTAGTCCTCCTTTCATGCAGAACGTTAAGGTCCTAGCTCATGTCCAATGCACCAAAGCCAGCTAAAAAGTCAATAATCGATACCTAAAACTTGAACTGTACTACTTGTTACTGGCTATTACATCAACTTTGAAGCTTCATATGTGTTCTACTATGGTGCTTTTAGTGTCTCCGCATACCGCAGCACGCGACATAGCTTTGCAGACGATAAGTACAACCGTTTCAGAGAGAAGAGCGGTCAATGTGACCATCTGGCTTTAAGTCAATTCGATAACAAATGACGAAAACTGACGGATGTCTCAGGTTTTTATTACATATGAACACTTTTCACATTCTCCCGTGCAACTCGGCTGCTAGTCCTCCTTTTATGCAGAATCTTAAGGTCCTAGCTCATGTCCAAGGCACCAAAGCCAGCTAAAAAGTCAATAATCGATACCTAAAACTTGAATTGGACTACTTCTTACTGGCTATTACATCAACTTAGAAGCTTCATCTGTGTTCTACTATGGTGCTTTTAGTGTCTCAGCATACCGCAGCACGCGACACAGCTTTGCAGACGATAAGTACAACCGTTTCAGAGAGAAGAGCGGCCAATGTGACGATCTGGCTCTAACTCGATTCGATAACAAATGACGAAACCGGACGGATTTCTCAGGTTTTTACTACATATGAACACTTTTCACATTCTCCCGAGCAACGCGGCTGCTAGTCCTCCTTTCATGCAGAATGTTAAGGTCCTAGCTCATGTCCAAGGCACCAAAGCCAGCTAAAAAGTCAATAATCGATACCTATCTTCTTACTGGCTATTACATCAACTTAGAAGCTTCATCTGTGTTCTACTACGGTGCTTTTAGTTTCTCCGCATACCGCAGCACGCGACACAGCTTTGCAGACGATTAGTACAACCGTTTCAGAGAGAAGAGCGGCCAATGTGACGATCTGGCTTTAAGTCAATTCGATAACAAATCACGAAAACGGACGGATTTCTCAGGTTTTTACTACATATGAACACTTTTCACATTCTCCCGTGCAACTCGGCTGCTAGTCCTCCTTTCATGCAGAATCTTAAGGTCCTAGCTCATGTCCAAGGCACCAAAGAAAGCTAAAAGGTCAATATTCAATACCTAAAACTTGAACTGTACTACTTCTTACTGGCTATTACATCAACTTAGAAGCTTGATCTGTGTTCTACTATGGTGCTTTTAGTGTCTCCGCATACCGCAGCACGCGACATAGCTTTGCAGACGATAAGTACAAGCGTTTCAGAGAGAAGAGCGGCCAATGTGACGATCTGGCTTTAAGTCGATTCGATAACAAATGACGAAAACGGACGGATTTCTCAGGTTTTTACTGCATATGAACACTTTTCACATTCTCCCGTGCAACTGGGCTGCTAGTCCTCCTTTTATGCAGAATCTTAAGGTCCCAGCTCATGTCCAAGGTACCGAAGCCAGCTAAAAAGTCAATAATCGATACCTAAATCTTGAATTAGACTACTTCTTACTGGCCATTGCATCAACTTAGTAGCTTCATCTGTGTTCTACTATGGTGATTTTAGTGTGTCCGCATACCGCAGCACGCGACATAGCTTTGCAGACGATAAGTACAACCGTTTCAGAGAGAAGAGCGGCCAATGTGACGATCTGGCTTTCATTCGATTCGATAACAAATGACGAAAACGGACGAATTTCTCCGGTTTTTATTACATATAAACACTTTTCACATTCTCCCGTGCAACTCGGCTGCTACTCCTCCTTTCATGCAGAATCTTAAGGTCCTAGCTCATGTACAAGGCACCAAAGCCAGCTAAGAAGTCAATAATCGATACCTAAAACTTGAATTGTACTACTTCTTACTGGCTATTACATCAACTTAGAAGCTTCATCTGTGTTCTACTATGGTGCTTTTAGTGTCTCCGCATAGCGCAGCACGCGACATAGCTTTGCAGACGATAAATACAACCGTTTCAGAGAGAAGAGCGGCCAATGTGACGATCTGGCTTTAAGTCGATTCGATAACAAATGACGAAAACGGACGGATTTCTCAGGTTTTTACTACATATGAACACTTTTCACATTCTCCCGTGCAACTCGGCTGCTACTCCTCCTTTCATGCAGAATCCTAAGGTCCTAGCTCATGTCCAAGGCACCAAAGCAAGCTAAAAAGGCAATAATCGATACCTAAAACTTGAATTGTACTACTTCTTACTGGCTATTACATCAACTTAGAAGCTTCATCTGTGTTCTACTATGGTGCATTTAGTGTCTCCGCATACCGCAGCACGCTACATAGCTTTGTAGACGATAAGTACAACCGTTTCAGATAGAAGAGCGGCCAATGTGACGATCTGGCTTTAAGTCGATTCGATAACAAATGACGAAAACGGACGGATTTCTCAGGTTTTTATTACATATGAACACTTTTCACATTCTCCCGTGCAACTCGGCTGCTAGTCCTCCTTTCATGCAGAACGTTAAGGTCCTAGCTCATGTCCAATGCACCAAAGCCAGCTAAAAAGTCAATAATCGATACCTAAAACTTGAACTGTACTACTTGTTACTGGCTATTACATCAACTTAGAAGCTTCATATGTGTTCTACTATGGTGCTTTTAGTGTCTCCGCATACCGCAGCACGCGACATAGCTTTGCAGGCGATAAGTACAACCGTTTCAGGGAGAAGAGCGGTCAATGTGACGATCTGGCTTTAACTCGATTCGATAACAAATGACGAAAACGGACGGATTTCTCAGGTTTTTACTACATATGAACACTTTTCACATTCTCCCGTGCAAGTCGGCTGCTAGTCCTCCTTTCATGCAGAATCTTAAGGTCGTAGTTGATGTCCAAGGCACCAAAGCCAGCTAAAAAGTCAATAACCGATACCTACAACTTGAATTGTACTACTTCTTACTGGCTATTACATCGTCTTAGGAGCTTCAGCTGTGTTCTACTATGGTGCTTTTAGTGTCTCCGAATACCGCAGTACGCGACATAGCTTTGCAGACGATAAGTACAACCGTTTTAGAGAGAAGAGCGGCCAATGTGACGATCTGGCTTTAAGTCGATTCGATAACAAATGACGAAAACGGACGGATTTATCAGGTTTTTACTACATCTGAACACTTTTCACATTCTCCCGTGCAACTCGGCTGCTAGTCCTCCTTTCTTGCAGAATGTTAAGGTCCTAGCTCATGTCCAAGGCACCAAAGCCAGCTAAAAAGTCAATAATCGATACCTAACTTCTTACTGGCTATTACATCAACTTAGAAGCTTCATCTGTGTTCTACTACGGTGCTTGTAGTTTCTCCGCATACCGCAGCACGCGACACAGCTTTACAGACGATAAGTACAACCGTTTCAGAGAGAAGAGCGGCCAATGTGACGATCTGGCTTTAAGTCGATTCGATAACAAATGACGAAAACGGACGGATTTCTCAGGTTTTTACTACATATGAAAACTTTTCAAATTCTCCCGTGAAACTCGGCTGCTAGTCCTACTTTCATGCAGAATCATAAGGTAATAGCTCATGTCCAAGGCACCAAAGCCAGCTAAGAAGTCAATAATCGATACCTAAAACTTGAATTGTACTACTTCTTACTGGCTATTACATCAACTTAGAAGCTTCATCTGTGTTCTACTATGGTGCTTTTAGTGCCTCCGCGTAGCGCAGCACGCGACATAGCTTTGCAGACGATAAGTACAACCGTTTCAGTGAGAAGAGCAGCCAATGTGACGATCTGGCTTTAACTCGATTCGATAACAAATGACGAAAACGGACGGATTTCTCAGGTTTTTACTACATATGAACACTTTTCACATTCTCTCGTGCAACTCGGCTGCTATTCCTCCTTTCATGCAGAATCTTAAGGTCCTAGCTCATGTCCAAGGCACCAAAGCCAGCTAAAAGGTCAATATTCATTACCTAAAACTTGAATTGTACTACTTCTTACTGGCTATTACATCATCTTAGGAGCTTCATCTGTGTTCTACTATTTTGCTTTTAGTGTCTCCGAATACCGCAGTACGCGACATAGCTTTGCAGACAATACGTACAACCGTTTCAGAGAGAAGAGCGGCCAATGTGGCGATCTGGCTTTAAGTCGATTCGATAGCAAATGACGAAAACGGACGGATTTCTCAGGTTTTTACTACATATGAACACTTTTCACATTCTCTCGTGCAACTCGGCTGCTATTCCTCCTTTCATGCAGAATCTTAAGGTCCTAGCTCATGTCCAAGGCACCAAGGCCAGCTAAAAGGTCAATATTCATTACCTAAAACTGGAATTGTACTACTTCTTACTGGCTATTACATCATCTTAGGAGCTTCATCTGTGTTCTACTATTTTGCTTTTAGTGTCTCCGAATACCGCAGTACGCGACATAGCTTTGCAGACGATAAGCACAACCGTTTCAGAGAGAAGAGCGGCCAATGTGACGATCTGGCTTTAAGTCGATTCGATAACAAATGACGAAAACGGACGGATTTCTCAGGTTTTTACTGCATATGAACACTTTTCACATTGTCCCGTGCAACTCGGTTGCTAGTCCTCCTTTCATGCAGAATGTTAAGGTATTAGCTCATGTCCAAGGCACCAAAGCCAGCTAAAAAGTCAATAATCGATACCTAAAATATGAATTGTACTACTTCTTACTGGCTAATACATCCTCTTAGAAGCTTCATCTGTGATCTACTATGGTGCTTTTAGTTTCTCCGCATACCGCAGCACGCGACATAGTTTTGCAGACGATAAGCACAACCGTTTCAGAGAGAAGAGCGGCCAATGTGACGATCTGGCTTTAAGTCGATTCGATAACAAATGACGAAAACGGACGGATTTCTCAGGTTTTTACTGCATATGAACGCTTTTCACAATCTCGCGTGCAACGCGGCTGCTAGTCCTCCTTTTATGCAGAATCTTAAGTTCCTAGCTCATGTCCAAGGTACCGAAGCCAGCTAAAAAGTCAATAATCGATACCTAAATCTTGAATTGGACTACTTCTTACTGGCTATTGCATCAACTTAGTAGCTTCACCTGTGTTCTACTATGGTGATTTTATTGTCTCCGCATACCGCAGCACGTGACATAGCTTTGCAGACGATAAGTACAAGCGTTTCAGAGAGAAGAGCGGCCAATGTGACTATCTGGCTTTCAGTCGATTCGATAACAAATGACGAAAACGGACGAATTTCTCCGGTTTTTACTACATATAAACACTTTTCACATTCTCCTGTGCAACTCGGCTGATACTCCTCCTTTCATGCAGAATCTTAAGGTCCTAGCTCATGTCCAAGGCACCAAAGCAGGCTAAGAAGTCAATAATCGATACCAAAAACTTGAATTGTACTAATTCTTACTGGCTATCACATCAACTTAGAAGTTTCATCTGTGTTCTACTATGGTGCTTTTAGTGTCTCCGCATAGCGCAGCACGCGACATAGCTTTGCAGACGAAAAATACAACCGTTTCAGAGAGAAGAGCGGCCAATGTGACGATCTGGCTTTAAGTCGATTCGATAACAAATGACGAAAACGGACGGATTTCTCAGGTTTTTACTACATATGAACACTTTTCACATTCTCCCGTGCAACTCGGCTGCTAGTCCACCTTTCATGCAGAACCTTAAAGTCCTTGCTCATGTCCAAGGCACCAATGCCAGCTAAAAGGTCAATATTCAATACCTAAATCTAGAATTGGACTACTTCTTACTGGCTATTGCATCAACTTAGTAGCTTCATCTGTGTTCTACTATGGTGATTTTAGTGTCTCCGCATACCGCAGCACGCGACATAGCTTTGTAGACGATAAGTACAACCGTTTCAGAGAGACGAGCGGCCAATGTGACGATCTGGCTTTAAGTCGATTCGATAACAAATGACGAAAACGGACGGATTACTCAGGTTTTTATTACATATGAACACTTTTCGCATTCTCCAGTGCAACTCGGCTGCTAGTCCTCCTTTCATGCAGAATCTTAAGGTCCTAGCACATGTCCAAGGCACCAAAGCCAGCTAAATATTCAATATTCAGTTCCTAAAACTTGAATTGTACTACTTCTCACTGGCTATTACATCAACTTAGAAGCTTCATCTCTGTTCTACTATGGTGCTTTTAGTGTCTCCACATACCGCAGCACGCGACATAGCTTTGCAGAAGATAAGTACAACCGTTTCAGAGAGAAGAGCGGCCAATGTGACGATCTGGCTTTAAGTCGATTCGATAACAAATGAAGAAAACGGACGGATTTCTCAGGTTTTTACTACATGCGAACACTTTTCACATTCTCCCGTGCAACTCTGCTGCTAGTCCTCCATCCACGCAGAATCTTAAGGTCGTAGCTCATGTCCAAGGCACCAAAGCCAGCTAAAAAGTCAATAATCGATACCTAAAACTTGAATTGGACTACTTCTTACTGGCTATTACATCAACTTAGAAGCTTCATCTGTGTTCTACTATGGTGCTTTTAGTGTCTCAGCATACCGCAGCACGCGACATAGCTTTGCAGACGATAAGTACAACCGTTTCAGAGAGAAGAGCGGCCAATGTGACGATCTGGCTCTAACTCGATTCGATAACAAATGACGAAACCGGACGGATTTCTCAGGTTTTTACTACATATGAACACTTTTCACATTCTCCCGAGCAACGCGGCTGCTAGTCCTCCTTTCATGCAGAATGTTAAGGTCCTAGCTCATGTCCAAGGCACCAAAGCCAGCTAAAAAGTCAATAATCGATACCTATCTTCTTACTGGCTATTACATCAACTTAGAAGCTTCATCTGTGTTCTACTACGGTGCTTTTAGTTTCTCCGCATACCGCAGCACGCGACACAGCTTTGCAGACGATAAGTACAACCGTTTCAGAGAGAAGAGCGGCCAATGTGACGATCTGGCTTTAAGTCAATTCGATAACAAATCACGAAAACGGACGGATTTCTCAGGTTTTTACTACATATGAACACTTTTCACATTCTCCCGTGCAACTCGGCTGCTAGTCCTCCTTTCATGCAGAATCTTAAGGTCCTAGCTCATGTCCAAGGCACCAAAGAAAACTAAAAGGTCAATATCCAATACCTAAAACTTGAACTGTACTACTTCTTACTGGCTATTACATCAACTTAGAAGCTTGATCTGTGTTCTACTATGGTGCTTTTAGTGTCTCCGCATACCGCAGCACGCGACATAGCTTTGCAGACGATAAGTACAAGCGTTTCAGAGAGAAGAGCGGCCAATGTGACGATCTGGCTTTAAGTCGATTCGATAACAAATGACGAAAACGGACGGATTTCTCAGGTTTTTACTGCATATGAACACTTTTCACATTCTCCCGTGCAACTGGGCTGCTAGTCCTCCTTTTATGCAGAATCTTAAGGTCCTAGCTCATGTCCAAGGTACCGAAGCCAGCTAAAAAGTCAATAATCGATACCTAAATCTTGAATTAGACTACTTCTTACTGGCCATTGCATCAACTTAGTAGCTTCATCTGTGTTCTACTATGGTGATTTTAGTGTGTCCGCATACCGCAGCACGCGACATAGCTTTGCAGACGATAAGTACAACCGTTTCAGAGAGAAGAGCGGCCAATGTGACGATCTGGCTTTCAGTCGATTCGATAACAAATGACGAAAACGGACGAATTTCTCCGGTTTTTATTACATATAAACACTTTTCACATTCTCCCGTGCAACTCGGCTGCTACTCCTCCTTTCATGCAGAAACTTAAGGTCCTAGCTCATGTACAAGGCACCAAAGCCAGCTAAGAAGTCAATAATCGATACCTAAAACTTGAATTGTACTACTTCTTACTGGCTATTACATCAACTTAGAAGCTTCATCTGTGTTCTACTATGGTGCTTTTAGTGTCTCCGCATAGCGCAGCACGCGACATAGCTTTGCAGACGATAAATACAACCGTTTCAGAGAGAAGAGCGGCCAATGTGACGATCTGGCTTTAAGTCGATTCGATAACAAATGACGAAAACGGACGGATTTCTCAGGTTTTTACTACATATGAACACTTTTCACATTCTCCCGTGCAACTCGGCTGCTACTCCTCCTTTCATGCAGAATCCTAAGGTCCTAGCTCATGTCCAAGGCACCAAAGCAAGCTAAAAAGGCAATAATCGATACCTAAAACTTGAATTGTACTACTTCTTACTGGCTATTACATCAACTTAGAAGTTTCATCTGTGTTCTACTATGGTGCTTTTAGTGTCTCCGCATACCGCAGCACGCTACATAGCTTTGTAGACGATAAGTACAACCGTTTCAGATAGAAGAGCGGCCAATGTGACGATCTGGCTTTAAGTCGATTCGATAACAAATGACGAAAACGGACGGATTTCTCAGGTTTTTATTACATATGAACACTTTTCACATTCTCCCGTGCAACTCGGCTGCTAGTCCTCCTTTCATGCAGAACGTTAAGGTCCTAGCTCATGTCCAATGCACCAAAGCCAGCTAAAAAGTCAATAATCGATACCTAAAACTTGAACTGTACTACTTGTTACTGGCTATTACATCAACTTAGAAGCTTCATATGTGTTCTACTATGGTGCTTTTAGTGTCTCCGCATACCGCAGCACGCGACATAGCTTTGCAGACGATAAGTACAACCGTTTCAGAGAGAAGAGCGGCCAATGTGACGATCTGGCTTTAAGTCGATTCGATAACAAATGACGAAAACGGACGGATTTCTCAGGTTTTTACTACATATGTACACTTTTCACATTCTCCCGAGCAACGCGGCTGCTAGTCCTTCTTTCATGCAGAATGTTAAGGTCCTAGCTCATGTCCAAAGCACCAAAGCCAGCTAAAAAGTCAATAATCGATACCTAACTTCTTACTGGCTATTACATCTACTTAGAAGCTTCATCTGTGTTCTACTACGGTGCTTTTAGTTTCTCCGCATACCGCAGCACGCGACACAGCTTTGCAGACGATAAGTACAACCGTTTCAGAGAGAAGAGCGGCCAATGTGACGATTTGGCTTTAAGTCAATTCGATAACAAATGACGAAAACGGACGGATTTCTCAGGTTTTTACTACATATGAACACTTCTCACATTCTCCCGTGCAACTGGGCTGCTAGTCCTCCTTTCATGCAGAATCTTAAGGACCTAGCTCGTGTCCAAGGCACCAAAGCCAGCTAAAAGGTCAATTTTCAATACCAAAAACTTGAACTGTACTACTTTTTACTGGCTATTACATCAACTTAGAAGCTTCATCTGTGTTCTACTATGGTGCTTTTAGTGTCTCCGCATACCGCAACACGCGACATAGCTTTGCAGACGGTAAATACAACCGTTTCAGAGAGAAGAGCGGCCAATGTGACGATTTGGCTTTAAGTCAATTCGATAACAAATGACGAAAACGGACGGATTTCTCAGGTTTTTACTACATATGAACACTTTTCACATTCTCCCGTGCAACTCGGCTGCTAGTCCTTCTTTCATGCAGAATCTTAAGGTCCTAGCTCATGTCCAAGGCACCAAAGCCAGCTAAAAGGTCAATATTCATTACCTAAAACTTGAATTCTACTACTTCTATCTGGCTATTACATCATCTTAGGAGCTTCATCTGTGTTCTACTATGGTGCATTTAGTGTCTCCGAATACCGTAGTACGCGACATAGCTTTGCAGACGATAAGTACAAGCGTTTCAGAGAGAAGAGCGGCCAATGTGACGATCTGGCTTTAAGTCGATTCGATAACAAATGACGAAAACGGACGGATTTCTCAGGTTTTTACTGCATATGAACACTTTTCACATTCTCCCGTGCAACTGGGCTGCTAGTCCTCCTTTTATGCAGAATCTTAAGGTCCTAGCTCATGTCCAAGGTACCGAAGCAAGCTAAAAAGTCAATAATCGATACCTAAATCTTGAATTGGACTATTTCTTTCTGGCTATTGCATCAACTTAGTAGCCTCATCTGTGTTATATTATGGTGATTTTAGTGTCTCCGCATACCGCAGCACGCGACATAGCTTTGCAGACGATAAGTACAAGCGTTTCAGAGAGAAGAGCGGCCAATGTGACGATCTGGCTTTCAGTCGATTCGATAACAAATGACGAAAACGGACGCATTTCTCCGGTTATTACTACATATAAACACATTTCACATTCTCCCGTGCAACTCGGCTGCTACTCCTCCTTTCATGCAGAATCTTAAGGTCCTAGCTCATGTACAAGGCACCAAAGCCAGTTAAGAAGTCAATAATCGATACCTAAAACTTGAATTGTACTACTTCTTACTGGCTATTACATCAACTTAGAAGCTTCATCTGTGTTCTACTATGGTGCTTTTAGTGTCTCCACATAGCGCAGCACGCGACATAGCTTTGCAGACGATAAATACAACCGTTTCAGAGAGAAGAGCGGCCAATGTGACGATCTGGCTTTAAGTCGATTCGATAACAAATGACGAAAACGGACGGATTTCTCAGGTTTTTACTACTTATGAACACTTTTCACATTCTCCCGTGCAACTCTGCTGCTAGTCCTCCATTCACGCAGAATGTCAAGGTCGTAGCTCATGTCCAAGGCACCAAAGCCAGCTAAAAAGTCAATAATCGATACCTAAAACTTGAATTGTACTACTTCTTACTGGCTATTACATCAACTTAGAAGTTTCATCTGTGTTCTACTATGATGATTTTCGTGTCTCCGCATACCGCAGCACGTGACATAGCTTTGCAGACGATAAGTACAACCGTTTCACGGAGAAGAGTGGCCAATGTGACGATCTGGCTTTAAGTCGATTCGATAACAAATGACGAAAACGGACGGATTTCTCAGGTTTTTACTACATATGAACACTTTTCACATTCTCCCGAGCAACGCGGCTGCTAGTCCTCCTTTCATGCAGAATGTTAAGGTCCTAGCTCATGTCCAAAGCACCAAAGCCAGCTAAAAAGTCAATAATCGATACCTAACTTCTTACTGGCTATTACATCTACTTAGAAGCTTCATCTGTGTTCTACTACGGTGCTTTTAGTTTCTCCGCATACCGCAGCACGCGACACAGCTTTGCAGACGATAAGTACAACCGTTTCAGAGAGAAGAGCGGCCAATGTGACGATTTGGCTTTAAGTCAATTCGATAACAAATGACGAAAACGGACGGATTTCTCAGGTTTTTACTACATATGAACACTTTTCACATTCTCCCGTGCAACTGGGCTGCTAGTCCTCCTTTCATGCAGAATCTTAAGGACCTAGCTCGTGTCCAAGGCACCAAAGCCAGCTAAAAGGTCAATTTTCAATACCAAAAACTTGAACTGTACTACTTCTTACTGGCTATTACATCAACTTAGAAGCTTCATCTGTGTTCTACTATGGTGCTTTTAGTGTCTCCGCATACCGCAACACGCGACATAGCTTTGCAGACGGTAAATACAACCGTTTCAGAGAGAAGAGCGGCCAATGTGACGATTTGGCTTTAAGTCAATTCGATAACAAATGACGAAAACGGACGGATTTCTTAGGTTTTTACTACATATGAACACTTTTCACATTCTCCCGTGCAACTCGGCTGCTAGTCCTTCTTTCATGCAGAATCTTAAGGTCCTAGCTCATGTCCAAGGCACCAAAGCCAGCTAAAAGGTCAATATTCATTACCTAAAACTTGAATTCTACTACTTCTATCTGGCTATTACATCATCTTAGGAGCTTCATCTGTGTTCTACTATGGTGCATTTAGTGTCTCCGAATACCGTAGTACGCGACATAGCTTTGCAGACGATAAGTACAAGCGTTTCAGAGAGAAGAGCGGCCAATGTGACGATCTGGCTTTAAGTCGATTCGATAACAAATGACGAAAACGGACGGATTTCTCAGGTTTTTACTGCATATGAACACTTTTCACATTCTCCCGTGCAACTGGGCTGCTAGTCCTCCTTTTATGCAGAATCCTAAGGTCCTAGCTCATGTCCAAGGCACCAAAGCAAGCTAAAAAGGCAATAATCGATACCTAAAACTTGAATTGTACTACTTCTTACTGGCTATTACATCAACTTAGAAGTTTCATCTGTGTTCTACTATGGTGCTTTTAGTGTCTCCGCATACCGCAGCACGCTACATAGCTTTGTAGACGATAAGTACAACCGTTTCAGATAGAAGAGCGGCCAATGTGACGATCTGGCTTTAAGTCGATTCGATAACAAATGACGAAAACGGACGGATTTCTCAGGTTTTTATTACATATGAACACTTTTCACATTCTCCCGTGCAACTCGGCTGCTAGTCCTCCTTTCATGCAGAACGTTAAGGTCCTAGCTCATGTCCAATGCACCAAAGCCAGCTAAAAAGTCAATAATCGATACCTAAAACTTGAACTGTACTACTTGTTACTGGCTATTACATCAACTTAGAAGCTTCATATGTGTTCTACTATGGTGCTTTTAGTGTCTCCGCATACCGCAGCACGCGACATAGCTTTGCAGACGATAAGTACAACCGTTTCAGAGAGAAGAGCGGCCAATGTGACGATCTGGCTTTAAGTCGATTCGATAACAAATGACGAAAACGGACGGATTTCTCAGGTTTTTACTACATATGAACACTTTTCACATTCTCCCGAGCAACGCGGCTGCTAGTCCTCCTTTCATGCAGAATGTTAAGGTCCTAGCTCATGTCCAAAGCACCAAAGCCAGCTAAAAAGTCAATAATCGATACCTAACTTCTTACTGGCTATTACATCTACTTAGAAGCTTCATCTGTGTTCTACTACGGTGCTTTTAGTTTCTCCGCATACCGCAGCACGCGACACAGCTTTGCAGACGATAAGTACAACCGTTTCAGAGAGAAGAGCGGCCAATGTGACGATTTGGCTTTAAGTCAATTCGATAACAAATGACGAAAACGGACGGATTTCTCAGGTTTTTACTACATATGAACACTTCTCACATTCTCCCGTGCAACTGGGCTGCTAGTCCTCCTTTCATGCAGAATCTTAAGGACCTAGCTCGTGTCCAAGGCACCAAAGCCAGCTAAAAGGTCAATTTTCAATACCAAAATCTTGAACTGTACTACTTCTTACTGGCTATTACATCAACTTAGAAGCTTCATCTGTGTTCTACTATGGTGCTTTTAGTGTCTCCGCATACCGCAACACGCGACATAGCTTTGCAGACGGTAAATACAACCGTTTCAGAGAGAAGAGCGGCCAATGTGACGATTTGGCTTTAAGTCAATTCGATAACAAATGACGAAAACGGACGGATTTCTCAGGTTTTTACTACATATGAACACTTTTCACATTCTCCCGTGCAACTCGGCTGCTAGTCCTTCTTTCATGCAGAATCTTAAGGTCCTAGCTCATGTCCAAGGCACCAAAGCCAGCTAAAAGGTCAATATTCATTACCTAAAACTTGAATTCTACTACTTCTATCTGGCTATTACATCATCTTAGGAGCTTCATCTGTGTTCTACTATGGTGCATTTAGTGTCTCCGAATACCGTAGTACGCGACATAGCTTTGCAGACGATAAGTACAAGCGTTTCAGAGAGAAGAGCGGCCAATGTGACGATCTGGCTTTAAGTCGATTCGATAACAAATGACGAAAACGGACGGATTTCTCAGGTTTTTACTGCATATGAACACTTTTCACATTCTCCCGTGCAACTGGGCTGCTAGTCCTCCTTTTATGCAGAATCTTAAGGTCCTAGCTCATGTCCAAGGTACCGAAGCAAGCTAAAAAGTCAATAATCGATACCTAAATCTTGAATTGGACTATTTCTTTCTGGCTATTGCATCAACTTAGTAGCCTCATCTGTGTTATATTATGGTGATTTTAGTGTCTCCGCATACCGCAGCACGCGACATAGCTTTGCAGACGATAAGTACAAGCGTTTCAGAGAGAAGAGCGGCCAATGTGACGATCTGGCTTTCAGTCGATTCGATAACAAATGACGAAAACGGACGCATTTCTCCGGTTATTACTACATATAAACACATTTCACATTCTCCCGTGCAACTCGGCTGCTACTCCTCCTTTCATGCAGAATCTTAAGGTCCTAGCTCATGTACAAGGCACCAAAGCCAGTTAAGAAGTCAATAATCGATACCTAAAACTTGAATTGTACTACTTCTTACTGGCTATTACATCAACTTAGAAGCTTCATCTGTGTTCTACTATGGTGCTTTTAGTGTCTCCACATAGCGCAGCACGCGACATAGCTTTGCAGACGATAAATACAACCGTTTCAGAGAGAAGAGCGGCCAATGTGACGATCTGGCTTTAAGTCGATTCGATAACAAATGACGAAAACGGACGGATTTCTCAGGTTTTTACTACTTATGAACACTTTTCACATTCTCCCGTGCAACTCTGCTGCTAGTCCTCCATTCACGCAGAATGTCAAGGTCGTAGCTCATGTCCAAGGCACCAAAGCCAGCTAAAAAGTCAATAATCGATACCTAAAACTTGAATTGTACTACTTCTTACTGGCTATTACATCAACTTAGAAGTTTCATCTGTGTTCTACTATGATGATTTTCGTGTCTCCGCATACCACAGCACGTGACATAGCTTTGCAGACGATAAGTACAACCGTTTCACGGAGAAGAGTGGCCAATGTGACGATCTGGCTTTAAGTCGATTCGATAACAAATGACGAAAACGGACGGATTTCTCAGGTTTTTACTACATATGAACACTTTTCACATTCTCCCGAGCAACGCGGCTGCTAGTCCTCCTTTCATGCAGAATGTTAAGGTCCTAGCTCATGTCCAAAGCACCAAAGCCAGCTAAAAAGTCAATAATCGATACCTAACTTCTTACTGGCTATTACATCTACTTAGAAGCTTCATCTGTGTTCTACTACGGTGCTTTTAGTTTCTCCGCATACCGCAGCACGCGACACAGCTTTGCAGACGATAAGTACAACCGTTTCAGAGAGAAGAGCGGCCAATGTGACGATTTGGCTTTAAGTCAATTCGATAACAAATGACGAAAACGGACGGATTTCTCAGGTTTTTACTACATATGAACACTTTTCACATTCTCCCGTGCAACTGGGCTGCTAGTCCTCCTTTCATGCAGAATCTTAAGGACCTAGCTCGTGTCCAAGGCACCAAAGCCAGCTAAAAGGTCAATTTTCAATACCAAAAACTTGAACTGTACTACTTCTTACTGGCTATTACATCAACTTAGAAGCTTCATCTGTGTTCTACTATGGTGCTTTTAGTGTCTCCGCATACCGCAACACGCGACATAGCTTTGCAGACGGTAAATACAACCGTTTCAGAGAGAAGAGCGGCCAATGTGACGATTTGGCTTTAAGTCAATTCGATAACAAATGACGAAAACGGACGGATTTCTCAGGTTTTTACTACATATGAACACTTTTCACATTCTCCCGTGCAACTCGGCTGCTAGTCCTTCTTTCATGCAGAATCTTAAGGTCCTAGCTCATGTCCAAGGCACCAAAGCCAGCTAAAAGGTCAATATTCATTACCTAAAACTTGAATTCTACTACTTCTATCTGGCTATTACATCATCTTAGGAGCTTCATCTGTGTTCTACTATGGTGCATTTAGTGTCTCCGAATACCGTAGTACGCGACATAGCTTTGCAGACGATAAGTACAAGCGTTTCAGAGAGAAGAGCGGCCAATGTGACGATCTGGCTTTAAGTCGATTCGATAACAAATGACGAAAACGGACGGATTTCTCAGGTTTTTACTGCATATGAACACTTTTCACATTCTCCCGTGCAACTGGGCTGCTAGTCCTCCTTTTATGCAGAATCTTAAGGTCCTAGCTCATGTCCAAGGTACCGAAGCAAGCTAAAAAGTCAATAATCGATACCTAAATCTTGAATTGGACTATTTCTTTCTGGCTATTGCATCAACTTAGTAGCCTCATCTGTGTTATATTATGGTGATTTTAGTGTCTCCGCATACCACAGCACGCGACATAGCTTTGCAGACGATAAGTTCAAGCGTTTCAGAGAGAAGAGCGGCCAATGTGACGATCTGGCTTTCAGTCGATTCGATAACAAATGACGAAAACGGACGCATTTCTCCGGTTATTACTACATATAAACACATTTCACATTCTCCCGTGCAACTCGGCTGCTACTCCTCCTTTCATGCAGAATCTTAAGGTCCTAGCTCATGTACAAGGCACCAAAGCCAGTTAATAAGTCAATAATCGATACCTAAAACTTGAATTGTACTACTTCTTACTGGCTATTACATCAACTTAGAAGCTTCATCTGTGTTCTACTATGGTGCTTTTAGTGTCTCCACATAGCGCAGCACGCGACATAGCTTTGCAGACGATAAATACAACCGTTTCAGAGAGAAGAGCGGCCAATGTGACGATCTGGCTTTAAGTCGATTCGATAACAAATGACGAAAACGGACGGATTTCTCAGGTTTTTACTACTTATGAACACTTTTCACATTCTCCCGTGCAACTCTGCTGCTAGTCCTCCATTCACGCAGAATGTCAAGGTCGTAGCTCATGTCCAAGGCACCAAAGCCAGCTAAAAAGTCAATAATCGATACCTAAAACTTGAATTGTACTACTTCTTACTGGCTATTACATCAACTTAGAAGTTTCATCTGTGTTCTACTATGATGATTTTCGTGTCTCCGCATACCGCAGCACGTGACATAGCTTTGCAGACGATAAGTACAACCGTTTCACGGAGAAGAGTGGCCAATGTGACGATCTGGCTCTAAGTTGATTCGATAATTAATGACGAAAACGGATGGATTTCTCAGGTTTTTACTACATGCGAACACTTTTCACATTCTCCCGTGCAACTCTGCTGCTAGTCCTCCTTTCACGCAGACTCTCAAGGTCCTAGCTCATGTCCAAAGCACCAAAGCCAGCTAAAAAGTCAATAATCGATACCTAAAACTTGAATTGTACTTCTTCTTACTGGCTATTACATCAACTTAGAAGCTTCATCTGTGTCCTCCTATGATGATTTTCGTGTCTCCGCATACCGCAGCACGCGACATAGCTTTGCAGACGATAAGTACAACCGTTTCACGGAGAAGAGTGGCCAATGTGACGATCTGGCTTTAAGTCAATTCGATAACAAATGATGAAAACGGACGGATTTCTAAGGTTTTTACTACATATGAACACTTTTCACATTCTCCCATGCAACTCGGCTGCTAGTCCTCCTTTCATGCAGAACGTTAAGTTCCTAGCTCATGTCCAATGCACCAAAGCCAGCTAAAAAGGCAATAATCGATACCTAAAACTTGAACTGTACTACTTGTTACTGGCTATTACATCAACTTTGAAGCTTCATATGTGTTCTACTATGGTGCTTTTAGTGTCTTCGCATACCGCAGCACGCGACATAGCTTTGCAGACGATAAGTACAACCGTTTCAGAGAGAAGAGCGGCGAATGTGACGATCTGGCTTTAAGTCGATTCGATAACAAATGACGAAAACGGACGGATTTCTCAGGTTTTTACTACATATGAGCATTTTTCACATTCTCCCGTGCAACTGGGCTGCTAGTCCTCCTTTTATGCAGAATCTTAAAGTACTAGCTCATGTCCAAGGCACCAAAGCCAGCTAAAAAGTCAATAATCGATACCTAAAACTTGAAAAGGACTACTTCTTACTGGCTATTACATCAACTTAGAAGCTTCATCTGTGTTCTACTATGGTGCTTTTAGTGTCTCAGCATACCGCAGCATGCGACATAGCTTTGCAGACGATAAGTACAACCGTTTCAGAGAGAAAAGCGGCCAATGTGACGATCTGGCTTTAACTCGATTCGATAACAAATGACGAAACCGGACGGATTTATCAGGTTTTTACTACATATGAACACTTTTCACATTCTCCCGAGCAACGCGGCTCCTAGTCCTCCTTTCATGCAGAATGTTAAGGTCCTAGCTCATGTCCAAGGCACCAAAGCCAGCTAAAAAGTCAATAATCGATACCTATCTTCTTACTGGCTATTACATCAACTTAGAAGCTGCATCTGTGTTCTACTACGGTGCTTTTAGTTTCTCCGCATACCGCAGCACGCTACACAGCTTTGCAGACGATAAGTACAACCGTTTCAGAGAGAAGAGCGGCCAATGTGAAGATCTGGCTTTAAGTCGATTCGATAACAAATGACGAAAACGGACGGATTTCTCAGGTTTTTACTACATATGAACACTTTTCTCGTTCTCCCGTGCAACTCGGCTGCTAGTCCTCCTATCATGCAGAATCTTAAGGTCCTAGCTCATGTACAAGGCACCAAAGCCAGCTAAGAAGTCAATAATCGATACCTAAAACTTGAATTGTACTACTTCTTACTGGCTATTACATCAACTTAGAAGCTTCATCTGTGTTCTACTATGGTGCTTTTAGTGTCTCCGCATAGCGCAGCACGCGACATAGCTTTGCAGACGATAAATACAACCGTTTCAGAGAGAAGAGCGGCCAATGTGACGATCTGGCTTTAAGTCGATTCTATAACAAATGACGAAAACGGACGAATTTCTCAGGTTTTTACTACATATGAAACTTTTCACATTCTCCCGTGCAACCCGTCTGCTACTCCTCCTTTCATGCAGAATCCTAAGGTCCTAGCTCATGTCCAAGGCACCAAAGCAAGCTAAAAAGGCAATAATCGATACCTAAAACTTGAATTGTACTACTTCTTACTGGCTATTACATCAACTTAGAAGCTTCATCTGTGTTCTACTATGGTGCTTTTAGTGTCTCCGCATACCGCAGCACGCGACATAGCTTTGTAGACGATAAGTACAACCGTTTCAGATAGAAGAGCGGCCAATGTGACGATCTGGCTTTATGTCGATTCGATAACAAATGACGAAAACGGACGGATTTCTCAGGTTTTTATTACATATGAACACTTTTCACATTCTCCCGTGCAACTCGGCTGCTAGTCCTCCTTTCATGCAGAATGTTAAGGTCCTAGCTCATGTCCAATGCACCAAAGCCAGCTAAAAAGTCAATAATCGATACCTAAAACTTGAACTGTACTACTTGTTACTGGCTATTACATCAACTTTGAAGCTTCATATGTGTTCTACTATGGTGCTTTTAGTGTCTCGGCATACCGCAGCACGCGACATAGCTTTGCAGATGATAAGTACAACCGTTTCAGAGAGAAGTGCGGCCAATGTGAAGATCTGGCTTTAAGTCGATTCGATAACAAATGACGAAAACGGACGGATTTCTCAGGTTTTTACTACATATGAACACTTTTCACATTCTCCCGTGCAACTGGGCTGCTAGTCCTCCTTTTATGCAGAATCTTAAGGTCCGAGCTCGTGTCCAAGGTACCGAAGCCAGCTAAAAAGTCAATAATCGATACCTAAAACTTGAATTGGACTACTTCTTACTGGCTATTGCATCAACTTAGTAGCTTCATCTGTGTTCTACTATGGTGATTTTAATGTCTCCGCATACCGCAGCACGCGACATAGCTTTGCAGACGATAAGTACAACCGTTTCAGAGAGAAGAGCGGCCAATGTGACGATCTGGCTTTAAGTCGATTCGATAACAAATGACGAAAACGGACGAATTTCTCCGGTTTTTACTACATATAAACACTTTTCACATTCTCCCGTGCAACTCGGCTGCTACTCCTCCTACCATGCAGAATCTTAAGGTCCTAGCTCATGTACAAGGCACCAAAGCCAGCTAAAAAGTCAATAATCGATACCTAAAACTTGAATTGTACTACTTCTTACTGGCTATTACATCAACTTAGAAGCATCATCTGTGTTCTACTATGGTGCTTTTAGTGTCTCCGCATAGCGCAGCACGCGACATAGCTTTGCAGACGATAAATACAACCGTTTCAGAGAGAAGAGCGGCCAATGTGACGATCTGGCTTTAAGTCGATTCTATAACGAATGACGAAAACGGACGAATTTCTCAGGTTTTTACTACATATGAAACTTTTCACATTCTCCCGTGCAACTCGGCTGCTAGTCCTCCTTTCATGCAGAATGTTAAGGTCCTAGCTCATGTCCAAGGCACCAAAGCCAGCTAAAAAGTCAATAATCGATACCTAAAACTTGAATTGGACTACTTCTTACCGGCTATTACATCAACTTAGAAGCTTCATCTGTGTTCTACTATGGTGCTTTTAGTGTCTCAGCATACTGCAGCACGCGACATAGCTTTGCAGACCATAAGTACAACCGTTTCAGAGAGAAGAGCGGCCAATGTGACGATCTGGCTTTAACTCGATTCGATAACAAATGACGAAACCGGACGGATTTCTCAGGTTTTTACTACATATGAACACTTTTCACATTCTCCCGAGCAACGCGGCTGCTAGTCCTCCTTTCATGCAGAATGTTAAGGTCCTAGCTCATGTCCAAGGCACCAAAGCCAGCTAAAAAGTCAATAATCGATACCTAACTTCTTACTGGCTATTACATCAACTTAGAAGCTTCATCTGTGTTCTACTACGGTGCTTTTAGTTTCTCCGCATACCGCAGCACGCGACACAGCTTTGCAGAAGATAAGTACAACCGTTTCAGAGAGAAGAGCGGCCAATGTGACGATTTGGCTTTAAGTCAATTCGATAACAAATGACGAAAACTGACGGATTTCTCAGGTTTTTACTACATATGAACACTTTTCACATTCTCCCGTGCAACTCGGCTGCTAGTCCTCCTTTCATGCAGAATCTTAAGGTTCTAGCTCGTGTCCAAGGCACCAAAGCCAGCTAAATGGTCAATATTCAATACCTAAAACTTGAACTGTACTACTTCTTACTGGCTATTACATCAACTTAGAAACTTGATCTGTGTTCTACTATGGTGCTTTTAGTGTCTCCGCATACCGCAGCACGCGACATAGCTCTGCAGACGATAAATACAACCGTTTCAGAGAGAAGAGCGGCCAATGTGACGATCAGGCTTTAAGTCGATTCGATAACAAATGACGAAAACGGACGGATTTCTCAGGTTTTTACTACATATGAACACTTTTCACATTCTCCCGTGCAACTCGGCTGCTAGTCCTCCTTTCATGCAGAATCTTAAGGTCCTAGCTCATGTCCAAAGCACCAAAGCCAGCTAAAAGGTCAATATTCATTACCTAAAACTTGAATTCTACTACTTCTTACTGGCTATTACATCATCTTAGGAGCTTCATCTGTGTTCTACTATGGTGCATTTAGTGTCTCCGAATACCGTAGTACGCGACATAGCTTTGCAGACGATAAGTACAAGCGTTTCAGAGAGAAGAGCGGCCAATGTGACGATCTGGCTTTAAGTCGATTCGATAACAAATGACGAAAACGGACGGATTTCTCAGGTTTTTACTGCATATGAACACTTTTCACATTCTCCCGTGCAACTGGGCTGCTAGTCCTCCTTTTATGCAGAATCTTAAGGTCCTAGCTCATGTCCAAGGTACCGAAGCCAGCTAAAAAGTCAATAATCGATACCTAAATCTTTAATTGGACTACCTCTTACTGGCTATTGCATCAACTTAGTAGCTTCATCTGTGTTATACTATGGTGATTTTAGTGTCTCCGCATACCGCAGCACGCGACATAGCTTTGCAGACGATAAGTACAAGCGTTTCAGAAAGAAGAGCGGCCAATGTGACGATCTGGCTTTCAGTCGATTCGATAACAAATGACGAAAACGGACGAATTTCTCCGGTTTTTACTACATATAAACACATTTCACATTCTCCCGTGCAACTCGGCTGCTACTCCTCCTTTCATGCAGAATCTTAAGGTCCTAGCTCATGTACAAGGCACCAAAGCCAGCTAAGAAGTCAATAATCGATACCTAAAACTTGAATTGTACTACTTCTTACTGGCTATTACATCAACTTAGAAGCTTCATCTGTGTTCTACTATGGTGCTTTTAGTGTCTCCACATAGCGGAGCACGCGACATAGCTTTGCAGACGATAAATACAACCGTTTCAGAGAGAAGAGCGGCCAATGTGACGATCTGGCTTTAAGTCGATCGATAACAAATGACGAAAACGGACGGATTTCTCAGGTTTTTACTACATATGAACACTTTTCACATTCTCCCGTGCAACTCGGCTGCTAGTCCTCCTTTCATGCAGAATCTTAAGGTCCTTGCTCATGTCCAAGGCACCAAAGCCAGCTAAAAGGTCAATATTCAATACCTCAATCTTGAACTGGACTACTTCTTACTGGCTATTGCATCAACTTAGTAGCTTCATCTGTGTTCTACTATGGTGATTTTAGTGCCTCCGCATACCGCAGCACGCGACATAGCTTTTCAGACGATAAGTACAAGCGTTTCAGAGAGAAGAGCGGCCAATGTGACCATCTGGCTTTAAGTCGATTCGATAACAAATGACGAAAACGGACGAATTTCTCAGGTTTTTACTACATATGAACATTTTTCACATTCTCCCGTGCAACTCGGCTGCTACTCCTCCTTTCATGCAGAATCGTAAGATCCTAGCTCATGTCCAAGGCACCAAACCAAGCTAAAAAGGCAATAATCGGTACCTAAAACTTGAATTGTACTACTTCTTACTGGCTATTACATCAACTTAGAAGCTTCATCTGTGTTCTACTATGGTGATTTTAGTGTCTCCACATACCGCAGCACGCGACATAGCTTTGCAGACGATAAGTACAACCGTTTCAGAGAGAAGAGCGGCCAATGTGACGATCTGGCTTTAAGTCGATTCAATAACAAATGACGAAAACGGACGGATGTCTCAGTTTTTACTACATGTGAACACTTTTCACATTCTCCCGTGCAACTGGGCTGCTACTCCTCCTTTTATGCGGAATCTTAAGGTCCTAGCTCATGTCCAAGGCACCAAAGCCAGCTAAAAAGTCAATAATCGATACCTAAAACTTGAATTGTACTACTTCTTACCGGCTATTACATCAACTTAGAAGCTTCATCTGTGTTCTACTACGGTGCTTTTAGTGTCTCCGCATACCGCAGCACGCGACATAGCTTTGCAGACGATAAGTACAACCGTTTCAGAGAGAAGAGCGGCCAATGTGACGATCTGGCTTTAAGTCGATTCGATAACAAATGACGAAAACGGACCGATTTCTCAGGTTTTTACTACATATGAACACTTTCCACATTCTCCCGTGCAACTCGGCTGCTAGTCTTCCATTCATGCAGAATCTTAAGGTCCTAGCTCATGTCCAAGGCACCAAAGCCAGCTAAAAAGTCAATAATCGATAACTAAAACTTGAATTGTACTACTTCTTACCGGCTATTACAACAACTTAGAAGCTTCATCTGTGTTCTACTACGGTGCTTTTAGTGTCTCCGCATACCGCAGCACGCTACATAGCTTTGCAGACGATAAGTACTACCGTTTCAGAGAGAAGAGCGGCCAGTGTGACGATCTGGCTTTAAGTCGATTCGATAACAAATGACGAAAACGGACGGATTTCTCAGGTTTTTACTACATGTGAACACTTTTCACATTCTCCCGTGCAACTCGGCTGCTAGTCTTCCATTCATGCAGAATCTTAAGGTCCTAGCTCATGTCCAAGGCACCAAAGCCAGCTAAAAAGTCAATAATCGATTCCTAAAACTTGAATTGTACTACATCTTACTGGCTATTACATCAACTTAGATGCTTCATGTGTGTTCTACTATGGTGCTTTTAGTGTCTCCGCATACCGCAGCACGCGACATAGCTTTGCAGACGATAAGTACAACCGTTTCAGAGAGAAGAGCGGCCAATGTGACGATCTGGCTTTAAGTCGATTCGATAACAAATGACGAAAACGGACCGATTTCTCAGGTTTTTACTACATATGAACACTTTCCACATTCTCCCGTGCAACTCGGCTGCTAGTCCTCCTTTCATGCAGGATCTTAAGGCCCTAGCTCATGTCCAAGGCACCAAAGCCAGCTAAAAAGTCAATAATCTATACCTAAAACTTGAATTGGACTACTTCTTACTGGCTATTACATCAACATAAAAGCTTCATCTGTGTTCTACTACGGTGCTTTTAGTTTCTCCGCATATCGCAGCACGCGACATAGTTTTGCAGTCGATAAGTACAACCGTTTCAGAGAGAAGAGCGGCCAATGTGACGATCTGGCTTTAAGTCGATACGATAACAAATGACGAAAACGGACCGATTTCTCAGGTTTTTACTACATATGAACACTTTCCACATTCTCCCGTGCAACTCGGCTGCTAGTCCTCCTTTCATGCAGGATCTTAAGGCCCTAGCTCATGTCCAAGGCACCAAAGCCAGCTAAAAAGTCAATAATCTATACCTAAAACTTGAATTGTACTACTTCTTACTGGCTATTACATCAACTTAGAAGCCTTATCTGTGTTCTACTATGGTGCTTTTAGTGTCTCCACATACCGCAGCACGCGACATAGCTTTGCAGACGATAAGTACAACCGTTTCAGAGAGAAGAGCGGCCAATGTGACGATCTGGCTTTAAGTCGATTCAATAACAAATGACGAAAACGGACGGATTTCTCAGGTTTTTACTACATATGAACACTTTTTACATTCTCTCGTGCAACTCGGCTGCTAGTCCTCCTTTCATGCAGAATCTTAAGGCCCTAGCTCATGTCCAAGGTACCGAAGCCTGCTAAAAAGTCAATAATCCATACCTAAAACTTGATTGTTCTACTTCTTACTGGCTATTGCATCAACTAAGAAGCTTCATCTGTGTTCTACTATGGTGATTTTAGTGTCTCCGCATACCGCAGCACGCGACATAGCTTTGCAGACGATAAGTACAACCGTTTCAGAGAGAAGAGCGGCCAATGGGACGATCTGGCTTTAAGTCGATTCGATAACAAATGACGAAAACGGACGGATTTCTCAGGTTTTTACTACATATGAACACTTTTCACATTCTCCCGTGCAACTCGGCTGCTAGTCCTCCTTTCATGCAGAATCTTAAGGTCCTAGCTCATGTCCAAGGCACCAAAGCCAGCTAAAAAGTCAATAACCGATACCTAAAACTTGAAATGTACTACTTCTTACTGGCTATTACGTCATCTTAGGAGCTTCATCTGTGTTCTACTATGGTGCTTTTAGTGTCTCCGAATACAGCAGTACGCGACATAGCTTTGCAGACGATAAGTACAACCGTTTCAGAGAGCAGAGCGGCCAATGTGACGAACTGGCTTTAAGTCGATTCGATAACAAATGACGAAGACGGACGGATTTCTCAGGTTTTTACTACATGTGAACACTTTTCACATTCTCCCGTGCAACTGGGCTGCTAGTCCTCCTTTTATGCAGAATCTTAAAGTCCTAGCTCATGTCCAAGGCAAAAGCCAGCTAAAAGTCAATAATCGATTCCAAAAACTTGAATTGTACAACTTCTTACTGGCTATTATATCAACATAGATGCTTCATCTGTGTTCTGCTATGGTGATTTTAGCGTCTCCACATACCGCTGCACGCGACATAGCTTTGCAGACGATATGTACAACCGTTTCAGAGAGAAGAGCGGCCAATGTGACGATCTGGCTTTAAGTCGATTCAATAACAAATGACGAAAACGGACGGATTTCTCGGGATTTTACTACATATGAACACTTTTCACATTCTCCCGTGCAACTCGGCTGCTAGTCCTCCTTTCATGCAGAATCTTAAGGTCCTAGCTCATGTCCAAGGCACCAAAGCCAGCTAAAAAGTCAATAATCGATTCCTAAAACTTGAATTGTACTACTTCTTACTGGCTATTACATCAACTTAGAAGCTTCATCTGTGCTCTACCATGCTGATTTTAGTGTCTCCACATACCGCTGCACGCGACATAGCTTTGCAGACGATATGTACAACCGTTTCAGAGAGAAGAGTGGCCAATGTGACCATCTGGCTTTAAGTCGATTCGATAACAAATGACGAAAACGGACGGATTTCTCAGGTTTTTACTACATATGAACACTTTTCACATTCTCACGTGCAACTCGGCTGCTAGTCCTCCTTTCATGCAGAATCTTAAGGTCCTAGCTCATGTCCAAGGCACCAAAGCCAGCTAAACGGTCAATATTCAATACCTAAAACTTGAATTGTACTACTTCTTACTGGCTATTACATCAACTTAGAAGCTTGATCTGTGTTCTACTATGGTGCTTTTAGTGTCTCAGCATACCGCAGCACGCGACGTAGCTTTGCAGACGATAAGTACAACCGTTTCAGAGAGAAGAGCGGCCAATGTGACGATCTGACTTTTAGTCGATTCAATAACAAATGACGAAAACGGACGGATGTCTCAGGTTTTTACTACATGTGAACACTTTTCACAGTCTCCCGTGCAACTGGCCTGCTAGTCCTCCTTTTATGCAGAATCTTAAAGTCCTAGCTCATGTCCAAAGCAAAAGCCAGCTAAAAAGTCAATAATCGATACCTAAAACTTGAATTGTTCTACTTCTTACTGGCTATTATATCAACTTAGATGCTTCATCTGTGTTCTGCTATGGTGATTTTAGCGTCTCCACATACCGCTGCACGCGACATAGCTTTGCAGACGATATGTACAACCGTTTCAGAGAGAAGAGCGGAAAATGTGACGATCTGGCTTTAAGTCGATTCAATAACAAATGACGAAAACGGACGAATTTCTCAGGTTTTTACTACATATGAACACTTTTCACATTCTTCCGTGCAACTCGGCTGCTAGTCCTCCTTTCATGCAGAATGTCAAGGTCCTAGCTCATGTCCAAGGCACCAAAGCCAGTTAAAAAGTCAATAATCGATATCTAAAACTTGAATTGTACTACTTCTTACTGGCTATTACATCAACTTAGAAGCTTCGTCTGTGTTCTACTATGGTGCTTTTAGTGTCTCAGCATACCGCAGTACGCGACATAGCTTTGCAGACGATAAGTATAACCGTTTCAGAGAGAAGAGCGGCCAATGTGACGATGTGGCTTTAAGTCGATTCGATAACAAATGACGAAAACGGAAGAATTTCTCAGGTTTTTACTACATATGAACACTTTTCACATTCTTCCGTGCTACTCGGCTGCTTGTCCTCCTTTCATGCAGAATCTTAAGGTCCTAGCTCATGTCCAAGGCACCAAAGCCAGCTAAAAGGTCCATATTCAATACCTAAAACTTGAATTGTACTACTTCTTACTGGCTATTACATCAACTTAGAACCTTGATCTGTGTTCTACTATGGTGCTTTTAGTGTCTCAGCATACCGCAGCACGCGACATAGCTTTGCAGACGATAAGTACATCCGTTTCAGAGAGAAGAGCGGCCAATGTGACGATCTGGCTTTATGTCGATTCGATAACAAATGACGAAAACGGACGCATTTCTAAGGTTTTTACTACATATGAACACTTTTCACATTCTCCCGTGCAAATCGGCTGCTAGTCCTCCTTTCATGCAGAATCTTGAGGCCCTAGCTCATGTCAAAAGCACCGAAGCCAGCTAAAAAGTCAATAATCGATACCTAAAACTTGAATTGTTCTACTTCTTACTGGCTATTGCATCAACTTAGAAGCTTCATCTGTGTTCTACTATGGTGATTTTAGTGTCTCTGCATACCGCAGCACGCGACATAGCTTTGCAGACGATAAGTACAACCGTTTCAGAGAAAAGAGCGGCCAATATGACGATCTGGCTTTAAGTCGATTCGATAACAAATGAAGAAAACGGACGAATTTCTCAGGTTTTTACTACATATGAACACTTTTCACATTCTCCCGTGCAACTCGGCTGCTAGTCCTCCATTCATGCAGAATGTCAAGGTCCTAGCTCATGTCCAAGGCACCAAAGCCAGTTAAAAAGTCAATAATCGATATCTAAAACTTGAATTGTACTACTTCTTACTGGCTATTACGTCAACTTAGAAGCTTCGTCTGTGTTCTACTATGGTGCTTTTAGTGTCTCCACATACCGCAGCACGCGACAAATCTTTGCAGACGATAAGTACAACCTTTTCAGAGAGAAGAGCGGCCAATGTGACGATCTGGCTTTAAGTCGATTCGATAACAAATGACGAAAACGGACGGATTTCTCAGGTTTTTACTACATATGAACACTTTTCACATTCTCCCGTGCAACTGGGCTGCTAGTCCTCCTTTTATGCAGAATCTTAAAGTCCTGGCTCATGTCCAAGGCACGAAAGCCAGCTAAAAAGTAAATAATCGATACCTAAATCTTGAATTGGACTACTTATTACTGGCTATTACATCAACTTAGAAGCTTCATCTGTGTTCTACTATGGTGCTTTTCCTGTTTCCGCCTACAGCAACACGCGACATAGCTTTGCAGACGATAAGTACAACCGTTTCAGAGAGAAGAGCGGCTAATTTGACGATCTGGCTTTATGTCGATTCGATAACAAATGACGAAAAAGGACGGATTTCTCAGCTTTTTACTACATATGAACACTTTTCACATTCTTCCGTGCAACTCGGCTGCTAGTCCTCCTTTTATGCAGAATCTTTAGGTCCTAGCTCATGTCAAAGGTACCGAAGCCAGCTAAAAAGTCAATAATCAATACCTAAAACTTGAATTGTTCTACTTCTTACTGGCTATTGCATCAACTTAGAAGCTTCATCTGTGTTCTACTATGGTGATTTTAGTGTCTCCGCATACCGCAGCACGCTACATAGCTTTGCAGACGATAAGTACAACCGTTTCAGAGAGAAGAGCGGCCAATGTGACGATCTGGCTTGAAGTCGATTCGACAACAAATGACGAAAACGGACGGATTTCTCAGGTTTTTACTACATATGAACACTTTTTACATTCACCCGTGCAACTCGGCTGCTAGTCCTCCTTTCATGCAGAATTTTAAGGTCCTAGCTCATGTCCAAGGCACCAAAGCCAGCTAAAAAGTCAATAACCGATACATAAAACTTGAAATGTACTACTTCTTACTGGCTATTACGTCATCTTAGAAGCTTCATCTGTGTTCTACTGTGGTGCTTTTAGTGTCTCCGAATACAGCAGTACGCGACATAGCTTTGCAGACGATAAGTACAACCGTTTCAGAGAGAAGGGCGGCCAATGTGACGATCTGACTTTAAGTCGATTCAATAACAAATGACGAAAACGGACGGATGTCTCAGGTTTTTACTACATGTGAACACTTTTCACATTCTCCCGTGCAACTGGGCTGCTAGTCCTCCTTTTATGCAGAATCTTAAAGTCCTAGCTCATGTCCAAGGCAAAAGCCAGCTAAAATGTCAATAATCGATTCCTAAAACTTGAATTGTACTACTTCTTACTGGCTATTACATCAACTTAGATGCTTCATCTGTGTTCTACTATGGTGATTTTAGTGTCTCCGCATACCGCAGCACGCGACATAGCTTTGCAGACGATAAGTACAACCGTTTCAGAGAGAAGAGCGGCCAATGTGACGATGTGGCTTTAAGTCGATTCGATAACAAATGACGAAAACGGACGGATTTCTCAGGTTTTTACTACATATGAAAACTTTTCACAGTCTCCCGTGCAACTCGGCTGCTAGTCCTTCTTTCATGCAGAATGTCAAGGTCCTAGCTCATGTCCAAGGCACCAAAGCCAGCTAAAAAGTCAATAACCGATACCTAAAACTTGAATTGTACTACTTCTTACTGGCTATTACATCATCTTAGGAGCTTCATCTGTGTTCTACTATGTTGCTTTTAGTGTCTCCGAATGCCACAGTACGCGACATAGCTTTGCAGACGATAAGTACAACCGTTTCAGAGAGCAGAGCGGCCAATGTGACGATCTGGCTTTAAGTCGATTCGATAACAAATGACGAAAACGGACGGATTTCTCAGGTTTTTACTACATATGAACACTTTTCACATTCTCCCGTGCAACTCGGCTGCTAGTCCACCTTTCATGCAGAATCTTAACGTCCTAGCTCATGTACAATGCACCAAAGCCAGCTAAAAAGTCAATAATCGATACCTAAAACTTGAATTGTTCTACTTCTTACTGGCTATTGCATCAACTTAGAAGCTTCATCTGTGTTCTACTATGGTGATTTTAGTGTCTCCGCATACCGCAGCACGCGACATAGCTTTGCAGACGATAAGTACAACCGTTTCAGAGAGAAGAGCGGCCAATGTGTCGATCTGGCTTGAAGTCGATTATATAACAAATGACGAAAACGGACGGATTTCTCAGGTTTTTACTACATATGAACACTTTTCACATTCTCCCGTGCAACTCGGCTGCTAGTCCTCCTTTCATGCAGAATCTTAAGGTCCTAGCTCATGTCCAAGGCACCAAAGCCAGCTAAAAAGTCAATAACCGACACCTAAAACTTAAATTGTACTACTTCTTACTGGCTATTACATCAACTTAGATGCTTCATCTGTGTCCTACTATGGTGATTTTAGTGTCTCCACATGCCGCTGCACGCGACATAGCTTTGCAGACGATATGTACAACCGTTTCAGAGAGAAGAGCGGCTTATGTGACCATCTGGCTTTAAGTCGATTCGATAACAAATGACGAAAACGGACGGATTTCTCAGGTTTTCTACTACATATGAACAATTTTCACATTCTCCCGTGCAACTCGGCTGCTAGTCCTCCTTTCATGCAGAATGTCAAGGTCCTAGCTCATGTCCAAGGCACCAAAGCCAGTTAAAAAGTCAATAATTGATACGTAAATCTTGAATTGGACTACATCTTACCGCCTATTACGTCAACTTAGAAGCTTCGTCTGTGTTCTACTATGGTGCTTTTAGTGTCTCCGCATACCGCAGCATGCAACATAGATTTGCAGACGATGAGTGCAACCTTTTCAGAGAGAAGTGCGGCCAATGTGACGATCTGGTTTTAAGTCGATTCGATAACAAATGACGAAAACGGACGGATTTCTCAGGTTCTTACTACATATGAACACTTTTCACATTCTCCCGTGCAACTCGGCTGCTAGTCCTCCTTTTATGCAGAATCTTAAAGCCCTAGCTCATGTCCAAGGCACGAAAGCCAGCTAAAAAGTCAATAATCGATACCTAAATCTTGAATTGGACTACTTATTACTGGCTATTACATCAACTTAGAAGCTTCATCTGTGTTCTATGGTGCTTTTCCTGTTTCCGCCTACGGCAACACGCGACATAGCTTTGCAGACGATAAGCACAACCGTTTCAGAGAGAAGAGCGGCCAATGTGACGATCTGGCTTTAAGTCGATTCGATAACAAATGACGAAAAAGGACGGATTTCTCAGGTTATTACTACATATGAACACTTTTCACATTCTCCCGTGCAACTCGGCTGCTAGTCCTCCTTTCATGCAGAATCTTAAGGTCCTAGCTCATGTCCAAGGCACCAAAGCCACCTAAAAGGTCCATATTCAATACCTATAACTTGAATTGTACTACTTCTTACTGGCTATTACATCAACTTAGAAGCTTGATCTGTGTTCTACTATGGTGCTTTTAGTGTCTCCTCACACCGCAGCACGCGACATAGCTTTGCAGACGATAAGTACAAACGTTTCAGAGAGAAGAGCGGCCAATGTGACGATCTGGCTTTATGTCGATTCGATAACAAATGACGAAAACGGACGTATTTCTCAGGTTTTTACTACATATGAACACTTTTTACATTCTCCCGTGCAACTTGGCTGCTAGTCCTCCTTTCATGCAGAATCTTAAGGTCCTAGCTCATGTCCAAGGCACCAAAGCCAGCTTAAAAGTCAATAATCGATTCCTAAAACTTGAATTGTACTACTTCTTACTGGCTATTACATCAACTTAGATGCTTCATCTGTGTTCTACTATGGTGATTTTAGTGTCTCCACATACCGCTGCACGCGACATAGCTTTGCAGACGATATGTACAACCGTTTCAGAGAGAAGAGCGGCCAATGTGACGATCTGGCTTTAAGTCGATTCGATAACAAATGACGAAAACGGACGGATTTCTCAGGTTTTTACTACATATGAACACTTTACACATTCTCACGTGCAACTCGGCTGATAGTCCTCCTTTCATGCAGAATCTTAAGGTCCTAGCTCATGTCCAAGGTACCGAAGCCAGCTAAAAAGTCAATAATCGATACCTAAAACTTGAATTGTTCTACTTCTTACTGGCTATTGCATCAACTTAGAAGCTACATCTGTGTTCTACTATGGTGATTTTAGTGTCTCCGCATACCGCAGCACGCGACATAGCTCAGCTACGTACAACTTAGAAGCTTCGTCTGTGTTCTACTATGGTGCTTTTCCTGTTTCCGCCTACGGCAACACGTGACATAGCTTTGCAGACGATAAGTACAACCGTTTCAGAGAGAAGAGCGGCCAATGTGACGATCTGGCTTTAAGTCGATTCGATACCAAATGACGAAAACGGACGGATTTCTCAGGTTTTTACTACATATGAACACCTTTCACATTCTCCCGTTCAACTGGGCTGCTAGTCCTCCTTTTATGCAGAATCTTTAAGTCCTAGCTCATGTCCAAGGCACCAAAGCCAGCTAAAAAGTCAATAATCGATACCTAAATCTTGAATTGGACTACTTCTTACTGACTATTACATCAACTTAGAAGCTTCATCTGTGTTCTACTATGGTGCTTTTCCTGTTTCCGCCTACGGCAACACGCGACATAGCTTTGCAGACGTTAAGTACAACCGTTTCAGAGAGAAGAGCGGCCAATGTGACGATCTGGCTTTACGTCGATTCGATAACAAATGACGAAAACGGACGGATTTCTCAGGTTTTTACTACATATGAACACTTTTCACATTCTCCCGTGCAACTCGGCTGCTAGTCCTCCTATTATGCAGAATCTTAAAGTCCTAGCTCATGTCCAAGGCACCAAAGCCAGCTAAAAAGTCAATAATCGATACCTAAAACTTGAATTGGACTACTTCTTACTGGGTATTACGTCAACTTAGAAGCTTCATCTGTGTTCTATTGTGGTGCTTTTCCTGTTTCCGCCTACGGCAACACGCGACATAGCTTTGCAGACAATAAGTACAACCGTTTCAGAGAGAAGAGCGGCCAATGTGACGATCTGGCTTTAAGTCGATTCGATAACAAATGACGAAAACGGACGGATTTCTCAGGTTTTTACTACATATGAACACTTTTCACATTCTCCCGTGCAACTCGGCTGCTAGTCCTCCTTTCATGCAGAATCTTAAGGTCCTACCTCATGTCCAAAGCACAAAAGCCAGCTAAAAAGTCAATGACCGATACCAAAACTTGAATTGTACTTCTTCTTACTAGCTATTACATCATCTTAGAAGCTTCATCTGTGTTCTACTATGGTGTTTTTAGTGTCTCCGAATACCGCAGTACGCGACATAGCTTTGCAGACGATAAGTACAACCGTTTCAGAGAGAAGAGCTGCCTATGTGACGATCTGGCTTTAAGTCGGTTCGATAACAAATGACGAAAACGGACGGATTTCTCAGGTTTTTGCTACATATGAACACTTTTCACATTCTCCCGCGCAACTCGGCTGCTAGTCCACCTTTCATGCAGGATATTAAGGTCCTAGCTCATGTCCAATGCACCAAAGCTAGCAAAAAAGTCAATAATCGATACCTAAAACTTGAATTGTACGAGTTCTTACTGGATATTACATCAACTTAGAATCTTCATCTGTGTTCTACTGTGGTGATTTTAGTGTCTCCGCATACCGCAGCACATGACATAGCTTTGCAGACGATAAGTACAACCGTTTCAGAGAGAAGAGCGGCCAATGTGACGATCTGGCTTTAAGTCGATTCGCTAACAAATGACGAAAAAGGACGGATTTCTAAGGTTATTACTACATATGAACACTTTTCACATTCTCCCGTGCAACTCGGCTGCTAGTCCTCATTTCATGCAGAATCTTAAAGTCCTAGCTCATGTCCAAGGCACGAAAGCCAGCTAAAAAGTCAATAATCGATACCTAAATCTTGAATTGGACTACTTCTTACTGGCTATTACATCAACTTAGAAACTTCATCTGTGTTCTACTATGGTGCTTTTCCTGTTTCCGCCTACGGCAACACGCGACATAGCTTTGCAGACGATAAGCACAACCGTTTCAGAGAGAAGAGCGGCCAATGTGACGATCTGGCTTTATGTCGATTCGATAACAAATGACGAAAAAGGACAGATTTCTCAGGTTTTTACTACATATGAACACTTTTCACATTCTTCCGTGCAACTCGGCTGCTAGTCCTCATTTCATGCAGAATCTTAAAGTCCTAGCTCATGTCCAAGGCACGAAAGCCAGCTAAAAAGTCAATAATCGATACCTAAATCTTGAATTGTTCTACTTCTTACTGGCTATTGCATCAACTTAGAAGCTTCATCTGTGTTCTACTATGGTGATTTTAGTGTCTCCGCATACCGCAACACGCGACATAGCTTTGCAGACGATAAGCACAACCGTTTCAGAGAGAAGAAAGGCTAATGTGACGATCTGGCTTTATGTCGATTCGATAACAAATGACGAAAAAGGACAGATTTCTCAGGTTTTTACTACATATGAACACTTTTCACATTCTTCCGTGCAACTCGGCTGCTAGTCCTCCTTTCATGCAGAATCTTAAGGTCCTAGCTCATGTCCAAGGCACCAAAGCCAGCTAAAAGGTCCATATTCAATACGTAAAACTTGAATTGTACTACATCTTACTGGCTATTACATCAACTTAGAACCTTGATCTGTGTTCTACTATGGTGCTTTTAGTGTCTCAGATTACCGCAGCACGCGACATAGCTTTGCAGACGATAAGTACAACCGTTTCAGAGAGAAGAGCGGCCAATGTGACGATCTGGCTTTATGTCGATTCGATAACAAATGACGACAACGGACGGATTTCTAAGGTTTTTACTACATATGAACACTTTTCACATTCTCCGGTGCAAATCGGCTGCTAGTCCTCCTTTCATGCAGAATCTTGAGGTCCTAGCTCATGTCAAACGCACCGAAGCCAGCTAAAAAGTCAATAATCGATACCTAAAACTTGAATTGTTCTACTTCTTACTGGCTACTGCATCAACTTAGAAGCTTCATCTGTGTTCTACTATGGTGATTTTAGTGTCTCCGCATACCGCAGCACGCGACATAGCTTTGCAGACGATAAGTACAACCGTTTCAGAGAGAAGAGCGGCCAATGTGACGATCTGGCTTTAAGTCGATTCGATAACAAATGACGAAAACGGACGGATTTCTTAGGTTTTTACTACATATGAACACTTTTCACATTCTCACGTGCAACCCGGCTGCTAGTCCTCCTTTAATGCAGAATCTTAAGGTCCTAGCTCATGTCCAAGGCACCAAAGCCAGCTAAAAGGTCCATATTCAATACGTAAAACTTGAATTGTACTACATCTTACTGGCTATTACATCAACTTAGAACCTTGATCTGTGTTCTATTATGGTGCTTTTAGAGTCTCAGCATACCGCAGTACGCGACATAGCTTTGCAGACGATAAGTACAACCGTTTCAGAGAGAAGAGCGGCCAATGTGACGATCTGACTTTAAGTCGATTCAATAACAAATGACGGAAACGGACGGATGTCTCAGGTTTTTACTACATGTGAACACTTTTCACATTCTCCCGTGCAACTGGGCTGCTAGTCCTCCTTTTATGCAGAATCTTAAAGTCCTAGCTCATGTCCAAGGCAAAAGCCAGCTAAAAAGTCAATAATCGATACCTAAAACTTGAATTGTTCTACTTCTTACTGGCTATTGCATCAACTTAGAAGCTTCATCTGTGTTCTACTATGGTGATTTTAGTGTGTCTGCATACCGCAGCACGCGACATAGCTTTGCAGACGATAAGTACAACCGTTTCAGAGAGAAGAGCGGCCAATATGACGATCTGGCTTTAAGTCGATTCGATAACAAATGACGAAAACGGACGAATTTCTCAGGTTTTTACTACATATGAACACTTTTCACATTCTCCCGTGCAACTCGGCTGCTAGTCCTCCTTTCATGCAGAATGTCAAGGTCCTAGCTCATGTCCAAGGCACCAAAGCCAGTTAAAAACTCAATAATCGATATCTAAAACTTGAATTGTACTACTTCTTACTGGCTATTACATCAACTTAGAAGCTTCGTCTGTGTTCTACTATGGTGCTTTTAGTGTCTCCGCATACCGCAGCACACGACATGGCTTTGCAGACGGTAAGTACAACCTTTTCAGAGAGAAGAGCGGCCAATGTGACGATCTGGCTTGAAGTCGATTCGATAACAAATGAACAAAACGGTCGGATTTCTCAGGTTTTTACTACATATGAACACTTTTCACATTCTCACGTCCAACTCGGCTGCTAGTCTTCCTTTCATGCAGAATCTTAAGGTCCTAGCTCATGTCCAAGGCACCAAAGCCAGCTAAAAAGTCAATAACCGATACCTAAAACTTGAAATGTACTACTTCTTACTGGCTATTACGTCATCTTAGGAGCTTCATCTGTGTTCTACTGTGGTGCTTTTAGTGTCTCCGGATACAGCAGTACGCGACATAGCTTTGCAGACGATAAGTACAACCGTTTCAGAGAGAAGAGCGGCCAATGTGACGATCTGACTTTAAATCGATTCAAAAACAAATGACGAAAACGGACGGATGTCTCAGGTTTTTACTACATGTGAACACTTTTCACATTCTCCCGTGCAACTGGGCTGCTAGTCCTCCTTTTATGCAGAATCTTAAAGTCCTAGCTCACGTCCACGGCAAAAGCCGGCTAAAAAGTCAATAATCGATTCCTAAAACTTGAATTGTACTACTTCTTACTGGCTATTACATCAACTTAGATGCTTCATTTGTGTTCTACTATGGTGATTTTAGTGTCTCCGCATACCGCAGCACGCGACATAGCTTTGCAGACGATAAGTACAACCGTTTCAGAGAGAAGAGCGGCCAATGTGACGATCTGGCTTTAAGTCGATTCGATAACAAATGGCGAAAACGGACCGATTTCTCAGGTTTTTACTACATATGAACACTTTTCACATTCTCCCATGAAACTCGGCTGCTAGTCCTCCTTTCATGCAGAATCTTAAGGTCCTAGCTCATGTCCAAGGCACCAAAGACAGCTAAAAGGTCAATAATCGATTCCTAAAACTTGAATTGCACTACTTCTTACTGGCTATTACATCAACGTAGATGCTTCATCTGTGTTCTACTATTTTTCTTTTAGTGTCTCAGCATACAGCAGTACGCGACATAGATTTGCAGACGATAAGTACAACCGTTTCAGAGAGAAGAGCGGCCAATGTGACGATCTGGCTTTAAGCCGATTCAATAACAAATGACGAAAACGGACGGATGTCTCAGGTTTTTACTACATGTGAACACTTTTCACATTCTCCCGTGCAAGTGGGCTGCTAGTCCTCCTTTTATGCAGAATCTTTAAGTCATAGCTCATGTCCAAGGCACCAAAGCCAGCTAAAAAGTCAATAATCGATATCTAAAACTTGAATTGGACTACTTCTTACTGGCTAATACATCAACTTAGAAGCTTCATCTGTGTTCTACTACGGTGCTTTTAGTTTCTCCGCATATCGCAGCATTCGACATAGTTTTGCACTCGATAAGCACAACTGTTTCAGAAAGAAGAGCGGCCAATGTGACGATGTGGCTTTAAGTCGATTCGATAACAAATGACGAAAACGGACGGATTTCTGAGGTTTTTACTACATATGAACACTTTTCACATTCTCCCGTGCAACTCGGCTGATTGTCCTCCTTTCATGCAGAATCTTAAGGTAATTGCTCATGTCCAAGGCACGAAAGCCAGCTAAAAAGTCAATAATCGATACCTAAAACTTGAATTCTACTACTTCTTACTGGCTATTACATCAACTTAGAAGCTTCATCTGTGTTCTACTATGGTGCTTTTAGTGTCTCCACATACCGCAGCACGCGACATAGCTTTGCAGACGATAAGTACAACCGTTTCAGAGAGAAAAGCGGCCAATGTGTCGATATTTCTTTATTTTTATTCGATAACAAATGACGACAACGGACGGATTTCTCAGGTTTTTACTACATATGAACACTTTTTACATTCTCTCGTGCAACACGGCTGCTAGTCCTCCTTTCATGCAGAATTTTAAGGTCCTAGCTCATTTCCAAGGTACCGAAGCCAGCTAAAAAGTCAATAATCGATACCTAAAACTTGAATTGTTCTACTTCTTACTGGCTATTGCATCATCTTAGAAGCTTCATCTGTGTTCTACTATGGTGATTTTAGTGTCTCCGCATACCGCAGCACGCGACATAGCTTTGCAGAATATAAGTACAACCGTTTGAGAGAGAAGAGCGGCCAATGTGACGATCTGGCTTTTAGTCGATTCGATAACAAATGACGAAAACGGATTTCTCAGGTTTTTACTACATATGAACACTTTTCACATTCTCCCGTGCAACTCGGCTGCTAGTCCTCCTTTCATGCAGAATCTTAAGGTCCTAGCTCATGTCCAAGGCACCAAAGCCAGCTAAAAAGTCAATAACCGATACCTAAAACTTGAATTGTACTACTTCTTACTGGCTATTACATCATCTTAGGAGCTTCATCTGTGTTCTACTATGTTGCTTTTAGTGTCTCCGAATGCCGCAGTACGCGACATAGCTTTGCAGACGATAAGTACAACCGTTTCAGAGAGCAGAGCGGCCAATGTGACGATCTGGCTTTAAGTCGATTCGATAACCAATGACGAAAACGGACTGATTTCTCAGGTTTTTACTACATATGAACACTTTTCACATTCTCCCGTGTAACTCGGCTGCTAGTCCACCTTTCATGCTGAATCTTAACGTCCTAGCTCATGTCCAATGCACCAAAGCCAGCTAAAAAGTCAATAATCGATACCTAAAACTTGAATTGTACTACATCTTACTGGATATTACATCAACTTAGAAGCTTCATCTGTGTTCTACTGTGGTGATTTTAGTGTCACCGCATACCGCAGCACGTGACATAGCTTTGCAGACGATAAGTACAACCGTTTCAGAGAGAAGAGCGGCCAATGTGACGATCTGGCTTTAAGTCGATTCGATAACAAATGGCGAAAACGGACGGATTTCTCAGGTTATTACTACATATGAACACTTTTCACATTCTCCCGTGCAACTCGGCTGCTAGTCCTATTTCATGCAAAATCTTAAGTTCCTAGCTCGTGTCCAAGGCACCAAAGAAGGGTAAAAAGTCATTAACCGATACCTAAAACTTGAATTGTACTACTTCTTACTGGCTATTACATCAACTTAGAAGCATCATCTGTGTTCTACTATGGTGCTTTTAGTGTCTCCGCATACCGCAGCACGCGACATAGCTTTGCAGACGATAAGTACAACCGTTTCAGAGAGAAGAGTTGCCAATGTGACGATCTGCCTTTAAGTCGATTGAATAACAAATGACGAAAACTGACGGATGTCTCAGGTTTTTACTACATGTGAACACTTTTCACATTCTCCTGTGCAACTGGGCTGCTAGTCCTCCTTTTATGCAGAATCTTAAAGTCCTAGCTCATGTCCAAGGCACCAAAGCCAGCTAAAAAGTCAATAATCGATACCTAAAACTTGAATTGGACTACTTCTTACTGGCTATTACATCCACTTAGAAACTTCATCTGTGTTCTACTACGGTGCTTTTAGTTTCTCCGCATACCGCAGCACGCGACATAGTTTTACAGACGATAAGCACAACCGTTTCAGAGAGAAGAGCGGCCAATGTGACGATGTGGCTTTAAGTCGATTCGATAACAAATGACGAAAACGGACGGATTTCTCAGGTTTTTACTACATATGAACACTTTTCACATTCTCCGGTGCAACTCGGCTGCTAGTCCACCTTTCATGCAGAATCTTAACGTCCTAGCTCATGTCCAAGGTAACGAAGCCAGCTAAAAAGTCAATAATCGATACCTAAAACTTGAATTGTTCTACTTCTTACTGGCTATTGCATCAACTTAGAAGCTTCATCTGTGTTCTACTAAGGTGCTTTTAGTTTCTCCGCATACCGCAGCACGCGACATAGTTTTGCAGACGATAAGCACAACCGTTTCAGAGAGAAGAGCGGCCAATGTGACGATCTGGCTTTAAGTAGATTCGATAACAAATGACGAAAAAGGACGGATTTCTCAGGTTTTTACTACATATGAACACTTTTCAAATTCTCCCGTGCAACTCGGCTGCTAGTCCTCCTTTCAGTCAGAATCTCAAGGTCCTAGCTCATGTCCAAGGCACCAAAGCCAGCTAAAAGTTCCATATTCATTACCTAAAACTTGAATTGTGCTACTTCTTACTGGCTATTACATCAACTTAGAAGCTTGATCTGTGTTCTACTATGGTGCTTTTAGTGTCTTAGCATACCGCAGCACGCGACATAGCTTTGCAGACGATATGTACAACCGTTTCAGAGAGAAGAGCGGCTTATGTGACCATCTGGCTTTAAGTCGATTCGATAACAAATGACGAAAACGGACGGATTTCACAGGTTTTTACTACATATGAACAATTTTCACATTCTCCCGTGCAACTCGGCTGCTAGTCCTCCTTTCATGCAGAATGTCAAGGTCCTAGCTCATGTCCAAGGCACCAAAGCCAGTTAAAAAGTCAATAATCGATACGTAAATCTTGAATTGGACTACATCTTACCGGCTATTACGTCAACTTAGAAGCTTCGTCTGTGTTCTACTATGGTGCTTTTAGTGTCTCCGCATACCGCAGCATGCGACATAGCTTTGCAGACGATGAGTGCAACCTTTTCAGAGAGAAGTGCGGCCAATGTGACGATCTGGTTTTAAGTCGATTCGATAACAAATGACGAAAAAGGACGGATTTCTCAGGTTCTTACTACATATGAACACTTTTCTCATTCTCCCGTGCAACTCGGCTGCTAGTCGTCCTTTTATGCAGAATCTTAAAGCCCTAGCTCATGTCCAAGGCACGAAAGCCAGCTAAAAAGTCAATAATCGATACCTAAATCTTGAATTGGACTACTTATTACTGGCTATTACATCAACTTAGAAGCTTCATCTGTGTTCTACTATGGTGCTTTTCCTGTTTCCGCCTACGGCAACACGCGACATAGCTTTGCAGACGCTAAGCACAACCGTTTCAGAGAGAAGAGCGGACAATGTGACGATCTGGCTTTAAGTCGATTCGATAACAAATGACGAAAAAGGACGGATTTCTCAGGATTTTACTACATATGAACACTTTTCACATTCTCCCGTGCAACTCGGCTACTAGTCCTCCTTTCATGCAGAATCTTAAGGTCCTAGCTCATGTCCAAGGCACCAAAGCCACCTAAAAGGTCCATATTCAATACCTATAACTTGAATTGTACTACTTCTTACTGGCTATTACATCAACTTAGATGCTTCATCTGTGTTCTACTATGGTGATTTTAGTGTCTCCGCATACCGCAGCACTCGACATAGCTTTGCAGACGATAAGTACAACCGTTTCAGAGAGAAGAGCGGCCAATGTGACGATCTGGCTTTAAGTCGATTCGATAACAAATGACGAAAACGGTCCGATTTCTCAGGTTTTTACTACATATGAACACTTTTCACATTCTCCCATGCAACGCGGCTGCTAGTCCTCCTTTCATGCAGAATCTTAAGGTCCTAGCTCATGTCCAAGGCACCAAAGCCAGCTAAAAGGTCAATAATCGATTCCTAAAACTTGAATTGTACTACTTCTTACTGGCTATTACATCAACTTAGATGCTTCATCTGTGTTTTACTATTTTTCTCCTAGTGTCTCAGCATACCGCAGTACGCGACATAGATTTGCAGACGATAAGTACAACCGTTTCAGAGAGAAGAGCGGCCAATGTGACGATCTGGCTTTAAGTCGATTCAATAACAAATGACGAAAACGGACGGATGTCTCAGGTTTTTACTACATGTGAACACTTTTCACATTCTCCCGTGCAACTGGGCTGCTAGTCCTCCTTTTATGCAGAATCTTTAAGTCATAGCTCATGTCCAAGGCACCAAAGCCAGCTAAAAAGGCAATAATCGATATCTAAAACTTGAATTGGACTACTTCTTACTGGCTATTACATCAACTTAGAAGCTTCATCTGTGTTCTACTACGGTGCTTTTAGTTTCTCCGCATATCGCAGCACGCGACATAGTTTTGCACTCGATAAGCACAACCGTTTCAGAGAGAAGAGCGGCCAATGTGACGATGTGGCTTTAAGTCGATTCGATAACAAATGACGAAAACGGACGGATTTCTTAGGTTTTTACTACATATGAACACTTTTCACATTCTCCCGTGCAACTCGGCTGATTGTCCTCTTTTCATGCAGAATCTTAAGGTAATTGCTCATGTCCAAGGCACGAAAGCCAGCTAAAAAGTCAATAATCGATACCTAAAACTTGAATTCTACTACTTCTTACTGGCTATTACATCAACTTAGAAGCTTCATCTGTGTTCTACTATGGTGCTTTTAGTGTCTCCACATACCGCAGCACGCGACATAGCTTTGCAGACGATAAGTACAACCGTTTCAGAGAGAAGAGTAGCCAATGTGACGATTTGGCTTTAAGTCGATTCGATAACAAATGACGAAAACGGACGGATTTCTCAGGTTTTTACTACATATGAAAACTTTTCACAGTCTCCCGTGCAACTCGGCTGCTAGTCCACCTTTCATGCAGAATCTTAACATCCTAGCTCATGTCCAATGCACCAAAGCCAGCTAAAAAGTCAATAATCGATACCTAAAACTTGAATTGTACTACATCTTACTGGATATTACATCAACTTAGAAGCTTCATCTGTGTTCTACTGTGGTGATTTTAGTGTCTCCGCATACCTCAGCACGCGACATAGCTTTGCAGACGATAAGTACAACCGTTTCAGAGAGAAGAGCGGCCAAAGTGACGATCTGGCTTTAAGTCGATTCGATAACAAATGACGAAAACGGATTTCTCAGGTTTTTACTACATATGAACACTTTTCACATTCTCCCGTGCAACTCGGCTGCTAGTCCACCTTTCATGCAGAATCTTAAAGTCCTAGCTCATGTCCAAGGCACCAAAGTCAGCTAAAAAGTCAATAATCGATACCTAAAACTTGAATTGGACTACTTCTTACTAGGTATTACATCAACTTAGAAGCTTCATCTGTGTTCTATTATGGTGCTTTTCCTGTTTCCGCCTACGGCAACTCGCGACATAGCTTTGTAGACGATAAGTACAACCGTTTCAGAGAGAAGAGCGGCCAATGTGACGATCTGGCATTACGTCGATTCGATAACAAATGACGAAAACGGACTGATTTCTCAGGTTTTTACTTCATATGAACACTTTTGACATTCTCTCGTGCAACTCGGCTGCTAGTCCTCCTTTCATGCAGAATCTTAAGGTCCTAGCTCATGTCCAAGGCACCAAAGCCAACTAAAAAGTCAATAACCGATACCTAAAACTTGAATTGTACTACTTCTTACTGGCTATTACATCATCTTAGGAGCTTCATCTGTGTTCTACTATGGTGCTTTTAGTGTCTCCGAATACCGCAGTACGCGACATAGCTTTGCAGACGATAAGTACAACCGTTTCAGAGAGAAGAGCGGCCAATGTGACGATCTGGCTTTAAGTCGATTCGATAACAAATGACGAAAACGAACGGATTTCTCAGGTTTTTACTACATATGACCACTTTTCACATTCTCCCGTGCAACTCGGCTGCTAGTCCTCCTTTCATGCAGAATCTTAAGGGCCTAGCTCATGACCAAGGCACCAAAGCCAGCTAAAAAGTCAATAATCAATACCTAAAACTTGAATTGTACTACTTCTTACTGGCTATTACATCAACTTAGAAGCTTCATCTGTGTTCTACTACGGTGCTTTTAGTTTCTCCGCATACCGCAGCACGCGACATAGTTTTGCAGACGATAAGTACAACCATTTCAGAGAGAAGAGCTGCCAATGTGACGATCTGGCTTTAAGTTGATTCGATAACAAATGACGAAAAAGGACGGATATCTCAGGTTATTACTACATATGAACACTTTTCACATTCTCCCGTGCAACTCGGCTGCTAGTCCTCCTATTATGCAGAATCTTAAAGTCCTAGCTCATGTCCAAGGCACCAAAGCCAGCTAAAAAGTCAATAATCGATACCTAAAACTTGAATTGGACTACTTCTTACTGGGTATTACATCAACTTAGAAGCTTCATCTGTGTTCTATTATGGTGCTTTTCCTGTTTCCGCCTACGGCAACTCGCGACATAGCTTTGCGGACGATAAGTACAACCGTTTCAGAGAGAAGAGCGGCCAATGTGACGATCTGGCTTTAAGTCGATTCGATAACAAATGACGAAAACGGACGGATTTCTCAGGTTTTTACTACATATGAACACTTTTCACATTCTGACGTGCAACTCGGCTGCTAGTCCTCCTTTCATGCAGAATCTTAAGGTCCTAGCTCATGTCCAAGGCACCAAAGCCAGCTAAAAAGTCAATAATCGATACCTAAAACTTGAATTGGACTACTTCTTACTGGCTATTACATCATTTTAGAAGCTTCATCTGTGTTCTACTGTGTTGCTTTTAGTGTCTCCGAATACCGCAGTACGCGACATAGCTTTGCAGACGATAAGTACAACCGTTTCAGAGAGAAGAGCGGCCAATGTGACGATCTGGCTTTAAGTCGATTCGATAACAAATGACGAAAAAGGACGGATTTCTCAGGTTTTTACTACATATGAACACTTTTCAAATTCTCCCGTGCAACTCGGCTGCTAGTCCTCCTTTCAGTCAGAATCTCAAGGTCCTAGCTCATGTCCAAGGCACCAAAGCCAGCTAAAAGTTCCATATTCATTACCTAAAACTTGAATTGTGCTACTTCTTACTGGCTATTACATCAACTTAGAAGCTTGATCTGTGTTCTACTATGGTGCTTTTAGTGTCTTAGCATACCGCAGCACGCGACATAGCTTTGCAGACGATATGTACAACCGTTTCAGAGAGAAGAGCGGCTTATGTGACCATCTGGCTTTAAGTCGATTCGATAACAAATGACGAAAACGGACGGATTTCACAGGTTTTTACTACATATGAACAATTTTCACATTCTCCCGTGCAACTCGGCTGCTAGTCCTCCTTTCATGCAGAATGTCAAGGTCCTAGCTCATGTCCAAGGCACCAAAGCCAGTTAAAAAGTCAATAATCGATACGTAAATCTTGAATTGGACTACATCTTACCGGCTATTACGTCAACTTAGAAGCTTCGTCTGTGTTCTACTATGGTGCTTTTAGTGTCTCCGCATACCGCAGCATGCGACATAGCTTTGCAGACGATGAGTGCAACCTTTTCAGAGAGAAGTGCGGCCAATGTGACGATCTGGTTTTAAGTCGATTCGATAACAAATGACGAAAAAGGACGGATTTCTCAGGTTCTTACTACATATGAACACTTTTCTCATTCTCCCGTGCAACTCGGCTGCTAGTCGTCCTTTTATGCAGAATCTTAAAGCCCTAGCTCATGTCCAAGGCACGAAAGCCAGCTAAAAAGTCAATAATCGATACCTAAATCTTGAATTGGACTACTTATTACTGGCTATTACATCAACTTAGAAGCTTCATCTGTGTTCTACTATGGTGCTTTTCCTGTTTCCGCCTACGGCAACACGCGACATAGCTTTGCAGACGCTAAGCACAACCGTTTCAGAGAGAAGAGCGGACAATGTGACGATCTGGCTTTAAGTCGATTCGATAACAAATGACGAAAAAGGACGGATTTCTCAGGATTTTACTACATATGAACACTTTTCACATTCTCCCGTGCAACTCGGCTACTAGTCCTCCTTTCATGCAGAATCTTAAGGTCCTAGCTCATGTCCAAGGCACCAAAGCCACCTAAAAGGTCCATATTCAATACCTATAACTTGAATTGTACTACTTCTTACTGGCTATTACATCAACTTAGATGCTTCATCTGTGTTCTACTATGGTGATTTTAGTGTCTCCGCATACCGCAGCACTCGACATAGCTTTGCAGACGATAAGTACAACCGTTTCAGAGAGAAGAGCGGCCAATGTGACGATCTGGCTTTAAGTCGATTCGATAACAAATGACGAAAACGGTCCGATTTCTCAGGTTTTTACTACATATGAACACTTTTCACATTCTCCCATGCAACGCGGCTGCTAGTCCTCCTTTCATGCAGAATCTTAAGGTCCTAGCTCATGTCCAAGGCACCAAAGCCAGCTAAAAGGTCAATAATCGATTCCTAAAACTTGAATTGTACTACTTCTTACTGGCTATTACATCAACTTAGATGCTTCATCTGTGTTTTACTATTTTTCTCCTAGTGTCTCAGCATACCGCAGTACGCGACATAGATTTGCAGACGATAAGTACAACCGTTTCAGAGAGAAGAGCGGCCAATGTGACGATCTGGCTTTAAGTCGATTCAATAACAAATGACGAAAACGGACGGATGTCTCAGGTTTTTACTACATGTGAACACTTTTCACATTCTCCCGTGCAACTGGGCTGCTAGTCCTCCTTTTATGCAGAATCTTTAAGTCATAGCTCATGTCCAAGGCACCAAAGCCAGCTAAAAAGGCAATAATCGATATCTAAAACTTGAATTGGACTACTTCTTACTGGCTATTACATCAACTTAGAAGCTTCATCTGTGTTCTACTACGGTGCTTTTAGTTTCTCCGCATATCGCAGCACGCGACATAGTTTTGCACTCGATAAGCACAACCGTTTCAGAGAGAAGAGCGGCCAATGTGACGATGTGGCTTTAAGTCGATTCGATAACAAATGACGAAAACGGACGGATTTCTTAGGTTTTTACTACATATGAACACTTTTCACATTCTCCCGTGCAACTCGGCTGATTGTCCTCTTTTCATGCAGAATCTTAAGGTAATTGCTCATGTCCAAGGCACGAAAGCCAGCTAAAAAGTCAATAATCGATACCTAAAACTTGAATTCTACTACTTCTTACTGGCTATTACATCAACTTAGAAGCTTCATCTGTGTTCTACTATGGTGCTTTTAGTGTCTCCACATACCGCAGCACGCGACATAGCTTTGCAGACGATAAGTACAACCGTTTCAGAGAGAAGAGTAGCCAATGTGACGATTTGGCTTTAAGTCGATTCGATAACAAATGACGAAAACGGACGGATTTCTAAGGTTTTTACTACATATGAAAACTTTTCACAGTCTCCCGTGCAACTCGGCTGCTAGTCCACCTTTCATGCAGAATCTTAACATCCTAGCTCATGTCCAATGCACCAAAGCCAGCTAAAAAGTCAATAATCGATACCTAAAACTTGAATTGTACTACATCTTACTGGATATTACATCAACTTAGAAGCTTCATCTGTGTTCTACTGTGGTGATTTTAGTGTCTCCGCATACCTCAGCACGCGACATAGCTTTGCAGACGATAAGTACAACCGTTTCAGAGAGAAGAGCGGCCAAAGTGACGATCTGGCTTTAAGTCGATTCGATAACAAATGACGAAAACGGATTTCTCAGGTTTTTACTACATATGAACACTTTTCACATTCTCCCGTGCAACTCGGCTGCTAGTCCACCTTTCATGCAGAATCTTAAAGTCCTAGCTCATGTCCAAGGCACCAAAGTCAGCTAAAAAGTCAATAATCGATACCTAAAACTTGAATTGGACTACTTCTTACTAGGTATTACATCAACTTAGAAGCTTCATCTGTGTTCTATTATGGTGCTTTTCCTGTTTCCGCCTACGGCAACTCGCGACATAGCTTTGTAGACGATAAGTACAACCGTTTCAGAGAGAAGAGCGGCCAATGTGACGATCTGGCATTACGTCGATTCGATAACAAATGACGAAAACGGACTGATTTCTCAGGTTTTTACTTCATATGAACACTTTTGACATTCTCTCGTGCAACTCGGCTGCTAGTCCTCCTTTCATGCAGAATCTTAAGGTCCTAGCTCATGTCCAAGGCACCAAAGCCAACTAAAAAGTCAATAACCGATACCTAAAACTTGAATTGTACTACTTCTTACTGGCTATTACATCATCTTAGGAGCTTCATCTGTGTTCTACTATGGTGCTTTTAGTGTCTCCGAATACCGCAGTACGCGACATAGCTTTGCAGACGATAAGTACAACCGTTTCAGAGAGAAGAGCGGCCAATGTGACGATCTGGCTTTAAGTCGATTCGATAACAAATGACGAAAACGAACGGATTTCTCAGGTTTTTACTACATATGCCCACTTTTCACATTCTCCCGTGCAACTCGGCTGCTAGTCCTCCTTTCATGCAGAATCTTAAGGGCCTAGCTCATGACCAAGGCACCAAAGCCAGCTAAAAAGTCAATAATCAATACCTAAAACTTGAATTGTACTACTTCTTACTGGCTATTACATCAACTTAGAAGCTTCATCTGTGTTCTACTACGGTGCTTTTAGTTTCTCCGCATACCGCAGCACGCGACATAGTTTTGCAGACGATAAGTACAACCATTTCAGAGAGAAGAGCTGCCAATGTGACGATCTGGCTTTAAGTTGATTCGATAACAAATGACGAAAAAGGACGGATATCTCAGGTTATTACTACATATGAACACTTTTCACATTCTCCCGTGCAACTCGGCTGCTAGTCCTCCTATTATGCAGAATCTTAAAGTCCTAGCTCATGTCCAAGGCACCAAAGCCAGCTAAAAAGTCAATAATCGATACCTAAAACTTGAATTGGACTACTTCTTACTGGGTATTACATCAACTTAGAAGCTTCATCTGTGTTCTATTATGGTGCTTTTCCTGTTTCCGCCTACGGCAACTCGCGACATAGCTTTGCGGACGATAAGTACAACCGTTTCAGAGAGAAGAGCGGCCAATGTGACGATCTGGCTTTAAGTCGATTCGATAACAAATGACGAAAACGGACGGATTTCTCAGGTTTTTACTACATATGAACACTTTTCACATTCTGACGTGCAACTCGGCTGCTAGTCCTCCTTTCATGCAGAATCTTAAGGTCCTAGCTCATGTCCAAGGCACCAAAGCCAGCTAAAAAGTCAACAATCGATTCCTAAAACTTGAATTGTACTACTTCTTACTGGCTATTATATCAACTTAGATGCTTCATCTGTGTTCTACTATGGTGATTTTAGTGTCTCCACATACCGCTGCACGCGACATAGCTTTGCAGACGATATGTACAAACGTTTCAGAGAGAAGAGCGGCCAATGTGACCATCTGGCTTTAAGTAGATTCGATAACAAATGACGAAAACGGACGGATTTCTCAGGTTTTTACTACATATGAACACTTTTGACATTCTCCCGTGCAACTCGGCTGCAAGTCCTCCTTTCATGCAGAATCTTAAGGTCCTAGCTCATGTCCAAGCCACCAAAGCCAGCTAAAAAGTCAATAATCAATACCTAAAACTTGAATTGTACTACTTCTTACTGGCTATTACATCAACTTAGAAGCTTGATCTGTGTTCTACTATGGTGCTTTTAGTGTCTCAGCATGCCGCAGCACGCGACATAGCTTTTCAGACGATAAGTACAACCGTTTCAGAGAGAAGAGCGGCCAATGTGACGATCTGTCTTTAAGTCGATTCGATAACAAATGACGAAAACGGACGGATTACTCAGGTTTTTACTACATATGAACACATTTCACATTCTCCCGCGCAACTAGGCTGCTAGTCCTCCTTTCATGCAGAATCTTAAAGTCCTAGCTCATGTCCAAGGCACCAAAGCCAGCTAAAAAGTCAATAATCGATTCCTAAAACTTGAATTGTACTACTTCTTACTGGCTATTATATCAACTTAGATGCTTCATCTGTGTTCTACTATGGTGATTTTAGTGTCTCCACATACCGCTGCACGCGACATAGCTTTGCAGACGATATGTACAAACGTTTCAGAGAGAAGAGCGGCCAATGTGACCATCTGGCTTTAAGTAGATTCGATAACAAATGACGAAAACGGACGGATTTCTCAGGTTTGTACTACATATGAACACTTTTCACATTCTCCCGAGCAATTGGGCTGCTAGTCCTCCTTTTATGCAGAATCTTAAAGTCCTAGCTCATGTCCAAGGCACGAAAGCCAGCTAAAAAGTCAATAATCGATACCTAAATCTTGAATTGGACTACTTCTTACTGGCTATTACATCAACTTAGAAGCTTCATCTGTGTTCTACTATGGTGCTTTTCCTGTTTCCGCCTACGGCAACACGCGACATAGCTTTGCAGACGATAAGCACAACCGTTTCAGAGAGAAGAGCGGCCAATGTGACGATCTGGCTTTAAGTCGATTCGCTAACAAATGACGAAAAAGGACGGATTTCTAAGGTTATTACTACATATGCACACTTTTCACATTCTCCCGTGCAACTCGGCTGCTAGTCCTCCTTTCATGCAGAATCTTAAGGTCCTAGCTCATGTCCAAGGCACCAAAGCCAGCTAAAAAGTCAATAATCGATTCCTAAAACTTGAATTGTACTACTTCTTACTGGCTATTACATCAACTTAGATGCTTCATCTGTGTTGTACTATGGTGATTTTAGTGTCTCCACATACCGCTGCACGCGACATAGCTTTGCAGACGATATGTACAAACGTTTCAGAGAGAAGAGCGGCCAATGTGACCATCTGGCTTTAAGTAGATTCGATAACAAATGACGAAAACGGACGGATTTCTCAGGTTTTTACTACATATGAACACTTTTCACATTCTGACGTGCAACTCGGCTGCTACTCCTCCTTTCATGCAGAATCTTAAGGTCCTAGCTCATGTCCAAGGTACCGAAGCCAGCTAAAAAGACAATAATCGATACCTAAAACTTGAATTGTTCTACTTCTTACTGGCTATTGCACCAACTTAGAAGCTTCATCTGTGTTCTACTATGGTGATTTTAGTGTCTCCGCATACCGCAGCACGCGACATAGCTTTGCAGACGATAAGTACAACCGTTTCAGAGAGAAGAGCGGCCAATGTGACGATCTGGCTTTACGTTGATTCGATAACAAATGAAGAAAACGGACTGATTTCTCAGGTTTTTACTTCATATGAACACTTTTGACATTTTCTCGTGCAACTCGGCTGCTAGTCCTCCTTTCATGCAGAATCTTAAGGTCCTAGCTCATGTCCAAGGCACCAAAGCCAACTAAAAAGTCAATAATCGATACCTAAAACTTGAATTGGACTACTTCTTACTGGGTATTACATCAACTTAGAAGCTTCATCTGTGTTCTATTATGGTGCTTTTCCTGTTTCCGCATACGGCAACTCGCGACATAGCTTTGCAGACGATAAGTACAACCGTTTCAGAGAGAAGAGCGGCCAATGTGGCGAACTGGCTTTAAGTCGATTCGATAACAAAAGACGAAAACGGACGGATTTCTCAGGTTTTTCCTACATATGAACACTTTTCACATTCTCCCGTGCTACTCGGCTGCTAGTCCTCCTTTCAGGCAGAATCTTAAGGTCCTAGCTCATGTCCAAGGTACCAAAGACAGCTAAAAGGTCAATAACCGATACCTAAAACTTGAATTGTACTTCTTCTTACTGGCTATTACATCATCTTAGAAGCTTCATCTGTGTTCTACTATGGTGCTTTTAGTGTCTCCGAATACCGCAGTACGCGACATAGTTTTGCAGACGATAAGTACAACCGTTTCAGAGAGAAGAGCGGCCAATGTGACGATCTGGCTTTAAGTCGATTCGATAACAAATGACGAAAACGGACGGATTTCTCAGGTTTTTACTACATATGAACACTTTTCACATTCTCCCGTGCTACTCGGCTGCTAGTCCACCTTTCATGCAGAATATTAAGGTCCTAGCTCATGTCCAATGCACCAAAGCCAGCTAAAAAGTCAATAATCGATACCTAAAACTTGAATTGTACTACTTCTTACTGGATATTACATCAACTTAGAATCTTCATCTGAGTTTTACTGTGGTGATTTTAGTGTCTCCGCATACCGCAGCACGTGAAATAACTTAGCAGACGATAAGTACAACCGTTTCAGAGAGAAGAGCGGCCAATGTGACGATCTGGCTTTAAGTCGATTCGATAACAAATGACGAAAACGGATGGATTTCAAAGGTTTTTACTACATATGAACACTTTTCACATTCTCCCGTGCAACTCGGCTGCTAGTCCTCCTTTCATGAAGAATGTTAAGGTCCTAGCTCATGTCCAAGGGACCAAAGCCAGCTAAAATGTCAATAATCGATACCTTAAACTTGAATTGTACTACTTCTTACTGGGTATTACATCAACTTAGAAGCTTCATCTGTGTTCTCTTATGGTGCTTTTAGTGTCTCCGAATACCGCAGTACGCGACGTAGCTTTGCAGACGATAAGTACAACCGTTTCAGAGAGAAGAGCGGCCAATGTGACGATCTGGCTTTAAGTCGATTCGATAACAAATGACGAAAACGGACGGATTTCTCAGGTTTTTACTACATATGAACACTTTTCACATTCTCCCGTGCAACTCAGCTGCTAGTCCTCCTTTCATGCAGAATCTTAAGGTCCTAGCTCATGTCCAAGGCACCAAAGCCAGCTAAAAAGTCAATAATCAATACCTAGAACTTGAATTGTACTAATTCTTACTGGGTATTACATCAACTTACAAGCTTCATCTGTGTTCTACTATGGTGCTTTTAGTGTCTCCGCATACCGCAGCACGCGACATAGCTTTGCAGACGATAAGTACAAGCGTTTCAGAGAGAAGAGCGGCCAATGTGACGATCTGGCTTTAAGTCGATTCGATAACAAATGACGAAAACGGACGGATTTCTAAGGTTTTTACTACATATGAACACTTTTCACATTCTCCCGTGCAACTCGGTTCCAAGTCCTCTTTTCATGCAGAATCTTAAGGTCCTAGCTCATGTCCAAGGCACCAAAGCCAGCTAAAAAGTCAATAATCGATACCTAAAACTTGAATTGTACTACTTCTTACTGGATATTACATCAACTTAGAAGCTTCATCTGTGTTCTACTGTGGTGATTTTAGTGTCTCCGCATACCGCAGCACGTGACATAGCTTTGCAGACGATAAGTACAACCGTTTCAGAGAGAAGAGCGGCCAATGTGACGATGTGGCTTTAAGTCGATTCGATAACAAATGACGAAAACGGACGGATTTCTCAGGTTTTTACTACATTTGAACACTTTTCACATTCTCCCGTGCAACTCGCCTGCTAGTCCACATTTCATGCAGAATATCAAGGTCCTAGCTCATGTCCAATGCACCAAAGCCAGCTAAAAAGTCAATAATCATTACCTAAAACTTGAATTGTACTACTTCTTACTGGATATTACATCAACTTAGAAGCTTCATCTGTGTTCTACTATGGTGATTTTAGTGTCTCCGCATACCGCAGCACGTGACATAGCTTTGCAGACGATATGTACAAACGTTTCAGAGAGAAGAGCGGCCAATGTGACCATCTGGATTTAAGTAGATTCGATAACAAATTACGAAAACGGACGGATTTCTCAGGTTTTTACTACATATGAACATTTTCACATTCTGACGTGCAACTCGGCTGCTAGTCCTCCTTTCATGCAGAATCTTAAGGTCCTAGCTCATGTCCAAGGTACTGAAGCCAGCTAAAAAGACAATAATCGATACCTAAAACTTGAATTGTTCTACTTCTTACTGGCTATTGCACCAACTTAGAAGCTTCATCTGTGTTCTACTATGGTGCATTTCCTGTTTCCGCCTACGGCAACACGTGACATAGCTTTGCAGACGATAAGTACAACCGTTTCAGAGAGAAGAGCGGCCAATGTGACGATCTGGCTTTAAGTCGATTCGATAACAAATGACGAAAACGGACGGATTTCTCAGGTTTTTACTACATATGAACACTTTTCACATTCTCCCGTGCAACTCGGCTGCTAGTCCTCCTTTCATGCAGAATCTTAAGGTCCTAGCTCATGTCCAAGGCACCAAAGCCAGCTAAAAAGTCAATAACCGATACCTAAAACTTGAATTGTACTTCTTCTTACTGGCTATTACATCATCTTAGAAGCTTCATCTGTGTTCTACTATGGTGCTTTTAGTGTCTCCGAATACCGCAGTACGCGACATAGTTTTGCAGACGATAAGTACAACCGATTCAGAGAGAAGAGCGGCCAATGTGACGATCTGGCTTTAAGTCGATTCGATAACAAATGACGAAAACGGACGGATTTCTCAGGTTTGTACTACATATGAACACTTTTCACATTCTTCCGAGCAACTCGGCTGCTAGTCCTCCTTTCATGCAGAATCTTAATGTCCTAGCACATGTCCAAGGCACCAAAGCCAGCTAAAAGGTCAATATTCAATACCTAAAACTTGAATTGTACTACTTCTTACTGGCTATTACATCAACTTAGAAGCTTGATCTGTGTTCTACTATGGTGCTTTTAGTGTCTCAGCATACCGCAGTACGCGACATAGCTTTGCAGACGATAAGTACAACCGTTTCAGAGAGAAGAGCGGCCAATGTGACGATCCGGCTTTAAGTCGATTCGATAACAAATGACGAAAACGGACGGATTCCTCAGGTTTTTACTACATATGATCACTTTTCACATTCTCCCGTGCAACTCGGCTGCTAGTCCTCCTTTCATGAAGAATGTTAAGGTCCTAGCTCATGTCCAAGGGACAAAAGCCCGCTAAAAAGTCAATAATCGATACCTTAAACTTGAATTGTACTATTTCTTACTGGGTATTACATCAACTTAGAAGCTTGATCTGTGTTCTACTATGGTGCTTTTAGTGTCTCAGCATACCGCAGCACGCGACATAGCTTTGCAGACGATAAGTACAACCGTTTCAGAGAGAAGAGCGGCCAATGTGACGATCTGGCTTTAAGTCGATTCGATAACAAATGACGAAAACGGACGGATTTCTCTGGTTTTTACTACATATGAACACTTTTCACATTCTCCCGTGGAACTCGGCTGCTAGTCCACCTTTCATGCAGAATCTTAAGGTCCTAGCTCATGTCCAATGCACCAAAACCAGCTAAATGTCGATAATCGATACCTAAAACTTGAATTGTACTACTTCTTACTGGATATTACATCAACTTAGAAGCTTCATCTGTGTTCTACTGTGGTGATTTTAGTGTCTCCGCATACCGCAGCACGTGACATAGCTTTGCAGACGATAAGTAAAACCGTTTCAGAGAGAAGAGCGGCCAATGTGACGATCTGGCTTTAAGTCGATTCGATAACAAATGACGAAAACGGAGGGATTTCTAAGGTTTATACTACATATGAACACTTTTCACATTCTCCCGTGCAACTCGGCTGCTAGTCCTCCTTTCATGCAAAATCTTAAGGTCCTAGCTCATGTCCAAGGCACCAAAGCCAGCTAAAAAGTCAATAATCGATACCTAAAACTTGAATTGTACTACCTCTTACTGGCTATTACATCAACTTAGAAGCTTCATCTGTGTTCTACTATGGTGCTTTTAGTGTCTCCCCATACCGCAGCACGCGACATAGCTTTGCAGACGATAAATACAACAGTTTCAGAGAGAAGAGCGGCCAATGTGACGATCTGGCTTTAAGTCGATTCGATAACAAATGACGAAAACGAACGGATTTCTCAGGTTTTTACTACATATGAACACTTTTCCCATTCTCCCGTGCAACTGGGCTGCTGGTCCTCCTTTTATGCAGAATCTTAAAATCCTAGCTCATGTCCAAGGCACGAAAGCCAGCTAAAAAGTCAATAATCGATACCTAAATCTTGAATTGGACTACTTCTTACTGGCTATTACATCAACTTAGAAGGTTCATCTGTGTTCTACTATGGTGCTTTTCCTGTTTTCGCCTACGGCAACACGCGACATAGCTTTGCAGACGATAAGCACAACCGTTTCAGAGAAAAGAGCGGCCAATGTGACGATCTGGCTTTAAGTCGATTCGATAACAAATGACGAAAAAGGACGGATTTCTCAGGTTATTACTACATATGAACACTTTTCACATTCTCCCGTGCAACTCGGCTGCTAGTCCTCCTTTCATGCAGAATCTTAAGGTCCTAGCTCATGTCCAAGGCACCAAAGCCAGCTAAAAGGTCCATATTCAATACCTAAAACTTGAATTGTACTACTTCTTACTGGCTATTACATCAACTTAGAAGCTTCATCTGTGTTCTACTATGGTGCTTTTAGTATCTCCGCATACCGCAGCACGCTACATAGTTTTGCAGACGATAAGTACAACCGTTTCAGAGAGAAGAGCGGCCAATGTGACGATCTGGCTTTAAGTCGATTCGATAACAAATGACGAAAACGGACGGATATCTCTGGTTTTTACTACATATGAACACTTTTCACATTCTCCCGTGGAACTCGGCTGCTAGTCCACCTTTCATGCAGAATCTTAAGGTCCTAGCTCATGTCCAATGCACCAAAACCAGCTAAAAAGTCGATAATCGATACCTAAAACTTGAATTGTACTACTTCTTCCTGGATATTACATCAACTTAGAAGCTTCATCTGTGTTCTACTGCGGTGATTTTAGTGTCACCGCATACCGCAGCACGTGACATAGCTTTGCAGACGATAAGTACAACCGTTTCAGAGAGGAGAGTGGCCAATGTGACGATCTGGCTTTAAGTCGATTCGATAACAAATGACGAAAAAGGACGGATTTCTCAGGTTATTACTACATATGAACACTTTTCACATTCTCCCGTGCAACTCGGCTGCTAGTCCTCCTTTCATGCAGAATCTTAAGGTCCTAGCTCATGTCCAAGGCACGAAAGCCAGCTAAAAGGTCAATATTCAATACCTAAAACTTGAATTGTACTACTTCTTACTGGCTATTACATCAACATAGAAGCGTGATCTGTGTTCTACTATGGTGCTTTTAGTGTCTCAGCATACCGCAGTACGCGACATAGCTTTGCAGACGATAAGTACAACCGTTTCAGAGAGATGAGCGGCCAATGTAAAGATCTGGCTTTAAGTCGATTCGATAACAAATGACGAAAACGAACGGATTTCTCAGGTTTTTACTACATATGAACACTTTTCACATTCTCCCGTGCAACTCGGCTGCTAGTCCACCTTTCATGCAGAATATTAAGGTCCTAGCTCATGTCCAATGCACCAAAGCCAGCTAAATAGTCAATTATCGATACCTAAAACTTGAATTGTACTACTTCTTACTGGATATTACATCAACTTAGAAGCTTCATCTGTGTTCTGCTGTGGTGATTTTAGTGTCTCCGCATACCGCAGCACGCGACATAGCTTTGCAGACGATAAGTACAACCGTTTCAGAGAGAAGAGCGGCCAATGTGACGATCTGGCTTTAAGTCGATTCGATAACATATGACGAAAACGGACGGATTTCTAAGGTTTTTACTACATATGAACACTTTTCACATTCTCCCGTGCAACTCGGCTGCTATTCCTCCTTTCATGAAGAATGTTAAGGTCCTAGCTCATGTCCAAGGCACCAAAGCCAGCCAAAAAGTCAATAATCGATACCTTAAACTTGAAATGTAATACTTCTTACTTCGTATTACATCAACTTAGAAGCTTCATCTGTGTTCTACTATGGTGCTTTTAGTGTCTCCGCATACCGCAACACGTGACATAGCTTTGCAGACGATAAGTACAACCGTTTCTGAGAGAAGAGCGGCCAATGTGACGATCTGGCTTTAAGTCGATTCGATAACATATGACGAAAACGGACGGATTTCTAAGGTTTTTACTACATATGAACACTTTTCACATTCTCCCGTGCAACTGGGCTGCTAGTCCTCCTTTTTTGCAGAATCTTAAAGTCCTAGCTCATGTCCAAGGCACGAAAGCCTGCTAAAAAGTCAATAATCGATAAATAAATCTTGAATTGGACTACTTCTTACTGGCTATTACATCAACTTAGAAGCTTCATCTGTGTTCTACTATGGGGCTTTTCCTGTTTCCGCCTACGGCAACACGCGACATAGCCTTGCAGACTATAAGCACAACCGTTTCAGAGAGAAGAGCGGCCAATGTGACGATCTGGCTTTAAGTCGATTCGCTAACAAATGACGAAAAAGGACGGATTTCTCAGGTTATTACTACATATGAACACTATTCACATTCTCCCGTGCAACTCGGCTGCTAGTCCTCCTTTCATGCAAAATCTTAAGGTCCTAGCTCATGTCCAAGGCACCAAAGCCAGCTAAAAGTTCCATATTCAATACCTAAAACTTGAATTGTACTACTTCTTACTGGCTATTACATCAACTTAGAAGCTTGATCTGTGGTCTACTATGGTGCTTTTAGTGTCTCAGCATGCCGCAGCACGCGACATAGCTTTGCAGACGATAAGTACAACCGTTTCAGAGAGAAGAGCGGCCAATGTGACGATCTGGCTTTAAGTCGATTCGATAAGAAACGACGGAAACGGACGGATTTCTCAGGTTTTTACTACATATGAACACTTTTCACATTCTGACGTGCAACTCGGCTGCTAGTCCTCCTTTCATGCAGAATCTTAAGGTCCTAACTCATGTCCAAGGTACCGACGAAAGCTAAAAAGTCAATAATCGTTACCTGTAACTTGAATTGTTCTACTTCTTACTGGCTATTGCATCAACTTAGAAGCTTCATCTGTGTTCTATTATGGTGATTTTAGTGTCTCCGCATACCGCAGCACGCGACATAGCTTTGCAGACGGTAAGTACAACCGTTTCAGAGAGAAGAGCGGCCAATGTGACGATCTGGCTTTAAGTCGATTCGATAACAAATGACGAAAACGGACGGATTTCTCAGGTTTTTACTACATATGAACACTTTTCACATTCTCCCGTGCAACTCGGTTGCTAGTCCTCCTTTCATGCAGAATCTTAAGGTCCTAGCTCATGTCCAAGGCACCAAAGCCAGCTAAAAAGTCAATAATCAATACCTAAAACTTGAATTGTACTACTTCTTACTGGCTATTACATCAACTTAGAAGCTGCATCTGTGTTCTACTACGTTGCTTTTAGTTTGTCCGCATACCGCAGCACGCGACATAGTTTTGCAGAGTGATAAGTACAACCGTTTCAGAGAGAAGAGCGGCCAATGTGACGATCTGGCTTTAAGTCGATTCGATAACAAATGACGAAAACGGACGGATTTCTCAGGTTTTTACTACATATGAACACTTTTCACATTCTCCCGTGGAACTCGGCTGCTAGTCCACCTTTCATGCAGAATCTTAAGGTCCTAGCTCATGTCCAATGCACCAAAGCCAGCTGAAAAGTCAATAATCGATACCTAAAACTTGAATTGTACTACTTCTTACTGGATATTACATCATCTTAGAAGCTTCATCTGTGTTCTACTGCGGTGATTTTAGTGTCACCACATACCGCAGCACGTGACATAGCTTTGCAGAAGATAAGTACAACCGTTTCAGAGAGAAGAGCGGCCAATGTGACGATCTGGCTTTAAGTCGATTCGATAACAAATGACGAAAAAGGACGGATTTCTCAGGTTATTACTACATATGAACACTTTTCACATTCTCCCGTGCAACTCGGCTGCTAGTCCTCCTTTCATGCAGAATCTTAAGGTCCTAGCTCATGTCCAAGGCACCAAAGCCAGCTAAAAAGTCAATATTCGATACCTAAAACTTGAATTGTACTACTTCTTATTGGGTATTACATCAACTTAGAAGCTTCATCTGTGATCTATTAAGGTGCTTTTAGTGTCTCCACATACCGCAGCACGCGACATAACTTTGCAGACGATACGTACAACCGTTTCAGAGAGAAGAGCGGCCAATGTGACGATCTGGCTTTAAGTCGATTCGATAACAAATGACGAAAACGGACGGATTTCTCAGGTTTTTACTACATATGAACACTTTTCACATTCTCCCGTGCAGCTCGGCTGCTAGTCCTCCTTTCATGCAGAATCTTGAGGTCCTAGCTCATGTCCAAGGCACAAAAGCCAGCTAAAAGGTCAATATTCAATACCTAAAACTTGAATTGTACTGCTTCTTACTGGCTATTACATCAACTTCGAAGCTTCATCTGTGTTCTACTATGGTGATTTTGGTGTGTCAGCATACCGCAGCACGCGACATAGCTTTGCAGACGATAAGTACAACCGTTTCAGAGAGAAGAGCGGCCAATGTGACGATCTGGCTTTAAGTCGATTCGATAACAAATGACGAAAACGGACGGATTTCTCAGGTTTGTACTACATATGAACACTTTTCACATTCTCCCGTGCAACTCGGCTGCTAGTCCTCCTTTCATGCAGAATCTTAAGGTCCTAGCTCATGTCCAAGGCACCAAAGCCAGCTAAAAAGTCAATAACCGATACCTAAAACTTGAATTGTACTTCTTCTTACTGGCTATTACATCATCTTAGAAGCTTCATCTGTGTTCTACTATCGTGCTTTTAGTGTCTCCGAATACCGCAGTACGCGACATGGCTTTGCAGACGATAAGTACAACCGTTTCAGAGAGAAGAGCGGCCAATGTGACGATCTGGCTTTAAGTCGATTCGATAACAAATGACGAAAACGGACGGATTTCTCAGGTTTTTACTACATATGAACACTTTTCACATTCTCCCGTGCAGCTCGGCTGCTAGTCCTCCTTTCATGCAGAATCTTGAGGTCCTAGCTCATGTCCAAGGCACAAAAGCCAGCTAAAAGGTCAATATTCAATACCTAAAACTTGAATTGTACTGCTTCTTACTGGCTATTACATCAACTTCGAAGCTTCATCTGTGTTCTACTATGGTGATTTTGGTGTGTCAGCATACCGCAGCACGCGACATAGCTTTGCAGACGATAAGTACAACCGTTTCAGAGAGAAGAGCGGCCAATGTGACGATCTGTCTTTAAGTCGATTCGATAACAAATGACGAAAACGGACGGATTTCTCAGGTTTGTACTACATATGAACACTTTTCACATTCTCCCGTGCAACTCGGCTGCTAGTCCTCCTTTCATGCAGAATCTTAAGGTCCTAGCTCATGTCCAATGCACCAAAGCCAGCTGAAAAGTCAATAATCGATACCTAAAACTTGAATTGTACTACTTCTTACTGGATATTACATCATCTTAGAAGCTTCATCTGTGTTCTACTGCGGTGATTTTAGTGTCACCACATACCGCTGCACGTGACATAGCTTTGCAGACGATAAGTACAACCGCTTCAGAGAGAAGAGCGGCCAATGTGACGATCTGGCTTTAAGTCGATTCGATAACAAATGACGAAAAAGGACGGATTTCTCAGGTTATTACTACATATGAACACTTTTCACATTCTCCCGTGCAACTTGGCTGCTAGTCCTCCTTTCATGCATAATCTTAAGGTCCTAGCTCATGTCCAAGGCACCAAAGCCAGCTAAAAAGTCAATATTCGATACCTAAAACTTGAATTGTACTACTTCTTATTGGGTATTACATCAACTTAGAAGCTTCATCTGTGTTCTATTAAGGTTCTTTTAGTGTCTCCACATACCGCAGCACGCGACATAGCTTTGCAGACGATAAGTACATCCGTTTCAGTGAGAAGAGCGGCCAATGTGACGATCTGGCTTTAAGTCGATTCGATAACAAATGACGAAAACGGACGGATTTCTCATGTTTGTACTACATATGAACACTTTTCACTTTCTCCCGTGCAACTCGGCTGCTAGTCCTCCTTTCATGCAGAATCTTAAGGTCCTAGCTCATGTCCAAGGCACCAAAGCCAGCTAAAAAGTCAATAACCGATACCTAAAACTTGAATTGTACTTTTTCTTACTGGTTATTACATCATCTTAGAAGCTTCATCTGTGTTCGACTATGGTGCTTTTAGTGTCTCCGAATACCGCAGTACGCGACATAGCTTTGCAGACGATAAGTACAACCGTTCCAGAGAGAAGAGCGGCCAATGTGACGATCTGGCTTTAAGTCGATTCGATAACAAAGGACGAAAACGGACGGATTTCTCAGGTTTTTACTACATATGAACACTTTTCACATTCTCCCGTGCAACTCGGCTGCTAGGCCTCCTTTCATGCAGAATCTTAAGGTATTAGCACATGTCCAAGGCACCAAAGCCAGCAAAAAGGTCAATATTCAATACGTAAAACTTCAATTGTACTACTTCTTACTGGCTATTACATCAACTTAGAAGCTTCATCTGTGTTCTACTGTGGTGATTTTAGTGTCTCCGCATACCACAGCACGTGACATAGCTTTGCAGACGACAAGTACAACCGTTTCAGAGAGAAGAGCGGCCAATGTGACGATCTGGCTTTAAGTCGATTCGATAACAAATGACGATATCGGACGGATTTCTAAGGTTTTTACTACATATGAACACTTTTCACATTCTCCCGTGCAACTCGGCTGCTAGTCCTCATTTCATGCAGAATATTAAGGTCCTCGCTCATGTCCAAGGCACCAAAACCAGCTAAAAAGTCAATAATCAATACCTAAAACTTGAATTGTACTACTTCTTACTGGCTATTACATCAACTTAGAAGCTTCATCTGTGTTCTACTACGGTGCTTTTAGTTTCTCCGCATACCGCAGCCCGCGACATAGTTTTGCAGACGATAAGTACAACCGTTTCAGAGAGAAGAGCGGCCAATGCGACGATGTGGCTTTAAGTCGATTCGATAACAAATGACGAAAACGGACGTATTTCTCAGGTTTTACTACATATGAACACTTTTCACATTCTCCCGTGCAACTCGGCTGCTAGTCCTCCTTTCATGCAGAATCTTAAGGTCCTAGCTCATGTCCAAGGCACCAAAGCCAGCTAAAAGGTCAATATTCAATACCTAAAACTTGAATTGTACTACTTCTTACTGGCTATTACATCAACTTAGAAGCTTGATCTGTGTTCTACTATGGTGCTTTTAGTGTCTCAGCATACCGCAGCACGCGACATAGCTTTGCAGACGATAAGTACAACCGTTTCAGAGAGAAGAGCGGCCAATGTGACGATCTGGCTTTAAGTCGATTCGATAACAATTGACGAAAACGGACGTATTTCTCAGGTTTTACTACATATGAACACTTTTCACATTCTCCCGTGCAACTCGGCTGCTAGTCCTCCTTCATGCAAAATCTTAAGTTCCTAGCTCGTGTCCAAGGCACCAAAGAAAGGTAAAAAGTCAATAACCGATAACTAAAACTTGAATTGTACTACTTCTTACTGGCTACTACATCAACTTAGAAGCTTCATCTGTGTTCTATTATGGTGCTTTTCCTGTTTCCGCCTACGGCAACACGCGACATAGCTTTGCAGACGATAAGTACAACCGTTTCAGAGAGAAGAGCGGCCAATGTGACGATCTGGCTTTAAGGCGATTCGATAACAAATGACGAAAACGGACGGATTTCTCAGGTTTGTACTACATATGAACACTTTTCACATTCTCCCGTGCAACTCGGCTGCTAGTCCTCCTTTCATGCAGAATCTTAAGGTCCTAGCTCATGTTCAAGGCACCAAAGCCAGCTAAAAAGTCAATAACCGATACCTAAAACTTGAATTGTACTTTTTCTTACTGGTTATTACATCATCTTAGAAGCTTCATCTGTGTTCGACTATGGTGCTTTTAGTGTCTCCGAATACCGCAGTACGCGACATAGCTTTGCAGACGATAAGTACAACCGTTCCAGAGAGAAGAGCGGCCAATGTGACGATCTGGCTTTAAGTCGATTCGATAACAAAGAACGAAAACGGACGGATTTCTCAGGTTTTTACTACATATGAACACTTTTCACATTCTCCCGTGCAACTCTTCTGCTAGGCCTCCTTTCATGCAGAATCTTAAGGTATTAGCACATGTCCAAGGCACCAAAGCCAGCAAAAAGGTCAATATTCAATACGTAAAACTTCAATTGTACTACTTCTTACTGGCTATTACATCAACTTAGAAGCTTCATCTGTGTTCTACTGTGGTGATTTTAGTGTCTCCGCATACCACAGCACGTGACATAGCTTTGCAGACGACAAGTACAACCGTTTCAGAGAGAAGAGCGGCCAATGTGACGATCTGGCTTTAAGTCGATTCGATAACAAATGACGAAATCGGACGGATTTCTAAGGTTTTTACTACATATGAACACTTTTCACATTCTCCCGTGCAACTCGGCTGCTAGTCCTCCTTTCATGCAGAATATTAAGGTCCTCGCTCATGTCCAAGGCACCAAAACCAGCTAAAAAGTCAATAATCAATACCTAAAACTTGAATTGTACTACTTCTTACTGGCTATTACATCAACTTAGAAGCTTCATCTGTGTTCTACTACGGTGCTTTTAGTTTCTCCGCATACCGCAGCCCGCGACATAGTTTTGCAGACGATAAGTACAACCGTTTCAGAGAGAAGAGCGGCCAATGTGACGATGTGGCTTTTAGTCGATTCGATAACAAATGACGAAAACGGACGTATTTCTCAGGTTTTACTACATATGAACACTTTTCACATTCTCCCGTGCAACTCGGCTGCTAGTCCTCCTTTCATGCAGAATCTTAAGGTCCTAGCTCATGTCCAAGGCACCAAAGCCAGCTAAAAGGTCAATATTCAATACCTAAAACTTGAATTGTACTACTTCTTACTGGCTATTACATCAACTTAGAAGCTTGATCTGTGTTCTACTATGGTGCTTTTAGTGTCTCAGCATACCGCAGCACGCGACATAGCTTTGCAGACGATAAGTACAACCGTTTCAGAGAGAAGAGCGGCCAATGTGACGATCTGGCTTTAAGTCGATTCGATAACAATTGACGAAAACGGACGTATTTCTCAGGTTTTACTACATATGAACACTTTTCACATTCTCCCGTGCAACTCGGCTGCTAGTCCTCCTTCATGCAAAATCTTAAGTTCCTAGCTCGTGTCCAAGGCACCAAAGAAGGGTAAAAAGTCAATAACCGATAACTAAAACTTGAATTGTACTACTTCTTACTGGCTACTACATCAACTTAGAAGCTTCATCTGTGTTCTATTATGGTGCTTTTCCTGTTTCCGCCTACGGCAACACGCGACATAGCTTTGCAGACGATAAGTACAACCGTTTCAGAGAGAAGAGCGGCCAATGTGACGATCTGGCTCTAAGGCGATTCGATAACAAATGACGAAAACGGACGGATTTCTCAGGTTTTACTACATATGAACACTTTTCACATTCTCCCGTGCAACTCGGCTGCTAGTCCTCCTTTCATGCAGAATCTTAAGGTCCTAGCTCATGTCCAAGGCACCAAAGCCAGCTAAAAAGTCAATAACCGATACCTAAAACTTGAATTGTACTTTTTCTTACTGGTTATTACATCATCTTAGAAGCTTCATCTGTGTTCGACTATGGTGCTTTTAGTGTCTCCGAATACCGCAGTACGCGACATAGCTTTGCAGACGATAAGTACAACCGTTCCAGAGAGAAGAGTGGCCAATGTGACGATCTGGCTTTAAGTCGATTCGATAACAAAGAACGAAAACGGACGGATTTCTCAGGTTTTTACTACATATGAACACTTTTCACATTCTCCCGTGCAACTCAGCTGCTAGGCCTCCTTTCATGCAGAATCTTAAGGTATTAGCACATGTCCAAGGCACCAAAGCCAGCAAAAAGGTCAATATTCAATACGTAAAACTTCAATTGTACTACTTCTTACTGGCTATTACATCAACTTAGAAGCTTCATCTGTGTTCTACTGTGGTGATTTTAGTGTCTCCGCATACCACAGCACGTGACATAGCTTTGCAGACGACAAGTACAACCGTTTCAGAGAGAAGAGCGGCCAATGTGACGATCTGGCTTTAAGTCGATTCGATAACAAATGACGAAATCGGACGGATTTCTAAGGTTTTTACTACATATGAACACTTTTCACATTCTCCCGTGCAACTCGGCTGCTAGTCCTCCTTTCATGCAGAATATTAAGGTCCTCGCTCATGTCCAAGGCACCAAAAACAGCTAAAAAGTCAATAATCAATACCTAAAACTTGAATTGTACTACTTCTTACTGGCTATTACATCAACTTAGAAGCTTCATTTGTGTTCTACTACGGTGCTTTTAGTTTCTCCGCATACCGCAGCCCGCGACATAGTTTTGCAGACGATAAGTACAACCGTTTCAGAGAGAAATCGGCCAATGTGACGATGTGGCTTTAAGTCGATTCGATAACAAATGACGAAAACGGACGGATGTCTCATTTTTTTACTACATATGAACATTTTTCACATTCTCCCGTGCAACTCGGCTGCTAGTCCTCCTTTCATGCAGAATCTTAAGGTCCTAGCTCATGTCCAAGGCTCCAAAGCCAGCTAAAAGGTCAATATTCAATACCTAAAACTTGAATTGTACTACTTCTTACTGGCTATTACATCAACTTAGAAGCTTGATCTGTATTCTACTATTGTGCTTTTAGTGTCTCAGCATATCGCAGCACGCGACATAGCTTTGCAGACGACAAGTACAACCGTTCCAGAGAGAAGAGCGGCCAATGTGACGATCTGGCTTTAAGTCGATTCGATAACAAATGACGAAAACGGACGGATTTCTAAGGTTTTTACTACATATGAACACTTTTCACATTCTCCCGTGCAACTCCGCTGCTAGTCCTCCTTTCATGCAGAATCTTAAGGTAACAGCTCATATCCAAGGCACCAAAGCCAGCTAAAAAGTCAATAATCGATACCAAAAACTTGAATTGTACTAATTCTTACTGGATATTACATCAACTTAGAAGCTACATCTGTGTTCTACTGTGGTGCTTTTAGTGTCTCCGAATACCGCAGTACGCGACATAGCTTTGCAGACGATAAGTACAACCGTTTCAGAGAGAAGAGCGGCCAATGTGTCGATATGGCTTTAAGTCGATTCGATAACAAATGACGAAAACGGACGGATTTCTCAGGTTTGTACTACATATGAACACTTTTCACATTCTCCCGTGCAACTCGGCTGCTAGTCCTCCTTTCATGCAGAATCTTAAGGTCCTAGCTCATGTCCAAGGCACCAAAGCCAGCTAAAAAGTCAATAATCGATACCTAAAACTTGAATTGTACTAATTCTTACTGGGTATTACATCAACTTACAAGCTTCATCTGTGTTCTATTAAGGTGCTTTTAGTGTCTCCGCATACCGCAGCACGCGACATAGTTTTGCAGACGATAAGTACAAGCGTTTCAGAGAGAAGAGCGGCCAATGTGACGATCTGGCTTTAAGTCGATTCGATAACCAATGACGAAAACAGACGTATTTCTCAGGTTTTTACTACATTTGAACACTTTTCACATTCTCTCATGCAACTCGGCTGCTAGTCCTTCTTTCATGCAGAATATTAAGGTCCTAGCTCATGTCCAAGGCACCAAAGCCAGCTAAAAAGTCAATAATCGATACCTAAAACTTGAATTGTACTACTTCTCACTGGCTATTACATTAACTTAGAAGCTTCATCTGTGTTCTAATATGGTGCTTTTAGTGTCTCCGCATACCACAGCTCGCGACATAGCTTTGCAGACGATAAGTACAACCGTTTCAGAGAGAAGAGCGGCCAATGTGACGATTTGGTTTTAAGTCTATTCGATAACAAATTACGAAAACGGACGGATTTCTCAGGTTTTTACTACATATGAACACTTTTCACATTCTCCCGTGCAACTCGGCAGCTAGTCCTCCTCTCATGCAGAATCTTAAGGTCCTAGCACATGTCCAAGGCACCAAAACAGCTAAAAAGTCAATAATCAATACCTAAAACTTGAATTGTACTACTTCTTACTGGCTATTACATCAACTTAGAAGCTTCATCTGTGTTCTACTACGGTGCTTTTAGTTTCTCCGCATACCGCAGCCCGCGACATAGTTTTGCAGACGATAAGTACAACCGTTTCAGAGAGAAGAGCGGCCAATGTGACGATGTGGCTTTAAGTCGATTCGATAACAAATGACGAAAACGGACGTATTTCTCAGGTTTTACTACATATGAACACTTTTCACATTCTCCCGTGCAACTCGGCTGCTAGTCCTAATTTCATGCAGAATCTTAAGGTCCTAGCTCATATCCAAGGCACCAAAGCCAGCTAAAAGGTCAATATTCAATACCTAAAACTTGAATTGTACTACTTGTTACTGGCTATTACATCAACTTAGAAGCTTGATCTGTATTCTACTATTGTGCTTTTAGTGTCTCAGCATATCGCAGCACGCGACATAGCTTTGCAGACGATAAGTACAACCGTTTCAGAGAGAAGAGCGGCCAATGTGACGATCTGGCTTTAAGTCGATTCGATAACAAATGACGAAAATGGACGGATTTCTAAGGTTTTTACTACATATGAACACTTTTCACATTCTTCCGTGCAACTCGGCTGCTAGTCCTCCTTTAATGCAGAATCTTAAGGTTACAGCTCATATCCAAGGCACCAAAGCCAGCTAAAAAGTCAATAATCGATACCAAAAACTTGAATTGTACTACTTCTTACTGGATATTACATCAACTTAGAAGCTACATCTGTGTTCTACTGTGGTGCTTTTAGTGTCTCCGAATACCGCAGTACGCGACATAGCTTTGCAGACGATAAGTACAACCGTTTCAGAGAGAAGAGCGGCCAATGTGACGATCTGGCTTTACATCGATCCAATAACAAATGACGAAAACGGACGGATGTCTCAGGTTTTTACTACATATGAACACTTTTCACATTCTCCCGTGCAACTCGGCTGCTAGTCCTCCTTTCATGCAGAATCTTAAGGTCCTAGCTCATGTCCAAGGTACCAAATCCAGCTAAAAGGTCAATATTCAATACCTATAACTTGAATTGTACTACCTCTTACTGGCTATTACATCAACTTAGAAGCTTCATCTGTGTTCTACTGTGGTGCTTTTAGTGTCTCCGAATACCGCAGTACGCGACATAGCTTTGCAGACGATAAGTACAACCGTTTCAGAGAGAAGAGCGGCCAATGTGACGATCTGGCTTTACATCGATTCAATAACAAATGACGAAAACGGACGGATGTCTCAGGTTTTTACTACATATGAACACTTTTCACATTCTTCCGTGCAACTCGGCTGCTAGTCCTCCTTTAATGCAGAATCTTAAGGTAACAGCTCATATCCAAGGCACCAAAGCCAGCTAAAAAGTCAATAATCGATACCAAAAACTTGAATTGTACTACTTCTTACTGGATATTACATCAACTTAGAAGCTACATCTGTGTTCTACTGTGGTGCTTTTAGTGTCTCCGAATACCGCAGTACGCGACATAGCTTTGCAGACGATAAGTACAACCGTTTCAGAGAGAAGAGCGGCCAATGTGACGATCTGGCTTTACATCGATTCAATAACAAATGACGAAAACGGACGGATGTCTCAGGTTTTTACTACATATGAACACTTTTCGCATTCTCCCGGGCAACTCGGCTGCTAGTCCTCCTTTCATGCAGAATCTTAAGGTCCTAGCTCATGTCCAAGGTACCAAATCCAGCTAAAAGGTCAATATTCAATACCTATAACTTGAATTGTACTACCTCTTACTGGCTATTACATCAACTTACAAGCTTCATCTGTGTTCTACTATGGTGCTTGTAGTGTCTCAGCATACCGCAGCACGCGACAGAGCTTTGCAGACGATAAGTACAACCGTTTCAGAGAGAAGAGCGGCCAATGTGTCGATATGGCTTTAAGTCGATTCGATAACAAATGACGAAAACGGACGGATTTCTCAGGTTTGTACTACATATGAACACTTTTCACATTCTCCCGTGCAACTCGGCTGCTTGTCCTCCTTTCATGCAGAATCTTAAGGTCCTAGCTCATGTCCAAGGCACCAAAGCCAGCTAAAAAGTCAATAATCGATACCTAAAACTTGAATTGTACTAATTCTTACTGGGTATTACATCAACTTACAAGCTTCATCTGTGTTCTATTATGGTGCTTTTAGTGTCTCCGCATACCGCAGCACGCGACATAGTTTTGCAGACGATAAGTACAACCGTTTCAGAGAGAAGAGCGGCCAATGCGACGATGTGGCTTTAAGTCGATTCGATAACAAATGACGAAAACGGACGTATTTCTCAGGTTTTACTACATATGAACACTTTTCACATTCTCCCGTGCAACTCGGCTGCTAGTCCTCCTTTCATGCAGAATCTTAAGGTCCTAGCTCATGTCCAAGGCACCAAAGCCAGCTAAAAGGTCAATATTCAATACCTAAAACTTGAATTGTACTACTTCTTACTGGCTATTACATCAACTTAGAAACTTGATCTGTGTTCTACTATGGTGCTTTTAGTGTCTCAGCATACCGCAGCACGCGACATTGCTTTGCAGACGATAAGTACAACCGTTTCAGAGAGAAGAGCGGCCAATGTGACGATCTGGCTTTAAGTCGATTCGATAACAATTGACGAAAACGGACGGATTTCTCAGGTTTGTACTACATATGAACACTTTTTACATTCTCCCGTGCAACTCGGCTGCTAGTCCTCCTTTCATGCAGAATCTTAAGGTCCTAGCTCATGTTCAAGGCACCAAAGCCAGCTAAAAAGTCAATAACCGATACCTAAAACTTGAATTGTACTTTTTCTTACTGGTTATTACATCATCTTAGAAGCTTCATCTGTGTTCGACTATGGTGCTTTTAGTGTCTCCGAATACCGCAGTACGCGACATAGCTTTGCAGACGATAAGTACAACCGTTCCAGAGAGAAGAGCGGCCAATGTGACGATCTGGCTTTAAGTCGATTCGATAACAAAGAACGAAAACGGACGGATTTCTCAGGTTTTTACTACATATGAACACTTTTCACATTCTCCCGTGCAACTCGGCTGCTAGGCCTCCTTTCATGCAGAATCTTAAGGTATTAGCACATGTCCAAGGCACCAAAGCCAGCAAAAAGGTCAATATTCAATACGTAAAACTTCAATTGTACTACTTCTTACTGGCTATTACATTAACTTAGAAGCTTCATCTGTGTTCTACTGTGGTGATTTTAGTGTCTCCGCATACCACAGCACGTGACATAGCTTTGCAGACGACAAGTACAACCGTTTCAGAGAGAAGAGCGGCCAATGTGACGATCTGGCTTTAAGTCGATTCGATAACAAATGACGAAATCGGACGGATTTCTAAGGTTTTTACTACATATGAACACTTTTCACATTCTCCCGTGCAACTCGGCTGCTAGTCCTCCTTTCATGCAGAATATTAAGGTCCTCGCTCATGTCCAAGGCACCAAAACCAGCTAAAAAGTCAATAATCAATACCTAAAACTTGAATTGTACTACTTCTTACTGGCTATTACATCAACTTAGAAGCTTCATCTGTGTTCTACTACGGTGCTTTTAGTTTCTCCGCATACCGCAGCCCGCGACATAGTTTTGCAGACGATAAGTACAACCGTTTCAGAGAGAAATCGGCCAATGTGACGATGTGGCTTTAAGTCGATTCGATAACAAATGACGAAAACGGACGTATTTCTCAGGTTTTACTACATATGAACACTTTTCACATTCTCCCGTGCAACTCGGCTGCTAGTCCTCCTTTCATGCAGAATCTTAAGGTCCTAGCTCATGTCCAAGGCACCAAAGCCAGCTAAAAGGTCAATATTCAATACCTAAAACTTGAATTGTACTACTTCTTACTGGCTATTACATCAACTTAGAAGCTTGATCTGTGTTCTGCTATGGTGCTTTTAGTGTCTCAGCATACCGCAGCACGCGACATAGCTTTGCAGACGATAAGTACAACCGTTTCAGAGAGAAGAGCGGCCAATGTGACGATCTGGCTTTAAGTCGATTCGATAACAAATGACGAAAACGGACGGATGTCTCAGGTTTTTACTGCATATGAACACTTTTCACATTCTCCCGTGCAACTCGGCTGCTAGTCCTCCTTTCATGCAGAATCTTAAGGTCCTAGCTCATGTCCAAGGCACCAAAGCCAGCTAAAAAGTCAATAATCAATACCTAAAACTTGAATTGTACTAATTCTTACTGGGTATTACATCAATTTACAAGCTTCATCTGTGTTCTACTATGGTGCTTTTAGTGTCTCCGCATACCGCAGCACGCGACATAACTTTGCAGACGATAAGTACAACCGTTTCAGAGAGAAGAGCGGCCAATGTGACGATCTGGCTCTAAGGCGATTCGATAACAAATGACGAAAACGGACGGATTTCTCAGGTTTGTACTACATATGAACACTTTTCACATTCTCCCGTGCAACTCGGCTGCTAGTCCTCCTTTCATGCAGAATCTTAAGGTCCTAGCTCATGTCCAAGGCACCAAAGCCAGCTAAAAAGTCAATAACCGATACCTAAAACTTGAATTGTACTTTTTCTTACTGGTTATTACATCATCTTAGAAGCTTCATCTGTGTTCGACTATGGTGCTTTTAGTGTCTCCGAATACCGCAGTACGCGACATAGCTTTGCAGACGATAAGTACAACCGTTCCAGAGAGAAGAGCGGCCAATGTGACGATCTGGCTTTAAGTCGATTCGATAACAAAGAACGAAAACGGACGGATTTCTCAGGTTTTTACTACATATGAACACTTTTCACATTCTCCCGTGCAACTCAGCTGCTAGGCCTCCTTTCATGCAGAATCTTAAGGTATTAGCACATGTCCAAGGCACCAAAGCCAGCAAAAAGGTCAATATTCAATACGTAAAACTTCAATTGTACTACTTCTTACTGGCTATTACATCAACTTAGAAGCTTCATCTGTGTTCTACTGTGGTGATTTTAGTGTCTCCGCATACCACAGCACGTGACATAGCTTTGCAGACGACAAGTACAACCGTTTCAGAGAGAAGAGCGGCCAATGTGACGATCTGGCTTTAAGTCGATTCGATAACAAATGACGAAATCGGACGGATTTCTAAGGTTTTTACTACATATGAACACTTTTCACATTCTCCCGTGCAACTCGGCTGCTAGTCCTCCTTTCATGCAGAATATTAAGGTCCTCGCTCATGTCCAAGGCACCAAAACCAGCTAAAAAGTCAATAATCAATACCTAAAACTTGAATTGTACTACTTCTTACTGGCTATTACATCAACTTAGAAGCTTCATCTGTGTTCTACTACGGTGCTTTTAGTTTCTCCGCATACCGCAGCCCGCGACATAGTTTTGCAGACGATAAGTACAACCGTTTCAGAGAGAAATCGGCCAATGTGACGATCTGGCTTTAAGTCGATTCGATAACAAATGACGAAAACGGACGGATTTCTAAGGTTTTTACTACATATGAACACTTTTCACATTCTCCCGTGCAACTCGGCTGCTAGTCCTCCTTTCATGCAGAATCTTAAGGTAACAGCTCATATCCAAGGCACCAAAGCCAGCTAAAAAGTCAATAATCGATACCAAAAACTTGAATTGTACTAATTCTTACTGGATATTACATCAACTTAGAAGCTACATCTGTGTTCTACTGTGGTGCTTTTAGTGTCTCCGAATACCGCAGTACGCGACATAGCTTTGCAGACGATAAGTACAACCGTTTCAGAGAGAAGAGCGGCCAATGTGTCGATATGGCTTTAAGTCGATTCGATAACAAATGACGAAAACGGACGGATTTCTCAGGTTTGTACTACATATGAACACTTTTCACATTCTCCCGTGCAACTCGGCTGCTAGTCCTCCTTTCATGCAGAATCTTAAGGTCCTAGCTCATGTCCAAGGCACCAAAGCCAGCTAAAAAGTCAATAATCGATACCTAAAACTTGAATTGTACTAATTCTTACTGGGTATTACATCAACTTACAAGCTTCATCTGTGTTCTATTAAGGTGCTTTTAGTGTCTCCGCATACCGCAGCACGCGACATAGTTTTGCAGACGATAAGTACAAGCGTTTCAGAGAGAAGAGCGGCCAATGTGTCGATATGGCTTTAAGTCGATTCGATAACAAATGACGAAAACGGACGGATTTCTCAGGTTTGTACTACATATGAACACTTTTCACATTCTCCCGTGCAACTCGGCTGCTAGTCCTCCTTTCATGCAGAATCTTAAGGTCCTAGCTCATGTCCAAGGCACCAAAGCCAGCTAAAAAGTCAATAATCGATACCTAAAACTTGAATTGTACTAATTCTTACTGGGTATTACATCAACTTACAAGCTTCATCTGTGTTCTATTATGGTGCTTTTAGTGTCTCCGCATACCGCAGCACGCGACATAGTTTTGCAGACGATAAGTACAAGCGTTTCAGAGAGAAGAGCGGCCAATGTGACGATCTGGCTTTAAGTCGATTCGATAACCAATGACGAAAACAGACGTATTTCTCAGGTTTTTACTACATTTGAACACTTTTCACATTCTCTCATGCAACTCGGCTGCTAGTCCTCCTTTCATGCAGAATATTAAGGTCCTAGCTCATGTCCAAGGCACCAAAGCCAGCTAAAAAGTCAATAATCGATACCTAAAAATTGAATTGTACTACTTCTCACTGGCTATTACATTAACTTAGAAGCTTCATCTGTGTTCTAATATGGTGCTTTTAGTGTCTCCGCATACCACTCTCGCGACATAGCTTTGCAGACGATAAGTACAACCGTTTCAGAGAGAAGAGCGGCCAATGTGACCATCTGGTTTTAAGTCTATTCGATAACAAATTACGAAAACGGACGGATTTCTCAGGTTTTTACTACATATGAACACTTTTCACATTCTCCCGTGCAACTCGGCAGCTAGTCCTCCTTTCATGCAGAATCTTAAGGTCCTAGCACATGTCCAAGGCACCAAAGCCAGCAAAAAGGTCAATATTCAATACCTAAAACTTGAATTGTACTACTTCTTACTGGCTGTTACATCAACTTAGAAGCTTCATCTGTGTTCTACTGTGGTGATTTTAGTGTCTCCGCATACCGCAGCACGCGACATAGCTTTGCAGACGATAAGTACAACCGTTTCAGAGAGAAGAGCGGCTAATGTGACGATCTGGCTTTAAGTCGATTCGATGACAAATGTCGAAAACAGACGGATTTCTAAGGTTTTTACTACATATGAACACTTTTCACATTCTCCCGTGCAACTCGGTTGCTAGTCCTCCTTTCATGCAGAATATTAAGATCCTAGCTCATGTCCAAGGCACCAAAGCCAGCTAAAAAGTCAATAATCAATACCTAAAACTTGAATTGTACTACTTCTTACTGGCTAATACATCAACTTAGAAGATTCATCTGTGTTCTACTACGGTGCTTTTAGTTTCTCCGCATACCGCAGCACGCGACATAGTTTTGCAGACGATAAGTACAACCGTTTCAGAGAGAAGAGCGGCCAATGTGACGATGTGGCTTTAAGTCGATTCGATAACAAATGTCGAAAACGGACGGATGTCTCAGGTTTTTACTACATATGAACACTTTTCACATTCTCCCGTGCAACTGGGCTGCTAGTCCTCCTTTCATGCAGAATCTTAAGGTCCTAGCTCATGTCCAAGGCACCAAAGCCAGCTAAAAGGTCAATATTCAATACCTAAAACTTGAATTGTACTACTTCTTACTGGGTATTACATCAACTTAGAAGCTTGATCTGTGTTCTACTATGGTGCTTTTAGTGTCTCAGCATACCGCAGCACGCGACATAGCTTTGCAGACGATAAGTACAACCGTTTCAGAGAGAAGAGCGGCCAATGTGACGATCTGGCTTTAAGTCGATTCGATAACAAATGACGAAAACGGACGGATGTCTCAGGTTTTTACTGCATATGAACACTTTTCACATTCTCCCGTGCAACTCGGCTGCTAGTCCTCCTTTCATGCAGAATCTTAAGGTCCTAGCTCATGTCCAAGGCACCAAAGCCAGCTAAAAAGTCAATAATCAATACCTAAAACTTGAATTGTACTAATTTTTACTGGGTATTACATCAACTTACAAGCTTCATCTGTGTTCTACTATGGTGCTTTTAGTGTCTCCGCATACCGCAGCACGCGACATAACTTTGCAGACGATAAGTACAACCGTTTCAGAGAGAAGAGCGGCCAATGTGACGATCTGGCTTTAAGTCAATTCGATAACAAATGACGAAAACGGACGGATTTCTCAGGTTTTTATTACATATGAACACTTTTCACATTCTCCCGTGCAACTCGGCTGCTAGTCCTCCTTTCATGCAGAATCTTAAGGTCCTAGCTCATGTCCAAGGCACCAAAGCCAGCTAAAAAGTCAATAATCGATACCCAAAACTTGAATTGGATTACTTCTTACTGGCTATCACATCAACTTAGATGCTTCATCTGTTCCTACTATGGTGATTATAGTGTCTCCGCATACAACAGCTCGCGACATAGCTTTGCAGACGATAAGTACAACCGTTTCAGAGAGAAGAGCGGCCAATGTGACGATCTGGCTTTAAGTCTATTCGATAACAAATGACGAAAACGGACGGATTTCTCAGGTTTTTACTACATATGAACACTTTTCACATTCTCCCGTGCAACTCGGCAGCTAGTCCTCCTTTCATGCAGAATCTTAAGGTCCTAGCACATGTCCAAGGCACCAAAGCCAGCAAAAAGGTCAATATTCAATACCTAAAACTTGAATTGTACTACTTCTTACTGGCTGTTACATCAACTTAGAAGCTTCATCTGTGTTTTACTGTGGTGATTTTAGTGTCTCCGCATACCGCAGCACGCGACATAGCTTTGCAGACGATAAGTACAACCGTTTCAGAGAGAAGAGCGGCTAATGTGACGATCTAGCTTTAAGGCGATTCGATAACAAATGACGAAAACGGACGGATTTCTAAGGTTTTTACTACATATGAACACTTTTCACATTCTCCCGTGCATCTCGGCTGCCAGTCCTCCTTTCATGCAGAATATTAAGGTCCTAGCTCATGTCCGAGGCACCAAAGCCAGCTAAAAATTCAATATTCAATACCTAAAACTTGAATTGTACTACTACTTACTGGCTATTACATCAACTTAGAAGCTTCATCTGTGTTCTACTATGGTGCTTTTAGTGTCTCCGCATACCGCAGCACGCGACATAGCTTTGCAGACGATAAGTACAACCGTTTCAGAGAGAAGAGCGGCTAATGTGACGATCTGGCTTTAAGTCGATTCGATAACAAATGACGAAAACGGACGGATTTCTAAGGTTTTTACTACATATGAACACTTTTCACATTCTCCCGTGCAACTCGGCTGCTAGTCCTCCTTTCATGCAGAATATTAAGGTCCTAGCTCATGTCCAAGGCACCAAAGCCAGCTAAAAAGTCAATAATCAATACCTAAAACTTGAATTGTACTACTTCTTACTGGCTATTACATCAACTTAGAAGCTTCATCTGTGTTCTACTACGGTGCTTTTAGTTTCTCCGCATACCGCAGCACGCGACATAGTTTTGCAGACGATAAGTACAACCGTTTCAGAGAGAAGGGCGGCCAATGTGACGATGTGGCTTTAAGTCGATTCGGTAACAAATGACGAAAACGGACGGATGTCTCATTTTTTTACTACATATGAACACTTTTCGCATTCTCCCGGGCAACTCGGCTGCTAGTCCTCCTTTCATGCAGAATCTTAAGGTCCTAGCTCATGTCCAAGGCACCAAAGCCAGCTAAAAGGTCAATATTCAATACCTAAAACTTGAATTGTACTACTTCTTACTGGCTATTACATCAACTTAGAAGCGTGATCTGTGTTCTACTATGGTGCTTTTAGTGTCTCAGCATACCGCAGCACGCGACATAGCTTTGCAGACGATAAGTACAACCGTTTCAGAGAGAAGAGCGGCCAATGTGACGATCTGGCTTTAAGTCGATTCGATAACAAATGACGAAAACGGACGGATTTCTCAGGTTTTTACTACATATGAACACTTTTCACATTCTCCCGTGCAACTCGGCTGCTAGTCCTCCTTTCATGCATAATCTTAAGGTCCTAGCTCATGTCCAAGGTACCAAAGCCAGCTAAAAAGTCAATAATCGATACCTAAAACTTGAATTGTACTACATCTTACTGGATATTACATCAACTTAGAAGCTTCATCTGTGTTCTACTGCGGTGCTTTTAGTGTCTCCGAATACCGCAGTACGCGACATAGCTTTGCAGACGATATGTACTACCATTTCAGAGAGCAGAGCGGCCAATGTGACGATCTGGCTTTACGTCGATCCGATAACAAATGACGAAAACGGACGGATGTCTCAGGTTTTTATTACATATGAACACTTTTCACATTCTCCCGTGCAACTCGGCTGCTAGTCCTCCTTTCATGCAGAATCTTAAGGTCCTATCTCATGTCCAAGGCACCAAAGCCAACTAAAAGGTCAATATTCAATACCTTAAACTTGAATTGTACTACCTCTTACTGGCTATTACCTCAACTTAGAAGCTTCATCTGTGTTCTACTATGGTGCTTGTAGTGTCTCAGCATACCGCAGTACGCGACAAAGCTTTGCAGACGATAAGTACAACCGTTTCAGAGAGAAGAGCGGCCAATGTGTCGATATGGCTTTAAGTCGATGCGATAACAAATGACGAAAACGGACGGATTTCTCAGGTTTTTACTGCATATGAACACTTTTCACATTCTCCCGTGCAACTCGGCTGCTAGTCCTCCTTTCATGCAGAATCTTAAGGTCCTAGCTCAAGTCCAAGGCACCAAAGCCAGCTAAAAAGTCAATAATCAATACCTACAACTTGAATTGTACTACTTCTTACTGGCTATTACATCAACTTAGAAGCTTCATGTGTGTTCTCCTACGGTGGTTTTAGTTTCTCCGCATACCGCAGCACGCGACATAGTTTTGCAGACGATAAGTACAACCGTTTCAGAGAGAAGAGCGGCCAATGTGACGATCTGGCTTTAAGTCGATTCGATAACAAATGACGAAAACGGACGGATTGCTCAGGTTTTTACTACATATGAACACTTTTCACATTCTGCCGTGCAACTCGGCTGCTAGTCCTCCTTTCATGCAGAATCTTAAGGTCCTAGCTCATGGTCAAGGCACAAAAGCCAGCTAAAAAGTCAATAACCGATACCTAAAACTTGAATTGGACTACTTCTTATTGGCTATTACATCAACTTAGAAGCTTCATCTGTGTTCTATTATGGTGCTTTTCCTGTTTCCGCCTACGGCAACACGCGACATAGCTTTGCAGACGATAAGTACAACCCTTTCAGAGAGAAGATCGGCCAATGTGACGATCTGGCTTTAAGTCGATTTGGTAACAAATGACGAAAACGGACGGATTTCTCAGGTTTTTACTACATATGAACACTTTTCACATTCTCCCGTGCAACTCGGCTGCTAGTCCTCCTTTCATGCAGAATCTTAAGGTCCTAGCTCATGTCCAAGGCACCAAAGCCAGCTAAAAAGTCAATAATCGATACCTAAAACTTGAATTGTACTAATTCTTACTGGGTATTACATCAACTTACAAGCTTCATCTGTGTTCTATTATGGTGCTTTTAGTGTCTCCGCATACCGCAGCACGCGACATAGTTTTGCAGACGATAAGTACAAGCGTTTCAGAGAGAAGAGCGGCCAATGTGACGATCTGGCTTTAAGTCGATTCGATAACCAATGACGAAAACAGACGTATTTCTCAGGTTTTTACTACATTTGAACACTTTTCACATTCTCTCATGCAACTCGGCTGCTAGTCCTCCTTTCATGCAGAATATTAAGGTCCTAGCTCATGTCCAAGGCACCAAAGCCAGCTAAAAAGTCAATAATCGATACCTAAAACTTGAATTGTACTACTTCTCACTGGCTATTACATTAACTTAGAAGCTTCATCTGTGTTCTAATATGGTGCTTTTAGTGTCTCCGCATACCACAGCTCGCGACATAGCTTTGCAGACGATAAGTACAACCGTTTCAGAGAGAAGAGCGGCCAATGTGACGATCTGGTTTTAAGTCTATTCGATAACAAATTACGAAAACGGACGGATTTCTCAGGTTTTTACTACATATGAACACTTTTCACATTCTCCCGTGCAACTCGGCAGCTAGTCCTCCTTTCATGCAGAATCTTAAGGTCCTAGCACATGTCCAAGGCACCAAAGCCAGCAAAAAGGTCAATATTCAATACCTAAAACTTGAATTGTACTACTTCTTACTGGCTGTTACATCAACTTAGAAGCTTCATCTGTGTTTTACTGTGGTGATTTTAGTGTCTCCGCATACCGCAGCACGCGACATAGCTTTGCAGACGATAAGTACAACCGTTTCAGAGAGAAGAGCGGCTAATGTGACGATCTGGCTTTAAGTCGATTCGATGACAAATGTCGAAAACAGACGGATTTCTAAGGTTTTTACTACATATGAACACTTTTCACATTCTCCCGTGCAACTCGGTTGCTAGTCCTCCTTTCATGCAGAATATTAAGATCCTAGCTCATGTCCAAGGCACCAAAGCCAGCTAAAAAGTCAATAATCAATACCTAAAACTTGAATTGTACTACTTCTTACTGGCTAATACATCAACTTAGAAGATTCATCTGTGTTCTACTACGGTGCTTTTAGTTTCTCCGCATACCGCAGCACGCGACATAGTTTTGCAGACGATAAGTACAACCGTTTCAGAGAGAAGAGCGGCCAATGTGACGATGTGGCTTTAAGTCGATTCGATAACAAATGTCGAAAACGGACGGATGTCTCAGGTTTTTACTACATATGAACACTTTTCACATTCTCCCGTGCAACTGGGCTGCTAGTCCTCCTTTCATGCAGAATCTTAAGGTCCTAGCTCATGTCCAAGGCACCAAAGCCAGCTAAAAGGTCAATATTCAATACCCAAAACTTGAATTGGATTACTTCTTACTGGCTATCACATCAACTTAGATGCTTCATCTGTTCCTACTATGGTGATTTTAGTGTCTCCGCATACAACAGCTCGCGACATAGCTTTGCAGACGATAAGTACAACCGTTTCAGAGAGAAGAGCGGCCAATGTGACGATCTGGCTTTAAGTCTATTCGATAACAAATGACGAAAACGGACAGATTTCTCAGGTTTTTACTACATATGAACACTTTTCACATTCTCCCGTGCAACTCGGCAGCTAGTCCTCCTTTCATGCAGAATCTTAAGGTCCTAGCACATGTCCAAGGCACCAAAGCCAGCAAAAAGGTCAATATTCAATACCTAAAACTTGAATTGTACTACTTCTTACTGGCTGTTACATCAACTTAGAAGCTTCATCTGTGTTCTACTGTGGTGATTTTAGTGTCTCCGCATACCGCAGCACGCGACATAGCTTTGCAGACGATAAGTACAACCGTTTCAGAGAGAAGAGCGGCTAATGTGACGATCTAGCTTTAAGGCGATTCGATAACAAATGACGAAAACGGACGGATTTCTAAGGTTTTTACTACATATGAACACTTTTCACATTCTCCCGTGCATCTCGGCTGCTAGTCCTCCTTTCATGCAGAATATTAAGGTCCTAGCTCATGTCCGAGGCACCAAAGCCAGCTAAAAATTCAATATTCAATACCTAAAACTTGAATTGTACTACTACTTACTGGCTATTACATCAACTTAGAAGCTTCATCTGTGTTCTACTATGGTGCTTTTAGTGTCTCCGCATACCGCAGCACGCGACATAGCTTTGCAGACGATAAGTACAACCGTTTCAGAGAGAAGAGCGGCTAATGTGACGATCTGGCTTTAAGTCGATTCGATAACAAATGACGAAAACGGACGGATTTCTAAGGTTTTTACTACATATGAACACTTTTCACATTCTCCCGTGCAACTCGGCTGCTAGTCCTCCTTTCATGCAGAATATTAAGGTCCTAGCTCATGTCCAAGGCACCAAAGCCAGCTAAAAAGTCAATAATCAATACCTAAAACTTGAATTGTACTACTTCTTACTGGCTATTACATCAACTTAGAAGCTTCATCTGTGTTCTACTACGGTGCTTTTAGTTTCTCCGCATACCGCAGCACGCGACATAGTTTTGCAGACGATAAGTACAACCGTTTCAGAGAGAAGGGCGGCCAATGTGACGATGTGGCTTTAAGTCGATTCGGTAACAAATGACGAAAACGGACGGATGTCTCATTTTTTTACTACATATGAACACTTTTCGCATTCTCCCGGGCAACTCGGCTGCTAGTCCTCCTTTCATGCAGAATCTTAAGGTCCTAGCTCATGTCCAAGGCACCAAAGCCAGCTAAAAGGTCAATATTCAATACCTAAAACTTGAATTGTACTACTTCTTACTGGCTATTACATCAACTTAGAAGCGTGATCTGTGTTCTACTATGGTGCTTTTAGTGTCTCAGCATACCGCAGCACGCGACATAGCTTTGCAGACGATAAGTACAACCGTTTCAGAGAGAAGAGCGGCCAATGTGACGATCTGGCTTTAAGTCGATTCGATAACAAATGACGAAAACGGACGGATTTCTCAGGTTTTTACTACATATGAACACTTTTCACATTCTCCCGTGCAACTCGGCTGCTAGTCCTCCTTTCATGCAGAATATTAAGGTCCTAGCTCATGTCCAAGGCACCAAAGCCAGCTAAAAAGTCAATAATCGATACCTAAAACTTGAATTGTACTACTTCTCACTGGCTATTACATTAACTTAGAAGCTTCATCTGTGTTCTAATATGGTGCTTTTAGTGTCTCCGCATACCACAGCTCGCGACATAGCTTTGCAGACGATAAGTACAACCGTTTCAGAGAGAAGAGCGGCCAATGTGACGATCTGGTTTTAAGTCTATTCGATAACAAATTACGAAAACGGACGGATTTCTCAGGTTTTTACTACATATGAACACTTTTCACATTCTCCCGTGCAACTCGGCAGCTAGTCCTCCTTTCATGCAGAATCTTAAGGTCCTAGCACATGTCCAAGGCACCAAAGCCAGCAAAAAGGTCAATATTCAATATCTAAAACTTGAATTGTACTACTTCTTACTGGCTGTTACATCAACTTAGAAGCTTCATCTGTGTTCTACTGTGGTGATTTTAGTGTCTCCGCATACCGCAGCACGCGACATAGCTTTGCAGACGATAAGTACAACCGTTTCAGAGAGAAGAGCGGCTAATGTGACGATCTGGCTTTAAGTCGATTCGATGACAAATGTCGAAAACAGACGGATTTCTAAGGTTTTTACTACATATGAACACTTTTCACATTCTCCCGTGCAACTCGGTTGCTAGTCCTCCTTTCATGCAGAATATTAAGATCCTAGCTCATGTCCAAGGCACCAAAGCCAGCTAAAAAGTCAATAATCAATACCTAAAACTTGAATTGTACTACTTCTTACTGGCTAATACATCAACTTAGAAGATTCATCTGTGTTCTACTACGGTGCTTTTAGTTTCTCCGCATACCGCAGCACGCGACATAGTTTTGCAGACGATAAGTACAACCGTTTCAGAGAGAAGAGCGGCCAATGTGACGATGTGGCTTTAAGTCGATTCGATAACAAATGTCGAAAACGGACGGATGTCTCAGGTTTTTACTACATATGAACACTTTTCACATTCTCCCGTGCAACTGGGCTGCTAGTCCTCCTTTCATGCAGAATCTTAAGGTCCTAGCTCATGTCCAAGGCACCAAAGCCAGCTAAAAGGTCAATATTCAATACCTAAAACTTGAATTGTACTACTTCTTACTGGGTATTACATCAACTTAGAAGCTTGATCTGTGTTCTACTATGGTGCTTTTAGTGTCTCAGCATACCGCAGCACGCGACATAGCTTTGCAGACGATAAGTACAACCGTTTCAGAGAGAAGAGCGGCCAATGTGACGATCTGGCTTTAAGTCGATTCGATAACAAATGACGAAAACGGACGGATGTCTCAGGTTTTTACTGCATATGAACACTTTTCACATTCTCCCGTGCAACTCGGCTGCTAGTCCTCCTTTCATGCAGAATCTTAAGGTCCTAGCTCATGTCCAAGGCACCAAAGCCAGCTAAAAAGTCAATAATCAATACCTAAAACTTGAATTGTACTAATTCTTACTGGGTATTACATCAACTTACAAGCTTCATCTGTGTTCTACTATGGTGCTTTTAGTGTCTCCGCATACCGCAGCACGCGACATAACTTTGCAGACGATAAGTACAACCGTTTCAGAGAGAAGAGCGGCCAATGTGACGATCTGGCTTTAAGTCAATTCGATAACAAATGACGAAAACGGACGGATTTCTCAGGTTTTTATTACATATGAACACTTTTCACATTCTCCCGTGCAACTCGGCTGCTAGTCCTCCTTTCATGCAGAATCTTAAGGTCCTAGCTCATGTCCAAGGCACCAAAGCCAGCTAAAAAGTCAATAATCGATACCCAAAACTTGAATTGGATTACTTCTTACTGGCTATCACATCAACTTAGATGCTTCATCTGTTCCTACTATGGTGATTTTAGTGTCTCCGCATACAACAGCTCGCGACATAGCTTTGCAGACGATAAGTACAACCGTTTCAGAGAGAAGAGCGGCCAATGTGACGATCTGGCTTTAAGTCTATTCGATAACAAATGACGAAAACGGACGGATTTCTCAGGTTTTTACTACATATGAACACTTTTCACATTCTCCCGTGCAACTCGGCAGCTAGTCCTCCTTTCATGCAGAATCTTAAGGTCCTAGCACATGTCCAAGGCACCAAAGCCAGCAAAAAGGTCAATATTCAATACCTAAAACTTGAATTGTACTACTTCTTACTGGCTGTTACATCAACTTAGAAGCTTCATCTGTGTTCTACTGTGGTGATTTTAGTGTCTCCGCATACCGCAGCACGCGACATAGCTTTGCAGACGATAAGTACAACCGTTTCAGAGAGAAGAGCGGCTAATGTGACGATCTAGCTTTAAGGCGATTCGATAACAAATGACGAAAACGGACGGATTTCTAAGGTTTTTACTACATATGAACACTTTTCACATTCTCCCGTGCATCTCGGCTGCTAGTCCTCCTTTCATGCAGAATATTAAGGTCCTAGCTCATGTCCGAGGCACCAAAGCCAGCTAAAAATTCAATATTCAATACCTAAAACTTGAATTGTACTACTACTTACTGGCTATTACATCAACTTAGAAGCTTCATCTGTGTTCTACTATGGTGCTTTTAGTGTCTCCGCATACCGCAGCACGCGACATAGCTTTGCAGACGATAAGTACAACCGTTTCAGAGAGAAGAGCGGCTAATGTGACGATCTGGCTTTAAGTCGATTCGATAACAAATGACGAAAACGGACGGATTTCTAAGGTTTTTACTACATATGAACACTTTTCACATTCTCCCGTGCAACTCGGCTGCTAGTCCTCCTTTCATGCAGAATATTAAGGTCCTAGCTCATGTCCAAGGCACCAAAGCCAGCTAAAAAGTCAATAATCAATACCTAAAACTTGAATTGTACTACTTCTTACTGGCTATTACATCAACTTAGAAGCTTCATCTGTGTTCTACTACGGTGCTTTTAGTTTCTCCGCATACCGCAGCACGTGACATAGTTTTGCAGACGATAAGTACAACCGTTTCAGAGAGAAGGGCGGCCAATGTGACGATGTGGCTTTAAGTCGATTCGGTAACAAATGACGAAAACGGACGGATGTCTCATTTTTTTACTACATATGAACACTTTTCGCATTCTCCCGGGCAACTCGGCTGCTAGTCCTCCTTTCATGCAGAATCTTAAGGTCCTAGCTCATGTCCAAGGCACCAAAGCCAGCTAAAAGGTCAATATTCAATACCTAAAACTTGAATTGTACTACTTCTTACTGGCTATTACATCAACTTAGAAGCTAGATCTGTGTTCTACTATGGTGCTTTTAGTGTCTCAGCATACCGCAGCACGCGACATAGCTTTGCAGACGATAAGTACAACCGTTTCAGAGAGAAGAGCGGCCAATGTGACGATCTGGCTTTAAGTCGATTCGATAACAAATGACGAAAACGGACGGATTTCTCAGGTTTTTACTACATATGAACACTTTTCACATTCTCCCGTGCAACTCGGCTGCTAGTCCTCCTTTCATGCATAATCTTAAGGTCCTAGCTCATGTCCAAGGTACCAAAGCCAGCTAAAAAGTCAATAATCGATACATAAAACTTGAATTGTACTACATCTTACTGGATATTACATCAACTTAGAAGCTTCATCTGTGTTCTACTGTGGTGCTTTTAGTGTCTCCGAATACCGCAGTACGCGACATAGCTTTGCAGACGATATGTACTACCATTTCAGAGAGCAGAGCGGCCAATGTGACGATCTGGCTTTACGTCGATCCGATAACAAATGACGAAAACGGACGGATGTCTCAGGTTTTTATTACATATGAACACTTTTCACATTCTCCCGTGCAACTCGGCTGCTAGTCCTCCTTTCATGCAGAATCTTAAGGTCCTATCTCATGTCCAAGGCACCAAAGCCAACTAAAAGGTCAATATTCAATACCTTAAACTTGAATTGTACTACCTCTTACTGGCTATTACCTCAACTTAGAAGCTTCATCTGTGTTCTACTATGGTGCTTGAGGTGTCTCAGCATACCGCAGTACGCGACAAAGCTTTGCAGACGATAAGTATAACCGTTTCAGAGAGAAGAGCGGCCAATGTGTCGATATGGCTTTAAGTCGATGCGATAACAAATGACGAAAACGGACGGATTTCTCAGGTTTTTACTGCATATGAACACTTTTCACATTCTCCCGTGCAACTCGGCTGCTAGTCCTCCTTTCATGCAGAATCTTAAGGTCCTAGCTCAAGTCCAAGGCACCAAAGCCAGCTAAAAAGTCAATAATCAATACCTACAACTTGAATTGTACTACTTCTTACTGGCTATTACATCAACTTAGAAGCTTCATGTGTGTTCTCCTACGGTGGTTTTAGTTTCTCCGCATACCGCAGCACGCGACATAGTTTTGCAGACGATAAGTACAACCGTTTCAGAGAGAAGAGCGGCCAATGTGACGATCTGGCTTTAAGTCAATTCGATAACAAATGACGAAAACGGACGGATTTCTCAGGTTTTTATTACATATGAACACTTTTCACATTCTCCCGTGCAACTCGGCTGCTAGTCCTCCTTTCATGCAGAATCTTAAGGTCCTAGCTCATGTCCAAGGCACCAAAGCCAGCTAAAAAGTCAATAATCGATACCCAAAACTTGAATTGGATTACTTCTTACTGGCTATCACATCAACTTAGATGCTTCATCTGTTCCTACTATGGTGATTTTAGTGTCTCCGCATACAACAGCTCGCGACATAGCTTTGCAGACGATAAGTACAACCGTTTCAGAGAGAAGAGCGGCCAATGTGACGATCTGGCTTTAAGTCTATTCGATAACAAATGACGAAAACGGACGGATTTCTCAGGTTTTTACTACATATGAACACTTTTCACATTCTCCCGTGCAACTCGGCAGCTAGTCCTCCTTTCATGCAGAATCTTAAGGTCCTAGCACATGTCCAAGGCACCAAAGCCAGCAAAAAGGTCAATATTCAATACCTAAAACTTGAATTGTACTACTTCTTACTGGCTGTTACATCAACTTAGAAGCTTCATCTGTGTTCTACTGTGGTGATTTTAGTGTCTCCGCATACCGCAGCACGCGACATAGCTTTGCAGACGATAAGTACAACCGTTTCAGAGAGAAGAGCGGCTAATGTGACGATCTAGCTTTAAGGCGATTCGATAACAAATGACGAAAACGGACGGATTTCTAAGGTTTTTACTACATATGAACACTTTTCACATTCTCCCGTGCATCTCGGCTGCTAGTCCTCCTTTCATGCAGAATATTAAGGTCCTAGCTCATGTCCGAGGCACCAAAGCCAGCTAAAAATTCAATATTCAATACCTAAAACTTGAATTGTACTACTACTTACTGGCTATTACATCAACTTAGAAGCTTCATCTGTGTTCTACTATGGTGCTTTTAGTGTCTCCGCATACCGCAGCACGCGACATAGCTTTGCAGACGATAAGTACAACCGTTTCAGAGAGAAGAGCGGCTAATGTGACGATCTGGCTTTAAGTCGATTCGATAACAAATGACGAAAACGGACGGATTTCTAAGGTTTTTACTACATATGAACACTTTTCACATTCTCCCGTGCAACTCGGCTGCTAGTCCTCCTTTCATGCAGAATATTAAGGTCCTAGCTCATGTCCAAGGCACCAAAGCCAGCTAAAAAGTCAATAATCAATACCTAAAACTTGAATTGTACTACTTCTTACTGGCTATTACATCAACTTAGAAGCTTCATCTGTGTTCTACTACGGTGCTTTTAGTTTCTCCGCATACCGCAGCACGCGACATAGTTTTGCAGACGATAAGTACAACCGTTTCAGAGAGAAGGGCGGCCAATGTGACGATGTGGCTTTAAGTCGATTCGGTAACAAATGACGAAAACGGACGGATGTCTCATTTTTTTACTACATATGAACACTTTTCGCATTCTCCCGGGCAACTCGGCTGCTAGTCCTCCTTTCATGCAGAATCTTAAGGTCCTAGCTCATGTCCAAGGCACCAAAGCCAGCTAAAATGTCAATATTCAATACCTAAAACTTGAATTGTACTACTTCTTACTGGCTATTACATCAACTTAGAAGCGTGATCTGTGTTCTACTATGGTGCTTTTAGTGTCTCAGCATACCGCAGCACGCGACATAGCTTTGCAGACGATAAGTACAACCGTTTCAGAGAGAAGAGCGGCCAATGTGACGATCTGGCCTTAAGTCGATTCGATAACAAATGACGAAAACGGACGGATTTCTCAGGTTTTTACTACATATGAACACTTTTCACATTCTCCCGTGCAACTCGGCTGCCAGTCCTCCTTTCATGCATAATCTTAAGGTCCTAGCTCATGTCCAAGGTACCAAAGCCAGCTAAAAAGTCAATAATCGATACCTAAAACTTTAATTGTACTACATCTTACTGGATATTACATCAACTTAGAAGCTTCATCTGTGTTCTACTGTGGTGCTTTTAGTGTCTCCGAATACCGCAGTACGCGACATAGCTTTGCAGACGATATGTACTACCATTTCAGAGAGCAGAGCGGCCAATGTGACGATCTGGCTTTACGTCGATCCGATAACAAATGACGAAAACGGACGGATGTCTCAGGTTTTTATTACATATGAACACTTTTCACATTCTGCCGTGCAACTCGGCTGCTAGTCCTCCTTTCATGCAGAATCTTAAGGTCCTAGCTCATGGTCAAGGCACCAAAGCCAGCTAAAAAGTCAATAACCGATACCTAAAACTTGAATTGGACTACTTCTTATTGGCTATTACATCAACTTAGAAGCTTCATCTGTGTTCTATTATGGTGCTTTTCCTGTTTCCGCCTACGGCAACACGCGACATAGCTTTGCAGACGATTAGTACAACCCTTTCAGAGAGAAGATCGGCCAATGTGACGATCTGGCTTTAAGTCGATTTGGTAACAAATGACGAAAACGGACGGATTTCTCAGGTTTTTACTACATATGAACACTTTTCACATTCTCCCGTGCAACTCGGCTGCTAGTCCTCCTTTCATGCAGAATCTTAAGGTCCTAGCTCATGTCCAAGGCACCAAAGCCAGCTAAAAAGTCAATAATCGATACCTAAAACTTGAATTGTACTACTTCTTACTGGCTATTACATCATTTTAGAAGCTTCATCTGTGTTCTACTATGTTGCTTTTAGAGTCTCCGAATACCGCAGTACGCGACATAGCTTTGCAGACGATAAGTACAACCGTTTCAGAGAGAAGAGCGGCCAATGTGACGATCTGGCTTTAAGTCGATTCGATAACAAATGACGAAAACGGACGGATTTCTCAGGTTTTTACTACATATGAACACTTTTCACATTCTCCCGTGCAACTCAGCTGCTAGTCCTCCTTTCATGCAGAATCTTAAGGTCCTAGCTCATGTCAAAGGCACCAAAGCCAGCTAAAAAGTCAATAATCAATACCTAGAACTTGAATTGTACTAATTCTTACTGGGTATTACATCAACTTACAAGCTTCATCTGTGTTCTACTATGGTGCTTTTAGTGTCTCCGCATACCGCAGCACGCGACATAGCTTTGCAGACGATAAGTACAAGCGTTTCAGAGAGAAGAGCGGCCAATGTGACGATCTGGCTTTAAGTCGATTCGATAACAAATGACGAAAACAGACGTATTTCTCAGGTTTTTACTACATATGAACACTTTTCACATTCTCCCGTGCAACTCGGCTGCTAGTCCTCCTTTCATGCAGAATCTTAAGGTCCTAGCACATGTCCAAGGCACCAAAGCCAGCTAAAAAGTCAATAATCGATACCTAAAACTTGAATTGTACTACTTCTTACTGGCTATTACATTAACTTAGAAGCTTCATCTGTGTTCTACTATGGTGCTTGTAGTGTCTCAGCATACCGCAGCACGCGACAAAGCTTTGCAGACGATAAGTACAACCGTTTCAGAGAGAAGAGCGGCCAATGTGTCGATCTGGCTTTAAGTCGATGCGATAACAAATGACGAAATCGGACGGATATCTCAGGTTTTTACTACATATGAACACTTTTCACATTCTCCCGTACAACTCGGCTGCTAGTCCTCCTTTCATGCAGAATCTTAAGGTCCTAGCTCATGTCCAAGGCACCAAAACCAGCTAAAAAGTCAATAATCAATACCTAAAACTTGAATTGTACTACTTCTTACTGGCTATTACATCAACTTAGAAGCTTCATGTGTGTTCTCCTACGGTGGATTTAGTTTCTCCGCATACCGCAGCACGCGACATAGTTTTGCAGACGATAAGTACAACCGTTTCAGAGAGAAGAGCGGCCAATGTGACGATCCGGCTTTAAGTCGATTCGATAACAAATGACGAAAACGGACGGATTTCTCAGGTTTTTACTACATATGAACACTTTTCACATTCTCCCGTGCAATTCGGCAGCTAGTCCTCCTTTCATGCAGAATCTTAAGGTCCTAGCACATGTCCAAGGCACCAAAGCCAGCAAAAAGGTCAATATTCAATACCTAAAACTTGAATTGTACTACTTCTTACTGGCTGTTACATCAACTTAGAAGCTTCATCTGTGTTCTACTGTGGTGATTTTAGTGTCTCCGCATACCGCAGCACGCGACATAGCTTTGCAGACGATAAGTACAACCGTTTCAGAGAGAAGAGCGGCTAATGTGACGATCTGGCTTTAAGTCGATTCGATAACAAATGACGAAAACGGACGGATGTCTCAGGTTTTTATTACATATGAACACTTTTCACATTCTCCCGTGCAACTCGGCTGCTAGTCCTCCTTTCATGCAGAATCTTAAGGTCCTAGCTCATGTCCAAGGTACCAAAGCCAGCTAAAAAGTCAATAATCGATACCTAAAACTTGAATTGTACTACATCTTACTGGATATTACATCAACTTAGAAGCTTCATCTGTGTTCTACTGTGGTGCTTTTAGTGTCTCCGAATACCGCAGTACGCGACATAGCTTTGCAGACGATATGTACTACCATTTCAGAGAGCAGAGCGGCCAATGTGACGATCTGGCTTTACGTCGATCCGATAACAAATGACGAAAACGGACGGATGTCTCAGGTTTTTATTACATATGAACACTTTTCACATTCTCCCGTGCAACTCGGCTGCTAGTCCTCCTTTCATGCAGAATCTTAAGGTCCTATCTCATGTCCAAGGCACCAAAGCCAACTAAAAGGTCAATATTCAATACCTTAAACTTGAATTGTACTACCTCTTACTGGCTATTACCTCAACTTAGAAGCTTCATCTGTGTTCTACTATGGTGCTTGTAGTGTCTCAGCATACCGCAGTACGCGACAAAGCTTTGCAGACGATAAGTACAACCGTTTCAGAGAGAAGAGCGGCCAATGTGTCGATATGGCTTTAAGTCGATGCGATAACAAATGACGAAAACGGACGGATTTCTCAGGTTTTTACTGCATATGAACACTTTTCACATTCTCCCGTGCAACTCGGCTGCTAGTCCTCCTTTCATGCAGAATCTTAAGGTCCTAGCTCAAGTCCAAGGCACCAAAGCCAGCTAAAAAGTCAATAATCAATACCTACAACTTGAATTGTACTACTTCTTACTGGCTATTACATCAACTTAGAAGCTTCATGTGTGTTCTCCTACGGTGGTTTTAGTTTCTCCGCATACCGCAGCACGCGACATAGTTTTGCAGACGATAAGTACAACCGTTTCAGAGAGAAGAGCGGCCAATGTGACGATCTGGCTTTAAGTCGATTCGATAACAAATGACGAAAACGGACGGATTGCTCAGGTTTTTACTACATATGAACACTTTTCACATTCTCCCGTGCAACTCGGCTGCTAGTCCTCCTTTCATGCAGAATCTTAAGGTCCTAGCTCATGGTCAAGGCACCAAAGCCAGCTAAAAAGTCAATAACCGATACCTAAAACTTGAATTGGACTACTTCTTATTGGCTATTACATCAACTTAGAAGCTTCATCTGTGTTCTATTATGGTGCTTTTCCTGTTTCCGCCTACGGCAACACGCGACATAGCTTTGCAGACGATAAGTACAACCCTTTCAGAGAGAAGATCGGCCAATGTGACGATCTGGCTTTAAGTCGATTCGATAACAAATGACGAAAACGGACGGATTTCTCAGGTTTTTACTACATATGAACACTTTTCACATTCTCCCGTGCAACTCGGCTGCTAGTCCTCCTTTCATGCAGAATCTTAAGGTCCTAGCTCATGTCCAAGGCACCAAAGCCAGCTAAAAAGTCAATAATCGATACCTAAAACTTGAGTTGTACTACTTCTTACTGGCTATTACATCATTTTAGAAGCTTCATCTGTGTTCTACTATGTTGCTTTTAGAGTCTCCGAATACCGCAGTACGCGACATAGCTTTGCAGACGATAAGTACAACCGTTTCAGAGAGAAGAGCGGCCAATGTGACGATCTGGCTTTAAGTCGATTCGATAACAAATGACGAAAACGGACGGATTTCTCAGGTTTTTACTACATATGAACACTTTTCACATTCTCCCGTGCAACTCAGCTGCTAGTCCTCCTTTCATGCAGAATCTTAAGGTCCTAGCTCATGTCCAAGGCACCAAAGCCAGCTAAAAAGTCAATAATCAATACCTAGAACTTGAATTGTACTAATTCTTACTGGGTATTACATCAACTTACAAGCTTCATCTGTGTTCTACTATGGTGCTTTTAGTGTCTCCGCATACCGCAGCACGCGACATAGCTTTGCAGACGATAAGTACAAGCGTTTCAGAGAGAAGAGCGGCCAATGTGACGATCTGGCTTTAAGTCGATTCGATAACAAATGACGAAAACAGACGTATTTCTCAGGTTTTTACTACATATGAACACTTTTCACATTCTCCCGTGCAACTCGGCTGCTAGTCCTCCTTTCATGCAGAATCTTAAGGTCCTAGCACATGTCCAAGGCACCAAAGCCAGCTAAAAAGTCAATAATCGATACCTAAAACTTGAATTGTACTACTTCTTACTGGCTATTACATTAACTTAGAAGCTTCATCTGTGTTCTACTATGGTGCTTTTAGTGTCTCCGCATTCCGCAGCACGAGACATAGCTTTGTAGACGATAAGTACAACCGTTTCAGAGAGAAGAGCGGCCAATGTGACGATCTGGCTTTACGTCGATTCGATAACAAGTGACGAAAACGGACGGATGTCTCAGGTTTTTATTACATATGAACACTTTTCACATTCTCCCGTGCAACTCGGCTGCTAGTCCTCCTTTCATGCAGAATCTTAAGGTCCTATCTCATGTCCAATGCACCAAAGCCAGCTAAAAGGTCAATATTCAATACCTTAAACTTGAATTGTACTACCTCTTACTGGCTATTACCTCAACTTAGAAGCTTCATCTGTGTTCTACTATGGTGCTTGTAGTGTCTCAGCATACCGCAGCACGCGACAAAGCTTTGCAGACGATAAGTACAACCGTTTCAGAGAGAAGAGCGGCCAATGTGTCGATCTGGCTTTAAGTCGATGCGATAACAAATGACGAAATCGGACGGATATCTCAGGTTTTTACTACATATGAACACTTTTCACATTCTCCCGTACAACTCGGCTGCTAGTCCTCCTTTCATGCAGAATCTTAAGGTCCTAGCTCATGTCCAAGGCACCAAAACCAGCTAAAAAGTCAATAATCAATACCTAAAACTTGAATTGTACTACTTCTTACTGGCTATTACATCAACTTAGAAGCTTCATGTGTGTTCTCCTACGGTGGATTTAGTTTCTCCGCATACCGCAGCACGCGACATAGTTTTGCAGACGATAAGTACAACCGTTTCAGAGAGAAGAGCGGCCAATGTGACGATCCGGCTTTAAGTCGATTCGATAACAAATGACGAAAACGGACGGATTTCTCAGGTTTTTACTACATATGAACACTTTTCACATTCTCCCGTGCAATTCGGCAGCTAGTCCTCCTTTCATGCAGAATCTTAAGGTCCTAGCACATGTCCAAGGCATCAAAGCCAGCAAAAAGGTCAATATTCAATACCTAAAACTTGAATTGTACTACTTCTTACTGGCTGTTACATCAACTTAGAAGCTTCATCTGTGTTCTACTGTGGTGATTTTAGTGTCTCCGCATACCGCAGCACGCGACATAGCTTTGCAGACGATAAGTACAACCGTTTCAGAGAGAAGAGCGGCTAATGTGACGATCTGGCTTTAAGTCGATTCGATAACAAATGACAAAAACGGACGGATTTCTAAGGTTTTTACTACATATGAACACTTTTCACATTCTCCCGTGCAACTCGGCTGCTAGTCCTCCTTTCATGCAGAATATTAAGATTCTAGCTCATGTCCAAGGCACCAAAGCCAGCTAAAAAGTCAATAATCAATACCTAAAACTTGAATTGCACTACTTCTTACTGGCTATTACATCAACTTAGAAGCTTCATCTGTGTTCTACTACGGTGCTTTTAGTTTCTCCGCATACCGCAGCATGCGACATAGTTTTGCAGACGATAAGTACAACCGTTTCAGAGAGAAGAGCGGCCAATGTGACGATGTGGCTTTAAGTCGATTCGGTAACAAATGACGAAAACGGACGGATGTCTCATTTTTTTACTACATATCAACACTTTTCACATTCTCCCGTGCAACTCGGCTGCTAGTCCTTTCATGCATAATCCTAAGGTCCTAGCTCATGTCCAAGGCACCAAAGCCAGCTAAAAAGTCAATAATCGATACCTAAAACTTGAATTGTACTACTTCTTACTGGATATTACATCAACTTAGAAGCTTCATCTGTGTTCTACTGTGGTGCTTTTAGTGTCTCCGAATACCGCAGTACGCGACATAGCTTTGCAGACGATATGTACAACCATTTCAGAGAGCAGAGCGGCCAATGTGACGATCTGGCTTTACGTCGATTCGATAACAAGTGACGAAAACGGACGGATATCTCAGGTTTTTATTACATATGAACACTTTTCACATTCTCCCGTGCAACTCGGCTGCTAGTCCTCCTTTCATGCAGAATCTTAAGGTCCTATCTCATGTCCAATGCACCAAAGCCAGCTAAAAGGTCAATATTCAATACCTTAAACTTGAATTGTACTACCTCTTACTGGCTATTACCTCAACTTAGAAGCTTCATCTGTGTTCTACTATGGTACTTGTAGTGTCTCAGCATACCGCAGCACGCGACAAAGCTTTGCAGACGATAAGTACAACCGTTTCAGAGAGAAGAGCGGCCAATGTGTCGATCTGGCTTTAAGTCGATGCGATAACAAATGACGAAAACGGACGGATTTCTCAGGTTTTTACTACATATGAACACTTTTCACATTCTCCCGTGCAACTCGGCTGCTAGTCCTCCTTTCATGCAGAATTTTAAGGTCCTATCTCATGTCCAAGGCACCAAAGCCAGCTAAAAAGTCAATAATCAATACCTAAAACTTGAATTGTACTACTTCTTACTGGCTATTACATCAACATAGAAGCTTCATGTGTGTTCTCCTACGGTGGTTTTAGTTTCTCCGCATACCGCAGCACGCGACATAGTTTCGCAGACGATAAGTACAACCGTTTCAGAGAGAAGAGCGGCCAATGTGACGATCCGGCTTTAAGTCGATTCGATAACAAATGACGAAAACGGACGGATTTCTCAGGTTTTTACTACATATGAACACTTTTCACATTCTGCCGTGCAACTCGGCTGCTAGTCCTCCTTTCATGCAGAATCTTATGGTCCTAGCTCATGGTCAAGGCACCAAAGCCAGCTAAAAAGTCAATAACCGATACCTAAAACTTGAATTGGACTACTTCTTACTGGCTATTACATCAACTTAGAAGCTTCATCTGTGTTCTATTATAGTGCTTTTCCTGTTTCCGCCTACGGCAACACGCGACATAGCTTTGCAGACGATAAGTACAACCGTTTCAGAGAGAAGATCGGCCAATGTGACGATCTGGCTTTAAGTCGATTTGGTAACAAATGACGAAAACGGACGGATTTCTCAGGTTTTTACTACATATGAACACTTTTCACATTCTCCCGTGCAACTCGGCTGCTAGTCCTCCTTTCATGCAGAATCTTAAGGTCCTAGCTCATGTCCAAGGCACCAAAGCCAGCTAAAAAGTCAATAATCGATACCTAAAACTTGAATTGTACTACTTCTTACTGGCTATTACATCATTTTACAAGCTTCATCTGTGTTCTACTATGTTGCTTTCAGTGTCTCCGAATACCGCAGTACGCGACATAGCTTTGCAGACGATAAGTACAACCGTTTCAGAGAGAAGAGCGGCCAATGTGACGATCTGGCTTTAAGTCGATTCGATAACAAATGACGAAAACGGACGGATTTCTCAGGTTTTTACTACATATGAACACTTTTCACATTCTCCCGTGCAACTCGGCTGCTAGTCCTCCTTTCATGCAGAATCTTAAAGTTCTAGCTCATGTCCAAGGCACCAAAGCCACCTAAAAGTCAATAATCATTACCTAGAACTTGAATATTACTAATTCTTACTGGGTATTACATCAACTTACAAGCTTCATCTGTGTTCTACTATGGTGCTTTTAGTGTCTCCGCATACCGCAGCACGCGACATAGCTTTGCAGACGATAAGTACAAGCGTTTCAGAGAGAAGAGCGGCCAATGTGACGATCTGGCTTTAAGTCGATTCGATAACCAATGACGAAAACAGACGTATTTCTCAGGTTTTTACTACATTTGAACACTTTTCACATTCTCCCATGCAACTCGGCTGCTAGTCCTTCTTTCATGCAGAATATTAAGGTCCTAGCTCATGTCCAAGGCACCAAAGCCAGCTAAAAATTCAATATTCAATACCTAAAACTTGAATTGTACTACTTCTTACTGGCTATTACATCAACTTAGAAGCTTCATCTGTTTCTACTATGGTGCTTTTAGTGTCTCAGCATACCGCAGCACGCGACATAGCTTTGCAGACGATAAGTACAACCGTTTCAGAGAGAAGAGCGGCCAATGTGACGATCTGGCTTTAAGTCGATTCGATAACAAATGACGAAAACGGACGGATTTCTCAGGTTTTTACTACATATGAACACTTTTCACATTCTCCCGTGCAACTCGGCTGCTAGTCCTCCTTTCATGCAGAATCTTTAGGTCCTAGCTCATGTCCAAGGCACCAAAGCCAGCTAAAAAGTCAATAATCGATACCTAAAACTTGAATTGTACTTCTTCTTACTGGCTATTACATCATTTTAGAAGCTTCATCTGTGTTCTGCTATGTTGCTTTTAGTGTCTCCGAATACCGCAGTACGCGACATAGCTTTGCATACGATAAGTACAACCGTTTCAGAGAGAAGAGCGGCCAATGTGACGATCTGGCTTTAAGTCGATTCGATAACAAATGACGAAAATGGACGGATTTCTCAGGTTTTTACTACATATGAACACTTTTCACATTCTCCCGTGCAACTCAGCTGCTCGTCCTCCTTTCATGCAGAATCTTAAGGTCCTAGCTCATGTCCAAGGCACCAAAGCCAGCTAAAAAGTCAATAATCAATACCTAGAACTTGAATTGTACTAATTCTTACTGGGTATTACATCAACTTACAAGCTTCATCTGTGTTCTACTATGGTGCTTTTAGTGTCTCCGCATACCGCAGCACGCGACATAGCTTTGCAGACGATAAGTACAAGCGTTTCAGAGAGAAGAGCGGCCAATGTGACGATCTGGCTTTAAGTCTATTCGATAACCAATGACGAAAACAGACGTATTTCTCAGGTTTTTACTACATATGAACACTTTTCACATTCTCCCGTGCAACTCGGCTGCTAGTCCTCCTTTCATTCAGAATCTTAAGGTACTAGCTCATGTCCAAGGCACCAAAGCCAGCTAAAAAGTCAATAATCAATACCTAAAACTTGAATTGTACTACTTCTTACTGGCTATTACATTAACTTAGAAGCTTCATCTGTGTTCTACTATGGTGCTTTTAGTGTCTCCACATACCGCAGCACGCGACATAGCTTTGTAGACGATAAGTACAACCGTTTCAGAGAGAAGAGCGGCCAATGTGACGATCTGGCTTTAAGTTGATTCGATAACAAATGACGAAAACGGACGGATTTCTCAGGTTTTTACTACATATGAACACTTTTCACATTCTCCCGTGCAACTCAGCTGCTAGTCCTCCTTTCATGCAGAATCTTAAGGTCCTAGCTCATGTCCAAGGCACCAAAGCCAGCTAAAAAGTCAATAATCGAGACCCAAAACTTGAATTGGATTACTTCTTACTGGCTATTACATCAACTTAGATGCTCCATCTGTTCCTACTATGGTGATTTTAGTGTCTCCGGATACCACAGCACGCGACATAGCTTTGCAGACGATAAGTACAACCGTTTCAGAGAGAAGAGCGGCCAATGTGACGATCTGGCTTTAAGTCTATTCGATAACAAATGACGAAAACGGACGGATTTCTCAGGTTTTTACTACATATGAACACTTTTCACATTCTCCCGTGCAACTCGGCAGCTAGTCCTCCTTTCATGCAGAATCTTAAGGTCCTAGCTCATGTCCAAGGCACCAAAGCCAGCTAAAAAGTCAATAATCAATAACTAGAACTTGAATTGTACTAATTCTTACTGGGTATTACATCAACTTACAAGCTTCATCTGTGTTCTACTATGGTGCTTTTAGTGTCTCCGCATACCGCAGCACGCGACATAGCTTTGCAGACGATAAGTACAAGCGTTTCAGAGAGAAGAGCGGCCAATGTGACGATCTGGCTTTAAGTCGATTCGATAACCAATGACGAAAACAGACGTATTTCTCAGGTTTTTACTACATATGAACACTTTTCACATTCTCCCGTGCAACTCGGCTGCTAGTCCTCCATTCATGCAGAATCTTAAGGTTCTAGCTCATGTCCAAGGCACCAAAGCCAGCTAAAAAGTCAATAATCGATACCTAAAACTTGAATTGTACTACTTCTTACTGGCTATTACATCAACTTAGAAGCTTCATCTGTGTTCTACTATGGTGCTTTTAATGTCTCCGCATACCGCAGCACGCGACATAGCTTTGTAGACGATAAGTACAACCGTTTCAGAGAGAAGAGCGGCCAATGTGACGATCTGGCTTTAAGTCAATTCGATAACAAATGACGATAACGGACGGATTTCTCAGGTTTTTATTACATATGAACACTTTTCACATTCTCCCGTGCAACTCGGCAGCTAGTCCTCCTTTCATGCAGAATCTTAAGGTCCTAGCACATGTCCAAGGCACCTAAGCCAGCAAAAAGTTCAATATTCAATACCTAAAACTTGAATTGTACTACTTCTTACTGGCTGTTACATCAACTTAGAAGCTTCATCTGTGTTCTACTGTGGCGATTTTAGTGTCTCCGCATACCGCAGCACGCGACATAGCTTCGCAGACGATAAGTACAACCGTTTCAGAGAGAAGAGCGGCTAATGTGACGATCTGGCTTTAAGTCGATTCGATAACAAATGACGAAAACGGACGGATTTTCAAGGTTTTTACTACATATGAACACTTTTCACAATCTCCCGTGCAACTCGGATGCTAGTCCTCCTTTCATGCAGAATATTAAGATCCTAGCTCATGTCCAAGGCACCAAAGCCAGCTAAAAAGTCAATAATCAATATCTAAAACTTGAATTGTACTACTTCTTACTGGCTATTACATCAACTTAGAAGCTTCATCTGTGTTCTACTACGGTGCTTTTAGTTTCTCCGCATACCGCAGCACGCGACATAGTTTTGCAGACGATAAGTACAACCGTTTCAGAGAGAAGAGCGGCCAATGTGACGATGTGGCTTTAAGTCAATTCGGTAACAAATGACGAAAACGGACGGATGTCTCATTTTTTTACTACATATGAGCACTTTTCACATTCTCCCGTGCAACTCGGCTGCTAGTCCTCCTTTCATGCATAATCTTAAGGTCCTAGCTCATGTCCAAGGCACCAAAGCCAGCTAAAAAGTCAATAATCGATACCTAAAACTTGAATTGTACTACTTCTTACTGGCTATTACATCATTTTAGAAGCTTCATCTGTGTTCTACTATGTTGCTTTTAGTGTCTCCGAATACCGCAGTACGCGATATAGCTTTGCAGACGATAAGTACAACCGTTTCAGGGAGAAGAGCGACCAATGTGACGATCTGGCTTTAAGTCATTTCGATAACAAATGACGAAAACGGACGGATTTCTCAGGTTTTTACTACATATGAACACTTTTCACATTCTCCCGTGCAACTCGGCTGCTAGTCCTCCTTTCATGCAGAATCTTAAGGTCCTAGCTCATGTCCAAGGCACCAAAGCCACCTAAAAGTCAATAATCAATACCTAGAACTTGAACTGTACTAATTCTTACTGGGTATTACATCAACTTACAAGCTTCATCTGTGTTCTACTATGGTGCTTTTAGTGTCTCCGCATACCGCAGCACGCGACATAGCTTTGCAGACGATAAGTACAAGCGTTTCAGAGAGAAGAGCGGCCAATGTGACGATCTGGCTTTAAGTCGATTCGATAACCAATGACGAAAACAGACGTATTTCTCAGGTTTTTACTACATTTGAACACTTTTCACATTCTCCCATGCAACTCGGCTGCTAGTCCTCCTTTCATGCAGAATATTAAGGTCCTAGCTCATGTCCAAGGCACCAAAGCCAGCTAAAAATTCAATATTCAATACCTAAAACTTGAATTGTACTTTCCTCTTACTGGCTATTACATCAACTTAGAAGCTTCATCTGTTTCTACTATGGTGCTTTTAGTGTCTCAGCATACCGCAGCACGCGACATAGCTTTGCAGACGATAAGTACAACCGTTTCAGAGAGAAGAGCGGCCAATGTGACGATCTGGCTTTAAGTCGATTCGATAACAAATGACGAAAACGGACCGATGTCTCAGGTTTTTACTGCATATGAACACTTTTCACATTCTCCCGTGCAACTCGGCTGCTAGTCCTCCTTTCACGCAGAATCTTAAGGTCCTAGCTCATGTCCAAGGCACCAAAGCCAGCTAAAAAGTCAATAATCGATACCTAAAACTTGAATTCTACTACATCTTACTGGCTATTACATTAACTTAGAAGCTTCATCTGTGTTCTACTATGGTGCTTTTAGTGTCTCCGCATACCGCAGCACGCGACATAGCTTTGTAGACGATAAGTACAACCGTTTCAGAGAGAAGAGCGGCCAATGTGACGATGTGGCTTTAAGTCGATTCGATAACAAATGACGAAAACGGACGGATGTCTCATTCTTTTACTACATATGAACACTTTTCACATTCTCCCATGCAACTCGGCTGCTAGTCCTCCTTTCATGCAGAATCTTAAGGTACTAGCTCATGTCCAAGGCACCAAAGCCAGCTAAAAGGTCAATATTCAATATCTAAAACTTGAATTGTACTACTTCTTACTGGCTATTACATCAAATAAGAAGCGTGATCTGTGTTCTACTATGGTGCTTTTAGTGTCTCAGCATACCGCAGCACGCGACATTGCTTTGCAGACGATAAGTACAATCGTTTCAGAGAGAAGAGCGGCCAATGTGACGATCTGGCTTTAAGTCTATTCGATAACAAATGACGAAAACGGACGGATTTCTCAGGTTTTTACTACATATGAACACTTTTCACATTCTCCCGTGCAACTCGGCAGCTAGTCCTCCTTTCATGCAGAATCTTAAGGTCCTAGCACATGTCCAAGGCACCAAAGCCAGCAAAAAGGTCAATATTCAATACCTAAAACTTGAATTGTACTACTTCTTACTGGCTGTTACATCAACTTAGATGCTTCATCTGTGTTCTACTGTGGTGATTTTAGTGTCTCCGCATACCGCAGCACGCGACATAGCTTTGCAGACGATAAGTACAACCGTTTCAGAGAGAAGAGCGGCTAATGTGACGATCTGGCTTTAAGTCGATTCGATAACAAATGACGAAAACGGACGGATTTCTAAGGTTTTTACTACATATGAACACTTTTCACATTCTCCCGTGCAACTCGGCTGCTAGTCCTCCTTTCATGCAGATTATTAAGATCCTAGCTCATGTCCAAGGCACCAAAGCCAGCTAAAAAGTCAATAATCAATACCTAAAACTTGAATTGCACTACTGCTTACTGGCTACTACATCAACTTAGAAGCTTCATCTGTGTTCTACTACGGTGCTTTTAGTTTCTCCGCATACCGCAGCACGCGACATAGTTTTGCAGACGATAAGTACAACCGTTTCAGAGAGAAGAGCGGCCAATGTGACGATGTGGCTTTAAGTCGATTCGGTAACAAATGACGAAAACGGACGGATGTCTCATTTTTTTACTACATATGAACACTTTTCACATTCTCCCGTGCAACTCGGCTGCTAGTCCTCCTTTCATGCATAATCTTAAGGTACTAGCTCATGTCCAAGGCACCAAAGCCAGCTAAAAAGTCAATAATCGATACCTAAAACTTGAATTGTACTACTTCTTACTGGATATTACATCAACTTAGAAGCTTCATCTGTGTTCTACTGTGGTGCTTTTAGTGTCTCCGAATACCGCAGTACGCGACATAGCTTTGCAGACGATATGTACAACCATTTCAGAGAGCAGAGCGGCCAATGTGACTATCTGGCTTTACGTCGATTCGATAACAAATGACGAAAACGGACGGATTTCTCAGGTTTTTATTACATATGAACACTTTTCACATTCTCCCGTGCAACTCGGCTGCTAGTCCTCCTTTCATGCAGAATCTTAAGGTCCTATCTCATGTCCAAGGCACCAAAGCAGCTAAAAGGTCAATATTCAATACCTTAAACTTGAATTGTACTACCTCTTACTGGCTATTACCTCAACTTAGAAGCTTCATCTGTGTTCTACTATGGTGCTTGTAGTGTCTCAGCATACCGCAGCACGCGACAGAGCTTTGCAGACGATAAGTACAACCGTTTCAGAGAGAAGAGCGGCCAATGTGTCGATCAGGCTTTAAGTCGATTCGATAACAAATGACGAAAACGGACGGATTTCTCAGGTTTTTACTACATATGAACACTTTTCACATTCTGCCGTGCAAGTCGGCTGCTAGTCCTCCTTTCATGCAGAATCTTAAGGTCCTAGCTCATGGTCAAGGCACCAAAGCCAGCTAAAAAGTCAATAACTGATACCTAAAACTTGAATTGGACTACTTCTTACTGGCTATTACATCAACTTAGAAGCTTCATCTGTGTTCTATTATAGTGCTTTTCCTGTTTCCGCCTACGGCAACACGCGACATAGCTTTGCAGACGATAAGTACAACCGTTTCAGAGAGAAGAGCGGCCAATGTGACGATCTGGCTTTAAGTCGATTTGGTAACAAATGACGAAAACGGACGGATTTCTCAGGTTTTTACTACATATGAACACTTTTCACATTCTCCCGTGCAACTCGGCTGCTAGTCCTCCTTTCATGCAGAATCTTAAGGTCCTAGCTCATGTCCAAGGCACCAAAGCCAGCTAAAAAGTCAATAATCAATACCTAAAACTTGAATTGTACTACTTCTTACTGGCTATTACATCAACTTAGAAGCTTCATGTGTGTTCTCCTACGGTGGTTTTAGTTTCTCCGCATACCGCAGCACGCGACGTAGTTTTGCAGACGATAAGTACAACCGTTTCAGAGAGAAGAGCGGCCAATGTGACGATCCGGCTTTAAGTCGATTCGATAACAAATGACGAAATCAGACGGATTTCTCAGGTTTTTACTACATATGAACACTTTTCACATTCTGCCGTGCAACTCGGCTGCTAGTCCTCCTTTCATGCAGAATCTTAAGGTCCTAGCTCATGTCCAAGGCACCAAATCCAGCTAAAAAGTCAATAATCGATACCTAAAACTTGAATTGTACTACTTCTTACTGGCTATTACATCATTTTAGAAGCTTCATCTGTGTTCTACTATGTTGCTTTTAGTGTCTCCGAATACCGCAGTACGCGACATTGCTTTGCAGACGATAAGTACAACCGTTTCAGAGAGAAGAGCGGCCAATGTGACGATCTGGCTTTAAGTCGATTCGATAACAAATGACGAAAACGGACGGATTTCTCAGGTTTTCACTACATATGAACACTTTTCACATTCTCCCGTGCAACTCGGCTGCTAGTCCTCCTTTCATGCAGAATCTTAAGGTCCTAGCTCATGTCCAAGGCACCAATGCCACCTAAAAGTCAATAATCAATACCTAGAACTTGAATTGTACTAATTCTTACTGGGTATTACATCAACTTACAAGCTTCATCTGTGTTCTACTATGGTGCTTTTAGTGTTTCCGCACACCGCAGCACGCGACATAGCTTTGCAGACGATAAGTACAACCGTTTCAGAGAGAAGAGCGGCCAATGTGACGATCTGGCTTTAAGTCGATTCGATAACAAATGACGAAAACGGACGGATTTCTCAGGTTTTCACTACATATGAACACTTTTCACATTCTCCCGTGCAACTCGGCTGCTAGTCCTCCTTTCATGCAGAATCTTAAGGTCCTAGCTCATGTCCAAGGCACCAATGCCACCTAAAAGTCAATAATCAATACCTAAAACTTGAATTGTACTACTTCTTACTGGCTATTACATTAACTTAGAAGCTTCATCTGTGTTCTACTATGGTGCTTTTAGTGTCTCCGCTTACCGCAGCACGCGACATAGCTATGAAGACGATAAGTACAACCGTTTCAGAGAGAAGAGCGGCCAATGTGACGATCTGGCTTTAAGTCAATTCGATAACAAAAGACGAAAACGGACGGATTTCTCAGGTTTTTATTACATATGAACACTTTTCACATTCTCCCGTGCAACTCGGCAGCTAGTCCTCCTTTCATGCAGAATCTTAAGGTCCTAGCACATGTCCAAGGCACCAAAGCCAGCAAAAAGGTCAATATTCAATACCTAAAACTTGAATTGTACTACTTCTTACTGGCTGTTACATCAACTTACAAGCTTCATCTGTGTTCTACTGTGGTGATTTTAGTGTCTCCGCATACCGCAGCACGCGACATAGCTTTGCAGACGATAAGTACAACCGTTTCAGAGAGAAGAGCGTCTAATGTGACGATCTGGCTTTAAGTCGATTCGATAACAAATGACGAAAACGGACGGATTTCTAAGGTTTTTACTACATATGAACACTTTTCACATTCTCCCGTGCAACTCGGCTGCTGGTCCTCCTTTCATGCAGAATATTAAGATCCTAGCTCATGTCCAAGGCACCAAAGCCAGCTAAAAAGTCAATAATCAATACCTAAAACTTAAATTGTACTACTTCTTACTGGCTATTACATCAACTTAGAAGCATCATCTGTGTTCTACTACGGTGCTTTTAGTTTCTCCACATACTGCAGCACGCGACATAGTTTTGCAGACGATAAGTACAACCGTTCCAGAGAGAAGAGTGGCCAATGTGGCGATCCGGCTTTAAGTCGATTCGATAACAAATGACGAAAACGGTCGGATTTCTCAGGTTTTTACTACATATGAACACTTTTCACATTCTGCCGTGCAACTCGGCTGCTAGTCCTCCTTTCATGCAGAATCTTAAGGTCCTAGCTCATGGTCAAGGCACCAAAGCCAGCTAAAAAGTCAATAACCGATACCTAAAACTTGAATTGGACTACTTCTTACTGGCTATTACATCAACTTAGAAGCTTCATCTGTGTTCTATTATAGTGCTTTTCTTGTTTCCGCCTACGGCAACACGCGACATAGCTTTGCAGACGATAAGTACAACCGTTTCAGAGAGAAGATCGGCCAATGTGACGATCTGGCTTTAAGTCGATTTGGTAACAAATGACGAAAACGGACGGATTTCTCAGGTTTTTACTACATATGAACACTTTTCACATTCTCCCGTGCAACTCGGCTGCTAGTCCTCCTTTCATGCAGAATTTTAAGGTCCTAGCTCATGTCCAAGGCACCAAAGCCACCTAAAAGTCAATAATCAATACCTAGAACTTGAATTGTATTAATTCTTACTGGGTATTACATCAACTTACAAGCTTCATCTGTGTTCTACTATGGTGCTTTTAGTGTCTCCGCATACCGCAGCACGCGACATAGCCTTGCAGACGATAAGTACAAGCGTTTCAGAGAGAAGAGCGGCCAATGTGACGATCTGGCTTTAAGTCGATTCGATAACCAATGACGAAAACAGACGTATTTCTCAGGTTTTTACTACATTTGAACACTTTTCACATTCTCCCATGCAACTCGGCTGCTAGTCCTCCTTTCATGCAGAATATTAAGGTCCTAGCTCATGTCCAAGGCACCAAAGCCAGCTAAAAATTCAATATTCAATACCTTAAACTTGAATTGTACTACTTCTTACTGGCTATTACATCAACTTAGAAGCTTCATCTGTGTTCTACTATGGTGCTTTTAGTGTCTCAGCATACCGCAGCACGCGACATAGCTTTGCAGACGATAAGTACAACCGTTTCAGAGAGAAGAGCGGACAATGTGACGATCTGGCTTTAAGTCGATTCGATAACAAATGACGAAAACGGACCGATGTCTCAGGTTTTTACTGCATATGAACACTTTTCACATTCTCCCGTGCAACTCGGCAGCTAGTCCTCCTTTCATGCAGTATCTTAAGGTCCTAGCACATGTCCAAGGCACCAAATCCAGCAAAAAGGTCAATATTCAGTACCTAAAACTTGAATTGTACTACTTCTTACTGGCTGTTACATCAACTTAGAAGCTTCATCTGTGTTCTACTGTGGTGATTTTAGTGTCTCAGCATACCGCAGCACGCGACATAGCTTTGCAGACGATAAGTACAACCGTTTCAGAGAGAAGAGCGGCCAATGTGACGATCTGGCTTTAAGTCGATTCGATAACAAATGACGAAAACGGACCGATGTCTCAGGTTTTTACTGCATATGAACACTTTTCACATTCTCCCGTGCAACTCGGCTGCTAGTCCTCCTTTCACGCAGAATCTTAAGGTCCTAGCTCATGTCCAAGGCACCAAAGCCAGCTAAAAAGTCAATAATCGATACCTAAAACTTGAATTCTACTACATCTTACTGGCTATTACATTAACTTAGAAGCTTCATCTGTGTTCTACTATGGTGCTTTTAGTGTCTCCGCATACCGCAGCACGCGACATAGCTTTGTAGACGATAAGTACAACCGTTTCAGAGAGAAGAGCGGCCAATGTGACGATGTGGCTTTAAGTCGATTCGATAACAAATGACGAAAACGGACGGATGTCTCATTCTTTTACTACATATGAACACTTTTCACATTCTCCCATGCAACTCGGCTGCTAGTCCTCCTTTCATGCAGAATCTTAAGGTACTAGCTCATGTCCAAGGCACCAAAGCCAGCTAAAAGGTCAATATTCAATATCTAAAACTTGAATTGTACTACTTCTTACTGGCTATTACATCAAATAAGAAGCGTGATCTGTGTTCTACTATGGTGCTTTTAGTGTCTCAGCATACCGCAGCACGCGACATTGCTTTGCAGACGATAAGTACAATCGTTTCAGAGAGAAGAGCGGCCAATGTGACGATCAGGCTTTAAGTCTATTCGATAACAAATGACGAAAACGGACGGATTTCTCAGGTTTTTACTACATATGAACACTTTTCACATTCTCCCGTGCAACTCGGCAGCTAGTCCTCCTTTCATGCAGAATCTTAAGGTCCTAGCACATGTCCAAGGCACCAAAGCCAGCAAAAAGGTCAATATTCAATACCTAAAACTTGAATTGTACTACTTCTTACTGGCTGTTACATCAACTTAGATGCTTCATCTGTGTTCTACTGTGGTGATTTTAGTGTCTCCGCATACCGCAGCACGCGACATAGCTTTGCAGACGATAAGTACAACCGTTTCAGAGAGAAGAGCGGCTAATGTGACGATCTGGCTTTAAGTCGATTCGATAACAAATGACGAAAACGGACGGATTTCTAAGGTTTTTACTACATATGAACACTTTTCACATTCTCCCGTGCAACTCGGCTGCTAGTCCTCCTTTCATGCAGATTATTAAGATCCTAGCTCATGTCCAAGGCACCAAAGCCAGCTAAAAAGTCAATAATCAATACCTAAAACTTGAATTGCACTACTTCTTACTGGCTACTACATCAACTTAGAAGCTTCATCTGTGTTCTACTACGGTGCTTTTAGTTTCTCCGCATACCGCAGCACGCGACATAGTTTTGCAGACGATAAGTACAACCGTTTCAGAGAGAAGAGCGGCCAATGTGACGATGTGGCTTTAAGTCGATTCGGTAACAAATGACGAAAACGGACGGATGTCTCATTTTTTTACTACATATGAACACTTTTCACATTCTCCCGTGCAACTCGGCTGCTAGTCCTCCTTTCATGCATAATCTTAAGGTACTAGCTCATGTCCAAGGCACCAAAGCCAGCTAAAAAGTCAATAATCGATACCTAAAACTTGAATTGTACTACTTCTTACTGGATATTACATCAACTTAGAAGCTTCATCTGTGTTCTACTGTGGTGCTTTTAGTGTCTCCGAATACCGCAGTACGCGACATAGCTTTGCAGACGATATGTACAACCATTTCAGAGAGCAGAGCGGCCAATGTGACTATCTGGCTTTACGTCGATTCGATAACAAATGACGAAAACGGACGGATTTCTCAGGTTTTTACTACATATGAACACTTTTCACATTCTGCCGTGCAAGTCGGCTGCTAGTCCTCCTTTCATGCAGAATCTTAAGGTCCTAGCTCATGGTCAAGGCACCAAAGCCAGCTAAAAAGTCAATAACTGATACCTAAAACTTGAATTGGACTACTTCTTACTGGCTATTACATCAACTTAGAAGCTTCATCTGTGTTCTATTATAGTGCTTTTCCTGTTTCCGCCTACGGCAACACGCGACATAGCTTTGCAGACGATAAGTACAACCGTTTCAGAGAGAAGAGCGGCCAATGTGACGATCTGGCTTTAAGTCGATTTGGTAACAAATGACGAAAACGGACGGATTTCTCAGGTTTTTACTACATATGAACACTTTTCACATTCTCCCGTGCAACTCGGCTGCTAGTCCTCCTTTCATGCAGAATCTTAAGGTCCTAGCTCATGTCCAAGGCACCAAAGCCAGCTAAAAAGTCAATAATCAATACCTAAAACTTGAATTGTACTACTTCTTACTGGCTATTACATCAACTTAGAAGCTTCATGTGTGTTCTCCTACGGTGGTTTTAGTTTCTCCGCATACCGCAGCACGCGACGTAGTTTTGCAGACGATAAGTACAACCGTTTCAGAGAGAAGAGCGGCCAATGTGACGATCCGGCTTTAAGTCGATTCGATAACAAATGACGAAATCAGACGGATTTCTCAGGTTTTTACTACATATGAACACTTTTCACATTCTGCCGTGCAACTCGGCTGCTAGTCCTCCTTTCATGCAGAATCTTAAGGTCCTAGCTCATGTCCAAGGCACCAAATCCAGCTAAAAAGTCAATAATCGATACCTAAAACTTGAATTGTACTACTTCTTACTGGCTATTACATCATTTTAGAAGCTTCATCTGTGTTCTACTATGTTGCTTTTAGTGTCTCCGAATACCGCAGTACGCGACATTGCTTTGCAGACGATAAGTACAACCGTTTCAGAGAGAAGAGCGGCCAATGTGACGATCTGGCTTTAAGTCGATTCGATAACAAATGACGAAAACGGACGGATTTCTCAGGTTTTCACTACATATGAACACTTTTCACATTCTCCCGTGCAACTCGGCTGCTAGTCCTCCTTTCATGCAGAATCTTAAGGTCCTAGCTCATGTCCAAGGCACCAATGCCACCTAAAAGTCAATAATCAATACCTAGAACTTGAATTGTACTAATTCTTACTGGGTATTACATCAACTTACAAGCTTCATCTGTGTTCTACTATGGTGCTTTTAGTGTTTCCGCACACCGCAGCACGCGACATAGCTTTGCAGACGATAAGTACAACCGTTTCAGAGAGAAGAGCGGCCAATGTGACGATCTGGCTTTAAGTCGATTCGATAACAAATGACGAAAACGGACGGATTTCTCAGGTTTTCACTACATATGAACACTTTTCACATTCTCCCGTGCAACTCGGCTGCTAGTCCTCCTTTCATGCAGAATCTTAAGGTCCTAGCTCATGTCCAAGGCACCAATGCCACCTAAAAGTCAATAATCAATACCTAAAACTTGAATTGTACTACTTCTTACTGGCTATTACATTAACTTAGAAGCTTCATCTGTGTTCTACTATGGTGCTTTTAGTGTCTCCGCTTACCGCAGCACGCGACATAGCTATGTAGACGATAAGTACAACCGTTTCAGAGAGAAGAGCGGCCAATGTGACGATCTGGCTTTAAGTCAATTCGATAACAAAAGACGAAAACGGACGGATTTCTCAGGTTTTTATTACATATGAACACTTTTCACATTCTCCCGTGCAACTCGGCAGCTAGTCCTCCTTTCATGCAGAATCTTAAGGTCCTAGCACATGTCCAAGGCACCAAAGCCAGCAAAAAGGTCAATATTCAATACCTAAAACTTGAATTGTACTACTTCTTACTGGCTGTTACATCAACTTACAAGCTTCATCTGTGTTCTACTGTGGTGATTTTAGTGTCTCCGCATACCGCAGCACGCGACATAGCTTTGCAGACGATAAGTACAACCGTTTCAGAGAGAAGAGCGTCTAATGTGACGATCTGGCTTTAAGTCGATTCGATAACAAATGACGAAAACGGACGGATTTCTAAGGTTTTTACTACATATGAACACTTTTCACATTCTCCCGTGCAACTCGGCTGCTGGTCCTCCTTTCATGCAGAATATTAAGGTCCTAGCTCATGGTCAAGGCACCAAAGCCAGCTAAAAAGTCAATAACCGATACCTAAAACTTGAATTGGACTACTTCTTACTGGCTATTACATCAACTTAGAAGCTTCATCTGTGTTCTATTATAGTGCTTTTCTTGTTTCCGCCTACGGCAACACGCGACATAGCTTTGCAGACGATAAGTACAACCGTTTCAGAGAGAAGATCGGCCAATGTGACGATCTGGCTTTAAGTCGATTTGGTAACAAATGACGAAAACGGACGGATTTCTCAGGTTTTTACTACATATGAACACTTTTCACATTCTCCCGTGCAACTCGGCTGCTAGTCCTCCTTTCATGCAGAATTTTAAGGTCCTAGCTCATGTCCAAGGCACCAAAGCCACCTAAAAGTCAATAATCAATACCTAGAACTTGAATTGTATTAATTCTTACTGGGTATTACATCAACTTACAAGCTTCATCTGTGTTCTACTATGGTGCTTTTAGTGTCTCCGCATACCGCAGCACGCGACATAGCCTTGCAGACGATAAGTACAAGCGTTTCAGAGAGAAGAGCGGCCAATGTGACGATCTGGCTTTAAGTCGATTCGATAACCAATGACGAAAACAGACGTATTTCTCAGGTTTTTACTACATTTGAACACTTTTCACATTCTCCCATGCAACTCGGCTGCTAGTCCTCCTTTCATGCAGAATATTAAGGTCCTAGCTCATGTCCAAGGCACCAAAGCCAGCTAAAAATTCAATATTCAATACCTTAAACTTGAATTGTACTACTTCTTACTGGCTATTACATCAACTTAGAAGCTTCATCTGTGTTCTACTATGGTGCTTTTAGTGTCTCAGCATACCGCAGCACGCGACATAGCTTTGCAGACGATAAGTACAACCGTTTCAGAGAGAAGAGCGGACAATGTGACGATCTGGCTTTAAGTCGATTCGATAACAAATGACGAAAACGGACCGATGTCTCAGGTTTTTACTGCATATGAACACTTTTCACATTCTCCCGTGCAACTCGGCAGCTAGTCCTCCTTTCATGCAGTATCTTAAGGTCCTAGCACATGTCCAAGGCACCAAATCCAGCAAAAAGGTCAATATTCAGTACCTAAAACTTGAATTGTACTACTTCTTACTGGCTGTTACATCAACTTAGAAGCTTCATCTGTGTTCTACTGTGGTGATTTTAGTGTCTCAGCATACCGCAGCATGCGACATTGCTTTGCAGACGATAAGTACAACCGTTTCAGAGAGAAGAGCGGCTAATATGACGATCTGGCTTTAAGTCGATTCGATAACAAATGACGAAAACGGACGGATTTCTAAGGTTTTTACTACATATGAACACTTTTCACATTCTCCCGTGCAACTCGGCTGCTAATCCTCCTTTCATGCAGAATATTAAGATCCTAGCTCATGTCCTAGGCACCAAAGCCAGCTAAAAAGTCAATAATCAATACCTAAAACTTGAATTGTACTACATCTTACTGGCTATTACATCAACTTAGAAGCTTCATCTGTGTTCTACTACGGTCCTTTTAGTTTCTCCGCATACCGCAGCACGCGACATAGTTTTGCAGACGATAAGTACAACCGTTTCAGAGAGAAGAGCGGCCAATGTGACGATGTGGCTTTAAGTCGATTCGATAACAAATGACGAAAACGGACGGATGTCTCATTCTTTTACTACATATGAACACTTTTCACATTCTCCCGTGCAACTCGGCTGCTAGTCCTCCTTTCATGCAGAATCTTAAGGTCCTAGCTCATGTCCAAGGCACCAAAGCCAGCTAAAAGGTCAATATTCAATATCTAAAACTCGAATTGTACTACTTCTTACTGGCTTTTACATCAAATAAGAAGCGTGATCTGTGTTCTACTATGGTGCTTTAGTGTCTCAGCATACCGCAGCACGCGACATTGCTTTGCAGACGATAAGTACAATCGTTTCAGAGAGAAGAGCGGACAATGTGACGATCTGGCTTTAAGTCGATTCGATAACAAATGACGAAAACGGACGGATTTCTCAGGTTTTTACTACATATGAACACTTTTCACGATCTGCCGTGCAACTCGGCTGCTAGTCCTCCTTTCATGCAGAATCTTAAGGTCCTAGCTCATGGTCAAGGCACCAAAGCCAGCTAAAAAGTCAATAACCGATACCTAAAACTTGAATTGGACTACTTCTTACTGGCTATTACATCAACTTAGAAGCTTCATCTGTGTTCTATTATGGTGCTTTTCCTGTTTCCGCCTACGGCAACACGCGACATAGCTTTGCAGACGATAAGTACAACCGTTTCAGAGAGAAGAGCGGCCAATGTGACGATCTGGCTTTAAGTCGATTCGATAACAAATGACGAAAACGGACGGATTTCTCAGGTTTTTACTACATATGAACACTTTTCACATTCTCCCGTGCAACTCGGCTGCTAGTCCTCCTTTCATGCAGAATCAAGGTTCTAGCTCATGTCCTAGGCACCAAAGCCAGCTAAAAAGTCAATAATCAATACCTAAAACTTGAAATGTACTGCTTCGTACTGGCTATTACATCAACTTAGAAGCTTCATCTGTGTTCTACTACGTTGCTTTTAGTTTCTCCGCATACCGCAGCACGCGACATAGTTTTGCAGACGATAAGTACAACCGTTTCAGAGAGAAGAGCGGCCAATGTGACGATCTGGCTTTAAGTCGATTCGATAACAAATGACGAGAACGGGCGGATTTCTCAGGTTTTTACTACATATGAACACTTTTCACATTCTCCCGTGCAACTTGGCTGCTAGTCCTCCTTTCATGCTGAATCTTAAGGTCCTAGCTCATGTCCAAGGCACCAAAGCCAGCTAAAAAGTCAATAATCAATACCTAAAACTTGAATTGTACTACTTCTTACTGGCTAATACATGAGAAGCTTCATCTGTGTTCTACTATGGTGCTTTTAGTGTCTCCACATACCGCAGCACGCGACATAGCTTTGCAGACGATAAGTACAACCGTTTCAGACCGCAGAGCGGTCAATGTGACGATCTGGCTTTAAGTCGATTCGATAACAAATGACGAAAACGGACGGATTTCTCAGGTTTTTACTACATATGAACACTTTTCACATTCTGCCGTGCAACTCGGCTGCTAGTCCTCCTTTCATGCAGAATCTTAAGGTCCTAGCTCATGTCCAAGGCACCAAAGCCAGCTAAAAATTCAATATTCAATACCTAAAACTTGAATTGTACTACTTCTTACTGGATATTACATCAACTTAGAAGCTTCATCTGTGTTCTACTATGGTGCTTGTAGTGTCTCAGCATACCGCAGCACGCGACATAGCTTTGCAGACGATAAGTACAACCGTTTCAGAGAGAAGAGCGGCCAATGTGACGATCTGGCTTTAAGTCGAATCGATAACAAATGACGAAAACGGACGGATGTCTCAGATTTTCATGGCATATGAACACTTTTCACATTCTCCCGTGCAACTCGGCTGCTAGTCCTCCTTTCATGCAGAATCTTAAGGTCCTAGCTCATGTCCAAGGCACCAAAGCCAGCTTAAAAGTCAATAATCGATACCTAAAACTTGAATTGTACTACTTCTTACTGGCTATTACATCAACTTAGAATCTTCATCTGTGTTCTACTATGGTGCTTTTAGTGTCTCCGCATAACGCAGCACGCGACATAGCTTTGTAGACGATAAGTACAACCGTTTCAGAGAGAAGAGTGGCCAATGTGTCGATCTGGCTCTAAGTCGATTCGATAACAAATGACGAAAACGGACGGATTTCTCAGGTTTTTACTACATATGAACACTTTTCACATTCTGCCGTGCAACTCGGCTGCTAGTCCTCCTTTCATGCAGAATCTTAAGGTCCTAGCTCATGTCCAAGGCACCAAAGCCAGCTAAAAAGTCAATAATCAATACCTAAAATTTGAATTGTACTAATTCTTACTGGGTATTACATCAACTTAGAAGCTTCATCTGTGTTCTACTATGGTGCTTTTAGTGTCTCCGCATACCGCAGCACGCGACATAGCTTTGCAGACGATAAGTACAACCGTTTCAGAGAGAAGAGCGGCCAATGTGACGATCTGGCTTTATGTCGATTCGATAACAAATGACGAAAACGGACGGATGTCTCAGGTTTTTACTGCATATGAACACTTTTCACATTCTCCCGTGCAACTGGGCTGCTAGTCCTCCTTTCATGCAGAATCTTAAGGTCCTAGCTCATGTCCAAGGCACCAAAGCAAGCTAAAAATTCAATATTCAATACCTAAAACTTGAATTGTACTACTTCTTACTGGATATTACATCAACTTAGAAGCTTCATCTGTGTTCTACTATGGTGCTTGTAGTGTCTCAGCATACCGCAGCACGCGACATAGCTTTGCAGACGATAAGTACAACCGTTTCAGAGAGAAGAGCGGCCAATGTGACGATCTGGCTTTAAGTCGAATCGATAACAAATGACGAAAACGGACGGATGTCTCAGATTTTCATGGCATATGAACACTTTTCACATTCTCCCGTGCAACTCGGCTGCTAGTCCTCCTTTCATGCAGAATCTTAAGGTCCTAGCTCATGTCCAAGGCACCAAAGCCAGCTAAAAAGTCAATAATCGATACCTAAAACTTGAATTGTACTACTTCTTACTGGCTATTACATCAACTTAGAAGCTTCATCTGTGTTCTACTATGGTGCTTTTAGTGTCTCCGCATAACGCAGCACGCGACATAGCTTTGTAGACGATAAGTACAACCGTTTCAGAGAGAAGAGTGGCCAATGTGTCGATCTTGCTCTAAGTCGATTCGATAACAAATGACGAAAACGGACGGATTTCTCAGGTTTTTACTACATATGAACACTTTTCACATTCTGCCGTGCAACTCGGCTGCTAGTCCTCCTTTCATGCAGAATCTTAAGGTCCTAGCTCATGTCCAAGGCACCAAAGCCAGCTAAAAAGTCAATAATCAATACCTAAAACTTGAATTGTACTAATTCTTACTGGGTATTACATCAACTTAGAAGCTTCATCTGTGTTCTACTATGGTGCTTTTAGTGTCTCCGCATACCGCAGCACGCGACATAGCTTTGCAGACGATAAGTACAACCGTTTCAGAGAGAAGAGCGGCCAATGTGACGATCTGGCTTTAAGTCGATTCGATAACAAATGACGAAAACAGACGTATTTCTCAGGTTTTTACTACATTTGAACACTTTTCACACTCTCTCATGCAACTCGGCTGCTAGTCCTCCTTTCATGCAGAATATTAAGGTCCTAGCTCATGTCCAAGGCACCAAAGCCAGCTAAAAATTCAATATTCAATACCTAAAACTTGAATTGTACTACTTCTTACTGGCTATTACATCAACTTAGAAGCTTCATCTGTGTTTTACTATGGTGCTTGTAGTGTCTCAGCATACCGCAGCAGGCGACATAGCTTTGCAGACGATAAGTACAACCGTTTCAGAGAGAGGAGCGGCCAATGTGACGATCTGGCTTTAAGTCGATTCGATAACAAATGACGAAAACGGACGGATGTCTCAGGTTTTTACTGCATATGAACACTTTTCACATTCTCCCGTGCAACCCGGCTGCTAGTCCTCCTTTCATGCAGAATCTTAAGGTCCTAGCACATGTCCAAGGCACCAAGCCAGCAAAAAGGTCAATATTCAATACCTAAAACTTGAATTGTACTACTTCTTACTGGCTATTACATCAACTTAGAAGCTTCATCTGTGTTCTACTGTGGTGATTTTAGTGTCTCCGCATACCGCAGCACGTGACATAGCTTTGCAGACGACAAGTGCAACCGTTTCAGAGAGAAGAGCGACCAATGTGACGATCTGGCTTTAAGTCGATTCAATAACAAATGACGAAAATGGACGGATTTCTAAGGTTTTTACTACATATGAACACTTTTCACATTCTGCCGTGCAACTCGGGTGCTAGTCCTCCTTTCATGCAGAATATTAAGGTCCTAGCTCATGTCCAAGGCACCAAAACCAGCTAAAAAGTCAATAATCAATACGTGAAACTTGAATTGTACTACTTCTTACTGGCTAATACATCATCTTAGAAGCTTCATCTGTGTTCTACTATGGTGCTTTTAGTGTCTCCGAATACCGCAGTAAGCGACATAGCTTTGCAGACGATAAGTACAACCGTTTCAGAGAGAAGAGCGGCCAATGTGACGATCTGGCTTTAAGTCGATTCGCTAACAAATGACGAATAAAGACGGATTTCTCAGGTTATTACTACATATGAACACTTTTCACATTCTCCCGCGCAACTCGGCTGCTAGTCCTCCTTTCATGCAGAATCTTAAGGTCCTAGCTCATGTCCAAGGCACCAAAGCCGGTTAAAAGGTCCATATTCAATACCTAAAACTTGAATTGTACTACTTCTTACTGGCTATTACATCAACTTAGAAGCTTGATCTGTGGTCTACTATGGTGCTTTTAGTGTCTCAGCATCCCGTAGCACGCGACATAGCTTTGCAGACGATAAGTACAACCGTTTCAGAGACAAGAGCGGCCAATGTGACGATCTGGCTTTAAGTCGATTCGATAACAAATGACGAAAACGGACGGATTTCTCAGGTTTTTGCTACATATGAACACTTTTCACATTCTCCCGTGCAACTCGGCTGCTAGTCCTCCTTACATGCAGAATCTTAAAGTCCTAGCTCATGTCCAAGGCACCAAAGCTAGCTAAAAAGTCAATAATCGATTCCTAAATCTTGAATTGTACTACTTCTTACTGGCTATTACATCAACTTAGATGCTTCATCTGTGTTCTACTATGGTGGTTTTAGTGTCTCCACATACCGCTGCACGCGACATAGCTTTGCAGACGATACGTACAAACGTTTCAGAGAGAAGAGCAACCAATGTGACCATCTGGCTTTAAGTCGATGCGATAACAAATGACGAAAACGGACGGATTTCTCAGGTTTTTACTACATATGAACACTTTTCACATTCTGACGTGCAACTCGGCTGCTAGTCCTCCTTTCATGCAGAATCTTAAGGTCCTAGCTCATGTCCAAGGTACCGAAGCCAGCTAAAGAGTCAATAATCGATACCTAAAACTTGAATTGTTCTACTTCTTACTGGCTATTGCATCAACTTAGAAGCTTCATCTGTGTGCTACTGTGGTGATTTTAGTGTCTCCGCATACCGCAGCACGCGACATAGCTTTGCAGACGGTAAGTACAACCGTTTCAGAGAGAAGAGCGGCCAATGTGACGATCTGGCTTTAAGTCGATTCGATAAAAAATGACGAAAACGGACGTATTTCTCAGGTGTGTACTACATATAAACACTTTTCACATTCTCCCGTGCAACTCGGCTGCTAGTCCTCCTTTCATGCAGAATCTTAAGGTCCTAGCTCATGTCCAAGGCACCAAAGCCAGCTACAAAGTCAATAACCGATACCTAAAACTTGAATTGTACTACTTCTTACTGGCCATTACATCATCTTAGGAGCTTCATCTGTGTTCTACTATGGTGCTTTTAGTGTTTCCGAATACCGCAGTACGCGACATAGCTTTGCAGACGGTAAGTACAACCGTTTCAGAGAGAAGAGCGGCCAATGTGACGATCTGGCTTTAAGTCGATTCGATAACAAATGACGAAAACGGACGGATTTCTCAGGTTTTTACTACATATGAACACTTTTCACATTCTCCCGTACAACTCGGCTGCTAGTCCTCCTTTCATGCAGAATCTTAAGGTCCTAGCTCATGTCCAAGGCACCAAAGCCAGCTAAAAAGTCAATTATCAATACGTGAAACTTGAATTGTACTACTTTTTACTGGCTATTACATCAACTTAGAAGCTTCATCTGTGTTCTACTACGTTGCTTTTAGTGTCTCCGCATACCGCAGCACGCGACATAGTTTTGCAGACGATAAGTACAACCGTTTCAGAGAGAAGAGCGCCCAATGTGACGATCTGGCTTTAATTCGATTCGATAACAAATGACGAAAAAGGACGGATTTCTCAGGTTATTACTACATATGAACACTTTTCACATTCTCCCGTGCAACTGGGCTGCTAGTCCTCCTTTCATGCAGAATCTTAAGGTCCTAGCTCATGTCCAAGGCACCAAAGCCAGCTAAAAAGTCAATAATCGGTACCTAAAACTTGAATAGGACTACTTCTTAATGGCTATTACATCAACTTAGAAGCTTCATCTGTGTTCTACTGTGGTGATTTTAGTGTCTCCGCATACCACAGCACGTGACATAGCTTTGCAGACGATAAGTACAACCGTTTCAGTGAGAAGAGCGGCCAATGTGACGATCTGGCTTTAAGTCAATTCGATAACAAATGACGAAAACGGACGGATTTCTCATGTTTTTACTACATATGAACACTTTTCACATTCTCCCGTGCAACGCGGTTGCTAGTTCTCTTTTCATGCAAAATCTTATGGTCCTAGCGCATGTCCAATGCACCAAAGAAGGGTAAAAAGTCAATAATCGATAATTAAAACTTGAATTGTCCTGCTTCTTACTGGCTATTACATCAACCTAGAAGCTTCTTCTGTGTTCTACTATGGTGCATTTAGTGTCTCGGCATACCGCAGCACGCGACATAGCTTTGCAGGCTATAAATGTAACCGTTTCAGAGAGAAGATCGGCCAAAGTGACGATCTGGGTTTAAATCGGATCGACAACAAATGACGATAACGGACTGATTTCTCTGGTTTTTACTACATATGAACACTTTTCACATTCTGCCGTGCAACTCGGTTGCTAGTCCTCCTTTCATGCAGAATATTAAGGTCCTAGCTCATGTCCAAGGCACCAAAACCAGCTAAAAAGTCAATAATCAATACGTGAAACTTGAATTGTACTACTTCTTACTGGCTAATACTTCATGTTAGAAGCTTCATCTGTGTTCTACTATGGTGCTTTTAGTGTCTCCGAATACCGCAGTAAGCGACATAGCTTTGCAGACGATAAGTACAACCGTTTCAGAGAGAAGAGCGGCCAATGTGACGATCTGGCTTTAAGTCGATTCGCTAACAAATGACGAATAAAGACGGATTTCTCAGGTTATTACTACATATGAACACTTTTCACATTCTCCCGTGCAACTCGGCTGCTAGTCCTCCTTTCATGCAGAATCTTAAGGTCCTAGCTCATGTCCAAGGCACCAAAGCCGGCTAAAAAGGTCCATATTCAATACCTAAAACTTGAATTGTACTACTTCTTACTGGCTATTACATCAACTTAGAAGCTTGATCTGTGGTCTACTATGGTGCTTTTAGTGTCTCAGCATCCCGTAGCACGCGACATAGCTTTGCAGACGATAAGTACAACCGTTTCAGAGAGAAGAGCTGCCAATGTGACGATCTGGCTTTAAGTCGATTCGATAACAAATGACGAAAACGGACGGATTTCTCAGGTTTTTACTACATATGAACACTTTTCACATTCTCCCGTGCAACTCGGCTGCTAGTCCTCCTTTCATGCAGAATCTTAAGGTCCTAGCTCATGTCCAAGGCACCAAAGCCAGCTACAAAGTCAATAACCGATACCTAAAACTTGAATTGTACTACTTCTTACTGGCTATTACATGATCTTAGGAGCTTCATCTGTGTTCTACTATGGTGCTTTTAGTGTTTCCGAATACCGCAGTACGCGACATAGCTTTGCAGACGGTAAGTACAACCGTTTCAGAGAGAAGAGCGGCCAATGTGACGATCTGGCTTTAAGTCGATTCGATAACAAATGACGAAAACTGACGGATTTCTCAGGTTTTTACTACATATGAACACTTTTCACATTCTCCCGTGCAACTCGGCTGCTAGTCCTCCTTTCATGCAGAATCTTAAGGTCCTAGCTCATGTCCAAGGCACCAAAGCCAGCTAAAAAGTCAATAATCAATACGTGAAACTTGAATTGTACTACTTCTTACTGGCTATTACATCAACTTAGAAGCTTCATCTGTGTTCTACTACGTTGCTTTTAGTGTCTCCGCATACCGCAGCACGCGACATAGTTTTGCAGACGATAAGTACAACCGTTTCAGAGAGAAGAGCGCCCAATGTGACGATCTGGCTTTAATTCGATTGGATAACAAATGACGAAAACGGTCGGATTTCTCAGGTTTTTACTACATATGAACACTTTTCACATTCTCCCGTGGAACTCGGCTGCTAGTCCACCTTTCATGCAGAATCTTAAGGTCCTAGCTCATGTCCAATGCACAAAAGCCAGCTGAAAAGTCAATAATCGATACCTAAAACTTGAATTGTTCTACTTCTTACTGGATATTACATCATCTTAGAAGCTTCATCTGTGTTCTACTGCGGTGATTTTAGTGTCACCACATACCGCAGCACGTGACATAGCTTTGCAGACGATAAGTACAACCGCTTCAGAGAGAAGAGCGGCCATTGTGACGATCTGGCTTTAAGTCGATTCGATAACAAATGACGAAAAAGGACGGATTTCTCAGGTTATTACTACATATGAACACTTTTCACATTCTCCCGTGCAACTGGGCTGCTAGTCCTCCTTTCATGCAAAATCTTAAGGTCCTAGCGCATGTCCAATGCACCAAAGAAGGGTAAAAGTCAATAATCGATAATTAAAACTTGAATTGTCCTGCTTCTTACTGGCTATTACATCAACCTAGAAGCTTCTTCTGTGTTCTACTATGGTGCATTTAGTGTCTCGGCATACCGCAGCACGCGACATAGCTTTGCAGGCTATAAATGTAACCGTTTCAGAGAGAAGATCGGCCAAAGTGACGATCTGGCTTTAAATCGGATCGACAACAAATGACGATAACGGACTGATTTCTCTGGTTTTTACTACATATGAACACTTTTCACATTCTCCTGTGCAACGCGACTGCCAGTCCTCCTTTCATGCAAAATCTTAAGTTCCTAGCTCGTGTCCAAGGCACCAAAGAGGGGTAAAAAGTCAATAACCGATACCTAAAACTTGAATTGTACTACTTCTTCCTGGCTATTACGTCAGATTAGAAGCTTCATCTGTGTTCTACTATGGTGCTTTTAGTGTCTCCGCATACCGCAGCACGCGACATAGCTTTGCAGACGATAAGTACAACCGTTTCAGAGAGAAGAGCGGAAAATGTGACGATCTGACTTTAAGTCAATTCGATAACAAATGACGAAAACGGACGGATGTCTCAGGTTTTTACTACATATGAACACTTTTCACATTCTCCCGTGCAACTGGGCTGCTAGTCCTCCTTTTATGCAGAATATTAAAGTCCTAGCTCATGTCCAAGGCACCAAAGCCATCTAAAAAGTCAATAATCGATACCTAAAACTTGAATTGGACTACTTCTTACTGGCTATTACATCAACTTAGAAGCTTCATCTGTGTTCTACTGTGGTGATTTTAGTGTCTCCGCATACCACAGCACGTGACACAGCTTTGCAGACGACAAGTACAACCGTTTCAGAGAGAAGAGCGGCCAATGTGACGATCTGGCTTTAAGTCGATTCGATAACAAATGTCGAAAACGGACGGATTTCTAAGGTTTTTACTACATATGAATACTTTTCACATTCTCCCGTGCAACTCGGCTGCTAGTCCTCCTTTCATGCAGAATATTAAGGTCCTAGCTCATGTCCAAGGCACCAAAACCAGCTAAAAAGTCAATAATCAATACCTAAAACTTGAATTGTACTACTTCTTACTGGCTATTACATCAACTTAGAAGCTTCATCTGTGTTCTACTACGGTGCTTTTAGTTTCTCCGCATACCGCAGCACGCGACATAGTTTTGCAGACGATAAGTACAACCGTTTCAGAGAGAAGAGCGGCCAATGTGACGATCTGGTTTTAAGTCGATTTGATAGCAAATGACGAAAAAGGACGGATTTCTCAGGTTATTACTACATATGAACACTTTTCACATTCTCCCGTGCAACTGGGCGGCTAGTCCTCCTTTCATGCAGAATCTTAAGGTCCTAGCTCATGTACAAGGCACCAAAGCCAGATAAAAAGTCAATAATCGATACCTAAAACTTGAATTGGACTACTTCTTACTGGCTATTACATCAACTTAGAAGCTTCATCTGTGTTCTACTGTGGTGACTTTAGTGTCTCCGCATACCACAGCACGTGACATAGCTTTGCAGACGATAAGTACAACCGTTTCAGTGAGAAGAGCGGCCAATGTGACGATCTGGCTTTAAGTCAATTCGATAACAAATGACGAAAACGGACGGATTTCTCATGTTTTTACTACATATGAACACTTTTCACATTCTTCCGTGCAACGCGGTTGCTAGTCCTCTTTTCATGCAAAATCTTAAGGTCCTAGCTCATGTCCAATGCACCAAAGAAGGGTAAAAAGTCAATAATCGATAATTAAAACTTGAATTGTCCTGCTTCTTACTGGCTATTACATCAACCTAGAAGCTTCTTCTGTGTTCTACTATGGTGCATTTAGTGTCTCGGCATACCGCAGCACGCGACATAGCTTTGCAGGCTATAAATGTAACTGTTTCAGAGAGAAGATCGGCCAAAGTGACGATCTGGCTTTAAATCGGATCGACAACAAATGACGATAACGGACTGATTTCTCTGGTTTCTACTACATATGAACACTTTTCACATTCTCCTGTGCTACGCGGCTGCCAGTCCTCCTTTCATGCAAAATCTTAAGTTCCTAGCTCGTGTCCAAGGCAGCAAAGAGGGGTAAAAAGTCAATAACCGATACCTAAAACTTGAATTGTACTACTTCTTACTGGCTATTACATCAACTTAGAAGCATCATCTGTGTTCTACTATGGTGCTTTTAGTGTCTCCGCATACCGCAGCACGCGACATAGCTTTGCAGACGATAAGTACAACCGTTTCAGAGAGAAGAGCGGAAAATGTGACGATCTGGCTTTAAGTCAATTCGATAACAAATGACGAAAACGGACGGATGTCTCAGGTTTTTACTACATATGAATACTTTTCACATTCTCCCGTGCAACTGGGCAGCTAGTCCTCCTTTTATGCAGAATCTTAAAGTCCTAGCTCATGTCCAAGGCACCAAAGCCATCTAAAAAGTCAATAATCGATACCTAAAACTTGAATTGGACTACTTCTTACTGGCTATTACATCAACTTAGAAGCTTCATCTGTGTTCTACTGTGGTGATTTTAGTGTCTCCGCATACCACAGCACGTGACATAGCTTTGCAGACGACAAGTACAACCGTTTCAGAGAGAAGAGCGGGCAATGTGACGATCTGGCTTTAAGTCGATTCGATAACAAATGTCGAAAACGGACGGATTTCTAAGGGTTTTACTACATATGAACACTTTTCACATTCTCCCGTGCAACTCGGCTGCTAGTCGTCCTTTCATGCAAAATATTAAGGTCCTAGCTCATGTCCAAGGCACCAAAACCAGCTAAAAAGTCAATAATCAATACCTAAAACTTGAATTGTACTACTTCTTACTGGCTATTACATCAACTTAGAAGCTTCATCTGTGTTCTACTACGGTGCTTTTAGTTTCTCCGCATACCGCAAAACGCGACATAGTTTTGCAGACGATAAGTACAACCGTTTCAGAGAGAAGGGCGGCCAATGTGACGATGTGGCTTTAAGTCGATTCGATAACAAATGACGAAAACGGACGGATGTCTCATTTTTTTTACTACATATGAACATTTTTCACATTCTCCCGTGCAACTCGGCTGCTAGTCCTCCTTTCATGCAGAATCTTAAGGTCCTAGCTCATGTCCAAGGCACCAAAGCCAGCTAAAAGATCAATATTCAATACCTAAAACTTGAATTGTACTACTTCTTACTGGCTATTACATCAACTTAGAAGCTTGATCTGTATTCTACTATTGTGCTTTTAGTGTCTCAGCATATCGCAGCACGCGACATAGCTTTGCAGACGATAAGTACAACCGTTTCAGAGAGAAGAGCGGCCAATGTGACGATCTGGCTTTAAGTCGATTCGATAACAAATGACGAAAACGGACGGATTTCTCAGGTTTTTACTACATATGAACACTTTTCACATTCTCCCGTGCAACTGGGCTGCTAGTCCTCCTTTCATGCAGAATCTTAAGGTAACAGCTCATGTCCAAGGCACCAAAGCCAGCTAAAAAGTCAATAACCGATACCTAAAACTTGAATTGTACTACTTCTTACTGGATATTACATCAACTTAGAAGCTACATCTGTGTTCTACTGTGGTGCTTTTAGTGTCTCCGAATACCGCAGTACGCGACATAGCTTTGCAGACGATAAGTACAACCGTTTCAGAGAGAAGAGCGGCCAATGTGACGATCTGGCTTTACATCGATTCAATAACAAATGACGAAAACCGACGGATGTCTCAGGTTTTTACTACATATGAACACTTTTCACATTCTTCCGTGCAACTCGGCTACTAGTCCTCCTTTCATGCAGAATCTTAAGGTCCTAGCTCATGTCCAAGGCACCAAAGCCAGCTAAAAGGTCAATATTCAATACCTATAACTTGAAATGTACTACCACTTACTGGCTATTACATCAACTTAGAAGCTTCATCTGTGTTCTACTATGTGCTTGTAGTGTCTCAGCATACCGCAGCACGCGACAGAGCTTTGCAGACGATAAGTACAACCGTTTCAGAGAGAAGAGCGGCCAATGTGTCGATATGGCTTTAAGTCGATGCGATAACAAATGACGAAAACGGACGGATTTCTCAGGTTTTTACTACATATGAACACTTTTCACATTCTCCCGTGCAACTCGGCTGCTAGTCCTCCTTTCATGCAGAATCTTAAAGTCCTAGCTCATGTCCAAGGCACCAAAGCCACCTAAAAAGTCAATAATCGATACCTAAAACTTGAATTGGACTACTTCTTACTGGCTATTACATCAACTTAGAAGCTTCATCTGTGTTCTACTGTGGTGATTTTCCTGTTTCCGCCTACGGCAACACGCGACATAGCTTTGCAGACGATAAGTACAACCATTTCAGAGAGAAGATCGGCCAATGTGACGATCTGGCTTTAAGTCGATTCGATAACAAATGACGAAAACGGACGGATTTCTCTGGTTTTTACTACTTATGCACACTTTTCACATTCTCCCGTGCAACTCGGCTGCTAGTCCTCCTTTCATGCAGAATTTTAAGGTCCTAGATCATGTCCAAGGCACCAAAGCCAGCAAAAAGTCAATAACCGATACATAAAACTTGAATTGGACTACTTCTTACTGGCTATTACATCAACTTAGAAGCTTCATCTGTGTTCTACTATGGTGCTTTTAGTGTCTCCGAATACCGCAGTACGCGACATAGCTTTGCAGACGATAAGTACAACCGTTTCAGAGAGAAGAGCGGCCAATGTGACGATCTGGCTTTAAGTCGATTCGATAACAAATGACGAAAACGGACGGATTTCTCAGGTTTTTACTACATATGAACACTTTTCACATTCTCCCGTGCAACTCGGCTGCTAGTCCTCCTTTCATGCAGAATCTTAAGGTCCTAGCTCATGTCCAAGGCACCAAAGCCAGCTAAAAAGTCAATAATCAATACGTGAAACTTGAATTGTACTACTTCTTACTGGCTATTACATCAACTTAGAAGCTTCATCTGTGTTCTACTACGTTGCTTTTAGTGTCTCCGCATACCGCAGCACGCGACATAGTTTTGCAGACGATAAGTACAACCGTTTCAGAGAGAAGAGCGCCCAATGTGACGATCTGGCTTTAATTCGATTCGATAACAAATGACGAAAACGGTCGGATTTCTCAGGTTTTTACTACATATGAACACTTTTCACATTCTCCCGTGGAACTCGGCTGCTAGTCCACCTTTCATGCAGAATCTTAAGGTCCTAGCTCATGTCCAATGCACAAAAGCCAGCTGAAAAGTCAATAATCGATACCTAAAACTTGAATTGTACTACTTCTTACTGGATATTACATCATCTTAGAAGCTTCATCTGTGTTCTACTGCGGTGATTTTAGTGTCACCACATACCGCAGCACGTGACATAGCTTTGCAGACGATAAGTACAACCGCTTCAGAGAGAAGAGCGGCCATTGTGACGATCTGGCTTTAAGTCGATTCGATAACAAATGACGAAAAAGGACGGATTTCTCAGGTTATTACTACATATGAACACTTTTCACATTCTCCCGTGCAACTGGGCTGCTAGTCCTCCTTTCATGCAAAATCTTAAGGTCCTAGCGCATGTCCAATGCACCAAAGAAGGGTAAAAGTCAATAATCGATAATTAAAACTTGAATTGTCCTGCTTCTTACTGGCTATTACATCAACCTAGAAGCTTCTTCTGTGTTCTACTATGGTGCATTTAGTGTCTCGGCATACCGCAGCACGCGACATAGCTTTGCAGGCTATAAATGTAACCGTTTCAGAGAGAAGATCGGCCAAAGTGACGATCTGGCTTTAAATCGGATCGACAACAAATGACGATAACGGACTGATTTCTCTGGTTTTTACTACATATGAACACTTTTCACATTCTCCTGTGCAACGCGACTGCCAGTCCTCCTTTCATGCAAAATCTTAAGTTCCTAGCTCGTGTCCAAGGCACCAAAGAGGGGTAAAAAGTCAATAACCGATACCTAAAACTTGAATTGTACTACTTCTTCCTGGCTATTACGTCAGATTAGAAGCTTCATCTGTGTTCTACTATGGTGCTTTTAGTGTCTCCGCATACCGCAGCACGCGACATAGCTTTGCAGACGATAAGTACAACCGTTTCAGAGAGAAGAGCGGAAAATGTGACGATCTGACTTTAAGTCAATTCGATAACAAATGACGAAAACGGACGGATGTCTCAGGTTTTTACTACATATGAACACTTTTCACATTCTCCCGTGCAACTGGGCTGCTAGTCCTCCTTTTATGCAGAATATTAAAGTCCTAGCTCATGTCCAAGGCACCAAAGCCATCTAAAAAGTCAATAATCGATACCTAAAACTTGAATTGGACTACTTCTTACTGGCTATTACATCAACTTAGAAGCTTCATCTGTGTTCTACTGTGGTGATTTTAGTGTCTCCGCATACCACAGCACGTGACACAGCTTTGCAGACGACAAGTACAACCGTTTCAGAGAGAAGAGCGGCCAATGTGACGATCTGGCTTTAAGTCGATTCGATAACAAATGTCGAAAACGGACGGATTTCTAAGGTTTTTACTACATATGAATACTTTTCACATTCTCCCGTGCAACTCGGCTGCTAGTCCTCCTTTCATGCAGAATATTAAGGTCCTAGCTCATGTCCAAGGCACCAAAACCAGCTAAAAAGTCAATAATCAATACCTAAAACTTGAATTGTACTACTTCTTACTGGCTATTACATCAACTTAGAAGCTTCATCTGTGTTCTACTACGGTGCTTTTAGTTTCTCCGCATACCGCAGCACGCGACATAGTTTTGCAGACGATAAGTACAACCGTTTCAGAGAGAAGAGCGGCCAATGTGACGATCTGGTTTTAAGTCGATTTGATAGCAAATGACGAAAAAGGACGGATTTCTCAGGTTATTACTACATATGAACACTTTTCACATTCTCCCGTGCAACTGGGCGGCTAGTCCTCCTTTCATGCAGAATCTTAAGGTCCTAGCTCATGTACAAGGCACCAAAGCCAGATAAAAAGTCAATAATCGATACCTAAAACTTGAATTGGACTACTTCTTACTGGCTATTACATCAACTTAGAAGCTTCATCTGTGTTCTACTGTGGTGACTTTAGTGTCTCCGCATACCACAGCACGTGACATAGCTTTGCAGACGATAAGTACAACCGTTTCAGTGAGAAGAGCGGCCAATGTGACGATCTGGCTTTAAGTCAATTCGATAACAAATGACGAAAACGGACGGATTTCTCATGTTTTTACTACATATGAACACTTTTCACATTCTTCCGTGCAACGCGGTTGCTAGTCCTCTTTTCATGCAAAATCTTAAGGTCCTAGCTCATGTCCAATGCACCAAAGAAGGGTAAAAAGTCAATAATCGATAATTAAAACTTGAATTGTCCTGCTTCTTACTGGCTATTACATCAACCTAGAAGCTTCTTCTGTGTTCTACTATGGTGCATTTAGTGTCTCGGCATACCGCAGCACGCGACATAGCTTTGCAGGCTATAAATGTAACTGTTTCAGAGAGAAGATCGGCCAAAGTGACGATCTGGCTTTAAATCGGATCGACAACAAATGACGATAACGGACTGATTTCTCTGGTTTCTACTACATATGAACACTTTTCACATTCTCCTGTGCAACGCGGCTGCCAGTCCTCCTTTCATGCAAAATCTTAAGTTCCTAGCTCGTGTCCAAGGCAGCAAAGAGGGGTAAAAAGTCAATAACCGATACCTAAAACTTGAATTGTACTACTTCTTACTGGCTATTACATCAACTTAGAAGCATCATCTGTGTTCTACTATGGTGCTTTTAGTGTCTCCGCATACCGCAGCACGCGACATAGCTTTGCAGACGATAAGTACAACCGTTTCAGAGAGAAGAGCGGAAAATGTGACGATCTGGCTTTAAGTCAATTCGATAACAAATGACGAAAACGGACGGATGTCTCAGGTTTTTACTACATATGAATACTTTTCACATTCTCCCGTGCAACTGGGCAGCTAGTCCTCCTTTTATGCAGAATCTTAAAGTCCTAGCTCATGTCCAAGGCACCAAAGCCATCTAAAAAGTCAATAATCGATACCTAAAACTTGAATTGGACTACTTCTTACTGGCTATTACATCAACTTAGAAGCTTCATCTGTGTTCTACTGTGGTGATTTTAGTGTCTCCGCATACCACAGCACGTGACATAGCTTTGCAGACGACAAGTACAACCGTTTCAGAGAGAAGAGCGGGCAATGTGACGATCTGGCTTTAAGTCGATTCGATAACAAATGTCGAAAACGGACGGATTTCTAAGGGTTTTACTACATATGAACACTTTTCACATTCTCCCGTGCAACTCGGCTGCTAGTCGTCCTTTCATGCAAAATATTAAGGTCCTAGCTCATGTCCAAGGCACCAAAACCAGCTAAAAAGTCAATAATCAATACCTAAAACTTGAATTGTACTACTTCTTACTGGCTATTACATCAACTTAGAAGCTTCATCTGTGTTCTACTACGGTGCTTTTAGTTTCTCCGCATACCGCAGCACGCGACATAGTTTTGCAGACGATAAGTACAACCGTTTCAGAGAGAAGGGCGGCCAATGTGACGATGTGGCTTTAAGTCGATTCGATAACAAATGACGAAAACGGACGGATGTCTCATTTTTTTACTACATATGAACATTTTTCACATTCTCCCGTGCAACTCGGCTGCTAGTCCTCCTTTCATGCAGAATCTTAAGGTCCTAGCTCATGTCCAAGGCACCAAAGCCAGCTAAAAGATCAATATTCAATACCTAAAACTTGAATTGTACTACTTCTTACTGGCTATTACATCAACTTAGAAGCTTGATCTGTATTCTACTATTGTGCTTTTAGTGTCTCAGCATATCGCAGCACGCGACATAGCTTTGCAGACGATAAGTACAACCGTTTCAGAGAGAAGAGCGGCCAATGTGACGATCTGGCTTTAAGTCGATTCGATAACAAATGACGAAAACGGACGGATTTCTCAGGTTTTTACTACATATGAACACTTTTCACATTCTCCCGTGCAACTGGGCTGCTAGTCCTCCTTTCATGCAGAATCTTAAGGTAACAGCTCATGTCCAAGGCACCAAAGCCAGCTAAAAAGTCAATAACCGATACCTAAAACTTGAATTGTACTACTTCTTACTGGATATTACATCAACTTAGAAGCTACATCTGTGTTCTACTGTGGTGCTTTTAGTGTCTCCGAATACCGCAGTACGCGACATAGCTTTGCAGACGATAAGTACAACCGTTTCAGAGAGAAGAGCGGCCAATGTGACGATCTGGCTTTACATCGATTCAATAACAAATGACGAAAACCGACGGATGTCTCAGGTTTTTACTACATATGAACACTTTTCACATTCTTCCGTGCAACTCGGCTACTAGTCCTCCTTTCATGCAGAATCTTAAGGTCCTAGCTCATGTCCAAGGCACCAAAGCCAGCTAAAAGGTCAATATTCAATACCTATAACTTGAAATGTACTACCACTTACTGGCTATTACATCAACTTAGAAGCTTCATCTGTGTTCTACTATGGTGCTTGTAGTGTCTCAGCATACCGCAGCACGCGACAGAGCTTTGCAGACGATAAGTACAACCGTTTCAGAGAGAAGAGCGGCCAATGTGTCGATATGGCTTTAAGTCGATGCGATAACAAATGACGAAAACGGACGGATTTCTCAGGTTTTTACTACATATGAACACTTTTCACATTCTCCCGTGCAACTCGGCTGCTAGTCCTCCTTTCATGCAGAATCTTAAAGTCCTAGCTCATGTCCAAGGCACCAAAGCCACCTAAAAAGTCAATAATCGATACCTAAAACTTGAATTGGACTACTTCTTACTGGCTATTACATCAACTTAGAAGCTTCATCTGTGTTCTACTGTGGTGATTTTCCTGTTTCCGCCTACGGCAACACGCGACATAGCTTTGCAGACGATAAGTACAACCATTTCAGAGAGAAGATCGGCCAATGTGACGATCTGGCTTTAAGTCGATTCGATAACAAATGACGAAAACGGACGGATTTCTCTGGTTTTTACTACTTATGCACACTCTTCACATTCTCCCGTGCAACTCGGCTGCTAGTCCTCCTTTCATGCAGAATTTTAAGGTCCTAGATCATGTCCAAGGCACCAAAGCCAGCAAAAAGTCAATAACCGATACATAAAACTTGAATTGGACTACTTCTTACTGGCTATTACATCAACTTAGAAGCTTCATCTGTGTTCTACTATGGTGCTTTTAGTGTCTCCGAATACCGCAGTACGCGACATAGCTTTGCAGACGATAAGTACAACCGTTTCAGAGAGAAGAGCGGCCAATGTGACGATCTGGCTTTAAGTCGATTCGATAACAAATGACGAAAACGGACGGATTTCTCAGGTTTTTACTACATATGAACACTTTTCACATTCTCCCGTGCAACTCGGCTGCTATTCCTCCTTTCATGCAGAATCTTAAGGTCCTAGCTCATGTCCAAGGCACCAAAGCCAGCTAAAAAGTCAATAATCGATATCTAAAACTTGAATTGTACTACTTCTTACTGGCTATTACATTAACTTAGAAGCTTCATCTGTGTTCTACTATGGTGCTTTTAGTGTCTCCGCATACCGCAGCACGCGACATAGCTTTGTAGACGATAAGTACAACCGTTTCAGAGAGAAGAGCGGCCAATGTGACGATCTGGCTTGAAGTCAATTCGATAACAAATGACGAAAACGGACCGATTTCTAAGGTTTTTACTACATATGAATACTTTTCACATTCTTCCGTGCAACGCGGTTGCTAGTCCTCTTTTCATGCAAAATCTTAAGGTCCTAGCTCATGTCCAATGCACCAAAGAAGGGTAAAAAGTCAATAATCGATAATTAAAACTTGAATTGTCCTGCTTCTTACTGGCTATTACATCAACCTAGAAGCTTCTTCTGTGTTCTACTATGGTGCATTTAGTGTCTCGGCATACCGCAGCACGCGACATAGCTTTGCAGGCTATAAATGTAACTGTTTCAGAGAGAAGATCGGCCAAAGTGACGATCTGGCTTTATATCGGATCGACAACAAATGACGATAACGGACTGATTTCTCTGGTTTTTACTACATATGAACACTTTTCACATTCTCCTGTGCAACGCGGCTGCCAGTCCTCCTTTCATGCAAAATCTTAAGTTCCTAGCTCGTGTCCAAGGCAGCAAAGAGGGGTAAAAAGTCAATAACCGATACCTAAAACTTGAATTGTACTACTTCTTACTGGCTATTACATCAACTTAGAAGCATCATCTGTGTTCTACTATGGTGCTTTTAGTGTCTCCGCATACCGCAGCACGCGACATAGCTTTGCAGACGATAAGTACAACCGTTTCAGAGAGAAGAGCGGAAAATGTGACGATCTGGCTTTAAGTCAATTCGATAACAAATGACGAAAACGGACGGATGTCTCAGGTTTTTACTACATATGAATACTTTTCACATTCTCCCGTGCAACTGGGCAGCTAGTCCTCCTTTTATGCAGAATCTTAAAGTCCTAGCTCATGTCCAAGGCACCAAAGCCATCTAAAAAGTCAATAATCGATACCTAAAACTTGAATTGGACTACTTCTTACTGGCTATTACATCAACTTAGAAGCTTCATCTGTGTTCTACTGTGGTGATTTTAGTGTCTCCGCATACCACAGCACGTGACATAGCTTTGCGGACGACAAGTACAACCGTTTCAGAGAGAAGAGCGGGCAATGTGACGATCTGGCTTTAAGTCGATTCGATAACAAATGTCGAAAACGGACGGATTTCTAAGGTTTTTACTACATATGAACACTTTTCACATTCTCCCGTGCAACTCGGCTGCTAGTCCTCCTTTCATGCAAAATATTAAGGTCCTAGCTCATGTCCAAGGCACCAAAACCAGCTAAAAAGTCAATAATCAATACCTAAAACTTGAATTGTACTACTTCTTACTGGCTATTACATCAACTTAGAAGCTTCATCTGTGTTCTACTGTGGTGACTTTAGTGTCTCCGCATACCACAGCACGTGACATAGCTTTGCAGACGATAAGTACAACCGTATCAGTGAGAAGAGCGGCCAATGTGACGATCTGGGTTTAAGTCAATTCGATAACAATAGACGAAAACGGACGGATTTCTCATGTTTTTACTACATATGAACACTTTTCACATTCTTCCGTGCAACGCGGTTGCTAGTCCTCTTTTCATGCAAAATCTTAAGGTCCTAGCTCATGTCCAATGCACCAAAGAAGGGTAAAAAGTCAATAATCGATAATTAAAACTTGAATTGTCCTGCTTCTTACTAGCTATTACATCAACCTAGAAGCTTCTTCTGTGTTCTACTATGGTGCATTTAGTGTCTCGGCATACCGCAGCACGCGACATAGCTTTGCACGCTATAAATGTAACTGTTTCAGAGAGAAGATCGGCCAAAGTGACGATCTGGCTTTAAATCGGATCGACAACAAATGACGATAACGGACTGATTTCTCTGGTTTCTACTACATATGAACACTTTTCACATTCTCCTGTGCAACGCGGCTGCCAGTCCTCCTTTCATGCAAAATCTTAAGTTCCTAGCTCGTGTCCAAGGCAGCAAAGAGGGGTAAAAGGTCAATAACCGATACCTAAAACTTGAATTGTACTACTTCTTACTGGCTATTACATCAACTTAGAAGCATCATCTGTGTTCTACTATGGTGCTTTTAGTGTCTCCGCATACCGCAGCACGCGACATAGTTTTGCAGACGATAAGTACAACCGTTTCAGAGAGAAGAGCGGAAAATGTGACGATCTGGCTTTAAGTCAATTCGATAACAAATGACAAAAACGGACGGATGTCTCAGGTTTTTACTACATATGAATACTTTTCACATTCTCCCGTGCAACTGGGCAGCTAGTCCTCCTTTTATGCAGAATCTTAAAGTCCTAGCTCATGTCCAAGGCACCAAAGCCATCTAAAAAGTCAATAATCGATACCTAAAACTTGAATTGGACTACTTCTTACTGGCTATTACATCAACTTAGAAGCTTCATCTGTGTTCTACTGTGGTGATTTTAGTGTCTCCGCATACCACAGCACGTGACATAGCTTTGCAGACGACAAGTACAACCGTTTCAGAGAGAAGAGCGGGCAATGTGACGATCTGGCTTTAAGTCGATTCGATAACAAATGTCGAAAACGGACGGATTTCTAAGGGTTTTACTACATATGAACACTTTTCACATTCTCCCGTGCAACTCGGCTGCTAGTCGTCCTTTCATGCAAAATATTAAGGTCCTAGCTCATGTCCAAGGCACCAAAACCAGCTAAAAAGTCAATAATCAATACCTAAAACTTGAATTGTACTACTTCTTACTGGCTATTACATCAACTTAGAAGCTTCATCTGTGTTCTACTACGGTGCTTTTAGTTTCTCCGCATACCGCAGCACGCGACATAGTTTTGCAGACGATAAGTACAACCGTTTCAGAGAGAAGGGCGGCCAATGTGACGATGTGGCTTCAAGTCGATTCGATAACAAATGACGAAAACGGACGGATGTCTCATTTTTTTACTACATAAGAACATTTTTCACATTCTCCCGTGCAACTCGGCTGCTAGTCCTCCTTTCATGCAGAATCTTAAGGTCCTAGCTCATGTCCAAGGCACCAAAGCCAGCTAAAAGATCAATATTCAATACCTAAAACTTGAATTGTACTACTTCTTACTGGCTATTACATCAACTTAGAAGCTTGATCTGTATTCTACTATTGTGCTTTTAGTGTCTCATCATATCGCAGCACGCGACATAGCTTTGCAGACGATAAGTACAACCGTTTCAGAGAGAAGAGCGGCCAATGTGACGATCTGGCTTTAAGTCGATTCGATAACAAATGACGAAAACGGACGGATTTCTCAGGTTTTTACTACATATGAACACTTTTCACATTCTCCCGTGCAACTGGGCTGCTAGTCCTCCTTTCATGCAGAATCTTAAGGTAACAGCTCATGTCCAAGGCACCAAAGCCAGCTAAAAAGTCAATAACCGATACCTAAAACTTGAATTGTACTACTTCTTACTGGCTATTACATCAACTTAGAAGCTTCATCTGTGTTCTACTGTGGTGATTTTCCTGTTTCCGCCTACGGCAACACGCGACATAGCTTTGCAGACGATAAGTACAACCATTTCAGAGAGAAGATCGGCCAATGTGACGATCTGGCTTTAAGTCGATTCGATAACAAATGACGAAAACGGACGGATTTCTCTGGTTTTTACTACTTATGCACACTCTTCACATTCTCCCGTGCAACTCGGCTGCTAGTCCTCCTTTCATGCAGAACTTTAAGGTCCTAGATCATGTCCAAGGCACCAAAGCCAGCTAAAAAGTCAATAACCGATACATAAAACTTGAATTGGACTACTTCTTACTGGCTATTACATCAACTTAGAAGCTTCATCTGTGTTCTACTATGGTGCTTTTAGTGTCTCCGAATACCGCAGTACGCGACATAGCTTTGCAGACGATAAGTACAACCGTTTCAGAGAGAAGAGCGGCCAATGTGACGATCTGGCTTTAAGTCGATTCGATAACAAATGACGAAAACGGACGGATTTCTCAGGTTTTTACTACATATGAACACTTTTCACATTCTCCCGTGCAACTCGGCTGCTATTCCTCCTTTCATGCAGAATCTTAAGGTCCTAGCTCATGTCCAAGGCACCAAAGCCAGCTAAAAAGTCAATAATCGATACCTAAAACTTGAATTGTACTACTTCTTACTGGCTATTACATTAACTTAGAAGCTTCATCTGTGTTCTACTATGGTGCTTTTAGTGTCTCCGCATACCGCAGCACGCGACATAGCTTTGTAGACGATAAGTACAACCGTTTCAGAGAGAAGAGCGGCCAATGTGACGATCTGGCTTGAAGTCAATTCGATAACAAATGACGAAAACGGACCGATTTCTCAGGTTTTTATTACATATGAACACTTTTCACATTCTCCCGTGCAACTCGGCTGCTAGTCCTCCTTTCATGCAGAATCTTAAGGTCCTAGCTCATGTCCAAGGCACCAAAGCCAGCTAAAAAGTCAATAATCGATACCCAAAACTTGAATTGGATTACTTCTTACTGGCTATTACATCAACTTAGATACTTCATCTGTTCCTACTATGGTTATTCTAGTGTCTCCGCATAAAACAGCTCGCGACATAGCTTTGCAGACGATAAGTACAACCGTTTCAGAGAGAAGAGCGGCCAATGTGACGATCTGGCTTTAAGTCGATTCGATAACAAATGACGAAAACGGACGGATTTCTCAGGTTTTTACTACATATGAACACTTTTCACATTCTCCCGTGCAACTCGGCTGCTAGTCCTCCTTTCATGCATAATCTTAAGGTCCTAGCTCATGTCCAAGGCACCAAAGCCAGCTAAAAGGTCAATATTCAATACCTAAAACTTGAATTGTACTACCTCTTACTGGCTATTACCTCAACTTAGAAGCTTCATCTGTGTTCTACTATGGTGCTTGTAGTGTCTCAGCATACCGCAGCACGCGACAAAGCTTTGCAGACGATAAGTACAACCGTTTCAGAGAGAGGAGCGGCCAATGTGTCGATCTGGCTTTAAGTCGATGCGATAACAAATGACGAAAACGGACGGATTTCTCAGGTTTTTACTACATATGAACACTTTTCACATTCTCCCGTGAAACTCGGCTGCTAGTCCTCCTTTCAGGCAGAATCTTAAGATCCTAGCTCATGTCCAAGGCACCAAAGCCAGCTAAAAAGTCAATAATCAATACCTAAAACTTGAATTGTACTACTTCTTACTGGCTATTACATCAACTTAGAAGCTTCATGTGTGTTCTCCTACGGTGGTTTTAGTTTCTCCGCATACCGCAGCACGCGACATAGTTTTGCAGACGATAAGTACAACCGTTTCAGAGAGAAGAGCGGCCAATGTGACGATCTGGCTTTAAGTCGATTCGATAACAAATGACGAAAGCGGACGGATTTCTCAGGTTTTTGCTACATATGAACACTTTTCACATTCTGCCGTGCAACTCGGCTGCTAGTCCTCCTTTCATTCAGAATCTTAAGGTCCTAGCTCATGTCCAAGGCACCAAAGCCAGCTAAAAAGTCAATAATCGATACCTAAAACTTGAATTGTACTACTTCTTACTGTCTATTACATCATTTTAGAAGCTTCATCTGTGTTCTACTATGTTGCTTTTAGTGTCTCCGATTACCGCAGTACGCGACATAGCTTTACAGACGATAAGTACAACCGTTTCAGAGAGAAGTGCGGCCAATGTGACGATCTGGCTTTAAGTCGATTCGATAACAAATGACGAAAACGGACGGATTTCTCAGGTTTTTACTACATATGAACACTTTTCACATTCTCCCGTGCAACTCGGCTGCTAGTCCTCCTTTCATGCAGAATCTTAAGGTCCTAGCACATGTCCAAGGCACCAAAGCCAGCTAAAAAGTCAATAACCGATACCTAAAACTTGAATTGTACTAATTCTTACTGGGTATTACATCAACTTACAAGCTTCATCTGTGTTCTACTATGGTGCTTTTAGTGTCTCCGCATACCGCAGCACGCGACATAGCTTTGCAGACGATAAGTACAACCGTTTCAGAGAGAAGAGCGGCCAATGTGACGATCTGGCTTTAAGTCGATTCGATAACCAATGACGAAAACAGACGTATTTCTCAGGTTTTTACTACATTTGAACACTTTTCATATTCTCTCATGCAACTCGGCTGCTAGTCCTCCTTTCATGCAGAATATTAAGGTCCTAGCTCATGTCCAAGGCACCAAAGCCAGCTAAAAATTCAATATTCAATACCTAAAACTTGAATTGTACTACTTCTTACTGGCTGTTACATCAACTTAGAAGCTTCATCTGTGTTCTACTGTGGTGATTTTAGTGTCTCCGCATACCGCAGCACGCGACATAGCTTTGTAGACGATAAGTACAACCGTTTCAGAGAGAAGAGCGGCCAATGTGACGATCTGGCTTTAAGTCTATTCGATATCAAATGACGAAAACGGACGGATTTCTCAGGTTTTTACTACATATGAACACTTTTCACATTCTCCCGTGCAACTCGGCTGCTAGTCCTCCTTTCATGCATTATCTTAAGGTCCTAGCTCATGTCCAAGGCACCAAAGCTAGCTAAAAGGTCAATATTCAATACCTAAAACTTGAATTGTACTACCTCTTACTGGCTATTACCTCAACATAGAAGCTTCATCTGTGTTCTACTATGGTGCTTGTAGTGTCTCAGCATACCGCAGCACGCGACAAAGCTTTGCAGACGATAAGTACAACCGTTTCAGAGAGAAGAGCGGCCAATGTGTCGATCTGGCTTTAAGTCGATGCGATAACAAATGACGAAAACGGACGGATTTCTCAGGTTTTTACTACATATGAACACTTTTCACATTCTCCCGTGCAACTCGGCTGCTAGTCCTCCTTTCATGCAGAATCTTAAGGTCCTAGCTCATGTCCAAGGCACCAAAGCCAGCTAAAAAGTCAATAATCGATACCTAAAACTTGAATTGTACTACTTCTTACTGTCTATTACATCATTTTAGAAGCTTCATCTGTGTTCTACTATGTTGCTTTTAGTGTCTCCGATTACCGCAGTACGCGACATAGCTTTACAGACGATAAGTACAACCGTTTCAGAGAGAAGTGCGGCCAATGTGACGATCTGGCTTTAAGTCGATTCGATAACAAATGACGAAAACGGACGGATTTCTCAGGTTTTTACTACATATGAACACTTTTCACATTCTCCCGTGCAACTCGGCTGCTAGTCCTCCTTTCATGCAGAATCTTAAGGTACTAGCACATGTCCAAGGCACCAAAGCCAGCTAAAAAGTCAATAATCAATACCTAAAACTTGAATTGTACTAATTCTTACTGGGTATTACATCAACTTACAAGCTTCATCTGTGTTCTACTATGGTGCTTTTAGTGTCTCCGAATACCGCAGCACGCGACATAGCTTTGCAGACGATAAGTACAACCGTTTCAGAGAGAAGAGCGGCCAATGTGACGATCTGGCTTTAAGTCGATTCGATAACCAATGACGAAAACAGACGTATTTCTCAGGGTTTTACTACATTTGAACACTTTTCATATTCTCTCATGCAACTCAGCTGCTAGTCCTCCTTTCATGCAGAATATTAAGGTCCTAGCTCATGTCCAAGGCACCAAAGCCAGCTAAAAATTCAATATTCAATACCTAAAACTTGAATTGTACTACTTCTTACTGGCTATTACATCAACTTAGAAGCTTCATCTGTGTTCTACTATGGTGCTTTTAGTGTCTCAGCATACCGCAGCACGCGACATTGCTTTGCAGACGATACGTACAACCGTTTCAGAGAGAAGAGCGTCCAATGTGACGATCTGGCTTTAAGTCGATTCGATAACAAATGACGAAAACGGACGGATGTCTCAGGTTTTTACTGCATATGAACACTTTTCACATTCTCCCGTGCAACTCGGCTGCTAGTCCTCCTTTCATGCAGAATCTTAAGGTCCTAGCTCATGTCCAAGGCACCAAAGCCAGCTAAAAAGTCAATAATCGATACCTAAAACTTGAATTGTACTACTTCTTACTGGCTATTACATTAACTTAGAAACTTCATCTGTGTTCTACTATGGTGCTTTTAGTGTCTCCGCATACCGCAGCACGCGACATAGCTTTGTAGACGATAAGTACAACCGTTTCAGAGAGAAGAGCGGCCAATGTGACGCACTGGCTTTAAGTCAATTCGATAACAAATGACGAAAACGGACGGATTTCTCAGGTTTTTATTACATATGAACACTTTTCACATTCTCCCATGCAACTCGGCTGCTAGTCCTCCTTTCATGCAGAATCTTAAGGTCCTAGCTCATGTACAAGGCACCAAAGCCAGCAAAAAGGTCAATATTCAATACCTATAACTTGAATTGTACTACTTCTTACTGGCTGTTACATCAACTTAGAAGCTTCATCTGTGTTCTACTGTGGTGATTTTAGTGTCTAAGCATACCGCAGCACGCGACATAGCTTTGTAGACGATAAGTACAACCGTTTCAGAGACAAGAGCGGCCAATGTGACGATCTGGCTTTAAGTCAATTCGATAACAAATGACGAAAACGGACGGATTTCTCAGGTTTTTATTACATATGAACACTTTTCACATTCTCCCGTGCAACTCGGCTGCTAGTCCTCCTTTCATGCAGAATCTTAAGGTCCTAGCTCATGTCCAAGGCACCAATGCCAGCTAAAAAGTCAATAATCGATACCCAAAACTTGAATTGGATTACTTCTTACTGGCTATTACATCAACTTAGATGCTTCATCTGTTCCTACTATGGTGATTTTAGTGTCTCCGCATAAAACAGCTTGCGACATAGCTTTGCAGACGATAAGTACAACCGTTTCAGAGAGAAGAGCGGCCAATGTGACGATCTGGCTTTAAGTCTATTCGATATCAAATGACGAAAACGGACGGATTTCTCAGGTTTTTACTACATATGAACACTTTTCACATTCTCCCGTGCAACTCGGCAGCTAGTCCTCCTTTCATGCAGAATCTTAAGGTCCTAGCACATGTCCAAGGCACCAAAGCCAGCAAAAAGGTCAATATTCAATACCTAAAACTTTAATTGTACTACTTCTTACTGGCTGTTACATCAACTTAGAAGCTTCATCTGTGTTCTGCTGTGGTGATTTTAGTGTCTCCGCATACCGCAGCACGCGACATAGCTTTGCAGACGATAAGTACAACCGTTTCAGAGAGAAGAGCGGCTAATGTGACGATCTGGCTTTAAGTCGATTTGATAACAAATGACGAAAACGGACGGATTTCTAAAGTTTTTACTACATATGAACACTTTTCACATTCTCCCGTGCAACTCGGCTGCTAGTCCTCCTTTCATGCTGAATATTAAGATCCTAGCTCATGTCCAAGGCACCAAAGCCAGCTAAAAAGTCAATAATCAATACCTAAAACTTGATTTGTACTACTTCTAACTGGCTATTACATCAACTTAGAAGCTTCATCTGTGTTCTACTACGGTGCTTTTAGTTTCTCCGCATACCGCAGCACGCGACATAGTTTTGCAGACGATAAGTACAACCGTTTCAGAGAGAAGAGCGGCCAATGTGACGATGTGGCTTTAAGTCGATTCGATAACAAATGTCGAAAACGGACGGATGTCTCATTTTTTTACTACATATGAACACTTTTCACATTCTCCCGTGCAACTCGGCTGCTAGTCCTCCTTTCATGCAGAATCTTAAGGTCCTAGCTCATGTCCAAGGCACCAAAGCCAGCTAAAAGGCTAATATTCAATACCTAAAACTTGAATTGTACTACCTCTTACTGGCTATTACCTCAACTTAGAAGCTTCATCTGTGTTCTACTATGGTGCTTGTAGTGTCTCAGCATACCGCAGCACGCGACAAAGCTTTGCAGACGATAAGTACAACCGTTTCAGAGAGAAGAGCGGCCAATGTGTCGATCTGGCTTTAAGTCGATGCGATAACAAATGACGAAAACGGACGGATTTCTCAGGTTTTTACTACATATGAACACTTTTCACATTCTCCCGTGCAACTCGGCTGCAAATCCTCCTTTCATGCAGAATCTTAAGGTCCTAGCTCATGTCCAAGGCACCAAAGCCAGCTAAAAAGTCAATAATCAATACCTAAAACTTGAATTGGACTACTTCTTACTGGCTATTACATCAACTTAGAAGCTTCATGTTTGTTCTCCTACGGTGGTTTTAGTTTCTCCGCATACCGCAGCACGCGACATAGTTTTGCAGACGATAAGTACAACCGTTTCATAGAGAAGAGCGGCCAATGTGACGATCTGGCTTTAAGTCGATTCGATAACAAATGACGAAAACGGAAGGATTTCTCAGGTTTTTGCTACATATGAACACTTTTCACATTCTGCCGTGCAACTCGGCTGCTAGTCCTCCTTTCATGCAGAATCTTAAGGTCCTAGCTCATGGTCAAGGCACCAAAGCCAGCTAAAAAGTCAATAACCGATACCTAAAACTTGAGTTGGACTACTTCTTACTGGCTATTACATCAACTTAGAACCTTCATCTGTGTTCTATTATGGTGCTTTTCCTGTTTCCGCCTACGGCAACACGCGACATAGCTTTGCAGACGATAAGTACAACCGTTTCAGAGAGAAGATCGGCCAATGTGACGATCTGGCTTTAAGTCGATTTGGTAACAAATGACGAAAACGGACGGATTTCTCAGGTTTTTACTACATATGAACACTTTTTACATTCTCCCGTGCAACTCGGCTGCTAGTCCTCCTTTCATGCAGAATCTTAAGGTCCTAGCTCATGTCCAAGGCACCAAAGCCAGCTAAAAAGTCAATAATCATTACCTAAAACTTGAATTGTACTAATTCTTACTGGGTATTACGTCAACTTACAAGCTTCATCTGTGTTCTACTATGGTGCTTGTAGTGTCTCCGCATACCGCAGCACGCGACATAGCTTTGCAGACGATAAGTACAACCGTTTCAGAGAGAAGAGCGGCCAATGTGACGATGTGGCTTTAAGTCGATTCGATAACAAATGACGAAAACGGACGGATGTCTCATTGTTTTACTACATATGAACACTTTTCACATTCTCCCGTGCAACTCGGCTGCTAGTCCTCCTTTCATGCAGAATCTTAAGGACCTAGCTCATGTCCAAGGCACCAAAGCCAGCTAAAAGGCTAATATTCAATACCTAAAACTTGAATTGTACTACCTCTTACTGGCTATTACCTCAACTTAGAAGCTTCATCTGTGTTCTACTATGGTGCTTGTAGTGTCTCAGCATACCGCAGCACGCGACAAAGCTTTGCAGACGATAAGTACAACCGTTTCAGAGAGAAGAGCGGCCAATGTGTCGATCTGGCTTTAAGTCGATGCGATAACAAATGACGAAAACGGACGGATTTCTCAGGTTTTTACTACATATGAACACTTTTCACATTCTCCCGTGCAACTCGGCTGCTAATCCTCCTTTCATGCAGAATCTTAAGGTCCTAGCTCATGTCCAAGGCACCAAAGCCAGCTAAAAAGTCAATAATCAATACCTAAAACTTGAATTGGACTACTTCTTACTGGCTATTACATCAACTTAGAAGCTTCATGTTTGTTCTCCTACGGTGGTTTTAGTTTCTCCGCATACCGCAGCACGCGACATAGTTTTGCAGACGATAAGTACAACCGTTTCATAGAGAAGAGCGGCCAATGTGACGATTTGGCTATAAGTCGATTCGATAACAAATGACGAAAACGGAAGGATTTCTCAGGTTTTTGCTACATATGAACACTTTTCACATTCTGCCGTGCAACTCGGCTGCTAGTCCTCCTTTCATGCAGAATCTTAAGGTCCTAGCTCATGGTCAAGGCACCAAAGCCAGCTAAAAAGTCAATAACCGATACCTAAAACTTGAGTTGGACTACTTCTTACTGGCTATTACATCAACTTAGAACCTTCATCTGTGTTCTATTATGGTGCTTTTCCTGTTTCCGCCTACGGCAACACGCGACATAGCTTTGCAGACGATAAGTACAACCGTTTCAGAGAGAAGATCGGCCAATGTGACGATCTGGGTTTAAGTCGATTTGGTAACAAATGACGAAAACGGACGGATTTCTCAGGTTTTTACTACATATGAACACTTTTCACATTCTCCCGTGCAACTCGGCTGCTAGTCCTCCTTTCATGCAGAATCTTAAGGTCCTAGCTCATGTACAAGGCACCAAAGCCAGCTAAAAAGTCAATAATCAATACCTAAAACTTGAATTGTACTAATTCTTACTGGGTATTACGTCAACTTACAAGCTTCATCTGTGTTCTACTATGGTGCTTGTAGTGTCTCCGCATACCGCAGCACGCGACATAGCTTTGCAGACGATAAGTACAACCGTTTCAGAGAGAAGAGCGGCCAATGTGACGATCTGGCTTTAAGTCGATTCGATAACCAATGACGAAAACAGACGTATTTCTCAGGTTTTTACTACATTTGAACACTTTTCATATTCTCTCATGCAACTCGGCTGCTAGTCCTCCTTTCATGCAGAATATTAAGGTCCTAGCTCATGTCCAAGGCACCAAAGCCAGCTAAAAATTCAATATTCAATACCTAAAACTTGAATTGTACTACTTCTTACTGGCTATTACATCAACTTAGAAGCTTCATCTGTGTTCTACTATGGTGCTTTTAGTGTCTCAGCATACCGCAGCACGCGACATTGCTTTGCAGACGATAAGTACAACCGTTTCAGAGAGAAGAGCGTCCAATGTGACGATCTGGCTTTAAGTCGATTCGATAACAAATGACGAAAACGGACGGATGTCTCAGGTTTTTACTGCATATGAACACTTTTCACATTCTCCCGTGCAACTCGGCTGCTAGTCCTCCTTTCATGCAGAATCTTAAGGTTCTAGCTCATGTCCAAGGCACCAAAGCCAGCTAAAAAGTCAATAATCGATACCTAAAACTTGAATTGTACTACTTCTTACTGGCTATTACATTAACTTAGAAGCTTCATCTGTGTTCTACTATGGTGCTTTTAGTGTCTCCGCATACCGCAGCACGCGACATAGCTTTGTAGACGATAAGTACAACCTTTTCAGAGAGAAGAGCGGCCAATGTGACGCTCTGGCTTTAAGTCAATTCGATAACAAATGACGAAAACGGACGGATTTCTCAGGTTTTTATTACATATGAACACTTTTCACATTCTCCCGTGCAACTCGGCTGCTAGTCCTCCTTTCATGCAGAATCTTAAGGTCCTAGCTCATGTCCAAGGTACCAAAGCCAGCAAAAAGGTCAATATTCAATACCTAAAACTTGAATTGTACTACTTCTTACTGGCTGTTACATCAACTTAGAAGCTTCATCTGTGTTCTACTGTGGTGATTTTAGTGTCTCCGCATACCGCAGCACGCGACATAGCTTTGTAGACAATAAGTACAACCGTTTCAGAGAGAAGAGCGGCCAATGTGACGTTCTGGCTTTAAGTCAATTCGATAAAAAATGACGAAAACGGACGGATTTCTCAGGTTTTTATTACATATGAACACTTTTCACATTCTCCCGTGCAACTCGGCTGCTAGTCCTCCTTTCATGCAGAATCTTAAGGTCCTAGCTCATGTCCAAGGCACCAAAGCCAGCTAAAAAGTCAATAATCGATACACAAAACTTGAATTGGATTACTTCTTACTGGCTATTACATCAACTTAGATGCTTCATCTGTTCCTACTATGGTGATTTTAGTGTCTCCGCATAAAACAGCTCGCGACATAGCTTTGCAGACGATAAGTACAACCGTTTCAGAGAGAAGAGCGGATAATGTGACGATCTGGCTTTAAGTCTATTCGATATCAAATGACGAAAACGGACGGATTTCTCAGGTTTTTACTACATATGAACACTTTTCACACTCTCCCGTGCAACTCGGCAGCTAGTCCTCCTTTCATGCAGAATCTTAAGGTCCTAGCACATGTCCAAGGCACCAAAGCCAGCAAAAAGGTCAATATTCAATACCTAAAACTTTAATTGTACTACTTCTTACTGGCTGTTACATCAACTTAGAAGCTTCATCTGTGTTCTACTGTGGTGATTTTAGTGTCTCCGCATACCGCAGCACGCGACATAGCTTTGCAGACGATAAGTACAACCGTTTCAGAGAGAAGAGCGGCTAATGTGACGATCTGGCTTTAAGTCGATTTGATAACAAATGACGAAAACGGACGGATTTCTAAAGTTTTTACTACATATGAACACTTTTCACATTCTCCCGTGCAACTCGGCTGCTAGTCCTCCTTTCATGCTGAATATTAAGATCCTAGCTCATGTCCAAGGCACCAAAGCCAGCTAAAAAGTCAATAATCAATACCTAAAACTTGAATTGTACTACTTCTTACTGGCTATTACATCAACTTAGAAGCTTCATCTGTGTTCTGCTACGGTGCTTTTAGTTTCTCCGCATACCGCAGCACGCGACATAGTTTTGCAGACGATAAGTACAACCGTTTCAGAGAGAAGAGCGGCCAATGTGACGATGTGGCTTTAAGTCGATTCGATAACAAATGACGAAAACGGACGGATGTCTCATTTTTTTACTACATATGAACACTTTTCACATTCTCCCGTGCAACTCGGCTGCTAGTCCTCCTTTCATGCAGAATCTTAAGGTCCTAGCTCATGTCCAAGGCACCAAAGCCAGCTAAAAGGTCAATATTCAATACCTAAAACTTGAATTGTACTACCTCTTACTGGCTATTACCTCAACTTAGAAGCTTCATCTGTGTTCTACTATGGTGCTTGTAGTGTCTCAGCATACCGCAGCACGCGACAAAGCTTTGCAGACGATAAGTACAACCGTTTCAGAGAGAAGAGCGGCCAATGTGTCGATCTGGCTTTAAGTCGATGCGATAACAAATGACGAAAACGGACGGATTTCTCAGGTTTTTACTACATATGAACACTTTTCACATTCTCCCATGCCACTCGGCTGCTAGTCCTCCTTTCATGCAGAATCTTAAGGTCCTAGCTCATGTCCAAGGCACCAAAGCCAGCTAAAAAGTCAATAATCAATACCTAAAACTTGAATTGGACTACTTCTTACTGGCTATTACATCAACTTAGAAGCTTCATGTATGTTCTCCTACGGTGGTTTTAGTTTCTCCGCATACCGCAGCACGCGACATAGTTTTGCAGACGATAAGTACAACCGTTTCATAGAGAAGAGCGGCCAATGTGACGATCTGGCTTTAAGTCGATTCGATAACAAATGACGAAAACGGACGGATTTCTCAGGTTTTTGCTACATATGAACACTTTTCACATTCTGCCGCGCAACTCGGCTGCTAGTCCTCCTTTCATGCAGAATCTTAAGGTCCTAGCTCATGGTCAAGGCACCAAAGCCAGCTAAAAAGTCAATAACCGATACCTAAAACTTGAATTGGACTACTTCTTACTGGCTATTAGATCAACTTAGAACCTTCATCTGTGTTCTATTATGGTGCTTTTCCTGTTTCCGCCTACGGCAACACGCGACATAGCTTTGCAGACGATAAGTACAACCGTTTCAGAGAGAAGATCGGCCAATGTGACGATCTGGCTTTAAGTCGATTTGGTAACAAATGACGAAAACGAACGGATTTCTCAGGTTTTTACTACATATGAACACTTTTCACATTCTCCCGTGCAACTCGGCTGCTAGTCCTCCTTTCATGCAGAATCTTAAGGTCCTAGCTCATGTCCAAGGCACCAAAGCCAGCTAAAACTAAATAATCGATACCTAAAACTTGAATTGTACTACTTCTTACTGGCTATTACATCACTTTAGAAGCTTCATCTGTGTTCTACTATGTTGTTTTTAGTGTCTCCGAATACCGCAGTACGCGACATAGCTTTGCAGACGATAAGTACAACCGTTTCAGAGAGAAGAGCGGCCAATGTGACGATCTGGCTTTAAGTCGATTCGATAACAAATGACGAAAACGGACGGATTTCTCAGGTTATTACTACATATGAACACTTTTCACATTCTCCCGTGCAACTCGGCTTCTAGTCCTCCTTTCATGCCGAATCTTAAGGTCCTAGCACATGTCCAAGGCACCAAAGCCAGCTAAAAAGTCAATAATCAATACCTAAAACTTGAATTGTACTACCTCTTACTGGCTATTACCTCAACTTAGAAGCTTCATCTGTGTTCTACTATGGTGCTTGTAGTGTCTCAGCATACCGCAGCACGCGACAAAGCTTTGCAGACGATAAGTACAACCGTTTCAGAGAGAAGAGCGGCCAATGTGTCGATCTGGCTTTAAGTCGATGCGATAACAAATGACGAAAACGGACGGATTTCTCAGGTTTTTACTACATATGAACACTTTTCACATTCTCCCATGCCACTCGGCTGCTAGTCCTCCTTTCATGCAGAATCTTAAGGTCCTAGCTCATGTCCAAGGCACCAAAGCCAGCTAAAAAGTCAATAACCGATACCTAAAACTTGAATTGTACTACTTCTTACTGGCTATTACATCAACTTAGAAGCTTCATCTGTGTTCTACTATGGTGCTTTTAGTGTCTCAGCATACCGCAGCACGCGACATAGCTTTGCAGACGATAAGTACAACCGTTTCAGAGAGAAGAGCGGCCAATGTGACGATCTAGCTTTAAGTCTATTCGATAACAAATGACGAAAACGGACGGATTTCTCAGGTATTTACTACATATGAACACTTTTCACACTCTCCCGTGCAACTCGGCAACTAGTCCTCCTTTCATGCAGAATCTTAAGGTCCTAGCACATGTGCAAGGCACCAAAGCCAGCAAAAAGGTCAATATTCAATACCTAAAACTTGAATTGTACTACTTCTTACTGGCTGTTACATCAACTTAGAAGCTTCATCTGTGTTCTACTGTGGTGATTTTAGTGTCTCCGCATACCGCAGCACGCGACATAGCATTGCAGACGATAAGTACAACCGTTTCAGAGAGAAGAGCGGCTAATGTGACGATCTGGCTTTAAGTCGATTCGATAACAAATGACGAAAACGGACGGATTCTAAGGTTTTTACTACATATGAACACTTTTCACATTCTCCCGTGCAACTCGGCTGCTAGTCCTCCTTTCATGCAGAATCTTAAGTTCCTAGCTCATGGTCAAGGCACCAAAGCCAGCTAAAAAGTCAATAACCGATACCTAAAACTTGAATTGGATTACTTCTTACTGGCTATTACATCAACTTAGAAGCTTCATCTGTGTTCTATTATGGTGCTTTTCCTGTTTCCGCCTACGGCAACACGCGACATAGCTTTGCAGACGATAAGTACAACCGTTTCAGAGAGAAGATCGGCCAATGTGACGATCTGGCTTTAAGTCGATTTGGTAACAAATGACGAAAACGGACGGATGTCTCATTTTTTTACTACATATGAACACTTTCCACATTCTCCCGTGCAACTCGGCTGCTAGTCCTCCTTTCATGCAGAATCTTAAGGTCCTAGCTCATGTCCAAGGCACCAAAGCCAGCTAAAAGGTCAATATTCAATACCTAAAACTTGAATTGTACTACTTCTTACTGGCTATTACATCAACTTAGAAGCGTGATGTGTGTTCTACTATGGTGCTTTTAGTGTCTCAGCATACCGCAGCACGCGACATAGCTTTGCAGACGATAAGTACAACCGTTTCAGAGAGAAGAGCGGCCAATGTGACGATCTGGCTTTAAGTCGATTCGATAACAAATGACGAAAACGGACGGATGTCTCAGATTTTTACTGCATATGAACACTTTTCACATTCTCCCGTGCAACTCGGCTGCTAGTCCTCCTTTCATGCAGAATCTTAAGGTCCTAGCTCATGTCCAAAGCACCAAAGCCAGCTAAAAAGTCAATAATCGATACCTAAAACTTGAATTGTACTACTTCTTACTGGCTATTACATTAACTTAGAAGCTTCATCTGTGTTCTACTATGGTGCTTTTAGTGTCTCCGCATACCGCAGCACGCGACATAGCTTTGTAGACGATAAGTACAACCGTTTCAGAGAGAAGAGCGGCCAATGTGACGATCTGGCTTTAAGTCAATTCGATAACAAATGACGAAAACGGACGGATTTCTCAGGTTTTTATTACATACGAACACTTTTCACATTCTCCCGTGCAACTCGGCTGCTAGTCCTCCTTTCATGCAGAATCTTAAGGTCCTAGCTCATGTCCAAGGCACCAAAGCCAGCTAAAAAGTCAATAATCAATACCTAAAACTTGAATTGTACTACTTCTTACTGGCTATTACATCAACTTAGAAGCTTCATCTGTGTTCTACTACGGTGCTTTTAGTTTCTCCGCATACCGCAGCACGCGACATAGTTTTGCAGACGATAAGTACAACCGTTTCAGAGAGAAGAGCGGCCAATGTGACGATGTGGCTTTAAGTCGATTCGATAACAAATGACGAAAACGGACGGATGTCTCATTTTTTTACTACATATGAACACTTTTCACATTCTCCCGTGCAACTCGGCTGCTAGTCCTCCTTTCATGCATAAACTTAAGGTCCTAGCTCATGTCCAAGGCACCAAAGCCAGCTAAAAGGTCAATTTTCAATACCTAAAACTTGAATTGTACTACCTCTTACTGGCTATTACATTAACTTAGAAGCTTCATCTGTGTTCTACTATGGTGCTTGTAGTATCTCAGCATACCGCAGCACGCGACATAGCTTTGCAGACGATAAGTACAACCGTTTCAGAGAGAAGAGCGGCCAATGTGACGATCTGGCTTTAAGTCGATTCGATAACAAATGACGAAACTGACGGATGTCTCAGGTTTTTACTGCATATGAACACTTTTCACATTCTCCCGTGCAACTCGGCTGCTAGTCCTCCTTTCATGCAGAATCTTAAGGTCCTAGCTCATGTCCAATGCACCAAAGCCAGCTAAAAAGTCAATAATCGATACCCAAAACTTGAATTGGATTACTTCTTACCGGCTATTACATCAACTTAGATGCTTCATCTGTTCCTACTATGGTGATTTTAGTGTCTCCGCATACCACAGCTCGCGACATAGCTTTGCAGACGATAAGTACAACCGTTTCAGAGAGAAGAGCGGCCAATGTGACGATCTAGCTTTAAGTCTATTCGATAACAAATGACGAAAACGGACGGATTTCTCAGGTTTTTACTACATATGAACACTTTTCACACTCTCCCGTGCAACTCGGCAGCTAGTCCTCCTTTCATGCAGAATCTTAAGGTCCTAGCACATGTGCAAGGCACCAAAGCCAGCAAAAAGGTCAATATTCAATACCTAAAACTTGAATTGTACTACTTCTTACTGGCTGTTACATCAACTTAGAAGCTTCATCTGTGTTCTACTGTGGTGATTTTAGTGTCTCCGCATACCGCAGCACGCGACATAGCATTGCAGACGATAAGTACAACCGTTTCAGAGAGAAGAGCGGCTAATGTGACGATCTGGCTTTAAGTCGATTCGATAACAAATGACGAAAACGGACGGATTCTAAGGTTTTTACTACATATGAACACTTTTCACATTCTCCCGTGCAACTCGGCTGCTAGTCCTCCTTTCATGCAGAATCTTAAGTTCCTAGCTCATGGTCAAGGCACCAAAGCCAGCTAAAAAGTCAATAACCGATACCTAAAACTTGAATTGGATTACTTCTTACTGGCTATTACATCAACTTAGAAGCTTCATCTGTGTTCTATTATGGTGCTTTTCCTGTTTCCGCCTACGGCAACACGCGACATAGCTTTGCAGACGATAAGTACAACCGTTTCAGAGAGAAGATCGGCCAATGTGACGATCTGGCTTTAAGTCGATTTGGTAACAAATGACGAAAACGGACGGATGTCTCATTTTTTTACTACATATGAACACTTTCCACATTCTCCCGTGCTACTCGGCTGCTAGTCCTCCTTTCATGCAGAATCTTAAGGTCCTAGCTCATGTCCAAGGCACCAAAGCCAGCTAAAAGGTCAATATTCAATACCTAAAACTTGAATTGTACTACTTCTTACTGGCTATTACATCAACTTAGAAGCGTGATCTGTGTTCTACTATGGTGCTTTTAGTGTCTCAGCATACCGCAGCACGCGACATAGCTTTGCAGACGATAAGTACAACCGTTTCAGAGAGAAGAGCGGCCAATGTGACGATCTGGCTTTAAGTCGATTCGATAACAAATGACGAAAACGGACGGATGTCTCAGATTTTTACTGCATATGAACACTTTTCACATTCTCCCGTGCAACTCGGCTGCTAGTCCTCCTTTCATGCAGAATCTTAAGGTCCTAGCTCATGTCCAAGGCACCAAAGCCAGCTTAAAAGTCAATAATCGATACCTAAAACTTGAATTGTACTACTTCTTACTGGCTATTACATTAACTTAGAAGCTTCATCTGTGTTCTACTATGGTGCTTTTAGTGTCTCCGCATACCGCAGCACGCGACATAGCTTTGTAGACGATAAGTACAACCGTTTCAGAGAGAAGAGCGGCCAATGTGACGATCTGGCTTTAAGTCAATTCGATAACAAATGACGAAAACGGACGGATTTCTCAGGTTTTTATTACATATGAACACTTTTCACATTCTCCCGTGCAACTCGGCTGCTAGTCCTCCTTTCATGCAGAATCTTAAGGTCCTAGCTCATGTCCAAGGCACCAAAGCCAGCTAAAAAGTCAATAATCGATACCCAAAACTTGAATTGGATTACTTCTTACTGGCTATTACATCAACTTGGATGCTTCATCTGTTCCTACTATGGTGATTTTAGTGTCTCCGCATACCACAGCTCGCGACATAGCTTTGCAGACGATAAATACAACCGTTTCAGAGAGAAGAGCGGCCAATGTGACGATCTGGCTTTAAGTCTATTCGATAACAAATGACGAAAACGGACGGATTTCTCAGGTTTTTACTACATATGAACACTTTTCTCATTCTCCCGTGCAACTCGGCAGCTAGTCCTCCTTTCATGCAGAATCTTAAGGATCTAGCACATGTCGAAGGCACCAAAGCCAGCAAAAAGGTCAATATTCAATACCTAAAACTTGAATTGTACCACTTCTTACTGGATATTACATCAACTTAGAAGCTTCATCTGTGTTCTACTGTGGTGCTTTTAGTGTCTCCGAATACCGCAGTACGCGACATAGCTTTGCAGACGATAAGTACAACCATTTCAGAGAGCAGAGCGGCCAATGTGACGATCTGGCTTTACGTCGATTCGATAACAAATGACGAAAACGGACGGATTTCTCAGGTTTTTATTACATATGAACACTTTTCACATTCTCCCGTGCAACTCGGCTGCTAGTCCTCCTTTCATGCAGAATCTTAAGGTCCTATCTCATGTCCAAGGCACCAAAGACTGCTAAAAGGTCAATATTCAATACCTAAAACTTGAATTGTACTACCTCTTACTGGCTATTACCTCAACTTAGAAGCTTCATCTGTGTTTTACTATGGTGCTTGTAGTGTCTCAGCATACCGCAGCACGCGACAAAGCTTTGCAGACGATAAGTACAACCGTTTCAGAGAGAAGAGCGGCCAATGTGACGATCTAGCTTTAAGTCTATTCGATAACAAATGACGAAAACGGACGGATTTCTCAGGTTTTTACTACATATGAACACTTTTCACACTCTCCCGTGCAACTCGGCAGCTAGTCCTCCTTTCATGCAGAATCTTAAGGTCCTAGCACATGTGCAAGGCACCAAAGCCAGCAAAAAGGTCAATATTCAATACCTAAAACTTGAATTGTACTACTTCTTACTGGCTGTTACATCAACTTAGAAGCTTCATCTGTGTTCTACTGTGGTGATTTTAGTGTCTCCGCATACCGCAGCACGCGACATAGCATTGCAGACGATAAGTACAACCGTTTCAGAGAGAAGAGCGGCTAATGTGACGATCTGGCTTTAAGTCGATTCGATAACAAATGACGAAATCGGACGGATTCTAAGGTTTTTACTACATATGAACACTTTTCACATTCTCCCGTGCAACTTGGCTGCTAGTCCTCCTTTCATGCAGAATCTTAAGGTCCTAGCTCATGGTCAAGGCACCAAAGCCAGCTAAAAATTCAATAACCGATACCTAAAACTTGAATTGGACTACTTCTTACTGGCTATTACATCAACTTAGAAGCTTCATCTGTGTTCTATTATGGTGCTTTTCCTGTTTCCGCCTACGGCAACACGCGACATAGGTTTGCAGACGATAAGTACAACCGTTTCAGAGAGAAGATCGGCCAATGTGACGATCTCGCTTTAAGTCGATTTGGTAACAAATGACGAAAACGGACGGATGTCTCATTTTTTTACTACGTATGAACACTTTCCACATTCTCCCGTGCAACTCGGCTGCTAGTCCTCCTTTCATGCAGAATCTTAAGGTCCTAGCTCATGTCCAAGGCACCAAAGCCAGCTAAAAGGTCAATATTCAATACCTAAAACTTGAATTGTACTACTTCTTACTGGCTATTACATCAACTTAGAAGCGTGATCTGTGTTCTACTATGGTGCTTTTAGTGTCTCAGCATACCGCAGTACGCGACATAGCTTTGCAGACGATAAGTACAACCGTTTCAGAGAGAAGAGCGGCCAATGTGACGATCTGGCTTTAAGTCGATTCGATAACAAATGACGAAAACGGACGGATGTCTCAGATTTTTACTGCATATGAACACTTTTCACATTCTCCCGTGCAACTCGGCTGCTAGTCCTCCTTTCATGCAGAATCTTAAGGTCCTAGCTCATGTCCAAGGCACCAAAGCCAGCTAAAAGGTCAATATTCAATACCTAAAACTTGAATTGTACTACTTCTTACTGGCTATTACATCAACTTAGAAGCGTGATCTGTGTTCTACTATGGTGCTTTTAGTGTCTCCGCATACCGCAGCACGCGACATAGCTTTGTAGACGATAAGTACAACCGTTTCAGAGAGAAGAGCGGCCAATGTGACGATCTGGTTTTAAGTCAATTCGCTAACAAATGACGAAAACGGACGGATTTCTCAGGTTTTTATTACATATGAACACTTTTCACATTCTCCCGTGCAACTCGGCAGCTAGTCCTCCTTTCATGCAGAATCTTAAGGATCTAGCACATGTCCAAGGCACCAAAGCCAGCAAAAAGGTCAATATTCAATACCTAAAACTTGAATTGTACCACTTCTTACTGGATATTACATCAACTTAGAAGCTTCATCTGTGTTCTACTGTGGTGCTTTTAGTGTCTCCGAAAACCGCAGTACGCGACATAGCTTTGCAGACGATAAGTACAACCATTTCAGAGAGCAGAGCGGCCAATGTGACGATCTGGCTTTACGTCGATTCGATAACAAATGACGAAAACGGACGGATTTCTCAGGTTTTTATTACATATGAACACTTTTCACATTCTCCCGTGCAACTCGGCTGCTAGTCCTCCTTTCATGCAGAATCTTAAGGTCCTATCTCATGTCCAAGGCACCAAAGACAGCTAAAAGGTCAATATTCAATACCTAAAACTTGAATTGTACTACCTCTTACTGGCTATTACCTCAACTTAGAAGCTTCATCTGTGTTTTACTATGGTGCTTGTAGTGTGTCTCAGCATACCGCAGCACGCGACAAAGCTTTGCAGACGATAAGTACAACCGTTTCAGAGAGAAGAGCGGCCAATGTGACGATCTGGCTTTAAGTCGATTCGATAACAAATGTCGAAAAAGGACGGATTTCTCAGGTTTTTACTACATATGAACACTTTTCACATTCTCCCGTGCAACTCGGCTTCTAGTCCTCCTTTCATGCAGAATATTAAGATCCTAGCTCATGTCCAAGGCACCAAAGCCAGCTAAAAAGTCAATAATCAATACCTAAAACTTGAATTGTACTACTTCTTACTGGCTATTACATCAACTTAGAAGCTTCATCTGTGTTCTACTACGGTGCTTTTAGTTTCTCCGCATACCGCAGCACGCGACATAGTTTTGCAGACGATAAGTACAACCGTTTCAGAGAGAAGTGCGGCCAATGTGACGATGTGGCTTTAAGTCGATTCGATAACAAATGACGAAAACGGACGGATGTCTCATTTTTTTACTACATATGAACACTTTTCACATTCTCCCGTGCAACTCGGCTGCTAGTCCTCCTTTCATGCATAAACTTAAGGTCCTAGCTCATGTCCAAGGCACCAAAGCCAGCTAAAAGGTCAATTTTCAATACCTAAAACTTGAATTGTACTACCTCTTACTGGCTATTACCTCAACTTAGAAGCTTCATCTGTGTTCTACTATGGTGCTTGTAGTGTCTCAGCATACCGCAGCAAGCGACAAAGCTTTGCAGACGATAAGTACAACCGTTTCAGAGAGAAGAGCGGCCAATGTGTCGATCTGGCTTTAAGTCGATGCGATAACAAATGACGAAAACGGACGGATTTCTCAGGTTTTTACTACATATGAACACTTTTCACATTCTCCCGTGCAAATCGGCTGCTAGTCCTCCTTTCATGCAGAATCTTAAGGTCCTAGCTCATGTCCAAGGCACCAAAGCCAGCTAAAAGGTCAATATTCAATACCTAAAACTTGAATTGTACTACTTCTTACTGGCTATTACATCAACTTAGAAGCGTGATCTGTGTTCTACTATGGTGCTTTTAGTGTCTCAGCATACCGCATCACGCGACATTGCTTTGCAGACGATAAGTACAACCGTTTCAGATAGAAGAGCGGCCAATGTGACGATCTGGCTTTAAGTCGATTCGATAACAAATGACGAAAAAGGACGGATTTCTCAGGTTTTTACTACATATGAACACTTTTCACATTCTCCCGTGCAACTCGGCTGCTAGTCCTCCTTTCATGCATAATCTTAAGGTCCTAGATCATGTCCAAGGCACCAAAGCCAGCTAAAAAGTCAATAATCGATACCTAAAACTTGAATTGTACTACTTCTTACTGGATATTACATCAACTTAGAAGCTTCATCTGTGTTCTACTGTGGTGCTTTTAGTGTCTCCGAATACCGCAGTACGCGACATAGCTTTGCAGACGATAAGTACAACCATTTCAGAGAGCAGAGCGGCCAATGTGACGAACTGGCTTTATGTCGATTCGATAACAAATGACGAAAACGGACGGATGTCTCAGGTTTTTATTACATATGAACACTTTTCACATTCTCCCCTGCAACTCGGCTGTTAGTCCTCCTTTCATGCAGAATCTTAAGGTCCTATCTCATGTCCAAGGCACCAAAGACAGCTAAAAGGTCAATATCCAATACCTAAAACTTGAATTGTTCTACCGCTTACTGGCTATTACCTCAACTTAGAAGCTTCATCTGTGTTCTACTGGGGTGATTTTAGTGTCTCCGCATACCGCAGCACGCGACATAGCTTTGCAGACGATAAGTACAACCGTTTCAGAGAGAAGAGCGGCTAATGTGACGATCTGGCTTTAAGTCGATTCGATAACAAATGACGAAAACGGACGGATTTCTAAGGTTTTTACTACATATGAACACTTTTCACATTCTCCCGTGCAACTCGGCTGCTAGTCCTCCTTTCATGCTGAATATTAAGATCCTAGCTCATGTCCAAGGCACCAAAGCCAGCTAAAAAGTCAATAATCAATACCTAAAACTTGAATTGTACTACTTCTTACTGGCTATTTCATCAACTTAGAAGATTCATCTGTGTTCTACTACGGTGCTTTTAGTTTCTCCGCATACCGCAGCACGCGACATAGTTTTGCAGACGATAAGTACAACCGTTTCAGAGAGAAGAGCGGCCAATGTGACGATGTGGCTTTAAGTCGATTCGATAACAAATGACGAAAACGGACGGATGTCTCATTTTTTTACTACATATGAACACTTTTCACATTCTCCCGTGCAACTCGGCTGCTAGTCCTCCTTCCATGCAGAATCTTAAGGTCCTAGCTCATGTCCAAGCCACCAAAGCCAGCTAAAAGGTCAATATTCAATACCTAAAACTTGAATTGTACTACTTCTTACTGGCTATTACATCAACTTAGAAGCGTGATCTGTGTTCTGCTATGGTGCTTTTAGTGTCTCAGCATACCGCAGCACGCGACATAGCTTTGCAGACGATAAGTACAACCGTTTCAGAGAGAAGAGCGGCCAATGTGACGATCTGGCTTTAAGTCGATTCGATAACAAATGACGAAAACGGACGGATTTCTCAGGTTTCTACTACATATGAACACTTTTCACATTCTCCCGTGCAACTTGGCTGCCAGTCCTCCTTTCATGCATAATCTTAAGGTCCTAGCTCATGTCCAAGGCACCAAAGCCAGCTAAAAGGTCAATATTCAATACCTAAAACTTGAATTGTACTACCTCTTACTGGCTATTACCTCAACTTAGAAGCTTCATCTGTGTTCTACTATGGTGCTTGTAGTGTCTCAGCATACCGCAGCAAGCGACAAAGCTTTGCAGACGATAAGTACAACCGTTTCAGAGAGAAGAGCGGCCAATGTGACGATCTGGCTTTAAGTCGAATCGATAACAAATGACGAAAAAGGACGGATTTCTCAGGTTTTTACTACATATGAACACTTTTCACATTCTCCCGTGCAACTCGGCTGCTAGTCCTCCTTTCATGCATAATCTTAAGGTCCTAGCTCATGTCCAAGGCACTAAAGCCAGCTAAAAAGTCAATAATCGATACCCAAAACTTGAATTGGATTACTTCTTACTGGCTATTACATCAACTTAGATGCTTCATCTGTTCCTACTATGGTGATTTTAGTGTCTCCGCATACCACAGCTCGCGACATAGCTTTGCAGACGATAAGTACAACCATTTCAGAGAGCAGAGCGGCCAATGTGACGAACTGGCTTTACGTCGATTCGATAACAAATGACGAAAACGGACGGATGTCTCAGGTTTTTATTACATATGAACACTTTTCACATTCTCCCGTGCAACTCGGCTGCTAGTCCTCCTTTCATGCAGAATCTTAAGGTCCTATCTCATGTCCAAGGCACCAAAGACAGCTAAAAGGTCAATATCCAATACCTAAAACTTGAATTGTTCTACCGCTTACTGGCTATTACCTCAACTTAGAAGCTTCATCTGTGTTCTACTGGGGTGATTTTAGTGTCTTCGCATACCGCAGCACGCGACATAGCTTTGCAGACGATAAGTACAACCGTTTCAGAGAGAAGAGCGGCTAATGTGACGATCTGGCTTTAAGTCGATTCGATAACAAATGACGAAAACGGACGGATTTCTAAGGTTTTTACTACATATGAACACTTTTCACATTCTCCCGTGCAACTCGGCTGCTAGTCCTCCTTTCATGCTGAATATTAAGATCCTAGCTCATGTCCAAGGCACCAAAGCCAGCTAAAAAGTCAATAATCAATACCTAAAACTTGAATTGTACTACTTCTTACTGGCTATTTCATCAACTTAGAAGCTTCATCTGTGTTCTACTATGGTGCTTTTAGTGTCTCAGCATACCGCAGCACGCGACATAGCTTTGCAGACGATAAGTACAACCGTTTCAGAGAGAAGAGCGGCCAATGTGACGATCTGGCTTTAAGTCGATTCGATAACAAATGACGAAAACGGACGGATTTCTCAGGTTTCTACTACATATGAACACTTTTCACATTCTCCCGTGCAACTCGGCTGCAAGTCCTCCTTTCATGCATAATCTTAAGGTCCTAGCTCATGTCCAAGGCACCAGAGCCAGCTAAAAGGTCAATATTCAATACCTAAAACTTGAATTGTACTACCTCTTACTGGCTATTACCTCAACTTAGAAGCTTCATCTGTGTTCTACTATGGTGCTTGTAGTGTCTCAGCATACCGCAGCAAGCGACAAAGCTTTGCAGACGATAAGTACAACCGTTTCAGAGAGAAGAGCGGCCAATGTGACGATCTGGCTTTACGTCGATTCGATAACAAATGACGAAAACGGACGGATGTCTCAGGTTCTTATTACATATGAACACTTTTCACATTCTCCCGTGCAACTCGGCTGCTAGTCCTCCTTTCATGCAGAATCTTAAGGTCCTATCTCATGTCCAAGGCACCAAAGACAGCTAAATGTCAATATTCAATACCTAAAACTTGAATTGTACTACCTCTTACTGGCTATTACCTCAACTTAGAAGCTTCATCTGTGTTCTACTATGGTGCTTGTAGTGTCTCAGCATACCGCAGCACGCGACAAAGCTTTGCAGACGATAAGTACAACCGTTTCAGAGAGAAGAGCGGCCAATGTGACGATCTGGCTTTAAGTCTATTCGATAACAAATGATGAAAACGGACGGATTTCTCAGGTTTTTACTACATATGAACACTTTTCACATTCACACGTGCAACTCGGCAGCTAGTCCTCCTTTCATGCAGAATCTTAAGGTCCTAGCACATGTCCAAGGCACCAAAGCCAGCAAAAAGGTCAATATTCAATACCTAAAACTTTAATTGTACTACTTCTTACTGGCTGTTACATCAACTTAGAAGCTTCATCTGTGTTCTACTGTGGTGATTTTAGTGTCTCCGCATACCGCAGCACGCGACATAGCTTTGCAGACGATAAGTACAACCGTTTCAGAGAGAAGAGCGGCTAATGTGACGATCAGGCTTTAAGTCGATTCGATAACAAATGACGAAAACGGACGGATTTCTAAGGTTTTTGCTACATATGAACACTTTTCACATTCTCCCGTGCAACTCGGCTGCTAGTCCTCCTTTCATGCTGAATATTAAGATCCTAGCTCATGTCCAAGGCACCAAAGCCAGCTAAAAAGTCAATAATCAATACCTAAAACTTCAATTTTACTACTTCTTACTGGCTATTACATCAACTTAGAAGCTTCATCTGTGTTCTACTACGGTGCTTTTAGTTTCTCCGCATACCGCAGCACGCGACATAGTTTTGCAGACGATAAGTACAACCGTTTCAGAGAGAAGAGCGGCCAATGTGACGATGTGGCTTTAAGTCGATTCGATAAGAAATGACGAAAACGGACGGATGTCTCATTTTTTTACTACATATGAACACTTTTCACATTCTCCCGTGCAACTCGGCTGCTAGTCCTCCTTTCATGCTGAATATTAAGATCCTAGCTCATGTCCAAGGCACCAAAGCCAGCTAAAAAGTCAATAATCAATACCTAAAACTTGAATTGTACTACTTCTTACTGGCTATTACATCAACTTAGAAGCGTGATCTGTGTTCTACTATGGTGCTTTTAGTGTCTCAGCATACCGCAGCACGCGACATAGCTTTGCAGACGATAAGTACAACCGTTTCAGAGAGAAGAGCGGCCAATGTGACGATCTGGCTTTAAGTCGATTCGATAACAAATGACGAAAACGGATGGATTTCTCAGGTTTTTACTACATATGAACACTATTCACATTCTCCCGTGCAACTCGGCTGCTAGTCCTCCTTTCATGCATGATCTTAAGGTCCTAGCTCATGTCCAAGGCATCAAAGCCAGCTAAAAGGTCAATATTCAATACCTAAAACTTGAATTGTACTACCTCTTACTGGCTATTACATCAACTTAGAAGCTTCATCTGTGATCTACTACGGTGCTTTTAGTTTCTCCGCATACCGCAGCACGCGACAAAGTCTTGCAGACGATAAGTACAACCGTTTCAGAGAGAAGAGCGGCCAATGTGACGATCTGGCTTTACGTCGATTCGATAACAAATGACGAAAACGGACGGATGTCTCAGGTTTTTATTACATATGAACATTTTTCACATTCTCCCGTGCAACTCGGCTGCTAGTCCTCCTTTCATGCAGAATCTTAAGGTCCTATCTCATGTCCAAGGCACCAAAGACAGCTAAAAGGTCAATATTCAATACCTAAAACTTGAATTGTACCACCTCTTACTGGCTATTACCTCAACTTAGAAGCTTCATCTGTGTTCTACTATGGTGCTTGTTGTGTCTCAGCATACCGCAGCACGCGACAAAGCTTTGCAGACGATAAGTACAACCGTTTCAGAGAGAAGAGCGGCCAATGTGACGATCTGGCTTTAAGTCTATTCGATAACAAATGACGAAAACGGACGGATTTCTCAGGTTTTTACTACATATGAACACTTTTCACATTCTCCCGTGCAACTCGGCAGCTAGTCCTCCTTTCATGCAGAATCTTAAGGTCCTAGCACATGTCCAAGGCACCAAAGCCAGCAAAAAGGTCAATATTCAATACCTAAAACTTGAATTGTACTACTTCTTACTGGCTGTTACATCAACTTAGAAGCTTCATCTGTGTTCTACTGTGGTGATTTTAGTGTCTCCGCATACCGCAGCACGCGACATAGCTTTGCAGACGATAAGTACAACCGTTTCAGAGAGAAGAGTGGCCAATGTGACGATGTGGCTTTAAGTCGATTCGATAACAAATGACGAAAACGGACGGATTTCTAAGGTTTTTACTACATATGAACACTTTTCACATTCTCCCGTGCAACTCGGCTGCTAGTCCTCCTTTCATGCTGAATATTAAGATCCTAGCTCATGTCCAAGGCACCAAAGCCAGCTAAAAAGTCAATAATCAATACCTAAAACTTGAATTGTACTACTTCTTACTGGCTATTTCATCAACTTAGAAGCTTCATCTGTGTTCTACTATGGTGCTTTTAGTGTCTCAGCATACCGCAGCACGCGACATAGCTTTGTAGACGATAAGTACAACCGTTTCAGAGAGAAGAGCGGCCAATGTGACGATCTGGCTTTAAGTCGATTCGATAACAAATGACGAAAACGGACGGATTTCTCAGGTTTCTACTACATATGAACACTTTTCACATTCTCCCGTGCAACTCGGCTGCTAGTCCTCCTTTCATGCATAATCTTAAGGTCCTAGCTCATGTCCAAGGCACCAGAGCCAGCTAAAAGGTCAATATTCAATACCTAAAACTTGAATTGTACTACCTCTTACTGGCTATTACCTCAACTTAGAAGCTTCATCTGTGTTCTACTATGGTGCTTGTAGTGTCTCAGCATACCGCAGCAAGCGACAAAGCTTTGCAGACGATAAGTACAACCGTTTCAGAGAGAAGAGCGGCCAATGTGACGATCTGGCTTTACGTCGATTCGATAACAAATGACGAAAACGGACGGATGTCTCAGGTTCTTATTACATATGAACACTTTTCACATTCTCCCGTGCAACTCGGCTGCTAGTCCTCCTTTCATGCAGAATCTTAAGGTCCTATCTCATGTCCAAGGCACCAAAGACAGCTAAATGTCAATATTCAATACCTAAAACATGAATTGTACTACCTCTTACTGGCTATTACCTCAACTTAGAAGCTTCATCTGTGTTCTACTATGGTGCTTGTAGTGTCTCAGCATACCGCAGCACGCGACAAAGCTTTGCAGACGATAAGTACAACCGTTTCAGAGAGAAGAGCGGCCAATGTGACGATCTGGCTTTAAGTCTATTCGATAACAAATGATGAAAACGGACGGATTTCTCAGGTTTTTACTACATATGAACACTTTTCACATTCACACGTGCAACTCGGCAGCTAGTCCTCCTTTCATGCAGAATCTTAAGGTCCTAGCACATGTCCAAGGCACCAAAGCCAGCAAAAAGGTCAATATTCAATACCTAAAACTTTAATTGTACTACTTCTTACTGGCTGTTACATCAACTTAGAAGCTTCATCTGTGTTCTACTGTGGTGATTTTAGTGTCTCCGCATACCGCAGCACGCGACATAGCTTTGCAGACGATAAGTACAACCGTTTCAGAGAGAAGAGCGGCTAATGTGACGATCAGGCTTTAAGTCGATTCGATAACAAATGACGAAAACGGACGGATTTCTAAGGTTTTTACTACATATGAACACTTTTCACATTCTCCCGTGCAACTCGGCTGCTAGTCCTCCTTTCATGCTGAATATTAAGATCCTAGCTCATGTCCAAGGCACCAAAGCCAGCTAAAAAGTCAATAATCAATACCTAAAACTTGAATTTTACTACTTCTTACTGGCTATTACATCAACTTAGAAGCTTCATCTGTGTTCTACTACGGTGCTTTTAGTTTCTCCGCATACCGCAGCACGCGACATAGCTTTGCAGACGATAAGTACAACCGTTTCAGAGAGAAGAGCGGCCAATGTGACGATGTGGCTTTAAGTCGATTCGATAAGAAATGACGAAAACGGACGGATGTCTCATTTTTTTACTACATATGAACACTTTTCACATTCTCCCGTGCAACTCGGCTGCTAGTCCTCCTTTCATGCTGAATATTAAGATCCTAGCTCATGTCCAAGGCACCAAAGCCAGCTATAAAGTCAATAATCAATACCTAAAACTTGAATTGTACTACTTCTTACTGGCTATTACATCAACTTAGAAGCGTGATCTGTGTTCTACTATGGTGCTTTTAGTGCCTCAGCATACCGCAGCACGCGACATAGCTTTGCAGACGATAAGTACAACCGTTTCAGAGAGAAGAGCGGCCAATGTGACGATCTGGCTTTAAGTCGATTCGATAACAAATGACGAAAACGGATGGATTTCTCAGGTTTTTACTACATATGAACACTATTCACATTCTCCCGTGCAACTCTGCTGCTAGTCCTCCTTTCATGCATGATCTTAAGGTCCTAGCTCATGTCCAAGGCACCAAAGCCACCTAAAAGGTCAATATTCAATACCTAAAACTTGAATTGTACTACTTCTTACTGGCTATTACATCAACTTAGAAGCTTCATCTGTGATCTACTACGGTGCTTTTAGTTTCTCCGCATACCGCAGCACGCGACAAAGTCTTGCAGACGATAAGTACAACCGTTTCAGAGAGAAGAGCGGCCAATGTGACGATCTGGCTTTACGTCGATTCGATAACAAATGACGAAAACGGACGGATGTCTCAGGTTTTTATTACATATGAACACTTTTCACATTCTCCCGTGCAACTCGGCTGCTAGTCCTCCTTTCATGCAGAATCTTAAGGTCCTATCTCATGTCCAAGGCACCAAAGACAGCTAAAAGGTCAATATTCAATACCTAAAACTTGAATTGTACCACCTCTTACTGGCTATTACCTCAACTTAGAAGCTTCATCTGTGTTCTACTATGGTGCTTGTAGTGTCTCAGCATACCGCAGCACGCGACAAAGCTTTGCAGACGATAAGTACAACCGTTTCAGAGAGAAGAGCGGCCAATGTGACGATCTGGCTTTAAGTCTATTCGATAACAAATGACGAAAACGGACGGATTTCTCAGGTTTTTACTACATATGAACACTTTTCACATTCTCCCGTGCAACTCGGCAGCTAGTCCTCCTTTCATGCAGAATCTTAAGGTCCTAGCACATGTCCAAGGCACCAAAGCCAGCAAAAAGGTCAATATTCAATACCTAAAACTTGAATTGTACTACTTCTTACTGGCTGTTACATCAACTTAGAAGCTTCATCTGTGTTCTACTGTGGTGATTTTAGTGTCTCCGCATACCGCAGCACGCGACATAGCTTTGCAGACGATAAGTACAACCGTTTCAGAGAGAAGAGCGGCCAATGTGACGATGTGGCTTTAAGTCGATTCGATAAGAAATGACGAAAACGGACGGATGTCTCATTTTTTTACTACATATGAACACTTTTCACATTCTCCCGTGCAACTCGGCTGCTAGTCCTCCTTTCATGCTGAATATTAAGATCCTAGCTCATGTCCAAGGCACCAAAGCCAGCTATAAAGTCAATAATCAATACCTAAAACTTGAATTGTACTACTTCTTACTGGCTATTACATCAACTTAGAAGCGTGATCTGTGTTCTACTATGGTGCTTTTAGTGCCTCAGCATACCGCAGCACGCGACATAGCTTTGCAGACGATAAGTACAACCGTTTCAGAGAGAAGAGCGGCCAATGTGACGATCTGGCTTTAAGTCGATTCGATAACAAATGACGAAAACGGATGGATTTCTCAGGTTTTTACTACATATGAACACTATTCACATTCTCCCGTGCAACTCTGCTGCTAGTCCTCCTTTCATGCATGATCTTAAGGTCCTAGCTCATGTCCAAGGCACCAAAGCCACCTAAAAGGTCAATATTCAATACCTAAAACTTGAATTGTACTACTTCTTACTGGCTATTACATCAACTTAGAAGCTTCATCTGTGATCTACTACGGTGCTTTTAGTTTCTCCGCATACCGCAGCACGCGACAAAGTCTTGCAGACGATAAGTACAACCGTTTCAGAGAGAAGAGCGGCCAATGTGACGATCTGGCTTTACGTCGATTCGATAACAAATGACGAAAACGGACGGATGTCTCAGGTTTTTATTACATATGAACACTTTTCACATTCTCCCGTGCAACTCGGCTGCTAGTCCTCCTTTCATGCAGAATCTTAAGGTCCTATCTCATGTCCAAGGCACCAAAGACAGCTAAAAGGTCAATATTCAATACCTAAAACTTGAATTGTACCACCTCTTACTGGCTATTACCTCAACTTAGAAGCTTCATCTGTGTTCTACTATGGTGCTTGTAGTGTCTCAGCATACCGCAGCACGCGACAAAGCTTTGCAGACGATAAGTACAACCGTTTCAGAGAGAAGAGCGGCCAATGTGACGATCTGGCTTTAAGTCTATTCGATAACAAATGACGAAAACGGACGGATTTCTCAGGTTTTTACTACATATGAACACTTTTCACATTCTCCCGTGCAACTCGGCAGCTAGTCCTCCTTTCATGCAGAATCTTAAGGTCCTAGCACATGTCCAAGGCACCAAAGCCAGCAAAAAGGTCAATATTCAATACCTAAAACTTGAATTGTACTACTTCTTACTGGCTGTTACATCAACTTAGAAGCTTCATCTGTGTTCTACTGTGGTGATTTTAGTGTCTCCGCATACCGCAGCACGCGACATAGCTTTGCAGACGATAAGTACAACCGTTTCAGAGAGAAGAGCGGCCAATGTGACGATGTGGCTTTAAGTCGATTCGATAACAAATGACGAAAACGGAAGGATGTCTCAGTTTTTTACTACATATGAACACTTTTCACATTCTCCCGTGCAACTCGGCTGCTAGTCCTCCTTTCATTCAGAATCTTAAGGTCCTAGCTCATGTCCAAGGCACCAAAGCCAGCTAAAAGGTCAATATTCAATACCTAAAACTTGAATTGTACTACTTCTTACTGGCTATTACATCAACTTAGAAGCGTGATCTGTGTTCTACTATGGTGCTTTTAGTGTCTCAGCATACCGCAGCACGCGACATAGCTTTGCAGACGATAAGTACAACCGTTTCAGAGAGAAGAGCGGCCAATGTGACGATCTGGCTTTAAGTCGATTCGATAACAAATGACGAAAACGGACGGATTTCTCAGGTTTTTACTACATATGAACACTTTTCACATTCTCCCGTGCAACTCGGCTGCTAGTCCTCCTTTCATGCATAATCTTAAGGTCCTAGCGCATGTCCAAGGCACCAAAGCCAGCTAAAAGGTCAATATTCAATACCTAAAACTTGAATTGTACTACCTCTTACTGGCTATTACCTCAACTTAGAAGCTTCATGTGAGTTCTCCTACGGTGGTTTTAGTTTCTCCGCATACCGCAGCACGCGACATAGTTTTGCAGACGATAAGTACAACCGTTTCAGAGAGAGGAGCGGCCAATGTGACGATCTGGCTTTAAGTCGATTCGATAACAAATGACGAAAACGGACGGATTTCTATGGTTTTTACTACATATGAACACTCTTCACATTCTGCCGTGCAACTCGGCTGCTAGTCCTCCTTTCATGCAGAATCTTAAGGTCCTAGCTCATGGTCAAGGCACCAAAGCCAGCTAAAAAGTCAATAACCGATACCTAAAACTTGAATTGGACTACTTCTTACTGGCTATTACATCAACTTAGAAGATTCATCTGTGTTCTATTATGGTGCTTTTCCTGTTTCCGCCTACGGCAACACGCGACATAGCTTTGCAGACGATAAGTACAACCGTTTCAGAGAGAAGATCGGCCAATGTGACGATCTGGCTTTAAGTCGATTTGGTAACAAATGACGAAAACGGACGGATTTCTCAGGTTTTTACTACATATGAACACTTTTCACATTCTCCCGTGCAACTCGGCTGCTAGTCCTCCTTTCATGCAGAATCTTAAGGTCCTAGCTCATGTCCAAGGCACCAAAGCCAGCTAAAATGTCAATAATCGATACCTAAAACTTGAATTGTACTACTTCTTACTGGCTATTACAACATTTTAGAAGCTTCATCTGTGTTCTACTATGTTGCTTTTAGTGTCTCCGAATACCGCAGTACGTGACATAGCTTTGCAGACGATAAGTACAACCGTTTCAGAGAGAACAGCGGCCATTGTGACGATCTGGCTTTAAGTCGATTCGATAACAAATGACGAAAACGGACGGATTTCTCAGGTTTTTACTACATATGAACACTTTTGACATTCTCCCATGCAACTCGGCTGCTAGTCCTCCTTTCATGCAGAATCTTAAGGTCCTAGCTCATGTCCAAGGCACCAATACCAACTAACATATCAATAATCAATACCTAAAACTTGAATTGTCCTAATTCTTACTGGGTATTACATCAACTTAGAAGCTACATCTGTGTTCTACTATGTTGCTTTTAGTGTCTCCGAATACCGCAGTACGCGACATAGCTTTGCAGACGATAAGTACAACCGTTTCAGAGAGAACAGCGGCCAATGTGACGATCTGGCTTTAAGTCGATTCGATAACAAATGACGAAAACGGACGGATTTCTCAGGTTTTTAACTACATTTGAACACTTTTCACATTCTCTCATGCAACTCGGCTGCTAGTCCTCCTTTCATGCAGAATATTAAGGTCCTAGCTCATGTCCAAGGCACCAAAGCCAGGTAAAAATTCAATATTCAATACCTAAAACTTGAATTGTACTACTTCTTACTGGCTATTACATCAACTTAGAAGCGTGATCTGTGTTCTACTATGGTGCTTTTAGTGTCTCAGCATACCGCAGCACGCGACATAGCTTTGCAGACGATAAGTACAACCGTTTCAGAGAGAAGAGCGGCCAATGTGACGATCTGGCTTTAAGTCGAATCGATAACAAATGACGAAAACGGACGGATGTCTCAGGTTTTTACTGCATATGAACACTTTTCACATTCTCCCGTGCAACTCGGCTGCTAGTCCTCCTTTCATGCAGAATCTTAAGGTCCTAGCTCATGTCCAAGGCACCAAAGCCAGCTAAAAAGTCAATAATCGATACCTAAAACTTGAATTGTACTACTTCTTACTGGCTATTACATTAATGTAGAAGCTTCATCTGTGTTCTACTATGGTGCTTTTAGTGTCTCCGCATACAGCAGCACGCGACATAGCTTTGCAGACGATAAGTACAACCGTTTCAGAGAGCAGAGCGGCCAATGTGATGATATGGCTTTACGTCGATTCGATAACAAATGACGAAAACGGACGGATGTCTCAGGTTTTTATTACATATGAACAGTTTTCACATTCTCCCGTGCAACTCGGCTGCTAGTCCTCCTTTCATGCAGAATCTTAAGGTCCTAGCTCATGTCCAAGGCACCAAAGCCAGCTAAAACGTCAATATCAATACCAAAAACTTGAATTTTACTACCTCTTACTGGCTATTACCTCAACTTAGAAGCTTCATCTGTGTTCTACTATGGTGCTTGTAGTGTCTCAGCATACCGCAGCACGCGACAAAGCTTTGCAGACGATAAGTACAACCGTTTCAGAGAGAAGAGCGGCCAATGTGTCGATCTGGCTTTAAGTCGATGCGATAACAAATGACGAAAACGGACGGATTTCTCAGGTTTTTACTACATATGAACACTTTTCACATTCTCCCGTGCAACTCGGCTGCTAGTCCTCCTTTCATGCAGAATCTTAAGGTCCTAGCTCATGCCCAACGCACCAAAGAGAGCTAAAAAGTCAATAATCAATACCTAAAACTTGAATTGTACTACTTCTTACTGGCTATTACATCAACTTAGAAGCTTCATGTGTGTTCTCCTACGGTGGTTTTATTTTCTCCGCATACCGCAGCACGCGACATAGTTTTGCAGACGATAAGTACAACCGTTTCAGAGAGAAGAGCGGCCAATGTGACGATGTGGCTTTAAGTCGATTCGATAACAAATGACGAAAACGGACGGATTTCTCAGGTTTTTACTACATATGAACACTTTTCACATTCTCCCGTGCAACTCGGCTGCTAGTCCTCCTTTCATGCAGAATCTTAAGGTCCTAGCTCATGTCCAAGGCACCAAAGCCAGCTAAAAAGTCAATAATCAATACCTAAAACTTGAAATGTACTGCTTCTTACTGGCTATTACATCAACTTAGAAGCTTCATCTGTGTTCTACTACGTTGCTTTTAGTTTCTCCGCATACCGCAGCACGCGACATAGTTTTGCAGACAATAAGTACAACCGTTTCAGAGAGAAGTGCGGCCAATGTGACGATCTGGCTTTAAGTCGATTCGATAACAAATGATGAAAACGGACGGATTTCTCAGGTTTTTACTACATATGAACACTTTTCACATTCTCGCGTGCAACTTGGCAGCTAGTCCTCCTTTCATGCAGAATCTTAAGGTCCTAGCTCATGTCCAAGGCACCAAAGCCACCTAAAAAGTCAATAATCAATACCTAAAACTTGAATTGTACTACTTCTTACTGGCTAATACATCAACTTAGAAGCTTCATCTGTGTTCTACTACGGTGCTTTTAGTTTCTCCGCATACCGCAGCACGCGACATAGTTTTGTAGACGATAAGTACAACCGTTTCAGAGAGAAAAGCGGCCAATGTGACGATGTGGCTTTAAGTCGATTCGATAACAAATGACGAAAACGGACGGATGTCTCAGGTTTTTACTACATATGAACACTTTTCACATTCTCCCGTGCTACTCGGCTGCTAGTCCTCCTTTCATGCAAAATCTTAAGGTCCTAGCTCATGTCCAAGGCACCAAAGCCAGTTAAAGGTCAATATTCAATACCTAAAACTTGAATTTTACTACTTCTTACTGGCTATTACATCAACTTAGAAGCTTGATCTGTGTTCTACTATGGTGCTTTTAGTGTCTCAGCATACCGCAGCACGCGACATAGCTTTGCAGACGATAAGTACATCCGTTTCAGAGAGAAGATCGGCCAATGTGACGATCTGGCTTTAAGTCGATTCGATAACAAATGACGAAAACGGACGGATTTCTCAGGTTTTTACTACATATGAACACTTTTCACATTCTCCCGTGCAACTCGGCTGCTAGTCCTCCTTTCATGCAGAATCTTAAGGTCCTAGCTCATGTCCAAGGCACCAAAGCCAGCTAAAAAGTCAATAATCGATACCTAAAACTTGAATTCAACTACTTCTTACTGGCTATTACATCAACTTAGAAGCTTCATCTGTGTTCTACTATGGTGCTTTTAGTGTCTCCACATACCGCAGCACGCGACATAGCTTTGCAGACGATAAGTACAAGCGTTTCAGAGAGAAGAGCGGCCAATGTGACGATCTGGCTTTAAGTCCATTCGATAACAAATGACCAAAACGGACGGATTTCTCAGGTTTTTACTACATATGAACACTTTTCACATTCTCCCCTGCAACTCGGCTGCTAGTCCTCCATTCATGCAGAATCTTAAGGTCCTAGCTCATGTCCAAAGCACCAAAGCCAGCTAAAAGGTCAATATTCAATACCTAAAACTTGAATTGTACTACTTCTTACTGGCTATTACATCAACTTAGAAGCTTCATCTGTGTTCTACTATGGTGCTTGTAGTGTCTCAGCATACCGCAGCACACGACATAGCTTTGAAGACGATAAGTACAACCGTTTCAGAGAGAAGAGCGGCCAATGTGACGATCTGGCTTTAAGTCGATTCGATAACAAATGACGAGAACGGACGGATGTCTCAGGTTTTTACAGCATATGAACACTTTTCACATTCTCCCATGCAACTCGGCTGCTAGTCCTCCTTTCATGCAGAATCTTAAGGTCCTAGCTCATGTCCAAGGCACCAAAGCCAGCTAAAAAGTCAATAATCGATACCTAAAACTTGAATTGTACTACTTCTTACTGGCTATTACATTAACGTAGAAGCTTCATCTGTGTTCTACTATGGTGCTTTTAGTGTCTCCGCATACCGCAGCACGCGACATAGCTTTGCAGACGATAAGTACAACCGTTTCAGAGAGCAGAGCGGCCAATGTGATGATATGGCTTTACGTCGATTCGATAACAAATGACGAAAACGGACGGATGTCTCAGGTTTTTATTACATATGAACACTTTTCACATTCTCCCGTGCAACTGGGCTGCTAGTCCTCCTTTCATGCAGAATCTTAAGGTCCTAGCTCATGTCTAAGGCACCAAAGCCAGCTAAAACATCAATATCAATACCTAAAACTTGAATTGTACTACCTCTTACTGGCTATTACCTCAACTTAGAAGCTTCATCTGTGTTCTACTATGGTGCTTGTAGTGTCTCAGCATACCGCAGCACGCGACAAAGCTTTGCAGACGATAAGTACAACCGTTTCAGAGAGAAGAGCGGCCAATGTGACGATCTGGCTTTAAGTCGATTCGATAACAAATGACGAAAACGGATGGATTTCTCAGGTTTTTACTACATATGAACACTATTCACATTCTCCCGTGCAACTCGGCTGCTAGTCCTCCTTTCATGCATGATCTTAAGGTCCTAGCTCATGTCCAAGGCACCAAAGCCAGCTAAAAGGTCAATATTCAATACCTAAAACTTGAATTGTACTACCTCTTACTGGCTATTACATCAACTTAGAAGCTTCATCTGTGATCTACTACGGTGCTTTTAGTTTCTCCGCATACCGCAGCACGCGACAAAGTCTTGCAGACGATAAGTACAACCGTTTCAGAGAGAAGAGCGGCCAATGTGACGATCTGGCTTTACGTCGATTCGATAACAAATGACGAAAACGGACGGATGTCTCAGGTTTTTATTACATATGAACATTTTTCACATTCTCCCGTGCAACTCGGCTGCTAGTCCTCCTTTCATGCAGAATCTTAAGGTCCTATCTCATGTCCAAGGCACCAAAGACAGCTAAAAGGTCAATATTCAATACCTAAAACTTGAATTGTACCACCTCTTACTGGCTATTACCTCAACTTAGAAGCTTCATCTGTGTTCTACTATGGTGCTTGTTGTGTCTCAGCATACCGCAGCACGCGACAAAGCTTTGCAGACGATAAGTACAACCGTTTCAGAGAGAAGAGCGGCCAATGTGACGATCTGGCTTTAAGTCTATTCGATAACAAATGACGAAAACGGACGGATTTCTCAGGTTTTTACTACATATGAACACTTTTCACATTCTCCCGTGCAACTCGGCAGCTAGTCCTCCTTTCATGCAGAATCTTAAGGTCCTAGCACATGTCCAAGGCACCAAAGCCAGCAAAAAGGTCAATATTCAATACCTAAAACTTGAATTGTACTACTTCTTACTGGCTGTTACATCAACTTAGAAGCTTCATCTGTGTTCTACTGTGGTGATTTTAGTGTCTCCGCATACCGCAGCACGCGACATAGCTTTGCAGACGATAAGTACAACCGTTTCAGAGAGAAGAGTGGCCAATGTGACGATGTGGCTTTAAGTCGATTCGATAACAAATGACGAAAACGGACGGATTTCTAAGGTTTTTACTACATATGAACACTTTTCACATTCTCCCGTGCAACTCGGCTGCTAGTCCTCCTTTCATGCTGAATATTAAGATCCTAGCTCATGTCCAAGGCACCAAAGCCAGCTAAAAAGTCAATAATCAATACCTAAAACTTGAATTGTACTACTTCTTACTGGCTATTTCATCAACTTAGAAGCTTCATCTAAGTTCTACTATGGTGCTTTTAGTGTCTCAGCATACCGCAGCACGCGACATAGCTTTGCAGACGATAAGTACAACCGTTTCAGAGAGAAGAGCGGCCAATGTGACGATCTGGCTTTAAGTCGATTCGATAACAAATGACGAAAACGGACGGATTTCTCAGGTTTCTACTACATATGAACACTTTTCACATTCTCCCGTGCAACTCGGCTGCTAGTCCTCCTTTCATGCATAATCTTAAGGTCCTAGCTCATGTCCAAGGCACCAGAGCCAGCTAAAAGGTCAATATTCAATACCTAAAACTTGAATTGTACTACCTCTTACTGGCTATTACCTCAACTTAGAAGCTTCATCTGTGTTCTACTATGGTGCTTGTAGTGTCTCAGCATACCGCAGCAAGCGACAAAGCTTTGCAGACGATAAGTACAACCGTTTCAGAGAGAAGAGCGGCCAATGTGACGATCTGGCTTTACGTCGATTCGATAACAAATGACGAAAACGGACGGATGTCTCAGGTTCTTATTACATATGAACACTTTTCACATTCTCCCGTGCAACTCGGCTGCTAGTCCTCCTTTCATGCAGAATCTTAAGGTCCTATCTCATGTCCAAGGCACCAAAGACAGCTAAATGTCAATATTCAATACCTAAAACTTGAATTGTACTACCTCTTACTGGCTATTACCTCAACTTAGAAGCTTCATCTGTGTTCTACTATGGTGCTTGTAGTGTCTCAGCATACCGCAGCACGCGACAAAGCTTTGCAGACGATAAGTACAACCGTTTCAGAGAGAAGAGCGGCCAATGTGACGATCTGGCTTTAAGTCTATTCGATAACAAATGATGAAAACGGACGGATTTCTCAGGTTTTTACTACATATGAACACTTTTCACATTCACACGTGCAACTCGGCAGCTAGTCCTCCTTTCATGCAGAATCTTAAGGTCCTAGCACATGTCCAAGGCACCAAAGCCAGCAAAAAGGTCAATATTCAATACCTAAAACTTTAATTGTACTACTTCTTACTGGCTGTTACATCAACTTAGAAGCTTCATCTGTGTTCTACTGTGGTGATTTTAGTGTCTCCGCATACCGCAGCACGCGACATAGCTTTGCAGACGATAAGTACAACCGTTTCAGAGAGAAGAGCGGCTAATGTGACGATCTGGCTTTAAGTCGATTCGATAACAAATGACGAAAACGGACGGATTTCTAAGGTTTTTACTACATATGAACACTTTTCACATTCTCCCGTGCAACTCGGCTGCTAGTCCTCCTTTCATGCTGAATATTAAGATCCTAGCTCATGTCCAAGGCACCAAAGCCAGCTAAAAAGTCAATAATCAATACCTAAAACTTGAATTTTACTACTTCTTACTGGCTATTACATCAACTTAGAAGCTTCATCTGTGTTCTACTACGGTGCTTTTAGTTTCTCCGCATACCGCAGCACGCGACATAGTTTTGCAGACGATAAGTACAACCGTTTCAGAGAGAAGAGCGGCCAATGTGACGATGTGGCTTTAAGTCGATTCGATAAGAAATGACGAAAACGGACGGATGTCTCATTTTTTTACTACATATGAACACTTTTCACATTCTCCCGTGCAACTCGGCTGCTAGTCCTCCTTTCATGCTGAATATTAAGATCCTAGCTCATGTCCAAGGCACCAAAGCCGGCTATAAAGTCAATAATCAATACCTAAAACTTGAATTGTACTACTTCTTACTGGCTATTACATCAACTTAGAAGCGTGATCTGTGTTCTACTATGGTGCTTTTAGTGTCTCAGCATACCGCAGCACGTGACATAGCTTTGCAGACGATAAGTACAACCGTTTCAGAGAGAAGAGCGGCCAATGTGACGATCTGGCTTTAAGTCGATTCGATAACAAATGACGAAAACGGATGGATTTCTCAGGTTTTTACTACATATGAACACTATTCACATTCTCCCGTGCAACTCTGCTGCTAGTCCTCCTTTCATGCATGATCTTAAGGTCCTAGCTCATGTCCAAGGCACCAAAGCCAGCTAAAAGGTCAATATTCAATACCTAAAACTTGAATTGTACTACTTCTTACTGGCTATTACATCAACTTAGAAGCTTCATCTGTGATCTACTACGGTGCTTTTAGTTTCTCCGCATACCGCAGCACGCGACAAAGTCTTGCAGACGATAAGTACAACCGTTTCAGAGAGAAGAGCGGCCAATGTGACGATCTGGCTTTACGTCGATTCGATAACAAATGACGAAAACGGACGGATGTCTCAGGTTTTTATTACATATGAACACTTTTCACATTCTCCCGTGCAACTCGGCTGCTAGTCCTCCTTTCATGCAGAATCTTAAGGTCCTATCTCATGTCCAAGGCACCAAAGACAGCTAAAAGGTCAATATTCAATACCTAAAACTTGAATTGTACCACCTCTTACTGGCTATTACCTCAACTTAGAAGCTTCATCTGTGTTCTACTATGGTGCTTGTAGTGTCTCAGCATACCGCAGCACGCGACAAAGCTTTGCAGACGATAAGTACAACCGTTTCAGAGAGAAGAGCGGCCAATGTGACGATCTGGCTTTAAGTCTATTCGATAACAAATGACGAAAACGGACGGATTTCTCAGGTTTTTACTACATATGAACACTTTTCACATTCTCCCGTGCAACTCGGCAGCTAGTCCTCCTTTCATGCAGAATCTTAAGGTCCTAGCACATGTCCAAGGCACCAAAGCCAGCAAAAAGGTCAATATTCAATACCTAAAACTTGAATTGTACTACTTCTTACTGGCTGTTACATCAACTTAGAAGCTTCATCTGTGTTCTACTGTGGTGATTTTAGTGTCTCCGTATACCGCAGCACGCGACATAGCTTTGCAGACGATAAGTACAACCGTTTCAGAGAGAAGAGCGGCCAATGTGACGATGTGGCTTTAAGTCGATTCGATAACAAATGACGAAAACGGAAGGATGTCTCAGTTTTTTACTACATATGAACACTTTTCACATTCTCCCGTGCAACTCGGCTGCTAGTCCTCCTTTCATGCAGAATCTTAAGGTCCTAGCTCATGTCCAAGGCACCAAAGCCAGCTAAAAGGTCAATATTCAATACCTAAAACTTGAATTGTACTACTTCTTACTGGCTATTACATCAACTTAGAAGCGTGATCTGTGTTCTACTATGGTGCTTTTAGTGTCTCAGCATACCGCAGCACGCGACATAGCTTTGCAGACGATAAGTACAACCGTTTCAGAGAGAAGAGCGGCCAATGTGACGATCTGGCTTTAAGTCTATTCGATAACAAATGACGAAAACGGACGGATTTCTCAGGTTTTTACTACATATGAACACTTTTCACATTCTCCCGTGCAACTCGGCTGCTAGTCCTCCTTTCATGCATAATCTTAAGGTCCTAGCTCATGTCCAAGGCACCAAAGCCAGCTAAAAGTTCAATATTCAATACCTAAAACTTGAATTGTACTACCTCTTACTGGCTATTACCTCAACTTAGAAGCTTCATGTGAGTTCTCCTACGGTGGTTTTAGTTTCTCCGCATACCGCAGCACGCGACATAGTTTTGCAGACGATAAGTACAACCGTTTCAGAGAGAGGAGCGGCCAATGTGACGATCTGGCTTTAAGTCGATTCGATAACAAATGACGAAAACGGACGGATTTCTATGGTTTTTACTACATATGAACACTTTTCACATTCTGCCGTGCAACTCGGCTGCTAGTCCTCCTTTCATGCAGAATCTTAAGGTCCTAGCTCATGGTCAAGGCACCAAAGCCAGCTAAAAAGTCAATAACCGATACCTAAAACTTGAATTGGACTACTTCTTACTGGCTATTACATCAACTTAGAAGATTCATCTGTGTTCTATTATGGTGCTTTTCCTGTTTCCGCCTACGGCAACACGCGACATAGCTTTGCAGACGATAAGTACAACCGTTTCAGAGAGAAGATCGGCCAATGTGACGATCTGGCTTTAAGTCGATTTGGTAACAAATGACGAAAACGGACGGATTTCTCAGGTTTTTACTACATATGAACACTTTTCACATTCTCCCGTGCAACTCGGCTGCTAGTCCTCCTTTCATGCAGAATCTTAAGGTCCTAGCTCATGTCCAAGGCACCAAAGCCAGCTAAAATGTCGATAATCGATACCTAAAACTTGAATTGTACTACTTCTTACTGGCTATTACAACATTTTAGAAGCTTCATCTGTGTTCTACTATGTTGCTTTTAGTGTCTCCGAATACCGCAGTACGTGACATAGCTTTGCAGACGATAAGTACAACCGTTTCAGAGAGAACAGCGGCCAATGTGACGATCTGGTTTTAAGTCGATTCGATAACAAATGACGAAAACGGACGGATTTCTCAGGTTTTTAACTACATTTGAACACTTTTCACATTCTCTCATGCAACTCGGCTGCTAGTCCTCCTTTCATGCAGAATATTAAGGTCCTAGCTCATGTCCAAGGCACCAAAGCCAGCTAAAAATTCAATATTCAATACCAAAAACTTGAATTTTACTACCTCTTACTGGCTATTACCTCAACTTAGAAGCTTCATCTGTGTTCTACTATGGTGCTTGTAGTGTCTCAGCATACCGCAGCACGCGACAAAGCTTTGCAGACGATAAGTACAACCGTTTCAGAGAGAAGAGCGGCCAATGTGTCGATCTGGCTTTAAGTCGATGCGATAACAAATGACGAAAACGGACGGATTTCTCAGGTTTTTACTACATATGAACACTTTTCACATTCTCCCGTGCAACTCGGCTGCTAGTCCTCCTTTCATGCAGAATCTTAAGGTCCTAGCTCATGCCCAACGCACCAAAGAGAGCTAAAAAGTCAATAATCAATACCTAAAACTTGAATTGTACTACTTCTTACTGGCTATTACATCAACTTAGAAGCTTCATGTGTGTTCTCCTACGGTGGTTTTATTTTCTCCGCATACCGCAGCACGCGACATAGTTTTGCAGACGATAAGTACAACCGTTTCAGAGAGAAGAGCGGCCAATGTGACGATGTGGCTTTAAGTCGATTCGATAACAAATGACGAAAACGGACGGATTTCTCAGGTTTTTACTACATATGAACACTTTTCACATTCTCCCGTGCAACTCGGCTGCTAGTCCTCCTTTCATGCAGAATCTTAAGGTCCTAGCTCATGTCCAAGGCACCAAAGCCAGCTAAAAAGTCAATAATCAATACCTAAAACTTGAAATGTACTGCTTCTTACTGGCTATTACATCAACTTAGAAGCTTCATCTGTGTTCTACTACGTTGCTTTTAGTTTCTCCGCATACCGCAGCACGCGACATAGTTTTGCAGACAATAAGTACAACCGTTTCAGAGAGAAGTGCGGCCAATGTGACGATCTGGCTTTAAGTCGATTCGATAACAAATGACGAAAACGGACGGATTTCTCAGGTTTTTACTACATATGAACACTTTTCACATTCTCGCGTGCAACTTGGCAGCTAGTCCTCCTTTCATGCAGAATCTTAAGGTCCTAGCTCATGTCCAAGGCACCAAAGCCACCTAAAAAGTCAATAATCAATACCTAAAACTTGAATTGTACTACTTCTTACTGGCTAATACATCAACTTAGAAGCTTCATCTGTGTTCTACTACGGTGCTTTTAGTTTCTCCGCATACCGCAGCACGCGACATAGTTTTGTAGACGATAAGTACAACCGTTTCAGAGAGGAAAGCGGCCAATGTGACGATGTGGCTTTAAGTCGATTCGATAACAAATGACGAAAACGGACGGATGTCTCAGGTTTTTACTACATATGAACACTTTTCACATTCTCCCGTGCTACTCGGCTGCTAGTCCTCCTTTCATGCAAAATCTTAAGGTCCTAGCTCATGTCCAAGGCACCAAAGCCAGTTAAAGGTCAATATTCAATACCTAAAACTTGAATTTTACTACTTCTTACTGGCTATTACATCAACTTAGAAGCTTGATCTGTGTTCTACTATGGTGCTTTTAGTGTCTCAGCATACCGCAGCACGCGACATAGCTTTGCAGACGATAAGTACAAGCGTTTCAGAGAGAAGAGCGGCCAATGTGACGATCTGGCTTTAAGTCCATTCGATAACAAATGACCAAAACGGACGGATTTCTCAGGTTTTTACTACATATGAACACTTTTCACATTCTCCCCTGCAACTCGGCTGCTAGTCCTCCATTCATGCAGAATCTTAAGGTCCTAGCTCATGTCCAAAGCACCAAAGCCAGCTAAAAGGTCAATATTCAATACCTAAAACTTGAATTGTACTACTTCTTACTGGCTATTACATCAACTTAGAAGCTTCATCTGTGTTCTACTATGGTGCTTGTAGTGTCTCAGCATACCGCAGCACACGACATAGCTTTGCAGACGATAAGTACAACCGTTTCAGAGAGAAGAGCGGCCAATGTGACGATCTGGCTTTAAGTCGATTCGATAACAAATGACGAGAACGGACGGATGTCTCAGGTTTTTACAGCATATGAACACTTTTCACATTCTCCCATGCAACTCGGCTGCTAGTCCTCCTTTCATGCAGAATCTTAAGGTCCTAGCTCATGTCCAAGGCACCAAAGCCAGCTAAAAAGTCAATAATCGATACCTAAAACTTGCATTGTACTACTTCTTACTGGCTATTACATTAACGTAGAAGCTTCATCTGTGTTCTACTATGGTGCTTTTAGTGTCTCCGCATACCGCAGCACGCGACATAGCTTTGCAGACGATAAGTACAACCGTTTCAGAGAGCAGAGCGGCCAATGTGATGATATGGCTTTACGTCGATTCGATAACAAATGACGAAAACGGACGGATGTCTCAGGTTTTTATTACATATGAACACTTTTCACATTCTCCCGTGCAACTGGGCTGCTAGTCCTCCTTTCATGCAGAATCTTAAGGTCCTAGCTCATGTCTAAGGCACCAAAGCCAGCTAAAACATCAATATCAATACCTAAAACTTGAATTGTACTACCTCTTACTGGCTATTACCTCAACTTAGAAGCTTCATCTGTGTTCTACTATGGTGCTTGTAGTGTCTCAGCATACCGCAGCACGCGACAAAGCTTTGCAGACGATAAGTACAACCGTTTCAGAGAGAAGAGCGGCCAATGTGTCGATCTGGCATTAAGTCGATGCGATAACAAATGACGAAAACGGACGGATTTCTCAGGTTTTTACTACATATGAACACTTTTCACATTCTCCCGTGCAACTCGGCTGCTAGTCATCCTTTCATGCAGAATCTTAAGGTCCTAGCTCATGTCCAAGGCACCAAAGAGAGCTAAAAAGTCAATAATCAATACCTAAAACTTGAATTGTACTACTTCTTACTGGCTATTACATCAACTTAGAAGCTTCATGTGTGTTCTCCTACGGTGGTTTTAGTTTCTCCGCATACCGCAGCACGCGACATAGTTTTGTAGACGATAAGTACAACCGTTTCAGAGAGAAAAGCGGCCAATGTGACGATGTGGCTTTAAGTCGATTCGATAACAAATGACGAAAACGGACGAATGTCTCAGGTTTTTACTACATATGAACACTTTTCACATTCTCCCGTGCTACTCGGCTGCTAGTCCTCCTTTCATGCAAAATCTTAAGGTCCTAGCTCATGTCCAAGGCACCAAAGCCAGTTAAAGGTCAATATTCAATACCTAAAACTTGAATTTTACTACTTCTTACTGGCTATTACATCAACTTAGAAGCTTGATCTGTGTTCTACTATGGTGCTTTTAGTGTCTCAGCATACCGCAGCACGCGACATAGCTTTGCAGACGATAAGTACAAGCGTTTCAGAGAGAAGAGCGGCCAATGTGACGATCTGGCTTTAAGTCCATTCGATAACAAATGACCAAAACGGACCGATTTCTCAGGTTTTTACTACATATGAACACTTTTCACATTCTCCCCTGCAACTCGGCTGCTAGTCCTCCATTCATGCAGAATCTTAAGGTCCTAGCTCATGTCCAAAGCACCAAAGCCAGCTAAAAGGTCAATATTCAATACCTAAAACTTGAATTGTACTACTTCTTACTGGCTATTACATCAACTTAGAAGCTTCATCTGTGTTCTACTATGGTGCTTGTAGTGTCTCAGCATACCGCAGCACACGACATAGCTTTGCAGACGATAAGTACAACCGTTTCAGAGAGAAGAGCGGCCAATGTGACGATCTGGCTTTAAGTCGATTCGATAACAAATGACGAGAACGGACGGATGTCTCAGGTTTTTACAGCATATGAACACTTTTCACATTCTCCCATGCAACTCGGCTGCTAGTCCTCCTTTCATGCAGAATCTTAAGGTCCTAGCTCATGTCCAAGGCACCAAAGCCAGCTAAAAAGTCAATAATCGATACCTAAAACTTGCATTGTACTACTTCTTACTGGCTATTACATTAACGTAGAAGCTTCATCTGTGTTCTACTATGGTGCTTTTAGTGTCTCCGCATACCGCAGCACGCGACATAGCTTTGCAGACGATAAGTACAACCGTTTCAGAGAGCAGAGCGGCCAATGTGATGATATGGCTTTACGTCGATTCGATAACAAATGACGAAAACGGACGGATGTCTCAGGTTTTTATTACATATGAACACTTTTCACATTCTCCCGTGCAACTGGGCTGCTAGTCCTCCTTTCATGCAGAATCTTAAGGTCCTAGCTCATGTCTAAGGCACCAAAGCCAGCTAAAACATCAATATCAATACCTAAAACTTGAATTGTACTACCTCTTACTGGCTATTACCTCAACTTAGAAGCTTCATCTGTGTTCTACTATGGTGCTTGTAGTGTCTCAGCATACCGCAGCACGCGACAAAGCTTTGCAGACGATAAGTACAACCGTTTCAGAGAGAAGAGCGGCCAATGTGTCGATCTGGCATTAAGTCGATGCGATAACAAATGACGAAAACGGACGGATTTCTCAGGTTTTTACTACATATGAACACTTTTCACATTCTCCCGTGCAACTCGGCTGCTAGTCATCCTTTCATGCAGAATCTTAAGGTCCTAGCTCATGTCCAAGGCACCAAAGAGAGCTAAAAAGTCAATAATCAATACCTAAAACTTGAATTGTACTACTTCTTACTGGCTATTACATCAACTTAGAAGCTTCATGTGTGTTCTCCTACGGTGGTTTTAGTTTCTCCGCATACCGCAGCACGCGACATAGTTTTGCAGACGATAAGTACAACCGTTTCAGAGAGAAGAGCGGCCAATGTGACGATCTGGCTTTAAGTCGATTCGATAACAAATGACGAAAACGGACGGATTTCTCAGGTTTTTACTACATATGAACACTTTTCACATTCTCCCGTGCAACTCGGCTGCTAGTCCTCCTTTCATGCAGAATCTTAAGGTCCTAGCTCATGTCCAAGGCACCAAAGCCAGCTAAAAAGTCAATAATCAATACCTAAAACTTGAAATGTACTGCTTCTGACTGGCTATTACATCAACTTAGAAGCTTCATCTGTGTTCTACTACGTTGCTTTTAGTTTCTCCGCATACCGCAGCACGCGACATAGTTTTGCAGACAATAAGTACAACCGTTTCAGAGAGAAGTGCGGCCAATGTGACGATCTGGCTTTAAGTCGATTCGATAACAAATGACGAAAACGGACGGATTGCTCAGGTTTTTACTACATATGAACACTTTTCACATTCTCCCGTGCTACTCGGCTGCTAGTCCTCCTTTCATGCAAAATCTTAAGGTCCTAGCTCATGTCCAAGGCACCAAAGCCAGTTAAAGGTCAATATTCAATACCTAAAACTTGAATTTTACTACTTCTTACTGGCTATTACATCAACTTAGAAGCTTGATCTGTGTTCTACTATGGTGCTTTTAGTGTCTCAGCATACCGCAGCACGCGACATAGCTTTGCAGACGATAAGTACAAGCGTTTCAGAGAGAAGAGCGGCCAATGTGACGATCTGGCTTTAAGTCCATTCGATAACAAATGACCAAAACGGACGGATTTCTCAGGTTTTTACTACATATGAACACTTTTCACATTCTCCCCTGCAACTCGGCTGCTAGTCCTCCATTCATGCAGAATCTTAAGGTCCTAGCTCATGTCCAAAGCACCAAAGCCAGCTAAAAGGTCAATATTCAATACCTAAAACTTGAATTGTACTACTTCTTACTGGCTATTACATCAACTTAGAAGCTTCATCTGTGTTCTACTATGGTGCTTGTAGTGTCTCAGCATACCGCAGCACACGACATAGCTTTGCAGACGATAAGTACAACCGTTTCAGAGAGAAGAGCGGCCAATGTGACGATCTGGCTTTAAGTCGATTCGATAACAAATGACGAGAACGGACGGATGTCTCAGGTTTTTACAGCATATGAACACTTTTCACATTCTCCCATGCAACTCGGCTGCTAGTCCTCCTTTCATGCAGAATCTTAAGGTCCTAGCTCATGTCCAAGGCACCAAAGCCAGCTAAAAAGTCAATAATCGATACCTAAAACTTGCATTGTACTACTTCTTACTGGCTATTACATTAACGTAGAAGCTTCGTCTGTGTTCTACTATGGTGCTTTTAGTGTCTCCGCATACCGCAGCACGCGACATAGCTTTGCAGACGATAAGTACAACCGTTTCAGAGAGCAGAGCGGCCAATGTGATGATATGGCTTTACGTCGATTCGATAACAAATGACGAAAACGGACGGATGTCTCAGGTTTTTATTACATATGAACACTTTTCACATTCTCCCGTGCAACTGGGCTGCTAGTCCTCCTTTCATGCAGAATCTTAAGGTCCTAGCTCATGTCTAAGGCACCAAAGCCAGCTAAAACATCAATATCAATACCTAAAACTTGAATTGTACTACCTCTTACTGGCTATTACCTCAACTTAGAAGCTTCATCTGTGTTCTACTATGGTGCTTGTAGTGTCTCAGCATACCGCAGCACGCGACAAAGCTTTGCAGACGATAAGTACAACCGTTTCAGAGAGAAGAGCGGCCAATGTGTCGATCTGGCATTAAGTCGATGCGATAACAAATGACGAAAACGGACGGATTTCTCAGGTTTTTACTACATATGAACACTTTTCACATTCTCCCGTGCAACTCGGCTGCTAGTCATCCTTTCATGCAGAATCTTAAGGTCCTAGCTCATGTCCAAGGCACCAAAGAGAGCTAAAAAGTCAATAATCAATACCTAAAACTTGAATTGTACTACTTCTTACTGGCTATTACATCAACTTAGAAGCTTCATGTGTGTTCTCCTACGGTGGTTTTAGTTTCTCCGCATACCGCAGCACGCGACATAGTTTTGCAGACGATAAGTACAACCGTTTCAGAGAGAAGAGCGGCCAATGTGACGATCTGGCTTTAAGTCGATTCGATAACAAATGACGAAAACGGACGGATTTCTCAGGTTTTTACTACATATGAACACTTTTCACATTCTCCCGTGCAACTCGGCTGCTAGTCCTCCTTTCATGCAGAATCTTAAGGTCCTAGCTCATGTCCAAGGCACCAAAGCCAGCTAAAAAGTCAATAATCAATACCTAAAACTTGAAATGTACTGCTTCTTACTGGCTATTACATCAACTTAGAAGCTTCATCTGTGTTCTACTACGTTGCTTTTAGTTTCTCCGCATACCGCAGCACGCGACATAGTTTTGCAGACAATAAGTACAACCGTTTCAGAGAGAAGTGCGGCCAATGTGACGATCTGGCTTTAAGTCGATTCGATAACAAATGACGAAAACGGACGGATTGCTCAGGTTTTTACTACATATGAACACTTTTCACATTCTCCCGTGCAACTCGGCTGCTAGTCCTCCTTTCATGCAGAATCTTAAGGTCCTAGCTCATGTCCAAGGCACCAAAGCCAGCTAAAAAGTCAATAATCGATACCTAAAACTTGAATTCAACTACTTCTTACTGGCTATTACATCAACTTAGAAGCTTCATCTGTGTTCTACTATGGTGCTTTTAGTGTCTCCACATACCGCAGCACGCGACATAGCTTTGCAGACGATAAGTACAAGCGTTTCAGAGAGAAGAGCGGCCAATGTGACGATCTGGCTTTAAGTCGATTCGATAACAAATGACCAAAACGGACGGATTTCTCAGGTTTTTACTACATATGAACACTTTTCACATTCTCCCCTGCAACTCGGCTGCTAGTCCTCCTTTCATGCAGAATCTTAAGGTCCTAGCTCATGTCCAAAGCACCAAAGCCAGCTAAAAGGTCAATAATCAATACCTAAAACTTGAATTGTACTACTTCTTACTGGCTATTACATCAACTTAGAAGCTTCATCTGTGTTCTACTATGGTGCTTGTAGTGTCTCAGCATACCGCAGCACGGGACATAGCTTTGCAGACGATAAGTACAACCGTTTCAGAGAGAAGAGCGGCCAATGTGACGATCTGGCTTTAAGTCGATTCGATAACAAATGACGAAAACGGACGGATGTCTCAGGTTTTTACTGCATATGAACACTTTTCACATTCTCCCATGCAACTCGGCTGCTAGTCCTCCTTTCATGCAGAATCTTAAGGTCCTAGCTCATGTCCAAGGCACCAAAGCCAGCTAAAAAGTCAATAATCAATACCTAAAACTTGAATTGTACTAATTCTTACTGGGTATTACATCAACTTAGAAGCTTCATCTGTGTTCTACTATGGTGTTTTTAGTGTCTCCGCATACCGCAGCACGCGACATAGCTTTGCAGACGATAAGTACAACCGTTTCAGAGAGAAGAGCGGATAATGTGACGATCTGGCTCTAAGTCGATTCGATAACAAATGACGAAAACGGACGGATTTCTCAGGTTTTTACTACATATGAACACTTTTCACATTCTCCCATGCAACTCGGCTGCTAGTCCTCCTTTCATGCAGAATCTTAAGGTCCTAGCTCATGTCCAAGGCACCAAAGCCAGCTAAAAAGTCAATAATCGATACCTAAAACTTGAATTGTACTACTTCTTACTGGCTATTACATTAACGTAGAAGCTTAATCTGTGTTCTACTATGGTGCTTTTAGTGTCTCCGCATACCACAGCTCGCGACATTGCTTTGCAGACGATAAGTACAACCGTTTCAGAGAGAAGAGCGGCTAATGTGACGATCTGGCTTTAAGTCGATTCGATAACAAATGAGGAAAACGGACGGATTTCTCAGGTTTTTATTACATATGAACACTTTTCACATTCTCCCGTGCAACTTGGCTGCTAGTCCTCCTTTCATGCAGAATCTTAAGGTCCTAGCTCATGTCCAAGGCACCAAAGCCAGCTAAAAAGTCAATAATCAATACCTAAAACTTGAATTGTACTACTTCTTACTGGCTAATACATCAACTTAGAAGCTTCATCTGTGTTCTACTACGGTGCTTTTAGTTTCTCCGCATACCGCAGCACGCGACATAGTTTTGCAGACGATAAGTACAACCGTTTCAGAGAGAAGAGCGGCCAATGTGACGATGTGGCTTTAAGTCGATTCGATAACAAATGACGAAAACGGACGGATGTCTCAGGATTTTACTACGTATGAACACTTTTCACATTCTCCCGTGCAACTCGGCTGCTAGTCCTCCTTTCATGCAGAATCTTAAGGTCCTAGCTCATGTCCAAGGCACCAAAGCCAGCTAAAAGGTCAATATTCAATACCTAAAACTTGAATTGTACTACTTCTTACTGGCTATTGCATCAACTTAGAAGCTTGATCTGTGTTCTACTATGGTGCTTTTAGCGTCTCCGCATACCGCAGCACGCGACATAGCTTTGCAGACGATAAGTACAACCGTTTCAGGGAGAAGAGCGGCCAATTTGACGATCTGGCTTTAAGTCGATTCGATAACAAATGACGAAAACGGACGGATTTCACAGGTTTTTACTACATATGAACACTTTTCACATTCTCCCGTGCAACTCGGCTGCTAGTCCTCCTTTCATGCAGAAACTTAAGGTCCTAGCTCATGTCCAAGGCACCAAAGCCAGCTAAAAAGTCAATAATCGATTCCTAAAACTTGAATTGTACCACTTCTTACTGGATATTACATCAACTTAGAAGCTTCATCTGTGTTCTACTGTGGTGCTTTTAGTGTCTCCGAATACCGCAGTACGCGACATAGCTTTGCAGACGATAAGTACAACCGTTTAAGAGAGCAGAGCGGCCAATGTGACGATCTGGCTTTAAGTCGATTCGATAACAAATGACGAAAACGGACGGATTTCTCAGGTTTTTACTACATATGAACACTTTTCACATTCTCCCGTGCAACTCGGCTGCTAGTCCTCCTTTCATGCAGAATCTTAAGGTCCTAGCTCATGTCCAATGCACCAAAGCCAGCTAAAAAGTCAATAATCAATACCTAAAACTTGAATTGTACTACTTCTTACTGGCTATTACATCAACTTAGAAGCTTCATGTGTGTTCTACTACCGTGGTTTTAGTTTCTCCACATACCGCAGCACGCGACATAGTTTTGCAGACGATAAGTACAACCGTTTCAGAGAGAAGAGCTGCCAATGTGACGATCTGGCTTTAAGTCGATTCGATAACAAATGACGAAAACGGATGGATGTCTCAGGTTTTTACTACATATGAACACTCTTCACATTCTCCCGTGCAACTCGGCTGCTAGTCCTCCTTTCATGCAAAATCTTAAGCTCCTAGCTCATGTCCAAGGCACCAAAGCCAGCTAAAAAGTCAATAATCGATACCTAAAACTTGAATTGTACTACTTCTTACTGGCTTATACATCAACTTAGAAGCTTCATCTGTGTTCTACTACGGTGATTTTAGTTTCTCCGCATACCGCAGCACGCGACATGGTTTTGCAGACAAAAACACAACCGTTTCAGAGAGAAGAGCGGCCAATGTGACGATGTGGCTTCAAGTCGATTCGATAACAAATGACGAAAACGGACGGATGTCTCAGGTTTTTACTACATATGAACACTTTTCACATTCTCCCGTGCAACTCGGCTGCTAGTCCTCCTTTCATGCAGAATCTTAAGGTCCTAGCTCATGTCCAAGGCACCAAAGCCAGCTAAAAGGTCAATATTCAATACCTAAAACTTGAATTGTACTACTTCTTACTGGGTATTACATCAACTTAGAAGCTTGATCTGTGTTCTACTATGGTGCTTTTAGTGTCTCCGCATACCGCAGCACGCGACATAGCTTTGCAGACGATAAGTACAACCGTTTCAGAGAGCAGAGCGGCCAATGTGACGATCTGGCTTTAAGTCGATTCGATAACAAATGACGAAAACGGACGGATTTCTCAGGTTTTTACTACATATGAACACTTTTCACATTCTCCCGTGCAACTCGGCTGCTACTCCTCCTTTCATGCAAAATCTTAAGGTCCTAGCTCATGTCCAAGGCACCAAAGCCAGCTAAAAAGTCATTAATCGATACCTAAAACTTGAATTGTACAACTTCTTACCTGCTATTACATGAACTTAGAAGCTTCATCTGTGTTCTACTATGGTGATTTTAGTGTCTCCGCATACAGCAGCACGCGTCATAACTTTGCAGACGATAAGTACAACCGTTTCAGAGAGAAGAGCGGCAATGTGACGATCTGGCTTTAAGTCGATTCCTTACAAATGACGAAAACGGACGGATTTCTCAGGTTTTTACTACATATGAAGACTTTTCACATTCTCCCGTAAAACTCGGCTGCTAATCCTCCTTTCATGCAGAATCTTAAGGTCCTAGCTTATGTCCAAGGCACCAAAGCCAGCTAAAATGCCAATAATCGATACCTAAAACTTGAATTGTACTACTTCTTACTGGCTATTACATCAACTTAGAAGCTTCATCTGTGTTCTACTATGGTGCTTTTAGTGTCTCCGCATACCGCAGCACGCGACATAGCTTTGCAGACGATAAGTACAACCGTTTCAGAGAGAAGAGCGGCCAATTTGACGATCTGGTTTTAAGACGATTCGATAACAAATGACGAAAACGGACGGATTTCTCAGGTTTTTACTACATATGAACACTTTTCACATTCTCCCGTGCAACTCGGCTGCTAGTCCTCCTTTCATGCAGAATCTTAAGGTCCTAGCTCATGTCCAAGGCACCAAAGCCAGCTAAAAAGTCAATAATCAATACCTAAAACTTGAATTGTACTACTTCTTACTGGCTATTACATCAACTTAGAAGCTTCATGTGTGTTCTACTACGGTGGTTTTAGTTTCTCCGCATACCGCAGCACGCGACATAGTTTTGCAGACGATAAGTACAACCGTTTCAGAGAGAAGAGCTGCCAATGTGACGATCTGGCTTTAAGTCGATTCGATAACAAATGACGAAAACGGATGGATGTCTCAGGTTTTTACTACATATGAACACTTTTCACATTCTCCCGTGCAACTCGGCTGCTAGTCCTCCTTTCATGCAAAATCTTAAGGTCCTAGCTCATGTCCAAGGCACCAAAGCCAGCTAAAAAGTCAATAATCGATACCTAAAACTTGAATTGTACTACCTCTTACTGGCTATTACATCAACTTAGAAGCTTCATCTGTGTTCTACTATGGTGCTTTTAGTGTCTCCGCATAACGCAGCACGCGACATAGCTTTGTAGACGATAAGTACAACCGTTTCAGAGAGAAGAGCGGCCAATGTGTCGATCTGGCTCTAAGTCGATTCGATAACAAATGACGAAAACGGACGGATTTCTCAGGTTTTTACTACATATGAACACTTTTCACATTCTCCCGTGCAACTCGGCTGCTAGTCCTCCTTTCATGCAGAATCTTAAGGTCCTAGCTCATGTCCAAGGCACCAAAGCCAGCAAAAAGGTCAATATTCAATACCTAAAACTTGAATTGTACTACTTCTTACTGGGTATTACATCAACTTAGAAGCTTGATCTGTGTTCTACTATGGTGCTTTTAGTGTCTCCGCATACCGCAGCACGTGACATAGCTTTGCAGACGATAAGTACAACCGTTTCAGAGAGAAGAGCGGCCAATTTGACGATCTGGCTTTAAGTCGATTCGATAACAAATGACGAAAACGGACGGATTTCTCAGTTTTTTACTACATATGAACACTTTTCACATTCTCCCGTGATACTCGGCTGCTAGTCCTCCTTTCATGCAGAAACTTAAGGTCCTAGCTCATGTCCAAGGCACCAAAGCCAGCTAAAAAGTCAATAATCGATTCCTAAAACTTGAATTGTACTACTTCTTACTGGATATTACATCAACTTAGAAGCTTCATCTGTGTTCTACTATGGTGCTTTTAGTGTCTCCGAATACCGCAGCACGCGACATAGCTTTGTAGACGATAAGTACAACCGTTTCAGAGAGAAGAGCGGCCAATGTGACGATCTGGCTTTAAGTCGATTCGATAACAAATGACGAAAACGGACGGATTTCTCAGGTTTTTATTACATATGAACACTTTTCACATTCTCCCGTGCAACTCGGCTGCTAGTCCTCCTTTCATGCAGAATCTTAAGCTCTTAGCTCATGTCCAAGGCACCAAAACCAGCTAAAACGTCAATAATCGATACCCAAAACTTGAATTGGATTACTTCTTACTGGCTATTACATCAACTTAGGTGCTTCATCTGTTTCCTACTATGGTGCTTTTAGTGTCTCCACATACCGCAGCACGCAACATAGCTTTGCAGACGATATGTACAACCGTTTCAGAGAGAAGAGCGGCCAATGTGACGATCTGGCTTTAAGTCGATTCGATAACAAATGACGAAAACTGACGGATTTCTAAGGTTTTTACTACATATGAACACTTTTCACATTCTCCCGTGCTCCTCGGCTGCTAGTGATCCTTTCATGCAAAATCTTAAGGTCCTAGCTCATGTCCAAGGCACCAAAGCCAGCAAAAATGTCAATAATCGATAACTAAAACTTGAATTGTACAACTTCTTACCTGCTATTACATGAACTTAGAAGCTTCATCTGTGTTCTACTATGGTGATTTTAGTGTCTCCGCATACAGCAGCACGCGTCATAACTTTGCAGACGATAAGTACAACCGTTTCAGAGAGAAGAGCGGCAATGTGACGATCTGGCTTTAAGTCGATTCGATAACAAATGACGAAAACGGACGGATTTCTCAGGTTTTTACTACATATGAAGACTTTTCACATTCTCCCGTAAAACTCGGCTGCTAATCCTCCTTTCATGCAGAATCTTAAGGTCCTAGCTTATGTCCAAGGCACCAAAGCCAGCTAAAATGTCAATAATCGATACCTAAAACTTGAATTGTACTACTTCTTACTGGCTATTACATCAACTTAGAAGCTTCATCTGTGTTCTACTATGGTGCTTTTAGTGTCTCCGCATACCGCAGCACGCGACATAGCTTTGCAGACGATAAGTACAACCGTTTCAGAGAGAAGAGCGGCCAATTTGACGATCTGGCTTTAAGTCGATTCGATAACTAATGACGAAAACGGACGGATTTCACAGGTTTTTACTACATATGAACACTTTTCACATTCTCCCGTGCAACTCGGCTGCTAGTCCTCCTTTCATGCAGAAACTTAAGGTCCTAGCTCATGTCCAAGGCACCAAAGCCACCTAAAAAGTCAATAATCGATTCCTAAAACTTGAATTGTACTACTTCTTACTGGATATTACATCAACTTAGAAGCTTCATCTGTGTTCTACTGTGGTGCTTTTAGTGTCTCCGAATACCGCAGTACGCGACATAGCTTTGCAGACGATAAGTACAACCGTTTAAGAGAGCAGAGCGGCCAATGTGACGATCTGGCTTTAAGTCGATTCGATAACAAATGACGAAAACGGACGGATTTCTCAGGTTTTTACTACATATGAACACTTTTCACATTCTCCCGTGCAACTCGGCTGCTAGTCCTCCTTTCATGCAGAATCTTAAGGTCCTAGCTCATGTCCAAGGCACCAAAGCTAGCTAAAAAGTCAATAATCAATACCTAAAACTTGAATTGTTCTACTTCTTACTGGCTATTACATCAACTTAGAAGCTTCATGTGTGTTCTACTACGGTGGTTTTAGTTTCTCCGCATACCGCAGCACGCGACATAGTTTTGCAGACGATCAGTACAACCGTTTCAGAGAGAAGAGCTGCCAATGTGACGATCTGGCTTTAAGTCGATTCGATAACAAATGACGAAAACGGATGGATGTCTCAGGTTTTTACTACATATGAACACTTTTCACATTCTCCCGTGCAACTCGGCTGCTAGTCCTCCTTTCATGCAAAATCTTAAGGTCCTAGCTCATGTCCAAGGCACCAAAGCCAGCTAAAAAGTCAATAATCGATACCTAAAACTTGAATTGTACTACCTCTTACTGGCTATTACATCAACTTAGAAGCTTCATCTGTGTTCTACTATGGTGCTTTTAGTGTCTCCGCATAACGCAGCACGCGACATAGCTTTGTAGACGATAAGTACAACCGTTTCAGAGAGAAGAGCGGCCAATGTGTCGATCTGGCTCTAAGTCGATTCGATAACAAATGACGAAAACGGACGGATTTCTCAGGTTTTTACTACATATGAACACTTTTCACATTCTCCCGTGCAACTCGGCTGCTAGTCCTCCTTTCATGCAGAAACTTAAGGTCCTAGCTCATGTCCAAGGCACCAAAGCCACCTAAAAAGTCAATAATCGATTCCTAAAACTTGAATTGTACTACTTCTTACTGGATATTACATCAACTTAGAAGCTTCATCTGTGTTCTACTGTGGTGCTTTTAGTGTCTCCGAATACCGCAGTACGCGACATAGCTTTGCAGACGATAAGTACAACCGTTTAAGAGAGCAGAGCGGCCAATGTGACGATCTGGCTTTAAGTCGATTCGATAACAAATGACGAAAACGGACGGATTTCTCAGGTTTTTACTACATATGAACACTTTTCACATTCTCCCGTGCAACTCGGCTGCTAGTCCTCCTTTCATGCAGAATCTTAAGGTCCTAGCTCATGTCCAAGGCACCAAAGCTAGCTAAAAAGTCAATAATCAATACCTAAAACTTGAATTGTTCTACTTCTTACTGGCTATTACATCAACTTAGAAGCTTCATGTGTGTTCTACTACGGTGGTTTTAGTTTCTCCGCATACCGCAGCACGCGACATAGTTTTGCAGACGATCAGTACAACCGTTTCAGAGAGAAGAGCTGCCAATGTGACGATCTGGCTTTAAGTCGATTCGATAACAAATGACGAAAACGGATGGATGTCTCAGGTTTTTACTACATATGAACACTTTTCACATTCTCCCGTGCAACTCGGCTGCTAGTCCTCCTTTCATGCAAAATCTTAAGGTCCTAGCTCATGTCCAAGGCACCAAAGCCAGCTAAAAAGTCAATAATCGATACCTAAAACTTGAATTGTACTACCTCTTACTGGCTATTACATCAACTTAGAAGCTTCATCTGTGTTCTACTATGGTGCTTTTAGTGTCTCCGCATAACGCAGCACGCGACATAGCTTTGTAGACGATAAGTACAACCGTTTCAGAGAGAAGAGCGGCCAATGTGTCGATCTGGCTCTAAGTCGATTCGATAACAAATGACGAAAACGGACGGATTTCTCAGGTTTTTACTACATATGAACACTTTTCACATTCTCCCGTGCAACTCGGCTGCTAGTCCTCCTTTCATGCAGAATCTTAAGGTCCTAGCTCATGTCCAAGGCACCAAAGCCAACTAAAAAGTCAATAATCAATACCTAAAACTTGAATTGTACTAATTCTTACTGGGTATTACATCAACTTAGAAGCTTCATCTGTGTTCTACTATGGTTCTTTTAGTGTCTCCGCATACAGCAGCAGGCGACATAGCTTTGCAGACGATAAGTACAACCGTTTCAGAGAGAAGAGCGGCCAATGTGACGATCTGGCTTTAAGTCGATTCGATAACAAATGACGAAAACGGAAGGATTTCTCTGGTTTTTTTTTGCATATGAACACTTTTCACATTCTCCCGTGCAACTCGGCTGCTAGTCCTCCTTTCATGCAGAATCTTAAGGTCCTAGCTCATGTCCAAGGCACCAAAGCCAGCTAAAAAGTCAATAATCGATACCTAAAACTTGAATTGTACTACATCTTACTGGCTATTACATCAACTTAGAAGCTTCATCTGTGTTCTACTACGGTGCTTTTAGTTTCTCCGCATACCGCAGCACGCGACATGGTTTTGCAGACATTAAGTACAACCGTTTCAGAGAGAAGAGCGGCCAATGTGACGATGTGGCTTCAAGTCGATTCGATAACAAATGACGAAAACGGACGGATGTCTCAAGTTTTTACTACATATGAACACTTTTCACATTCTCCCGTGCAACTCGGCTGCTAGTCCTCCTTTCATGCAGAATCTTAAGGTCCTAGCTCATGTCCAAGGCACCAAAGCCAGCTAAAAGGTCAATATTCAATACCTAAAACTTGAATTGGACTACTTCTTACTGGCTATTACATCAACTTAGAAGCTTGATCTGTGTTCTACTATGGTGCTTTTAGTGTCTCCGCATACCGCAGCACGCGACATAGCTTTGCAGCCGATAAGTACAACCGTTTCAGAGAGAAGAGCGGCCAATTTGACGATCTGGCTTTAAGTCGATTCGATAAGAAATGACCAAAACGGACGGATTTCTCAGTTTTTTACTACATATGAACACTTTTCACATTCTCCCGTGCAACTAGGCTGCTAGTCCTCCTTTCATGCAGAAACTTAAGGTCCTAGCTCATGTCCAAGGCACCAAAGCCAGCTAAAAAGTCAATAATCGATTCCTAAAACTTGAATTGTACTACCTCTTACTGGCTATTACATCAACTTAGAAGCTTCATCTGTGTTCTACTGTGGTGCTTTTAGTGTCTCCGAATACCGCAGTACGCGACATAGCTTTGCAGACGATAAGTACAACCGTTTCAGAGAGCAGAGCGGCCAATGTGACGATCTGGCTTTAAGTCGATTCGAAAACAAATGACGAAAACGGACGGATTTCTCAGGTTTTTACTACATATGAACACTTTTCACATTCTCCCGTGCAACTCGGCTGCTAGTCCTCCTTTCATGCAGAATCTTAAGGTCCTAGCTCATGGCCAAGGCACCAAAGCCAGCTAAAAAGTCAATAATCAATACCTAAAACTTGAATTGTACTACTTCTTACTGGCTATTACATCAACTTAGAAGCTTCATGTGTGTTCTACTACGGTGGTTTTAGTTTCTCCGCATACCGCTTCACGCGACATAGCTCTGCAGACGATAAGTACAACGGTTTCAGAGAGAAGAGCGGTCAATGTGACGATCTGGCTTTAAGTCGATTCGATAACAAATGACGAAAACGGTCAGATTTCTAAGGTTTTTACTAGATATGAACACTTTTCACATTCTCCCGTGCAACTCGGCTGCTAGTCCTCCTTTCATGCAAAATGTTAAGGTCCTAGCTCATGTCCAAGGCACCAAAGCCAGCTAAAAAGTCAATAATCGATACCTAAAACTTGAATTGTACTACTTCTTACTGGCTATTACATCAACTTAGAAGCTTCATCTGTGTTCTACTGTGGTGCTTTTAGTGTCTCCACATACCGCAGCACGCGACATAGCTTTGGAGACGATAAGTACAACCGTTTCCGAGAGCAGAGCGGGCAATGTGACGATCTGGTTTTAAGTCGATTCGATAATAAATGACGAAAACGGACGGATTTCTCAGGTTTTTACTACATATGAACACTTTTCACATTCTCCCCTGCAACTCGGCTGCCAGTCCTCCTTTCATGCAGAATCGTAAGGTCCTAGCTCATGTCCAAGACACCAAAGCCAGCTAAAAAGTCAATAATCGATACCTAAAACATGAAATGGACTACTTCTTACTGGCTATTACATCAACTTAGAAGCTTCATCTGTGTTCTACTATGATGCTTTTCCTGTTTCCGCCTACGGCAACACGCGACATAGCTTTGCAGACGATAAGTACAAGCGTTTCCGAGATCAGAACGGCCAATGTGACGATCTGGCTTTAAGTCGATTCGATAACAAATGACGATAACGGACGGATTTCTCTGGTTTTTACTACATATGAACACTTTTCACATTCTCCCCTGCAACGCGGCTGCTAGTCCTCCTTTCATGCAGAATGTTAAGGTCCTAGCTCATGTCCAAGGCACCAAAGCCAGCTAAAAAGTCAATAATCGAGACCTAAAACTAGAATTGTACTACTTCTTACTGGCTATTACATCAACTTAGAAGCTTCATGTGTGTTCTACTACGGTGGTTTTAGTTTCTCCGCATATCGCAGCACGCGACATAGTTTTGCAGACGATAAGTACAACCGTTTCAGAGAGAAGAGCGGCCAATGTGACGATCTGGCTTTAAGTCGATTCGATAACAAATGACGAAAACGGACGGATGTCTCAGGTTTTCACTACATATGTACACTTTTCACATTCTCCCGTGCAACTCGGCTGCTAGTCCTCCTTTCATGCAGAATCTTAAGGTCCTAGCTCATGTCCAAGGCACCAAAGCCAGCTAAAAGGTCAATATTCAGTACCTCTAACTTGAATTGTACTACCTCTTACTGGCTAGTACATCAACTTAGAAGCTTCATCTGTGTTCTACTATGGTTCTTGTAGTGTCTCAGCATACCGCAGCACACGACATAGCTTTGCAGACGATAAGTACAACCGTTTCAGAGAGAAGAGCGGCCAATGTGTCGATCTGGCTTTAAGTCGATTCGATAACAAATGACGAAAACAAACGGATTTCTCAGGTTTTTACTACATATGAAAACTTTTCACATTCTCCCGTGCAACTCGGCTGCTAGTCCTCCTTTCATGCAGAATCTTAAGGTCCTAGCTCATGTCCAAGGCACCAAAGCCAGCTAAAAAGTCAATAATCGATACCCAAAACTTGAATTGGATTACTTCTTACTGGCTATTACATCAACTTAGATGCTTCATCTGTTTCCTACTATGGTGCTTTTAGTGTCTCCACATACCGCAGCACGCAACATAGCTTTGCAAACGAAAAGTACAACCGTTTCAGAGAGAAGAGCGGCCAATGTGACGATCTGGCTTTAAGTCGATTCGATAACAAATGACGAAAACGGACGGATTTCTCAGGTTTTTACTACATATGAACGCTTTTCACATTCTCCCCTGCAACTCGGCTGCTAGTCCTCCTTTCATGCAGAATCGTAAGGTCGTAGCTCATGTCCAAGGCACCAAAGCCAGCTAAAAAGTCAATAATCGATACCTAAAACTTGAATTGTACTACTTCTTACTTGCTATTACATCAACTTAGAAGCTTGATCTGTGTTCTACTATGGTGAGTTTAGTGTCTCCGAATACCGCAGCACGCGACATAGCTTTGCAGACGATAAGTACAAGCGTTTCAGAGAGATGAGCGGCCAATGTGACTATCTGGCTTTAAGTCGATTCGATAACAAATGAAGAAAACGGACGGATGTCTCAGGTTTTTACTGCATATGAACACTTTTCACATTCTCCCCTGCAACTCGGCTGCTAGTCCTCCTTTCATGCAGAATCGTAAGGTCGTAGCTCATGTCCAAGGCACCAAAGCCAGCTAAAAAGTCAATAATCGATACCTAAAACTTGAATTGTACTACTTCTTACTTGCTATTACATCAACTTAGAAGCTTGATCTGTGTTCTACTATGGTGATTTTAGTGTCTCCGAATACCGCAGCACGCGACACAGCTTTGCAGACGATAAGTACAAGCGTTTCAGAGAGATGAGCGGCCAATGTGACTATCTGGCTTTAAGTCGATTCGATAACAAATGACGAAAACGGACGGATGTCTCAGGTTTTTACTGCATATGAACACTTTTCACATTCTCCCGTGCAACTCGGCTGCTAGTCCTCCTTTCATGCAGAATCTTAAGGTCCTAGCTCATGTCCAAGGCACCAAAGCCAGCTAAAAAGTCAATAATCGATACCTAAAACTTGAATTGGATTATTTCTTAATGGCTATTACATCAACTTAGATGCTTCATCTGTGTTCTACTATGGTGATTTTAGTGTCTCCGCTTACCGCAGCACGCGACATAGCATTGCAGACGATAAGTACAACCGTTTCAGAGAGAAGAGCGGCCAATGTGACGATCTGGCTTTAAGTCGATTCGATAACAAATGACGAAAATGGAAGGATTTCTAAGGTTTTTACTACATATGAACACTTTTCACATTCTCCCGTGCAACGCGGCAGCTAGTCCTACTTTCATGCAGAATGATAAGGTCCTAGCTCATGTCCAAGGCACCAAAGCCAGCTAAAAAGTCAATAATCGATACCTAAAACTTGAATTGGACTACTTCTTACTGGCTATTACATCAACTTAGAAGCTTCATCTGTTTTCTACCAAGGTGCTTTTCCTGTTTCCGCCTACGGCAACACGCGACATAGCTTTGCAGACGATAAGTACAACCGTTTCCGAGAGCTGAGCGGGCAATGTGACGATCTGGCTTTAAGTCGATTCGATAACAAATGACGAAAACGGACGGATTTCTCAGGTTTTTACTACATATGAACGCTTTTCACATTCTCCCCTGCAACTCGGCTGCCAGTCCTCCTTTCATGCAGAATCGTAAGGTCGTAGCTCATGTCCAAGGCACCAAAGCCAGCTATAAAGTCAATAATCGATACCTAAAACTTGAAATGGACTACTTCTTACTGGCTATTACATCAGCTTAGAAGCTTCATCTGTGTTCTACTATGATGCTTTTCCTGTTTCCGTCTACGGCAACACGCGACATAGCTTTGCAGACGATAAGTACAAGCGTTTCCGAGAGCAGAACGGCCAATGTGACGATCTGGCTTTAAGTCGATTCGATAACAAATGACGAAAACGGACGTATCTCTCTGGTTTTTACTACATATGAACATTTTTTACATTCTCCCCTGCAACTCGGCTGCTAGTCCTCCTTTCATGCAGAATCTTAAGGTCCTAGCTCATGTCCAAGGCACCAAAGCCAGCTAAAAAGTCAATAATCGATACCTAAAACTAGAGTTGTACTACTTCTTACTGGCTATTACATCAACTTAGAAGCTTCATCTGTGTTCTACTATGATGCTTTTCCTGTTTCCGCCTACGGCAACACGCGACATAGCTTTGCAGACGATAAGTACAACCGTTTCCGAGAGCAGAGCGGCCAATGTGACGATCAGGCTTTAAGTCGATTCGATAACAAATGACGAAAACGGACGGATTTCTCAGGTTTTTACTACATATGAACATTTTTCACATTTTCCCCTGCAACTCGGCTGCTAGTCCTCCTTTCATGCAGAATCTTAAGGTCCTAGCTCATGTCCAAGGCACCAAAGCCAGCTAAAAAGTCAATAATCGATACCTAATACTTGAATTGTACTACTTCTTACTAGCTATTACATCAACTTAGAAGCTTGATCTATGTTCTACTATGGTGATTTTAGTGTCTCCGCATACCGCAGCACGCGACATAGCTATGCAGACGATAAGTACAACCGTTTCAGAGAGAAGGGCGGCCAATGTGACGATCTGGCTGTAAGTCGGTTCGATAACAAATGACGAAAACGGACGGATTACTCAGGTTTTTACTACATATGAACACTTTTCACATTCTCCCCTGCAACTCGGTTGCTAGTCCTCCTTTCATGCAGAATCTTAAGGTCCTAGTCCATGTCCAAGGCCCAAAGCCAGCTAAAAAGTCAATAATCGATACCTAAAACTTGAATTGGACTACTTCTTACTGGCTATTACATCAACTTAGAAGCTTCATCTGTGTTCTACTATGGTGCTTTTCCTGTTTCCGCCTACGGCAACACGCGACATAGCTTTGCAGACGATAAGTATACCGTTTCCGAGAGCAGAGCGGCCAATGTGACGATCTGGCTTTAAGTCGATTCGATAACAAATGACGAAAACGGACGGATTTCTCAGGTTTTTACTACATATGAACACTTTTCACATTCTCCCCTGCAACTCGGCTGCTAGTCCTCCTTTCATGCAGAATCTTAATTTCCTAGCTCATGTCCAAGGCACCAAAGCCAGCTAAAAAGTCAATAATCGATACCTAAAACTCGAATTGTACTACTTCTTACTGGCTATTACATCAACTTAGAAGCTTCATCTGTGTTCTACTATGGTGCTTTTAGTGTCTCCACATACCGCAGTACGCGACATAGCTTTGCAGACGATAAGTACAAGCGTTTCAGAGAGAAGAGCGGCCAATGTGACGATCTGGCTTTAATTCGATTCGATAACAAATGATGAAAACGGACGGATTTCTAAGGTTTTTACTACATATGAACACTTTTAACATTCTCCCCTGCAACTCGGCTGCTAGTCCTCCTTTCATGCAGAATCTTAAGGTCCTAGCTCATGTCAAAGGCACCAAAGCCAGCTAAAAAGTCAATAATCGATATCTAAAAAATGAATTGTACTACTTCTTACTGGCTATTACATCAACTTAAAAGCTTCATCTGTGTTCTACTATGGTGATTTTAGTGTCTCCGCATACCGCAGCACGCGACATAGCTATGCAGACGATAAGTACAAGCGTTTCAGATAGAAGAGCGGCCAATGTGACGATCTGGCTTTAAGTCGATTCGATAACAAATGACGAAAACGGGAGGATTTCTAAGGTTTTTACCACATATGAACACTTTTCACATTCTCCCGTGCAACGCGGCTGCTAGTCCTCCATTCATGCAGAAATTTAAGGTCCTAGCTCATGTCCAAGGCACCAAAGCCAGCTAAAAAGTCAATAATCGATACCTAAAACTTGAATTGGATTACTTCTTACTGGCTATTACATCAACTTAGATGCTTCATCTGTGTTCTACTATGGTGATTTTAGTGTCTCCGCTTACCGCAGCACGCGACATAGCATTGCAGACGATAAGTACAACCGTTTCAGAGAGAAGAGCGGCCAATGTGACGATCTGGCTTTAAGTCGATTCGATAACAAATGACGAAAATGGAAGGATTTCTAAGGTTTTTACTACATATGAACACTTTTCACATTCTCCCGTGCAACGCGGCAGCTAGTCCTCCTTTCATGCAGAATGATAAGGTCCTAGCTCATGTCCAAGGCACCAAAGCCAGCTAAAAAGTCAATAATCGATACCTAAAACTTGAATTGGACTACTTCTTACTGGCTATTACATCAACTTAGAAGCTTCATCTGTTTTCTACCAAGGTGCTTTTCCTGTTTCCGCCTACGGCAACACGCGACATAGCTTTGCAGACGATAAGTACAACCGTTTCCGAGAGCAGAGCGGGCAATGTGACGATCTGGCTTTAAGTCGATTCGATAACAAATGACGAAAACGGACGGATTTCTCAGGTTTTTACTACATATGAACGCTTTTCACATTCTCCCCTGCAACTCGGCTGCCAGTCCTCCTTTCATGCAGAATCGTAAGGTCCTAGCTCATGTCCAAGGCACCAAAGCCAGCTAAAAAGTCAATAATCGATACCTAAAACTTGAAATGGACTACTTCTTACTGGCTATTACATCAACTTAGAAGCTTCATCTGTGTTCTACTATGATGCTTTTCCTGTTTCCGCCTACGGCAACACGCGACATAGCTTTGCAGACGATAAGTACAAGCGTTTCCGAGAGCAGAACGGCCAATGTGACGATCTGGCTTTAAGTCGATTCGATAACAAATGACGAAAACGGACGTATCTCTCTGGTTTTTACTACATATGAACATTTTTTACATTCTCCCCTGCAACTCGGCTGCTAGTCCTCCTTTCATGCAGAATCTTAAGGTCCTAGCTCATGTCCAAGGCACCAAAGCCAGCTAAAAAGTCAATAATCGATACCTAAAACTTGAATTGTACTACTTCTTACTGGCAATTACATCAACTTAGAAGCTTCATCTGTGTTCTACTATGGTGCTTTTAGTGTCTCCACATAAAGCAGCACGCGACATAGCTTTGCAGACGATAAGTACAACCGTTTCAGAGAGAAGAGCGGCCAATGTGACGATCTGGCTTTAAGTCGATTCGATAACAAATGACGAAAATGGAAGGATTTCTAAGGTTTTTACTACATATGAACACTTTTCACATTCTCCCGTGCAACGCGGCTGCTAGTCCTCCTTTCATGCAGAATGATAAGGTCCTAGCTCATGTCCAAGGCACAAAAGCCAGCTAAAAAGTCAATAATCGATACCTAAAACTTGAATTGGACTACTTCTTACTGGCTATTACATCAACTTAGTAGCTTCATCTGTGTTCTACTACGGTGCTTTTCCTGTTTCCGCCTACGGCAACACGCGACATAGCTTTGCAGACGATAAGTACAACCGTTTCCGAGAGCAGAGCGGGCAATGTGACGATCTGGCTTTAAGTCGATTCGATAACAAATGACGAAAACGGACGGTTTTCTCAGGTTTTTACTACATATGAACACTTTTCACATTCTCCCCTGCAACTCGGCTGCCAGTCCTCCTTTCATGCAGAATCGTAAGGTCCTACCTCATGTCCATGGCACCAAAGCCAGCTAAAAAGTCAATAATCGATATTAAAACTTGAAATGGACTACTTCTTACTGGCTATTACATCAACTTAGAAGCTTCATCTGTGTTCTACTATGGTGCTTTTCCTTTTTCCGCCTACGGCAACACGCGACATAGCTTTGCAGACGATAAGTACAACCGTTTCCGAGAGCAGAGCGGCCAATGTGACGATCTGGCTTTAAGTCGATTCGATAACAAATGACGAAAACGGACGGATTTCTCAGGTTTTTACTACATATGAACACTTTTCACATTCTCCCGTGCAACGCGGCTGCTAGTCCTCCTTTCATGCAGAAATTTAAGGTCCTAGCTCATGTCCAAGGCACCAAAGCCAGCTAAAAAGTCAATAATCGATACCTAATACTTGAATTGTACTACTTCTTACTGGCTATTACATCAACTTAGAAGCTTGATCTATGTTCTACTATGGTGATTTTAGTGTCTCCGCATACCGCAGCACGCGACATAGCTTTGCAGACGATAAGTACAACCGTTTCAGAGAGAAGGGCGGCCAATGTGACGATCTGGCTTTAAGTCGGTTCGATAACAAATGACGAAAACGGACTTTTACTCAGGTTTTTACTACATATGAACACTTTTCACATTCTCCCCTGCAACTCGGTTGCTAGTCCTACTTTCATGCAGAATCTTAAGGTCCTAGTCCATGTCCAAGGCCCAAAGCCAGCTAAAAAGTCAATAATCGATACCTAAAACTTGAATTGGACTACTTCTTACTGGCTATTACATCAACTTAGAAGCTTCATCTGTGTTCTACTATGGTGCTTTTCCTGTTTCCGCCTACGGCAACACGCGACATAGCTTTGCAGACGATAAGTACAACCGTTTCCGAGAGCAGAGCGGCCAATGTGACGATCTGGCTTTAAGTCGATTCGATAACAAATGACGAAAACGGACGGATTTCTCAGGTTTTTACTACATATGAACACTTTTCACATTCTCCCCTGCAACTCGGCTGCTAGTCCTCCTTTCATGCAGAATCTTAAGGTCCTAGCTCATGTCCAAGGCACCAAAGCCAGCTAAAAAGTCAATAATCGATACCTAAAACTCGAATTGTACTACTTCTTACTGGCTATTACATCAACTTAGAAGCTTGAACTGTGTTCTACTATGGTGAGTGCAGTGTCTCCGGATACCGCAGCACGCGACATAGCTTTGCAGACGATAAGTACAAGCGTTTCGGAGAGAAGAGATGCCAATGTGACGATCTGGCTTTAAATCGATTCGATAACAAATGACGAAAATGGACGGATTTCTAAGGTTTTTACTACATATGAACACTTTTCACATTCTCCCGTGCAACTCGGCTGCTAGTCCTCCTTTCATGCAGAATGTTAAGGTCCTAGGTCATGTCCAAGGCAACAAAGCCAACTAAAATGTCAATAATCGATACCTAAAACTTGAATTGTACTACTTCTTACTGGCTATTACATCAACTTAGAAGCTTCATCTGTGTTCTACTATGGTGCTTTTAGTGTCTCCACATACCGCAGTACGTGACATAGCTTTGCAGACGATAAGTACAAGCGTTTCAGAGAGAAGAGCGGCCAATGTGACGATCTGGCTTTAATTCGATTCGATAACAAATGACGAAAACGGACGGATTTCTAAGGTTTTTACTACATATGAACACTTTTAACATTCTCCCCTGCAACTCGGCTGCTAGTCCTCCTTTCATGCAGAATCTTAAGGTCCTAGCTCATGTCAAAGGCACCAAAGCCAGCTAAAAAGTCAATAATCGATACCTAAAACATGAATTGTACTACTTCTTACTGGCTATTACATCAACTTAAAAGCTTCATCTGTGTTCTACTATGGTGATTTTAGTGTCTCCGCATACCGCAGCACGCGACATAGCTTTGCAGACGATAAGTACAAGCGTTTCAGATAGAAGAGCGGCCAATGTGACGATCTGGCTTTAAGTCGATTCGATAACAAATGACGAAAACGGGAGGATTTCTCAGGTTTTTACTACATATGAACACTTTTCACATTCTCCCCTGCAACTCGGCTGCCAGTCCTCCTTTCATGCAGAATCGTAAGGTCCTAGCTCATGTCCAAGGCACCAAAGCCAGCTAAAAAGTCAATAATCGATACCTAAAACTTGAAATGGACTACTTCTTACTGGCTATTACATCAACTTAGAAGCTTCATCTGTGTTCTACTATGATGCTTTTCCTGTTTCCGCCTACGGCAACACGCGACATAGCTTTGCAGACGATAAGTACAAGCGTTTCCGAGAGCAGAACGGCCAATGTGACTATCTGGCTTTAAGTCGATTCGATAACAAATGACGAAAATGGACGGATTTCTCTGGTTTTTACTACATATGAACATTTTTCACATTCTTCCCTGCAACTCGGCTGCTAGTCCTCCTTTCATGCAGAATCTTAAGGTCCTAGCTCATGTCCAAGCACCAAAGCCAGCTAAAAAGTCAATAATCGATACCTAAAACTTGAATTGTACTACTTCTTACTGGCTATTACATCAACTTAGAAGCTTCATCTGTGTTCTACTATGGTGCTTTTAGTGTCTCCACATACCGCAGCACGCGACATAGCTTTGCAGACGATAAGTACAAGCGTTTCAGAGAGAAGAGCGGCCAATGTGACGATCTGGCTTTAAGTCGATTCGATAACAAATGACGAAAACGGGCGGATTTCTCAGGTTTTTACTACATATGAACACTTTTCACATTCTCCCGTGCAACTCGGCTGCTAGTCCTCCTTTCATGCAGAATCTTAAGGTCCTAGCTCATGTCCAAGGCACCAAAGCCAGCTAAAAAGTCAATAATCGATACCTAAAACATGAATTGTACTACTTCTTACTGGCTATTACATCAACTTAAAAGCTTCATCTGTGTTCTACTATGGTGATTTTAGTGTCTCCGCATACCGCAGCACGCGACATAGCTTTGCAGACGATAAGTACAAGCGTTTCAGAGAGAAGAGCGGCCAATGTGACGATCTGGCTTTAAGTCGATTCGATAACAAATGACGAAAACGGAAGGATTTCTAAGGTTTTTACTACATATGAACACTTTTCACATTCTCCCGTGCAACTCGGCTGCTAGTCCTCCTTTCATGCAGAAATTTAAGGTCCTAGCTCATGTCCAAGGCAATTAAGCCAGCTAAAAAGTCAATAATCGATACCTAAAACTTGAATTGTACTACTTCTTACTGGCTATTACATCAACTTAGAAGCTTGAACTGTGTTCTACTAAGGTGAGTGCAGTGTCTCCGGATACCGCAAAACGCGACATAGCTTTGCAGACGATAAGTACAAGCGTTTCGGAGAGAAGAGCGGCCAATGTGACGATCTGGCTTTAAGTCGATTCGATAACAAATGACGAAAACGGACGGATTTCTCAGGTTTTTACTACATATGAACACTTTTCACATTCTCCCGTGCTACTCGGCTGCTAGTCCTCCTTTCATGCAGAAATTTAAGGTCCTAGCTCATGTCCAAGGCAACAAAGCCAGCTAAAAAGTCAATAATCGATACCTAAAACTTGAATTGTACTACTTCTTACTGGCTATTACATCAACTTAGAAGCTTCATCTGTGTTCTACTATGGTACTTTTAGTGTGTCCACATACCGCAGCACGCGACATCGCTTTGCAGACGATAAGTACAAGCGTTTCAGAGAGAAGAGCGGCCAATGTCACGATCTGGCTTTAAGTCGATTCGATAACAAATGACCAAAACGGACGGATTTCTCAGGATTTTACTACATATGAACACTTTTCACATTCTCCCCTGCAACTCGGCTGCTAGTCCTCCTTTCATGCAGAATCTTAAGGTCCTAGCTCATGTCCAAGGCACCAAAGCCAGCTAAAAAGTCAATAATCAATAACTAAAACTTGAATTGTACTACTTCTTACTGGCTATTACATCAACTTAGAAGCTTGAACTGTGTTCTACTAAGGTGAGTGCAGTGTCTCCGGATACCGCAGCACGCGACATAGGTTTGCAGACGATAAGTACAAGCGTTTCGGAGAGAAGAGCGGCCAATGTGACGATCTGGCTTTAAGTCGATTCGATAACAAATGACGAAAACGGACGGATTTCTCGGGTTTTTACTACATATGAACACTTTTCACATTCTCCCATGCAAATCGGCTGCTAGTCCTCCTTTCATGCAGAATCTTAAGGTCCTAGCTCATTTCCAAGTCATCAAAGCCAGCTAAAAAGTCAATAATCGATACCTAAAACTTGAATTGTGCTACTTCTTCCTGGCTATTACGTCAACTTAGAAGCTTCATCTGTGTTCTACTATGGTGCTTTTAGTATCTCCGCATACCGCAACACGCGACATAGCTTTGCAATCGATAAGTACAACCGTTTCAGAGAGAAGAGCGGCTAATGTGACGATCTGGCTTTAAGTCGATACGATAACAAATGACGAAAACGGACGGATTTCTCAGGTGTGTACTACATATGAACACTTTTCACATTCTCCCGTGCAACTCGGCTGCTAGTCCTCCTTTCATGCAGAATCTTAAGGTCCTAGCTCATGTCCAAGGCACCAAAGCCAGCTACAAAGTCAATAACCGATACCTAAAACTTGAATTGTACTACTTCTTACTGGCTATTACATCATCTTAGGAGCTTCATCTGTGTTCTACTATGGTGCTTTTAGTGTTTCCGAATACCGCAGTACGCGACATAGCTTTGCAGACGGTAAGTACAACCGTTTCAGAGAGAAGTGCGGCCAATGTGACGATCTGGCTTTAAGTCGATTCGATAACAAATGACGAAAACGGACGGATTTCTCAGGTTTTTACTACATATGAACACTTTTCACATTCTCCCGTGCAACTCGGCTGCTAGTCCTCCTTTCATGCAGAATCTTAAGGTCCTAGCTCATGTCCAAGGCACCAAAGCCAGCTAAAAAGTCAATAATCAATACGTGAAACTTGAATTGTACTACTTCTTACTGGCTATTACATCAACTTAGAAGCTTCATCTGTGTTCTACTATGGTGCTTTTAGTGTCTCCGCATACCGCAACACGCGACATAGCTTTGCAATCGATAAGTACAACCGTTTCAGAGAGAAGAGCGGCTAATGTGACGATCTGGCTTTAAGTCGATTCGATAACACATGACGAAAACGGACGGATTTCTCGGGTTTTTATTACATATGAACACTTTTCACATTCTCCTATGCAAATCGGCTGCTAGTCCTCCTTTCATGCAGAATCTTAAGGTCCTAGCTCATGTCCAAGGCACCAAAGCCGGCTAAAAATTCAATAATCGATACCTAAAACATGAATTGTACTACTTCTTACTGGCTATTACATCAACTTAAAAGCTTCATCTGTGTTCTACTATGGTGATTTTAGTGTCTCCGCATACCGCAGCACGCGACATAGCTTTGCAGACGATAAGTACAAGCGTTTCAGATAGAAGAGCGGCCAATGTGACGATCTGGCTTTAAGTCGATTCGATAACAAATGACGAAAACGGGAGGATTTCTAAGGTTTTTACCACATATGAACACTTTTCACATTCTCCCGTGCAACGCGGCTGCTAGTCCTCCATTCATGCAGAAATTTAAGGTCCTAGCTCATGTCCAAGGCACCAAAGCCAGCTAAAAAGTCAATAATCGATACTTAAAACTTGAAATGGACTACTCCTTACTGGCTATTACATCAACTTAGAAGCTTCATCTGTGTTCTACTATTATGCTTTTCCTGTTTCCGCCTACGGCAACACGCGACATAGCTTTGCAGACGATAAGTACAAGCGTTTCCGAGAGCATAACGGCCAATTTGACGATCTGGCTTTAAATCGATTCGATAACAAATGACGAAAACGGACGGATTTCTCAGGTTTTTACTACATATGAACACTTTTCACATTCTCCCCTGCAACTCGGCTGCTAGTCCTCCTTTCATGCAGAATCTTAAGGTCCTAGCCCATGTCCAACGCACCAAAGCCAGCTAAAAAGTCAATAATCGATACCTAAAACTTGAATTGGACTACTTCTTACTGGCTATTACATCAACTTAGGAGCTTCATCTGTGTTCTACTATGGTGCTTTTCCTGTTTCCGATTACGGCAACACGCGACATAGCTTTGCACACGATAAGTACAACCGTTTCCGAGAGCAGAGCGGCCAATGTGACGATCTGGCTTTAAGTCGATTCGATAACAAATGACGAAAATGGACGGATTTCTAAGGTTTTTACTACATATGAACACTTTTCACATTCTCCCGTGCAACGCGGCAGCTAGTCCTCCTTTCATGCAGAATGTTAAGGTCCTAGCTCATGTCCAAGGCACCAAAGCCAGCTAAAAAGTCAATAATCGATACCTAAAACTTGAATTGGACTACTTCTTACTGGCTATTACATCAACTTAGAAGCTTCATCTGTGTTCTACTACGGTGCTTTTCCTGTTTCCGCCTACGGCAACACGCGACATAGCTTTGCAGACGATAAGTACAACCGTTTCCGAGAGCACAGCGGCAATGTGACGATCTGGCTTTAAGTCGATTCGATAACAAATGACGAAAACGGACGGATTTCTCAGGTTTTTACTACATATGAACACTTTTCACATTCTCCCCTGCAACTCGGCTGCCAGTCCTCCTTTCATGCAGAATCGTAAGGTCCTAGCTCATGTCCAAGGCACCAAAGCCAGCTAAAAAGTCAATAATCGATACCTAAAACTTGAAATGGACTACTTCTTACTGGCTATTACATCAACTTAGAAGCTTCATCTGTGTTCTACTATGATGCTTTTCCTGTTTCCGCCTACGGCAACACGCGACATAGCTTTGCAGACGATAAGTACAAGCGTTTCCGAGAGCAGAACGGCCAATGTGACTATCTGGCTTTAAGTCGATTCGATAACAAATGACGAAAATGGACGGATTTCTCTGGTTTTTACTACATATGAACATTTTTCACATTCTTCCCTGCAACTCGGCTGCTAGTCCTCCTTTCATGCAGAATCTTAAGGTCCTAGCTCATGTCCAAGCACCAAAGCCAGCTAAAAAGTCAATAATCGATACCTAAAACTTGAATTGTACTACTTCTTACTGGCTATTACATCAACTTAGAAGCTTCATCTGTGTTCTACTATGGTGCTTTTAGTGTCTCCACATACCGCAGCACGCGACATAGCTTTGCAGACGATAAGTACAAGCGTTTCAGAGAGAAGAGCGGCCAATGTGACGATCTGGCTTTAAGTCGATTCGATAACAAATGACGAAAACGGGCGGATTTCTCAGGTTTTTACTACATATGAACACTTTTCACATTCTCCCGTGCAACTCGGCTGCTAGTCCTCCTTTCATGCAGAATCTTAAGGTCCTAGCTCATGTCCAAGGCACCAAAGCCAGCTAAAAAGTCAATAATCGATACCTAAAACATGAATTGTACTACTTCTTACTGGCTATTACATCAACTTAAAAGCTTCATCTGTGTTCTACTATGGTGATTTTAGTGTCTCCGCATACCGCAGCACGCGACATAGCTTTGCAGACGATAAGTACAAGCGTTTCAGAGAGAAGAGCGGCCAATGTGACGATCTGGCTTTAAGTCGATTCGATAACAAATGACGAAAACGGAAGGATTTCTAAGGTTTTTACTACATATGAACACTTTTCACATTCTCCCGTGCAACTCGGCTGCTAGTCCTCCTTTCATGCAGAAATTTAAGGTCCTAGCTCATGTCCAAGGCAATTAAGCCAGCTAAAAAGTCAATAATCGATACCTAAAACTTGAATTGTACTACTTCTTACTGGCTATTACATCAACTTAGAAGCTTGAACTGTGTTCTACTAAGGTGAGTGCAGTGTCTCCGGATACCGCAAAACGCGACATAGCTTTGCAGACGATAAGTACAAGCGTTTCGGAGAGAAGAGCGGCCAATGTGACGATCTGGCTTTAAGTCGATTCGATAACAAATGACGAAAACGGACGGATTTCTCAGGTTTTTACTACATATGAACACTTTTCACATTCTCCCGTGCTACTCGGCTGCTAGTCCTCCTTTCATGCAGAAATTTAAGGTCCTAGCTCATGTCCAAGGCAACAAAGCCAGCTAAAAAGTCAATAATCGATACCTAAAACTTGAATTGTACTACTTCTTACTGGCTATTACATCAACTTAGAAGCTTCATCTGTGTTCTACTATGGTACTTTTAGTGTGTCCACATACCGCAGCACGCGACATCGCTTTGCAGACGATAAGTACAAGCGTTTCAGAGAGAAGAGCGGCCAATGTCACGATCTGGCTTTAAGTCGATTCGATAACAAATGACCAAAACGGACGGATTTCTCAGGATTTTACTACATATGAACACTTTTCACATTCTCCCCTGCAACTCGGCTGCTAGTCCTCCTTTCATGCAGAATCTTAAGGTCCTAGCTCATGTCCAAGGCACCAAAGCCAGCTAAAAAGTCAATAATCAATAACGAAAACTTGAATTGTACTACTTCTTACTGGCTATTACATCAACTTAGAAGCTTGAACTGTGTTCTACTAAGGTGAGTGCAGTGTCTCCGGATACCGCAGCACGCGACATAGGTTTGCAGACGATAAGTACAAGCGTTTCGGAGAGAAGAGCGGCCAATGTGACGATCTGGCTTTAAGTCGATTCGATAACAAATGACGAAAACGGACGGATTTCTCGGGTTTTTACTACATATGAACACTTTTCACATTCTCCCATGCAAATCGGCTGCTAGTCCTCCTTTCATGCAAAATGTTAAGGTCCTAGCTCATTTCCAAGTCATCAAAGCCAGCTAAAAAGTCAATAATCGATACCTAAAACTTGAATTGTGCTACTTCTTCCTGGCTATTACGTCAACTTAGAAGCTTCATCTGTGTTCTACTATGGTGCTTTTAGTATCTCCGCATACCGCAACACGCGACATAGCTTTGCAATCGATAAGTACAACCGTTTCAGAGAGAAGAGCGGCTAATGTGACGATCTGGCTTTAAGTCGATACGATAACAAATGACGAAAACGGACGGATTTCTCAGGTGTGTACTACATATGAACACTTTTCACATTCTCCCGTGCAACTCGGCTGCTAGTCCTCCTTTCATGCAGAATCTTAAGGTCCTAGCTCATGTCCAAGGCACCAAAGCCAGCTACAAAGTCAATAACCGATACCTAAAACTTGAATTGTACTACTTCTTACTGGCTATTACATCGTCTTAGGAGCTTCATCTGTGTTCTACTATGGTGCTTTTAGTGTTTCCGAATACCGCAGTACGCGACATAGCTTTGCAGACGGTAAGTACAACCGTTTCAGAGAGAAGTGCGGCCAATGTGACGATCTGGCTTTAAGTCGATTCGATAACAAATGACGAAAACGGACGGATTTCTCAGGTTTTTACTACATATGAACACTTTTCACATTCTCCCGTGCAACTCGGCTGCTAGTCCTCCTTTCATGCAGAATCTTAAGGTCCTAGCTCATGTCCAAGGCACCAAAGCCAGCTAAAAAGTCAATAATCAATACGTGAAACTTGAATTGTACTACTTCTTACTGGCTATTACATCAACTTAGAAGCTTCATCTGTGTTCTACTATGGTGCTTTTAGTGTCTCCGCATACCGCAACACGCGACATAGCTTTGCAATCGATAAGTACAACCGTTTCAGAGAGAAGAGCGGCTAATGTGACGATCTGGCTTTAAGTCGATTCGATAACAAATGACGAAAACGGACGGATTTCTCGGGTTTTTACTACATATGAACACTTTTCACATTCTCCTATGCAAATCGGCTGCTAGTCCTCCTTTCATGCAGAATCTTAAGGTCCTAGCTCATGTCCAAGGCACCAAAGCCAGCTAAAAATTCAATAATCGATACCTAATACTTGAATTGTACTACTTCGTCCTGGCTATTACGTAAACTTAGAAGCTTCATCTGTGTTCTACTATGGTGATTTTAGTGTCTCCGCATACCGCAGCAAGCGACATAGCTTTGCAGACGATAAGTACAACTTTTTTAGAGAGAAGCGCGGTCAATGTGACGATCTGGCTTTAAGTCGATTCGATAACAAATGACGAAAACGGACGGATTTCTCAGGTTTTTACTACATATGAACACTTTTCACATTCTCCTGTGCAACTCGGCTGCTAGTCCTCCTTTCATGAAGAATCTTAAGGTCCTAGCTCATGTCCAAGGCACCAAAGCCAGCTAAAAAGTCAATAATCGATACCTGAAACGCGAATTGTACTACTTCTTACTGGATAATGCATCAACTTTGAAGCATCATCTGTGTTCTACTGTGGTGATTTTAGTGTCTCCGCATACCGCATCACGTGACATAGCTTTGCAGACGATAAATACAACCGTTTCAGAGAGAAGAGCGGCCAATGTGACGATCTGGCTTTAAGTCGATTCGATAACAAATGACGAAAACGGACGGATTTCTCAGGTTTTTACTACATATGAACACTTTTCACATTCTCCCGTGCAACTCGGCTGTTAGTCCTCCTTTCATGCAGAATCTTAAGGTCCTAGCTCATGTCCAAGGCACCAAAGCCAGCTAAAGAGTCAATAATCGATACCTAAAACTTGAATTGGACTACTTCTTACTGGCTATTACATCAACTTAGAAGCTTCATCTGCGTTCTACTATGGTGCTTTTCCTGTTTCCGCCTACGGCAACACGCGACATAGCTTTGCAGACGATAAGTACAACCGTTTCCGAGAGCAGAGCGGCCAATGTGACGATCTGGCTTGAAGTCGATTCGATAACAAATTACGAAAACGGACGGATTTCTCAGGTTTTTACTACATATGAACACTTTTCACATTCTCCCCTGCAACTCGGCTGCTAGTCCTCCTTTCATGCAGAATCTTAAGGTCCTAGCTCATGTCCAAGGCACCAAAGCCAGCTAAAAAGTCAATAATCGATACCTAAAACTTGAATTGGACTACTTCTTACTGGCTATTACATCAACTTAGAAGCTTCATCTGCGTTCTACTATGGTGCATTTCCTGTTTCCGCCTACAGCAACACGCGACATAGCTTTGCAGACGATAAGTACAACCGTTTCCGAGAGCAGAGCGGCCAATGTGACGATCTGGCTTTAAGTCGATTCGATAACAAATTACGAAAACGGACGGATTTCTCAGGTTTTTACTACATATGAACACTTTTCACATTCTCCCCTGCAACTCGGCTGCTAGTCCTCCTTTCATGCAGAATCTTAAGGTCCTAGCTCATGTCCAAGGCACCAAAGCCAGCTAAAAAGTCAACAATAGATACCTAAAACTTGAATTGTACTACTTCTTACTGGCTATTACATCAACTTAGAAGCTTGGTCTGTGTTCTACTATGGTTATTTTAGTGTCTCCGCATACCGCAGCACGCGACATAGCTTTGCACACGATAAGTACAAGCGTTTCGGAGAGAAGAGCGGCCAATGTGACTATCTGGCTTTAAGTCGATTCGATAACAAATGACGAAAACGGACGGATTTCTCAGGTTTTTATTACATATGAACACTTTTCACTTTCTCCCGTGCAACTCGGCTGCTAGTCCTCCTTTCATGCAGAATCTTAAGGTCCTAGCTCATGTCCAAGGCACCAAAACCAGCTAAAAAGTCAATAATCGATACCTAAAACTTGAATTGGACTACTTTTTACTGGCTATTACATCAACTTAGAAGCTTCATCTGTGTTCTACTATGTTGCTTTTCCTGTTTCCGCCTACGGCAACACGCGACATAGCTTTGCAGACGATAAGTACAACCGTTACCGAGAGCAGAGCGGCCAATGTGACGATCTGGCTTTAAGTCGATTCGATAACAAATGACGAAAACGGACGGATTTCTCAGGTTTTTACTACATATGAACACTTTTCACATTATCCCGTGCAACTCGGCTGCTAGTCCTACTTTCATGCAGAATCGTAAGGTCCTAGCTCATGTCCAAGGCACCAAAGCCAGCTAAAAAGTCAATAATCGATACCTAAAACTTGAATTGTACTACTTCTTACTGGCTATTACATTAACTTAGAAGCTTCATCTGTGTTCTACTATGGTGCTTTTAGTGTCTCCGCATACCGCAGCACGCGACATAGCTTAGTAGACGATAAGTACAACCGTTTCAGAGAGAAGAGCGGCTAATGTGACGATCTGGCTTTAAGTCGATTCGATAACAAATGACGAAAACGGACGGATTTCTCGGGTTTTTACTACATATGAACACTTTTCACATTCTCCTATGCAAATCGGCTGCTAGTCCTCCTTTCATGCAGAATCTTAAGGTCCTAGCTCATGTCCAAGGCACCAAAGCCAGCTAAAAATTCAATAATCGATACCTAATACTTGAATTGTACTACTTCGTCCTGGCTATTACGTAAACTTAGAAGCTTCATCTGTGTTCTACTATGGTGATTTTAGTGTCTCCGCATACCGCAGCAAGCGACATAGCTTTGCAGACGATAAGTACAACTTTTTTAGAGAGAAGCGCGGTCAATGTGACGATCTGGCTTTAAGTCGATTCGATAACAAATTACGAAAACGGACGGATTTCTCAGGTTTTTACTACATATGAACACTTTTCACATTCTCCTGTGCAACTCGGCTGCTAGTCCTCCTTTCATGAAGAATCTTAAGGTCCTAGCTCATGTCCAAGGCACCAAAGCCAGCTAAAAAGTCAATAATCGATACCTAAAACGCGAATTGTACTACTTCTTACTGGATAATGCATCAACTTAGAAGCATCATCTGTGTTCTACTGTGGTGATTTTAGTGTCTCCGCATACCGCAGCACGTGACATAGCTTTGCAGACGATAAATACAACCGTTTCAGAGAGAAGAGCGGCCAATGTGACGATCTGGCTTTAAGTCGATTCGATAACAAATGACGAGAACGGACGGATTTCTCAGGTTTTTACTACATATGAACACTTTTCACATTCTCCCGTGCAACTCGGCTGTTAGTCCTCCTTTCATGCAGAATCTTAAGGTCCTAGCTCATGTCCAAGGCACCAAAGCCAGCTAAAGAGTCAATAATCGATACCTAAAACTTGAATTGGACTACTTCTTACTGGCTATTACATCAACTTAGAAGCTTCATCTGCGTTCTACTATGGTGCTTTTCCTGTTTCCGCCTACGGCAACACGCGACATAGCTTTGCAGACGATAAGTACAACCGTTTCCGAGAGCAGAGCGGCCAATGTGACGATCTGGCTTGAAGTCGATTCGATAACAAATTACGAAAACGGACGGATTTCTCAGGTTTTTACTACATATGAACACTTTTCACATTCTCCCCTGCAACTCGGCTGCTAGTCCTCCTTTCATGCAGAATCTTAAGGTCCTAGCTCATGTCCAAGGCACCAAAGCCAGCTAAAAAGTCAATAATCGATACCTAAAACTTGAATTGGACTACTTCTTACTGGCTATTACATCAACTTAGAAGCTTCATCTGCGTTCTACTATGGTGCTTTTCCTGTTTCCGCCTACAGCAACACGCGACATAGCTTTGCAGACGATAAGTACAACCGTTTCCGAGAGCAGGGCGGCCAATGTGACGATCTGGCTTTAAGTCGATTCGATAACAAATTACGAAAACTGACGGATTTCTCAGGTTTTTACTACATATGAACACTTTTCACATTCTCCCCTGCAACTCGGCTGCTAGTCCTCCTTTCATGCAGAATCTTAAGGTCCTAGCTCATGTCCAAGGCACCAAAGCCAGCTAAAAAGTCAACAATAGATACCTAAAACTTGAATTGTACTACTTCTTACTGGCTATTACATCAACTTAGAAGCTTGGTCTGTGTTCTACTATGGTTATTTTAGTGTCTCCGCATACCGCAGCACGCGACATAGCTTTGCAGACGATAAGTACAAGCGTTTCGGAGAGAAGAGCGGCCAATGTGACTATCTGGCTTTAAGTCGATTCGATAACAAATGACGAAAACGGACGGATTTCTCAGGTTTTTATTACATATGAACACTTTTCACATTCTCCCGTGCAACTCGGCTGCTAGTCCTCCTTTCATGCAGAATCTTAAGGTCCTAGCTCATGTCCAAGGCACCAAAGCCAGCTAAAAAGTCAATAATCGATACCTAAAACTTGAATTGGACTACTTTTTACTGGCTATTACATCAACTTAGAAGCTTCATCTGTGTTCTACTATGTTGCTTTTCCTGTTTCCGCCTACGGCAACACGCGACATAGCTTTGCAGACGATAAGTACAACCGTTACCGAGAGCAGAGCGGCCAATGTGACGATCTGGCTTTAAGTCGATTCGATAACAAATGACGAAAACGGACGGATTTCTCAGGTTTTTACTACATATGAACACTTTTCACATTATCCCGTGCAACTCGGCTGCTAGTCCTACTTTCATGCAGAATCGTAAGGTCCTAGCTCATGTCCAAGGCACCAAAGCCAGCTAAAAAGTCAATAATCGATACCTAAAACTTGAATTGTACTACTTCTTACTGGCTATTACATTAACTTAGAAGCTTCATCTGTGTTCTACTATGGTGCTTTTAGTGTCTCCGCATACCGCAGCACGCGACATAGCTTAGTAGACGATAAGTACAACCGTTTCAAAGAGAAGAGCGGACAATGTGACGATCTGGCTTTAAGTCGATTCGATAACAAATGACGAAATCGGACGGATTTCTCAGGTTTTTATTACATATGAACACTTTTCACATTCTCCCGTGCAACTCGGCTGCTAGTCCTCCTTTCATGCAGAATCTTAAGGTCCTAGCTCATGTCCAAGGCACCAAAGCCAGTAAAAAGTCAATAATCCATACCCAAAACTTGAATTGGATTACTTCTTACTGGCTATTACATCAACTTAGATGCTTCATCTGTGTTCTACTATGGTAATGTTAGTGTCTCCACATACCGCAGCACGCGACATAGCTTTGCAGACGATAGGTACACCCGTTTCAGAGAGAAGAGCGGCCAATGTGACGATATGGCTTTAAGTCGATTCGATAACAAATGACGAAAACGGACGGATTTCTCAGGTTTTTACTACATATGAACACTTTTCACATTCTCCCGTGCAACTCGGCTGCTAGTCCTCCTTTCATGCAGAATCTTAAGGTCCTAGCTCATGTCCAAGGCACCAAAGCCAGCTAAAAAGTCAATAATCGATACCTAAAACTTGAATTGTACTATTTCTTACTGGCTATTACATCAACTTAGAAGGTTCATCTGTGTACTACTATGGTGCTTTTAGTGTCTCCACATACCGCAGTACGCGACATAGCTTTGCAGACGATAAGTACAAGTGTTTCAGAGAGAAGAGCGGCCAATGTGATGATCTGGCTTTAAGTCGATTCGATAACTAATGTCGAAAACGGACGGATTTCTCAGGTTTTTACTACATATGAAGACTTTTCACATTCTCCCGTGCAACTCGGCTGCTAATCCTCCTTTCATGCAGAATCGTAAGGTCCTAGCTAATGTCCAAGGCACCAAAGCCAGCTAAAAAGTCAATAATCGATACCTAAAACTTGAATTGTACTACTTCTTACTGGCTATTACATTAACTTAGAAGCTTCATCTGTGTTCTACTATGGTGCTTTTAGTGTCTCCGCATACCGCAGCACGCGACATAGCTTAGTAGACGATAAGTACAACCGTTTCCGAGAGCAGAGCGGCCAATGTGACGATCTGTCTTTAAGTCGATTCGATAACAAATGACGAAAACTGACGGATTTCTCAGGTTTTTATTACATATGAACACTTTCCACATTCTCCCGTGCAACTCGGCTGCTAGTCCTCCTTTCATGCTGAATCTTAAGGTCCTAGCTCATGTCCAAGGCACCAAAGCCAGCTAAAAAGTCAATAATCGATACCCAAAACTTGAATTGGATTACTTCTTACTGGCTATTACATCAACTTAGATGCTTCATCTGTGTTCTACTATGGTGCTTTTAGTGTCTCCACATACCGCAGTACGCGACATAGCTTGGCAGACGATAAGTACAACCGTTTCAGAGAGAAGAGCGGCCAATGTGTTGATCTGGCTTTAAGTCGATTCGATAACAAATGACGAAAACGGACGAATTTCTCAGGTTTTTACTACATATGAACACTTTTCACATTCTCCCATGCAACTCGGCTGTTAGTCCTCCTTTCATGCAGAATCTTAAGGTCCTAGCTCATGTCCAAGGCACCAAAGCCAGCTAAAAAAGCTAAAAAGTCAATAATCGATACCTAAAACTTGAATTGGACTACTTCTTACTGGCTATTACATCAACTTAGAAGCTTCATCTGTGTTCTACTATGGTGCTTTTAGTGTCTCCACATACCGCAGTACGCGACATAGCTTGGCAGACGATAAGTACAACCGTTTCAGAGAGAAGAGCGGCCAAAGTAACGATCTGGCTTTAAGTCGATTCGATAACAAATGACGAAAACGGACGAATTTCTCAGGTTTTTACTACATATGAACACTTTTCACATTCTCCCGTGCTACTCGGCTGCTAGTCCTCCTTTCATTTTAAATCTTAAGGTCCTAGCTCATGTCCAAGGCACAAAGCTAGCTAAAAAGTCAATAATCGATACCTAAAACTTGAATTGTACTACTTCTTACTGGCTATTACATCAACTTAGAAGCTTCATCTGTGTTCTACTATGCTGCTTGTAGTGTCTCAGCATACCGCAGCATGCGACATAGCTTTGCAGACGATAAGTACAACCGTTTCAGAGAGAAGAGCGACCAAAGTAACGATCTGGCTTTAAGTCGATTCGATAACAAATGACGAAAACGGATGGATTTCTAAGGTTTTTACTACACATGAACACTTTTCACATTCTCCCGTGCAATTTGGATGCTAGTCCTCCTTTCATGCAGAATTTTAAGGTACTAGCTCATGTCCAAGGCAACAAAGCCAGCTAAAAAGTCAATAATCGATACCTAAAACTTGAATTGTACTACTTCTTACTGGCTATTACATCAACTTAGAAGCTCCATCTGTGTTCTACTATGGTGCTTTTAGTGTCTCCGCATACCGCAGCATGCGACATAGGTTTGCAGACGATAAGTACAGCCGTTTCAGAGAGAAGAGCGGCCAATGTGACGATCTGGCTTGAAGTCGATTCGATCAGAAATGACGAAAACGGACGGATGTCTCAGGTTTTTAATACATATGAACACTTTTCACATTCTCCCGTGCAACTGGGCTGCTAGTCCTCCTTTTATGCAGAATCTTAAAGTCCTAGCTCATGTCCAAGGCACCAAAGCCAGCTAAAAAGTCAATAATCGATACCTAAATCTTGAATTGGTCTACTTCTTACTGGCTATTACATCAACTTAGAAGCTTCATCTGTGTTCTACTATGGTGCTTTTCTGTTTCCGCCTACGGCAAAACGCGACATTGCTTTGCAGACGATAAGTGCAACCGTTTCCGAGAGCAGAGCGGAAAATGTGACGATCTGGCTTTAAGTCGATTCGATAACAAATGACGAAAACGGACGGATTACTCATGTTTTTACTTCATATGAACACTTTTTACATTCTCCCCTTCAACTCGTTTGCTAGTCCTCCTTTCATGCAGAATCTTAAGGTCCTATCTCATGTCCAAGGCACCAAAGCCAGCTAAAAAGTCAATAATCGATACCTAAAACTTGAATTGTACTACTTCTTACTGGCTATTACATCAACTTAGAAGCTTCATCTGTGTTTTACTATGCTGCTTGTAGTGTCTCAGCATACCGCAGCATGCGACATAGCTTTGCAGACGATAAGTACAAGCGTTTCAGAGAGAAGAGCGGCCAATGTGACGATCTGGCTTTAAGTCGATTCGATAACATATGACGAAAACGGACGAATTTCTCAGGTTTTTACTACATATGATCACTTTTCACATTCTCCTCTGCTACTCGGCTGCTAGTCCTTCTTTCATGCAGAATCTTAAGGTCCTAGCTCATGTCCAAGGCACCAAAGCTAGCTAAAAAGTCAATAATCGATACCTAAAACTTGAATTGTACTAATTCTTACTGGCTATTACATCAACTTAGAAGCTTCATCTGTGTTCTACTATGCTGCCTGTAGTGTCTCAGCATACCGCAGCATGCGACATAGCTTTGCAGACGATAAGTACAAGCGTTTCAGAGAGAAGAGCGGCCAATAAGACGATCTGGCTTTAAGTCGATTCGATAACAAATGACGAAAACGGACGAATTTCTCAGGTTTTTACTACATATGAACACTTTTCACATTCTACCGTGCTACTCGGCTGCTAGTCCTCCTTTCATTCTGAATCTTAAGGTCCTAGCTCATGTTCAAGGCACCAAAGCTAGCTAAAAAGTCTATAATCGATACCTAAAACTTGAATTGTACTACTTCTTACTGGCTATTACATCAATTTAGAAGCTTCATCTGTGTTCTACTATACTGGTTGTAGTGTCTCAGCATACCGCAGCATGCGACATAGCTTGGCAGACGATAAGTACAACCGTTTCAGAGAGAAGAGCGACCAATGTAACGATCTGGCTTTAAGTCGATTCGATAACAAATGACGAAAACGGACGGATTTCTCAGGTATTTTTTTACATATGAACACTTTTCACATTCTCCCGTGCAACTTGGCTGCTAGTCCTCCTTACATGCAGAATCTTAAGGTCCTAGCGAATGTCGAAGGCACCAAAGCCAGCTAAAAAGTCAATAATCGATACCTAAATCTTGAATTGGTCTACTTCTTACTGGCTATTACATCAACTTAGAAGCTTCATCTGTGTTTTACTATGCTGCTTGTAGTGTCTCAGCATACCGCAGCATGCGACATAGCTTTGCAGACGATAAGTACAAGCGTTTCAGAGAGAAGAGCGGCCAATGTGACGATCTGGCTTTAAGTCGATTCGATAACATATGACGAAAGCGGACGAATTTCTCAGGTTTTTACTACATATGATCACTTTTCACATTCTCCCGTGCTACTCGGCGGCTAGTCCTTCTTTCATGCAGAATCTTAAGGTCCTAGCTCATGTCCAAGGCACCAAAGCTAGCTAAAAAGTCAATAATCGATACCTAAAACTTGAATTGTACTAATTCTTACTGGCTATTACATCAACTTAGAAGCTTCATCTGTGTTCTACTATGCTGCCTGTAGTGTCTCAGCATACCGCAGCATGCGACATAGCTTTGCAGACGATAAGTACAAGCGTTTCAGAGAGAAGAGCGGCCAATAAGACGATCTGGCTTTAAGTCGATTCGATAACAAATGACGAAAACGGACGAATTTCTCAGGTTTTTACTACATATGAACACTTTTCACATTCTACCGTGCTACTCGGCTGCTAGTCCTCCTTTCATTCTGAATCTTAAGGTCCTAGCTCATGTTCAAGGCACCAAAGCTAGCTAAAAAGTCTATAATCGATACCTAAAACTTGAATTGTACTACTTCTTACTGGCTATTACATCAATTTAGAAGCTTCATCTGTGTTCTACTATACTGGTTGTAGTGTCTCAGCATACCGCAGCATGCGACATAGCTTTGCAGACGATAAGTACAACCGTTTCAGAGAGAAGAGCGACCAATGTAACGATCTGGCTTTAAGTCGATTCGATAACAAATGACGAAAACGGACGGATTTCTCAGGTATTTTTTTACATATGAACACTTTTCACATTCTCCCGTGCAACTTGGCTGCTAGTCCTCCTTACATGCAGAATCTTAAGGTCCTAGCTCATGTCGAAGGCACCAAAGCCAGCTAAAAAGTCAATAATCGATACCTAAATCTTGAATTGGTCTACTTCTTACTGGCTATTACATCAACTTAGAAGCTTCATCTGTGTTCTACTATGGTGCTTTTCTGTTTCCGCCTACGGCAAAACGCGACATTGCTTTGCAGACGATAAGTGCAACCGTTTCCGAGAGCAGAGTGGCCAATGTGACGATCTGGCTTTAAGTCGATTCGATAACAAATGACGAAAACGGACGAATTTCTCAGTTTTTTACTACATATGATCACTTTTCACATTCTCCCGTGCTACCCGGCTGCTAGTCCTCCTTTCATGCAGAATCTTAAGGTCCTAGCTCATGTCCAAGGCACCAAAGCTAGCTAAAAAGTCAATAATCGATACCTAAAACTTGAATTGTACTAATTCTTCCTGGCTATTACATCAACTTAGAAGCTTCATCTGTGTTCTACTATGCTGCCTGTAGTGTCTCAGCATACCGCAGCATACGACATAGCTTTGCAGACGATAAGTACAAGCGTTTCAGAGAGAAGAGCGGCCAATAAGACGATGTGGCTTTAAGTCGATTCGATAACAAATGACGAAAACGGACGAATTTCCCAGGTTTTTACAACATATGAACACTTTTCACATTCTCCCGTGCTCCTCGGCTGCTAGTGATCCTTTCATGCAGAATCTTAAGGTCCTAGCTCATGTCCAAGGCACCAAAGCTAGCTAAAAAGTCAATAATCGATATCTAAAACTTGAATTGTACTACTTCTTACTGGCTATTACATCAACTTAGTAGCTCCATCTGTGTTCTACTATGGTGATTTTAGTGTCTCCGCATACCGCAGCACGCGACATAGCTTTGTAGACGATAAGTACAACCGTTTCAGAGAGAAGAGCGGCCAATGTGACGATCTGGCTTTAAGTCGATTCGATAACAAATGACGAAAACGGACGAATTTCTCAGGTTTTTACTACATATGAACACTTTTCACATTCTCCCATGCTACTCGGCTGCTAGTGCTCCTTTCATGCAGAATCTTAAGGTCCTAGCTCATGTCCAAGGCACCAAAGCCAGCTAAAAAGTTAATAATCGATACCTAAAACTTGAATTGGACTACTTCTTACTCGCTATTACATCAACTTAGAAGCTTCATCTGTGTTCTACTATGGTGCTTTTCCTGTTTCCGCCTACGGCAACACGCGACATAGCTGTGCAGACGATAAGTACAACCGTCTCCGAGAGCAGAGCGGCCAATGTGACGATCTGGCTTTAAGTCGATTCGATAACAAATGACGAAAACGGACGGATTTCTCAGGTTTTTACTTCATATGAACACTTTTTACATTCTCCCCTGCAACTCGGCTGCTAGTCCTCCTTTCATGCAGAATCTTAAGGTCCTAGCTCATGTCCAAGGCAACAAAGCCAGCTAAAAAGTCAATAATCGATACCTAAAACTTGAGTTGTACTACTTCTTACTGGCTATTACATCAACTTAGAAGCTTCATCTGTGTTCTACTATGCTGCCTGTAGTGTCTCAGCATACCGCAGCATGCGACATAGCTTTGCAGACGATAAGTACAAGCGTTTCAGAGAGAAGAGCGGCCAATGTGACGATCTGGCTTTAAGTCGATTCGATAACATATGACGAAAACGGACGAATTTCTCAGGTTTTTACTACATATGATCACTTTTCACATTCTCCCGTGCTACTCGGCTGCTAGTCCTCCTTTCATGCAGAATCTTAAGGTCCTAGCTCATGTCCAAGGCACCAAAGCTAGCTAAAAAGTCAATAATCGATACCTAAAACTTGAATTGTACTAATTCTTACTGGCTATTACATCAACTTAGAAGCTTCATCTGTGTTCTACTATGCTGCCTGTAGTGTCTCAGCATACCGCAGCATGCGACATAGCTTTGCAGACGATAAGTACAAGCGTTTCAGAGAGAAGAGCGGCCAATAAGACGATCTGGCTTTAAGTCGATTCGATAACAAATGACGAAAGCGGATGGATTTCTAAGGTTTTTACTACATATGAACACTTTTCACACTCTCCCGTGCAATTTGGATGCTAGTCCTCCTTTCATGCAGAATTTTAAGGTACTAGCTCATGTCCAAGGCAACAAAGCCAGCTAAAAAGTCAATAATCGATACCTAAAACTTGAATTGTACTACTTCTTACTGGCTATTACATCAACTTAGAAGCTCCATCTGTGTTCTACTATGGTGCTTTTAGTGTCTCCGCATACCGCAACACGCGACATAGGTTTGCAGACGATAAGTACAGCCGTTTCAGAGAGAAGAGCGGCCAATGTTGCGATCTGGCTTTAAGTCGATTCGATCACAAATGACGAAAACGGACGGATGTCTCAGGTTTTTAATACATATGAACACTTTTCACATTCTCCCGTGCAACTGGGCTGCTAGTCCTCCTTTTATGCAGAATCTTAAAGTCCTAGCTCATGTCCAAGGCACCAAAGCCAGCTAAAAAGTCAATAATCGATACCTAAATCTTGAATTGGTCTACTTCTTACTGGCTATTACATCAACTTAGAAGCTTCATCTGTGTTCTACTATGGTGCTTTTCTGTTTCCGCCTACGGCAAAACGCGACATTGCTTTGCAGACGATAAGTGCAACCGTTTCCGAGAGCAGAGCGGCCAATGTGACGATCTGGCTTTAAGTCGATTCGATAACAAATGACGAAAACGGACGGACTACTCATGTTTTTACTTCATATGAACACTTTTTACATTCTCCCCTGCAACTCGGCTGCTAGTCCTCCTTTCATGCAGAATCTTAAGGTCCTAGCTCATGTCCAAGGCAACAAAGCCAGCTAAAAAGTCAATAATCGATACCTAAAACTTGAGTTGTACTACTTCTTACTGGCTATGACATCAACTTAGAAGCTTCATCTGTGTTCTACTATGGTGCTTTTAGTGTCTCCGCATACCGCAACACGCGACATAGGTTTGCAGACGATAAGTACAGCCGTTTCAGAGAGAAGAGCGGCCAATGTGACGATCTGGCTTTAAGTCGATTCGATCACAAATGACGAAAACGGATGGATTTCTAAGGTTTTTACTACATATGAACACTTTTCACACTCTCCCGTGCAATTTGGATGCTAGTCCTCCTTTCATGCAGAATTTTAAGGTACTAGCTCATGTCCAAGGCAACAAAGCCAGCTAAAAAGTCAATAATCGATACCTAAAACTTGAATTGTACTACTTCATACTGGCTATTACATCAACTTAGAAGCTCCATCTGTGTTCTACTATGGTGCTTTTAGTGTCTCCGCATACCGCAACACGCGACATAGGTTTGCAGACGATAAGTACAGCCGTTTCAGAGAGAAGAGCGGCCAATGTGACGATCTGGCTTTAAGTCGATTCGATAACATATGACGAAAAGGGACGAATTTCTCAGGTTTTTTCTACATATGATCACTTTTCATATTCTCCCGTGCTACTCGGCTGCTAGTCCTCCTTTCATGCAGAATCTTAAGGTCCTAGCTCATGTCCAAGGCACCAAAGCTAGCTAAAAAGTCAATAATCGATACCTAAAACTTGAATTGTACTAATTCTTACTGGCTATTACATCAACTTAGAAGCTTCATCTGTGTTCTACTATGCTGCCTGTAGTGTCTCAGCATACCGCAGCATGCGACATAGCTTTGCAGACGATAAGTACAAGCGTTTCAGAGAGAAGAGCGGCCAATAAGACGATCTGGCTTTAAGTCGATTCGATAACAAATGACGAAAACGGATGGATTTCTAAGGTTTTTACTACATATGAACACATTTCACACTCTCCCGTGCAATTTGGATGCTAGTCCTCCTTTCATGCAGAATTTTAAGGTACTAGCTCATGTCCAAGGCAACAAAGCCAGCTAAAAAGTCAATAATCGATACCTAAAACTTGAATTGTACTACTTCTTACTGGCTATTACATCAACTTAGAAGCTCCATCTGTGTTCTACTATGGTGCTTTTAGTGTCTCCGCATACCGCAACACGCGACATAGGTTTGCAGACGATAAGTACAGCCGTTTCAGAGAGAAGAGCGGCCAATGTGACGATCTGGCTTTAAGTCGATTCGATCACAAATGACGAAAACGGACGGATGTCTCAGGTTTTTAATACATATGAACACTTTTCACATTCTCCCGTGCAACTGGGCTGCTAGTCCTCCTTTTATGCAGAATCTTAAAGTCCTAGCTCATGTCCAAGGCACCAAAGCCAGCTAAAAAGTCAATAATCGATACCTAAATCTTGAATTGGTCTACTTCTTACTGGCTATTACATCAACTTAGAAGCTTCATCTGTGTTCTACTATGGTGCTTTTCTGTTTCCGCCTACGGCAAAACGCGACATTGCTTTGCAGACGATAAGTGCAACCGTTTCCGAGAGCAGAGCGGCCAATGTGACGATCTGGCTTTAAGTCGATTCGATAACAAATGACGAAAACGGACGGACTACTCATGTTTTTACTTCATATGAACACTTTTTACATTCTCCCCTGCAACTCGGCTGCTAGTCCTCCTTTCATGCAGAATCTTAAGGTCCTAGCTCATGTCCAAGGCAACAAAGCCAGCTAAAAAGTCAATAATCGATACCTAAAACTTGAGTTGTACTACTTCTTACTGGCTATTACATCAACTTAGAAGCTTCATCTGTGTTCTACTATGCTGCCTGTAGTGTCTCAGCATACCGCAGCATGCGACATAGCTTTGCAGACGATAAGTACAAGCGTTTCAGAGAGAAGAGCGGCCAATGTGACGATCTGGCTTTAAGTCGATTCGATAACATATGACGAAAACGGACGAATTTCTCAGGTTTTTACTACATATGATCACTTTTCACATTCTCCCATGCTACTCGGCTGCTAGTCCTCCTTTCATGCAGAATCTTAAGGTCCTAGCTCATGTCCAAGGCACCAAAGCTAGCTAAAAAGTCAATAATCGATACCTAAAACTTGAATTGTACTAATTCTTACTGGCTATTGCATCAACTTAGAAGCTTCATCTGTGTTCTACTATGCTGCCTGTAGTGTCTCAGCATACCGCAGCATGCGACATAGCTTTGCAGACGATAAGTACAAGCGTTTCAGAGAGAAGAGCGGCCAATAAGACGATCTGGCTTTAAGTCGATTCGATAACAAATGACGAAAACGGATGGATTTCTAAGGTTTTTACTACATATGAACACTTTTCACACTCTTCCATGCAATTTGGATGCTAGTCCTCCTTTCATGCAGAATTTTAAGGTACTAGCTCATGTCCAAGGCAACAAAGCCAGCTAAAAAGTCAATAATCGATACCTAAAACTTGAATTGTACTACTTCTTACTGGCTATTACATCAACTTAGAAGCTCCATCTGTGTTCTACTATGGTGCTTTTAGTGTCTCCGCATACCGCAACACGCGACATAGGTTTGCAGACGATAAGTACAGCCGTTTCAGAGAGAAGAGCGGCCAATGTGACGATCTGGCTTTAAGTCGATTCGATCACAAATGACGAAAACGGACGGATGTCTCAGGTTTTTAATACATATGAACACTTTTCACATTCTCCCGTGCAACTGGGCTGCTAGTCCTCCTTTTATGCAGAATCTTAAAGTCCTAGCTCATGTCCAAGGCACCAAAGCCAGCTAAAAAGTCAATAATCGATACCTAAATCTTGAATTGGTCTACTTCTTACTGGCTATTACATCAACTTAGAAGCTTCATCTGTGTTCTACTATGGTGCTTTTCTGTTTCCGCCTACGGCAAAACGCGACATTGCTTTGCAGACGATAAGTGCAACCGTTTCCGAGAGCAGAGCGGCCAATGTGACGATCTGGCTTTAAGTCGATTCGATAACAAATGACGAAAACGGACGGACTACTCATGTTTTTACTTCATATGAACACTTTTTACATTCTCCCCTGCAACTCGGCTGCTAGTCCTCCTTTCATGCAGAATCTTAAGGTCCTAGCTCATGTCCAAGGCAACAAAGCCAGCAAAAAAGTCAATAATCGATACTTAAAACTTGAGTTGTACTACTTCTTACTGGCTATTACATCAACTTAGAAGCTTCATCTGTGTTCTACTATGCTGCCTGTAGTGTCTCAGCATACCGCAGCATGCGACATAGCTTTGCAGACGATAAGTACAAGCGTTTCAGAGAGAAGAGCGGCCAATGTGACGATCTGGCTTTAAGTCGATTCGATAACATATGACGAAAAGGGACGAATTTCTCAGGTTTTTTCTACATATGATCACTTTTCACATTCTCCCGTGCTACTCGGCTGCTAGTCCTCCTTTCATGCAGAATCTTAAGGTCCTAGCTCATGTCCAAGGCACCAAAGCTAGCTAAAAAGTCAATAATCGATACCTAAAACTTGAATTGTACTAATTCTTACTGGCTATTACATCAACTTAGAAGCTTCATCTGTGTTCTACTATGCTGCCTGTAGTGTCTCAGCATACCGCAGCATGCGACATAGCTTTGCAGACGATAAGTACAAGCGTTTCAGAGAGAAGAGCGGCCAATAAGACGATCTGGCTTTAAGTCGATTCGATAACAAATGACGAAAACGGATGGATTTCTAAGGTTTTTACTACATATGAACACTTTTCACACTCTCCCGTGCAATTTGGATGCTAGTCCTCCTTTCATGCAGAATTTTAAGGTACTAGCTCATGTCCAAGGCAACAAAGCCAGCTAAAAAGTCAATAATCGATACCTAAAACTTGAATTGTACTACTTCTTACTGGCTATTACATCAACTTAGAAGCTCCATCTGTGTTCTACTATGGTGCTTCTAGTGTCTCCGCATACCGCAACACGCGACATAGGTTTGCAGACGATAAGTACAGCCGTTTCAGAGAGAAGAGCGGCCAATGTGACGATCTGGCTTTAAGTCGATTCGATCACAAATGACGAAAACGGACGGATGTCTCAGGTTTTTAATACATATGAACACTTTTCACATTCTCCCGTGCAACTGGGCTGCTAGTCCTCCTTTTATGCAGAATCTTAAAGTCCTAGCTCATGTCCAAGGCACCAAAGCCAGCTAAAAAGTCAATAATCGATACCTAAATCTTGAATTGGTCTACTTCTTACTGGCTATTACATCAACTTAGAAGCTTCATTTGTGTTCTACTATGGTGCTTTTCTGTTTCCGCCTACGGAAAAACGCGACATTGCTTTGCAGACGATAAGTGCAACCGTTTCCGAGAGCAGAGCGGCCAATGTGACGATCTGGCTTTAAGTCGATTCGATAACAAATGACGAAAACGGACGGACTACTCATGTTTTTACTTCATATGAACACTTTTTACATTCTCCCCTGCAACTCGGCTGCTAGTCCTCCTTTCATGCAGAATCTTAAGGTCCTAGCTCATGTCCAAGGCAACAAAGCCAGCTAAAAAGTCAATAATCGATACCTAAAACTTGAGTTGTACTACTTCTTACTGGCTATTACATCAACTTAGAAGCTTCATCTGTGTTCTACTATGCTGCCTGTAGTGTCTCAGCATACCGCAGCATGCGACATGGCTTTGCAGACGATAACTACAAGCGTTTCAGAGAGAAGAGCGGCCAATGTGACGATCTGGCTTTAAGTCGATTCGATAACATATGACGAAAACGGACGAATTTCTCAGGTTTTTACTACATATGATCACTTTTCACATTCTCCCGTGCTACTCGGCTGCTAGTCCTCCTCTCATGCAGAATCTTAAGGTCCTAGCTCATGTCCAAGGCACCAAAGCTAGCTAAAAAGTAAATAATCGATACCTAAAACTTGAATTGTACTAATTCTTACTGGCTATTACATCAACTTAGAAGCTTCATCTGTGTTCTACTATGCTGCCTGTAGTGTCTCAGCATACCGCAGCATGCGACATAGCTTTGCAGACGATAAGTACAAGCGTTTCAGAGAGAAGAGCGGCCAATGTGACGATCTGGCTTTAAGTCGATTCGATCACAAATGACGAAAACGGACGGATGTCTCAGGTTTTTAATACATATGAACACTTTTCACATTCTCCCGTGCAACTGGGCTGCTAGTCCTCCTTTTATGCAGAATCTTAAAGTCCTAGCTCATGTCCAAGGCACCAAAGCCACTAAAAAGTCAATAATCGATACCTAAATCTTGAATTGGTCTACCTCTTACTGGCTATTACATCAACTTAGAAGCTTCATCTGTGTTCTACTATGGTGCTTTTCTGTGTCCGCCTACGGCAAAACGCGACATTGCTTTGCAGACGATAAGTGCAACCGTTTCCGAGGGAAGAGCGGCCAATGTGACGATCTGGCTTTAAGTCGATTCGATCACAAATGACGAAAACGGACGGATGTCTCAGGTTTTTAATACATATGAACACTTTTCACATACTCCCGTGCAACTGGGCTGCTAGTCCTCCTTTTATGCAGAATCTTAAAGTCCTAGCTCATGTCCAAGGCACCAAAGCCAGCTAAAAAAGTCAATAATCGATACCTAAATCTTGAATTTGTCTACTTCTTACTGGCTATTACATCAACTTAGAAGCTTCATCTGTGTTCTACTATGGTGCTTTTCTGTTTCCGCCTACGGCAAAACGCGACATTGCTTTGCAGACGATAAGTGCAACCGTTTCAGAGAGCAGAGCGGCCAATGTGACGATCTGGCTTTAAGTCGATTAGATAACAAATGACGAAAACGGACGGACTACTCATGTTTTTACTTCATATGAACACTTTTTACATTCTCCCCTGCAACTCGGCTGCTGGCCCTCCTTTCATGCAGAATCTTAAGGTCCTATCTCATGTCCAAGGCACCAAAGCCAGCTAAAAAGTCAATAATCGATACCTAAAACTTGAATTGTACTAATTCTTACTGGCTATTACATCAACTTAGAAGCTTCATCTGTGTTCTACTATGCTGCCTGTAGTGTCTCAGCATACCGCAGCATGCGACATAGCTTTGCAGACGACAAGTACAAGCGTTTCAGAGAGAAGAGCGGCCAATAAGACGATCTGGCTATAAGTCGATTCGATAACAAATGACGAAAACGGACGAATTTCTCAGGTTTTTACTACATATGTACACTTTTCACATTCTCCCGTGCTACTCGGCTGCTAGTCCTCCTTTCATTCTGAATCTTAAGGTCCTAGCTCATGTCCAAGGCACCAAAGCTAGCTAAAAAGTCAATAATCGATACCTAAAACTTGAATTGTACTACTTCTTACTGGCTATTACATCAACTTAGAAGCTTCATCTGTGTTCTACTATACTGCTTGTAGAGTCTCAGCATACCGCAGCATGCGACATAGCTTTGCAGACGATAAGTACAACCGTTTCAGAGAGAAGAGCGGCCAATGTGACGATCTGGCTTTAAGTCGATTCGATAACAAATGACGAAAACGGATGGATTTCTAAGGTTTTTACTACATTTGAACACTTTTCACATTCTCCCGTGCAACTTGGCTGCTAGTCCTCCTTACATGCAGAATCTTAAGGTCCTAGCTCATGTCGAAGGCACCAAAGCTAGCTAAAAAGTCAATAATCGATACCTAAAACTTGAATTGGATTACTTCTTACTGGCTACTACATCAACTTAGATGCTTCATCTGTGTTCTACTATGGTAATTTTAGTGTCTCCGCATACCGCAGCACGCGACATAGGTTTGCAGACGATAAGTACAGCCGTTTCAGAGAGAAGAGCGGCTAATGTGACGATCTGGCTTTAAGTCGATTCGATCACAAATGACGAAAACGGACGGATGTCTAAGGTTTTTAATACATATGAACACTTTTCACATTCTCCCGTGCAACTGGGCTGCTAGTCCTCCTTTTATGCAGAATCTTAAAGTCCTAGCTCATGTCCAAGGCACCAAAGCCAGCTAAAAAGTCAATAATCGATAATTAAATCTTGAATTGTTCTACTTCTTACTGGCTATTACAACAACTTAGAAGCTTCATCTGTGTTCTACTATGGTGCTTTTCTGTTTCCGCCTACGGCAAAACGCGACATTGCTTTGCAGACGATAAGTGCGACCGTTTCCGAGAGCAGAGCGGCCAATGTGACGATCTGTCTTTAAGTCGATTCGATAACAAATGACGAAAACGGACGGATTACTCAGGTTTTTACCTCATATGAACACTTTTTACATTCTCCCCTGCAACTAGGCTGCTAGTCCTCCTTTCTTGCAGAATCTTAAGGTCCTATCTCATGTCCAAGGCACCAAAGCCAGCTAAAAAGTCAATAATCGATACCTAAAACTTGAATTGTACTACTTCTTACTGGCTATTACATCAACTTAGAAGCTTCATCTGTGTTTTACTATGCTGCTTGTAGTGTCTCAGCATACCGCAGCATGCGACATAGCTTTGCAGACGATAAGTACAAGCGTTTCAGAGAGAAGAGCGGCCAATGTGACGATCTGGCTTTAAGTCGATTCGATAACAAATGACGAAAACGGACGAATTTCTCAGGTTTTTACTACATATGATCACTTTTCACATTCTCCCGTGCTACTCGGCTGCTAGTCCTCCTTTCATGCAGAATCTTAAGGTCCTAGCTCATGTCCAAGGCACCAAAGCTAGCTAAAAAGTCAATAATCGATACCTAAAACTTGAATTGTACTAATTCTTCCTGGCTATTACATCAACTTAGAAGCTTCATCTGTGTTCTACTATGCTGCGTGTAGTGTCTCAGCATACCGCAGCATGCGACATAGCTTTGCAGACGATAAGTACAAGCGTTTCAGAGAGAAGAGCGGCCAATAAGACGATGTGGCTTTAAGTCGATTCGATAACAAATGACGAAAACGGACGAATTTCCCAGGTTTTTACAACATATGAACACTTTTCACATTCTCCCGTGCTCCTCGGCTGCTAGTCCTCCTTTCATGCAGAATCTTAAGGTCCTAGCTCATGTCCAAGGCACCAAAGCTAGCTAAAAAGTCAATAATCGATACCTAAAACTTGAATTGTACTACTTCTTACTGGCTATTACATCAACTTAGTAGCTCCATCTGTGTTCTACTATGGTGATTATAGTGTCTCCGCATACCGCAGCACGCGACATAGCTTTGTAGACGATACGTACAACCGTTTCAGAGAGAAGAGCGGCCAATGTGACAATCTGGCTTTAAGTCGATTCGATAACAAATGACGAAAACGGACGAATTTCTCAGGTTTTTACTACATATGAACACTTTTCACATTCTCCCGTGCTACTCGGCTGCTAGTCCTCCTTTCATGCAGAATCTTAAGGTCCTAGCTCAGGTCCAAGGCACCAAAGCTAGCTAAAAAATCAATAATCGATACCTAAAACTTGAATTGTACTAATTCTTACTGGCTATTACATCAACTTAGAAGCTTCATCTGTGTTCTACTATGCTGCCTGTAGTGTCTCAGCATACCGCAGCATGCGACATAGCTTTGCAGACGATAAGTACAAGCGTTTCAGAGAGAAGAGCGGCCAATAAGACGATCTGGCTTTAAGTCGATTCGATAACAAATGACGAAAACGGACGAATTTCTCATGTTTTTACTACATATGAACACTTTTCACATTCTCCCGTGCTACTCGGCTGCTAGTCCTCCTTTCATTCTGAATCTTAAGGTCCTAGCTCATGTCCAAGGCACCAAAGCTAGCTAAAAAGTCAATAATCGATACCTAAAACTTGAATTGTACTACTTCTTACTGGCTATTACATCAACTTAGAAGCTTCATCTGTGTTCTACTATGCTGCCTGTAGTGTCTCAGCATACCGCATTATGCGACATAGCTTTGCAGACGATAAGTACAAGCGTTTCAGAGAGAAGAGCGGCCAATGTGACGATCTGGCTTTAAGTCGATTCAATAACATATGACGAAAACGGACGAATTTCTCAGGTTTTTACTACATATGATCACTTTTCACATTCTCCCGTGCTACTCGGCTGCTAGTCCTCCTTTCATGCAGAATCTTAAGGTCCTAGCTCATGTCCAAGGCACCAAAGCTAGCTAAAAAGTCAATAATCGATACCTAACACTTGAATTGTACTACTTCTTACTGGCTTTTACATCAACTTAGAAGCTTCATCTGTGTTCTACTATGCTGCTTGTAGTGTCTCAGCATACCGCAGCATGCGACATAGCTTTGCAGACGATAAGTACAAGCGTTTCAGAGAGAAGAGCGGCCAATAAGACGATGTGGCTTTAAGTCGATTCGATAACAAATGACGAAAACGGACGAATTTCCCAGGTTTTTACTACATATGAACACTTTTCACATTCTCCCGTGCTACTCGGCTGCTTGTCCTCCTTTCATGCAGAATCTTAAGGTCCTAGCTCATGTCCAAGGCACCAAAACTAGCTAAAAAGTCAATAATCGATACCTAAAACTTGAATTGTACTACTTCTTACTGGCTATTACATCAACTTTGTAGCTCCATCTGTGTTCTACTATGGTGATTTTAGTGTCTCCGCATACCGCAGCACGCGACATAGCTTTGTAGACGATAAGTAGAACCGTTTCAGAGAGAAGAGCGGCCAATGTGACGATCTGGCTTTAAGTCGATTCGATAACAAATGACGAAAACGGACGAATTTCTAAGGTTTTTACTACATATGAACACTTTTCACATTCTCCCGTGCTACTCGGCTGCTAGTCCTCCTTTCATGCAGAATCTTAAGGTCCTAGCTCATGTCCAAGGCACCAAAGCCAGCTAAAAAGTCAATAATCGATACCTAAAACTTGAATTGGACTACTTCTTATTCGCTATTACATCAACTTAGAAGCTTCATCTGTGTTCTACTATGGTGCTTTTCCTGTTTCCGCCTACGGCAAGACGCGACATAGCTTTGCAGACGATAAGTACAACCGTTTACGAGAGCAGAGCGGCCAATGTGACGATCTGGCTTTAAGTCGATTCGATAACAAATAACGAAAACGGACAGATTTCTCAGGTTTTTACTACATATGAACACTTTTCACATTTTCCCCTGCAACTCGGCTGCTACTCCTCCTTTCATGCAGAATCTTAAGGTCCTAGCTGATGTCCAAGGCACCAAAGAAGGGTAAAAAGTCAATAGCCGATACCTAAAACTTGAATTGTACTACTTCTTACTGGCTATTACATCAACTTAGAAGCTTCATCTGTGTTCTACTATGGTGCTTTTAGTGTCTCCGCATACCGCAGCACGCGACATTGCTTTGCAGACGATAAGTACAACCGTTTCTGAGAGCAGAGCGGCCAATGTGACGATCTGGCTTTAAGTCGATTCGATAACAAATGACGAAAACGGACGGATTACTCAGGTCTTTACTTCATATGAACACTTTTTACATTCTCCCCTGCAACTCGGCTGCTAGTCCTCCTTTCATGCAGAATCTTAAGGTCCTAGCTCATGTCCAAGGCACCAAAGCCAGCTAAAAAGTCAATAGTCGATATCTAAAACTTGAATTGGACTACTTCTTACTGGCTATTACATCAACTTAGAAGCTTCATCTGTGTTCTACTACGGTGCTTTTAGTTTCTCCGCATATCGCAGCATTCGACATAGTTTTGCACTCGATAAGCACAACCGTTTCAGAAAGAAGAGCGGCCAATGTGACGATGTGGCTTTAAGTCGATTCGATAACAAATGACGAAAACGGACGGATTTCTGAGGTTTTTACTACATATGAACACTTTTCACATTCTCCCGTGCAACTCGGCTGATTGTCCTCCTTTCATGCAGAATCTTAAGGTAATTGCTCATGTCCAAGGCACGAAAGCCAGCTAAAAAGTCAATAATCGATACCTAAAACTTGAATTGTACTACTTCTTACTGGCTATTACATCAACTTTGTAGCTCCATCTGTGTTCTACTATGGTGATTTTAGTGTCTCAGCATACCGCAGCATGCGACATAGCTTTGCAGACGATAAGTACAAGCGTTTCAGAGAGAAGAGCGGCCAATGTGACGATCTGGCTTTAAGTCGATTCGATAACAAATGACGAAAACGGACGGATTTCTCAGGTTTTTACTACATATGAAGACTTTTCACATTCTCCCGTGCAACTCGGCTGCTAGTCCTCCCTTCATGCAGAATCTTAAGGTACTAGCTCATGTCCAAGGTACCAAAGCCAGCAAAAAAGTCAATAATCAAAACTTGAATTCTACTATTTCTTACTGGCTATTACATCAACTTAGAAGCTTCATCTGTGTTCTACTATGGTGCTTTTCTGTTTCCGCCTACGGCAACAAGCGACATAGCTTTGCAGACGATAAGTACAACCGTTTCCGAGAGCATAGCGGCCAATGTGACGATCTGGCTTTAAGTCGATTCGATAACAAATGACGAAAACGGACGGATGTCTCAGGTTTTTACTACATATGAACACTTTTCACATTCTAAAATGCAACTGGGCTGCTAGTCCTCCTTTTATGCAGAATCTTAAGGTCCTAGCTCATGTCCAAGGCACCAAAGCCAGCTAAAAAGTCAATAATCGATACCTAAAACTTGAATTGGACTACTTCTTACTGGCTATTACATCAACTTAGAAGCTTCATCTGTGTTCTACTATGGTGCTTTTAGTGTCTCCGCATACCGCAGCACGCGACATAGCTTTGCAGACGATAAGTACAAGCGTTTCAGAGAGAAGAGCGGCCAATGTGACGATCTGGCTTTAAGTCGATTCGATAACAAATGACGAAAACGGACGAATTTCTCAGGTTTTTACTACTTATGAACATTTTTCACATTCTCCCGTGCAACCCGGCTGCTAGTCCTCCTTTCATGCAGAATCTTAAGGTACTAGCTCATGTCCAAGGTACCAAAGCCAGCAAAAAAGTCAATAATCGATACCAAAAACTTGAATTCTACTATTTCTTACTGGCTATTACATCAACTTAGAAGCTTCATCTGTGTTCTACTATGGTGCTTTTCTGTTTCCGCCTACGGCAACAAGCGACATAGCTTTGCAGACGATAAGTACAACCGTTTCCGAGAGCATAGCGGCCAATGTGACGATCTGGCTTTAAGTCGATTCGATAACAAATGACGAAAACGGACGGATGTCTCAGGTTTTTAATACATATGAACACTTTTCACATTCTAAAATGCAACTGGGCTGCTAGTCCTCCTTTTATGCAGAATCTTAAAGTCCTAGCTCATGTCCAAGGCACCAAAGCCAGCTAACAAGTCAATAATCAATACCTAAAACTTGAATTGTACTACTTCTTCCTGGCTATTACATCAACTTAGAAGCTTCATCTGTGTTCTACTACGGTGCTTTTAGTGTCTCCGCATACCGCAGCACGCGACATAATTTTGCAGACGATAAGTACAACCGTTTCAGAGAGAACAGCGGCCAATGTGACGATCTAGCTTTAAGTCGATTCGATAACAAATGAAGAAAATGGACGGATTTCTCAGGCTTTTACTACATATGAACACTTTTCACATACTCCCGTGCAACGCGGCCGCTAGTCCTCGTTTCATGCAGAATCATAAGGTCCTAGCTCATGTCCAAGGCACCAAAGCCAGCTAAAAAGTCAATAATCGATACCTAAAACTTGAATTGTACTACTTCTTCCTGGCTATTACATCAACTTAGAAGCTTCATCTGTGTTCTACTACGGTGCTTTTAGTTTCTCCGTATACCGCAGAACGCGACATAGTTTTAAAGACGATAAGTACAACCGTTTCAGAGAGAAGAGCGGCCAATGTGTCGATCTGGCTCTAAGTCGATTCGATAACAAATGACGAAAACGGACGGATTTCTCAGGTTTTAACTTCATATGAACACTTTTTACATTCTCCCCTGCAACTCGGCTGCTAGTCCTCCTTTCATGCAGAATCTTAAGGTCCTAGCTCATGTCCAAGGCAACAGAGCCAGCTAAAAAGTCAATAATCAATACCTAAAACTTGAATTGTACTACTTCTTCCTGGCTATTACGTCAACGTAGAAGCTACATCTGTGTTCTACTACGGTGCTTTTAGTTTCTCCGCATACCGCAGCACGCGACATAGTTTTGCAGACGATAAGTACAACCGTTTCAGAGAGGAGAGCGGCCATTGTGACGATCTGGCTTTAAGTCGATTCGATAACAAATGACGAAAACGGACGGATTTCTCAGATTTTTACCACATATGAACACTTTTCACATTCTCCCGTGCAACTCGGCTGCTACTCCTCCTTTCATGCAGATTCATAAGGTCCTAGCTCATGTCCAGGGCACCAAAGCTAGCTAAATGTCAATATTCGATACCTAAAACTTGAATTGTATTACTTCTTACTGGCTATTACATCAACTTAGATGCTTCATCTGTGTTCTACTATGGTGCTTTTAGTGTCTCCGCATACTGCAGCACGCGACATTGCTTTGCAATCGATAAGTACAACCGTTTCAGAGTGAAGAGCGGCTAATGTGACGATCTGGCTTTAAGACGATTCGATAACAAATGACGAAAACGGACGGATTTCTCGGGTTTTTACTACATATGAACACTTTTCACATTCTCCCATGCAAATCGGCTGCTAGTCCTCCTTTCATGCAGAATGTTAAGGTCCTAGCTCATGTCCAAGGCACCAAAGCCAGCTAAAAAGTCAATAGTCGATACCTAAAACTTGAATTGTACTACTTCTTCCTGGCTATTACGTCAGATTAGAAGCTTCATCTGTGTTCTACTATGGTGCTTTTATTGTCTCCGCACACCGCAGCATGCGACATAGCTTTGCAGACGATAAGTACAACCGTTTCAGAGAGAAGAGCGGCCAATGTGTCGATCTGGCTCCAAGTCGATTCGATAACAAATGACGAAAACGGACGGATTTCTCAGGTTTTTACTTCATATGAACACTTTTCACATTCTCCCGTGCAACTCGGCTGCTAGTCCTACTTTCATGCAGAATATTAAGGTCCTAGCTCATGTCCAAGGCAACAAAGCCAGCTAAAAAGTCAATAATCAATATCTAAAACTTGAATTGTACTACTTCTTCCTGGCTATTATATCAACATAGAAGCTTCATCTGTGTTCTACTACGGTGCTTTTAGTTTCTCCGCATACCGCAACACGCGACATAGTTTTGCAGACGATAAGTACAACCGTTTCAGAGAGAACAGCGGCCAATGTGACGATCTAGCTTTAAGTCGATTCGATAACAAATGAAGAAAATGGACGGATTTCTCAGGTTTTTACTACATATGAACACTTTTCACATACTCCCGTGCAACGCGGCCGCTAGTCCTCGTTTCATGCAGAATCATAACGTCCTAGCTCATGTCCAAGGCACCAAAGCCAGATAAAAAGTCAATAATCGATATCTAAATCTTGAATTGGACTACTTCTTACTGGCTATTACATCAACTTAGAAGCTTCATCTGTGTTCTACTATGGTGCTTTTAGTGTCTCCACATACCGCAGCACGCGACATATCATTGCAGACGATAAGTACAACCGTTTCAGAGAGAAGAGCGGCCAATGTGATGATCTGGCTTTAAGTCGATTCGATAACAAATGACGAAAACGGACGGATTTCTAAGGTTTTTACTACATATGAACACTTTTCACAATCTCCCGTGCAACTCGGCTGCTAGTCCTCCTTTCATGCAGAATCTTAAGGTCCTAGCTCATGTCCAAGGCACCAAAGCCAGCTAAAAAGTCAATAATCGATACCTAAAACTTGAATTGTACTACTTCTTCCTGGCTATTACATCAACTTAGAAGCTTCATCTGTGTTCTACTACGGTGCTTTTAGTTTCTCCGCATACCGCAGCACGCGACATAGTTTTAAAGACGATAAGTACATCCGTTTCAGAGAAAAGAGCGGCCAATGTGACGATCTGGCTTTAAGTCGATTCGATAACAAATGACGAAAACGGACGGATTTCTCAGGGTTTTACTACATATGAAGACTTTTCACATTCTCCCGTGAAACTCGGCTGATAGTCCTCCTTCATGCAAAGTCTTAATTTCCTAGCTCCTCCTTTCATGCAGAATCTTAAGGTACTAGCTCATGTCCAAGGTACCAAAGCCAGCAAAAAAGTCAATAATCGATACCAAAAACTTGAATTCTACTATTTCTTACTGGCTATTACATCAACTTAGAAGCTTCATCTGTGTTCTACTACGGTGCTTTTCTGTTTCCGCCTACGGCAACAAGCGACATAGCTTTGCAGACGATAAGTACAACCGTTTCCGAGAGCATAGCGGCCAATGTGACGATCTGGCTTTAAGTCGATTCGATAACAAATGACGAAAACGGACGGATGTCTCAGGTTTATAATACATATGAACACATTTCACATTCTCCCGTGCAACTGGGCTGCTAGTCCTCTTTTATGCAGAATCTTAAAGTCCTAGCTCATGTCCAAGGCACCAAAGCCAGCTAAAAAGTCAATAATCGATACCTAAATCTTGAATTGGACTACTTCTTACTGGCTATTACATCAACTTAGAAGCTTCATCTGTGTTCTACTACGGTGCTTTTAGTTTCTCCGCATACCGCAGCACGCGACATAGTTTTGCAGACGATAAGTACAACCGTTTCAGAGAGGAGAGCGGCCATTGTGACGATCTGGCTTTAAGTCGATTCGATAACAAATGACGAAAACGGACGGATTTTTCGGGTCTTTACTACATATGAACACTTTTCACATTCTCCCATGCAAATCGGCTGCTAGTCCTCCTTTCATGCAGAATGTTAAGGTCCTAGCTCATGTCCAAGGCACCAAAGCCAGCTAAAAAGTCAATAGTCGATACCTAAAACTTGAATTGTACTACTTCTTCCTGGCTATTACGTCAGATTAGAAGCTTCATCTGTGTTCTACTATGGTGCTTTTATTGTCTCCGCATACCGCAGCATGCGACATAGCTTTGCAGACGATAAGTACAACCGTTTCAGAGAGAAGAGCGGCCAATGTGTCGATCTGGCTCCAAGTCGATTCGATAACAAATGACGAAAACGGACGGATTTCTCAGGTTTTTACTTCATATGAACACTTTTCACATTCTCCCGTGCAACTCGGCTGCTAGTCCTACTTTCATGCAGAATATTAAGGTCCTAGCTCATGTCCAAGGCAACAAAGCCAGCTAAAAAGTCAATAATCAATATCTAAAACTTGAATTCTACTACTTCTTCCTGGCTATTACATCAACTTAGAAGCTTCATCTGTGTTCTACTACGGTGCTTTTAGTTTCTCCGCATACCACAACACGCGACATAGTTTTGCAGACGATAAGTACAACCGTTTCAGAGAGAAGAGCGGCCAATGTGACGATCTGGCTTTAAGTCGATTCGATAACAAATGACGAAAACGGACGAATTTCTTAGGTTTTTACTACTTATGAAAACTTTTCACATTCTCCCGTACAACTCGGCTGCTAGTCCTCCTTTCATGCAGATTCTTAAGGTCCTAGCTCATGTCCAAGGCACCAAAGCCAGCTAAAAAGTCTATAATTGATACCTAAATCTTGAATTGTACTACTTCTTACTGGCTATTACATCAACTTAGAAGCTTCATCTGTGTTCTACTATGCTGCTTGTAGTGTCTCAGCATACCGCAGCATGCGACATAGCTTTGCAGACGATAAGTACAAGCGTTTCAGAGAGAAGAGCGGCCAATGTGACGATCTGGCTTTAAGTCGATTCGATAACAAATGACGAAAACGGACGAATTTCTCAGGTTTTTACTACTTATGAACACTTTTCACATTCTCCCGTGTAACTCGGCTGCTAGTCCTCCTTTCATGCAGAATCTTAAGGTCCTAGCTCATGTCCAAGGCACCAAAGCCAGCTAAAAAGTCTATAATCGATACCTAAAACTTGAATTGTACTACTTCTTCCTGGCTATTACATCAACTTAGAAGCTTCATCTGTGTTCTACTACGGTGCTTTTAGTTTCTCCGCATACCGCAGCACGCGACATAGTTTTAAAGACGATAAGTACAACCGTTTCAGAGAAAAGAGCGGCCAATGTGACGATCTGGCTTTAAGTCGATTCGATAACAAATGACGAAAACGGACGGATTTCTCAGGGTTTTACTACATATGAAGACTTTTCACATTCTCCCGTGAAACTCGGCTGATAGTCCTCCTTCATGCAAAGTCTTAATTTCCTAGCTCCTCCTTTCATGCAGAATCTTAAGGTACTAGCTCATGTCCAAGGTACCAAAGCCAGCAAAAAAGTCAATAATCGATACCAAAAACTTGAATTCTACTATTTCTTACTGGCTATTACATCAACTTAGAAGCTTCATCTGTGTTCTACTACGGTGCTTTTCTGTTTCCGCCTACGGCAACAAGCGACATAGCTTTGCAGACGATAAGTACAACCGTTTCCGAGAGCATAGCGGCCAATGTGACGATCTGGCTTTAAGTCGATTCGATAACAAATGACAAAAACGGACGGATGTCTCAGGTTTATAATACATATGAACACTTTTCACATTCTCCCGTGCAACTGGGCTGCTAGTCCTCCTTTTATGCAGAATCTTAAAGTCCTAGCTGATGTCCAAGGCACCAAAGCCAGCTAAAAAGTCAATAATCGATACCTAAATCTTGAATTGGACTACTTCTTACTGGCTATTACATCAGCTTAGAAGCTTCATCTGTGTTCTACTACGGTGCTTTTAGTTTCTCCGCATACCGCAGCACGCGACATAGTTTTGCAGACGATAAGTACAACCGTTTCAGAGAGGAGAGCGGCCATTGTGACGATCTGGCTTTAAGTCGATTCGATAACAAATGACGAAAACGGACGGATTTCTCAGATTTTTACTACATATGAACACTTTTCACATTCTCCCGTGCAACTCGGCTGCTACTCCTCCTTTCATGCAGATTCATAAGGTCCTAGCTCATGTCCAAGGTACCAAAGCTAGCTAAATGTCAATATTCGATACCTAAAACTTGAATTGTACTACTTCTTACTGGCTATTACATCAACTTAGATGCTTCATCTGTGTTCTACTATGGTGCTTTTAGTGTCTCCGCATACCGCAGCACGCGACATAGCTTTGCAATCGATAAGTACAACCGTTTCAGAGTGAAGAGCGGCTAATGTGACGATCTGGCTTTAAGACGATTCGATAACAAATGACGAAAACGGACGGATATCTCGGGTTTTTACTACATATGAACACTTTTCACATTCTCCCATGCAAATCGGCTGCTAGTCCTCCTTTCATGCAGAATGTTAATGTCCTAGCTCATGTCCAAGGCACCAAAGCTGGCTAAAAAGTCAATAATCGATACCTAAAACTTGAATTGTACTACTTCTTACTGGCTCTTACATCAACTTAGAAGCTTCATTTGTGTTCTACTATGGTGCTTTTAGTGCCTCCGCATACCGCAGCACGCGACATAGCTTTGCAGACGATAAGTACAAGCGTTTCAGAGAGAAGAGCGGCCAATGTGACGATCTGGCTTTAAGTCGATTCGATAACAAATAACGAAAACGGACGAATGTCTCAGGTTTTTACTACATATGAACACTTTTCACATTCTCCCGTGCAACTCGGCTGATAGTCCTCCTTCATGCAAAATCTTAATTTCCTAGAAAGTGTCCAAGGCACCAATGAAAGGTAAAAAGTCATTAACTGATTCCTAAAACTTGAATTGTACTACTTCTTACTGGATATTACATCAACTTAGAAGCTTCATCTGTGTTCTACTATGGTGCTTTTAGTGTCTCAGCATACCGCAGCACGCGACATACCTTTGCAGACGATAAGTACAACCGTTTCAGAGAGAAGAGCGGCCAATGTGACGATCTGGCTTTAAGTCGATTCGATAACAAATCACGAAAACGGACGGATTTCTCAGGTTTTTACTACATATGAACACTTTTCACATTCTCCCGTGCAACTCGGCTGCTAGTCCTCCTTTCATGCAGAATCATAAGGTCCTAGCTCATGTCCAAGGCACCAAAGCTAGCTAAAAAGTCAATAATCGATACCTAAAACTTGAATTGTACTACTTCTTACTGGCTATTACATCAACTTTGAAGCTTCATCTGTGTTCTACTATGGTGCTTTTAATGTCTCCGCATACCGCAGCACGCGACATAGCTTTGCAATCGATAAGTACAACCGTTTCAGAGAGAAGAGCGGCTAATTTGACGATCTGGCTTTAAGTCGATTCGATAACAAATGACAAACGGACGGATTTCTCGGGTTTTTACTACATATGAACACTTTTCACATTCTCCCATGCAAATCGGCTGCTAGTCCTCCTTTCATTTAGAATGTTAAGGTCCTAGCTTTTGTCCAAGGCACCAAAGCCAGCTAAAAAGTCAATAACCGACACCTAAAACTTGATTTGTACTACTTCTTCCTGGCTATTACGTCAACTTAGAAGCTTCATCTGTGTTCTACTATGGTGCTTTTAGTGTTTCCGCATACCGCAGCACGCGACATAGCTTTGCAGACGACAAGTACAACCGTTTCAGAGAGAAGAGCGGCCAATGTGACGATCTGGCTTTAAGTCGATTCGATAACAAATGACGAAAACGGACGAATTTCTTAGGTTTTTACTACTTATGAAAACTTTTCACATTCTCCCGTGCAACTCGGCTGCTAGTCCTCCTTTCATGCAGATTCTTAAGGTCCTAGCTCATGTCCAAGGCACCAAAGCCAGCTAAAAAGTCAATAATCGATACCTAAATCTTGAATTGGACTACTTCTTACTGGCTATTACATCAACTTAGAAGTTTCATCTGTGTTCTACTATGGTGCTTTTCCTGTTTCCGCCTACGGCAACACGCGACATAGCTTTGCAGACGATAAGTACAACCGTTTCAGAGAGAAGAGCGGCCAATGTGACGATCTGGCTTTAAGTCGATTCGATAACAAATGACGAAAACGGACGAATTTCTTAGGTTTTTACTACTTATGAAAACTTTTCACATTCTCCCGTACAACTCGGCTGCTAGTCCTCCTTTCATGCAGATTCTTAAGGTCCTAGCTCATGTCCAAGGCACCAAAGCCAGCTAAAAAGTCTATAATCGATACCTAAATCTTGAATTGTACTACTTCTTACTGGGTATTACATCAACTTAGAAGCTTCATCTGTGTTCTACTATGCTGCTTGTAGTGTCTCAGCATACCGCAGCATGCGACATAGCTTTGCAGACGATAAGTACAAGCGTTTCAGAGAGAAGAGCGGCCAATGTGACGATCTGGCTTTAAGTCGATTCGATAACAAATGACGAAAACGGACGAATTTCTCAGGTTTTTACTACTTATGAATACTTTTCACATTCTCCCGTGTAACTCGGCTGCTAGTCCTCCTTTCATGCAGAATCTTAAGGTCCTAGCTCATGTCCAAGGCACCAAAGCTAGCTAAAAAGTCAATAATCGATACCTGAAACTTGAATTGTACTACTTCTTACTGGCTATTACATCAACTTAGAAGCTTCATCTGTGTTCTACTATGGTGCTTTTAGTGCCTCCGCATACCGTAGCACGCGACATAGCTTTGCAGACGATAAGTACAAGCGTTTCTGAGAGAAGAGCGGCCAATGTGACGATCTGGCTTTAAGTCGATTCGATAACAAATGACGAAAACGGACGAATGTCTCAGGTTTTTACTACATATGAACACTTTTCACATTCTCCCGTGCAACTCGGCTGATAGTCCTCCTTCATGCAAAATCTTAATTTCCTAGAAAGTGTCCAAGGCACCAAAGAAAGGTAAAAAGGCATTAACTGATACCTAAAACTTGAATTGTACTACTTCTTACTGGCTATTACATCGACATAGAAGCTTCATCTGTGTTCTACTATGGTGCTTTTAGTGTTTCAGCATACCGCAGCACGCGACATAGCTTTGCAGACGATAAGTACAACCGTTTCAGAGAGAAGAGCGGCCAATGTGACGATCTGGCTTTAAGTCGATTCAATAACAAATCACGAAAACGGACGGATGTCTCAGGTTTTTACTACATATGAACACTTTCCACATTCTCCCGTGCAACTCGGCTGCTAGTCCTCCTTTCATGCAGAATCATAAGGTCCTAGCTCATGTCCAAGGCACCAAAGCTAGCTAAAAAGTCAATAATCGATAACTAAAACTTGAATTGTACTACTTTTTACTGGCTATTACATCAACTTTGAAGCTTCATCTGTGTTCTACTATGGTGCTTTTAGTGTCTCCGCATACCGCAGCACGCGACATAGCTTTGCAATCGATAAGTACAACCGTTTCAGAGAGAAGAGCGGCTAATTTGACGATCTGGCTTTATGTCGATTCGATAACAAATGACAAACGGACGGATTTCTCGGGTTTTTACTACATATGAACACTTTTCACATTCTCCCATGCAAATCGGCTGCTAGTCCTCCTTTCATACAGAATGTTAAGGTCCTAGCTTTTGTCCAAGGCACCAAAGCCAGCTAAAAAGTCAATAACCGGCACCTAAAACTTGATTTGTACTACTTCATCCTGGCTATTACGTCAACTTAGAAGCTTCATCTGTGTTCTACTATGGTGCTTTTAGTGTTTCCGCATACCGCAGCACGCGACATAGCTTTGCAGACGATAAGTACAACCGTTTCAGAGAGAAAAGCGGCCAATGTGTCGATCTGGATTTAACTCGAATCGATAACAAATGACGAAAACGGACGGATTTCTCAGGTATTTACTACATATGAACACTTTTCACATACTCCCGTGCAACTGAGCTGCTAGTCCTCATGCATGCAGAATCTTAACGTCCTAGCTCATGTCCAAGGCACCAAAGCCACCTAAAAAGTCAATAATCGATACCTAAAACTTGAATTGGACTACTTCTTACTGGCTATTACATCAACTTAGTTGCTTCATCTGTGTTCTACTATGGTGATTTTAGTGTCTCCGCACACCGCAGCACGCGACATAGCTTTGTAGACGATAAGTACAACCGTTTCAGAGAGAAGAGCGGCCAATATGACGATCTGGCTTTAAGTCGATTCGATAACAAATGACGAAAACGGACAGAGTTCTCAGGTTTTTACTACATATGAACACTTTTCACATTCTCCCGTGCAACTCGGCTGCTAGTCCTCCTTTAATGCAGAAACTTAAGGTCCTAGCTCATGTCCAAGGCACCAGAGCCAACTAAAAAGTCAATAATCGATACCTAAAACTTGAATTGTACTACTTCTTCCTGGCTATTACATCAACTTAGAAGCTTCATCTGTGTTCTACTACGGTGCTTTTAGTTTCTCCGCATACCGGTGCACGCGACATCGTTTTACAGACGATAAGTACAACCGTTTCAGAGAGAAGAGCGGCCAATATGACGATCTGGCTTTAAGTCGATTCTATAACAAATGACGAAATCGGACGGATTTCTCAGGTTTTTACTACATGTGAACACTATTCACATTCTCCCGTGCAACTCGGCTGATAGTCCTCCTTCATGCAAAATCTTAAGTTCCTAGATCGTGTCCAAGGCACCAAAGAAGGGTAAAAAGTCAATAACCGATACCTAAAACTTTAATTGTACAACTTCTTACTGGCTATTACATCAACTTAGAAGCTTCATCTGTGTTCTACTATGGTGCTTTTAGTGTCTCCGCATACCGCAGCACGCGACATAGCTTTGCAATCGATAAGTACAACCGTTTCAGAGAGAAAAGCGGCTAATTTGACGATCTGGCTTTAAGTCGATTCGATAACAAATGACGAAAACGGACGGATTTCTCGGGTTTTTACTACATATTAACACTTTTCACATTCTCCCATGCAAATCGGCTGCTGGTATTCCTTTCATACAGAATGTTAAGGTCCTAGCTTTTGTCCAAGGCACCAAAGCCAGCTAAAAAGTCAATAATCGATACCTAAAACTTGAATTGTACTACTTCTTACTGGCTATTACATCATCATAGAAGCTTCATCTGTGTTCTACTACGGTGCTTTTAGTGTCTCCGCATACCGCAGCACGCGACATAGTTTTAAAGACGATAAGTACAACCGTTTCAGAGAGAAGAGCGGCCAATGTAACGATCTGGCTTTAAGTCGATTCGATAAAAAATGACGAAAACGGACGGATTTCTCAGGTTTTTACTACATATGAACACGTTTCACATTCTCCCGTGCAACTCGGCTGCTAGTCCTCCTTTCATGCAGAATCTTAAGGTCCTAGCTCATGTCCAAGGCACCAAAGCCAGCTAAAAAGTCAATAATCGATACCTAAAACTTGAATTGTACTACTTCTTACTGGCTATTACATCAACTTAGAAGCTTCATCTGTGTTCTACTATGGTGCTTTTAGTGTCTCCGCAGACCGCAGCACGCGAAATAGCTTTGCAGACGATAAGTACAACCGTTTCAGAGAGATGAGCGGCCAATGTGACGATCTGGCTTTAAGTCGATTCGATAACAAATGACGAAAACGGACGGATTTCTCAGGTTTTTACTACATATGAACACTTTTCACATTCTCCCGTGTAACTCGGCTGCTAGTCCTCCTTCATGCGAAATCTTAAGTTCCTACCTCGTGTCCAAGGCACCAAAGAAGGGTAAAAAGTCAATAACCGATACATAAAACTTGAATTTTACTTCTTCTTACTGGCTATTACATCAACTTAGAAGCTTCATCTGTGTTCTACTATGGTGCTTTTAGTGTGTCCGCATACCGCAGCACGCGACATAGCTTTGCAGACGATAAGTACAACCGTTTCAGAGAGAAGAGCGGCCAATGTGACGATCTGGCTTTAAGTCGATTCGATAACAAATGACGAAAACGGACGGATGTCTCAGGTTTTTACTGCATATGAACACTTTTCACATTCTCCCGTGCAACTCGGCTGCTAGTCCTCCTTTCATGCAGAATCTTAAGGTCCTAGCTCATGTCCAAGGCACCAAAGCCAGCTAAAAAGTCAATAATCGATACCTAAAACTTGAATTGTATTACTTCTTACTGGCTATTACATCAACTTAGATGCTTCGTCTGTGTTCTACTATGGTGATTTTAGTGTCTCCGCATACCGCAGTACGCGACATAGCTTTGCAGACGATAAGTGCAACCGTTTCAGAGAGAAGAGCAGCCAATGTGACGATCTGGCTTTAAGTCGATTCGATAACAAATGACGAAAACGGACGGATTTCTCAAGTTTTTACTACATATGAACACTTTTCACATTCTCCCATGCAACTCGGCTGCTAGTCCTCCTTTAATGCAGAATCTTAATGTCCTAGCTCATGTCCAAGGCACCAAAGCCAACTAAAAAGTCAATAATCGATACCTAAAACTTGAATTGGATTACTTCTTACTGGCTATTACATCAACTTAGATGCTTCATCTGTGTTCCACTACGGTGATTTTAGTGTCTCCGCATACCGCAGCACGCGATATAGCTTTGCAGACGATAGGTACAAGCGTTTCAGAGAGAAGAGCGGCCAATGTGACAATCTGGCTTGAAGTCGATTCGATAACAAATGACGAAAACGGACGGATTTCTAAGGTTTTTACTACATATGAACACTTCTCACATTCTCCTGTGCATCTCGGCTGCTAGTCCTCCTTTCATGCAGAATGTTATGGTCCTATCTCATGTCCAAGGCACCAAAGCCAGCTAAAAAGTCAATAATCGATACCTAAAACTTGAATTTTACTACTTCTTACTGGGTATTACATCAACTTGGAAGCTTAATGGGTGTTCTACTATGGTGCTTTTAGTGTCTCCGCATACCGCAGCACGTGACATAGCTTTGCAGACGATAAGTACAACCGTTTCAGAGAGAAGAGCGGCTAATTTGACGATCTGGCTTTATGTCGATTCGATAACAAATGACAAACGGACGGATTTCTCGGGTTTTTACTACATATGAACACTTTTCACATTCTCCCATGCAAATCGGCTGCTAGTCCTCCTTTCATACAGAATGTTAAGGTCCTAGCTTTTGTCCAAGGCACCAAAGCCAGCTAAAAAGTCAATAACCGGCACCTAAAACTTGATTTGTACTACTTCATCCTGGCTATTACGTCAACTTAGAAGCTTCATCTGTGTTCTACTATGGTGCTTTTAGTGTTTCCGCATACCGCAGCACGCGACATAGCTTTGCAGACGATAAGTACAACCGTTTCAGAGAGAAAAGCGGCCAATGTGTCGATCTGGATTTAACTCGAATCGATAACAAATGACGAAAACGGACGGATTTCTCAGGTATTTACTACATATGAACACTTTTCACATACTCCCGTGCAACTGAGCTGCTAGTCCTCATGCATGCAGAATCTTAACGTCCTAGCTCATGTCCAAGGCACCAAAGCCACCTAAAAAGTCAATAATCGATACCTAAAACTTGAATTGGACTACTTCTTACTGGCTATTACATCAACTTAGTTGCTTCATCTGTGTTCTACTATGGTGATTTTAGTGTCTCCGCACACCGCAGCACGCGACATAGCTTTGTAGACGATAAGTACAACCGTTTCAGAGAGAAGAGCGGCCAATATGACGATCTGGCTTTAAGTCGATTCGATAACAAATGACGAAAACGGACAGAGTTCTCAGGTTTTTACTACATATGAACACTTTTCACATTCTCCCGTGCAACTCGGCTGCTAGTCCTCCTTTAATGCAGAAACTTAAGGTCCTAGCTCATGTCCAAGGCACCAGAGCCAACTAAAAAGTCAATAATCGATACCTAAAACTTGAATTGTACTACTTCTTCCTGGCTATTACATCAACTTAGAAGCTTCATCTGTGTTCTACTACGGTGCTTTTAGTTTCTCCGCATACCGGTGCACGCGACATCGTTTTACAGACGATAAGTACAACCGTTTCAGAGAGAAGAGCGGCCAATATGACGATCTGGCTTTAAGTCGATTCTATAACAAATGACGAAATCGGACGGATTTCTCAGGTTTTTACTACATGTGAACACTATTCACATTCTCCCGTGCAACTCGGCTGATAGTCCTCCTTCATGCAAAATCTTAAGTTCCTAGATCGTGTCCAAGGCACCAAAGAAGGGTAAAAAGTCAATAACCGATACCTAAAACTTTAATTGTACAACTTCTTACTGGCTATTACATCAACTTAGAAGCTTCATCTGTGTTCTACTATGGTGCTTTTAGTGTCTCCGCATACCGCAGCACGCGACATAGCTTTGCAATCGATAAGTACAACCGTTTCAGAGAGAAAAGCGGCTAATTTGACGATCTGGCTTTAAGTCGATTCGATAACAAATGACGAAAACGGACGGATTTCTCGGGTTTTTACTACATATTAACACTTTTCACATTCTCCCATGCAAATCGGCTGCTGGTATTCCTTTCATACAGAATGTTAAGGTCCTAGCTTTTGTCCAAGGCACCAAAGCCAGCTAAAAAGTCAATAATCGATACCTAAAACTTGAATTGTACTACTTCTTACTGGCTATTACATCATCATAGAAGCTTCATCTGTGTTCTACTACGGTGCTTTTAGTGTCTCCGCATACCGCAGCACGCGACATAGTTTTAAAGACGATAAGTACAACCGTTTCAGAGAGAAGAGCGGCCAATGTAACGATCTGGCTTTAAGTCGATTCGATAAAAAATGACGAAAACGGATGGATTTCTCATGTTTTTACTACATATGAACACTTTTCACATTCTCCCGTGCAACTCGGCTGCTAGTCCTCCTTTCATGCAGAATCTTAATGTCCTAGCTCATGTCCAAGGCACCAAAGCCAGCTAAAAAGTCAATAATCGATACCTAAAACGCGAATTGTACTACTTCTTACTGGATATTACATCAACTTAGAAGCTTCAGCTGTGTTCTACTGTGGTGATTTTAGTGTCTCCGCATACCGCAGCACGTGACATAGCTTCGCAGACGATTAGTACAACCGTTTCAGAGAGAAGAGCGGCCAATGTGAAGATCTGGCTTTAAGTCGGTTCGATAACAAATGACGAAAACGGACGGATTTCTCAGGTTTTTACTACATATGAACACGTTTCACATTCTCCCGTGCAACTCGGCTGCTAGTCCTCCTTTCATGCAGAATCTTAAGGTCCTAGCTCATGTCCAAGGCACCAAAGCCAGCTAAAAAGTCAATAATCGATACCTAAAACTTGAATTGTACTACTTCTTACTGGCTATTACATCAACTTAGAAGCTTCATCTGTGTTCTACTATGGTGCTTTTAGTGTCTCCGCAGACCGCAGCACGCGAAATAGCTTTGCAGACGATAAGTACAACCGTTTCAGAGAGATGAGCGGCCAATGTGACGATCTGGCTTTAAGTCGATTCGATAACAAATGACGAAAACGGACGGATTTCTCAGGTTTTTACTACATATGAACACTTTTCACATTCTCCCGTGTAACTCGGCTGCTAGTCCTCCTTCATGCGAAATCTTAAGTTCCTACCTCGTGTCCAAGGCACCAAAGAAGGGTAAAAAGTCAATAACCGATACATAAAACTTGAATTTTACTTCTTCTTACTGGCTATTACATCAACTTAGAAGCTTCATCTGTGTTCTACTATGGTGCTTTTAGTGTGTCCGCATACCGCAGCACGCGACATAGCTTTGCAGACGATAAGTACAACCGTTTCAGAGAGAAGAGCGGCCAATGTGACGATCTGGCTTTAAGTCGATTCGATAACAAATGACGAAAACGGACAGATGTCTCAGGTTTTTACTGCATATGAACACTTTTCACATTCTCCCGTGCAACTCGGCTGCTAGTCCTCCTTTCATGCAGAATCTTAAGGTCCTAGCTCATGTCCAAGGCACCAAAGCCAGCTAAAAAGTCAATAATCGATACCTAAAACTTGAATTGTATTACTTCTTACTGGCTATTACATCAACTTAGATGCTTCGTCTGTGTTCTACTATGGTGATTTTAGTGTCTCCGCATACCGCAGTACGCGACATAGCTTTGCAGACGATAAGTGCAACCGTTTCAGAGAGAAGAGCAGCCAATGTGACGATCTGGCTTTAAGTCGATTCGATAACAAATGACGAAAACGGACGGATTTCTCAAGTTTTTACTACATATGAACACTTTTCACATTCTCCCATGCAACTCGGCTGCTAGTCCTCCTTTAATGCAGAATCTTAATGTCCTAGCTCATGTCCAAGGCACCAAAGCCAACTAAAAAGTCAATAATCGATACCTAAAACTTGAATTGGATTACTTCTTACTGGCTATTACATCAACTTAGATGCTTCATCTGTGTTCCACTACGGTGATTTTAGTGTCTCCGCATACCGCAGCACGCGATATAGCTTTGCAGACGATAGGTACAAGCGTTTCAGAGAGAAGAGCGGCCAATGTGACAATCTGGCTTGAAGTCGATTCGATAACAAATGACGAAAACGGACGGATTTCTAAGGTTTTTACTACATATGAACACTTCTCACATTCTCCTGTGCATCTCGGCTGCTAGTCCTCCTTTCATGCAGAATGTTATGGTCCTATCTCATGTCCAAGGCACCAAAGCCAGCTAAAAAGTCAATAATCGATACCTAAAACTTGAATTTTACTACTTCTTACTGGGTATTACATCAACTTGGAAGCTTAATGGGTGTTCTACTATGGTGCTTTTAGTGTCTCCGCATACCGCAGCACGTGACATAGCTTTGCAGACGATAAGTACAACCGTTTCAGAGAGAAGAGCGGCCAATGTGACGATCTGGCTTTAAGTCGATTCGATAACAAATGACGAAAACGGACGGATTTCTCAGGTTTTAACTACATATGAACAATTTTCACATTCTCCCGTGCAACTCGGCTGCTAGTCCTCCTTTCATGCAGAATCTTAAGGTCCTAGCTCATGTCCAAGGCACCAAAGCCAGCTAAAAGGTCAATATTCAATACCTAAAACTTGAATTGTACTACTTCTTACTGGCTATTACATCAACTTAGAAGCTTCATCTGTGTTCTATTATGGTGCTTTTAGTGTCTCAGCATACCGCAGCACGCGACATAGCTTTGCAGACGATAAGTACAACCGTTTCAGAGGGAAGAGCGGCCAATGTGTCGATCTGGCTTTAAGTCGATTCGATAACAAATGACGAAAACGGACGGATGTCTCAGGTTTTTACTATATATGAACACGTTTCACATTCTCCCGTGCAACTCGGCTGCTAGTCCTCCTTTCATGCAGAATCTTAAGGTCCTAGCTCATGTCCAAGGCACCAAAGCCAGCTAAAAAGTCAATAATCGATACCTAAAACTTGAATTTTACTACTTCTTACTGGGTATTACATCAACTTGGAAGCTTAATGGGTGTTCTACTATGGTGCTTTTAGTGTCTCCGCATACCGCAGCACGTGACATAGCTTTGCAGACGATAAGTACAACCGTTTCAGAGAGAAGAGCGGCCAATGTGACGATCTGGCTTTAAGTCGATTCGATAACAAATGACGAAAACGGACGGATTTCTCAGGTTTTTGCTACATATGAACACTTTTCACATTCTCCCGTGCAACTCGGCTGCTAGTCCTCCTTCATGCAAAATCTTAAGTTTCTAGCTCGTGTCCAAGGCACCAAAGAAGGGTAAAAAGTCAATAACCGATACATAAAACTTGAATTTTATTTCTTTCTACTGGCTATTACATCTACTTAGAAGCTTCATCTGTGTTCTACTATGGTGCTTTTAGTGTGTCCGCATACCGCAGCACGCGACATAGCTTTGCAGACGATAAGTACAACCGTTTCAGAGAGAAGAGCGGCCAATGTGACGATCTGGCTTTAAGTCGATTCGATAACAAATGACGAAAACGGACGGATGTCTCAGGTTTTTACTGCATATGAACACTTTTCACATTCTCCCGTGCAACTCGGCTGCTAGTCCTCCTTTCATGCAGAATCTTAAGGTCCTAGCTCATGTCCAAGGCACCAAAGCCAGCTAAAAAGTCAATAATCGATACCTAAAACATGAATTGGATTACTTCTTACTGGCTATTACATCAACTTAGATGCTTCATCTGTGTTCTACTATGGTGATTTTAGTGTCTCCGCATACCGCAGCACGCGACATAGCTTTGCAGACGATAGGTACAAGCGTTTCAGAGAGAAGAGCGCCCAATGTGACAATGTGGCTTTAAGTCGATTCGATAACAAATGACGAAAACGGACGTATTTCTCAGGTTTTTACTACATTTGAACACTTTTCACATTCCCCCATGCAACTCGGCTGCTTGTAATCCTTTCATGCAGAATATTAAGGTCCTAGCTCATGTCCAAGGCACCAAAGCCAGCTAAAAAGTCAATAATCGATACCTAAATCTTGAATTGGACTACTTCTTACTGGCTATTACATCAACTTAGAAGCTTCATCTGTGTTCTGCTATGGTGCTTTTCCTGTTTCCGCCTACGGCAACACGCGACATACCTTTGAAGGCGATAAGTACAACCGTTTCAGAGAGAAGAGCGGCCAATGTGACGATTTGGCTTTAAGTCGATTCGATAACAAATGACGAAAACGGACGGATGTCTCAGGTTTTTAATACATATGAACACTTTTCACATTCTCCCGTGCAACTGGGCTGCTAGTCCTCCTTTCATGCAGAATCTTAAGGTCCTAGCTCATGTCCAAGGCACCAAAGCCAGCTAAAAGTTCCATATTCAATACCTAAAACTTGAATTGTACTACTTCTTACTGGCTATTACATCAACTTAGAAGCTTCATCTGTGTTCTATTATGGTGCTTTTAGTGTCTCAGCACACCGCAGCACGCGACATAGCTTTGCAGACGATAAGTACAACCGTTTCAGAAAGAAGAGCGGCCAATGTGTCGATCTGGCTTTAAGTCGATTCGATAACAAATGACGAAAACGGCCGATTTCTCAGGTTTTTACTACATATGAACACTTTTCACATTCTCCCGTGGAACTCGGCTGCTAGTCCTCCTTTCATGCAGAATCTTAAGGTCCTAGCTCATGTCCAAGGCACCAAAGCCAGCTAAAAAGTCAATAATCGATACCTAAAACTTGAATTGGATTACTTCTTACTGGCTATTACATCAACTTAGATGCTTCATCTGTCTTCTACTATGGTGATTTTAGTGTCTCCGCATACCGCAGCACGCGACATAGCTTTGCAGACGATAAGTGCAACCGTTTCAGAGAGAAGAGCAGCCAATGTGACGATCTGGCTTTAAGTCGATTCGATAACAAATGACGAAAACAGACGGATTTCTCAGGTTTTTACTACATATGAACACTTTTCACATTCTCCCATGCAACTCGGCTGCTAGTCCTCCTTTCATGCAGAATCTTAAGGTCCTAGCTCATTTCCAAGGCACCAAAGCCAGCTAAAAAGTCAATAATCGATACCTAAAACTTGAATTGGATTACTTCTTACTGGCTATTACATCAACTTACATGCTTCATCTGTGTTCTACTATGGTGATTTTAGTGTCTCCGCATACCGCAGCACGCGACATAGCTTTGCAGACGATAGGTACAAGCGTTTCAGAGAGAAGAGCGCCCAATGTGACAATGTGGCTTTAAGTCGATTCGATAACAAATGACGAAAACGGACGTATTTCTCAGGTTTTTACTACATTTGAACACTTTTCACATTCCCCCATGCAACTCGGCTGCTTGTAATCCTTTCATGCAGAATATTAAGGTCCTAGCTCATGTCCAAGGCACCAAAGCCAGCTAAAAAGTCAATAATCGATACCTAAATCTTGAATTGGACTACTTCTTACTGGCTATTACATCAACTTAGAAGCTTCATCTGTGTTCTGCTATGGTGCTTTTCCTGTTTCCGCCTACGGCAACACGCGACATACCTTTGAAGGCGATAAGTACAACCGTTTCAGAGAGAAGAGAGGCCAATGTGACGATTTGGCTTTAAGTCGATTCGATAACAATTGACGAAAACGGACGGATGTCTCAGGTTTTTAATACATATGAACACTTTTCACATTCTCCCGTGCAACTGGGCTGCTAGTCCTCCTTTCATGCAGAATCTTAAGGTCCTAGCTCATGTCCAAGGCACCAAAGCCAGCTAAAAGTTCCATATTCAATACCTAAAACTTGAATTGGACTACTTCTTACTTTCTATTACATCAACTTAGAAGCTTCATCTGTGTTCTATTATGGTGCTTTTAGTGTCTCAGCATACCGCAGCACGCGACATAGCTTTGCAGACGATAAGTACAACCGTTTCAGAGAGAAGAGCGGCCAATGTGTCGATCTGGCTTTAAGTCGATTCGATAACAAATGACGAAAACGGCCGATTTCTCAGGTTTTTACTACATATGAACACTTTTCACATTCTCCCGTGGAACTCGGCTGCTAGTCCTCCTTTCATGCAGAATCTTAAGGTCCTAGCTCATGTCCAAGGCACCAAAGCCAGCTAAAAAGTCAATAATCGATACCTAAAACTTGAATTGGATTACTTCTTACTGGCTATTACATCAACTTAGATGCTTCATCTGTGTTCTACTATGGTGATTTTAGTGTCTCCGCATACCGCAGCACGCGACATAGCTTTGCAGACGATAAGTGCAACCGTTTCAGAGAGAAGAGCAGCCAATGTGACGATCTGGCTTTAAGTCGATTCGATAACAAATGACGAAAACGGACGTATTTCTCAGGTTTTTACTACATATGAACACTTTTCACATTCTCCCATGCAACTCGGCTGCTAGTCCTCCTTTAATGCAGAATCTTAAGGTCCTAGCTCATGTCCAAGGCACCAAAGCCAGTTAAAAGGTCAATATTCAATACCTAAAACTTGAATTGGATTACTTCTTACTGGCTATTACATCAACTTAGATGCTTCATCTGTGTTCTACTATGGTGCTTTTAGTGTGTCCGCATACCGCAGCACGCGACATAGCTTTGCAGACGATAAGTACAACCGTTTCAGAGAGAAGAGCGGCCAATGTGACGATCTGGCTTTAAGTCGATTCAATAACAAATGACGAAAACGGACGGATGTCTCAGCTTTTTACTGCATATGAACACTTTTCACATTCTCCCGTGCAACTCGGCTGCTAGTCCTCCTTTCATGCAGAATCTTAAGGTCCTAGCTCATGTCCAAGGCACCAAAGACAGCTAAAAAGTCAATAATCGATACCTAAAACTTGAATTTTATTACTTCTTACTGGCTATTACATCAACTTAGATGCTTCATCTGTGTTCTACTATGGTGATTTTAGTGTCTCCGCATACCGCAGCACGCGACATAGCTTTGCAGACGATAAGTGCAACCGTTTCAGAGAGAAGAGCAGCCAATGTGACGATCTGGCTTTAAGTCGATTCGATAACAAATGACGAAAACGGACGGATTTCTCAGGTTTTTACTACATATGAACACTTTTCACATTCTCCCATGCAACTCGGCTGCTAGTCCTCCTTTAATGCAGAATCTTAAGGTCCTAGCTCATGTCCAAGGCACCAAAGCCAGCTAAAAAGTCAATAATCGATACCTAAAACTTGAATTGGATTACTTCTTACTGGCTATTACATCAACTTAGATGCTTCATCTGTGTTCTACTATGGTGATTTTAGTGTCTCCGCATACCGCAGCACGCGACATAGCTTTGCAGACGATAGGTACAAGCGTTTCAGAGAGAAGAGGGGCCAAGGTGACGATCTGGCTTTAAGTCGATTCGATAACAAATGACGAAAACGGACGTATTTCTCAGGTTTTTACTACATTTGAACACTTTTCACATTCCTCCATGCAACTCGGCTGCTTGTAATCCTTTCATGCAGAATATTAAGGTCCTAGCTCATGTCCAAGGCACCAAAGCCAGCTAAAAAGTCAATAATCGATACCTAAATCTTGAATTGGACTACTTCTTACTGGCTATTACATCAACTTAGAAGCTTCATCTGTGTTCTGCAATGGTGCTTTTCCTGTTTCCGCCTACGGCAACATGCGACATACCTTTGAAGGCGATAAGTACAACCGTTTCAGAGACAAGAGCGGCCAATGTGACGATCTGGCTTTAAGTCGATTCGATAACAAATGACGAAAACGGACGGATTTCTCAGGTTTTTACTACATATGAACACTTTTCACATTCTCCCGTGCAACTCGGCTGCTAGTCCTCCTTTCATGCAGAGTCTTAAGGTCCTAGCTCATTTCCAAGGCACCAAAGCCAGCTAAAAAGTCAATAATCGATACCTAAAACATGAATTGTACTACTTCTTACTGGCTATTACATCAACTTAGAAGCTTCATCTGTGTTCTACTATGGTGCTTTTAGTGTCTCTGCATACCGCAGCACGCGACATAGCTGTGCAGACGATAAGTACTAGCGTTTCAGAGAGAAGAGCGACCAATGTGACGATCTGGCTTTAAGTCGATTCGATAACAAATGACGAAAACGGACGGATTTCTCAGGTTTTTTTTTTTTTAGATATGAACACTTTTCACATTCTCCCGTGCAACTCGGCTGATAGTCGTCCTTTAATGCAGAATCTTAAGGTCCTAGCTCATGTCCAAGGCACCAAAGCCAGCTAAAAAGTCAATAATCGATAACCAAAACTTGAATTGGATTACTTCTTACTGGCTATTACATCAACTTAGATGCTTCATCTGTCTTCTACTATGGTGATTTTAGTGTCTTCGCAAACCGCAGCACGCGACATAGCTTTGCAGACGATAAGTACAAGCGTTTCAGTGAGAAGAGCGGCCAATGTGACGATCTAACTTTAAGTCGATTCGATAACAAATGACGAATACGGACGGATTTCTAAGGTTTTTACTACATATGAACACTTTTCACATTCTCCCGTGCAACTCGGCTGCTAGTCCTCCTTTCATGCAGAATCTTAAGGTCCTAGCTCATGTCCAAGGCACCAAAGCCAGCTAAAAGGTCCATATTCAATACCTAAAACTTGAATTGTACTACTTCTTACTGGCTATTACATCAACTTAGAAGCTTCATCTGTGTTCTACTATGGTGCTTTTAGTGTCTCAGCATACCGCAGCACGCGACATAGCTTTGCAGACGATAAGTACAACCGTTTCAGAGAGAAGAGCGGCCAATGTGTCGATCTGGCTTTAAGTCGATTCGATAACAAATGTCGAAAACGGACGGATGTCTCAGGTTTTTACTACATATGAACACTTTTCACATTCTCCCGTGCAACTCGGCTGCTAGTCCTCCTTTCATGCAGAATCTTAAGGTCCTAGCTCATGTCCAAGGCACCAAAGCCAGCTAAAAAGTCAATAATCGATACCTAAAACTTGAATTGTACTACTCCTTACTGGCTATTACATCAACTTAGATGCTTCATCTGTGTTCTACTATGGTGATTTTAGTGTCTCCGCAAACCGCAGCACGCGACATAGCTTTGCAGATGATAAGTACAAGCGTTTCAGAGAGAAGAGCGGCCAATGTGACGATCTGGCTTTAAGTCGATTCGATAACAAATGACGAAAACGGACGGATTTCTCAGGTTTTTACTACATATGAACACATTTCACATTCTCCCGTGCAACTCGGCTGCTAGTCCTCCTTTCATGCAGAATCTTAAGGTCCTAGCTCATGTCCAAGGCACCAAAGCCAGCTAAAAAGTCAATAATCGATACCTAAAACTTGAATTCTACTACTTCTTACTGGCTATTACATCAACTTAGAAGCTTCATCTGTGTTCTACTATGGTGCTTTTACTCTCTCCACATACCGCAGCACGCGACATAGCTTTGCAGACGATAAGTACAACCGTTTCAGTGAGAAGAGCGGCCAATGTGACGATCTGGCTTTAAGTCGATTCGATAACAAATGACGAAAACGGACGGATTTCTCAGGTTTTTACTACATATGAACACTTTTCACATTCACCCTTGCAACTCGGCTGCTAGTCCTCCTTTAATGCAGAATCTTAAGGTCCTAGCTCATGTCCAAGGCACCAAAGCCAGCTAAAAGGTCAATATTCAATACCTAAAACTTGAATTGGATTACTTCTTACTGGCTATTACATCAACTTAGATGGTTCATCTGTGTTCTACTATGGTGCTTTTAGTGTGTCCGCATACCGCAGCACGCGACATAGCTTTGCAGACGATAAGTACAACCGTTTCAGGGAGAAGAGCGGCGAATGTGTCGATCTGGCTTTAAGTCGATTCGATAACAAATGACGAAAACGGACGGATTTCTCAGGTTTTTACTACATATGAACACTTTTCACATTCTCCCGTGCAACTCGGCTGCTAGTCCTCCTTTCATGCAGAATCTTAAGGTCCTAGCTCATGTCCAAGGCACCAAAGCCTGCTAAAAAGTCAATAATCGATACCTAAAACTTGAATTGTACTACTTCTTACTGGCTATTACATCAACTTAGATGCTTCATCTGTGTTCTACTATGGTGATATTAGTGTGTCCCCATACCGCAGCACGCGACATAGCTTTGCAGACGATAAGTACAACCGTTTCAGAGAGAAGAGCGGCCAATTTGACGATCTGGCTTTAAGTCGATTCGATAACAAATGACGAAAACGGACGGATTTCTCAGGTTTTTACTACATATGAACACATTTCACATTCTCCCGTGCAACTCGGCTGCTAGTCCTCCTTTCATGCAGAATCTTAAGGTCCTAGCTCATGTCCAAGGCACCAAAGCCAGCTAAATAGTCAATAATCGATACCTAAAACTTGAATTGTACTACTTCTTACTGGCTATTACATCAACTTAGAAGCTTCATCTGTGTTCTACTATGGTGCTTTTACTCTCTCCACATACCGCAGCACGCGACATAGCTTTGCAGACGATAAGTACAACCGTTTCAGTGAGAAGAGCGGCCAATGTGACGATCTGGCTTTAAGTCGATTCGATAACATATGACGAAAACGGACGGATTTCTAAGGTTTTTATTACATATGGACAGTTTTCACATTCTCCCGTGTAACTCGGCTGCTAGTCCTCCTTTCATGCAGAATGTTAAGGTCCTAGCTCATGTTCAAGGCACCAAAGCCAGCTAAAAAGTCAATAATCGATACCTAAAACTTGAATTGTACTACTTCTTACTGGCTATTACATCAACTTAGAAGCACGATCTGTGTTCTACTATGGTGCTTTTAGTGTCTCAGCATACCGCAGCACGCGACATAGCTTTGCAGACGATAAGTACAACCGTTTCAGAGAGAAGAGCGGCCAATGTGTCGATCTGGCTTTAAGTCGATTCGATAACAAATGTCGAAAACGGACGGATGTCTCAGGTTTTTACTACATATGAACACTTTTCACATTCTCCCGTGCAACTCGGCTGCTAGTCCTCCTTTCATGCAGAATCTTAAAGTCCTAGCTCATGTCCAAGGCACCAAAGCCAGCTAAAAAGTCAATAATCGATACCTAAAACTTGAATTGTACTACTTCTTACTGGCTATTACATCAATTTAGATGCTTCATCTGTGTTCTACTATGGTGATTTTAGTGTCTCCGCATACCGCAGCACGCGACATAGCTTTGCAGATGATAAGTACAAGCGTTTCAGAGAGAAGAGCGGCCAATGTGACGATGTGGCTTTAAGTCGATTCGATAACAAATGACGAAAACGGACGGATTTCTCAGGTTTTTACTACATATGAACACATTTCACATTCTCCCGTGCAACTCGGCTGCTAGTCCTCCTTTCATTCAGAATCTTAAGGTCCTAGCTCATGTCCAAGGCACCAAAGCCAGCTAAAAAGTCAATAATCGATACCTAAAACTTGAATTGTAGTACTTCTTACTGGCTATTACATCAACTTAGAAGCTTCATCTATGTTCTACTGTGGTGATTTTAGTGTCTCCGCATACCGCAGCACGTGACATAGCTTTGCAGACGATAAGTACAACCGTTTCAGAGAGGAGAGCGGCCAATGTGACGATCTGGCTTTAAGTCGATTCGATAACAAATGACGAAAACGGACGTATTTCTCAGGTTTTTACTACATATGAACACTTTTCACATTCTCCCGTGCATCTCGGCTGCTAGTCCTACTTTCATGCGGAATCGTAAGGTCCTAGCTCATGTCCAAGGCACCAAAGCCAGCTAAAAAGTCAATAATCGATACCTACAACTTGAATTGTACTACTTCTTACCTTCTATTACATCAACATAGAAGCTTCATCTGTGTTCTACTATGGTGATTTTAGTGTCTCCGCATACCGCAGCACGCGACATTGCTTTGTAGACGATAAGTACAACCGTTTCAGAGAGAAGAGCGACCAATGTGACGATCTGGCTTTAAGTCGATTCGATAACAAATGACGAAAACGGACGGATTTCTCAGGTTTTTTTTTTTTGATATGAACACTTTTCACATTCTCCCGTGCAACTCGGCTGCTAGTCCTCCTTTCATGCAGAATCTTAAGGTCCTAGCTCATGTCCAAGTCACCAAAGCCAGCTAAAAAGTCAATAATCGATACCTAAAACTTGAATCGGACTACTTCTTACTGGCTATTACATCAACTTAGATGCTTCATCTGTGTTCTACTATGGTGATTTCAATGTCTCCGCATACCGCAGCACGCGACATAGCTATGCAGACGAGAAGTACAACCGTTTCAGAGAGAAGAGCGGCTAATGTGACGATCTGGCTTTAAGTCGATTCGATAACAAATGACGAAAACGGACGGATTTCTCAGGTTTTTACTACATATGAACACTTTTCACATTCTCCCGTGCAACTCGGCTGCTAGTCCTCCTTCATGCAAAGTCTTAACTTCCTAGCTCGTGTCCAAGGCACCAAAGAAGGTTAAAAAGTCAATAACCGATACCTAAAACTTGAATTTTTCTACTTCTTACTGGCTATTACATCAACTTAGAAGCTTCATCTGTGTTCTACTATTGTGCTTTTAGTGTGTCCGCATACCGCAGCACGCGACATAGCTCTGCAGACGATAAGTACATCCGTTTCAGAGAGAAGATCGGCCAATGTGACGATCTGGCTTTAAGTCGATTCGATAACAAATGACGAAAACGGACGGATTTCTAAGGTTTTTACTACATATGAACACTTTTCACATTCTCCCGTGCAACTCGGCTGCTAGCCCTCCTTTCATGCAGAATCGTAAGGTCCTAGCTCATGTCCAAGGCACCAAAGCCAGCTAAAAAGTCAATAATCGATACCTAAAACATGAATTGAACTACTTCTTACTGGGTATTACATCAACTTAGAAGCTTCATCTGTGTTCTACTATGGTGCTTTTAGTGTCTCTGCATACCGCAGCACGCGACATAGCTTTGCAGACGATAAGTACAAGCGTTTCAGAGAGAAGAGCGGCCAATGTGACGATCTGGCTTTAAGTCGATTCGATAACAAATGACGAAAATGGACGGATTTCTAAGGTTTTTACTACGTATCAACACTTTTCACATTCTCCCGTGCAACTCGGCTCCTAGCCCTCCTTTCATGCAGAATCGTAAGGTCCTAGCTCATGTCCAAGGCACCAAAGCCAGCTAAAAAGTCAATAATCGATAAGTAAAACTTGAATTGTACTACTTCTTACTGGCTATTACATCAACTTAGAAGCTTCATCTGTGTTCTACTATGGTGCTTTTAGTGTCTCCACATACCGCAGCACGCGACATAGCTTTGCAGACGATAAGTACAACCGTTTCAAAGAGAAGAGCGGCCAATGTGACGATCTGGCTTTAAGTCGATTCGATAACAAATGACGAAAACGGACGGATTTCTCAGGTTTTTACTACATATGAACACTTTTCACATTCTCCCGTGCAACTCGGCTGCTAGTCCTCCTTTCATGCAGAATCGTAAGGACCTAGCTCATGTCCAAGGCACCAAAGCCAGCTAAAAAGTCAATAATCGATACCTAAAACTTGAATTGTACTACTTCTTACTGGATATTACATCAACTTAGAAGCTTCATCTGTGTTCTACTATGGTGCTTTTAGTGTCTCCGCATACCGCAGCACGCGACATAGCTTTGTAGACGATAAGTACAACCGTTTCAGAGAGAAGAGCGGCCAATGTGACGATCTGGCTTTAAGTCGATTCGATAACAAATGACGAAAACGGACGGATGTCTCAGGTTTTTACTACATATGAACACTTTTCACATTCTCCCGTGCAACTGGGCTGCTAGTCCTCCTTTCATGCTGAATCTTAAGGTCCTAGCTCATGTCCAAGGCACCAAAGCCAGCTAAAGATCAATATTCAATACCTAAAACTTGAATTGTTCTACTTCTTACTGGCTATTACATCAACTTAGAAGCTTCATCTGTGTTCTATTATGGTGCTTTTAGTGTGTCCGCATACCGCAGCACGCGACATAGCTTTGCAGACGATAAGTACATCCGTTTCAGAGAGAAGATCGGCCAATGTGACGATCTGGCTTTAAGTCGATTCGATAACAAATGACGAAAACGGACGGATTTCTAAGGATTTTACTACATATGAACACTTTTCACATTCTCCCGTGCAACTCGGCTGCTAGCCCTCCTTTCATGCAGAATCGTAAGGTCCTAGCTCATGTCCAAGGCACCAAAGCCAGCTAAAAAGTCAATAATCGATACCTAAAACATGAATTGTACTACTTCTTACTGGGTATTACATCAACTTAGAAGCTTCATCTGTGTTCTACTATGGTGCTTTTAGTGTCTCTGCATACCGCAGCACGCGACATAGCTTTGCAGACGATAAGTACAAGCGTTTCAGAGAGAAGAGCGGCCAATGTGACGATCTGGCTTTAAGTCGATTCGATAACAAATGACGAAAATGGACGGATTTCTAAGGTTTTTACTACTTATCAACACTTCTCACATTCTCCCGTGCAACTCGGCTGCTAGCCCTCCTTTCATGCAGAATCGTAAGGTCCTAGCTCATGTCCAAGGCACCAAAGCCAGCTAAAAAGTCAATAATCGATACCTAAAACTTGAATTGTACTACTTCTTACTGGCTATTACATCAACTTAGAAGCTTCATCTGTGTTCTACTATGGTGCTTTTAGTGTCTCCACATACCGCAGCACGCGACATAGCTTTGCAGACGATAAGTACAACCGTTTCAAAGAGAAGAGCGGCCAATGTGACGATCTGGCTTTAAGTCGATTCGATAACAAATGACGAAAACGGACGGATTTTTAAAGTTTTTATTACATATGAACACTTTTCACATTCTCCCGTGCAACTCGGCTGCTAGTCCTCCTCTCATGCAGAATCGTAAGGACCTAGCTCATGTCCAAGGCACCAAAGCCAGCTATAAAGTCAATAATCGATACCTAAAACTTGAATTGTACTACTTCTTACTGGCTATTACATCAACTTAGAAGCTTCATCTGTGTTCTACTATGGTGCTTTTAGTGTCTCCGCATACCGCAGCACGCGACATAGCTATGTAGACGATAAGTACAACCGTTTCAGAGAGAAGAGCGGCCAAAGTGACGATCTGGCTTTAAGTCGAATCGATAACAAATGACGAAAACGACGGATGTCTCAGGTTTTTACTACATATGAACACTTTTCACATTCTCCCGCGCAACTGGGCTGCTAGTCCTCCTTTTATGCAGAATCTTAAAGTCCTAGCTCATGTCCAAAGCACCAATGCCAGCTAAAAAGTCAATAATCGATACCTAAAACTTGAATTGTACTACTTCTTACTGGCTATTACATCAACTTAGAAGCTTCATGTCTGTTCTACTATGGTGGTTTTCCTGTTTCCGCCTACGGCAACACGCGACATAGCTTTGCAGACGATAAGTACAACCGTTTCAGAGAGCAGAGCGGCCAATCTGACGATCTGGCTTTAAGTCGATTCGATAACAAATGACGAAAACAGACGGATTTCTCAGGTCTTTACTACATATGAACACTTTTCACATTCTCCCCTGCAACTCGGCTGCTAGTCCTCCTTTCATGCAGAATCTTAAGGTCCTAGCTCATGTCCAAGGCACAAAAGCCAGCTAAAAAGTCAATAATCGATACCTAAAACTTGAGTTGTACTACTTCTTACTGGCTATTACATCAACTTAGAAGCTTCATCTGTGTTCTACTATGGTGATTGTAGTGTCTCCGCATACCGCAGCACGCGACATAGCTTTGCAGACGATACGTACAACCGTTTCAGAGAGTAGAGCGGCCAATGTGACGATCTGGCTTTAAGTCGATTCGATAACAAATGACGAAAACGGACCGATTTCTCAGGTTTTTACTTCATATGAACACATTTCACATTCTCCCTTGCAACTCGGCTGCTAGTCCTCCTTTCATGCAGAATCTTAAGGTCCTAGCCCATGTCCAAGGCACCAAAGCCAGCTAAAAAGTCAATAATCAATACCTAAAACTTGAATTGTACTACTTCTTACTGGCTATTACATCAGCTTAGAAGCTTCATCTTTGTTCTACTACGGTGCTTTTAGATTCTCTGCATGCCGCAGCACGCGACATAGTTTTGCAGACGAAAAGTACAACCGTTTCAGAGAGAAGAGCGGCCAATGTGACGATCTGGCTTTAAGTCGATTTGATAACAAATGACGAAAACGGACGGATTACTCAGATTTTTACTACATATGAACACTTTTCACATTCACCCGTGCAACTCGGCTGCTAGTCCTCCTTTCATGCTGAATCTTAAGGTCCTAGCTCATGTCCAAGGCACCAAAGCCAGCTAAAGATCAATATTCAATACCTAAAACTTGAATTGTTCTACTTCTTACTGGCTATTACATCAACTTAGAAGCTTCATCTGTGTTCTATTATGGTGCTTTTAGTGTCTCAGCATACCGCAGCATTCGACATAGCTTTGCAGACGATAAGTACAACCGTTTCAGAGAGAAGAGTGGCCAATATGACGATCTGGCTTTATGTCGATTCGATAACAAATGACGAAAACGGACGGATTTCTCAGGTTTTTACTACATATGAACACTTTTCACATTCTCCCGTGCAACTGGGCTGCTAGTCCTCCATCATGCAAAATCTTAAGTTCCTAGCTCGTGTCCAAGGCCCAAAGAAGCGTAAAAAGTCAATAACCGATACCTAAAACTTTAATTGTACTACTTCTTACTGGCTATTACATAAACTTAGAAGCTTCATCTCTGTTCTACTATGGTGCTTTTAGTGTCTCCACATATCGCAGCGCGCGACATAGCTTTGTAGACGATAAGTACAACCGTTTGAGAGAGAAGAGCGGCCAATGTGACGATCTGGCTTTAAGTAGGTTCGACAACAAATGACGAAAGCGGACGGATTTCTCAGGTTTTTACTACATATGAACACTTTTCTCATTCTCCCGTGCAACTCGGCTGCTAGTCCTCCTTTCATGCAGAATCTTAATGTCCTAGCTCATGTCCAAGGCACCAAAGCCAGCTAAAAAGTCAATAATCGATACCTAAAACTTGAATTGTACTACTTCTTACTGGCTATTACATCAACTTAGAAGCTTCATCTGTGTTCTACTATGGTGATTTTAGTGTCTCCGCATACCGCAGCACGCGACATAGCTTTGCAGACGATAAGTACAAGCGTTTCAGAGAGAAGAGCGGCCAATGTGACGATTTGGCTTTAAGTCGATTCGATAACAAATGACGAAAACGGACGGATTTCTCAGGTTTTTACTACATATGAACACTTTTCACATTCTCCCGTGCAACTCGGCTGCTAGTCCTCCTTCATGCAAAGTCTTAACTTCCTAGCTCGTGTCCAACGCACCAAAGAAGGTTAAAAAGTCAATAACCGATACCTAAAACTTGAATTTTACTACTTCTTACTGCCTATTACATCAACTTAGAAGCTTCATCTGTGTTCTACTATTGTGCTTTTAGTGTGTCCGCATACCGCAGCACGCGACATAGCTTTGCAGACGATAAGTACATCCGTTTCAGAGAGAAGATCGGCCAATGTGACGATCTGGCTTTAAGTCGATTCGATAACAAATGACGAAAACGGACGGATTTCTAAGGATTTTACTACATATGAACACTTTTCACATTCTCCCGTGCAACTCGGCTGCTAGCCCTCCTTTCATGCAGAATCGTAAGGTCCTAGCTCATGTCCAAGGCACCAAAGCCAGCTAAAAAGTCAATAATCGATACCTAAAACATGAATTGTACTACTTCTTACTGGGTATTACATCAACTTAGAAGCTTCATCTGTGTTCTACTATGGTGCTTTTAGTGTCTCTGCATACCGCAGCACGCGACATAGCTTTGCAGACGATAAGTACAAGCGTTTCAGAGAGAAGAGCGGCCGATGTGACGATCTGGCTTTAAGTCGATTCGATAACAAATGACGAAAATGGACGGATTTCTAAGGTTTTTACTACTTATCAACACTTTTCACATTCTCCCGTGCAACTCGGCTGCTAGCCCTCCTTTCATGCAGAATCGTAAGGTCTTAGCTCATGTCCAAGGCACCAAAGCCAGCTAAAAAGTCAATAATCGATACCTAAAACTTGAATTGTACTACTTCTTACTGGCTATTACATCAACTTAGAAGCTTCATCTGTTTTCTACTATGGTGCTTTTAGTGTCTCCACATACCGCAGCACGCGACATAGCTTTGCAGACGATAAGTACAACCGTTTCAAAGAGAAGAGCGGCCAATGCGACGATCTGGCTTTAATTCGATTCGATAACAAATGACGAAAACGTACGGATTATCAAGGATTTTATTACATATGAACACTTTTCACATTCTCCCGTGCAACTCGGCTGCTAGTCCTCCTTTCATGCAGAATCGTAAGGACCTAGCTCATGTCCAAGGCACCAAAGCCAGCTAAAAAGTCAATAATCGATACCTAAAACTTGAATTGTACTAATTCTTACTGGCTATTACATCAACTTAGAAGCTTCATCTGTGTTCTACTATGGTGCTTTTAGTGTCTCCGCATACCGCAGCACGCGACATAGCTTTGTAGACGATAAGTACAACCGTTTCAGAGAGAAGAGCGGAAAATGTGACGATCTGGCTTTAAGTCGATTCGATAACAAATGACGAAAACGGACGGATGTCTCAGGTTTTTACTATATATGAACACTTTTCACATTCTCCCGTGCAACTGGGCTGCTAGTCCTCCTTTTATGCAGAATCTTAAAGTCCTAGCTCATGTCCAAAGCACCAAAGCCAGCTAAAAAGTCAATAATCGATTCCTAAAACTTGAATTGTACTACTTCTTACTGGCTATTACATCAACTTAGAAGCTTCATGTCTGTTCTACTATGGTGGTTTTCCTGTTTCCGCCTACGGCATCACGCGACATAGCTTTGCAGACGATAAGTACAACCGTTTCAGAGAGAAGAGCGGCCAATGTGACGATCTGGCTTTAAGTCGATTCGATAACAAATGACGAAAACAGACGGATTTCTCAGGTCTTTACTACATATGAACACTTTTCACATTCTCCCCTGCAACTCGGCTGCTAGTCCTCCTTTCATGCAGAATCTTAAGGTCCTAGCTCATGTCCAAGGCACCAAAGCCAGCTAAAAAGTCAATAATCGATACCTAAAACTTGAGTTGTACTACTTCTTACTGGGTATTACATCAACTTAGAAGCTTCATCTGTGTTCTACTATGGTGCTTTTCGTGTCTCCGCATACCGCAGCACGCGACATAGCTTTGCAGACGATAAGTACAACCGTTTCAGAGAGTAGAGCGGCCAATGTGACGATCTGGCTTTAAGTCGATTCGATAACAAATGACGAAAACGGACCGATTTCTCAGGTTTTTACTTCATATGAACACTTTTCACATTCTCCCATGCAACTCGGCTGCTAGTCCTCCTTTCATGCAGAATCTTAAGGTCCTAGCCCATGTCCAAGGCACCAAAGCCAGCTAAAAAGTCAATAATCAATACCTAAAACTTGAATTGTACTACTTCTTACTGGCTATTACATCAGCTTAGAAGCTTCATCTTTGTTCTACTACGGTGCTTTTAGATTCTCCGCATGCCGCAGCACGCGACATAGTTTTGCAGACGAAAAGTACAACCGTTTCAGAGAGAAGAGCGGCCAATGTGACGATCTGGCTTTAAGTCGATTCGATAACAAATGACGAAAACGGACGGATTTCTCAGGTTTTTACTACATATGAACACTTTTCACATTCACCCGTGCAACTCGGCTGCTAGTCCTCCTTTCATGCTGAATCATAAGGTCCTAGCTCATGTCCAAGGCACCAAAGCCAGCTAAAGATCAATATTCAATACCTAAAACTTGAATTGTTCTACTTCTTACTGGCTATTACATCAACTTAGAAGTTTGATCTGTGTTCTACTATGGTGCTTTTAGTGTCTCAGCATACCGCAGCATTCGACATAGCTTTGCAGACGAAAAGTACAACCGTTTCAGAGAGAAGAGTGGCCAATGTGACGATCTGGCTTTATGTCGATTCGATAACAAATGACGAAAACGGACGGATTTCTCAGGTTTTTACTACATATGAACACTTTTCACATTCTCCCGTGCAACTGGGCTGCTAGTCCTCCATAATGCAAAATCTTAAGTTCCTAGCTCGTGTCCAAGGCCCAAAGAAGGGTAAAAAGTCAATAACCGATACCTAAAACTTTAATTGTACTACTTCTTACTGGCTATTACATCAACTTAGAAGCTTCATCTCTTTTCTACTATGGTGCTTTTAGTGTCTCCACATATCGCAGCGCGCGACATAGCTTTGTAGACGATAAGTACAACCGTTTCAGAGAGAAGAGCGGCCAATGTGACGATGTGGCTTTAAGTAGGTTCGATAACAAATGACGAAAGCGGACGGATTTCTCAGGTTTTTACTACATATGAACACTTTTCTCATTCTCCCGTGCAACTCGGCTGCTAGTCCTCCTTTCATGCAGAATCTTAATGTCCTAGCTCATGTCCAAGGCACCAAAGCCAGCTAAAAAGTCAATAATCGATACCTAAAACTTGAATTGTACTACTTCTTACTGGCTATTACATCAACTTAGAAGCTTCATCTGTGTCCTACTATGATGATTTTAGTGTCTCCGCATACCGCAGCACGCGACATAGCTTTGCAGACGATAAGTACAAGCGTTTCAGAGAGAAGAGCGGCCAATGTGACGATCTGGCTTTAAGTCGATTCGATAACAAATGACGAAAACGGACGGATTTCTCAGGTTTTTACTACATATGAACACTTTTCTCTTTCTCCTGTGCAACTCGGCTGCTAGTCCTCTTTTCATGCAGAATCATAAGGTCCTAGCTCATGTCCAAGCCACCAAAGCCAGCTAAAAAGTCAGTAATCGATACCTAAAACTTAATTGTACTACTTCTTACTGGCTATTACATCAACTTAGAAGCTTCATCTGTGTTCTACTATGGTGCTTTTAGTGTCTCCGCATACCGCAGCACGCGACATAGCTTTGCAGACGATAAGTACAACCGTTTCAGAGAGAAGAGCGGCCAATGTGACGATCTGGCTTTAAGTCGATTCGATAACAAATGACGAAAACGAACGGATTTCTCAGGTTTTCACTACTTATGAACACTTTTCACATTCTCGCGTGCAACGCGGCTGCTAGTCCTCCTTTCATGCAAAATCTTAAGGTTCCACCTCATGTCCAAGCCACCAAAGCCAGCTAAAAAGTCAATAATCGATACCTAAAACTTGAATTTTACTACTTCTTACTGGCTATTACATCAACTTAGAAGCTTCATCTGTGTTCTACTATGGTGCTTTTCGTGTCTCCGCATACCGCAGCCCGCGACATAGCTTTGCAATCGATAAGTACAACCGTTTCAGAGAGACGAGCGGCCAATGTGACGATCTGGCTTTAAGTCGATTCGATAACAAATGACGAAAACGGACGGATTTCTCAGGTTTTTACTACATATGAACACTTTTCACATTCTCCCGTGCAAATCGGCTGCTAGTCCTCCTTTCATGCAGAATGTTAAGGTCCTACCTCATGTCCAAGGCACCAAAGCCAGCTAAAAAGTCAATAATAGATACCTAAAATTGAATTGTACTATTTCTTCCTGGCTATTACATCAACTTAGAAGCTTCATCTGTGTTCTACCATGGTGCTTTTAGTGTCTCAGCATACCGCAGCACGCGAAATAGTTTTGCAGACGATAAGTACAACCGTTTCAGAGAGAAGAGCGGCCAATGTGACGATCTGGCTTTAAGTCGATTCGATAACAAATGACGAAAACGGACCGATTTCTCAGGTTTTTACTACATACGAACACTTTTCATATTCTCCCGTGCAACTCGGCTGCTAGTCCTCCATTCATGCAGAATCTTAAGGTCCTAGCTCATGTCCAAGGCACCAAAGCCAGAAAAAAAGTCAATAATCGATACCTAAAACTTGAATTGTACTACTCCTTACTGGCTATTCCATCAACTTAGAAGATTCATCTGTGTTCTACTATGGTGCTTTTAGTGTCTCCGCAAATCGCAGCACGCACATAGCTTTGCAGACGATAAGTACAACCGTTTCAGAGAGAAGAGCGGCCAATGTGACGATCTGGCTTTAAGTCGATTCGATAACAAATGACGAAAACGAACGGATTTCTCAGGTTTTCACTACTTATGAACACTTTTCACATTCTCGCGTGCAACGCGGCTGCTAGTCCTCCTGTCGTGCAAAATCTTAAGGTCCTAGCTCATGTCCAAGGCACCAAAGCCAGCTAAAAAGTCCATAATCAATACCTAAAACTTGAATTGTACTACTTCTTACTGGCTATTACATCATCTTAGAAGCTTCATCTGTGTTCTACTACTGTGCTTTTAGTTTCTCCGCATACCGCAGCAGGCGACATAGTTTTGCAGACGATAAGTACAACCGTTTCAGAGAGAAGAGCGGCCAATGTGACGATCTGGCTTTAAGTCGATTCGATAACAAATGACGAAAACTGACGGATTTATCAGGTTTTTACTACATATGAACACTTTACACTTTCTCCCGTGCAACTCGGATCATAGTCCTCCTTTCATGCTGAATCTTAAGGTCCTAGCTCATGTCCAAGGCACCAAAGCCAGCTAACGATCAATATTCAATACCTAAAACTTGAATTTTACCACTTCTTACTGGCTATTACATCTACTTAGAAGCTTGATCTGTGTTCTACTATGGTGCTTTTAGTGTCTCAGCATACCGCAGCACGCGACATAGCTTTGCAGATGATAAGTACAACCGTTTCAGAGAGAAGAGCGGCCAACGTGACGATCTGGCTTTAAGTCGATTCGATAACAAATGACGAAAACGGACGGATTTCTCAGGTTTTTACTACATATGAACACTTTTCACATTCTCGCGTGCAACTCGGCTGCTAGTCCTCCTTTCATACAGAATCTTAAGGTCCTAGCTCATGTCCAAGGCACCAAAGCCAGCTAAAATGTAATTAATCGATACCTAAAATTTGAATTGTAATACTTCTTACTGGATATTACATCAACTTAGAAGCTTCATCTGTGTTCTACTGTGGTGATTTTAGTGTCTCCGCATACCGCTGCACGTGACAAAGCTTTGCAGACGATAAGTACAACCGATTCAGAGAGGAGAGCGGCCAATGTGACCATCTGGCTTTAAGTCGATTCGATAACAAATGACGAAAACGGACGTATTTCTCAGGTTTTTACTACATATGAACACTTTTCACATTCTCCCGTGCAACTCGGCTGCTAGTCCTCCTTTCATGCAGAGTGTTAAGGTCCTAGGTCATGTCCAAGGCACCAAGTCAATAATCGATACCTAAAACTTGAATTGTACTACTTCTTACTGGCTATTCCATCAACTTAGAAGATTCATCTGTGTTCTACTATGGTGCTTTTAGTGTCTCCGCAAATCGCAGCACGCGACATAGCTTTGCAGACGATAAGTACAACCGTTTCAGAGAGAAGAGCGGCCAATGTGACGATCTGGCTTTAAGTAGATTCGATAACAAATGACGAAAGCGGACGGATTTGTCAGGTTTTTACTACATACGAACACTTTTCTCATTCTCCCCTGCAACTCGGCTGCTAGTCCTCCTTTCATGCAGAATCATAAGGTAATAGCTCATGTCCAATGCACCAAAGCCAGGTAAAATTCAATAATCGATACCTAAAACTTGAATTGTACTACTTCTTACTGGCTATTACATCAACTTAGAGGCTTCATCTGTGTTCTGCTATGGTGCTTTTAGTGTCTACGCATACCGCAGCACGCGACATAGCTTTCCAGACGATAAGTACAACCGATTCAGAGAGAAGAGCGGCAATGTGACGATCTGGCTTTAAGTCGATTCGATAACAAATGACGAAAGTGGACGGATTTCTCAGGTTTTTACTACATATGAACACTTTTCTCATTCTAACGTGCAACTCGGCTGCTAGTCCTCCTTTCATGCAGAATCATAAGGTCCTAGCTCATGTCCAAGGCACCAAAGCCAGCTAAAAAGTCAATAATCGATACCTAAAACTTGAATTGTACTACTTCTTACTGGCTATTACATCAACTTAGAAGCTTCATCTGTGTTCTACTATGGTGCTTTTCGTGTCTCCGCATACCGCAGCACGCGACATAGCTTTGCAGACGATAAGTACAACCGTTTCAGAGAGAAGAGCGGCCAATGTGACGATTTGGCTTTAAGTCGATTCGATAACAAATGACGAAAACGGACGGATTTCTCAGATTTTTACTACATATGAACACTTTTCACATTCTCCCGTGCAACTCGGCTGCTAGTCCTCCTTTCATGCAGAATCTTAAGGTCGTAGCTCATGTCCAAGGCACCAAAGCCAGCTAAAATGTCAATAATCGATACCTAAAATTTGAATTGTACTACGTCTTAATGGATATTACATCAACTTAGAAGCTTCATCTGTGTTCTACTGTGGTGATTTTAGTGTCTCCGCATACCGCTGCACGTGACATAGCTTTGCAGACGATAAGTACAACCGAATCAGAGAGAAGAGCGGCCAATGTGACGATCTGGCTTTAAGTCGATTCGATAACAAATGACGAAAACGGACGGATTTCTCAGGTTTTTACTACATATGAACACTTTTCACATTCTCCCATGCAACTCGGCCGCTAGTCCTCCTTTCATGCAGAATGTTAAGGACCTAGCTCATGTCCAAGGCACCAAAGCCAGCTAAAAAGTCAATAATCGATACCTAAAACTTGAATTGGACTACTTCTTACTGGTTATTACACCAACTTAGAAGCTTCATCTGTGTTCTACTGTGGTGATTTTAGTGTCTCCAGATCCCGCAGCACGTGACATAGCTTTGCAGACGATAAGTACAACCGATTCAGAGAGGAGAGCGGCCAATGTGACGATCTGGCTTTAAGTCGATTCGATAACAAATGACGAAAACGGACCGATTTCTCAGGTTTTTACTACATATGAACACTTTTCACATTCTCCCGTGCAACTCGGCTGCTAGTCCTCCTTTCATGCAGAATGTGAAGGTCCTAGGTCATGTCCAAGGAACCAAGTCAATAATCGATACCTAAAACTTAAATTGTACTACGTCTTACTGGGTATTACATCAACTTAGAAGCTTCATCTGTGTTCTACTATGGTGCTTTTAGTGTCTCCGCATACCGCAGCACGCGACATAGCTTTGCAGACGATAAGTACAACCGTTTCAGAGAGAAGAGCGGCCAATGTGACGATCTGGCTTTAAGTCGATTCGATAACAAATGACGAAAGTTGACGGATTTATCAGGTTTTTACTACATATGAACACGTTTCTCATTCTCCTGTGCAAATCGGCTGCTAGTCCTCCTTTCATGCAGAATCATAAGGTCCTAGCTCATGTCCAAGGCACCAAAGCCAGCTAAAAAGTCAATAATCGATACCTAAAACTTGAATTGTACTACTTCTTACTGGCTATTACATCAACTTAGAAGCTTCATCTGTGTTCTACTATGGTGCTTTTCGTGTCTCCGCATACCGCAGCACGCGACATAGCTTTGCAATCGATAAATACAACCGTTTCAGAGAGAAGAGCGGCCAATGTGACGATCTGGCTTTAAGTCGATTCGATAACAAATGACGAAAACGGACGGATTTCTCTGGTTTTTACTACATATGAACACTTTTCACATTCTCCCGTGCAAATCGGCTGCTAGTCCTCCTTTCATGCAGAATGTTAAGGTCCTACCTCATGTCCAAGGCACCAAAGCCAGCTAAAAAGTCAATAAACGATACCTAAAATTGAATTGTACTACTTCTTCCTGGCTATTACATCAACTTAGAAGCTTCATCTGTGTTCTACTACTCTGCTTTTAGTTTCTCCGCATACCGCAGCAGGCGACATAGTTTTGCAGACGATAAGTACAAACGTTTCAGAGAGAAGAGCGGCCAATGTGACGATCTGGCTATAAGTCGATTCGATAACAAATGACGAAAACGGACGGATTTCTCAGGTTTTTACTACATATGAACACTTTTCACATTCTCGCGTGCAACTCTGCTGCTAGTCCTCCTTTCATGCAGAATCTTAAGGTCCTAGCTCATGTCCAAGGCACCAAAGCCAGCTAAAATGTCAATAATCGATACCTAAAATTTGAATTGTACTACTTCTTACTGGATATTACATCAACTTAGAAGCTTCATCTGTGTTCTAATGTGGTGATTTTAGTGTCTCCGCATACCGCTGCACGTGACATAGCTTTGCAGACGATAAGTACAACCGAATCAGAGAGGAGAGCGGCCAATGTGACGATCTGGCTTTAAGTCGATTCGATAACAAATGACGAAAACGGACGGATTACTCAGGTTTTTACTACATATGAACACTTTTCACATTCTCCCATGCAACTCGGCCGCTAGTCCTCCTTTCATGCAGAATGTTAAGGACCTAGCTCATGTCCAAGGCACCAAAGCCAGCTAAAAAGTCAATAATCGAGACCTAAAAACTTGAATTGGATTACTTCTTACTGGCTATTACATCAACTTAGAAGCTTCATCTGTGTTCTACTATGGTGCTTTTAGTGTCTCCGCATATCGCAGCACGCGACATAGCTTTGTAGACGATAAGTACAACCGTTTCAGAGAGAAGAGCGGCCAATGTGACGATCTGGCTTTAAGTAGATTCGATAACAAATGACGTAAGCGGACGGATTTCTCAGGTTTTTACTACATATGAACACTTTTCTCATTCTCCCGTGCAACTCGGCTGCTAGTCCTCCTTTCATGCAGAATCATAAGGTCCTAGCTCATGTCCAAGGCACCAAAGCCAGCTAAAACGTCAATAATCGATACCTAAAACTTGAATTGTACTACTTCTTACTGGCTATAACATCAACTTAGAAGCTTCATCTGAGTTCTACTATGGTGCTTTTAGTGTCTCCGCATACCACAGCACGCGACATAGGTTTGCAATCGATAAGTACAACCGTTTCAGAGAGAAGAGCGGCCAATGTGGCGATCTGGCTTTAAGGCGATTCGATAACAATGACGAAAACGGACCTATTTCTCAGGTTTTTACTACATATGAACACTTTTCACATTCTCCCGTGCAAGTCGGCTGCTAGCCCTCCTTTCATGCAGAATCTTAAGGTCCTAGCTCATGTCCAAGGCACCAAAGCCAGCTAAAGAGTCCATAATCAATACCTAAAACTTGAATTGTACTACTTCTTAATGGCTATTACATCAACTTAGAAGCTTCATCTGTGTTCTACTACGGTGCTTTTAGTTCCTCCGCATACCGCAGCACGCGACATAGTTTTGCAGACGATTAGTACAACCGTTTCAGAGAGAAGAGCGGCCAATGTGACGATCTGGATTTAAGTCGATTCGATAACAAATGACGAAAACGGACGGATTTCTCAGGTTTTTACTACATATGAACACTTTTCACATTCTCGCGTGCAACTCTGCTGCTAGTCCTCCTTTCATGCAGAATCTTAAGGTCCTAGCTCATGTCCAAGGCACCAAAGCCAGCTAAAATGTCAATAATCGATACCTAAAATTTGAATTGTACTACTTCTTACTGGATATTACATCAACTTAGAAGCTTCATCTGTGTTCTAATGTGGTGATTTTAGTGTCTCCGCATACCGCTGCACGTGACATAGCTTTGCAGACGATAAGTACAACCGAATCAGAGAGGAGAGCGGCCAATGTGACGATCTGGCTTTAAGTCGATTCGATAACAAATGACGAAAACGGACGGATTACTCAGGTTTTTACTACATATGAACACTTTTCACATTCTCCCATGCAACTCGGCCGCTAGTCCTCCTTTCATGCAGAATGTTAAGGACCTAGCTCATGTCCAAGGCACCAAAGCCAGCTAAAAAGTCAATAATCGATACCTAAAACTTGAATTGTACTACGCCTTACTGGGTATTACATCAACTTAGAAGCTTCATCTGTGTTCTACTATGGTGCTTTTAGTGTCTCCGCATATCGCAGCACGCGACATAGCTTTGTAGACGATAAGTACAACCGTTTCAGAGAGAAGAGCGGCCAATGTGACGATCTTGCTTTAAGTAGATTCGATAACAAATGACGAAAGCGGACGGATTTCTCAGGTTTTTACTACATATGAACACTTTTCTCGTTCTCCCGTGCAACTCGGCTGCTAGTCCTCCTTTCATGCAGAATCCTTAGGTCCTAGCTCATGTCCAAGGCACCAAAGCCAGCTAAAAAGTCAATAATCGAGACCTAAAAACTTGAATTGGATTACTTCTTACTGGCTATTACATCAACTTAGAAGCTTCATCTGTGTTCTACTATGGTGCTTTTAGTGTCTCCGCATATCGCAGCACGCGACATAGCTTTGTAGACGATAAGTACAACCGTTTCAGAGAGAAGAGCGGCCAATGTGACGATCTGGCTTTAAGTAGATTCGATAACAAATGACGTAAGCGGACGGATTTCTCAGGTTTTTACTACATATGAACACTTTTCTCATTCTCCCGTGCAACTCGGCTGCTAGTCCTCCTTTCATGCAGAATCATAAGGTCCTAGCTCATGTCCAAGGCACCAAAGCCAGCTAAAACGTCAATAATCGATACCTAAAACTTGAATTGTACTACTTCTTACTGGCTATAACATCAACTTAGAAGCTTCATCTGAGTTCTACTATGGTGCTTTTAGTGTCTCCGCATACCACAGCACGCGACATAGGTTTGCAATCGATAAGTACAACCGTTTCAGAGAGAAGAGCGGCCAATGTGGCGATCTGGCTTTAAGGCGATTCGATAACAATGACGAAAACGGACCTATTTCTCAGGTTTTTACTACATATGAACACTTTTCACATTCTCCCGTGCAAGTCGGCTGCTAGCCCTCCTTTCATGCAGAATCTTAAGGTCCTAGCTCATGTCCAAGGCACCAAAGCCAGCTAAAAAGTCCATAATCAATACCTAAAACTTGAATTGTACTACTTCTTAATGGCTATTACATCAACTTAGAAGCTTCATCTGTGTTCTACTACGGTGCTTTTAGTTCCTCCGCATACCGCAGCACGCGACATAGTTTTGCAGACGATTAGTACAACCGTTTCAGAGAGAAGAGCGGCCAATGTGACGATCTGGATTTAAGTCGATTCGATAACAAATGACGAAAACGGACGGATTTCTCAGGTTTTTACTGCATATGAACAGTTTACAGATTCTCCCGTGCAACTCGGCTGCTAGTCCACCTTTCATGCTGAATCTTAAGGTCCTAGCTCATGTCCAAAGCACTAAAGCCTGCTAAAGATCAATATTCAATACCTAAAACTTGAATTGTACTACTTCTTACTGGGTATTCCATCAACTTAGAAGATTCATCTGTGTTCTACTATGGTGCTTTTAGTGTCTCCGCAAATCGCAGCACGCGACATAGCTTTGCAGACGATAAGTACAACCGTTTCAGAGAGAAGAGCGGCCAATGTGACGATCTGGCTTTAAGTAGATTCGATAACAAATGACGAAAGCGGACGGATTTGTCAGGTTTTTACTACATATGAACACTTTTCTCATTCTCCCGTGCAACTCGGCTGCTAGTCCTCCTTTCATGCAGAATCATAAGGTAATAGCTCATGTCCAATGCACCAAAGCCAGGTAAAATTCAATAATCGATACCTAAAACTTGAATTGTACTACTTCTTACTGGCTATTACATCAACTTAGAGGCTTCATCTGTGTTCTGCTATGGTGCTTTTAGTGTCTCCGCATACCGCAGCACGCGTCATAGCTTTCCAGACGATAAGTACAACCGATTCAGAGAGAAGAGCGGCAATGTGACGATCTGGCTTTAAGTCGATTCGATAACAAATGACGAAAGTGGACGGATTTCTCAGGTTTTTACTACATATGAACACTTTTCTCATTCTAACGTGCAACTCGGCTGCTAGTCCTCCTTTCATGCAGAATCATAAGGTCCTAGCTCATGTCCAAGGCACCAAAGCCAGCTAAAAAGTCAATAATCGATACCTAAAACTTGAATTGTACTACTTCTTACTGGCTATTACATCAACTTAGAAGCTTCATCTGTGTTCTACTATGGTGCTTTTCGTGTCTCCGCATACCGCAGCACGCGACATAGCTTTGCAGACGATAAGTACAACCGTTTCAGAGAGAAGAGCGGCCAATGTGACGATTTGGCTTTAAGTCGATTCGATAACAAATGACGAAAACGGACGGATTTCTCAGGTTTTTACTACATATGAACACTTTTCACATTCTCCCGTGCAAGTCGGCTGCTAGCCCTCCTTTCATGCAGAATCTTAAGGTCGTAGCTCATGTCCAAGGCACCAAAGCCAGCTAAAATGTCAATAATCGATACCTAAAATTTGAATTGTACTACGTCTTACTGGATATTACATCAACTTAGAAGCTTCATCTGTGTTCTACTGTGGTGATTTTAGTGTCTCCGCATACCGCTGCACGTGACATAGCTTTGCAGACGATAAGTACAACCGAATCAGAGAGAAGAGCGGCCAATGTGACGATCTGGCTTTAAGTCGATTCGATAACAAATGACGAAAACGGACCGATTTCTCAGGTTTTTACTACATATGAACACTTTTCACATTCTCCCATGCAACTCGGCCGCTAGTCCTCCTTTCATGCAGAATGTTAAGGACCTAGCTCATGTCCAAGGCACCAAAGCCAGCTAAAAAGTCAATAATCGATACCTAAAACTTGAATTGGACTACTTCTTACTGGTTATTACACCAACTTAGAAGCTTCATCTGTGTTCTACTGTGGTGATTTTAGTGTCTCCAGATCCCGCAGCACGTGACATAGCTTTGCAGACGATAAGTACAACCGATTCAGAGAGGAGAGTGGCCAATGTGACGATCTGGCTTTAAGACGATTCGATAACAAATGACGAAAACGGACGTATTTCTCAGGTTTTTACTACATATGAACACTTTTCACATTCTCCCGTGCAACTCGGCTGCTAGTCCTCCTTTCATGCAGAATGTTAAGGTCCTAGGTCATGTCCAAGGAACCAAGTCAATAATCGATACCTAAAACTTGAATTGTACTACGTCTTACTGGGTATTACATCAACTTAGAAGCTTCATCTGTGTTCTACTATGGTGCTTTTAGTGTCTCCGCATACCGCAGCACGCGACATAGCTTTGCAGACGATAAGTACAACCGTTTCAGAGAGAAGAGCGGCCAATGTGACGATCTGGCTTTAAGTCGATTCGATAACAAATGACGAAAGTTGACGGATTTATCAGGTTTTTACTACATATGAACACTTTTCTCATTCTCCTGTGCAACTCGGCTGCTAGTCCTCCTTTCATGCAGAATCATAAGGTCCTAGCTCATGTCCAAGGCACCAAAGCCAGCTAAAAAGTCAATAATCGATACCTAAAACTTGAATTGTACTACTTCTTACTGGCTATTACATCAACTTAGAAGCTTCATCTGTGTTCTACTATGGTGCTTTTCGTGTCTCCGCATACCGCAGCACGCGACATAGCTTTGCAATCGATAAATACAACCGTTTCAGAGAGAAGAGCGGCCAATGTGACGATCTGGCTTTAAGTCGATTCGATAACAAATGACGAAAACGGACGGATTTCTCTGGTTTTTACTACATATGAACACTTTTCACATTCTCCCGTGCAAATCGGCTGCTAGTCCTCCTTTCATGCAGAATGTTAAGGTCCTACCTCATGTCCAAGGCACCAAAGCCAGCTAAAAAGTCAATAAACGATACCTAAAATTGAATTGTACTACTTCTTCCTGGCTATTACATCAACTTAGAAGCTTCATCTGTGTTCTACTACTCTGCTTTTAGTTTCTCCGCATACCGCAGCAGGCGACATAGTTTTGCAGACGATAAGTACAAAGGTTTCAGAGAGAAGAGCGGCCAATGTGACGATCTGGCTATAAGTCGATTCGATAACAAATGACGAAAACGGACGGATTTCTCAGGTTTTTACTACATATGAACACTTTTCACATTCTCGCGTGCAACTCTGCTGCTAGTCCTCCTTTCATGCAGAATCTTAAGGTCCTAGCTCATGTCCAAGGCACCAAAGCCAGCTAAAATGTCAATAATCGATACCTAAAATTTGAATTGTACTACTTCTTACTGGATATTACATCAACTTAGAAGCTTCATCTGTGTTCTACTGTGGTGATTTTAGTGTCTCCGCATACCGCTGCACGTGACATAGCTTTGCAGACGATAAGTACAACCGAATCAGAGAGGAGAGCGGCCAATGTGACGATCTGGCTTTAAGTCGTTTCGATAACAAATGACGAAAACGGACGGATTTCTCAGGTTTTTACTACATATGAACACTTTTCACATTCTCCCATGCAACTCGGCTGCTAGTCCTCCTTTCATGCAGAATCATAAGGTCCTAGCTCATGTCCAAGGCACCAAAGCCAGCTAAAACGTCAATAATCGATACCTAAAACTTGAATTGTACTACTTCTTACTGGCTATAACATCAACTTAGAAGCTTCATCTGAGTTCTACTATGGTGCTTTTAGTGTCTCCGCATACCACAGCACGCGACATAGGTTTGCAATCGATAAGTACAACCGTTTCAGAGAGAAGAGCGGCCAATGTGGCGATCTGGCTTTAAGTAGATTCGATAACAAATGACGTAAGCGGACGGATTTCTCAGGTTTTTACTACATATGAACACTTTTCTCATTCTCCTGTGCAACTCGGCTGCTAGTCCTCCTTTCATGCAGAATGGTAAGGACCTAGCTCATGTCCAAGGCACCAAAGCCAGCTAAAAAGTCAATAATCGATACCTAAAACTTGAATTGTACTACGTCTTACTGGGTATTACATCAACTTAGAAGCTTCATCTGTGTTCTACTATGGTGCTTTTAGTGTCTCCGCATATCGCAGCACGCGACATAGCTTTGTAGACGATAAGTACAACCGTTTCAGAGAGAAGAGCGGCCAATGTGACGATCTTGCTTTAAGTAGATTCGATAACAAATGACGAAAGCGGACGGATTTCTCAGGTTTTTACTACATATGAACACTTTTCTCGTTCTCCCGTGCAACTCGGCTGCTAGTCCTCCTTTCATGCAGAATCCTTAGGTCCTAGCTCATGTCCAAGGCACCAAAGCCAGCTAAAAAGTCAATAATCGAGACCTAAAAACTTGAATTGGATTACTTCTTACTGGCTATTACATCAACTTAGAAGCTTCATCTGTGTTCTACTATGGTGCTTTTAGTGTCTCCGCATATCGCAGCACGCGACATAGCTTTGTAGACGATAAGTACAACCGTTTCAGAGAGAAGAGCGGCCAATGTGACGATCTGGCTTTAAGTAGATTCGATAACAAATGACGTAAGCGGACGGATTTCTCAGGTTTTTACTACATATGAACACTTTTCTCATTCTCCCGTGCAACTCGGCTGCTAGTCCTCCTTTCATGCAGAATCATAAGGTCCTAGCTCATGTCCAAGGCACCAAAGCCAGCTAAAACGTCAATAATCGATACCTAAAACTTGAATTGTACTACTTCTTACTGGCTATAACATCAACTTAGAAGCTTCATCTGAGTTCTACTATGGTGCTTTTAGTGTCTCCGCATACCACAGCACGCGACATAGGTTTGCAATCGATAAGTACAACCGTTTCAGAGAGAAGAGCGGCCAATGTGGCGATCTGGCTTTAAGGCGATTCGATAACAAATGACGAAAACGGACCTATTTCTCAGGTTTTTACTACATATGAACACTTTTCACATTCTCCCGTGCAAGTCGGCTGCTAGCCCTCCTTTCATGCAGAATCTTAAGGTCCTAGCTCATGTCCAAGGCACCAAAGCCAGCTAAAAAGTCCATAATCAATACCTAAAACTTGAATTGTACTATTTCTTAATGGCTATTACATCAACTTAGAAGCTTCATCTGTGTTCTACTACGGTGCTTTTACTTCCTCCGCATACCGCAGCACGCGACATAGTTTTGCAGACGATTAGTACAACCGTTTCAGAGAGAAGAGCGGCCAATGTGACGATCTGGATTTAAGTCGATTCAATAACAAATGACGAAAACGGACGGATTTCTCAGGTTTTTACTGCATATGAACAGTTTACAGATTCTCCCGTGCAACTCGGCTGCTAGTCCACCTTTCATGCTGAATCTTAAGGTCCTAGCTCATGTCCAAAGCACTAAAGCCTGCCAAAGATCAATATTCAATACCTAAAACTTGAATTGTACTACTTCTTACTGGATATTACATCAACTTAGAAGCTTCATCTTTGTTCTACTGTGGTGATTTTAGTGTCTCCGCATACCGCAGCACGTGACATAGCTTTGCAGGCGATAAGAACAACCGATTCAGAGAGAAAAGCGGCCAATGTGACGATCTGGCTTTAAGTCGATTCGATAACAAATGACGAAAACGGACGGATTTCTCAGGTTTTTACTACATATGTACACTTTACACATTCTCCCGTGCAACTCGGCTGCTAGTCCCCCTATCATGCAGAATGTTAAGGTCCTAGCTCATATCCAAGGCACCAAAGCCAGCAAAAAAGTCAATAATCGATACCTAAAACTTGAATTGTACTACTTTTTACTGGCTATTACATCAACTTAGAAGCTTCATCTGTGTTCTACTATGGTGCAGTTAGTGTCTCCGCATACCTCAGCACGCGACATAGCATTGCAATCGACAAGTAGAACCGTTTCACAGAGAAGAGCGGCCAATGTGACGATCTGGCTTTAAGTCGATTCGATAACAAATGACGAAAATGGAAGGATTTCTCGGGTTTTTACTACATATGAACACTTTTCACATTCTTCCGTGCAACTCGGCTGCTAGTCCTCCTTCATGCAAAATCTTAAGTTCCCGGCTAATGTCCAAGGCACAAAATCCAGCAAAAAATTCAATATTCAATACCTAAAACTCGAATTTTACTACTTCTTACTGGCTATTACATCAACTTAGAAGCTTGATCTGTGTTCTACTATGGTTCTTTTAGTGTCTCAGCATACGGCAGCACGCGACATAGCTTTGCAGACGATAAGTACAAGTTTTTCAGAGAGAAGAGCGGCCAATGTGACGATCTGGCTTTAAGTCGATTCGATAACAAATGACGAAAACGGACGGATTTCTCAAGTTTTAACTACATTTGAACACTTTTCACATTCTCCCGTGCAACTCGGCTGCTAGTCCTCCTTTCATGCAGAATCTTAAGGTCCTAGCTCATGTCCAAGGCACCAAAGCCAGCTAAAAAGTCAATAATCGATACCTAAAACTTGAATTGTACTACTTCTTACTGGCTATTACATCAACTTAGAAGCTTCATCTGTGTTCTACTATGGTGCTTTTAGTGTCTCCGCATACCGCAGCACGCGACATAGCTTTGCAGACGATAAGTACAACCGTTTCAGAGAGAAGAGCGGAAAATGTGACGATCTGGCTTTAAGTCGATTCGATAACAAATGACGAAAACGGACGGATTTCTCAGGTTTTTACTACATATGTACACTTTTCACATTCTCCCGTGCAACTCGGCTGCTAGTCCTCCTTTCATACAGAATGTTAAGGTCCTAGCTCATGTCCAAGGCACCAAAGCCAGCTAAAAAGTCAATAATCGATACCTAAAACTTGAATTGGACTACTTCTTACTGGTTATTACATCAACTTAGAAGCTTCATCTGTGTTCTACTGTGGTGATTTTAGTGTCTCCAGATCCCGCAGCACGTGACATAGCTTTGCAGACGATAAGTACAACCGATTCAGAGAGGAGAGCGGCCAATGTGACGATCTGGCTTTAAGTCGATTCGATAACAAATGACGAAAACGGACGTATTTCTCAGGTGTTTACTACATATGAACACTTTTCACATTCTCCCGTGCAACTCGGCTGCTAGTCCTCCTTTCATGCAGAATCTTAAGGTCCTAGCTCCTGTCCAATGCACCAAAGCCAGGTAAAATTCAATAATCGATACCTATAACTTGAATTGTACTACTTCTTACTGGCTATTACATCAACTTAGAAGCTTCATCTGTGTTCTACTATGGTGCTTTTAGTGTCTCCGCATACCGCAGCACGCGACATAGCTTTGCAGACGATAAGTACAACCGTTTCAGAGAGAAGAGCGGAAAATGTGACGATCTGGCTTTAAGTCGATTCGATAACAAATGACGAAAACGGACGGATCTGTCAGGTTTTTACTACATATGAACACTTTTCACATTCTCCCGTGCAACTCGGCTGCTAGTCCTCCTTTCATACAGAATGTTAAGGTCCTAGCTCATGTCCAAGGCACCAAAGCCAGCTAAAAAGTCAATAATCGATACCTAAAACTTGAATTGGACTACTTCTTACTGGTTATTACATCAACTTAGAAGCTTCATCTGTGTTCTACTGTGGTGATTTTAGTGTCTCCAGATCCCGCAGCACGTGACATGGCTTTGCAGACGATAAGTACAACCGATTCAGAGAGGAGAGCGCCCAATGTGACGATCTGGCTTTAAGTCGATTCGATAACAAATGACGAAAACGGACCGATTTCTCAGGTTTTTACTACATATGAACACTTTTCACATTCTCCCGTGCAACTCGGCTGCTAGTCCTCCTTTCATGCAGAATGTTAAGGTCCTAGGTCATGTCCAAGGCACCAAAGCCAGCTATAAAGTCAATAATCGATACCTAAAACTTGAATTGTACTACGTCTTACTGGGTATTACATCAACTTAGAAGCTTCATCTGTGTTCTACTATGGTGCTTTTAGTGTCTCCGCATACCGCAGCACGCGACATAGCATTGCAGACGATAAGTACAACCGTTTCAGAGAGAAGAGCGGCCAATGTGACGATCTGGCTTTAAGTCGATTCGATAACAAATGACGAAAGTGGACGGATTTCTTAGGTTCTTACTACATATGAACACTTTTCTCATTCTCCCGTGCAACTCGGCTGCTAGTCCTCCTTTCATGCAGATTCATAAGGTCCTAGCTCATGTCCAAGGCACCAAAGTCAGCTAAAAAGTCAATAATCGATACCTAAAACTTGAATTGTACTACTTCTTCCTGGCTATTACATCAACTTAGAAGCTTCATCTGTGTTCTACTATGCTGCTTTTAGTGTCTCAGCATACCGCAGCACGCGTAATAGTTTTGCAGACGATAAGTACAACCGTTTCAGAGGGAAGAGCGGCCAATGTGACGATCTGGCTTTAAGTCGATTCGATAACAAATGACGAAAACGGACCGATTTCTCAGGTTTTTACTACATATGAACACTTTTCATATTCTCCCGTGCAACTCGGCTGCTAGTCCTCCTGTCGTGCAGAATCTTAAGGTCCTAGCTCATGTCCAAGGCACCAAAGCCAGCTAAAAAGTCCATAATCAATACCTAAAACTTGAATTGTACTACTTCTTACTGGCTATTAAATCAACTTAGAAGCTTCATCTGTGTTCTACTACTCTGCTTTTAGTTTCTCCGCATACCGCAGCAGGCGACATAGTTTTGCATACGATAAGTACAACCGTTTCAGAGAGAAGAGCGGCCAATGTGACGATCTGGCTTTAAGTCGATTCGATAACAAATGACGAAAATGGAAGGATTTCTCGGGTTTTTACTACATATGAACACTTTTCACATTCTTCCGTGCAACGCGGCTGCTAGTCCTCCTTCATGCAAAATCTTAAGTTCCCGGCTAATGTCCAAGGCACCAAATCCAGCTAAAAATTCAATATTCAATACCTAAAACTCGAATTGTATTACTTCTTACTGGCTATTACATCAACTTAGAAGCTTGATCTTTGTTCTACTATGGTTCTTTTAGTGTCTCAGCATACCGCAGCACGCGACATAGCTTTGCAGACGATAAGTACAAGTGTTTCAGAGAGAAGAGCGGCCAATGTGACGATCTGGCTATAAGTCGATTCGATAACAAATGACGAAAACGGACGGATTTCTCAGGTTTTTACTACATTTGAACACTTTTCACATTCTCCCGTGCAACTCGGCTGCTAGTCCTCCTTTCATGCTGCATATTAAGGTCCTAGCTCATGTCCAAGGCACAAAATCCAGCAAAAAATTCAATATTCAATACCTAAAACTCGAATTTTACTACTTCTTACTGGCTATTACATCAACTTAGAAGCTTGATCTGTGTTCTACTATGGTTCTTTTAGTGTCTCAGCATACCGCAGCACGCGACATAGCTTTGCAGACGATAAGTACAAGTGTTTCAGAGAGAAGAGCGGCCAATGTGACGATCTGGCTTTAAGTCGATTCGATAACAAATGACGAAAACGGACGGATTTCTCAAGTTTTAACTACATTTGAACACTTTTCACATTCTCCCGTGCAACTCGGCTGCTAGTCCTCCTTTCATGCAGAATCTTAAGGTCTTAGCTCATGTCCAAGGCACCAAAGCCAGCTAAAAAGTCAATAATCGATACCTAAAACTTGAATTGTACTACTTCTTACTGGCTATTACATCAACTTAGAAGCTTCATCTGTGTTCCACTATGGTGCTTTTAGTGTCTCCGCATACCGCAGCACGCGACATAGCTTTGCAGACGATAAGTACAACCGTTTCAGAGAGAAGAGCGGAAAATGTGACGATCTGGCTTTAAGTCGATTCGATAACAAATGACGAAAACGGACGGATTTCTCAGGTTTTTACTACATATGAACACTTTTCACATTCTCCCGTGCAACTCGGCTGCTAGTCCTCCTTTCATACAGAATGTTAAGGTCCTAGCTCATGTCCAAGGCACCAAAGCCAGCTAAAAAGTCAATAATCGATACCTAAAACTTGAATTGGACTACTTCTTACTGGTTATTACATCAACTTAGAAGCTTCATCTGTGTTCTACTGTGGTGATTTTAGTGTCCCCAGATCCCGCAGCACGTGACATAGCTTTGCAGACGATAAGTACAACCGATTCAGAGAGGAGAGCGGCCAATGTGACGATCTGGCTTTAAGTCGATTCGATAACAAATGACGAAAACGGACGTATTTCTCAGGTGTTTACTACATATGAACACTTTTCACATTCTCCCGTGCAACTCGGCTGCTAGGCCTCCTTTCATGCAGAATCTTAAGGTCCTAGCTCATGTCCAAGGCACCAAAGCCAGCTAAAAAGTCAATAATCGATACCTTAAACTTGAATTGTACTACGTCTTACTGGGTATTACATCAACTTAGAAGCTTCATCTGTGTTCTACTATGGTGCTTTTAGTGTCTCCGCATACCGCAGCACGCGACATAGCTTTGCAGACGATAAGTACAACCGTTTCAGAGAGAAGAGCGGCCAATGTGACGATCTGGCTTTAAGTCGATTCGATAACAAATGACGAAAGTGGACGGATTTCTCAGGTTTTTACTACATATGAACACTTTTCTCATTCTCCCGTGCAACTCGGCTGCTAGTCCTCCTTTCATGCAGAATCATAAGGTCCTAGCTCCTGTCCAATGCACCAAAGCCAGGTAAAATTCAATAATCGATACCTATAACTTGAATTGTACTACTTCTTACTGGCTATTACATCAACTTAGAAGCTTCATCTGTGTTCTACTAAGGTGCTTTTAGTGTCTCCGCATACCGCAGCACGCGACATAGCTTTGCAGACGATAAGTACAACCGTTTCAGAGAGAAGAGCGGAAAAAGTGACGATCTGGCTTTAAGTCGATTCGATAACAAATGACGAAAACGGACGGATCTGTCAGGTTTTTACTACATATGAACACTTTTCACATTCTCCCGTGCAACTCGGCTGCTAGTCCTCCTTTCATACAGAATGTTAAGGTCCTAGCTCATGTCCAAGGCACCAAAGCCAGCTAAAAAGTCAATAATCGATACCTTAAACTTGAATTGGACTACTTCTTACTGGTTATTACATCATCTTAGAAGCTTCATCTGTGTTCTACTGTGGTGATTTTAGTGTCTCCAGATCCCGCAGCACGTGACATGGCTTTGCAGACGATAAGTACAACCGATTCAGAGAGGAGAGCGCCCAATGTGACGATCTGGCTTTAAGTCGATTCGATAACAAACGACGAAAACGGACCGATTTCTCAGGTTTTTACTACATATGAACACTTTACACATTCTCCCGTGCAACTCGGCTGCTAGTCCTCCTTTCATGCAGAATCTTAAGGTCCTAGCTCATGTCCAAGGCACCAAAGCCAGCTATAAAGTCAATAATCGATACCTAAAACTTGAATTGTACTACGTCTTACTGGGTATTACATCAACTTAGAAGCTTCATCTGTGTTCTACTATGGTGCTTTTAGTGTCTCCGCATACCGCAGCACGCGACATAGCTTTGCAGACGATAAGTACAACCGTTTCAGAGAGAAGAGCGGCCAATGTGACGATCTGGCTTTAAGTCGATTCGTTAACAAATGACGAAAGTGGACGGATTTCTTAGGTTCTTACTACATATGAACACTTTTCTCATTCTCCCGTGCAACTCGGCTGCTAGTCCTCCTTTCATGCAGAATCATAAGGTCCTAGCTCATGTCCAAGGCACCAAAGTCAGCTAAAAAGTCAATAATCAATACCTAAAACTTGAATTGTACTACTTCTTACTGGCTATTACATCAACTTAGAAGCTTCATCTGTGTTTTACTATGGTGCTTTTCGTGTCTCCGCATACCGCAGCACGCGTAATAGTTTTGCAGACGATAAGTACAACCGTTTCAGAGGGAAGAGCGGCCAATGTGACGATCTGGCTTTAAGTCGATTCGATAACAAATGACGAAAACGGACCGATTTCTCAGGTTTTTACTACATATGAACACTTTTCATATTCTCCCGTGCAACTCGGCTGCTAGTCCTCCTGTCGTGCAGAATCTTAAGGTCCTAGCTCATGTCCAAGGCACCAAAGCCAGCTAAAAAGTCCATAATCAATACCTAAAACTTGAATTGTACTACTTCTTACTGGCTATTACATCAACTTAGAAGCTTCATCTGTGTTCTACTACTCTGCTTTTAGTTTCTCCGCATACCGCAGCAGGCGACATAGTTTTGCATACGATAAGTACAACCGTTTCAGAGAGAAGAGCGGCCAATGTGACGATCTGGCTTTAAGTCGATTCGATAACAAATGACGAAAACTGACGGATTTCTCAGGTTTTTACTACATATGAACACTTTTCACATTCTCGCGTGCAACTCGGCTGCTATTCCTCCTTTCATGCAGAATCTTAAGGTCCTAGCTCATGTCCAAGGCACCAAAGCCAGCTAAAATGTCAATAATCGATACCTAAAATTTGAATTGTACTACTTCTTACTGGATATTACATCAACTTAGAAGCTTCATCTGTGTTCTACTGTGGTGATTTTAGTGTCTCCGCATACCGCTCCACGTGACATAGCTTTGCAGACGACAAGTACAACCGATTCAGAGAGGAGAGCGGCCAATGTGACGATCTGGCTTTAAGTCGATTCGATAACAAATGACGAAAACGGACGGATTTCTCAGGTTTTTGCTACATATGTACACTTTACACATTCTCACGTGCAACTCGGCCGCTAGTCCCCCTATCATGCAGAATGTTAAGGTCCTAGCTCATATCCAAGGCACCAAAGCCAGCAAAAAAGTCAATAATCGATACCTAAAACTTGAATTGTACTACGTCTAACTGGGTATTACATCAACTTAGAAGCTTCATCTGTGTTCTACTACGGTGCTTTTAGTGTCTCCGCATACCGCAGCACGCGACATAGCTTTGCAGACGAAAAGTACAGGCGTTTCAGAGAGAAGATCGGAAAATGTGACGATCTGGCATTAAGTCGATTCGATAACAAATGACAAAAACGGACGTATTTCTCAGGTTTTTACTACTTTTGAACACTTTTTACATTCTCCCGTGCACCTCGGCTGCTAGTCCTCCTTCATGCAAAATCTTAAGTTCCTAGCTCGTGTCCAAGGCACCAAAGAAGGGTAAAATGTCAATAACCGATAGCTAAAACTTGAATTGTACTACTTTTTACTGGCTATTACATCAACTTAGAAGCTTCATCTGTGTTCTACTATGGTGCAGTTAGTGTCTCCGCATACCGCAGCACGCGACATAGCTTTGCAGACGATAAGTACAACCGTTTCAGAGAGTAGAGCGGCCAATGTGACGATCTGGCTTTAAGTCGATTCGATAACAAATGACGAAAGTGGACGGATTTCTCAGGTTTTTACTACATATGAACACTTTTCTCATTCTCCCGTGCTACTCGGCTGCTAGTCCTCCTTTCATGCAGAATCATAAGGTCCTAGCTCCTGTCCAATGCACCAAAGCCAGGTAAAATTCAATAATCGATACCTATAACTTGAATTGTACTACTTCTTACTGGCTATTACATCAACTTAGAAGCTTCATCTGTGTTCTACTGTGGTGATTTTAGTGTCTCCAGATCCCGCAGCACATGACATAGCTTTGCAGACGATAAGTACAACCGATTCAGAGAGGAGAGAGGCCATTGTGACGATCTGGCTTTAAGTCGATTCGATAACAAATGACGAAAACGGACGTATTTCTCAGGTGTTTACTACATATGAACACTTTTCACATTCTCCCGTGCAACTCGGCTGCTAGGCCTCCTTTCATGCAGAATCTTAAGGTCCTAGCTCATGTCCAAGGCACCAAAGCCAGCTATAAAGTCAATAATCGATACCTTAAACTTGAATTGTACTACGTCTTACTGGGTATTACATCAACTTAGAAGCTTCATCTGTGTTCTACTATGGTGCTTTTAGTGTCTCCGCATACCGCAGCACGCGACATAGCTTTGCAGACGATAAGTACAACCGTTTCAGAGAGTAGAGCGGCCAATGTGACGATCTGGCTTTAAGTCGATTCGATAACAAATGACAAAAGTGGACGGATTTCTCAGGTTTTTACTACATATGAACACTTTCCTCATTCTCCCGTGCAACTCGGCTGCTAGTCCTCCATTCATGCAGAATCATAAGGTCCTAGCTCCTGTCCAATGCACCAAAGCCAGGTAAAATTCAATAATCGATACCTATAACTTGAATTGTACTACTTCTTACTGGCTATTACATCAACTTAGAAGCTTAATCTGTGTTCTACTAAGGTGCTTTTAGTGTCTCCGCATACCGCAGCACGCGACATAGCTTTGCAGACGATAAGTACAACCGTTTCAGAGAGAAGAGCGGAAAAAGTGACGATCTGGCTTTAAGTCGATTCGATAACAAATGACGAAAACGGACGGATCTGTCAGGTTTTTACTACATATGAACACTTTTCACATTCTCCCGTGCAACTCGGCTGCTAGTCCTCCTTTCATACAGAATGTTAAGGTCTTAGCTCATGTCCAAGGCACCAAAGCCAGCTAAAAAGTCAATAATCGATACCTAAAACTTGAATTGGACTACTTCTTACTGGTTATTACATCATCTTAGAAGCTTCATCTGTGTTCTACTGTGGTGATTTTAGTGTCTCCAGATCCCGCAGCACGTGACATGGCTTTGCAGACGATAAATACAACCGATTCAGAGAGGAGAGCGCGCAATGTGACGATCTGGCTTTAAGTCGATTCGATAACAAATGACGAAAACGGACCGATTTCTCAGGTTTTTACTACATATGAACACTTTTCACATTCTCCCGTGCAACTCGGCTGCTAGTCCTCCTTTCATGCAGAATGTTAAGGTCCTAGGTCATGTCCAAGGCACCAAAGCCAGCTATAAAGTCAATAATCGATACCTAAAACTTGAATTGTACTACGTCTTACTGGGTATTACATCAACTTAGAAGCTTCATCTGTGTTCTACTATGGTGCTTTTAGTGTCTCCGCATACCGCAGCACGCGACATAGCTTTGCAGACGATAAGTACAACCGTTTCAGAGAGAAGAGCGGCCAATGTGACGATCTGGCTTTAAGTCGATTCGATAACAAATGACGAAAGTGGACGGATTTCTTAGGTTCTTACTACATATGAACACTTTTCTCATTCTCCCGTGCAACTCGGCTGCTAGTCCTCCTTTCATGCAGAATCATAAGGTCCTAGCTCATGTCCAAGGCACCAAAGTCAGCTAAAAAGTCAATAATCGATACCTAAAACTTGAATTTTACTACTTCTTACTGGCTATTACATCAACTTAGAAGCTTCATCTGTGTTCTACTATGGTTCTTTTCGTGTCTCCGCATACCGCAGCACGCGACATAGCTTTGCAATCGATAAGTACAACCGTTTCAGAGAGAAGAGCGGCCAATGTGACGATCTGGCTTTAAGTCGATTCGATAACAAATGACGAAAACGGACGGATTTCTCAGGTTTTTACTACATATGAACACTTTTCACATTCTCCCGTGCAAATCGGCTGCTAGTCCTCCTTTCATGCAGAATGTTAAGGTCCTACCTCATGTCCAAGGCACCAAAGCCAGCTAAAAAGTTAATAATCGATACCTAAAATTGAATTGTACTACTTCTTCCTGGCTATTACATCAACTTAGAAGCTTCATCTGTGTTCTACTATGCTGCTTTTAGTGTCTCAGCATACCGCAGCACGCGTAATAGTTTTGCAGACGATAAGTACAACCGTTTCAGAGGGAAGAGCGGCCAATGTGACGATCTGGCTTTAAGTCGATTCGATAACAAATGACGAAAACGGACCGATTTCTCAGGTTTTTACTACATATGAACACTTTTCATATTCTCCCGTGCAACTCGGCTGCTAGTCCTCCTGTCGTGCAGAATCTTAAGGTCGTAGCTCATGTCCAAGGCACCAAAGCCAGCTAAAAAGTCCATAATCAATACCTAAAACTTGAATTGTACTACTTCTTACTGGCTATTACATCAACTTAGAAGCTTCATCTGTGTTCTACTACTCTGCTTTTAGTTTCTCCGCATACCGCAGCAGGCGACATAGTTTTGCATACGATAAGTACAACCGTTTCAGAGAGAAGAGCGGCCAATGTGACGATCTGGCTTTAAGTCGATTCGATAACAAATGACGAAAACTGACGGATTTCTCAGGTTTTTACTACATATGAACACTTTACACTTTCTGCCGTGCAACTCGGATGCTAGTCCTCCTTTCATGCTGAATCTTAAGGTCCTAGCTCATGTCCAAGGCACCAAAGCCAGCTAAAGATCAATATTCAATACCTAAAACTTGAATTGTACCACTTCCTACTGGCTATTACATCAACTTAGAAGCTTGATCTGTGTTCTACTATGGTGCTTTTAGTGTCTCAGCATACCGCAGCACGCGACATAGCTTTGCAGACGATAAGTACAACCGTTTCAGAGAGAAGAGCGGCCAATGTGACGATCTGGCTTTAAGTCGATTCGATAACAAATGACGAAAACGGACGGATTTCTCAGGTTTTTACTACATATGAACACTTTTCACATTCTCGCGTGCAACTCGGCTGCTATTCCTCCTTTCATGCAGAATCTTAAGGTTCTAGCTCATGTCCAAGGCACCAAAGCCAGCTAAAATGTCAATAATCGATACCTAAAATTTGAATTGTACTACTTCTTACTGGATATTACATCAACTTAGAAGCTTCATCTGTGTTCTACTGTGGTGATTTTAGTGTCTCCGCATACCGCTGCACGTGACATAGCTTTGCAGACGACAAGTACAACCGATTCAGAGAGGAGAGCGGCCAATGTGACGATCTGGCTTTAAGTCGATTCGATAACAAATGACGAAAACGGACGGATTTCTCAGGTTTTTACTACATATGGACACTTTTCACATTCTCCCGTGCAACTCGGCTGCTAGTCCTCCTTTCATGCAGAATGTTAAGGACCTAGCTCATGTCCAAGGCACCAAAGCCAGCTAAAAAGTCAATAATCGATACCTAAAACTTGAATTGTACTACGTCTTACTGGGTATTACTTCAACTTAGAAGCTTCATCTGTGTTCTACTATGGTGCGTTTAGTGTCTCCGAATACCGCAGCATGCGACATAGCTTTGCAGACGATAAGTACAACCGTTTCAGAGAGAAGAGCGGCCAATGTGACGATCTGGCTTTAAGTCGATTCGATAACAAATGACGAAAACGGACCGATTTCTCAGGTTTTTACTACATATGAACACTTTACACTTTCTCCCGTGCAACTCGGATGCTAGTCCTCCTTTCATGCTGAATCTTAAGGTCCTAGCTCATGTCCAAGGCACCAAAGCCAGCTAAAGATCAATATTCAATACCTAAAACTTGAATTGTACCACTTCTTACTGGCTATTACATCAACTTAGAAGCTTGATCTCTGTTCTACTGCCCCCAGGGGCTCAGCATTCACTTGCTGAGTACGGGCTTGGCGACCCCGGGGTCCTGAGCTGGGGACTGGTCAGCGCCACCAGTCTCCTGTCACCGTAACCCCCGGACATGCTTCAGCGACCACCGTACGGCGCGGCGGTGAAACGTTGTGTGCTGCGGGGAATGGTAATCTTGGCTTGACCGCCTGGATTGCGAGGAAGGCCAACCTCTATAAAAACCCCTCAATCTTTCGGTGTGCTCCGCGCCTAGAAGATGCATGGCTGTTGGGGTGGAACATTCGCAAGCGGGCAACCTCTGGGGCACCTGCCGCACCCCAGTTGTATAAGGCTTACTCAGGCACGCGGGGCTCTGTCTGAGCGGACTTTTAGTTCCCTAGCTGCTCGTGGGACCACAATGGACCCTTCGACCTCTACTTTTCCCCCTACCAGTGGCTTGGGTGGGCCGCTGGTAGGAAAACACACCCAATCGAAAAAGCGGCTACGCGCTGCGAGTCCTCCAGCGCCTGGTGTTGCTAGAGGTTTAACAGAATGTAGTAACGGAGCACATGCTGATAATCAGAATGTGTTTTTGATTATTAAAAGGAAGGAGGGTAGCTTTGAGAGGGTTTCTCCCTTTTACATCCACAAGGGTCTTGAGGGAATTGCAGGAACACTGAAATCTGTAAAGCGACTGCGCAATGGGACTCTGTTAGTTGAAACTTCTAGTTCCCATCAAGTCGCTGCCCTTCGGAAAACAAATTGTCTAGGAGAGTACGCTGTCGAGACCGAGCTCCACTCCACTTTGAACTATAGTAAGGGTGTTGTGACGTGTAGGGACTTGGTGAATATCCCCATAGACGTGCTAAAATCTGAGTGGGCTGACGAAGGAATTGTTGACGTGCAGCACATTATGAAACGAGTCAATGGGGACCTCGTCAAATCTGACTCGTTTATTCTCACATTCAGTTGCCCGAGACTCCCGGAGCATGTTAAAGCGGGGTTCTTACGTTTGTCCGTACGGCCATATTTCCCCAACCCAATGCGCTGTTTTAAATGTCAGCGCTTTGGGCATACTACGTTGGGGTGCAATGGAATAGCCACGTGTGGTAAATGTGGTCAGCCTGCCCATGACGGAGCCGATTGTTCCTCGCCTGTGAAGTGCGTGAATTGCTCTGGGAGTCACCCTGTCTGGAGCCGGATCTGCCCCATCTATCTCGAAGAGCGGAAGGTACAGGAGATTAAAACCTCTAAGCGCATCCCCTATGGTGAGGCCAAGAAGATCTTTAAGGCCATGCAACCTCCTGTGTTTTCCACATCTTTCGCTTCCGCTCTCAAAAAACCGGTACAACTGGCCACTGTTGCTACACAAACGGAGGTTGCTAGTGTTAGCACTAAAACCTGCGCTTGCCAGTGCACTTGTGCTGCTGCGGTTGTTTTGCAATCTGCGGCTCTCCCCGCTACATTGGACAAGGCCGTGGTTGCTGACATTGAGGTACTTCCAGCCTCCCCCCATATGGCGCCTTCTGCCCAGGCGAGTCAACCTCCAACTGTTGACAAGGCTCTGCATTCCAAGCCCCCCAAGACAAAGCCTCAGAAGATGAAGGTTCTGCCACCTGAGGAGACTAGTCAGCGTCGGTCCGATGATGATGCCATCGTACTGTCTGACATCTCCCGTGGGTCGTCATCGGCTCTTATGGACATTGATGTCGACCGGGGGCGATCTTCTCGCCCCAGGAATAAATCTCCGGCCAGTACGGTCTCTCCTCCAAAGCACAGAGTCAGGGTGAAAGTTCAGCCACCCTGATCACTGGCTTCCGTATTACAGTGGAACCTGAATGGTTTCAGGACGCATGTGGCCGAATTACAACTCCTCATACGAGAGTGCCCCTTGTGCTTATGTCTCCAAGAGACACATTTTCGGGCCACTGATTCTCCTTCTTTACGCGGCTATACCGCATATCGAAAAGATGATCTGACAGGGCAAAGGGCAAAGGGTGGTGTTGCAGTTTTTGTCCGTGATGTGCACCCCTCATCTGAGCTCCCTCTCGTCACCGACTTGCAAGCAGTTGCAGTTGACATTCTTGTGGGTCGGAGGCTCACAGTCTGTTCTGTTTATTTACCACCTCCGGATGCGATAGACACTGAGGCTCTCACGGACCTTATTAGCCAACTCCCTCGCCCATTTCTTCTTCTGGGGGACTTCAACGCTCATAATGTCTTATGGGGCTCTCCGACTACTTGCCCCAGGGGTCGCATTGTGGAAAGCGTCATGATGTCTGAAGAACTGTGCCTCCTCAACTCTGGTGCTCCCACTCATTTCTGTACTGCTTCCGGATCGTCATCGGCTATTGACCTTTCCTTTTGCTCTCCAGCACTCGCGGATTCTGCTCTGTGGGAGGCTGCAGCTGACCTCCATTCTAGTGACCACTTCCCCCTCTGGATTCGCCTCCTGGATGAGGCTGTGGCATTACCAGTGCCACCCCGGTGGCACCTTTGCAGAGCTGACTGGACACTTTTCAGCCAACTGGCTGTTTTGGAACACCGTGCCAGCGTCCACGAATGGGTAGACCATGTTGCAGCCGTGATCTCTCATGCTGCTGAATTGTCCATCCCACGGTCATCCGGTCATCCCAAGAGGCGTCCTGTCCCTTGGTGGACCACTGAGTGCCACTCAGCCATCCGCGCCCGCCGTGCAGCACTGCGCCGCTTCAAGTGCCGTCCCTCAGCTGACAATCTTGCGGCCTTTCGAGTGGCAAGGGCCAGAGCGCGGCGGGTGATTAAAGAGAGCAAACGACGGTCATGGCAATCGTTCTTGAATTCCATCTCTCGCTCCACTAGTTCTACGAAAGTATGGGAAGCCATCAGGAGGATTTCCGGGAAACTCAGCCAGCTACCTGTCACGGCATTGCTGCATCAGGGATGTCTCCTCACGGCGCCGAGAGACATTGCCCAGACACTGGCCATGCATTTTGCGGAATCTACCGCCACTATTAACTGTGATCCAGATTTCTGCCGCTACCGCACTGCCGTCGAAAGGGGTCACTTGGACTTCCGGTCTCTAAATTCTGAACCCTATAACTGCCCCTTCACAATGTGGGAACTGGATTCTGCGCTGTCTGTGGCTCATGATACTGCGCCTGGTCATGATCAAATCCGGTACAGCATGCTGCGGCACCTGTCGCTGCCATCCAAGGAAGTTCTCCTGAACTGTTTCAATATGATATGGTTATCTGGCACATACCCTGACTCGTGGAGGGAGGCAATTTTGATTCCCCTCCTCAAACCAGGGAAGGACCGAACGCATCCCAGTAGTTATCGGAGTATTGCCTTGACGAGCTGTGTTGGGAAGACGTTGGAACGCATGGTCAACCGCCGCCTGGTTTGGCTGCTCGAGACCAGGCAGCTCCTTAGCCCCTCTCAGTGTGGCTTTCGGAGATGTCGTTCCACTATAGACAACTTGACCCTGCTTGAGGCCGCCATCCAGCAGGCCTTTCTACGTAACCAGCATTGTCTAGGGGTCTTCTTTGACATTAATAAGGCGTATGACACTACTTGGCGCCGCCTTATCCTCAATCAACTCCATGAGTGGGGCTTTCGTGGCCGTCTCCCCATCTTCATTCGGTCCTTTCTTTCTCACCGCCTCTTTCGGTATCGGGTTGGTAATGTGCTATCGGATTTGTACGTGCAGGAGAATGGTGTTCCTCAGGGCAGCGTTTTAAGTGTCACCCTCTTTGCCGTTGCTATTAACAGTATCACGTCCACTATCCGGAGTCCTGCCCAATGCTCCTTGTTTGTGGACGATTTTGCTGTTTTCTGTTCTTCCTCCAGTCTTGTCAGTGCTAGTCGGCAGTTACAGCTTACGATAAAGCGCTTAGTGGCATGGACTGCAAAGACGGGTTTTACCTTTTCTGCAGACAAATCTGTGTGTGTTCATTTTAATCGTTCTCGGCGTCCTTTTACCTCCCCTGAATTGCGTCTGAGGGACACCGTTCTTCCTTTTAGAGACACTGTGAGGTTCCTGGGCCTCACTTTTGATTCCAAGTTGTCGTGGTTGCCTCACCTTAAAGACCTCAAGGTGCGGGCCCTGAAGGCACTGAATATTTTGAAGTGTCTGAGCCATCGGTCCTGGGGAGCAGATCGGGCGCGTCTGCTGCAGTTTTATAGGGCTTTCGTCCGATCGCGTCTTGACTATGCTTGCACCGTGTATGGGTCAGCAAGGCCTTCGTATCTGAAGATCCTTGACGCAGTACACCATGAGGGTACCAGGCTGGCCACTGGTGCCTTCTGTACCAGTCCCATCCCCAGCCTGTGTGCTGAGGCAGGGGAACCGCCGCTCGCCATCCGGCGGAAACTCCTCATGGTGCGACGGGTGTGTCATTTCCTTGCCTGTCCTACCTCCCCTGCGTACCCTACCGTAGCCCGACCGCCTATGGAACGTCTCTTTTCCAGTCGTCCCAGGGCAACAAAACCATTTGGGATTCGTGCCAAGCATTTGCTTGAGTCCCTTGGTGTGGAGCGTGTGGCCCCCCAACGACAAGGTTTTACTCGCCTGCCTCCCTGGTTGCTCCAGAGGCCCAGCATCCTTTTAGACTTCTCGGAGAACCGGAGGAACTGCACTCCGGCGTTTGTTTTTACCTCCTTATTTTACGATATTTTAAACCAGCATCCGGACCATGTACCTGTATTCACAGATGGCTCTAAACAGGGGGACACTGTTGGTTGTGCTGTTGTTTTCCCTGATCGAGTCGTCAAGTTACGGCTTCCTGCGGTGTTTACCATCCTCGATGCCGAATTATTTGCAATACTGCGGGCATTGGAGCAGATGAGATGTGTTCCCAGTATTAAGTTCCTCATCTGTTCTGACTCCCTGAGTGCCCTTCAGACCATTCAACACTTGTACCCAGCGGATACGGTCGTCCAGAACATCCATGATGCCCTACTCCACCTGCAACGGCAGGGGAAGGAGGTTTCTTTCTGCTGGGTGCCGGGGCACGTGGGTATTAGGGGCAACGAACTGGCGGATGTGGCTGCCAAAGATGCATGTTCCCTAACTCACGTTGTTGAATGTGCCGTCCCCCTCCATGCTGTAACCTCCCTTTTGCGTTTTCGTGTTATGCATCAATGGGAAGAGGAGTGGTTGGCAGTTTCTGACAATAAGCTGCGTCTGGTAAAGGCCACTACGCGACCATGGCGTACGTCCTACCAGTCATACAGGCGGGATGAGGTTCTCCTCACTCGCCTCCGCATTGGACACAGTCCCTTCACGCATAGTTTTTTACTCCGGCGGGAGGACCCCCCAATCTGCAGTGCTTGTGGCGTCCAGATTACTGTCCGCCACATTTTACTTGACTGTCTTTTATTCTCTGACCAGAGGGCGGTGGTTTCCTTGCCACCGGATTTGCCCTCTATTTTGCAAGACGACGCAGCGACTGTGGTTAAGGTTTTACGGTTTTGTGTCCTGTCCAATCTGTTGCCTCGGATTTTAGGGAGAAGGTTTTAATGTGCTGCTGGGTGACTGGCTCACCCAGTTCTTAGGTAAGAGGTCCGCCAGTCACGATTACCTCCTTGTTTCACTTCGGTATCTGTTCTCTTTTCCTTGTGTCTCCTTTCCTTTTTTAGTGTGTTTCTTCTCCTCTTGTTTTGCTCTGTATGTGCGCATTTGGAACTGCGTCAGGCCTGTGTCTTTTAGCCGTTCTCCTTGTTCGGCGTCTCCGTCTTCGTCCCTTCACCGCCTGTGTTCCTGTTTCTATGCGCTTGGGCGCTGATGACCACGCTGTTTAGCGCCCGTAAACCTCAAACACACACACACACTGTGTTCTACTATGGTGCTTTTAGTGTCTCAGCATACCGCAGCACGCGACATAGCTTTGCAGACGATAAGTACAACCGTTTCAGAGAGAAGAGCGGCCAATGTGACGATCTGGCTTTAAGTCGATTCGATAACAAATGACGAAAACGGACGGATTTCTCAGGTTTTTACTACATATGAACACTTTTCACATTCTCGCGTGCAACTCGGTTGCTAGTCCTCCTTTCATGCAGAATCTTAAGGTCCTAGCTCATGTCCAAGGCACCAAAGCCAGCTAAAATGTCAATAATCGATACCTAAAATTTGAATTGTACTACTTCTTACTGGATATTACATCAACTTAGAAGCTTCATCTGTGTTCTACTGTGGTGATTTTAGTGTCTCCGCATACCGCTGCACGTGACATAGCTTTGCAGACGACAAGTACAACCGATTCAGAGAGGAGAGCGGCCAATGTGACGATCTGGCTTTAAGTCGATTCGATAACAAATGACGAAAACGGACGGATTTGTCAGGTTTTTACTACATATGAACAGTTTACACATTCTCCCGTGCAATTCGGCTGCTAGTCCTCCTTTCATGCTGAATCTTAAGGTCCTAGCTCATGTGCAAAGCACCAAAGCCTGCTAAAGATCAATATTCAATACCTAACACTTGAATTGTACTACTTCTTCCTTTGTATTACATATACTTAGAAGCTTCATCTTTGTTCTACTGTGGTGATGTTAGTGTCTCCGCATACCGCAGCACGTGACATAGCTTTGCAGGCGATAAGAACAACCGATTCAGAGAGAATAGCGGCCAATGTGACGATCTGGCTTTAAGTCGATTCGATAACAAATGACGAAAACGAACGGATTTCTCAGGTTTTTACTACATATGAACACTTTACACATTCTCCCGTGCAAATCGGCTGCTAGTCCCCCTATCATGCAGAAATTTAAGGTCCTAGCTCATGTCCAAGGCACCAAAGCCAGCTAAAAAGTCAATAATCGATACCTAAAACTTGAATTGTACTACGTCTTACTGGGTATTACATCATCTTCGAAGCTTGATCTGTGTTCTACTATGGTGCTTTTAGTGTCTCAGCATACCGCAGCACGCGACATAGCTTTGCAGACGATAAGTACAAGTGTTTCAGAGAGAAGAGCGGCCAATGTGACGATCTGGCTTTACGTCGATTCGATAACAAATGACGAAAACGGACGGATTTCTCAGGTTTTTACTACATTTGAACACTTTTCACATTCTCCCGTGCAACTCGGCTGCTAGTCCTCCTATCATGCTGAATATTAAGGTCCTAGCTCATGTCCAAGGCACAAAATCCGGCAAAAAATTCAATATTCAATACCTAATACTCGAATTTTACTACTTCTTACTGGCTATTACATCAACTTAGAAGCTTCATCTGTGTTCTACGATGGTGCTTTTAGTGTCTCCGCATACCGCAGCACGAGATATAGCTTTGCAGACGATAAATGTAACCGTTTCAGACAGAAGTGCGGCTAATGCGACGATCTGGCTTTATGTCGATTCGATAACAAATGAGGAAAACGGACGGATTTCTCAGGTTATAACTACATATGAACACTTTTCACATTCTCCCGTGCAACTCGGCTGCTAGTCCTCCTTTCATGCAGAATGTTAAGGTCCTAGCTCATGTCCAAGGCACCAAAGGCAGCTAAAAAGTCAATAATCGATACCTAAAACTTTAATTGTACTACTTCTTACTGGCTATTACATCAATTTAGAAGCCTCATCTGTGTTCTACTACGGTGATTTTAGTGTCTCCGCACACCGCAGAACGCGACATTGCTTTGTAGACGATAAGTACAACCGTTTCAGAGAGATGAGCGGCCAATGTGACGATTTGGCTTTAAGTCGGTTCGATAACAAAAGACGAAAACGGACCGATTTCTCAGGTTTTTACTACATATGAACACTTTTCACATTCTCCCGTGCAACTCGGCTGCTAGTCCTAGTTTCATGCAGAATGTTAAGGTATAGCTCAAGTCCAAGGCACCAAAGCCAGCTAAAAAGTAAATAATCGATACCTAAAACTTGAATTGTACTATATCTTTCTGGCTATTACATCAACTTAGAAGCTTCATCTGTGTTCTACTATTGTGCTTTTAGTGTGTCCGCATACCGCAGCACGCGACATAGCTTTGCAGACGATAAGTACAACCGTTTTAGAGAGAAGAGCGGCCAATGTGACGATCTGGCTTTAAGTCGGTTCCATAACAAATGACGTAAACGGACCGATTTCTCAGGTTTTTACTACATATGAAAACTTTTCACATTCTCCCGTGCAACTCGGCTGCTAGTCCTCCTTTCATGCAGAATCTTAAGGTCCTAGCTCATGTCCAAGGCACCAAAGCCAGCTAAAAAGTCAATATTCAATACCTAAAACTTGAATTGTACTACTTCTTACTGGCTATTACATCAACTTAGAAGCTTCATCTGTGTTCTACTATGGTGATTTTAGTGTCTCAGCATACCGCAGCACGTGACATAGCCTTACAGACGATAAGTACAACCGTTTCAGAGAGAAGAGCGGCCAATGTGACGATCTGGCTTTAAGTCGATTCGATAACAAATGACGAAAACTGACGGATTTCTCAGGTTTTTACTACATATGAACACTTTTCACATTCTCCCGTGCAACTCGGCTGCTAGTCCTCCTTTCATGCAGAATCTGAAGGTCCTAGCTCATGTCCAAGGCACCAATGCCAGCTAAAAAGTCAATAATCGATACCTAAAACTTGAATTGTACTATATCTTACTGGCTATTACATCAACTTAGAAGCTTCATCTGTGTTCTACTATGGTACTTTTACTGTCTCCGCATACCGCAGCACGCGACATAGCTTTGCAGACGATAAGTACAACCGTTTCAGAGAGAAGAGCGGCCAATGTGACGATCTGGCTTTAAGACGATTCGATAACAAATGACGAAAACGGACTGATTTCTCAGGTATTTTTTTACATATGAACACTTTTCACATTCTCCTGGGCAACTCGGCTGCTAGTCCTCCTTTCATGCACAATCTTAACGTCCTAGCTCATGTCCAAGGCACCATAGCAAGCTAAAAATTCAATATTGAATACCTAAAACTTGAATTGTACTACTTCTTACTGGCTATTACATCAACTTAGAAGCTTCATCTGTGTTCTACTATGGTGCTTTTAGTGTCTCCGCATACCGCAGCACGCGACATAACTTTGCAATCGATAAGTACAACCGTTTCAGAGAGAAGAGCGGCCAATGTGACGATCTGGCTTTAAGTCGATTCGATAACAAATGACGAAAACGGACGTATTTCTCAGGTTTCTACTACATTTGAAGACTTTTCACATTCTCCCGTGCAACTCGGCTGCTAGTCCTACTTTCATGCAGAATATTAAGGTCCTGGCTCATGTCCAAGGCACCACAGCCAGCTAAAAATTCAATATGCAATACCTAAAACTTGAATTGTACAACTTCTTACTGGCTATTACATCAACTTAGAAGCTTGATCTGTGTTCTACTATGGTGCTTTTAGTGTCTAAGCATACCGCAGCACGCGACATAGCTTTGCAGACGATAAGTACCACCGTTTCAGAGAGAAGAGCGGCCAATGTGACGATCTGGCTTTAAGTCGATTCGATAACAAATGACGAAAACGGACTGATTTCTCAGGTATTTTTTTACATATGAACACTTTTCACATTCTCCCGTGCAACTCCGCTGCTAGTCCTCCTTTCATGCAGAATCTTAAGTTCCTAGCTCATGTCCAAGGCACCAAAGATAGCTAAAAAGTCAATAATCGATACCTATAACTTGAATTGTACTACTTCTTACTGGCTATTACATCAACTTAGAAGCTTCATCTGTGTTCTACTATGGTGATTTTAGTGTCTCCGCATACCGCAGCACGCGACTTAGCTTTGCAGACGATAAGTACAACCGTTTCAGAGAGAAGAGCGGCCAATGTGACGATCTGGCTTTAAGTCGATTCGATAACAAATGACGAAAACGGACTCATTTCTCGGGTTTTTACTACATGTGAAGACTTTTCACATTCTCCCGTGCAAATTGGCAGCTAGTCCTCCTTTCATGCAGAATGTTAAGGTCCTAGCTCATGTCCAAGGCACCAAAGTCAGCTAAAAAGTCAGTAATTGATACCTAAAACTTGAATTGTACTACTTCTTACTGGCTATTACATCAACTTAGAAGCTTCATCTGTTTTCTACTATCGTGATTTTAGTGTCTCCGCATACCGCAGCACGCGACATAGCTTTGCAGACGATAAGTACAACCGTTTCAGGGAGAAGAGCGGCCAATGTGACGATCTGGCTTTAAGTCGATTCGATAACAAATGACGAAAACGGACGGGTGTCTCAGGTTTTTACTACATATGAACACTTTTCACATTCTCCCGTGCAACTCCGCTGCTAATCCTCCGTTCATGCAGAATCTTAAGGCCCTAGCTCATGTCCAAGGCACCAAAGATAGCTAAAAAGTCAATAATCGATACCTAAAACTTGAATTGTACTACTTCTTACTGGCTATTACATCAACTTAGAAGCTTCATCTGTGTTCTACTATGGTGTTTTTAGTGTTTCCGCATACCGCAGCACGCGACATAGCTTTGCTGACGATACGTACAAATTTTTCAGAGAGAAGAGCGGCCAATGTGACGATCTGGCTTTAAGTCGATTCGATAACAAATGACGAAAATGGACGGATTTCTCAGGTTTTTACTACATATGAACACTTTTCACATACTCCCGTTCACCTCGGCTGCTAGTCCTCCTTTCATGCAGAATCTTAAGGTCGTAGCTCATGTCCAAGGCACCAAAGCCAGCTAAAAAGTCAATAATCGATACCTAAAACTTGAATTGTACTACTTCTTACTGGCTATTACATCAACTTAGCAGCTTCATCTGTGTTCTACTATGGTGCTTTTAGTGTCTCCGCATACCGCAGCACGCGACATAGCTTTGCAGACGATAAGTACCACCGTTTCAGAGATAAGAGCGGCCAATGTGACGATCTGGCTTTAAGTCTATTCGATAACAAATGACGAAAATGGACCGATTTCTCAGGTTTTTACTACATATGAACACTTTTCACATTCTCCCGTGCAACAGGGCTGCTAGTCCTCCTATCATGCAGAATCTTAAGGTCCTAGCTCATGTCCAAGGCACCAAAGCCAGCTAAAAATTCAATATTGAATACCTAAAACTTGAATTGTACTACTTCCTTCTGGCTATTACATCAACTTAGAAGCTTCATCTTTGTTCTTCTATGGTGCTTTTAGTGTCTCCGCATACCGCAGCACGAGACATAGCTTTGCAATCGATAAGTACAACCGTTTCAGAGAGAAGAGCGGCCAATGTGACGATCAGGCTTTACGTCGATTTGATAACAAATGACGAAAACGGACGGATTTCTCGGGTTTTTACTACATATGAAGACTTCTCACATTCTCCCGTGCAAATCGGCTGCTAGTCCTCCTTTCATGCAGAATGCTAAGGTCCTAGCTCATGTCCAAAGCACCAATGCCAGCTAAAAAGTCAATAATCGATACCTAAAACTTGAATTGTACTATATCTTACTGGCTATTACATCAACTTAGAAGCTTCATCTGTGTTCTACTATGGTGCTTTTACTGTCTCCGCATACCGCAGCACGCGACATAGCTTTGCAGACGATAAGTACAACCGTTTCAGAGAGAAGAGCGGCCAATGTGAAGATCTGGCTTTAAGTCGATTCGATAACAAATGACGAAAACGGACGGATTTCTCAGGTTTTTACTACATATGAACACTTTTCACATTCTCCCATGCAACAGGGCTGCTAGTCCTCCTTTCATGCAGAATCTTAAGGTCCTAGCTCATGTCCAAGGCACCAAAGCCAGCTAAAAATTCAATATTGAATACCTAAAACTTGAATTGTACTACTTCTTACTGGAAATTACATCAAGTTAAAAGCTTCATCTGTGTTCTACTATGGTGCTCATAGTGTCTCAGCATACCGCAGCACGCGAAATAGCTTTGCAGACGATAAGTACAACCGTTTCAGAGAGAAGAGCGGCCAATGTGACGATCTAGCTTTAAGTTGATTCGATAACAAATTACGAAAACGGACGGATTTCTCAGGTTTTTACTACATATGAACACTTTTCATATTCTCCCGTGCAACTCCGCTGCTAATCCTCCTTTCATGCAGAATCTTAAGGGCCTAGCTCATGTCCAAGGCACCAAAGATAGCTAAAAAGTCAATAATCGATACCTAAAACTTGAATTGTACTACTTCTTACTGGCTATTACATCAACTTAGAAGCTTCATCTGTGTTCTACTATGGTGTTTTTAGTGTTTCCGCATACCGCAGCACGCGACATAGCTTTGCTGACGATACGTACAAATTTTTCAGAGAGAAGAGCGGCCAATGTGACGATCTGGCTTGAAATCGATTCGATAACAAATGACGAAAACGGACGGATTTCTCAGGTTTTTACTACATATGAACACTTTTCACATTCTCCCGTTCACCTCGGCTGCTAGTCCTCCTTTCATGCAGAATATTAAGGTCCCAGCTCATGTCCAAGGCACCAAAGCCAGCTAATAATTCAATATTCAATACCTAAAACATGAATTGTACTACTTCTTACTGGCTATTACAACAACTTAGAAGCTTGATCTGTCTTCTACTATGGTGCTTTTAGTGTCTCCGCATTCCGCAGCACGCGACATAGTTTTGCAATCGATAAGTACAACCGTTTCAGAGAGAAAAGCGGCCAATGTGACGATCTGGCTTTAAGTCGTTTCGATAACAAATGACGAAAACGGACGGATTTCTCGTGTTTTTACTACATGTGAAGACTTTTCACATTCTCCCGTGCAAATCGGCTGCTAGTCCTCCTTTCATGCAGAACGTTAAGGTCCTAGCTCATGTCCAAGGCACCAAAGCCAGATAAAAAATTCAATAATCGATACCTAAAACTTCAATTGTACTACTTCTTACTGGCTATTACATCAACTTAGAAGCTTCATCTGTGTTCTACTATGCTGATTTTAGTGTCTCCGCATACCGCAGCACGCGACATAGCTTTGCAGACGAGAAGTACAACCGTTTCAGAGAGAAGAGCGGCCAATGTGACGATCTGGCTTTAAGTCGATTCGATAACAAATGACGAAAACGGACCGATATCTCAGGTTTTTACTACATATGAACACTTTTCACATTCTCCCGTGCAACAGGGCTGCTAGTCCTCCTTTCATGCAGAATCTTAAGGTCCTAGCTCATGTCCAAGGCACCAAAGCCAGCTAAAAATTCAATATTGAATACCTAAAATTTGAATTGTACTACTTCTTAATGGCTATTACATCAACTTAGAAGCTTCATCTGTGTTCTGCTATGGTGCTTTTAGTGTCTCCGCATACCGCAGCAAGCGACATAGCTTTGCAATCGATAAGTACAACCGTTTCAGAGAGAAGAGCGGCCAATGTGACGATCTGGCTTTAAGTCGATTCGATAACAAATGACGAAAACGGACGGATTTCTCAGGTTTTTACTACATATGAACACTTTTCATATTCTCCCGTGCAACTCCGCTGCTAATCCTCCTTTCATGCAGAATCCTAAAGTCCTAGGTCATGTCCAAGGCACCAAAGCCAGCTAATAATTCAATATTGAATACCTAAAACTTGAATTGTACTACTGCTTACTGGCTATTACATCAACTTAGAAGCTTCATCTGTGTTCTACTATGGTGCTTTTAGTGTCTCCGCATACCGCAGCACGCGACATAGCTTTGCAATCGATAAGTACAACCGTTTCAGAGAGAAGAGCGGCCAATGTGACGATCTGGCTTTAAGTCGATTCGATAACAAATGACGAAAACGGACGTATTTCTCAGGTTTTTACTACATTTGAAGACTTTTCACATTCTCCCGTGCAACTCGGCTGCTAGTCCCCCTTTCATGCAGAATATTAAGGTCCTAGCTCATGTCCATGCACCAAAGCCAGCTAAAAATTCAATATTCATTACCTAAAACTTGAATTGTACTACTTCTTACTGGCTATTACATCAACTTAGAAGCTTCATCTGTGTTCTGCTATGGTGCTTTTAGTGTCTCCGCATACCGCAGCAAGCGACATAGCTTTGCAATCGATAAGTACAACCGTTTCAGAGAGAAGAGCGGCCAATGTGACGATCTGGCTTTAAGTCGATTCGATAACAAATGACGAATACGGACGGATTTCTCGGGTTTTTACTACATGTGAAGACTTTTCACATTCTCCCGTGCAAATCGGCTGCTAGTCCTCCTTTCATGCAGAATGTTAAGGTCCTAGCTCATGTCCAAGGCACCAAAGCCAGCTAAAAGGTCAATAATCGATGCCTAAATCTTGAATTGTACTACTTCTTCCTGGCTATTACATCAACATATAAGCTTCATCTGTGTTCTACTATGGTGCTTTTAGTGTATCAGCATACCGTAGCACGCGACATAGCTTTGCAGACGATAAGTACAAGTGTTTTGGAGAGAAGAGCGGCCAATGTGACGATCTGGCTTTAAGTCGATTCGATAACAAATGACGAAAACGGACGGATTTCTCAGGTTTTTACTAAATATGAACTCTTTTCACATTCTCCCGTGCAACTCGGCTGCTAGTCCTCCTTTCATGCAGAATCTTAACGTCCTAGCTCATGTCCAAGGCACCAAAGCCAGCTAAAAAGTCAATAAACGATACCTAAAACTTGAATTGTACTACTTCTTACTGGCTATTACATCAACTTAGAAGCTTCATCTGTGTTCTACTATGGTGCTTTTAGTGTGTCCACATACCGCAGCACGTGACATAGCTTTGCAATCGATAAGTACAACCGTTTCAGAGAGAAGAGCGGCCAATGTGACGATCTGGCTTTAAGTCGATTCGATAACAAATGACGAAAACGGACGTATTTCTCAGGTTTTTACTACATTTGAAGACTTTTCACATTCTCCCGTGCAACTCGGCTGCTAGTCCCCCTTTCATGCAGAATATTAAGGTCCTAGCTCATGTCCATGCACCAAAGCCAGCTAAAAATTCAATATTCATTACCTAAAACTTGAATTGTACTACTTCTTACTGGCTATTACATCAACTTAGAAGCTTCATCTGTGTTCTGCTATGGTGCTTTTAGTGTCTCCGCATACCGCAGCAAGCGACATAGCTTTGCAATCGATAAGTACAACCGTTTCAGAGAGAAGAGCGGCCAATGTGACGATCTGGCTTTAAGTCGATTCGATAACAAATGACGAATACGGACGGATTTCTCGGGTTTTTACTACATGTGAAGACTTTTCACATTCTCCCGTGCAAATCGGCTGCTAGTCCTCCTTTCATGCAGAATCTTAAGGTCCTAGCTCATGTCCAAGGCACCAAAGCCAGCTAAAAAGTCAATAATCGATATCTAAAACTTGAATTGTACTATATCTTACTGGCTATTACATCAACTTAGAAGCATCATCTGTGTTCTACTATGGTGCTTTTACTGTCTCCGCATACCGCAGAACGCCACACAGCTTTGCAGACGATAAGTACAAACGTTTCAGAGAGAAGAGCGGCCAATGTGACGATCTGGCTTTAAGTCGATTCGATAACAAATGACGAAAACGGACGGATGTCTCAGGTTTTTACTACATATGAACACTATTCACATTCTCCCGTGCAACTCGGCTGCTAGTCCTCCTTCATGCAAAATCTTAATTTCCTAGCTCATGTCCAAGGCATCAAAGAAGGGTAAAAAGTCAATAACCGATACCTAAAACTTGAATTGTACTACTTCTTACTGGCTATTACATCAACTTAGAAGCTTCATCTGTGTTCTACTATGGTGCTTTTAGTGTGTCCGCATACCGCAGCACGCGACATAGCTTTGCAGACGATAAGTACAACTTTTTCATAGAGAAGAGCGGCCAATGTGACGATCTGGCTTGAAGTCGATTCGATAACTAATGACGAAAACGGACGGATTTCTCAGGTTTTTACTACGTATGAACACTTTTCACATTCTCCCGTGAAACTCGGCTGCTAGTCCTCCTTTCATGCAGAATCTTAAGGTCCTAGCTCATGTCCAAGGCACCAAAGCCAGCCAAAAAGTCAATAATCGATACCTAAAACTTGAATTGTACTACTTCTTACTGGCTATTACATCAACTTAGAAGCTTCATCTGTGTTCTACTATGGTGCTTTTACTGTCTCCGCATACCGCAGCACGCGACATAGTTTTGCAATCGATAAGTACAACCGTTTCAGAGAGAAGAGCGGCCAATGTGACGATCTGGCTTTAAGTCGATTCGATAACAAATGACGAATACGGACGGATTTCTCGGGTTTTTACTACATATGAACACTTTTTCACATTCTCCTGAGCAACTCGGCTGCTAGTCCTCCTTTCATGCAGAATCTTAAGGTCCCAGCTCAAGTCCAAGGCACCAAAGCCAGCTAAAAAGTCAATAAACGATACCTAAAACTTGAATTGTACTACTTCTTACTGGCTATTACATCAACTTAGAAGCTTCATCTGTGTTCTACTATGGTGCTTTTAGTGTCTCCGCATACCGCAGCACGCGACATAGCTTTGCAGACGATAAGTACAAGTGTTTCAGAGAGAAGAGCGGAAAATGTGACGATCTGGCTTTAAGTCGATTCGATAACAAATGACGAAAACGGACGGATTTCTCAGGTTTTTACTACATATGAACACTTTTCACATTCTCCCGTGCAACTCGGCTGCTAGTCCTCATTCATGCAAAATCTTAATTTCCTAGCTCATGTCCAAAGCACCAAAGAAGGGTAAAAAGTCAATAACCGATACCTAAAACTTTAATTGTACTACTTCTTACTGGCTATTACATCAACTTAGAAGCTTCATCTGTGTTCTACTATGGTGCTTTTAGTGTGTCCGCATACCGCAGCACGCGACATAGCTTTGCAGACGATAAGTACAACTTTTTCAGAGAGAAGAGCGGCCAATGCGACGATCTGGCTTGAAGTCGATTCGATAACAAATGACGAAAACGGACGGATTTCTCAGGTTTTTACTACGTATGAGCACTTTTCACATTTTCCCGTGCAACCCGGCTGCTAGTCCTCCTTTCATGCAGAATCTTAAGGTCCTAGCTCATGTCCAAGGCACCAAAGCCAGCTAAAAAGTCAATAATCGATACCTAAAACTTGAATTGTACTACTTCTTACTGGCTATTACATCAACTTAGAAGCTTCATCTGTGTTCTACTATGGTGCTTTTAGTGTGTCCGCATACCGCAGCACGCGACATAGCTTTGCAGACGATAAGTACAACTTTTTCAGAGAGAAGAGCGGCCAATGCGACGATCTGGCTTGAAGTCGATTCGATAACAAATGACGAAAACGGACGGATTTCTCAGGTTTTTACTACGTATGACCACTTTTCACATTTTCCCGTGCAACTCGGCTGCTAGTCCTCCTTTCATGCAGAATCTTAAGGTCCTAGCTCATGTCCAAGGCACCAAAGCCAGTTAAAAATTCAATAATCGATACCTAAAACTTGAATTGTACTACTTCTTACTGGCTATTACATCAACTTAGAAGCTTCATCTGTGTTCTACTATGGTGCTTTTAGTGTGTCCACATACCGCAGCACGCGACATAGCTTTGCAATCGATAAGTACAACCGTTTCAGAGAGAAGAGCGGCCAATGTGACGATCTGGCTTTAAGTCGATTCGATAACAAATGACGAAAACGGACGGATGTCTCAGGCTATTACTACATATGAACACTATTCACATTCTCCCGTGCAACTCGGCTGCTAGTCCTCCTTCATGCAAAATCTTAATTTCCTAGCTCATGTCCAAGGCATCAAAGAAGGTTAAAAAGTCAATAACCGATACCTAAAAACTTGAATTGTACTACTTCTTACTGGCTATTACATCAACTTAGAAGCTTCATCTGTGTTCTACTATGGTGCTTTTAGTGTGTCCGCATACCGCAGCACGCGACATAGCTTTGCAGACGATAAGTACAACTTTTTCAGAGAGAAGAGCGGCCAATGTGACGATCTGGCTTGAAGTCGATTCGATAACTAATGACGAAAACGGACGGATTTCTCAGGTTTTTACTACGTATGAACACTTTTCACATTCTCCCGTGAAACTCGGCTGCTAGTCCTCTTTTCATGCAGAATCTTAAGGTCCTAGCTCATGTCCAAGGCACCAAAGCCAGCTAAAAAGTCAATAATCGATACCTAAAACTTGAATTGTACTGCTTCTTACTGGCTATTACATCAACTTAGCAGCTTCATCTGTGTTCTACTATGGTGCTTTTAGTGTCTCCGCATACCGCAGCACGCGACATAGCTTTGCAGACGATAAGTACCACCGTTTCAGAGATAAGAGCGGCCAATGTGACGATCTGGCTTTAAGTCGATTCGATAACAAATGACGAAAACGGACGGATTTCTCGGGTTTTTACTACATGTGAAGACTTTTCACATTCTCCCGTGCAAATCGGCTGCTAGTCCTCCTTTCATGCAGAACGTTAAGGTCCTAGCTCATGTCCAAGGCACCAAAGCCAGCTAAAAAGTCAATAATCGATACCTAAAACTTGAATTGTACTACTTCCTACTGGCTATTACATCTACATAGAAGCTTCATCTGTGTTCTACTATGGTGCTTTTAGTGTCACCGCATACCGCAGCACGCGACATAGCTTTGCAGACGATAAGTACAACCGTTTCAGAGAGAAGAGCGGCCAATGTGACGATCTGGCTTTAAGTCGATTCGATAACAAATGACGAAAATGGACCGATTTCTCAGGTTTTTACTACATATGAACACTTTTCACATTCTCCCGTGCAACAGGGCTGCTAGTCCTCCTATCATGCAGAATTTTAAGGTCCTAGCTCATGTCCAAGGCACCAAAGCCAGCTAAAAATTCAATATTGAATACCTAAAACTTGAATTGTACTACTTCTTTCTGGCTGTTACATCAACTTAGAAGCTTCATCTTTGTTCTACTATGGTGCTTTTAGTGTCTCCGCATACCGCAGCACGAGTCATAGTTTTGCAATCGATAAGTACAACCGTTTCAGAGAGAAGAGCGGCCAATGTGACGATCTGGCTTTACGTCGATTTGATAACAAATGACGAAAACGGACGGATTTCTCGGGTTTTTACTACATATGAAGACTTCTCACATTCTCCCGTGCAAATCGGCTGCTAGTCCTCCTTTCATGCAGAATGTTAAGGTCCTAGCTCATGTCCAAAGCACCAATGCCAGCTAAAAAGTCAATAATCGATACCTAAAACTTGAATTGTACTATATCTTACTGGCTATTACATCAACTTAGAAGCTTCATCTGTGTTCTACTATGGTGCTTTTACTGTCTCCGCATACCGCAGCACGCGACATAGCTTTGCAGACGATAAGTACAACCGTTTCAGAGATAAGAGCGGAAAATGTGAAGATCTGGCTTTAAGTCGATTCGATAACAAATGACGAAAACGGACGGATTTCTCAGGTTTTTACTACATATGAACACTTTTCACATTCTCCCATGCATCAGGGCTGCTAGTCCTCCTTTCATGCAGAATCTTAAGGTCCTAGCTCATGTCAAAGGCACCAAAGCCAGCTAAAAATTCAATATTGAATACCTAAAATTTGAATTGTACTACTTCTTACTGGAAATTACATCAACTTAAAAGCTTCATCTGTGTTCTACTATGGTGCTCATAGTGTCTCAGCATACCGCAGCACGCGAAATAGCTTTGCAGACGATAAGTACAACCGTTTCAGAGAGAAGAGCGGCCAATGTGACGATCTAGCTTTAAGTTGATTCGATAACAAATTACGAAAACGGACGGATTTCTCAGGTTTTTACTACTTATGAACACTTTTCATATTCTCCCGTGCAACTCCGCTGCTAATCCTCCTTTCATGCAGAATCTTAAGGGCCTAGCTCATGTCCAAGGCACCAAAGATAGCTGAAAAGTCAATAATCGATACCTAAAACTTGAATTGTACTACTTCTTACTGGCTATTACATCAACTTAGAAGCTTCATCTGTGTTCTACTATGGTGATTTTAGTGTCTCCGCATACAGCAGCACGCGACATACCTTTGCAGACGATAAGTACAACCGTTTCAGAGAGAAGAGCGGCCAATGTGACGATCTGGCTTTAAGTCGATTCGATAAGAAATGACGACAACGGACAGATTTCTCGGGTTTTTACTACATGTGAAGACTTTTCACATTCTCTCGTGCAAATCGGCTGCTAGTCCTCCTTTCATGCAGAATGTTAAGGTCGTAGCTCATGTCCAAGGCACCAAAGTCAGCTAAAAAGTCAGTAATTGATACCTAAAACTTGAATTGTACTACTTCTTCCTTTGTATTACATCAACTTAGAAGCTTCATCTGTGTTCTACTATGGTGATTTTAGTGTCTCAGCATACCGCAGCACGCGACATAGCTTTGCAGACGATAAGTACAAGTGTTTCAGAGAGAAGAGCGGCCAATGTGACGATTTGGCTTTAAGTCGATTCGATAACAAATGACGAAAACGGACGGATTTCTTAGGTTTTTACTACATTTAAACTCTTTTCACATTCTCCCGTGCAACTCGGATGCTAGTCCTCCTTTCATGCAGAATATTAAGGTCCTAGCTCATGTCCAAGGCACCAAAGCCAGCTAAAAATTCAATATTCAATACCTAAAACTTGAATTGTACTACTTCTTACTGGCTATTACAACAACTTAGAAGCTTGATCTGTCTTCTACTATGGTGCTTTTAGTGTCTCCGCATTCCGCAGCACGCGACATAGTTTTGCAATCGATAAGTACAACCGTTTCAGAGAGAAAAGCGGCCAATGTGACGATCTGGCTTTAAGTCGATTCGATAACAAATGACGAAAACGGACGGATTTCTCAGGTTTTTACTACATTTGAAGACTTTTCACATTCTCCCGTGCAACTCGTGTGCTAGTCCCCCTTTCATGCAGAATATTAAGGTCCTAGCTCATGTCCAAGCACCAAATCCCAGCTAAAAATTCAATATTCAATACCTAAAACTTGAATTGTACTACTTCTTACTGGCTATTACATCAACTTAGAAGCATGATCTGTGTTCTACTATGGTGCTTTTAGTGTCTCAGCATACCGCAGCACGCGACATAGCTTTGCAGACGATAAGTACAACCGTTTCAGAGAGAAGAGCGGCCAATGTGACGATCTGGCTTTAAGTCGATTCGATAACAAATGACGAAAACGGACGGATGTCTCAGGTTTTTACTACATATGAACACTTTTCACATTCTCCCGTGCAACTCCGCTGCTAATCCTCCGTTCAAGCAGAATCTTAAGGTCCTAGCTCATGTGCAAGGCACCAAAGATAGCTAAAAAGTCAATAATCGATACCTAAAACTTGAATTGTACTACTTCTTACTGGCTATTACATCAACTTAGAAGCTTCATCTGTGTTCTACTATGGTGCTTTTAGTGTCTCCGCATACCGCAGCACGCGACATAGCTTTGCAGACGATAAGTACAACCGTTTCAGAGAGAAGAGCGGCCAATGTGACGATCTGGCTTTAAGTCGATTCGATAACAAATGACGAAAACGGACGGATTTCTCAGGTTTTTACTACATTTGAACACTTTTCACATTCTCCCGTGCAACTCGGATGCTAGTCCTCCTTTCATGCAGAATATTAAGGTCCTAGCTCATGTCCAACGCACCAAAGCCAGCTAAAAATTCAATATTCAATACCTAAAACTTGAATTGTACTACTTCTTACTGGCTATTACATCAACTTAGAAGCTTCATCTGTGTTCTACTATGGTGCTTTTAGTGTCTCCGCATACCGCTGCACGCGACATAGTTTTGCAATCGATAAGTACAACCGTTTCAGAGAGAAGAGCGGCCAATGTGACGATCTGGCTTTAAGTCGATTCGATAACAAATGACGAATACGGACGGATTTCTCGGGTTTTTACTACATGTGAAGACTTTTCACATTCTCCCGTGCAAATCGGCTGCTAGTCCTCCTTTCATGCAGAATGTTAAGGTCCTAGCTCATGTCCAAGGCACCAAAGCCATCTAAAAAGTCAATAATCGATACCTAAAACTTGAATTGTACTACTTCTTCCTTTGTATTACATCAACTTAGAAGCTTCATCTGTGTTCTACTATGGTGCTTTTAGTGTCTCCGCGTACCGCAGCACGCGACATAGCTTTGCAGACGATAAGTACAACCGTTTCAGAGAGAAGAGCGGCCAATATGACGATCTGGCTTTAAGTCGATTCGATAACAAATGACGAAAACGGACGGATTACTGAGGTTTTTACTACATATGAACACTTTTCACATTCTCCTGAGCAACTCGGCTGCTAGTCCTCCTTTCATGCAGAATCTTAAGGTCCTAGCTCAAGTCCAAGGCCCCAAAGCCAGCTAAAAAGTCAATATTCAATAACTAAAACTTGAATTGTACTACTTCTTACTGGCTATTACATCAACTTAGAAGCTTCATCTGTGTTCTGCTATGGTGCTTTTAGTGTCTCAGCATGCCGCAGCACGCGACATAGCTTTGCAGACGATAAGTACAACCGTTTCAGAGAGAAGAGCGGCCAATGTGACGATCTGGCTTTAAGTCGATTCGATAACAAATGACGAAAAGGGACGGATTTCTCAGGTTTTTACTACATATGAACACTTTTCACATTCTCCCGTGCAACTCGGCTGCTAGTCCTCCTTCATGCAAAATCTTAATTTCCTAGCTCATGTCCAAAGCACCAAAGAAGGGTAAAAAGTCAATAACCGATACCTAAAACTTTAATTGTACTACTTTTTACTGGCTATTACATCAACTTAGAAGCTTCATCTGTGTTCTACTATGGTGATTTTACTGTCTCCGCATACCGCAGCACGCGACATAGTTTTGCAATCGATAAGTACAACCGTTTCAGAGAGAAGAGCGGCCAATGTGACGATCTGGCTTTAAGTCGATTCGATAACAAATGACGAATACGGACGGATTTCTCGGGTTTTTACTACATGTGAAGACTTTTCACATTATCCCGTGCAAATCGGCTGCTAGTCCTCCTTTCATGCAGAATGTTAAGTTCCTAGCTCATGTCCAAGGCACCAAAGCCAGCTAAAAAGTCAATAATCGATACCTAAAACTTGAATTGTACTACTTCTTACTGGCTATTACATCAACTTAGAAGCTTCATCTGTGTTCTACTATGGTGCTTTTACTGTCTCCGCATACCGCAGCACGCGACATAGTTTTGCAATCGATAAGTACAACCGTTTCAGAGAGAAGAGCGGCCAATGTGACGATCTGGCTTTAAGTCGATTCGATAACAAATGACGAATACGGACGGATTTCTCGGGTTTTTACTACATGTGAAGACTTTTCACATTATCCCGTGCAAATCGGCTGCTAGTCCTCCTTTCATGCAGAATGTTAAGGTCCTAGCTCATGTCCAAGGCACCAAAGCCAGCTAAAAAGTCAATAATCGATACCTAAAACTTGAATTGTACTACTTCTTCCTTTGTATTACATCAACTTAGAAGCTTCATCTGTGTTCTACTATGGTGCTTTTAGTGTCTCCGCATACCGCAGCACGCGACATAGCTTTGCAAACGATAAGTACAAGTGTTTCAGAGAGAAGAGCGGAAAATGTGACGATCTGGCTTTAAGTCGATTTGATAACTAATGACGAAAACGGACGGATTTCTCAGGTTTTTACTACGTATGAACACTTTTCACATTCTCCCGTGAAACTCGGCTGCTAGTCCTCCTTTCATGCAGAATCTTAAGGTCCTAGCTCATGTCCAAGGCACCAAAGCCAGCTAAAAAGTCAATAATCGATACCTAAAACTTGAATTGTACTACTTCTTACTGGCTATTACATCAACTTAGAAGCTTCATCTGTGTTCTACTATGGTGCTTTTACTGTCTCCGCATACCGCAGCACGCGACATAGCTTTGCAGACGATAAGTACAACCGTTTCAGAGAGAAGAGCGGCCATTGTGACGATCGGCTCTTAAGTCGATTCGATAACATATGACGAAAACGTACGGATTTCTCAGGTTTCTACTACATATGAACACATTTCTCATTCTCCCGTGCAACGCGGCTACTAGTCCTCCTTTCATGCAGAATCTTAAGGTCCTAGCTCATGTCCAAGGCACCAAAGCAAGCTAAAAAGTCAATAATCGATAAATAAAACTTGAATTGTACTACTTCTTACTGGCTATTACATCAACTTAGAAGCTTCATCTGTGTTCTACTATGGTGCTTTTAGAGTCTCCGCATACCGCAGCACGCGACATAGCTTTGCAGACGATAAGTACAACCGTTTCAGAGAGAAGAGCGGCCAATGTGACGATCTGGCTTTAAGTCGATTCGATAACAAATGGCAAAAACGGACCGATATCTCAGGTTTTTACTACATATAAACACTTTTCACATTCTTCCCTGCAACTCGGCTAATAGTCCTCCTTTCATGCAGATTCTTAAGGTCCTAGCTCATGTCCAAGGCATCAAAGCCAGCTAAAAAGTCAATAATCGATACCTAAAACTTGAATTGTACTACTTCTTACTGGCTATTACATCAAATTAGAAGTTTCATCTGTGTTCTACTATGGTGATTTTATTGTCTCCACATACCGCAGCACGCGACATAGCTTTGCAGACGATAAGTACAACCGTTTCAGAGAGAAGAGCGGCCATTGTGACGATCGGCTCTTAAGTCGATTCGATAACATATGACGAAAACGTACGGATTTCTCAGGTTTCTACTACATATGAACACATTTCTCATTCTCCCGTGCAACGCGGCTACTAGTCCTCCTTTCATGCAGAATCTTAAGGTCCTAGCTCATGTCCAAGGCACCAAAGCAAGCTAAAAAGTCAATAATCGATAAATAAAACTTGAATTGTACTACTTCTTACTGGCTATTACATCAACTTAGAAGCTTCATCTGTGTTCTACTATGGTGCTTTTAGAGTCTCCGCATACCGCAGCACGCGACATAGCTTTGCAGACGATAAGTACAACCGTTTCAGAGAGAAGAGCGGCCAATGTGACGATCTGGCTTTAAGTCGATTCGATAACAAATGGCAAAAACGGACGGATTTCTCAGGTTTTTACTACATATGAACACTTTTCACATTCTTCCCTGCAACTCGGCTAATAGTCCTCCTTTCATGCAGATTCTTAAGGTCCTAGCTCATGTCCAAGGCATCAAAGCCAGCTAAAAAGTCAATAATCGATACCTAAAACTTGAATTGTACTACTTCTTACTGGCTATTACATCAAATTAGAAGTTTCATCTGTGTTCAACTGTGGTGGTTTCAGTGTCTCCGCCTACCGCAGCATACGACATAGCTTTGCAGACGATAAGTACAACCGTTTCAGAGAGAAGAGCGGCCAATGTGACGATCGGGCTTTAAGTCGATTCGATAACAAATGACGAAAACGGACGTATTTCTCAGGTTTTTACTACATTTGAAGACTTTTCACATTCTCCCGTGCAAATCGGCTGCTAGTCCTCCTTTCATGCAGAACGTTAAGGTCCTAGCTCATGTCCAAGGCACCAAAGCCAGATAAAAAAGTCAATAATCGATACCTAAAACTTGAATTGTACTACTTCTTACTGGCTATTACATCAACTTAGAAGCTTCATCTGTGTTCTACTATGCTGATTTTAGTGTCTCCGCATACCGCAGCACGCGACATAGCTTTGCAGACGAGAAGTACAACCGTTTCAGAGAGAAGAGCGGCCAATGTGACGATCTGGCTTTAAGTCGATTCGATAACAAATGACGAAAACGGACCGATATCTCAGGTGTTTACTACATATGAACACTTTTCACATTCTCCCGTGCAACAGGGCTGCTAGTCCTCCTTTCATGCAGAATCTTAAGGTCCTAGCTCATGTCCAAGGCACCAAAGCCAGCTAAAAATTCAATATTGAATACCTAAAATTTGAATTGTACTACTTCTTACTGGCTATTACATCAACTTAGAAGCTTCATCTGTGTTCTGCTATGGTGCTTTTAGTGTCTCCGCATACCGCAGCAAGCGACATAGCTTTGCAATCGATAAGTACAACCGTTTCAGAGAGAAGAGCGGCCAATGTGACGATCTGGCTTTAAGTCGATTCGATAACAAATGACGAAAACGGACGGATTTCTCAGGATTTTACTACATATGAACACTTTTCATATTCTCCCGTGCAACTCCGCTGCTAATCCTCCTTTCATGCAGAATCCTAAAGTCCTAGGTCATGTCCAAGGCACCAAAGCCAGCTAATAATTCAATATTGAATACCTAAAACTTGAATAGTACTACTTCTTACTGGCTATTACATCAACTTAGAAGCTTCATCTGTGTTCTACTATGGTGCTTTTAGTGTCTCCGCATACCGCAGCACGCGACATAGCTTTGCAGACGATAAGTACAACCGTTTCAGAGAGAAGAGCGGCCAATGTGACGATCTGGCTTTAAGTCGATTCGATAACAAATGACGAAAACGGACGGATTTCTCAGGTTTTTACTACATTTGAACACTTTTCACATTCTCCCGTGCAACTCGGATGCTAGTCCTCCTTTCATGCAGAATATTAAGGTCCTAGCTCATGTCCAAGGCACCAAAGCCAGCTAAAAATTCAATATTCAATACCTAAAACTTGAATTGTACTACTTCTTACTGGCTATTACATCAACTTAGAAGCATCATCTGTGTTCTACTATGGTGCTTTTAGTGTCTCCGCATACCGCTGCACGCGACATAGTTTTGCAATCGATAAGTACAACCGTTTCAGAGAGAAGAGCGGCCAATGTGACGATCTGGCTTTAAGTCGATTCGATAACAAATGACGAATACGGACGGATTTCTCGGGTTTTTACTACATGTGAAGACTTTTCACATTCTCCCGTGCAAATCGGCTGCTAGTCCTCCTTTCATGCAGAATGTTAAGGTCCTAGCTCATGTCCAAGGCACCAAAGCCAGCTAAAAAGTCAATAATCGATACCTAAAACTTGAATTGTACTACTTCTTCCTTTGTATTACATCAACTTAGAAGCTTCATCTGTGTTCTACTATGGTGCTTTTAGTGTCTCCGCGTACCGCAGCACGCGACATAGCTTTGCAGACGATAAGTACAACCGTTTCAGAGAGAAGAGCGGCCAATATGACGATCTGGCTTTAAGTCGATTCGATAACAAATGACGAAAACGGACGGATTACTGAGGTTTTTACTACATATGAACACTTTTCACATTCTCCTGAGCAACTCGGCTGCTAGTCCTCCTTTCATGCAGAATCTTAAGGTCCTAGCTCAAGTCCAAGGCCCCAAAGCCAACTAAAAAGTCAATATTCAATAACTAAAACTTGAATTGTACTACTTCTTACTGGCTATTACATCAACTTAGAAGCTTCATCTGTGTTCTGCTATGGTGCTTTTAGTGTCTCAGCATGCCGCAGCACGCGACATAGCTTTGCAGACGATAAGTACAACCGTTTCAGAGAGAAGAGCGGCCAATGTGACGATCTGGCTTTAAGTCGATTCGATAACAAATGACGAAAACGGACGGATTTCTCAGGTTTTTACTACATATGAACACTTTTCACATTCTCCCGTGCAACTCGGCTGCTAGTCCTCCTTCATGCAAAATCTTAATTTCCTAGCTCATGTCCAAAGCACCAAAGAAGGGTAAAAAGTCAATAACCGATACCTAAAACTTTAATTGTACTACTTTTTACTAGCTATTACATCAACTTAGAAGCTTCATCTGTGTTCTACTATGGTGCTTTTACTGTCTCCGCATACCGCAGCACGCGACATAGTTTTGCAATCGATAAGTACAACCGTTTCAGAGAGAAGAGCGGCCAATGTGACGATCTGGCTTTAAGTCGATTCGATAACAAATGACGAATACGGACGGATTTCTCGGGTTTTTACTACATGTGAAGACTTTTCACATTATCCCGTGCAAATCGGCTGCTAGTCCTCCTTTCATGCAGAATGTTAAGTTCCTAGCTCATGTCCAAGGCACCAAAGCCAGCTAAAAAGTCAATAATCGATACCTAAAACTTGAATTGTACTACTTCTTCCTTTGTATTACATCAACTTAGAAGCTTCATCTGTGTTCTACTATGGTGCTTTTAGTGTCTCCGCATACCGCAGCACGCGACATAGCTTTGCAAACGATAAGTACAAGTGTTTCAGAGAGAAGTGCGGAAAATGTGACGATCTGGCTTTAAGTCGATTTGATAACTAATGACGAAAACGGACGGATTTCTCAGGTTTTTACTACGTATGAACACTTTTCACATTCTCCCGTGAAACTCGGCTGCTAGTCCTCCTTTCATGCAGAATCTTAAGGTCCTAGCTCATGTCCAAGGCACCAAAGCCAGCTAAAAAGTCAATAATCGATACCTAAAACTTGAATTGTACTACTTCTTACTGGCTATTACATCAACTTAGAAGCTTCATCTGTGTTCTACTATGGTGCTTTTACTGTCTCCGCATACCGCAGCACGCGACATAGCTTTGCAGACGATAAGTACAACCGTTTCAGAGAGAAGAGCGGCCATTGTGACGATCGGCTCTTAAGTCGATTCGATAACATATGACGAAAACGTACGGATTTCTCAGGTTTCTACTACATATGAACACATTTCTCATTCTCCCGTGCAACGCGGCTACTAGTCCTCCTTTCATGCAGAATCTTAAGGTCCTAGCTCATGTCCAAGGCACCAAAGCAAGCTAAAAAGTCAATAATCGATAAATAAAACTTGAATTGTACTACTTCTTACTGGCTATTACATCAACTTAGAAGCTTCATCTGTGTTCTACTATGGTGCTTTTAGAGTCTCCGCATACCGCAGCACGCGACATAGCTTTGCAGACGATAAGTACAACCGTTTCAGAGAGAAGAGCGGCCAATGTGACGATCTGGCTTTAAGTCGATTCGATAACAAATGGCAAAAACGGACCGATATCTCAGGTTTTTACTACATATAAACACTTTTCACATTCTTCCCTGCAACTCGGCTAATAGTCCTCCTTTCATGCAGATTCTTAAGGTCCTAGCTCATGTCCAAGGCATCAAAGCCAGCTAAAAAGTCAATAATCGATACCTAAAACTTGAATTGTACTACTTCTTACTGGCTATTACATCAAATTAGAAGTTTCATCTGTGTTCTACTATGGTGATTTTATTGTCTCCACATACCGCAGCACGCGACATAGCTTTGCAGACGATAAGTACAACCGTTTCAGAGAGAAGAGCGGCCATTGTGACGATCGGCTCTTAAGTCGATTCGATAACATATGACGAAAACGTACGGATTTCTCAGGTTTCTACTACATATGAACACATTTCTCATTCTCCCGTGCAACGCGGCTACTAGTCCTCCTTTCATGCAGAATCTTAAGGTCCTAGCTCATGTCCAAGGCACCAAAGCAAGCTAAAAAGTCAATAATCGATAAATAAAACTTGAATTGTACTACTTCTTACTGGCTATTACATCAACTTAGAAGCTTCATCTGTGTTCTACTATGGTGCTTTTAGAGTCTCCGCATACCGCAGCACGCGACATAGCTTTGCAGACGATAAGTACAACCGTTTCAGAGAGAAGAGCGGCCAATGTGACGATCTGGCTTTAAGTCGATTCGATAACAAATGGCAAAAACGGACGGATTTCTCAGGTTTTTACTACATATGAACACTTTTCACATTCGTCCCTGCAACTCGGCTAATAGTCCTCCTTTCATGCAGATTCTTAAGGTCCTAGCTCATGTCCAAGGCATCAAAGCCAGCTAAAAAGTCAATAATCGATACCTAAAACTTGAATTGTACTACTTCTTACTGGCTATTACATCAAATTAGAAGTTTCATCTGTGTTCAACTGTGGTGGTTTCAGTGTCTCCGCCTACCGCAGCATACGACATAGCTTTGCAGACGATAAGTACAACCGTTTCAGAGAGAAGAGCGGCCAATGTGACGATCGGGCTTTAAGTCGATTCGATAACAAATGACGAAAACGGACGGATTTCTCAGGTTTCTACTACATATGAACACATTTCACATTCTCCCGTGCAACGCGGCTGCTAGTCCTCCTGTCATGCAGATTCTTAAGGTCCTAGCTCATGTCCAAGGCACCAAAGCCAGCTAAAAAGTCAATAATCGATACCTAAAACTTCAGTTGTACTACTTCTTACTGGCTATTACATCAACTTAGAAGCTTCATCTGTTTTATACTATGGTGCTTTTAGTGTCTGCGCATACCGCAGCACGCGACGTAGCTTTGCAGACGATAAGTACAACCGTTTCAGAGAGAAGAGCGGCCAATGTGGCGATCTGGCTTTAAGTCGATTCGATAACAAATGACGAAAACGGACGGATTTCTCAGGTTTTTACTACATATGAACACTTTTCACACTCCCCCGTGCAGCTCGGCTGCTAGTCCTCCTTTCATGCAAATCTTAACTTCCTAGCTCATGTCCAAGGCACCAAAGCCAGCAAAAAAGTAAATAATCAGTACCTAAAACTTGAATTGTACTACTCCTTACTGGCTATTACATCAAATTAGAAGCTTCATCTGTGTTCTACTATGGTGCTTTTAGTGTCTGCGCATACCGCAGCACGCGACATAGCTTTGCAGACGATAAGTACAACCGTTTCAGAGAGAAGAGCGGCCAATGTTACGATCTGGCTTTAAGTCGATTCGATAACAAATGACGAAAACGTACGGATTTCTCAGGTTTTTACTACATATGAACACTTTTTACATTCTCCCGTGCAACTCGGCTGCTAGTCCTCCTTTCATGCAGATTCTTAAGGTCCTAGCTCATGTCCAAGGAACCAAAGCCAGCTAAAAAGTCAATAATCAATACCTAAAACTTGAATTGTACTACTTCTTACTGGGTATTACATCAACTTAGAAGCTTCATCTGTGTTCTACTGTGGTGGTTTTAGTGTCTCCGCATACCGCAGCATACGACATAGCTTTGCAAACGATAAGTACAACCGTTTCAGAGAGAAGAGCGGCCAATGTGACGATCGGGATGTAAGTCGATTCGATAACAAATGACGAAAACGAACGGATTTCTCAGGTTTCTACTACATATGAACACATTTCACATTCTCCCGTGCAACGCGGCTTCTAGTCCTCCTTCCATGCAGAATCTTAAGGTCGTAGCTCATGTCCAAGCCACCAAAGCCAGCTAAAAAGTCAATAATCGATACCTAAAACTTGAATTGTACTACTTCTTACTGGCTATTACATCAACTTAGAAGCTTCATCTGTGTTCTACTATGGTGCTTTTAGTGTCTCCGCACACCGCAGCACGCGACATAGCTTTGCAGTCGATAAGTACAACCGTTTCAGAGAAAAGAGGGGCCAATGTGACGATCTGGCTTTAAGTCGATTCGATAACAAATGACGAAAACGGACGGATTTCTCAGGTTTTTACTACATATGAACACTTTTCACATTCTCCCGTGCAACTCGGCTGCTAGTCCTCCTTTCATTCTGAATCTTAAGGTCCTAGCTCATGTCCAAGGCACCAAAGCCAGCTAAAAAGTCAATAATCGATACCTAAAACTTGAATTGTACTATATATTACTGGCTATTACATCAACTTAGAAGCTTCATCTGTGTTCTACTATGGTGCTTTTAGTGTCTCCGCATACCGCAGCACGCGACATAGCTTTGAAGACGATACGTACAACCGTTTCAGAGAGAAGAGCGGCCAATGTGACAATCTGGCTTTAAGTCGATTCGATAACAAATGACGAAAACGGACGGATTTCTCAGGTTTTTGCTACATATGAACACTTTTCACATTCTCCCGTGCAACTCGGCTGCTAGTCCTCCTTTCATGCAGAATCTGAAGGTCATAGCTCATGTCCAAGGCACCAAAGCCAGTTAAAAAAGTCAATAATCGATACCTAAAACTTGAATTGTACTACTTCTTACTGGCTATTACATCGACTTAAAACTTCATATGTGTTCTACTATGGTGATTTTATTGTCTCCACATACCGTAGCACGCGACATAGCTTTGCAGACGATAAGTACAACCGTTTCAGAGAGAAGAGCTTCCAATGTGACGATCGGGCTTTAAGTCGATTCGATAACAAATGACGAAAACGGACGGATTTCTCAGGTTTCTACTACATATGAACACTTTTCACATTCTCCCGTGCAACTCGGCTGCTAGTCCTCCTTTCATGCAGAATCTTAAGGTCGTAGCTCATGTCCAAGGCACCAAAGCCAGCTAAAAAGTCAATAATCGATACCTAAAACTTGAATTGTACTACTTCTTACTGGCTCTTACATCAACTTAGAAGCTTCATCTGTGTTCTACTATGGTGCTTTTAGTGTCTCCGCACACCGCAGCACGCGACATAGCTTTGCAGACGAAAAGTACTACTGTTTCAGAGAAAAGAGGGGCCAATGTGACGATCTGGCTTTAAGTCGATTCGATAACAAATGACGAAAACGGACGGATTTCTCAGGTTTTTACTACATATTAACACTTTTCACATTCTCCCGTGCAACTCGGCTGCTAGTCCTCCTTTTGATGCAGAATCTTAAGGTCCTAGCTCATGTCCAAGGCACCAAAGCCAGCTAAAAAATCAATAATCGATACCTAAAACTTGAATTGTACTACTTCTTACTGGCTATTACATCAACTTAGAAGCTTCATCTGTGTTCTACTATGGTGCTTTTAGTGTCTCCGCATACCGCAGCACGCGACATAGCTTTGAAGACGATACGCACAACCGTTTCAGAGAGAAGAGCTGCCAATGTGACGATCTGGCTTTAAGTCGATTCGATAACAAATGACGAAAACGGACGGATTTCTCAGGTTTTTACTACATACGAACACTTTTCACATTCTCCCGTGCAAGTCGGCTGCTAGTCCTCCTTTCATGTAGGATCTTAAGGTCCTAGCTCATTTCCAAGGCACCAAAGATAGCTAAAAAGTCAATAATCCATACGTAAAACTTGAATTGTACTACTTCTTAGTGGGTATTACATCAACTTAGAAGCTTCATCTGTGTTCTACTGTGGTGGTTTTAGTGTCTCCGCATACCGCAGCATACGACATAGCTTTGCAAACGATAAGTACAACCGTTTCAGAGAGAAGAGCGGCCAATGTGACGATCGGGATGTAAGTCGATTCGATAACAAATGACGAAAACGAACGGATTTCTCAGGTTTCTACTACATATGAACACATTTCACATTCTCCCGTGCAACGCGGCTGCTAGTCCTCCTTCCATGCAGAATCTTAAGGTCGTAGCTCATGTCCAAGCCACCAAAGCCAGCTAAAAAGTCAATAATCGATACCTAAAACTTGAATTGTACTACTTCTTACTGGCTATTACATCAACTTAGAAGCTTCATCTGTGTTCTACTATGGTGCTTTTAGTGTCTCCGCACACCGCAGCACGCGACATAGCTTTGCAGACGATAAGTACAACCGTTTCAGAGAAAAGAGGTGCCAATGTGACGATCTGGCTTTAAGTCGATTCGATAACAAATGACGAAAACGGACGGATTTCTCAGGTTTTTACTACATATGAACACTTTCCACATTCTCCCGTGCAACTCGGCTGCTAGTCCTCCTTTCATTCTGAATCTTAAGGTCCTAGCTCATGTCCAAGGCACCAAAGCCAGCTAAAAAATCAATAATCGATACCTAAAACTTGAATTGTACTACTTCTTACTGGCTTTTAAATCAACTTAGAAGCTTCATCTGTGTTCTTCTATGGTGCTTTTAGTGTCTCCGCATACCGCAGCACGCGACATAGCTTTGAAGACGATACGCACAACCGTTTCAGAGAGAAGAGCGGCCAATGTGACGATCTGGCTTTAAGTCGATTCGATAACAAATGACGAAAACGGACGGATTTCTCAGGTTTTTACTACATATGAACACTTTTCACATTCTCCCGTGCAAGTCGGCTGCTAGTCCTTCTTTCATGTAGTATCTTAAGGTCCTAGCTCATGTCCAAGGCACGAAAGCCAGCTAAAAAGTCAATAATCGATACCTAAAACTTGTATTGTACTACTTCTTACAGGCTATTACATCAACTTAGAAGCTTCATCTGTGTTCTACTATGGTGATTTTATTGTCTCCACATACCGCAGCACGCGACATAGCTTTGCAGACGATAAGTACAACCGTTTCAGAGAGAAGAGCGGCCATTGTGACGATCGGCTCTTAAGTCGATTCGATAACATATGACGAAAACGTACGGATTTCTCAGGTTTCTACTACATATGAACACATTTCTCATTCTCCCGTGCAACGCGGCTACTAGTCCTCCTTTCATGCAGAATCTTAAGGTCCTAGCTCATGTCCAAGGCACCAAAGCAAGCTAAAAAGTCAATAATCGATAAATAAAACTTGAATTGTACTACTTCTTACTGGCTATAACATCAACTTAGAAGCTTCATCTGTGTTCTACTATGGTGCTTTTAGAGTCTCCGCATACCGCAGCACACGACATAGCTTTGCAGACGATAAGTACAACCGTTTCAGAGAGAAGAGCGGCCAATGTGACGATCTGGCTTTAAGTCGATTCGATAACAAATGGCAAAAACGGACGGATTTCTCAGGTTTTTACTACATATGAACACTTTTCACATTCTTCCCTGCAACTCGGCTAATAGTCCTCCTTTCATGCAGATTCTTAAGGTCCTAGCTCATGTCCAAGGCATCAAAGCCAGCTAAAAAGTCAATAATCGATACCTAAAACTTGAATTGTACTACTTCTTACTGGCTATTACATCAACTTAGAAGCTTCATCTGTGTTTTACTATGCTGCTTGTAGTGTCTCAGCATACCGCAGCATGCGACATAGCTTTGCAGACGATACGTACAACCGTTTCAGAGAGTAGAGCGGCCAATGTGACGATCTGGCTTTAAGTCGATTCGATAACAAATGACGAAAACGGACGGATTTCTCAGGTTTTTACTACATATGAACACTTTTCACACTCCCCCGTGCAGCTCGGCTGCTAGTCCTCCTTTCATGCAAATCTTAACTTCCTAGCTCATGTCCAAGGCACCAAAGCCAGCAAAAAAGTAAATAATCAGTACCTAAAACTTGAATTGTACTACTCCTTACTGGCTATTACATCAAATTAGAAGCTTCGTCTGTGTTCTACTATGGTGCTTTTAGTGTCTGCGCATACCGCAGCTCGCGACATAGCTTTGCAGACGATAAGTACAACCGTTTCAGAGAGAAGAGCGGCCAATGTTACGATCTGGCTTTAAGTCGATTCGATAACAAATGACGAAAACGGACGGATTTCTCAGGTTTTTACTACATATGAACACTTTTTACATTCTCCCGTGCAACTCGGCTGCTAGTCCTCCTTTCATGCAGATTCTTAAGGTCCTAGCTCATGTCCAAGGAACCAAAGCCAGCTAAAAAGTCAATAATCAATACCTAAAACTTGAATTGTACTACTTCTTACTGGGTATTACATCAACTTAGAAGCTTCATCTGTGTTCTACTGTGGTGGTTTTAGTGTCTCCGCATACCGCAGCATACGACATAGCTTTGCAAACGATAAGTACAACCGTTTCAGAGAGAAGAGCGGCCAATGTGACGATCGGGATGTAAGTCGATTCGATAACAAATGAAGAAAACGAACGGATTTCTCAGGTTTCTACTACATATGAACACATTTCACATTCTCCCGTGCAACTCGGCTGCTAGTCCTCCTTCCATGCAGAATCTTAAGGTCGTAGCTCATGTCCAAGCCACCAAAGCCAGCTAAAAAGTCAATAATCGATACCTAAAACTTGAATTGTACTATATATTACTGGCTATTACATCAACTTAGAAGCTTCATCTGTGTTCTACTATGGTGCTTTTAGTGTCTCCGCATACCGCAGCACGCGACACAGCTTTGAAGACGATACGTACAACCGTTTCAGAGAGAAGAGCGGCCAATGTAACGATCTGGCTTTAAGTCGATTCGATAACAAATGACGAAAACGGACGGATTTCTCAGGTTTTTACTACATATGAACACTTTTCACATTCTCCCGTGCAACTCGGCTGCTAGTCCTCCTTTCATGCAGATTCTTAAGGTCGTAGCTCATGTCCAAGCCACCAAAGCCAGCTAAAAAGTCAATAATCCATACCTAAAACTTGAATTGTACTAATTCTTACTGGCTATTACATCAACTTAGAAGCTTCATCTGTGTTCCACTATGGTGCTTTTAGTGTCTCCGCATACCGCAGCACGCGACATAGCTTTGCAGACGAAAAGTACTACCGTTTCAGAGAAAAGAGGGGCCAATGTGACGATCTGGCTTTAAGTCGATTCGATAACAAATGACGAAAACGGACGGATTTCTCAGGTTTTTACTACATATTAACACTTTTCACATTCTCCCGTGCAACTCGGCTGCTAGTCCTCCTTTTGATGCAGAATCTTAAGGTCCTAGCTCATGTCTAAGGCACCAAATCCAGCTAAAAAGTCAATAATCGATACCTAAAACTTGAATTGTACTACTTCTTACTGGCTATTACATCAACTTAGAAGCTTCATCTGTGTTCTACTATGGTGCTTTTAGTGTCTCCGCATACCGCAGCACGCGACATAGCTTTGAAGACGATACGCACAACCGTTTCAGAGAGAAGAGCGGCCAATGTGACGATCTGGCTTTAAGTCGATTCGATAACAAATGACGAAAACGGACGGATTTCTCAGGTTTTTACTACATACGAACACTTTTCACATTCTCCCGTGCAAGTCGGCTGCTAGTCCTCCTTTCATGTAGTATCTTAAGGTCCTAGCTCATGTCCAAGGCACGAAAGCCAGCTAAAAAGTCAATAATCGATACCTAAAACTTGTATTGTACTACTTCTTACAGGCTATTACATCAACTTAGAAGCTTCATCCGTGTTCTACTATGGTGCTTTTAGTGTCTCCGCATACCGCAGCACACGACATAGCTTTGCAGACGATAAGTACAACCGTTCCAGAGAGAAGAGCGGCCAATGTGACGATCTGGCTTTAAGTCGATTCGATCACAAATGACAAAAACGGACGGATTTCTCAGGTTTTTACTACATATGAACACTTTTTACATTCTCCCGTGCAACTCGGCTGCTAGTCCTCCTTTCATGCAGATTCTTAAGGTCCTAGCTCATGTCCAAGGAACCAAAGCCAGCTAAAAAGTCAATAATCAATACCTAAAACTTGAATTGTACTACTTCTTACTGGGTATTACATCAACTTAGAAGCTTCATCTGTGTTCTACTGTGGTGGTTTTAGTGTCTCCGCATACCGCAGCATACGACATAGCTTTGCAAACGATAAGTACAACCGTTTCAGAGAGAAGAGCGGCCAATGTGACGATCGGGATGTAAGTCGATTCGATAACAAATGACGAAAACGAACGGATTTCTCAGGTTTCTACTACATATGAACACATTTCACATTCTCCCGTGCAACGCGGCTGCTAGTCCTCCTTCCATGCAGAATCTTAAGGTCGTAGCTCATGTCCAAGCCACCAAAGCCAGCTAAAAAGTCAATAATCGATACCTAAAACTTGAATTGTACTACTTCTTACTGGCTATTACATCAACTTAGAAGCTTCATCTGTGTTCTACTATGGTGCTTTTAGTGTCTCCGCACACCGCAGCACGCGACATAGCTTTGCAGACGATAAGTACAACCGTTTCAGAGAGAAGAGCGGCCAATGTGACGATCTGGCTTTAAGTCGATTCGATAACAAATGACGAAAACGGACGGATTTCTCAGGTTTTTACTACATATGAACACTTTTCACATTCTCCCGTGCAACTCGGCTGCTAGTCCTCCTTTCATTCTGAATCTTAAGGTCCTAGCTCATGTCCAAGGCACCAAAGCCAGCTAAAAAGTCAATAATCGATACCTAAAACTTGAATTGTACTGTATATTACTGGCTATTACATCAACTTAGAAGCTTCATCTGTGTTCTACTATGGTGCTTTTAGTGTCTCCGCATACCGCAGCACGCGACACAGCTTTGAAGACGATACGTACAACCGTTTCAGAGAGAAGACCGGCCAATGTAACGATCTGGCTTTAAGTCGATTCGATAACAAATGACGAAAACGGACGGATTTCTCAGGTTTTTGCTACATATGAACACTTTTCACATTCTCCCGTGCAACTCGGCTGCTAGTCCTCCTTTCATGCAGAATCTGAAGGTCATAGCTCATGTCCAAGGCACCAAAGCCAGTTAAAAAAGTCAATAATCGATACCTAAAACTTGAATTGTACTACTTCTTACTGGCTATTACATCGACTTAAAACTTCATATGTGTTCTACTATGGTGATTTTATTGTCTCCACATACCGCAGCACGCGACATAGCTTTGCAGACGATAAGTACAACCGTTTCAGAGAGAAGAGCTTCCAATGTGACGATCGGGCTTTAAGTCGATTCGATAACAAATGACGAAAACGGACGGATTTCTCAGGTTTCTACTACATATGAACACTTTTCACATTCTCCCGTGCAACTCGGCTGCTAGTCCTCCTTTCATGCAGAATCTCAAGGTCGTAGCTCATGTCCAAGGCACCAAAGCCAGCTAAAAAGTCAATAATCGATACCTAAAACTTGAATTGTACTACTTCTTACTGGCTCTTACATCAACTTAGAAGCTTCATCTGTGTTCTACTATGGTGCTTTTAGTGTCTCCGCACACCGCAGCACGCGACATAGCTTTGTAGACGAAAAGTACTACCGTTTCAGAGAAAAGAGGGGCCAATGTGACGAATTGGCTTTAAGTCGATTCGATAACAAATGACGAAAACGGACGGATTTCTCAGATTTTTACTACATATTAACACTTTTCACATTCTCCCGTGCAACTCGGCTGCTAGTCCCCCTTTTGATGCAGAATCTTAAGGTCCTAGCTCATGTCCAAGGCACCAAATCCAGCTAAAAAGTCAATAATCGATACCTAAAACTTGAATTGTACTACTTCTTACTGGCTATTACATCAACTTAGAAGCTTCATCTGTGTTCTACTATGGTGCTTTTAGTGTCTCCGCATACCGCAGCACGCGACATAGCTTTGAAGACGATACGCACAACCGTTTCAGAGAGAAGAGCGGCCAATGTGACGATCTGGCTTTAAGTCGATTCGATAACAAATGACGAAAACGGACGGATTTCTCAGGTTTTTACTACATACGAACACTTTTCACATTCTCCCGTGCAAGTCGGCTGCTAGTCCTCCTTTCATGTAGTATCTTAAGGTCCTAGCTCATGTCCAAGGCACGAAAGCCAGCTAAAAAGTCAATAATCGATACCTAAAACTTGTATTGTACTACTTCTTACAGGCTATTACATCAACTTAGAAGCTTCATCCGTGTTCTACTATGGTGCTTTTAGTGTCTCCGCATACCGCAGCACACGACATAGCTTTGCAGACGATAAGTACAACCGTTCCAGAGAGAAGAGCGGCCAATGTGACGATCTGGCTTTAAGTCGATTCGATCACAAATGACAAAAACGGACGGATTTCTCAGGTTTTTACTACATATGAACACTTTTCACATTCTCCCGTGCAACTCGGCTGCTAGTCCTCCTTTCATGCTGAATCTTAAGGTCATAGCTCATGTCCAACGCACCAAAGCCAACTAAAAAGTCAATAATCGATACCTAAAACTTGAATTGTACTACTTCTTACTGGCTATTACATCGACTTAAAACTTCATCTGTGTTCTACTATGGTGATTTTATTGTCTCCACATACCGCAGCACGCGACATAGCTTTGCAGACGATAAGTACAACCGTTTCAGAGAGAAGAGCGGCCAATGTGACGATCGGGCTTTAAGTCGATTCGATAACAAATGACGAAAACGTACGGATTTCTCAGGTTTCTACTACATATGAACACATTTCTCATTCTCCCGTGCAACGCGGCTACTAGTCCTCCTTTCATGCAGAATCTTAAGGTCCTAGCTCATGTCCAACGCACCAAAGCCAGCTAAAAAGTCAATAATCGATACCTAAAACTTGAATTGTACTACTTCTTACTGGCTCTTACATCAACTTAGAAGCTTCATCTGTGTTCTACTATGGTGCTTTTAGTGTCTCCGCATACTGCAGCACGCGACATAGCTTTGAAGACGATAAGTACAACCGTTACGGAGAGAAGAGCGGCCAATGTGACGATCTGGCTTTAAGTCGATTCGATAACAAATGACGAAAACGGACGGATTTCTCAGGTTTTTGCTACATATGAATACTTTTCACATTCTCCCGTGCAACTCAGCTGCTAGTCCTCCTTTAAAGCAGAATCTTAAGGTCCTAGCTCATGTCCAAGGCACCAAAGCCAGCTAAAAAGTCAATAATCGATAAATAAAACTTGAATTGTACTACTTCTTACTGGCTATTACATCAACTTAGAAGCTTCATCTGTGTTCTACTATGGTGCTTTTAGAGTCTCCGCATACCGCAGCACGCGACATAGCTTTGCAGACGATAAGTACAACCGTTTCAGAGAGAAGAGCGGCCAATGTGACGATCTGGCTTTAAGTCGATTCGATAACAAATGACGAAAACGGACGGATTTCTCAGGTTTTTACTACATATGAACACTTTTTACATTCTCCCGTGCAACTCGGCTGCTAGTCCTCCTTTCATGCAGATTCTTAAGGTCCTAGCTCATGTCCAAGGCACCAAAGCCAGCTAAAAAGTCAATAATCAATACCTAAAACTTGAATTGTACTACTTCTTACTGGCTATTACATCAACTTAGAAGCTTCATCTGTGTTCTACTATGGTGCTTTTAGTGTCTCCGCACACCGCAGCACGCGACATAGCTTTGCAGACGATAAGTACAACCGTTTCAGAGAAAAGAGGGGCCAATGTGACGATCTGGCTTTAAGTCGATTCGATAACAAATGACGAAAACGGACGGATTTCTCAGGTTTTTACTACATATGAACACTTTTCACATTCTCCCGTGCAACTCGGCTGCTAGTCCTCCTTTCATTCTGAATCTTAAGGTCCTAGCTCATGTCCAAGGCACCAAAGCCAGCTAAAAAGTCAATAATCGATACCTAAAACTTCAGTTGTACTACTTCTTACTGGCTATTACATCAACTTAGAAGCTTCATCTGTTTTATACTATGGTGCTTTTAGTGTCTGCGCATACCGCAGCACGCGACGTAGCTTTGCAGACAATAAGTACAACAGTTTCAGAGAGAAGAGCGGCCAATGTGGCGATCTGGCTTTAAGTCGATTCGATAACAAATGACGAAAACGGACGGATTTCTCAGGTTTTTACTACATATGAACACTTTTCACACTCCCCCGTGCAGCTCGGCTGCTAGTCCTCCTTTCATGCAAATCTTAACTTCCTAGCTCATGTCCAAGGCACCAAAGCCAGCAAAAAAGTAAATAATCAGTACCTAAAACTGGCTATTACATCAAATTAGAAGCTTCATCTGTGTTCTACTATGGTGCTTTTAGTGTCTGCGCATACCGCAGCACGCGACATAGCTTTGCAGACGATAAGTACAACCGTTTCAGAGAGAAGAGCGGCCAATGTTACGATCTGGCTTTAAGTCGATTCGATAACAAATGACGAAAACGGACGGATTTCTCAGGTTTTTACTACATATGAACACTTTTTACATTCTCCCGTGCAACTCGGCTGCTAGTCCTCCTTTCACGCAGATTCTTAAGGTCCTAGCTCATGTCCAAGGAACCAAAGACAGCTTAAAAGTCAATAATCAATACCTAAAACTTGAATTGTACTACTTCTTACTGGGTATTACATCAACCTAGAAGCTTCATCTGTGTTCTACTGTGGTGGTTTTAGTGTCTCCGCATACCGCAGCATACGACATAGCTTTGCAAACGATAAGTACAACCGTTTCAGAGAGAAGAGCGGCCATTGTGACGATCGGGATGTAAGTCGATTCGATAACAAATGACGAAAACGAACGGATTTCTCAGGTTTCTACTACATATGAACACATTTAACATTCTCCCGTGCAACGCGGCTGCTAGTCCTCCTTCCATGCAGAATCTTAAGGTCGTAGCTCATGTCCAAGCCACCAAAGCCAGCTAAAAAGTCAATAATCGATACCTAAAACTTGAATTGTACTACTTCTTACTGGCTATTACATCAACTTAGAAGCTTCATCTGTGTTCTACTATGGTGCTTTTTGTGTCTCCGCACACCGCAGCACGCGACATAGCTCTGCAGACGATAAGTACAACCGTTTCAGAGAAAAGAGGGCCAATGTGACGATCTGGCTTTAAGTCGATTCGATAACAAATGACGAAAACGGACGGATTTCTCAGGTTTTTACTACATATGAACACTTTTCACATTCTCCCGTGCAACTCGGCTGCTAGTCCTCCTTTCATTCTGAATCTTAAGTTCCTAGCTCATGTCCAAGGCACCAAAGCCAGCTAAAAAGTCAATAATCGATACCTAAAACTTGAATTGTACTATATATTACTGGCTATTACATCAACTTAGAAGCTTCATCTGTGTTCCACTATGGTGCTTTTAGTGTCTCCGCATACCGCAGCACGCGACACAGCTTTGAAGACGATACGTACAACCGTTTCAGAGAGAAGAGCGGCCAATGTAACGATCTGGCTTTAAGTCGATTCGATAACAAATGACGAAAACGGACGGATTTCTCAGGTTTTTACTACATATGAGCACTTTTCACATTCTCCCGTGCAACTCGGCTGCTAGTCCTCCTTTCATGCAGATTCTTAAGGTCGTAGCTCATGTCCAAGGCACCAAAGCCAGCTAAAAAGTCAATAATCCATACCTAAAACTTGAATTGTACTACTTCTTACTGGCTATTACATCAACTTAGAAGCTTCATCTGTGTTCCACTATGGTGCTTTTAGTGTCTCCGCATACCGCAGCACGCGACATAGCTTTGAAGACGATACGTACAACCGTTTCAGAGAGAAGAGCGGCCAATGTGACAATCTGGCTTTAAGTCGATTCGATAACAAATGACGAAAACGGACGGATTTCTCAGGTTTTTGCTACATATGAACACTTTTCACATTCTCCCGTGCAACTCGGCTGCTAGTCCTCCTTTCATGCAGAATCTGAAGGTCATAGCTCATGTCCAAGGCACCAAAGCCAGTTAAAAAAGTCAATAATCGATACCTAAAACTTGAATTGTACTACTTCTTACTGGCTATTACATCGACTTAAAACTTCATATGTGTTCTACTATGGTGATTTTATTGTCTCCACATACCGCAGCACGCGACATACCTTTGCAGACGATAAGTACAACCGTTTCAGAGAGAAGAGCTTCCAATGTGACGATCGGGCTTTAAGTCGATTCGATAACAAATGACGAAAACGGACGGATTTCTCAGGTTTCTACTACATATGAACACTTTTCACATTCTCCCGTGCAACTCGGCTGCTAGTCCTCCTTTCATGCAGAATCTTAAGGTCGTAGCTCATGTCCAAGGCACCAAAGCCAGCTAAAAAGTCAATAATCGATACCTAAAACTTGAATTGTACTACTTCTTACTGGCTCTTACATCAACTTAGAAGCTTCATCTGTGTTCTACTATGGTGCTTTTAGTGTCTCCGCACACCGCAGCACGCGACATAGCTTTGCAGACGAAAAGTACTACCGTTTCAGAGAAAAGAGGGGCCAATGTGACGATCTGGCTTTAAGTCGATTCGAGAACAAATGACGAAAACGGACGGATTTCTCAGGTTTTTACTACATATTAACACTTTTCACATTCTCCCGTGCAACTCGGCTGCTAGTCCTCCTTTTGATGCAGAATCTTAAGGTCCTAGCTCATGTCCAAGGCACCAAAGCCAGCTAAAAAATCAATAATCGATACCTAAAACTTGAATTGTACTACTTCTTACAGGCTATTACATCAACTTAGAAGCTTCATCTGTGTTCTACTATGGTGCTTTTAGTGTCTCCGCATACCGCAGCACGCGACATAGCTTTGAAGACGATACGCACAACCGTTTCAGAGAGAAGAGCGGCCAATGTGACGATCTGGCTTTAAGTCGATTCGATAACAAATGACGAAAACGGACGGATTTCTCAGGTTTTTACTACATACGAACACTTTTCACATTCTCCCGTGCAAGTCGGCTGCTAGTCCTCCTTTCATGTAGTATCTTAAGGTCCTAGCTCATGTCCAAGGCACGAAAGCCAGCTAGAAAGTCAATAATCGATACCTAAAACTTGTATTGTACTACTTCTTACAGGCTATTACATCAACTTAGAAGCTTCATCCGTGTTCTACTATGGTGCTTTTAGTGTCTCCGCATACCGCAGCACACGACATAGCTTTGCAGACGATAAGTACAACCGTTTCAGAGAGAAGAGCGGCCAATGTGACGATCGGGCTTTAAGTCGATTCGATAACAAATGACGAAAACGTACGGATTTCTCAGGTTTCTACTACATATGAACACATTTCTCATTCTCCCGTGCAACGCGGCTACTAGTCCTCCTTTCATGCAGAATCTTAAGGTCCTAGCTCATGTCCAACGCACCAAAGCCAGCTAAAAAGTCAATAATCGATACCTAAAACTTGAATTGTACTACTTCTTACTGGCTCTTACATCAACTTAGAAGCTTCATCTGTGTTCTACTATGGTGCTTTTAGTGTCTCCGCATACCGCAGCACGCGACATAGCTTTGAAGACGATAAGTACAACCGTTACGGAGAGAAGAGCGGTCAATGTGACGATCTGGCTTTAAGTCGATTCGATAACAAATGACGAAAACGGACGGATTTCTCAGGTTTTTACTACATATGAACACTTTTTACATTCTCCCGTGCAACTCGGCTGCTAGTCCTCCTTTCATGCAGATTCTTAAGGTCCTAGCTCATGTCCAAGGCACCAAAGCCAGCTAAAAAGTCAATAATCAATACCTAAAACTTGAATTGTACTACTTCTTACTGGCTATTACATCAACTTAGAAGCTTCATCTGTGTTCTACTATGGTGCTTTTAGTGTCTCCGCACACCGCAGCACGCGACATAGCTTTGCAGACGATAAGTACAACCGTTTCAGAGAAAAGAGGGGCCAATGTGACGATCTGGCTTTAAGTCGATTCGATAACAAATGACGAAAACGGACGGATTTCTCAGGTTTTTACTACATATGAACACTTTTCACATTCTCCCGTGCAACTCGGCTGCTAGTCCTCCTTTCATTCTGAATCTTAAGGTCCTAGCTCATGTCCAAGGCACCAAAGCCAGCTAAAAAGTCAATAATCGATACCTAAAACTTCAGTTGTACTACTTCTTACTGGCTATTACATCAACTTAGAAGCTTCATCTGTTTTATACTATGGTGCTTTTAGTGTCTGCGCATACCGCAGCACGCGACGTAGCTTTGCAGACAATAAGTACAACCGTTTCAGAGAGAAGAGCGGCCAATGTGGCGATCTGGCTTTAAGTCGATTCGATAACAAATGTCGAAAACGGACTGATTTCTCAGGTTTTTACTACATATGAACACTTTTCACACTCCCCCGTGCAGCTCGGCTGCTAGTCCTCCTTTCATGCAAATCTTAACTTCCTAGCTCATGTCCAAGGCACCAAAGCCAGCAAAAAAGTAAATAATCAGTACCTAAAACTTGAATTGTACTACTCCTTACTGGCTATTACATCAAATTAGAAGCTTCATCTGTGTTCTACTATGGTGCTTTTAGTGTCTGCGCATACCGCAGCACGCGACATAGCTTTGCAGACGATAAGTACAACCGTTTCAGAGAGAAGAGCGGCCAATGTTACGATCTGGCTTTAAGTCGATTCGATCACAAATGACGAAAACGGACGGATTTCTCAGGTTTTTACTACATATGAACACTTTTTACATTCTCCCGTGCAACTCGGCTGCTAGTCCTCCTTTCATGCAGATTCTTAAGGTCCTAGCTCATGTCCAAGGAACCAAAGCCAGCTTAAAAGTCAATAATCAATACCTAAAACTTGAATTGTACTACTTCTTACTGGGTATTACATCAACTTAGAAGCTTCATCTGTGTTCTACTGTGGTGGTTTTAGTGTCTCCGCATACCGCAGCATACGACATAGCTTTGCAAACGATAAGTACAACCGTTTCAGAGAGAAGAGCGGCCAATGTGACGATCGGGATGTAAGTCGATTCGATAACAAATGACGAAAACGAACGGATTTCTCAGGTTTCTACTACATATGAACACATTTCACATTCTCCCGTGCAACGCGGCTGCTAGTCCTCCTTCCATGCAGAATCTTAAGGTCGTAGCTCATGTCCAAGCCACCAAAGCCAGCTAAAAAGTCAATAATCGATACCTAAAACTTGAATTGTACTACTTCTTACTGGCTATTACATCAACTTAGAAGCTTCATCTGTGTTCTACTATGGTGCTTTTTGTGTCTCCGCACACCGCAGCACGCGACATAGCTCTGCAGACGATAAGTACAACCGTTTCAGAGAAAAGAGGGGCCAATGTGACGATCTGGCTTTAAGTCGATTCGATAACAAATGACGAAAACGGACGGATTTCTCAGGTTTTTACTACATATGAACACTTTTCACATTCTCCCGTGCAACTCAGCTGCTAGTCCTCCTTTCATTCTGAATCTTAAGGTCCTAGCTCATGTCCAAGGCACCAAAGCCAGCTAAAAAGTCAATAATCGATACCTAAAACTTGAATTGTACTATATATTACTGGCTATTACATCAACTTAGAAGCTTCATCTGTGTTCTACTATGGTGCTTTTAGTGTCTCCGCATACCGCAGCACGCGACACAGCTTTGAAGACGATACGTACAACCGTTTCAGAGAGAAGAGCGGCCAATGTAACGATCTGGCTTTAAGTCGATTCGATAACAAATGACGAAAACGGACGGATTTCTCAGGTTTTTACTACATATGAACACTTTTCACATTCTCCCGTGCAACTCGGCTGCTAGTCCTCCTTCCATGCAGATTCTTAAGGTCGTAGCTCATGTCCAAGGCACCAAAGCCAGCTAAAAAGTCAATAATCCATACCTAAAACTTGAATTGTACTACTTCTTACTGGCTATTTCATCAACTTAGAAGCTTCATCTGTGTTCTACTATGGTGATTTTATTGTCTCCACATACCGCAGCACGCGACATAGCTTTGCAGACGATAAGTACAACCGTTTCAGAGAGAAGAGCTTCCAATGTGACGATCGGGCTTTAAGTCGATTCGATAACAAATGACGAAAACGGACGGATTTCTCAGGTTTCTACTACATATGAACACTTTTCACATTCTCCCGTGCAACTCGGCTGCTAGTCCTCCTTTCATGCAGAATCTTAAGGTCCTAGCTCATGTCCAAGGCACCAAAGCCAGCTAAAAAGTCAATAATCGATACCTAAAACTTAAATTGTACTACTTCTTACTGGCTCTTACATCAACTTAGAAGCTTCATCTGTGTTCTACTATGGTGCTTTTAGTGTCTCCGCACACCGCAGCACGCGACATAGCTTTGCAGACGAAAAGTACTACCGTTTCAGAGAAAAGAGGGGCCAATGTGACGATCTGGCTTTAAGTCGATTCGATAACAAATGACGAAAACGGACGGATTTCTCAGGTTTTTACTACATATGAACACTTTTCACATTCTCCCGTGCAACTCGGCTGCTAGTCCTCCTTTTGATGCAGAATCTTAAGGTCCTAGCTCATGTCCAAGGCACCAAAGCCAGCTAAAAAATCAATAATCGATACCTAAAACTTAAATTGTACTACTTCTTACTGGCTCTTACATCAACTTAGAAGCTTCATCTGTGTTCTACTATGGTGCTTTTAGTGTCTCCGCACACCGCAGCACGCGACATAGCTTTGCAGACGAAAAGTACTACCGTTTCAGAGAAAAGAGGGGCCAATGTGACGATCTGGCTTTAAGTCGATTCGATAACAAATGACGAAAACGGACGGATTTCTCAGGTTTTTACTACATATGAACACTTTTCACATTCTCCCGTGCAACTCGGCTGCTAGTCCTCCTTTTGATGCAGAATCTTAAGGTCCTAGCTCATGTCCAAGGCACCAAAGCCAGCTAAAAAATCAATAATCGATACCTAAAACTTGAATTGTACTACTTCTTACTGGCTATTACATCAACTTAGAAGCTTCATCTGTGTTCTACTATGGTGCTTTTAGTGTCTCCGCATACCGCAGCACGCGACATAGCTTTGAAGACGATACGCACAACCGTTTCAGAGAGAAGAGCGGTCAATGTGACGATCTGGCTTTAAGTCGATTCGATAACAAATGACGAAAACGGACGGATTTCTCAGGTTTTTACTACATACGAACACTTTTCACATTCTCCCGTGCAAGTCGGCTGCTAGTCCTCCTTTCATGTAGTATCTTAAGGTCCTAGCTCATGTCCAAGGCACGAAAGCCAGCTAAAAAGTCAATAATCGATACCTAAAACTTGTATTGTACTACTTCTTACAGGCTATTACATCAACTTAGAAGCTTCATCCGTGTTCTACTATGGTGCTTTTAGTGTCTCCGCATACCGCAGCACACGACATAGCTTTGCAGACGATAAGTACAACCGTTCCAGAGAGAAGAGCGGCCAATGTGACGATCTGGCTTTAAGTCGATTCGATCACAAATGACAAAAACGGACGGATTTCTCAGGTTTTTACTACATATGAACACTTTTCACATTCTCCCGTGCAACTCGGCTGCTAGTCCTCCTTTCATGCTGAATCTTAAGGTCATAGCTCATGTCCAACGCACCAAAGCCAACTAAAAAGTCAATAATCGATACCTAAAACTTGAATTGTACTACTTCTTACTGGCTATTACATCGACTTAAAACTTCATCTGTGTTCTACTATGGTGATTTTATTGTCTCCACATACCGCAGCACGCGACGTAGCTTTGCAGACGATAAGTACAACCGTTTCAGAGAGAAGAGCGGCCAATGTGACGATCGGGCTTTAAGTCGATTCGATAACAAATGACGAAAACGTACGGATTTCTCAGGTTTCTACTACATATGAACACATTTCTCATTCTCCCGTGCAACGCGGCTACTAGTCCTCCTTTCATGCAGAATCTTAAGGTCCTAGCTCATGTCCAAGGCACCAAAGCCAGCTAAAAAGTCAATAATCGATACCTAAAACTTGAATTGTACTACTTCTTACTGGCTCTTACATCAACTTAGAAGCTTCATCTGTGTTCTACTATGGTGCTTTTAGTGTCTCCGCATACCGCAGCACGCGACATAGCTTTGAAGACGATAAGTACAACCGTTACGGAGAGAAGAGCGGCCAATGTGACGATCTGGCTTTAAGTCGATTCGATAACAAATGACGAAAACGGACGGATTTCTCAGGTTTTTGCTACATATGAACACTTTTCACATTCTCCCGTGCAACTCGCCTGCTAGTCCTCCTTTCATGCAGAATCTGAAGGTCATAGCTCATGTCCAAGGCACCAAAGCCAGTTAAAAAAGTCAATAATCGATACCTAAAACTTGAATTGTACTACTTCTTACTGGCTATTACATCGACTTAAAACTTCCTATGTGTTCTACTATGGTGATTTTATTGTCTCCACATACCGCAGCACGCGACATAGCTTTGCAGACGATAAGTACAACCGTTTCAGAGAGAAGAGCTTCCAATGTGACGATCGGGCTTTAAGTCGATTCGATAACAAATGACGAAAACGGACGGATTTCTCAGGTTTCTACTACATATGAACACTTTTCACATCTCCCGTGCAACTCGGCTGCTAGTCCTCCTTTCATGCAGAATCTTAAGGTCGTAGCTCATGTCCAAGGCACCAAAGCCAGCTAAAAAGTCAATAATCGATACCTAAAACTTGAATTGTACTACTTCTTACTGGCTCTTACATCAACTTAGAAGCTTCATCTGTGTTCTACTATGGTGCTTTTAGTGTCTCCGCACACCGCAGCACGCGACACAGCTTTGCAGACGAAAAGTAGTACCGTTTCAGAGAAAAGAGGGGCCAATGTGACGATCTGGCTTTAAGTCGATTCGATAACAAATGACGAAAACGGACGGATTTCTCAGGTTTTTACTACATATTAACACTTTTCACATTCTCCCGTGCAACTCGGCTGCTAGTCCTCCTTTTGATGCAGAATCTTAAGGTCCTAGCTCATGTCCAAGGCACCAAAGCCAGCTAAAAATCAATAATCGATACCTAAAACTTGAATTGTACTACTTCTTACTGGCTATTACATCAACTTAGAAGCTTCATCTGTGTTCTACTATGGTGCTTTTAGTGTCTCCGCATACCGCAGCACGCGACATAGCTTTGAAGACGATACGCACAACCGTTTCAGAGAGAAGAGCGGCCAATGTGACGATCTGGCTTTAAGTCGATTCGATAACAAATGACGAAAACGGACGGATTTCTCAGGTTTTTACTACATACGAACACTTTTCACATTCTCCCGTGCAAGTCGGCTGCTAGTCCTCCTTTCATGTAGTATCTTAAGGTCCTAGCTCATGTCCAAGGCACGAAAGCCAGCTAAAAAGTCAATAATCGATACCTAAAACTTGAATTGTACTACTTCTTACTGGCTATTACATCGACTTAAAACTTAATCTGTGTTCTACTATGGTGATTTTATTGTCTCCACATACCGCAGCACGCGACGTAGCTTTGCAGACGATAAGTACAAGCGTTTCAGAGAGAAGAGCGGCCAATGTGACGATCGGGCTTTAAGTCGATTCGATAACAAATGACGAAAACGTACGGATTTCTCAGGTTTCTACTACATATGAACACATTTCTCATTCTCCCGTGCAACGCGGCTACTAGTCCTCCTTTCATGCAGAATCTTAAGGTCCTAGCTCATGTCCAAGGCACCAAAGCCAGCTAAAAAGTCAATAATCGATACCTAAAACTTGAATTGTACTACTTCTTACTGGCTCTTACATCAACTTAGAAGCTTCATCTGTGTTCTACTATGGTGCTTTTAGTGTCTCCGCATACCGCAGCACGCGACATAGCTTTGAAGACGATAAGTACAACCGTTACGGAGAGAAGAGCGGCCAATGTGACGATCTGGCTTTAAGTCGATTCGATAACAAATGACGAAAACGGACGGATTTCTCAGGTTTTTGCTACATATGAACACTTTTCACATTCTCCCGTGCAACTCGGCTGCTAGTCCTCCTTTCATGCAGAATCTGAAGGTCATAGCTCATGTCCAAGGCACCAAAGCCAGTTAAAAAAGTCAATAATCGATACCTAAAACTTGAATTGTACTACTTCTTACTGGCTATTACATCGACTTAAAACTTCATATGTGTTCTACTATGGTGATTTTATTGTCTCCACATACCGCAGCACGCGACATAGCTTTGCAGACGATAAGTACAACCGTTTCAGAGAGAAGAGCTTCTAATGTGACGATCGGGCTTTAAGTCGATTCGATAACAAATGACGAAAACGGACGGATTTCTCAGGTTTCTACTACATATGAACACTTTTCACATTCTCCCGTGCAACTCGGCTGCTAGTCCTCCTTTCATGCAGAATCTTAAGGTCGTAGCTCATGTCCAAGGCACCAAAGCCAGCTAAAAAGTCAATAATCGATACCTAAAACTTGAATTGTACTACTTCTTACTGGCTCTTACATCAACTTAGAAGCTTCATCTGTGTTCTACTATGGTGCTTTTAGTGTCTCCGCACACCGCAGCACGCGACATAGCTTTGCAGACGAAAAGTACTACCGTTTCAGAGAAAAGAGCGGCCAATGTGACGATCTGGCTTTAAGTCGATTCGATAACAAATGACGAAAACGGACGGATTTCTCAGGTTTTTACTACATATGAACACTTTTCACATTCTCCCGTGCAACTCGGCTGCTAGTCCTCCTTTTGATGCAGAATCTTAAGGTCCTAGCTCATGTCCAAGGCACCAAAGCCAGCTAAAAAATCAATAATCGATACCTAAAACTTGAATTGTACTACTTCTTACTGGCTATTACATCAACTTAGAAGCTTCATCTGTGTTCTACTATGGTGCTTTTAGTGTCTCCGCATACCGCAGCACGCGACATAGCTTTGAAGACGATACGCACAACCGTTTCAGAGAGAAGAGCGGCCAATGTGACGATCTGGCTTTAAGTCGATTCGATAACAAATGACGAAAACGGACGGATTTCTCAGGTTTTTACTACATACGAACACTTTTCACATTCTCCCGTGCAAGTCGGCTGCTAGTCCTCCTTTCATGTAGTATCTTAAGGTCCTAGCTCATGTCCAAGGCACGAAAGCCAGCTAAAAAGTCAATAATCGATACCTAAAACTTGTATTGTACTACTTCTTACAGGCTATTACATCAACTTAGAAGCTTCATCCGTGTTCTACTATGGTGCTTTTAGTGTCTCCGCATACCGCAGCACACGACATAGCTTTGCAGACGATAAGTACAACCGTTCCAGAGAGAAGAGCGGCCAATGTGACGATCTGGCTTTAAGTCGATTCGATCACAAATGACAAAAACGGACGGATTTCTCAGGTTTTTACTACATATGAACACTTTTCACATTCTCCAGTGCAACTCGGCTGCTAGTCCTCCTTTCATGCTGAATCTTAAGGTCATAGCTCATGTCCAACGCACCAAAGCCAACTAAAAAGTCAATAATCGATACCTAAAACTTGAATTGTACTACTTCTTACTGGCTATTACATCGACTTAAAACTTCATCTGTGTTCTACTATGGTGATTTTATTGTCTCCACATACCGCAGCACGCGACATAGCTTTGCAGACGATAAGTACAACCGTTTCAGAGAGAAGAGCGGCCAATGTGACGATCGGGCTTTTAGTCGATTCGATAACAAATGACGAAAACGTACGGATTTCTCAGGTTTCTACTACATATGAACACATTTCTCATTCTCCCGTGCAACGCGGCTACTAGTCCTCCTTTCATGCAGAATCTTAAGGTCCTAGCTCATGTCCAAGGCACCAAAGCCAGCTAAAAAGTCAATAATCGATACCTAAAACTTGAATTGTACTACTTCTTACTGGCTCTTACATCAACTTAGAAGCTTCATCTGTGTTCTACTATGGTGCTTTTAGTGTCTCCGCATACCGCAGCACGCGACATAGCTTTGAAGACGATAAGTACAACCGTTACGGAGAGAAGAGCGGCCAATGTGACGATCTGGCTTTAAGTCGATTCGATAACAAATGACGAAAACGGACGGATTTCTCAGGTTTTTACTACATATGAATACTTTTCACATTCTCCCGTGCAACTCAGCTGCTAGTCCTCCTTTAAAGCAGAATCTTAAGGTCCTAGCTCATGTCCAAGGCACCAAAGCCAGCTAAAAAGTCAATAATCGATAAATAAAACTTGAATTGTACTACTTCTTACTGGCTATTACATCAACTTAGAAGCTTCATCTGTGTTCTACTATGGTGCTTTTAGTGTCTCCGCATACCGCAGCACGCGACATAGCTTTGAAGACGATACGCACAACCGTTTCAGAGAGAAGAGCGGCCAATGTGACGATCTGGCTTTAAGTCGATTCGATAACAAATGACGAAAACGGACGGATTTCTCAGGTTTTTACTACATACGAACACTTTTCACATTCTTTCGTGCAAGTCGGCTGCTAGTCCTCCTTTCATGTAGTATCTTAAGGTCCTAGCTCATGTCCAAGGCACGAAAGCCAGCTAAAAAGTCAATAATCGATACCTAAAACTTGTATTGTACTACTTCTTACAGGCTATTACATCAACTTAGAAGCTTCATCCGTGTTCTACTATGGTGCTTTTAGTGTCTCCGCATACCGCAGCACACGACATAGCTTTGCAGACGATAAGTACAACCGTTCCAGAGAGAAGAGCGGCCAATGTGACGATCTGGCTTTAAGTCGATTCGATCACAAATGACAAAAACGGACGGATTTCTCAGGTTTTTACTACATATGAACACTTTTCACATTCTCCCGTGCAACTCGGCTGCTAGTCCTCCTTTCATGCTGAATCTTAAGGTCATAGCTCATGTCCAACGCACCAAAGCCAATTAATAAGTCAATAATCGATACCTAAAACTTGAATTGTACTACTTCTTACTGGCTATTACATCGACTTAAAACTTCATCTGTGTTCTACTATGGTGATTTTATTGTCTCCACATACCGCAGCACGCGACGTAGCATTGCAGACGATAAGTACAACCGTTTCAGAGAGAAGAGCGGCCAATGTGACGATCTGGCTTTAAGTCGATTCGATAACAAATGACGAAAACGGACGGATTTCTCAGGTTTTTGCTACATATGAACACTTTTCACATTCTCCCGTGCAACTCGGCTGCTAGTCCTCCTTTCATGCAGAATCTGAAGGTCATAGCTCATGTCCAAGGCACCAAAGCCAGTTAAAAAAGTCAATAATCGATACCTAAAACTTGAATTGTACTACTTCTTACTGGCTATTACATCGACTTAAAACTTCATATGTGTTCTACTATGGTGATTTTATTGTCTCCACATACCGCAGCACGCGACATAGCTTTGCAGACGATAAGTACAACCGTTTCAGAGAGAAGAGCTTCCAATGTGACGATCGGGCTTTAAGTCGATTCGATAACAAATGACGAAAACGGACGGATTTCTCAGGTTTCTACTACATATGAACACTTTTCACATTCTCCCGTGCAACTCGGCTGCTAGTCCTCCTTTCATGCAGAATCTTAAGGTCGTAGCTCATGTCCAAGGCACCAAAGCCAGCTAAAAAGTCAATAATCGATACCTAAAACTTGAATTGTACTACTTCTTACTGGCTCTTACATCAACTTAGAAGCTTCATCTGTGTTCTACTATGGTGCTTTTAGTGTCTCCGCACACCGCAGCACGCGACATAGCTTTGCAGACGAAAAGTACTACCGTTTCAGAGAAAAGAGGGGCCAATGTGACGATCTGGCTTTAAGTCGATTCGATAACAAATGACGAAAACGGACGGATTTCTCAGGTTTTTACTACATATTAACACTTTTCACATTCTCCCGTGCAACTCGGCTGCTAGTCCTCCTTTCATGCAGAATCTGAAGGTCATAGCTCATGTCCAAGGCACCAAAGCCAGTTAAAAAAGTCAATAATCGATACCTAAAACTTGAATTGTACTACTTCTTACTGGCTATTACATCGACTTAAAACTTCATATGTGTTCTACTATGGTGATTTTATTGTCTCCACATACCGCAGCACGCGACATAGCTTTGCAGACGATAAGTACAACCGTTTCAGAGAGAAGAGCTTCCAATGTGACGATCGGGCTTTAAGTCGATTCGATAACAAATGACGAAAACGGACGGATTTCTCAGGTTTCTACTACATATGAACACTTTTCACATTCTCCCGTGCAACTCGGCTGCTAGTCCTCCTTTCATGCAGAATCTTAAGGTCGTAGCTCATGTCCAAGGCACCAAAGCCAGCTAAAAAGTCAATAATCGATACCTAAAACTTGAATTGTACTACTTCTTACTGGCTCTTACATCAACTTAGAAGCTTCATCTGTGTTCTACTATGGTGCTTTTAGTGTCTCCGCATACCGCAGCACGCGACATAGCTTTGAAGACGATAAGTACAACCGTTACGGAGAGAAGAGGGGCCAATGTGACGATCTGGCTTTAAGTCGATTCGATAACAAATGACGAAAACGGACGGATTTCTCAGGTTTTTACTACATATTAACACTTTTCACATTCTCCCGTGCAACTCGGCTGCTAGTCCTCCTTTTGATGCAGAATCTTAAGGTCCTAGCTCATGTCCAAGGCACCAAAGCCAGCTAAAAAATCAATAATCGATACCTAAAACTTGAATTGTACTACTTCTTACTGGCTATTACATCAACTTAGAAGCTTCATCTGTGTTCTACTATGTTGCTTTTAGTGTCTCCGCATACCGCAGCACGCGACATAGCTTTGAAGACGATACGCACAACCGTTTCAGAGAGAAGAGCGGCCAATGTGACGATCTGGCTTTAAGTCGATTCGATAACAAATGACGAAAACGGACGGATTTCTCAGGTTTTTACTACATACGAACACTTTTCACATTCTCCCGTGCAAGTCGGCTGCTAGTCCTCCTTTCATGTAGTATCTTAAGGTCCTAGCTCATGTCCAAGGCACGAAAGCCAGCTAAAAAGTCAATAATCGATACCTAAAACTTGTATTGTACTACTTCTTACAGGCTATTACATCAACTTAGAAGCTTCATCCGTGTTCTACTATGGTGCTTTTAGTGTCTCCGCATACCGCAGCACACGACATAGCTTTGCAGACGGTAAGTACAACCGTTCCAAAGAGAAGAGCGGCCAATGTGACGATCTGGCTTTAAGTCGATTCGATCACAAATGACAAAAACGGACGGATTTCTCAGGTTTTTACTACATATGAACACTTTTCACATTCTCCCGTGCAACTCGGCTGCTAGTCCTCCTTTCATGCTGAATCTTAAGGTCATAGCTCATGTCCAACGCACCAAAGCCAACTAAAAAGTCAATAATCGATACCTAAAACTTGAATTGTACTACTTCTTACTGGCTATTACATCGACTTAAAACTTCATCTGTGTTCTACTATGGTGATTTTATTGTCTCCACATACCGCAGCACGCGACATAGCTTTGCAGACGATAAGTACAACCGTTTCAGAGAGAAGAGCGGCCAATGTGACGATCGGGCTTTAAGTCGATTCGATAACAAATGACGAAAACGTACGGATTTCTCAGGTTTCTACTACATATGAACACATTTCTCATTCTCCCGTGCAACGCGGCTACTAGTCCTCCTTTCATGCAGAATCCTAAGGTCCTAGCTCATGTCCAAGGCACCAAAGCCAGCTAAAAAGTCAATAATCGATACTTAAACTTGAATTGTACTACTTCTTACTGGCTCTTACATCAACTTAGAAGCTTCATCTGTGTTCTACTATGGTGCTTTTAGTGTCTCCGCATACCGCAGCACGCGACATAGCTTTGAAGACGATAAGTACAACCGTTACGGAGAGAAGAGCGGCCAATGTGACGATCTGGCTTTAAGTCGATTCGATAACAAATGACGAAAACGGACGGATTTCTCAGGTTTTTACTACATATGAATACTTTTCACATTCTCCCGTGCAACTCAGCTGCTAGTCCTCCTTTAAAGCAGAATCTTAAGGTCCTAGCTCATGTCCAAGGCACCAAAGCCAGCTAAAAAGTCAATAATCGATAAATAAAACTTGAATTGTACTACTTCTTACTGGCTATTACATCAACTTAGAAGCTTCATCTGTGTTCTACTATGGTGCTTTTAGAGTCTCCGCATACCGCAGCACGCGACATAGCGTTGCAGACGGTAAGTACAACCGTTTCAGAGAGAAGAGCGGCCAATGTGACGATCTGGCTTTAAGTCGATTCGATAACAAATGACGAAAACGGACGGATTTCTCAGGTTTTTACTACATATGAACAATTTTTACATTCTCCCGTGCAACTCGGCTGCTAGTCCTCCTTTCATGCAGATTCTTAAGGTCCTAGCTCATGTCCAAGGCACCAAAGCCCGCTAAAAAGTCAATAATCAATACCTAAAACTTGAATTGTACTACTTCTTACTGGCTATTACATCAACTTAGAAGCTTCATCTGTGTTCTACTATGGTGCTTTTAGTGTCTCCGCATACCGCAGCACACGACATAGCTTTGCAGACGATAAGTACAACCGTTCCAGAGAGAAGAGCGGCCAATGTGACGATCTGGCTTTAAGTCGATTCGATCACAAATGACAAAAACGGACGGATTTCTCAGGTTTTTACTACATATGAACACTTTTCACATTCTCCCGTGCAACTCGGCTGCTAGTCCTCCTTTCATGCTGAATCTTAAGGTCATAGCTCGTGTCCAACGCACCAAAGCCAACTAAAAAGTCAATAATCGATACCTAAAACTTGAATTGTACTACTTCTTACTGGCTATTACATCGACTTAAAACTTCATCTGTGTTCTACTATGGTGATTTTATTGTCTCCACATACCGCAGCACGCGACATAGCTTTGCAGACGATAAGTACAACCGTTTCAGAGAGAAGAGCGGCCAATGTGACGATCGGGCTTTAAGTCGATTCGACAACAAATGACGAAAACGTACGGATTTCTCAGGTTTCTACTACATATGAAAACATTTCTCATTCTCCCGTGCAACGCGGCTACTAGTCCTCCTTTCATGCAGAATCTTAAGGTCCTAGCTCATGTCCAAGGCACCAAAGCCAGCTAAAAAGTCAATAATCGATACCTAAAACTTGAATTGTACTACTTCTTACTGGTTCTTACATCAACTTAGAAGCTTCATCTGTGTTCTAATATGGTGCTTTTAGTGTCTCCGCATACCGCAGCACGCGACATAGCTTTGAAGACGATAAGTACAACCGTTACGGAGAGAAGAGCGGCCAATGTGACGATCTGGCTTTAAGTCGATTCGATAACAAATGACGAAAACGGACGGATTTCTCAGGTTTTTACTACATATGAATACTTTTCACATTCTCCCGTGCAACTCAGCTGCTAGTCCTCCTTTAAAGCAGAATCTTAAGGTCCTAGCTCATGTCCAAGGCACCAAAGCCAGCTAAAAAGTCAATAATCGATAAATAAAACTTGAATTGTACTACTTCTTACTGGCTATTACATCGACTTAAAACTTCATATGTGTTCTACTATGGTGATTTTATTGTCTCCACATACCGCAGCACGCGACATAGCTTTGCAGACGATAAGTACAACCGTTTCAGAGAGAAGAGCTTCCAATGTGGCGATCGGGCTTTAAGTCGATTCGATAACAAATGACGAAAACGGACGGATTTCTCAGGTTTCTACTACATATGAACACTTTTCACATTCTCCCGTGCAACTCGGCTGCTAGTCCTCCTTTCATGCAGAATCTTAAGGTCGTAGCTCATGTCCAAGGCACCAAAGCCAGCTAAAAAGTCAATAATCGATACCTAAAACTTGAATTGTACTACTTCTTACTGGCTCTTACATCAACTTAGAAGCTTCATCTGTGTTCTACTATGGTGCTTTTAGTGTCTCCGCACACCGCAGCACGCGACATAGCTTTGCAGACGAAAAGTACTACTGTTTCAGAGAAAAGAGGGGCCAATGTGACGATCTGGCTTTAAGTCGATTCGATAACAAATGACGAAAACGGACGGATTTCTCAGGTTTTTACTACATATTAACACTTTTCACATTATCCCGTGCAACTCGGCTGCTAGTCCTCCTTTTGATGCAGAATCTTAAGGTCCTAGCTCATGTCCAAGGCACGAAAGCCAGCTAAAAAGTCAATAATCGATACCTAAAACTTGTATTGTACTACTTCTTACTGGCTATTACATCAACTTAGAAGCTTCATCTGTGTTCTACTATGGTGCTTTTAGTGTCTCCGCACACCGCAGCACGCGACATAGCTTTGCAGACGATAAGTACAACCGTTTCAGAGAAAAGAGGGGCCAATGTGACGATCTGGCTTTAAGTCGATTCGATAACAAATGACGAAAACGGACGGATTTCTCAGGTTTTTACTACATATGAACACTTTTCACATTCTCCCGTGCAACTCGGCTGCTAGTCCTCCTTTCATTCTGAATCTTAAGGTCCTAGCTCATGTCCAAGGCACCAAAGCCAGCTAAAAAGTCAATAATCGATACCTAAAACTTGAATTGTACTATATATTACTGGCTATTACATCAACTTAGAAGCTTCATCTGTGTTCTACTATGGTGCTTTTAGTGTCTCCGCATACCGCAGCACGCGACACAGCTTTGAAGACGATACGTACAACCGTTTCAGAGAGAAGAGCGGCCAATGTAACGATCTGGCTTTATGTCGATTCGATAACAAAAGACGAAAACGGACGGATTTCTCAGGTTTTTACTACATATGAACACTTTTCACATTCTCCCATGCAACTCGGCTGCTAGTCCTCCTTTCATGCAGAATCTTAAGGTCGTAGCTCATGTCCAAGGCACCAAAGCCAGCTAAAAAGTCAATAATCGATACCTAAAACTTGAATTGTACTACTTCTTACTGGCGATTACATCAACTTAGAAGCTTCATCTGTGTTCTACTATGGTGCTTTTAGTGTCTCCGCATACCGCAGCACGCGACATAGCTTTGAAGACGATACGTACAACCGTTTCAGAGAGAAGAGCGGCCAATGTGACGATCTGGCTTTAAGTCGATTCGATAACAAATGACGAAAACGGACGGATTTCTCAGGTTTTTACTACATATGAACACTTTTCACATTCTCCCGTGCAACTCGGCTGCTAGTCCTCCTTTCATGCAGAATCTTAAGGTCATAGCTCATGTCCAAGGCACCAAAGCCAGCTAAAAAGTCAATAATCGATACCTAAAACTTGAATTGTACTACTTCTTACTGGCTATTACATCGACTTAAAACTTCATCTGTGTTCCACTATGGTGATTTTATTGTCTCCACATACCGCAGCACGCGACATAGCTTTGCAGACGATAAGTACAACCGTTTCAGAGAGAAGAGCTTCCAATGTGACGATCGGGCTTTAAGTCGATTCGATAACAAATGACGAAAACGGACGGATTTCTCAGGTTTCTACTACATACGAACACTTTTCACATTCTCCCGTGCAAGTCGGCTGCTAGTCCTCCTTTCATGTAGTATCTTAAGGTCCTAGCTCATGTCCAAGGCACGAAAGCCAGCTAAATAGTCAATAATCGATACCTAAAACTTGTATTGTACTACTTCTTACAGGCTATTACATCAACTTAGAAGCTTCATCCGTGTTCTACTATGGTGCTTTTAGTGTCTCCGCATACCGCAGCACACGACATAGCTTTGCAGACGATAAGTACAACCGTTCCAGAGAGAAGAGCGGCCAATGTGACGATCTGGCTTTAAGTCGATTCGATCACAAATGACAAAAACGGACGGATTTCTCAGGTTTTTACTACATATGAACACTTTTCACATTCTCCCGTGCAACTCGGCTGCTAGTCCTCCTTTCATGCTGAATCTTAAGGTCATAGCTCATGTCCAACGCACCAAAGCCAACTAAAAAGTCAATAATCGATACCTAAAACTTGAATTGTACTACTTCTTACTGGCTATTACATCGACTTAAAACTTCATCTGTGTTCTACTATGGTGATTTTATTGTCTCCACATACCGCAGCACGCGACATAGCTTTGCAGACGATAAGTACAACCGTTTCAGAGAGAAGAGCGGCCAATGTGACGATCGGGCTTTAAGTCGATTCGACAACAAATGACGAAAACGTACGGATTTCTCAGGTTTCTACTACATATGAACACATTTCTCATTCTCCCGTGCAACGCGGCTACTAGTCCTCCTTTCATGCAGAAACTTAAGGTCCTAGCTCATGTCCAAGGCACCAAAGCCAGCTAAAAAGTCAATAATCGATACCTAAAACTTGAATTGTACTACTTCTTACTGGTTCTTACATCAACTTAGAAGCTTCATCTGTGTTCTACTATGGTGCTTTTTGTGTCTCCGCATACCGCAGCACGCGACATAGCTTTGAAGACGATAAGTACAACCGTTACGGAGAGAAGAGCGGCCAATGTGACGATCTGGCTTTAAGTCGATTCGATAACAAATGACGAAAACGGACCGATTTCTCAGGTTTTTACTACATATGAATACTTTTCACATCCTCCCGTGCAACTCAGCTGCTAGTCCTCCTTTAAAGCAGAATCTTAAGGTCCTAGCTCATGTCCAAGGCACCAAAGCCAGCTAAAAAGTCAATAATCGATAAATAAAACTTGAATTGTACTACTTCTTACTGGCTATTACATCAACTTAGAAGCTTCATCTGTGTTCTACTATGGTGCTTTTAGAGTCTCCGCATACCGCAGCACGCGACATAGCTTTGCAGACGATAAGTACAACCGTTTCAGAGAGAAGAGCGGCCAATGTGACGATCTGGCTTTAAGTCGATTCGATAACAAATGACGAAAACGGACGGATTTCTCAGGTTTTTACTACATATGAACACTTTTTACATTCTCCCGTGCAACTCGGCTGCTAGTCCTCCTTTCATGCAGATTCTTAAGGTCCTAGCTCATGTCCAAGGCACCAAAGCCAGCTAAAAAGTCAATAATCAATACCTAAAACTTGAATTGTACTACTTCTTACTGGCTATTACATCAACTTAGAAGCTTCATCTGTGTTCTACTATGGTGCTTTTAGTGTCTCCGCACACCGCAGCACGCGACATAGCTTTGCAGACGATAAGTACAACCGTTTCAGAGAAAAGAGGGGCCAATGTGACGATCTGGCTTTAAGTCGATTCGATAACAAATGACGAAAACGGACGGATTTCTCAGGTTTTCACTACATATGAACACTTTTCACATTCTCCCGTGCAACTTGGCTGCTAGTCCTCCTTTCATTCTGAATCTTAAGGTCCTAGCTCATGTCCAAGGCACCAAAGCCAGCTAAAAAGTCAATAATCGATACCTAAAACTTGAATTGTACTATATATTACTGGCTATTACATCAACTTAGAAGCTTCATCTGTGTTCTACTATGGTGCTTTTAGTGTTTCCGCATACCGCAGCACGCGACACAGCTTTGAAGACGATACGTACAACCGTTTCAGAGAGAAGAGCGGCCAATGTAACGATCTGGCTTTATGACGATTCGATAACAAATGACGAAAACGGACGGATTTCTCAGGTTTTTACTACATATGAACACTTTTCACATTCTCCCGTGCAACTCGGCTGCTAGTCCTCCTTTCATGCAGAATCTTAAGGTCGTAGCTCATGTCCAAGGCACCAAAGCCAGCTAAAAAGTCAATAATCGATACCTAAAACTTGAATTGTACTACTTCTTACTGGCTATTACATCATCATAGATGCTTCATCTGTGTTCTACTATGGTGCTTTTAGTGTCTCCGCATACCGCAGCACGCGACATAGCTTTGAAGACGATACGTACAACCGTTTCAGAGAGAAGAGCGGCCAATGTGACGATCTGGCTTTAAGTCGATTCGATAACAAATGACGAAAACGGACGGATTTCTCAGGTTTTTACTACATATGAACACTTTTCACATTCTCCCGTGCAACTCGGCTGCTAGTCCTCCTTTCATGCAGAATCTTAAGGTCATAGCTCATGTCCAAGGCACCAAAGCCAGCTAAAAAGTCAATAATCGATACCTAAAACTTGAATTGTACTACTTCTTACTGGCTATTACATCGACTTAAAACTTCATCTGTGTTCTACTATGGTGATTTTATTGTCTCCACATACCGCAGCACGCGACATAGCTTTGCAGACGATAAGTACAACCGTTTCAGAGAGAAGAGCTTCCAATGTGACGATCGGGCTTTAAGTCGATTCGATAACAAATGACGAAAACGGACGGATTTCTCAGGTTTCTACTACATATGAACACATTTCACATTCTCCCGTGCAACACGGCTACTAGTCCTCCTTTCATGCAGAATCTTAAGGTCCTAGCTCATGTCCAAGGCACCAAAGCCAGCTAAAAAGTCAATAATCGATACCTAAAACTTGAATTGTACTACTTCTTACTGGCCCTTACATCAACTTAGAAGCTTCATCTGTGTTCTACTATTTTGCTTTTAGTGTCTCCGCACACCGCAGCACGCGACATAGCTTTGCAGACGAAAAGTACCACCATTTCAGAGAAAAGAGGGGCCAATGTGACGATCTGGCTTTAAGTCGATTCGATAACAAATGACGAAAACGGACGGATTTCTCAGGTTTTTACTACATATGAACACTTTTCACATTCTCCCGTGCAACTCGGCTGCTAGTCCTCCTTTTGATGCAGAATCTTAAGGTCCTAGCTCATGTCCAAGGCACCAAAGCCAGCTAAAAAATCAATAATCGATACCTAAAACTTGAATTGTACTACTTCTTACTGGCTATTACATCAACTTAGAAGCTTCATCTGTGTTCTACTATGGTGCTTTTAGTGTCTCCGCATACCGCAGCACGCGACATAGCTTTGAAGACGATACGCACAACCGTTTCAGAGAGAAGAGCGGCCAATGTGACGATCTGGCCTTAAGTCGATTCGATAATAAATGACGAAAACGGACGGATTTCTCAGGTTTTTACTACATACGAACACTTTTCACATTCTCCCGTGCAAGTCGGCTGCTAGTCCTCCTTTCATGTAGTATCTTAAGGTCCTAGCTCATGTCCAAGGCACGAAAGCCAGCTAAAAAGTCAATAATCGATACCTAAAAGTTGTATTGTACTACTTCTTACAAGCTATTACATCAACTTAGAAGCTTCATCCGTGTTCTACTATGGTGCTTTTAGTGTCTCCGCATACCGCAGCACGCGACATAGCTTTGCAGACGGTAAGTACAACCGTTCCAGAGAGAAGAGCGGCCAATGTGACGATCTGGCTTTAAGTCGATTCGATAACAAATGACGAAAACGGACGGATTTCTCAGGTTTTTACTACATATGAACACTTTTCGCATTCTCCCGTGCAACTCGGCTGCTAGTCCTCCTTTCATGCTGAATCTTAAGGTCATAGCTCATGTCCAACGCACCAAAGCCAGCTAAAAAGTCAATAATCGATACCTAAAACTTGAATTGTACTACTTCTTACTGGCTATTACATCGACTTAAAACTTCATCTGTGTTCTACTATGGTGATTTTATTGTCTCCACATACCGCAGCACGCGACATAGCTTTGCAGACGATAAGTACAACCATTTCAGAGAGAAGAGCGGCCAATGTGACGATCAGGCTTTAAGTCGATTCGATAACAAATGACGAAAACGTACGGATTTCTTAGGTTTCTACTACATATGAACACATTTCTCATTCTCCCGTGCAGCGCGGCTACTAGTCCTCCTTTCATGCAGAATTTTAAGGTCCTAGCTCATGTCCAAGGCACCAAAGCCAGCTAAAAAGTCAATAATCGATACCTAAAACTTGAATTGTACTACTTCTTACTGGCTTTTACATCAACTTAGAAGCTTCATCTGTGTTCTACTATGGTGCTTTTAGTGTCTCCGCATACCGCAGCACGCGACATAGCTTTGAAGACGATAAGTACAACCGTTACGGAGAGAAGAGCGGCCAATGTGACGATCTGGCTTTAAGTCGATTCGATAACAAATGACGAAAACGGACGGATTTCTCAGGTTTTTACTACATATGAATACTTTTCACATTCTCCCGCGCAACTCGGCTGCGAGTCCTCCTTTAAAGCAGAATCTTAAGGTCGTAGCTCATGTATAAGGCATCAAAGCCAGCTAAAAAGTCAATAATCGATAAATAAAACTTGAATTGTACTACTTCTTACTGGCTATTACATCAACTTAGAAGCTTCATCTGTGTTCTACTATGGTGCTTTTAGAGTCTCCGCATACCGCAGCACGCGACTTAGCTTTGCAGACGATAAGTACAACCGTTTCAGAGAGAAGAGCGGCCAATGTGACGATCTGGCTTTAAGTCGATTCGATAACAAATGGCGAAAACGGACGGATTTCTCAGGTTTTTACTACATATGAACACTTTTCACATTCTTCCCTGCAACTCGGCTGCTAGTCCTCCTTTCATGCAGATTCTTAAGGTCCTAGCTCATGTCCAAGGCATCAAAGCCAGCTAAAAAGTCAATAATCGATACCTAAAACTTGAATTGTACTACTTCTTACTGGCTATTACATCAAATTAGAAGCTTCATCTGTGTTCTACTGTGGTGGTTTCAGTGTCTCCGCCTACCGCAGCATACGACATAGCTTTGCAGACGATAAGTACAACCGTTTCAGAGAGAAGAGCGGCCAATGTGACGATCTGGCCATATGTCGATTCGATAACAAATGACGAAAACGGATCGATTTCTCAGGTTTTTACTACATATGAACACTTTTCACATTCTCCCGTGCAACTCGGCTGCTAGTCCTCCTTTCATGCAGAATCTTAAGGTCCTAGCTCATGTCCAAGGCACCAAAGCCAGCTAAAAAGTCAATAATCGATACCTAAAACTTGAATTGTACTACTTCTTACTGGCTATTACATCAACATAGAAGCTTCATCTGTGTTCTACTATGGTGCTTTTAGTGTCTCCGCATACCGCAGCACGCGACATAGCTTTGCAGACGATAAGTACAACCGTTTCAGAGAGAAGAGCGGCCAATGTGACGATCTGGCTTTAAGTCGATTCGATAACAAATGACGAAAACGGACGGATTTCTCAGGTTTCTACTACATATGAACACATTTCACATTCTGCCGTGCAACGCGGCTGCTAGTCCTCCTATCATGCAGAATCTTAAGGTCCTAGCTCATGTCCAAGGCACCAAAGCCAGCTAAAAAGTCAATAATCGATACCTAAAACTTCAGTTGTACTACTTCTTACTGGCTATTACATCAACTTAGAAGCTTCATCTGTTTTATACTATGGTGCTTTTAGTGTCTGCGCATACCGCAGCACGCGACTTAGCTTTGCAGACGATAAGTACAACCGTTTCAGAGAGAAGAGCGGCCAATGTGACGATCTGGCCATATGTCGATTCGATAACAAATGACGAAAACGGATGGATTTCTCAGGTTTTTACTACATATGAACACTTTTCACATTCTCCCGTGCAACGCGGCTGCTAGTCCTCCTTTCATGCAGAATCTTAATGTCCTAGCTCATGTCCAAGGCACCAAAGCCAGCTAAAAAGTAAATAATCAGTACCTAAAACTTGAATTGTACTACTTCTTACTGGCTATTACATCAACTTAGAAGCTTCATCTGTGTTCTACTATGGTGCTTTTAGAGTCTCCGCATACCGCAGCACGCGACATAGCTTTGCAGACGATAAGTACAGCCGTTTCAGAGAGAAGAGCGGCCAATGTGACGATCTGGCTTTAAGTCGATTCGATAACAAATGACGAATACGGACGGATTTCTCAGGTTTTTACTACATATGAACACTTTTCACATTCTTCCCTGCAACTCGGCTGCTAGTCCTCCTTTCATGCAGATTCTTAAGGTCCTAGCTCATGTCCAAGGCATCAAATCCAGCTAAAAAGTCAATAATCGATACCTAAAACTTGAATTGTACTATTTCTTACTGGCTATTACATCAAATTAGAAGTTTCATCTGTGTTCTACTGTGGTGGTTCCAGTGTCTCCGCCTACCGCAGCATACGACATAGCTTTGGAGGCGATAAGTACAACCGTTTCAGAGAGAAGAGCGGCCAATGTGACGATCTGGCTTTAAGTCGATTCGATAACAAATGACGAAAACGGACGGATTTCTCAGGTTTTTACTACATATGAACACTTTTCACATTCTCCCGTGCAACTCGGCTGCTAGTCCTCCTTTCATGCAGAATCTTAAGGTCCTAGCTCATGTCCAAGGCACCAAAGCCAGCTAAAAAGTCAATAATCAGTACCCAAAACTTGAATTGTACTACATCTTACTGGCTATTACATCAACTTAGAAGCTTAATCTGTGTTGTACTATGGTGCTTTTAGTGTCTCCGCATACCGCAGCACGCCACATAGCTTTGCAGACGATAAGTACAGCCGTTTCAGAGAGAAGAGCGGCCAAGTGACGATCTGGCTTTAAGGCGATTCGATAACAAATGACGAAAACGGACGGATTTCTCAGGTTTTTACTACATATGAACACTTTTCATATTGTCCCGTGCAACTGGGCTGCTAGTCCTCCTTTCATGCAGAATCTTAAGGTCCTAGCTCATGTCCAAGGCACCAAATCCATCTAAGAAGTCAATAATCGATACCTAAAACTAGAATTGTACTACTTCTTACTGGCTATTACATCGACTTAGAAGCTTCATCTTTGTTCTACTATGGTGATTTTATTGTCTCCGCATACCGCAGCACGCGACTTAGCTTTGCAGACGATAAGTACAACCGTTTCAGAGAGAAGAGCGGCCAATGTGACGATCGGGCTTTAAGTCGATTCGATAACAAATGACGAAAACGGACGGATTTCTCAGCTTTCTACTACATATGAACACATTTCACCTTCTCCCGTGCAACGCGGCTGCTAGTCCTCCTTTCATGCAGAATCTTTAGGTCCTAGCTCATGTCCAAGGCACCAAAGCCAGCTAAAAAGTCAATAATCGATACCTAAAACTTGAATTGTACTATTTCTTACTGGCTATTACATCAAATTAGAAGCTTCATCTGTGTTCTACTGTGGTGGTTTCAGTGTCTCCGCCTACCGCAGCACGCGACATAGCTTTGCAGACGATAAGTACAACCGTTTCAGAGAGAAGAGCGGCCAATGTGACGATCTGGCTTTAAGCCGATTCGATAACAAATGACGAAAACGGACGGATTTCTCAGGTTTTTACTACATATGAACACTTTTCACATTCTCCCGTGCAACTCGGCTGCTAGTCCTCCTTTCATGCAGAATCTTAAGGTCCTAGCTCATGTCCAAGGCACCAAAGACAGCTAAAAAGTCAATAATCGATACCTAAAACTTGAATTGTACTACTTCTTACTGGCTATTACATCAACTTAGAAGCTTCATCTGTGTTCTACTATGGTGCTTTTAGTGTCTCCGCATACCGCATCACGCGACATAGCTTTGCAGGCGATAAGTACAACCGTTTCAGAGAGAAGAGCGGCCAATGTGACGATCTCGCTTTAAGTCGATTCGATAACAAATGACGAAAACGGACGGATTTCTCAGGTTTTTACTACATATGAACACTATTCACATTCTCCCCTGCAACTCGGCTGGTAGTCCTCCTTTCATGCAGAATCTTAAGGACCTAGGTCATGTCCAAGGCACCAAAGCCAGCTAAAAAGGCAATAATCGATAAATAAAACTTTAATTGTACTACTTCTTACTGGCTATTACATCATCATAGAAGCTTCATCTGTGTTCTACTATGGTGCTTTTAGTGTCTCCGCATACCGCAGCACGCGACATAGCTTTGCAGACGATAAGTACAACCGTTTCAGAGAGAAGAGCGGCCAATGTGACGATCTGGCTTTAAGTCGATTCGATAACAAATGACGAAAACGGACTGATTTCTCAGGTTTTTACTACATATGAACACTTTTCACATTCTCCCGTGCAAATCGGCTGCTAGTCCTCCTTTCATGTAGAATCTTAAGGTCCTAGCTCATGTCCAAGGCACCAAAGCCAGCTAAAAAGTCAATAATCAGTACCTAAAACTTGAATTGTACTACTTGTTACTGGCTATTACATCAACTTGGAAGCTTAATTTGTGTTCTACTATGGTGCTTTTAGTGTCTGCGCATACCGCAGCACGCCACATAGCTTTGCAGACGATAAGTACAGCTGTTTCAGAGAGAAGAGCGGCCAAGTGACGATCTGGCTTTACGGCGATTCGATGACAAATGACGAAAACGGACGGATTTCTCAGGTTTTTACTACATATGAACACTTTTCATATTGTCCCGTGCAACTCGGCTGCTAGTCCTCCTTTCATGCAGAATCTTAAGGTCCTAGCTCATGTCCAAGGCACCAAATCCATCTAAGAAGTCAATAATCGATACCTAAAACTTGAATTGTACTACTTCTTGCTGGCTATTACATCGACTTAGAAGCTTCATCTGTGTTCTACTATGGTGATTTTATTGACTCCGCATACCGCAGCACGCGACGTAGCTTTGCAGACGATAAGTACAACCGTTTCAGAGAGAAGAGCGGCCAATGTGACGATCAGGCTTTAAGTCGATTCGACAACAAATGACGAAAACGGACGGATTTCTCAGGTTTCTACTACATATGAACACATTTCACATTCTCCCGTGCAACGCGGCTGCTAGTCCTCCTTTCATGCAGAATCTTAAGGTCCTAGCTCATGTCCAAGGCACCAAAGCCAGCTAAAAAGTCAATAATCGATACCTAAAACTTGAGTTGTACTACTTCTTACTGGCTATTACATCAACTTAGAAGCTTCATCTGTTTTATACTATGGTGCTTTTAGTGTCTGCGCATACCGCAGCACGCGACATAGCTTTGCAGACGATAAGTACAGCCGTTTCAGAGAGAAGAGCGGCCAAGTGACGATCTGGCTTTAAGGCGATTCGATAACAAATGACGAAAACGGATGGATTTCTCAGGTTTTTACTACATATGAACACTTTTCATATTGTCCCGTGCAACTCGGCTGCTAGTCCTCCTTTCATGCAGAATCTTAAGGTCTTGGCTCATGTCCAAGGCACCAAATCCATCTAAGAAGTCAATAATCGATACCTAAAACTTGAATTGTACTACTTCTTGCTGGCTATTACATCGACTTAGAAGCTTCATCTTTGTTCTACTATGGTGATTTTATTGTCTCCGCATACCGCAGCACGCGACTTAGCTTTGCAGACGATAAGTAAACCGTTTCAGAGAGAAGAGCGGCCAATGTGACGATCGGGCTTTAAGTCGATTCGATAACAAATGACGAAAACGGACGGATTTCTCAGGTTTCTACTACATATGAACACATTTCACATTCTCCCATGCAAAGCGGCTGCTAGTCCTCCTTTCATGCAGAATCTTAAGGTCCTAGCTCATGTCCAAGGCACCAAAGCCAGCTAAAAAGTCAATAATCGATACCTAAAACTTCAGTTGTACTACTTCTTACTGGCTATTACATCAACTTAGAAGCTTCATCTGTTTTATACTATGGTGCTTTTAGTGTCTGCGCGTACCGCAGCACGCGACATAGCTTTGCAGACGATAAGTACAACCGTTTCAGAGAGAAGAGCGGCCAATGTGACGATCTGGCTTTATGTCGATTCGATAACAAATGACGAAAACGGACGGATTTCTCAGGTTTTTACTACATATGAACACTTTTCACATTCTCCCGTGCAACTCGGCTGCTAGTCCTCCTTTCATGCAGAATCTTAAGGTCCTAGCTCATGCCCAAGGCACCAAAGCCAGCTAAAAAGTAAATAATCAGTACCTAAAACTTGAATTGTACTACTTCTTACTGGCTATTACATCAACTTAGAAGCTTCATATGTGTTCTACAATGGTGCTTTTAGTGTCTCCGCATACCGCAGCACGCAACATAGCTTTGCAGACGATAAGTAGAACCGTTTCAGAGAGAAGAGCGGCCAATGTGACGATCTGCCTTTAAGTCGATTCGATAACAATTGACGAAAACGGACGGATTTCTCAGGTTTTTACTACATATGAACACTTTTCACATTCCCCCGTGCAACTCGGCTGCTAGTCCTCCTTTCATGCAGAATCTTAAAGTCCTAGCTCATGTCCAAGGCACCAAAGCCAGCTAAAAAGTCAATAATCGATACCTAAAACTTGAATTGTACTACTTCTTACTGGCTATTACATCAACTTAGAAGCTTCATCTGTGTGCTACTATGGTGCTTTTAGTGTTTCCGCATACCGCAGCACGCGACATAGCTTTGCAGACGATAAGTACAACCGTTTCAGAGAGAAGAGCGGCCAATGTGACGATCGGGCTTCAAGTCGATTCGATAACAAATGACGAAAACGGACGGATTTCTCAGGTTTCTACTACATAAGAACACATTTCACATTCTCCCGTGCAACGCGGCTGCTAGTCCTCCTATCGTGCAGAATCTTAAGGTCCTAGCTCATGTCCAAGGCACCAAAGCCAGCTAAAAAGTCAATAATCGATACCTAAAACTTCAGTTGTACTACTTCTTACTAGCTATTACATCAACTTAGAAGCTTCATCTGTTTTATACTATGGTGCTTTTAGTGTCTGCGCATACCGCAGCACGCGACATAGCTTTGCAGACGATAAGTACAACCGTTTCAGAGAGAAGAGCGGCCAATGTGACGATCTGGCTTTAAGTCGATTCGATAACAAATGACGAAAACGGACGGATTTCTCAGGTTTTTAGTACATATGAACACTTTTCAGATTCTCCCGTGCAACTCGGCTGCTAGTCCTCCTTTCATGTTGAATCTTAAGGTCCTAGCTCATGCCCAAGGCACCAAAGCCAGCTAAAAAGTCAATAATCCATACATAAAACTTGAATTGTACTACTTATTATTGTCTATTACATCATCTTAGAAGCTTCATCTGTGTTCTACTATGGTGATTTTAGAGTCTCCGCATACCGCAGCACGCGACATAGCTTTGCAGACGATAAGTACAACCGTTACAGAGAGAAGAGCGGCCAATGTGACGATCTGGCTTTAAGTCGATTCGATAACAAATGACGAAAACGGACGGATTTCTCAGGTTTTTACTACATATGAACACTTTTCACATTCTTCCCTGCAACTCGGCTGCTAGTCCTCCCTTCATGCAGAATCTTAAGGTCCTAGCTCATGTCCAAGGTATCAAAGCCAGCTAAAAAGTCAATAATCGATACCTAAAACTTGAATTGTACTATTTCTTACTGGCTATTACATCAAATTAGAAGCTTCATCTGTGTTCTACTGTGGTGGTTTCAGTGTCTCCGCCTACCGCAGCATACGACATAGCTTTGCAGACGATAAGTACAACCGTTTCGGAGAGAAGAGCGGCCAATGTGACGATCTGGCTTTAAGCCGATTCGATAACAAATGACGAAAACGGACGGATTTCTCAGGTTTTTACTACATATGAACACTTTTCACATTCTCCCGTGCAACTCGGCTGCTAGTCCTCCTTTCATGCAGAATCTTAAGGTCCTAGCTCATGTCCAAGGCACCAAAGCCAGCTAAAAAGTCAATAATCGATACCTAAAACTTGAATTGTACTACTTCTTACTGGCTATTACATCAACTTAGAAGCTTCATCTGTGTTCTACTATGGTGCTTTTAGTGTCTCCGCATACCGCATCACGCGACATAGCTTTGCAGGCGATAAGTACAACCGTTTCAGAGAGAAGAGCGGCCAATGAGACGATCTGGCTTTAAGTCGATTCGATAACAAATGACGAAAACGGACGGATTTCTCAGGTTTTTACTACATATGAACACTTTTCACATTCTCCCCTGCAACTCGGCTGCTTGTCCTCCTTTCATGCAGAATCTTAAGGTCCTAGGTCATGTCCAAGGCACCAAAGCCAGCTAAAAAGTCAATAATCGATACCTAAAACTTTAATTGTACTACTTCTTACTGGCTATTACATCAACTTAGAAGCTTCATCTGTGTTCTACTATGGTGCTTTTAGTGTCTCCGCATACCGCAGCACGCGACATAGCTTTGCAGACGATAAGTACAACCGTTTCAGAGAGAAGAGCGGCCAATGTGACGATATGGCTTTAAGTCGATTCGGTAACAAATAACGAAAACGGACGAATTTCTCAGGTTTTTACTACATATGAACACTTTTCACATTCTCCCGTGCAACTCGGCTGCTATTCCTCCTTTCATGCAGAATCTTAAGGTCCTAGCTCATGTCCAAGGCACCAAAGCCAGCTAAAAAGTCAATAATCAGTACCTAAAACTTGAATTGTACTACTTCTTACTGGCTATTACATCAACTTAGAAGCTTAATCTGTGTTCTACTATGGTGCTTTTAGTGTCTCCGCATACCGCAGCACGCCACATAGCTTTGCAGGCGATAAGTACAGCCGTTTCAGAGAGAAGAGCGGCCAAGTGACGATCTGGCTTTAAGGCGATTCGATAACTAATGACGAAAACGGACGGATTTCTCAGGTTTTTACTACATATGAACACTTTTCATATTGTCCCGTGCAACTCGGCTGCTAGTCCTCCTTTCATGCAGAATCTTAAGGTCCTAGCTCATGTCGAAGGCACCAAATCTATCTAAGAAGTCAATAATCGATACCTAAAACTTGAATTGTACTACTTCTTACTGGCTATTACATCGACTTAGAAGCTTCATCTGTGTTCTACTATGGTGATTTTATTGTCTCCGCATACCGCAGCACGCGACTTAGCTTTGCAGACGATAAGTACAACCGTTTCAGAGAGAAGAGCGGCCAATGTGACGTTCGGGCTTTAAGTCGATTCGATAACAAATGACGAAAACGGACGGATATCTCAGGTTTCTACTACATATGAACACATTTCACATTCTCCCGTGCAACGCGGCTGCTAGTCCTTCTTTCATGCAGAATCTTAAGGTCCTAGCTCATGTCCAAGGCACCAAAGCCAGCTAAAAAGTCAATAATCGATACCTAAAACTTGAGTTGTACTACTTCTTACTGGCTATTACATCAACTTAGAAGCTTCATCTGTTTTATACTATGGTGCTTTTAGTGTCTGCGCATACCGCAGCACGCGACATAGCTTTGCAGACGATAAGTACAACCGTTTCAGAGAGAAGAGCGGGCAATGTGACGATCTGGCTTTAAGTCGATTCGATAACAAATGACGAAAACGGACGGATTTCTCAGGTTTTTACTACATATGAACACTTTTCACATTCTCCCATGCAACTCGGCTGCTTGTCCTCCTTTCTTGCAGAATCTTAAGGTCCTAGCTCATGTCCAAGGCAACAAAGCCAGCTAAAAAATCAATAATCGATACCTAAAACTTGAATTGTACTACTTCTTACTGGCTATTACATCAACTTAGAAGCTTCATCTGTGTTCTACTGTGGTGCTTTTAGTGTCTCCGCATACCGCAGCACGCGACATAGCTTTGAAGACGATAAGTACAACCGTTTCAGAGAGAAGAGCGGCCAATGTGACGATCTGGCTTTAAGTCGATTCGATAACAAATGACGAAAACGGACAGATTTCTCATTTTTTTAATACATATGAACACTTTCCACATTCTCCCATCCAACGCGGCTGCTAGTCCTCCTTTCATGCAGAATCTTAAGGTCCTAGCTCATGTCCAAGGCACCAAAGCCAGCTAAAAAGTCAATAATCGTACCTAAAACTTGAATTGTACTACTTCTTAGTGGCTATTACATCATCATAGACGCTTCATCTGTGTTCTACTATGGTGCTTTTAGTGTCTCCGCATACCGCAGCACGCGACATAGCTTTGCAGACGATAAGTACAAACGTTTCAGAGAGAAGAGCGGCCAATGTGACGATCGGGCTTTAAGTCGATTCGATAACAAATGACGGAAACAGACGGATTTCTCACGTTTTTACTACATATGAACACATTTCACATTCTCCCGTGCAACGCGGCTGCTAGTCTTCATTTCATGCAGAATCTTAAGGTCCTAGCTCATGTCCAAGGCACCAAAGCCAGCTAAAAAGTAAATAATCAGTACCTAAAACTTGAATTGTACTACTTCTTACTGGCTATTACATCAACTTAGAAGCTTCATCTGTGTTCTACTATGGTGCTTTTAGTGTCTCCGCATAGCGCAGCACGCGACATAGCTTTGCAGACGATAAGTAGAACCGTTTCAGAGAGAAGAGCGGCCAAGTGACGATCTGGCTTTAAGTCGATTCGATAACAAATGACGAAAACGGACGGATTTCTCAGGTTTTTACTACATATGAACACTTTTCACATTCTCCCGTGCAACTCAAGTGCTAGTCCTCCTTTCATGCAGAATCTTAAGGTCCTAGCTCATGTTCAAGGCACCAAAGCCAGCTAAAAAGTCAATAGACGATACCTAAAACTTGAATTGTACTACTTCTTACTGGCTATTACATCAACTTAGAAGCTTCATCTGTGTTCTACTATGGTGCTTTTAGTGTCTCCGCATACCGCAGCACGCGACAAAGCTTTCCAGGCGATAAGTACAACCGTTTCAGAGAGAAGAGCAGCCAATGTGACGATCTGGCTTTAAGTCGATTCGATAACAAATGACGAAAACGGACGGATTTCTCAGGTTTTTACTACATATGAACACTTTTCACATTCTCCTATCCAGCGCGGCTGCTAGTCCTCCTTTCATGCAGAATCTTAAGGTCCTAGCTCATGTCCAAGGCACCAAAGCCAGCTAAAAAGTCAATAATCGATACCTAAAACTTGAATTGTACTACTTCTTACTGGCTATTACATCATCATAGATGCTTCATCTGTGTTCTACTATGGTGCTTTTAGTGTCTCCGCATACCGCAGCACGCGACATAGCTTTGCAGACGATAAGTACAACCGTTTCAGAGAGAAGAGCGGCCAATGTGACGATCTGGCTTTAAGTAGATTCGATAACAAATGACGAAAACGGACGGATTTCTCAGGTTTTTACTACATATGAACACTTTTCACATTCTCCCGTGCAACTCGGCTGCTAGTCCTTCTTTCATGCAGAATCTTAAGGTCCTAGCTCATGTCCAAGGCACCAATGCCAGCTAAAAAGTCATATAATCAGTACCTAAAACTTGAATTGTACTACTTCTTACTGGTTATTACATCGACTTAGAAGCTTCATCTGTGTTCTACTATGGTGATTTTATTGTCTCCGCATACCGCAGCACGCGACATAGCTTTGCAGACGATAAGTACAACCGTTTCAGAGAGAAGAGCGGCCAATGTGACGATCGGGCTTTAAGTCGATTCGATAACAAATGACGAAAACGGACGGATTTCTCAGGTTTCTACTACATATGAACACATTTCACTTTCTCCCGTGCAAGTCGGCTGCTAGTCCTCCTTTAATGCAGAATCTTAAGGTCCTAGCTCATTTCCAAGGCACCAAAGCCAGCTAAAAAGTCAATAATCGATACCTAAAACTTGAATTGTACTACTTCTTACTGGCTATTACATCAACTTAGAAGCTTCATCTGTGTTCTACCATGGTGCTTTTAGTGTCTCCGCACACCGCAGTACGCGACATAGCTTTGCAGACGATAAGTACAACCGTTTCAGAGAAAAGAGGGGCCAATGTGACGATCTGGCTTTAAGTCGATTCGATATCAAATGACGAAAACGGACGGATTTCTCAGGTTTTTACTACATATGAACACTTTTCACATTCTCCCGTGCAACTCGGCTGCTAGTCCTCCTTTCATGCAGAATCTTAAGGTCCTAGCTCATGTCCAAGGCACCAAAGCCAGCTAAAAAGTCAATAATCAGTACCTAAAACTTGAATTGTACTACTTCTTACTGGCTATTACATCAACTTAGAAGCTTAATCTGTGTTCTACTATGGTGCTTTTAGTGTCTCCGCATACCGCAGCACGCCACATAGCTTTGCAGGCGATAAGTACAGCCGTTTCAGAGAGAAGAGCGGCCAAGTGACGATCTGGCTTTAAGGCGATTCGATAACTAATGACGAAAACAGACGGATTTCTCAGGTTTTTACTACATATGAACACTTTTCATATTGTCCCGTGCAACTCGGCTGCTAGTCCTCCTTTCATGCAGAATCTTAAGGTCCTAGCTCATGTCGAAGGCACCAAATCTATCTAAGAAGTCAATAATCGATACCTAAAACTTGAATTGTACTACTTCTTACTGGCTATTACATCGACTTAGAAGCTTCATCTGTGTTCTACTATGGTGATTTTATTGTCTCCGCATACCGCAGCACGCGACTTAGCTTTGCAGACGATAAGTACAACCGTTTCAGAGAGAAGAGCGGCCAATGTGACGATCGGGCTTTAAGTCGATTCGATAACAAATGACGAAAACGGACGGATATCTCAGGTTTCTACTACATATGAACACATTTCACATTCTCCCGTGCAACGCGGCTGCTAGTCCTTCTTTCATGCAGAATCTTAAGGTCCTAGCTCATGTCCAAGGCACCAAAGCCAGCTAAAAAGTCAATAATCGATACCTAAAACTTGAGTTGTACTACTTCTTACTGGCTATTACATCAACTTAGAAGCTTCATCTGTTTTATACTATGGTGCTTTTAGTGTCTGCGCATACCGCAGCACGCGACATAGCTTTGCAGACGATAAGTACAACCGTTTCAGAGAGAAGAGCGGGCAATGTGACGATCTGGCTTTAAGTCGATTCGATAACAAATGACGAAAACGGACGGATTTCTCAGGTTTTTACTACATATGAACACTTTTCACATTCTCCCATGCAACTCGGCTGCTAGTCCTCCTTTCTTGCAGAATCTTAAGGTCCTAGCTCATGTCCAAGGCAACAAAGCCAGCTAAAAAATCAATAATCGATACCTAAAACTTGAATTGTACTACTTCTTACTGGCTATTACATCAACTTAGAAGCTTCATCTGTGTTCTACTGTGGTGCTTTTAGTGTCTCCGCATACCGCAGCACGCGACATAGCTTTGCAGACGATATGTACAACCGTTTCAGAGAGAAGAGCGGCCAATGTGACGATCTGGCTTTAAGTCGATTCGATAACAAATGAAGAAAACGGACGGATTTCTCAGGTTTTTACTAAATATGAACATTTTTCATATTGTCCCGTGCAACTCGGCTGCTAGTCCTCCTTTCATGCAGAATCTAAAGGTCCTAGCTCATGTCGAAGGCACCAAATCTATCTAAGAAGTCAATAATCGATACCTAAAACTTGAATTGTACTACTTCTTACCGGCTATTACATCGACTTAGAAGCTTCATCTGTGTTCTACTATGGTGATTTTATTGTCTCCGCATACCGCAGCACGCGACTTAGCTTTGCAGACGATAAGTACAACCGTTTCAGAGAGAAGAGCGGCCAATGTGACGATCGGGCTTTAAGTCGATTCGATAACAAATGACGAAAACGGACGGATATCTCAGGTTTCTACTACATATGAACACATTTCACATTCTCCCGTGCAACGCGGCTGCTAGTCCTTCTTTCATGCAGAATCTTAAGGTCCTAGCTCATGTCCAAGGCACCAAAGCCAGCTAAAAAGTCAATAATCGATACCTAAAACTTGAGTTGTACTACTTCTTACTGGCTATTACATCAACTTAGAAGCTTCATCTGTTTTATACTATGGTGCTTTTAGTGTCTGCGCATACCGCAGCACGCGACATAGCTTTGCAGACGATAAGTACAACCGTTTCAGAGAGAAGAGCGGGCAATGTGACGATCTGGCTTTAAGTCGATTCGATAACAAATGACGAAAACGGACGGATTTCTCAGGTTTTTACTACATATGAACACTTTTCACATTCTCCCATGCAACTCGGCTGCTAGTCCTCCTTTCTTGCAGAATCTTAAGGTCCTAGCTCATGTCCAAGGCAACAAAGCCAGCTAAAAAATCAATAATCGATACCTAAAACTTGAATTGTACTACTTCTTACTGGCTATTACATCAACTTAGAAGCTTCATCTGTGTTCTACTGTGGTGCTTTTAGTGTCTCCGCATACCGCAGCACGCGACATAGCTTTGCAGACGATATGTACAACCGTTTCAGAGAGAAGAGCGGCCAATGTGACGATCTGGCTTTAAGTCGATTCGATAACAAATGAAGAAAACGGACGGATTTCTCAGGTTTTTACTAAATATGAACATTTTTCATATTGTCCCGTGCAACTCGGCTGCTAGTCCTCCTTTCATGCAGAATCTAAAGGTCCTAGCTCATGTCGAAGGCACCAAATCTATCTAAGAAGTCAATAATCGATACCTAAAACTTGAATTGTACTACTTCTTACCGGCTATTACATCGACTTAGAAGCTTCATCTGTGTTCTACTATGGTGATTTTATTGTCTCCGCATACCGCAGCACGCGACTTAGCTTTGCAGACGATAAGTACAACCGTTTCAGAGAGAAGAGCGGCCAATGTGACGATCGGGCTTTAAGTCGATTCGATAACAAATGACGGAAACAGACGGATTTCTCAAGTTTTTACTACATATGAACACATTTCACATTCTCCCGTGCAACGCGGCAGCTAGTCTTCATTTCATGCAGAATCCTAAGGTCCTAGCTCATGTCCAAGGCACCAAAGCCAGCTAAAAAGTAAATAATCAGTACCTAAAACTTGAATTGTACTACTTCTTACTGGCTATTACATCAACTTAGAAGCTTCATCTGTGTTCTACTATGGTGCTTTTAGTGTCTCCGCATAGCGCAGCACGCGACATAGCTTTGCAGACGATAAGTAGAACCGTTTCAGAGAGAAGAGCGGCCAAGTGACGATCTGGCTTTAAGTCGATTCGATAACAAATGACGAAAACGGACGGATTTCTCAGGTTTTTACTACATATGAACACTTTTCACATTCTCCCGTGCAACTCGGCTGCTAGTCCTCCTTTCATGCGGAATCGTAAGGTCCTAGCTCATGTCCAAGGCACCAAAGCCAGCTAAGAAGTCAATAATCGATACCTAAAACTTGAATTGTACTACTTCTTACTGGCTATTACATCAACTTAGAAGCTTCATCTGTGTTCTACTATGGTGCTTTTAGTGTCTCCGCATACCGCAGCACGCGACATAGCTTTGAAGACGATAAGTACAACCGTTTCAGAGAGAAGAGCGGCCAATGTGACGATCTGGCTTTAAGTCGATTCGATAACAAATGACGAAAACGGACGGATTTCTCAGGTTTTTACTACATATGAACGCTTTTCACATTCTCCCGTGCAACTCGGCTGCTACTCATCCTTTCATGCAGAATCTTAAGGTCCTAGCTCATGTCCAAGGCACCAAAGCCAGCTAAAAAGTCAATAATCGATACTTAAAACTTGAATTGTACTACTTCTTACTGGCTATTACATCAACTTAGAAGCTTCATCTGTGTTCTACTATGGTGCTTTTAGTGTCTCCGCATACCGCAGCACGCGACTAAGCTTTCCAGGCGATAAGTACAACCGTTTCAGAGAGAAGAGCAGCCAATGTGACGATCTGGCTTTAAGTCGATTCGATAACAAATGACGAAAACGGACGGATTTCTCAGGTTTTTACTACATATGAACACTTTTCACATTCTCCTATCCAGCGCGGCTGCTAGTCCTCCTTTCATGCAGAATCTTAAGGTCCTAGCTCATGTCCAAGGCACCAAAGCCAGCTAAAAAGTCAATAATCGATACCTAAAACTTGAATTGTACTACTTCTTACTGGCTATTACATCATCATAGATGCTTCATCTGTGTTCTACTATGGTGCTTTTAGTGTCTCCGCATACCGCAGCACGCGACATAGCTTTGCAGACGATAAGTACAACCGTTTCAGAGAGAAGAGCGGCCAATGTGACGATCTGGCTTTAAGTAGATTCGATAACAAATGACGAAAACGGACGGATTTCTCAGGTTTTTACTACATATGAACACTTTTCACATTCTCCCGTGCAACTCGGCTGCTAGTCCTTCTTTCATGCAGAATCTTAAGGTCCTAGCTCATGTCCAAGGCACCAAAGCCAGCTAAAAAGTCATATAATCAGTACCTAAAACTTGAATTGTACTACTTCTTACTGGTTATTACATCGACTTAGAAGCTTCATCTGTGTTCTACTATGGTGATTTTATTGTCTCCGCATACCGCAGCACGCGACATAGCTTTGCAGACGATAAGTACAACCGTTTCAGAGAGAAGAGCGGCCAATGTGACGATCGGGCTTTAAGTCGATTCGATAACAAATGACGAAAACGGACGGATTTCTCAGGTTTTTACTACATATGAACACTTTTCATATTGTCCCGTGCAACTCGGCTGCTAGTCCTCCTTTCATGCAGAATCTTAAGGTCCTAGCTCATGTCGAAGGCACCAAATCCATCTAAGAAGTCAATAATCGATGCCTAAAACTTGAATTGTACTACTTCTTACTGGCTATTACATCGACTTAGAAGATTCATCTGTGTTCTACTATGGTGATTTTATTGTCTCCGCATACCGCAGCACGCGACTTAGCTTTGCAGACGATAAGTACAACCGTTTCAGAGAGAAGAGCGGCCAATGTGACGATCGGGCTTTAAATCGATTCGATAACAAATGACGAAAACGGACGGATTTCTCAGGTTTCTACTACATATGAACACATTTCACATTCTCCCGTGCAACGCGGCTGCTAGTCCTCCTTTCATGCAGAATCTTAAGGTCCTAGCTCATGTCCAAGGCACCAAAGCCAGCTAAAAAGTCAATAATCGATACCTAAAACTTGAATTGTACTACTTCTTACTGGCTATTACATCAACTTAGAAGCTTCATCTGTGTTCTACCATGGTGCTTTTAGTGTCTCCGCACACCGCAGTACGCGACATAGCTTTGCAGACGATGAGTACAACCGTTTCAGAGAAAAGAGGGGCCAATGTGACGATCTGGCTTTAAGTCGATTCGATAACAAATGACGAAAACGGACGGATTTCTCAGGTTGTTACTACATATGAACACTTTTCACATTCGCCCATGTAACTCGGCTGCTAGTCCTCCTTTCATGCAGAATATTAATGTCCTAGCTCATGTCCAAGGCACCAAAGCCAGCTAAAAAGTCAATAATCAGTACCTAAAACTTGAATTGTACTACTTCTTACTGGCTATTACATCGACTTAGAAGCTTCATCTGTGTTCTACTATGGTGATTTTATTGTCTCCGCATACCGCAGCACGCGACATAGCTTTGCAGACGATATGTACAACCGTTTCAGAGAGAAGAGCGGCCAATGTGACGATCTGGCTTTAAGTCGATTCGATAACAAATGACGAAAACGGACGGATTTCTCAGGTTTTTACTACATACGAACACTTTTCATATTGTCCCGTGCAACTCGGCTGCTAGTCCTCCTTTCATGCAGAATCTTAAGGTCCTAGCTCATGTCGAAGGCACCAAATCCATCTAAGAAGACAATAATCGATACCTAAAACTTGAATTGTACTACTTCTTACTGGCTATTACATCGACTTAGAAGATTCATCTGTGTTCTACTATGGTGATTTTATTGTCTCCGCATACCGCAGCACGCGACTTAGCTTTGCAGACGATAAGTACAACCGTTTCAGAGAGAAGAGCGGCCAATGTGACGATCGGGGTTTAAATCGATTCGATAACAAATGACGAAAACGGACGGATTTCTCAGGTTTCTACTACATATGAACACATTTCACATTCTCCCGTGCAACGCGGCTGCTAGTCCTCCTTTCATGCAGAATCTTAAGGTCCTAGCTCATGTCCAAGGCACCAAAGCCAGCTAAAAAGTCAATAATCGATACCTAAAACTTGAGTTGTACTACTTGTTACTGGCTATTACATCAACTTAGAAGCTTCATCTGTTTTATACTATGGTGCTTTTAGTGTCTGCGCATACCGCAGCACGCGACATAGCTTTGCAGACGATAAGTACAACCGTTTCAGAGAGAAGAGCGGCCAATGTGACGATCTGGCTTTAAGTCGATTCGATAACAAATGACGAAAACGGACGGATTTCTCAGGTTTTTACTACATATGAACACTTTTCACATTCTCCCGTGCAACTCGGCTGCTAGTCCTCCTTTCATGCAGAATCTTAAGGTCCTAGCTCATGCCCAAGGCACAAAAGCCAGCTAAAAAGTCAATAATCGATACCTAAAACTTGAATTGTACTACTTCTTACTGGCTATTACATCAACTTAGAAGCTTCATCTGTGTTCTACTATTGTGCTTTTAGTGTCTCCGCATACCGCAGCACGCGACATAGCTTTGCAGACGATAAGTAGAACCGTTTCAGAGAGAAGAGCGGCCAATGTGACGATCTCGCTTTAAGTCGATTCGATAACAATTGACGAAAACGAACGGATTTCTCAGGTTTTTACTACATATGAACACTTTTCACATTCTCCCGTGCAACTCGGCTGCTAGTCCTCCTTTCATGCAGATTCTTAAGGTCCTAGCTCATGTCCAAGGCACCAAAGCCAGCTAAAAAGTCAATAATCGATACCTAAAACTTGAATTGTACTACTTCTTACTGGCTATTACATCAACTTAGAAGCTTCATCTGTGTTCTACTGTGGTGCTTTTAGTGTCTCCGCATACCGCATCACGCGACATAGCTTTGCAGGCGATAAGTACAACCGTTTCAGAGAGAAGAGCGGCCAATGTGACGATCTGGCTTTAAGTCGATTCGATAACAAATGACGAAAACGGACAGATTTCTCAGGTTTTTACTACATATGAACACTTTCCACATTCTCCCATCCAACGCGGCTGCTAGTCCTCCTTTCATGCAGAATCTTAAGGTCCTAGCTCATGTCCAAGGCATCAAAGCCAGCTAAAAAGTCAATAATCGATACCTAAAACTTGAATTGTACTACTTCTTACTGGCTATTACATCATCATAGACGCTTCATCTGTGTTCTACTATGGTGCTTTTAGTGTCTCCGCATACCGCAGCACGCGACATAGCTTTGCAGACGATAAGTACAAACGTTTCAGAGAGAAGAGCGGCCAATGTGACGATCGGGCTTTAAGTCGATTCGATACCAAATGACGGAAACAGACGGATTTCTCAAGTTTTTACTACATATGAACACATTTCACATTCTCCCGTGCAACGCGGCTGCTAGTCCTCATTTCATGCAGAATCTTAAGGTCCTAGCTCATGTCCAAGGCACCAAAGCCAGCTAAAAAGTAAATAATCAGTACCTAAAACTTGAATTGTACTACTTCTTACTGGGTATTACATCAACTTAGAAGCTTCATCTGTGTTCTACTATGGTGCTTTTAGTGTCTCCGCATAGCGCAGCACGCGACATAGCTTTGCAGACGATAAGTAGAACCGTTTCAGAGAGAAGAGCGGCCAAGTGACGATCTGGCTTTAAGTCGATTCGATAACAAATGACGAAAACGGACGGATTTCTCAGGTTTTTACTACATATGAACACTTTTCACATTCTCCCGTGCAACTCAAGTGCTAGTCCTCCTTTCATGCAGAATCTTAAGGTCCTAGCTCATGTCCAAGGCACCAAAGCCAGCTAAGAAGTCAATAATCGATACCTAAAACTTGAATTGTACTACTTCTTACTGGCTATTACATCAACTTAGAAGCTTCATCTGTGTTCTACTATGGTGCTTTTAGTGTCTCCGCATACCGCAACACGCGACATAGCTTTGAAGACGATAAGTACAACCGTTTCAGAGAGAAGAGCGGCCAATGTGACGATCTGGCTTTAAGTCGATTCGATAACAAATGACGAAAACGGACGGATTTCTCAGGTTTTTACTACATATGAACGCTTTTCACATTCTCCCGTGCAACTCGGCTGCTAGTCCTCCTTTCATGCAGAATCTTAAGGTCCTAGCTCATGTTCAAGGCACCAAAGCCAGCTAAAAAGTCAATAATCGATACCTAAAACTTGAATTGTACTACTTCTTACTGGCTATTACATCATCTTAGAAGCTTCATCTGTGTTCTACTATGGTGCTTTTATTGTCTCCGCATACCGCAGCACGCGACAAAGCTTTCCAGGCGATAAGTACAACCGTTTCAGGGAGAAGAGCAGCCAATGTGACGATCTGGCTTTAAGTCGATTCGATAACAAATGACGAAAACGGACGGATTTCTCAGGTTTTTACTACATATGAACACTTTTCACATTCTCCCGTGCAACTCGGCTGCTAGTCCTCCTTTCATGCAGAATCTTAAGGTCCTAGCTCATGTCCAAGGCACCAAAGCCAGCTAAAAAGTCAATAATCGATACCTAAAACTTGAATTGTACTAATTCTTACTGGCTATTACATCATCATAGAAGCTTCATCTGTGTTCTACTATGGTGCTTTTAGTGTCTCCGCATACCGCAGCACGCGACATAGCTTTGCAGACGATAAGTACAACCGTTTCAGAGAGAAGAGCGGCCAATGTGACGATCTGGCTTTAAGTAGATTCGATAACAAATGACGAAAACGGACGGATTTCTCAGGTTTTTACTACATATGAACACGTTTCACATTTTCCCGTGCAACTCGGCTGCTAGTCCTTCTTTCATGCAGAATCTTAAGGTCCTAGCTCATGTCCAAGGCACCAAAGCCAGCTAAAAAGTCATATAATCAGTACCTAAAACTTGAATTGTACTACTTCTTACTGGCTATTACATCGACTTAGAAGCTTCATCTGTGTTCTACTATGGTGATTTTATTGTCTCCGCATACCGCAGCACGCGACATAGCTTTGCAGACGATAAGTACAACCGTTTCAGAGAGAAGAGCGGCCAATGTGACGATCGGGCTTTAAGTCGATTCGATAACAAATGACGAAAACTTACGGATTTCTCAGGTTTCTACTACATATGAACACATTTCTCATTCTCCCGTGCAAGTCGGCTGCTAGTCCTCCTTTAATGCAGAATCTTAAGGTCCTAGCTCATGTCCAAGGCACCAAAGCCAGCTAAAAAGTCAATAATCGATACCTAAAACTTGAATTGTACTACTTCTTACTGGCTATTACATCAACTTAGAAGCTTCATCTGTGTTCTACCATGGTGCTTTTAGTGTCTCCGCACAAAGCAGTACGCGACATAGCTTTGCAGACGATAAGTACAACCGTTTCAGAGAAAAGAGGGGCCAATGTGACGATCTGGCTTTAAGTCGATTCGATATCAAATGACGAAAACGGACGGATTTCTCAGGTTTTTACTACATATGAACACTTTTCACATTCTCCCGTGCAACTCGGCTGCTAGTCCTCCTTTCATGCAGAATCTTAAGGTCCTAGCTCATGTCCAAGGCATCAAAGCCAGCTAAAAAGTCAATAATCGATACCTAAAACTTGAATTGTACTACTTCTTACTGGCTATTACACCATCTTAGAAGCTTCATCTGTGTTCTACTGTGGTGCTTTCAGTGTCTCCGCATACCGCAGCACGCGACATAGCTTTGAAGACGATAAGTACAACCGTTTCAGAGAGAAGAGCGGCCAATGTGACGATCTGGCTTTAAGTCGATTCGATAACAAATGACGAAAACTGACGGATTTCTCAGGTTTTTACTACATATGAACACTTTTCACATTCTCCTATCCAACGCGGCTGCTAGTCCTCCTTTCATGCAGAATCTTAAGGTCCTAGTTCATGTCCAAGGCACCAAAGCCAGCTAAAAAGTCAATAATCGATACCTAAAACTTGAATTGTACTACTTCTTACTGGCTATTACATCATCATAGAAGCTTCATCTGTGTTCTACTATGGTGCTTTTAGTGTCTCCGCATACCGCAGCACGCGACATAGCTTTCCAGACGATAAGTACAACCGTTTCAGAGAGAAGAGCGGCCAATGTGACGATCTGGCTTTAAGTAGATTCGATAACAAATGACGAAAACGGACGGATTTCTCAGGTTTTTACTACATATGAACACATTTCACATTCTCCCGTGCAAGTCGGCTGCTAGTCCTCCTTTAATGCAGAATCTTAAGGTCCTAGCTCATGTCCAAGGCACCAAAGCCAGCTAAAAAGTCAATAATCGATACCTAAAACTTGAATTGTACTACTTCTTACTGGCTATTACATCAACTTAGAAGCTTCATCTGTGTTCTACCATGGTGCTTTTAGTGTCTCCGCACACCGCAGTACGCGACATAGCTTTGCAGACGATAAGTACAACCGTTTCAGAGAAAAGAGGGGCCAATGTGACGATCTGGCTTTAAGTCGATTCGATATCAAATGACGAAAACGGACGGATTTCTCAAGTTTTTACTACATATGAACACTTTTCACATTCTCCCGTGCAACTCGGCTGCTAGTCCTCCTTTCATGCAGAATCTTAACGTCCTAGCTCATGTCCAAGGCACCAAAGCCAGCTGAAAAGTCGATAATCGATACCTTAAACTTGAATTGTACTACTTCTTACTGGCTATTACATCATCATAGAAGCTTCATGTGTGTTCTACTATGGTGCTTTTAGTGTCTCCGCATACCGCAGCACGCGACATAGCTTTGAAGACGATAAGTACAACCGTTTCAGAGAGAAGAGCGGCCAATGTGACGATCTGGCTTTAAGTCGATTCGATAACAAATGACGAAAACGGACGGATTTCTCAGGTTTTTACTACATATGAACACTTTTCACATTCGCCCATGCAACTCAGCTGCTAGTCCTCCTTTCATGCAGAATCTTAAGGTCCTAGCTCATGCTCAAGGCACCAAAGCCAGCTAAAAAGTCAATAATCAGTACCTAAAACTTGAATTGTACTACTTCTTACTGGCTATTACATCGACTTAGAAGCTTCATCTGTGTTCTACTATGGTGATTTTATTGTCTCCGCATACCGCAGCACGCGACATAGCTTTGCAGACGATAAGTACAACCGTTTCAGAGAGAAGAGCGGCCAATGTGACGATCTGGCTTTAAGTCGATTCGATAACAAATGACGAAAACGGACGGATTTCTCAGGTTTCTACTACATATGAACACATTTCACATTCTCCCGTGCAACGCGGCTGCTAGTCCTCCTTTAATGCAGAATCTTAAGGTCCTAGCTCATGTCCAAGGCACCAAAACCAGCTAAGAAGTCAATAATCGATACCTAAAACTTGAATTGTACTACTTCTTACTGGCTATTACATCAACTAAGAAGCTTCATCTGTGTTCTACTATGGTGCTTTTAGTGTCTCCGCATACCGCAGCACGCGACATAGCTTTGCAGACGATAAGTAGAACCGTTTCAGAGAGAAGAGCGGCCAAGTGACGATCTGGCTTTAAGTCGATTCGATAACAAATGACGAAAACGGACGGATTTCTCAGGTTTTTACTACATATGAACACTTTTCACATTCTCCCGTGCAACTCAAGTGCTAGTCCTCCTTTCATGCAGAATCTTAAGGTCCTAGCTCATGTCCAAGGCACCAAAGCCAGCTAAGAATTCAATAATCGATACCTAAAACTTGAATTGTACTACTTCTTACTGGCTATTACATCAACTTAGAAGCTTCATCTGTGTTCTACTATGGTGCTTTTAGTGTCTCCGCATACCGCAGCAGGCGACAAAGCTTTCCAGACGATAAGTACAACCGTTTCAGAGAGAAGAGCAGCCAATGTGACGATCTGGCTTTAAGTCGATTCGTTAACAAATGACGAAAACGGACGGATTTCTCAGGTTTTTACTACATATGAACACTTTTCACATTCTCCTATCCAACGCGGCTGCTAGTCCTCCTTTCATGCAGAATCTTAAGGTCCTAGCTCATGTCCAAGGCACCAAAGCCAGCTAAAAAGTCAATAATCGATACCTAAAACTTGAATTGTACTACTTCTTACTGGCTATTACATCAACTTAGAAACTTCATCTGTGTTCTACCATGGTGCTTTTAGTGTCTCCGCACACCGCAGTACGCGACATAGCTTTGCAGACGATAAGTACAACCGTTTCAGAGAAAAGAGGGGCCAATGTGAAGATCTGGCTTTAAGTCGATTCGATAACAAATGACGAAAACGGACGGATTTCTCAGGTTTTTACTACATACGAACACTTTTCACATTCTCCCGTGCAACTCGGCTGCTAGTCTTCCTTTCATGCAGAATCTTAAGGTCCTAGCTCATGTCCAAGGCACCAAAGCCAGCTAAAAAGTCAATAATCGATACCTAAAACTTGAATTGTACTACTTCTTACTGGCAATTACATCAACTTAGAAGCTTCATCTGTGTTCTGCCATGGTGCTTTTAGTGTCTCCGCACACCGCAGTACGCGACATAGCTTTGCAGACGATAAGTACAACCGTTTCAGAGAAAAGAGGGGCCAATGTGACGATCTGGCTTTAAGTCGATTCGATAACAAATGACGAAAACGGACGGATTTCTCAGGTTTTTACTACATATGAACACTTTTCACATTCTCCCGTGCAACTCGGCTGCTAGTCCTCCTTTCATGCAGAATCTTAAGGTCCTAGCTCATGTCCAAGGCACCAAAGCCAGCTAAAAAGTCAATAATCGATACCTAAAACTTGAATTGTACTACTTCTTACTGGCTATTACATCATCTTAGAAGCTTCATCTGTGTTCTACTATGGTGCTTTCAGTGTCTCCGCATACCGCAGCACGCGACAAAGCTTTCCAGACGATAATTACAACCGTTTCAGAGAGAAGAGCAGCCTATGTGACGATCTGGCTTTAAGTCGATTCGATAACAAATGACGAAAACGGACGTATTTCTCAGGATTTTACTACATATGAACACATTTCACATTCTCCCGTACAACGCGGCTGCTAGTCCTCCTTTCATGCAGAATCTTAAGGTCCTAGCTCATGTCCAAGGCACCAAAGCCAGCTAAAAAGTCAATAATCGAAACCTAATACTTGAATTGTACTACTTCTTACTGGCTATTACATCAACTTAGAAGCTTCATCTGTGTTCTACTATGGTGCTTTTAGTGTCTCCGCATACCGCATCACGCGACATAGCTTTGCAGGCGATAAGTACAACCGTTTCAGAGAGAAGAGCGGCCAATGTGACGATCGGGCTTTAAGTCGATTCGATAACAAATGACGAAAACGGACGGATTTCTCAGGTTTATACTACATATGAACACATTTCACATTCTCCCGTGCAACACGGCTTCTAGTCCTCCTTTCATGCAGAATCTTAAGGTCCTAGCTCATGTCCAAGGCACCAAAGCCAGCTAAAAAGTAAATAATCAGTACCTAAAACTTGAATTGTACTACTTCTTACTGGCTATTACATCAACTTGAAAGCTTAATCTGTGTTCTACTATGGTGCTTTTAGAGTCTCCGCATACCGCAGCACGCGACATAGCTTTGCAGACGATAAGTACAACCGTTTCAGAGAGAAGAGCGGCCAATGTGACGATCTGGCTTTAAGTCGATTCGATAACAAATGACGAAAACGGACGGATTTCTCAGGTTTTTACTACATATGAACACTTTTCACATTCTTCCCTGCAACTCGGCTGCTATTCCTCCTTTCATGCAGATTCTTAAGGTCCTAGCTCATGTCCAAGGCATCAAAGCCAGCTAAAAAGTCAATAATCGATACGTAAAACTTGAATTGTACTACTTCTTACTGGCTATTACATCAAATTAGAAGCTTCATCTGTGTTCTACTGTGGTGGTTTCAGTGTCTCCGCCTACCGCAGCATACGACATAGCTTTGCAGACGATAGGTACAACCGTTTCAGAGAGAAGAGCTGCCAATGTGACGATCTGGCTTTAAGTCGATTCGATAACAAATGACGAAAACGGACGGATTTGTCAGGTTTTTACTACATATGAACACTTTTCACATTCTCCCGTGCAACTCGGCTGCTAGTCCTCCTTTCATGCAGAAACTTAAGGTCCTAGCTCATGTCCAAGGCACCAAAGCCTGCTAAAAAGTCAATAATCGATACCTAAAACTTGAATTGTACTACTTCTTACTGGCTATTACATCATCTTAGAAGCATCATCTGTGTTCTACTATGGTGCTTTTAGTGTCTCCGCATACCGCATCACGCGACATAGCTTTGCAGGCGATAAGTACAACCGTTTCAGAGAGAAGAGCGGCCAATGTGACGATCGGGCTTTAAGTCGATTCGATAACAAATGACGAAAACGGACGGATTTCTCAGGTTTTTACTACATATGAACACTTTTCACATTCTCCCGTGCAACTCGGCTGCTAGTCCTTCTTTCATGCAGAATCTTAAGGTCCTAGCTCATGTCCAAGGCACCAAAGCCAGCTAAAAAGTCAATAATCAGTACCTAAAACTTGAATTGTACTACTTCTTACTGGCTATTACATCGACTTAGAAGCTTCATCTGTGTTCTACCATGGTGATTTTATTGTCTCCGCATACCGCAGCACGCGACATAGCTTTGCAGACGATAAGTACAACCGTTTCAGAGAGAAGAGCGGCCAATGTGACGATCGGGCTTTAAGTCGATTCGATAACAAATGACGAAAACGGACGGATTTCTCAGGTTTCTACTACATATGAACACATTTCACATTCTCCCGTGCTACGCGGCTGCTAGTCCTCCTTTAATGCAGAATCTTAAGGTCCTAGCTCATGTCCAAGGCACCAAAGCCAGCTAAAAAGTCAATAATCGATACCTAAAACTTGAATTGTACTACTTCTTACTGGCTATTACATCATCATAGAAGCTTCATCTGTGTTCTACTATGGTGCTTTTAGTGTCTCCGCATACCGCAGCACGCGACATAGCTTTGCAGACGATAAGTACAACCGTTTCAGAGAGAAGAGCGGCCAATGTGACGATCTGGCTTTAAGTAGATTCGATAACAAATGACGAAAACGGACGGATTTCTCAGGTTTTTACTACATATGAACACTTTTCACATTCTCCCGTGCAACTCGGCTGCTAGTCCTTCTTTCATGCAGAATCTTAAGGTCCTAGCTCATGTCCAAGGCACCAAAGCCAGCTAAAAAGTCAATAATCAGTACCTAAAACTTGAATTGTACTACTTCTTACTGGCTATTACATCGACTTAGAAGCTTCATCTGTGTTCTACTATGGTGATTTTATTGTCTCCGCATACCGCAGCACGCGACATAGCTTTGCAGACGATAAGTACAACCGTTTCAGAGAGAAGAGCGGCCAATGTGACGATCGGGCTTTAAGTCGATTCGATAACAAATGACGAAAACGGACGGATTTCTCAGGTTTCTACTACATATGAACACATTTCACATTCTCCTGTGCTACGCGGCTGCTAGTCCTCCTTTAATGCAGAATCTTAAGGTCCTAGCTCATGTCCAAGGCACCAAAGCCAGCTAAAAAGTCAATAATCGATACCTAAAACTTGAATTGTACTACTTCTTACTGGCTATTACATCAACTTAGAAACTTCATCTGTGTTCTACCATGGTGCTTTTAGTGTCTCCGCACACCGCAGTACGCGACATAGCTTTGCAGACGATAAGTACAACCGTTTCAGAGAAAAGAGGGGCCAATGTGAAGATCTGGCTTTAAGTCGATTCGATAACTAATGACGAAAACGGACGGATTTCTCAGGTTTTTACTACATATGAACACTTTTCACATTCTCCCGTGCAACTCGGCTGCTAGTCTTCCTTTCATGCAGAATCTTAAGGTCCTAGCTCATGTCCAAGGCACCAAAGCCAGCTAAAAAGTCAATAATCGATACCTAAAACTTGAATTGTACTACTTCTTACTGGCAATTACATCAACTTAGAAGCTTCATCTGTGTTCTACCATGGTGCTTTTAGTGTCTCCGCACACCGCAGTACGCGACATAGCTTTGCAGACGATAAGTACAACCGTTTCAGAGAAAAGAGGGGCCAATGTGACGATCTGGCTTTAAGTCGATTCGATAACAAATGACGAAAACGGACGGTGTTCTCAGGTTTTTACTACATATGAACATTTTTCACATTCTCCCGTGCAACTCGGCTGCTAGTCCTCCTTTCATGCAGAATCTTAAGGTCCTAGCTCTTGTCCAAGGCACCAAAGCCAGCTAAAAAGTCAATAATCGATACCTAAAACTTGAATTGTACTACTTCTTACTGGCTATTACATCATCTTAGAAGCTTCATCTGTGTTCTACTATGGTGCTTTCAGTGTCTCCGCATACCGCAGCACGCGACAAAGCTTTCCAGACGATAAGTACAACCGTCTCAGAGAGAAGAGCAGCCTATGTGACGATCTGGCTTTAAGTAGATTCGATAACAAATGACGAAAACGGACGGATTTCTCAGGTTTTTACTACATATGAACACTTTTCACATTCTCCTATCCAACGCGGCTGCTAGTCCTCCTTTCATGCAGAATCTTAAGGTCCTAGCTCATGTCCAAGGCACCAAAGCCAGCTAAAAAGTCAATAATCGATACCTAAAACTTGAATTGTACTACTTCTTACTGGCTATTACATCAACTTAGAAACTTCATCTGTGTTCTACCATGGTGCTTTTAGTGTCTCCGCACACCGCAGTACGCGACATAGCTTTGCAGACGATAAGTACAACCGTTTCAGAGAAAAGAGGGGCCAATGTGAAGATCTGGCTTTAAGTCGATTCGATAACAAATGACGAAAACGGACGGATTTCTCAGGTTTTTACTACATACGAACACTTTTCACATTCTCCCGTGCAACTCGGCTGCTAGTCTTCCTTTCATGCAGAATCTTAAGGTCCTAGCTCATGTCCAAGGCACCAAAGCCAGCTAAAAAGTCAATAATCGATACCTAAAACTTGAATTGTACTACTTCTTACTGGCAATTACATCAACTTAGAAGCTTCATCTGTGTTCTACCATGGTGCTTTTAGTGTCTCCGCACACCGCAGTACGCGACATAGCTTTGCAGACGATAAGTACAACCGTTTCAGAGAAAAGAGGGGCCAATGTGACGATCTGGCTTTAAGTCGATTCGATAACAAATGACGAAAACGGACGGATTTCTCAGGTTTTTACTACATATGAACACTTTTCACATTCTCCCGTGCAACTCGGCTGCTAGTCCTCCTTTCATGCAGAAGCTTAAGGTCCTAGCTCTTGTCCAAGGCACCAAAGCCAGCTAAAAAGTCAATAATCGATACCTAAAACTTGAATTGTACTACTTCTTACTGGCTATTACATCATCTTAGAAGCTTCATCTGTGTTCTACTATGGTGCTTTCAGTGTCTCCGCATACCGCAGCACGCGACAAAGCTTTCCAGACGATAATTACAACCGTTTCAGAGAGAAGAGCAGCCTATGTGACGATCTGGCTTTAAAACGATTCGATAACAAATGACGAAAACGGACGTATTTCTCAGGATTTTACTACATATGAACACATTTCACATTCTCCCGTACAACGCGGCTGCTAGTCCTCCTTTCATGCAGATTCTTAAGGTCCTAGCTCATGTCCAAGGCACCAAAGCCAGCTAAAAAGTCAATAATCGAAACCTAATACTTGAATTGTACTACTTCTTACTGGCTATTACATCAACTTAGAAGCGTCATCTGTGTTCTACTAAGGTGCTTTTAGTGTCTCCGCATACCGCATCACGCGACATAGCTTTGCAGGCGATAAGTACAACCGTTTCAGAGAGAAGAGCGGCCAATGTGACGATCGGGCTTTAAGTCGATTCGATAACAAATGACGAAAACGGACGGATTTCTCAGGTTTATACTACATATGAACACATTTCACATTCTCCCGTGCAACACGGCTTCTAGTCCTCCTTTCATGCAGAAACTTAAGGTCCTAGCTCATGTCCAAGGCACCAAAGCCAGCTAAAAAGTAAATAATCAGTACCTAAAACTTGAATTGTACTACTTCTTACTGGCTATTACATCAACTTGAAAGCTTAATCTGTGTTCTACTATGGTGCTTTTAGAGTCTCCGCATACCGCAGCACGCGACATAGCTTTGCAGACGATAAGTACAACCGTTTCAGAGAGAAGAGCGGCCAATGTGACGATCTGGCTTTAAGTCGATTCGATAACATATGACGAAAACGGACGGATTTCTCAGGTTTTTACTACATATGAACACTTTTCACATTCTTCCCTGCAACTCGGCTGCTATTCCTCCTTTCATGCAGATTCTTAAGGTCCTAGCTCATGTCCAAGGCATCAAAGCCAGCTAAAAAGTCAATAATCGATACGTAAAACTTGAATTGTACTACTTCTTACTGGCTATTACATCAAATTAGAAGCTTCATCTGTGTTCTACTGTGGTGGTTTCAGTGTCTCCGCCTACCGCAGCATACGACATAGCTTTGCAGATGATAGGTACAACCGTTTCAAAGAGAAGAGCGGCCAATGTGACGATCTGGCTTTAAGTCGATTCGATAACAAATGACGAAAACGGACGGATTTGTCAGATTTTTACTACATATGAACACTTTTCACATTCTCCCGTGCAACTCGGCTGCTAGTCCTTCTTTCATGCAGAATCTTAAGGTCCTAGCTCATGTCCAAGACACCAAAGCCAGCTAAAAAGTCAATAATCAGTACCTAAAACTTGAATTGTACTACTTCTTACTGGCTATTACATCGACTTAGAAGCTTCATCTGTGTTCTACCATGGTGATTTTATTGTCTCCGCATACCGCAGCACGCGACATAGCTTTGCAGACGATAAGTACAACCGTTTCAGAGAGAAGAGCGGCCAATGTGACGATCGGGCTTTAAGTCGATTCGATAACAAATGACGAAAACGGACGGATTTCTCAGGTTTCTACTACATATGAACACATTTCACATTCTCCCGTGCTACGCGGCTGCTAGTCCTCCTTTAATGCAGAATCTTAAGGTCCTAGCTCATGTCCAAGGCACCAAAGCCAGCTAAAAAGTCAATAATCGATACCTAAAACTTGAATTGTACTACTTCTTACTGGCTATTACATCATCATAGAAGCTTCATCTGTGTTCTACTATGGTGCTTTTAGTGTCTCCGCATACCGCAGCACGCGACATAGCTTTGCAGACGATAAGTACAACCGTTTCAGAGAGAAGAGCGGCCAATGTGACGATCTGGCTTTAAGTAGATTCGATAACAAATGACGAAAACGGACGGATTTCTCAGGTTTTTACTACATATGAACACTTTTCACATTCTCCCGTGCAACTCGGCTGCTAGTCCTTCTTTCATGCAGAATCTTAAGGTCCTAGCTCATGTCCAAGGCACCAAAGCCAGCTAAAAAGTCAATAATCAGTACCTAAAACTTGAAGTGTACTACTTCTTACTGGCTATTACATCGACTTAGAAGCTTCATCTGTGTTCTACTATGGTGATTTTATTGTCTCCGCATACCGCAGCACGCGACATAGCTTTGCAGACGATAAGTACAACCGTTTCAGAGAGAAGAGCGGCCAATGTGACGATCGGGCTTTAAGTCGATTCGATAACAAATGACGAAAACGGACGGATTTCTCAGGTTTCTACTACATATGAACACATTTCACATTCTCCTGTGCTACGCGGCTGCTAGTCCTCCTTTAATGCAGAATCTTAAGGTCCTAGCTCATGTCCAAGGCACCAAAGCCAGCTAAAAAGTCAATAATCGATACGTAAAACTTGAATTGTACTACTTCTTACTGGCTATTACATCAACTTAGAAACTTCATCTGTGTTCTACCATGGTGCTTTTAGTGTCTCCGCACACCGCAGTACGCGACATAGCTTTGCAGACGATAAGTACAACCGTTTCAGAGAAAAGAGGGGCCAATGTGAAGATCTGGCTTTAAGTCGATTCGATAACTAATGACGAAAACGGACGGATTTCTCAGGTTTTTACTACATATGAACACTTTTCACATTCTCCCGTGCAACTCGGCTGCTAGTCTTCCTTTCATGCAGAATCTTAAGGTCCTAGCTCATGTCCAAGGCACCAAAGCCAGCTAAAAAGTCAATAATCGATACCTAAAACTTGAATTGTACTACTTCTTACTGGCAATTACATCAACTTAGAAGCTTCATCTGTGTTCTACCATGGTGCTTTTAGTGTCTCCGCACACCGCAGTACGCGACATAGCTTTGCAGACGATAAGTACAACCGTTTCAGAGAAAAGAGGGGCCAATGTGACGATCTGGCTTTAAGTCGATTCGATAACAAATGACGAAAACGGACGGTGTTCTCAGGTTTTTACTACATATGAACATTTTTCACATTCTCCCGTGCAACTCGGCTGCTAGTCCTCCTTTCATGCAGAATCTTAAGGTCCTAGCTCTTGTCCAAGGCACCAAAGCCAGCTAAAAAGTCAATAATCGATACCTAAAACTTGAATTGTACTACTTCTTACTGGCTATTACATCATCTTAGAAGCTTCATCTGTGTTCTACTATGGTGCTTTCAGTGTCTCCGCATACCGCATCACGCGACATAACTTTGCAGGCGATAAGTACAACCGTTTCAGAGAGAAGAGCGGCCAATGTGACGATCGGGCTTTATGTCGATTCGATAACAAATGACGAAAACGGACGGATTTCTCAGGTTTTTACTACATATGAACACATTTCACATTCTCCCGTGCAACGCGGCTTCTAGTCCTCCTTTCATGCAGAATCTTAAGGTCCTAGCTCATGTCCAAGGCACCAAAGCCAGCTAAAAACTAAATAATCAGTACCTAAAACTTGAATTGTACTACTTCTTACTGGCTATTACATCAACTTAGAAGCTTCATCTGTGTTCTACTATGGTGCTTTTAGAGTCTCCGCATACCGCAGCACGCGACATAGCTTTGCAGACGATAAGTACAACCGTTTCAGAGAGAAGAGCGGCCAATGTGACGATCTGGCTTTAAGTCGATTCGATTACAAATGACGAAAACGGACGGATTTCTCAGGTTTTTACTACATATGAACACTTTTCACAGTCTTCCCTGCAACTCGGCTGCTATTCCTCCTTTCATGCAGATTATTAAGGTCCTAGCTCATGTCCAAGGCATCAAAGCCAGCTAAAAAGTCAATAATCGATACGTAAAACTTGAATTGTCCTACTTCTTACTGGCTATTACATCAAATTAGAAGCTTCATCTGTGTTCTACTGTGGTGGTTTCAGTGTCTCCGCATACCGCAGCACGCGACATAGCTTTGCAGACGATAAGTACAACCGTTTCAGAGAGAAGAGCGGCCAATGTGACGATCGGGCTTTAAGTCGATTCGATAACAAATGACGAAAACGGACGGATTTCTCAGGTTTCTACTACATATGAACACATTTCACATTCTCCTGTGCTACGCGGCTGCTAGTCCTCCTTTAATGCAGAATCTTAAGGTCCTAGCTCATGTCCAAGGCACCAAAGCCAGCTAAAAAGTCAATAATCGATACGTAAAACTTGAATTGTACTACTTCTTACTGGCTATTACATCAACTTAGAAACTTCATCTGTGTTCTACCATGGTGCTTTTAGTGTCTCCGCACACCGCAGTACGCGACATAGCTTTGCAGACGATAAGTACAACCGTTTCAGAGAAAAGAGGGGCCAATGTGAAGATCTGGCTTTAAGTCGATTCGATAACTAATGACGAAAACGGACGGATTTCTCAGGTTTTTACTACATATGAACACTTTTCACATTCTCCCGTGCAACTCGGCTGCTAGTCTTCCTTTCATGCAGAATCTTAAGGTCCTAGCTCATGTCCAAGGCACCAAAGCCAGCTAAAAAGTCAATAATCGATACCTAAAACTTGAATTGTACTACTTCTTACTGGCAATTACATCAACTTAGAAGCTTCATCTGTGTTCTACCATGGTGCTTTTAGTGTCTCCGCACACCGCAGTACGCGACATAGCTTTGCAGACGATAAGTACAACCGTTTCAGAGAAAAGAGGGGCCAATGTGACGATCTGGCTTTAAGTCGATTCGATAACAAATGACGAAAACGGACGGTGTTCTCAGGTTTTTACTACATATGAACATTTTTCACATTCTCCCGTGCAACTCGGCTGCTAGTCCTCCTTTCATGCAGAATCTTAAGGTCCTAGCTCTTGTCCAAGGCACCAAAGCCAGCTAAAAAGTCAATAATCGATACCTAAAACTTGAATTGTACTACTTCTTACTGGCTATTACATCATCTTAGAAGCTTCATCTGTGTTCTACTATGGTGCTTTCAGTGTCTCCGCATACCGCATCACGCGACATAACTTTGCAGGCGATAAGTACAACCGTTTCAGAGAGAAGAGCGGCCAATGTGACGATCGGGCTTTATGTCGATTCGATAACAAATGACGAAAACGGACGGATTTCTCAGGTTTTTACTACATATGAACACATTTCACATTCTCCCGTGCAACGCGGCTTCTAGTCCTCCTTTCATGCAGAATCTTAAGGTCCTAGCTCATGTCCAAGGCACCAAAGCCAGCTAAAAACTAAATAATCAGTACCTAAAACTTGAATTGTACTACTTCTTACTGGCTATTACATCAACTTAGAAGCTTCATCTGTGTTCTACTATGGTGCTTTTAGAGTCTCCGCATACCGCAGCACGCGACATAGCTTTGCAGACGATAAGTACAACCGTTTCAGAGAGAAGAGCGGCCAATGTGACGATCTGGCTTTAAGTCGATTCGATTACAAATGACGAAAACGGACGGATTTCTCAGGTTTTTACTACATATGAACACTTTTCACAGTCTTCCCTGCAACTCGGCTGCTATTCCTCCTTTCATGCAGATTATTAAGGTCCTAGCTCATGTCCAAGGCATCAAAGCCAGCTAAAAAGTCAATAATCGATACGTAAAACTTGAATTGTCCTACTTCTTACTGGCTATTACATCAAATTAGAAGCTTCATCTGTGTTCTACTGTGGTGGTTTCAGTGTCTCCGCCTACCGCAGCATACGACATAGCTTTGCAGACGATAGGTACAACCGTTTCAGAGAGAAGAGCGGCCAATGTGACGATCTGGCTTTAAGTCGATTCGATAACAAATGACGAAAACGGACGGATTTCTCAGGTTTTTACTACATATGAACACTTTTCACATTCTCCCGTGCAACTCGGCTGCTAGTCCTCCTTTCATGCAGAATCTTAAGGTCCTAGCTCATGTCCAAGGCACCAAAGCCTGCTAAAAAGTCAATAATCGATACCTAAAACTTGAATTGTACTACTTCTTACTGGCTATTACATCATCTTAGAAGCTTCATCTGTGTTCTACTATGGTGCTTTCAGTGTCTCCGCATACCGCAACACGCGACAAAGCATTCCAGACGATAAGTACAACCGTTTCAGAGAGAAGAGCAGCCAATGTGACGATCTGGCTTTAAGTCGATTCGATAACAAATGACGAAAACGGACGTATTTCTCAGGATTTTACTACATATGAACACATTTCACATTCTCCCGTACAACGCGGGTGCTAGTCCTCCTTTCATGCAGAATCTTAAGGTCCTAGCTCATGTCCAAGGCATTAAAGCCAGCTAAAAAGTCAATAATCGATACCTAAAACGTGAATTGTACTACTTCTTACTGGCTATTACATCAACTTAGAAGCTTCATCTGTGTTCTACTATGGTGCTTTTAGTGTCTCCGCATACCGCATCACGCGACATAGCTTTGCAGGCGAAAAGTACAACCGTTTCAGAGAGAAGAGCGGCCAATGTGACGATCGGGCTTTAAGTCGATTCGATAACAAATGACGAAAACGGACGGATTTCTCTGGTTTTTACTACATATGAACACATTTCACATTCTCCCGTGCAACGCGGCTGCTAGTCCTCCTTTCATGCAGAATCTTAAGGTCCTAGCTCATGTCCAAGGCACCAAAGCCAGCTAAAAAGTAAATAATCAGTACCTAAAACTTGAATTGTACTACTTCTTACTGGCTATTACATCAACTTAGAAGCATCATCTGTGTTCTACTATGGTGCTTTGAGAGTCTCCGCATACCGCAGGACGCGACATAGCTTTGCAGACGATAAGTACAACCGTTTCAGAGAGAAGAGCGGCCAATGTGACGATCTGGCTTTAAGTCGATTCTATAACAAATGACGAAAACGGACGGATTTCTCAGGTTTTTACTACATATGAACACTTTTCACATTCTTCCCTGCAACTCGGCTGCTAGTCCTCCTTTCATGCAGATTGTTAAGGTCCTAGCTCATGTCCAAGGCATCAAAGCCAGCTAAAAAGACAATAATCGATACCTAAAACTTGAATTGTACTACTTCTTACTGGCTATTACATCAAATTAGAAGCTTCATCTGTGTTCTACTGTGGTGGTTTCAGTGTCTCCGCCTACCGCAGCATACGACATAGCTTTGCAGACGATAAGTACAACCGTTTCAGAGAGAAGAGCGGCCAATGTGACGATCTGGCTTTAAGTCGATTCGATAACAAATGACGAAAACGGACGGATTTCTCAGGTTTTTACTACTTATGAACACTTTTCACATTCTCCCGTGCAACTCGGCTGCTAGTCCTCCTTTCATGCAGAATCTTAAGGTCCTAGCTCATGTCCAAGGCACCAAAGCCAGCTAAAAAGTCAATAATCGATACCTAAAACTTGAATTATACTACTTCTTACTGGCTATTACATCAACTTAGAAGCTTCATCTGTGTTCTACTATGGTGCTTTTAGTGTCTCCGCATACCGCATCACGCGACATAGCTTTGCAGGCGATAAGGACAACCGTTTCAGAGAGAAGAGCGGCCAATGTGACGATCTGGCTTTAAGTCGATTCGATAACAAATGACGAAAACGGACGGATTTCTCAGGTTTTTACTACATTTGAACACTATTCACATTCTCCCTGCAACTCGGCTGCTAGTCCTCCTTTCATGCAGAATCTTAAGGTCCTAGCTCATGTCCAAGGCATCAAAGCCAGCTAAAAAGTCAATAATCGTTACCTAAAACTTGAATTGTACTACTTCTTACTGGCTATTACATCATCATAGAAGCTTCATCTGTGTACTACTATGGTGCTTTTAGTGTCTCCGCATACCGCAGCACGCGACATAGCTTTGCAGACGATAAGTACAACAGTTTCAGAGAGAAAAGCGGCCAATGTGACGATCTGGCGAGTCGATAACAAATGACGAAAACGGACGGATTTCTCATGTTTTTACGACATGTGAACACTTTTCACATTCTCCCGTGCAACTCGGCTGCTAGTCCTCCTTTCATGCAGAATCTTAAGGTCCTAGCTCATGTCCAAGGCACCAAAGCCACCTAAAAAGTCAATAATCAGTACCTAAAACTTGAATTGTACTACCTCTTACTGGCTATTACATCGACTTAGAAGCTTCATCTGTGTTCTACTATGGTGATTTTATTGTCTCCGTATACCGCAGCACGCGACATAGCTTTGCAGACGATAAGTACAACCGTTTCAGAGAGAAGAGCGGCCAATGTGACGATCGGGCTTTAAGTCAATTCGATAACAAATGACGAAAACGGACGGATTTCTCAGGTTTTTACTACATATGAACACTTTTCACATTCTTCCCTGCAACTCGGCTGCTAGTCCTCCTTTCATGCAGATCCTTAAGGTCCTAGCTCATGTCCAAGGCATCAAAGCCAGCTAAATAGTCAATAATCGATACCTAAAACTTGAATTGTACTACTTCTTACTGGCTATTACATCAAATTAGAAGCTTCATCTGTGTTCTACTGTGGTGGTTTCAGCGTCTCCGCCTACCGCAGCATACTACATAGTTTTGCAGACGATAAGTACAACCGTTTCAGAGAGAAGAGCGGCCAATGTGACGATCTGGCTTTAAGTCGATTCGATAACAAACGACGAAAACGGACGGATTTCTCAGGTTTTTACTACATATGAACACTTTTCACATTCTCCCGTGCAACTCGGCTGCTAGTCCTCCTTTCATGCAGAATCTTAAGGTCCTAGCTCATGTCCAAGGCACCAAAGCCAGCTAAAAAGTCAATAATCGATACCTAAAACTTGAATTATACTACTTCTTGCTGGCTATTACATCAACTTAGAAGCTTCATCTGTGTTCTACTATGGTGCTTTTAGTGTCTCCGCATACCGCATCACGCGACATAGCTTTGCAGGCGATAAGTACAACCGTTTCAGAGAGAAGAGCGGCCAATGTGACGATCTGGCTTTAAGTCGATTCGATAACAAATGACGAAAACGGACGGATTTCTCAGGTTTTTACTACATATGAACACTTTTCATATTGTCCCGTGCAACTGGGCTGCTAGTCCTCCTTTCATGCAGAATCTTAACTTCCTAGCTCATGTCAAAGGCACCAAATCCATCTAAGAAGTCAATAATCAATACCTAAAACTTGAATTGTACTACTACTTACTGGCTATTACATCAACTTAGAAGCTTCATGTGTGTTCTACCATGGTGCTTTTAGTGTCTCCGCACACCGCAGTACGCGACATAGCTTTGCAGACGATAAGTACAACCGTTTCAGAGAAAAGAGGGGCCAATGTGACGATCTGGCTTTAAGTCGATTCGATAACAAATGACGAAAACGGACGGATTTCTCAGGTTTTTACTACATATGAACACTTTTCACATTCTCCCGTGCAACTCGGCTGCTAGTCCTCCTTTCATGCAGAATCTTAAGGTCCTAGCTCATGTCCAAGGCACCAAAGCCAGCTAAAAAGTCAATAATCGATACCTAAAACTTGAATTATACTACTTCTTACTGGCTATTACATCAACTTAGAAGCTTCATCTGTGTTCTACTATGGTGCTTTTAGTGTCTCCGCATACCGCATCACGCGACATAGCTTTGCAGGCGATAAGTACAACCGTTTCAGAGAGAAGAGCGGCCAATGTGACGATCTGGCTTTAAGTCGATTCGATAACAAATGACGAAAACGGACGGATTTCTCATTTTTTTACTACATATGAACACTTTTCATATTGTCCCGTGCAACTCGGCTGCTAGTCCTCCTTTCATGCAGAATCTTAACTTCCTAGCTCATGTCGAAGGCACCAAATCCATCTAAGAAGTCAATAATCGATACCTAAAACTTGAATTGTACTACTACTTACTGGCTATTACATCAACTTAGAAGCTTCATCTGTGTTCTACTATGGTGCTTTTAGTGTCTCCGCATACCGCAGCACGCGACATAGCTTTGCAGACGATAAGTAGAACCGTTTCAGAGAGAAGAGCGGCCAATGTGACGATCTGGCTTTAAGTCGATTCGATAACAAATGACGAATACGGACGGATTTCTCAGGTTTTTACTACATATGAACACTTTTCAAATTCTCCCGTGCAACTCGGCTGCTAGTCCTCCTTTCATGCAGAATCTTAAGGTCCTAGCTCATGTCCAAGGCACCAAAGCCAGCTAAAAAGTCAATAATCGATACTGAAAACTTGAATTGGACTACTTCTTACTGGCTATTACATCATCTTAGAAGCTTCTTCTGTGTTCTACTATGGTGCTTTTAGTGTCTCCGCATACCGCAGCACGCGACAAAGCTTTCCAGACGATAAGTACAACCGTTTCAGAGACAAGAGCAGCCAATGTGACGATCTGGCTTTAAGTCGATTCGATTACAAATGACGAAAACGGATGGATTTCTCAGGTTTTTACTACATATGAACACTTTTCACATTGTCCCGTGCAACTCGGCTGCTAGTCCGCCTTTTGATGCAGAATCTTAAGGTCCTAGCTCCTGTCCAAGGCACCAAAGCCAGCTAAAAAATCAATAATCGATACCTAAAACTTGAATTGTACTACTTCTTACTGGCTATTACATCAACTTAGAAGCTTCATCTGTGTTCTACTATGGTGCTTTTAGTGTCTCCTCATACCGCAGCACGCGACATAGCTTTGAAGACGATAAGTACAACCGTTTCAGAGAGAAGAGCGGCCAATGTGACGATCTGGCTTTAAGTCGATTCGATTACAAATGACGAAAACGGACGGATTTCTCAGGTTTTTACTACATATGAACACTTTTCACATTCTCCTATCCAACGCGGCTGCTAGTCCTCCTTTCATGCAGAATCGTAAGGTCCTAGCTCATGTCCAAGGCACCAAAGCCAGCTAAAAAGTCAATAATCGATACCTAAAACTTGAATTGTACTACTTCTTACTGGCTGTTACATCATCATAGAAGCTTCATCTGTGTTCTACTATGGTGATTTTAGTGTCTCCGCATACCGCAGCACGCGACATAGCTTTGCAGACGATAAGTACAACCGTTTCAGAGAGAAGAGCGGCCAATGTGACGATCTGGCTGTAAGTCGATTCGATAACAAATGACGAAAACGGACGGATTTCTCAGGTTTTTACTACATATGAACACTTTTCACATTCTACCGTGCCACTCGGCTGCTAGTCCTCCTTTCATGCAGAATCTTAAGGTCCTATCTCATTTCCAAGGCAGCAAAGCCAGCTAAGAAATCAATAATCGATACCTAAAACTTGAATTGCACTACTTCCTACTGGCTATTACATTAACTTAGAAGCTACATCTGTGTTCTACTATGGTGCTTTTAGTGTCTCCGCATACCGCAGCACGCGACATAGCTTTGCAGACGATAAGTACAACCGTTTCAGAGAGAAGAGCGGCCAATGTGACGATCTGGCTTTAAGTCGATTCGATAACAAATGACGAAAACGGACGGATTTCTCAGGTTTCTACTACATATGAACACATTTCACATTCTCCCGTGCAAAACGGCTGCTACTTCTCCTTTAATGCAGAATCTTAAGGTCCTAGCTCATGTCCAAGGCACCAAAGCCAGCTAAAAAGTCAATAATCGATACCTAAAACTTGAATTGTACTACTTCTTACTGGCTATTACATCATCTTAGAAGCTTCATCTGTGTTCTACTATGGTGCTTTTAGTGTCTCCGCATACCGCAGCACGCGACAAAGCTTTCCAGACGATAAGTACAACCGTTTCAGAGAGAAGAGCAGCCAATGTGACGATCTGGCTTTAAGTCGATTCGATAACAAATGACGAAAACGGACGGATTTCTCAGGTTTTTACTACATATGAACACTTTTCACATTGTCCCGTGCAACTCGGCTGCTAGTCCTCCTTTAATGCAGAATCTTAAGGTCCTAGCTCATGTCCAAGGCACCAAAGCCAGCTAAAAAGTCAATAATCGATACCTAAAACTTGAATTGTACTACATCTTACTGGCTATTATATCAACTTAGAAGCTTCATCTGTGTTCTACCATGGTGCTTTTAGTGTCTCCGCACACCGCAGTACGCGACATAGCTTTGCAGACGATAAGTACAACCGTTTCAGAGAAAAGAGGGGCCAATGTGACGATCTGGCTTTAAGTCGATTCGATAACACATGACGAAAACGGACGGATTTCTCAGGTTTTTACTACATATGAACACTTTTCACATTGTCCCGTGCAACTCGGCTGCTAGTCCTCCTTTCATGCAGAATCTTAAGGTCCTAGCTCATGTCCAAGGCACCAAAGCCAGCTAATAAGTCAATAATCAGTACCTAAAACTTGAATTGTACTACTTCTTACTGGCTATTACATCATCTTAGAAGCTTCATCTGTGTTCTACTATGGTGCTTTTAGTGTCTCCGCATATCGCAGCACGCGACAAAACTTTCCAGACGATAAGTGCAACCGTTTCAGAGAGAAGAACAGCCAATGTGACGATGTGGCTTTAAGTCGATACGATAACAAATGACGAAAACGGACGTATATCTCAGGTTTTTACTACATATGAACACATTTCACGTTCTCCCGCACAACGCTGCTGCTAGTCCTCCTTTCATGCAGAATCTTAAGGTCCTAGCGCATGTCCAAGGCACCAAAGCCAGCTAAAAAGTATATAATCGATACCTAAAACTTGAATTGTACTACTTCTTACTGGCTATTACATCAACTTAGAAGCTTCATCTGTGTTCTACTATGGTGCTTTTAGTGTCTCCGCATACCGCATCACGCGACATAGCTTTGCAGGCGATAAGTACACCCGTTTCAGAGAGAAGAGCGGCCAATGTGACGATCTGGCTTTAAGTCGATTCGATAACAAATGACGAAAACGGACGGATTTCTCAGGTTTTTACTACATATGAACACTTTTCACATTGTCCCGTGCAACTCGGCTGCTAGTCCTCCTTTAATGCAGAATCTTAAGGTCCTAGCTCATGTCCAAGGCACCAAAGCCAGCTAAAAAGTCAATAATCGATACCTAAAACTTGAATTGTACTACATCTTACTGGCTATTACATCAACTTAGAAGCTTCATCTGTGTTCTACCATGGTGCTTTTAGTGTCTCCGCACACCGCAGTACGCGACATAGCTTTGCAGACGATAAGTACAACCGTTTCAGAGAAAAGAGGGGCCAATGTGACGATCTGGCTTTAAGTCGATTCGATAACACATGACGAAAACGGACGGATTTCTCAGGTTTTTACTACATATGAACACTTTTCACATTGTCCCGTGCAACTCGGCTGCTAGTCCTCCTTTCATGCAGAATCTTAAGGTCCTAGCTCATGTCCAAGGCACCAAAGCCAGCTAATAAGTCAATAATCAGTACCTAAAACTTGAATTGTACTACTTCTTACTGGCTATTACATCATCTTAGAAGCTTCATCTGTGTTCTACTATGGTGCTTTTAGTGTCTCCGCATACCGCAGCACGCGACAAAACTTTCCAGACGATAAGTGCAACCGTTTCAGAGAGAAGAACAGCCAATGTGACGAAGTGGCTTTAAGTCGATACGATAACAAATGACGAAAACGGACGTATATCTCAGGTTTTTACTACATATGAACACATTTCACGTTCTCCCGCACAACGCTGCTGCTAGTCGTCCTTTCATGCAGAATCTTAAGGTCCTAGCGCATGTCCAAGTCACCAAAGCCAGCTAAAAAGTATATAATCGATACCTAAAACTTGAATTGTACTACTTCTTACTGGCTATTACATCAACTTAGAAGCTTCATCTGTGTTCTACTATGGTGCTTTTAGTGTCTCCGCATACCGCATCACGCGACATAGCTTTGCAGGCGATAAGTACACCCGTTTCAGAGAGAAGAGCGGCCAATGTGACGATCTGGCTTTAAGTCGATTCGATAACAAATGACGAAAACGGACGGATTTCTCAGGTTTTTACTACATATGAACACTTTTCACATTCCCCCATCCAACGCGGCTGCTAGTCCTCCTTTCATGCAGAATCTTAAGGTCCTAGCTCATGTCCAAGGCACCAAAGCCAGCTAAAAAGTCAATAATCGATACCTAAAACTTGAATTGTACTATTTCTTACTGGCTATTACATCATCATAGAAGCTTCATCTGTGTTCTACTATGGTGCTTTTAGTGTCTCCGCTTACCGCAGCACGCGACATAGCTTTGCAGACGATAAGTACAACCGTTTCAGAGAGAAGGGCGGCCAATGTGACGATCTGGCTTTAAGTCGATTCGATAACAAATGACGAAAACGGACGGATTTCTCAGGTTTCTACTACATATGAACACATTTCACATTCTCCCGTGCAAAATGGCTGCTAGTCCTCCTTTCATGCAGAATCTTAAGGTCCTAGCTCATGTCCAAGGCACCAAAGCCAGCTAAAAAGTCAATAATCGATACCTAAAACTTGAATTGTACTACATCTTACTGGCTATTACATCAACTTAGAAGCTTCATCTGTGTTCTACCATGGTGCTTTTAGTGTCTCCGCACACCGCAGTACGCGACATAGCTTTGCAGACGATAAGTACAACCGTTTCAGAGAAAAGAGGGGCCAATGTGACGATCTGGCTTTAAGTCGATTCGATAACAAATGACGAAAACGGACGGATTTCTCAGGTTTTTAGTACATATGAACACATTTCATATTCTCCCGTACAACGCGGCTGCTAGTCCTCCTTTCATGCAGAATCTTAAGGTCCTAGCTCATGTCCAAGGCACCAAAGCCAGCGAAAAAGTCAATAATCGATACCTAAAACTTGAATTGTACTACTTCTAACTGGCTATTACATCATCATAGAAGCTTCATCTGTGTTCTACTATGGTGCTTTTAGTGTCTCCGCATACCGCATCACGCGACATAGCTTTGCAGGCGATAAGGACAACCGTTTCAGAGAGAAGAGCGGCCAATGTGACGATCTGGCTTTAAGTCGATTCGATAACAAATGACGAAAACGGACGGATTTCTCAGGTTTTTACTACATATGAACACTTTTCACATTCTCCCATCCAACGCGGCTGCTAGTCCTCCTTTCATGCAGAATCTTAAGGTCCTAGCTCATGTCCAAGGCACCAAAGCCAGCTAAAAAGTCAATAATCGATACCTAAAACTTGAATTGTACTACTTCTTACTGGCTATTACATCATCATAGAAGCTTCATCTGTGTTCTACTATGGTGCTTTTAGTGTCTCCGCATACCGCAGCACGCGACATAGCTTTGCAGACGATAAGTACAACCGTTTCAGAGAGAAGGGCGGCCAATGTGACGATCTGGCTTTAAGTCGATTCGATAACAAATGACGAAAACGGACGGATTTCTCAGGTTTTTACTACATATGAACACCTTTCACATTCTCCCGTGCAACTCGGCTGCTAGTCCTCCTTTCATGCAGAATCTTAAGGTCCTAGCTCATGCCCAAGGCACCAAAGCCACCTAAAAAGTCAATAATCCATACCTAAAACTTGAACTGTACTACTTCTTATTGTCTATTACATCAACTTAGAAGCTTCATCTGTGTTCTACTATGTTGATTTTAGTGTCTCCGCATACCGCAGCACGCGACATAGCTTTGCAGACGATAAGTACAACCGTTTCAGAGAGAAGGGCGGCCAATGTGACGATCGGGCTTTAAGTCGATTCGATAACAAATGACGAAAACGGACGGATTTCTCAGGTTTTTACTACATATGAACACTTTTCACATTCTCCCCTGCAACTCGGCTGCTAGTCCTCCTTTCATGCAGAATCTTAAGGTCCTAGCTCATGTCCAAGGCACCAAAGCCAGCTAAAAAGTCAATAATCGATACCTAAAACTTGAATTGTAATACTTCTTACTGGCTATTACATCATCTTAGAAGCTTCATCTGTGTTCTACTATGGTGCTTTTAGTGTCTCCGCATACCGCAGCACGCAACAAAGCTTTCCAGACGATAAGTACAACCGTTTCAGAGAGAAGAGCGGCCAATGTGACGATCTGGCTTTAAGTCGATTCGATAACAAATGACGAAAACGGACGGATTTCTCAGGTTTTTACTACATATGAACACTTTTCACATTGTCCCGTGCAACTCGGCTGCTAGTCCTCCTTTTGATGCAGAATCTTAAGGTCCTAGCTCATGTCCAAGGCACCAAAGCCAGCTAAATAATCAATAATCGATACCTAAAACTTGAATTGTACTACTTCTTACTGGCTATTACATCAACTTAGAAGCTTCATCTGTGTTCTACTATGGTGCTTTTAGTGTCTCCGCATACCGCAGCACGCGACATAGCTTCGAAGACGATAAGTACAACCGTTTCAGAGAGAAGAGCGGCCAATGTGACGATCTGGCTTTAAGTCTATTCGATAACAAATGACGAAAACGGACGGATTTCTCAGGTTTTTACTACATATGAATACTTTTCACATTCTCCCGTGCAACTCGGCTGCTAGTCCTCCTTTAATGCAGAATCTTAAGGTCCTAGCTCATGTCCAAGGCACCAAAGCCAGCTAAAAAGTAAATAATCGATACCTAAAACCTGAATTGTACTACATCTTACTGGCTATTACATCAACTTAGAAGCTTCATCTGTGTTCTACCATGGTGCTTTTAGTGTCTCCGCACACCGCAGTACGCGACATAGCTTTGCAGACGCTAAGTACAACCGTTTCAGAGAAAAGAGGGGCCAATGTGGCGATCTGGCTTTAAGTCGATTCGATAACAAATGACGAAAACGGACGGATTTCTCAGGTTTTTACTACGTATGAACACTTTTCACATTCTCCCGTGCAACTCGGCTGCTAGTCCTCCTTTCATGCAGAATCTTAAGGTCCTAGCTCATGTCCAAGGCACGAAAGCCAGCTAAAAAGTCAATAATCAGTACCTAAAACTTGAATTGTACTACTTCTTACTGGCTATTACATCATCTTAGAAGCTTCATCTGTGCTCTACTATGGTGCTTTTAGTGTCTCCGCATACCGCAGCACGCGACAAAGCTTTCCAGACGATAATTGCAACCGTTTCAGAGAGAAGAGCAGCCAATGTGACGATCTGGCTTTAAGTCGATTCGATAACAAATGACGAAAACGGACGTATATCTCAGGTTTTTACTACATGTGAACACATTTCACATTCTCCCGTACAACGCGGCTGCTAGTCCTCCTGTCATGCAGAATCTTAAGGTCCTAGCTCATGTCCAAGGCACCAAAGCCAGCTAAAACGTATATAATCGATACCTAAAACTTGAATTGTACTACTTCTTACTGGCTATTACATCAACTTAGAAGCTTCATCTGTGTTCTACTATGGTGCTTTTAGTGTCTCCGCATACCGCAGCACGCGACAAAGCTTTCCAGACGATAAGTGCAACCGTTTCAGAGAGAAGAGCAGCCAATGTGACGATCTGGCTTTAAGTCGATTCGATAACAAATGACGAAAACGGACGGATTTCTCAGGTTTTTACTACATATGAACACTTTTCACATTCTCCCGTGCAACTCGGCTGCTAGTCCTCCTTTCATGCAGAATCTTAAGGTCCTAGCTCATGTCCAAGGCACCAAAGCCAGCTAAAAAGTCAATAATCGATACCTAAAACTTGAATTGTACTACTTCTTACTGGCTATTACATCATCATAGAAGCTTCGTCTGCGTTCTACTATGGTGCTTTTAGTGTCTCCGCATACCGCAGCACTCGACATAGCTTTGCAGACGATAAGTACAACCGTTTCAGAGAGAAGAGCGGCCAATGTGACGATCTGGCTTTAAGTCGATTCGATAACAAATGACGAAAACGGACGGATTTCTCAGGTTTTTACTACATATGAACACCTTTCACATTCTCCCGTGCAACTCGGCTGCTAGTCCTCCTCTCATGCAGAATCCTAAGGTCCTAGCTCATGCCCAAGGCACCAAAGCCAGCTAAAAAGTCAATAATCCATACCTAAAACTTGAATTGTACTACTTCTTATTGTCTATTACATCAACTTAGAAGCTTCATCTGTGTTCTACTATGTTGATTTTAGTGTCTCCGCATACCGCAGCACGCGACATAGCTTTGCAGACGATAAGTACAACCGTTTCAGAGAGAAGAGCGGCCAATGTGACGACCTGGCTTTAAGTCGATTCGATAACAAATGACGAAAACGGACGGATTTCTCAGGTTTTTACTACATATGAACACTTTTCACATTCTCCCCTGCAACTCGGCTGCTAGTCCTCCTTTCAGGCAGAATCTTAAGGTCGTAGCTCATGTCCAAGGCACCAAAGCCAGCTAAAAAGTCAATAATCGATACCTAAAACTTGAATAGTACTACTTCTTACTAGCTATTACATCACCTTAGAAGCTTCATCTGTGTTCTACTATGGTGCTTTTAGTGTCTCCGCATACCGCAGCACGCGACAAAGCTTTCCAGACGATAAGTACAACCGTTTCAGAGAGAAGAGCAGCCAATGTGACGATCTGGCTTTAAGTCCATTCGATAACAAATGACGAAAACGGACGGATTTCTCAGGTTTTTACTACATATGAACACTTTTCGCATTGTCCCGTGCAACTCGGCTGCTAGTCCTCCTTTTGATGCAGAATCTTAAGGTCCTAGCTCATGTCCAAGGCACCAAAGCCAGCTAAAAAATCAATAATCGATACCTAAAACTTGAATTGTACTACTTCTTACTGGCTATTACATCAACTTAGAAGCTTCATCTGTGTTCTACAATGGTGCTTTTAGTGTCTCCGCATACCGCAGCACGCGACATAGCTTTGCAGACGATAAGTACAACCGTTTCAGAGAGAAGAGCGGCCAATGTGACGATCTGGCCATATGTCGATTCGATAACAAATGACGAAAACGGACGGATTTCTGAGGTTTCTACTACATATGAATACTTTTCACATTCTCCCGTGCAACTCAGCTGCTAGTCCTCCTTTAATGCAGAATCTTAAGGTCCTAGCTCATGTCCAAGGCACCAAAGCCAGCTAAAAAGTCAATAATTGATACCTAAAACTTGAATTGTACTACTTCTTACTGGCTATTACATCAACTTAGAAGCTTCATCTGTGTCTACTATGGTGCTTTTAGAGTCTCCGCATACCGCAGCACGCGACATAGCTTTGCAGACGATAAGTACAACCGTTTCAGAGAGAAGAGCGGCCAATGTGACGATCTGGCTTTAAGTCGATCCGATAACAAATGACGAAAACGGACGGATTTCTCAGGTTTTTACTACATATGAACACTTTTCACATTCTCCCCTGCAACTCGGCTGCTAGTCCTCCTTTCAGGCAGAATCTTAAGGTCCTAGCTCATGTCCAAGGCACCAAAGCCAGCTAAAAAGTCAATAATCGATACCTAAAACTTGAATTGTACTACTTCTTACTGGCTATTACATCATCTTAGAAGCTTCATCTCTGCTCTACTATGGTGCTTTTAGTGTCTCCGCATACCGCAGCACGCGACAAAGCTTTCCAGACGATAATTGCTACCGTTTCAGAGAGAAGAGCAGCCAATGTGACGATCTGGCTTTAAGTCGATTCGATAACAAATGACGAAAACGGACGTATATCTCAGGTTTTTACTACATGTGAACACATTTCACATTCTCCCGTACAACGCGGCTGCTAGTCCTCCTGTCATGCAGAATCTTAAGGTCCTAGCTCATGTCCAAGGCACCAAAGCCAGCTAAAACGTATATAATCGATACCTAAAACTTGAATTGTACTACTTCTTACTGGCTATTACATCAACTTAGAAGCTTCATCTGTGTCTACTATGGTGCTTTTAGAGTCTCCGCATACCGCAGCACGCGACATAGCTTTGCAGACGATAAGTACAACCGTTTCAGAGAGAAGAGCGGCCAATGTGACGATCTGGCCATATGTCGATTCGATAACAAATGACGAAAACGGACGGATTTCTCAGGTTTTTACTACATATGAACACTTTTCGCATTGTCCCGTGCAACTCGGCTGCTAGTCCTCCTTTTGATGCAGAATCTTAAGGTCCTAGCTCATGTCCAAGGCACCAAAGCCAGCTAAAAAATCAATAATCGATACCTAAAACTTGAATTGTACTACTTCTTACTGGCTATTACATCAACTTAGAAGCTTCATCTGTGTTCTACAATGGTGCTTTTAGTGTCTCCGCATACCGCAGCACGCGACATAGCTTTGCAGACGATAAGTACAACCGTTTCAGAGAGAAGAGCGGCCAATGTGACGATCTGGCCATATGTCGATTCGATAACAAATGACGAAAACGGACGGATTTCTCAGGTTTCTACTACATATGAATACTTTTCACATTCTCCCGTGCAACTCAGCTGCTAGTCCTCCTTTAATGCAGAATCTTAAGGTCCTAGCTCATGTCCAAGGCACCAAAGCCAGCTAAAAAGTCAATAATCGATACCTAAAACTTGAATTGTACTACTTCTTACTGGCTATTACATCAACTTAGAAGCTTCATCTGTGTCTACTATGGTGCTTTTAGAGTCTCCGCATACCGCAGCACGCGACATAGCTTTGCAGACGATAAGTACAACCGTTTCAGAGAGAAGAGCGGCCAATGTGACGATCTGGCTTGAAGTCGATTCGATAACAAATGACGAAAACGGACGGATTTCTCAGGTTTTTACTACATATGAACACCTTTCACATTCTCCCGTGCAACTCGGCTGCTAGTCCTCCTTTCATGCAGAATCTTAAGGTCCTAGCTCATGCCCAAGGCACCAAAGCCAGCTAAGAAGTCAATAATCCATACCTAAAACTTGAATTGTACTACTTCTTATTGTCTATTACATCAACTTAGAAGCTTCATCTGTGTTCTACTATGTTGATTTAAGTGTCTCCGCATACCGCAGCACGCGACATAGCTTTGCAGACGATAAGTACAACCGTTTCAGAGAGAAGGGCGGCCAATGTGACGATCTGGCTTTAAGTCGATTCGATAACAAATGACGAAAACGGACGGATTTCTCAGGTTTTTACTACATATGAACACCTTTCACATTCTCCCGTGCAACTCGGCTGCTAGTCCTCCTTTCATGCAGAATCTTAAGGTCCTAGCTCATGCCCAAGGCACCAAAGCCACCTAAAAAGTCAATAATCCATACCTAAAACTTGAACTGTACTACTTCTTATTGTCTATTACATCAACTTAGAAGCTTCATCTGTGTTCTACTATGTTGATTTTAGTGTCTCCGCATACCGCAGCACGCGACATAGCTTTGCAGACGATAAGTACAACCGTTTCAGAGAGAAGGGCGGCCAATGTGACGATCGGGCTTTAAGTCGATTCGATAACAAATGACGAAAACGGACGGATTTCTCAGGTTTTTACTACATATGAACACTTTTCACATTCTCCCCTGCAACTCGGCTGCTAGTCCTCCTTTCATGCAGAATCTTAAGGTCCTAGCTCATGTCCAAGGCACCAAAGCCAGCTAAAAAGTCAATAATCGATACCTAAAACTTGAATTGTAATACTTCTTACTGGCTATTACATCATCTTAGAAGCTTCATCTGTGTTCTACTATGGTGCTTTTAGTGTCTCCGCATACCGCAGCACGCAACAAAGCTTTCCAGACGATAAGTACAACCGTTTCAGAGAGAAGAGCGGCCAATGTGACGATCTGGCTTTAAGTCGATTCGATAACAAATGACGAAAACGGACGGATTTCTCAGGTTTTTACTACATATGAACACTTTTCACATTGTCCCGTGCAACTCGGCTGCTAGTCCTCCTTTTGATGCAGAATCTTAAGGTCCTAGCTCATGTCCAAGGCACCAAAGCCAGCTAAATAATCAATAATCGATACCTAAAACTTGAATTGTACTACTTCTTACTGGCTATTACATCAACTTAGAAGCTTCATCTGTGTTCTACTATGGTGCTTTTAGTGTCTCCGCATACCGCAGCACGCGACATAGCTTCGAAGACGATAAGTACAACCGTTTCAGAGAGAAGAGCGGCCAATGTGACGATCTGGCTTTAAGTCTATTCGATAACAAATGACGAAAACGGACGGATTTCTCAGGTTTTTACTACATATGAATACTTTTCACATTCTCCCGTGCAACTCGGCTGCTAGTCCTCCTTTAATGCAGAATCTTAAGGTCCTAGCTCATGTCCAAGGCACCAAAGCCAGCTAAAAAGTAAATAATCGATACCTAAAACCTGAATTGTACTACATCTTACTGGCTATTACATCAACTTAGAAGCTTCATCTGTGTTCTACCATGGTGCTTTTAGTGTCTCCGCACACCGCAGTACGCGACATAGCTTTGCAGACGCTAAGTACAACCGTTTCAGAGAAAAGAGGGGCCAATGTGGCGATCTGGCTTTAAGTCGATTCGATAACAAATGACGAAAACGGACGGATTTCTCAGGTTTTTACTACGTATGAACACTTTTCACATTCTCCCGTGCAACTCGGCTGCTAGTCCTCCTTTCATGCAGAATCTTAAGGTCCTAGCTCATGTCCAAGGCACGAAAGCCAGCTAAAAAGTCAATAATCAGTACCTAAAACTTGAATTGTACTACTTCTTACTGGCTATTACATCATCTTAGAAGCTTCATCTGTGCTCTACTATGGTGCTTTTAGTGTCTCCGCATACCGCAGCACGCGACAAAGCTTTCCAGACGATAATTGCAACCGTTTCAGAGAGAAGAGCAGCCAATGTGACGATCTGGCTTTAAGTCGATTCGATAACAAATGACGAAAACGGACGTATATCTCAGGTTTTTACTACATGTGAACACATTTCACATTCTCCCGTACAACGCGGCTGCTAGTCCTCCTGTCATGCAGAATCTTAAGGTCCTAGCTCATGTCCAAGGCACCAAAGCCAGCTAAAACGTATATAATCGATACCTAAAACTTGAATTGTACTACTTCTTACTGGCTATTACATCAACTTAGAAGCTTCATCTGTGTTCTACTATGGTGCTTTTAGTGTCTCCGCATACCGCAGCACGCGACAAAGCTTTCCAGACGATAAGTGCAACCGTTTCAGAGAGAAGAGCAGCCAATGTGACGATCTGGCTTTAAGTCGATTCGATAACAAATGACGAAAACGGACGGATTTCTCAGGTTTTTACTACATATGAACACTTTTCACATTCTCCCGTGCAACTCGGCTGCTAGTCCTCCTTTCATGCAGAATCTTAAGGTCCTAGCTCATGTCCAAGGCACCAAAGCCAGCTAAAAAGTCAATAATCGATACCTAAAACTTGAATTGTACTACTTCTTACTGGCTATTACATCATCATAGAAGCTTCGTCTGCGTTCTACTATGGTGCTTTTAGTGTCTCCGCATACCGCAGCACTCGACATAGCTTTGCAGACGATAAGTACAACCGTTTCAGAGAGAAGAGCGGCCAATGTGACGATCTGGCTTTAAGTCGATTCGATAACAAATGACGAAAACGGACGGATTTCTCAGGTTTTTACTACATATGAACACCTTTCACATTCTCCCGTGCAACTCGGCTGCTAGTCCTCCTCTCATGCAGAATCCTAAGGTCCTAGCTCATGCCCAAGGCACCAAAGCCAGCTAAAAAGTCAATAATCCATACCTAAAACTTGAATTGTACTACTTCTTATTGTCTATTACATCAACTTAGAAGCTTCATCTGTGTTCTACTATGTTGATTTTAGTGTCTCCGCATACCGCAGCACGCGACATAGCTTTGCAGACGATAAGTACAACCGTTTCAGAGAGAAGAGCGGCCAATGTGACGACCTGGCTTTAAGTCGATTCGATAACAAATGACGAAAACGGACGGATTTCTCAGGTTTTTACTACATATGAACACTTTTCACATTCTCCCCTGCAACTCGGCTGCTAGTCCTCCTTTCAGGCAGAATCTTAAGGTCGTAGCTCATGTCCAAGGCACCAAAGCCAGCTAAAAAGTCAATAATCGATACCTAAAACTTGAATAGTACTACTTCTTACTAGCTATTACATCACCTTAGAAGCTTCATCTGTGTTCTACTATGGTGCTTTTAGTGTCTCCGCATACCGCAGCACGCGACAAAGCTTTCCAGACGATAAGTACAACCGTTTCAGAGAGAAGAGCAGCCAATGTGACGATCTGGCTTTAAGTCCATTCGATAACAAATGACGAAAACGGACGGATTTCTCAGGTTTTTACTACATATGAACACTTTTCGCATTGTCCCGTGCAACTCGGCTGCTAGTCCTCCTTTTGATGCAGAATCTTAAGGTCCTAGCTCATGTCCAAGGCACCAAAGCCAGCTAAAAAATCAATAATCGATACCTAAAACTTGAATTGTACTACTTCTTACTGGCTATTACATCAACTTAGAAGCTTCATCTGTGTTCTACAATGGTGCTTTTAGTGTCTCCGCATACCGCAGCACGCGACATAGCTTTGCAGACGATAAGTACAACCGTTTCAGAGAGAAGAGCGGCCAATGTGACGATCTGGCCATATGTCGATTCGATAACAAATGACGAAAACGGACGGATTTCTGAGGTTTCTACTACATATGAATACTTTTCACATTCTCCCGTGCAACTCAGCTGCTAGTCCTCCTTTAATGCAGAATCTTAAGGTCCTAGCTCATGTCCAAGGCACCAAAGCCAGCTAAAAAGTCAATAATTGATACCTAAAACTTGAATTGTACTACTTCTTACTGGCTATTACATCAACTTAGAAGCTTCATCTGTGTCTACTATGGTGCTTTTAGAGTCTCCGCATACCGCAGCACGCGACATAGCTTTGCAGACGATAAGTACAACCGTTTCAGAGAGAAGAGCGGCCAATGTGACGATCTGGCTTTAAGTCGATCCGATAACAAATGACGAAAACGGACGGATTTCTCAGGTTTTTACTACATATGAACACTTTTCACATTCTCCCCTGCAACTCGGCTGCTAGTCCTCCTTTCAGGCAGAATCTTAAGGTCCTAGCTCATGTCCAAGGCACCAAAGCCAGCTAAAAAGTCAATAATCGATACCTAAAACTTGAATTGTACTACTTCTTACTGGCTATTACATCATCTTAGAAGCTTCATCTGTGCTCTACTATGGTGCTTTTAGTGTCTCCGCATACCGCAGCACGCGACAAAGCTTTCCAGACGATAATTGCTACCGTTTCAGAGAGAAGAGCAGCCAATGTGACGATCTGGCTTTAAGTCGATTCGATAACAAATGACGAAAACGGACGTATATCTCAGGTTTTTACTACATGTGAACACATTTCACATTCTCCCGTACAACGCGGCTGCTAGTCCTCCTGTCATGCAGAATCTTAAGGTCCTAGCTCATGTCCAAGGCACCAAAGCCAGCTAAAACGTATATAATCGATACCTAAAACTTGAATTGTACTACTTCTTACTGGCTATTACATCAACTTAGAAGCTTCATCTGTGTCTACTATGGTGCTTTTAGAGTCTCCGCATACCGCAGCACGCGACATAGCTTTGCAGACGATAAGTACAACCGTTTCAGAGAGAAGAGCGGCCAATGTGACGATCTGGCCATATGTCGATTCGATAACAAATGACGAAAACGGACGGATTTCTCAGGTTTTTACTACATATGAACACTTTTCGCATTGTCCCGTGCAACTCGGCTGCTAGTCCTCCTTTTGATGCAGAATCTTAAGGTCCTAGCTCATGTCCAAGGCACCAAAGCCAGCTAAAAAATCAATAATCGATACCTAAAACTTGAATTGTACTACTTCTTACTGGCTATTACATCAACTTAGAAGCTTCATCTGTGTTCTACAATGGTGCTTTTAGTGTCTCCGCATACCGCAGCACGCGACATAGCTTTGCAGACGATAAGTACAACCGTTTCAGAGAGAAGAGCGGCCAATGTGACGATCTGGCCATATGTCGATTCGATAACAAATGACGAAAACGGACGGATTTCTCAGGTTTCTACTACATATGAATACTTTTCACATTCTCCCGTGCAACTCAGCTGCTAGTCCTCCTTTAATGCAGAATCTTAAGGTCCTAGCTCATGTCCAAGGCACCAAAGCCAGCTAAAAAGTCAATAATCGATACCTAAAACTTGAATTGTACTACTTCTTACTGGCTATTACATCAACTTAGAAGCTTCATCTGTGTCTACTATGGTGCTTTTAGAGTCTCCGCATACCGCAGCACGCGACATAGCTTTGCAGACGATAAGTACAACCGTTTCAGAGAGAAGAGCGGCCAATGTGACGATCTGGCTTGAAGTCGATTCGATAACAAATGACGAAAACGGACGGATTTCTCAGGTTTTTACTACATATGAACACCTTTCACATTCTCCCGTGCAACTCGGCTGCTAGTCCTCCTTTCATGCAGAATCTTAAGGTCCTAGCTCATGCCCAAGGCACCAAAGCCAGCTAAGAAGTCAATAATCCATACCTAAAACTTGAATTGTACTACTTCTTATTGTCTATTACATCAACTTAGAAGCTTCATCTGTGTTCTACTATGTTGATTTAAGTGTCTCCGCATACCGCAGCACGCGACATAGCTTTGCAGACGATAAGTACAACCGTTTCAGAGAGAAGAGCGGCCAATGTGACGATCTGGCTTTAAGTCGATTCGATAACAAATGACGAAAACGGACGGATTTCTCAGGTTTTTACTACATATGAACACTTTTCACATTCTCCCCTGCAACTCGGCTGCTAGTCCTCCTTTCAGGCAGAATCTTAAGGTCCTAGCTCATGTCCAAGGCACCAAAGCCAGCTAAAAAGTCAATAATCGATACCTAAAACTTGAATTGTACTACTTCTTACTGGCTATTACATCATCTTAGAAGCTTCATCTGTGTCTACTATGGTGCTTTTAGTGTCTCCGCATACCGCAGCACGCGACAAAGCTTTCCAGACGATAAGTACAACCGTTTCAGAGAGAAGAGCGGCCAATGTGACGATCTGGCTTTAAGTCGATTCGATAACAAATGACGAAAACGGACGGATTTCTCAGGTTTTTACTACATATGAACACTTTTCACATACTCCCGTGCAACTCGGCTGCTAGTCCTCATTTCATGCAGAATCTTAAGGTCCTAGCACATGTCCAAGGCACCAAAGCCAGCTAAAAAGTATATAATCGATACCTAAAACTTGAATTGTACTACTTCTTACTGGCTATTACATCATCTTAGAAGCTTCATCTGTGTTCTACTATGGTGCTTTTGGTGTCTCCGCATACCGCATCACGCGACATAGCTTTCCAGACGATAAGTACAACCGTTTCAGAGAGAAGAGCGGCCAATGTGACGATCTGGCTTTAAGTCGATTCGATAACAAATGACGAAAACGGACGGATTTCTCAGGTTTTTACTACATATGAACACTTTTCACATTCTCCCATCCAACGCGGCTGCTAGTCCTCCTTTCATGCAGAATCTTAAGGTCCTAGCTCATGTCCAAGGCACCAAAGCCAGCTAAAAAGTCAATAATCGATACCTAAAACTTGAATTGTACTACTTCTTACTGGCTATTACATCATCATAGAAGCTTCATCTGTGTTCTACTATGGTACTTTTAGTGTCTCCACATACCGCAGCACGCGACATAGCTTTGCAGACGATAAGTACAACCGTTTCAGAGAGAAGAGCGGCCAATGTGACGATCTGGCTTTAAGTCGATCGATAACAAATGACGAAAACGGACGGATTTCTCAGGTTTTTACTACATATGAACACCTTTCACATTCTCCCGTGCAACTCGGCTGCTAGTCCTCCTTTCATGCAGAATCTTAAGGTCCTAGCTCATGCCCAAGGCACCAAAGCCAGCTAAAAAGTCAATAATCCATACCTAAAACTTGAATTGTACTACTTCTTATTGTCTATTACATCAACTTAGAAGCTTCATCTGTGTTCTACTATGTTGATTTTAGTGTCTCCGCATACCGCAGCATGCGACAAAGCTTTGCAGACGATAAGTACAACCGTTTCAGAGAGAAGAGCGGCCAATGTGACGATCTGGCTTTAAGTCGATTCGATAACAAATGACGAAAACGGACGGATTTCTCAGGTTTTTACTACATATGAACACTTTTCACATTCTCCCCTGCAACTCGGCTGCTAGTCCTCCTTTCATGCAGAATCTTAAGGTCCTAGCTCATGTCCAAGGCACCAAAGCCAGCTAAAAAGTCAATAATCGATACCTAAAACTTGAATTGTACTACTTCTTACTGGCTATTACATCATCTTAGAAGCTTCATCTGTGTTCTACTATGGTGCTTTTAGTGTCTCCGCATACCGCAGCACGCGACAAAGCTTTCCAGACGATAAGTACAACCGTTTCAGAGAGAAGAGCAGCCAATGTGACGATCTGGCTTTAAGTCGATTCGATAACAAATGACGAAAACGGACGGATTTCTCAGGTTTTTACTACATATGAACACTTTTCACATTGTCCCGTGCAACTCGGCTGCTAGTCCTCCTTTTGATGCAGAATCTTAAGGTCCTAGCTCATGTCCAAGGCACCAAAGCCAGCTAAAAAATCAATAATCGATACCTAAAACTTGAATTGTACTACTTCTTACTGGCTATTACATCAACTTAGAAGCTTCATCTGTGTTCTACTATGGTGCTTTTAGTGTCTCCGCATACCGCAGCACGCGACATAGCTTTGAAGACGATAAGTACAACCGTTTCCGAGAGAAGAGCGGCCAATGTGACGATCTGGCTTTAAGTCGATTCGATAACAAATGACGAAAACGGAAGGATTTCTCAGGTTTTTACTACATATGAACACATTTCATATTCTCCCGTACAACGCGGCTGCTAGTCCTCCTTTCATGCAGAATCTTAAGGTCCTAGCTCATGCCCAAGGCACCAAAGCCAGCTAATAAGTCAATAATCGATACCTAAAACTTGAATTGTACTACTTCTTACTGGCTATTACATCATCTTAGAAGCTTCATCTGTGTTCTACTATGGTGCTTTTAGTGTCTCCGCATACCGCAGCACGCGACAAAGCTTTCCAGACGATAAGTACAACCGTTTCAGAGAGAAGAGCAGCCAATGTGACGATCTGGCTTTAAGTCGATTCGATAACAAATGACGAAAACGGACGGATTTCTCAGGTTTTTACTACATATGAACACTTTTCACATTGTCCCGTGCAACTCGGCTGCTAGTCCTCCTTTAATGCAGAATCTTAAGGTCGTAGCTCATGTCCAAGGCACCAAAGCCAGCTAAAAAGTCAATAATCGATACCTAAAACTTGAATTGTACTACATCTTACTGGCTATTACATCAACTTAGAAGCTTCATCTGTGTTCTACCATGGTGCTTTTAGTGTCTCCGCACACCGCAGTACGCGACATACCTTTGCAGACGATAAGTACAACCGTTTCAGAGAAAAGAGGGGCCAATGTGACGATCTGGCTTTAAGTCGATTCGATAACACATGACGAAAACGGACGGATTTCTCAGGTTTTTACTACAGATGAACACTTTTCACATTCTCCCGTGCAACTCGGCTGCTAGTCCTCCTTTCATGCAGAATCTTAAGGTCCTAGCTCATGTCCAAGGCACCAAAGCCAGCTAAAAAGTCAATAATCAGTACCTAAAACTTGAATTGTACTACTTCTTACTGGCTATTACATCATCTTAGAAGCTTCATCTGTGTTCTACTATGGTGCTTTTAGTGTCTCCGCATACCGCAGCACGCGACAAAACTTTCCAGACGATAAGTGCAACCGTTTCAGAGAGAAGAACAGCCAATGTGACGATCTGGCTTTAAGTCGATTCGATAACAAATGTCGAAAACGGACGTATATCTCAGGTTTTTACTACATATGAACACATTTCACGTTCTCCCGTACAACGCTGTTGCAAGTCCTCCTTTCATGCAGAATCTTAAGGTCCTAGCGCATGTCCAAGGCACCAAAGCCAGCTAAAAAGTATATAATCGATACCTAAAACTTGAATTGTACTACTTCTTACTGGCTATTACATCAACTTAGAAGCTTCATCTGTGTTCTACTATCGTGCTTTTAGTGTCTCCGCATACCGCATCACGCGACATAGCTTTGCAGGCGATAAGTACAACCGTTTCAGAGAGAAGAGCGGCCAATGTGACGATCTGGCTTTAAGTCGATTCGATAAGAAATGACGAAAACGGACGGATTTCTCAGGTTTTTACTACATGTGAACACTTTTCACATTCTCCCATCCAACGCGGCTGCTAGTCCTCCTTTCATGCAGAATCTTAAGGTCCTAGCTCATGTCCAAGGCACCAAAGCCAGATAAAAGTCAATAATCGATACCTAAAACTTGAATTGTACTACTTCTTACTGGCTATTACATCATCATAGAAGCTTCATCTGTGTTCTACTATGGTGCTTTTAGTGTCTCAGCATACCGCAGCACGCGACATAGCTTTGCAGACGATAAGTACAACCGTTTCAGAGAGAAGGGCGGCCAATGTGACGATCTGGCTTTAAGTTGATTCGATAACAAATGACAAAAACGGACGGATTTCTCAGGTTTCTACTACATATGAACACATTTCACATTCTCCCGTGCAAAATGGCTGCTAGTCCTCCTTTCATGCAGAATCTTAAGGTCCTAGCTCATGTCCAAGGCACCAAAGCCAGCTAAAAAGTCAATAATCGATACCTAAAACTTGAATTGTACTACATCTTACTGGCTATTACATCAACTTAGAAGCTTCATCTGTGTTCTACCATGGTGCTTTTAGTGTCTCCGCACACCGCAGTACGCGACATAGCTTTGCAGACGATAAGTACAACCGTTTCAGAGAAAAGAGGGGCCAATGTGACGATCTGGCTTTAAGTCGATTCGATAACAAATGACGAAAACGGACGGATTTCTCAGGTTTTTAGTACATATGAACACATTTCATATTCTCCCGTACAACGCGGCTGCTAGTCCTCCTTTCATGCAGAATCTTAAGGTCCTAGCTCATGTCCAAGGCACCAAAGCCAGCGAAAAAGTCAATAATCGATACCTAAAACTTGAATTGTACTACTTCTAACTGGCTATTACATCATCATAGAAGCTTCATCTGTGTTCTACTATGGTGCTTTTAGTGTCTCCGCATACCGCAGCACGCGACATAGCTTTGCAGACGATAAGTACAACCGTTTCAGAGAGAAGAGCGGCCAATGTGACGATCTGGCTGTAAGTCGATTCGATAACAAATGACGAAAACGGACGGATTTCTCAGGTTTTTACTACATATGAACACCTTTCACATTCTCCCGTGCAACTCGGCTGCTAGTCCTCCTTTCATGCAGAATCTTAAGGTCCTAGCTCATGCCCAAGGCACCAAAGCCAGCTAAAAAGTCAATAATCGATACTTAAAACTTGAATTGTACTACTTCTTACTGGCTATTACATCATCTTAGAAGCTTCATCTGTGTTCTACTATGGTGCTTTTAGTGTCTCCGCATACCGTAGCACGCGACAAAGCTTTCCAGACGATAAGTACAACCGTTTCAGAGAGAAGAGCAGCCAATGTGGCGATCTGGCTTTAAGTCGATTCGATAACAAATGACGAAAACGGACGGATTTCTCAGGTTTTTACTACATATGAACACTTTTCACATTCTCCCGTGCAACTCGGCTGCTAGTCCTCCTTTCATGCAGAATCTTAAGGTCCTAGCTCATTTCCAAGGCACCAAAGCCAGCTAAAAAGTCAATAATCAGTACCTAAAACTTGAATTGTACTACTCCTTACTGGCTATTACATCATCTTAGAAGCTTCATCTGTGTTCTACTATGGTGCTTTTAGTGTCTCCGCATACCGCAGCACGCGACAAAGCTTTCCAGACGATAAGTGCAACCGTTTCAGAGAGAAGAGCAGCCAATGTGACGATCTGGCTTTAAGTCGATTCGATAACAAATGACGAAAACGGACGTATATTTCAGGTTTTTACTACATATGAACACATTTCACATTCTCCCGTACAACGCGGCTGCTAGTCCTCCTTTCATGCAGAATCTTAAGGTCCTAGCGCATGTCCAAGCCACCAAAGCCAGCTAAAAAGTATATAATCGATACCTAAAACTTGAATTGTACTACTTCTTACTGGCTATTACATCAACTTAGAAGCTTCATCTGTGTTCTACTATGGTGCTTTTAGTGTCTCCGCATACCGCATCACGCGGCATAGCTTTGCAGGCGATAAGTACAACCGTTTCAGAGAGAAGAGCGGCCAATGTGACGATCTGGCTTTAAGTCGATTCGATAACAAATGACGAAAACGGACGGATTTCTCAGGTTTTTACTACATATGAACACTTTTCACATTCTCCCATCCAACAAGGCTGCTATTCCTCCTTTCATGCAGAATCTTAAGGTCCTAGCTCATGTCCAAGGCACCAAAGCCAGCTAAAAAGTCAATAATCGATACCTAAAACTTGAATTGTACTACTTCTTACTGGCTATTACATCATCATAGAAGCTTCATCTGTGTTCTACTATGGTGCTTTTAGTGTGTCCGCATACCGCAGCACGCGACATAGCTTTGCAGACGATAGGTACAACCGTTTCAGAGAGAAGAGCGGCCAATGTGACGATCTGGCTTTAAGTCGATTCGATAACAAATGACGAAAACGGACGGATTTCTCAGGTTTTTACTACATATGAACACCTTTCACATTCTCCCGTGCAATTCGGCTGCTAGTCCTCCTTTCATGCAGAATCTTAAGGTCCTAGCTCATGCCCAAGGCACCAAAGCCACCTAAAAAGTCAATAATCCATACCTAAAACTTGAATTGTACTACTTCTTATTGTCTATTACATCAACTTAGAAGCTTCATCTGTGTTCTACTATGTTGATTTTAGTGTCTCCGCATACCGCAGCACGCGACATAGCTTTGCAGACGATAAGTACAACCGTTTCAGAGAGAAGAGCGGCCAATGTGACGATCGGGCTTTAAGTCGATTCGATAACAAATGACGAAAACGGACGGATTTCTCAGGTTTTTACTACATATGAACACTTTTCACATTCTCCCCTGCAACTCGGCTGCTAGTCCTCCTTTCATGCAGAATCTTAAGGTCCTAGCTCATGTCCAAGGCACCAAAGCCAGCTAAAAAGTCAATAATCGATACCTAAAACTTGAATTGTAATACTTCTTACTGGCTATTACATCATCTTAGAAGCTTCATCTGTGTTCTACTACGGTGCTTTTAGTGTCTCCGCATACCGCAGCACGCGACAAAGCTTTCCAGACGATAAGTACAACCGTTTCAGAGAGAAGAGCGGCCAATGTGACGATCTGGCTTTAAGTCGATTCGATAACAAATGACGAAAACGGACGGATTTCTCAGGTTTTTACTACATATGAACACTTTTCACATTGTCCCGTGCAACTCGGCTGCTAGTCCTCCTTTTGATGCAGAATCTTAAGGTCCTAGCTCATGTCCAAGGCACCAAAGCCAGCTAAAAAATCAATAATCGATACCTAAAACTTGAATTGTACTACTTCTTACTGGCTATTACATCAACTTAGAAGCTTAATCTGTGTTCTACTATGGTGCTTTTAGTGTCTCCGCATACCGCAGCACGCGACATAGCTTCGAAGACGATAAGTACAACCGTTTCAGAGAGAAGAGCGGCCAATGTGACGATCTGGCTTTAAGTCTATTCGATAACAAATGACGAAAACGGACGGATTTCTCAGGTTTTTACTACATATGAATACTTTTCACATTCTCCCGTGCAACTCGGCTGCTAGTCCTCCTTTAATGCAGAATCTTAAGGTCCTAGCTCATGTCCAAGGCACCAAAGCCAGCTAAAAAGTCAATAATCGATACCTAAAACTTTAATTGTACTACATCTTACTGGCTATTACATCAACTTAGAAGCTTCATCTGTGTTCTACCATGGTGCTTTTAGTGTCTCCGCACACCGCAGTACGCGACATAGCTTTGCAGACGATAAGTACAACCGTTTCAGAGAAAAGAGGGGCCAATGTGACGATCTGGCTTTAAGTCGATTCGATAACAAATGACGAAAACGGACGGATTTCTCAGGTTTTTACTACATATGAACACTTTTCACATTCTCCCGTGCAACTCGGCTGCTAGTCCTCCTGTCATGCAGAATCTTAAGTTCCTAGCTCATGTCCAAGGCACCAAAGCCAGCTAAAAAGTCAATAATCGATACCTAAAACTTGAATTGGACTACTTCTTACTGGCTATTACATCAACTTAGAAGCTTCATCTGTGTTCTACTATGGTGCTTTTAGTGTCTCCGCATACCGCAGCACGCGACATAGCTTTGCAGGCGATAAGTACAACCGTTTCAGAGAGAAGAGCGGCCAATGTGACGATCTGGCTTTAAGTCGATTCGATAACAAATGACGAAAACGGACGGATTTCTCAGGTTTTTACTACATATGAACACTTTTCACATTCTCCCGTGCAACTCGGCTGCTAGTCCTCCTTTCATGCAGAATCTTAAGGTCCTAGCTCATGTCCAAGGCACCAAAGCCAGCTAAAAAGTCAATAATCGATATCTAAAACTTGAATTGTACTACTTCTTACTGGCTATTACATCATCATAGAAGCTTCATCTGTGTTCTACTATGGTGCTTTTAGTGTCTCCGCATACCGCAGCACTCGACATAGCTTTGCAGACGATAAGTACAACCGTTTCAGAGAGAAGAGCGGCCAATGTGACGATCTGGCTTTAAGTCGATTCGATAACAAGTGACGAAAACGGACGGATTTCTCAGGTTTTTACTACATATGAACACCTTTCACTTTCTCCCGTGCAACTCGGCTGCTAGTCCTCCTCTCATGCAGAATCCTAAGGTCCTAGCTCATGCCCAAGGCACCAAAGCCAGCTAAAAAGTCAATAATCCATACCTAAAACTTGAATTGTACTACTTCTTATTGTCTATTACATCAACTTAGAAGCTTCATCTGTGTTCTACTATGTTGATTTTAGTGTCTCCGCATACCGCAGCACGCGACATAGCTTTGCAGACGATAAGTACAACCGTTTCAGAGAGAAGAGCGGCCAATGTGACGATCTGGCTTTAAGTCGATTCGATAACAAATGACGAAAACGGACGGATTTCTCAGGTTTTTACTACATATGAACACTTTTCACATTCTCCCCTGCAACTCGGCTGCTAGTCCTCCTTTCAGGCAGAATCTTATGGTCCTAGCTCATGTCCAAGGCACCAAAGCCAGCTAAAAAGTCAATAATCGATACCTAAAACTTGAATAGTACTACTTCTTACTGGCTATTACATCATCTTAGAAGCTTCATCTGTGTTCTACTATGGTGCTTTTAGTGTCTCCGCATACCGCAGCACGCGACAAAGCTTTCTAGACGATAAGTACAACCGTTTCAGAGATAAGAGCAGCCAATGAGACGATCTGGCTTTAAGTCCATTCGATAACAAATGACGAAAACGGACGGATTTCTCAGGTTTTTACTACATATGAACACTTTTCGCATTGTCCCGTGCAACTCGGCTGCTAGTCCTCCTTTTGATGCAGAATCTTAAGGTCCTAGCTCATGTCCAAGGCACCAAAGCCAGCTAAAAAATCAATAATCGATACCTAAAACTTGAATTGTACTACTTCTTACTGGCTATTACATCAACTTAGAAGCTTCATCTGTGTTCTACTATGGTGCTTTTAGTGTCTCCGCATACCGCAGCACGCGACATAGCTTTGAAGACGATAAGTACAACCGTTTCAGAGAGAAGAGCGGCCAATGTGACGATCTGGCTTTAAGTCGATTCGATAACAAATGACGAAAACGGACGGATTTCTCAGGTTTCTACTACATATGAATACTTTTCACATTCTCCCGTGCAACTCAGCTGCTAGTCCTCCTTTAATGCAGAATCTTAAGGTCATAGCTCATGTCCAAGGCACCAAAGCCAGCTAAAAAGTCAATAATCGATACCTAAAACTTGAATTGTACTACTTCTTACTGGCTATTACATCAACTTAGAAGCTTCATCTGTGTCTACTATGGTGCTTTTAGAGTCTCCGCATACCGCAGCACGCGACATAGCTTTGCAGACGATAAGTACAACCGTTTCAGAGAGAAGAGCGGTCAATGTGACGATCTGGCTTGAAGTCGATTCGATAACAAATGACGAAAACGGACGGATTTCTCAGGTTTTTACTACATATGAACACCTTTCACATTCTCCCGTGCAACTCGGCTGCTAGTCCTCCTTTCATGCAGAATCTTAAGGTCCTAGTTCATGCCCAAGACACCAAAGCCAGCTAAGAAGTAAATAATCCATACCTAAAACTTGAATTGTACTACTTCTTATTGTCTATTACATCAACTTAGAAGCTTCATCTGTGTTCTACTATGTTGATTTAAGTGTCTCCGCATACCGCAGCACGCGACATAGCTTTGCAGACGATAAGTACAACCGTTTCAGAGAGAAGAGCGGCCAATGTGACGATCTGGCTTTAAGTCGATTCGATAACAAATGACGAAAACGGACGGATTTCTCAGGTTTTTACTACATATGAACACTTTTCACATTCTCCCCTGCAACTCGGCTGCTAGTCCTCCTTTCATGCAGAATCTTAAGGTCCTAGCTCATGTCCAAGGCACCAAAGCCAGCTAAAAAGTATATAATCGATACCTAAAACTTGAATTGTACTACTTCTTACTGGCTATTACATCAACTTAGAAGCTTAATCTGTGTTCTACTATGGTGCTTTTGGTGTCTCCGCATACCGCATCACGCGACATAGCTTTCCAGACGATACGTACAACCGTTTCAGAGAGAAGAGCGGCCAATGTGACGATCTGGCTTTAAGTCGATTCGATAACAAATGACGAAAACGGACGGATTTCTCAGGTTTTTACTACATATGAACACTTTTCACATTCTCCCATCCAACGCGGCTGCTAGTCCTCCTTTCATGCAGAATCTTAAGGTCCTAGCTCATGTCCAAGGCACCAAAGCCAGCTAAAAAGTCAATAATCGATACCTAAAACTTGAATTGTACTACTTCTTACTGGCTATTACATCATCATAGAAGCTTCATCTGTGTTCTACTATGGTGCTTTTAGTGTCTCCGCATACCGCAGCACGCGACATAGCTTTGCAGACGATAAGTACAACCGTTTCAGAGAGAAGAGCGGCCAATGTGACGATCTGGCTTTAAGTCGATCGATAACAAATGACGAAAACGGACGGATTTCTCAGGTTTTTACTACATATGAACACCTTTCACATTCTCCCGTGCAACTCGGCTGCTAGTCCTCCTTTCATGCAGAATCTTAAGGTCCTAGCTCATGCCCAAGGCACCAAAGCCAGCTAAAAAGTCAATAATCCATACCTAAAACTTGAATTGTACTACTTCTTATTGTCTATTACATCAACATAGAAGCTTCATCTGTGTTCTACTATGTTGATTTTAGTGTCTCCGCATAGCGCAGCATGCGACATAGCTTTGCTGACGATAAGTACAACCGTGTCAGAGAGAAGCGCGGCCAATGTGACGATCTGGCTTTAAGTCGATTCGATAACAAATGACGAAAACGGACGAATTTCTCAGGTTTCTACTACATATGAATACTTTTCACATTCTCCCGTGCAACTCAGCTGCTAGTCCTCCTTTAATGCAGAATCTTAAGGTCCTAGCTCATGTCCAAGGCACCAAAGCCAGCTAAAAAGTCAATAATCGATACCGAAAACTTGAATTGTACTACTTCTTACTGGCTATTACATCAACTTAGAAGCTTCATCTGTGTCTACTATGGTGCTTTTAGAGTCTCCGCATACCGCAGCACGCGACATAGCTTTGCAGACGATAAGTACAACCGTTTCAGAGAGAAGAGCGGTCAATGTGACGATCTGGCTTGAAGTCGATTCGATAACAAATGACGAAAACGGACGGATTTCTCAGGTTTTTACTACATATGAACACCTTTCACATTCTCCCGTGCAACTCGGCTGCTAGTCCTCCTTTCATGCAGAATCTTAAGGTCCTAGCTCATGCCCAAGGCACCAAAGCCAGCTAAGAAGTCAATAATCCATACCTAAAACTTGAATTGTACTACTTCTTATTGTCTATTACATCAACTTAGAAGCTTCATCTGTGTTCTACTATGTTGATTTAAGTGTCTCCGCATACCGCAGCACGCGACATAGCTTTGCAGACGATAAGTACAACCGTTTCAGAGAGAAGAGCGGCCAATGTGACGATCTGGCTTTAAGTCGATTCGATAACAAATGACGAAAACGGACGGATTTCTCTGGTTTTTACTACATATGAACACTTTTCACATACTCCCGTGCAACTCGGCTGCTAGTCCTCCTTTCATGCAGAATCTTAAGGTCCTAGCTCATGTCCAAGGCACCAAAGCCAGCTAAAAAGTATATAATCGATACCTAAAACTTGAATTGTACTACTTCTTAAAGGCTATTACATCATCATAGAAGCTTCATCTGTGTTCTACTATGGTGCTTTTAGTGTCTCCGCATACCGCAGCACGCGACAAAGCTTTCCAGACGATAAGTACAACCGTTTCAGAGAGAAGAGCAGCCAATGTGACGATCTGGCTTTAAGTCGATTCGATAACAAATGACGAAAACGGACGGATTTCTCAGGTTTTTACTACATATGAACACTTCTCACATTGTCCCGTGCAACTCGGCTGCTAGTCCTCCTTTAATGCTGAATCTTAAGGTCGTAGCTCATGTCCAAGGCACCAAAGCCAGCTAAAAAGTCAATAATCGATACCTAAAACTTGAATTGTACTACTTCTTACTGGCTATTACATCATCATAGAAGCTTCATCTGTGTTCTACTATGGTGCTTTTAGTGTCTCCACATACCGCAGCACGCGACATAGCTTTGCAGACGATAAGTACAACCGTTTCAGAGAGAAGAGCGGCCAATGTGACGATCTGGCTTTAAGTAGATCGATAACAAATGACGAAAACGGACGGATTTCTCAGGTTTTTACTACATATGAACAGCTTTCACATTCTCCCGTGCAACTCGGCTGCTAGTCATCCTTTCATGCAGAATCTTAAGGTCCTAGCTCATGCCCAAGGCACCAAAGCCAGCTAAAAAGTCAATAATCCATACCTAAAACTTGAATTGTACTACTTCTTATTGTCTATTACATCAACTTAGAAGCTTCATCTGTGTTCTACTATGTTGATTTTAGTGTCTCCGCATACCGCAGCATGCGACATAGCTTTGCAGACGATAAGTACAACCGTTTCAGAGAGAAGAGCGGCCAATGTGACGATCTGGCTTTAAGTCGATTCGATAACAAATGACGAAAACGGACGGATTTCTCAGGTTTTTACTACATATGAACACTTTTCACATTCTCCCCTGCAACTCGGCTGCTAGTCCTCCTTTCAGGCAGAATCTTATGGTCCTAGCTCATGTCCAAGGCACCAAAGCCAGCTAAAAAGTCAATAATCGATACCTAAAACTTGAATAGTACTACTTCTTACTGGCTATTACATCATCTTAGAAGCTTCATCTGTGTTCTACTATGGTGCTTTTAGTGTCTCCGCATACCGCAGCACGCGACAAAGCTTTCCAGACGATAAGTACAACCGTTTCAGAGATAAGAGCAGCCAATGTGACGATCTGGCTTTAAGTCCATTCGATAACAAATGACGAAAACGGACGGATTTCTCAGGTTTTTACTACATATGAACACTTTTCGCATTGTCCCGTGCAACTCGGCTGCTAGTCCTCCTTTTGATGCAGAATCTTAAGGTCCTAGCTCATGTCCAAGGCACCAAAGCCAGCTAAAAAATCAATAATCGATACCTAAAACTTGAATTGTACTACTTCTTACTGGCTATTACATCAACTTAGAAGCTTCATCTGTGTTCTACTATGGTGCTTTTAGTGTCTCCGCATACCGCAGCACGCGACATAGCTTTGAAGACGATAAGTACAACCGTTTCAGAGAGAAGAGCGGCCAATGTGACGATCTGGCTTTAAGTAGATCGATAACAAATGACGAAAACGGACGGATTTCTCAGGTTTTTACTACATATGAACAGCTTTCACATTCTCCCGTGCAACTCGGCTGCTAGTCATCCTTTCATGCAGAATCTTAAGGTCCTAGCTCATGCCCAAGGCACCAAAGCCAGCTAAAAAGTCAATAATCCATACCTAAAACTTGAATTGTACTACTTCTTATTGTCTATTACATCAACTTAGAAGCTTCATCTGTGTTCTACTATGTTGATTTTAGTGTCTCCGCATACCGCAGCATGCGACATAGCTTTGCAGACGATAAGTACAACCGTTTCAGAGAGAAGAGCGGCCAATGTGACGATCTGGCTTTAAGTCGATTCGATAACAAATGACGAAAACGGACGGATTTCTCAGGTTTTTACTACATATGAACACTTTTCACATTCTCCCCTGCAACTCGGCTGCTAGTCCTCCTTTCAGGCAGAATCTTATGGTCCTAGCTCATGTCCAAGGCACCAAAGCCAGCTAAAAAGTCAATAATCGATACCTAAAACTTGAATAGTACTACTTCTTACTGGCTATTACATCATCTTAGAAGCTTCATCTGTGTTCTACTATGGTGCTTTTAGTGTCTCCGCATACCGCAGCACGCGACAAAGCTTTCCAGACGATAAGTACAACCGTTTCAGAGATAAGAGCAGCCAATGTGACGATCTGGCTTTAAGTCCATTCGATAACAAATGACGAAAACGGACGGATTTCTCAGGTTTTTACTACATATGAACACTTTTCGCATTGTCCCGTGCAACTCGGCTGCTAGTCCTCCTTTTGATGCAGAATCTTAAGGTCCTAGCTCATGTCCAAGGCACCAAAGCCAGCTAAAAAATCAATAATCGATACCTAAAACTTGAATTGTACTACTTCTTACTGGCTATTACATCAACTTAGAAGCTTCATCTGTGTTCTACTATGGTGCTTTTAGTGTCTCCGCATACCGCAGCACGCGACATAGCTTTGAAGACGATAAGTACTACCGTTTCAGAGAGAAGAGCGGCCAATGTGACGATCTGGCTTTAAGTCGATTCGATAACAAATGACGAAAACGGACGGATTTCTCAGGTTTCTACTACATATGAATACTTTTCACATTCTCCCGTGCAACTCAGCTGCTAGTCCTCCTTTAATGCAGAATCTTAAGGTCATAGCTCATGTCCAAGGCACCAAAGCCAGCTAAAAAGTCAATAATCGATACCTAAAACTTGAATTGTACTACTTCTTACTGGCTATTACATCAACTTAGAAGCTTCATCTGTGTCTACTATGGTGCTTTTAGAGTCTCCGCATACCGCAGCACGCGACATAGCTTTGCAGACGATAAGTACAACCGTTTCAGAGAGAAGAGCGGTCAATGTGACGATCTGGCTTGAAGTCGATTCGATAACAAATGACGAAAACGGACGGATTTCTCAGGTTTTTACTACATATGAACACCTTTCACATTCTCCCGTGCAACTCGGCTGCTAGTCCTCCTTTCATGCAGAATCTTAAGGTCCTAGCTCATGCCCAAGACACCAAAGCCAGCTAAGAAGTAAATAATCCATACCTAAAACTTGAATTGTACTACTTCTTATTGTCTATTACATCAACTTAGAAGCTTCATCTGTGTTCTACTATGTTGATTTAAGTGTCTCCGCATACCGCAGCACGCGACATAGCTTTGCAGACGATAAGTACAACCGTTTCAGAGAGAAGAGCGGCCAATGTGACGATCTGGCTTTAAGTCGATTCGATAACAAATGACGAAAACGGACGGATTTCTCAGGTTTTTACTACATATGAACACTTTTCACATTCTCCCCTGCAACTCGGCTGCTAGTCCTCCTTTCATGCAGAATCTTAAGGTCCTAGCTCATGTCCAAGGCACCAAAGCCAGCTAAAAAGTATATAATCGATACCTAAAACTTGAATTGTACTACTTCTTACTGGCTATTACATCAACTTAGAAGCTTAATCTGTGTTCTACTATGGTGCTTTTGGTGTCTCCGCATACCGCATCACGCGACATAGCTTTCCAGACGATACGTACAACCGTTTCAGAGAGAAGAGCGGCCAATGTGACGATCTGGCTTTAAGTCGATTCGATAACAAATGACGAAAACGGACGGATTTCTCAGGTTTTTACTACATATGAACACTTTTCACATTCTCCCATCCAACGCGGCTGCTAGTCCTCCTTTCATGCAGAATCTTAAGGTCCTAGCTCATGTCCAAGGCACCAAAGCCAGCTAAAAAGTCAATAATCGATACCTAAAACTTGAATTGTACTACTTCTTACTGGCTATTACATCATCATAGAAGCTTCATCTGTGTTCTACTATGGTGCTTTTAGTGTCTCCGCATACCGCAGCACGCGACATAGCTTTGCAGACGATAAGTACAACCGTTTCAGAGAGAAGAGCGGCCAATGTGACGATCTGGCTTTAAGTCGATCGATAACAAATGACGAAAACGGACGGATTTCTCAGGTTTTTACTACATATGAACACCTTTCACATTCTCCCGTGCAACTCGGCTGCTAGTCCTCCTTTCATGCAGAATCTTAAGGTCCTAGCTCATGCCCAAGGCACCAAAGCCAGCTAAAAAGTCAATAATCCATACCTAAAACTTGAATTGTACTACTTCTTATTGTCTATTACATCAACATAGAAGCTTCATCTGTGTTCTACTATGTTGATTTTAGTGTCTCCGCATAGCGCAGCATGCGACATAGCTTTGCTGACGATAAGTACAACCGTGTCAGAGAGAAGCGCGGCCAATGTGACGATCTGGCTTTAAGTCGATTCGATAACAAATGACGAAAACGGACGAATTTCTCAGGTTTCTACTACATATGAATACTTTTCACATTCTCCCGTGCAACTCAGCTGCTAGTCCTCCTTTAATGCAGAATCTTAAGGTCCTAGCTCATGTCCAAGGCACCAAAGCCAGCTAAAAAGTCAATAATCGATACCGAAAACTTGAATTGTACTACTTCTTACTGGCTATTACATCAACTTAGAAGCTTCATCTGTGTCTACTATGGTGCTTTTAGAGTCTCCGCATACCGCAGCACGCGACATAGCTTTGCAGACGATAAGTACAACCGTTTCAGAGAGAAGAGCGGTCAATGTGACGATCTGGCTTGAAGTCGATTCGATAACAAATGACGAAAACGGACGGATTTCTCAGGTTTTTACTACATATGAACACCTTTCACATTCTCCCGTGCAACTCGGCTGCTAGTCCTCCTTTCATGCAGAATCTTAAGGTCCTAGCTCATGCCCAAGGCACCAAAGCCAGCTAAGAAGTCAATAATCCATACCTAAAACTTGAATTGTACTACTTCTTATTGTCTATTACATCAACTTAGAAGCTTCATCTGTGTTCTACTATGTTGATTTAAGTGTCTCCGCATACCGCAGCACGCGACATAGCTTTGCAGACGATAAGTACAACCGTTTCAGAGAGAAGAGCGGCCAATGTGACGATCTGGCTTTAAGTCGATTCGATAACAAATGACGAAAACGGACGGATTTCTCTGGTTTTTACTACATATGAACACTTTTCACATACTCCCGTGCAACTCGGCTGCTAGTCCTCCTTTCATGCAGAATCTTAAGGTCCTAGCTCATGTCCAAGGCACCAAAGCCAGCTAAAAAGTATATAATCGATACCTAAAACTTGAATTGTACTACTTCTTAAAGGCTATTACATCATCATAGAAGCTTCATCTGTGTTCTACTATGGTGCTTTTAGTGTCTCCGCATACCGCAGCACGCGACAAAGCTTTCCAGACGATAAGTACAACCGTTTCAGAGAGAAGAGCAGCCAATGTGACGATCTGGCTTTAAGTCGATTCGATAACAAATGACGAAAACGGACGGATTTCTCAGGTTTTTACTACATATGAACACTTCTCACATTGTCCCGTGCAACTCGGCTGCTAGTCCTCCTTTAATGCAGAATCTTAAGGTCGTAGCTCATGTCCAAGGCACCAAAGCCAGCTAAAAAGTCAATAATCGATACCTAAAACTTGAATTGTACTACTTCTTACTGGCTATTACATCATCATAGAAGCTTCATCTGTGTTCTACTATGGTGCTTTTAGTGTCTCCACATACCGCAGCACGCGACATAGCTTTGCAGACGATAAGTACAACCGTTTCAGAGAGAAGAGCGGCCAATGTGACGATCTGGCTTTAAGTAGATCGATAACAAATGACGAAAACGGACGGATTTCTCAGGTTTTTACTACATATGAACAGCTTTCACATTCTCCCGTGCAACTCGGCTGCTAGTCATCCTTTCATGCAGAATCTTAAGGTCCTAGCTCATGCCCAAGGCACCAAAGCCAGCTAAAAAGTCAATAATCCATACCTAAAACTTGAATTGTACTACTTCTTATTGTCTATTACATCAACTTAGAAGCTTCATCTGTGTTCTACTATGTTGATTTTAGTGTCTCCGCATACCGCAGCATGCGACATAGCTTTGCAGACGATAAGTACAACCGTTTCAGAGAGAAGAGCGGCCAATGTGACGATCTGGCTTTAAGTCGATTCGATAACAAATGACGAAAACGGACGGATTTCTCAGGTTTTTACTACATATGAACACTTTTCACATTCTCCCCTGCAACTCGGCTGCTAGTCCTCCTTTCATGCAGAATCTTAAGGTCCTAGCTCATGTCCAAGGCACCAAAGCCAGCTAAAAAGTCAATAATCGATACCTAAAACTTGAATTGTACTACTTCTTACTGGCTATTACATTATCTTAGAAGCTTCATCTGTGTTCTACTATGGTGCTTTTAGTGTCTCCGCATACCGCAGCACGCGACAAAGCTTTCCAGACGATAAGTACAACCGTTTCAGAGAGAAGAGCGGCCAATGTGACGATCTGGCTTTAAGTCGATTCGATAACAAATGACGAAAACGGACGGATTTCTCAGGTTTTTACTACATATGAACACTTTTCACATTGTCCCGTGCAACTCGGCTGCTAGTCCTCCTTTAATGCAGAATCTTAAGGTCGTAGCTCATGTCCAAGGCACCAAAGCCAGCTAAAAAGTCAATAATCGATACCTAAAACTTGAATTGTACTACATCTTACTGGCTATTACATCAACTTAGAAGCTTCATCTGTGTTCTACCATGGTGCTTTTAGTGTCTCCGCACACCGCAGTACGCGACATAGCTTTGCAGACGATAAGTACAACCGTTTCAGAGAGAAGAACAGCCAATGTGACGATCTGGCTTTAAGTCGATTCGATAACAAATGACGAAAACGGACGTATATCTCAGGTTTTTACTACATATGAACACTTTACACATTCTCCCGTGCAATTCGGCTGCTAGTCCTCCTTTCATGCAGAATCATAAGGTCCTAGCTCATGTCCAAGTCACCAAACAAGTGTAAAAAGTCAGTAACCGATTCCTAAAACTTGAATTATACTATTTCTTACTGCCTATTACATCATCTTAGAAGCTTCATCTGTGTTCTACTATGGTGCTTTTAGTGTCTCCGAATACCGCAGTACGCGACATAGCTTTGCAGACGATAAGTACAACCGTTTCAGAGAGAAGAGCGGCCAATGTGACGATTTGGCTTTAAGTCGATTCAATAACAAATGACGAAAACGAACGGATTTCTCAGGTTTTTACTCTATATGAACACTTTTCACATTCTCCCGTGCAATTAGGCTGCTAGTCCTCCTTTCATGCAGAATCTTAAAGTCCTAGCTCATGTCCAAGGCACCAAAGCCAGCTAAAAAGTCAATAATCAGTACCTAAAAGTTCAATTTTACTATTTCTTACTGGCTATTACATTAACTTGGAAGTATCATCTGTGTTCTACTATGGTGCTTTTAGTGTCTCTGCATACCGCAGCACGCGACATAGCTCTGCAGACGGTAAGTACAACCGTTTCAGAGAGAAGAGCGGCCAATGTGACCATCTGGCTTTAAGTCGATTCGATAACAAATGACGAAAACGAACGGATTTCTCAGGTTTTTACTACATATGAACACTTTTCACATTCTCCCGTGCAATTCGGCTGCTAGTCCTCCTTTTATGCAGAATCTTAAGGTCCTAGCTCATGTCCAAGGCACCAAAGCCAGCTAAAAAGTCAATAATCAGTACCTAAAACTTGAATTTTACTACTTCTTACTGGCTATTACATCAACTTGGAAGTATCATCTGTGTTCTACTATGGTGCTTTTAGTGTCTCTGCATACCGCAGCACGCGACATAGCTCTGCAGACGGTAAGTACAACCGTTTCAGAGAGAAGAGCGGCCAATGTGACCATCTGGCTTTAAGTCGATTCGATAACAAATGACGAAAACGAACGGATTTCTCAGGTTTTTACTCTATATTAACACTTTTCACACTCTCCCGTGCAATTAGGCAGCTAGTCCTCCTTGAATGCAGAATCTTAAGGTCCTAGCTCATGTCCAAGGCACCAAAGCCAGCTAAAAAGTCAATAATCGATACCTAAAACTTGAATTGTACTAGTTCTTACTGGCTATTACATCAACTTAGAAGCTTCATCTGTGTTCTACTATGATGATTTTCGTGTCTCCGCATACCGCAGCACGCGACATAGTTTTGCAGACGATAAGTACAACCGTTTCAGAGAGAAGAGCGGCCAATGTGACGATCTGGCTTTAAGTCGATTCGATAACAAATGACGAAAACGGACGGATTTCTCAGGTTTTTACTACATTTGAACACTTTTACATTCTCCCGTGCAACTCGGCTGCTAGTACTCCTTTCATGCAGAATCTTAAGGTCCTAGCTCATGTCCAAGGCACCAAAGCCAGCTAAAAGGTCAATATTCAATACCTAAAACTTGAATTGTACTACTTCTTACTGGCTATTACATCAACTTCGAAGCTTCATCTGTGTTCTACTATGGTGCTTTTAGTGTCTCAGCATACCACAGCACGCGACATAGCTTTGCAGACGATAAGTACAACCGTCTCAGAGAGAAGAGCGGCCAATGTGACGATTTGGCTTTAAGTCGATTCGATAACAAATGACGAAAACGGACGGATTTCTCAGGTTTTTACTACATATGAACACTTTTCACATTCTCCCGTGCAACTCGGCTGCTAGTCCTCCTTTCATGCAGAATCTTAAGGTCCTAGCTCATGTCCAAGGCACCAAAGCCAGCTAAAAAGTCAATAATCAGTACATAAAAATTGAATTTTACTACTTCTTACTGGCTATTACATCAACTTGGAAGTATCATCTGTGTTCTACAATGGTGCTTTTAGTGTCTCTGCATACCGCAGCACGCGACATAGCTCTGCAGACGGTAAGTACAACCGTTTCAGAGAGAAGAGCGGCCAATGTGACCATCTGGCTTTAAGTCGATTCGATAACAAATGACGAAAACGAAGGGATTTCTCAGGTTTTTACTACATATGAACACTTTACACATTCTCCCGTGCAACTCGGCTGCTAGTCCTCCTTTCATGCAGAATCTTAAGGTGCTAGCTCATGTCCAAGTCACCAAACAAGGGTAAAAAGTCAATAACCGATTCCTAAAACTTGAATTGTTCTATTTCTTACTGCCTATTACATCATCTTAGAAGCTTCATCTGTTTTCTACTATGGTGCTTTTAGTGTCTCCGAATACCGCAGTACGCGACATAGCTTTGCAGACGATAAGTACAACCGTTTCAGAGAGAAGAGTGGCCAATGTGACGATTTGGCTTTAAGTCGATTCGATAACAAATGACGAAAACGAACGGATATCTCAGGTTTTTATTCTATATGAACACTTTTCACATTCTCCCGTGCAATTAGGCTGCTAGTCCTCCTTTCATGCAGAATCTTAAGGTCCTAGCTCATGTCCAAGGCACCAAAGCCATCTAAAAAGTCAATAATCAGTAACTAAAACTTGAATTTTACTACTTCTTACTGGCTATTACACCAACTTGGAAGTATCATCTGTGTTCTACTATGGTGCTTTTAGTGTCTCTGCATACCGCAGCACGCGACATAGCTCTGCAGACGGTAAGTACAACCGTTTCAGAGAGAAGAGCGGCCAATGTGACCATCTGGCTTTAAGTCGATTCGATAACAAATGACGAAAACGAACGGATTTCTCAGGTTTTTACTACATATGAACACTTTACACAATGTCCCGTGCAACTCGGCTGCTAGTCCTCCTTTCATGCAGAATCTTAAGGTTCTAGCTCATGTCCAAGTCACCAAACAAGGGTAAAAAGACAATAACCGATTCCTAAAACTTGAATTGTACTATTTCTTACTGCCTATTACGTCATCTTAGAAGCTTCATCTGTGTTCTACTATGGTGCTTTTAGTGTCTCCGCATACCGCATCACGCGACATAGCTTTGCAGGCGATAAGTACAACCGTTTCAGAGAGAAGAGCGGCCAATGTGACGATCTGGCTTTAAGTCGATTCGATAACAAATGACGAAAACGAACGGATTTCTCAGGTTTTTACTCGATATGAACACTATTCACATTCTCCCGTGCAATTAGGCTGCTAGTCCTCCTTTCATGCAGAATCTTAAGGTCCTAGCTCATGTCCAAGGCACCAAAGCCAGCTAAAAAGTCAATAATCTGTACCTAAAAGTTGAATTTTACTATTTCTTACTAGCTATTACATTAACTTGGAAGTATCATCTGTGTTCTACTATGGTGCTTTTAGTGTCTCTGCATACCGCAGCACGCGACATAGCTCTGCAGACGGTAAGTACAACCGTTTCAGAGAGAAGAGCGGCCAATGTGACCATCTGGCTTTAAGTCGATTCGATAACAAATGACGAAAACGAACGGATTTCTCAGGTTTTTACTACATATGAACACTTTTCACATTCTCCCGTGCAACTCGGCTGCTAGTCCTCCTTTCATGCAGAATCGTAAGGTCCTAGCTCATGTCCAAGGCACCAAAGCCAGCTAAAAAGTCAATAATCAGTACCTAAAACTTGAATTTTACTACTTCTTACTGGCTATTACATCAACTTGGAGGTATCATCTGTGTTCTACTATGGTGCTTTTAGTGTCTCTGCATACCGCAGCACGCGACATAGCTCTGCAGACGGTAAGTACAACCGTTTCAGAGAGAAGAGCGGCCAATGTGACCATCTGGCTTTAAGTCGATTCGATAACAAATGACGAAAACGAACGGATTTCTCAGGTTTTTACTCTATATTAACACTTTTCACATTCTCCCGTGCAATTAGGCAGCTAGTCCTCCTTTCATGCAGAATCTTAAGGTCCTAGCACATGTCCAAGGCACCAAAGCCAGCTAAAAAGTCAATAATCGATACCTAAAACTTGAATTGTACTAGTTCTTACTGGCTATTACATCAACTTAGAAGCTTCATCTGTGTTCTACTATGATGATTTTCGTGTCTCCGCATAGCGCAGCACGCGACATAGTTTTGCAGACGATAAGTACAACCGTTTCAGAGAGAAGAGCGGCCAATGTGACGATCTGGCTTTAAGTCGATTCGATAACAAATGACGAAAACGGACGGATTTCTCAGGTTTTTACTACATTTGAATACATTTACATTCTCCCGTGCAACTCGGCTGCTAGTCCTCCTTTCATGCAGAATCTTAAGGTCCTAGCTCATCCAAGGCACCAAAGACAGCTAAAAAGTCAATAACCGGTACTTAAAACTTGAATTGTACTACTTAATACTGGCTATTACATCAACTTAGAAGCTTCATCTGTGTTCTACTATGGTGCTTTTAGTGTCTCCGCATTGCGCAGCACGCGACATAGCTTTGCAGACGATAAGTACAACCGTCTCAGAGAGAAGAGCGGCCAATGTGACGATCTGGCTTTAAGTCGATTAGATAACAAATGACGATAACGAACGGATTTCTCAGGTTTTTACTACATATGAACACTTTTCACATTCTCCCGTGCAACTCGGCTGCTAGTCCTCCTTTCATGCAGAATCTTAAGGTCCTAGCTCATGTCCAAGGTACCAAAGCCAACAAAAAAGTCAATAATCGATACCAAAAACTTGAATTCTACTACTTCTTACTGGCTATTACATCAACATAGAAGCTTCATCGGTGTTCTACTATGGTGCTTTTAGTGTCTCCGCATACCGCAGCATGCGACATAGCTTTGCAGACGATAAGTACAACCGTTTCGGAGAGAAGAGCGGCCAATGTGACGATCTGGCTTTAAGTCGATTCGATAACAAATGACGAAAACGGACGGATTTCTCAGGTTTTTACTACATATGAACACTTTTCACACTCTCCTGGGCAACTCGGCTGCTAGTCCTCCTTTCATGCAGAATCTTAAGGTCCTAGCTCATGTCCAAGGCACCAAAGCCAGCTAAAAATTCAATAATCAGTAACTAAAACTTGAATTGTACTACTTCTTACTGGCTATTACATCAACTTGGAAGTGTCATCTGTGTTCTACTATGGTGCTTTTAGTGTCTCTGCATACCGCAGCACGCGACATAGCTCTGCAGACGATAAGTACAACCGTTTCCGAGAGAAGAGCGGCCAATGTGACGATCTGGCTTTAAGTCGATTCGATAACAAATGACGAAAACTGACGGATTTCTCAGGTTGATTTTTACTACATATAAACAGTTTTCACATTGTCCCGTGCAACGCGGCTGCTAGTCCTCCTTTCATGTAGAATCTTAAGGTCCTAGCTCATGTCCAAGGCACCAACGCCAGCTAAAAAGTCAATAATCAATACCTAAAACTTGAATTGTACTACTTCTTACTGGCTATTACATCAACTTAGAAGCTTCATCTGTGTTCTACTATGGTGCTTTTAGTTTCTCCGCATACCGCAGCACGCGACACAGCTTTGCAGACGATAAGTACAACCGTTTCAGAGAGAAGAGCGGCCAATGTGACGATCTGGCTTTAAGTCGATTCGATAACAAATGACGAAAACGGACGGATTTCTCAGGTTTTTACTACATTTGAACACTTTTCACATTCTCCCGTGCAACTCGGCTGCTAGTCCTCCTTTCATGCAGAATCTTAAGGTCCTAGCTCATGTCCAAGGCACCAAAGCCAGCTTAAAAGTCAATAACCGGTACCTAAAACTTGAATTTTACTACTTAGTACTGGCTATTACATCAACTTAGAAGCTTCATCTGTGTTCTACTATGGTGCTTTTAGTGTCTCCGCATAGCGCAGCACGCGACATAGCTTTGCAGACGATAAGTACAACCGTCTCAGAGAGAAGAGCGGCCAATGTGACGATCTGGCTTTAAGTCGATTCGATAACAAATGACGAAAACGGACGGATTTCTCAGGTTTTTACTACATATGAACACTTTTCACATTCTCCCGTGCAACTCGGCTGCTAGTCCTCCTTTCATGCAGAATCTTAAGGTCCTAGCTCATGTCAAAGGCACCAAAGCCAGCTAAAAAGTCAACAATCAGTACATAAAAATTGAATTTTACTACTTCTTACTGGCTATTACATCAACTTGGAAGTATCATCTGTGTTCTACAATGGTGTTTTTAGTGTCTCTGCATACCGCAGCACGCGACATAGCTCTGCAGACGGTAAGTACAACCGTTTCAGAGAGAAGAGCGGCCAATGTGACCATCTGGCTTTAAGTCGATTCGATAACAAATGACGAAAACGAAGGGATTTCTCAGGTTTTTACTACATATGAACACTTTACACATTCTCCCGTGCAACTCGGCTGCTAGTCCTCCTTTCATGCAGAATCTTAAGCTGCTAGCTCATGTCCAAGTCACCAAACAAGGGTAAAAAGTCAATAACCGATTCCTATAACTTGAATTGTACTATTTCTTACTGCCTATTACATCATCTTAGAAGCTTCATCTGTGTTCTACTATGGTGCTTTTAGTGTCTCCGATACCGCAGTACGCGACATAGCTTTGCAGACGATAAGTACAACCGTTTCAGAGAGAAGAGCGGCCAATGTGACGATTTTGCTTTAAGTCGATTCGATAACAAATGACAAAAACGAACGGATTTCTCAGGTTTTTATTCTATATGAACACTTTTCACATTCTCCCGTGCAATTAGGCTGCTAGTCCTCCTTTCATGCAGAATCTTAAGGTCCTAGCTCATGTCCAAGGCACCAAAGCCATCTACAAAGTCAATAATCAGTAATCAAAACTTGAATTTTACTACTTCTTACTGGCTATTACACCAACTTGGAAGTATCATCTGTGTTCTACTATGGTGCTTTTAGTGTCTCTGCATACCGCAGCACGCGACATAGCTCTGCAGACGGTAAGTACAACCGTTTCAGAGAGAAGAGCGGCCAATGTGACCATCTGGCTTTAAGTCGATTCGACAACAAATGACGAAAACGAACGGATTTCCCGGGTTTTTACTACATATGAACACTTTACACAATCTCCCGTGCAACTCGGCTGCTAGTCCTCCTTTCATGCAGAATCTTAAGGTGCTAGCTCATGTCCAAGTCACCAAACAAGGGTAAAAAGACAATAACCGATTCCTAAAACTTGAATTGTACTATTTCTTACTGCCTATTACATCATCTTAGAAGCTTCATCTGTGTTCTACTATGGTGCTTTTAGTGTCTCCGAATACCGCAGTACGCGACATAGCTTTGCAGACGATAAGTACAACCGTTTCAGAGAGAAGAGCGGCCAATGTGACGATTTGGCTTTAAGTCGATTCGATAACAAATGACGAAAACGAACGGATTTCTCAGGTTTTTACTCTATATGAACACTTTTCACATTCTCCCGTGCAATTAGGCAGCTAGTCCTCCTTTCATGCAGAATCTTAAGGTCCTAGCTCATGTCCAAGGCACCAAAGCCAGCTAAAAAGTCAATAATCGATACATAAAATTGAATTGTACTAGTTCTTACTGGCTATTACATCAACTTAGAAGCTTCATCTGTGTTCTACTATGATGAATTTCGTGTCTCCGCATACCGCAGCACGCGACATAGTTTTGCAGACGATAAGTACAACCGTTTCAGAGAGAAGAGCGGCCAAAGTGACCATCTGGCTTTAAGTCGATTCGATAACAAATGACGAAAACGGACGGATATCTCAGGTTTTTACTACATATGAACACTTTTCACATTCTCCCGTGCAACTCGGCTGCTAGTCCTCCTTTCATGCAGAATATTAAGGTCCTGGCTCATGTCCAAGGCACCAAAGCCAGCTAAAATTTCAATAACCGATACCTAAAAATTGAATTGTACTATTTCTTACTGGCTATTATATCATCTTAGAAGCTTCATCTGTGTTCTACTATGGTGCGTTTAGTGTCTCCGAATACCGCAGTACGCGACATAGCTTTGCAGACGATAAGTACAAACGTTTCAGAGAGCAGAGCGGCCAATGTGCCGATTTGGCTTTAAGTCGATTCGATAACAAATGACGAAAACGAACGGATTTCTCAGGTTTTTACTACATTTGAACACTTTTCACATTCTCCCATGCAACTCGGCTGCTAGTCCTACTTTTATGCAGAATCGTAAGGTCCTAGCTCATGTCCAAGGCACCAAAGCCAGCTAAAGAGTCAATAATCAATATCTAAAACTTGAATTGTACTACTTCTTACTGGCTATTACATCAACTTAGAAGCTTCATCTGTGTTCTACTATGGTGCTTTTAGTGTCTCCGCATATCGCAGCACGCGACATAGCTTTGCAGACGATAAGTACAACGGTTTCAGAGAGAAGAGCGGCAAATGTGACGACCTGGCTTTAAGTCGATTCGATAACAAATGACGCAAACGGACGGATTTCTCAGGTTTTTACTAGATATGAACACTTTTCACATTCTCCCGTGCAACTCGGCTGCTAGTCCTCCTTTCATGCATAATCTTAAGGTCATAGCACATGTCCAAGGCACCAAAGTCAGCTAAAAAGTCAATAACGATATCTAAAACTTGAATTGTACTATTTCTTACTGGCTATTACATCATCTTAGAAGCTTCATCTGTGTTCTACTATGGTGCGTTTAGTGTCTCCGAATACCGCAGTACGCGACATAGCTTTGCAGACGATAAGTACAACCGTTCAGAGAGAAGAGCGGCCAATGTGACGATCTGGCTTTAAGTCGATTCGATAACAAATGACGAAATCGGACGGATTTCTCAGGTTTTTACTACATATGAACACTTTTCACATTCTCTCGTGCAACTCGGCTGCTAGTCCTACTTTCATGCGGAATCTTAAGGTCCTGGCTCATGTCCAAGTCACCAAAGCCAGCTAAAAAGTCAATAATCGATACCTAAAACTTGAATTGTACTACTTCTTACTGGCTATTACATCAACTTAGAAGCCTCATCTGTGTTCTACTATGGTGTTTTTAGTGTCTCCGAATACCGCAGTACGCGACATAGCTTTGCAGACGATAAGTACAACCGTTTCAGAGATAAGAGCGGCCAATGTGATGATCTGGCTTTAAGTCGATTCGATAACAAATGACGAAAACGGACGGATTTCTCAGGTTTTTACTACATATGAACTCTTTTCACATTGTCCCGTGCAAATCGGCTGCTAGTCCTCCTTTCATGCAGAATCTCAAGGTCCTTGCTCATGTCCAAGGCACCAAAGCCAGCTAAAAAGTCAATAATCGATACCTAGAACTTGAATTGTACTACCTCTTACTGGCTATTACATCAACTTAGAAGCTTCATCTGTGGTCTACTATGGTGATTTTAGTGTCTCCACATACCGCAGCACGCGTCATAGCTTTGCAGACGATAAGTACAACCGTTTCAGAGAGAAGAGCGGCCAAAGTGACCATCTGGCTTTAAGTCGATTCGATAACAAATGACGAAAGCGGACGGATATCTCAGGTTTTTACTACATATGAACACTTTTCACATTCTCCCGTGCAACTCGGCTGCTAGTCCTCCTTTCATGCAGAATCTTAAGGTCCTAGCTCATGTCCAAGGCTCCAAAGCCACCTAAAAAGTCAATAATCGATACCTAAAACTTAAATTCTACTACTTCTTACTGGCTATTACATCAACTTAGAAGCTTCATCTGTGTTCTACTATGGTGGTTTTAGTGTCTCCGAGTACCGCAGTACGCGACATAGCTTTGCAGACGATAAGAACAACCGTTTCAGAGAGCAGAGCTGTCAATGTGATGATTTGGCTTTAAGTCGATTCGATAACAAATGACAAAAACGGACGGATTTCTCAGGTTGGTTTTTACTACATATGAACACTTTTCACATTCTCCCGTGCAACTCGGCTGCTAGTCCTTCTTTCATGCAGAATCTTAAGGTCCTAGATCATGTCCAAGGCACCAAAGCCAGCTAAAAAGTCAATAATCTATATCTAAAACTTGAATTGTACTACTTCTTACTGGCTATTACATCAACTTAGAAGTTTCATCTGTGTTCTACTATGGTGCTTTTAGTGTCTCCGCATACCGCAGCACGCGACATAGCTTTGCAGACGATAAGTACAAACGTTTCAGAGAGCAGAGCGGCCAATGTGCCGATTTGGCGTTAAGTCGATTCGATAACAAATGACGAAAACGAACGGATTTCTCAGGTTTTTACTACATTTGAACACTTTTCACATTCTCCCGTGCAACTCGGCTGCTACTCCTACTTTCATGCAGAATCTTAAGGTCCTAGCTCATGTCCAAGGCACCAAAGCCAGCTAAAAAGTCAATAATCGATACCTAAAACTTGAATTGTACTACTTCTTACTGGCTATTACACCAACTTAGAAGCTTTATCTGTGTTCTACTATGATGATTTTCGTGTCTCCGCATACCGCAGCACGCGACATAACTTTGCAGACAATAAGTACAACCGTTTCAGAGAGAAGAGTGGCCAATGTGACGATCTGGCTTTAAGTCGATTCAATAACAAATGACGAAAACGGACGGATTTCCCAGGTTTTTACTACATATGAACACTTTTCACATTCTCCCGTGCTACTCGGCTGCTAGTCCTCCTTTCATGCAGAATCTTAAGATCCTGGCTCATGTCCAAGGCACCAAAGCCAGCTAAAATGTCAATAACCGATACCTAAAAATTGAATTGTACTACTTCTTACTGGCTATTACATCATCTTAAAAGCTTCATCTGTGTTCTACTATGGTGTTTTTAGTGTCTCCGAATATCGCAGTACGCATCATTTTCAGAGAGAAGAGCGGCCAATGTGTCGATCTGGCTTTAAGTCGATTGGATAACAAATGACGAAAACGGACGGATTTCTCAGGTTTTTACTACATATGAACACTTTTCACATTCTCCCGTGCAACTCGGCTGCTAGTCCTCCTTTCATGCATAATCTTAAGGTCATAGCACATGTCCAAGGCACCAAAGCCAGCTAAAAAGTCAATAACGATATCTAAAACTTGAATTGTACTATTTCTTACTGGCTATTACATCATCTTAGAAGCTTCATCTGTGTTCTACTATGGTGCGTTTAGTGTCTCCGAATACCGCACTACGCGACATAGCTTTGCAGACGATAAGTACAACCGTTCAGAGAGAAGAGCGGCCAATGTGACGATCTGGCTTTAAGTCGATTCGATAACAAATGACGAAAACGGACGAATTTCTCAGGTTTTTACTACATATGAACTCTTTTCACATTGTCCCGTGCAACTCGGCTGCTAGTCCTCCTTTCATGCAGAATCTCAAGGTCCTTGCTCATGTCCAAGGCACCAAAGCCAGCTAAAAAGTCAATAATCGATACCTAGAACTTGAATTGTACTACCTCTTACTGGCTATTACATCAACTTAGAAGCTTCATCTGTGTTCTACTATGGTGATTTTAGTGTCTCCACATACCGCAGCACGCGACATAGCTTTGCAGACGATAAGTACAACCGTTTCAGAGAGAAGAGCGGCCAAAGTGACCATCTGGCTTTAAGTCGATTCGATAACAAATGACGAAAGCGGACGGATATCTCAGGTTTTTACTACATATGAACACTTTTCACATTCTCCCGTGCAACTCGGCTGCTAGTCCTCCTTTCATGCAGAATCTTAAGGTCCTAGCTCATGTCCAAGGCTCCAAAGCCACCTAAAAAGTCAATAATCGATACCTAAAACTTAAATTCTACTACTTCTTACTGGCTATTACATCAACTTAGAAGCTTCATCTGTGTTCTACTATGGTGCTTTTAGTGTCTCCGAATACCGCAGTACGCGACATAGCTTTGCAGACGATAAGAACAACCGTTTCAGAGAGCAGAGCTGTCAATGTGATGATTTGGCTTTAAGTCGATTCGATAACAAATGACAAAAACGGACGGATTTCTCAGGTTGGTTTTTACTACATATGAACACTTTTCACATTCTCCCGTGCAACTCGGCTGCTAGTCCTTCTTTCATGCAGAATCTTAAGGTCCTAGATCATGTCCAAGGCACCAAAGCCAGCTAAAAAGTCAATAATCAATATCTAAAACTTGAATTGTACTACTTCTTACTGGCTATTACATCAACTTAGAAGTTTCATCTGTGTTCTACTATGGTGCTTTTAGTGTCTCCGCATACCGCAGCACGCGACATAGCTTTGCAGACGATAAGTACAAACGTTTCAGAGAGCAGAGCGGCCAATGTGCCGATTTGGCTTTAAGTCGATTCGATAACAAATGACGAAAACGAACGGATTTCTCATGTTTTTACTACATTTGAACACTTTTCACATTCTCCCGTGCAACTCGGCTGCTAGTCCTACTTTCATGCAGAATCTTAAGGTCCTAGATCATGTCCAAGTCACCAAAGCCAGCTAAAAAGTCAATAATCGATACCTAAAACTTGAATTGTACTACTTCTTACTGGCTATTACACCAACTTAGAAGCTTTATCTGTGTTCTACTATGATGATTTTCGTGTCTCCGCATACCGCAGCACGCGACATAACTTTGCAGACAATAAGTACAACCGTTTCAGAGAGAAGAGTGGCCAATGTGACGATCTGGCTTTAAGTCGATTCGATAACAAATGACGAAAACGGACGGATTTCTCAGGTTTTTACTACATATGAACACTTTTCACATTCTCCCGTGCAACTCGGCTGCTAGTCCTCCTTTCATGCAGAATCTTAAGGTCCTGGCTCATGTCCAAGGCACCAAAGCCAGCTAAAATGTCAATAACCGATACCTAAAAATTGAATTGTACTACTTCTTACTGGCTATTACATCATCTTAAAAGCTTCATCTGTGTTCTACTATGGTGTTTTTAGTGTCTCCGAATATCGCAGTACGCGTCATTTTCAGAGAGAAGAGCGGCCAATGTGACGATCTGGCTTTAAGTCGATTGGGTAACAAATGACGAAAACTGACGGATTTCTCAGGTTTTTACTACATATGAACACTTTTTACATTATCCCGTGCAACTCGGCTGCTAGTCCTTCTTCCATGCAGAATCTTAAGGTCCTAGATCATGTCCAAGGCCCCAAAGCCAGCTAAAGAGTCAATAATCAATATCTAAAACTTGAATTGTACTACTTCTTACTGGCTATTACATCAACTTAGAAGCTTCATCTGTGTTCTACTATGGTGATTTTAGTGTCTCCGCATATCGCAGCACGCGACATAGCTTTGCAGACGATAAGTACAACGGTTTCAGAGAGAAGAGCGGCAAATGTGACGACCTGGCTTTAAGTCGATTCGATAACAAATGACGCAAACGGACGGATTTCTCAGGTTTTTACTAGATATGAACACTTTTCACATTCTCCTGTGCAACTCGGCTGCTAGTCCTCCATTCATGCATAATCTTAAGGTCCTTGCTCATGTCCAAGGCACCAAAGCCAACTAAAAAGTCAATAACGATATCTAAAACTTGAATTGTACTATTTCTTACTGGCTATTACATCATCTTAGAAGCTTCATCTGTGTTCTACTATGGTGCGTTTAGTGTCTCCGAATACCGCAGTACGCGACATAGCTTTGCAGACGATAAGTACAACCGTTTCAGAGATAAGAGCGGCCAATGTGATGATCTGGCTTTAAGTCGATTCGATAACAAATGACGAAAACGGACGGATTTCTCAGGTTTTTACTACATATGAACTCTTTTCACATTGTCCCGTGCAACTCGGCTGCTAGTCCTCCTTTCATGCAGAATCTCAAGGTCCTTGCTCATGTCCAAGGCACCGAAGCCAGCTAAAAAGTCAATAATCGATACCTAGAACTTGAATTGTACTACCTCTTACTGGCTATTACATCAACTTAGAAGCTTCATCTGTGTTCTACTATGGTGATTTTAGTGTCTCCACATACCGCAGCACGCGACATAGCTTTGCAGACGATAAGTACAACCGTTTCAGAGAGAAGAGCGGCCAAAGTGACCATCTGGCTTTAAGTCGATTCGATAACAAATGACGAAAGCGGACGGATATCTCAGGTTTTTACTACATATGAACACTTTTCACATTCTCCCGTGCAACTCGGCTGCTAGTCCTCCTTTCATGCAGAATCTTAAGGTCCTAGCTCATGTCCAAGGCTCCAAAGCCACCTAAAAAGTCAATAATCGATACCTAAAACTTGAATTCTACTACTTCTTACTGGCTAATACATCAACTTAGAAGCTTCATCTGTGTTCTACTATGGTGCTTTTAGTGTCTCCGAATACCGCAGTACGCGACATAGCTTTGCAGACGATAAGAACAACCGTTTCAGAGAGCAGAGCTGTCAATGTGATGATTTGGCTTTAAGTCGATTCGATAACAAATGACGAAAACGGACGGATTTCTCAGGTTGGTTTTTACTACATATGAACACTTTTCACATTCTCCCGTGCAACTCGGCTGCTAGTCCTTCTTTCATGCAGAATCTTAAGGTCCTAGATCATGTCCAAGGCACCAAAGCCAGCTAAAAAGTCAATAATCAATATCTAAAACTTGAATTGTACTACTTCTTACTGGCTATTACATCAACTTGGAAGTTTCATCTGTGTTCTACTATGGTGCTTTTAGTGTCTCCGCAGACCGCAGCACGCGACATAGCTTTGCAGACGATAAGTACAAACGTTTCAGAGAGCAGAGCGGCCAATGTGCCGATTTGGCGTTAAGTCGATTCGATAACAAATGACGAAAACGAACGGATTTCTCAGGTTTTTACTACATTTGAACACTTTTCACATTCTCCCGTGCAACTCGGCTGCTAGTCCTACTTTCATGCAGAATCTTAAGGTCCTAGCTCATGTCCAAGGCACCAAAGCCAGCTAAAAAGTCAATAATCGATACCTAAAACTTGAATTGTACTGCTTCTTACTGGCTATTACACCAACTTAGAAGCTTTATCTGTGTTCTACTATGATGATTTTCGTGTCTCCGCATACCGCAGCACGCGACATAACTTTGCAGACAATAAGTACAACCGTTTCAGAGAGAAGAGTGGCCAATGTGACGATCTGGCTTTAAGTCGATTCGATAACAAATGACGAAAACGGACGGATTTCTCAGGTTTTTACTACATATGAACACTTTTCACATTCTCCCGTGCAACTCGGCTGCTAGTCCTCTTTCATGCAGAATCTTAAGGTCCTGGCTCATGTCCAAGGCACCAAAGCCAGCTAAAATGTCAATAACCGATACCTAAAAATTGAATTGTACTACTTCTTACTGGCTATTACATCATCTTAAAAGCTTCATCTGTGTTCTACTATGGTGTTTTTAGTGTCTCCGAATATCGCAGTACGCGTCATTTTCAGAGAGAAGAGCGGCCAATGTGACGATCTGGCTTTAAGTCGATTGGATAACAAATGACGAAAACGGACGGATTTCTCAGGTTTTTACTACATATGAACACTTTTCACATTCTCCCGTGCAACTCGGCTGCTAGTCCTCGTTTCATGCATAATCTTAAGGTCATAGCACATGTCCAAGGCACCAAAGCCAGCTAAAAAGTCAATAACGATATCTAAAACTTGAATTGTACTATTTCTTACTGGCTATTACATCACCTTAGAAGCTTCATCTGTGTTCTACTATGGTGCGTTTAGTGTCTCCGAATACCGCAGTACGCGACATAGCTTTGCAGACGATAAGTACAACCGTTCAGAGAGAAGAGCGGCCAATGTGACGATCTGGCTTTAAGTCGATTCGATAACAAATGACGAAAACGGACGGATTTGTCAGGTTTTTACTACATATGAACTCTTTTCACATTGTCCCGTGCAACTCGGCTGCTAGTCCTCCTTTCATGCAGAATCTCAAGGTCCTTGCTCATGTCCAAGGCACCAAAGCCAGCTAAAAAGTCAATAATCGATACCTAGAACTTGAATTGTACTACCTCTTACTGGCTATTACATCAACTTAGAAGCTTCATCTGTGTTCTACTATGGTGATTTTAGTGTCTCCACATACCGCAGCACGCGACATAGCTTTGCAGACGATAAGTACAACCGTTCAGAGAGAAGAGCGGCCAATGTGACGATCTGGCTTTAAGTCGATTCGATAACAAATGACGAAAACGGACGGATTTCTCAGGTTTTTACTACATATGAACACTTTTCACATTCTCTCGTGCAACTCGGCTGCTAGTCCTCCTTTCATGCAGAATCTTAAGGTCCTAGCTCATGTCCAAGGCTCCAAAGCCACCTAAAAAGTCAATAATCGATACCTAAAACTTAAATTCTACTACTTCTTACTGGCTATTACATCAACTTAGAAGCTTCATCTGTGTTCTACTATGGTGCTTTTAGTGTCTCCGAATACCGCAGTACGCGACATAGCTTTGCAGACGATAAGAACAACCGTTTCAGAGAGCAGAGCTGTCAATGTGATGATTTGGCTTTAAGTCGATTCGATAACAAATGACAAAAACGGACGGATTTCTCAGGTTGGTTTTTACTACATATGAACACTTTTCACATTCTCCCGTGCAACTCGGCTGCTAGTCCTTCTTTCATGCAGAATCTTAAGGTCCTAGATCATGTCCAAGGCACCAAAGCCAGCTAAAAAGTCAATAATCAATATCTAAAACTAGAATTGTACTACTTCTTACTGGCTATTACATCAACTTAGAAGTTTCATCTGTGTTCTACTATGGTGCTTTTAGTGTCTCCGCATACCGCAGCACGCGACATAGCTTTGCAGACGATAAGTACAAACGTTTCAGAGAGCAGAGCGGCCAATGTGCCGATTTGGCATTAAGTCGATTCGATAACAAATGACGAAAACGAACGGATTTCTCAGGTTTTTACTACATTTGAACACTTTTCACATTCTCCCGTGCAACTCGGCTGCTAGTCCTACTTTCATGCAGAATCTTAAGGTCCTAGCTCATGTCCAAGGCACCAAAGCCAGCTAAAAAGTCAATAATCGATACCTAAAACTTGAATTGTACTACTTCTTACTGGCTATTACATCATCTTAAAAGCTTCATCTGTGTTCTACTATGGTGTTTTTAGTGTCTCCGAATATCGCAGTACGCGTCATTTTCAGAGAGAAGAGCGGCCAATGTGACGATCTGGCTTTAAGTCGATTGGATAACAAATGACGAAAACGGACGGATTTCTCAGGTTTTTACTACATATGAACACTTTTTACATTCTCCCGTGCAACTCGGCTGCTAGTCCTTCTTTCATGCAGAATCTTAAGGTCCTAGATCATGTCCAAGGCACCAAAGCCAGCTAAAAAGTCAATAACGATATCTAAAACTTGAATTGTACTATTTCTTACTGGCTATTACATCATCTTAGAAGCTTCATCTGTGTTCTACTATGGTGCGTTTAGTGTCTCCGAATACCGCAGTACGCGACATAGCTTTGCAGACGATAAGTACAACCGTTCAGAGAGAAGAGCGGCCAATGTGACGATCTGGCTTTAAGTCGATTCGATAACAAATGACGAAAACGGACGGATTTCTCAGGTTTTTACTACATATGAACACTTTTCACATTCTCTCGTGCAACTCGGCTGCTAGTCCTACTTTCATGCAGAATCTTAAGGTCCTGGCTCATGTCCAAGTAACCAAAGCCAGCTAAAAAGTCAATAATCGATACCTAAAACTTGAATTGGACTACTTCTTACTGGCTATTACATCAACTTAGATGCTTCATCTGTGTTCTGCTATGGTGATTTTAGTGTCTCCGCATACCGCAGCACGCGACATAGCTTTGCAGACGATAAGTACAACCGTTTTAGAGAGAAGAGCGGCCAATGTGACGATCTGGCTTTAAGTCGATTCGATAACAAATGACGAAAACGGACGGATTTCTCAGGTTTTTACTACATATGAACACTTTTCACATTCTCCCGTGCAACTCGGCTGCTAGTCCTCCTTTCATGCAGAATCTTAAGGTCCTGGCTCATGTCCAAGGCACCAAAGCCAGCTAAAATGTCAATAACCGATACCTAAAAATTGAATTGTACTACTTCTTACTGGCTATTACATCATCTTAAAAGCTTCATCTGTGTTCTACTTTGGTGTTTTTAGTGTCTCCGAATATCGCAGTACGCGTCATAGCTTTGCAGACGATAAGTACAACCGTTTCAGAGAGAAGAGCGGCCAATGTGACGATCTGGCTTTAAGTCGATTCGATAACAAATGACGAAAACGGACGGATTTCTCAGGTTTTTACTACATATGAACACTTTTCACATTCTCCCGTGCAACTCGGCTGCTAGTCCTCCTTTCATGCAGAATCTTAAGGTCCTGGCTCATGTCCAAGGCACCAAAGCCAGCTAAAATGTCAATAACCGATACCTAAAAATTGAATTGTACTACATCTTACTGGCTATTACATCATCTTAAAAGCTTCATCTGTGTTCTACTATGGTGTTTTTAGTGTCTCCGAATACCGCAGTACGTGACATAGCTTTGCAGACGATAAGTACAACCGTTTCAGAGATAAGAGCGGCCAATGTGATGATCTGGCTTTAAGTCGATTCGATAACAAATGACGAAAACGGACGGATTTCTCAGGTTTTTACTACATATGAACTCTTTTCACGTTGTCCCGTGCAACTCGGCTGCTAGTCCTCCTTTCATGCAGAATCTCAAGGTCCTTGCTCATGTCCAAGGCACCAAAGCCAGCTAAAAAGTCAATAATCGATACCTAGAACTTGAACTGTACTACCTCTTACTGGCTATTACATCAACTTAGAAGCTTCATCTGTGTTCTACTATGGTGATTTTAGTATCTCCACATACCGCAGCACGCGACATAGCTTTGCAGACGATAAGTACAACCGTTTCAGAGAGAAGAGCGGCCAAAGTGACCATCTGGCTTTAAGTCGATTCGATAACAAATGACGAAAGCGGACGGATATCTCAGGTTTTTACTACATATGAACACTTTTCACATTCTCCCGTGCAACTCGGCTGCTAGTCCTCCTTTCATGCAGAATCTTAAGGTCCTAGCTCATGTCCAAGGCTCCAAAGCCACCTAAAAAGTCAATAATCGATACCTAAAACTTAAATTCTACTACTTCTTACTGGCTATTACATCAACTTAGAAGCTTCATCTGTGTTCTACTATGGTGCTTTTAGTGTCTCCGAATACCGCAGTACGCGACATAGCTTTGCAGACGATAAGAACAACCGTTTCAGAGAGCAGAGCTGTCAATGTGATGATTTGGCTTTAAGTCGATTCGATAACAAATGACAAAATCGGACGGATTTCTCAGGTTGGTTTTTACTACATATGAACACTTTTCACATTCTCCCGTGCAACTCGGCTGCTAGTCCTTCTTTCATGCAGAATCTTAAGGTCCTAGATCATGTCCAAGGCACCAAAGCCAGCTAAAAACTCAATAATCAATATCTAAAACTTGTATTGTACTACTTTCTACTGGCTATTACATCAACTTAGAAGTTTCATCTGTGTTCTACTATGGTGCTTTTAGTGTCTCCGCATACCGCAGCACGCGACATAGCTTTGCAGACGATAAGTACAAACGTTTCAGAGAGCAGAGCGGCCAATGTGCCGATTTGGCTTTAAGTCGATTCGATAACAAATGACGAAAACGAACGGATTTCTCAAGTTTTTACTACATTTGAACACTTTTCACATTGTCCCGTGCAACTCGGCTGCTAGTCCTACTTTCATGCAGAATCTTAAGGTCCTAGATCATGTCCAAGGCACCAAAGCCAGCTAAAAAGTCAATAATCGATACCTAAAACTTGAATTGTACTACTTCTTACTGGCTATTACACCAACTTAGAAGCTTTATCTGTGTTCTACTATGATGATTTTCGTGTCTCCGCATACCACAGCACGCGACATAACTTTGCAGACAATAAGTACAACCGTTTCAGAGAGAAGAGTGGCCAATGTGACGATCTGGCTTTAAGTCGATTCGATAACAAATGACGAAAACGGACGGATCTCTCAAGTTTTTACTAGATATGAACACTTTTCACATTCTCCCGTGCAACTCGGCTGCTAGTCCTCCTTTCATGCAGAATCTTAAGGTCCTGGCTCATGTCCAAGGCACCAAAGCCAGCTAAAAAGTCAATAACGATATCTAAAACTTGAATTGTACTATTTCTTACTGGCTATTACATCATCTTAGAAGCTTCATCTGTGTTCTACTATGGTGCGTTTAGTGTCTCCGAATACCGCAGTACGCGACATAGCTTTGCAGACGATAAGTACAACCGTTTCAGAGATAACAGCGGCCAATGTGATGATCTGGCTTTAAGTCGATTCGATAACAAATGACGAAAACGGACGGATTTCTCAGGTTTTTACTACATATGAACTCTTTTCACATTGTCCCGTGCAACTCGGCTGCTAGTCCTCCTTTCATGCAGAATCTCAAGGTCCTTGCTCATGTCCAAGGCACCAAAGCCAGCTAAAAAGTCAATAATCGATACCTAGAACTTGAATTGTACTACCTCTTACTGGCTATTACATCAACTTAGAAGCTTCATCTGTGTTCTACTATGGTGATTTTAGTGTCTCCACATACCGCAGCACGCGACATACCTTTGCAGACGATAAGTACAACCGTTTCAGAGAGAAGAGCGGCCAAAGTGACCATCTGGCTTTAAGTCGATTCGATAACAAATGACGAAAGCGGACGGATATCTCAGGTTTTTACTACATATGAACACTTTTCACATTCACCCGTGCAACTGGGCTGCTAGTCCTCCTTTCATGCAGAATCTTAAGGTCCTAGCTCATGTCCAAGGCTCCAAAGCCACCTAAAAAGTCAATAATCGATACCTAAAACTTGAATTCTACTACTTCTTACTGGCTAATACATCAACTTAGAAGCTTCATCTGTGTTCTACTATGGTGCTTTTAGTGTCTCCGAATACCGCAGTACGCGACATAGCTTTGCAGACGATAAGAACAACCGTTTCAGAGAGCAGAGCTGTCAATGTGATGATTTGGCTTTAAGTCGATTCGATAACAAATGACGAAAACGGACGGATTTCTCAGGTTGGTTTTTACTACATATGAACACTTTTCACATTCTCCCGTGCAACTCGGCTGCTAGTCCTTCTTTCATGCAGAATCTTAAGGTCCTAGATCATGTCCAAGGCACCAAAGCCAGCTAAAAAGTCAATAATCAATATCTAAAACTTGAATTGTACTACTTCTTACTGGCTATTACATCAACTTAGAAGTTTCATCTGTGTTCTACTATGGTGCTTTTAGTGTCTCCGCATACCGCAGCACGCGACATAGCTTTGCAGACGATAAGTACAAACGTTTCAGAGAGCAGAGCGGCCAATGTGCCGATTTGGCTTTAAGTCGATTCGATAACAAATGACGAAAACGAACGGATTTCTCAGGTTTTTACTACATTTGAACACTTTTCACATTCTCCCGTGCAACTCGGCTGCTAGTCCTACTTTCATGCAGAATCTTAAGGTCCTAGCTCATGTCCAAGGCACCAAAGCCAGCTAAAAAGTCAATAATCGATACCTAAAACTTGAATTGTACTACTTCTTACTGGCTATTACACCAACTTAGAAGCTTTATCTGTGTTCTACTATGATGATTTTCGTGTCTCCGCATACCGCAGCACGCGACATAACTTTGCAGACAATAAGTACAACCGTTTCAGAGAGAAGAGTGGCCAATGTGACGATCTGGCTTTAAGTCGATTCGATAACAAATGACGAAAACGGACGGATTTCTCAGGTTTTTACTACATATGAACACTTTTCACATTCTCCCGTGCAACTCGGCTGCTAGTCCTCCTTTCATGCAGAATCTTAAGGTCCTGGCTCATGTCCAAGGCACCAAAGCCAGCTAAAATGTCAATAACCGATACCTAAAAATTGAATTGTACTACTTCTTACTGGCTATTACATCATCTTAAAAGCTTCATCTGTGTTCTACGATGGTGTTTTTAGTGTCTCCGAATATCGCAGTACGCGTCATTTTCAGAGAGAAGAGCGGCCAATGTGACGATCTGGCTTTAAGTCGATTGGATAACAAATGACGAAAACGGACGGATTTCTCAGGTTTTTACTACATATGAACACTTTTTACATTCTCCCGTGCAACTCGGCTGCTAGTCCTTCTTTCATGCAGAATCTTAAGGTCCTAGATCATGTCCAAGGCCCCAAAGCCAGCTAAAGAGTCAATAATCAATATCTAAAACTTGAATTGTACTACTTCTTACTGGCTATTACATCAACTTAGAAGCTTCATCTGTGTTCTACTATGGTGATTTTAGTGTCTCCGCATATCGCAGCACGCGACATAGCTTTGCAGACGATAAGTACAACGGTTTCAGAGAGAAGAGCGGCAAATGTGACGACCTGGCTTTAAGTCGATTCGATATCAAATGACGCAAACGGACGGATTTCTCAGGTTTTTACTAGGTATGAACACTTTTCACATTCTCCTGTGCAACTCGGCTGCTAGTCCTCCTTTCATGCATAATCTTATGGTCATAGCTCATGTCCAAGGCACCAAAGCCAGCTAAAAAGTCAATAACGATATCTAAAACTTGAATTGTACTATTTCTTACTGGCTATTACATCATCTTAGAAGCTTCATCTGTGTTCTACTATGGTGCGTTTAGTGTCTCCGAATATCGCAGTACGCGACATAGCTTTGCAGACGATAAGTACAACGGTTTCAGAGAGAAGAGCGGCCAATGTGACGATCTGGATTTAAGTCGATTGGATAAAAAAATGACGAAAACGGACGGATTTCTAAGGTTTTTACTACATATAAACACTTTTCACATTCTCCCGTGCAACTCGGCTGCTAGTCCTCCTTTCATGCAGAATCGTAAGGTCCTAGCTCATGTCCAAGGCACCAAAGCCAGCTAAAAAGTCAATAATCGATACCTAAAACTTGAATTGTACTAGTTCTTACTGGCTATTACATCAACTTAGAAGCTTTATCTGTGTTCTACTATGGTGTTTTTAGTGTCTCCGAATACCGCAGTACGTGACATAGCTTTGCAGACGATAAGTACAACCGTTTCAGAGAGAAGAGCGGCCAATGTGACCATCTGGCTTTAAGTCGATTCGATAACAAACGACGAAAACGGACGGATTTCTCAGGTTTTTACTACATATGAACACCTTTCACATTCTCCCGTGCAACTCGGCTGCTAGTCCTCCTTTTATGCAGAATCTTAAGGTCATAGCCCATGTCCAGTTCACCAAAGCCAGCTAAAAAGTCAATAATCGATACCTAAAACTTGAATTGTACTAGTTCTTACTGGCTATTACATCAACTTGGAAGCTTTATCTGTGTTCTACTATGGTGCGTTTAGTGTCTCCGAATACCGCAGTACGCGACATAGCTTTGCAGACGATAAGTACAACCGTTTCAGAGAGCAGAGCGGCCAATGTGACGATTTGGCTTTAAGTCGATTCGATAACAAATGACGAAAACGGACTGATTTCTCAGGTTTTTACTACATATAAACACTTTTCACATTCTCCCGTGCAACTCGGCTGCTAGTCCTCCTTTCATGCAGAATCGTAAGCTCCTAGCTCATGTCCAGTTCACCAAAGCCAGCTAAAAAGTCAATAATCGATACCTAAAACTTGAATTGTACTAGTTCTTACTGGCTATTACATCAACTTGGAAGCTTTATCTGTGTTCTACTATGATGACTTTCGTGTCTCCGAATACCGCAGTACGCGACATAGCTTTGCAGACGATAAGTACAACCGTTTCAGAGAGCAGAGCGGCCAATGTGACGATTTGGCTTTAAGTCGATTCGATAACAAATGACGAAAACGGACGGATTTCTCAGGTTTTTACTACATATGAACACTTTTCACATTCTCCCGTGAGACTCTGCTCCTAGTCCTCCTTTCATGCAGAATCTTAAGGTCCTAGCTCATGTCCAAGGGACCAAAGCGAGCCAAAAAGTCAATAACCGATACCTAAAAATTGAATTGTACAACTTCTTACTGGCTATTACATCATCTTAGAAGCTTCATCTGTGGTCTACTATGGTGTTTTTAGTGTCTCCGAATACCGCAGTACGTGACATAGCTTTGCAGACGATAAGTACAACCGTTTCAGAGAGAAGAGCGGCCAATGTGACCATCTGGCTTTAAGTCGATTCGATAACAAATGACGAAAACGGACGGATTTCTCAGGTTTTTACTACATATGAACACTTTTCACATTCTCCCGTGCAACTCGGCTGCTAGTCCTCCTTTCATGCAGAATCTTAAGGTCATAGGCCATGTCAAAGGCACCAAAGCCAGCTAAAAAGTCAATAATCGATACCTAAAACTTGAATTGGACTACTTCTTACTGGCTATTACATCAACTTAGATGCTTCATCTGTGTTCTACTATGGTGATTTTAGTGTCTCCCCATACCGCAGCACGCGACATAGCTTTGCAGACGATAAGTACAACCGTTTCAGAGAGAAGAGCGGCCAATGTGACGATCTGGCTATAAGTCGATTCGCTAACAAATGACGAAAAAGGACGGATTTCTTGGGTTTTTACTACATATGAACACTTTTCACATTCTCCCGTGCAACTCGGCAGCTAGTCCTCCTTTCATGCAGAATCTTAAGGTCCTAGCTCATGTCCAAGGCACCATAGCCAGCTAAAAAGTCAATAACCGATACCTAAAACTTGAATTGTACTACTTCTTACTGGCTATTACATCAACTTAGAAGCTTCATCTGTGTTCTACTATGGTGCTTTTAGTGTCTCCGCATACCGCAGCACGCAACATAGCTTTGTAGACGATAAGTACAACCGTTTCAGAGAGAAGAGCGGCCAATGTGACGAACTGGCTATAAGTCGATTCGATAACAAATGACGAAAACGGACGGATTTCTCAGGTTTTTACTACATGCGAACACTTTTCACATTCTCCTGTGCAACTCGGCTGCTAGTCCTCCTTTCATGCAGAATCTCAAGGTCCTAGCTCATGTCCAAGGCACCAAGGCAGCTAAAAGGTCAATAATCAATACTTAAAACTTGAATTGGACTACTTCTTACTGGCTATTACATCAACTTAGATGCTTCATCCGTGTTCTACTATGGTGATTTTTGTGTCTCCGCATACCGCAGCACGCGAAATAGCTTTGCAGACGATAAGTACAACCGTTTCAGAGAGAAGAGCGGCCAATATGACGACCTGGCTTTAAGTCGATTCGATAACAAATGACGAAACCGGACGGATTTCTCAGGATTTTATTACATATGAACACTTTTCACATTCTCCCGTGCAACTGGGCTGCTAGTCCTCCTTTCATGCAGAATCTTAAGGTCCTAGCTCATGTCCAAGGCACCAAAGACAGCTAAAAAGTCAATAATCAATACCTAAAACTTGAATTCTACTACTTCTTACTGGCTATTACATCAACTTAGAAGCTTCAACTCTGTTCTACTATGGTGCTTTTAGTGTCTCCGCATACCGCAGCACGCGACATAGCTTTGCAGACGATAAGTACAACCGTTTCAGAGAGAAGAGCGGCCAATGTGACGATCTGGCTATAAGTCGATTCGATAACAAATGACGAAAACGGACGGATTTCTCAGGTTTTTACTACATGCGAACACTTTTCACATTCTCCCGTGCAACTCGGCTGCTAGTCCTCCTTTCATGCAGAATCTCAAGGTCCTAGCTCATGTCCAAGGCACCAAGGCAGCTAAAAGGTCAGTAATCAATACTTAAAACTTGAATTGTACTACTTCTTACTGGCTATTACATCAACTTAGATGCTTCATCTGTGTTCTACTATGGTGATTTTAGTGTATCCGCATACCGCAGCACGCGACATAGCTTTGCAGACGATAAGTACATCCGTTTCAGAGAGAAGAGCGGCCAATGTTACGATCTGGCTTTAAGTCGATTCGATAACAAATGACGAAAACGGACGGATTTCTCAGGTTTTTACTACATATGAACACTTTTCACATTCTCCCGTGCAACTCGGCTGCTAGTCCTCCTTTCATGCAGAATCTTAAGGTCCTAGCTCATGTCCAAGGCATCAAAGCCAGCTACAAAGTCAGTATTCGATAACTAAAACTTCAATTGTACTACTTCTTACTGGCTATTACATCAACTTAGAAGCTTCATCTGTGTTCTACTATGGTGCTTTTAGTGTCTCCGCATACCGCAGCACGCGACATAGCTTTGCAGACGATAAATACAACCGTTTCAGAGAGAAGAGCGGTCAATGTGACGATCTGGCTTTAAGACGATTCGATAACAAATGACGAAAACGGACGGATTTCTTGGGTTTTTACTACATATGAACACTTCTCACATTCTCCCGTGCAACTCGGCAGCTAGGCCTCCTTTCATGCAGAATCTTAAGGTCCTAGCTCATGTCCAAGGCACCAAAGCCAGCTAAAAAGTCAATAACCGATACCTAAAACTTGAATTGTACTACTTCTTACTGGCTATTACATCAACTTAGAAGCTTCATCTGTGTTCTACTATGGTGCTTTTAGTGTCTCCGCATACCGCAGCACGCGACATAGCTTTGTAGACGATAAGTACAACCGTTTCAGAGAGAAGAGCGGCCAATGTGACGATCTGGCTTTAAGTCGATTCGATAACAAATGACGAAAACGGACGGATGTCTCAGGTTTTTATTACATATGAACACTTTTCACATTCTCCCGGGCAACTCGGCTGCTAGTCCTCCTTTCATGCAGAATCTTAAGGTCCTAGCTAATGTCCAAGTCACCAAAGCCATCTAAAAAGTCAATAATCGATACCTAAAACTTGAATTGGACTACTTCTTACTGGCTATTACATCAACTTAGATGCTTCATCTATGTTCTACTACGGTGCTTTTAGTTTCTCCGCATACCGCAGCACGCGACACAGCTTTGCAGACGATAAGTACAACCGTTTTAGAGAGAAGAGCGGCTAATGTTACGATCTGGCTTTAAGTCGATTCGATAACAAATGACGAAAACGGACTAATGTCTCAGGTTTTTACTACATATGAACACTTTTCACATTCTCCCGTGCAACTCGGCTGCTAGTCCTCCTTTTATGCAGAATCTTAAGGTCCTAGCTCATGTCCAAGGCACCAAAGCCAGCTAAAAAGTCAATAATCGATACCTAAAACTTGAATTGGACTACCTCTTACTGGCTATTACATCAACTTAGAACCTTCATGTATGTTCTACTACGGTGCTTTTAGTTTCTCCGCATACCGCAGCACGCGACATAGATTTGCAGACGATAAGTACAACCGTTTCAGAGAAACGAGCGGCCAATGTGACGATCTGGCTTTAACTCGGTTGGATAAAAAATGACGAAAACGGACGGATTTCTCAGATTTTTACTACATATGAACACTTTTCACATTCTCCCGTGCAACTCGGCTGCTAGTCCTCCTTTCATGCAGAATCTTAAGGTCCTGGCTCATGTCCAAGGCACCAAAGCCAGCTAAAATGTCAATAACCGATACCTAAAAATTGAATTGTACTACTTCTTACTGGCTATTACATCATCTTAAAAGCTTCATCTGTGTTCTACGATGGTGTTTTTAGTGTCTCCGAATATCGCAGTACGCGTCATTTTCAGAGAGAAGAGCGGCCAATGTGACGATCTGGCTTTAAGTCGATTGGATAACAAATGACGAAAACGGACGGATTTCTCAGGTTTTTACTACATATGAACACTTTTTACATTCTCCCGTGCAACTCGGCTGCTAGTCCTTCTTTCATGCAGAATCTTAAGGTCCTAGATCATGTCCAAGGCCCCAAAGCCAGCTAAAGAGTCAATAATCAATATCTAAAACTTGAATTGTACTACTTCTTACTGGCTATTACATCAACTTAGAAGCTTCATCTGTGTTCTACTATGGTGATTTTAGTGTCTCCGCATATCGCAGCACGCGACATAGCTTTGCAGACGATAAGTACAACGGTTTCAGAGAGAAGAGCGGCAAATGTGACGACCTGGCTTTAAGTCGATTCGATATCAAATGACGCAAACGGACGGATTTCTCAGGTTTTTACTAGATATGAACACTTTTCACATTCTCCTGTGCAACTCGGCTGCTAGTCCTCCTTTCATGCATAATCTTATGGTCATAGCTCATGTCCAAGGCACCAAAGCCAGCTAAAAAGTCAATAACGATATCTAAAACTTGAATTGTACTATTTCTTACTGGCTATTACATCATCTTAGAAGCTTCATCTGTGTTCTACTATGGTGCGTTTAGTGTCTCCGAATATCGCAGTACGCGACATAGCTTTGCAGACGATAAGTACAACCGTTCAGAGAGAAGAGCGGCCAATGTGACGATCTGGATTTAAGTCGATTGGATAAAAAAATGACGAAAACGGACGGATTTCTAAGGTTTTTACTACATATAAACACTTTTCACATTCTCCCGTGCAACTCGGCTGCTAGTCCTCCTTTCATGCAGAATCGTAAGGTCCTAGCTCATGTCCAAGGCACCAAAGCCAGCTAAAAAGTCAATAATCGATACCTAAAACTTGAATTGTACTAGTTCTTACTGGCTATTACATCAACTTAGAAGCTTTATCTGTGTTCTACTATGGTGTTTTTAGTGTCTCCGAATACCGCAGTACGTGACATAGCTTTGCAGACGATAAGTACAACCGTTTCAGAGAGAAGAGCGGCCAATGTGACCATCTGGCTTTAAGTCGATTCGATAACAAATGACGAAAACGGACGGATTTCTCAGGTTTTTACTACATATGAACACCTTTCACATTCTCCCGTGCAACTCGGCTGCTAGTCCTCCTTTCATGCAGAATCGTAAGGTCCTAGCTCATGTCCAAGGCACCAAAGCCAGCTAAAAAGTCAATAATCGATACCTAAAACTTGAATTGTACTAGTTCTTACTGGCTATTACATCAACTTGGAAGCTTTATCTGTGTTCTACTATGGTGCGTTTAGTGTCTCCGAATACCGCAGTACGCGACATAGCTTTGCAGACGATAAGTACAACCGTTTCAGAGAGCAGAGCGGCCAATGTGACGATTTGGCTTTAAGTCGATTCGATAACAAATGACGAAAACGGACTGATTTCTCAGGTTTTTACTACATATAAACACTTTTCACATTCTCCCGTGCAACTCGGCTGCTAGTCCTCCTTTCATGCAGAATCGTAAGCTCCTAGCTCATGTCCAGTTCACCAAAGCCAGCTAAAAAGTCAATAATCGATACCTAAAACTTGAATTGTACTAGTTCTTACTGGCTATTACATCAACTTGGAAGCTTTATCTGTGTTCTACTATGATGACTTTCGTGTCTCCGCATACCGCAGCACGCGACATTGCTTTGCAGACAACAAGTACAACCGTTTCAGAGAGAAGAGTGACCAATGTGACGATCTGGCTTTAAGTCGATTCGATAACAAATGACGAAAACGGACGGATTTCTCAGGTTTTTACTACATATGAACACTTTTCACATTCTCCCGTGAGACTCTGCTCCTAGTCCTCCTTTCATGCAGAATCTTAAGGTCCTAGCTCATGTCCAAGGGACCAAAGCGAGCCAAAAAGTCAATAACCGATACCTAAAAATTGAATTGTACAACTTCTTACTGGCTATTACATCATCTTAGAAGCTTCATCTGTGGTCTACTATGGTGTTTTTAGTGTCTCCGAATACCGCAGTACGTGACATAGCTTTGCAGACGATAAGTACAACCGTTTCAGAGAGAAGAGCGGCCAATGTGACCATCTGGCTTTAAGTCGATTCGATAACAAATGACGAAAACGGACGGATTTCTCAGGTTTTTACTACATATGAACACTTTTCACATTCTCCCGTGCAACTCGGCTGCTAGTCCTCCTTTCATGCAGAATCTTAAGGTCATAGGCCATGTCAAAGGCACCAAAGCCAGCTAAAAAGTCAATAATCGATACCTAAAACTTGAATTGGACTACTTCTTACTGGCTATTACATCAACTTAGATGCTTCATCTGTGTTCTACTATGGTGATTTTAGTGTCTCCCCATACCGCAGCACGCGACATAGCTTTGCAGACGATAAGTACAACCGTTTCAGAGAGAAGAGCGGCCAATGTGACGATCTGGCTATAAGTCGATTCGCTAACAAATGACGAAAAAGGACGGATTTCTTGGGTTTTTACTACATATGAACACTTTTCACATTCTCCCGTGCAACTCGGCAGCTAGTCCTCCTTTCATGCAGAATCTTAAGGTCCTAGCTCATGTCCAAGGCACCATAGCCAGCTAAAAAGTCAATAACCGATACCTAAAACTTGAATTGTACTACTTCTTACTGGCTATTACATCAACTTAGAAGCTTCATCTGTGTTCTACTATGGTGCTTTTAGTGTCTCCGCATACCGCAGCACGCAACATAGCTTTGTAGACGATAAGTACAACCGTTTCAGAGAGAAGAGCGGCCAATGTGACGAACTGGCTATAAGTCGATTCGATAACAAATGACGAAAACGGACGGATTTCTCAGGTTTTTACTACATGCGAACACTTTTCACATTCTCCTGTGCAACTCGGCTGCTAGTCCTCCTTTCATGCAGAATCTCAAGGTCCTAGCTCATGTCCAAGGCACCAAGGCAGCTAAAAGGTCAATAATCAATACTTAAAACTTGAATTGGACTACTTCTTACTGGCTATTACATCAACTTAGATGCTTCATCCGTGTTCTACTATGGTGATTTTTGTGTCTCCGCATACCGCAGCACGCGAAATAGCTTTGCAGACGATAAGTACAACCGTTTCAGAGAGAAGAGCGGCCAATATGACGACCTGGCTTTAAGTCGATTCGATAACAAATGACGAAACCGGACGGATTTCTGAGGATTTTATTACATATGAACACTTTTCACATTCTCCCGTGCAACTGGGCTGCTAGTCCTCCTTTCATGCAGAATCTTAAGGTCCTAGCTCATGTCCAAGGCACCAAAGACAGCTAAAAAGTCAATAATCAATACCTAAAACTTGAATTCTACTACTTCTTACTGGCTATTACATCAACTTAGAAGCTTCAACTCTGTTCTACTATGGTGCTTTTAGTGTCTCCATATACCGCAGCACGCGGCATAGCTTTGCAGAAGATAAGTACAACCGTTTCAGAGAGAAGAGCGGCCAATGTGACGATCTGGCTAAAAGTCGATTCGATGACAAATGACGAAAACGGAAGGATTTCTCAGGTTTTTACTACATATGAACACTTTTCACATTCTCCCGGGCAACTCGGCTGCTAGTCCTTCTTTCATGCAGAATCTTAAGGTCCTAGATCATGTCCAAGGCACCAAAGCCAGCTAAAAAGTCAATAATCAATATCTAAAACTTGAATTGTACTACTTCTTACTGGCTATTACATTAACAGAAGCTTTATCTGTGTTCTACTATGGTGCTTTTAGTGTCTCCGCATATCGCAGCACGCGACATAGCTTTGCAGACGATAAGTACAACGGTTTCAGAGAGAAGAGCGGCCAATGTGACGATCTGGCTTTAAGTCGATTCGATAACAAATGACGCAAACGGACGGATTTCTCAGGTTTTTACTACATATGAACACTTTTCACATTCTCCCGTGCAACTCGGCTGCTAGTCCTCCTTTCATGCAGAATCTTAAGGTCATAGCCCATGTCCAAGGCACCAAAGCCAGCTAAAAAGACAATAACGATATCTAAAACTTGAATTGTACTATTTCTTACTGGCTATTACATCATCTTAGAAGCTTCATCTGTGTTCTACTATGGTGCTTTTAGTGTCTCCGCATACCGCAGCACGCGACATAGCTTTGCAGACGATAAGTACAACCGTTTCAGAGAGAAGAGCGGCCAATGTGACGATCTGGCTATAAGTCGATTCGATAACAAATGACGAAAACGGACGGATTTCTCAGGTTTTTACTACATGCGAACACTTTTCACATTCTCCCGTGCAACTCGGCTGCTAGTCCTCCTTTCATGCAGAATCTCAAGGTCCTAGCTCATGTCCAAGGCACCAAGGCAGCTAAAAGGTCAGTAATCAATACTTAAAACTTGAATTGTACTACTTCTTACTGGCTATTACATCAACTTAGATGATTCATCTGTGTTCTACTATGGTGATTTTAGTGTATCCGCATACCGCAGCACGCGACATAGCTTTGCAGACGATAAGTACATCCGTTTCAGAGAGAAGAGCGGCCAATGTTACGATCTGGCTTTAAGTCGATTCGATAACAAATGACGAAAACGGACGGATTTCTCAGGTTTTTACTACATATGAACACTTTTCACATTCTCCCGTGCAACTCGGCTGCTAGTCCTCCTTTCATGCAGAATCTTAAGGTCCTAGCTCATGTCCAAGGCATCAAAGCCAGCTACAAAGTCAGTATTCGATAACTAAAACTTCAATTGTACTACTTCTTACTGGCTATTACATCAACTGAGAAGCTTCATCTGTGTTCTACTATGGTGCTTTTAGTGTCTCCGCATACCGCAGCACGCGACATAGCTTTGCAGACGATAAATACAACCGTTTCAGAGAGAAGAGCGGTCAATGTGACGATCTGGCTTTAAGACGATTCGATAACAAATGACGAAAACGGACGGATTTCTTGGGTTTTTACTACATATGAACACTTCTCACATTCTCCCGTGCAACTCGGCAGCTAGGCCTCCTTTCATGCAGAATCTTAAGGTCCTAGCTCATGTCCAAGGCACCAAAGCCAGCTAAAAAGTCAATAACCGATACCTAAAACTTGAATTGTACTACTTCTTACTGGCTATTACATCAACTTAGAAGCTTCATCTGTGTTCTACTATGGTGCTTTTAGTGTCTCCGCATACCGCAGCACGCGACATAGCTTTGTAGACGATAAGTACAACCGTTTCAGAGAGAAGAGCGGCCAATGTGACGATCTGGCTTTAAGTCGATTCGATAACAAATGACGAAAACGGACGGATGTCTCAGGTTTTTATTACATATGAACACTTTTCACATTCTCCCGGGCAACTCGGCTGCTAGTCCTCCTTTCATGCAGAATCTTAAGGTCCTAGCTAATGTCCAAGGCACCAAAGCCAGCTAAAAAGTCAATAATCAATACCTAAAACTTGAATTCTACTACTTCTTACTGGCTATTACATCAACTTAGAAGCTTCATCTCTGTTCTACTATGGTGATTTTAGAGTCTCCATATAACGCAGCACGCAACATAGCTTTGCAGAAGATAAGTACAACCGTTTCAGAGAGAAGAGCGGCCAATGTGACGATCTGGCTTTAAGTCGATTCGATAACAAATGACGAAAACGGACGGATGTCTCAGGTTTTTATTACATATGAACAGTTTTCATATTCTCCCGTGCAACTCGGCTGCTAGTCCTCCTTTCATGCAGAATCTTAAGGTCCTAGCTCATGTCCAAGTCACCAAAGCCATCTAAAAAGTCAATAATCGATACCTAAAACTTGAATTGGACTACTTCTTACTGGCTATTACATCAACTTAGATGCTTCATCTATGTTCTACTACGGTGCTTTTAGTTTCTCCGCATACCGCAGCACGCGACACAGCTTTGCAGACGATAAGTACAACCGTTTTAGAGAGAAGAGCGGCTAATGTTACGATCTGGCTTTAAGTCGATTCGATAACAAATGACGAAAACGGACTAATGTCTCAGGTTTTTACTACATATGAACACTTTTCACATTCTCCCGTGCAACTCGGCTGCTAGTCCTCCTTTTATGCAGAATCTTAAGGTCCTAGCTCATGTCCAAGGCACCAAAGCCAGCTAAAAAGTCAATAATCGATACCTAAAACTTGAATTGGACTACCTCTTACTGGCTATTACATCAACTTAGAACCTTCATGTATGTTCTACTACGGTGCTTTTAGTTTCTCCGCATACCGCAGCACGCGACATAGATTTGCAGACGATAAGTACAACCGTTTCAGAGAAACGAGCGGCCAATGTGACGATCTGGCTTTAACTCGGTTGGATAAAAAATGACGAAAACGGACGGATTTCTCAGATTTTTACTACATATGAACACTTTTCACATTCTCCCGTGCAACTCGGCTGCTAGTCCTTCTTTCATGCAGAATCTTAAGGTCCTAGATCATGTCCAAGGCACCAAAGCCAGCTAAAAAGTCAATAATCAATATCTAAAACTTGAATTGTACTACTTCTTACTGGCTATTACATCAACTTACAAGCTTCATCTGTGTTCTACTATGGTGCTTTTAGTGTCTCCGCATATCGCAGCACGCGACATAGCTTTGCAGACGATAAGTACAACGGTTTCAGAGAGAAGAGCGGCCAATGTGACGATCTGGCTTTAAGTCGATTCGATAACAAATGACGCAAACGGAGGGATTTCTCAGGTTTTTACTAGATATGAACACTTTTCACATTCTCCCGTGCAACTCGGCTGCTAGTCCTCCTTTCATGCAGAATCTTAAGGTCATAGCCCATGTCCAAGGCACCAAAGCCAGCTAAAAAGTCAATAACGATATCTAAAACTTGAATTGTACTATTTCTTACTGGCTATTACATCATCTTAGAAGCTTCATCTGTGTTCTACTATGGTGCGTTTAGTGTCTCCGAATACCGCAGTACGCGACATAGCTTTGCAGACGATAAGTACAACCGTTTCAGAGAGCAGAGCGGCCAATGTGACGATTTGGCTTTAAGTCGATTCGATAACAAATGACGAAAACGGACGGATTTCTCAGGTTTTTACTACATATAAACACTTTTCACATTCTCCCGTGCAACTCGGCTGCTAGTCCTCCTTTCATGCAGAATCGTAAGCTCCTAGCTCATGTCCAGTTCACCAAAGCCAGCTAAAAAGTCAATAATCGATACCTAAAACTTGAATTGTACTAGTTCTTACTGGCCATTACATCAACTTGGAAGCTTTATCTGTGTTCTACTATGATGACTTTCGTGTCTCCGCATACCGCAGCACGCGACATTGCTTTGCAGACAACAAGTACAACCGTTTCAGAGAGAAGAGTGACCAATGTGACGATCTGGCTTTAAGTCGATTCGATAACAAATGACGAAAACGGACGGATTTCTCAGGTTTTTACTACATATGAACTCTTTTCACATTCTCCCGTGAGACTCTGCTCCTAGTCCTCCTTTCATGCAGAATCTTAAGGTCCTAGCTCATGTCCAAGGGACCAAAGCGAGCCAAAAAGTCAATAACCGATACCTAAAAATTGAATTGTACAACTTCTTACTGGCTATTACATCATCTTAGAAGCTTCATCTGTGGTCTACTATGGTGTTTTTAGTGTCTCCGAATACCGCAGTACGTGACATAGCTTTGCAGACGATAAGTACAACCGTTTCAGAGAGAAGAGCGGCCAATGTGACCATCTGGCTTTAAGTCGATTCGATAACAAATGACGAAAACGGACGAATTTCTCAGGTTTTTACTACATATGAACACTTTCCACATTCTCCCGTGCAACTCGGCTGCTAGTCCTCCTTTCATGCAGAATCTTAAGGTCCTAGCTCATGTCCAAGGCACCAAAGCCAGCTAAAAAGTCAATAATCAATACCTAAAACTTGAATTCTACTACTTCTTACTGGCTATTACATCAACTTAGAAGCTTCAACTCTGTTCTACTATGGTGCTTTTAGTGTCTCCATATACCGCAGCACGCGACATAGCTTTGCAGAAGATAAGTACAACCGTTTCAGAGAGAAGAGCGGCCAATGTGACGATCTGGCTAAAAGTCGATTCCATAACAAATGACGAAAACGGAAGGATTTCTCAGGTTTTTACTACATATGAACACTTTTCACATTCTCCCGGGCAACTCGGCTGCTAGTCCTTCTTTCATGCAGAATCTTAAGGTCCTAGATCATGTCCAAGGCACCAAAGCCAGCTAAAAAGTCAATAATCAATATCTAAAACTTGAATTGTACTACTTCTTACTGGCTATTACATTAACAGAAGCTTTATCTGTGTTCTACTATGGTGCTTTTAGTGTCTCCGCATACCGCAGCACGCGACATAGCTTTGCAGACGATAAGTACAACCGTTTCAGAGAGAAGAGCGGCCAATGTGACGATCTGGCTATAAGTCGATTGGATAACAAATGACGAAAACGGACGGATTTCTCAGGTTTTTACTACATGCGAACACTTTTCACCTTCTCCCGTGCAACTCGGCTGCTAGTCCTCCTTTCATGCAGAATCTCAAGGTCCTAGCTCATGTCCAAGGCACCAAGGCAGCTAAAAGGTCAATAATCAATACTTAAAACTTGAATTGTACTACTTCTTACTGGCTATTACATCAACTTAGAAGCTTCATCTGTGTTCTACTATGGTGCTTTTAATGTCTCCGCATACCGCAGCACGCGACATAGCTTTGCAGAAGATAAGTACAACCGTTTCAGAGAGAAGAGCGGCCAAGGTGACGATCTGGCTAAAAGTCGATTCGATAACAAATGACCAAAACGGACGGATTTCTCAGGTTTTTACTACATATGAACACTTTTCACATTCTCCCGTGCAACTCGGCAGCTAGTCCTCCTTTCATGCAGAATCTTAAGGTCCTAGCTCATGTCCAAGTCACCAAAGCCAGCTAAAAAGTCAATAACCGATACCTAAAACTTGAATTGTACTACTTCTTACTGGCTATTACATCAACTTAGAAGCTTCATCTGTGTTCTACTATGGTGCTTTTAGTGTCTCCGCATACCGCAGCACGCGACATAGCTTTGTAGACGATAAGTACAACCGTTTCAGAGAGAAGAGCGGCGAATGTGACGATCTGTCTTTAAGTCGATTCGATAACAAATGACGAAAACGGACGGATTTCTCAGGTTTTTACTACATATGAACACTTTTCACATTCTCCCGGGCAACTCGGCTGCTAGTCCTTCTTTCATGCAGAATCTTAAGGTCCTACATCATGTCCAAGGCACCAAAGCCAGCTAAAAAGTCAATAATCAATATCTAAAACTTGAATTGTACTACTCCTTACTGGCTATTACATTAACTTAGAAGCTTCATCTGTGTTCTACTATGGTGCTTTTAGTGTCTCCGCATATCGCATCACGCGACATAGCTTTGCAGACGATAAGTACAACGGTTTCAGAGAGAAGAGCGGCAAATGTGACGATCTGGCTTTAAGTCGATTCGATAACAAATGACGCAAACGGACGGATTTCTCAGGTTTTTACTACATATGAACACTTTTCACATTCTCCCGTGCAACTCGGCTGCTAGTCCTCCTTTCATGCAGAATCTTAAGGTCCTAGCTCATGTCCAAGTCACCAAAGCCAGCTATAAAGTCAATAACGATATCTAAAACTTGAATTGTACTATTTCTTACTGGCTATTACATCATCTTAGAAGCTTCATCTGTGTTCTACTATGGTGCTTTTAGTGTCTCCGCATACCGCAGCACGCGTCATAGCTTTGCAGACGATAAGTGCAACCGTTTAAGAGAGAAGAACGGCCAATGTGACGATCTGGCTATAAGTCGATTCGATAACAAATGACGAAAACGGACGGATTTCTCAGGTTTTTACTACATGCGAACACTTTTCACATTCTCCCGTGCAACTCGGCTGCTAGTCCTCCTTTCATACAGAATCTCAAGGTCCTAGCTCATGTCCAAGGCACCAAGGCAGCTAAAAGGTCAGTAATCATTACTTAAAACTTGAATTTTACTACTTCTTACTGGCTATTACATTAACTTAGAAGCTTCATCTGTGTTCTACTATGGTGATTTTAGTGTATCCGCATACCGCAGCACGCGACATAGCTTTGCAGACGATAAGTACATCCGTTTCAGAGAGAAGAGCGGCCAATGTTACGATCTGGCTTTAAGTCGATTCGATAACAAATGACGAAAACGGACGGATTTCTCAGGTTGTTACTACATATGAACAGTTTTCACATTCTCCCGTGCAACTCGGCTGCTAGTCCTCCTTTCATGCAGAATCTTAAGGTCCTAGCTCATGTCCAAGGCATCAAAGCCAGCTACAAAGTCAGTAATCGATAACTAAAACTTCAGTTGTACTACTTCTTACTGGCTATTACATCAACTTAGAAGCTTCATCTGTGTTCTACTATGGTGCTTTTAGTGTCTCCGCATACCGCAGCACGCGACATAGCTTTGCAGACGATAAATACAACCGTTTCAGAGAGAAGAGCGGTCAATGTGACGATCTGGCTTTAAGACGATTCGATAACAAATGACGAAAACGGACGGATTTCTTGGGTTTTTACTACATATGAACACTTTTCACATTCTCCCGTGCAACTCGGCAGCAAGGCCTCCTTTCATGCAGAATCTTAAGGTCCTAGCTCATGTCCAAGGCACCAAAGCCAGCTAAAAAGTCAATAACCGATACCTAAAACTTGAATTGTACTACTTCTTATTGGCTATTACATCAACATAGAAGCTTCATCTGTGTTCTACTATGGTGCTTTTAGTGTCTCCGCATACCGCAGCACGCGACATAGCTTTGTAGACGATAAGTACAACCGTTTCAGAGAGAAGAGCGGCCAATGTGACGATCTGGCTTTAAGTAGATTCGATAACAAATGACGAAAACGGACGGATGTCTCAGGTTTTTATTACATATGAACACTTTTCACATTCTCCCGGGCAACTCGGCTGCTAGTCCTCCTTTCATGCAGAATCTTAAGGTCCTAGCTAATGTCCAAGGCACCAAAGCCAGCTAAAAAGTCAATAATCAATACCTAAAACTTGAATTCTACTACTTCTTACTGGCTATTACATCAACTTAGAAGCTTCATCTCTGTTCTACTATGGTGCTTTTAGTGTCTCCATATAACGCAGCACGCAACATAGCTTTGCAGAAGATAAGTACAACCGTTTCAGAGAGAAGTGCGGCCAATGTGACGATCTGGCTTTAAGTCGATTCGATAACAAATGACGAAAACGGACGGATGTCTCAGGTTTTTACTACATGTGAACACTTTTCACATTCTCCCGTGCAACTGGGCTGCTAGTCCTCCTTTTATGCAGAATCTTAAGGTCCTAGCTCATGTCCAAGGCACCAAAGCCAGCTAAAAAGTCAATAATCTATACCTAAAACTTGAATTGGACTACTTCTTACTGGCTATTACATCAACTAAGAAGCTTCATCTGTGTTCTACTACGGTGCTTTTAGTTTCTCCGCATACCGCAGCACGCGATATAGTTTTGCAGACGATAAGCACAACCGTTTCAGAGAGAAGAGCGGCCAATGTGATGATCTGGCTAAAAGTCGATTCGATAACAAATGACGAAAACGGACGGATGTCTCAGGTTTTTACTACATATGAACACTTTTCACACTCTCCCGTGCAACTCGGCTGCTAGTCCTCCTTTCATGCAGAATCTTAAGGTCCTAGCTCATGTCCAAGGCACCAAGGCAGCTAAAAGGTCAATAATCAATACTTAAAACTTGAATTGTACTACTTCTTACTGGCTATTACATCAACTTAGAAGCTTCATCTGTGTTCTACTATGGTGCTTTTAATGTCTCCGCATACCGCAGCACGCGACATAGCTTTGCAGAAGATAAGTACAACCGTTTCAGAGAGAAGAGCGGCCAATGTGACGATCTGGCTAAAAGTCGATTCGATAACAAATGACGAAAACGGACGGATTTCTCAGGTTTTTACTACATATGAACACTTTTCACATTCTCCCGTGCAACTCGGCAGCTAGTCCTCCTTTCATGCAGAATCTTAAGGTCCTAGCTCATATCCAAGTCACCAAAGCCAGCTAAAAAGTCAATAACCGATACCTAAAACTTGAATTGTACTATTTCTTACTGGCTATTACATCAACTTAGAAGCTTCATCTCTGTTCTACTATGGTGCTTTTAGTGTCTCCACATACCGCAGCACGCGACATAGCTTTGCAGAAGATAAGTACAACCGTTTCAGAGAGAAGAGCGGCCAATGTGACGATCTGGCTAAAAGTCGATTCGATAACAAATGACGAAAACGGACGGATTTCTCAGGTTTTTACTACATATGAACACTTTTCACATTCTCCCGGGCAACTCGGCTGCTAGTCCTTCTTTCATGCAGAATCTTAAGGTCCTACATCATGTCCAAGGCACCAAAGCCAGCTAAAAAGTCAATAATCAATATCTAAAACTTGAATTGTACTACTCCTTACTGGCTATTACATTAACTTTAAGCTTCATCTGTGTTCTACTATGGTGCTTTTAGTGTCTCCGCATATCGCAGCACGCGACACAGCTTTGCAGACGATAAGTACAACGCTTTCAGAGAGAAGAGCGTCAAATGTGACGATCTGGCTTTAAGTCGATTCGATAACAAATGACGCAAACGGACGGATTTCTCAGGTTTTTACTACATATGAACACTTTTCACATTCTCCCGTGCAACTCGGCTGCTAGTCCTCCTTTCATGCAGAATCTTAAGGTCATAGGCCATGTCAAAGGCACCAAAGCCAGCTAAAAAGTCAATAATCGATACCTAAAACTTGAATTGGACTACTTCTTACTGGCTATTACATCAACTTAGATGCTTCATCTGTGTTCTACTATGGTGATTTTAGTGTCTCCGCATACCGCAGCACGCGACATAGCTTTGCAGACGATAAGTACAACCGTTTCAGAGAGAAGAGCTACCAATGTGACGATCTGGCTATAAGTCGATTCGCTAACAAATGACGAAAAAGGACGGATTTCTTGGGTTTTTACTACATATGAACACTTTTCACATTCTCCCGTGCAAGTCGGCAGCTAGTCCTCCTTTCATGCAGAATCTTAAGGTCCTAGCTCATGTCCAAGGCACCAAAGCCAGCTAAAAAGTCAATAATCAATACCTAAAACTTGATTTCTACTACTTCTTACTGGCTATTACATCAACTTAGAAGCTTCATCTGTGTTCTACTATGGTGATTTTACTGTATCCGCATACCGCAGCACGCGACATAGCTTTGCAGACGATAAGTACATCCGTTTCAGAGAGAAGAGCGGCCAATGTTACGATCTGGCTTTAAGTCGATTCGATAACAAATGACGAATACGGACGGATTTCTCAGGTTTTTACTACATATGAACAGTTTTCACATTCTCCCGTGCAACTCGGCTGCTAGTCCTCCTTTCATGCAGAATCTTAAGGTCCTAGCTCATGTCCAAGGCATCAAAGCCAGCTACAAAGTCAGTAATCGATAACTAAAACTTCAATTGTGCTACTTCTTACTGGCTATTACATCAACTTAGAAGCTTCATCTATGTTCTACTATGGTGCTTTTAGTGTCTCCGCATACCGCAGCACGCGACATAGCTTTGCAGACGATAAATACAACCGTTTCAGAGAGAAGAGCGGTCAATGTGACGATCTGGCTTTAAGACGATTCGATAACAAATGACGAAAACGGACGGATTTATTGGGTTTTTACTACATATGAACACTTTTCACATTCTCCCGGGCAACTCGGCTGCTAGTCCTCCTTTCATGCAGAATCTTAAGGTCCTAGCTAATGTCCAAGGCACCAAAGCCAGCTAAAAAGTCAATAATCAATACCTAAAACTTGAATTGTACTACTTCTTACTGGCTATTACATCAACTTAGAAGCTACATCTCTGTTCTACTATGGTGCTTTTAGTGTCTCCATATAACGCAGCACGCAACATAGCTTTGCAGAAGATAAGTACAACCGTTTCAGAGAGAAGTGCGGCCAATGTGACGATCTGGCTTTAAGTCGATTCGATAACAAATGACGAAAACGGACAGATGTCTCAGGTTTTTACTACATGTGAACACTTTTCACATTCTCCCGTGCAACTGGGCTGCTAGTCCTCCTTTTATGCAGAATCTTAAGGTCCTAGCTCATGTCCAAGGCACCAAAGCCAGCTAAAAAGTCAATAATCTATACCTAAAACTTGAATTGGACTACTTCTTACTGGCTATTACATCAACTAAGAAGCTTCATCTGTGTTCTACTACGGTGCTTTTAGTTTCTCCGCATACCGCAGCACGCGATATAGTTTTGCAGACGATAAGCACAACCGTTTCAGAGAGAAGAGCGGCCAATGTGATGATCTGGCTAAAAGTCGATTCGATAACAAATGACGAAAACGGACGGATTTCTCAGGTTTTTACTACATATGAACACTTATCACACTCTCCCGTGCAACTCGGCTGCTAGTCCTACTTTCATGCAGAATCTTAAGGTCCTAGCTCATGTCCAAGGCACCAAGGCAGCTAAAAGGTCAATTATCAATACTTAAAACTTGAATTGTACTACTTCTTACTGGCTATTACATCAACTTAGAAGCTTCATCTGTGTTCTACTATGGTGCTTTTAATGTCTCCGCATACCGCAGCACGCGACATAGCTTTGCAGAAGATAAGTACAACCGTTTCAGAGAGAAGAGCGGCCAATGTGACGATCTGGCTAAAAGTCGATTCGATAACAAATGACGAAAACGGACGGATTTCTCAGGTTTTTACTACATATGAACACTTTTCACATTCTCCCGTGCAACTCGGCAGCTAGTCCTCCTTTCATGCAGAATCTTAAGGTCCTAGCTCATATCCAAGTCACCAAAGCCAGCTAAAAAGTCAATAACCGATACCTAAAACTTGAATTGTACTATTTCTTACTGGCTATTACATCAACTTAGAAGCTTCATCTCTGTTCTACTATGGTGCTTTTAGTGTCTCCACATACCGCAGCACGCGACATAGCTTTGCAGAAGATAAGTACAACCGTTTCAGAGAGAAGAGCGGCCAATGTGACGATCTGGCTAAAAGTCGATTCGATAACAAATGACGAAAGCGGACGGATTTCTCAGGTTTTTACTACATATGAACACTTTTCACATTCTCCCGGGCAACTCGGCTGCTAGTCCTTCTTTCATGCAGAATCTTAAGGTCCTACATCATGTCCAAGGCACCAAAGCCAGCTAAAAAGTCAATAATCAATATCTAAAACTTGAATTGTACTACTCCTTACTGGCTATTACATTAACTTTAAGCTTCATCTGTGTTCTACTATGGTGCTTTTAGTGTCTCCGCATATCGCAGCACGCGACACAGTTTTGCAGACGATAAGTACAACGCTTTCAGAGAGAAGAGCGTCAAATGTGACGATCTGGCTTTAAGTCGATTCGATAACAAATGACGCAAACGGACGGATTTCTCAGGTTTTTACTACATATGAACACTTTTCACATTCTCCCGTGCAACTCGTCTGCTAGTCCTCCTTTCATGCAGAATCTTAAGGTCATAGGCCATGTCAAAGGCACCAAAGCCAGCTAAAAAGTCAATAATCGATACCTAAAACTTGAATTGGACTACTTCTTACTGGCTATTACATCAACTTAGATGCTTCATCTGTGTTCTTCTATGGTGATTTTAGTGTCTCCGCATACCGCAGCACGCGACATAGCTTTGCAGTCGATAAGTACAACCGTTTCAGAGAGAAGAGCGACCAATGTGACGATCTGGCTATAAGTCGATTCGCTAACAAATGACGAAAAAGGACGGATTTCTTGGGTTTTTACTACATATGAACACTTTTCACATTCTCCCGTGCAACTCGGCAGCTAGTCCTCCTTTCATGCAGAATCTTAAGGTCCTAGCTCATGTCCAAGGCACCAAAGCCTGCTAAAAAGTCAATAATCAATACCTAAAACTTGAATTCTACTACTTCTTACTGGCTATTACATCAACTTAGAAGCTTCATCTCTGTTCTACTATGGTGCTTTTAGTGTCTCCACATACCGCAGCTCGCGACATAGCTTTGCAGAAGATAAGTACAACCGTTTCAGAGAGAAGAGCGGCCAATGTGACGATCTGGCTAAAAGTCGATTCGATAACAAATGACGAAAACGGAAGGATTTCTCAGGTTTTTACTACATATGAACACTTTTCACATTCTCCCGGGCAAGTCGGCTGCTAGTCCTTCTTTCATGCAGAATCTTAAGGTCCTAGATCATGTCCAAGGCACCAAAGCCAGCTAAAAAGTCAATAATCAATATCTAAAACTTGAATTGTACTACTTCTTACTGGCTAAAACATTAACAGAAGCTTTATCTGTGTTCTACTATGGTGCTTTTAGTGTCTCCGCATATCGCAGCACGCGACATAGCTTTGCAGACGATAAGTACAACGGTTTCAGAGAGAAGAGCGGCAAATGTGACGATCTGGCTTTAAGTCGATTCGATAACAAATGACGCAAACATATGGATTTCTTAGGTTTTTACTACATATGAACACTTTTCACATTCTCCCGTGCAACTCGGCTGCTAGTCCTCCTTTCATGCAGAATCTTAAGGTCATAGCCCATGTCCAAGGCACCAAAGCCAGCTAAAAAGTCAATAACGATATCTAAAACTTGAATTGTACTATTTCTTACTGGCTATTACATCATCTTAGAAGCTTCATCTGTGTTCTACTATGGTGCTTTTAGTGTCTCCGCATACCGCAGCACGCGACATAGCTTTGCAGACGATAAGTACAACCGTTTCAGAGAGAAGAGCGGCCAATGTGACGATCTGGCTATAAGTCGATTCGATAACAAATGACGAAAACGGACGGATTTCTCAGGTTTTTACTACATGCGAAGACTTTCCACATTCTCCCGTGCAACTCGGCTGCTAGTCCTCCTTTCATGCAGAATCTCAAGGTCCTAGCTCATGTCCAAGGCACCAAGGCAGCTAAAAGGTCAGTAATCATTACTTAAAACTTGAATTTTACTACTTCTTACTGGCTATTACATCAACTTAGAAGCTTCATCTGTGTTCTACTATGGTGATTTTAGTGTATCCGCATACCGCAGCACGCGACATAACTTTGCAGACGATAAGTACATCCGTTTCAGAGAGAAGAGCGGCCAATGTTACGATCTGGCTTTAAGTCGATTCGATAACAAATGACGAATACGGACGGATTTCTCAGGTTTTTACTACATATGAACAGTTTTCACATTCTCCCGTGCAACTCGGCTGCTAGTCCTCCTTTCATGCAGAATCTTAAGGTCCTAGCTAATGTCCAAGGCATCAAAGCCAGCTACAAAGTCAGTAATCGATAACTAAAACTTCAATTGTGCTACTTCTTACTGGCTATTACATCAACTTAGAAGCTTCATCTATGTTCTACTATGGTGCTTTTAGTGTCTCCGCATACCGCAGCACGCGACATAGCTTTGCAGACGATAAATACAACCGTTTCAGAGAGAAGAGCGGTCAATGTGACGATCTGGCTTTAAGACGATTCGATAACAAATGACGAAAACGGACGGATTTATTGGGTTTTTACTACATATGAACACTTTTCACATTCTCCCGGGCAACTCGGCTGCTAGTCCTCCTTTCATGCAGAATCTTAAGGTCCTAGCTAATGTCCAAGGCACCAAAGCCAGCTAAAAAGTCAATAATCAATACCTAAAACTTGAATTCTACTACTTCTTACTGGCTATTACATCAACTTAGAAGCTACATCTCTGTTCTACTATGGTGCTTTTAGTGTCTCCATATAACGCAGCACGCAACATAGCTTTGCAGAAGATAAGTACAACCGTTTCAGAGAGAAGAGCGGCCAATGTGACGATCTGGCTTTAAGTCGATTCGATAACAAATGAAGAAAACGGACATATTTCTCAGGTTTTTACTACATGCGAACACTTTTCACATTCTCCCGTGCAACTCTGCTGCTAGTCCTCCATTCACGCAGAATCTCAAGGTCGTAGCTCATGTCCAAGGCACCAAAGCCAACTAAAAAGTCAATAATCGATACCTAAATCTTGAATTGTACTACTTCTTACTGGCTATTACATCAACTTAGAAGCTTCATCTGTGTTCTACTATGGTGCTTTTAGTGTCTCCGCATACCGCAGCACGCGACATAGCTTTGCAGACGATAAGTACAACCGTAGAGAGAGAAGAGCGACCAATGTGACGATCTGGCTTTAAGTCGATTCGATAACAAATGACGAAAACGGACGGATTTCTAAGGTTTTTACTACATATGAACACTTTTCACATTCTCCCATGCAACTCGGCTGCTAGTCCTCCTTTCATGCAGAACGTTAAGGTCCTAGCTCATGTCCAATGCACCAAAGCCAGCTAAAAAGTCAATAATCGATACCTAAAAATTGAACTGTACTACTTGTTACTGGCTATTACATCAACTTTGAAGCTTCATATGTGTTCTACTATGGTGCTTTTAGTGTCTCCGCATACCGCAGCACGCGACATAGCTTTGCAGACGATAAGTACAACCGTTTCATAGAGAAGAGCGGCCAATGTGACGATCTGGCTTTAAGTCGATTCGATAACAAATGACGAAACCGGACGGATTTCTCAGGTTTTTACTACATATGAACACTTTTCACATTCTCCCGAGCAACGCGGCTGCTAGTCCTCCTTTCATGCAGAATATTAAGGTCCTAGCTCATGTCCAAGGCACCAAAGCCAGCTAAAAAGTCAATAATCGATACCTAACTTCTTACTGCCTATTACATCAACTTAGAAGCTTCATCTGTGTTCTACTACGGTGCTTTTAGTTTCTCCGCATACCGCAGCACGCGACACAGCTTTGCAGACGATAAGTACAACCGTTTCAGAGAGAAGAGCGGCCAATGTGACGATCTGGCTTTAAGTCGATTCGATAACAAATGACGAAAACGGACGGATTTCTCAGGTTTTTATTACATACGAACACTTTTCACATTCTCCCGTGCAACTCGGTTGCTAGTCCTCCTTTCATGCAGAATGTTAAGGTCCTAGCTCATGTCCAAGTCACCAAAGCCAGCTAAAAAGTCAATAATCGATACCTAAAACTTGAATTTTACTACTTCTTACTGGCTATTACATCAACTTAGAAGCTTCATCTGTGTTCTACTATGGTGCTTTTAGTGTCTCCGCATACCGCAGCACGCGACATAGCTTTGTAGACGATAAGTACAACCGTTTCAGAGAGAAGAGCGGCCAATGTGACGATCTGGCTTTAAGTCGATTCGATAACAAATGACGAAAACGGACGGATGTCTCAGGTTTTTATTACATATGAACACTTTTCACATTCTCCCGGGCAACTCGGCTGCTAGTCCTCCTTTCATGCAGAATCTTTAGGTCCTAGCTAATGTCCAAGGCACCAAAGCCAGCTAAAAAGTCAATAATCAATACCTAAAACTTGAATTCTACTACTTCTTACTGGCTATTACATCAACTTAGAAGCTTCATCTCTGTTCTACTATGGTGCTTTTAGTGTCTCCATATAACGCAGCACGCAACATAGCTTCGCAGAAGATAAGTACAACCGTTTCAGAGAGAAGTGCGGCCAATGTGACGATCTGGCTTTAAGTCGATTCGATAACAAATGACGAAAACGGACGAATTTCTCAGGTTTTTACTACATGTGAACACTTTTCACATTCTCCCGTGCAACTGGGCTGCTAGTCCTCCTTTTATGCAGAATCTTAAGGTCCTAGCTCATGTCCAAGGCACCAAAGCCAGCTAAAAAGTCAATAATCTATACCTAAAACTTGAATTGGACTACTTCTTACTGGCTATTACATCAACTAAGAAGCTTCATCTGTGTTCTACTACGGTGCTTTTAGTTTCTCCGCATACCGCAGCACGCGATATAGTTTTGCAGACGATAAGCACAACCGTTTCAGAGAGAAGAGCGGCCAATGTGATGATCTGGCTAAAAGTCGATTCGATAACAAATGACGAAAACGGACGGATTTCTCAGGTTTTTACTACATATGAACACTTTTCACACTCTCCCGTGCAACTCGGCTGCTAGTCCTCCTTTCATGCAGAATCTTAAGGTCCTAGCTCATGTCCAAGGCACCAAAGCCAGCTAAAAGGTCAATATTCAATACCTAAAACTTGAATTGTACTACTTCTTACTGGCTATTACATCAACTTAGAAGCTTGATCTGTGGTGTACTATGGTGCTTTTAGTGTCTCAGCATACCGCAGCACGCGACATAGCTCTGCAGACGATAAGTACAACCGTTTCAGAGAGAAGAGCGGCCAATGTGACGATCTGGCTTTAAGTCGATTCGATAACAAATGAAGAAAACGGACATATTTCTCAGGTTTTTACTACATGCGAACACTTTTCACATTCTCCCGTGCAACTCTGCTGCTAGTCCTCCATTCACGCAGAATCTCAAGGTCGTAGCTCATGTCCAAGGCACCAAAGCCAACTAAAAAGTCAATAATCGATACCTAAATCTTGAATTGTACTACTTCTTACTGGCTATTACATCAACTTAGAAGCTTCATCTGTGTTCTACTATGGTGCTTTTAGTGTCTCCGCATACCGCAGCACGCGACATAGCTTTGTAGACGATAAGTACAACCGTTTCAGAGAGAAGAGCGGCCAATGTGACGATCTGGCTTTAAGTCGATTCGATAACAAATGACGAAAACGGACGGATTTCTCTGGTTCTTATGACATATGAACACTTTTCACATTCTCCCGTGCAACTCGGTTTCTAGTCCTCCTTTAATGCAGAATCTTAAGGTCCTAGCTCATGTCCAAGACACCAAAGCCAGCTAAAAAGTCAATAATCGATACCTAAAACTTGAACTGTACTACTTCTTACTGGCTATTACATCAACTTAGAAGCTTCATCTGTGTTCTACTATGATGATTTTCGTGTCTCCGCATACCGCAGCACGCGACATAGCTTTGCAGACGATAAGTACAACCGTTTCACGGAGAAGAGTGGCCAATGTGACGATCTGGCTATAAGTCGATTCGATAACAAATGACGAAAACGGACGGATTTACAAGGATTTTACTACATATGAACACTTTTCACATTCTCCCATGCAACTCGGCTGCTAGTCCTCCTTTCATGCGGAACGTTAAGGTCCTAGCTCATGTCCAATGCACCAAAGCCAGCTAAAAAGTCAATAATCGATACCTAAAACTTGAACTGTACTACTTGTTACTGGCTATTACATCAACTTAGAATCTTCATATGTGTTCTACTATGGTGCTTTTAGTGTCTCCGCATACCGCAGCACGCGACATAGCTTTGCTGACGATAAGTACAACCGTTTCAGAGAGAAGAGCGACCAATGTGACGATCTGGCTTTAAGTCGATTCGATAACAAATGACGAAAACGGACGGATTTCTCAGGTTTTTACTACCTATGAGCACTTTTCACATTCTTCCGTGCAACTGGGCTGCTAGTCCTCCTTTTATGCAGAATCTTAAGGTCCTAGCTCATGTCCAATGCACCAAAGCCAGCAAAAAAGTCAATAATCGATACCTAAAACTTAAAATTGGACTACTTCTTACTGGCTATTACATCAACTTAGAAGCTTCATCTGTGTTCTACTATGGTGCTTTTAGTGTCTCCGCATACCGCAGCACGCGACATAGCTTTGCAGACGATAAGTACAACCGTTTCAGAGAGAAGAGCGGCCAATGTGACGATCTGGCTTTAAGTCGATTCGATAACAAATGACGAAAACGGACGGATTTCTCAGGTTTGTACTACATATGAACACTTTTCACATTCTCCCGTGCAACTCGGCTGCTAGTCCTCCTTTCATGCAGAATGTTAAGGTCCTAGCTCATGTCCAAGGCACCAAAGCCAACTAAAAAGTCAATAATCGATACCTAACTTCTTACTGACTATTACATCTACTTAGAAGCTTCATCTGTGTTCTACTACGGTGCTTTTAGTTTCTCCGCATACCGCAGCACGCGACACAGCTTTGCAGACGATAAGTACAACCGTTTCAGAGAGAAGAGCGGCCAATGTGACGATCTAGCTTTAAGTCGATTCGATAACAAATGACGAAAACGGACGGATTTCTCAGGTTTTTATTACATATGAACACTTTTCACATTCTCCCGTGCAACTCGGTTGCTAGTCCTCCTTTCATGCAGAATGTTAAGGTCCTAGCTCATGTCCAAGTCACCAAAGCCAGCTAAAAAGTCAATAATCGATACCTAAAACTTGAATTGGACGACTTCTTACTGGCTATTACATCAACTTAGATGCTTCATCTGTGTTCTACTATGGTGCTTTTAGTGTCTCAGCATAGAGCAGCACGCGACATAGCTGTGCAGAGGATAAGTACAACCGTTTCAGAGAGAAGAGCGGCCAATGTGACGATCTGGCTTTATGTCGATTCGATAACAAATGACGAAAACGGACGGATTTCTCAGGTTTTTACTACATATGAACACTTTTCACATTCTCCCGTGCAACTCGGCTGCTAGTCCTCCTTTCATGCAGAATCTTAAGGTCCTTGCTCATGTCCAAGGCACAAAAGCCAGCTAAATAGTCAATAATCGATTCCTAAAACTTGAATTCTATTTCTTCTTACTGGCTATTACATCAACTTAGAAGCTTAATCTCTGTTCTACTATGGTGCTATTAGTGTGTCCACATACCGCAGCACGCGACATAGCTTTGCAGACGATAAGTACAACCGTTTCAGAGAGAAGAGCGGCCAATGTGACGATCTGGCTTTAAGTCGATTCGATAACAAATGACGAAAACGGACGGATTTCTCAGGTTTTTATGACATATGAACACTTTTCATATTCTCCCGTGCAACTCGGTTTCTAGTGCTCCTTTCATGCAGAATCTTAAGGTCCTAGCTCATGTCCAAGTCACCAAAGCCAGCTAAAAAGTATATAATCGATACCTAAAACTTGAACTGTACTACTTCTTACTGGCTATTACATCAACTTAGAAGCTTCATCTGTGTTCTACTATGATGATTTTCGTGTCTCCGCATACCGCAGCACGCGACATAGCTTTGCAGACGATAAGTACAACCGTTTCACGGAGAAGAGTGGCCAATGTGACTATCTGGCTATAAGTCGATTCGATAACAAATGACGAAAACGGACGGATTTACAAGGATTTTACTACATATGAACACTTTTCACATTCTCCCATGCAACTCGGCTGCTAGTCCTCCTTTCATGCAGGACGTTAAGGTCCTAGCTCATGTCCAATGCACCAAAGCCAGCTAACAAGTCAATAATCGATACCTAAAACTTGAACTGTACTACTTATTACTGGCTATTACATCAACTTTGAAGCTTCATATGTGTTCTAATATGGTGCTTTCAGTGTCTCCGCATACCGCAGCACGCGACATAGCTTTGCAGACGATAAGTACAACCGTTGCAGAGAGAAAAGCGACCAATGTGACGATCTGGCTTTAAGTCGATTCGATAACAAATGACGAAAACCGACGGATTTCTCAGGTTTTTACTACCTATGAGCACTTTTCACATTCTCCCGTGCAACTGGGCTGCTAGTCCTCCTTTTTATGCAGAATCTTAAGGTCCTAGCTCATGTCCAAGGCACCAAAGCCAGCAAAAAAGTCAATAATCGATACCTAAAACTTAAAATTGGACTACTTCTTACTGGCTATTACATCAACTTAGAAGCTTCATCTGTGTTCTACTACGGTGCATTTAGTTTCTCCGCATACCGCAGCACGCGACACAGCTTTGCAGACGATAAGTACAACCGTTTCAGAGAGAAGAGCGGCCAATGTGACGATCTGGCTTTAAGTCTATTCGATAACAAATGACGAAAACGGACGGATTTCTCAGATTTTTACTGCATATGAACACTTTTCAAATTCTCCCGTGCAACTCTGCTGCTAGTTCTACTTTCATGCAGAATCTTAAGGTAATAGCTCATGTCCAAGGCACCAAAGCCAGCTAAGAAGTCAATAATCGATACCTAAAACTTGAATTGTACTACTTCTTACTGGCTATTACATCAACTTAGAAGCTTTATCTGTGTTCTACTATGGTGCTTTTAGTGTCTCCGCATACCGCAGCACGCGACATAGCTTTGTAGACGATAAGTACAATCGTTTCAGAGAGAAGAGCGGCCAATGTGACGATCTGGCTTTAAGTCGATTCGATAACAAATGACAAAAACGGACGGATTTCTCAGGTTTTTATTACATATGAACACTTTTCACATTCTCCCGTGCAACTCGGTTGCTAGTCCTCCTTTCATGCAGAATGTTAAGGTCCTAGCTCATGTCCAAGTCACCAAAGCCAGCTAAAAAGTCAATAATCGATACCTAGAACTTGAATTGGACGACTTCTTACTGGCTATTACATCAACTTAGATGCTTCATCTGTGTTCTACTATGGTGCTTTTAGTGTCTCAGCATACAGCAGCACGCGACATAGCTGTGCAGACGTTAAGTACAACCGTTTCAGAGAGAAGAGCGGCCAATGTGACGATCTGGCTTTAAGTTGATTCGATAACAAATGACGAAAACGGACGGATTTCTGAGGTTTTTACTACATATGAACACGTTTCACATTCTCCCGTGCAACTCGGCTGCTAGTCCTCCTTTCATGCAGGACGTTAAGGTCCTAGCTCATGTCCAATGCACCAAAGCCAGCTAAAAAGTCAGTAATCGATACCTAAAACTTGAACTGTACTACTTGTTACTGGCTATTACATCAACTTTGAAGCTTCATATGTGTTCTACTATGGTGCTTTTAGTGTCTCCGCATACCGCAGCACGCGACATAGCTTTGCAGACGATAAGTACAACCGTTGCAGAGAGAAGAGCGACCAATGTGACGATCTGGCTTTAAGTCGATTCGATAACAAATGACGAAAATGGACGGATTTCTCAGGTTTTTTCTACATATGAACACTTTTCACAGTCTCCCGTGCAACTCGGCTGCTAGTCCTACTTTCATGCAGAATCTTAAGGTAATAGCTCATGTCCAAAGCACCAAAGCCAGCTAAGAAGTCAATAATCGATACCTAAAACTTGAATTGCACTACTTCTTACTGGCTATTACATCAACTTAGAAGCTTCATCTGTGTTCTACTATGGTGCTTTTAGTGCCTCCGCGTAGCGCAGCACGCGACATAGCTTTGCAGACGATAAGTACAACCGTTTCAGAGAGAAGAGCGCCCAATGTGACGATCTGGCTTTAACTCGATTCGATAACAAATGACGAAAACGGACGGATTTCTCAGGTTTTTACTACATATGAACACTTTTCACATTCTCCCGTGCAAGTCGGCTGCTAGTCCTCCTTTCATGCAGAATCTTAAGGTCCTAGCTCATGTCCAAGGCACCAAAGCCAGCTAAAAAGTCAATAACCGATACCTACAACTTGAATAGTACTACTTCTTACTGGCTATTACATCATCTTAGGAGCTTCATCTGTGTTCTACTATGGTGCTTTTAGTGTCTCCGAATACCGCAGTATGCGACATAGCTTTGCAGACGATACGTACAACCGTTTCAGAGAGAAGAGCGGCCAATGTGACGATCTGGCTTTAAGTCGATTCGATAGCAAATGACGAAAACGGACGGATTTCTCAGGTTTTTACTACATATGAACACTTTTCACATTCTCCCGTGCAACTCGGCTGCTAGTCCTCCTTTCATGCAGAATGTTAAGGTCCTAGCTCATGTCCAAGGCACCAAAGCCAGCTAAAAAGTCAATAATCGATACCTAACTTCTTACTGGCTATTACATCAACTTAGAAGCTTCATCTGTGTTCTACTACGGTGCATTTAGTTTCTCCGCATACCGCAGCACGCGACACAGCTTTGCAGACGATAAGTACAATCGTTTCAGAGAGAAGAGCGGCCAATGTGACGATCTGGCTTTAAGTCGATTCGATAACAAATGACGAAAACGGACGGATTTCTCAGGTTTTTACTACATATGAACACTTTTCACATTCTCTCGTGCAACTCGGCTGCTAGTCCTCCTTTCATGCAGAATCTTAAGGTCCTAGCTCATGTCCAAGGTACCAAAGCCAGCTAAAAGGTAAATATTCATTACCTAAAACTTGAATTGTACTATGTCTTACTGGCTATTACATCAACTTAGAAGCTTCATCTGTGTTCTACTATGGTGCTTTTAGTGCCCCCGCGTAGCGCAGCACGCGACATAGCTTTGCAGACGATACGTACAACCGTTTCAGAGAGAAGAGCGGCCAATGTGACGATCTGGCTTTAAGTCGATTCGATAGCAAATGACGAAAACGGACGGATTTCTCTGGTTTTTACTACATATGAACACTTTTCACATTCTCTCGTGCAACTCGGCTGCTAGTCCTCCTTTCATGCAGAATCGTAAGGTCCTAGCTCATGTCCAAAGCACCAAAGCCAGCTAAAAGGTCAATATTCATTACCTAAAACTTGAATTGTACTACTTCTTACTGGCTATTACATCATCTTTGGAGCTTCATCTGTGTTCTACTATGGTGCTTTTACTGTGTCCGAATACCGCTGTACGCGACATAGCTTTGCAGACGATACGTACAACCGTTTCAGAGAGAAGAGCTGCCAATGTGACGATCTGGCTTTAAGTCGATTCGATAGCAAATGACGAAAACGGACGGATTTCTCAGGTTTTTACTACATATGAACACTTTTCACATTCTCCCGTGCAACTCGGCTGCTAGTCCTCCTTTCATGCAGAATGGTAAGGTCCTAGCTCATGTCCAAGGCACCAAAGCCAGCTAAAAAGTCAATAATCGATACCTAAAACTTGAATTGTACTATTTCTTACTGGCTATTACATCATCTTAGAAGCATCATCTGTGATCTACTATGGTGCTTTTAGTTTCTCCGCATACCGCAGCACGCGACATAGTTTTGCAGACGATAAGCACAACCGTTTCAGAGAGAAGAGCGGCCAATGTGACGATCTGGCTTTAAGTCGATTCGATAACAAATGACGAAAACGGACGGATTTCTCAGGTTTTTACTGCATATGAACACTTTTAACATTCTCCCGTGCAACTCGGCTGCTAGTCCTCCTTTCATGCAGAATGTTAAGGTCGTAGCTCATGTCCAAGGCACCAAAGCCGGCTAAGAAGTCAATAATCGAAACCTAAAACGTGAATAGTACAACTTCTTACTGGCTATTACATCAACTTAGAAGTTTCATTTGTGTTCTACTATGGTGCTTTTAGTGTCTCCGCATAGCGCAGCACGCGACATAGCTTTGCAGACGATAAATACAACCGTTTCAGAGAGAAGAGCGGCCAATGTGACGATCGGGCTTTAAGTCGATTCGATAACAAATGACGGAAACAGACGGATTTCTCAAGTTTTTACTACATATGAACACATTTCACATTCTCCCGTGCAACTCTGCTGCTAGTCCTCCATTCACGCAGAATCTCAAGGTCGTAGCTCATGTCCATGCACCAAAGCCAGCTAAAAAGTCAATAATCGATACCTAAAACTTGAATTCTACTTCTACTTACTGGCTATTACATCAACTTAGAAGCTTCATCTCTGTTCTACTATGGTGCCTTTAGTGTCTCCACATACCGCAGCACGCGACATAGCTTTGCAGAAGATAAGTACAACCGTTTCAGAGAGAAGAGCGGCCAATGTGAAGATCTGGCTTTAAGTCGATTCGATAACAAATGTCGAAAACGGACGGATTTCTAAGGTTTTTACTACATATGAACACTTTTCACATTCTCCCGTGCAACTCGGCTGATAGTCCTCCTTTCATGCAGAATCTTAAGGTCCTAGCTCATGTCCAAGGCACCAAAGACAGCTAAAAAGTCAATAATTGATACCTAAATCTTGAACTGTACTACTTCTTACTGACTATTGCATCAACTTAGAAGCTTCATCTGTGTTCTACTACGGTGCTTTTAGTTTCTCCGCATACCGCAGCACGCGACATAGTTTTGCAGACGATAAGCACAACCGTTTCAGAGAGAAGAGCGGCCAATGTGACGATCTGGCTTTAAGTCGATTCGATAACAAATGACGAAAACGGACGGATTTCTCAGGTTTTTACTACATGCGAACACTTTTCACATTCTCCTGTGCAACTCTGCTGCTAGTCCTCCTTTCACGCAGAATCTCAAGGTCCTAGCTCATGTCCAAAGCACCAAAGCCAGCTAAAAAGTCAGTAATCGATACATAAAACTTGAATTGTACTACTTCTTACTGGCTATTACATCAAGTTAGAAGCTTCATCTGTGTTCTACTATGATGATTTTCGTGTCTCCGCATACCGCAGCACGCGACATAGCTTTGCAGACGATAAGTACAACCGTTTCACGGAGAAGAGTGGCCAATGTGACGATCTGGCTTTAAGTCGATTCGATAACAAATGACGAAAACGGACGGATTTCTAAGGTTTTTACTACATATGAACACTTTTCACATTCTCCCATGCAACTCGTCTGCTAGTCCTCCTTTCATGCAGAACGTTAAGGTCCTAGCTCATGTCCAATGCACCAAAGCCAGATAAAAAGTCAATAATCGATACCTAAAAATTGAACTGTACTACTTGTTACTGGCTATTACATCAACTTTGAAGCTTCATATGTGTTCTACTATGGTGCTTTTAGTGTCTCCGCATACCGCAGCACGCGACATAGCTTTGCAGACGATAAGTACAACCGTTTCAGAGAGAAGAGCGGCCAATGTGACGATCTGGCTTTAAGTCGATTCGATAACAAATGACGAAAACGGACGGATTTCTCAGGTTTTTACTACATATGAGCACTTTTCACGTTCTCCCGTGCAACTGGGCTGCTAGTCCTCCTTTTATGCAGAATCTTAAAGTCCTAGCTCATGTCCAAGGCACCAAAGCCAGCTAAAAAGTCAATAGTCGATACCTAAAACTTGAATTGGACTACTTCTTACAGGCTATTACATCAACTTAGAAGCTTCATCTGTGCTCTACTATGGTGCTTTTAGTGTCTCAGCATACCGCAGCACGCGACATAGCTTTGCAGACGATAAGTACAACCGTTTCAGAGAGAAGAGCGGCAAATGTGACGATCTGGCTTTAACTCGATTCGATAACAAATGACGAAACCGGACGGATTTCTCAGGTTTTTACTACATATGAACACTTTTCACATTCTCCCGAGCAACGCGGCTGCTAGTCCTCCTTTCATGCAGAATGTTAAGGTCCTAGCTCATGTCCAAGGCACCAAAGCCAGCTAAAAAGTAAATAATCGATACCTAACTTCTTACTGGCTATTACATCAACTTAGAAGCTTCATCTGTGTTCTACTACGGTGCTTTTAGTTTCTCCGCATACCGCAGCACGCGACACAGCTTTGCAGACGATAAGTACAACCTTTACAGAGAGAAGAGCGGCCAATGTGACGATCTGGCTTTAAGTCAATTCGATAACAAATGACGAAAACGGACGGATTTCTAAGGTTTTTACTACATATGAACACTTTTCACATTCTCCCGTGCAACTCGGCTGATAGTCCTCCTTTCATGCAGAATCTTAAGGTCGTAGCTCATGTCCAAGGCACCAAAGACAGCTAAAAAGTCAATAATTGATACCTAAATCTTGAACTGTACTACTTCTTACTGACTATTGCATCAACTTAGAAGCTTCATCTGTGTTCTACTACGGTGCTTTTAGTTTCTCCGCATACCGCAGCACGCGACATAGTTTTGCAGACGATAAGCACAACCGTTTCAGAGAGAAGAGCGGCCAATGTGACGATCTGGCTTTAAGTCGATTCGATAACAAATGACGAAAACGGACGGATTTCTCAGGTTTTTACTACATGCGAACACTTTTCACATTCTCCTGTGCAACTCTGCTGCTAGTCCTCCTTTCACGCAGAATCTCAAGGTCCTAGCTCATGTCCAAAGCACCAAAGCCAGCTAAAATGTCAGTAATCGATACATAAAACTTGAATTATACTACTTCTTACTGGCTATTACATCAACTTAGAAGCTTCATCTGTGTTCTACTATGATGATTTTCGTGTCTCCGCATACCGCAGCACGCGACATAGCTTTGCAGACGATAAGTACAACCGTTTCACGGAGAAGAGTGGCCAATGTGACGATCTGGCTTTAAGTCGATTCGATAACAAATGACGAAAACGGACGGATTTCTAAGGTTTTTACTACATATGAACACTTTTCACATTCTCCCATGCAACTCGGCTGCTAGTCCTCCTTTCATGCAGAACGTTAAGGTCCTAGCTCATGTCCAATGCACCAAAGCCAGCTAAAAAGTCAATAATCGATACCTAAAAATTGAACTGTACTACTTGTTACTGGCTATTGCATCAACTTTGAAGCTTCATATGTGTTCTACTATGGTGCTTTTAGTGTCTCCGCATACCGCTGCACGCGACATAGCTTTGCAGACGATAAGTACAACCGTTTCAGAGAGAAGAGCGGCCAATGTGACGATCTGGCTTTAAGTCGATTCGATAACAAATGACGAAAACGGACGGATTTCTCAGGTTTTTACTACATATGAGCACTTTTCACATTCTCCCGTGCAACTGGGCTGCTAGTCCTCCTTTTATGCAGAATCTTAAAGTCCTAGCTCATGTCCAAGGCACCAAAGCCAGCTAAAAAGTCAATAGTCGATACCTAAAACTTGAATTGGACTATTTCTTACAGGCTATTACATCAACTTAGAAGCTTCATCTGTGCTCCACTATGGTGCTTTTAGTGTCTCAGCATACCGCAGCACGCGACATAGCTTTGCAGACGATAAGTATACCGTTTCAGAGAGAAGAGCGGCAAATGTGACGATCTGGCTTTAACTCGATTCGATAACAAATGACGAAACCGGACGGATTTCTCAGGTTTTTACTACATATGAACACTTTTCACATTCTCCCGAGCAACGCGGCTGCTAGTCCTACTTTCATGCAGAATGTTAAGGTCCTAGCTCATGTCCAAGGCACCAAAGCCAGCTAAAAAGTAAATAATCGATACCTAACTTCTTACTGGCTATTACATCAACTTAGAAGCTTCATCTGTGTTCTACTACGGTGCTTTTAGTGTCTCCGCATACCGCAGCACGCGACACAGCTTTGCAGACGATAAGTACAACCGTTTCAGAGAGAAGAGCGGCCAATGTGACGATCTGGCTTTAAGTCAATTCGATAACAAATGACGAAAACGGACGGATTTCTCAGGTTTTTACTACATATGAACACTTTTCACATTCTCCCGTGCAACTCGGCTGCTAGTCCTCCTTTCATGCAGAATCTTAAGGTCCTAGCTCATGTCCAAGGCACCAAAGCCAGCTAAAAGGTCAATATTCAATACCTAAAACTTGAACTGTACTACTTCTTACTGGCTATTACATCAACTTAGAAGCTTGGTCTGTGTTCTACTATGGTGCTTTTAGTGTCTCCGCATACCGCAGCACGCGACATAGCTTTGCAGACGATAAGTACAACCGTTTCAGAGAGAAGAGCGGCCAATGTGACGATCTGGCTTTAAGTCGATTCGATAACAAATGACGAAAACGGACGGATTTCTCAGGTTTTTACTACATATGAACACTTTTCACATTCTCCCGTGCAACTCGGCTGCTAGTCCTCCTTTCATGCAGAATCTTAAGGTCCTTGCTCATGTCCAAGGCACCAAAGCCAGCTAAAAGGTCAATATTCAATACCTAAATCTTGAATTGGACTACTTCTTACTTTTTATTGCATCAACTTAGTAGCTTCATCTGTGTTCTACTATGGTGATTTTAGTGTCTCCGCATACCGCAGCACGCGACATAGCTTTTCAGACGATAAGTACAAGCGTTTCAGAGAGAAGAGCCGCCAATGTGACGATATGGCTTTAAGTCGATTCGATAACAAATGACGAAAACGGACGAATTTCTCAGGTTTTTACTACATATGAACACTTTTCACATTCTCCCGTGCAACTCGGCTGCTAGTCCTCCTTTCATGCAGAATCTTAAGGTCCTAGCTCATGTCCAAGGCACCAAAGCCAGCTAAAAAGTCAATAATCGATACCTAAAACTTGAATTGTACTACTTCTTACTGGCTATTACATCAACTTAGAAGCTTCATCTGTGTTCTACTATGGCGCTTTAAGTGTCTCCGCATACCGCAGCACGCGACATAGCTTTGTAGACGATAAGTACAACCGTTTCAGATAGAAGAGCGGCCAATGTGAAGATCTGGCTTTAAGTCGATTCGATAACAAATGACGAAAACGGACGGATTTCTCAGGTTTTTATTACATTGAACACTTTTCACATTCTCCCGAGCAACGCGGCTGCTAGTCCTCCTTTCATGCAGAATGTTAAGGTCCTAGCTCATGTCCAAGGCACCAAAGCCAGCTAAAAAGTCAATAATCGATACCTAACTTCTTACTGGCTATTACATCAACTTAGAAGCTTCATCTGTGTTCTACTACGGTGCTTTTAGTTTCTCCGCATACCGCAGCACGCGACACAGCTTTGCAGACGATAAGTACAACCGTTACAGAGAGAAGAGCGGCCAATGTGACGATCTGGCTTTAAGTCAATTCGATAACAAATGACTAAAACGGACGGATTTCTCAGGTTTTTACTACATATGAACACTTTTCACATTCTGCCGTGCAACTCGGCTGCTAGTCCTCCTTTCATGCAGAATCTTAAGGTCCTAGCTCATGTCCAAGGCACCAAAGCCAGCTAAAAGGTCAATATTCAATACCTAAAACTTGAACTGTACTACTTCTTACTGGCTATTACATCAACTTATAAGCTTGATCTGTGTTCTACTATGGTGTTTTTAGTGTCTCCGCATACCGCAGCACGCGACATAGCTTTGCAGACGATAAATACAACCGTTTCAGAGAGAAGAGCGGCCAATGTGACGATCTGGCTTTAAGTCGATTCGATAACAAATGACGAAAACGGACGGATTTCTCAGGTTTTTACTACATATGAACACTTTTCACATTCTCCCGTGCAACGCGGCTGCTAGTCCTCCTTTCATGCAGAATCTTAAGGTCCTAGCTCATGTCCAAGGCACCAAAGCCAGCTAAAAGGTCAATATTCATTACCTAAAACTTGAATTGTACTACTTCTTAACTGGCTATTACATCATCTTAGGAGCTTCATCTGTGTTCTACTATGGTGCATTTAGTGTCTCCGAATACCGTAGTACGCGACATAGCTTTGCATACGATAAGTACAAGCGTTTCAGAGAGAAGAGCGGCCAATGTGACGATCTGGCTTTAAGTCGATTCGATAACAAATGACGAAAACGGACGGATTTCTCAGGTTTTTACTGCATATGAACACTTTTCACATTCTCCCGTGCAACTGGGCTGCTAGTCCTCCTTTTATGCAGAATCTTAAGGTCCTAGCTCATGTCCAAGGTACCGAAGCCAGCTAAAAAGTCAATAATCGATACCTAAATCTTAAATTGGACTACTTCTTACTTGCTATTGCATCAACTTAGAAGCTTCATCTGTGTTATACTATGGTGATTTTTGTGTCTCCGCATACCGCAGCACGCGACATAGCTTCGCAGACGATAAGTACAAGCGTTTCAGAGAGAAGAGCGGCCAATGTGACGATCTGGCTTTCAGTCGATTCGATAACAAATGACGAAAACGGACGAATTTCTAAGGTTTTTACTACATATGAACACTTTTCACATTCTCTCGTGCAACTCGGCTGCTAGTCCTCCTTTCATGCAGAATGTCAAGGTCCTAGCTCATGTCCAAGGCACCAAAGCCAGCTAAAAGGTCCATATTCAATACCAAAAACTTGAATTGTACTACTTCTTACTGGCTATTACATCAACTTAGAACCTTGATCTGTGTTCTACTATGGTGCTTTTAGTGTCTCAGCATACCGCAGCACGCGACATAGCTTTGCAGACGATAAGTACAACCGTTTCAGAGAGAAGAGCGGCCAATGTGACGATCTGGCTTTATGTCGATTCGATAACAAGTGACGAAAACGGACGGATTTCTAAGGTTTTTACTACATATGAACACTTTTCACATTCTCCCGTGCAACTCGGCTGCTAGTCCTCCTTTCATGCAGAACCTTAAGGTCCTAGCTCATGTCCAAGGCACCAAAGCCAGCTAAAAATTCAATAACCGATACGTAAAACTTGAAATGTACTACTTCTTACTGGCTATTACGTCATCTTAGGAGCTTCATCTGTGTTCTACTGTGGTGCTTTTAGTGTCTCCGAATACAGCAGTACGCGACATAGGTTTGCAGACGATAAGTACAACCGTTTCAGAGAGCAGAGCGGCCAATGTGACGAACTGGCTTTAAGTCGATTCGATAACAAATGACGAAGACAGACGGATTTCTCAGGTTTTTACTACATATGAACACTTTTCACATTCTCCCGTGCAACGCGGCTGCTAGTCCTCCATTCATGCAGAATCTTAAGGTCCTAGCTCATGTCCAAGGCACCAAAGCCAGCTAAAAGGTCAATATTCAATACCTAAAACTTGAATTCTACTACTTCTTACTGGCTATTACATCAACTTAGAAGCTTGATCTGTGTTCTACTATGGTGCTTTTAGTGTCTCAGCATACCGCAGTACGCGACATAGCTTTGCAGACGATAAGTACAACCGTTTCAGAGAGAAGAGCGGCCAATGTGACGATCTGACATTAAGTCGATTCAATAACAAATGACGAAAACGGACGGATGTCTCAGGTTTTTACTACATGTGAACACTTTTCACATTCTCCCGTGCAACTGGGCTGCTAGTCCTCCTTTTATGCAGAATCTTAAAGTCCTAGCCCATGTCCAATGCAAAAGCCAGCTAAAAAGTCAATAATCCATTCCTAAAACTTGAATTGTACTACTTCTTACTGGCTATTACATCAACTTAGATGCTTCATCTGTGTTCTACTATTGTGACTTTAGTGTCTCCGCATACCGCAGCACGCGACATAGCTTTGCAGACGATAAGTACAACCGTTTCAGAGAGAAGAGCGGCCAATGTGACGATCTGGCTTTAAGTCGATTCGATAACAAATGACGAAAACGGACCGATTTCTCAGGTTTTTACTACATATGAATACTTTTCACATTCTCCCGTGCAACTGGGCTGCTAGTCCTCCTTTTATGCAGAATCTTAAAGTCCTAGCTCATGTCCAAGTCACCAAAGCCATCTAAAATGTCAATAATCGATTCCTAAAACTTGAATTGTACTACTTCTTACTGGCAATTACATCAACTTAGATGCTTCATCTGTGTTCTACTATGGTTCTTTTAGTGTCTCAGCATACCGCAGTACGCGACATAGATTTGCAGACGATAAGTACAACCGTTTCAGAGAGAAGAGCGGCCAATGTGACGATCTGGCTTTAAGCCGATTCAATAACAAATGACGAAAACAGACGGATGTCTCAGGTTTTTACTACATGTGAACACTTTTCACATTCTCCCGTGCAACTAGGCTGCTAGTCCTCCTTTTATGCAGAATCTTTAAGTCATAGCTCATGTCCAAGGCACCAAAGCCAGCTAAAAAGTCCATAATCGATATCTAAAACTTGAATTATACTACTTCTTACTGGCTATTACATCAACTTAGAAGCTTCATCTGTGTTCTACTACGGTGCTTTTAGTGTCTCCACATACCGCAGCACGCGACATAGCTTTGCAGACGATAAGTACAACCGTTTCAGAGAGAAGAGTAGCCAATGTGACGATTTGGCTTTATGTCGATTCTATAACAAATGACGAAAACGGACGGATTTCTCAGGTTTTTACTACATATGAAAACTTTTCACAGTCTCCCGTGCAACTCGGATGCTAGTCCTTCTTTCATGCACAATGTCAAGGTCCTAGCTCATGTCCAAGGCACCAAAGCCAGCTAAAAGTCAATAATCGATACCTAAAACTTGAATTGTACTACTTCTTACTGGCTATTACATCAACTTAGAAGCTTCATCTGTATTCGACTATGGTGCTTTTAGTGTCTCAGCATACCGCAGCACGCGACATAGCTTTGCAGACGATAAGTACAACCGTTTCAGAGAGAAGAGCGGCCAATGTGACGATCTGGCTTTAAGTCGATTCGATAACAAATGACGAAAACGGACGGATTACTCAGGTTTTTGCTACATATGAACACTTTTTACATTCTCTCGTGCAACTCGGCTGCTAGTCCTCCTTTCATGCAGAATCTTAAGGTCCTAGCTCATGTCCAAGGTACCGAAGCCAGCTAAAAAGTCAATAATCGATACCTAAAATTTGAATTGTTCTACTTCTTACTGGCTATTGCATCATCTTAGAAGCTTCATCTTTGTTCTACTACGGTGATTTTAGTGTCTCCGCATATCGCAACACGCGACATAGCTTTGCAGACGATAAGTACAACCGTTTCAGAGAGAAGAGGGGCCAATGTGACGATCTGGCTTTAAGTCGATTCGATAACAAATGACGAAAACGGATTTCTCAGGTTTTTACTACACATGAACACTTTTCACATTCTCCTGTGCAAGTGGGCTGCTAGTCCTCCTTTTATGCTGAATCTTAAAGTCCTGGCTCATGTCCAAGGCACGAAAGCCAGCTAAAAAGTCAATAATCGATAGCTAAATCTTGAATTGGACTACTTATTACTGGCTATTACATCAACTTAGAAGCTTCATCTGTGTTCTACTATGGTGCTTTTCCTGTTTCCGCCTACGGCAACACGCGAAATAGCTTTGCAGACGGTAAGCACAACCGTTTCAGAGAGAAGAGCGGCCAATGTGACGATCTGGCTTTATGTCGATACGATAGCAAATGACGAAAAAGGACGGATTTCTCAGGTTATTACTACATATGAACACTTTTCACATTCAACCGTGCAACTCGGCTGTTAGTCTTCCTTTCATGCAGAATCTTAAGGTCCTAGCTAATGTCCAAGACACCAAAGCCAGCTAAAAGGTCCATATTCAATACCTAAAACTTGAATTGTACTACTTCTTACTGGCTATTACATCAACTTAGAACCTTGATCTGTGTTCTACTATGGTGCTTTTAGTGTCTCACCATACCGCAGCACGCGACATAGCTTTGCAGACGATAAGAACAACCGTTTCAGAGAGAAGAGCGGCCAATGTGACGATCTGGCTTTATGTCGATTCGATAACAAATGACGAAAACGGACGGATTTCTAAGGTTTTTACTACATATGAACACTTTTCACATTCTCCCGTGCAAATCGGCTGCTAGTCCTCCTTTCATGCAGAATCTTGAGGTCCTAGCTCATGTCCAAGGCACCAAAGCCAGCTAAAAAGTCAATAATCGATACCTAAAACATGAATTGTTCTACTTCTTACTGGCTATTGCATCAACTTAGAAGCTTCATCTGTGTTCTACTATGGTGATTTTAGTGTCTCCGCATACCGCAGCACGCGACATAGCTTTGCAGACGATAAGTACAACCGTTTCAGAGAGAAGAGCGGCCAATGTGACGAAATGGCTTTAAGTCGATTCGATAACAAATGACGAAAACGGACGGATTTCTCAGGTTTTTACTACATATGAACACTTTTCACATTCTCCCGTGCAACTCGGCTGCTAGTCCTCCTTTCATGCAGAATCTTAAGGTCCTAGCTCATGTCCAAGGCACGAAAGCCAACTAAAAAGTCAATAAACGATACCTAAAACTTGAATTGTACTACTTCTTACTGGCTATTACATCATCTTAGGAGCTTCATCTGTGTTCTACTATGGTGCTTTTAGTGTCTCCGAATACCGCAGTAGGCGACATAGCTTTGCAGACGATAAGTACAACCGTTTCAGAGAGCAGAGCGGCGAATGTGACGATCTGGCTTTAAGTCGATTCGATAACAAATGACGAAGACAGACGGATTTCTCAGGTTTTTACTACATATGAACACTTTTCACATTCTCCCGTGCAACGCGGCTGCTAGTCCTCCATTCATGCAGAATGTTAAGGTCGTAGCTCATGTCCAAGGCACCAAAGCCGGCTAAGAAGTCAATAATCGAAACCTAAAACGTGAACTGTACTACTTCTTACTGACTATTGCATCAACTTAGAAGCTTCATCTGTGTTCTACTACGGTGCTTTTAGTTTCTCCGCATACCGCAGCACGCGACATAGTTTTGCAGACGATAAGCACAACCGTTTCAGAGAGAAGAGCGGCCAATGTGACGATCTGGCTTTAAGTCGATTCGATAACAAATGACGAAAACGGACGGATTTCTCAGGTTTTTACTACATGCGAACACTTTTCACATTCTCCTGTGCAACTCTGCTGCTAGTCCTCCTTTCACGCAGAATCTCAAGGTCCTAGCTCATGTCCAAAGCACCAAAGCCAGCTAAAAAGTCAGTAATCGATACATAAAACTTGAATTGTACTACTTCTTACTGGCTATTACATCAACTTAGAAGCTTCATCTGTGTTCTACTATGATGATTTTCGTGTCTCCGCATACCGCAGCACGCGACATAGCTTTGCAGACGATAAGTACAACCGTTTCACGGAGAAGAGTGGCCAATGTGACGATCTGGCTTTAAGTCGATTCGATAACAAATGACGAAAACGGACGGATTTCTAAGGTTTTTACTACATATGAACACTTTTCACATTCTCCCATGCAACTCGTCTGCTAGTCCTCCTTTCATGCAGAACGTTAAGGTCCTAGCTCATGTCCAATGCACCAAAGCCAGATAAAAAGTCAATAATCGATACCTAAAAATTGAACTGTACTACTTGTTACTGGCTATTACATCAACTTTGAAGCTTCATATGTGTTCTACTATGGTGCTTTTAGTGTCTCCGCATACCGCAGCACGCGAGATAGCTTTGCAGACGATAAGTACAACCGTTTCAGAGAGAAGAGCGGCCAATGTGACGATCTGGCTTTAAGTCGATTCGATAACAAATGACGAAAACGGACGGATTTCTCAGGTTTTTACTACATATGAGCACTTTTCACGTTCTCCCGTGCAACTGGGCTGCTAGTCCTCCTTTTATGCAGAATCTTAAAGTCCTAGCTCATGTCCAAGGCACCAAAGCCAGCTAAAAAGTCAATAGTCGATACCTAAAACTTGAATTGGACTACTTCTTACAGGCTATTACATCAACTTAGAAGCTTCATCTGTGCTCTACTATGGTGCTTTTAGTGTCTCAGCATACCGCAGCACGCGACATAGCTTTGCAGACGATAAGTACAACCGTTTCAGAGAGAAGAGCGGCAAATGTGACGATCTGGCTTTAACTCGATTCGATAACAAATGACGAAACCGGACGGATTTCTCAGGTTTTTACTACATATGAACACTTTTCACATTCTCCCGAGCAACGCGGCTGCTAGTCCTACTTTCATGCAGAATGTTAAGGTCCTAGCTCATGTCCAAGGCACCAAAGCCAGCTAAAAAGTAAATAATCGATACCTAACTTCTTACTGGCTATTACATCAACTTAGAAGCTTCATCTGTGTTCTACTACGGTGCTTTTAGTGTCTCCGCATACCGCAGCACGTGACACAGCTTTGCAGACGATAAGTACAACCGTTTCAGAGAGAAGAGCGGCCAATGTGACGATCTGGCTTTAAGTCAATTCGATAACAAATGACGAAAACGGACGGATTTCTCAGGTTTTTACTACATATGAACACTTTTCACATTCTCCCGTGCAACTCGGCTGCTAGTCCTCCTTTCATGCAGAATGTTAAGGTCCTAGCTCATGTCCAAGGCACCAAAGCCAGCTAAAAGGTCAATATTCAATACCTAAAACTTGAACTGTACTACTTCTTACTGGCTATTACATCAACTTAGAAGCTTGGTCTGTGTTCTACTATGGTGCTTTTAGTGTCTCCGCATACCGCAGCACGCGACATAGCTTTGCAGACGATAAGTACAACCGTTTCAGAGAGAAGAGCGGCCAATGTGACGATCTGGCTTTAAGTCGATTCGATAACAAATGACGAAAACGGACGGATTTCTCAGGTTTTTACTACATATGAACACTTTTCACATTCTCCCGTGCAACTCGGCTGCTAGTCCTCCTTTCATGCAGAATCTTAAGGTCCTTGCTCATGTCCAAGGCACCAAAGCCAGCTAAAAGGTCAATATTCAATACCTAAATCTTGAATTGGACTACTTCTTACTTTTTATTGCATCAACTTAGTAGCTTCATCTGTGTTCTACTATGGTGATTTTAGTGTCTCCGCATACCGCAGCACGCGACATAGCTTTTCAGACGATAAGTACAAGCGTTTCAGAGAGAAGAGCCGCCAATGTGACGATATGGCTTTAAGTCGATTCGATAACAAATGACGAAAACGGACGAATTTCTCAGGTTTTTACTACATATGAACACTTTTCACATTCTCCCGTGCAACTCGGCTGCTAGTCCTCCTTTCATGCAGAATCTTAAGGTCCTAGCTCATGTCCAAGGCACCAAAGCCAGCTAAAAAGTCAATAATCGATACCTAAAACTTGAATTGTACTACTTCTTACTGGCTATTACATCAACTTAGAAGCTTCATCTGTGTTCTACTATGGCGCTTTAAGTGTCTCCGCATACCGCAGCACGCGACATAGCTTTGTAGACGATAAGTACAACCGTTTCAGATAGAAGAGCGGCCAATGTGAAGATCTGGCTTTAAGTCGATTCGATAACAAATGACGAAAACGGACGGATTTCTCAGGTTTTTATTACATTGAACACTTTTCACATTCTCCCGAGCAACGCGGCTGCTAGTCCTCCTTTCATGCAGAATGTTAAGGTCCTAGCTCATGTCCAAGGCACCAAAGCCAGCTAAAAAGTCAATAATCGATACCTAACTTCTTACTGGCTATTACATCAACTTAGAAGCTTCATCTGTGTTCTACTACGGTGCTTTTATTTTCTCCGCATACCGCAGCACGCGACACAGCTTTGCAGACGATAAGTACAACCGTTACAAAGAGAAGAGCGGCCAATGTGACGATCTGGCTTTAAGTCAATTCGATAACAAATGACGAAAACGGACGGATTTCTCAGGTTTTTACTACATATGAACACTTTTCACATTCTGCCGTGCAACTCGGCTGCTAGTCCTCCTTTCATGCAGAATCTTAAGGTCCTAGCTCATGTCCAAGGCACCAAAGCCAGCTAAAAGGTCAATATTCAATACCTAAAACTTGAACTGTACTACTTCTTACTGGCTATTACATCAACTTATAAGCTTGATCTGTGTTCTACTATGGTGTTTTTAGTGTCTCCGCATACCGCAGCACGCGACATAGCTTTGCAGACGATAAATACAACCGTTTCAGAGAGAAGAGCGGCCAATGTGACGATCTGGCTTTAAGTCGATTCGATAACAAATGACGAAAACGGACGGATTTCTCAGGTTTTTACTACATATGAACACTTTTCACATTCTCCCGTGCAACGCGGCTGCTAGTCCTCCTTTCATGCAGAATCTTAAGGTCCTATCTCATGTCCAAGGCACCAAAGCCAGCTAAAAGGTCAATATTCATTACCTAAAACTTGAATTGTACTACTTCTTAACTGGCTATTACATCATCTTAGGAGCTTCATCTGTGTTCTACTATGGTGCATTTAGTGTCTCCGAATACCGTAGTACGCGACATAGCTTTGCATACGATAAGTACAAGCGTTTCAGAGAGAAGAGCGGCCAATGTGACGATCTGGCTTTAAGTCGATTCGATAACAAATGACGAAAACGGACGGATTTCTCAGGTTTTTACTGCATATGAACACTTTTCACATTCTCCCGTGCAACTGGGCTGCTAGTCCTCCTTTTATGCAGAATCTTAAGGTCCTAGCTCATGTCCAAGGTACCGAAGCCAGCTAAAAAGTCAATAATCGATACCTAAATCTTAAATTGGACTACTTCTTACTTGCTATTGCATCAACTTAGAAGCTTCATCTGTGTTATACTATGGTGATTTTTGTGTCTCCGCATACCGCAGCACGCGACATAGCTTCGCAGACGATAAGTACAAGCGTTTCAGAGAGAAGAGCGGCCAATGTGACGATCTGGCTTTCAGTCGATTCGATAACAAATGACGAAAACGGACGAATTTCTCCGGTTTTTACTACATATAAACACTTTTCACATTCTCCCGTGCAACTCGGCTGCTAGTCCTCCTTTCATGCAGAATCTTAAGGTCCTTGCTCATGTCCAAGGCACCAAAGCCAGCTAAAAGGTCAATATTCAATACCTAAATCTTGAATTGGACTACTTCTTACTGGCTATTGCATCAACTTAGTAGCTTCATCTGTGTTCTACTATGGTGCTTTTAGTGTCTCCACATACCGCAGCACACGACATAGCTTTCCAGACGATAAGTACAACCGTTTCAGAGAGAAGAGCGGCCAATGTGACGATCTGGCTTGAAGTCGATTCGATAACAAATGACGAAAACGGACGGATTTCTCAGGTTTTTACTACATATGAACACTTTTCACAGTCTCCCGTGCAACTCGGCTGCTATTCCTCCTTTCATGCAGAATGTCAAGGTCCTAGCTCATATCCAAGGCACCAAAGCCAGCTAAAAGGTCAATATTCAATACCTAAAACTAGAATTGTACTACTTCTTACTGGCTATTACATGCACTTAGAAGCTTCATCTGTGTTCTACTATGGTGCTTTTAGTGTCTCCGCATACCGCAGCACGCGACATAGCTTTGCAGACGATAAGTACAACCGTTTCAGAGAGAAGAGCGGCCAGTGTGACGATCTGGCTTTAAGTCGATTCGATAACAACAGACGAAAACGGACGGATTTCTCAGGTTTTTACTACATAAGAACACTTTTCACATTCTCCCGTGCAACTCGGTTGCTAGTCCTCCTTTCATGCAGGATCTTAAGGTCCTAGCTCATGTCCAAGGCACCAAAGCCAGCTAAAAAGTCAATAATCTATACCTAAAACTTGAATTGGACTACTTCTTACTGGCTATTACATCAACTTAGAAGCTTCATCTGTGTTCTACTACGGTGCTTTTAGTTTTTCCGCATATCGCAGCACGCGACATAGTTTTGCAGTCGATAAGCATAACCGTTTCAGAGAGAAGAGCGGCCAATGTGACGATGTGGCTTTAAGTCGATTCGATAACAAATGATGAAAACGGACGGATTTCTCAGGTTTTTACTACATATGAACACTTTTCACATTCTCCCGTGCAACTCGGCTCTTAGTCCTCCTTTCATGCAGAATCTTAAGGTCCTTGCTCATGTCCAAGTCACGAAAGCCAGCTAAAAATCAATAATCGATACCTAAAACTTGAATTGTACTACTTCTTACTGGCTATTACATCAACTTAGATGCTTCATCTGTGTTCTACTGTGGTGCTTTTAGTGTCTCAGAATACAGCAGTACGCGACATAGCTTTGCAGACGATAAGTACACTCGTTTCAGAGAGCAGAGCGGCCAATGTGACGAACTGGCTTTAAAACGATTCGATAACCAATGACGAAGACAGACGGATTTCTCAGGTTTTTACTACATATGAACACTTTTCACATTCTCCCGTGCAACGCGGCTGCTAGTCCTCCATTCATGCAGAATCTTAAGGTCCTAGCTCATGTCCAAGGCACCAAAGCCAGCTAAAAGGTCAATATTCAATACCTAAAACTTGAATTGTACTACTTCTTACTGGCTATTACATCAACTTAGAAGCTTGATCTGTGTTCTACTATGGTGCTTTTAGTGTCTCAGCATACCGCAGTACGCGACATAGCTTTGCAGACGACAAGTACAACCGTTTCAGAGAGAAGAGCGGCCAATGTGACGATCTGACTTTAAGTCGATTCAATAACAAATGACGAAAACGGACGGATGTCTCAGGTTTTTACTACATGTGAACACTTTTCACATTCTCCCATGCAACTGGGCTGCTAGTCCTCCTTTTATGCTGAATCTTAAAGTCCTAGCTCATGTCCAAGGCATAAGCCAGCTAAAAAGTCAATAATCGATTCCAAAAACTTGAATTGTACAACTTCTTACTGGCTATTACATCAACTTAGAAGCTTCATCTGTGTTCTACTATGGTGATTTTAGTGTCTCCACATACCGCTGCACGCGACATAGCTTTGCAGACGATATGTACAACCGTTTCAGAGAGAAGAGTGGCCAATGTGACGATCTGGCTTTAAGTCGATTCGATAACAAATGACGAAAACGGACGGATTTCTTAGGTTTTTACTACATATGAACACTTTTCACATTCTCACGTGCAACTCGGCTGCTAGTCCTCCTTTCATGCAGAACCTTAAGATCCTAGCTCATGTCCAAGGTACCGAAGCCAGCTAAAAAGTCAATAATCGATACCTAAAACTTGAATTGTTCTACTTCTTACTGGCTATTGCATCAACTTAGAAGCTTCATCTGTGTTCTACTATGATGATTTTAGTGTCTCTGCATACCGCAGCACTCGACATAGCTTTGCAGACGATAAGTACAACCGTTTCAGAGAGAAGAGCGGCCAATGTGACGATCTGGCTTTAAGTCGATTCGATAACAAATGACGAAAACGGACGAATTTCTAAGGTTTTTACTACATATGAACACTTTTCACATTCTCTCGTGCAACTCGGCTGCTAGTCCTCCTTTCATGCAGAATGTCAAGGTCCTAGCTCATGTCCAAGGCACCAAAGCCAGCTAAAAGGTCCATATTCAATACCTAAAACTTGAATTGTACTACTTCTTACTGGCTATTACATCAACTTAGAACCTTGATCTGTGTTCTACTATGGTGCTTTTAGTGTCTCAGCATACCGCAGCACGCGACATAGCTTTGCAGACGATAAGTACAACCGTTTCAGAGAGAAGAGCGGCCAATGTGACGATCTGGCTTTATGTCGATTCGATAACAAGTGACGAAAACGGACGGATTTCTAAGGTTTTTACTACATATGAACACTTTTCACATTCTCCCGTGCAACTCGGCTGCTAGTCCTCCTTTCATGCAGAACCTTAAGGTCCTAGCTCATGTCCAAGGCACCAAAGCCAGCTAAAAATTCAATAACCGATACCTAAAACTTGAAATGTACTACTTCTTACTGGCTATTACGTCATCTTAGGAGCTTCATCTGTGTTATACTGTGGTGCTTTTAGTGTCTCCGAATACAGCAGTACGCGACATAGGTTTGCAGACGATAAGTACAACCGTTTCAGAGAGCAGAGCGGCCAATGTGACGAACTGGCTTTAAGTCGATTCGATAACAAATGACGAAGACAGACGGATTTCTCAGGTTTTTACTACATATGAACACTTTTCACATTCTCCCGTGCAACGCGGCTGCTAGTCCTCCATTCATGCAGAATCTTAAGGTCCTAGCTAATGTCCAAGGCACCAAAGCCAGCTAAAAGGTCAATATTCAATACCTAAAACTTGAATTGTACTACTTCTTACTGGCTATTACATCAACTTATAAGCTTGATCTGTGTTCTACTATGGTGCTCTTAGTGTCTCAGCATACCGCAGTACGCGACATAGCATTGCAGACGATAAGTACAACCGTTTCAGAGAGAAGAGCGGCCAATGTGACGATCTGACATTAAGTCGATTCAATAACAAATGACGAAAACGGACGGATGTCTCAGGTTTTTACTACATGTGAACACTTTTCACATTCTCCCGTGCAACTGGGCTGCTAGTCCTCCTTTTATGCAGAATCTTAAAGTCCTAGCTCATGTCCAAGGCAAAAGCCAGCTAAAAAGTCAATAATCCATTCCTAAAACTTGAATTGTACTACTTCTTACTGGCTATTACATCAACTTAGATGCTTCATCTGTGTTCTACTATTGTGACTTTAGTGTCTCCGCATACCGCAGCACGCGACATAGCTTTGCAGACGATAAGTACAACCGTTTCAGAGAGAAGAGCGGCCAATGTGACTATCTGGGTTTAAGTCGATTCGATAACAAATGACGAAAACGGACGGATTTCTGAGGTTTTTACTACATATGAACACTTTTCACATTCTCCCGTGCAACTGGGCTGCTAGTCCTCCTTTTATGCAGAATCTTAAAGTCCTAGCTCATGTCCAAGTCACCAAAGCCATCTAAAAGGTCAATAATCGATTCCTAAAACTTGAATTGTACTACTTCTTACTGGCAATTACATCAACTTAGATGCTTCATCTGTGTTCTACTATGGTTCTTTTAGTGTCTCAGCATACCGCAGTACGCGACATAGATTTGCAGACGATAAGTACAACCGTTTCAGAGAGAAGAGCGGCCAATGTGACGATCTGGCTTTAAGCCGATTCAATAACAAATGACGAAAACAGACGGATGTCTCAGGTTTTTACTACATGTGAACACTTTTCACATTCTCCCGTGCAACTAGGCTGCTAGTCCTCCTTTTATGCAGAATCTTTAAGTCATAGCTCATGTCCAAGGCACCAAAGCCAGCTAAAAAGTCCATAATCGATATCTAAAACTTGAATTATACTACTTCTTACTGGCTATTACATCAACTTAGAAGCTTCATCTGTGTTCTACTACGGTGCTTTTAGTGTCTCCACATACCGCAGCACGCGACATAGCTTTGCAGACGATAAGTACAACCGTTTCAGAGAGAAGAGTAGCCAATGTGACGATTTGGCTTTATGTCGATTCTATAACAAATGACGAAAACGGACGGATTTCTCAGGTTTTTACTACATATGAAAACTTTTCACAGTCTCCCGTGCAACTCGGATGCTAGTCCTTCTTTCATGCACAATGTCAAGGTCCTAGCTCATGTCCAAGGCACCAAAGCCAGCTAAAAGTCAATAATCGATACCTAAAACTTGAATTGTACTACTTCTTACTGGCTATTACATCAACTTAGAAGCTTCATCTGTGTTCTACTATGGTGCTTTTAGTGTCTCAGCATACCGCAGCACGCGACATAGCTTTGCAGACGATAAGTACAACCGTTTCAGAGAGAAGAGCGGCCAATGTGACGATCTGGCTTTAAGTCGATTCGATAACAAATGACGAAAACGGACGGATTTCTCAGGTTTTTACTACATATGAACACTTTTTACATTCTCTCGTGCAACTCGGCTGCTAGTCCTCCTTTCATGCAGAATCTTAAGGTCCTAGCTAATGTCCAAGACACCAAAGCCAGCTAAAAGGTCCATATTCAATACCTAAAACTTGAATTGTACTACTTCTTACTGGCTATTACATCAACTTAGAACCTTGATCTGTGTTCTACTATGGTGCTTTTAGTGTCTCACCATACCGCAGCACGCGACATAGCTTTGCAGACGATAAGAATAACCGTTTCAGAGAGAAGAGCGGCCAATGTGACGATCTGGCTTTAAGCCGATTCAATAACAAATGACGAAAACAGACGGATGTCTCAGGTTTTTACTACATGTGAACACTTTTCACATTCTCCCGTGCAACTAGGCTGCTAGTCCTCCTTTTATGCAGAATCTTTAAGTCATAGCTCATGTCCAAGGCACCAAAGCCAGCTAAAAAGTCCATAATCGATATCTAAAACTTGAATTATACTACTTCTTACTGGCTATTGCATCATCTTAGAAGCTTCATCTTTGTTCTACTACGGTGATTTTAGTGTCTCCGCATACCGCAACACGCGACATAGCTTTGCAGACGATAAGTACAACCGTTTCAGAGAGAAGAGGGGCCAATGTGACGATCTGGCTTTAAGTCGATTCGATAACAAATGACGAAAACGGATTTCTCAGGTTTTTACTACATATGAACACTTTTCACATTCTCCCGTGCAAGTGGGCTGCTAGTCCTCCTTTTATGCTGAATCTTAAAGTCCTGGCTCATGTCCAAGGCACGAAAGCCAGCTAAAAAGTCAATAATCGATAGCTAAATCTTGAATTGGACTACTTATTACTGGCTATTACATCAACTTAGAAGCTTCATCTGTGTTCTACTATGGTGCTTTTCCTGTTTCCGCCTACGGCAACACGCGAAATAGCTTTGCAGACGGTAAGCACAACCGTTTCAGAGAGAAGAGCGGCCAATGTGACGATCTGGCTTTATGTCGATACGATAGCAAATGACGAAAAAGGACGGATTTCTCAGGTTATTACTACATATGAACACTTTTCACATTCAACCGTGCAACTCGGCTGCTAGTCTTCCTTTCATGCAGAATCTTAAGGTCCTAGCTAATGTCCAAGACACCAAAGCCAGCTAAAAGGTCCATATTCAATACCTAAAACTTGAATTGTACTACTTCTTACTGGCTATTACATCAACTTAGAACCTTGATCTGTGTTCTACTATGGTGCTTTTAGTGTCTCACCATACCGCAGCACGCGACATAGCTTTGCAGACGATAAGAATAACCGTTTCAGAGAGAAGAGCGGCCAATGTGACGATCTGGCTTTATGTCGATTCGATAACAAATGACGAAAACGGACGGATTTCTAAGGTTTTTACTACATATGAACACTTTTCACATTCTCCCGTGCAAATCGGCTGCTAGTCCTCCTTTCATGCAGAATCTTGAGGTCCTAGCTCATGTCCAAGGCACCAAAGCCAGCTAAAAAGTCAATAATCGATACCTAAAACATGAATTGTTCTACTTCTTACTGGCTATTGCATCAACTTAGAAGCTTCATCTGTGTTCTACTATGGTGATTTTAGTGTCTCCGCATACCGCAGCACGCGACATTGCTTTGCAGACGATAAGTACAACCGTTTCAGAGAGAAGAGCGGCCAATGTGACGATTTGGCTTTAAGTCGATTCGATAACAAATGACGAAAACGGACGGATTTCTCAGGTTTTTACTACATATGAACACTTTTCACATTCTCCCGTGCAACTGGGCTGCTAGTCCTCCTTTTATGCAGAATCAAAGTCCTAGCTCATGTCCAAGGCACCAAAGCCAGCTAAAAAGTCAATAATCGATACTTAAATCTTGAATTGGACTACTTCTTACTGGCTATTACATCAACGTAGAAGCTTCATCTGTGTTCTACTATGGTGCTTTTACTGTTTCCGCCTACGGCAACACGCGACATAGCTTTGCAGACGATAAGTACAACCGTTTCAGAGAGAAGAGCGGCCAATGTGACGAAATGGCTTTAAGTCGATTCGATAACAAATGACGAAAACGGACGGATTTCTCAGGTTTTTACTACATATGAACACTTTTCACATTCTCCCGTGCAACTCGGCTGCTAGTCCTCCTTTCATGCAGAATCTTAAGGTCCTAGCTCATGTCCAAGGCACGAAAGCCAACTAAAAAGTCAATAAACGATACCTAAAACTTGAATTGTACTACTTCTTACTGGCTATTACATCATCTTAGGAGCTTCATCTGTGTTCTACTATGGTGCTTTTAGTGTCTCCGAATACCGCAGTACGCGACATAGCTTTCCAGACGATAAGTACAACCGTTTCAGAGAGCAGAGCGGCGAATGTGACGATCTGGCTTTAAGTCGATTCGATAACAAATGACGAAGACAGACGGATTTCTCAGGTTTTTACTACATATGAACACTTTTCACATTCTCCCGTGCAACGCGGCTGCTAGTCCTCCATTCATGCAGAATCGTAAGGTCCTAGCTCATGTCCAAGGCACCAAAGCCAGCTAAAAGGTCAATATTCAATACCTAAAACTTGAATTGTACTACTTCTTACTGGCTATTACATCAACTTAGAAGCTTGATCTGTGTTCTACTATGGTGCTTTTAGTGTCTCAGCATACCGCAGTACGCGACATAGCTTTGCAGACGATAAGTACAACCGTTTCAGAGAGAAGAGTAGCCAATGTGACGATTTGGCTTTAAGTCGATTCTATAACAAATGACGAAAACGCACGGATTTCTCAGGTTTTTACTACATATGAAAACTTTTCACAGTCTCCCGTGCAACTCGGATGCTAGTCCATCTTTCATGCACAATGTCAAGGTCCTAGCTCATGTCCAAGGCACCAAAGCCAGCTAAAAGTCAATAATCGATAACTAAAACTTGAATTGTACTACTTCTTACTGGCTATTACATCAACTTAGAAGCTTCATCTGTGTTCTACTATGGTGCTTTTAGTGTCTCAGCATACCGCAGCACGCGACATAGCTTTGCAGACGATAAGTACAACCGTTTCAGAGAGAAGAGCGGCCAATGTGACGATCTGGCTTTAAGTCGATTCGATAACAAATGACGAAAACGGACGGATTTCTCAGGTTTTTACTACATATGAACACTTTTTACATTCTCTCGTGCAACTCGGCTGCTAGTCCTCCTTTCATGCAGAATCTTAAGGTCCTAGTTCATGTCCAAGGTACCGAAGCCAGCTAAAAAGTCAAAAATCGATACCTAAAACTTGAATTGTTCTACTTCTTACTGGCTATTGCATCATCTTAGAAGCTTCATCTTTGTTCTACTATGGTGATTTTAGTGTCTCCGCATACCGCAGCACGCGACATAGCTTTGCAGACGATAAGTACAACCGTTTCAGAGAGAAGAGGGGCCAATGTGACGATCTGGCTTTAAGTCGATTCGATAACAAATGACGAAAACGGATTTCTCAGGTTTTTACTACATATGAAAACTTTTCACATTCTCTCGTGCAAGTGGGCTGCTAGTCCTCCTTTTATGCTGAATCTTAAAGTCCTGGCTCATGTCCAAGGCACGAAAGCCAGCTAAAAAGTCAATAATCGATAGCTAAATCTTGAATTGGACTACTTATTACTGGCTATTACATCAACTTAGAAGCTTCATCTGTGTTCTACTATGGTGCTTTTCCTGTTTCCGCCTACGGCAACACGCGACATAGCTTTGCAGACGGTAAGCACAACCGTTTCAGAGAGAAGAGCGGCCAATGTGACGATCTGGCTTTATGTCGATACGATAGCAAATGACGAAAAAGGACGGATTTCTCAGGTTATTACTACATATGAACACTTTTCACATTCAACCGTGCAACTCGGCTGCTAGTCTTCCTTTCATGCAGAATCTTAAGGTCCTAGCTAATGTCCAAGACACCAAAGCCAGCTAAAAGGTCCATATTTAATACCTAAAACTTGAATTGTACTACTTCTTACTGGCTATCACATCAACTTAGAACCTTGATCTGTGTTCTACTATGGTGCTTTTAGTGTCTCACCATACCGCAGCACGCGACATAGCTTTGCAGACGATAAGAACAACCGTTTCAGAGAGAAGAGCGGCCAATGTGACGATCTGGCTTTATGTCGATTCGATAACAAATGACGAAAACGGACGGATTTCTAAGGTTTTTACTACATATGAACACTTTTCACATTCTCCCGTGCAAATCGGCTGCTAGCCCTCCTTTCATGCAGAATCTTGAGGTCCTAGCTCATGTCCAAGGCACCAAAGCCAGCTAAAAAGTCAATAATCGATACCTAAAACATGAATTGTTCTACTTCTTACTGGCTATTGCATCAACTTAGAAGCTTCATCTGTGTTCTACTATGGTGATTTTAGTGTCTCCGCATACCGCAGCACGCGACATTGCTTTGCAGACGATAAGTACAACCGTTTCAGAGAGAAGAGCGGCCAATGTGACGATTTGGCTTTAAGTCGATTCGATAACAAATGACGAAAACGGACGGATTTCTCAGGTTTTTACTACATATGAACACTTTTCACATTCTCCCGTGCAACTGGGCTGCTAGTCCTCCTTTTATGCAGAATCAAAGTCCTAGCTCATGTCCGAGGCACCAAAGCCAGCTAAAAAGTTAATAATCGATACTTAAATCTTGAATTGGACTACTTCTTACTGGCTATTACATCAACGTAGAAGCTTCATCTGTGTTCTACTATGGTGCTTTTACTGTTTCCGCCTACGGCAACACGCGACATAGCTTTGCAGACGATAAGTACAACCGTTTCAGAGAGAAGAGTGGCCAATGTGACGAACTGACTTTAAGTCGATTCGATAACAAATGACGAAAACGGACGGATTTCTCAGGTTTTTACTACATATGAACACTTTTCACCTTCTCCCGTGCAACTCGGCTGCTAGTCCTCCTTTCATGCAGAATCTTAAGGTCCTAGCTCATGTCCAAGGCACCAAAGCCAGCTAAAAGGTCCATATTCAATACCTATAACTTGAATTGTACTACTTCTTACTGGCTATTACATCAACTTAGAAGCTTGATCTGTGTTCTACTATGGTGCTTTTAGTGTCTCCTCACACCGCAGGACGCGACATAGCTTTGCAGACGATAAGTACAACCGTTTCAGAGAGCAGAGCGGCGAATGTGACGATCTAGCTTTAAGTCGATTCGATAACAAATGACGAAGACAGACGGATTTCTCAGGTTTTTACTACATATGAACACTTTTCACATTCTCCCGTGCAACGCGGCTGCTAGTCCTCCATTCATGCAGAATCGTAAGGTCCTAGCTCATGTCCAAGGCACCAAAGCCAGCTAAAGGGTCAATATTCAATACCTAAAACTTGAATTGTACTACTTCTTACTGGCTATTACATCAACTTAGAAGCTTGATCTGTGTTCTACTATGGTGCTTTTAGTGTCTCAGCATACCGCAGTACGCGACATAGCTTTGCAGACGATAAGTACAACCGTTTCAGAGAGAAGAGCGGCCAATGTGACGATCTGACTTTAAGTCGATTCAATAACAAATGACGAAAACGGACGGATGTCTCAGGTTTTTACTACATGTGAACACTTTTCACATTCTCCCGTGCAACTGGGCTGCTAGTCCTCCTTTTATGCAGAATCTTAAAGTCCTAGCTCATGTCCAAGGCAAAAGCCAGCTAAAAAGTCAATAACCGATTCCTAAAACTTGAATTGTACTACTTCTTACTGGCTATTACATCAACTTAGATGCTTCATCTGTGTTCTACTATGGTGATTTTAGTGTCTCCGCATACCGCAGCACGCGACATAGCTTTGCAGACGATAAGTACAACCGTTTCAGAGAGAAAAGCGGCCAATGTGACGATCTGGCTTTAAGTCGATTCGATAACAAATGACGAAAACGGACCTATTTCTCAGGTTTTTACTACATATGAACACTTTTCACATTCTCCCGTGCAACTCGGCTGCTAGTCCTCCTTTCATGCAGAATCTTAAGGTCCTAGCTCATGTCCAAGGCACCAAAGCCAGCTAAAAGGTCAATAATCGATTCCTAAAACTTGAATTGTACTACTTCTTACTGGCTATTACATCAACTTAGATGCTTCATCTGTGTTCTACTATGGTTCTTTTAGTGTCTCAGCATACCGCAGTACGCGACATAGATTTGCAGACGATAAGTACAACCGTTTCAGAGAGAAGAGCGGCCAATGTGACGATCTGGCTTTAAGCCGATTCAATAACAAATGACGAAAACGGACTGATGTCTCAGGTTTTTACTACATGTGAACACTTTTCACATTCTCCCGTGCAACTGGGCTGCTAGTCCTCCTTTTATGCAGAATCTTTAAGTCATAGCTCATGTCCAAGGCACGAAAGCCAGCTAAAAAGTCAATAATCGATATCTAAAACTTGAATTGAACTACTTCTTACTGGCTATTACATCAACTTAGAAGCTTCATCTCTGTTCTACTACGGTGCTTTAAGTTTCTCCGCATATCGCAGCACGCGACATAGTTTTGCAGTCGATAAGCACAACCGTTTCAGAGAGAAGAGCGGCCAATGTGACGATCTGGCTTTATGTCGATTCGATAACAAATGACGAAAACGGACGGATTTCTCAGGTTTTTACTACATATGAACACTTTTCACATTCTCCCGTGCAACTCGGCTGATAGTCCTCCTTTCATGCAGAATCTTAAGGTCCTTGCTCATGTCCAAGGCACGAAAGCCAGGTAATAAGTCAATAATCGATACCTAAAACTTGAATTCTACTACTTCTTACCGGCTATTACATCAACTTAGAAGCTTCATCTGTGTTCTACTATGGTGATTTTAGTGTCTCCGCATACCGCAGCACGCGACATAGCTTTGCAGACGATAAGGACAACCGTTTCAGAGAGAAGAGCGGCCAATGTGACGATTTGGCTTTAAGTCGATTCGATAACAAATGACGAAAACGGACGGATTTCTCAGGTTTTTACTACATATGAACACTTTTCACATTCTCCCGTGCAACTGGGCTGCTAGTCCTCCTTTTATGCAGAATCAAAGTCCTAGCTCATGTCCAAGGCACCAAAGCCAGCTAAAAAGTCAATAATCGATACTTAAATCTTGAATTGGACTACTTCTTACTGGCTATTACATCAACGTAGAAGCTTCATCTGTGTTCTACTATGGTGCTTTTACTGTTTCCGCCTACGGCAACACGCGACATAGCTTTGCAGACGATAAGTACAACCGTTTCAGAGAGAAGAGCGGCCAATGTGACGAACTGGCTTTAAGTCGATTCGATAACAAATGACGAAAACGGACGGATTTCTCAGGTTTTTACTACATATGAACACTTTTCACATTCTCCCGTGCAACTGGGCTGCTAGTCCTCCTTTCATGCAGAATCTTAAGGTCCTAGCTCATGTCCAAGGCACCAAAGCCAACTAAAAAGTCAGTAACCGATACCTAAAACTTGAATTGTACTACTTCTTACTGGCTATTACATCATCTTAGGAGCTTCATCTGTGTTCTACTATGGTGCTTTTAGTGTCTCCGAATACCGCAGTACGCGACATAGCTTTGCAGACGATAAGTACAACCGTTTCAGAGAGCAGAGCGGCCAATGTGACGATCTGGCTTTAAGTCGATTCGATAACAAATGACGAAGACAGACGGATTTCTCAGGTTTTTACTACATATGAACACTTTTCACATTCTCCCGTGCAACGCGGCTGCTAGTCCTCCATTCATGCAGAATCGTAAGGTCCTAGCTCATGTCCAAGGCACCAAAGCCAGCTAAAAGGTCAATATTCAATACCTAAAACTTGAATTGTACTACTTCTTACTGGCTATTACATCAACTTGGAAGCTTGATCTGTGTTCTACTATGGTGCTTTTAGTGTCTCAGCATACTGCAGTACGTGACATAGCTTTGCAGACGATAAGTACAACCGTTTCAGAGAGAAGAGCGTCCAATGTGACGATCTGACTTTAAGTCGATTCAATAACAAATGACGAAAACGGACGGATGTCTCAGGTTTTTACTACATGTGAACACTTTTCACATTCTCCCGTGCAACTGGGCTGCTAGTCCTCCTTTTATGCAGAATCTTAAAGTCCTAGCTCATGTCCAAGGCAAAAGCCAGCTAAAAAGTCAATAACCGATTCCTAAAACTTGAATTGTACTACTTCTTACTGGCTATTACATCAACTTAGATGCTTCATCTGTGTTCTACTATGGTGATTTTAGTGTCTCCGCATACCGCAGCACGCGACATAGCTTTGCAGACGATAAGTACGACCGTTTCAGAGAGAAGAGCGGCCAATGTGACGATCTGGCTTTAAGTCGATTCGATAACAAATGACGAAAACGGACCGATTTCTCAGGTTTTTACTACATATGAACACTTTTCACATTCTCCCGTGCAACTCGGCTGCTAGTCCTCCTTTCATGCAGAATCTTAAGGTCCTAGCTCATGTCCAAGGCACCAAAGCCAGCTAAAAGGTCAATAATCGATTCCTAAAACTTGAATTGTACTACTTCTTACTGGATATTACATCAACTTAGAAGCTTCATCTGTGTTCTACTGTGGTGACTTTAGTGTCACCGCATACCGCAGCACGTGACATAGCTTTGCAGACGATAAGTACAAACGTTTCAGAGAGAAGAGCGGCCAATGTGACGATCTGGCTTTAAGTCGATTCGATAACAAATGACGAAAACGGACGGATTTCTCAGGTTTTTACTACATATGAACACTTTTCACATTCTCCCGTGCAACTCGGCTGCTAGTCGTCCTTCATGCATAATCTTAAGTTCCTAGCTCGTGTCCAAGGCACCAAAGAAGGGTAAATAGTCAATAACCGATACCTAAAACTGGAATTGTACTACTTCTTACTGGCTATTACACCAACTTAGAAGCATCATCTGTGATCTACTATGGTGCTTTTAGTGTCTCCGCATACCGCAGCACGCGACATAGCTTTGCAGACGATAAGTACAACCGTTTCAGAGAGAAGAGCTGCCAATCTGACGATCTGGCTTTAAGTCGATTGAATAACAAATGACGAAAACTGACGGATGTCTCAGGTTTTTACTACATGAGAACACTTTTCACATTCTCCTGTGCAACTGGGCTGCTAGTCCTCCTTTTATGCAGAATCTTAAAGTCCTAGCTCATGTCCAAGGCACAAAACCCAGCTAAAAAGTCAATAATCGACACCTAAAACTTGAATTGGACTACTTCTTACTGGCTATTACATCAACCTAGAAGCTTCATCTGTGTTCTACTACGGTGCTTTTAGTTTCTCCGCATACCGCAGCACGCGACATAGGTTTGCAGGCGATAAGTACAACCGTTTCAGAGAGAAGAGCGGCCAATGTGACGATCTGGCTTTAAGTCGATTCGATAACAAATGACGAAAACGGATTTCTCAGGTTTTTACTACATATGAACACTTTTCACATTCTCCCGAGCAAGTGGGCTGCTAGTCCTCCTTTTACGCAGAATCTTAAAGTCCTAGCTCATGTCCAAGGCACGAAAGCCAGCTAAAAAGTCAATAATCGATACCTAAATCTTGAATTGGACTACTTATTACTGGCTATTACATCAACTTAGAAGCTTCATCTGTGTTCTACTATGGTGCTTTTAGTGTCTCAGCATACCGCAGCACGCGACATAGCTTTGCAGACGATAAGTACAACCGTTTCAGAGAGAAGAGCGGCCAATGTGACGATCTGGCTTTATGTCGATTCGATAACAAATGACGAAAACGGACGGATTTCTCAGGTTTTTACTACATATGAACACTTTTCACATTCTCCCGTGCAACTGGGCTGCTAGTCCTCCTTTTATGCAGAATCTTAAAGTCCTAGACCATGTCCAAGGCTCCAAAGCCAGCTAAAAAGTCAATAATCGATACCTAAATCTTGAATTGGATTACTTCTTACTGGCTATTACATCAACATAGAAGCTTCATCTGTGTTCTACTATGGTGCTTTTACTGTTTCCGCCTACGGCAACACGCGACATAGCTTTGCAGACGATAAGTACAACCGTTTCAGAGAGAAAAGCGGCCAATGTGACGATCTGGCTTTAAGTCGATTCGATAACAAATGGCGAAAACGGACGGATTTCTCAGAATTGTACTACATATGAACACTTTTCACATTCTCCCGTGCAACTCTGCTGCCCGTCCTCCTTTCATGCAGCATTTTAAGGTCCTAGCTCATGTCCAAGGCACCAAAGCCAGCTAAAAAGTCAATAACCGATACCTAAAACTTGAATTGTACTACATCTTACTGGATATTACATCAACTTAGAAGCTTCATCTGTGTTCTACTGTGGTGACTTTAGTGTCACCGCATACCGCAGCACGTGACATAGCTTTGCAGACGATAAGTACAAACGTTTCAGAGAGAAGAGCGGCCAATGTGACGATCTGGCTTTAAGTCGATTCGATAACAAATGACGAAAACGGACGGATTTCTCAGGTTTTTACTACATATGAACACTTTTCACATTCTCCCGTGCAACTCGGCTGCTAGTCGTCCTTCATGCATAATCTTAAGTTCCTAGCTCGTGTCCAAGGCACCAAAGAAGGGTAAATAGTCAATAACCGATACCTAAAACTGGAATTGTACTACTTCTTACTGGCTATTACACCAACTTAGAAGCATCATCTGTGATCTACTATGGTGCTTTTAGTGTCTCCGCATACCGCAGCACGCGACATAGCTTTGCAGACGATAAGTACAACCGTTTCAGAGAGAAGAGCTGCCAATGTGACGATCTGGCTTTAAGTCGATTGAATAACAAATGACGAAAACTGACGGATGTCTCAGGTTTTTACTACATGAGAACACTTTTCACATTCTCCTGTGCAACTGGGCTGCTAGTCCTCCTTTTATGCAGAATCTTAAAGTCCTAGCTCATGTCCAAGGCACAAAAGCCAGCTCAAAAGTCAATAATCGACACCTAAAACTTGAATTGGACTACTTCTTACTGGCTATTACATCAACCTAGAAGCTTCATCTGTGTTCTACTACGGTGCTTTTAGTTTCTCCGCATACCGCAGCACGCGACATAGGTTTGCAGGCGATAAGTACAACCGTTTCAGAGAGAAGAGCGGCCAATGTGACGATCTGGCTTTAAGTCGATTCGATAACAAATGACGAAAACGGATTTCTCAGGTTTTTACTACATATGAACACTTTTCACATTCTCCCGAGCAAGTGGGCTGCTAGTCCTCCTTTTACGCAGAATCTTAAAGTCCTAGCTCATGTCCAAGGCACGAAAGCCAGCTAAAAAGTCAATAATCGATACCTAAATCTTGAATTGGACTACTTATTACTGGCTATTACATCAACTTAGAAGCTTCATCTGTGTTCTAATATGGTGCTTTTAGTGTCTCAGCATACCGCAGCACGCGACATAGCTTTGCAGACGATAAGTACAACCGTTTCAGAGAGAAGAGCGGCCAATGTGACGATCTGGCTTTATGTCGATTCGATAACAAATGACGAAAACGGACGGATTTCTCAGGTTTTTACTACATATGAACACTTTTCACATTCTCCCGTGCAACTGGGCTGCTAGTCCTCCTTTTATGCAGAATCTTAAAGTCCTAGACCATGTCCAAGGCACCAAAGCCAGCTAAAAAGTCAATAATCGATACCTAAATCTTGAATTGGATTACTTCTTACTGGCTATTACATCAACATAGAAGCTTCATCTGTGTTCTACTATGGTGCTTTTACTGTTTCCGCCTACGGCAACACGCGACATAGCTTTGCAGACGATAAGTACAACCGTTTCAGAGAGAAAAGCGGCCAATGTGACGATCTGGCTTTAAGTCGATTCGATAACAAATGGCGAAAACGGACGGATTTCTCAGAATTGTACTACATATGAACACTTTTCACATTCTCCCGTGCAACTCGGCTGCTAGTCCTCCTTTCATGCAGAATTTTAAGGTCCTAGCTCATGTCCAAGGCACCAAAGCCAGCTAAAAAGTCAATAACCGATACCTAAAACTTGAATTGTACTACATCTTACTGGATATTACATCAACTTAGAAGCTTCATCTGTGTTCTACTGTGGTGACTTTAGTGTCACCGCATACCGCAGCACGTGACATAGCTTTGCAGACGATAAGTACAAACGTTTCAGAGAGAAGAGCGGCCAATGTGACGATCTGGCTTTAAGTCGATTCGATAACAAATGACGAAAACGGACGGATTTCTCAGGTTTTTACTACATATGAACACTTTTCACATTCTCCCGTGCAACTCGGCTGCTAGTCGTCCTTCATGCATAATCTTAAGTTCCTAGCTCGTGTCCAAGGCACCAAAGAAGGGTAAATAGTCAATAACCGATACCTAAAACTGGAATTGTACTACTTCTTACTGGCTATTACACCAACTTAGAAGCATCATCTGTGATCTACTATGGTGCTTTTAGTGTCTCCGCATACCGCAGCACGCGACATAGCTTTGCAGACGATAAGTACAACCGTTTCAGAGAGAAGAGCTGCCAATGTGACGATCTGGCTTTAAGTCGATTGAATAACAAATGACGAAAACTGACGGATGTCTCAGGTTTTTACTACATGGGAACACTTTTCACATTCTCCTGTGCAACTGGGCTGCTAGTCCTCCTTTTATGCAGAATCTTAAAGTCCTAGCTCATGTCCAAGGCACAAAAGCCAGCTCAAAAGTCAATAATCGACACCTAAAACTTGAATTGGACTACTTCTTACTGGCTATTACATCAACCTAGAAGCTTCATCTGTGTTCTACTACGGTGCTTTTAGTTTCTCCGCATACCGCAGCACGCGACATAGGTTTGCAGGCGATAAGTACAACCGTTTCAGAGAGAAGAGCGGCCAATGTGACGATCTGGCTTTAAGTCGATTCGATAACAAATGACGAAAACGGACGGATTTCTCATGATTTTACTACATATGAACACTTTTCACATTCTCCCGTGCAACTCGGCTGCTAGTCCTCCTTTCATGCAGAATCTTAAGGTCCTAGCTCATGTCCAAGGCACCAAAGCCAGCTAAAAAGTCAATAATCGATTCCTAAAACTTGAATTGTACTACTTCTTACTGGCTATTACATCAACTTAGATGCTTCATCTGTGTTCTACTATGGTGATTTTAGTGTCTCCACATGCCGCTGCACGCGACATAGCTTTGCAGACGAGAAGTACAACCGTTTCAGAGAGAAGAGCGGCTTATGTGACCATCTGGCTTTAAGTCGATTCGATAACAAATGACGAAAACGGACGGATTTCTCAGGTTTTTACTACATATGAACAATTTTCACATTCTCCCGTGCAACTCGGCTGCTAGTCCTCCTTTCATGCAGAATGTCAAGGTCTTATCTCATGTCCAAGGCACCAAAGCCAGTTAAAAAGTCAATAATCGATACGTAAATCTTGAATTGGACTACATCTTACCGGCTATTACGTCAACATAGAAGCTTCGTCTGTGTTCTACTATGGTGCTTTTAGTGTCACCGCATACCGCAGCATGCGACATAGCTTTGCAGACGATGAGTGCAACCTTTTCAGAGAGAAGTGCGGCCAATGTGACGATGTGGTTTTAAGTCGATTCGATAACAAATGACGAAAACGGACGGATTTCTCAGGTTTTTACTACATATGAACACTTTTCACATTCTTCCGTGCAACTCGGCTGCTAGTCCTCCTTTTATGCAGAATCTTAAAGCCCTAGCTCATGTCCAAGGCACCAAAGCCAGCTAAAAAGTCAATAATCGATACCTAAATCTTGAAATGGACTACTTATTACTGGCTATTACATCAACTTAGAAGCTTCATCTGTGTTCTACTATGGTGCTTTTCCTGTTTACGCCTACGGCAACGCGCGACATAGCTTTGCAGACGATAAGCACAACCGTTTCAGAGAGAAGAGCGGCCAATTTGACGATCTGGCTTTAAGTCGATTCGATAACGAATGACGTAAAAGGACGGATTTCTCAGGTTATTACTACATATGAACACTTTTCACATTCTCCCGTGCAACTCGGCTGCTAGTCCTCCTTTCATGCAGAATCTTAAGGTCCTAGCTCATGTCCAAGTCACCAAAGCCAGCTAAAAGGTCCATATTCAATACCTATAACTTGAATTGTACTACTTCTTACTGGCTATTACATCAACTTAGAAGCTTGATCTGTGTTCTACTATGGTGCTTTTAGTGTCTCCTCACACCGCAGGACGCGACATAGCTTTGCAGACGATAAGTACAACCGTTTCTGAGAGAAGAGCGGCCAATGTGACGATCTGGCTTTATGTCGATTCGATAACAAATGACGAAAACGGACGGATTTCTCAGGTTTTTACTACATATGAACACTTTTCACATTCTCCCGTGCAACTGGGCTGCTAGTCCTCCTTTCATGCAGAATCTTAAGGTCCTAGGTCATGTCCAATGCACCAAAGCCAGCTTAAAAGTCAATAATCGATTCCTAAAACTTGAATTGTACTTCTTCTTACTGGCTATTACATCAACTTAGATGCTTCATCTGTGTTCTACTATGGTGATTTTAGTGTCTCCACATACCGCTGCACGCGACATAGCTTTGCAGACGATATGTACAACCGTTTCAGAGAGAAGAGCGGCCAATGTGACGATCTGGCTTTAAGTCGATTCGATAACAAATGACGAAAACGGACGGATTTCTCAGGTTTTTACTACATATGAACACTTTTCACATTCTCACGTGCAACTCGGCTGCTAGTACTCCTTTCATGCAGAATCTTAAGGTCCTAGCTCATGTCCAAGGTACCGAAGCCACTTAAAAAGTCAATAATCGATACCTAAAACTTGAATTGTTCTACTTCTTACTGGCTATTGCATCAACTTAGAAGCTTCATCTGTGTTCTACTATGGTGATTTTAGTGTCTCCGCATACCGCAGCACGCGACATAGCTTTGCAGACGATAAGTACAACCGTTTCAGAGAGAAGAGCGGCCAATGTGACGATCTGGCTTTAAGTCGATTCGATAACAAATGACGAAAACGGACGAATTTCTCAGGTGTTACTACATATGAACACTTTTCACATTCTCCCGTGCAACTCGGCTGCTAGTCCTCCATTCATGCAGAATGTCAACGTCCTAGCTCATGGCCAAGGCACCAAAGCCAGTTAAAAAGTCAACAATCGATACCTAAAACTTGAACTGTACTACTTCTTACTGGCTATTAGATCAACTTAGAAGCTTCGTCTGTGTTCTACTATGGTGCTTTTAGTGTCTCCGCATACCGCAGCACGCGACATAGCTTTGCAGACGATAAGTACAACCGCTTCAGAGAGAAGAGCGGCCAATGTGACGATCGGGCTTTAAGTCGATTCGATAACAAATGACGAAAACGGACGGATTTTTTCAGGTTTTTGCTACATATGAACACTTTTCACATTCTCCCGTGCAACTCTGCTGCTAGTCCTCCTTTTATGCAGAATCTTAAAGTCCTAGCTCATGTCCAAGGCACCAAAGCCAGCTAAAAAGTCAATAATCGATACCTAAATCTTGAATTGGACTACTTCTTACTGGCTATTACATCAACTTAGAAGCTTCATCTGTGTTCTACTATGGTGCTTTTCCTGTTTCCGCCTACGGCAACACGCGACATAGCTTTGCAGACGATAAGCACAACCGTTTCAGAGAGAAGAGCGGCCAATGTGACGATCTGGCTTTAAGTCGATTCGATAACAAATGACGAGAACGGACGGATATCTCAGGTTTTTACTACATATGAACTCTTTTCACATTCTCTCGTGCAACTCGGCTGCTAGTCCTCCATTCATGCAGAATCTTAATGTCCTAGCTCATGTCCAAGGCACCAAAGCCAGCTAAAAAGTCAATAATCAATACCTAAAACTGGAATTGTACTACTTCTTACTGGCTATTACATCAACTTACAAGCTTCATCTGTGTTCTACTACGGTGCTTTTAGTTTCTCCGCATACCGCAGCACGCGACATAGCTTTGCAGACGATAAGTACAATCGTTTCAGAGAGAAGAGCGGCCAATGTGACGATCTGGCTTTAAGTCGATTCGATAACAAATGACGAAAACGGACGGATTTCTGAGGTTTTTACTACATATGAACAATTTTCACATTCTCCCGTGGAACTCGGCTGCTAGTCCACCTTTCATGCAGAATCTTAAGGTCCTAGCTCATGTCCAATGCACCAAAGCTAGCTAAAAAGTCAATAATCGATACCTAAAACTTGAATTGTACTACATCTTACTGGATATTACATCAACTTAGAAGCTTCATCTGTGTTCTACTACGGTGCTTTTAGTTTCTCCGCATACCGCAGCACGTGACATAGCTTTGCAGACGATAAGTACAACCGTTTCAGAGAGAAGAGCGGCTAATGTGACGATCTGGCTTTAAGTTGATTCGATAACAAATGACGAAAACGGACGGATTTCTCAGGTTTGTACTACATATGAACACTTTTCACATTCTCCCGTGCAACTCGGCTGCTAGTCCTCCTTTCATGCAGAATCTTAAGGTCCTAGCTCATGTCCAAGGCACCAAAGCCAGCTAAAAAGACAATAACCGATACCTAAAACTTGAATTGTCCTTCTTCTTACTGGCTATTACATCATCTTAGAAGCTTCATCTGTGTTCTACTATGGTGCTTTTAGTGTCTCCGAATACCGCAGTACGCGACATAGCTTTGCAGACGATAAGTACAACCGTTTCAGAGAGAAGAGCGGCCAATGTGACGATGTGGCTTTAAGTCGATTCGATAACAAATGACGAAAACGGACGGATTTCTCAGGCTTTTCCTACATATGAACACTTTTCACATTCTCCCGTTCAACTGGGCTGCTAGTCCTCCTTTTATGCACAATCTTTAAGTCCTAGCTCATGTCCAAGGCACGAAAGCCAGCTAAAAAGTCAATAATCGATACCTAAATCTTGAATTGGACTACTTCTTACTGGCTATTACATCAACTTAGAAGCTTCGTCTGTGTTCTACTATGGTGGTTTTCCTGTTTCCGCCTACGGCAACACGCGACATAGCTTTGCAGACGATAAGCACAACCGTTTCAGAGAGAAGAGCGGCCAATGTGACGATCTGGCTTTAAGTCGATTCGATAACAAATGACGAAAAAGGACGGATTTCTCAGGTTATTACTACATATGAACACTTTTCACATTCTCCCGTGCAACTCGGCTGCTAGTCCTCCTTTCATGCAGAATCTTAAGGTCCTAGCTCATGTCCAAGGCACCAAAGCCAGCTAAAAGATCCATATTCAATACCTAAAACTTGAATAGTACAACTTCTTACTGGCTATTACATCAACTTAGAAGGTTGATCTGTGTTCTACTATGGTGCTTTTAGTGTCTCAGCATGCCGCAGAACGCGACATAGCTTTTCAGACGATAAGTACAACCGTTTCAGAGAGAAGAGCGGCCAATGTGACGATCTGTCTTTAAGTCGATTCGATAACAAATGACGAAAACGGACGGATTACTCACGTTTTTACTACATATGAACACTTTTCACATTCTCCCGCGCAACTCGGCTGCTAGTCCTCCTTTCATGCAGAATCTTAAAGTCCTAGCTCATGTTCAAGGCACCAAAGCCAGCTAAAAAGTCAATAATCGATTCCTAAAACTTGAATTGTACTACTTCTTACTGGCTATTACATCAACTTAGATGCTTCATCTGTGTTCTACTATGGTGATTTTAGTGTCTCCACATACCGCTGCACACGACATAGCTTTGCAGACGATAAGTACAACCGTTTCAGAGAGAAGAGCGGCCAATGTGACGATCTGGCTTTAAGTCGATTCGATAACAAATGACGAAAACGGACGGATTTCTGAGGTTTTTACTACATATGAACACTTTTCACATTCTCCCGTGCAACTCGGCTGCTAGTCCTCCTTTCATGCAGAATCTTAAGGTCCTAGCTCATGTCCAAGGCACCAAAGCCAGCTAAAAAGACAATAACCGATACCTAAAACTTGAATTGTACTTCTTCTTACTGGCTATTACATCATCTTAGAAGCTTCATCTGTGTTCTACTATGGTGCTTTTAGTGTCTCCGAATACCGCAGTACGCGACATAGCTTTGCAGACGATAAGTACAACCGTTTCAGAGAGAAGAGCGGCCAATGTGACGATGTGGCTTTAAGTCGATTCGATAACAAATGACGAAAACGGACGGATTTCTCAGGCTTTTCCTACATATGAACACTTTTCACATTCTCCCGTTCAACTGGGCTGCTAGTCCTCCTTTTATGCACAATCTTTAAGTCCTAGCTCATGTCCAAGGCACCAAAGCCAGCTAAAAGATCCATATTCAATACCTAAAACTTGAATAGTACAACTTCTTACTGGCTATTACATCAACTTAGAAGGTTGATCTGTGTTCTACTATGGTGCTTTTAGTGTCTCAGCATGCCGCAGCACGCGACATAGCTTTTCAGACGATAAGTACAACCGTTTCAGAGAGAAGAGCGGCCAATGTGACGATCTGTCTTTAAGTCGATTCGATAACAAATGACGAAAACGGACGGATTACTCACGTTTTTACTACATATGAACACTTTTCACATTCTCCCGCGCAACTCGGCTGCTAGTCCTCCTTTCATGCAGAATCTTAAAGTCCTAGCTCATGTTCAAGGCACCAAAGCCAGCTAAAAAGTCAATAATCGATTCCTAAAACTTGAATTGTACTTCTTCTTACTGGCTATTACATCAACTTAGATGCTTCATCTGTGTTCTACCATGGTGATTTTAGTGTCTCCACATACCGCTGCACGCGACATAGCTTTGCAGACGATATGTACAACCGTTTCAGAGAGAAGAGCGGCCAATGTGACCATCTGGCTTTAAGTCGTTTCTATAACAAATGACGAAAACGGACTGATTTCTCAGGTTTTTACTACATATGAACACTTTTCACATTCTGACGTGCAACTCGGCTGCTGGTCCTCCTTTCATGCAGAATCTTAAGGTCCTAGCTCATGTGCAAGGTAACGAAGCCAGCTAAAAAGTCAATAACCGATACCTAAAACTTGAATTCTTCTACTTCTTACTGGCTATTGCATCAACTTAGAAGCTTCATCTGTGTTCTACTATGGTGATTTTAGTGTCTCCACATACCGCTGCACGCGACATAGCTTTGCAGACGATATGTACAACCGTTTCAGAGAGAAGAGCGGCCAATGTGACGATCTGGCTTTAAGTCGATTCGATAACAAATGACGAAAACGGACGGATTTCTCAGGTTTTTACTACATATGAACACTTTTCACATTCTCACGTGCAACTCGGCTGCTAGTACTCCTTTCATGCAGAATCTTAAGGTCCTAGCTCATGTCCAAGGCACCAAAGCCAGCTAAAAAGTCAATAATCGATACCTAAATCTTGAATTGGACTACTTCTTACTGGCTATTACATCAACTTAGAAGCTTCATCTGTGTTCTACTATGGTGCTTTTCCTGTTTCCGCCTACGGCAACACGCGACATAGCTTTGCAGACGATAAGCACAACCGTTTCAGAGAGAAGAGCGGCCAATGTGACGATCTGGCTTTAAGTCGATTCGATAACAAATGACGAGAACAGACGGATATCTCAGGTTTTTACTACATATGAACTCTTTTCACATTCTCTCGTGCAACTCGGCTGCTAGTCCTCCATTCATGCAGAATCTTAATGTCCTAGCTCATGTCCAAGGCACCAAAGCCAGCTAAAAAGTCAATAATCAATACCTAAAACTGGAATTGTACTACTTCTTACTGGCTATTACATCAACTTACAAGCTTCATCTGTGTTCTACTACGGTGCTTTTAGTTTCTCCGCATACCGCAGCACGCGACATAGCTTTGCAGACGATTAGTACAACCGTTTCAGAGAGAAGAGCGGCCAATGTGACGATCTGGCTTTAAGTCGATTCGATAACAAATGACGAAAACGGACGGATTTCTGAGGTTTTTACTACATATGAACAATTTTCACATTCTCCCGTGCAACTCGGCTGCTAGTCCACCTTTCATGCAGAATCTTAAGGTCCTAGCTCATGTCCAATGCACCAAAGCTAGCTAAAAAGTCAATAATCGATACCTAAAACTTGAATTGTCCTTCTTCTTACTGGCTATTACATCATCTTAGAAGCTTCATCTGTGTTCTACTATGGTGCTTTTAGTGTCTCCGAATACCGCAGTACGCGACATAGCTTTGCAGACGATAAGTACAACCGTTTCAGAGAGAAGAGCGGCCAATGTGATGATCTGGCTTTAAGTCGATTCGATAACAAATGACGAAAACGGACGGATTTCTCAGGCTTTTCCTACATATGAACACTTTTCACATTCTCCCGTTCAACTGGGCTTCTAGTCCTCCTTTTATGCACAATCTTTAAGTCCTAGCTCATGTCCAAGGCACGAAAGCCAGCTAAAAAGTCAATAATCGATACCTAAATCTTGAATTGGACTACTTCTTACTGGCTATTACATCAACTTAGAAGCTTCGTCTGTGTTCTACTATGGTGGTTTTCCTGTTTCCGCCTACGGCAACACGCGACATAGCTTTGCAGACGATAAGCACAACCGTTTCAGAGAGAAGAGCGGCCAATGTGACGATCTGGCTTTAAGTCGATTCGATAACAAATGACGAAAAAGGACGGATTTCTCAGGTTATTACTACATATGAACACTTTTCACATTCTCCCGTGCAACTCGGCTGCTAGTCCTCCTTTCATGCAGAATCTTAAGGTCCTAGCTCATGTCCAAGGCACCAAAGCCAGCTAAAAGATCCATATTCAATACCTAAAACTTGAATAGTACAACTTCTTACTGGCTATTACATCAACTTAGAAGGTTGATCTGTGTTCTACTATGGTGCTTTTAGTGTCTCAGCATGCCGCAGAACGCGACATAGCTTTTCAGACGATAAGTACAACCGTTTCAGAGAGAAGAGCGGCCAATGTGACGATCTGTCTTTAAGTCGATTCGATAACAAATGACGAAAACGGACGGATTACTCACGTTTTTACTACATATGAACACTTTTCACATTCTCCCGCGCAACTCGGCTGCTAGTCCTCCTTTCATGCAGAATCTTAAAGTCCTAGCTCATGTTCAAGGCACCAAAGCCAGCTAAAAAGTCAATAATCGATTCCTAAAACTTGAACTGTACTTCTTCTTACTGGCTATTACATCAACTTAGATGCTTCATCTGTGTTCTACCATGGTGATTTTAGTGTCTCCACATACCGCTGCACGCGACATAGCTTTGCAGACGATATGTACAACCGTTTCAGAGAGAAGAGCGGCCAATGTGACCATCTGGCTTTAAGTCGTTTCGATAACAAATGACGAAAACGGACTGATTTCTCAGGTTTTTACTACATATGAACACTTTTCACATTCTGACGTGCAACTCGGCTGCTAGTCCTCCTTTCATGCAGAATCTTAAGGTCCTAGCTCATGTGCAAGGTAACGAAGCCAGCTAAAAAGTCAATAACCGATACCTAAAACTTGAATTCTTCTACTTCTTACTGGCTATTGCATCAACTTAGAAGCTTCATCTGTGTTCTACTATGGTGATTTTAGTGTCTCCGAATACCGCAGTACGCGACATAGCTTTGCAGACGATAAGTACAACCGTTTCAGAGAGAAGAGCGGCCAATGTGACGATCTGGCTTTAAATCGATTCGATAACAAATGACGAAAACGGACGGATTTCTCAGGTTTGTACTACATATGAACACTTTTCACATTCTCCCGTGCAACTCGGCTGCTAGTCCGCCTTTCATGCAGAATCTTAAGGTCCAAGCTCATGTCCAAGGCACCAAAGCCAGCTCAAAAGTCAATAATCAATACCTAAAACTTGAATTCTACTACTTCTTACTGGCTATTACATCAACTTAGAAGCTTCATCTGTGTTCTACTACGGCGCTTTTAGTTTCTCCGCATACCGCAGCACGCGACATAGTTTTGCAGTCGATAAGTACAACCGTTTCAGAGAGAAGGGCGGCCAATGTGACGATCTGGCTTTAAGTCGATTCGATAACAAATGACGAAAACGGACGGATTTCTCAGGTTTTTACTACATATGAACACTTTTCACATTCTCCCGTGGAACTCGGCTGCTAGTCCACGTTTCATGCAAAATCTTAAGGTCCTAGCTCATGTCCAATGCACCAAAGCCAGCTAAAATGTCAATAATCGATACCTAAAACTTGAATTGTACTGCTTCTTACTGGATATTACATCAACTTAGAAGCTTCATCTGTGTTCTACTGTGGTGATTTTAGTGTCACCGCATACCGCAGCACGTGACATTGCTTTGCAGGCGATAAGTACAACCGTTTCAGAGAGAAGAGCAGCCAATGTGACGATCTGGCTTTAAGTCGATTCGATAACAAATGACGAAAACGGACGGATTTCTAAGGTTTTTACTACATATGAACACTTTTCACATTCTCCCGTGCAACTCGGCTGCTAGTCCTCCTTTCATGAAGAATGTTAAGGTACTAGCTCATGTCCAAGGCACCAAAGCCAGCTAAAATGTCAATAATCGATACCTTAAACTTGAATTGTACTACTTCTTACTGGGTATTACATCAACTTAGAAGCTTCATCTGTGTTCTACTATGGTGCTTTTAGTGTCTCCACAAACCGCAGCACGCGACATAGCTTTGCAGACGATAAGTACAACCGTTTCAGAGAGAAGAGCGGCCAATGTGACGATCTGGCTTTAAGTCGATTCGATAACAAATGACGAAAACGGACGTATTTCTCAGGTTTTTACTACATTTGAACACTTTTCACATTCTCCCGTGCAACTCGGCTGCCAGTCCTCCTTTCATGCAGAATATTAAGGTCCTAGCTCATGTCCAAGGCACCAAAGCCAGCTAAAAATTCAATATTCAGTACCTAAAACTTGAATTGTACTACTTCTTACTGGCTATTACATCAACTTAGAAGCTTGATCTGTGTTCTACTATGGTGCTTTTAGTGTCTCAGCATACCGCAGCACGCGACCTAGCTTTGCAGACGATAAGTACAACCGTTTCAGAGAGAAGAGCTGCCAATATGATGATCTGGCTTTAAGTCGATTCGATAACAAATGACGAAAAAGGACGGATTTCTCAGGTTATTACTACATATGAACACTTTTCACATTCTCCCGTGCAACTCGGCTGCTAGTCCTTATTTCATGCAGAATCTTAAGGTCCTAGCTCATGTCCAAGGCACCAAAGCCAGCTAAAAGGTCCATATTCAATACCTAAAACTTGAATTGTACTACTTCTTACTGGCTATTTCATCAACTTAGAAGCTTGATCTGTGTTCTACTTTGGTGCTTTTCGTGTCTCAGCATGCCGCAGCACGCGACATAGCTTTGCAGACGATAAGTACAACCGTTTCAGAGAGAGGAGCGGCCTATGTGACGATCTGGCTTTAAGTCGATTCGATAACAAATGACGAAAACGGACGGATTTCTCAGGTTTTTACTACATATGAACACTTTTCACATTCTGACGTGCAACTCGGCTGCTAGTCCTCCTTTCATGCAGAATCTTAAGGTCCTAGCCCATGTCCAAGGTACCGAAGCCAGCTAAAAAGTCACAAATCGATACCTAAAACTTGAATTGTTCTACTTCTTACTGGCAATTGCATCAACTTAGAAGCTTCATCTGTGTTCTACTATGGTGATTTTAGTGTCTCCGCATACCGCAGCACGCGACATAGCTTTGCAGACGATAAGTACAACCGTTTCAGAGAGAAGAGCAGCCAATGTGACGATCTGGCTTTAAGTCGATTCGATAACAAATGACGAAAACGGACGGATTTCTCAGGTTTTTACTACATATGATCACTTTTCACATTCGCCCGTGCATCTCGGCTGCTAGTCCTCCTTTCATGCAGAATGTCAAGGTCCTAGCTCACGGCCAAGGCACCAAAGCCAGTTAAAAAGTCAATAATCGATACCTAAAACTTGAATTGTACTACTTCTTACTGGCTATTACATCAACTTAGAAGCTTCGTCTGTTTTCTACTATGGTGCTTTTCCTGTTTCCGCCTACGGCAACACGCGACATAGCTTTGCAGACGATAAGCACAACCGTTTCAGAGAGAAGAGCGGCCAATGTGACGATCTGGCTTTAAGTCGATTCGATAACAAATGACGAAAAAGGACGCATTTCTCAGGTTATTACTACATATGAACACTTTTCACATTCTCCCGTGCAACTCGGCTGCTAGTCCTCCTTTCATGCAGAATCTTAAGGTCCTAGCTCATGTCCAAGGCACCAAAGCCAGCTAAAAGGTCCATATTCAATACCTAAAACTTGAATAGTACAACTTCTTACTGGCTATTACATCAACTTAGAAGGTTGATCTGTGTTCTACTATGGTGCTTTTAGTGTCTCAGCATGCCGCAGCACGCGACATAGCTTTTCAGACGATAAGTACAACCGTTTCAGAGAGAAGAGCGGCCAATGTGACGATCTGTCTTTAAGTCGATTCGATAACAAATGACGAAAACGGACGGATTACTCACGTTTTTACTACATATGAACACTTTTCACATTCTCCCGCACAACTCGGCTGCTAGTCCTCCTTTCTTGCAGAATCTTAAAGTCCTAGCTCATGTCCAAGGCACCAAAGCCAGCTAAAAAGTCAATAATCGATTCCTAAAACTTGAATTGTACTTCTTCTTACTGGCTATTACATCAACTTAGATGCTTCATCTGTGTTCTACTATGGTGATTTTAGTGTCTCCACATACCGCTGCACGCGACATAGCTTTGCAGACGATATGTACAACCGTTTCAGAGAGAAGAGCGGCCAATGTGACCATCTGGCTTTAAGTCGTTTCGATAACAAATGACGAAAACGGACTGATTTTCAGGTTTTTACTACATATGAACACTTTTCACATTCTGACGTGCAACTCGGCTGCTAGTCCTCCTTTCATGCAGAATCTTAAGGTCCTAGCTCATGTGCAAGGTAACGAAGCCAGCTAAAAAGTCAATAACCGATACCTAAAACTTGAATTCTTCTACATCTTACTGGCTATTACATCAACTTAGAAGCTTCATCTGTGTTCTACTATGGTGATTTTAGTGTCTCCGAATACCGCAGTACGCGACATAGCTTTGCAGACGATAAGTACAACCGTTTCAGAGAGAAGAGCGGCCAATGTGACGATCTGGCTTTAAATCGATTCGATAACAAATGACGAAAACGGACGGAATTCTCAGGTTTGTACTACATATGAACACTTTTCACATTCTCCCGTGCAACTCGGCTGCTAGTCCTCCTTTCATGCAGAATCTTAAGGTCCAAGCTCATGTCCAAGACACCAAAGCCAGCTAAAAAGTCAATAATCAATACCTAAAACTTGAATTCTACTACTTCTTACTGGCTATTACATCAACTTAGAAGCTTCATCTGTGTTCTACTACGGTGCTTTTAGTTTCTCCGCATACCGCAGCACGCGACATAGTTTTGCAGTCGATAAGTACAACCGTTTCAGAGAGAAGGGCGGCCAATGTGACGATCTGGCTTTAAGTCGATTCGATAACAAATGACGAAAACGGACGGATTTCTCAGGTTTTTACTACATATGAACACTTTTCACATTCTCCCGTTCAACTGGGCTGCTAGTCCTCCTTTTATGCAGAATCTTTAAGTCCTAGCTCATGTCCAAGGCACGAAAGCCAGCTAAAAAGTCAATAATCGATACCTAAATCTTGAATTGGACTACTTCTTACTGGCTATTACATCAACTTAGAAGCTTCGTCTGTGTTCTACTATGGTGGTTTTCCTGTTTCCGCCTACGGCAACACGCGACATAGCTTTGCAGACGATAAGCACAACCGTTTCAGAGAGAAGAGCGGCCAATGTGACGATCTGGCTTTAAGTCGATTCGATAACAAATGACGAAAAAGGACGGATTTCTCTGGTTATTACTACATATGAACACTTTTCACATTCTCCCGTGCAACTCGGCTGCTAGTCCTCCTTTCATGCAGAATCTTAAGGTCCTAGCTCATGTCCAAGGCACCAAAGCCAGCTAAATGGTCCATATTCAATACCTAAAACTTGAATAGTACAACTTCTTACTGGCTATTACATCAACTTAGAAGGTTGATCTGTGTTCTACTATGGTGCTTTTAGTGTCTCAGCATGCCGCAGCACGCGACATAGCTTTTCAGACGATAAGTACAACCGTTTCAGAGAGAAGAGCGGCCAATGTGACGATCTGTCTTTAAGTCGATTCGATAACAAATGACGAAAACGGACGGATTACTCACGTTTTTACTACATATGAACACTTTTCACATTCTGACGTGCAACTCGGCTGCTAGTCCTCCTTTCATGCAGAATCTTAAAGTCCTAGCTCATGTCCAAGGCACCAAAGCCAGCTAAAAAGTCAATAATCGATTCCTAAAACTTGAATTGTACTTCTTCTTACTGGCTATTACATCAACTTAGATGCTTCATCTGTGTTCTACTATGGTGATTTTAGTGTCTCCACATACCGCTGCACGCGACATAGCTTTGCAGACGATATGTACAACCGTTTCAGAGAGAAGAGCGGCCAATGTGACCATCTGGCTTTAAGTCGTTTCGATAACAAATGACGAAAACGGACTGATTTCTCAGGTTTTTACTACATATGAACACTTTTCACATTCTGACGTGCAACTCGGCTGCTAGTCCTCCTTTCATGCAGAATCTTAAGGTCCTAGCTCATGTGCAAGGTAACGAAGCCAGCTAAAAAGTCAATAACCGATACCTAAAACTTGAATTCTTCTACTTCTTACTGGCTATTGCATCAACTTAGAAGCTTCATCTGTGTTCTACTATGGTGATTTTAGTGTCTCCGAATACCGCAGTACGCGACATAGCTTTGCAGACGATAAGTACAACCGTTTCAGAGAGAAGAGCGGCCAATGTGACGATCTGGCTTTAAATCGATTCGATAACAAATGACGAAAACGGACGGATTTCTCAGGTTTGTACTACATATGAACACTTTTCACATTCTCCCGTGCAACTCGGCTGCTAGTCCTCCTTTCATGCAGAATCTTAAGGTCCAAGCTCATGTCCAAGGCACCAAAGCCAGCTCAAAAGTCAATAATCAATACCTAAAACTTGAATTCTACTACTTCTTACTGGCTATTACATCAACTTAGAAGGTTCATCTGTGTTCTACTACGGTGCTTTTAGTTTCTCCGCGTACCGCAGCACGCGACATAGTTTTGCAGTCGATAAGTACAACCGTTTCAGAGAGAAGGGCGGCCAATGTGACGATCTGGCTTTAAGTCGATTCGATAACAAATGACGAAAACGGACGGATTTCTCAGGTTTTTACTACATTTGAACACTTTTCACATTCTCCCGTGCAACTCGGCTGCCAGTCCTCCTTTCATGCAGAATATTAAGGTCCTAGCTCATGTCCAAGGCACCAAAGCCAGCTAAAAATTCAATATTCAGTACCTAAAACTTGAATTGTACTACTTCTTACTGGCTATTACATCAACTTAGAAGCTTGATCTGTGTTCTACTATGGTGCTTTTAGTGTCTCAGCATACCGCAGCACGCGACCTAGCTTTGGAGACGATAAGTACAACCGTTTCAGAGAGAAGAGCGGCCAATGTGACGATCTGGCTTTAAGTCGATTCGATAACAAATGACGAAAAAGGACGGATTTCTCAGGTTTTTACTACATATGAACACTTTTCAAATTCTCCCGTGCAACTGGGCTGCTAGTCCTCCTTTTATGCAGAATCTTAAAGTCCTAGCTCATGTCCAAGGCACGAAAGCCAGCTAAAAAGTCAATAATCGATTCCTAAATCTTGAATTGGACTACTTCTTACTGGCTATTACATCAACTTAGAAGCTTCATCTATGTTCTACTATGGTGCTTTTCCTGTTTCCGCCTACGGCAACACGCGACATAGCTTTGCAGTCGATAAGCACAACTGTTTCAGAGAGAAGAGCGGCCAATGTGACGATCTGGCTTTAAGTCGATTCGATAACAAATGACGAAAAAGGACGTATTTCTCAGGTTATTACTACATATGAACACTTTTCACATTCTCCCGTGCAACTCGGCTGCTAGTCCTTATTTCATGCAGAATCTTAAGGTCCTAGCTCATGTCCAAGGCACCAAAGCCAGCTAAAAGGTCCATATTCAATACCTAAAACTTGAATTGTACTACTTCTTACTGGCTATTACATCATCTTAGAAGCTTCGTCTGTTTTCTACTATGGTGTTTTTCCTGTTTCCACCTACGGCAACACGTGACATAGCTTTGCAGACGATAAGTACAACCGTTTCAGAGAGAAGAGCGGCCAATGTGACGATCTGGCTTTAAGTCGATTCGATAACAAATGACGAAAACGGACGGATTTCTCAGGTTTTTACTACATATGAACACTTTTCACATTCTCCCGTTCAACTGGGCTGCTAGTCCTCCTTTTATGCAGAATCTTTAAGTCCTAGCTCATGTCCAAAGCACGAAAGCCAGCTAAAAAGTCAATAATCGATACCTAAATCTTGAATTGGACTACTTCTTACTGGCTATTACATCAACTTAGAAGCTTCGTCTGTGTTCTACTATGGTGGTTTTCCTGTTTCCGCCTACGGCAACACGCGACATAGCTTTGCAGACGATAAGCACAACCGTTTCAGAGAGAAGAGCGGCCAATGTGACGATCTGGCTTTAAGTCGATTCGATAACAAATGACGAAAAAGGACGGATTTCTCAGGTTATTACTACATATGAACACTTTTCACATTCTCCCGTGCAACTCGGCTGCTAGTCCTCCTTTCATGCAGAATCTTAAGGTCCTAGCTCATGTCCAAGGCACCAACGCCAGCTAAAAGTTCCATATTCAATACCTAAAACTTGAATTGTACTACTTCTTACTGGCTATTACATCAACTTAGAAGCTTCATCTGTGTTCTACTATGGTGCTTTTAGTGTCTCAGCATGCCGCAGCACGCGACATAGCTTTTCAGACGATATGTACAACCGTTTCAGAGAGAAGAGCGGCCAATGTGACCGTCTGGCTTTAAGTCGATTCGATAACAAATGACGAAAACGGACTGATTTCTCATGTTTTTACTACGTATGAACACTTTTCACATTCTGACGTGCAACTCGGCTGCTAGTCCTCCTTTCATGCAGAATCTTAAGGTCCTAGCTCATGTGCAATGTACCGAAGCCAGCTAAAAAGTCAATAATCGATACCTAAAACTTGAATTCTTCTACTTCTTACTGGCTATTGCATCAACTTAGATGCTTCATCTGTGTTCTACTATGGTGATTTTAGTGTCTCCGCATACCGCAGCACGCGACATAGCTTTGCAGACGATAAGTACAACCGTTTCAGAGAGAAGAGGGCCAATGTGACGATCTGGCTTTAAGTCGATTCGATAACAAATGAAGAAAACGGACGGATTTCTCCGGTTTTTAATACATATGAACACTTTTCACATTCTGCCGTGCAACTCGGCTGCTAGTCCTCCTTTCATGCAGAATCTTAAGGTCCTAGCACATGTCCAAGGCACCAAAGCCAGCTAAAAAGTCAATAACCGATACCTAAAACTTGAATTGTACTACTTCTTACTGGCTATTACATCATCTTAGGAGCTTCATCTGTGTTCTACTATGGTGCTTTTATTGTCTCCGAATACCGCAGTACGCGACATAGCTTTGCAGACGATAAGTACAACCGTTTCAGAGAGAAGAGCGGCCAATGTGACGATCTGGCTTTAAATCGATTCGATAACAAATGACGAAAACGGACGGATTTCTCAGGTTTGTACTACATATGAACACTTTTCACATTCTCCCCTGCAACTCGGCTGCTAGTCCTCCTTTCATGCAGAATCTTAAGGTCCAAGCACATGTCCAAGGCACCAAAGCCAGCTAAAAAGTCAATAATCAATACCTAAAACTTGAATTGTACTACTTCTTACTGGCTATTACATCAACTTAGAAGCTTCATCTGTGTTCTACTACGGTGCTTTTAGTTTCTCCGCATACCGCAGCGCGCGACATAGTTTTGCAGTCGATAAGTACAACCGTTTCAGAGAGAAGGGCGGCCAATGTGACGATCTGGCTATAAGTCGATTCGATAACAAATGACGAAAACGGACGAATTTCTCAGGTTTTTACTACATATGAACACTTTTCACATTCTCCCGTGGAACTCGGCTGCTAGTCCACGTTTCATGCAAAATCTTAAGGTCCTAGCTCATGTCCAATGCACCAAAGCCAGCTAAAATGTCAATAATCGATACCTAAAACTTGAATTGAACTATTTCTTACTTGATATTACATCAACTTAGAAGCTTCATCTGTGTTCTACTGTGGTGATTTTTGTGTCTCCACATACCGCAGCACGCGACATAGCTTTGCAGACGATAAGTACAACCGTTTCAGAGAGAAGAGCGGCCAATGTGACGATCTGGCTCTAAGTCGATTCGATAACAAATGACGAAAACGGACGTATTTCTCAGGTTTTTACTACATTTGAACACTTTTCACATTCTCCCGTGCAACTCGGCTGCCAGTCCTCCTTTCATGCAGAATATTAAGGTCCTAGCTCATGTCCAAGGCACCAAAGCCAGCTAAAAATTCAATATTCAGTACCTAAAACTTGAATTGTACTACTTCTTACTGGCTATTACATCAACTTAGAAGCTTGATCTGTGTTCTACTATGGTGCTTTTAGTGTCTCAGCATACCACAGCACGCGACCTAGCTTTGCAGACGATAAGTACATCCGTTTCAGAGAGAAGAGCGGCCAATGTGACCATCTGGCTGAAAGTCGATTCGATAACAAATGACGAAAACGGACGGATTTCTCAGGTTTTTACTACATATGAACACTTTTCACATTCTCCCGTGCAACTGGGCTGCTAGTCCTCCTTTTATGCAGAATCTTAAGGTCCAAGCTCATGTCCAAGGCACCAAAGCCAGCTAAAAATTCAATAATCAATACCTAAAACTTGAATTGTACTACTTCTTACTGGCTATTACATCACCTTAGAAGCTTCATCTGTGTTCTACTACGGTGCTTTTAGTTTCTCCGCATACCGCAGCATGCGACATAGTTTTGCAGTCGATAAGTACAACCGTTTCAGAGAGAAGGGCGGCCAATGTGACCATCTGGCTTTAAGTCGATTCGATAACAAATGACGAAAACGGACGGATTTCTCAGGTTATTACTACATATGAACACTTTTCACATTCTCCCGTGCAACTCGGCTGCTAGTCCTTATTTCATGCAGAATCTTAAGGTCCTAGCTCATGTCCAAGGCACCAAAGCCAGCTAAAAGGTCATTATTCAATACCTAAAACTTGAATTGTACTACTTCTTACTGGCTATTACATCAACTTAGAAGCTTGATCTGTGTTCTACTATGGTGCTTTTAGTGTCTCAGCATGCCGCAGCACGCGACATAGCTTTGCAGACGATAAGTACAACCGTTTCAGAGAGAAGAGCGGCCAATGTGACTATCTTGCTTTACGTCGATTCGATAACAAATGACGAAAACGGACGGATTTCTCAGGTTTTTACTACATATGAACACTTTTCACATTCTGACGTGCAACTCGGCTGCTAGTCCTCCTTTCATGCAGAATCTTAAGGTCCTAGCTCATGTGCAATGTACCGAAGCCAGCTAAAAAGTCAATAATCGATACCTAAAACTTGAATTCTTCTACTTCTTACTGGCTATTGCATCAACTTAGATGCTTCATCTGTGTTCTACTATGGTGATTTTAGTGTCTCCGCATACCGCAGCACGCGACATAGCTTTGCAGACGATAAGTACAACCGTTTCAGAGAGAAGAGGGCCAATGTGACGATCTGGCTTTAAGTCGATTCGATAACAAATGAAGAAAACGGACGGATTTCTCCGGTTTTTAATACATATGAACACTTTTCACATTCTGCCGTGCAACTCGGCTGCTAGTCCTCCTTTCATGCAGAATCTTAAGGTCCTAGCACATGTCCAAGGCACCAAAGCCAGCTAAAAAGTCAATAACCGATACCTAAAACTTGAATTGTACTACTTCTTACTGGCTATTACATCATCTTAGGAGCTTCATCTGTGTTCTACTATGGTGCTTTTATTGTCTCCGAATACCGCAGTACGCGACATAGCTTTGCAGACGATAAGTACAACCGTTTCAGAGAGAAGAGCGGCCAATGTGACGATCTGGCTTTAAATCGATTCGATAACAAATGACGAAAACGGACGGATTTCTCAGGTTTGTACTACATATGAACACTTTTCACATTCTCCCCTGCAACTCGGCTGCTAGTCCTCCTTTCATGCAGAATCTTAAGGTCCAAGCACATGTCCAAGGCACCAAAGCCAGCTAAAAAGTCAATAATCAATACCTAAAACTTGAATTGTACTACTTCTTACTGGCTATTACATCAACTTAGAAGCTTCATCTGTGTTCTACTACGGTGCTTTTAGTTTCTCCGCATACCGCAGCACGCGACATAGTTTTGCAGTCGATAAGTACAACCGTTTCAGAGAGAAGGGCGGCCAATGTGACGATCTGGCTATAAGTCGATTCGATAACAAATGACGAAAACGGACGAATTTCTCAGGTTTTTACTACATATGAACACTTTTCACATTCTCCCGTGGAACTCGGCTGCTAGTCCACGTTTCATGCAAAATCTTAAGGTCCTAGCTCATGTCCAATGCACCAAAGCCAGCTAAAATGTCAATAATCGATACCTAAAACTTGAATTGAACTACTTCTTACTTGATATTACATCAACTTAGAAGCTTCATCTGTGTTCTACTGTGGTGATTTTTGTGTCACCGCATACCGCAGCACGTGACTTGCTTTGCAGGCGATAAGTACAACCGTTTCAGAGAGAAGAGCGGCCAATGTGACGATCTGGCTCTAAGTCGATTCGATAACAAATGACGAAAACGGACGTATTTCTCAGGTTTTTACTACATTTGAACACTTTTCACATTCTCCCGTGCAACTCGGCTGCCAGTCCTCCTTTCATGCAGAATATTAAGGTCCTAGCTCATGTCCAAGGCACCAAAGCCAGCTAAAAATTCAATATTCAGTACCTAAAACTTGAATTGTACTACTTCTTACTGGCTATTACATCAACTTAGAAGCTTGATCTGTGTTCTACTATGGTGCTTTTAGTGTCTCAGCATACCACAGCACGCGACCTAGCTTTGCAGACGATAAGTACATCCGTTTCAGAGAGAAGAGCGGCCAATGTGACCATCTGGCTGAAAGTCGATTCGATAACAAATGACGAAAACGGACGGATTTCTCAGGTTTTTACTACATATGAACACTTTTCACATTCTCCCGTGCAACTGGGCTGCTAGTCCTCCTTTTATGCAGAATCTTAAGGTCCAAGCTCATGTCCAAGGCACCAAAGCCAGCTAAAAGGTCATTATTCAATACCTAAAACTTGAATTGTACTACTTCTTACTGGCTATTACATCAACTTAGAAGCTTGATCTGTGTTCTACTATGGTGCTTTTAGTGTCTCAGCATGCCGCAGCACGCGACATAGCTTTGCAGACGATAAGTACAACCGTTTCAGAGAGAAGAGCGGCCAATGTGACTATCTTGCTTTACGTCGATTCGATAACAAATGACGAAAACGGACGGATTTCTCAGGTTTTTACTACATATGAACACTTTTCACATTCACCCGTGCAACTCGGCTGTTAGTCCTCCTTTCATGCAGAATCTTAAGGTCCTAGCACATGTCCGAGGCACCAAAGCCAGCTAAAAAGTCAATAACCGATACCTAAAACTTGAATTGTTCTACTTCTTACTGGCTATTGCATCAACTTAGAAGCTTCATCTGTGTTCTACTATGGTGATTTTAGTGTCTCCGCATACCGCAGCACGCGACATAGCTTTGCAGACGATAAGTACAGCCGTTTCAGAGAGAAGAGCAGCCAATGTGACGATCTGGCTTTAAGTCGATTCGATAACAAATGACGAAAACGGACGGATTTCTCAGGTTTTTACTACATATGAACACTTTTCACATTCTCCCGTGCAACTCGGCTGCTAGTCCTCCTTTCATACAGAATGTCAAGGTCCTAGCTCATGGGCAAGGCACCAAAGCCAGTTAAAAAGTCAATAATCGATACCTAAAACTTGAATTGTACTACTTCTTACTGGCTATTACATCAACTTAGAAGCTTCGTCTGTGTTCTACTATGGTGCTTTTCCTGTTTCCGCCTACGGCAACACGTGACGTAGCTTTGCAGACGATAAGTACAACCGTTTCAGAGAGAAGAGCGGCCAATGTGACGATCTGGCTTTACGTCGATTCGATAACAAATGACCTAAACGGACGGATTTCTCAGGTTTTTACTACATATGAACACTTTTCACATTCTCCCGTGCAACTCGGCTGTTAGTCCTCCTTTCATGCAGAATCTTAAGGTCCTAGCACATGTCCGAGGCACCAAAGCCAGCTAAAAAGTCAATAACCGATACCTAAAAGTTGACTTGTACTACATCTTACTGGCTATTACATCATCTTAGGAGCTTCATCTATGTTCTACTATGGTGATTTTAGTGTCTCCGAATACCGCAGTACGCGACATAGCTTTGCAGACGATAAGTACAACCGTTTCAGAGAGAAGAGCGGCCAATGTGACGATGTGGCTTTAAGTCGATTCGATAACAAATGACGAAAACGGACTGATTTCTCAGGTTTTTACTACATATGAAAACTTTTCACATTCTCCCGTGCAACTCGGCTGCTAGTCCTCCTTTCATGCAGAATCTTGAGGTCCTAGCTCATGTCCAAGGAACCAAAGCCAGCTAAAAAGTCAATAATCAATACCTAAAACTTGAATTGTACTACTTCTTACTGGCTATTACATCAACTTAGAAGCTTCATCTGTGTTCTACCACGGTGCTTTTAGTTTCTCCGCATACCGCAGCACGCGACATAGTTTTGCAGACGATAAGTACAACCGTTTCATAGAGAAGAGCGGCCAATGCGACGATCTGGCTTTAAGTCGATTCGATAACAAATGACGAAAAAGGACGGATTTCTCAGGTTATTACTACATATGAACACTTTTCAAATTCTCCCGTTCAACTCGGCTGCTAGTCCTCCTTTCATGCAGAATCTTAAGGTCCTAGCTCATGTCCAAGGTACCGAAGCCAGCTAAAAAGGCAATAATCGATACCTAAAACTTGAATTGTTCTACTTCTTACTGGCTATTGCATCAACTTAGAAGCTTCATCTGTGTTCTACTATGGTGCTTTTAGTGTCTCCGCATACCGCAGCACGCGACATAGCATTGCAGACGATAAGTACAACCGTTTCAGAGAGAAGAGCGGCCAATGTGATGATCTGGCTTTAAGTCGATTCGATAACAAATGACGAAAACGGACGGATTTCTCAGGTTTTTACTACATATGAACTCTTTTCACATTCTCCCGTGCAACTCGGCTGCTAGTCCTCCTTTCATGCAGAATGTCAAGGTCCTAGCTCATGGCCAAGGCACCAAAGCCTGTTAAAAACTCAATAATCTATACCTAAAACTTGAATTGTACTACTTCTTACTGGCTATTACATCAACTTAGAAGCTTCATCTGTGTTCTACTACGGTGCTTTTAGTTTCCCCGCATACCGCAGCACGCGACATAGTTTTGCAGACGATAAGTACAACCATTTCTGAGAGAAGAGCTGCCAATGTGACGATCTGGCTTTAAGTCGATTCGATAACAAATGACGAAAACGGACGGATTTCTCAGGTTATTACTACATATGAACACTTTTCACATTCTCCCGTGCAACTCGGCTGCTAGTCCTCCTATTATGCAGAATCTTAAAGTCCTAGCTCATGTCCAAGGCACCAAAGCCAGCTAAAAAGTCAATAATCGATACCTAAAACTTGAATTGGACTACTTCTTACTGGGTATTACATCAACTTAGAAGCTTCATCTGTGTTCTATTATGGTGCTTTACCTGTTTCCGCCTACGGCAACACGCGACATAGCTTTGCAGACGATAAGTACAACCGTTTCAGAGAGAAGAGCGGCCAATGTGACGATCTGGCTTTAAGTCGATTCGATAAGAAATGACGAAAACGGACGGATTTCTCAGGTTTTTACTACATATGAACACTTTTCACATTCTCCCGTGCAACTCGGCTGCTAGTCCTCCTTTCATGCAGAATCTTAATGTCCTAGCACATGTCCAACGCACCAAAGCCAGCTAAAAGATCAATATTCAATACCTACAACTTGAATTGTACTACTTCTTACTGGCTATTACATCAACTTAGATGCTTCATCTGTGTTCTACTATGGTGCTTATAGTGTCTCCACATACCGCAGCACGTGACATAGCTTTGCAGACGATATGTACAAACGTTTCAGAGAGAAGAGCGGCCCATGTGACCATCTGGCCTTAAGTAGATTCGATAACAAATGACGAAAACGGACGGATTTCTCAGGTTTTAACTACATATGAACACTTTTCACATTCTGACGTGCAACGCGGCTGCTAGTCTTCCTTTCATGCAGAATCTTAAGGTCCTAGCTCATGTCCAAGGTACCGAAGCCAGCTAAAAAGACAGAAATCGATACCTAAAACTTGAATTGTTCTACTTCTTACTGGCTATTGCATCAACTTAGAAGCTTCATCTGTGTTCTACTATGGTGATTTTAGTGTCTCCACATACCGCAGCACGCGACATAGCTTTGCAGACGATAAGTACAACCGTTTCAGAGAGAAGATCGGCCAATGTGACGATCTGGCTTTAAGTCGATTCGATAACAAATGACGAAAACGGACGGATTTCTCAGGTTTTTACTACATATGAATACTTTTCACATTCTCCCGTGCAACTCGGCTGCTAGTCCTCCTTTCATGCAGAATCTTAAGGTCCTAGCTCATGTCCAAGACACCAAAGCCAGCTAAAAAGTCAATAATCGATACCTAAAACTTGAATTGTACTACTTCTTACTGGCTATTACATCAACTTAGAAGCTTCATCTGTGTTGTACTACGGTGCTTTTAGTTTCTCCGCATACTGCAGCACGCGACATAGTTTGGCAGACGATAAGTACAACCGTTTCAGAGAGAAGAGCGGCCAATGTGACGATCTGGCTTTAAGTCGATTCGATAACAAATGACGAAAACGGACGGATTTCTCAGGTTTTTACTACATATGAACACGTTTCACATTCTCCCGTGGAACTCGGCTGCTAGTCCACCTTTCATGCAGAATCTTAAGGTCCTAGCTCATGTCCAATGCACCAAAGCCAGCTAAAAAGTCAATAATCGATACCTAAAACTTGAATTGTACTACTTCTTACTGGCTATTACATCAACTTTGAAGCTTCGTCTGTGTTCTACTATGGTGCTTTTAGTGTCTCCGAATATCGCAGTACGCGACATAGCTTTGCAGACGATAAGTACAACCGTTTCAGAGAGAAGAGCGGCCAATGTGACGATCTGGCTTTAAGTCGATTCGATAACAAATGACGAAAACGGACGGATTTCTCAGGTTTTTACTACATATGAACACTTTTCACATTCTCCCGTGCAACTGGGCTGCTAGTTCTCCTTTTATGCAGAATCTTAAAGTCCTAGCTCATGTCCAAGGCACGAAAGCCAGCTAAAAAGTCAATAATCGATACCTAAATCTTGAATTGGACTACTTCTTACTGGCTATTACATCAACTTAGAAGCTTGATCTGTGTTCTACTATGGTGCTTTTAGTGTCCCAGCATGCCGCAGCACGCGACATAGCTTTTCAGACGATAAGTACAACCGCTTCAGAGAGAAGAGCGGCCAATGTGACGATCTGACTTTAAGTCGATTCGATAACAAATGACGAAGACGGACGGATTACTCAGGTTTTTACTACATATGAACACATTTCACATTCTCCCGCGCAACTCGGCTGCTAGTCCTCCTTTCATGCAGAATCTTAAAGTCCTAGCTCATGTCCAAGGCACCAAAGCCAGCTAAAAAGTCAATAATCGATTCCTAAAACTTGAATTGTACTACTTCTTACTGGCTATTACATCAACTTAGATGCTTCATCTGTGTTCTACTATGGTGATTTTTGGTCTCCACATACCGCTGCACGCGACATAGCTTTGCAGACGATATGTACAAACGTTACAGAGAGAAGAGCGGCCAATGTGACGATCTGGCTTTAAGTAGATTCGATAACAAATGACGAAAACGGACGGATTTCTCAGGTTTTTACTACATATGAACACTTTTCACATTCTGACGTGCAACTCGGCTGCTAGTCCTCCTTTCATGCAGAATCTTAAAGTCCTAGCTCATGTCCAAGGTACCGAAGCCAGCTAAAAAGACAATAATCGATACCTAAAACTTGAAATGTTCTACTTCTTACTGGCTATTGCACCAACTTAGAAGCTTCATCTGTGTTCTACTATGGTGATTTTAGTGTCTCCGCATACCGCAGCACGCGACATAGCTTTGCAGACGATAAGTACAACCGTTTCAGAGAGAAGAGCGGCCATTGTGACGATCTGGCTTTAAGTCGATTCGATAACAAATGACGAAAACGGACGGATTTCTCAGGTTTTTACTACATATGAACACTTTTCACATTCTCCCGTGCAACTCGGCTGTTAGTCCTCCTTTCATGCAGTGTGTCAAGGTAGTAGCTCATGGCCAAGGCACCAAAGCCAGTTAAAAAGTCAATAATCGATACCTAAAACTTGAATTGTACTACTTCCTACTGGTTATTACATCAACTTAGAAGCTTCGTCTGTGTTCTACTATGGTGCTTTTCCTGTTTCCGCCTACGGCAACACGTGACATAGCTTTGCAGACGATAAGTACAACCGTTTCAGAGAGAAGAGCGGCCAATGTGACGATCTGGCTTTAAGTCGATTCGATAACAAATGACGAAAACGGACGGATTTCTCAGGTTTTTACTACATATGAACACTTTTCACATTCTGACGTGCAACTCGGCTGCGAGTCCTCCTTTCATGCAGAATCTTAAGGACCTAGCTAATGTCCAAGGCACCAAAGCCAGCTAAAAAGTCAATAATCGATACCTAAAACTTGAATTGGACTACTTCTTACTGGGTATTACATCAACTTAGAAGCTTCATCTGTGTTCTATTATGGTGCTTTTCCTGTTTCCGCCTAAAGCAACTCGCGACATAGCTTTGCAGACGATAAGTACAACCGTTTCAGAGAGAAGAGCGGCCATTGTGACGATCTGGCTTTAAGTCGATTCGATAACAAATGAGGAAAACGGACGGATTTCTCAGGTTTTTACTACATATGAACACTTTTCACATTCTCCCGTGCAACTCGGCTGCTAGTCCTCCTTTCATGCAGAATCTTAAGGTCCTAGCTCATGTCCAAGGCACCTAAGCCAGCTAAAAAGTCAATAACCGATACCTAAAACTTGAATTGTACTTCTTCTTACTGGCTATTACATCATCTTAGAAGCTTCATCTGTGTTCTACTATGGTGCTTTTAGTGTCTCCGAATACCGCAGTACGCGACATAGTTTTGCAGAAGATAAGTACAACCGTTTCAGAGAGAAGAGCGGCCAATGTGACGATCTGGCTTTAAGTCGATTCGATAACAAATGACGAAAACGGACGGATTTCTCAGGTTTTTGCTACATATGAACACTTTTCACATTCTCCCGTGCAACTCGGCTGCTAGTCCACCTTTCATGCAGAATATTAAGGTCCTAGCTCATGTCCAATGCACCAAAGCCATCTAAAAAGTCAATAATCGATACCTAAAACTTGAATTGTACTACTTCTTACTGGATATTACATCAACTTAGAATCTTCATCTGTGTTCTACTGTGGTGATTTTAGTGTCTCCGCATACCGCAGCACGTGACATAGCTTTGCAGACGATAAGTACAACCGTTTCAGAGAGAAGAGCGGCCAATGTGACGATCTGGCTTTAAGTCGATTCGATAACAAATGACGAAAACGGATGGAATTCTAAGGTTTTTACTACATATGAACACTTTTCACATTATCCCGTGCAACTCGGCTGCTAGTCCTCCTTTCATGAAGAATGTTAAGGTCCTAGCTCATGTCCAAGAGACCAAAGCCAGCTAAAAAGTCAATAATCGATGCCTTAAACTTGAATTGTACTACTTCTTACTGGGTATTACATCAACTTAGAAGCTTCATCTGTGTTCTACTACGGTGCTTTTAGTTTCTCCGCATACCGCAGCATGCGACATAGTTTTGCAGACGATAAGTACAACCGTTTCAGAGAGATGAGCGGCCAATGTGACGATCTGGCTTTAAGTCGATTCGATAACAAATGACGAAAACGGACGGATTTCTAAGGTTTTTACTACATATGAACACTTTTCACGTTCTCCCGTGGAACTCGGCTGCTAGTCCACCTTTCATGCAGAATCTTAAGGTCCTAGCTCATGTCCAAGGGACCAAAGCCAGCTAAAAAGTCAATAATCGATGCCTTAAACTTGAATTGTACTACTTCTTACTGGGTATTACATCAACTTAGAAGCTTCATCTGTGTTCTACTATGGTGCTTTTAGTGTCTCCGCATACCGCAGCACGCGACATAGTTTTGCAGGCGATAAGTACAACCGTTTCATAGAGAATAGCGGCCAATGTGACGATCTGGCTTTAAGTCGATTCGATAACAAATGACGAAAACGGAGGGATTTTTCAGGTTTTTACTACATATGAACACTTTTCACATTCTCCCGTGCAACTCGGCTGCTAGTCCTCCTTTCATGCAGAATGTCAAGGTCCTAGCTCATGGCCAAGGCACCAAAGCCAGTTAAAAAGTCAATAATCGATACCTAAAACTTGAATTGTACTACTTCTTACTGGCTATTACATCAACTTAGAAGCTTCTTCTGTGTTCTACTATGGTGCTTTTCCTGTTTCCGCCTACGGCAACACGTGACATAGCTTTGCAGACGATAAGTACAACCGTTTCAGAGAGAAGAGCGGCCAATGTGACGATCTGGCTTTAAGTCGATTCGATAACAAATGACGAAAACGGACGGATTTCTCAGGTTTTTACTACATATGAAAACTTTTCATATTCTCCCGTGCAACTCGGCTGCTAGTCCTCCTTTCATGCAGAATGTCAAGGTCCTAGCTCATGGCCAAGGCACCAAAGCCACTTAAAAAGTCAATAATCGATACCTAAAACTTGAATTGTACTACTTCTTACTGGCTATTACATCAACTTAGAAGCTTCCTCTGTGTTCTACTATGGTGCTTTTCCTGTTTCCGCCTACGGCAACACGTGACATAGCTTTGCAGACGATAAGTACAACCGTTTCAGAGAGAAGAGTGGCCAATGTGACGATCTGGCTTTAAGTCGATTCGATAACAAATGACGAAAACGGACGGATTTCTCAGGTTTTTACTACATATGAACACTTTTCACATTCTCAAGTGCAACTCGGCTGCTAGTCCTCCTTTCATGCAGAATCTTAAGGTCCTAGCTCATGTCCAAGGCATCAAAGCCAGCTAAAAAGTCAATAATCGATACCTAAAACTTGAATTGTACTACTTCTTACTGGCTATTACATCAACTTAGAAGCTTCATCTGTGTTGTACTACGGTGCTTTTAGTTTCTCCGCATACCGCAGCACGCGACATAGTTTTGCAGACGATAAGTACAACCGCTTCCGAGAGAAGAGCGGCCAATGTGACGATCTGGCTTTAAGTCGATTCGATAACAAATGACGAAAACGGACGGATTTCTCAGGTTTTTACTACATATGAGCACTTTTCACATTCTCCCGTGGAACTCGGCTGCTAGTCCAACTTTCATGCAGAATCTTAAGGTCCTAGATCATGTCCAATGCACCAAAGCCAGCTAAAAAGTCAATAATCGATACCTAAAACTTGAATTGTACTACTTCTTACTGGCTATTACATCAACTTAGAAGCTTCGTCTGTGTTCTACTATGGTGCTTTTAGTGTCTCCACATAGCGCAGCACGCGACATAGCTTTGCAGACGATAAGTACAACCGTTTCATAGAGAAGAGCGGCCAATGTGACGATCTGGCTTTACGTCGATTCGATAACAAATGACGAAAACGGACGGATTTCTCAGGTTTTTACTACATATGAACACTTTTGACATTCTCCCGTGCAACTCGGCTGCTAGTCCTCCTTTCATGCAGAATCTTAAGGTCCTAGCTCATGTCCAAGGCACCAAAGCCAGCTAAAAAGTCAATAACCGATACCTAAAACTTGAATTGTACTACTTCTTACTGGCTATTACATCATCTTAGGAGCTTCATCTGTGTTCTACTATGGTGCTTTTAGTGTCTCCGAATATCGCAGTACGCGACATAGCTTTGCAGACGATAAGTACAACCGTTTCAGAGAGAAGAGCGGCCAATGTGACGATCTGGCTTTAAGTCGATTCGATAACAAATGACGAAAACGAACGGATTTCTCAGGTTTTTACTACATATGACCACTTTTCACATTCTCCCGTGCAACTCGGCTGCTAGTCCTCCTTTCATGCAGAATCTTAAGGTCCTAGCTCATGTCCAAGGCACCAAAGCCAGCTAAAAAGTCAATAATCAATACCTAAAACTTGAATTGTACTACTTCTTACTGGCTATTACATCAACTTAGAAGCTTCATCTGTGTTCTACTGTGGTGATTTTAGTGTCTCCGCATACCGCAGCACGTGACATAGCTTTGCAGACGATAAGTACAACCGTTTCAGAGAGAAGAGCTGCCAATGTGACGATCTGGCTTTAAGTCGATTCGATAACAAATGACGAAAACGGTCGGATTTCTAAGCTTTTTACTACATATGAACACTTTTCACATTCTCCCGTGCATCTCGGCTGCTAGTCCTCCTTTCATGAAGAATGTTAAGGTCCTAGCTCATGTCCAAGGGTCCAAGGCCAGCTAAAAAGTCAATAATCGATACCTTAAACTTGAATTGTACTACTTCTTACTGGGTATTACATCAACTTAGAAGCTTCATCTGTGTTCTACTATGGTGCTTTTCCTGTTTCCGCCTACGGCAACACGCGACATAGCTTTGCAGACGATAAGTACAACCGTTTCAGAGAGAAGAGCGGCCAATGTGACGATCTGGCTTTAAGTCGATTCGATAACAAATGACGAAAACGGACGGATTTCTCAGGTTATTACCACATATGAACACTTTTCACATTCTCCCGTGCAACTGGGCTGCTAGTTCTCCTTTTATGCAGAATCTTAAAGTCCTAGCTCATGTCCAAGGCACCAAAGCCAGCTAAAAGGTCCATATTCAATACCTAAAACTTGAATTGTACTACTTCTTACTGGCTATTACATCAACTTAGTAGCTTGATCTGTGTTCTACTATGGTGCTTTTAGTGTCTCAGCATGCCGCAGCACGCGACATAGCTTTTCAGACGATAAGTACAACCGTTTCAGAGAGAAGAGCGGCCAATGTGACGATCTGTCTTTAAGTCGATTCGATAACAAATGACGAAAACGGACGGATTACTCAGGTTTTTACTACATATGAACATATTTCTCATTCTCCCGCGCAACTCGGCTGCTAGTCCTCCTTTCATGCAGAATCTTAAAGTCCTAGCTCATGTCCAAGGCACCAAAGCCAGCTAAAAAGTCAATAATCGATTCCTAAAACTTGAATTGTACTACTTCTTACTGGCTATTACATCAACTTAGATGCTTCATCTGTGTTCTACTATGGTGATTTTAGTGTCTCCACATACCGCTGCACGCGACATAGCTTTGCAGACGATATGTACAAACGTTTCAGAGAGAAGAGCGGCCAATGTGACGATCTGGCTTTAAGTAGATTCGATAACAAATGACGAAAACGGACGGATTTCTCAGGTTCTTACTACATATGAACAGTTTTCACATTCTGACGTGCAACTCGGCTGCTAGTCCTCCTTTCATGCAGAATCTTAAGGTCCTAGCTCATGTCCAAGGTACCGAAGCCAGCTAAAAAGTCAATAATCGATACCTAAAACTTGAATTGTTCTACTTCTTACTGGCTATTGCACCAACTTAGAAGCTTCATCTGTGTTCTACTATGGTGATTTTAGTGTCTCCGCATACCGCAGCACGCGACATATCTTTGCAGACGATAAGTACAACCGTTTCAGAGAGAAGAGCGGCCAATGTGACGATCTGGCTTTAAGTCGATTCGATAACAAATGACGAAAACGGACGGATTTCTCAGGTTTTTACTACATATGAACACTTTTCACATTCTCCCGTGCAACTCGGCTGTTAGTCCTCCTTTCATGCAGAATGTCAAGGTCCTAGCTCATGGCCAAGGCACCAAAGCCAGTTAAAAAGTCAATAATCGATACCTAAAACTTGAATTGTACTACTTCCTACTGGCTATTACATCAACTTAGAAGCTTCGTCTGTGTTCTACTATGGTGCTTTTCCTGTTTCCGCCTACGGCAACACGTGACATAGCTTTGCAGACGATAAGTACAACCGTTTCAGAGAGAAGAGCGGCCAATGTGACGATCTGGCTTTAAGTCGATTCGATAACAAATGACGAAAAAGGACAGATTTCTCAGGTTTTTACTACATATGAACTCTTTTCACATTCTCCCGTGCAACTCGGCTGCTAGTCCTCCTTTCATGCAGAATCTTAAAGTCCTAGCTCATGTCCAAGGCACCAAAGCCAGCTAAAAAGTCAATAATCGATACCTAAAACTTGAATTGTACTACTTCTTACTGGATATTACATCAACTTAGAAGCTTCATCTGTGTTCTACTGTGGTGATTTTAGTTTCTCCGCATACCGCAGCACGTGACATAGCTTTGCAGACGATAAGTACAACCGTTTCAGAGAGAAGAGCGGCCAATGTGACGATCTGGCTTTAAGTCGATTCGATAACAAATGACGAAAACGGACGGATTTCTCAGGTTTTTACTACATATGAACACTTTTCACATTCTCCCGTGCAACTCGGCTGTTAGTCCTCCTTTCATGCAGAATGTCAAGGTCCTAGCTCATGGCCAAGGCACCAAAGCCAGTTAAAAAGTCAATAATCGATACCTAAAACTTGAATTGTACTACTTCCTACTGGCTATTTCATCAACTTAGAAGCTTCGTCTGTGTTCTACTATGGTGCTTTTCCTGTTTCCGCCTACGGCAACACGTGACATAGCTTTGCAGACGATAAGTACAACCGTTTCAGAGAGAAGAGCGGCCAATGTGACGATCTGGCTTTAAGTCGATTCGATAACAAATGACGAAAACGGACGGATTTCTCAGGTTTTTACTACATATGAACACTTTTCACATTCTCCCGTGCAACTCGGCTGCTAGTCCTCCTTTCATGCAGAATCTTAAGGTCCTAGCTCATGTCCAAGGCACCAAAGCCAGCTAAAAAGTCAATAATCGATACCTAAAACTTGAATTGTACTACTTCTTACTGTCTATTACATCAACTTAGAAGCTTCATCTGTGTTCCACTACGGTGCTTTTAGTTTCTCCGCATACCGCAGCACGCGACATAGTTTTGCAGACGATAAGTACAACCGTTTCAGAGAGATGAGCGGCCAATGTGACGATCTGGCTTTAAGTCGATTCGATAACAAATGACGAAAACGGACGGATTTCTAAGGTTTTTACTACATATGAACACTTTTCACGTTCTCCCGTGGAACTCGGCTGCTAGTCCACCTTTCATGCAGAATCTTAAGGTCCTAGCTCATGTCCAAGGGACCAAAGCCAGCTAAAAAGTCAATAATCGATGCCTTAAACTTGAATTGTACTACTTCTTACTGGGTATTACATCAACTTAGAAGCTTCATCTGTGTTCTACTATGGTGCTTTTAGTGTCTCCGCATACCGCAGCACGCGACATAGTTTTGCAGGCGATAAGTACAACCGTTTCATAGAGAATAGCGGCCAATGTGACGATCTGGCTTTAAGTCGATTCGATAACAAATGACGAAAACGGAGGGATTTTTCAGGTTTTTACTACATATGAACACTTTTCACATTCTCCCGTGCAACTCGGCTGCTAGTCCTCCTTTCATGCAGAATGTCAAGGTCCTAGCTCATGGCCAAGGCACCAAAGCCAGTTAAAAAGTCAATAATCGATACCTAAAACTTGAATTGTACTACTTCTTACTGGCTATTACATCAACTTAGAAGCTTCTTCTGTGTTCTACTATGGTGCTTTTCCTGTTTCCGCCTACGGCAACACGTGACATAGCTTTGCAGACGATAAGTACAACCGTTTCAGAGAGAAGAGCGGCCAATGTGACGATCTGGCTTTAAGTCGATTCGATAACAAATGACGAAAACGGACGGATTTCTCAGGTTTTTACTACATATGAAAACTTTTCATATTCTCCCGTGCAACTCGGCTGCTAGTCCTCCTTTCATGCAGAATGTCAAGGTCCTAGCTCATGGCCAAGGCACCAAAGCCACTTAAAAAGTCAATAATCGATACCTAAAACTTGAATTGTACTACTTCTTACTGGCTATTACATCAACTTAGAAGCTTCCTCTGTGTTCTACTATGGTGCTTTTCCTGTTTCCGCCTACGGCAACACGTGACATAGCTTTGCAGACGATAAGTACAACCGTTTCAGAGAGAAGAGTGGCCAATGTGACGATCTGGCTTTAAGTCGATTCGATAACAAATGACGAAAACGGACGGATTTCTCAGGTTTTTACTACATATGAACACTTTTCACATTCTCAAGTGCAACTCGGCTGCTAGTCCTCCTTTCATGCAGAATCTTAAGGTCCTAGCTCATGTCCAAGGCATCAAAGCCAGCTAAAAAGTCAATAATCGATACCTAAAACTTGAATTGTACTACTTCTTACTGGCTATTACATCAACTTAGAAGCTTCATCTGTGTTGTACTACGGTGCTTTTAGTTTCTCCGCATACCGCAGCACGCGACATAGTTTTGCAGACGATAAGTACAACCGCTTCCGAGAGAAGAGCGGCCAATGTGACGATCTGGCTTTAAGTCGATTCGATAACAAATGACGAAAACGGACGGATTTCTCAGGTTTTTACTACATATGAGCACTTTTCACATTCTCCCGTGGAACTCGGCTGCTAGTCCAACTTTCATGCAGAATCTTAAGGTCCTAGATCATGTCCAATGCACCAAAGCCAGCTAAAAAGTCAATAATCGATACCTAAAACTTGAATTGTACTACTTCTTACTGGCTATTACATCAACTTAGAAGCTTCGTCTGTGTTCTACTATGGTGCTTTTAGTGTCTCCACATAGCGCAGCACGCGACATAGCTTTGCAGACGATAAGTACAACCGTTTCATAGAGAAGAGCGGCCAATGTGACGATCTGGCTTTACGTCGATTCGATAACAAATGACGAAAACGGACGGATTTCTCAGGTTTTTACTACATATGAACACTTTTGACATTCTCCCGTGCAACTCGGCTGCTAGTCCTCCTTTCATGCAGAATCTTAAGGTCCTAGCTCATGTCCAAGGCACCAAAGCCAGCTAAAAAGTCAATAACCGATACCTAAAACTTGAATTGTACTACTTCTTACTGGCTATTACATCATCTTAGGAGCTTCATCTGTGTTCTACTATGGTGCTTTTAGTGTCTCCGAATATCGCAGTACGCGACATAGCTTTGCAGACGATAAGTACAACCGTTTCAGAGAGAAGAGCGGCCAATGTGACGATCTGGCTTTAAGTCGATTCGATAACAAATGACGAAAACGAACGGATTTCTCAGGTTTTTACTACATATGACCACTTTTCACATTCTCCCGTGCAACTCGGCTGCTAGTCCTCCTTTCATGCAGAATCTTAAGGTCCTAGCTCATGTCCAAGGCACCAAAGCCAGCTAAAAAGTCAATAATCAATACCTAAAACTTGAATTGTACTACTTCTTACTGGCTATTACATCAACTTAGAAGCTTCATCTGTGTTCTACTGTGGTGATTTTAGTGTCTCCGCATACCGCAGCACGTGACATAGCTTTGCAGACGATAAGTACAACCGTTTCAGAGAGAAGAGCTGCCAATGTGACGATCTGGCTTTAAGTCGATTCGATAACAAATGACGAAAACGGTCGGATTTCTAAGGTTTTTACTACATATGAACACTTTTCACATTCTCCCGTGCATCTCGGCTGCTAGTCCTCCTTTCATGAAGAATGTTAAGGTCCTAGCTCATGTCCAAGGGTCCAAGGCCAGCTAAAAAGTCAATAATCGATACCTTAAACTTGAATTGTACTACTTCTTACTGGGTATTACATCAACTTAGAAGCTTCATCTGTGTTCTACTATGGTGCTTTTCCTGTTTCCGCCTACGGCAACACGCGACATAGCTTTGCAGACGATAAGTACAACCGTTTCAGAGAGAAGAGCGGCCAATGTGACGATCTGGCTTTAAGTCGATTCGATAACAAATGACGAAAACGGACGGATTTCTCAGGTTATTACTACATATGAACACTTTTCACATTCTCCCGTGCAACTGGGCTGCTAGTTCTCCTTTTATGCAGAATCTTAAAGTCCTAGCTCATGTCCAAGGCACCAAAGCCAGCTAAAAGGTCCATATTCAATACCTAAAACTTGAATTGTACTACTTCTTACTGGCTATTACATCAACTTAGTAGCTTGATCTGTGTTCTACTATGGTGCTTTTAGTGTCTCAGCATGCCGCAGCACGCGACATAGCTTTTCAGACGATAAGTACAACCGTTTCAGAGAGAAGAGCGGCCAATGTGACGATCTGTCTTTAAGTCGATTCGATAACAAATGACGAAAACGGACGGATTACTCAGGTTTTTACTACATATGAACATATTTCTCATTCTCCCGCGCAACTCGGCTGCTAGTCCTCCTTTCATGCAGAATCTTAAAGTCCTAGCTCATGTCCAAGGCACCAAAGCCAGCTAAAAAGTCAATAATCGATTCCTAAAACTTGAATTGTACTACTTCTTACTGGCTATTACATCAACTTAGATGCTTCATCTGTGTTCTACTATGGTGATTTTAGTGTCTCCACATACCGCTGCACGCGACATAGCTTTGCAGACGATATGTACAAACGTTTCAGAGAGAAGAGCGGCCAATGTGACGATCTGGCTTTAAGTAGATTCGATAACAAATGACGAAAACGGACGGATTTCTCAGGTTCTTACTACATATGAACAGTTTTCACATTCTGACGTGCAACTCGGCTGCTAGTCCTCCTTTCATGCAGAATCTTAAGGTCCTAGCTCATGTCCAAGGTACCGAAGCCAGCTAAAAAGTCAATAATCGATACCTAAAACTTGAATTGTTCTACTTCTTACTGGCTATTGCACCAACTTAGAAGCTTCATCTGTGTTCTACTATGGTGATTTTAGTGTCTCCGCATACCGCAGCACGCGACATATCTTTGCAGACGATAAGTACAACCGTTTCAGAGAGAAGAGCGGCCAATGTGACGATCTGGCTTTAAGTCGATTCGATAACAAATGACGAAAACGGACGGATTTCTCAGGTTTTTACTACATATGAACACTTTTCACATTCTCCCGTGCAACTCGGCTGTTAGTCCTCCTTTCATGCAGAATGTCAAGGTCCTAGCTCATGGCCAAGGCACCAAAGCCAGTTAAAAAGTCAATAATCGATACCTAAAACTTGAATTGTACTACTTCCTACTGGCTATTACATCAACTTAGAAGCTTCGTCTGTGTTCTACTATGGTGCTTTTCCTGTTTCCGCCTACGGCAACACGTGACATAGCTTTGCAGACGATAAGTACAACCGTTTCAGAGAGAAGAGCGGCCAATGTGACGATCTGGCTTTAAGTCGATTCGATAACAAATGACGAAAAAGGACAGATTTCTCAGGTTTTTACTACATATGAACTCTTTTCACATTCTCCCGTGCAACTCGGCTGCTAGTCCTCCTTTCATGCAGAATCTTAAAGTCCTAGCTCATGTCCAAGGCACCAAAGCCAGCTAAAAAGTCAATAATCGATACCTAAAACTTGAATTGTACTACTTCTTACTGGATATTACATCAACTTAGAAGCTTCATCTGTGTTCTACTGTGGTGATTTTAGTTTCTCCGCATACCGCAGCACGTGACATAGCTTTGCAGACGATAAGTACAACCGTTTCAGAGAGAAGAGCGGCCAATGTGACGATCTGGCTTTAAGTCGATTCGATAACAAATGACGAAAACGGACGGATTTCTCAGGTTTTTACTACATATGAACACTTTTCACATTCTCCCGTGCAACTCGGCTGTTAGTCCTCCTTTCATGCAGAATGTCAAGGTCCTAGCTCATGGCCAAGGCACCAAAGCCAGTTAAAAAGTCAATAATCGATACCTAAAACTTGAATTGTACTACTTCCTACTGGCTATTTCATCAACTTAGAAGCTTCGTCTGTGTTCTACTATGGTGCTTTTCCTGTTTCCGCCTACGGCAACACGTGACATAGCTTTGCAGACGATAAGTACAACCGTTTCAGAGAGAAGAGCGGCCAATGTGACGATCTGGCTTTAAGTCGATTCGATAACAAATGACGAAAACGGACGGATTTCTCAGGTTTTTACTACATATGAACACTTTTCACATTCTCCCGTGCAACTCGGCTGCTAGTCCTCCTTTCATGCAGAATCTTAAGGTCCTAGCTCATGTCCAAGGCACCAAAGCCAGCTAAAAAGTCAATAATCGATACCTAAAACTTGAATTGTACTACTTCTTACTGTCTATTACATCAACTTAGAAGCTTCATCTGTGTTCCACTACGGTGCTTTTAGTTTCTCCGCATACCGCAGCACGCGACATAGTTTTGCAGACGATAAGTACAACCGTTTCAGAGAGAAGAGCGGCCAATGTGACGATCTGGCTTTAAGTCGATTCGATAACAAATGAGGAAAACGGACGGATTTCTCAGGTTTTTACTACATATGAACACTTTTCACATTCTCCCGTTCAACTCGGCTGCTAGTCCTCCTTTCATGCAGAATCTTAAGGACCTAGCTCATGTCCAAGGCACCAAAGCCAGCTAAAAAGTCAATAACCGATACCTTAAACTCGAATTGTACTACTTCTTACTGGCTATTACATCATCTTAGGAGCTTCATCTGTGTTCTACTATGGTGCTTTTAGTGTCTCCGAATACCGCAGTACGCGACATAGCTTTGCAGACGATAAGTACAACCGTTTCAGAGAGAAGAGCGGCCAATGTGACGATCTGGCTTTAAGTCGATTCGATAACAAATGATGAAAACGAACGGATTTCTCAGGTTTATACTACATATGACCACTTTTCACATTCTCCCGTGCAACTCGGCTGCTAGTCCTCCTTTAATGCAGAATCTTAAGGTCCTAGCTCATGTATAAATCACCAAAGCCAGCTAAAAAGTCAATAATCAATACCTAAAACTTGAATTGTACTACTTCTTACTGGCTATTACATCAACTTAGAAGCTTCATCTGTGTTCTACTACGGTGCTTTTAGTTTCTCCGCATACCGCAGCACACGACATATCTTTGCAGACGATAAGTACAACCATTTCAGAGAGAAGAGCTGCCAATGTGACGATCTGGCTTTAAGTCGATTCGATAACAAATGACGAAAAAGAACGGATTTCTCAGGTTATTACTACATATGAACACTTTTCACATTCTCCCGTGCAACTCGGCTGCTAGTCCTCTTATTATGCAGATCTTAAAGTCCTAGCTCATGTCCAAGGCACCAAAGCCAGCTAAAAAGTCAATAATCGATACCTAAAACTTGAATTGGACTACTTCTTACTGGGTATTACATCAACTTCGAAGCTTCATCTGTGTTCTATTATGGTGCTTTTCCTGTTTCCGCCTAAAGCAACTCGCGACATAGCTTTGCAGACGATAAGTACAACCGTTTCAGAGAGAAGAGCGGCCAATGTGACGATCTGGCTTTAAGTCGATTCGATAACAAATGAGGAAAACGGACGGATTTCTCAGGTTTTTACTACATATGAACACTTTTCACATTCTCCCGTGCAACTCGGCTGCTAGTCCTCCTTTCATGCAGAATCTTAAGGTCCTAGCTCATGTCCAAGGCACCTAAGCCAGCTAAAAAGTCAATAACCGATACCTAAAACTTGAATTGTACTTCTTCTTACTGGCTATTACATCATCTTAGAAGCTTCATCTGTGTTCTACTATGGTGCTTTTAGTGTCTCCGAATACTGCATTACGCGACATAGTTTTGCAGACGATAAGTACAACCGTTTCAGAGAGAAGAGCGGCCAATGTGACGATCTGGCTTTAAGTCGATTCGATAACAAATGACGAAAACGGACGGATTTCTCAGGTTTTTGCTACATATGAACACTTTTCACATTCTCCCGTGCAACTCGGCTGCTAGTCCTCCTTTCATGCAGAATCTTAAGGTCCTTGCTCATGTCCAAGGCACCAAAGCCATCTAAAAAGTCAATAATCGATACCTAAAACTTGAATTGTACTACTTCTTACTGGGTATTACATCAACTTAGAAGCTTCATCTGTGTTCTACTACGGTGCTTTTAGTTTCTCCGCATACCGCAGCACGCGACATAGCTTTGCAGACGATAAGTACAACCGTTTCAGAGAGAAGAGCGGGCAATGTGACGATCTGGCTTTAAGTCGATTCGATAACAAATGACGAAAACGGACGGATTTCTCAGGTTTTTACTACATATGAACACTTTTCACATTCTCCCGTGGAACTCGGCTGCTAGTCCACCTTTCATGCAGAATCTTAAGGTCCTAGCTCATGTCCAATGCACCAAAGCCAGCTAAAAAGTCGATAATCGATACCTAAAACTTGAATTGTACTACTTCTTCCTGGATATTACATCAACTTAGAAGCTTCATCTGTGTTCTGCTGTGGTGATTTTAGTGTCTCCGCATACCGCAGCACGTGACATAGCTTTGCAGACGATAAGTACAACCGTTTCAGAGAAAAGAGCGGCCAATGTGACCATCTGGCTTTAAGTCGATTCGATAACAAATGACGAAAACGGATGGATTTCTCAGGTTTTTACTACATATGAACGCTTTTCATATTCTGACTTGCAACTCGGCTGCTAGTCCTCCTTTCATGCAGAATCTTAAGGTCCTAGCTCATGTCCAAGGCACCGAAGCCAGCTAAAAAGTCAATAATCAATACCTGAAACTTGAATTGTACTACTTCTTACTGGGTATTACATCAACTTAGAAGCTTCATCTGTGTTCTACTACGTTGCTTTTAGTTTCTCCGCATACCGCAGCACGCGACATAGTTTTGCAGACGATAAGTACAACCGTTTCAGAGAGAAGAGCGGCCAATGTGACGATCTGGCTCTAAGTCGATTCGATAACAAATGACGAAAACGGACGGATTTCTCAGGTTTTTACTACATATGAACACTTTTCACATTCTCCCGTGCAACTCGGCTGCTAGTCCTCCTTTCATGCAGAATCTTAAGGTCCTAGCTCATGTCCAAGGCACCAAAGCCAGCTAAAAAGTCAATAACCGATACCTAAAACTTGAATTGTACTACTTCTTACTGGCTATTACATCATCTTAGGAGCTTCATCTGTGTTCTACTATGGTGCTTTTAGTGTCTCCGAATATCGCAGTACGCGACATAGCTTTGCAGACGATAAGTACAACCGTTTCAGAGAGAAGAGCGGCCAATGTGACGATCTGGCTTTAAGTCGATTCGATAACAAATGACGAAAACGAACGGATTTCTCAGGTTTTTACTACATATGACCACTTTTCACATTCTCCCGTGCAACTCGGCTGCTAGTCCTCCTTTCATGCAGAATCTTAAGGTCCTAGCTCATGTCCAAGGCACCAAAGCCAGCTAAAAAGTCAATAATCAATACCTAAAACTTGAATTGTACTACTTCTTACTGGCTATTACATCAACTTAGAAGCTTCATCTGTGTTCTACTGTGGTGATTTTAGTGTCTCCGCATACCGCAGCACGTGACATAGCTTTGCAGACGATAAGTACAACCGTTTCAGAGAGAAGAGCTGCCAATGTGACGATCTGGCTTTAAGTCGATTCGATAACAAATGACGAAAACGGTCGGATTTCTAAGGTTTTTACTACATATGAACACTTTTCACATTCTCCCGTGCATCTCGGCTGCTAGTCCTCCTTTCATGAAGAATGTTAAGGTCCTAGCTCATGTCCAAGGGTCCAAGGCCAGCTAAAAAGTCAATAATCGATACCTTAAACTTGAATTGTACTACTTCTTACTGGGTATTACATCAACTTAGAAGCTTCATCTGTGTTCTACTATGGTGCTTTTCCTGTTTCCGCCTACGGCAACACGCGACATAGCTTTGCAGACGATAAGTACAACCGTTTCAGAGAGAAGAGCGGCCAATGTGACGATCTGGCTTTAAGTCGATTCGATAACAAATGACGAAAACGGACGGATTTCTCAGGTTATTACTACATATGAACACTTTTCACATTCTCCCGTGCAACTGGGCTGCTAGTTCTCCTTTTATGCAGAATCTTAAAGTCCTAGCTCATGTCCAAGGCACCAAAGCCAGCTAAAAGGTCCATATTCAATACCTAAAACTTGAATTGTACTACTTCTTACTGGCTATTACATCAACTTAGTAGCTTGATCTGTGTTCTACTATGGTGCTTTTAGTGTCTCAGCATGCCGCAGCACGCGACATAGCTTTTCAGACGATAAGTACAACCGTTTCAGAGAGAAGAGCGGCCAATGTGACGATCTGTCTTTAAGTCGATTCGATAACAAATGACGAAAACGGACGGATTACTCAGGTTTTTACTACATATGAACATATTTCTCATTCTCCCGCGCAACTCGGCTGCTAGTCCTCCTTTCATGCAGAATCTTAAAGTCCTAGCTCATGTCCAAGGCACCAAAGCCAGCTAAAAAGTCAATAATCGATTCCTAAAACTTGAATTGTACTACTTCTTACTGGCTATTACATCAACTTAGATGCTTCATCTGTGTTCTACTATGGTGATTTTAGTGTCTCCACATACCGCTGCACGCGACATAGCTTTGCAGACGATATGTACAAACGTTTCAGAGAGAAGAGCGGCCAATGTGACGATCTGGCTTTAAGTAGATTCGATAACAAATGACGAAAACGGACGGATTTCTCAGGTTCTTACTACATATGAACAGTTTTCACATTCTGACGTGCAACTCGGCTGCTAGTCCTCCTTTCATGCAGAATCTTAAGGTCCTAGCTCATGTCCAAGGTACCGAAGCCAGCTAAAAAGTCAATAATCGATACCTAAAACTTGAATTGTTCTACTTCTTACTGGCTATTGCACCAACTTAGAAGCTTCATCTGTGTTCTACTATGGTGATTTTAGTGTCTCCGCATACCGCAGCACGCGACATATCTTTGCAGACGATAAGTACAACCGTTTCAGAGAGAAGAGCGGCCAATGTGACGATCTGGCTTTAAGTCGATTCGATAACAAATGACGAAAACGGACGGATTTCTCAGGTTTTTACTACATATGAACACTTTTCACATTCTCCCGTGCAACTCGGCTGTTAGTCCTCCTTTCATGCAGAATGTCAAGGTCCTAGCTCATGGCCAAGGCACCAAAGCCAGTTAAAAAGTCAATAATCGATACCTAAAACTTGAATTGTACTACTTCCTACTGGCTATTACATCAACTTAGAAGCTTCGTCTGTGTTCTACTATGGTGCTTTTCCTGTTTCCGCCTACGGCAACACGTGACATAGCTTTGCAGACGATAAGTACAACCGTTTCAGAGAGAAGAGCGGCCAATGTGACGATCTGGCTTTAAGTCGATTCGATAACAAATGACGAAAAAGGACAGATTTCTCAGGTTTTTACTACATATGAACTCTTTTCACATTCTCCCGTGCAACTCGGCTGCTAGTCCTCCTTTCATGCAGAATCTTAAAGTCCTAGCTCATGTCCAAGGCACCAAAGCCAGCTAAAAAGTCAATAATCGATACCTAAAACTTGAATTGTACTACTTCTTACTGGATATTACATCAACTTAGAAGCTTCATCTGTGTTCTACTGTGGTGATTTTAGTTTCTCCGCATACCGCAGCACGTGACATAGCTTTGCAGACGATAAGTACAACCGTTTCAGAGAGAAGAGCGGCCAATGTGACGATCTGGCTTTAAGTCGATTCGATAACAAATGACGAAAACGGACGGATTTCTCAGGTTTTTACTACATATGAACACTTTTCACATTCTCCCGTGCAACTCGGCTGTTAGTCCTCCTTTCATGCAGAATGTCAAGGTCCTAGCTCATGGCCAAGGCACCAAAGCCAGTTAAAAAGTCAATAATCGATACCTAAAACTTGAATTGTACTACTTCCTACTGGCTATTTCATCAACTTAGAAGCTTCGTCTGTGTTCTACTATGGTGCTTTTCCTGTTTCCGCCTACGGCAACACGTGACATAGCTTTGCAGACGATAAGTACAACCGTTTCAGAGAGAAGAGCGGCCAATGTGACGATCTGGCTTTAAGTCGATTCGATAACAAATGACGAAAACGGACGGATTTCTCAGGTTTTTACTACATATGAACACTTTTCACATTCTCCCGTGCAACTCGGCTGCTAGTCCTCCTTTCATGCAGAATCTTAAGGTCCTAGCTCATGTCCAAGGCACCAAAGCCAGCTAAAAAGTCAATAATCGATACCTAAAACTTGAATTGTACTACTTCTTACTGTCTATTACATCAACTTAGAAGCTTCATCTGTGTTCCACTACGGTGCTTTTAGTTTCTCCGCATACCGCAGCACGCGACATAGTTTTGCAGACGATAAGTACAACCGTTTCAGAGAGAAGAGCGGCCAATGTGACGATCTGGCTTTAAGTCGATTCGATAACAAATGAGGAAAACGGACGGATTTCTCAGGTTTTTACTACATATGAACACTTTTCACATTCTCCCGTTCAACTCGGCTGCTAGTCCTCCTTTCATGCAGAATCTTAAGGACCTAGCTCATGTCCAAGGCACCAAAGCCAGCTAAAAAGTCAATAACCGATACCTTAAACTCGAATTGTACTACTTCTTACTGGCTATTACATCATCTTAGGAGCTTCATCTGTGTTCTACTATGGTGCTTTTAGTGTCTCCGAATACCGCAGTACGCGACATAGCTTTGCAGACGATAAGTACAACCGTTTCAGAGAGAAGAGCGGCCAATGTGACGATCTGGCTTTAAGTCGATTCGATAACAAATGATGAAAACGAACGGATTTCTCAGGTTTATACTACATATGACCACTTTTCACATTCTCCCGTGCAACTCGGCTGCTAGTCCTCCTTTAATGCAGAATCTTAAGGTCCTAGCTCATGTATAAATCACCAAAGCCAGCTAAAAAGTCAATAATCAATACCTAAAACTTGAATTGTACTACTTCTTACTGGCTATTACATCAACTTAGAAGCTTCATCTGTGTTCTACTACGGTGCTTTTAGTTTCTCCGCATACCGCAGCACACGACATATCTTTGCAGACGATAAGTACAACCATTTCAGAGAGAAGAGCTGCCAATGTGACGATCTGGCTTTAAGTCGATTCGATAACAAATGACGAAAAAGAACGGATTTCTCAGGTTATTACTACATATGAACACTTTTCACATTCTCCCGTGCAACTCGGCTGCTAGTCCTCTTATTATGCAGATCTTAAAGTCCTAGCTCATGTCCAAGGCACCAAAGCCAGCTAAAAAGTCAATAATCGATACCTAAAACTTGAATTGGACTACTTCTTACTGGGTATTACATCAACTTCGAAGCTTCATCTGTGTTCTATTATGGTGCTTTTCCTGTTTCCGCCTAAAGCAACTCGCGACATAGCTTTGCAGACGATAAGTACAACCGTTTCAGAGAGAAGAGCGGCCAATGTGACGATCTGGCTTTAAGTCGATTCGATAACAAATGAGGAAAACGGACGGATTTCTCAGGTTTTTACTACATATGAACACTTTTCACATTCTCCCGTGCAACTCGGCTGCTAGTCCTCCTTTCATGCAGAATCTTAAGGTCCTAGCTCATGTCCAAGGCACCTAAGCCAGCTAAAAAGTCAATAACCGATACCTAAAACTTGAATTGTACTTCTTCTTACTGGCTATTACATCATCTTAGAAGCTTCATCTGTGTTCTACTATGGTGCTTTTAGTGTCTCCGAATACTGCATTACGCGACATAGTTTTGCAGACGATAAGTACAACCGTTTCAGAGAGAAGAGCGGCCAATGTGACGATCTGGCTTTAAGTCGATTCGATAACAAATGACGAAAACGGACGGATTTCTCAGGTTTTTGCTACATATGAACACTTTTCACATTCTCCCGTGCAACTCGGCTGCTAGTCCTCCTTTCATGCAGAATCTTAAGGTCCTTGCTCATGTCCAAGGCACCAAAGCCATCTAAAAAGTCAATAATCGATACCTAAAACTTGAATTGTACTACTTCTTACTGGGTATTACATCAACTTAGAAGCTTCATCTGTGTTCTACTACGGTGCTTTTAGTTTCTCCGCATACCGCAGCACGCGACATAGCTTTGCAGACGATAAGTACAACCGTTTCAGAGAGAAGAGCGGGCAATGTGACGATCTGGCTTTAAGTCGATTCGATAACAAATGACGAAAACGGACGGATTTCTCAGGTTTTTACTACATATGAACACTTTTCACATTCTCCCGTGGAACTCGGCTGCTAGTCCACCTTTCATGCAGAATCTTAAGGTCCTAGCTCATGTCCAATGCACCAAAGCCAGCTAAAAAGTCGATAATCGATACCTAAAACTTGAATTGTACTACTTCTTCCTGGATATTACATCAACTTAGAAGCTTCATCTGTGTTCTGCTGTGGTGATTTTAGTGTCTCCGCATACCGCAGCACGTGACATAGCTTTGCAGACGATAAGTACAACCGTTTCAGAGAAAAGAGCGGCCAATGTGACCATCTGGCTTTAAGTCGATTCGATAACAAATGACGAAAACGGATGGATTTCTCAGGTTTTTACTACATATGAACGCTTTTCATATTCTGACTTGCAACTCGGCTGCTAGTCCTCCTTTCATGCAGAATCTTAAGGTCCTAGCTCATGTCCAAGGCACCGAAGCCAGCTAAAAAGTCAATAATCAATACCTGAAACTTGAATTGTACTACTTCTTACTGGGTATTACATCAACTTAGAAGCTTCATCTGTGTTCTACTACGTTGCTTTTAGTTTCTCCGCATACCGCAGCACGCGACATAGTTTTGCAGACGATAAGTACAACCGTTTCAGAGAGAAGAGCGGCCAATGTGACGATCTGGCTCTAAGTCGATTCGATAACAAATGACGAAAACGGACGGATTTCTCAGGTTTTTACTACATATGAACACTTTTCACATTCTCCCGTGGAACTCGGCTGCTAGTCCACCTTTCATGCAGAATCTTAAGGTCCTAGCTCATGTCCAATGCACCAAAGCCAGCTGAAAAGTCAATAATCGATACCTAAAACTTGAATTGTACTACTTCTTACTGGCTATTACATCAACTTAGAAGCTTCATCTGTGTTCTACTATGGTGCTTTTAGTGTCTCCGCATACCGCAGCACGCGACATAGCTTTGCAGACGATAAGTACAACCGTTTCAGAGAGAAGAGCGGCCAATGTGACGATCTGGCTTTAAGTCAATTCGATAACAAATGACGAAAACGGACGGATTTCTCAGGTTTTTACTACATATGAACACTTTTCACATTCTCCCGTGCAACTCGGCTGCTAGTCCTCCTTTCATGCAGAATCTTAAGGTCCTAGCTCATGTCCAAGGCACCAAAGCCAGCTAAAAGTTCCATATTCAATACCTAAAACTTGAATTGTACCACTTCTTACTGGCTATTACATCAACTTAGAAGCTTGATCTGTGTTCTACTATGGTGCTTTTAGTGTCTCAGCATTCCGCAGCACGCGACATAGCTTTTCAGACGATAAGTACAACCGTTTCAGAGAGAAGAGCGGCCAATGTGACGATCTGGCTTTAAGTCGATTCGATAACAAATGACGAAAACGGACGGATTTCTCAGGTTTTTACTGCATATGAACACTTTTCACATTCTCCCGTGCAACTCGGCTGCTAGTCCTCCTTTCATGCAGAATCTTAAGGTCCTAGCTCATGTCCAAGGCACCAAAGCCAGCTAAAAAGTCAATAATCGATACGTAAAACTTGAATTGTACTACTTCTTACTGGCTATTACATCAACTTAGACGCTTCATCTGTGTTCTACTACGGTGCTTTTAGTTTCTCCGCATACCGCAGCACGGGACATAGTTTTGCAGACGATAAGTAAAACCGTTTCAGAGAGAAGAGCGGCCAATGTGACGATCTGGCTTTAAGTCGATTCGATAACAAATGACGAAAACGGACGGATTTCTCAGGTTTTTACTACATATGAACACTTTTCACATTCTCCCGTGGAACTCGGCTGCTAGTCCACCTTTCATGCAGAATCTTAAGGTCCTAGCTCATGTCCAATGCACCAAAGCCAGCTAAAAAGTCGATAATCGATACCTAAAACTTGAATTGTACTACTTCTTCCTGGATATTACATCAACTTAGAAGCTTCATCTGTGTTCTAATGTGGTGATTTTAGTATCTCCGCATACCGCAGCACGCGACATAGCTTTGCAGACGATAAGTACAACCGTTTCAGAGAGAAGAGCGGCCAATGTGACGATCTGGCTTTAAGTCGATTCGATAACAAATGACGAAAACGGCCGTATTTCTCAGGTTTTACTACATATGAACACTTTTCACATTCTCCCGTGCAACTGGGCTGCTAGTCCTCCTTCATGCAAAATCTTAAGTTCCTAGCTCGTGTCCAAGGCACCAAAGAAGGGTAAACAGTCAATAACCGATACCTAAAACTTGAATTGTACTACTTCTTACTGGCTATTACATGAACTTAGAAGCATCATCTGTGTTCTACTATGGTGCTTTTAGTGTCTCCGCATACCGCAGCACGCGACATAGCTTTGCAGACGATAAGTACAACCGTTTCAGAGAGAAGAGCGGAAAATGTGACGATCTGGCTTTAAGTCAATTCGATAACAAATGACGAAAACGGACGGATGTCTCAGGTTTTTACAACATATGAGCACTTTTCACATTCTCCCGTGCAACTGGGCTGCTAGTCCTCCTTTTATGCCGAATCTTAAAGTCCTAGCTCATGTCCAAGGCACCTAAGCCAGCTAAAAAGTCAATAATCGATACCTAAAACTTGAATTGGACTACTTCTTACTGGCTATTACATCAACTTAGAAGCTTCATCTGTGTTCTATTATGGTGCTTTTCCTGTTTCCGCCTACGGCAACACGCGACATAGCTTTGCAGACGATAAGTACCGCCGTTTCAGAGAGAAGAGCGGCCAATGTGACGATCTGGCTTTAAGTCGATTCGATAACAAATGACGAAAACGGACGGATTTCTCAGGTTTGTACAACATATGAACACTTTTCACATTCTCCCGTGGAACTCGGCTGCTAGTCCTCCTTTCATGCAGAATCTTAAGGTCCTAGCTCATGTCCAATGCACCAAAGCAAGCTGAAAAGTCAATAATCGATACCTAAAACTTGAATTGGACTACTTCTTACTGGATATTTTATCATCTTAGAAGCTTCATCTGTGTTCTACTGCGGTGATTTTAGTGTCACCACATACCGCAGCACGTGACATAGCTTTGCAGACGATAAGTACAACCGTTTCAGAGAGAAGAGCGGCCAATGTGACGATCTGGCTTTAAGTCGATTCGATAACAAATGACGAAAAAGGACGGATTTCTCAGGTTATTACTACATATGAACACTTTTCACATTCTCCCGTGCAACTCGGCTGGTAGTCCTCCTTTCATGCAGAATCTTAAGGTCCTAGCTCATGTCCAAGGCACCAAAGCCAGCTAAAAAGTCAATATTCGATACCTAAAACTTGAATTGTACTACTTCTTATTGGGTATTACATCAACTTAGAAGCTTCATCTGTGTTCTATTAAGGTGCTTTTAGTGTCTCCGAATACCGCAGTACGCGACATAGCTTTGCAGACGATAAGTACAACCGTTTCAGTGAGAAGAGCGGCCAATGTGACGATCTGGCTTTAAGTCAATTCGATAACAAATGACGAAAACGGACGGATTTCTCAGGTTTTTACTACATATGAACACTTTTCACATTCTCCCGTGCAACTCGGCTGCTAGTCCTCCTTTCATGCAGAATCTTGAGGTCCTAGCTCATGTCCAAGGCACAAAAGCCAGCTAAAAGGTCAATATTCAATACCTAAAACTTGAATTGTACTACTTCTTACTGGCTATTACATCAACTTCGAAGCTTCATCTGTGTTCTACTATGGTGATTTTAGTGTGTCAGCATACCGCAGCACGCGACGTAGCTTTGCAGACGATAAGTACAACCGTTTCAGAGAGAAGAGCGGCCAATGTGACGATCTGGCTTTAAGTCGATTCGATAACAAATGACGAAAACGGACGGATTTCTCAGGTTTGTACTACATATGAACCCTTTTCACATTCTCCCGTGCAACTCGGCTGCTAGTCCTCCTTTCATGCAGAATCTTAAGGTCCTAGCTCATGTCCAATGCACCAAAGCCAGCTAAAAAGTCGATAATCGATACCTAAAACTTGAATTGTACTACTTCTTCCTGGATATTACATCAACTTAGAAGCTTCATCTGTGTTCTAATGTGGTGATTTTAGTATCTCCGCATACCGCAGCACGCGACATAGCTTTGCAGACGATAAGTACAACCGTTTCAGAGAGAAGAGCGGCCAATGTGACGATCTGGCTTTAAGTCGATTCGATAACAAATGACGAAAACGGCCGTATTTCTCAGGTTTTACTACATATGAACACTTTTCACATTCTCCCGTGCAACTGGGCTGCTAGTCCTCCTTCATGCAAAATCTTAAGTTCCTAGCTCGTGTCCAAGGCACCAAAGAAGGGTAAACAGTCAATAACCGATACCTAAAACTTGAATTGTACTACTTCTTACTGACTATTACATCAACTTAGAAGCATCATCTGTGTTCTACTATGGTGCTTTTAGTGTCTCCGCATACCGCAGCACGCGACATAGCTTTGCAGACGATAAGTACAACCGTTTCAGAGAGAAGAGCGGAAAATGTGACGATCTGGCTTTAAGTCAATTCGATAACAAATGTTGAAAACGGACGGATGTCTCAGGTTTTTACAACATATGAGCACTTTTCACATTCTCCCGTGCAACTGGGCTGCTAGTCCTCCTTTTATGCCGAATCTTAAAGTCCTAGCTCATGTCCAAGGCACCTAAGCCAGCTAAAAAGTCAATAATCGATACCTAAAACTTGAATTGGACTACTTCTTACTGGCTATTACATCAACTTAGAAGCTTCATCTGTGTTCCATTATGGTGCTTTTCCTGTTTCCGCCTACGGCAACACGCGACATAGCTTTGCAGACGATAAGTACCACCGTTTCAGAGAGAAGAGCGGCCAATGTGACGATCTGGCTTTAAGTCGATTCGATAACAAATGACGAAAACGGACGGATTTCTCAGGTTTGTACAACATATGAACACTTTTCACATTCTCCCGTGGAACTCGGCTGCTAGTCCTCCTTTCATGCAGAATCTTAAGGTCCTAGCTCATGTCCAATGCACCAAAGCAAGCTGAAAAGTCAATAATCGATACCTAAAACTTGAATTGGACTACTTCTTACTGGATATTTTATCATCTTAGAAGCTTCATCTGTGTTCTACTGCGGTGATTTTAGTGTCACCACATACCGCAGCACGTGACATAGCTTTGCAGACGATAAGTACAACCGTTTCAGAGAGAAGAGCGGCCAATGTGACGATCTGGCTTTAAGTCGATTCGATAACAAATGACGAAAAAGGACGGATTTCTCAGGTTATTACTACATATGAACACTTTTCACATTCTCCCGTGCAACTCGGCTGGTAGTCCTCCTTTCATGCAGAATCTTGAGGTCCTAGCTCATGTCCAAGGCACCAAAGCCAGCTAAAAAGTCAAAATTCGATACCTCAAACTTGAATTGTACTACTTCTTATTGGGTATTACATCAACTTAGAAGCTTCATCTGTGTTCTATTAAGGTGCTTTTAGTGTCTCCGAATACCGCAGTACGCGACATAGCTTTGCAGACGATAAGTACAACCGTTTCAGTGAGAAGAGCGGCCAATGTGACGATCTGGCTTTAAGTCAATTCGATAACAAATGACGAAAACGGACGGATTTCTCAGGTTTTTACTACATATGAACACTTTTCACATTCTCCCGTGCAACTCGGATGCTAGTCCTCCTTTCATGCAGAATCTTGAGGTCCTAGCTCATGTCCAAGGCACAAAAGCCAGCTAAAAGGTCAATATTCAATACCTAAAACTTGAATTGTACTACTTCTTACTGGCTATTACATCAACTTCGAAGCTTCATCTGTGTTCTATTATGGTGATTTTAGTGTGTCAGCATACCGCAGCACGCGACGTAGCTTTGCAGACGATAAGTACAACCGTTTCAGAGAGAAGAGCGGCCAATGTGACGATCTGGCTTTAAGTCGATTCGATAACAAATGACGAAAACGGACGGATTTCTCAGGTTTGTACTACATATGAACCCTTTTCACATTCACCCGTGCAACTCGGCTGCTAGTCCTCCTTTCATGCAGAATCTTAAGGTCCTAGCTCATGTCCAAGACACCAAAGCCAGCTACTGTGTTCTACTATGGTGCTTTTAGTGTCTCCGCATACCGCAGCACGCGACATAGCTTTGCAGACGATAAGTACAACCGTTTCAGAGAGAAGAGCGGAAAATGTGACGATATGGCTTTAAGTCAATTCGATAACAAATGACGAAAACGGACGGATGTCTCAGGTTTTTACAACATATGAGCACTTTTCACATTCTCCCGTGCAACTGGGCTGCTAGTCCTCCTTTTATGCCGAATCTTAAAGTCCTATCTCATGTCCAAGGCACCTAAGCCAGCTAAAAAGTCAATAATCGATACCTAAAACTTGAATTGGACTACTTCTTACTGGCTATTACATCAACTTAGAAGCTTCATCTGTGTTCTATTATGGTGCTTTTCCTGTTTCCGCCTACGGCAACACGCGACATAGCTTTGCAGACGATAAGTACCACCGTTTCAGAGAGAAGAGCGGCCAATGTGACGATCTGGCTTTAAGTCGATTCGATAACAAATGACGAAAACGGACGGATTTCTCAGGTTTGTACTACATATGAACCCTTTTCACATTCTCCCGTGCAACTCGGCTGCTAGTCCTCCTTTCATGCAGAATCTTAAGGTCCTAGCTCATGTCCAAGACACCAAAGCCAGCTAAAAAGTCAATAATCGATACGTAAAACTTGAATTGTACTACTTCTTCCTGGATATTACATCAACTTAGAAGCTTCATCTGTGTTCTGCTGTGGTGATTTTAGTATCTCCGCATACCGCAGCACGCGACATAGCTTTGCAGACGATAAGTACAACCGTTTCAGAGAGAAGAGCGGCCAATGTGACGATCTGGCTTTAAGTCGATTCGATAACAAATGACGAAAACGGCCGTATTTCTCAGGTTTTACTACATATGAACACTTTTCACATTCTCCCGTGCAACTGGGCTGCTAGTCCTCCTTCATGCAAAATCTTAAGTTCCTAGCTCGTGTCCAAGGCACCAAAGAAGGGTAAACAGTCAATAACCGATACCTAAAACTTGAATTGTACTACTTCTTACTGACTATTACATCAACTTAGAAGCATCATCTGTGTTCTACTATGGTGCTTTTAGTGTCTCCGCATACCGCAGCACGCGACATAGCTTTGCAGACGATAAGTACAACCGTTTCAGAGAGAAGAGCGGAAAATGTGACGATCTGGCTTTAAGTCAATTCGATAACAAATGACGAAAACGGACGGATGTCTCAGGTTTTTACAACATATGAGCACTTTTCACATTCTCCCGTGCAACTGGGCTGCTAGTCCTCCTTTTATGCCGAATCTTAAAGTCCTAGCTCATGTCCAAGGCACCTAAGCCAGCTAAAAAGTCAATAATCGATACCTAAAACTTGAATTGGACTACTTCTTACTGGCTATTACATCAACTTAGAAGCTTCATCTGTGTTCCATTATGGTGCTTTTCCTGTTTCCGCCTACGGCAACACGCGACATAGCTTTGCAGACGATAAGTACCACCGTTTCAGAGAGAAGAGCGGCCAATGTGACGATCTGGCTTTAAGTCGATTCGATAACAAATGACGAAAACGGACGGATTTCTCAGGTTTGTACAACATATGAACACTTTTCACATTCTCCCGTGGAACTCGGCTGCTAGTCCTCCATTCATGCAGAATCTTAAGGTCCTAGCTCATGTCCAATGCACCAAAGCAAGCTGAAAAGTCAATAATCGATACCTAAAACTTGAATTGGACTACTTCTTACTGGATATTTTATCATCTTAGAAGCTTCATCTGTGTTCTACTGCGGTGATTTTAGTGTCACCACATACCGCAGCACGTGACATAGCTTTGCAGACGATAAGTACAACCGTTTCAGAGAGAAGAGCGGCCAATGTGACGATCTGGCTTTAAGTCGATTCGATAACAAATGACGAAAAAGGACGGATTTCTCAGGTTATTACTACATATGAACACTTTTCACATTCTCCCGTGCAACTCGGCTGGTAGTCCTCCTTTCATGCAGAATCTTAAGGTCCTAGCCCATGTCCAAGGCACCAAAGCCAGCTAAAAAGTCAAAATTCGATACCTCAAACTTGAATTGTACTACTTCTTATTGGGTATTACATCAACTTAGAAGCTTCATCTGTGTTCTATTAAGGTGCTTTTAGTGTCTCCGAATACCGCAGTACGCGACATAGCTTTGCAGACGATAAGTACAACCGTTTCAGTGAGAAGAGCGGCCAATGTGACGATCTGGCTTTAAGTCAATTCGATAACAAATGACGAAAACGGACGGATTTCTCAGGTTTTTACTACATATGAACACTTTTCACATTCTCCCGTGCAACTCGGATGCTAGTCCTCCTTTCATGCAGAATCTTGAGGTCCTAGCTCATGTCCAAGGCACAAAAGCCAGCTAAAAGGTCAATATTCAATACCTAAAACTTGAATTGTACTACTTCTTACTGGCTATTACATCAACTTCGAAGCTTCATCTGTGTTCTACTATGGTGATTTTAGTGTGTCAGCATACCGCAGCACGCGACGTAGCTTTGCAGACGATAAGTACAACCGTTTCAGAGAGAAGAGCGGCCAATGTGACGATCTGGCTTTAAGTCGATTCGATAACAAATGACGAAAACGGACGGATTTCTCAGGTTTGTACTACATATGAACCCTTTTCACATTCTCCCGTGCAACTCGGCTGCTAGTCCTCCTTTCATGCAGAATCTTAAGGTCCTAGCTCATGTCCAAGACACCAAAGCCAGCTAAAAAGTCAATAATCGATACGTAAAACTTGAATTGTACTACTTCTTCCTGGATATTACATCAACTTAGAAGCTTCATCTGTGTTCTGCTGTGGTGATTTTAGTATCTCCGCATACCGCAGCACGTGACATAGCTTTGCAGACGATAAGTACAACCGTTTCAGAGAGAAGAGCGGCCAATGTGACGATCTGGCTTTAAGTCGATTCGATAACAAATGACGAAAACGGCCGTATTTCTCAGGTTTTACTACATATGAACACTTTTCACATTCTCCCGTGCAACTGGGCTGCTAGTCCTCCTTCATGCAAAATCTTAAGTTCCTAGCTCGTGTCTAAGGCACCAAAGAAGGGTAAACAGTCAATAACCGATACCTAAAACTTGAATTGTACTACTTCTTACTGGCTATTACATCAACTTAGAAGCATCATCTGTGTTCTACTATGGTGCTTTTAGTGTCTCCGCATACCGCAGCACGCGACATAGCTTTGCAGACGATAAGTACAACCGTTTCAGAGAGAAGAGCGGAAAATGTGACGATCTGGCTTTAAGTCAATTCGATAACAAATGACGAAAACGGACGGATGTCTCAGGTTTTTACTACATATGAACACTTTTCACATTCTCCCGTGCAACTGGGCTGCTATTCCTGCTTTTATGCCGAATCTTAAAGTCCTAGCTCATGTCCAAGGCACCTAAGCCAGCTAAAAAGTCAATAATCGATACCTAAAACTTCAATTGGACTACTTCTTACTGGCTATTACATCAACTTAGAAGCTTCATCTGTGTTCTATTATGGTGCTTTTCCTGTTTCCGCCTACGGCAACACGCGACATAGCTTTGTAGACGATAAGTACCACCGTTTCAGAGAGAAGAGCGGCCAATGTGACGATCTGGCTTTAAGTCGATTCGATAACAAATGACGAAAACGGACGGATTTCTCAGGTTTTTACTACATATGAACACTTTTCACATTCTCCCGTGCAACTCGGCTGCTAGTCCTCCTTTCATGCAGAATCTTAAGGTCCTAGCTCATGTCCAATGCACCAAAGCAAGCTGAAAAGTCAATAATCGATACCTAAAACTTGAATTGGACTGCTTCTTACTGGATATTTTATCATCTTAGAAGCTTCATCTGTGTTCTACTGCGGTGATTTTAGTGTCACCACATACCGCAGCACGTGACATAGCTTTGCAGACGATAAGTACAACCGTTTCAGAGAGAAGAGCGGCCAATGTGACGATCTGGCTTTAAGTCGATTCGATAACAAATGACGAAAAAGGACGGATTTCTCAGGTTATTACTACATATGAACACTTTTCACATTCTCCCGTGCAACTCGGCTGCTAGTCCTCCTTTCATGCAGAATCTTAAGGTCCTAGCTCATGTCCAAGGCACCAAAGCCAGCTAAAAAGTCAATATTCGATACCTAAAACTTGAATTGTACTACTTCTTATTGGGTATTACATCAACTTAGAAGCTTCATCTGTGTTCTATTAAGGTGCTTTTAGTGTCTCCGAATACCGCAGTACGCGACATAGCTTTGCAGACGATAAGTACAACCGTTTCAGTGAGAAGAGCGGCCAATGTGACGATCTGGCTTTAAGTCAGTTCGATAACAAATGACGAAAACGGACGGATTTCTCAGGTTTTTACTACATATGAACACTTTTCACATTCTCCCGTGCAACTCGGCTGCTAGTCCTCCTTTCATGCAGAATCTTGAGGTCCTAGCTCATGTCCAAGGCACAAAAGCCAGCTAAAAGGTCAATATTCAATACCTAAAACTTGAATTGTACTACTTCTTACTGGCTATTACATCAACTTCGAAGCTTCATCTGTGTTCTACTATGGTGATTTTAGTGTGTCAGCATACCGCAGCACGCGACATAGCTTTGCAGACGATAAGTACAACCGTTTCAGAGAGAAGAACGGCCAATGTGACGATCTGGCTTTAAGTCGGTTCGATAACAAATGACGAAAACGGACGTATTTCTCAGGTTTTACTACATATGAACACTTTTCACATTCTCCCGTGCAACTCGGCTGCTAGTCCTCCTTCATGCAAAATCTTAAGTTCCTAGCTCGTGTCCAAGGCACCAAAGAAGGGTAAAATGTCAATAACCGATACATAAAACTTGAATTGTACTACTTCTTACTGGCTATTACATCAACTTAGAAGCATCATCTGTGTTCTACTATGGTGCTTTTAGTGTCTCCGCATACCGCAGCACGCGACATAGCTTTGCAGACGATAAGTACAACCGTTTCAGAGAGAAGAGCGGCCAATGTGACGATGTGGCTTTAAGTCGATTCGATAACAAATGACGAAAACGGACGGACGTCTCATTTTTTTACTACATATGAACATTTTTCACATTCTCCCGTGCAACTCGGGTGCTAGTCCTCCTTTCATGCTGAATCTTAAGGTCCTAGCTCATGTCTAAGGCACCAAAGCCAACTAAAAGGTCAATATTCAATACCTAAAACTTGAATTGTACTACTTCTAACTGGCTATTACATCAACTTAGAAGCTTGATCTGTATTCTACTATGGTGCTTTTAGTGTCTCAGCATATCGCAGCACGCGACATAGCTTTGCAGACGATAAGTACAACCGTTTCAGGGAGAAGAGCGGCTATTTTGACGATCTGGCTTTAAGTCGATTCGATAACAAATGTTGAAAACGGACCGATTTCTCAGGTTTTTACTTTATATGAACACTTTTCACATTCTCCCGTGCAACTCGGCTGCTAGTCCTCCTTTCATGCAGAATCTTAAGGTCCTAGCTCATGTCCAAGGCACCAAAGCCAGCTAAAAAGTCAATAATCGATACCTAAAACTTGAATTGGACTACTCCTTACTGGCTATTACATCAACTTAGAAGCTTCATCTGTGTTCTATTATGGTGCTTTTCCTGTTTCCGCCTACGGCAACACGCGACATAGCTTTGCAGACGATAAGTACAACCGTTTCAGAGAGAAGAGCGGCCAATGTGACGATCTGGCTTTAAGTCGATTCGCTAACAAATGACGAAAAAGGACGGATTTCTCAGGTTTTTACTACATATGAACACTTTTCACATTCTCCCGTGCAACTCGGCTGCTTGTCCTCCTTTCATGCAGAATCTTAAGGTCCTAGCTCATGTCCAAGGCACCAAAGCCAGCAAAAAGTTCAATATTCAATACCTAAAACTTGAATTGTACTACTTCTTACTGGCTATTACATCAACTTAGAAGCTTCATCTGTGTTCTACTGTGGTGATTTTAGTGTCTCCGCATACCGCAGCACGTGACATAGCTTTGCAGACGACAAGTACAACCGTTTCAGAGAGAAGAGCGGCCAATGTGACGATCTGGCTTTAAGTCGATTCGATAACAAATGACGAAAACGGACGGTTTTTTAAGATTTTTACTACATATGAACACTTTTCACATTCTCCCGTGCAACTCGGCTGCTAGTCCTCCTTTCATGCAGCATATTAAGGTCCTAGCTCATGTCCAAGGCACCAAAGCCAGCTAAAAAGTCAATAATCGATACCTAAAACTTGAAATGTACTACTTCTTACTGGATATTACATCAACTTAGAAGCTTCATCTGTGTTCTACTGTGGTGATTTTAGTGTCTCCGCATACCGCAGCACGTGACATAGCTTTGCAGACGATAAGTACAACCGTTTCAGAGAGAAGATCGGCCAATGTGACGATCTGGCTTTAAGTCGATTCGATAACAAATGACGAAAACGGACGGATTTCTCAGGTTTTTAGTACATTTGAACAGTTTTCACATTCTCCCGTGCAACTCGGCTGCTAGTCCACCTTTCATGCAGAATATTAAGGTCCTAGCTCATGTCCAATGCACCAAAGCCACCTAAAAAGTCAATAATCGATACCTAAAACTTGAATTGTACTACTTCTTACTGGATATTACATCAACTTAGAAGCTTCATCTGTGTTCTACTGTGGTGATTTTAGTGTCTCCGCATACCGCAGCACGTGACATAGCTTTGCAGACGATACGTACAACCGTTTCAGAGAGAAGAGCGGCCAATGTGACGATCTGGCTTTAAGTCGATTCGCTAACAAATGACGAAAAAGGACGGATTTCTCAGGTTATTACTACATATGAACACTTTTCACATTCTCCCGTGCAACTCGGCTGCTAGTCCTACTTTCATGCAGAATCTTAAGGTCCTAGCTCATGTCCAAGGCACCAAAGCCAGCTAAAAAGTCAATAATCGATTCCTAAAACTTGAATTGTACTACTTCTTACTGGCTATTACATCAACTTAGATGCTTCATCTGTGTTCTACTATGGTGATTTTAGTGTCTCCACATACCGCTGCACACGACATAGCTTTGCAGACGATATGTACAACCGTTTCAGAGAGAAGAGCGGCCAATGTGACCATCTGGCTTTAAGTCAATTCGATAACAAATGACGAAAACGGACGGGTTTCTCAGGTTTTTACTACATATGAACACTTTTCACATTCTGACGTGCAATTCGGCTGCTAGTCCTCCTTTCATGCAGAATCTTAAGGTCCTAGCTCATGTCCAATGTACCGAAGCCAGCTAAAGAGTCAATAATCGATACCTAAAACTTGAATTGTTCTACTTCTTACTGGCTATTGCATCAACTTAGAAGCTTCATCTGTGTTCTACTATGGTGATTTTAGTGTCTCCGCATACCGCAGCACGCGACATAGCTTTGCAGACGGTAAGTACAACCGTTTCAGAGAGAAGAGCGGCCAATGTGACGATCTGGCTTTAAGTCAATTCGATAACAAATGACGAAAACGGACGGATTTCTCAGGTTTGTACTACATATGAACACTTTTCACATTCTCCCGTGCAACTCGGCTGCTAGTCCTCCTTTCATGCAGAATCTTAAGGTCCTAGCTCATGTCCAAGGCACCAAAGCCAGCTAAAAAGTAAATAACCGATACCTAAAACTTGAATTGTACTACTTCTTACTGGCTATTACATCATCTTAGGAGCTTCATCTGTGTTCTACTATGGTGCTTTTAGTGTTTCCGAATACCGCAGTACGCAACAGAGCTTTGCAGACGATAAGTACAACCGTTTCAGAGAGAAGAGCGGCCAATGTGACGATCTGGCTTTAAGTCGATTCGATAACAAATGACGAAAACGGACGGATTTTTCAGGTTTTTACTACATATGAACACTTTTCACATTCTCCCGTGGAACTCGGCTGCTAGTCCACCTTTCATGCAGAATCTTAAGGTCCTAGCTCATGTCCAATGCACCAAAGCCAGCTGAAAAGTCAATAATCGATACCTAAAACTTGAATTGTACTACTTCTTACTGGATATTACATCATCTTAGAACCTTCATCTGTATTCTACTGCGGTGATTTTAGTGTCACCACATACCGCAGCACGTGACATAGCTTTGCAGACGATAAGTACACGCTTCAGAGAGAAGAGCGGCCAATGTGACGATCTGGCTTTAAGTCGATTCGATAACAAATGACGAAAAAGGACGGATTTCTCAGGTTATTACTACATATGAACACTTTTCACATTCTCCCGTGCAACACGGCTGCTAGTCCTCCTTTCATGCAGAATATTAAGATCCTAGCTCATGTCCAAGGCACCAAAGCCAGCTAAAAAGTCAATTTTCGATACCTAAAACTTGAATTGTACTACTTCTTATTGGGTATTACATCAACTTCGAAGCTTCATCTGTGTTCTACTATGGTGCTTTTAGTGTCTCCACATACCGCAGCACGCGACATAGCTTTGCAGACGATAAGTACAACCGTTTCAGAGAGAAGAGCGGCCAATGTGACGATCTGGCTTTAAGTCGATTCGATAACAAATGACGAAAACGGACGTATTTCTGAGGTTTTACTACATATGAACACTTTTCACATTCTCCCGTGCAACTCGGCTGCTAGTCCTCCTTCATGCAAAATCTTAAGTTCCTAGCTCGCGTCCAAGGCACCAAAGAAGGGTAAAAAGTCAATAACCGATACCTAAAACTTGAATTGTACTACTTCTTACTGGCTATTACATCAACTTAGAAGCTTCATCTGTGTTCTACTATGGTGCTTTTAGTGTCTCAGCATACCGCAGCACGCGACATAGTTTTGCAGACGATAAGTACAACCGCTTCAGAGAGAAGAGCGGCCAATGTGACGATGTGGCTTTAAGTCGATTCGATAACAAATGACGAAAACGGACGGATGTCTCATTTTTTTACTACATATGAACATTTTTCACATTCTCCCGTGCAACTCGTCTGCTAGTCCTCCTTTCATGCAGAATCATAAGGTCCTAGCTCATGTCCAAGGCACCAAAGCCAACTAAAAGGTCAATATTCAATACCTAAAACTTGAATTGTACTACTTCTTACTGGCTATTACATCAACTTAGAAGCTTGATCTGTATTCTACTATGGTGCTTTTAGTGTCTCAGCATATCGCAGCACGCGACATAGCTTTGCAGACGATAAGTACAACCGTTTCAGGGAGAAGAGCGGCCATTGTGACGATCTGGCTTTAAGTCGATTCGATAACAAATGTCGAAAACGGACCGATTTCTCAAGTTTTTACTACATATGAACACTTTTCACATTCTCCCGTGCAACTCGGCTGCTAGTCCTCCTTTCATGCAGAATCTTAAGGTCCTAGTTCATGTCCAAGGCACCAAAGCCAGCTTAAAAGTCAAAAATCGATACCTAAAACTTGAATTGTACTACTTCTTACTGGCTGTTACATCAACTTAGAAGCTTCATCTGTGTTCTATTATGGTGCTTTTCCTGTTTCCGCCTACGGCAACACGCGACATAGCTTTGCAGACGATAAGTACAACCGTTTCAGAGAGAAGAGCGGCCAATGTGACGATCTGGCTTTAAGTCGATTCGCTAACAAATGACGAAAAAGGACGGATTTCTCAGGTTTTTACTACATATGAACACTTTTCAAATTCTCCCGTGCAACTCGGCTGCTTGTCCTCCTTTCATGCAGAATCTTAAGGTCCTAGCACATGTCCAAGGCACCAAAGCCAGCAAAAAGTTCAATATTCAATACTTAAAACTTGAATTGTACTACTTCTTACTGGCTATTACATCAACTTAGAAGCTTCATCTGTGTTCTACTGTGGTGATTTTAGTGTCTCCGCATACCGCAGCACGTGACATAGCTTTGCAGACGAAAAGTACAACCGTTTCAGAGAGAAGAGCGGCCAATGTGACGATCTGGCTTTAAGTCGATTCGATAACAAATGACGAAAACTGACGGATTTCTATGGTTTTTACTATATATGAACACTTTTCACATTCTCCCGTGCAACTCGGCTGCTAGTCCTCCTTTCATGCAGCATATTAAGGTCCTAGCTCATGTCCAAGGCACCAAAGCCAGCAAAAAGTTCAATATTCAATACCTAAAACTTGAATTGTACTACTTCTTACTGGCTATTACATCAACTTAGAAGCTTCATCTGTGTTCTACTGTGGTGATTTTAGTGTCTCCGCATACCGCAGCACGTGACATAGCTTTGCAGACGACAAGTACAACCGTTTCAGAGAGAAGAGCGGCCAATGTGACGATCTGGCTTTAAGTCGATTCGATAACAAATGACGAAAACGGACGGTTTTTTAAGGTTTTTACTACATATGAACACTTTTCACATTCTCCCGTGCAACTCGGCTGCTAGTCCTCCTTTCATGCAGCATATTAAGGTCCTAGCTCATGTCCAAGGCACCAAAGCCAGCTAAAAAGTCAATAATCGATACCTAAAACTTGAATTGTACTACTTCTTACTGGATATTACATCAACTTAGAAGCTTCATCTGTGTTCTACTGTGGTGATTTTAGTGTCTCCGCATACCGCAGCACGTGACATAGCTTTGCAGACGATAAGTACAACCGTTTCAGAGAGAAGAGCGGCCAATGTGACGATCTGGCTTTAAGTCGATTCGATAACAAATGACGAAAACGGACGGATTTCTCAGGTTTTTAGTACATTTGAACAGTTTTCACATTCTCCCGTGCAACTCGGCTGCTAGTCAACCTTTCATGCAGAATATTAAGGTCCTAGCTCATGTCCAATGCACCAAAGCCACCTAAAAAGTCAATAATCGATACCTAAAACTTGAATTGTACTACTTCTTACTGGATATTACATCAACTTAGAAGCTTCATCTGTGTTCTACTGTGGTGATTTTAGTGTCTCCGCATACCGCAGCACGTGACATAGCTTTGCAGACGATACGTACAACCGTTTCAGAGAGAAGAGCGGCCAATGTGACGATCTGGCTTTAAGTCGATTCGCTAACAAATGACGAAAAAGGACGGATTTCTCAGGTTATTACTACATATGAACACTTTTCACATTCTCCCGTGCAACTCGGCTGCTAGTCCTACTTTCATGCAGAATCTTAAGGTCCTAGCTCATGTCCAAGGCACCAAAGCCAGCTAAAAAGTCAATAATCGATTCCTAAAACTTGAATTGTACTACTTCTTACTGGCTATTACATCAACTTAGATGCTTCATCTGTGTTCTACTATGGTGATTTTAGTGTCTCCACATACCGCTGCACACGACATAGCTTTGCAGACGATATGTACAACCGTTTCAGAGAGAAGAGCGGCCAATGTGACCATCTGGCTTTAAGTCAATTCGATAACAAATGACGAAAACGGACGGATTTCTCAGGTTTTTACTACATATGAACACTTTTCACATTCTGACGTGCAATTCGGCTGCTAGTCCTCCTTTCATGCAGAATCTTAAGGTCCTAGCTCATGTCCAATGTACCGAAGCCAGCTAAAGAGTCAATAATCGATACCTAAAACTTGAATTGTTCTACTTCTTACTGGCTATTGCATCAACTTAGAAGCTTCATCTGTGTTCTACTATGGTGATTGTAGTGTCTCCGCATACCGCAGCACGCGACATAGCTTTGCAGACGGTAAGTACAACCGTTTCAGAGAGAAGAGCGGCCAATGTGACGATCTGGCTTTAAGTCAATTCGATAACAAATGACGAAAACGGACGGATTTCTCAGGTTTGTACTACATATGAACACTTTTCACATTCTCTCGTGCAACTCGGCTGCTAGTCCTCCTTTCATGCAGAATGTCAAGGTCCTAGCTCATGTCCAAGGCACCAAAGCCAGCTAAAAGGTCCATATTCAATACCTAAAACTTGAATTGTACTACTTCTTACTGGCTATTACATCATCTTAGGAGCTTCATCTGTGTTCTACTATGGTGCTTTTAGTGTTTCCGAATACCGTAGTACGCAACAGAGCTTTGCAGACGATAAGTACAACCGTTTCAGAGAGAAGAGCGGCCAATGTGACGATCTGGCATTAAGTCGATTCGATAACAAATGACGAAAACGGACGGATTTCTCAGGTTTTTACTACATATGAACACTTTTCACATTCTCCCGTGCAACTCGGCTTCTAGTCCTCCTTTCATGCAGAATCTTAAGGTCCTAGCTCATGTCCAAGGCACCAAAGCCAGCTAAAAAGTCAATAATCAATACGTAAAACTTGAATTGTACTACTTCTTACTGGCTATTACATCAACTTAGAAGCTTCATCTGTGTTCTACTACGTTGCTTTTAGTTTCTCCGAATACCGCAGCACGCGACATAGCTTTGCAGACGATAAGTACAACCGTTTCAGAGAGAAGAGCGCCCAATGTGACGATCTGGCTTTAAGTCGATTCGATAACAAATGACGAAAACGGACGGATTTTTCAGGTTTTTACTACATATGAACACTTTTCACATTCTCCCGTGGAACTCGGCTGCTAGTCCACCTTTCATGCAGAATCTTAAGGTCCTAGCTCATGTCCAATGCACCAAAGCCAGCTGAAAAGTCAATAATCGATACCTAAAACTTGAATTGTACTACTTCTTACTGGATATTACATCATCTTAGAACCTTCATCTGTGTTCTACTGCGGTGATTTTAGTGTCACCACATACCGCAGCACGTGACATAGCTTTGCAGACGATAAGTACACGCTTCAGAGAGAAGAGCGGCCAATGTGACGATCTGGCTTTAAGTCGATTCGATAACAAATGACGAAAAAGGACGGATTTCTCAGGTTTTTACTACATATGAACACTTTTCACATTCTCCCGTGCAACACGGCTGCTAGTCCTCCTTTCATGCAGAATATTAAGATCCTAGCTCATGTCCAAGGCACCAAAGCCAGCTAAAAAGTCAATATTCGATACCTAAAACTTGAATTGTACTACTTCTTATTGGGTATTACATCAACTTCGAAGCTTCATCTGTGTTCTACTATGGTGCTTTTAGTGTCTCCACATACCGCAGCACGCGACATAGCTTTGCAGACGATAAGTACAACCGTTTCAGAGAGAAGAGCGGCCAATGTGACGATCTGGCTTTAAGTCGATTCGATAACAAATGACGAAAACGGACGTATTTCTGAGGTTTTACTACATATGAACACTTTTCACATTCTCCCGTGCAACTCGGCTGCTAGTCCTCCTTCATGCAAAATCTTAAGTTCCTAGCTCGCGTCCAAGGCACCAAAGAAGGGTAAAAAGTCAATAACCGATACCTAAAACTTGAATTGTACTACCTCTTACTGGCTATTACATCAACTTCGAAGCTTCATCTGTGTTCTACTATGGTGCTTTTAGTGTCTCAGCATACCGCAGCACGCGACATAGTTTTGCAGACGATAAGTACAACCGTTTCAGAGAGAAGAGCGGCCAATGTGACGATGTGGCTTTAAGTCGATTCGATAACAAATGACGAAAACGGACGGATGTCTCATTTTTTTACTACATATGAACATTTTTCACATTCTCCCGTGCAACTCGTCTGCTAGTCCTCCTTTCATGCAGAATCATAAGGTCCTAGCTCATGTCCAAGGCACCAAAGCCAACTAAAAGGTCAATATTCAATACCTAAAACTTGAATTGTACTACTTCTTACTGGCTATTACATCAACTTAGAAGCTTGATCTGTATTCTACTATGGTGCTTTTAGTGTCTCAGCATATCGCAGCACGCGACATAGCTTTGCAGACGATAAGTACAACCGTTTCAGGGAGAAGAGTGGCCATTGTGACGATCTGGCTTTAAGTCGATTCGATAACAAATGTCGAAAACGGACCGATTTCTCAAGTTTTTACTACATATGAACACTTTTCACATTCTCCCGTGCAACTCGGCTGCTAGTCCTCCTTTCATGCAGAATCTTAAGGTCCTAGTTCATGTCCAAGGCACCAAAGCCAGCTTAAAAGTCAAAAATCGATACCTAAAACTTGAATTGTACTACTTCTTACTGGCTATTACATCAACTTAGAAGCTTCATCTGTGTTCTATTATGGTGCTTTTCCTGTTTCCGCCAACGGCAACACGCGACATAGATTTGCAGACGATAAGTACAACCGTTTCAGAGAGAAGAGCGGCCAATGTGACGATCTGGCTTTAAGTCGATTCGATAACAAATGACGAAAACGGACGGATTTCTCAGGTTTGTACTACATATGAACACTTTTCACATTCTCCCGTGCAACTCGGCTGCTAGTCCTCCTTTCATGCAGAATCTTAAGGTCCTAGCTCATGTCCAAGGCACCAAAGCCAGCTAAAAAGTCAATAACCGATACCTAAAACTTGAATTGTACTTCTTCTTACTGGCTATTACATCATCTTAAAAGCTTTATCTGTGTTATACTATGGTGCTTTTAGTGTCTCCGAATACCGCAGTACGCGACATAGCTTTGCAGACGATAAGTACAACCGTTTCAGAGAGAAGAGCGGCCAATTTGACGATCTGGCTTTAAGTCGATTCGATAACAAATGACGAAAACTGACGGATTTCTCAGGTTTTTACTACATATGAACACTTTTCACACTCTCCCGTGCAACTCGGCTGCTAGTCCTCCTTTTATGCCGAATCTTAAATTCCTAGCTCATGTCCAAGGCACCTACGCCAGCGAAAAAGTCAATAATCGATACCTAAAACATGAATTGGACTACTTCTTACTGGCTATTACATCAAATTAGAAGCTTCATCTGTGTTCTATTATGGTGCTTTTCCTGTTTCCGCCTACGGCAACACGCGATATAGCTTTGCAGACGGTAAGTACCACCGTTTCAGAGAGAAGAGCGGCCAATGTGACGATCTGGCTTTAAGTCGATTCGATAACAAATGACGAAAACGGACGGATTTCTCAGGTTTTTACTACATTTGAACAGTTTTCACATTCTCCCGTGCAACTCGGCTGCTAGTCCACCTTTCATGCAGAATATTAAGGTCCTAGCTCATGTCCAATGCACCAAAGCCAGCTAAAAAGTCAATAATCGATACCTAAAACTTGAATTGTACTACTTCTTACTGGATATTACATCATCTTAGAAGCTTCATCTGTGTTCTACTGTGGTGATTTTAGTGTCTCCGCATACCGCAGAACGTGACATAGCTTTGCAGACGATAAGTACAACCGTTTCAGAGAGAAGAGCGGCCAATGTGACGATCTGGCTTTAAGTTGATTCGCTAACAAATGACGAAAAAGGACGGATTTCTCAGGTTATTACTACATATGAACACTTTTCACATTCTCCCGTGTAACTCGGCTGATAGTCCTCCTTTCATGCAGAATCTTAAGGTCCTAGCTCATGTCCAAGGCACCAAAGCCAGCTAAAAGGTCAATATTCAATACCTAAAACTTGAATTGTACTACTTCTTACTGGCTATTACATCAACTTCGAAGCTTCATCTGTGTTCTACTATGGTGCTTTTAGTGTCTCAGCATACCACAGCACGCGACATAGCTTTGCAGACGATAAGTACAACCGTTTCAGAGAGAAGATCGGCCAATGTGACGATCTGGCTTTAAGTCGATTCGATAACAAATGACGAAAACGGACGTATTTCTCAGGTTTTACTACATATGAACACTTTTCACATTCTCCCGTGCAACTCGGCTGCTAGTCCTCCTTCATGCAAAATCTTAAGTTCCTAGCTCGTGTCCAAGGCACCAAAGAAGGGTAAAAAGTCAATAACCGATACCTAAAACTTGAATTGTACTACTACTTACTGGCTATTACATCAACTTAGAAGCATCATCTGTGTTCTACTATGGTGCTTTTAGTGTCTCCGCATACCGCAGCACGCGACATAGCTTTGCAGACGATAAGTACAACCGTTTCAGAGAGAAGAGCGGAAAATGTGACGATCTGGCTTTAAGTCAATTCGATAACAAATGACGAAAACGGACGTATTTCTCGGGTTTTACTACATATGAACACTTTTCACATTCTCCCGTGCTACTCGGCTGCTAGTCCTCCTTTCATGCAGAATCTTAAGGTCCTAGCTCATGTCCAAGGCACCAAAGCCTGCTAAAAATTCAATATTCAATACCTAAAACTTGAATTGTACTACTTCTTACTGGCTATTACATCAACTTAGAAGCTTCATCTGTGTTCTACTATGGTGCTTTTAGTGTCTCAGCATACCGCAGCACGCGACATAGCTTTGCAGACGATAAGTACAACCGTTTCAGAGAGAAGAGCTGCCAATGTGACGATCTGGCTTTAAGTCGATTCGATAACAAATGACGAAAACGGACGGATGTCTCAGGTTTTTACTGCGTATGAACACTTTTCACATTCTCCCGTGCAACTCGGCTGCTAGTCCTCCTTTCATGCAGAATCTTAAGGTCCTAGCTCATGTCCAAGGCACCAAAGCCAGCTAAAAAGTCAATAATCGATACCAAAAACTTGAATTGTACTACTTCTTACTGGCTATTACATTAACTTAGAAGCTTCATCTGTGTTCTACTATGGTGCTTTTAGTGTCTCCGCATACCGCAGCACGCGACATAGCTTTGTAGACGATACGTACAACCGTTTCAGAGAGAAGAGCGGCAAATGTGACGATCTGGCTTTAAGTCAATTCGATAACAAATGACGAAAACGGACGGATTTCTCAGGTTTTTATTACATAGGAACACTTTTCACATTCTCCCGTGCAACTCGGCTGCTAGTCCTCCTTTCATGCAGAATCTTAAGGTCCTAGCTCATGTCCAAGGTACCAAAGCCAGCTAAAAAGTAAATAATCGATACCCAAATCTTGAATTGGATTACTTCTTACTGGCTATTACATCAACTTAGATGCTTCATCTGTTCCTACTATGGTGATTTTAGTGTCTCCGCATACCACAGCTCGCGACATAGCTTTGCAGACGATAAGTACAACCGTTTGAGACAGAAGAGCGGCCAATGTGACGATCTGGCTTTAAGTCTATTCGATAACAAATGACGAAAACGGACGGATTTCTCAGGTTTTTACTACATATGAACACTTTTCACATTCTCCCGTGCAACTCGGCAGCTAGTCCTCCTTTCATGCAGCATATTAAGGTCCTAGCACATGTCCAAGGCACCAAAGCCAGCAAAAAGGTCAATATTCAATACCTAAAACTTGAATTGTACTACTTCTTACTGGCTATTACATCAACTTAGAAGCTTCATCTGTGTTCTACTGTGGTGATTTTAGTGTCTCCGCATACCGCAGCACGTGACATAGCTTTGCAGACGACAAGTACAACCGTTTCAGAGAGAAGAGCGGCCAATGTGACGATCTGGCTTTAAGTCGATTCGATAACAAATGACGAAAACGGACGGTTTTTTAAGGTTTTTACAACATATGAACACTTTTCACATTCTCCCGTGCAACTCGGCTGCTAGTCCTCCTTTCATGCAGCATATTAAGGTCCTAGCTCATGTCCAAGGCACCAAAGCCAGCTAAAAAGTCAATAATCGATACCTAAAACTTGAATTGTACTACTTCTTACTGGATATTACATCAACTTAGAAGCTTCATCTGTGTTCTACTGTGGTGATTTTAGTGTCTCCGCATACCGCAGCACGTGACATAGCTTTGCAGACGATAAGTACAACCGTTTGAGACAGAAGAGCGGCCAATGTGACGATCTGGCTTTAAGTCGATTCGATAACAAATGACGAAAACGGACGGATTTCTCAGGTTTTTAGTACATTTGAACAGTTTTCACATTCTCCCGTGCAACTCGGCTGCTAGTCCACCTTTCATGCAGAATATTAAGGTCCTAGCTCATGTCCAATGCACCAAAGCCACCTAAAAAGTCAATAATCGATACCTAAAACTTGAATTGTACTACTTCTTACTGGATATTACATCAACTTAGAAGCTTCATCTGTGTTCTACTGTGGTGATTTTAGTGTCTCCGCATACCGCAGCACGTGACATAGCTTTGCAGACGATACGTACAACCGTTTCAGAGAGAAGAGCGGCCAATGTGACGATCTGGCTTTAAGTCGATTCGCTAACAAATGACGAAAAAGGACGGATTTCTCAGGTTATTACTACATATGAACACTTTTCACATTCTCCCGTGCAACTCGGCTGCTAGTCCTACTTTCATGCAGAATCTTAAGGTCCTAGCTCATGTCCAAGGCACCAAAGCCAGCTAAAAAGTCAATAATCGATTCCTAAAACTTGAATTGTACTACTTCTTACTGGCTATTACATCAACTTAGATGCTTCATCTGTGTTCTACTATGGTGATTTTAGTGTCTCCACATACCGCTGCACACGACATAGCTTTGCAGACGATATGTACAACCGTTTCAGAGAGAAGAGCGGCCAATGTGACCATCTGGCTTTAAGTCAATTCGATAACAAATGACGAAAACGGACGGATTTCTCAGGTTTTTACTACATATGAACACTTTTCACATTCTGACGTGCAATTCGGCTGCTAGTCCTCCTTTCATGCAGAATCTTAAGGTCCTAGCTCATGTCCAATGTACCGAAGCCAGCTAAAGAGTCAATAATCGATACCTAAAACTTGAATTGTTCTACTTCTTACTGGCTATTGCATCAACTTAGAAGCTTCATCTGTGTTCTACTATGGTGATTGTAGTGTCTCCGCATACCGCAGCACGCGACATAGCTTTGCAGACGGTAAGTACAACCGTTTCAGAGAGAAGAGCGGCCAATGTGACGATCTGGCTTTAAGTCAATTCGATAACAAATGACGAAAACGGACGGATTTCTCAGGTTTGTACTACATATGAACACTTTTCACATTCTCCCGTGCAACTCGGCTGCTAGTCCTCCTTTCATGCAGAATCTTAAGGTCCTAGCTCATGTCCAAGGCACCAAAGCCAGCTAAAAAGTAAATAACCGATACCTAAAACTTGAATTGTACTACTTCTTACTGGCTATTACATCATCTTAGGAGCTTCATCTGTGTTCTACTATGGTGCTTTTAGTGTTTCCGAATACCGCAGTACGCAACAGAGCTTTGCAGACGATAAGTACAACCGTTTCAGAGAGAAGAGCGGCCAATGTGACGATCTGGCATTAAGTCGATTCGATAACAAATGACGAAAACGGACGGATTTCTCAGGTTTTTACTACATATGAACACTTTTCACATTGTCCCATACAACTCGGCTGCTAGTCCTCCTTTCATGCAGAATCTTAAGGTCCTAGCTCATATCCAAGGCACCAAAGCCAGCAAAAAAGTCAATAATCGATACGTAAATCTTGAATTGTACTACTTCTTACTGGCTATTACATCAACTTAGAAGCTTCATCTGTGTTCTACTATGGTGCTTTTAGTGTCTCCGCATACCGCAGCACGCGACATAGCTTTGCACACGATAAGTACAATCGTTTCAGAGAGAAGAGCGGCCAATGTGACGATCTGGCTTTAAGTCGATTCCATAACAAATTACGAAAACGGACGGATTTCTCAGGTTTTTACTACATATGAACACTTTTCACATTCTCCCATGCAACTCGGCTGCTAGTCCTCCTTCATGCAAAATCTTAAGTTCCTAGCTCGCGTCCAAGGCACCAAAGAAGTGTAAAAAGTCAATAACCGATACCTAAAACTTGAATTGTACTACTTCTTAAGGGCTATTACATCAACTTCGAAGCTTCATCTGTGTTCTACTATGGTGCTTTTAGTGTCTCAGCATACCGCAGCACGCGACATAGTTTTGCAGACGATAAGTACAACCGTTTCAGAGAGAAGAGCGGCCAATGTGACGATGTGGCTTTAAGTCGATTCGATAACAAATGACGAAAACGGACGGATGTCTCATTTTTTTACTACATATGAACATTTTTCACATTCTCCCGTGCAACTCGTCTGCTAGTCCTCCTTTCATGCAGAATCATAAGGTCCTAGCTCATGTCCAAGGCACCAAAGCCAACTAAAAGGTCAATATTCAATACCTAAAACTTGAATTGTACTACTTCTTACTGGCTATTACATCAACTTAGAAGCTTGATCTGTATTCTACTATGGTGCTTTTAGTGTCTCAGCATATCGCAGCACGCGACATAGCTTTGCAGACGATAAGTACAACCGTTTCAGGGAGAAGAGTGGCCATTGTGACGATCTGGCTTTAAGTCGATTCGATAACAAATGTCGAAAACGGACCGATTTCTCAAGTTTTTACTACATATGAACACTTTTCACATTCTCCCGTGCAACTCGGCTGCTAGTCCTCCTTTCATGCAGAATCTTAAGGTCCTAGTTCATGTCCAAGGCACCAAAGCCAGCTTAAAAGTCAAAAATCGATACCTAAAACTTGAATTGTACTACTTCTTACTGGCTATTACATCAACTTAGAAGCTTCATCTGTGTTCTATTATGGTGCTTTTCCTGTTTCCGCCTACGGCAACACGCGACATAGCTTTGCAGACGATAAGTAGAACCGTTTCAGAGAGAAGAGCGGCCAATGTGACGATCTGGCTTTAAGTCGATTCGATAACAAATGACGAAAACGGACGGATTTCTCTGGTTTGTACTACATATGAACACTTTTCACATTCTCCCGTGCAACTAGGCTGCTAGTCCTCCTTTCTTGCAGAATCTTAAGGTCCTAGCTCATGTCCAAGGCACCAAAGCCAGCTAAAAAGTCAATAACCGATACCTAAAACTTGAATTGTACTTCTTCTTACTGGCTATTACATCATCTTAGAAGCTTTATCTGTGTTATACTATGGTGCTTTTAGTGTCTCCGAATACCGCAGTACGCGACATAGCTTTGCAGACGATAAGTACAACCGTTTCAGAGAGAAGAGCGGCCAATTTGACGATCTGGCTTTAAGTCGATTCGATAACAAATGACGAAAACTGACGGATTTCTCAGGTTTTTACTACATATGAACACTTTTCACACTCTCCCGTGCAACTCGGCTGCTAGTCCTCCTTTTATGCCGAATCTTAAAGTCCTAGCTCATGTCCAAGGCACCTACGCCAGCGAAAAAGTCAATAATCGATACCTAAAACTTGAATTGGACTGCTTCTTACTGGCTATTACATCAAATTAGAAGCTTCATCTGTGTTCTATTATGGTGCTTTTCCTGTTTCCGCCTACGGCAACACGCGATATAGCTTTGCAGACGGTAAGTACCACCGTTTCAGAGAGAAGAGCGGCCAATGTGACGATCTGGCTTTAAGTCGATTCGATAACAAATGACGAAAACGGACGGATTTCTCAGGTTTTTACTACATTTGAACAGTTTTCACATTCTCCCGTGCAACTCGGCTGCTAGTCCACCTTTCATGCAGAATATTAAGGTCCTAGCTCATGTCCAATGCACCAAAGCCAGCTAAAAAGTCAATAATCGATACCTAAAACTTGAATTGTACTACTTCTTACTGGATATTACATCAACTTAGAAGCTTCATCTGTGTTCTACTGTGGTGATTTTAGTGTCTCCGCATACCGCAGAACGTGACATAGCTTTGCAGACGATAAGTACAACCGTTTCAGAGAGAAGAGCGGCCAATGTGACGATCTGGCTTTAAGTTGATTCGCTAACAAATGACGAAAAAGGACGGATTTCTCAGGTTATTACTACATATGAACACTTTTCACATTCTCCCGTGCAACTCGGCTGCTAGTCCTCCTTTCATGCAGAATCTTAAGGTCCTAGCTCATGTCCAAGGCACCAAAGCCAGCTAAAAGGTCAATATTCAATACCTAAAACTTGAATTGTACTACTTCTTACTGGCTATTACATCAACTTCGAAGCTTCATCTGTGTTCTACTATGGTGCTTTTAGTGTCTCAGCATACCACAGCACGCGACATAGCTTTGCAGACGATAAGTACAACCGTTTCAGAGAGAAGATCGGCCAATGTGACGATCTGGCTTTAAGTCGATTCGATAACAAATGACGAAAACGGACGTATTTCTCAGGTTTTACTACATATGAACACTTTTCACATTCTCCCGTGCAACTCGGCTGCTAGTCCTCCTTCATGCAAAATCTTAAGTTCCTAGCTCGTGTCCAAGGCACCAAAGAAGGGTAAAAAGTCAATAACCGATACCTAAAACTTGAATTGTACTACTACTTACTGGCTATTACATCAACTTAGAAGCATCATCTGTGTTCTACTATGGTGCTTTTAGTGTCTCCGCATACCGCAGCACGCGACATAGCTTTGCAGACGATAAGTACAACCGTTTCAGAGAGAAGAGCGGAAAATGTGACAATCTGGCTTTAAGTCAATTCGATAACAAATGACGAAAACGGACGTATTTCTCGGGTTTTACTACATATGAACACTTTTCACATTCTCCCGTGCAACTCGGCTGCTAGTCCTCCTTTCATGCAGAATCTTAAGGTCCTAGCTCATGTCCAAGGCACCAAAGCCTGCTAAAAATTCAATATTCAATACCTAAAACTTGAATTGTACTACTTCTTACTGGCTATTACATCAACTTAGAAGCTTCATCTGTGTTCTACTATGGTGCTTTTAGTGTCTCAGCATACCGCAGCACGCGACATAGCTTTGCAGACGATAAGTACAACCGTTTCAGAGAGAAGAGCTGCCAATGTGACGATCTGGCTTTAAGTCGATTCGATAACAAATGACGAAAACGGACGGATGTCTCAGGTTTTTACTGCGTATGAACACTTTTCACATTCTCCCGTGCAACTCGGCTGCTAGTCCTCCTTTCATGCAGAATCTTAAGGTCCTAGCTCATGTCCAAGGCACCAAAGCCAGCTAAAAAGTCAATAATCGATACCAAAAACTTGAATTGTACTACTTCTTACTGGCTATTACATTAACTTAGAAGCTTCATCTGTGTTCTACTATGGTGCTTTTAGTGTCTCCGCATACCGCAGCACGCGACATAGCTTTGTAGACGATAAGTACAACCGTTTCAGAGAGAAGAGCGGCAAATGTGACGATCTGGCTTTAAGTCAATTCGATAACAAATGACGAAAACGGACGGATTTCTCAGGTTTTTATTACATATGAACACTTTTCACATTCTCCCGTGCAACTCGGCTGCTAGTCCTCCTTTCATGCAGAATCTTAAGGTCCTAGCTCATGTCCAAGGTACCAAAGCCAGCTAAAAAGTAAATAATCGATACCCAAATCTTGAATTGGATTACTTCTTACTGGCTATTACATCAACTTAGATGCTTCATCTGTTCCTACTATGGTGATTTTAGTGTCTCCGCATACCACAGCTCGCGACATAGCTTTGCAGACGATAAGTACAACCGTTTGAGACAGAAGAGCGGCCAATGTGACGATCTGGCTTTAAGTCTATTCGATAACAAATGACGAAAACGGACGGATTTCTCAGGTTTTTACTACATATGAACACTTTTCACACTCTCCCGTGCAACTCGGCAGCTAGTCCTCCTTTCATGCAGAATCTTAAGGTCCTAGCACATGTCCAAGGCACCAAAGCCAGCAAAAAGGTCAATATTCAATACCTAAAACTGGAATTGTACTACTTCTTACTGGCTGTTACATCAACTTAGAAGCTTCATCTGTGTTCTACTGTGGTGATTTTAGTGTCTCCGCATACGGCAGCACACGACATAGCTTTGCAGACGATAAGTACAACCGTTTCAGAGAGAAGAGCGGCTAATGTGACGATCTGGCTTTAAGTCGATTCGATAACAAATGACGAAAACGGACGGATTTCTAAGGTTTTTACTACATATGAACACTTTTCACATTCTCCCGTGCAACTCGGCTGCTAGTCCTCCTTCATGCAAAATCTTAAGTTCCTAGCTCGTGTCCAAGGCACCAAAGAAGGGTAAAAAGTCAATAACCGATACCTAAAACTTGAATTGTACTACTACTTACTGGCTATTACATCAACTTAGAAGCATCATCTGTGTTCTACTATGGTGCTTTTAGTGTCTCCGCATACCGCAGCACGCGACATAGCTTTGCAGACGATAAGTACAACCGTTTCAGAGAGAAGAGCGGAAAATGTGACAATCTGGCTTTAAGTCAATTCGATAACAAATGACGAAAACGGACGTATTTCTCGGGTTTTACTACATATGAACACTTTTCACATTCTCCCGTGCAACTCGGCTGCTAGTCCTCCTTTCATGCAGAATCTTAAGGTCCTAGCTCATGTCCAAGGCACCAAAGCCTGCTAAAAATTCAATATTCAATACCTAAAACTTGAATTGTACTACTTCTTACTGGCTATTACATCAACTTAGAACCTTCATCTGTGTTCTACTATTGTGCTTTTAGTGTCTCAGCATACCGCAGCACGCGACATAGCTTTGCAGACGATAAGTACAACCGTTTCAGAGAGAAGAGCTGCCAATGTGACGATCTGGCTTTAAGTCGATTCGATAACAAATGACGAAAACGGACGGATGTCTCAGGTTTTTACTGCGTATGAACACTTTTCACATTCTCCCGTGCAACTCGGCTGCTAGTCCTCCTTTCATGCAGAATCTTAAGGTCCTAGCTCATGTCCAAGGCACCAAAGCCAGCTAAAAAGTCAATAATCGATACCAAAAACTTGAATTGTACTACTTCTTACTGGCTATTACATTAACTTAGAAGCTTCATCTGTGTTCTACTATGGTGCTTTTAGTGTCTCCGCATACCGCAGCACGCGACATAGCTTTGTAGACGATAAGTACAACCGTTTCAGAGAGAAGAGCGGCAAATGTGACGATCTGGCTTTAAGTCAATTCGATAACAAATGACGAAAACGGACGGATTTCTCAGGTTTTTATTACATATGAACACTTTTCACATTCTCCCGTGCAACTCGGCTGCTAGTCCTCCTTTCATGCAGAATCTTAAGGTCCTAGCTCATGTCCAAGGTACCAAAGCCAGCTAAAAAGTAAATAATCGATACCCAAATCTTGAATTGGATTACTTCTTACTGGCTATTACATCAACTTAGATGCTTCATCTGTTCCTACTATGGTGATTTTAGTGTCTCCGCATACCACAGCTCGCGACATAGCTTTGCAGACGATAAGTACAACCGTTTGAGACAGAAGAGCGGCCAATGTGACGATCTGGCTTTAAGTCTATTCGATAACAAATGACGAAAACGGACGGATTTCTCAGGTTTTTACTACATATGAACACTTTTCACATTCTCCCGTGCAACTCGGCAGCTAGTCCTCCTTTCATGCAGAATCTTAAGGTCCTAGCACATGTCCAAGGCACCAAAGCCAGCAAAAAGGTCAATATTCAATACCTAAAACTGGAATTGTACTACTTCTTACTGGCTGTTACATCAACTTAGAAGCTTCATCTGTGTTCTACTGTGGTGATTTTAGTGTCTCCGCATACGGCAGCACACGACATAGCTTTGCAGACGATAAGTACAACCGTTTCAGAGAGAAGAGCGGCTAATGTGACGATCTGGCTTTAAGTCGATTCGATAACAAATGACGAAAACGGACGGATTTCTAAGGTTTTTACTACATATGAACACTTTTCACATTCTCCCGTGCAACTCGGCTGCTAGTCCTCCTTTCATGCAGAATATTAAGATCCTAGCTCATGTCCAAGGCACGAAAGCCAGCTAAAAAGTCAATAATCGATACCTAAAACTTGAATTGTACTACTTCTTACTGGATATTACATCAACTTAGAAGCTTCATCTGTGTTCTATTATGGTGCTTTTCCTGTTTCCGCCTACGGCAACACGCGACATAGCTTTGCAGACGATATGTACAACCATTTCAGAGAGAAGATCGGCCAATGTGACGATCTGGCTTTAAGTCGATTCGATAACAAATGACGAAAACGGACGTATTTCTCAGGTTTTTACTACATTTGAACAGTTTTCACATTCTCCCGTGCAACTCGGCTGCTAGTCCACCTTTCATGCAGAATATTAAGGTCTTAGCTCATGTCCAATGCACCAAAGCCAGCTAAAAAGTCAATAATCGATACCTAAAACTTGAATTGGACTACCTCTTACTGGATATTACATCAACTTAGAAGCTTCATCTGTGTTCTACTGTGGTGATTTTAGTGTCTCCGCATACCGCAGAACGTGACATAGCTTTGCAGACGATAAGTACAACCGTTTCAGAGAGAAGAGCGGCCAATGTGACGATCTGGCTTTAAGTCGATTCGCTAACAAATGACGAAAAAGGACGGATTTCTCAGGTTATTACTACATATGAACACTTTTCACATTCTCCCGTGCAACTCGGCTGCTAGTCCTACTTTCATGCAGAATCATAAGGTCCTAGCTCATGTCCAAGGCACCAAAGCCAGCTAAAAGGTCCATATTCAATACCTAAAACTTGAATTGTACTACTTCTTATTGGGTATTACATCAACTTAGAAGCTTCATCTGTTTTCGACTACGTTGCTTTTAGTTTCTCCGCATACCGCAGCACGCGACATAGCTTTGCAGACGATAAGTACAACCGTTTCAGTGAGAAGAGCGGCCAATGTGACGATCTGGCTCTAAGTCAATTCGATAACAAATGACGAAAACGGACGGATTTCTCAGGTTTTTACTACATTAGAACACTTTTCACATTCTCCCGTGCAACTCGGCTGCTAGTCCTCCTTTCATGCAGAATCTTAAGGTCCTAGCTCATGTCCAAGGCACCAAAGCCAGCTAAAAGGTCAATATTCAATACCTAAAACTTGAATTGTACTACTTCTTACTGGCTATTACATCAACTTCGAAGCTTCATCTGTGTTCTACTATGGTGCTTTTAGTGTCTCAGCATACCTCAGCACGCGACATAGCTTTGCAGACGATAAGTACAAGCACACTAAATCGCGTGTTGGCCAATGTGACGATCTGGCTTTAAGTCGATTCGATATTAATGACGAAAATGGACGGATTTCTCAGGTTTTTACTACATATGAACACTTTTCACATACTCCCGTGCAACGCAGCTGCTAGTCCTCCTTTCATGCGGAATCATTAGTCCTAGCTCATGTCCAAGGCACGAAAGCCAGCTAAAAAGTCAATATTCGATACCTAAAACTTGAATTGTACTACTCCTTACTGGCTATTACATCAACTTAGAAGCTTCATCTGTGTTCTATTATGGTGCTTTTCCTGTTTCCGCCTACGGCAACACGCGACATAGCTTTGCAGACGATATGTACAACCATTTCAGAGAGAAGATCGGCCAATGTGACGATCTGGCTTTAAGTCGATTCGATAACAAATGACGAAAACGGACGTATTTCTCGGGTTTTACTACATATGAACACTTTTCACATTCTCCCGTGCAACTCGGCTGCTAGTCCTCCTTTCATGCAGAATCTTAAGGTCCTAGCTCATGTCCAAGGCACGAAAGCCAGCTAAAAAGTCAATAATCGATACCTAAAACTTGAATTGTACTACTTCTTACTGGCTATTACATCAACTTAGAAGCTTCATCTGTGTTCTATTATGGTGCTTTTCCTGTTTCCGCCTACGGCAACACGCGACATAGCTTTGCAGACGATATGTACAACCATTTCAGAGAGAAGATCGGCCAATGTGACGATCTGGCTTTAAGTCGATTCGATAACAAATGACGAAAACGGACGTATTTCTCAGGTTTTTACTACATTTGAACAGTTTTCACATTCTCCCGTGCAACTCGGCTGCTAGTCCACCTTTCATGCAGAATATTAAGGTCCTAGCTCATGTCCAATGCACCAAAGCCAGCTAAAATGTCAATAATCGATACCTAAAACTTGAATTGTACTACTTCTTACTGGATATTACATCAACTTAGAAGCTTCATCTGTGTTCTACTGTGGTGATTTTAGTGTCTCCGCATACCGCAGAACGTGACATAGCTTTGCAGACGATAAGTACAACCGTTTCAGAGAGAAGAGCGGCCAATGTGACGATCTGGCTTTAAGTTGATTCGCTAACAAATGACGAAAAAGGACGGATTTCTCAGGATATTACTACATATGAACACTTTTCACATTCTCCCGTGCAACTCGGCTGATAGTCCTCCTTTCATGCAGAATCTTAAGGTCCTAGCTCATGTCCAAGGCACCAAAGCCAGCTAAAAGGTCAATATTCAATACCTAAAACTTGAATTGTACTACTTCTTACTGGCTATTACATCAACTTCGAAGCTCCATCTGTGTTCTACTATGGTGCTTTTAGTGTCTCAGCATACCACAGCACGCGACATAGCTTTGCAGACGATAAGTACAACCGTTTCAGAGAGAAGATCGGCCAATGTGACGATCTGGCTTTAAGTCGATTCGATAACAAATGACGAAAACGGACGTATTTCTCAGGTTTTACTACATATGAACACTTTTCACATTCTCCCGTGCAACTCGGCTGCTCGTCCTCCTTGATGCAAAATCTTAAGTTCCTAGCTCGTGTCCAAGGCACCAAAGAAGGGTAAAAAGTCAATAACCGATACCTAAAACTTGAATTGTACTACTTCTTACTGGCTATTACATCAACTTAGAAGCATCATCTGTGTTCTACTATGGTGCTTTTAGTGTCTCCGCATACCGCAGCACGCGACATAGCTTTGCAGACGATAAGTACAACCGTTTCAGAGAGAAGAGCGGAAAATGTGACGATCTGGCTTTAAGTCAATTCGATAACAAATGACGAAAACGGACGGATGTCTCAGGTTTTTACTACATATGAACACTTTTCACATTCTCCAGTGCAACTGGGCTGCTAGTCCTCCTTTTATGCAGAATCTTAAAGTCCTAGCTCATGTCCAAGGCACCAAAGCCATCTAAAAAGTCAATAATCGATACCTAAAACTTGAATTGGACTACTTCTTACTGGCTATTACATCAACTTAGAAGCTTCACCTGTGTTCTATTATGCTGCTTTTCCTGTTTCCGCCTACGGCAACACGCGACATAGCTTTGCAGACGATAAGTACAACCGTTTCAGAGAGAAGATCGGCCAATGTGACGATCTGGCTTTAAGTAGATTCGATAACAAATGACGAAAACGGACGGATTTCTCAGATTTTTACTACATACGAACACTTTTCACATTCTCCCGTGCAACTCGGCTGCTAGTCCTCCTTTCATGCAGAATCTTAAGGTATTAGCACATGTCCAAGGCACCAAAGCCAGCAAAAAGGTCAATATTCAATACGTAAAACTTGAATTGTACTACTTCTTACTGGCTATTACATCAACTTAGAAGCTTCATCTGTGTTCTACTGTGGTGATTTTAGTGTCTCCGCATACCGCAGCACGTGACATAGCTTTGCAGACGACAAGTACAACCGTTTCAGAGAGAAGAGCGGCCAATGTGACGATCTGGCTTTAAGTCGATTCGATAACAAATGACGAAAACGGACGGATTTCTAAGGTTTTTACTACATATGAACACTTTTCACATTCTCCCGTGCAACTCGGCTGCTAGTCCTCCTTTCATGCAGAATATTAAGGTCCTAGCTCATGTCCAAGGCACCAAAACCAGCTAAAAAGTCAATAATCAATACCTAAAACTTGAATTGTACTACTTCTTACTGGCTATTACATCAACTTAGAAGCTTCATCTGTGTTCTATTATGGTGCTTTTCCTGTTTCCGCCTACGGCAACACGCGACATAGCTTTGCAGACGATAAGTACAACCATATCAGAGAGAAGATCGGCCAATGTGACGATCTGGCTTAAAGTCGATTCGATAACAAATGACGAAAACGGACGTATTTCTCTGGTTTTTACTACATATGAACACTTTTCACATTCTCCCGTGCAACTCGGCTGCTAGTCCTAATTTCATGCAGAATCTTAAGGTCCTAGCTCATGTCCAAGGCACCAAAGCCAGCTAAAAATTCAATATTCAATACCTAAAACTTGAATTATACTACTTCTTACTGGCTATTACATCAACTTAGAAGCTTCATCTGTGTTCTACTATGGTGCTTTTAGTGTCTCAGCATACCGCAGCACGCGACATAGCTTTGCAGACGATAAGTACAACCGTTTCAGAGAGAAGAGCGGCCAATGTGACGATCTGGCTTTAAGTCAATTCGATAACAAATGACGAAAACGGACGGATTTCTCAGGTTTTTATTACATATGAACACTTTTCACATTCTGCCGTGCAACTCGGCTGCTAGTCCTCCTTTCATGCAGAATCTTAAGGTCCTAGCTCATGTCCAAGGCACCATAACCAGCTAAAAAGTAAATAATCGATACCCAAATCTTGAATTGGATTACTTCTTACTGGCTATTACATCAACTTAGATGCTTCATCTGTTCCTACTATGGTGATTTTAGTGTCTCCGCATACCACAGCTCGCGACATAGCTTTGCAGACGATAAGTACAACCGTTTCAGACAGAAGAGCGGCCAATGTGACTATCTGGCTTTAAGTCTATTCGATAACAAATGACGAAAACGGACGGATTTCTCAGGTTTTTACTACATATGAACACTTTTCACATTCTCCCGTGCAACTCGGCAGCTAGTCCTCCTTTCATGCAGAATCTTAAGGTCCTAGCACATGTCCAAGGCACCAAAGCCAGCAAAAAGGTCAATATTCAATACCTAAAACTGGAATTGTACTACTTCTTACTGGCTGTTACATCAACTTAGAAGCTTCATCTGTGTTCTACTGTGGTGATTTTAGTGTCTCCGCATACGGCAGCACACGACATAGCTTTGCAGACGATAAGTACAACCGTTTCAGAGAGAAGAGCGGCTAATGTGACGATCTGGCTTTAAGTCGATTCGATAACAAATGACGAAAACGGACGGATTTCTAAGGTTTTTACTACATATGAACACTTTTCACATTCTCCCGTGCAACTCGGCTGCTAGTCCTCCTTTCATGCAGAATATTAAGATCCTAGCTCATGTCCAAGGCACCAAAGCCAGCTAAAAAGTCAATAATCGATACCTAAAACTTGAATTGTACTACTTCTTACTGGATATTACATCAACTTAGAAGCTTCATCTGTGTTCTACTGTGGTGATTTTAGTGTCTCCACATACCGCAGCACGAGACATAGCTTTGCAGACGATAGGTACAACCGTTTCAGAGAGAAGAGCGGCCAATGTGACGATCTGGCTTTAAGTCGATTCGATAACAAATGACGAAAACGGACGGATTTCTCAGGTTTTTACAACATTTGAACAGTTTTCACATTCTCCCGTGCAACTCGGCTGCTAGTCCACCTTTCATGCAGAATATTAAGGTCCTAGCTCATGTCCAATGCACCAAAGCCAGCTAAAAAGTCAATAATCGATACCTAAAACTTGAATTGGACTACTTCTTACTGGATATTACATCAACTTAGAAGCTTCATCTGTGTTCTACTGTGGTGATTTTAGTGTCTCCGCATACCGCAGAACGTGACATAGCTTTGCAGACGATAAGTACAACCGTTTCAGAGAGAAGAGCGGCCAATGTGACGATCTGGCTTTAAGTCGATTCGCTAACAAATGACGAAAAAGGACGGATTTCTCAGGTTATTACTACATATGAACACTTTTCACATTCTCCCGTGCAACTCGGCTGCTAGTCCTACTTTCATGCAGAATCATAAGGTCCTAGCTCATGTCCAAGGCACCAAAGCCAGCTAAAAGGTCCATATTCAATACCTAAAACTTGAATTGTACTACTTCTTATTGGGTATTACATCAACTTAGAAGCTTCATCTGTGTTCGACTACGTTGCTTTTAGTTTCTCCGCATACCGCAGCACGCGACATAGCTTTGCAGACGATAAGTACAACCGTTTCAGTGAGAAGAGCGGCCAATGTGACGATCTGGCTTTAAGTCAATTCGATAACAAATGACGAAAACGGACGGATTTCTCAGGTTTTTACTACATATGAACACTTTTCACATTCTCCCGTGCAACTCGGCTGCTAGTCCTCCTTTCATGCAGAATCTTAAGGTCCTAGCTCATGTCCAAGGCACCAAAGCCAGCTAAAAGGTCAATATTCAATACCTAAAACTTGAATTGTACTACTTCTTACTGGCTATTACATCAACTTCGAAGCTTCATCTGTGTTCTACTATGGTGCTTTTAGTGTCTCAGCATACCTCAGCACGCGACATAGCTTTGCAGACGATAAGTACAAGCGTTTCCGAGAGCAGAGCGGCCAATGTGACGATCTGGCTTTAAGTCGATTCGATAACAAATGACGAAAACGGACGTATTTCTCAGGTTTTACTACATATGAACACTTTTCACATTCTCCCGTGCAACTCGGCTGCTAGTCCTCCTTCATGCAAAATCTTAAGTTCCTAGCTCGTGTCTAAGGCACCAAAGAAGGGTAAAAAGTCAATAACCGATACCTAAAACTTGAATTGTACTACTTCTTACTGGCTATTACATCAACTTAGAAGCATCATCTGTGTTCTACTATGGTGCTTTTAGTGTCTCCGCATACCGCAGCACACGACATAGCTTTGCAGACGATAAGTACAACCGTTTCAGAGAGAAGAGCGGAAAATGTGACGATCTGGCTTTAAGTCAATTCGATAACAAATGACGAAAACGGACGGATGTCTCAGGTTTTTACTACATATGAACACTTTTCACATTCTCCCGTGCAACTGGGCTGCTAGTCCTCCTTTTATGCAGAATCTTAGAGTCCTAGCTCATGTCCAAAGCACCAAAGCCATCTAAAAAGTCAATAACCGATACCTAAAACTTGAATTGGACTACATCTTACTGGCTATTACATCAACTTAGAAGCTTCATCTGTGTTCTATTATGGTGCTTTTCCTGTTTCCGCCTACGGCAACACGCGACATAGCTTTGCAGACGATAAGTACAACCGTTTCAGAGAGAAGAGCGGCCAATGTGACGATCTGGCTTTAAGTCGATTCGATAACAAATGACGAAAACGGACGGATTTCTCAGGTTTGTACTACATATGAACACTTTTCACATTCTCCCGTGCAACTCGGCTGCTAGTCCTCCTTTCATGCAGAATCTTAAGGTCCTAGCTCATGTCCAAGGCACCAAAGCCAGCTAAAAAGTCAATAACCGATACCTAAAACTTGAATTGTACTTCTTCTTACTGGTTATTACATCATCTTAGAAGCTTCATCTGTGTTCTACTATGGTGCTTTTAGTGTCTCCGAATACCGCAGTACGCGACATAGCTTTGCAGACGATAAGTACAACCGTTTCAGAGAGAAGAGCGGCCAATGTGACCATCTGGCTTTAAGTAGATTCGATAACAAATGACGAAAACGGACGGATTTCTCAGGTTTTTACTACATATGAACACTTTTCACATTCTCCCGTGCAACTCGGCTGCTAGTCCTCCTTTCATGCAGAATCTTAAGGTATTAGCACATGTCCAAGGCACCAAAGCCAGCAAAAAGGTCAATATTCAATACGTAAAACTTGAATTGTACTACTTCTTACAGGCTATTACATCAACTTAGAAGCTTCATCTGTGTTCTACTGTGGTGATTTTAGTGTCTCCGCATACCGCAGCACGTGACATAGCTTTGCAGACGACAAGTACAACCGTTTCAGAGAGAAGAGCGGCCAATGTGACGATCTGGCTTTAAGTCGATTCGATAACAAATGACGAAAACGGACGGATTTCTAAGGTTTTTACTACATATGAACACTTTTCACATTCTCCCGTGCAACTCGGCTGCTAGTCCTCCTTTCATGCAGAATATTAAGGTCCTAGCTCATGTCCAAGGCACCAAAACCAGCTAAAAAGTCAATAATCAATACCTAAAACTTGAATTGTACTACTTCTTACTGGCTATTACATCAACTTAGAAGCTTCATCTGCGTTCTATTATGGTGCTTTTCCTGTTTCCGCCTACGGCAACACGCGACATAGCTTTGCAGACGATAAGTACAACCATATCAGAGAGAGAGGATCGGCCAATGTGACGATCTGGCTTAAAGTCGATTCGATAACAAATGACGAAAACGGACGTATTTCTCTGGTTTTTACTACATATGAACACTTTTCACATTCTCCCGTGCAACTCGGCTGCTAGTCCTCCTTTCATGCAGAATCTTAAGGTCCTAGCTCATGTCCAAGGCACCAAAGCCAGCTAAAAATTCAATATTCAATACCTAAAACTTGAATTATACTACTTCTTACTGGCTATTACATCAACTTAGAAGCTTCATCTGTGTTCTACTATGGTGCTTTTAGTGTCTCAGCATACCGCAGCACGCGACATAGCTTTGCAGACGATAAGTACAACCGTTTCAGAGAGAAGAGCGGCCAATGTGACGATCTGGCTTTAAGTCAATTCGATAACAAATGACGAAAACGGACGGATTTCTCAGGTTTTTATTACATATGAACACTTTTCACATTCTGCCGTGCAACTCGGCTGCTAGTCCTCCTTTCATGCAGAATATTATGATCCTAGCTCATGTCCAAGGCACCAAAGCCAGCTAAAAAGTCAATAATCGATACCTAAAACTTGAATTGTACTACTTCTTACTGGATATTACATCAACTTAGAAGCTTCATCTGTGTTCTACTGTGGTGATTTTAGTGTCTCCGCATACCGCAGCACGAGACATAGCTTTGCAGACGATAGGTACAACCGTTTCAGAGAGAAGAGCGGCCAATGTGACGATCTGGCTTTAAGTCGATTCGATAACAAATGACGAAAACGGACGGATTTCTCAGGTTTTTACAACATTTGAACAGTTTTCACATTCTCCCGTGCAACTCGGCTGCTAGTCCACCTTTCATGCAGAATATTAAGGTCCTAGCTCATGTCCAATGCACCAAAGCCAGCTAAAAAGTCAATAATCGATACCTAAAACTTGAATTGGACTACTTCTTACTGGATATTACATCAACTTAGAAGCTTCATCTGTGTTCTACTGTGGTGATTTTAGTGTCTCCGCATACCGCAGAACGTGACATAGCTTTGCAGACGATAAGTACAACCGTTTCAGAGAGAAGAGCGGCCAATGTGACGATCTGGCTTTAAGTCGATTCGCTAACAAATGACGAAAAAGGACGGATTTCTCAGGTTATTACTACATATGAACACTTTTCACATTCTCCCGTGCAACTCGGCTGCTAGTCCTACTTTCATGCAGAATCATAAGGTCCTAGCTCATGTCCAAGGCACCAAAGCCAGCTAAAAGGTCCATATTCAATACCTAAAACTTGAATTGTACTACTTCTTATTGGGTATTACATCAACTTAGAAGCTTCATCTGTGTTCGACTACGTTGCTTTTAGTTTCTCCGCATACCGCAGCACGCGACATAGCTTTGCAGACGATAAGTACAACCGTTTCAGTGGGAAGAGCGGCCAATGTGACGATCTGGCTTTAAGTCAATTCGATAACAAATGACGAAAACGGACGGATTTCTCAGGTTTTTACTACATATGAACACTTTTCACATTCTCCCGTGCAACTCGGCTGCTAGTCCTCCTTTCATGCAGAATCTTAAGGTCCTAGCTCATGTCCAAGGCACCAAAGCCAGCTAAAAGGTCAATATTCAATACCTAAAACTTGAATTGTACTACTTCTTACTGGCTATTACATCAACTTCGAAGCTTCATCTGTGTTCTACTATGGTGCTTTTAGTGTCTCAGCATACCTCAGCACGCGACATAGCTTTGCAGACGATAAGTACAAGCGTTTCCGAGAGCAGAGCGGCCAATGTGACGATCTGGCTTTAAGTCGATTCGATAACAAATGACGAAAACGGACGTATTTCTCAGGTTTTACTACATATGAACACTTTTCACATTCTCCCGTGCAACTCGGCTGCTAGTCCTCCTTCATGCAAAATCTTAAGTTCCTAGCTCGTGTCTAAGGCACCAAAGAAGGGTAAAAAGTCAATAACCGATACCTGAAACTTGAATTGTACTACTTCTTACTGGCTATTACATCAACTTAGAAGCATCATCTGTGTTCTACTATGGTGCTTTTAGTGTCTCCGCATACCGCAGCACACGACATAGCTTTGCAGACGATAAGTACAACCGTTTCAGAGAGAAGAGCGGAAAATGTGACGATCTGGCTTTAAGTCGATGCGATAACAAATGACGAAAACGGACGGATTTCTCAGGTTTTTACTACATATGAACACTTTTCACATTCTCCCGTGCAACTGGGCTGCTAGTCCTCCTTTTATGCAGAATCTTAGAGTCCTAGCTCATGTCCAAAGCACCAAAGCCATCTAAAAAGTCAATAACCGATACCTAAAACTTGAATTGGACTACATCTTACTGGCTATTACATCAACTTAGAAGCTTCATCTGTGTTCTATTATGGTGCTTTTCCTGTTTCCGCCTACGGCAACACGCGACATAGCTTTGCAGACGATAAGTACAACCGTTTCAGAGAGAAGAGCGGCCAATGTGACGATCTGGCTTTAAGTCGATTCGATAACAAATGACGAAAACGGACGGATTTCTCAGGTTTGTACTACATATGAACACTTTTCACATTCTCCCGTGCAACTCGGCTGCTAGTCCTCCTTTCATGCAGAATCTTAAGGTCCTAGCTCATGTCCAAGGCACCAAAGCCAGCTAAAAAGTCAATAACCGATACCTAAAACTTGAATTGTACTTCTTCTTACTGGTTATTACATCATCTTAGAAGCTTCATCTGTGTTCTACTATGGTGCTTTTAGTGTCTCCGAATACCGCAGTACGCGACATAGCTTTGCAGACGACAAGTACAACCGTTTCAGAGAGAAGAGCGGCCAATGTGACGATCTGGCTTTAAGTCGATTCGATAACAAATGACGAAAACGGACGGATTTCTAAGGTTTTTACTACATATGAACACTTTTCACATTCTCCCGTGCAACTCGGCTGCTAGTCCTCCTTTCATGCAGAATATTAAGGTCCTAGCTCATGTCCAAGGCACCATAACCAGCTAAAAAGTCAATAATCAATACCTAAAACTTGAATTGTACTACTTCTTACTGGCTATTACATCAACTTAGAAGCTTCATCTGTGTTCTATTATGGTGCTTTTCCTGTTCCCGCCTACGGCAACACGCGACATAGCTTTGCAGACGATAAGTACAACCATTTCAGAGAGAAGATCGGCCAATGTGACGATCTGGCTTTAAGTCGATTCGATAACAAATGACGAAAACGGACGTATTTCTCTGGTTTTTACTACATATGAACACTTTTCACATTCTCCCGTGCAACTCGGCTGATAGTCCTCCTTTCATGCAGAATCTTAAGGTCCTAGCTCATGTCCAAGGCACCAAAGCCAGCTAAAAAGTCAATAACCGATTCATAAAACTTGAATTGGACTACTTCTTACTGGCTATTACATCAAATTAGAAGCTTCATCTGTGTTCTATTATGGTGCTTTTCCTGTTTCCGCCTACGGCAACACGCGACATAGCTTTGCAGACGATAAGTACAACCGTTTCAGAGAGAAGATCGGCCAATGTGACGATCTGGCGTTTAAGTCGACTCGATAACAAATGACGAAAACGGACGGATTTCTCAGGTTTTTACTACATATGAACACTTTTCACATTCTCCCGTGCAACTCGGCTGCTAGTCCTCCTTTCATGCAGAATCTTAAGGTCCTAGCTCATCTCCAAGGCACCAAAGCCAGCTAAAAAGTCAATAATCAATACTTAAAACTTGAATTGTACTAATTCTTACTGGGTATTACATCAACTTACAAGCTTCATCTGTGTTCTACTATGGTGCTTTTAGTGTCTCCGCATACCGCAGCACGCGACATAGCTTTGCAGACGATAAGTACAAGCGTTTCAGAGAGAAGAGCGGCCAATGTGACGATCTGGCTTTAAGTCGATTCGATAACAAATGACGAAAACGGACGGATTTCTCAGGTTTTTACTACATATGAACACTTTTCACATTCTCCCGTGCAACTCGGCTGCTAGTCCTCCTTTCATGCAGAATCTTAAGGTCCTAGCTCATGTCCAAGGCACCAAAGCCAGCTAAAAAGTCAATAACCGATACCTAAATCTTGAATTGTACTACATCTTACTGGCTATTACATCATTTTAGAAGCTTCATCTGTGTTCTACTATGGTGCTTTTAGTGTCTCCGAATACCGCAGTACGCGACATAGCTTTGCAGACGATAAGTACAACCGTTTCAGAGAGAAGAGCGGCCAATGTGACGATCTGGCTTTAAGTCAATTCGATAACAAATGACGAAAACGGTCGGATTTCTCAGGTTTTTATTACATATGAACACTTTTCACATTCTCCCGTGCAACTCGGCTGCTAGTCCTCCTTTCATGCAGAAACTCAAGGTCCTAGCTCATGTTCAAGGCACCAAAGCCAGCTAAAAAGTAAATAATCGATACCCAAATATTGAATTGGATTACTTCTTACTGGCTATTACATCAACTTAGATGCTTCATCTGTTCCTACTATGGTGATTTTAGTGTCTCCGCATACCACAGCTCGCGACATAGCTTTGCAGACAATAAGTACAACCGTTTCAGACAGAAGAGCGGCCAATGTGACGATCTGGCCTTAAGTCGATTCGATAACAAATGACGAAAACGGACGGATTTCTCAGGTTTTTACTACATATGAACACTTTTCACATTCTGACGTGCAACTCGGCTGCTAGTCCTCCTTTCATGCAGAATCTTAAGGTCCTAGCTCATGTCCAAGGCACCAAAGCCAGCTAAAAAGTCAATAATCAATACCTAAAACTTGAAATGTACTGCTTCTTACTGGCTATTACATCAGCTTAGAAGCTTCATCTGTGTTCTACTACGTTGCTTTTAGTTTCTCCGCATACCGCAGCACGCGACATAGTTTTGCAGACGATAAGTACAACCGTTTCAGAGAGAAGAGCGGCCAATGTGACGATCTGGCTTTAAGTCGATTCGATAACAAATGACGAAAACGTACGGATTTCTCAGGTTTTTACAACATATGATCACTTTTCACATTCTCCCGTGCAACTCGGCTGCTAGTCCTTCTTTCATGCAGAATCTTAAGGTCCTAGCTCATGTCCAAGGCACCAAAGCCAGCTAAAAAGTCAATAACCGATACCTAAAACTTGAATAGGACTACTTCTTACTGGCTATTACATCAACTTAGAAGCTTCATCTGTGTTCTATTATGGTGCTTTTCCTGTTTCCGCCTACGGCAACACGCGACATAGCTTTGCAGACGATAAGTACAACCGTTTCAGAGAGAAGATCGGCCAATGTGACGATCTGGCTTTAAGTCGATTCGGTAACAAATGATGAAAACGGACGGATTTCTCAGGTTTTTACTACATATGAACACTTTTCACATTCTCCCGTGCAACTCGGCTGCTAGTCCTCCTTTCATGCAGAATCTTAAGGTCCTAGCTCATGTCCAAGGCACCAAAGCCAGCTAAAAAGTCAATAACCGATACCTAAAACTTGAATTGTACTACTTCTTACTGGCTATTACATCAACTTAGAAGCTTCATCTGTGTTCTACGACGTTGCTATTAGTTTCTCCGCATACCGCAGCACGCGACATAGTTTTGCAGACGATAAGTACAACCGTTTCAGAGAGAAGAGCGGCCAATGTGACGATCTGGCTTTAAGTCGATTCGATAACAAATGACGAAAACGGACGGATTTCTCAGGTTTTTACTACATATGAACACTTTTCACATTCTCCCGTGCAACTCGGCTGCTAGTCCTCCTTTCATGCAGAATCTTAAGGTCCTAGCTCATGCCCAAGGCACAAAAGCCAGCTAAAAAGTCAATAATCAATACCTAAAACTTGAATTGTACTACTTCTTACTGGCTAATACATCAACTTAGAAGCTTCATCTGTGTTCTACTACGGTGCATTTAGTTTCTCCGTATACCGCAGCACGCGACATAGTTTTGTAGACGATAAGTACAACCGTTTCAGAGAGAAGAGCGGCCAATGTGACGATGTGGCTTTAAGTCGATTCGATAACAAATGACGAAAACGGACGGATGTCTCAGGTTTTTACTACATATGAACACTTTTCACATTCTCCCGTGCTACTCGGCTGCTAGTCCTCCTTTCATGCAGAATCTTAAGGTCCTAGCTCATGTCCAAGGCACCAAAGCCAGCTAAAAGGTCAATATTCAATACCTAAAACTTGAATTGTACTACTTCTTACTGGCTATTACATCAACTCAGAAGCTTGATCTGTGTTCTACTATGGTGCTTTTAGTGTCTCAGCATACCGCAGCACGCGACATAGCTTTGCAGACGATAAGTACATCCATTTCAGAGAGACGATCGGCCAATGTGACGATCTGGCTTTAAGTCGATTCGATAACAAATGACGAAAACGGTCGGATTTCTCAGGTTTTTACTACATATGAACACTTTTCACATTCTCCCGTGCAACTCGGCTGCTAGTCCTCCTTTCATGCAGAATCTTAAGGTCCTAGCTCATGTCCAAGGCACCAAAGCCAGCTAAAAAGTCAATAAGCGATACCTAAAACTTGAATTCCACTACTTCTTACTGGCTATTACATCAACTTAGAAGCTTCATCTGTGTTCTACTATGGTGCTTGTAGTGTCTCAGCATACCGCAGCACGCGACAAAGCTTTGCAGACGATAAGTACAACCGTTTCAGAGAGAAGAGCGGCCAATGTGTCGATCTGGCTTTAAGTCGATGCGATAACAAATGACGAAAACGGACGGATTTCTCAGGTTTTTACTACATATGAACACTTTTCACATTCTCCCGTGCAACTCGGCTGCTAGTCCTCCTTTCATGCAGAATCTTAAGGTCCTAGCTCATGTCCGAGGCACCAAAGCCAGCTAAGAAGTCAATAATCAATACCTAAAACTTGAATTGTACTACTTCTTACTGGCTATTACATCAACTTAGAAGCTTCATGTGTGTTCTCCTACGGTGGTTTTAGTTTCTCCGCATACCGCAGCACGCGACATAGTTTTGCAGACGATAAGTACAACCGTTTCAGAGAGAAGAGCGGCCAATGTGACGATCTGGCTTTAAGTCGATTCGATAACAAATGACGAAAACGGACGGATTTCTCAGGTTTTTACTACATATGAACACTTTTCACATTCTGCCGTGCAACTCGGCTGCTAGTCCTCCTTTCATGCAGAATCTTAAGGTCCTAGCTCATGGTCAAGGCACCAAAGCCAGCTAAAAAGTCAATATTCAATACCTAAAACTTGAATAGGACTACTTCTTACTGGCTATTACATCAACTTAGAAGCTTCATCTGTGTTCTATTATGGTGCATTTCCTGTTTCCGTCTACGGCAACACGCGACATAGCTTTGCAGACGATAAGTACAACCGTTTCAGAGAGAAGATCGGCCAATGTGACGATCTGGCTTTAAGTCGATTCGGTAACAAATGACGAAAACGGACGAATTTCTCAGGTTTTTACTACATATGAACACTTTTCACATTCTCCCGTGCAACTCGGCTGCTAGTCCTCCTTTCATGCAGAATCTTAAGGTCCTAGCTCATGTCCAAGGCACCAAAGCCAGCTAAAAAGTCAATAACCGATACCTAAAACTTGAATTGTACTACTTCTTACTGGCTATTACATCATTTTAGAAGCTTCATCTGTGTTCTACTATGTTGCTTTTAGTGTCTCCGAATACCGCAGTACGCGACATAGCTTTGCAGACGATAAGTACAACCGTTTCAGAGAGAAGAGCGGCCAATGTGACGATCTGGCTTTAAGTCGATTCGATAACAAATGACGAAAACGGACGGATTTCTCAGGTTTTTACTACATATGAACACTTTTCACATTCTGACGTGCAACTCGGCTGCTAGTCCTCCTTTCATGCAGAATCTTAAGGTCCTAGCTCATGTCCAAGGCACCAAAGCCAGCTAAAAAGTCAATAATCAATACCTAAAACTTGAAATGTACTGCTTCTTACTGGCTATTACATGTGCTTAGAAGCTTCATCTGTGTTCTACTACGTTGCTTTTAGTTTCTCCGCATACCGCAGCACGCGACATAGTTTTGCAGACGATAAGTACAACCGTTTCAGAGAGAAGAGCGGCCAATGTGACGATCTGGCTTTAAGTAGATTCGATAACAAATGACGAAAACGGACGGATTTCTCAGGTTTTTACTACATATGAACACTTTTCACATTCTCCCGTGCAACTCGGCTGCTAGTCCTCCTTTCATGCAGAATCTTAAGGTCCTAGCTCATGTCCAAGGCACCAAAGCCAGCTAAAAGGTCAATAATCAATACCTAAAACTTGAAATGTACTGCTTCTTACTGGCTATTACATCAACTTACGAGCTTCATCTGTGTTCTACGACGTTGCTATTAGTTTCTCCGCATACCGCAGCACGCGACATAGTTTTGCAGACGATAAGTACAACCGTTTCAGAGAGAAGAGCGGCCAATGTGACGATCTGGCTTTAAGTCGATTCGATAACAAATGACGAAAACGGACGGATTTCTCAGGTTTTTACTACATATGAACACTTTTCACATTCTCCCGTGCAACTGGGCTGCTAGTCCTCCTTTCATGCAGAATCTTAAGGTCCTAGCTCATGCCCAAGGCACAAAAGCCAGCTAAAAAGTCAATAATCAATACCTAAAACTTGAATTGTACTACTTCTTACTGGCTAATACATCAACTTAGAAGCTTCATCTGTGTTCTACTACGGTGCATTTAGTTTCTCCGTATACCGCAGCACGCGACATAGTTTTGTAGACGATAAGTACAACCGTTTCAGAGAGAAGAGCGGCCAATGTGACGATCTGGCTTTAAGTCGATTCGATAACAAATGACGAAAACGGACGGATGTCTCAGGTTTTTACTACATATGAACACTTTTCACATTCTCCCGTGCTACTCGGCTGCTAGTCCTCCTTTCATGCAGAATCTTAAGGTCCTAGCTCATGTCCAAGGCACCAAAGCCAGCTAAAAGGTCAATATTCAATACCTAAAACTTGAATTGTACTACTTCTTACTGGCTATTACATCAACTTAGAAGCTTGATCTGTGTTCTACTATGGTGCTTTTAGTGTCTCAGCATACCGCAGCACGCGACATAGCTTTGCAGACGATAAGTACATCCATTTCAGAGAGACGATCGGCCAATGTGACGATCTGGCTTTAAGTCGATTCGATAACAAATGACGAAAACGGACGGATTTCTCAGGTTTTTACTACATATGAACACTTTTCACATTCTCCCGTGCAACTCGGCTGCTAGTCCTCCTTTCATGCAGAATCTTAAGGTCCTAGCTCATGTCCAAGGCACCAAAGCCAGCTAAAAAGTCAATAAGCGATACCTAAAACTTGAATTCCACTACTTCTTACTGGCTATTACATCAACTTAGAAGCTTCATCTGTGTTCTACTATGGTGCTTTTAGTGTCTCCACATACCGCAGCACGCGACATAGCTTTGCAGACGATAAGTGCAAGCGTTTCAGAGAGAAGAGCGGCCAATGTGACGATCTGGCTTTAAGTCGATTCGATAACAAATGACGAAAACGGACGGATTTCTCAGGCTTTTACTACATATGAACACTTTTCACATTCTCCCCTGCAACTCGGCTGCTAGTCCTCCTTTCATGCAGAATCTTAAGGTCCTAGCTCATGTCCAAAGCACCAAAGCCAGCTAAAAGGTCAATATTCAATACCTAAAACTTGAATTGGACTACTTCTTACTGGCTATTACATCAACTTAGAAGCTTCATCTGTGTTCTATTATGGTGCTTTTCCTGTTTCCGCCTACGGCAATACGCGACATAGCTTTGCAGACGATAAGTACAACCGTTTCAGAGAGAAGAGCGGAAAATATGACGACCTGGCTTTAAGTCAATTCGATAACAAATGACGAAAACGGACGGATGTCTCAGGTTTTTACTACATATGAACACTTTTCACATTCTCCCGTGCAACTGGGCTGCTAGTCCTCCTTTTATGCAGAATCTTAAAGTCCTAGCTCATGTCCAAGGCACCAAAGCCATCTAAAAAGTCAATAATCGATACCTAAAACTTGAATTGGACTACTTCTTACTGGCTATTACATCAACTTAGAAGCTGCATCTGTGTTCTATTATGGTGCTTTTCCTGTTTCCGCCTACGGCAACACGCGACATAGCTTTGCAGACGATAAGTACAACCGTTTCAGAGAGAAGATCGGCCAATGTGACGATCTGGCTTTAAGTCGATTCGGTAACAAATGACGAAAACGGACGGATTTCTCAGGTTTTTACTACATATGAACACTTTTCACATTCTCCCGTGCAACTCGGCTGCTAGTCTTCCTTTCATGCAGAATCTTAAGGTCCTAGCTCATGTCCAAGGCACCAAAGCCAGCTAAAAAGTCAATAAGCGATACCTAAAACTTGAATTCCACTACTTCTTACTGGCTATTACATCAACTTAGAAGCTTCATCTGTGTTCTACTATGGTGCTTGTAGTGTCTCAGCATACCGCAGCACGCGACAAAGCTTTGCAGACGATAAGTACAACCGTTTCAGAGAGAAGAGCGGCCAATGTGTCGATCTGGCTTTAAGTCGATGCGATAACAAATGACGAAAACGGACGGATTTCTCAGGTTTTTACTACATATGAACACTTTTCACATTCTCCCGTGCAACTCGGCTGCTAGTCCTCCTTTCATGCAGAATCTTAAGGTCCTAGCTCATGTCCGAGGCACCTAAGCCAGCTAAAAAGTCAATAATCAATACCTAAAACTTGAATTGTACTACTTCTTACTGGCTATTACATCAACTTAGAAGCTTCATGTGTGTTCTCCTACGGTGGTTTTAGTTTCTCCGCATACCGCAGCACGCGACATAGTTTTGCAGACGATAAGTACAACCGTTTCAGAGAGAAGAGCGGCCAATGTGACGATCTGGCTTTAAGTCGATTCGATAACAAATGACGAAAACGGACGGATTTCTCAGGTTTTTACTACATATGAACACTTTTCACATTCTGCCGTGCAACTCGGCTGCTAGTCCTCCTTTCATGCAGAATCTTAAGGTCCTAGCTCATGGTCAAGGCACCAAAGCCAGCTAAAAAGTCAATATTCAATACCTAAAACTTGAATAGGACTACTTCTTACTGGCTATTACATCAACTTAGAAGCTTCATCTGTGTTCTATTATGGTGCATTTCCTGTTCCCGCCTACGGCAACACGCGACATAGCTTTGCAGACGATAAGTACAACCGTTTCAGAGAGAAGATCGGCCAATGTGACGATCTGGCTTTAAGTCGATTCGGTAACAAATGACGAAAACGGACGAATTTCTCAGGTTTTTACTACATATGAACACTTTTCACATTCTCCCGTGCAACTCGGCTGCTAGTCCTCCTTTCATGCAGAATCTTAAGGTCCTAGCTCATGTCCAAGGCACCAAAGCCAGCTAAAAAGTCAATAACCGATACCTAAAACTTGAATTGTACTACTTCTTACTGGCTATTACATCATTTTAGAAGCTTCATCTGTGTTCTACTATGTTGCTTTTAGTGTCTCCGAATACCGCAGTACGCGACATAGCTTTGCAGACGATAAGTACAACCGTTTCAGAGAGAAGAGCGGCCAATGTGACGATCTGGCTTTAAGTCGATTCGATAACAAATGACGAAAACGGACGGATTTCTCAGGTTTTTACTACATATGAACACTTTTCACATTCTGACGTGCAACTCGGCTGCTAGTCCTCCTTTCATGCAGAATCTTAAGGTCCTAGCTCATGTCCAAGGCACCAAAGCCAGCTAAAAAGTAAATAATCAATACCTAAAACTTGAAATGTACTGCTTCTTACTGGCTATTACATGTGCTTAGAAGCTTCATCTGTGTTCTACTACGTTGCTTTTAGTTTCTCCGCATACCGCAGCACGCGACATAGTTTTGCAGACGATAAGTACAACCGTTTCAGAGAGAAGAGCGGCCAATGTGACGATCTGGCTTTAAGTAGATTCGATAACAAATGACGAAAACGGACGGATTTCTCAGGTTTTTACTACATATGAACACTTTTCACATTCTCCCGTGCAACTCGGCTGCTAGTCCTCCTTTCATGCAGAATCTTAAGGTCCTAGCTCATGTCCAAGGCACCAAAGCCAGCTAAAAGGTCAATAATCAATACCTAAAACTTGAAATGTACTGCTTCTTACTGGCTATTACATCAACTTACGAGCTTCATCTGTGTTCTACGACGTTGCTATCAGTTTCTCCGCATACCGCAGCACGCGACATAGTTTTGCAGACGATAAGTACAACCGTTTCAGAAAGAAGAGCGGCCAATGTGACGATCTGGCTTTAAGTCGATTCGATAACAAATGACGAAAACGGACGGATTTCTCAGGTTTTTACTACATATGAACACTTTTCACATTCTCCCGTGCAACTGGGCTGCTAGTCCTCCTTTCATGCAGAATCTTAAGGTCCTAGCTCATGCCTAAGGCACAAAAGCCAGCTAAAAAGTCAATAATCAATACCTAAAACTTGAATTGTACTACTTCTTACTGGCTAATACATCAACTTAGAAGCTTCATCTGTGTTCTACTACGGTGCATTTAGTTTCTCCGTATACCGCAGCACGCGACATAGTTTTGTAGACGATAAGTACAACCGTTTCAGAGAGAAGAGCGGCCAATGTGACGATGTGGCTTTAAGTCGATTCGATAACAAATGACGAAAACGGACGGATGTCTCAGGTTTTTACTACATATGAACACTTTTCACATTCTCCCGTGCTACTCGGCTGCTAGTCCTCCTTTCATGCAGAATCTTAAGGTCCTAGCTCATGTCCAAGGCACCAAAGCCAGCTAAAAGGTCAATATTCAATACCTAAAACTTGAATTGTACTACTTCTTACTGGCTATTACATCAACTTAGAAGCTTGATCTGTGTTCTACTATGGTGCCTTTAGTGTCTCAGCATACCGCAGCACGCGACATAGCTTTGCAGACGATAAGTACATCCATTTCAGAGAGACGATCGGCCAATGTGACGATCTGGCTTTAAGTCGATTCGATAACAAATGACGAAAACGGACGGATTTCTCAGGTTTTTACTACATATGAACACTTTTCACATTCTCCCGTGCAACTCGGCTGCTAGTCCTCCTTTCATGCAGAATCTTAAGGTCCTAGCTCATGTCCAAGGCACCAAAGCCAGCTAAAAAGTCAATAAGCGATACCTAAAACTTGAATTCCACTACTTCTTACTGGCTATTACATCAACTTAGAAGCTTCATCTGTGTTCTACTATGGTGCTTTTAGTGTCTCCACATACCGCAGCACGCGACATAGCTTTGCAGACGATAAGTGCAAGCGTTTCAGAGAGAAGAGCGGCCAATGTGACGATCTGGCTTTAAGTCGATTCGATAACAAATGACGAAAACGGACGGATTTCTCAGGTTTTTACTACATATGAACACTTTTCACATTCTCCCCTGCAACTCGGCTGCTAGTCCTCCTTTCATGCAGAATCTTAAGGTCCTAGCTCATGTCCAAAGCACCAAAGCCAGCTAAAAGGTCAATATTCAATACCTAAAACTTGAATTGGACTACTTCTTACTGGCTATTACATCAACTTAGAAGCTTCATCTGTGTTCTATTATGGTGCTTTTCCTGTTTCCGCCTACGGCAAAACGCGACATAGCTTTGCAGACGATAAGTACAACCGTTTCAGAGAGAAGAGCGGAAAATATGACGACCTGGCTTTAAGTCAATTCGATAACAAATGACGAAAACGGACGGATGTCTCAGGTTTTTACTACATATGAACACTTTTCACATTCTCCCGTGCAACTGGGCTGCTAGTCCTCCTTTTATGCAGAATCTTAAAGTCCTAGCTCATGTCCAAGGCACCAAAGCCATCTAAAAAGTCAATAATCGATACCTAAAACTTGAATTGGACTACTTCTTACTGGCTATTACATCAACTTAGAAGCTGCATCTGTGTTCTATTATGGTGCTTTTCCTGTTTCCGCCTACGGCAACACGCGACATAGCTTTGCAGACGATAAGTACAACCGTTTCAGAGAGAAGATCGGCCAATGTGACGATCTGGCTTTAAGTCGATTCGGTAACAAATGACGAAAACGGACGGATTTCTCAGGTTTTTACTACATAAGAACACTTTTCACATTCTCCCGTGCAACTCGGCTGCTAGTCCTCCTTTCATGCAGAATCTTAAGGTCCTAGCTCATGTCCAAGGCACCAAAGCCAGCTAAAAAGTCAATAATCAATACCTAAAACTTGAAATGTACTGCTTCTTACTGGCTATTACATCAACTTAGAAGCTTCATCTGTGTTCTACGACGTTGCTATTAGTTTCTCCGCATACCGCAGCACGCGACATAGTTTTGCAGACGATAAGTACAACCGTTTCAGAGAGAAGAGCGGCCAATGTGACGATCTGGCTTTAAGTCGATTCGATAACAAATGACGAAAACGGACGGATTTCTCAGGTTTTTACTACATATGAACACTTTTCACATTCTCCCGTGCAATTCGGCTGCTAGTCCTCCTTTCATGCAGAATCTTAAGGTCCTAGCTCATGTCCAAGGCACCAAAGCCAGCTAAAAAGTCAATAATCAATACCTAAAACTTGAAATGTACTGCTTCTTACTGGCTATTACATCAACTTAGAAGCTTCATCTGTGTTCTACGACGTTGCTATTAGTTTCTCCGCATACCGCAGCACGCGACATAGTTTTTCAGACGATAAGTACAACCGTTTCAGAGAGAAGAGCGGCCAATGTGACGATCTGGCTTTAATTCGATTCTATAACAAATGACGAAAACGGACGGATTTCTCAGGTTTTTACTACATATGAACACTTTTCACATTCTCCCGTGCAACTCGGCTGCTAGTCCTCCTTTCATGCAGAATCTTAAGGTCCTAGCTCATGCCCAAGGCACAAAAGCCAGCTAAAAAGTCAATAATCAATACCTAAAACTTGAATTGTACTACTTCTTACTGGCTAATACATCAACTTAGAAGCTTCATCTGTGTTCTACTACGGTGCATTTAGTTTCTCCGTATACCGCAGCACACGACATAGTTTTGTAGACGATAAGTACAACCGTTTCAGAGAGAAGAGCGGCCAATGTGACGATGTGGCTTTAAGTCGATTCGATAACAAATGACGAAAACGGACGGATGTCTCAGGTTTTTACTACATATGAACACTTTTCACATTCTCCCGTGCTACTCGGCTGCTAGTCCTCCTTTCATGCAGAATCTTAAGGTCCTAGCTCATGTCCAAGGCACCAAAGCCAGCTAAAAGGTCAATATTCAATACCTAAAACTTGAATTGTACTACTTCTTACTGGCTATTACATCAACTTAGAAGCTTGATCTGTGTTCTACTATGGTGCTTGTAGTGTCTCAGCATACCGCAGCACGCGACATGGCTTTGCAGACGATAAGTACATCCGTTTCAGAGAGACGATCGGCCAATGTGACGATCTGGCTTTAAGTCGATTCGATAACAAATGACGAAAACGGACGGATTTCTCAGGTTTTTACTACATATGAACACTTTTAACATTCTCCCGTGCAACTCGGCTGCTAGTCCTCCTTTCATGCAGAATCTTAAGGTCCTAGCTCATGTCCAAGGCACCAAAGCCAGCTAAAAAGTCAATAAGCGATTCCTAAAACTTGAATTCCACTACTTCTTACTGGCTATTACATCAACTTAGAAGCTTCATCTGTGTTCTACTATGGTGCTTTTAGTGTCTCCACATACCGCAGCACGCGACATAGCTTTGCAGACGATAAGTGCAAGCGTTTCAGAGAGAAGAGCGGCCAATGTGACGATCTGGCTTTAAGTCGATTCGATAACAAATGACGAAAACGGACGGATTTCTCAGGTTTTTACTACATATGAACACTTTTCACATTCTCCCCTGCAACTCGGCTGCTAGTCCTCCTTTCATGCAGAATCTTAAGGTCCTAGCTCATGTCCAAAGCACCAAAGCCAGCTAAAAGGTCAATATTCAATACCTAAAACTTGAATTGGACTACTTCTTACTGGCTATTACATCAACTTAGAAGCTTCATCTGTGTTCTATTATGGTGCTTTTCCTGTTTCCGCCTACGGCAAAACGCGACATAGCTTTGCAGACGATAAGTACAACCGTTTCAGAGAGAAGAGCGGAAAATATGACGATCTGGCTTTAAGTCAATTCGATAACAAATGACGAAAACGGACGGATGTCTCAGGTTTTTACTACATATGAACACTTTTCACATTCTCCCGTGCAACTGGGCTGCTAGTCCTCCTTTTATGCAGAATCTTAAAGTCCTAGCTCATGTCCAAGGCACCAAAGCCATCTAAAAAGTCAATAATCGATACCTAAAACTTGAATTGGACTACTTCTTACTGGCTATTACATCAACTTAGAAGCTGCATCTGTGTTCTATTATGGTGCTTTTCCTGTTTCCGCCTACGGCAACACGCGACATAGCTTTGCAGACGATAGGTACAACCGTTTCAGAGAGAAGAGCGGCCAATGTGACGATCTGGCTTTAAGTCGATTCGATAACAAATGACGAAAACGGACGGATTTCTCAGGTTTGTACTACATATGAACACTTTTCACATTCTCCCGTGCAACTCGGCTGCTAGTCCTCCTTTCATGCAGAATCTTAAGGTCCTAGCTCATGTCCAAGGCACCAAAGCCAGCTAAAAAGTCAATAACCGATACCTATAACTTGAATTGTACTTCTTCTTACTGGTTATTACTTCATCTTAGAAGCTTCATCTGTGTTCTACTATGGTGCTTTTAGTGTCTCCGAATACCGCAGTACGCGACATAGCTTTGCAGACGATAAGTACAACCGTTTCAGAGAGAAGAGCGGCCAATGTGACGATCTGGCTTTAAGTAGATTCGATAACAAATGACGAAAACGGACGGATTTCTCAGGTTTTTACTACATATGAACACTTTTCACATTCTCCCGTGCAACTCGGCTGCTAGTCCTCCTTTCATGCAGAATCTTAAGGTATTAGCACATGTCCAAGGCACCAAAGCCAGCAAAAAGTCAATATTCATTACGTAAAACTTGAATTGAACTACTTTTTACTGGCTATTACATCAACTTAGAAGCTTCATCTCTGTTCTACTGTGGTGATTTTAGTGTCTCCGCATACCGCAGCACGTGACATAGCTTTGCAGACGACAAGTACAACCGTTGCAGAGAGAAGAGCGGCAAATGTGACGATCTGGCTTTAAGTCGATTCGATAACAAATGACGAAAACGGACGTATTTCTCTGGTTTTTACTACATATGAACACTTTTCACATTCTCCCGTGCAACTCGGCTGCTAGTCCTCCTTTCATGCAGAATCTTAAGGTCCTAGCTCATGTCCAAGGCACCAAAGCCAGCTAAAAAGTCAATAACCGATACATAAAACTTGAATTGGACTACTTCTTACTGGCTATTACATCAACTTAGAAGCTTCATCTGTGTTCTATTATGGTGCTTTTCCTGTTTCCGCCTACGGCAACACGCGACATAGTTTTGCAGACGATAAGTACAACCGTTTCAGAGAGAAGATCGGCTAATGTGACGATCTGGCTTTTAAGTCGATTCGATAATAAATGACGAAAACGGACGGATTTCTCAGGTTTTTACTACATATGAACACTTTTCACATTCTCCCGTGCAACTCGGCTGCTAGTCCTCCTTTCATGCAGAATCTTAAGGTCCTAGCTCATGTCCAAGGCACCAAAGCCAGCTAAAAAGTCAATAACCGATACCTAAAACTTGAATTGTACTACTTTTTACTGGCTATTACATCATTTTAGAAGCTTCATCTCTGTTCTACTATGGTGTTTTTAGTGTCTCCGAATACCGCAGTACGCGACATAGCTTTGCAGACGATAAGTACAACCGTTTCAGAGAGAAGAGCGGCCAATGTGACGATCTGGCTTTAAGTCGATTCGATAACAAATTGCGAAAACGGACGGATTTCTCAGGCTTTTACTACATATGAACACTTTTCACATTCTCCCGTGCCACTCGGCTGCTAGTCCTCCGTTCATGCAGACTCTTAAGGTCCTAGCTCATGTCCAAGGCACCAAAGCCAGCTAAAAAGGCAATAATCAATACCTAAAACTTGAATTGTACTAATTCTTACTGGGTATTACAACAACTTACAAGCTTCATCTGTGTTCTACTATGGTGCTTTTAGTGTCTCCGCATACCGCAGCACGCGACATAGCTTTGCAGACGATAAGTACAAGGGTTTCAGAGAGAAGAGCGGCCAATGTGACGATCTGGCTTTAAGTCGATTCGATAACCAATGACGAAAACAGACGTATTTCTCAGGTTTTTACTACATTTGAACACTTTTCACATTGTCTCATGCAACTCGGCTGCTAGTCCTCCTTTCATGCAGAATATTAAGGTCCTAGCTCAAGTCCAAGGCCCCAAAGCCAGCTAAAAAGTAAATAATCGATACCCAAATCTTGAATTGGATTACTTCATACTGGCTATTACATCAACTTAGATGCTTCATCTGTTCCTACTATGGTGATTTTAGTGTCTCCGCATACCACAGCTCACGACATAGCTTTGCAGACGATAAGTACAACCGTTTCAGACAGAAGAGCGGCCAATGTGACGATCTGGCTTTAAGTCTATTCGATAACAAATGACGAAAACGGACGGATTTCTAAGGTTTTTACTACATATGAACACTTTTCACATTCTCCCGTGCAACTTGGCTGCTAGTCCTCCTTTCATTCAGAATATTAAGATCCTAGCTCATGTCCAAGGCACCAAAGCCAGCTAAAAAGTCAATAATCAATACCTAAAACTTGAATTGTACTACTTCTTACTGGCTATTACATCAACTTAGAAGCTTCATCTGTGTTCTACTACGGTGCTTTTAGTTTCTCCGCATACCGCAGCACGCGACATAGTTTTGCAGGCAAAAAGTACAACCGTTTCAGAGAGAAGAGCGGCCAATGTGACGATGTGGCTTTAAGTCGATTCGATAACAAATGACGAAAACGGACGGATGTCTCATTTTTTTACTACATATGAACACTTTTCACATTCTCCCGTGCAACTCGGCTGCTAGTCCTCCTTTCATGCAGAACCTTAAGGTCCTAGCTCATGTCCAAGGCACCAAAGCCAGCTAAAAGTTCAATATTCAATACCTAAAACTTGAATTGTACTACTACTTACTGGCTATTACATCAACTTAGAAGCGTGATCTGTGTTCTACTATGGTGCTTTTAGTGTCTCAGCATACCGCAGCACGCGACATAGCTTTGCAGACGATAAGTACAACCGTTTCAGAGAGAAGAGCGGCCAATGTGACGATCTGGCTTTAAGTCGATTCGATAACAAATGACGAAAACGGACGGATTTCTCAGGTTTTTACTACATATGAACACTTTTCACATTCTCCCGTGAAACTCGGCTGCTAGTCCTACTTTCATGCATTATCTTAAGGTCCTAGCTCATGTCCAAGGCACCAAAGGCAGCTAAAAAGTCAATAATCGATACCTAAAACTTAAATTGAACTACTTCTTACTGGATATTACATCAACTTAGAAGCTTCATCTGTGTTCTATTGTGGTGCTTTTAGTGTCTCCGAATACCGCAGTACGCGACATAGCTTTGCAGACGATAAGTACAACCATTTCAGAGAGCAGAGCGGCCAATGTGACGATCTGGCTTTACGTCGATTCGATAACAAATGAAGAAAACGGTCGGATGTCTCATGTTTTTATTACATATGAACACTTTTCACATTCTCCCGTGCAACTCGGCGGCTAGTCCTCCTTTCATGCAGAATCTTAAGGTCCTATCTCATGTCCAAGGCACCAAAGCCAGCTAAAAGGTCAATATTCAATACCTAAAACTTGAATTGTACTACCTCTTACTGGCTATTACCTCCACTTAGAAGCTTCATCTGTGTTCTACTATGGTGCTTGTAGTGTCTCAGCATACCGCAACACGCGACAAAGCTTTGCAGACAATAAGTACAACCGTTTCAGAGAGAAGAGCGGCCAATGTGTCGATCTGGCTTTAAGTCGATGCGATAACAAATGACGAAAACGGACGGATTTCTTAGGTTTTTACTACATATGAACACTTTTCACATTCTCCCGTGCAACTCGGCTGCTAGTCCTCCTTTCATGCAGAATCTTAAGGTCCTAGCCCATGTCCGAGGCACCAAAGACAGCTAAAAAGTCAATAATCAATACCTAAAACTTGAATTGTACTACTTCTTACTGGATATTACATCAACTTAGAAGCTTCATGTGTGTTCTCCTACGGTGGTTTTTCAGTTTCTCCGCATACCGCAGCACGCGACATAGTTTTGCAGACGATAAGTACAACCGTTTCAGTGAGAAGAGCGCCCAATGTGACGATCTGGCTTTAAGTCGATTCGATAACAAATGACGAAAACGGACGGATTTCTCAGGTTTTTACTACATATGAACACTTTTCACATTCTGCCGTGCAACTCGGCTGCTAGTCCTCCTTTCATGCAGAATCTTAAGGTCCTAGCTCATGTCCAAGGCACCAAAGCCAGCTAAAAAGTCAATAACCGATACCTAAAACTTGAATTGTACTACTTCTTACTGGCTATTACATCATTTTAGAAGCTTCATCTGTGTTCTACTATGTTGCTTTTAGTGTCTCCGAATACCGCAGTACGCGACATAGCTTTGCAGACGATAAGTACAACCGTTTCAGAGAGAAGAGCGGCCAATGTGACGATCTGGCTTTAAGTCGATTCGATAACAAATGACGAAAACGGACGGATTTCTCAGGTTTTTACTACATATGAACACTTTTCACATTCTCCCGTGCAACTCGGCTGCTAGTCCTCCTTTCATGCAGAATCTTAAGGTCCTAGCTCGTGTCCAAGGCACCAAAGCCAGCTAAAAAGTCAATAATCAATACCTAAAACTTGAAATGTACTGCTTCTTACTGGCTATTACATCAACTTAGAAGCTTCATCTGTGTTCTACTACGTTGCTTTTAGTTTCTCCGCATACCGCAGCACGCGACATAGTTTTGCAGACGATAAGTACAACCGTTTCAGAGAGAAGAGCGGCCAATGTGACGATCTGGCTTTAAGTCGATTCGATAACAAATGACGAAAACGGACGGATTTCTCAGGTTTTTACTACATATGAACACTTTTCACATTCTCCCGTGAAACTCGGCTGCTAGTCCTCCTTTCATGTATTATCTTAAGGTCCTAGCTCATGTCCAAGGCACCAAAGCCAGCTAAAAAGTCAATAATCGATACCTAAAACTTGAATTGAACTACTTCTTACTGGATATTACATCAACTTAGAAGCTTCATCTGTGTTCTACTGTGGTGCTTTTAGTGTCTCCGAATACCGCAGTACGCGACATAGCTTTGCAGACGATAAGTACAACCATTTCAGAGAGCAGAGCGGCCAATGTGACGATCTGGCTTTACGTCGATTCGATAACAAATGAAGAAAACGGTCGGATGTCTCACGTTTTTATTACATATGAACACTTTTCACATTCTCCCGTGCAACTCGGCTGCTAGTCCTCCTTTCATGCAGAATCTTAAGGTCCTATCTCATGTCCAAGGCACCAAAGCCAGCTAAAAGGTCAATATTCAATACCTAAAACTTGAATTGTACTACCTCTTACTGGCTATTACCTCCACTTAGAAGCTTCATCTGTGTTCTACTATGGTGCTTGTAGTGTCTCAGCATACCGCAGCACGCGACAAAGCTTTGCAGACGATAAGTACAACCGTTTCAGAGAGAAGAGCGGCCAATGTGTCGATCTGGCTTTAAGTCGATGCGATAACAAATGACGAAAACGGACGGATTTCTCAGGTTTTTACTACATATGAACACTTTTCACATTCTCCCGTGCAACTCGGCTGCTAGTCCTCCTTTCATGCAGAATCTTAAGGTCCTAGCCCATGTCCGAGGCACCAAAGCCAGCTAAAAAGTCAATAATCAATACCTAAAACTTGAATTGTACTACTTCTTACTGGATATTACATCAACTTAGAAGCTTCATGTGTGTTCTCCTACGGTGGTTTTAGTTTCTCCGCATACCGCAGCACGCGACATAGTTTTGCAGACGATAAGTACAACCGTTTCAGAGAGAAGAGCGCCCAATGTGACGATCTGGCTTTAAGTCGATTCGATAACAAATGACGAAAACGGACGGATTTCTCAGGTTTTTACTACATATGAACACTTTTCACATTCTGCCGTGCAACTCGGCTGCTAGTCCTCCTTTCATGCAGAATCTTAAGGTCCTAGCTCATGTCCAAGGCACCAAAGCCAGCTAAAAAGACAATAACCAATACCTAAAACTTGAATAGGATTACTTCTTACTGGCTATTACATCAACTTAGAAGCTTCATCTGTGTTCTATTATGGTGCATTTCCTGTTTCCGCCTACGGCAACACGCGACATAGCTTTGCAGACGATAAGTACAACCGTTTCAGAGAGAAGATCGGCCAATGTGACGATCTGGCTTTAAGTCGATTCGGTAACAAATGACGAAAACGGACGAATTTCTCAGGTTTTTACTACATATGAACACTTTTCACATTCTCCCGTGCAACTCGGCTGCTAGTCCTCCTTTCATGCAGAATCTCAAGGTCCTAGCTCATGTCCAAGGCACCAAAGCCAGCTAAAAAGTCAATAACCGATACCTAAAACTTGAAATGTACTGCTTCTTACTGGCTATTACATCAACTTAGAAGCTTCATCTGTGTTCTACTACGTTGCTTTTAGTTTCTCCGCATACCGCAGCACGCGACATAGTTTTGCAGACGATAAGTACAACCGTTTCAGAGAGAAGATCGGCCAATGTGACGATCTGGCTTTAAGTCGATTCGATAACAAATGACGAAAACGTACGGATTTCTCAGGTTTTTACTACATATGAACACTTTTCACATTCTCCCGCGCAACTCGGCTGCTAGACCTCCTTTCATGCAGAATCTTATGGTCCTAGCTCATGTCCAAGGCACCAAAGCCAGCTAAAAAGTCAATAACCGATACCTAAAACTTGAATAGGACTACTTCTTACTGGCTATTACATCAACTTAGAAGCTTCATCTGTGTTCTATTATGGTGCTTTTCATGTTTCCGCCTACGGCAACACGCGACATAGCTTTGCAGACGATAAGTACAACCGTTTCAGAGAGAAGATCGGCCAATGTGACGATCTGGCTTTAAGTCGATTCGATAACAAATGACGAAAACGGACGGATGTCTCATTTTTTTACTACATATGAACACTTTTCACATTCTCCCGTGCAACTCGGCTGCTAGTCCTCCTTTCATGCAGAATCTTAAGGTCCTAGCCCATGTCCGAGGCACCAAAGCCAGCTAAAAAGTCAATAATCAATACCTAAAACTTGAATTGTACTACTTCTTACTGGATATTACAGCAACTTAGAAGCTTCATGTGTGTTCTCCCACGGTGGTTTTAGTTTCTCCGCATACCGCAGCACGCGACATAGTTTTGCAGACGATAAGTACAACCGTTTCAGAGAGAAGAGCGCCCAATGTGACGATCTGGCTTTAAGTCGATTCGATAACAAATGAGGAAAACGGACGGATTTCTCAGGTTTTTACTACATATGAACACTTTTCACATTCTCCCGTGCAACTCGGCTGCTAGTCCTCCTTTCATGCAGAATCTTAAGGTCCTAGCTCATGTCCAAGGCACCAAAGCCAGCTAAAAAGTCAATAATCAATACCTAAAACTTAAATTGTACTACTTCTTACTGGCTAATACATCAACTTAGAAGCTTCATCTGTGTTCTACTACGGTGCTTTTAGGTTCTCCGTATACCGCAGCACGCGACATAGTTTTGTAGACGATAAGTACAACCGTTTCAGAGAGAAGAGCGGTCAATGTGACGATGTGGCTTTAAGTCGATTCGATAACAAATGACGAAAACGGACGGATGTCTCAGGTTTTTACTACATATGAACACTTTTCACATTCTCCCGTGCTACTCGGCTGCTAGTCCTCCTTTCATGCAGAATCTTAAGGTCCTAGCTCATGTCCAAGGCACCAAAGCCTGCTAAAAGTTCAATATTCAATACCTAAAACTTGATTTGTACTACTTCTTACTGGCTATTACATCAACTTAGAAGCTTGATCTGTGTTCTACTATGGTGCTTTTAGTGTCTCAGCATACCGCAGCTCGCGACATAGCTTTGCAGACGATAAGTACATTTGTTTCAGAGAGAAGATCGGCCAATGTGACGATCTGGCTTTAAGTCGATTCGATAACAAATGACGAAAATGGACGGATTTCTCAGGTTTTTACTACATATGAACACTTTTCACATTCTCCCGTGCAACTCGGCTGCTAGTCCTCCTTTCATGCAGAATCTTAAGGTCCTAGCTCATGTCCAAGGCACCAAAGCCAGCTAAAAAGTCAATAACCGATACCTAAATCTTGAATTGTACTACATCTTACTGGCTATTACATCATTTTAGAAGCTTCATCTGTGTTCTACTATGGTGCTTTTAGTGTCTCCGAATACCGCAGTACGCGACATAGCTTTGCAGACGATAAGTACAACCGTTTCAGAGAGAAGAGCGGCCAATGTGACGATCTGGCTTTAAGTCGATTCGATAACAAATGACGAAAACAGACGTATTTCTCAGGTTTTTACTACATTTGAACACTTTTCACATTCTCTCATGCAACTCGGCTGCTAGTCCTCCTTTCATGCAGAATATTAAGGTCCTAGCTCATGTCCAAGGCACCAAAGCCAGCTAAAAATTCAATATTCAATACCTAAAACTTGAATTGTACTACTTCTTACTGGCTATTACATTAACTTAGAAGCTTCATCTGTGTTCTACTATGGTGCTTTTTGTGTCTCCGCATACCGCAGCACGCGACATAGCTTTGTAGACGATAAGTACAACCGTTTCAGAGAGAAGAGCGGCCAATGTGACGATCTGGCTTTAAGTCGATTCGATAACAAATGACGAAAACGGACGGATGTCTCATTTTTTTACTACATATGAACACTTTTCACATTCTCCCGTGCAACTCGGCTGCTAGTCCTCCTTTCATGCAGAATCTTAAGGTCCTAGCTCATGTCCAATGCACCAAAGCCAGCTAAAAAGTCAATAATCAATACCTAAAACTTGAAATGTACTGCTTCTTACTGGCTATTACATCAACTTAGAAGCTTCATCTGTGTTCTACTACGTTGCTTTTAGTTTCTCCGCATACCGCAGCACGCGACATAGCTTTGTAGACGATAAGTACAACCGTTTCAGAGAGAAGAGCGTCCAATGTGTCGATCTGGCTCTAAGTCAATTCGATAACAAATGACGAAAACGGACGGATTTCTCAGGTTTTTACTACATATGAACACTTTTCACACTCTCCCGTGCAACTCGGCTCCTAGTCCTCCTTTCATGCAGAATCTTAAGGTCCTAGCTCATGTCCAAGGCACCAAAGCCAGCTAAAAAGTCAATAATCAATACCTAAAACTTGAATTGTACTAATTCTTACTGGGTATTACATCAACTTAGAAGCTTCATCTGTGTTCTACTATGGTGCTTTTAGTGTCTCCGCATACCGCAACACGCGACATAGCTTTGCAGACGATAAGTACAACCGTTTCAGAGAGAAGAGCGGCCAATGTGACGATCTGGCTTTAAGTCGATTCGATAACAAATGACGAAAACGGACGGATTTCTCAAGTTTTTACTACATATGAACACTTTTCACATTCTGCCGTGCAACTCGGCTGCTAGTCCTCCTTTCATGCAGAATCTTAAGGTCCTAGCTCATGGTCAAGGCACCAAAGCCAGCTAAAAAGTCAATAACCGATACCTAAAACTTGAATTGGACTACTTCTTACTGGCTATTACATCAACTTAGAAGATTCATCTGTGTTCTATTATGGTGCTTTTCCTGTTTCCGCCTACGGCAACACGCGACATAGCTTTGCAGACGATAAGTACAACCGTTTCAGAGAGAAGATCGGCCAATGTGACGATCTGGCTTTAAGTCGATTCGGTAACAAATGACGAAAACGGACGGATTTCTCAGGTTTTTACTACATATGAACACTTTTCACATTCTCCCGTGCAACTCGGTTGCTAGTCCTCCTTTCATGCAGAATCTTAAGGTCCTAGCTCATGTCAAAGGCACCAAAGCCAGCTAAAAGTTCAATATTCAATACCTAAAACTTGAATTGTACTACTTCTTACTGGCTATTACATCAACTTAGAAGCTTGATCTGTGTTCTACTATGGTGCTTTTAGTGTCTCAGCATACCGCAGCTCGCGACATAGCTTTGCAGACGATAAGTACATTCGTTTCAGAGAGAAGAGCGGCCAATGTGACGATCTGGCTTTAAGTCGATTCGATAACAAATGACGAAAACGGACGTATTTCTCAGGTTTTTACTACATATGAACACTTTTCACATTCTCCCGTGCAACTCGGCTGCTAGTCCTCCTTTCATGCAGAATCTTAAGGTCCTAGCTCATGTCCAAGGCACCAAAGCCAGCTAAAAAGTCAATAACCGATACCTAAATCTTGAATTGTACTACTTCTTACTGGCTATTACATCATTTTAGAAGCTTCATCTGTGTTCTACTATGGTGCTTTTAGTGTCTCCGCATACCGCAGCACGCGACATAGCTTTGTAGACGATAAGTACAACCGTTTCAGAGAGAAGAGCGGCCAATGTGACGATCTGGCTTTAAGTCGATTCGATAACAAATGACGAAAACGGACGGATGTCTCATTTTTTTACTACATATGAACACTTTTCACATTCTCCCGTGCAACTCGGCTGCTAGTCCTCCTTTCATGCAGAATCTTAAGGTCCTAGCTCATGTCCAATGCACCAAAGCCAGCTAAAAAGTCAATAATCAATACCTAAAACTTGAAATGTACTGCTTCTTACTGGCTATTACATCAACTTAGAAGCTTCATTTGTGTTCTACTATGGTGCTTTTAGTGTCTCCGCATACCGCAGCACGCGACATAGCTTTGCAGACGATAAGTACAACCGTTTCAGAGAGAAGAGCGGCCAATGTGACGATCTGGCTTTAACTCGATTCGATAACAAATGACGAAGACGGACGGATTTCTCAGGTTTTTACTACATATGAACACTTTTCACATTCTGCCGTGCAACTCGGCTGCTAGTCCTCCTTTCATGCAGAATCTTAAGGTCCTAGCTCATGGTCAAGGCACCAAAGCCAGCTAAAAAGTCAATAACCGATACCTAAAACTTGAATTGGACTACTTCTTACTGGCTATTACATCAACTTAGAAGTTTCATCTGTGTTCTATTATGGTGCTTTTCCTGTTTCCGCCTACGGCAACACGCGACATAGCTTTGCAGACGATAAGTACAACCGTTTCAGAGAGAAGATCGGCCAATGTGACGATCTGGCTTTAAGTCGATTCGGTAACAAATGACGAAAACGGACGGATTTCTCAGTTTTTTACTACATATGAACACTTTTCACATTCTCCCGTGCAACTCGGCTGCTAGTCCTCCTTTCATGCAGAATCTTAAGGTCCTAGCTCATGTCCAAGGCACCAAACCCAGCTAAAAAGTCAATAATCAATACCTAAAACTTGAATTGTACTAATTCTTACTGGGTATTACATCAACTTAGAAGCTTCATCTGTGTTCTACTATGGTGCTTTTAGTGTCTCCGCATACCGCAGCACGCGAAATAGCTTTGCAGACGATAAGTACAACCGTTTCAGAGAGAAGAGCGGCCAATGTGACGATGTGGCTTTAAGTCGATTCGATAACAAATGACGAAAACAGACGTATTTCTCAGGTTTTTACTACATTTGAACACTTTTCACATTCTCTCATGCATCTCGGCTGCTAGTCCTCCTTTCATGCAGAATATTAAGGTCCTAGCTCATGTCCAAGGCACCAAAGCCAGCTAAAAATTCAATATTCAATACCTAAAACTTGAATTGTACTACTTCTTACTGGCTATTACATTAACTTAGAAGCTTCATCTGTGTTCTACTATGGTGCTTTTAGTGTCTCCGCATACCGCAGCACGCGACATAGCTTTGTAGACGATAAGTACAACCGTTTCAGAGAGAAGAGCGGCCAATGTGACGATCTGGCTTTAAGTCGATTCAATAACAAATGACGAAAACGGACGGATGTCTCATTTTTTTACTACATATGAACACTTTTCACATTCTCCCATGCAACTCGGCTGCTAGTCCTCCTTTCATGCAGAATCTTAAGGTCCTAGCTCATGTCCAATGCACCAAAGCCAGCTAAAAAGTCAATAATCAATACCTAAAACTTGAAATGTACTGCTTCTTACTGGCTATTACATCAACTTAGAAGCTTCATCTGTGTTCTACTATGGTGCTTTTAGTGTCTCCGCATACCGCAGCACGCGACATAGCTTTGCAGACGATAAGTACAACCGTTTCAGAGAGAAGAGCGGCCAATGTGACGATCTGGCTTTAAGTCGATTCGATAACAAATGACGAAAACGGACGGATTTCTCAGGTTTTTACTACATATGAACACTTTTCACATTCTGCCGTGCAACTCGGCTGCTAGTCCTCCTTTCATGCAGAATCTTAAGGTCCTAGGTCATGGTCAAGGCACCAAAGCCAGCTAAAAAGTCAATAACCGATACCTAAAACTTGAATTGGACTACTTCTTACTGGCTATTACATCAACTTAGAAGATTCATCTGTGTTCTATTATGGTGCTTTTCCTGTTTCCGCCTACGGCAACACGCGACATAGCTTTGCAGACGATAAGTACAACCGTTTCAGAGAGAAGATCGGCCAATGTGACGATCTGGCTTTAAGTCGATTCGGTAACAAATGACGAAAACGGACGGATTTCTCAGGTTTTTACTACATATGAACACTTTTCACATTCTCCCGTGCAACTCGGTTGCTAGTCCTCCTTTCATGCAGAATCTTAAGGTCCTAGCTCATGTCCAAGGCACCAAAGCCAGCTAAAAAGTCAATAACCGATACCTAAAACTTGAATTGTACTACTTCTTACTGGCTAATACATCAACTTAGAAGCTTCATCTGTGTTCTACTACGGTGCTTTTAGTTTCTCCGTATACCGCAGCACGCGACATAGTTTTGTAGACGATAAGTACAACCGTTTCAGAGAGAAGAGCGGCCAATGTGACGATGTGGCTTTAAGTCGATTCGATAACAAATGACGAAAACGGACGGATGTCTCAGGTTTTTTCTACATATGAACACTTTTCACATTCTCCCGTGCTACTCGGCTGCTAGTCCTCCTTTCATGCAGAATCTTAAGGTCCTAGCTCATGTCCAAGGCACCAAAGCCAGCTAAAAAGTCAATAATCAATACCTAAAACTTGAATTGTACTACTTCTTACTGGCTAATACATCAACTTAGAAGCTTCATCTGTGTTCTACTAAGGTGCTTTTAGTTTCTCCGTATACCGCAGCACGCGACATAGTTTTGTAGACGATAAGTACAACCGTTTCAGAGAGAAGAGCGGCCAATGTGACGATGTGGCTTTAAGTCGATTCGATAACAAATGACGAAAACGGACGTATGTCTCAGGTTTTTACTACATATGAACACTTTTCACATTCTCCCGTGCTACTCGGCTGCTAGTCCTCCTTTCATGCAGAATCTTAAGGTCCTAGCTCATGTCCAAGGCACCAAAGCCAGCTAAAAGGTCAATATTCAATACCTAAAACTTGAATTGTACTACTTCTTACTGGCTATTACATCAACTTAGAAGCTTGATCTGTGTTCTACTATGGTGCTTTTAGTGTCTCAGCATACCGCAGCACGCGACATAGCTTTGCAGACGATAAGTACATCCGTTTCAGAGTGAAGATCGGCCAATGTGACGATCTGGCTTTAAGTCGATTCGATAACAAATGACGAAAACGGACGGATTTCTCAGGTTTTTACTACATATGAACACTTTTCACATTCTCCCGTGCAACTCGGCTGCTAGTCCTCCTTTCATGCAGAATCTTAAGATCCTAGCTCATGTCCAAGGCACCAAAGCCAGCTAAAAAGTCAATAAGCGGTACCTAAAACTTGAATTCCACTACTTCTTACTGGCTATTACATCAACTTAGAAGCTTCATCTGTGTTCTACTATGGTGCTTTTAGTGTCTCCACATACCGCAGCACGCGACATAGCTTTGCAGACGATAAGTACAAGCGTTTCAGAGAGAAGAGCGGCCAATGTGACGATCTGGCTTTAAGTCTATTCGATAACAAATGACGAAAACGGCCGGATGTCTCAGGTTTTTACTACATATGAACACTTTTCACATTCTCCCCTGCAACTCGGCTGCTAGTCCTCCTCTCATGCAGAATGTTAAGGTCCTAGATCATGTCCAAGGCACCAAAGCCAGCTAAAAAGTCAATAATCAATACCTAAAACTTGAATTGTACTAATTCTTACTGGGTATTACATCAACTTAGAAGCTTCATCTGTGTTCTACTATGGTGCTTTTAGTGTCTCCGCATACCGCAGCACGCGACATAGCTTTGCAGACGATAAGTACAACCGTTTCAGAGAGAACAGCGGCCAATGTGACGATCTGGCTTTAAGTCGATTCGATAACAAATGACGAAAACAGATGTATTTCTCAGGTTTTTACTACATTTGAACACTTTTCACATTCTCTCATGCAACTCGGCTGCTAGTCCTCCTTTCATGCAGAATATTAAAGTCCTAGCTCATGTCCAAGGCACCAAAGCCAGCTAAAAATTCAATATTCAATACCTAAAACTTGAATTGTACTACTTCTTACTGGCTATTACATTAACTTAGAAGCTTCATCTGTGTTCTACTATGGTGCTTTTAGTGTTTCCGCATACCGCAGCATGCGACATAGCTTTGTAGACGATAAGTACAACCGTTTCAGAGAGAAGAGCGGCCAATGTGACGATGTGGCTTTAAGTCGATTCGATAACAAATGACGAAAACGGACGGATGTCTCATTTTTTTACTACATATGAACACTTTTCACATTCTCTCGTGTAACTCGGCTGCTAGTCCTCCTTTCATGCAGAACCTTAAGGTCCTAGCTCATGTCCAAGGCACCAAAGCCAGCTAAAAGGTCAATATTCAATACCTAAAACTTGAATTGTACTACTTCTTACTGGCTATTACATCAACTTAGAAGCGTGATCTGTGTTCTACTATGGTGCTTTTAGTGTCTCAACATACCGCAGCACGCGACATAGCTTTGCAGACGATAAGTACAACCGTTTCAGAGAGAAGAGCGGCCAATGTGACGATTTGGCTTTAAGTCGCTTCGATAACAAATGACGAAAACGGACGGATTTCTCAGGTTTTTACTACATATGAACACTTTTCACATTATCCCGTGAAACTCGGCTGCTAGTGCTCCTTTCATGCAGAATCTTAAGGTCCTAGCTCATGTCCAAGGCATCAAAGCCAGCTAAAAAGTCAATAATCGATACCTAAAACTTGAATTGTACTACTTCTTACTGGATATTACATCAACTTAGAAGCTTCATCTGTGTTCTACTGTGGTGCTTTTAGTGTCTCCGAATACCGCAGTACGCGACATAGCTTTGCAGACGATAAGTACAACCATTTCAGAGAGCAGAGCGGCCAATGTGACGATCTGGCTTTACGTCGATTCGATAACAAATGACGAAAACGGTCGGATGTCTCAGGTTTTTATTACATATGAACACTTTTCACATTCTCCCGTGCAACTCGGCTGATAGTCCTCCTTTCATGCAGAATCTTAAGGTCCTAGCTCATGTCCAAGGCACCAAAGCCAGCTAAAAGGTCAATATTCAATACCTAAAACTTGAATTGTACTACCTCTTACTGGCTATTACCTCAACTTAGAAGCTTCATCTGTGTTCTACTGTGGTGCTTGTAGTGTCTCAGCATACCGCAGCACGCGACAAAGCTTTGCAGAAGATTAGTACAACCGTTTCAGAGAGAAGAGCGGCCAATGTGTCGATCTGGCTTTAAGTCGATGCAATAACAAATGACGAAAACGGACGGATTTCTCAGGTTTTTACTACATATGAACACTTTTCACATTCTCCCGTGCAACTCGGCTGCTAGTCCTCCTTTCATGCAGAATCTTAAGGTCCTAGCTCATGTCCAAGGCACCAAAGCCAGCTAAAAAGTCAATAACCGATACCTAAAACGTGAATTGTACTACTTCTTACTGGCTATTACATCATTTTAGAAGCTTCGTCTCTGTTCTTCTATGTTGCTTTTAGTGTCTCCGAATACCGCAGTACGCGACATAGCTTTGCAGACGATAAGTACAACCGTTTCAGAGAGAAGAGCGGCCAATGTGACGATCTGGCTGTAAGTCGATTCGATAACAAATGACGAAAACGGACGCATTTCTCAGGTTTTTACTACATATGAACACTTTTCACATTCTCCCGTGCAACTCGGCTGATAGTTCTCCTTTCATGCAGAATCTTAAGGTCCTAGCTCATGTCCAAGGCACCAAAGCCAGCTAAAAAGTCAATAATTAATACCTAAAACTTGAAATGTACTGCTTCTTAATGGCTATTACATCAACTTAGAAGCTTCATCTGTGTTCTACTACGTTGCTTTTAGTTTCTCCGCATACCGCAGCACGCGACATAGTGTTGCAGACGATAAGTACAACCGTTTCAGAGAGAAGAGCGGCCAATGTGACGATCTGGCTTTAAGTCGATTCGATAACAATGACGAAAACGGACGGATTTCTCAGGTTTTTACTACATATGAACACTTTTCACATTCACCCGTGCAACTTAGCAGCTAGTCCTCCTTTCATGCAGAATCTTAAGGTCCTAGCTCATGTCCAAGGCACCAAAGCCAGCTAAAAAGTCAATAATCAATACCTAAAACTTGAATTGTACTACTTCTTACTGGCTAATACATCAACTTAGAAACTTCATCTGTGTTCTACTACGGTGCTTTTAGTTTCTCCGCATACCGCAGCACGCGACATAGTTTTGTAGACGATAAGTACAACCGTTTCAGAGAGAAGAGCGGCAAATGTGACGATGTGGCTTTAAGTCGATTCGATAACGAATGACGAAAACGGACGGATGTCTCAGGTTTTTACTACATATGAACACTTCTCACATTCTCCCGTGCTACTCGTCTGCTAGTCCTCCTTTCATGCAGAATCTTAAGGTCCTAGCTCATGTCCAAGGCACCAAAGCCAGCTAAAAGGTCAATATTCAATACCTAAAACTTGAATTGTACTACTTCTTACTGGCTATTACATCAACTTAGAAGCTTGATCTGTGTTCTACTATGGTGCTTTTAGTGTCTCAGCATACCGCAGCACGTGACATAGCTTTGCAGACGATAAGTACATCCGTTTCAGGGAGAAGATCGGCCAATGTGACGATCTGGCTTTCAGTCGATTCGATAACAAATGACGAAAACGGACGGATTTTTCAGGTTTTTACTACATATGAACACTTTTCACATTCTCCCGTGCAACTCGGCTGCTAGTCCTCCTTTCATGCAGAATCTTAAGGTCCTAGCTCATGTCCAAGGCACCAAAGACAGCTAAAAAGTCAATAATCAATACCTAAAACTTGAAATGTACTGCTTCTTACTGGCTATTACATCAACTTAGAAGCTTCATCTGTGTTCTACTACGTTGCTTTTAGTTTCTCCGCATACCGCAGCACGCGACATAGTTTTGCAGACGATAAGTACAACCGTTTCAGAGAGAAGATCGGCCAATGTGACGATCTGGCTTTAAGTCGATTCGGTAACAAATGACGAAAACGGACGGATTTCTCAGGTTTTTACTACATATGAACACTTTTCACATTCACCCGTGCAACTTGGCAGCTAGTCCTCCTTTCATGCAGAATCTTAAGGTCCTAGCTCATGTCCAAGGCACCAAAGCCAGCTAAAAAGTCAATAATCAATACCTAAAACTTGAATTGTACTACTTCTTACTGGCTAATACATCAACTTAGAAGCTTCATCTGTGTTCTACTACGGTGCTTTTAGTTTCTCCGCATACCGCAGCACGCGACATAGTTTTGTAGACGATAAGTACAACTGTTTCAGAGAGAAGAGCGGCCAATGTGACGATGTGGCTTTAAGTCGATTCGATAACGAATGACGAAAACGGACGGATGTCTCAGGTTTTTACTACATATGAACACTTCTCACATTCTCCCGTGCTACTCGGCTGCTAGTCCTCCTTTCATGCAGAATCTTAAGGTCCTAGCTCATGTCCAAGGCACCAAAGCCAGCTAAAAGGTCAATATTCAATACCTAAAACTTGAATTGTACTACTTCTTACTGGCTATTACATCAACTTAGAAGCTTGATCTGTGTTCTACTATGGTGCTTTTAGTGTCTCAGCATACCGCAGCACGCGACATAGCTTCGCAGACGATAAGTACATCCGTTTCAGAGAGAAGATCGGCCAATGTGACGATCTGGCTTTAAGTCGATTCGATAACAAATGACGAAAACGGACGGATTTCTCAGGTTTTTACTACATATGAACACTTTTCACATTCTCCCGTGCAACTCGGCTGCTAGTCCTCCTTTCATGCAGAATCTTAAGGTCCTAGCTCATGTCCAAGGCACCAAAGCCAGCTAAAAAGTCAATAATCGATACCTAAAACTTGAATTCCACTATTTCTTACTGGCTATTACATCAACTTAGAAGCTTCATCTGTGTTCTACTATGGTGCTTTTAGTGTCTCCACATACCGCAGCACGCGACATAGCTTTGCAGACGATAAGTACAAGCGTTTCAGAGAGAAGAGCGGCCAATGTGACGATCTGGCTTTAAGTCGATTCGATAACAAATGACGAAAACGGACGGATTTCTCAGGTTTTTACTACATATGAACACTTTTCACATTCTGACGTGCAAGGCGGCTGTTAGTCCTCCTTTCATGCAGAATATTAAGGTCCTAGCTCATGTCCAAGGCACCAAAGCCAGCTAAAAAGTCAATAATCAATACCTAAAACTTGAAATGTACTGCTTCTTACTGGCTATTACATCAACTTAGAAGCTTCATCTGTGTTCTACTACGTTGCTTTTAGTTTCTCCGCATACCGCAGCACGCGACATAGTTTTGCAGACGATAAGTACAACCGTTTCAGAGAGAAGAGCGGCCAATGTGACGATGTGGCTTTAAGTCGATTCGATAACGAATGACGAAAACGGACGGATGTCTCAGGTTTTTACTACATATGAACACTTCTCACATTCTCCCGTGCTACTCGTCTGCTAGTCCTCCTTTCATGCAGAATCTTAAGGTCCTAGCTCATGTCCAAGGCACCAAAGCCAGCTAAAAGGTCAATATTCAATACCTAAAACTTGAATTGTACTACTTCTTACTGGCTATTACATCAACTTAGAAGCTTGATCTGTGTTCTACTATGGTGCGTTTAGTGTCTCAGCATGCCGCTGCACGCGGCATAGCTTTGCAGACGATAAGTACATCCGTTTCAGAGAGAAGATCGGCCAATGTGACGATCTGGCTTTAAGACGATTCGATAACAAATGACGAAAACGGACGGATTTCTCAGGTTTTTACTACATATGAACACTTTTCACATTCTCCCGTGCAACTCGGCTGCTAGTCCTCCTTTCATGCAGAATCTTAAGGTCCTAGCTCATGTCCAAGGCACCAAAGCCAGCTAAAAAGTCAATAACCGATACCTAAAACTTGAATTGTACTACTTCTTACTGGCTATTACATCATTTTAGAAGCTTCATCTGTGTTCTACTATGGTGCTTTTAGTGTCTCCGAATACCGCAGTACGCGACATAGCTTTGCAGACGATAAGTACAACCGTTTCAGAGAGCAGAGCGGTCAATGTGACGATCTGGCTTTAAGTCGATGCGATAACAAATGACGAAAACGGACGGATTTCTCAGGTTTTTACTACATATGAACACTTTTCACATTCTCCCGTGCAACTCGGCTGCTAGTCCTCCTTTCATGCAGAATATTAAGGTCCTAGCTCATGTCCAAGGCACCAAAGCCAGCTAAAAAGTCAATAATCAATACCTAAAACTTGAAATGTAGTGCTTCTTACTGGCTATTACATCAACTTAGAAGCTTCATCTGTGTTCTACTACGTTGCTTTTAGTTTCTCCGCATATCGCAGCACGCGACATAGTTTTGCAGACGATAAGTACAACCGTTTCAGATAGAAGAGCGGCCAATATGACGATCTGGCTTTAAGTCGATTCGATAACGAATGACGAAAACGGACGGATGTCTCAGGTTTTTACTACATATGAACACTTTTCACATTCTGACGTGCAAGGCGGCTGTTAGTCCTCCTTTCATGCAGAATATTAAGGTCCTAGCTCATGTCCAATGCACCAAAGCCAGCTAAAAAGTCAATAATCAATACCTAAAACTTGAAATGTACTGCTTCTTACTGGCTATTACATCAACTTAGAAGCTTCATCTGTGTTCTACTATGGTGCTTTTAGTGTCTCCGCATACCGCAGCACGCGACATAGCTTTGCAGACGATAAGTACAACCGTTTCAGAGAGAAGAGCGGCCAATGTGACGATCTGGCTTTAAGTCGATTCGATAACAAATGACGAAAACGGACGGATTTCTCAGGTTTTTACTACATATGAACACTTTTCACATTCTGCCGTGCAACTCGGCTGCTAGTCCTCCTTTCATGCAGAATCTTAAGGTCCTAGCTCATGGTCAAGGCACCAAAGCCAGCTAAAAAGTCAATAACCGATACCTAAAACTTGAATTGGACTACTTCTTACTGGCTATTACATCAACTTAGAAGATTCATCTGTGTTCTATTATGGTGCTTTTCCTGTTTCCGCCTACGGCAACACGCGACATAGCTTTGCAGACGATAAGTACAACCGTTTCAGAGAGAAGATCGGCCAATGTGACGATCTGGCTTTAAGTCGATTCGGTAACAAATGACGAAAACGGACGGATTTCTCAGGTTTTTACTACATATGAACACTTTTCACATTCTCCCGTGCAACTCGGTTGCTAGTCCTCCTTTCATGCAGAATCTTAAGGTCCTAGCTCATGTCCAAGGCACCAAAGCCAGCTAAAAAGTCAATAACCGATACCTAAAACTTGAATTGTACTACTTCTTACTGGCTAATACATCAACTTAGAAGCTTCATCTGTGTTCTACTACGGTGCTTTTAGTTTCTCCGTATACCGCAGCACGCGACATAGTTTTGTAGACGATAAGTACAACCGTTTCAGAGAGAAGAGCGGCCAATGTGACGATGTGGCTTTAAGTCGATTCGATAACAAATGACGAAAACGGACGGATGTCTCAGGTTTTTTCTACATATGAACACTTTTCACATTCTCCCGTGCTACTCGGCTGCTAGTCCTCCTTTCATGCAGAATCTTAAGGTCCTAGCTCATGTCCAAGGCACCAAAGCCAGCTAAAAAGTCAATAATCAATACCTAAAACTTGAATTGTACTACTTCTTACTGGCTAATACATCAACTTAGAAGCTTCATCTGTGTTCTACTAAGGTGCTTTTAGTTTCTCCGTATACCGCAGCACGCGACATAGTTTTGTAGACGATAAGTACAACCGTTTCAGAGAGAAGAGCGGCCAATGTGACGATGTGGCTTTAAGTCGATTCGATAACAAATGACGAAAACGGACGTATGTCTCAGGTTTTTACTACATATGAACACTTTTCACATTCTCCCGTGCTACTCGGCTGCTAGTCCTCCTTTCATGCAGAATCTTAAGGTCCTAGCTCATGTCCAAGGCACCAAAGCCAGCTAAAAGGTCAATATTCAATACCTAAAACTTGAATTGTACTACTTCTTACTGGCTATTACATCAACTTAGAAGCTTGATCTGTGTTCTACTATGGTGCTTTTAGTGTCTCAGCATACCGCAGCACGCGACATAGCTTTGCAGACGATAAGTACATCCGTTTCAGAGTGAAGATCGGCCAATGTGACGATCTGGCTTTAAGTCGATTCGATAACAAATGACGAAAACGGACGGATTTCTCAGGTTTTTACTACATATGAACAATTTTCACATTCTCCCGTGCAACTCGGCTGCTAGTCCTCCTTTCATGCAGAATCTTAAGATCCTAGCTCATGTCCAAGGCACCAAAGCCAGCTAAAAAGTCAATAAGCGGTACCTAAAACTTGAATTCCACTACTTCTTACTGGCTATTACATCAACTTAGAAGCTTCATCTGTGTTCTACTATGGTGCTTTTAGTGTCTCCACATACCGCAGCACGCGACATAGCTTTGCAGACGATAAGTACAAGCGTTTCAGAGAGAAGAGCGGCCAATGTGACGATCTGGCTTTAAGTCTATTCCATAACAAATGACGAAAACGGCCGGATGTCTCAGGTTTTTACTACATATGAACACTTTTCACATTCTCCCCTGCAACTCGGCTGCTAGTCCTCCTCTCATGCAGAATGTTAAGGTCCTAGATCATGTCCAAGGCACCAAAGCCAGCTAAAAAGTCAATAATCAATACCTAAAACTTGAATTGTACTAATTCTTACTGGGTATTACATCAACTTAGAAGCTTCATCTGTGTTCTACTATGGTGCTTTTAGTGTCTCCGCATACCGCAGCACGCGACATAGCTTTGCAGACGATAAGTACAACCGTTTCAGAGAGAACAGCGGCCAATGTGACGATCTGGCTTTAAGTCGATTCGATAACAAATGACGAAAACAGATGTATTTCTCAGGTTTTTACTACATTTGAACACTTTTCACATTCTCTCATGCAACTCGGCTGCTAGTCCTCCTTTCATGCAGAATATTAAAGTCCTAGCTCATGTCCAAGGCACCAAAGCCAGCTAAAAATTCAATATTCAATACCTAAAACTTGAATTGTACTACTTCTTACTGGCTATTACATTAACTTAGAAGCTTCATCTGTGTTCTACTATGGTGCTTTTAGTGTTTCCGCATACCGCAGCATGCGACATAGCTTTGTAGACGATAAGTACAACCGTTTCAGAGAGAAGAGCGGCCAATGTGACGATGTGGCTTTAAGTCGATTCGATAACAAATGACGAAAACGGACGGATGTCTCATTTTTTTACTACATATGAACACTTTTCACATTCTCCCGTGTAACTCGGCTGCTAGTCCTCCTTTCATGCAGAACCTTAAGGTCCTAGCTCATGTCCAAGGCACCAAAGCCAGCTAAAAGGTCAATATTCAATACCTAAAACTTGAATTGTACTACTTCTTACTGGCTATTACATCAACTTAGAAGCGTGATCTGTGTTCTACTATGGTGCTTTTAGTGTCTCAACATACCGCAGCACGCGACATAGCTTTGCAGACGATAAGTACAACCGTTTCAGAGAGAAGAGCGGCCAATGTGACGATTTGGCTTTAAGTCGCTTCGATAACAAATGACGAAAACGGACGGATTTCTCAGGTTTTTACTACATATGAACACTTTTCACATTATCCCGTGAAACTCGGCTGCTAGTGCTCCTTTCATGCAGAATCTTAAGGTCCTAGCTCATGTCCAAGGCATCAAAGCCAGCTAAGAAGTCAATAATCGATACCTAAAACTTGAATTGTACTACTTCTTACTGGATATTACATCAACTTAGAAGCTTCATCTGTGTTCTACTGTGGTGCTTTTAGTGTCTCCGAATACCGCAGTACGCGACATAGCTTTGCAGACGATAAGTACAACCATTTCAGAGAGCAGAGCGGCCAATGTGACGATCTGGCTTTACGTCGATTCGATAACAAATGACGAAAACGGTCGGATGTCTCAGGTTTTTATTACATATGAACACTTTTCACATTCTCCCGTGCAACTCGGCTGATAGTCCTCCTTTCATGCAGAATCTTAAGGTCCTAGCTCATGTCCAAGGCACCAAAGCCAGCTAAAAGGTCAATATTCAATACCTAAAACTTGAATTGTACTACCTCTTACTGGCTATTACCTCAACTTAGAAGCTTCATCTGTGTTCTACTGTGGTGCTTGTAGTGTCTCAGCATACCGCAGCACGCGACAAAGCTTTGCAGAAGATTAGTACAACCGTTTCAGAGAGAAGAGCGGCCAATGTGTCGATCTGGCTTTAAGTCGATGCAATAACAAATGACGAAAACGGACGGATTTCTCAGGTTTTTACTACATATGAACACTTTTCACATTCTCCCGTGCAACTCGGCTGCTAGTCCTCCTTTCATGCAGAATCTTAAGGTCCTAGCTCATGTCCAAGGCACCAAAGCCAGCTAAAAAGTCAATAACCGATACCTAAAACGTGAATTGTACTACTTCTTACTGGCTATTACATCATTTTAGAAGCTTCGTCTCTGTTCTTCTATGTTGCTTTTAGTGTCTCCGAATACCGCAGTACGCGACATAGCTTTGCAGACGATAAGTACAACCGTTTCAGAAAGAAGAGCGGCCAATGTGACGATCTGGCTGTAAGTCGATTCGATAACAAATGACGAAAACGGACGCATTTCTCAGGTTTTTACTACATATGAACACTTTTCACATTCTCCCGTGCAACTCGGCTGATAGTTCTCCTTTCATGCAGAATCTTAAGGTCCTAGCTCATGTCCAAGGCACCAAAGCCAGCTAAAAAGTCAATAATTAATACCTAAAACTTGAAATGTACTGCTTCTTAATGGCTATTACATCAACTTAGAAGCTTCATCTGTGTTCTACTACGTTGCTTTTAGTTTCTCCGCATACCGCAGCACGCGACATAGTGTTGCAGACGATAAGTACAACCGTTTCAGAGAGAAGAGCGGCCAATGTGACGATCTGGCTTTAAGTCGATTCGATAACAATGACGAAAACGGACGGATTTCTCAGGTTTTTACTACATATGAACACTTTTCACATTCACCCGTGCAACTTAGCAGCTAGTCCTCCTTTCATGCAGAATCTTAAGGTCCTAGCTCATGTCCAAGGCACCAAAGCCAGCTAAAAAGTCAATAATCAATACCTAAAACTTGAATTGTACTACTTCTTACTGGCTAATACATCAACTTAGAAACTTCATCTGTGTTCTACTACGGTGCTTTTAGTTTCTCCGCATACCGCAGCACGCGACATAGTTTTGTAGACGATAAGTACAACCGTTTCAGAGAGAAGAGCGGCCAATGTGACGATGTGGCTTTAAGTCGATTCGATAACGAATGACGAAAACGGACGGATGTCTCAGGTTTTTACTACATATGAACACTTCTCACATTCTCCCGTGCTACTCGTCTGCTAGTCCTCCTTTCATGCAGAATCTTAAGGTCCTAGCTCATGTCCAAGGCACCAAAGCCAGCTAAAAGGTCAATATCCAATACCTAAAACTTGAATTGTACTACTTCTTACTGGCTATTACATCAACTTAGAAGCTTGATCTGTGTTCTACTATGGTGCTTTTAGTGTCTCAGCATACCGCAGCACGTGACATAGCTTTGCAGACGATAAGTACATCCGTTTCAGGGAGAAGATCGGCCAATGTGACGATCTGGCTTTCAGTCGATTCGATAACAAATGACGAAAACGGACGGATTTTTCAGGTTTTTACTACATATGAACACTTTTCACATTCTCCCGTGCAACTCGGCTGCTAGTCCTCCTTTCATGCAGAATCTTAAGGTCCTAGCTCATGTCCAAGGCACCAAAGACAGCTAAAAAGTCAATAATCAATACCTAAAACTTGAAATGTACTGCTTCTTACTGGCTATTACATCAACTTAGAAGCTTCATCTGTGTTCTACTACGTTGCTTTTAGTTTCTCCGCATACCGCAGCACGCGACATAGTTTTGCAGACGATAAGTACAAGCGTTTCAGAGAGAAGATCGGCCAATGTGACGATCTGGCTTTAAGTCGATTCGGTAACAAATGACGAAAACGGACGGATTTCTCAGGTTTTTACTACATATGAACACTTTTCACATTCACCCGTGCAACTTGGCAGCTAGTGCTCCTTTCATGCAGAATCTTAAGGTCCTAGCTCATGTCCAAGGCACCAAAGCCAGCTAAAAAGTCAATAATCAATACCTAAAACTTGAATTGTACTACTTCTTACTGGCTAATACATCAACTTAGAAGCTTCATCTGTGTTCTACTACGGTGCTTTTAGTTTCTCCGCATACCGCAGCACGCGACATAGTTTTGTAGACGATAAGTACAACTGTTTCAGAGAGAAGAGCGGCCAATGTGACGATGTGGCTTTAAGTCGATTCGATAACGAATGACGAAAACGGACGGATGTCTCAGGTTTTTACTACATATGAACACTTCTCACATTCTCCCGTGCTACTCGGCTGCTAGTCCTCCTTTCATGCAGAATCTTAAGGTCCTAGCTCATGTCCAAGGCACCAAAGCCAGCTAAAAGGTCAATATTCAATACCTAAAACTTGAATTGTACTACTTCTTACTGGCTATTACATCAACTTAGAAGCTTGATCTGTGTTCTACTATGGTGCTTTTAGTGTCTCAGCATACCGCAGCACGCGACATAGCTTCGCAGACGATAAGTACATCCGTTTCAGAGAGAAGATCGGCCAATGTGACGATCTGGCTTTAAGTCGATTCGATAACAAATGACGAAAACGGACGGATTTCTCAGGTTTTTACTACATATGAACACTTTTCACATTCTCCCGTGCAACTCGGCTGCTAGTCCTCCTTTCATGCAGAATCTTAAGGTCCTAGCTCATGTCCAAGGCACCAAAGCCAGCTAAAAAGTCAATAATCGATACCTAAAACTTGAATTCCACTATTTCTTACTGGCTATTACATCAACTTAGAAGCTTCATCTGTGTTCTACTATGGTGCTTTTAGTGTCTCCACATACCGCAGCACGCGACATAGCTTTGCAGACGATAAGTACAAGCGTTTCAGAGAGAAGAGCGGCCAATGTGACGATCTGGCTTTAAGTCGATTCGATAACAAATGACGAAAACGGACGGATTTCTCAGGTTTTTACTACATATGAACACTTTTCACATTCTGACGTGCAAGGCGGCTGTTAGTCCTCCTTTCATGCAGAATATTAAGGTCCTAGCTCATGTCCAAGGCACCAAAGCCAGCTAAAAAGTCAATAATCAATACCTAAAACTTGAAATGTACTGCTTCTTACTGGCTATTACATCAACTTAGAAGCTTCATCTGTGTTCTACTACGTTGCTTTTAGTTTCTCCGCATACCGCAGCACGCGACATAGTTTTGCAGACGATAAGTACAACCGTTTCAGAGAGAAGAGCGGCCAATGTGACGATGTGGCTTTAAGTCGATTCGATAACGAATGACGAAAACGGACGGATGTCTCAGGTTTTTACTACATATGAACACTTCTCACATTCTCCCGTGCTACTCGTCTGCTAGTCCTCCTTTCATGCAGAATCTTAAGGTCCTAGCTCATGTCCAAGGCACCAAAGCCAGCTAAAAGGTCAATATTCAATACCTAAAACTTGAATTGTACTACTTCTTACTGGCTATTACATCAACTTAGAAGCTTGATCTGTGTTCTACTATGGTGCGTTTAGTGTCTCAGCATGCCGCTGCACGCGGCATAGCTTTGCAGACGATAAGTACATCCGTTTCAGAGAGAAGATCGGCCAATGTGACGATCTGGCTTTAAGTCGATTCGATAACAAATGACGAAAACGGACGGATTTCTCAGGTTTTTACTACATATGAACACTTTTCACATTCTCCCGTGCAACTCGGCTGCTAGTCCTCCTTTCATGCAGAATCTTAAGGTCCTAGCTCATGTCCAAGGCACCAAAGCCAGCTAAAAAGTCAATAACCGATACCTAAAACTTGAATTGTACTACTTCTTACTGGCTATTACATCATTTTAGAAGCTTCATCTGTGTTCTACTATGGTGCTTTTAGTGTCTCCGAATACCGCAGTACGCGACATAGCTTTGCAGACGATAAGTACAACCGTTTCAGAGAGCAGAGCGGTCAATGTGACGATCTGGCTTTAAGTCGATGCGATAACAAATGACGAAAACGGACGGATTTCTCAGGTTTTTACTACATATGAACACTTTTCACATTCTCCCGTGCAACTCGGCTGCTAGTCCTCCTTTCATGCAGAATATTAAGGTCCTAGCTCATGTCCAAGGCACCAAAGCCAGCTAAAAAGTCAATAATCAATACCTAAAACTTGAAATGTAGTGCTTCTTACTGGCTATTACATCAACTTAGAAGCTTCATCTGTGTTCTACTACGTTGCTTTTAGTTTCTCCGCATACCGCAGCACGCGACATAGTTTTGCAGACGATAAGTACAACCGTTTCAGATAGAAGAGCGGCCAATATGACGATCTGGCTTTAAGTCGATTCGATAACGAATGACGAAAACGGACGGATGTCTCAGGTTTTTACTACATATGAACACTTCTCACATTCTCCCGTGCTACTCGTCTGCTAGTCCTCCTTTCATGCAGAATCTTAAGGTCCTAGCTCGTGTCCAAGGCACCAAAGCCAGCTAAAAGGTCAATATTCAATACCTAAAACTTGAATTGTACTACTTCTTACTGGCTATTACATCAACTTAGAAGCTTGATCTGTGTTCTACTATGGTGCTTTTAGTGTCTCAGCATGCCGCAGCACGCGGCATAGCTTTGCAGACGATAAGTACATCCGTTTCAGAGAGAAGATCGGCCAATGTGACGATCTGGCTTTAAGTCGATTCGATAACAAATGACGAAAACGGACGGATTTCTCAGGTTTTTACTACATATGAACACTTTTCACATTCTCCCGTGCAACTCGGCTGCTAGTCCTCCTTTCATGCAGAATCTTAAGGTCCTAGCTCATGTCCAAGGCACCAAAGCCAGCTAAAAAGTCAATAACCGATACCTAAAACTTGAATTGTACTACTTCTTACTGGCTATTACATCATTTTAGAAGCTTCATCTGTGTTCTACTATGGTGCTTTTAGTGTCTCCGAATACCGCAGTACGCGACATAGCTTTGCAGACGATAAGTACAACCGTTTCAGAGAGAAGAGCGGCCAATGTGACGATGTGGCTTTAAGTCGATTCGATAACGAATGACGAAAACGGACGGATGTCTCAGGTTTTTACTACATATGAACACTTCTCACATTCTCCCGTGCTACTCGGCTGCTAGTCCTCCTTTCATGCAGAATCTTAAGGTCCTAGCTCATGTCCAAGGCACCAAAGCCAGCTAAAAAGTCAATAATCGATACCTAAAACTTGAATTCCACTATTTCTTACTGGCTATTACATCAAATTAGAAGCTTGATCTGTGTTCTACTATGGTGCTTTTAGTGTCTCCACATACCGCAGCACGCGACATAGCTTTGCAGACGATAAGTACAAGCGTTTCAGAGAGAAGAGCGGCCAATGTGACGATCTGGCTTTAAGTCGATTCGATAACAAATGACCAAAACGGACGGATTTCTCAGGTTTTTACTACATATGAACACTTTTCACATTCTCCCCTGCAACTCGGCTGCTAGTCCTCCTTTCATGCAGAATCTTAAGGCCCTAGCTCATGTCCAAAGCACCAAAGCCAGCTAAAAGGTCAATATTCAATACCTAAAACTTGAATTGTACTACTTCTTACTGGCTATTACATCAACTTAGAAGCTTGATCTGTGTTCTACTATGGTGCTTTTAGTGTCTCAGTATACCGCAGCACGCGACATAGCTTTGCAGACGATAAGTACATCCGTTTCAGAGAGAAGATCGGCAAATGTGACGATCTGGCTTTACGTCGATTCGATAACAATGACGAAAACGGACGGATTTCTCAGGTTTTTACTACATATGAACACTTTTCACATTCACCCGTGCAACTTAGCAGCTAGTCCTCCTTTCATGCAGAATCTTAAGGTCCTAGCTCATGTCCAAGGCACCAAAGCCAGCTAAAAAGTCAATAATCAATACCTAAAACTTGAATTGTACTACTTCTTACTGGCTAATACATCAACTTAGAAGCTTCATCTGTGTTCTACTACGGTGCTTTTAGTTTCTCCGAATACCGCAGCACGCGACATAGTTTTGTAGACGATAAGTACAACCGTTTCAGAGAGAAGAGCGGCCAATGTGACGATGTGGCTTTAAGTCGATTCGATAACGAATGACGAAAACGGACGGATGTCTCAGGTTTTTACTACATATGAACACTTCTCACATTCTCCCGTGCTACTCGTCTGCTAGTCCTCCTTTCATGCAGAATCTTAAGGTCCTAGCTCATGTCCAAGGCACCAAAGCCAGCTAAAAGGTCAATATTCAATACCTAAAACTTGAATTGTACCTCTTCTTACTGGCTATTACATCAACTTAGAAGCTTCATCTGTGTTCTACTATGGTGCTTTTAGTGTCTCAGCATACCGCAGCACGCGACATAGCTTTGCAGACGAAAAGTACATCCGTTTCAGAGAGAAGATCGGCCAATGTGACGATCTGGCTTTCAGTCGATTCGATAACAAATGACGAAAACGGACGGATTTCTCAGGTTTTTACTACATATGAACACTTTTCACATTCTCCCGTGCAACTCGGCTGCTAGTCCTCCTTTCATGAAGAATCTTAAGGTCCTAGCTCATGTCCAAGGCACCAAAGACAGCTAAAAAGTCAATAATCAATACCTAAAACTTGAAATGTACTGCTTCTTACTGGCTATTACATCAACTTAGAAGCTTCATCTGTGTTCTACTACGTTGCTTTTAGTTTCTCCGCATACCGCAGCACGCGACATAGTTTTGCAGACGATAAGTACAACCGTTTCAGAGAGAAGAGCGGCCAATGTGACGATCTGGCTTTAAGTCGATTCGATAACAATGACGAAAACGGACGGATTTCTCAGGTTTTTACTACATATGAACACTTTTCACATTCACCCGTGCAACTTGGCAGCTAGTCCTCCTTTCATGCAGAATCTTAAGGTCCTAGCTCATGTCCAAGGCACCAAAGCCAGCTAAAAAGTCAATAATCAATACCTAAAACTTGAATTGTACTACTTCTTACTGGCTAATACATCAACTTAGAAGCTTCATCTGTGTTCTACTACGGTGCTTTTAGTTTCTCCGCATACCGCAGCACGCGACATAGTTTTGTAGACGATAAGTACAACCGTTTCAGAGAGAAGAGCGGCCAATGTGACGATGTGGCTTTAAGTCGATTCGATAACGAATGACGAAAACGGACGGATGTCTCAGGTTTTTACTACATATGAACAGTTTTCACATTCTCCCGTGCAACTCGGCTGCTAGTCCTCCTTTCATGCAGAATCTTAAGGTCCTAGCTCATGTCCAAGGCACCAAAGCCAGCTAAAAGGTCAATATTCAATACCTAGAACTTGAATTGTACTACTTCTTACTGGCTATTACATCAACTTAGAAGCTTGATCTGTGTTCTACTATGGTGCTTTTAGTGTCTCAGCATACCGCAGCACGCGACATAGCTTCGCAGACGATAAGTACATCCGTTTCAGAGAGAAGATCGGCCAATGTGACGATCTGGCTTTAAGTCGATTCGATAACAAATGACGAAAACGGACGGATTTCTCAGGTTTTTACTACATATGAACACTTTTCACATTCTCCCGTGCAACTCGGCTGCTAGTCCTCCTTTCATGCAGAATCTTAAGGTCCTAGCTCATGTCCAAGGCACCAAAGCCAGCTAAAAAGCCAATAATCGATACCTAAAACTTGAATTCCACTATTTCTTACTGGCTATTACATCAACTTAGAAGCTTCATCTGTGTTCTACTATGGTGCTTTTAGTGTCTCCACATACCGCAGCACGCGACATAGCTTTGCAGACGATAAGTACAAGCGTTTCAGAGAGAAGAGCGGCCAATGTGACGATCTGGCTTTAAGTCGATTCGATAACAAATGACGAAAACGGACGGATTTCTCAGGTTTTTACTACATATGAACACTTTTCACATTCTGACGTGCAAGGCGGCTGTTAGTCCTCCTTTCATGCAGAATATTAAGGTCCTAGCTCATGTCCAAGGCACCAAAGCCAGCTAAAAAGTCAATAATCAATACCTAAAACTTGAAATGTACTGCTTCTTACTGGCTATTACATCAACTTAGAAGCTTCATCTGTGTTCTACTACGTTGCTTTTAGTTTCTCCGCATACCGCAGCACGCGACATAGTTTTGCAGACGATAAGTACAACCGTTTCAGAGAGAAGAGCGGCCAATGTGACGATGTGGCTTTAAGTCGATTCGATAACGAATGACGAAAACGGACGGATGTCTCAGGTTTTTACTACATATGAACACTTCTCACATTCTCCCGTGCTACTCGTCTGCTAGTCCTCCTTTCATGCAGAATCTTAAGGTCCTAGCTCATGTCCAAGGCACCAAAGCCAGCTAAAAGGTCAATATTCAATACCTAAAACTTGAATTGTACTACTTCTTACTGGCTATTACATCAACTTAGAAGCTTGATCTGTGTTCTACTATGGTGCTTTTAGTGTCTCAGCATGCCGCAAAACGCGGCATAGCTTTGCAGACGATAAGTACATCCGTTTCAGAGAGAAGATCGGCCAATGTGACGATCTGGCTTTAAGTCGATTCGATAACAAATGACGAAAACGGACGGATTTCTCAGGTTTTTACTACATATGAACACTCTTCACATTCTCCCGTGCAACTCGGCTGCTAGTCCTCCTTTCATGCAGAATCTTAAGGTCCTAGCTCATGTCCAAGGCACCAAAGCCAGCTAAAAAGTCAATAACCGATACCTAAAACTTGAATTGTACTACTTCTTACTGGCTATTACATCATTTTAGAAGCTTCATCTGTGTTCTACTATGGTGCTTTTAGTGTCTCCGAATACCGCAGTACGCGACATAGCTTTGCAGACGATAAGTACAACCGTTTCAGAGAGCAGAGCGGTCAATGTGACGATCTGGCTTTAAGTCGATGCGATAACAAATGACGAAAACGGACGGATTTCTCAGGTTTTTACTACATATGAACACTTTTCACATTCTCCCGTGCAACTCGGCTGCTAGTCCTCCTTTCATGCAGAATATTAAGGTCCTAGCTCATGTCCAAGGCACCAAAGCCAGCTAAAAAGTCAATAATCAATACCTAAAACTTGAAATGTAGTGCTTCTTACTGGCTATTACATCAACTTAGAAGCTTCATCTGTGTTCTACTACGTTGCTTTTAGTTTCTCCGCATACCGCAGCACGCGACATAGTTTTGCAGACGATAAGTACAACCGTTTCAGATAGAAGAGCGGCCAATGTGACGATCTGGCTTTAAGTCGATTCGATAACGAATGACGAAAACGGACGGATGTCTCAGGTTTTTACTACATATGAACACTTCTCACATTCTCCCGTGCTACTCGTCTGCTAGTCCTCCTTTCATGCAGAATCTTAAGGTCCTAGCTCATGTCCAAGGCACCAAAGCCAGCTAAAAGGTCAATATTCAATACCTAAAACTTGAATTGTACTACTTCTTACTGGCTATTACATCAACTTAGAAGCTTGATCTGTGTTCTACTATGGTGCTTTTAGTGTCTCAGCATGCCGCAGCACGCGGCATAGCTTTGCAGACGATAAGTACATCCGTTTCAGAGAGAAGATCGGCCAATGTGACGATCTGGCTTTAAGTCGATTCGATAACAAATGACGAAAACGGACGGATTTCTCAGGTTTTTACTACATATGAACACTTTTCACATTCTCCCGTGCAACTCGGCTGCTAGTCCTCCTTTCATGCAGAATCTTAAGGTCCTAGCTCATGTCCAAGGCACCAAAGCCAGCTAAAAAGTCAATAACCGATACCTAAAACTTGAATTGTACTACTTCTTACTGGCTATTACATCATTTTAGAAGCTTCATCTGTGTTCTACTATGGTGCTTTTAGTGTCTCCGAATACCGCAGTACGCGACATAGCTTTGCAGACGATAAGTACAACCGTTTCAGAGAGAAGAGCGGCCAATGTGACGATGTGGCTTTAAGTCGATTCGATAACGAATGACGAAAACGGACGGATGTCTCAGGTTTTTACTACATATGAACACTTCTCACATTCTCCCGTGCTACTCGGCTGCTAGTCCTCCTTTCATGCAGAATCTTAAGGTCCTAGCTCATGTCCAAGGCACCAAAGCCAGCTAAAAAGTCAATAATCGATACCTAAAACTTGAATTCCACTATTTCTTACTGGCTATTACATCAAATTAGAAGCTTGATCTGTGTTCTACTATGGTGCTTTTAGTGTCTCCACATACCGCAGCACGCGACATAGCTTTGCAGACGATAAGTACAACCGTTTCAGAGAGAAGAGCGGCCAATGTGACGATCTGGCTTTAAGTCGATTCGATAACAAATGACCAAAACGGACGGATTTCTCAGGTTTTTACTACATATGAACACTTTTCACATTCTCCCCTGCAACTCGGCTGCTAGTCCTCCTTTCATGCAGAATCTTAAGGCCCTAGCTCATGTCCAAAGCACCAAAGCCAGCTAAAAGGTCAATATTCAATACCTTAAACTTGAATTGTACTACTTCTTACTGGCTATTACATCAACTTAGAAGCTTGATCTGTGTTCTACTATGGTGCTTTTAGTGTCTCAGCATACCGCAGCACGCGACATAGCTTTGCAGACGATAAGTACATCCGTTTCAGAGAGAAGATCGGCAAATGTGACGATCTGGCTTTACGTCGATTCGATAACAAATGACGAAAACGGACGGATTTCTCAGGTTTTTACTACATATGAACACTTTTCACATTCTCCCGCGCAACTCGGCTGCTAGTCCTCCTTTCATGCAGAATCTTAAGGTCCTAGCTCGTGGTCAAGGCACCAAAGCCAGCTAAAAAGTCAATAACCGATACCTAAATCTTGAATTGGACTACTTCTTACTGGCTATTACATCAACTTAGAAGCTTCATCTGTGTTCTATTATGGTGCTTTTCCTGTTTCCGCATACGGCAACACGCGACATAGCTTTGCAGACGATAAGTACAACCGTTTCAGAGAGCAGAGCGATCAATGTGACGATCTGGCTTTAAGTCGATTCGATAACAAATGACGAAAACGGACGGATTTCTCAGGTTTTTACTACATATGAACACTTTTCACATTCTCCCGTGCAACTCGGCTGCTAGTCCTCCTTTCATGCAGAATCGTAAGGTCCTAGCTCATGTCCAAGGCACCAAAGCCAGCTAAAAATTCAATATTCAATACCTAAAACTTGAATCGTACTACTTCTTAATGGATATTACATCAACTTAGAAGCTTCATCTGTGTTCTACTATGGTGCTTGTAGTGTCTCAGCATACCGCAGCACGCGACATAGCTTTGCAGACGATAAGTACAACCGTTTCAGAGAGAAGAGCGGCCAATGCGACGATCTGGCTTTAAGTCGATTCGATAACAAATGACGAAAACGGACGGATGTCTCAGGTTTTTACTGCATATGAACACTTTTCACATTCTCCCGTGCAACTCGGCTGCTAGTCCTCCTTTCATGCAGAATCTTAAGGTCCTAGCTCATGTCCACGGCACCAAAGCCAGCTAAAAGTCAATAATCGATACCTAAAACTTGAATTGTACTACTTCTTACTGGCTATTACATCAACTTAGAAGCTTCATCTGTGTTCTACTATGGTGCTTTTAGTGTCTCCGCATAACGCAGCACGCGACATAGCTTTGTAGACGATAAGTACAACCGTTTCAGAGAGAAGAGCGGCCAATGTGTCGATCTGGCTCTAAGTCGATTCGATAACAAATGACGAAAACGGACGGATTTCTCAGGTTTTTACTACATATGAACACTTTTCACATTCTCCCGTGCAACTCGGCTGCTAGTCCTCCTTTCATGCAGAATCTTAAGGTCCTAGCTCATGTCCAAGGCACCAAAGCCAGCTAAAAAGTCAATAATCGATACCTAAAACTTGAATTGTACTACTTGTTACTGGCTATTACATCAACTTAGAAGCTTCATCTGTGTTCTACTATGGTGCTTTTAGTGTCTCCGAATACCGCAGTACGCGACATAGCTTTGCAGACGATAAGTACAACCTTTTCAGAGAGCAGAGCGTTCAATGTGACGATCTGGCTTTAAGTCGATTCGATAACAAATGACGAAAACGGACGGATTTCTCAGGTTTTTACTACATATGAACACTTTTCACATTCTCCCGTGCAACTCGGCTGCTAGTCCTCCTTTCATGCAGAATCTTAAGGTCCTAGCTCATGTCCAAGGCACCAAAGCCAGCTAAAAAGTCAATAATCGATACCTAAAACTTGAATTGTACTACTTCTTACTGGCTATTACATCAACTTAGAAGCTTCATCTGTGTTCTACTATGGTGCTTTTAGTGTCTCCGCATAACGCAGCACGCGACATAGCTTTGTAGACGATAAGTACAACCGTTTCAGAGAGAACAGCGGCCAATGTGTCGATCTGGCTCTAAGTCGATTCGATAACAAATGACGAAAACGGACGGATTTCTCAGGTTTTTACTACATATGAACACTTTTCACATTCTCCCGCGCAACTCGGCTGCTAGTCCTCCTTTCATGCAGAATCGTAAGGTCCTAGCTCATGTCCAAGGCACCAAAGCCAGCTAAAAAGTCAATAATCGATACCTAAAACTTGAATTCTACTACTTCTTACTGGCTATTACATCAACTTAGAAGCTTCATCTGTGTTCTACTATGGTGCTTTTAGTGTCTCAGCATACCGCAGCACGCGACATAGCTTTGCAGACGATAAGTACATCCGTTTCAGAGAGAAGATCGGCCAATGTGACGATCTGGCTTTAAGTCGATTCGATAACAAATGACGAAAACGGACGGATTTCTCAGGTTTTTACTACATATGAACACTTTTCACATTCTCCCGTGCAACTCGGCTGCTAGTCCTCCTTTCATGCAGAATCTTAAGGTCCTAGCGCATGTCCAAGGCACCAAAGCCAGCTAAAAAGTCAATAATCGATACCTAAAACTTGAATTGTACTACTTCTTACTGGCTATTACATCATTTTAGAAGCTTCATCTGTGTTCTACTATGGTGCTTTTAGTGTCTCCGAATACCGCAGTACGCGACATAGCTTTGCAGACGATAAGTACAACCGTTTCAGAGAGCAGAGCGGTCAATGTGTCGATCTGGCTTTAAGTCGATTCGATAACAAATGACGAAAACGGACGGATTTCTCAGGTTTTTTCTACATATGAACACTTTTCACATTCTCCCGTGCTACTCGGCTGCTAGTCCTCCTTTCATGCAGAATCTTAAGGTCCTAGCTCATGGTCAAGGCACCAAAGCCAGCTAAAAAGTCAATAACCGATACCTAAAACTTGAATTGGACTACTTCTTACTGGCTATTACATCAACTTAGAAGCTTCATCTGTGTTCTATTATGGTGCTTTTCCTGTTTCCGCATACGGCAACACGCGACATAGCTTTGCAGACGATAAGTACAACCGTTTCAGAGAGAAGATCGGCCAATGTGACGATATGGCTTTAAGTCGATTCGGTAACAAATGACGAAAACGGACGGATTTCTCAGGTTTTTACTACATATGAACACTTTTCACATTCTCCCGTGCAACTCGGCTGCTAGTCCTCCTTTCATGCAGAATCTTAAGGTCCTAGCTCATGTCCAAGGCACCAAAGCCAGCTAAAAAGTCAATAACCGATACCTAAAACTTGAATTGTACTACTTCTTCCTGGCTATTTCATCATTTTAGAAGCTTCATCTGTGTTCTACTATGTTGCTTTTAGTGTCTCCGAATACCGCAGTACGCGACATAGTTTTGTAGACGATAAGTACAACCGTTTCAGAGAGAAGAGCGGCCAATGTGACGATGTGGCTTTAAGTCGATTCGATAACGAATGACGAAAACGGACGGATGTCTCAGGTTTTTACTACATATGAACACTTCTCACATTCTCCCGTGCTACTCGGCTGCTAGTCCTCCTTTCATGCAGAATCTTAAGGTCCTAGCTCATGTCCAAGGCACCAAAGCCAGCTAAAAAGTCAATAATCGATACCTAAAACTTGAATTCCACTATTTCTTACTGGCTATTACATCAAATTAGAAGCTTGATCTGTGTTCTACTATGGTGCTTTTAGTGTCTCCACATACCGCAGCACGCGACATAGCTTTGCAGACGATAAGTACAAGCGTTTCAGAGAGAAGAGCGGCCAATGTGACGATCTGGCTTTAAGTCGATTCGATAACAAATGACCAAAACGGACGGATTTCTCAGGTTTTTACTACATATGAACACTTTTCACATTCTCCCCTGCAACTCGGCTGCTAGTCCTCCTTTCATGCAGAATCTTAAGGCCCTAGCTCATGTCCAAAGCACCAAAGCCAGCTAAAAGGTCAATATTCAATACCTAAAACTTGAATTGTACTACTTCTTACTGGCTATTACATCAACTTAGAAGCTTGATCTGTGTTCTACTATGGTGCTTTTAGTGTCTCAGCATACCGCAGCACGCGACATAGCTTTGCAGACGATAAGTACATCCGTTTCAGAGAGAAGATCGGCAAATGTGACGATCTGGCTTTAAGTCGATTCGATAACAAATGACGAAAACGGACGGATTTCTCAGGTTTTTACTACATATGAACACTTTTCACATTCTCCCGTGCAACTCGGCTGCTAGTCCTCCTTTCATGCAGAATCTTAAGGTCCTAGCTCATGGTCAAGGCACCAAAGCCAGCTAAAAAGTCAATAACCGATACCTAAAACTTGAATTGGACTACTTCTTACTGGCTATTACATCAACTTAGAAGCTTCATCTGTGTTCTATTATGGTGCTTTTCCTGTTTCCGCATACGGCAACACGCGACATATTTTTGCAGACGATAAGTACAACCGTTTCAGAGAGCAGAGCGATCAATGTGACGATCTGGCTTTAAGTCGATTCGATAACAAATGACGAAAACGGACGGATTTCTCAGGTTTTTACTACATATGAACACTTTTCACATTCTCCCGTGCAACTCGGCTGCTAGTCCTCCTTTCATGCAGAATATTAAGGTCCTAGCTCATGTCCAAGGCACCAAAACCAGCTAAAAATTCAATATTCAATACCTAAAACTTGAATTGTACTACTTCTTACTGGATATTACATCAACTTAGAAGCTTCATCTGTGTTCTACTATGGTGCTTGTAGTGTCTCAGCATACCGCAGCACGCGACATAGCTTTGCAGACGATAAGTACAACCGTTTCAGAGAGAAGAGCGGCCAATGCGACGATCTGGCTTTAAGTCGATTCGATAACAAATGACGAAAACGGACGGATGTCTCAGGTTTTTACTGCATATGAACACTTTTCACATTCTCCCGTCCAACTCGGCTGCTAGTCCTCCTTTCATGCAGAATCTTAAGGTCCTAGCTCATGTCCAAGGCACCAAAGCCAGCTAAAAGTCAATAATCGATACCTAAAACTTGAATTGTACTACTTCTTACTGGCTATTACATCAACTTAGAAGCTTCATCTGTGTTCTTCTATGGTGCTTTTAGTGTCTCCGCATAACGCAGCACGCGACATAGCTTTGTAGACGATAAGTACAACCGCTTCAGAGAGAAGAGCGGCCAATGTGTCGATCTGGCTCTAAGTCGATTCGATAACAAATGACGAAAACGGACGAATTTCTCGGGTTTTTACTACATATGAACACTTTTCACATTCTCCCGTGCAACTCGGCTGCTAGTCCTCCTTTCATGCAGAATCTTAAGGTCCTAGCTCATGTCCAAGGCACCAAAGCCAGCTAAAAAGTCAATAATCGATACCTAAAACTTGAATTGTACTACTTGTTACTGGCTATTACATCAACTTAGAAGCTTCATCTGTGTTCTACTATGGTGCTTTTAGTGTCTCCGAATACCGTAGTACGCGACATAGCTTTGCAGACGATAAGTACAACCGTTTCAGAGAGCAGAGCGGTCAATGTGACGATCTGGCTTTAAGTCGATTCGATAACAAATGACGAAAACGGACGGATTTCTCAGGTTTTTACTACTTATGAACACTTTTCACATTCTCCCGTGCAACTCGGCTGCTAGTCCTCCTTTCATGCAGAATATTAAGGTCCTAGCTCATGTCCAAGGCACCAAAGCCAGCTAAAAATTCAATATTCAATACCTAAAACTTGAATTGTACTACTTCTTACTGGATATTACATTAACTTAGAAGCTTCATCTGTGTTCTACTATGGTGCTTGTAGTGTCTCAGCATACCGCAGCACGCGACATAGCTTTGCAGACGATAAGTACAACCGTTTCAGAGAGAAGAGCGGCCAATGCGACGATCTGGCTTTAAGTCGATTCGATAACAAATGACGAAAACGGACGGATGTCTCAGGTTTTTACTGCATATGAACACTTTTCACATTCTCCCGTCCAACTCGGCTGCTAGTCCTCCTTTCATGCAGAATCTTAAGGTCCTAGCTCATGTCCAAGGCACCAAAGCCAGCTAAAAAGTCAATAATCGATACCTAAAACTTGAATTGTACTACTTGTTACTGGCTATTACATCAACTTAGAAGCTTCATCTGTGTTCTACTATGGTGCTTTTAGTGTCTCCGAATACCGCAATACGCGACATAGCTTTGCAGACGATAAGTACAACCGTTTCAGAGAGCAGAGCGGTCAATGTGACGATCTGGCTTTAAGTCGATTCGATAACAAATGACGAAAACGGACGGATTTCTCAGGTTTTTACTACATATGAACACTTTTCACATTCTCCCGTGCAACTCGGCTGTTAGTCCTCCTTTCATGCAGAATCTTAAGGTGTTAGCTCATGTCCAAGTCACCAAAGCCAGCTAAAAAGTCAATAACCGATACCTAAAACTTGAATTGTACTACTTCTTACTGGCTATTACATCAACTTAGAAGCGTGATCTGTGTTCTACTATGGTGCTTTTAGTGTCTCAGCATACCGCAGCACGCGACATAGCTTTGCAGACGATAAGTACAAGCGTTTCAGAGAGAAGAGCGGCCAATGTGACGATCTGGCTTTAAGTCGATTCGATAACAAATGACGAAAACGGACGGATTTCTCAGGTTTTTACTACATATGAACACTTTTCACATTCTCCCGTGCAACTCGGCTGCTAGTCCTCCTTTCATGCAGAATATTAAGGTCCTAGCTCATGTCCAAGGCACCAAAGCCAGCTAAAAAGTCAATAATCAATACCTAAAACTTGAAATGTACTGCTTCTTACTGGCTATTACATCAACTTAGAAGCTTCATCTGTGTTCTACTACGTTGCTTTTAGTTTCTCCGCATACCGCAGCACGCGACATAGTTTTGCAGACGATAAGTACAACCGTTTCAGAGAGAAGAGCGGCCAATGTGACGATGTGGCTTTAAGTCGATTCGATAACGAATGACGAAAACGGACGGATGTCTCAGGTTTTTACTACATATGAACACTTCTCACATTCTCCCGTGCTACTCGCCTGCTAGTCCTCCTTTCATGCAGAATCTTAAGGTCCTAGCTCATGTCCAAGGCACCAAAGCCAGCTAAAAGGTCAATATTCAATACCTAAAACTTGAATTGTACTACTTCTTACTGGCTATTACATCAACTTAGAAGCTTGATCTGTGTTCTACTATGGTGCTTTTAGTGTCTCAGCATGCCGCAGCACGCGGCATAGCTTTGCAGAGGATAAGTACATCCGTTTCAGAGAGAAGATCGGCCAATGTGACGATCTGGCTTTAAGTCGATTCGATAACAAATGACGAAAACGGACGGATTTCTCAGGTTTTTACTACATATGAACACTTTTCACATTCTCCCGTGCAACTCGGCTGCTAGTCCTCCTTTCATGCAGAATCTTAAGGTCCTAGCTCATGTCCAAGGCACCAAAGCCAGCTAAAAAGTCAATAACCGATACCTAAAACTTGAATTGTACTACTTCTTACTGGCTATTACATCATTTTAGAAGCTTCATCTGTGTTCTACTATGGTGCTTTTAGTGTCTCCGAATACCGCAGTACGCGACATAGCTTTGCAGACGATAAGTACAACCGTTTCAGAGAGCAGAGCGGTCAATGTGACGATCTGGCTTTAAGTCGATTCGATAACAAATGACGAAAACGGACGGATTTCTCAGGTTTTTACTACATATGAACACTTTTCACATTCTCCCGTGCAACTCGGCTGCTAGTCCTCCTTTCATGCAGAATCTTAAGGTCCTAGCTCATGGTCAAGGCACCAAAGCCAGCTAAAAAGTCAATAACCGATACCTAAAACTTGAATTGGACTACTTCTTACTGGCCATTACATCAACTTAGAAGCTTCATCTGTGTTCTATTATGGTGCTTTTCCTGTTTCCGCATACGGCAACACGCGACATAGCTTTGCAGACGATAAGTACAACCGTTTCAGATAGAAGAGCGGCCAATGTGACGATCTGGCTTTAAGTCGATTCGATAACAAATGACGAAAACGGACGGATTTCTAAGGTTTTTACTACATATGAACACTTTTCACATTCTCCCGTGCAACTTGGCTGCTAGTCCTCCTTTCATGCAGAATCTTAAGGTCCTAGCTCATGTCCAAGGCACCAAAGCCAGCTAAAAAGTCAATAATCAATACCTAAAACTTGAATTGTACTACTTCTTACTGGGTAATACATCAACTTAGAAGCTTCATCTGTGTTCTACTACGGTGCTTTTAGTTTCTCCGCATACCGCAGCACGCGACATAGTTTTGTAGACGATAAGTACAACCGTTTCAGAGAGAAGAGCGGCCAATGTGACGATGTGGCTTTAAGTCGATTCGATAACGAATGACGAAAACGGACGGATGTCTCAGGTTTTTACTACATATGAACACTTCTCACATTCTCCCGTGCTACTCGTCTGCTAGTCCTCCTTTCATGCAGAATCTTAAGGTCCTAGCTCATGTCCAAGGCACCAAAGCCAGCAAAAAGGTCAATATTCAATACCTAAAACTTGAATTGTACTACTTCTTACTGGCTATTACATCAACTTAGAAGCTTGATCTGTGTTCTACTATGGTGCTTTTAGTGTCTCAGCATGCCGCAGCACGCGGCATAGCTTTGCAGAGGATAAGTACATCCGTTTCAGAGAGAAGATCGGCCAATGTGACGATCTGGCTTTAAGTCGATTCGATAACAAATGACGAAAACGGACGGATTTCTCAGGTTTTTACTACATATGAACACTTTTCACATTCTCCCGTGCAACTCGGCTGCTAGTCCTCCTTTCATGCAGAATCTTAAGGTCCTAGCTCATGTCCAAGGCACCAAAGCCAGCTAAAAAGTCAATAACCGATACCTAAAACTTGAATTGTACTACTTCTTACTGGCTATTACATCATTTTAGAAGCTTCATCTGTGTTCTACTATGGTGCTTTTAGTGTCTCCGAATACCGCAGTACGCGACATAGCTTTGCAGACGATAAGTACAACCGTTTCAGAGAGCAGAGCGGTCAATGTGACGATCTGGCTTTAAGTCGATTCGATAACAAATGACGAAAACGGACGGATTTCTCAGGTTTTTACTACATATGAACACTTTTCACATTCTCCCGTGCAACTCGGCTGCTAGTCCTCCTTTCATGCAGAATCTTAAGGTCCTAGCTCATGGTCAAGGCACCAAAGCCAGCTAAAAAGTCAATAACCGATACCTAAAACTTGAATTGGACTACTTCTTACTGGCCATTACATCAACTTAGAAGCTTCATCTGTGTTCTATTATGGTGCTTTTCCTGTTTCCGCATACGGCAACACGCGACATAGCTTTGCAGACGATAAGTACAACCGTTTCAGATAGAAGAGCGGCCAATGTGACGATCTGGCTTTAAGTCGATTCGATAACAAATGACGAAAACGGACGGATTTCTCAGGTTTTTACTACATATGAACACTTTTCACATTCTCCCGTGCAACTTGGCTGCTAGTCCTCCTTTCATGCAGAATCTTAAGGTCCTAGCTCATGTCCAAGGCACCAAAGCCAGCTAAAAAGTCAATAATCAATACCTAAAACTTGAATTGTACTACTTCTTACTGGGTAATACATCAACTTAGAAGCTTCATCTGTGTTCTACTACGGTGCTTTTAGTTTCTCCGCATACCGCAGCACGCGAAATAGTTTTGTAGACGATAAGTACAACCGTTTCAGAGAGAAGAGCGGCCAATGTGACGATGTGGCTTTAAGTCGATTCGATAACGAATGACGAAAACGGACGGATGTCTCAGGTTTTTACTACATATGAACACTTCTCACATTCTCCCGTGCTACTCGGCTGCTAGTCCTCCTTTCATGCAGAATCTTAAGGTCCTAGCTCATGTCCAAGGCACCAAAGCCAGCTAAAAAGTCAATAATCGATACCTAAAACTTGAATTCCACTATTTCTTACTGGCTATTACATCAAATTAGAAGCTTGATCTGTGTTCTACTATGGTGCTTTTAGTGTCTCCACATACCGCAGCACGCGACATAGCTTTGCAGACGATAAGTACAAGCGTTTCAGAGAGAAGAGCGGCCAATGTGACGATCTGGCTTTAAGTCGATTCGATAACAAATGACCAAAACGGACGGATTTCTCAGGTTTTTACTACATATGAACACTTTTCACATTCTCCCCTGCAACTCGGCTGCTAGTCCTCCTTTCATGCAGAATCTTAAGGCCCTAGCTCATGTCCAAAGCACCAAAGCCAGCTAAAAGGTCAATATTCAATACCTAAAACTTGAATTGTACTACTTCTTACTGGCTATTACATCAACTTAGAAGCTTGATCTGTGTTCTACTATGGTGCTTTTAGTGTCTCAGCATACCGCAGCACGCGACATAGCTTTGCAGACGATAAGTACATCCGTTTCAGAGAGAAGATCGGCAAATGTGACGATCTGGCTTTAAGTCGATTCGATAACAAATGACGAAAACGGACGGATTTCTCAGGTTTTTACTACATATGAACACTTTTCACATTCTCCCGTGCAACTCGGCTGCTAGTCCTCCTTTCATGCAGAATCTTAAGGTCCTAGCTCATGGTCAAGGCACCAAAGCCAGCTAAAAAGTCAATAACCGATACCTAAAACTTGAATTGGACTACTTCTTACTGGCCATTACATCAACTTAGAAGCTTCATCTGTGTTCTATTATGGTGCTTTTCCTGTTTCCGCATACGGCAACACGCGACATAGCTTTGCAGACGATAAGTACAACCGTTTCAGAGAGCAGAGCGATCAATGTGACGTTCTGGCTTTAAGTCGATTCGATAACAAATGACGAAAACGGACGGATTTCTCAGGTTTTTACTACATATGAACACTTTTCACATTCTCCCGTGCAACTCGGCTGCTAGTCCTCCTTTCATGCAGAATATTAAGGTCCTAGCTCATGTCCAAGGCACCAAAGCCAGCTAAAAATTCAATATTCAATACCTAAAACTTGAATTGTACTACTTCTTACTGGATATTACATCAACTTAGAAGCTTCATCTGTGTTCTACTATGGTGCTTGTAGTGTCTCAGCATACCGCAGCACGCGACATAGCTTTGCAGACGATAAGTACCACCGTTTCAGAGAGAAGAGCGGCCAATGCGACGATCTGGCTTTAAGTCGATTCGATAACAAATGACGAAAACGGACGGATGTCTCAGGTTTTTACTGCATATGAACACTTTTCACATTCTCCCGTGCAACTCGGCTGCTAGTCCTCCTTTCATGCAGAATCTTAAGGTCCTAGCTCATGTCCAAGGCACCAAAGCCAGCTAAAAGTCAATAATCGATACCTAAAACTTGAATTGTACTACTTCTTACTGGCTATTACATCAACTTAGAAGCTTCATCTGTGTTCTACTATGGTGCTTTTAGTGTCTCCGCATAACGCAGCACGCGACATAGCTTTGTAGACTATAAGTACAAGCGTTTCAGAGAGAAGAGCGGCCAATGTGTCGATCTGGCTCTATGTCGATTCGATAACAAATGACGAAAACGGACGGATTTCTCGGGTTTTTACTACATATGAACACTTTTCACATTCTCCCGTGCAACTCGGCTGCTAGTCCTCCTTTCATGCAGAATCTTAAGGTCCTAGCTCATGTCCAAGGCACCAAAGCCAGCTAAAAAGTCAATAATCGATACCTAAAACTTGAATTGTACTACTTGTTACTGGCTATTACATCAACTTAGAAGCTTCATATGTGTTCTACTATGGTGCTTTTAGTGTCTCCGAATACCGCAGTACGCGACATAGCTTTGCAGACGATAAGTACAACCGTTTCAGAGAGCAGAGCGGTCAATGTGACGATCTGGCTTTAAGTCGATTCGATAACAAATGACGAAAACGGACGGATTTCTCAGGTTTTTACTACATATGAACACTTTTCACATTCTCCCGTGCAACTCGGCTGCTAGTCCTCCTTTCATGCAGAATATTAAGGTCCTAGCTCATGTCCAAGGCACCAAAGCCAGCTAAAAATTCAATATTCAATACCTAAAACTTGAATTGTACTACTTCTTACTGGATATTTCATCAACTTAGAAGCTTCATCTGTGTTCTACTATGGTGCTTGTAGTGTCTCAGCATACCGCAGCCCGCGACATAGCTTTGCAGACGATAAGTACAACTGTTTCAGAGAGAAGAGCGGCCAATGTGACGATCTGGCTTTAAGTCGATTCGATAACAAATGACGAAAACGGACGGATGTCTCAGGTTTTTACTGCATATGAACACTTTTCACATTCTCCCGTGCAACTCGGCTGCTAGTCCTCCTCTCATGCAGAATCTTAAGGTCCTAGCTCATGTCCAAGGCACCAAAGCCAGCTAAAAAGTCAATAATCGATACCTAAAACTTGAATTGTACTACTTCTTACTGGCTATTACATCAACTTAGAAGCTTCATCTGTGTTCTACTATGGTGCTTTTAGTGTCTCCGCATAACGCAGCACGCGACATAGCTTTGTAGACGATACGTACAACCGCTTCAGAGAGAAGAGCGGCCAATGTGTCGATCTGGCTCTAAGTCGATTCGATAACAAATGACGAAAACGGACGGATTTCTCGGGTTTTTACTACATATGAACACTTCTCACATTCTCCCGTGCAACTCGGCTGCTAGTCCTCCTTTCATGCAGAATCTTAAGGTCCTAGCTCATGTCCAAGGCACCAAAGCCAGCTAAAAAGTCAATAATCGATACCTAAAACTTGAATTGTACTACTTCTTACTGGCTATTACATCAACTTAGAAGCTTCATCTGTGTTCTACTATGGTGCTTTTAGTGTCTCCGAATACCGCAGTACGCGACATAGCTTTGCAGACGATAAGTACAACCGTTTCAGAGAGCAGAGCGGTCAATGTGACGATCTGGCTTTAAGTCGATTCGATAACAAATGACGAAAACGGACGGATTTCTCAGGTTTTTACTACATATGAACACTTTTCACATTCTCCCGTGCAACTCGGCTGTTAGTCCTCCTTTGATGCAGAATCTTAAGGTCCTAGCTCATGTCCAAGGCACCAAAGCCAGCTAAAAAGTCAATAATCGATACCTAAAACTTGAATTCCACTATTTCTTACTGGCTATTACATCAACTTAGAAGCTTCATCTGTGTTCTACTATGGTGCTTTTAGTGTCTCCACATACCGCAGCACGCGACATAGCTTTGCAGACGATAAGTACAAGCGTTTCAGAGAGAAGAGCGGCCAATGTGACGATCTGGCTTTAAGTCGATTCGATAACAAATGACGAAAACGGACGGATTTCTCAGGTTTTTACTACATATGAACACTTTTCACATTCTCCCGTGCAACTCGGCTGCTAGTCCTCCTTTCATGCAGAATATTAAGGTCCTAGCTCATGTCCAAGGCAACAAAGCCAGCTAAAAAGTCAATAATCAATACCTAAAACTTGAAATGTACTGCTTCTTACTGGCTATTACATCAACTTAGAAGCTTCATCTGTGTTCTACTACGTTGCTTTTAGTTTCTCCGCATACCGCAGCACGCGACATAGTTTTGCAGACGATAAGTACAACCGTTTCAGAGAGACGAGCGGCCAATGTGACGATGTGGCTTTAAGTCGATTCGATAACGAATGACGAAAACGGACGGATGTCTCAGGTTTTTACTACATATGAACACTTCTCACATTCTCCCGTGCTACTCGGCTGCTAGTCCTCCTTTCATGCAGAATCTTAAGGTCCTAGCTCATGTCCAAGGCACCAAAGCCAGCTAAAAGGTCAATATTCAATACCTAAAACTTGAATTGTACTACTTCTTACTGGCTATTACATCAACTTAGAAGCTTGATCTGTGTTCTACTGTGGTGCTTTTAGTGTCTCAGCATGCCGCAGCACGCGGCATAGCTTTGCAGAGGATAAGTACATCCGTTTCAGAGAGAAGATCGGCCAATGTGACGATCTGGCTTTAAGTCGATTCGATAACAAATGACGAAAACGGACGGATTTCTCAGGTTTTTACTACATATGAACACTTTTCACATTCTCCCGTGCAACTCGGCTGCTAGTCCTCCTTTCATGCAGAATCTTAAGGTCCTAGCTCATGTCCAAGGCACCAAAGCCAGCTAAAAAGTCAATAACCGATACCTAAAACTTGAATTGTACTACTTCTTACTGGCTATTACATCATTTTAGAAGCTTCATCTGTGTTCTACTATGGTGCTTTTAGTGTCTCCGAATACCGCAGTACGCGACATAGCTTTGCAGACGATAAGTACAACCGTTTCAGAGAGCAGAGCGGTCAATGTGACGATCTGGCTTTAAGTCGATTCGATAACAAATGACGAAAACGGACGGATTTCTCAGGTTTTTACTACATATGAACACTTTTCACATTCTCCCGTGCAACTCGGCTGCTAGTCCTCCTTTCATGCAGAATATTAAGGTCCTAGCTCATGTCCAAGGCACCAAAGCCAGCTAAAAAGTCAATAATCAATACCTAAAACTTGAAATGTACTGCTTCTTACTGGCTATTACATCAACTTAGAAGCTTCATCTGTGTTCTACTACGTTGCTTTTAGTTTCTCCGCATACCGCAGCACGCGACATAGTTTTGCAGACGATAAGTACAACCGTTTCAGATAGAAGAGCGGCCAATGTGACGATCTGGCTTTAAGTCGATTCGATAACAAATGACGGAAACGGACGGATTTCTCAGGTTTTTACTACATATGAACACTTTTCACATTCTCCCGTGCAACTTGGCTGCTAGTCCTCCTTTCATGCAGAATCTTAAGGTCCTAGCTCATGTCCAAGGCACCAAAGCCAGCTAAAAAGTCAATAATCAATACCTAAAACTTGAATTGTACTACTTCTTACTGGGTAATACATCAACTTAGAAGCTTCATCTGTGTTCTACTACGGTGCTTTTAGTTTCTCCGCATACCGCAGCACGCGACATAGTTTTGTAGACGATAAGTACAACCGTTTCAGAGAGAAGAGCGGCCAATGTGACGATGTGGCTTTAAGGCGATTCGATAACGAATGACGAAAACGGACGGATGTCTCAGGTTTTTACTACATATGAACACTTCTCACATTCTCCCGTGCTACTCGGCTGCTAGTCCTCCTTTCATGCAGAATCTTAAGGTCCTAGCTCATGTCCAAGGCACCAAAGCCAGCTAAAAAGTCAATAATCGATACCTAAAACTTGAATTCCACTATTTCTTACTGGCTATTACATCAAATTAGAAGCTTGATCTGTGTTCTACTATGGTGCTTTTAGTGTCTCCACATACCGCAGCACGCGACATAGCTTTGCAGACGATAAGTACAAGCGTTTCAGAGAGAAGAGCGGCCAATGTGACGATCTGGCTTTAAGTCGATTCGATAACAAATGACCAAAACGGACGGATTTCTCAGGTTTTTACTACATATGAACACTTTTCACATTCTCCCCTGCAACTCGAATGCTAGTCCTCCTTTCATGCAGAATCTTAAGGCCCTAGCTCATGTCCAAAGCACCAAAGCCAGCTAAAAGGTCAATATTCAATACCTAAAACTTGAATTGTACTACTTCTTACTGGCTATTACATCAACTTAGAAGCTTGATCTGTGTTCTACTATGGTGCTTTTAGTATCTCAGCATACCGCAGCACGCGACATAGCTTTGCAGACGATAAGTACATCCGTTTCAGAGAGAAGATCGGCAAATGTGACGATCTGGCTTTAAGTCGATTCGATAACAAATGACGAAAACGGACGGATTTCTCAGGTTTTTACTACATATGAACACTTTTCACATTCTCCCGTGCAACTCGGCTGCTAGTCCTCCTTTCATGCAGAATCTTAAGGTCCTAGCTCATGGTCAAGACACCAAAGCCAGCTAAAAAGTCAATAACCGATACCTAAAACTTGAATTGGACTACTTCTTACTGGCCATTACATCAACTTAGAAGCTTCATCTGTGTTCTATTATGGTGCTTTTCCTGTTTCCGCATACGGCAACACGCGACATAGCTTTGCAGACGATAAGTACAACCGTTTCAGAGAGCAGAGCGATCAATGTGACGATCTGGCTTTAAGTCGATTCGATAACAAATGACGAAAACGGACGGATTTCTCAGGTTTTTACTACATATGAACACTTTTCACATTCTCCCGTGCAACTCGGCTGCTAGTCCTCCTTTCATGCAGAACATTAAGGTCCTAGCTCATGTCCAAGGCACCAAAGCCAGCTAAAAATTCAATATTCAATACCTAAAACTTGAATTGTACTACTTCTTACTGGATATTACATCAACTTAGAGTGTGTGTGTGTGTTTGAGGTTTACGGGCGCTAAACAGCGTGGTCATCAGCGCCCAATCAACTTAGAAGCTTCATCTGTGTTCTACTATGGTGCTTGTAGTGTCTCAGCATACCGCAGCACGCGACATAGCTTTGCAGACGATAAGTACCACCGTTTCAGAGAGAAGAGCGGCCAATGCGACGATCTGGCTTTAAGTCGATTCGATAACAAATGACGAAAACGGACGGATGTCTCAGGTTTTTACTGCATATGAACACTTTTCACATTCTCCCGTGCAACTCGGCTGCTAGTCCTCCTTTCATGCAGAATCTTAAGGTCCTAGCTCATGTCCAAGGCACCAAAGCCAGCTAAAAGTCAATAATCGATACCTAAAACTTGAATTGTACTACTTCTTACTGGCTATTACATCAACTTAGAAGCTTCATCTGTGTTCTACTATGGTGCTTTTAGTGTCTCCGCATAACGCAGCACGCGACATAGCTTTGTAGACGATAAGTACAACCGTTTCAGAGAGAAGAGCGGCCAATGTGTCGATCTGGCTCTAAGTCGATTCGATAACAAATGACGAAAACGGACGGATTTCTCGGGTTTTTACTACATATGAACACTTTTCACATTCTCCCGTGCAACTCGGCTGCTAGTCCTCCTTTCATGCAGAATCTTAAGGTCCTAGCTCATGTCCAAGGCACCAAAGCCAGCTAAAAAGTCAATAATCGATACCTAAAACTTGAATTGTACTACTTGTTACTGGCTATTACATCAACTTAGAAGCTTCAACTGTGTTCTACTATGGTGCTTTTAGTGTCTCCGAATACCGCAGTACGCGACATAGCTTTGCAGACGATAAGTACAACTGTTTCAGAGAGAAGAGCGGCCAATGTGACGATCTGGCTTTAAGTCGATTCGATAACAAATGACGAAAACGGACGGATGTCTCAGGTTTTTACTACATATGAACACTTTTCACATTCTCCCGTGCAACTCGGCTGCTAGTCCTCCTCTCATGCAGAATCTTAAGGTCCTAGCTCATGTCCAAGGCACCAAAGCCAGCTAAAAAGTCAATAATCGATACCTAAAACTTGAATTGTACTACTTCTTACTGGCTATTACATCAACTTAGAAGCTTCATCTGTGTTCTACTATGGTGCTTTTAGTGTCTCCGCATAACGCAGCACGCGACATAGCTTTGTAGACGATAAGTACAACCGTTTCAGAGAGAACAGCGGCCAATGTGTCGATCTGGCTCTAAGTCGATTCGATAACAAATGACGAAAACGGACGGATTTCTCAGGTTTTTACTACATATGAACACTTTTCACATTCTCCCGTGCAACTCGGCTGCTAGTCCTCCTTTCATGCAGAATCGTAAGGTCCTAGCTCATGTCCAAGGCACCAAAGCCAGCTAAAAAGTCAATAATCGATACCTAAAACTTGAATTCTACTACTTCTTACTGGCTATTACATCAACTTAGAAGCTTCATCTGTGTTCTACTATGGTGCTTTTAGTGTCTCAGCATACCGCAGCACGCGACATAGCTTTGCAGACGATAAGTACATCCGTTTCAGAGAGAAGATCGGCCAATGTGACGATCTGGCTTTAAGTCGATTCGATAACAAATGACGAAAACGGACGGATTTCTCAGGTTTTTACTACATATGAACACTTTTCACATTCTCCCGTGCAACTCGGCTGCTAGTCCTCCTTTCATGCAGAATCTTAAGGTCCTAGCTCATGTCCAAGGCACCAAAGCCAGCTAAAAAGTCAATAACCGATACCTAAAACTTGAATTGTACTACTTCTTACTGGCTATTACATCATTTTAGAAGCTTCATCTGTGTTCTACTATGGTGCTTTTAGTGTCTCCGAATACCGCAGTACGCGACATAGCTTTGCAGACGATAAGTACAACCGTTTCAGAGAGCAGAGCGGTCAATGTGAGATCTGGCTTTAAGTCGATTCGATAACAAATGACGAAAACGGACGGATTTCTCAGGTTTTTACTACATATGAACACTTTTCACATTCTCCCGTGCTACTCGGCTGCTAGTCCTCCTTTCATGCAGAATCTTAAGGTCCTAGCTCATGGTCAAGGCACCAAAGCCAGCTAAAAAGTCAATAACCGATACCTAAAACTTGAATTGGACTACTTCTTACTGGCTATTACATCAACTTAGAAGCTTCATCTGTGTTCTATTATGGTGCTTTTCCTGTTTCCGCATACGGCAACACGCGACATAGCTTTGCAGACGATAAGTACAACCGTTTCAGAGAGAAGATCGGCCAATGTGACGATGTGGCTTTAAGTCGATTCGGTAACAAATGACGAAAACGGACGGATTTCTCAGGTTTTTACTACATATGAACACTTTTCACATTCTCCCGTGCAACTCGGCTGCTAGTCCTCCTTTCATGCAGAATCTTAAGGTCCTAGCTCATGTCCAAGGCACCAAAGCCAGCTAAAAAGTCAATAACCGATACCTAAAACTTGAATTGTACTACTTCTTCCTGGCTATTACATCATTTTAGAAGCTTCATCTGTGTTCTACTATGTTGCTTTTAGTGTCTCCGAATACCGCAGTACGCGACATAGCTTTGCAGACGATAAGTACAACCGTTTCAGAGAGAAGAGCGGCCAATGTGACGATCTGGCTTTAAGTCGATTCGATAACAAATGACGAAAACGGACGGATTTCTCAGGTTTTTACTACATATGAACACTTTTCACATTCTCCCGTGCAACTCGGCTGCTAGTCCTCCTTTCATGCAGAATCTTAAGGTCCTAGCTCATGTCCAAGGCACCAAAGCCAGCTAAAAAGTCAATAATCGATAACTTTAACTTGAATTCCACTATTTCTTGCTGGCTATTACATCAACTTAGAAGCTTCATCTGTGTTCTACTATGGTGCTTTTAGTGTCTCCACATACCGCAGCACGCGACATAGCTTTGCAGACGATAAGTACAAGCGTTTCAGAGAGAAGAGCGGCCAATGTGACGATCTGGCTTTAAGTCGATTCGATAACAAATGACGAAAACGGACGGATTTCTCAGGTTTTTACTACATATGAACACTTTTCACATTCTCCCGTGCAACTCGGCTGCTAGTCCTCCTTTCATGCAGAATATTAAGGTCCTAGCTCATGTCCAAGGCACCAAAGCCAGCTAAAAAGTCAATAATCAATACCTAAAACTTGAAATGTACTGCTTCTTACTGGCTATTACATCAACTTAGAAGCTTCATCTGTGTTCTACTACGTTGCTTTTAGTTTCTCCGCATACCGCAGCACGCGACATAGTTTTGCAGACGATAAGTACAACCGTTTCAGAGAGAAGAGCGGCCAATGTGACGATGTGGCTTTAAGTCGATTCGATAAGGAATGACGAAAACGGACGGATGTCTCAGGTTTTTACTACATATGAACACTTCTCACATTCTCCCGTGCTACTCGTCTGCTAGTCCTCCTTTCATGCAGAATCTTAAGGTCCTAGCTCATGTCCAAGGCACCAAAGCCAGCTAAAAGGTCAATATTCAATACCTAAAACTTGAATTGTACTACTTCTTACTGGCTATTACATCAACTTAGAAGCTTCATCTGTGTTCTATTATGGTGCTTTTCCTGTTTCCGCATACGGCAACACGCGACATAGCTTTGCAGACGATAAGTACAACCGTTTCAGAGAGAAGATCGGCCAATGTGACGATGTGGCTTTAAGTCGATTCGATAACAAATGACCAAAACGGACGGATTTCTCAGGTTTTTACTACATATGAACACTTTTCACATTCTCCCGTGCAACTCGGCTGCTAGTCCTCCTTTCATGCAGAATCTTAAGGTCCTAGCTCATGTCCAAGGCACCAAAGCCAGCTAAAAAGTCAATAACCGATACCTAAAACTTGAATTGTACTACTTCTTACTGGCTATTACATCATTTTAGAAGCTTCATCTGTGTTCTACTATGGTGCTTTTAGTGTCTCCGAATACCGCAGTACGCGACATAGCTTTGCAGACGATAAGTACAACCGTTTCAGAGAGCAGAGCGGTCAATGTGACGATCTGGCTTTAAGTCGATTCGATAACAAATGACGAAAACGGACGGATTTCTCAGGTTTTTACTACATATGAACACTTTTCACATTCTCCCGTGCAACTCGGCTGCTAGTCCTCCTTTCATGCAGAATATTAAGGTCCTAGCTCATGTCCAAGGCACCAAAGCCAGCTAAAAAGTCAATAATCAATACCTAAAACTTGAATTGTACTACTTCTTACTGGGTAATACATCAACTTAGAAGCTTCATCTGTGTTCTACTACGGTGCTTTTAGTTTCTCCGCATACCGCAGCACGCGACATAGTTTTGTAGACGATAAGTACAACCGTTTCAGAGAGAAGAGCGGCCAATGTGACGATGTGGCTTTAAGTCGATTCGATAACGAATGACGAAAACGGACGGATGTCTCAGGTTTTTACTACATATGAACACTTCTCACATTCTCCCGTGCTACTCGGCTGCTAGTCCTCCTTTCATGCCGAATCTTAAGGTCCTAGCTCATGTCCAAGGCACCAAAGCCAGCTAAAAAGTCAATAATCGATACCTAAAACTTGAATTCCACTATTATTTACTGGCTATTACATCAAATTAGAAGCTTGATCTGTGTTCTACTATGGTGCTTTTAGTGTCTCCACATACCGCAGCACGCGACATAGCTTTGCAGACGATAAGTACAAGCGTTTCAGAGAGAAGAGCGGCCAATGTGACGATCTGGCTTTAAGTCGATTCGATAACAAATGACCAAAACGGACGGATTTCTCAGGTTTTTACTACATATGAACACTTTTCACATTCTCCCCTGCAACTCGGCTGCTAGTCCTCCTTTCATGCAGAATCTTAAGGCCCTAGCTCATGTCCAAAGCACCAAAGCCAGCTAAAAGGTCAATATTCAATACCTAAAACTTGAATTGTACTACTTCTTACTGGCTATTACATCAACTTAGAAGCTTGATCTGTGTTCTACTATGGTGCTTTTAGTGTCTCAGCATACCGCAGCACGCGACATCGCTTTGCAGACGATAAGTACATCCGTTTCAGAGAGAAGATCGGCAAATGTGACGATCTGGCTTTAAGTCGATTCGATAACAAATGACGAAAACGGACGGATTTCTCAGGTTTTTACTACATATGAACACTTTTCACATTCTCCCGTGCAACTCGGCTGCTAGTCCTCCTTTCATGCAGAATCTTAAGGTCCTAGCTCATGTCCAAGGCACCAAAGCCAGCTAAAAAGTCAATAACCGATACCTAAAACTTGAATTGTACTACTTCTTACTGGCTATTACATCATTCTAGAAGCTTCATCTGTGTTCTACTATGGTGCTTTTAGTGTCTCCGAATACCGCAGTACGCGACATAGCTTTGCAGACGATAAGTACAACCGTTTCAGAGAGCAGAGCGGTCAATGTGACGATCTGGCTTTAAGTCGATTCGATAACAAATGACGAAAACGGACGGATTTCTCAGGTTTTTACTACATATGAACACTTTTCACATTCTCCCGTGCAACTCGGCTGCTAGTCCTCCTTTCATGCAGAATATTAAGGTCCTAGCTCATGTCCAAGGCACCAAAGCCAGCTAAAAATTCAATATTCAATACCTAAAACTTGAATTGTACTACTTCTTACTGGATATTACATCAACTTAGAAGCTTCATCTGTGTTCTACTATGGTGCTTGTAGTGTCTCAGCATACCGCAGCACGCGACATAGCTTTGCAGACGATAAGTACAACCGTTTCAGAGAGAAGAGCGGCCAATGCGACGATCTGGCTTTAAGTCGATTCGATAACAAATGACGAAAACGGACGGATGTCTCAGGTTTTTACTGCATATGAATACTTTTCACATTCTCCCGTGCAACTCGGCTTCTAGTCCTCCTTTCATGCAGAATCTTAAGGTACTAGCTCATGTCCAAGGCACCAAAGCCAGCTAAAAGTCAATAATCGATACCTAAAACTTGAATTGTACTACTTCTTACTGGCTATTACATCAACTTAGAAGCTTCATCTGTGTTCTACTATGGTGCTTTTAGTGTCTCCGCATAACGCAGCACGCGACATAGCTTTGTAGACGATAAGTACAACCGTTTCAGAGAGAAGAGCGGCCAATGTGTCGATCTGGCTTTAAGTCGATTCGATAACAAATGACGAAAACGGACGGATTTCTCGGGTTTTTACTACATATGAACACTTTTCACATTCTCCCGTGCAACTCGGCTGCTAGTCCTCCTTTCATGCAGAATCTTAAGGTCCTAGCTCATGTCCAAGGCACCAAAGCCAGCTAAAAAGTCAATAATCGATACCTAAAACTTGAATTGTACTACTTCTTACTGGCTATTACATCAACTTAGAAGCTTCATCTGTGTTCTACTATGGTGCTTTTAGTGTCTCCGAATACCGCAGTACGCGACATAGCTTTGCAGACGATAAGTACAACCGTTTCAGAGAGCAGAGCGGTCAATGTGACGATCTGGCTTTAAGTCGATTCGATAACAAATGACGAAAACGGACGGATTTCTCAGGTTTTTACTACATATGAACACTTTTCACATTCTCCCGTGCAACTCGGCTGCTAGTCCTCCTTTCATGCAGAATATTAAGGTCCTAGCTCATGTCCAAGGCACCAAAGCCAGCTAAAAATTCAATATTCAATACCTAAAACTTGAATTGTACTACTTCTTACTGGTTATTTCATCAACTTAGAAGCTTCATCTGTGTTCTACTATGGTGCTTGTAGTGTCTCAGCATACCGCAGCACGCGACATAGCTTTGCAGACGATAAGTACAACCGTTTCAGAGAGAAGAGCGGCCAATGTGACGATCTGGCTTTAAGTCGATTCGATAACAAATGACGAAAACGGACGGATGTCTCAGGTTTTTACTGCATATGAACACTTTTCACATTCTCCCGTGCAACTCGGCTGCTAGTCCTCCTTTCATGCAGAATCTTAAGGTCCTGGCTCATGTCCAAGGCACAAAAGCCAGCTAAAAAGTCAATAATCGATACCTAAAACTTGAATTGTACTACTTCTTACTGGCTATTACATCAACTTAGAAGCTTCATCTGTGTTCTACTATGGTGCTTTTAGTGTCTCCGCATAACGCAGCACGCGACATAGCTTTGTAGACGATAAGTACAACCGTTTCAGAGAGAACAGCGGCCAATGTGTCGATCTGGCTCTAAGTCGATTCGATAACAAATGACGAAAACGGACGGATTTCTCAGGTTTTTACTACATATGAACACTTTTCACATTCTCCCGTGCAACTCGGCTGCTAGTCCTCCTTTCATGCAGAATCGTAAGGTCCTAGCTCATGTCCAAGGCACCAAAGCCAGCTAAAAAGTCAATAATCGATACCTAAAACTTGAATTCTACTACTTCTTACTGGCTATTACATCAACTTAGGAGCTTCATCTGTGTTCTACTATGGTGCTTTTAGTGTCTCCGCATAACGCAGCACGCGACATAGCTTTGTAGACGATAAGTACAACCGTTTCAGAGAGAACAGCGGCCAATGTGTCGATCTGGCTCTAAGTCGATTCGATAACAAATGACGAAAACGGACGGATTTCTCAGGTTTTTACTACATATGAACACTTTTCACATTCTCCCGTGCAACTCGGCTGCTAGTCCTCCTTTCATGCAGAATCGTAAGGTCCTAGCTCATGTCCAAGGCACCAAAGCCAGCTAAAAAGTCAATAATCGATACCTAAAACTTGAATTCTACTACTTCTTACTGGCTATTACATCAACTTAGGAGCTTCATCTGTGTTCTACTATGGTGCTTTTAGTGTCTCCGCATAACGCAGCACGCGACATAGCTTTGTAGACGATAAGTACAACCGTTTCAGAGAGAAGAGCGGCCAATGTGTCGATCTGGCTCTAAGTCGATTCGATAACAAATGACGAAAACGGACGGATTTCTCAGGTTTTTACTACATATGAACACTGTTCACATTCTCCCGTGCAACTCGGCTGCTAGTCCTCCTTTCATGCAGAATCTTAAGGTCCTAGCTCATGTCCAAGGCACCAAAGCCAGCTAAAAAGTCAATAATCAATACCTAAAACTTGAATTGTACTAATTCTTACTGGGTATTACATCAACTTAGAAGCTTCATCTGTGTTCTACTATGGCGCTTTTAATGTCTCCGCATACCGCAGCACGCGACATAGCTTTGCAGACGATAAGTACAACCGTTTCAGAGAGAAGAGCGGCCAATGTGACGATCTGGCTTTAAGTCGATTCGATAACGAATGACGAAAAGAGACGTATTTCTCAGGTTTTTACTACATTTGAACACTTTTCACATTCTCCCGTGCAACTCGGCTGCTAGTCCTCCTTTCATGCAGAATATTAAGGTCCTAGCTCATGTCCAAGGCACCAAAGCCAGCTAAAAATTCAATATTCAATACCTAAAACTTGAATTGTACTACTTCTTACTGGATATTTCATCAACTTAGAAGCTTCATCTGTGTTCTACTATGGTGCTTGTAGTGTCTCAGCATACCGCAGCACGCGACATAGCTTTGCAGACGATAAGTACAACCGTTTCAGAGAGAAGAGCGGCCAATGTGACGATCTGGCTTTAAGTCGATTCGATAACAAATGACGAAAACGGACGGATGTCTCAGGTTTTTACTGCATATGAACACTTTTCACATTCTCCCGTGCAACTCGGCTGCTAGTCCTCCTTTCATGCAGAATCTTAAGGTCCTAGCTCATGTCCAAGGCACCAAAGCCAGCTAAAAAGTCAATAATCGATACCTAAAACTTGAATTGTACTACTTCTTACTGGCTATTACATCAACTTAGAAGCTTCATCTGTGTTCTACTATGGTGCTTTTAGTGTCTCCGCATAACGCAGCACGCGACATAGCTTTGTAGACGATAAGTACAACCGTTTCAGAGAGAACAGCGGCCAATGTGTCGATCTGGCTTTAAGTCGATTCGATAACAAATGACGAAAACGGACGGATTTCTCGGGTTTTTACTACATATGAACACTTTTCACATTCTCCCGTGCAACTCGGCTGCTAGTCCTCCTTTCATGCAGAATCTTAAGGTCCTAGCTCATGTCCAAGGCACCAAAGCCAGCTAAAAAGTCAATAATCGATACCTAAAACTTGAATTGTACTACCTCTTACTGGCTATTACATCAACTTAGAAGCTTCATCTGTGTTCTACTATGGTGCTTTTAGTGTCTCCGAATACCGCAGTACGCGACATAGCTTTGCAGACGATAAGTACAACCGTTTCAGAGAGCAGAGCGGTCAATGTGACGATCTGGCTTTAAGTCGATTCGATAACAAATGACGAAAACGGACGGATTTCTCAGGTTTTTACTACATATGAACACTTTTCACATTCTCCCGTGCAACTCGGCAGCTAGTCCTCCTTTCATGCAGAATATTAAGGTCCTAGCTCATGTCCAAGGCACCAAAGCCTGCTAAAAATTCAATATTCAATACCTAAAACTTGAATTGTACTACTTCTTACTGGATATTTCATCAACTTAGAAGCTTCATCTGTGTTCTACTATGGTGCTTGTAGTGTCTCAGCATACCGCAGCACGCGACATAGCTTTGCAGACGATAAGTACAACCGTTTCAGAGAGAAGAGCGGCCAATGTGACGATCTGGCTTTAAGTCGATTCGATAACAAATGACGAAAACGGACGGATGTCTCAGGTTTTTACTGCATATGAACACTTTTCACATTCTCCCGTGCAACTCGGCTGCTAGTCCTCCTCTCATGCAGAATCTTAAGGTCCTAGCTCATGTCCAAGGCACCAAAGCCAGCTAAAAAGTCAATAATCGATACCTAAAACTTGAATTGTACTACTTCTTACTGGCTATTACATCAACTTAGAAGCTTCATCTGTGTTCTACTATGGTGCTTTTAGTGTCTCCGCATAACGCAGCACGCGACATAGCTTTGTAGACGATAAGTACAACCGTTTCAGAGAGAACAGCGGCCAATGTGTCGATCTGGCTCTAAGTCGATTCGATAACAAATGACGAAAACGGACGGATTTCTCAGGTTTTTACTACATATGAACACTTTTCACATTCTCCCGTGCAACTCGGCTGCTAGTCCTCCTTTCATGCAGAATCGTAAGGTCCTAGCTCATGTCCAAGGCACCAAAGCCAGCTAAAAAGTCAATAATCGATACCTAAAACTTGAATTGTACTACTTCTTACTGGCTATTACATCAACTTAGAAGCTTCATCTGTGTTCTACTATGGTGCTTTTAGTGTCTCAGCATACCGCAGCACGCGACATAGCTTTGCAGACGATAAGTACATCCGTTTCAGAGAGAAGATCGGCCAATGTGACGATCTGGCTTTAAGTCGATTCGATAACAAATGACGAAAACGGACGGATTTCTCAGGTTTTTACTACATATGAACACTTTTCACATTCTCCCGTGCAACTCGGCTGCTAGTCCTCCTTTCATGCAGAATCTTAAGGTCCTAGCTCATGTCCAAGGCACCAAAGCCAGCTAAAAAGTCAATAACCGATACCTAAAACTTGAATTGTACTACTTCTTACTGGCTATTACATCATTTTAGAAGCTTCATCTGTGTTCTACTATGGTGCTTTTAGTGTCTCCGAATACCGCAGTACGCGACATAGCTTTGCAGACGATAAGTACAACCGTTTCAGAGAGCAGAGCGGTCAATGTGAGATCTGGCTTTAAGTCGATTCGATAACAAATGACGAAAACGGACGGATTTCTCAGGTTTTTACTACATATGATCACTTTTCACATTCTCCCGTGCTACTCGGCTGCTAGTCCTCCTTTCATGCAGAATCTTAAGGTCCTAGCTCATGGTCAAGGCACCAAAGCCAGCTAAAAAGTCAATAACCGATACCTAAAACTTGAATTGGACTACTTCTTACTGGCTATTACATCAACTTAGAAGCTTCATCTGTGTTCTATTATGGTGCTTTTCCTGTTTCCGCCTACGGCAACACGCGACATAGCTTTGCAGACGATAAGTACAACCGTTTCAGAGAGAAGATCGGCCAATGTGACGATCTGGCTTTAAGTCGATTCGGTAACAAATGACGAAAACGGACGGATTTCTCAGGTTTTACTACATATGAACACTTTTCACATTCTCCCGTGCAACTCGGCTGCTAGTCCTCCTTTCATGCAGAATCTTAAGGTCCTAGCTCATGTCCAAGGCACCAAAGCCAGCTAAAAAGTCAATAATCGATACCTAAAACTTGAATTGTACTACTTCTTACTGGCTATTACATCAACTTAGAAGCTTCATCTGTGTTCTACTATGGTGCTTTTAGTGTCTCCGAATACCGCAGTACGCGACATAGCTTTGCAGACGATAAGTACAACCGTTTCAGAGAGCAGAGCGGTCAATGTGACGATCTGGCTTTAAGTCGATTCGATAACAAATGACGAAAACGGACGGATTTCTCAGGTTTTTACTACATATGAACACTTTTCACATTGTCCCGTGCAACTCGGCTGCTAGTCCTCCTTTCATGCAGAATATTAAGGTCCTAGCTCATGTCCAAGGCACCAAAGCCAGCTAAAAATTCAATATTCAATACCTAAAACTTGAATTGTACTACTTCTTACTGGATATTACATCAACTTAGAAGCTTCATCTCTGTTCTACTATGGTGCTTGTAGTGTCTCAGCATATCGCAGCACGCGACATAGCTTTGCAGACGATAAGTACAACCGTTTCAGAGAGAAAAGCGGCCAATGTGACGATCTGGCTTTAAGTCGATTCGATAACAAATGACGAAAACGGACGGATTTCTCAGGTTTTTACTACATATGAACACTGTTCACATTCTCCCGTGCAACTCGGCTGCTAGTCCTCCTTTCATGCAGAATCTTAAGGTCCTAGCTCATGTTCAAGGCACCAAAGCCAGCTAAAAAGTCAATAATTGATACCTAAAACTTGAATTGTACAACTTCTTACTGGCTATTACATCGACTTAGAAGCTTCATATGTGTTCTACTATGGTGCTTTTAGTGTCTCCGCATAACGCAACACGCGACATAGCTTTGTAGACGATAAGTACAACCGTTCCAGTGAGAAGAGCGGCCAATGTGTCGATCTGGCTCTAAGTCGATTCGATAACAAATGACGAAAACGGACGGATTTCTCAGGTTTTTACTACATATGAACACTTTTCACATTCTCCCGTGCAACTCGGCTGCTAGTCCTCCTTTCATGCAGAATCTTAAGGTCCTAGCTCATGTCCAAGGCACCAAAGCCAGCTAAAAAGTCAATAATCAATACCTAAAACTTGAATTGTACTAATTCTTACTGGGTATTACATCAACTTAGGAGCTTCATCTGTGTTCTACTATGGTGCTTTTAGTGTCTCCGCATACGACAGCACGCGACATAGCTTTGCAGACGATAAGTACAACCGTTTCAGAGAGAAGAGCGGCCAATGTGGCGATCTGGCTTTAAGTCGATTCGATAACAAATGACGAAAACAGACGTATTTTTCAGGTTTTTACTACATTTGAACACTTTTCACATTCTCTCATGCAACTCGGCTGCTAGTCCTCCTTTCATGCAGAATATTAAGGTCCTAGCTCATGTCCAAGGCACCAAAGCCAGCTAAAAATTCAATATTCAATACCTAAATCTTGAATTGTACTACTTCTTACTGGCTATTACATTAACTTAGAAGCTTCATCTGTGTTCTACTATGGTGCTTTTAGTGTCTCCGCATACCGCAGCACGCGACATAGCTTTGTAGACGATAAGTACAACCGTTTCAGAGAGAAGAGCGGCCAATGTGACGATCTGGCTTTAAGTCGATTCGATAACAAATGACGAAAACGGACGGATGTCTCATTTTTTTACTACATATGAACACTTTTCACATTCTCCCGTGCAACTCGGCTGCTAGTCCTCCTTTCATGCAGAACCTTAAGGTCCTAGCTCATGTCCAAGGCACCAAAGCCAGCTAAAAAGTCAATAACCGATACCTAAAACTTGAATTGTACTACTTCTTACTGGCTATTACATCATTTTAGAAGCTTCATCTGTGTTCTACTATGTTGCTTTTAGTGTCTCCGAATACCGCAGCACGCGACATAGCTTTGCAGACGATAAGTACAACCGTTTCAGAGAGAAGAGCGGCCAATGTGTCGATCTGGCTCTAAGTCGATTCGATAACAAATGACGAAAACGGACGGATTTCTCAGGTTTTTACTACATATGAACACTTTTCACATTCTCCCGTGCAACTCGGCTGCTAGTCCTCCTTTCATGCAGAATCTTAAGGTCCTAGCTCATGTCCAAGGCACCAAAGCCAGCTAAAAAGTCAATAATCAATACCTAAAACTTGAATTGTACTAATTCTTACTGGGTATTACATCAACTTAGAAGCTTCATCTGTGTTCTACTACGTTGCTTTTAGTTTCTCCGCATACCGCAGCACGCGACATGGCTTTGCAGACGATAAGTACAACCGTTTCAGAGAGAAGAGCGGCCAATGTGACGATCTGGCTTTAAGTCGATTCGATAACAAATGACGAAAACAGACGTATTTCTCAGGTTTTTACTACATTTGAACACTTTTCACATTCTCTCATGCAACTCGGCTGCTAGTCCTCCTTTCATGCAGAATATTAAGGTCCAAGCTCATGTCCAAGGCACCAAAGCCAGCTAAAAATTCAATGTTCAATACCTAAAACTTGAATTGTACTACTTCTTACTGGCTATTACATTAACTTAGAAGCTTCATCTGTGTTCTACTATGGTGCTTTTAGTGTCTCCGCATACCGCAGCACGCGACATAGCTTTGTAGACGATAAGTACAACCGTTTCAGAGAGAAGAGCGGCCAATGTGACGATGTGGCTTTAAGTCGATTCGATAACAAATGACGAAAACGGACGGATGTCTCATTTTTTTACTACATATGAACACTTTTCACATTCTCCCATGCAACTCGGCTGCTAGTCCTCCTTTCATGCAGAACCTTAAGGTCCTAGCTCATGTCCAAGGCACCAAAGCCAGCTAAAAGGTCAATATTCAATACCTAAAACTTGAATTGTACTACTTCTTACTGGCTATTACATCAACTTAGAAGCGTGATCTGTGTTCTACTATGGTGCTTTTAGTGTCTCAGCATACTGCAGCACGCGACATATCTTTGCAGACGATAAGTACAACCGTTTCCGAGAGAAGAGCGGCCAATGTGACGATCTGGCTTTAAGTCGATTCGATAACAAATGACGAAAACGGACGGATTTCTCAGGTTTTTACTACATATGAACACTTTTCACATTGTCCCGTGCAACTCGGCTGCTAGTCCTCCTTTCATGCAGAATCTTAAGGTCCTAGCTCATGTCCAAGGCACCAAAGCCAGCTAAAAAGTCAATAATCGATACCTAAAACTTGAATTCCACTATTTCTTACTGGCTATTACATCAACTTAGAAGCTTCATCTGTGTTCTACTACGGTGCTTTTAGTTTCTCCGAATACCGCAGCACGCGACATAGTTTTGTAGACGATAAGTACAACCGTTTCAGAGAGAAGAGCGGCCAATGTGACGATGTGGCTTTAAGTCGATTCGATAACGAATGACGAAAACGGACGGATGTCTCAGGTTTTTACTACATATGAACACTTTTCGCATTCTCCCGTGCTACTCGGCTGCTAGTCCTCCTTTCATGCAGCATCTTAAGGTCCTAGCTCATGTCCAAAGCACCAAAGCCAGCTAAAAGGTCAATAATCAATACCTAAAACTTGAATTGTACTACTTCTTACTGGCTATTACATCAACTTAGAAGCTTGATCTGTTTTCTACTATGGTGCTTTTAGTGTCTCAGCATACCGCAGCACGCGACATAGCTTTGCAGACGATAAGTACATCCGTTTCAGAGATAAGATCGGCCAATGTGACGATTTGGCTTTAAGTCGATTCGATAACAAATGACGAAAACGGACGGATTTCTCAGGTTTTTACTACATATGAACACTTTTCACATTCTCCCGTGCTACTCGGCTGCTAGTCCTCCTTTCATGCAGAATCTTAAGGTCCTAGCTCATGGTCAAGGCACCAAAGCCAGCTAAAAAGTCAATAACCGATGCCTAAAACTTGAATTGGACTACTTCTTACTGGCTATTACATCAACTTAGAAGCTTCATCTGTGTTCTATTATGGTGCTTTTCCTGTTTCCGCCTACGGCAACACGCGACATAGCTTTGCAGACGATAAGTACAACCGTTTCAGAGAGAAGAGCGGCCAATGTGACGATCTGGCTTTAAGTCGATTCGGTAACAAATGACGAAAACGGACGGATTTCTCAGGTTTTTACTACATATGAACACTTTTCACATTCTCCCGTGCAACTCGGCTGCTAGTCCTCCTTTCATGCAGAATCTTAAGGTCCTAGCCCATGTCCAAGGCACCAAAGACAGCTAAAAAGTCAATAACCGATACCTAAAACTTGAATTGTACTACTTCTTACTGGCTATTACATCATTTTAGAAGCTTCATCTGTGTTCTACTATGTTGCTTTTAGTGTCTCCGAATACCGCAGTACGCGACATAGCTTTGCAGACGATAAGTACAACCGTTTCAGAGAGAAGAGCGGCCAATGTGACGATCTGGCTTTAAGTCGATTCGATAACAAATGACGAAAACGGACGGATTTCTCAGGTTTTTACTAAATATGAACACTTTTCACATTCTCCCGTGCAACTCGGCTGCTAGTCCTCCTTTCATGCAGAATCTTAAGGTCCGAGCTCACGTCCAAGGCACCAAAGCCAGCTAAAAAGTCAATAATCAATACCTAAAACTTGAAATGTACTGCTTCTTACTGGCTATTACATAAACTGAGAAGCTTCATCTGTGTTCTACTACGTTGCTTTTAGTTTCTCCGCATACCGCAGCACGCGACATAGTTTTGCAGACGATAAGTACAACCGTTTCAGAGAGAAGAGCGGCCAATGTGACGATCTGGCTTTAAGTCGATTCGATAACAAATGACGAAAACGGACAGATTTCTCAGGTTTTTACTACATATGAACACTTTTCACATTCTCCCGTGCAACTTGGCTGCTAGTCCTCCTTTCATGCAGAATCTTAAGGTCCTAGCTCATGTCCAAGGCACCAAAGCCAGCTAAAAAGTCAATAACCGATACCTAAAACTTGAATTGTACTACTTCTTACTGGCTATTACATCAACTTAGAAGCGTGATCTGTGTTCTACTATGGTGCTTTTAGTGTCTCAGCATACCGCAGCACGCGACATAGCTTTGCAGACGATAAGTACAACCGTCTCAGAGAGAAGAGCGGCCAATGTGACGATCTGGCTTTAAGTCGATTCGATAACAAATGACGAAAACGGACGGATTTCTCAGGTTTTTACTACATATGAACATTTTTCACATTCTCCCGTGCAACTCGGCTGCTAGTCCTCCTTTCATGCAGAATCTTAAGGTCCTAGCTCATGTCCAAGGCACCAAAGCCAGCTAAAAAGTCAATAACCGATACCTAAAACTTGAATTGTACTCCTTCTTACTGGCTATTACATTAACTTAGAAGCTTCATCTGTGTTCTACTATGGTGCTTTTAGTGTCTCCGCATACCGCAGCACGCGACATAGTTTTGTAGACGATAAGTACAACCGTTTCAGAGAGAAGAGCGGCCAATGTGACGATGTGGCCTTAAGTCGATTCGATAACAAATGACGAAAACGGACGGATGTCTCATTTTTTTACTACATATGAACACTTTTCACATTCTCCCGTGCAACTCGGCTGCTAGTCGTCCTTTCATGCAGAACGTTAAGGTCCTAGCTCATGTCCAAGGCACCAAAGCCAGCTAAAAAGTCAATAACCGATACCTAAAACTTGAATTGTACTACTTCTTACTGGCTATTACATCATTTTAGAAGCTTCATCTGTGTTCTACTATGTTGCTTTTAGTGTCTCCGAATACCGCAGTACGCGACATAGCTTTGCAGACGATAAGTACAACCGTTTCAGAGAGAAGAGCGTCCAATGTGACGATCTGGCTTTAAGTCGATTCGATAACAAATGACGAAAACGGACGGATTTCTCAGGTTTTTACTACATATGAACACTTTTCACATTCTCCCGTGCAACTCGGCTGCTAGTCCTCCTTTCATGCAGAATCTTAAGGTCCTAGCTCATTTCCCAGGCACCAAAGCCAGCTAAAAAGTCAATAATCGATACCTAAAACTTGAATTCTACTACTTCTTACTGGCTATTACATCAACTTAGAAGCTTCATCTGTGTTCTACTATGGTGCTTTTAGTGTCTCCGCATAACGCAGCACGCGACATAGCTTTGTAGACGATAAGTACAACCGTTTCAGAGAGAAGATCGGCCAATGTGACGATCTGGCTTTAAGTCGATTCGGTAACAAATGACGAAAACGGACGGATTTCTCAGGTTTTTACTACATAGGAACACTTTTCACATTCTCCCGTGCAACTCGGCTGCTAGTCCTCCTTTCATGCAGAATCTTAAGGTCCTAGCCCATGTCCAAGGCACCAAAGCCAGCTAAAAAGTCAATAACCGATACCTAAAACTTGAATTGTACTACTTCTTACTGGCTATTACATCATTTTAGAAGCTTCATCTGTGTTCTACTATGTTGCTTTTAGTGTCTCCGAATACCGCAGTACGCGACATAGCTTTGCAGACGATAAGTACAACCGTTTCAGAGAGAAGAGCGGCCAATGTGACGATCTGGCTTTAAGTCGATTCGATAACAAATGACGAAAACGGACGGATTTCTCAGGTTTTTACTAATTATGAACACTTTTCACATTCTCCCGTGCAACTCGGCTGCTAGTCCTCCTTTCATGCAGAATCTTAAGGTCCGAGCTCATGTCCAAGGCACCAAAGCCAGCTAAAAAGTCAATAATCAATACCTAAAACTTGAAATGTACTGCTTCTTACTGGCTATTACATCAACTTAGAAGCTTCATCTGTGTTCTACTACGTTGCTTTTAGTTTCTCCGCATACCGCAGCACGCGACATAGTTTTGCAGACGATAAGTACAACCGTTTCAGAGAGAAGAGCGGCCAATGTGACGATCTGGCTTTAAGTCGATTCGATAACAAATGACGAAAACGGACAGATTTCTCAGGTTTTTACTACATATGAACACTTTTCACATTCTCCCGTGCAACTTGCCTGCTAGTCCTCCTTTCATGCAGAATCTTAAGGTGTTAGCTCATGTCCAAGTCACCAAAGCCAGCTAAAAAGTCAATAACCGATACCTAAAACTTGAATTGTACTACTTCTTACTGGCTATTACATCAACTTAGAAGCGTGATCTGTGTTCTACTATGGTGCTTTTAGTGTCTCAGCATACCGCAGCACGCGACATAGCTTTGCAGACGATAAGTACAACCGTTTCAGAGAGAAGAGCGGCCAATGTGACGATCTGGCTTTAAGTCGATTCGATAACAAATGACGAAAACGGACGGATTTCTCAGGTTTTTACTACATATGAACACTTTTCACATTCTCCCGTGCAACTCGGCTGCTAGTCCTCCTTTCATGCAGAATCTTAAGGTCCTAGCTCATGTCCAAGGCACCAAAGCCAGCTAAAAAGTCAATAACCGATACCTAAAACTTGAATTGTACTCCATCTTACTGGCTATTACATTAACTTAGAAGTTTCATCTGTGTTCTACTATGGTGCTTTTAGTGTCTCCGCATACCGCAGCACGCGACATAGCTTTGTAGACGATAAGTACAACCGTTTCAGAGAGAAGAGCGGCCAATGTGACGATCTGGCTTTAAGTCGATTCGATAACAAATGACGAAACGGACGGATGTCTCATTTTTTTACTACATATGAACACTTTTCACATTCTCCCGTGAAACTCGGCTGCTAGTCCTCCTTTCATGCAGAACCTTAAGGTCCTAGCTCATGTCCAAGGCACCAAAGCCAGCTAAAAAGTCAATAACCGATACCTAAAACTTGAATTGTACTACTTCTTACTGGCTATTACATCATTTTAGAAGCTTCATCTATGTTCTACTATGTTGCTTTTAGTGTCTCCGAATACCGCAGTACGCGACATAGCTTTGCAGACGATAAGTACAACCGTTTCAGAGAGAAGAGCGGCCAATGTGACGATCTGGCTTTAAGTCGATTCGATAACAAATGACGAAAACGGACGGATTTCTCAGGTTTTTACTACATATGAACACTTTTCACATTGTCCCGTGCAACTCGGCTGCTAGTCCTCCTTTCATGCAGAATCTTAAGGTCCTAGCTCATGTCCAAGGCACCAAAGCCACCTAAAAAGTCAATAATCAATACCTAAAACTTGAAATGTACTGCTTCTTACTGGCTATTACATCAACTTAGAAGCTTCATCTGTGTTCTACTACGTTGCTTTTAGTTTCTCCGCATACCGCAGCACGCGACATAGTTTTGCAGACGATAAGTACAACCGTTTCAGAGAGAAGAGCGGCCAATGTGACGATCTGGCTTTAAGTCGATTCGATAACAAATGACGAAAACGGACGGATTTCTCAGGTTTTTACTACATATGAACACTTTTCACATTCTCCCGTGCAACTCGGCTGCTAGTCCTCCTTTCATGCAGAATCTTAAGGTCCTAGCTCATGTCCAAGGCACCAAAGCCAGCTAAAAAGTCAATAGTCGATACCTAAAACTTGAATTCTACTACTTCTTACTGGCTATTACATCAACTTAGAAGCTTCATCTGTGTTCTACTATGGTGCTTTTAGTGTCTCCGCATAACGCAGCACGCGACATAGCTTTGTAGACGGTAAGTACAACCGTTTCAGAGAGAAGAGCGGCCAATGTGTCGATCTGGCTCTAAGTCGATTCGATAACAAATGACGAAAACGGACGGATTTCTCAGGTTTTTACTACATATGAACACTTTTCACATTCTCCCGTGCAACTCGGCTGCTTGTCCTCCTTTCATGCAGAATCTTAAGGTCCTAGCTCATGTCCAAGGCACCAAAGCCAGCTAAAAAGTCGATAATCAATACCTAAAACTTGAATTGTACTAATTCTTACTGGGTATTACATCAACTTACAAGCTTCATCTGTGTTCTACTATGGTGCTTTTAGTTTCTCCGCATACCGCAGCACGCGACATAGCTTTGCAGACGATAAGTACAACCGTTTCAGAGAGAAGAGCGGCCAATGTGACGATCTGGCTTTAAGTCGATTCGATAACAAATGACGAAAACAGACGTATTTCTCAGGTTTTTACTACATTTGAACACTTTTCACTTTCTCTCATGCAACTCGGCTGCTAGTCCTCCTTTCATGCAGAATATTAAGGTCCTAGCTCATGTCCAAGGCACCAAAGCCAGCTAAAAATTCAATATTCAATACCTAAAACTTGAATTGTACTACTTCTTACTGGCTATTACATTAACTTAGAAGCTTCATCTGTGTTCTACTATGGTGCTTTTAGTGTCTCCGCATACCGCAGCACGCGACATAGCTTTGCAGACGATAAGTACAACCGTTTCAGAGAGAAGAGCGGCCAATGTGACGATCTGGCTTTAAGTCGATTCGATAACAAATGACGAAAACGGACGGATTTCTCAGGTTTTTACTACATATGAACACTTTTCACATTCTCCCGTGCAACGTGGCTGCTAGTCCTCCTTTCATGCAGAATCGTAAGGTCCTAGCTCATGTCCAAGGCACCAAAGCCAGCTAAAAGGTCAAAATTCAATACCTAAAACTTGAATTGTACTACTTCTTACTGGCTATTACATCAACTTAGAAGCGTGATCTGTGTTCTACTATGGTGCTTTTAGTGTCTCAGCATACCGCAGCACGCGACATAGCTTTGCAGACGATAAGTACAACCGTTTCAGAGAGAAGAGCGGCCAATGTGACAATCTGGCTTTAAGTCGATTCGATAACAAATGACGAAAACGGACGGATTTCTCAGGTTTTTACAACATATGAACACTTTTCACATTCTCCCGTGCAACTCGGCTGCGAGTCCTCCTTTCATGCCGAATCTTAAGGTCCTAGCTCATGTCCAAGGCACCAAAGCCAGCTAAAAAGTCAATAACCGATACCTAAAACTTGAATTGTACTACTTCTTACTGGCTATTACATCATTTTAGAAGCTTCATCTGTGTTCTACTATGTTGCTTTTAGTGTCTCCGAATACCGCAGTACGCGACATAGCTTTGCAGACGATAAGTACAACCGTTTCAGAGAGAAGAGCGGCCAATGTGACGATCTGGCTTTAAGTCGATTCGATAACAAATGACGAAAACGGACGGATTTCTCAGGTTTTTACTACATATGAACACTTTTCACATTGTCCCGTGCAACTCGGCTGCTAGTTTTCCTTTCATGCAGAATCTTAAGGTCCTAGCTCATGTCCAAGGCACCAAAGCCAGCTAAAAAGTCAATAATCAATACCTAAAACTTGAAATGTACTGCTTCTTACTGGCTATTACATCAACTTAGAAGCTTCATCTGTGTTCTACTACGTTGCTTTTAGTTTCTCCGCATACCGCAGCACGCGACATAGTTTTGCAGACGATAAGTACAACCGTTTCAGAGAGAAGAGCGGCCAATGTGACGATCTGGCTTTAAGTCGATTCGATAACAAATGACGAAAACGGACGGATTTCTTAGGTTTTTACTACATATGAACACTTTTCACATTCTCCCGTGCAACTCGGCTGCTAGTCCTCCTTTCATGCAGAATCTTAAGGTCCTAGCTCATGGTCAAGGCACCAAAGCCAGCTAAAAAGTCAATAATCGATACCTAAAACTTGAATTCTACTACTTCTTACTGGCTATTACATCAACTTAGAAGCTTCATCTGTGTTCTACTATGGTGCTTTTAGTGTCTCCGCATAACGCAGCACGCGACATAGCTTTGTAGACGATAAGTACAACCGTTTCAGAGAGAAGAGCGGCCAATGTGTCGATCTGGCTCTAAGTCGATTCGATAACAAATGACGAAAACGGACGGATTTCTCAGGTTTTTACTACATATGAACACTTTTCACATTCTCCCGTGCAACTCGGCTGCTAGTCCTCCTTTCATGCAGAATATTAAGGTCCTAGCTCATGTCCAAGGCACCAAAGCCAGCTAAAAAGTCAATAATCAATACCTAAAACTTGAATTGTACTAATTCTTACTGGGTATTACATCAACTTAGAAGCTTCATCTGTGTTCTACTATGGTGCTTTTAGTGTCTCCGCATACCGCAGCACGCGACATAGCTTTGCAGACGATAAGTACAACCGTTTCAGAGAGAAGAGCGGCCAATGTGACGATCTGGCTTTAAGTCGATTCGATAACAAATGACGAAAACAGACGTATTTCTCAGGTTTTTACTACATTTGAACACTTTTCACATTCTCTCATGCAACTCGGCTGCTAGTCCTCCTTTCATGCAGAATATTAAGGTCCTAGCTCATGTCCAAGGCACCAAAGCCAGCTAAAAATTCAATATTCAATACCTAAAACTTGAATTGTACTACTTCTTACTGGCTATTACATTAACTTAGAAGCTTCATCTGTGTTCTACTATGATGCTTTTAGTGTCTCCGCATACCGCAGCACGCGACATAGCTTTGTAGACGATAAGTACAACAGTTTCAGAGAGAAGAGCGGCCAATGTGACGATGTGGCTTTAAGTCGATTCGATAACAAATGACGAAAACGGACGGATGTCTCATTTTTTTACTACATATGAACACTTTTCACATTCTCCCATGCAACTCGGCTGCTAGTCCTCCTTTCATGCAGAACCTTAAGGTCCTAGCTCATGTCCAAGGCACCAAAGCCAGCTAAAAAGTCAATAACCGATACCTAAAACTTGAATTGTACTACTTCTTACTGGCTATTACATCAACTTAGAAGCGTGATCTGTGTTCTACTATGGTGCTTTTAGTGTCTCAGCATACCGCAGCACGCGACATAGCTTTGCAGACGATAAGTACAACCGTTTCAGAGAGAAGAGCGGCCAATGTGACGATCTGGCTTTAAGTCGATTCGATAACAAATGACGAAAACGGACGGATTTCTCAGGTTTTTACTACATATGAACACTTTTCACATTCTCCCGTGCAACTCGGCTGCTAGTCCTCCTTTCATGCAGAATCTTAAGGTCCTAGCTCATGTCCAAGGCACCAAAGCCAGCTAAAAAGTCAATAATCGATACCTAAAACGTGAATTCCACTATTTCTTACTGGCTATTACATCAACTTAGAAGCTTCATCTGTGTTCTACTACGGTGCTTTTAGTTTCTCCGCATACCGCAGCACGCGACATAGTTTTGTAGACGATAAGTACAACCCTTTCAGAGAGAAGAGCGGCCAATGTGACGATGTGGCTTTAAGTCGATTCGATAACGAATGACGAAAACGGACGGATGTCTCAGGTTTTTACTACATATGAACACTTTTCACATTCTCCCGTGCTACTCGGCTGCTAGTCCTCCTTTCATGCAGAATCTTAAGGTCCTAGCTCATGTCCAAGGCACCAAAGCCAGCTAAAAGGTCAATAATCAATACCTAAAACTTGAATTGTACTACTTCTTACTGGCTATTACATCAACTTAGAAGCTTGATCTGTTTTCTACTATGGTGCTTTTAGTGTCTCAGCATACCGCAGCACGCGACATAGCTTTGCAGACGATAAGTACATCCGTTTCAGAGAGAAGATCGGCCAATGTGACGATCTGGCTTTAAGTCGATTCGATAACAAATGACGAAAACGGACGGATTTCTCAGGTTTTTACTACATATGAACACTTTTCACATTCTCCCGTGCTACTCGGCTGCTAGTCCTCCTTTCATGCAGAATCTTAAGGTCCTAGCTCATGGTCAAGGCACCAAAGCCAGCTAAAAAGTCAATAACCGATACCTAAAACTTGAATTGGACTACTTCTTACTGGCTATTACATCAACTTAGAAGCTTCATCTGTGTTCTATTATGGTGCTTTTCCTGTTTCCGCCTACGGCAACACGCGACATAGCTTTGCAGACGATAAGTACAACCGTTTCAGAGAGAAGATCGGCCAATGTGACGATCTGGCTTTAAGTCGATTCGGTAACAAATGACGAAAACGGACGGATTTCTCAGGTTTTTACTACATATGAACACTTTTCACATTCTCCCGTGCAACTCGGCTGCTAGTCCTCCTTTCATGCAGAATCTTAAGGTCCTAGCTCATGTCCAAGGCACCAAAGCCAGCTAAAAAGTCAATAACCGATACCTAAAACTTGAATTGTACTACTTCTTACTGGCTATTACATCATTTTAGAAGCTTCATCTGTGTTCTACTATGTTACTTTTAGTGTCTCCGAATACCGCAGTACGCGACATAACTTTGCAGACGATAAGTACAACCGTTTCAGAGAGAAGAGCGGCCAATGTGACGATCTGGCTTTAAGTCGATTCGATAACAAACGACGAAAACGGACGGATTTCTCAGGTTTTTACTAAATATGAACACTTTTCACATTCTCCCGTGCAACTCGGCTGCTAGTCCTCCTTTCATGCAGAATCTTAAGGTCCTAGCTCATGTCCAAGGCACCAAAGCCAGCTAAAAAGTCAATAATCAATACCTAAAACTTGAAATGTACTGCTTCTTACTGGCTATTACATCAACTTAGAAGCTTCATCTGTGTTCTACTACGTTGCTTTTAGTTTCTCCGCATACCGCAGCACGCGACATAGTTTTGCAGACGATAAGTACAACCGTTTCAGAGAGAAGAGCGGCCAATGTGACGATCTGGCTTTAAGTCGATTCGATAACAAATGACGAAAACGGACAGATTTCTCAGGTTTTTACTACATATGAACACTTTTCACATTCTCCCGTGCAACTTGGCTGCTAGTCCTCCTTTCATGCAGAATCTTAAGGTCCTAGCTCATGTCCAAGGCACCAAAGCCAGCTAAAAAGTCAATAACCGATACCTAAAACTTGAATTGTACTACTTCTTACTGGCTATTACACCAACTTAGAAGCGTGATCTGTGTTCTACTACGGTGCTTTTAGTTTCTCCGCATACGGCAACACGCGACATAGTTTTGTAGACGATAAGTACAACCGTTTCAGAGAGAAGAGCGGCCAATGTGACGATGTGGCTTTAAGTCGATTCGATAACGAATGACGAAAACGGACGGATGTCTCAGGTTTTTACTACATATGAACACTTTTCACATTCTCCCGTGCTACTTGGCTGCTAGTCCTCCTTTCATGCATAATCTTAAGGTCCTAGCTCATGTCCAAGGCACCAAAGCCAGCTAAAAGGTCAATAATCAATACCTAAAACTTGAATTGTACTACTTCTTACTGGCTATTACATCAACTTAGAAGCTTGATCTGTTTTCTACTATGGTGCTTTTAGTGTCTCAGCATACCGCAGCACGCGACATAGCTTTGCAGACGATAAGTACATCCGTTTCAGAGAGAAGATCGGCCAATGTGACGATCTGGCTTTAAGTCGATTCGATAACAAATGACGAAAACGGACGGATTTCTCAGGTTTTTACTACATATGAACACTTTTCACATTCTCCCGTGCTACTCGGCTGCTAGTCCTCCTTTCATGCAGAATCTTAAGGTCCTAGCTCATGGTCAAGGCACCAAAGCCAGCTAAAAAGTCAATAACCGATACCTAAAACTTGAATTGGACTACTTCTTACTGGCTATTACATCAACTTAGAAGCTTCATCTGTGTTCTATTATGGTGCTTTTCCTGTTTCCGCCTACGGCAACACGCGACATAGCTTTGCAGACGATAAGTACAACCGTTTCAGAGAGAAGATCGGCCAATGTGACGATCTGGCTTTAAGTCGATTCGGTAACAAATGACGAAAACGGACGGATTTCTCAGGTTTTTACTACATATGAACACTTTTCACATTCTCCCGTGCAACTCGGCTGCTAGTCCTCCTTTCATGCAGAATCTTAAGGTCCTAGCTCATGTCCAAGGCACCAAAGCCAGCTAAAAAGTCAATAACCGATACCTAAAACTTGAATTGTACTACTTCTTACTGGCTATTACATCATTTTAGAAGCTTCATCTGTGTTCTACTATGTTACTTTTAGTGTCTCCGAATACCGCAGTACGCGACATAACTTTGCAGACGATAAGTACAACCGTTTCAGAGAGAAGAGCGGCCAATGTGACGATCTGGCTTTAAGTCGATTCGATAACAAATGACGAAAACGGACGGATTTCTCAGGTTTTTACTAAATATGAACACTTTTCACATTCTCCCGTGCAACTCGGCTGCTAGTCCTCCTTTCATGCAGAATCTTAAGGTCCTAGCTCATGTCCAAGGCACCAAAGCCAGCTAAAAAGTCAATAATCAATACCTAAAACTTGAAATGTACTGCTTCTTACTGGCTATTACATCAACTTAGAAGCTTCATCTGTGTTCTACTACGTTGCTTTTAGTTTCTCCGCATACCGCAGCACGCGACATAGTTTTGCAGACGATAAGTACAACCGTTTCAGAGAGAAGAGCGGCCAATGTGACGATCTGGCTTTAAGTCGATTCGATAACAAATGACGAAAACGGACAGATTTCTCAGGTTTTTACTACATATGAACACTTTTCACATTATCCCGTGCAACTTGGCTGCTAGTCCTCCTTTCATGCAGAATCTTAAGGTCCTAGCTCATGTCCAAGGCACCAAAGCCAGCTAAAAAGTCAATAACCGATACCTAAAACTTGAATTGTACTACTTCTTACTGGCTATTACACCAACTTAGAAGCGTGATCTGTGTTCTACTACGGTGCTTTTAGTTTCTCCGCATACGGCAACACGCGACATAGTTTTGTAGACGATAAGTACAACCGTTTCAGAGAGAAGAGCGGCCAATGTGACGATGTGGCTTTAAGTCGATTCGATAACGAATGACGAAAACGGACGGATGTCTCAGGTTTTTACTACATATGAACACTTTTCACATTCTCCCGTGCTACTTGGCTGCTAGTCCTCCTTTCATGCATAATCTTAAGGTCCTAGCTCATGTCCAAGGCACCAAAGCCAGCTAAAAGGTCAGTAATCAATACCTAAAACTTGAATTGTACTACTTCTTACTGGCTATTACATCAACTTAGAAGCTTGATCTGTGTTCCACTATGGTGCTTTTAGTGTCTCAGCATACCGCAGCACGCGACATAGCTTTGCAGACGATAAGTACATCCGTTTCAGAGAGAAGATCGGCCAATGTGACGATCTGGCTTTAAGTCGATTCGATAACAAATGACGAAAACGGACGGATTTCTCAAGTTTTTACTACATATGAACACTTTTCACATTCTCCCGTGCAACTCGGCTGCTAGTCCTCCTTTCATGCAGAATCTTAAGGTCCTAGCTCTTGTCCAAGGCACCAAAGCCAGCTAAAAAGTCAATAATCAATACGTAAAACTTGAAATGTACTGCTTCTTACTGGCTATTACATCAACTTAGAAGCTTCATCTGTGTTCTACTACGTTGCTTTTAGTTTCTCCGCATACCGCAGCACGCGACATAGTTTTGCAGACGATAAGTACAACCGTTTCAGAGAGAAGAGCGGCCAATGTGATGATCTGGCTTTAAGTCGATTCGATAACAAATGACGAAAACGGACGGATTTCTCAGGTTTTTACTACATATGAACACTTTTCACATTCTCCCGTGCAACTCGGCTGCTAGTCCTCCTTTCAAGAAGAATCTTAAGGTCCTAGCCCATGTCCAAGGCACCAAAGCCAGCTAAAAAGTCAATAATCGATACCTAAAACTTGAATTCTACTACTTCTTACTGGCTATTACATCAACTTAGAAGCTTCATCTGTGTTCTACTATGGTGCTTTTAGTGTCTCCGAATACCGCAGTACGCGACATAGCTTTGCAGACGATAAGTACAACCGTTTCAGAGAGCAGAGCGGTCAATGTGACGATCTGGCTTTAAGTCGATTCGATAACAAATGACGAAAACGGACGGATTTCTCAGGTCTTTACAACATATGAACACTTTTCACATTCTCCCGTGCAACTCGGCTGCTAGTCCTCCTTTCATGCAGAATATTAAGGTCCTAGCTCATGTCCAAGGCACCAAAGCCAGCTAAAAATTCAATATTCAATACCTAAAACTTGAATTGTACTACTTCTTACTGGATATTACATCAACTTAGAAGCTTCATCTGTGTTCTACTATGGTGCTTGTAGTGTCTCCACATACCGCAGCACGCGACATAGCTTTGCAGACGATAAGTACAAGCGTTTCAGAGAGAAGAGCGGCCAATGTGACGATCTGGCTTTAAGTCGATTCGAAAACAAATGACGAAAACGGACGGATGTCTCAGGTTTTTACTGCATATGAACACTTTTCACATTCTCCCGTGCAACTCGGCTGCTAGTCCTCCTTTCATGCAGAATCTTAAGGTCCTAGCTCATGTCCAAGGCACCAAAGCCAGCTAAAAAGTCAATAATCGATACCTAAAACTTGAATTGTACTACTTCTTACTGGCTATTACATCAACTTAGAAGCTTCATCTGTGTTCTACTATGGTGTTTTTAGTGTCTCCGCATAACGCAGCACGCGACATAGCTTTGTAGACGATAAGTACAACCGTTTCAGAGAGAAGAGCGGCCAATGTGTCGATCTGGCTCTAAGTCGATTCGATAACAAATGACGAAAACGGACGGATTTCTCAGGTTTTTACTACATATGAACACTTTTCACATTCTCCCGTGCAACTCGGCTGCTAGTCCTATTTTCATGCAGAATCTTAAGGTCCTAGCTCATGTCCAAGGCACCAAAGCCAGCTAAAAAGTCAATAATCGATACCTAAAACTTGAATTCTACTACTTCTTACTGGCTATTACATCAACTTAGAAGCTTCATCTGTGTTCTACTATGGTGCTTTTAGTGTCTCCGCATTACGCAGCACGCGACATAGCTTTGTAGACGATAAGTACAACCGTTTCAGAGAGAAGAGCGGCCAATGTGTCGATCGGGCTCTAAGTCGATTCGATAACAAATGACGAAAGCGGACGGATTTCTCAGGTTTTTACTACATATGAACTCTTTTCACATTCTCCCGTGCAACTCGGCTGCTAGTCCTCCTTTCATTTTCATGCAGAATCTTAAGGTCCTAGCTCATGTCCAAGGCACCAAAGCCAGCTAAAAGGTCAAAATTCAATACCTAAAACTTGAATTGTACTACTTCTTACTGGCTATTACATCAACTTAGAAGCGTGATCTGTGTTCTACTATGGTGCTTTTAGTGTCTCAGCATACCGCAGCACGCGACATAGCTTTGCAAACGATAAGTACAACCGTTTCAGAGAGAAGAGCGGCCAATGTGACAATCTGGCTTTAAGTCGATTCGATAACAAATGACGAAAACGGACGGATTTCTCAGGTTTTTACTACATATGAACACTTTTCACATTCTCCCGTGCAACTCGGCTGCTAGTCCTCCTTTCATGCCGAATCTTAAGGTCCTAGCTCATGTCCAAGGCACCAAAGCCAGCTAAAAAGTCAATAACCGATACCTAAAACTTGAATTGTACTCCTTCTTACTGGCTATTACATTAACTTAGAAGCTTCATCTGTGTTCTACTATGGTGCTTTTAGTGTCTCCGCATACCGCAGCACGCGACATAGCTTTGTAGACGATAAGTACAACCGTTTCAGAGAGAAGAGCGGCCAATGTGACGATGTGGCTTTAAGTCGATTCGATAACAAATGACGAAAACGGACGGATTTCTCAGGTTTTTACTACATATGAACACTTTTCACATTCTCCCGTGCAACTCGGCTGCTAGTCCTCCTTTCATGACGAATCTTAAGGTCCTAGCTCATGTCCAAGGCACCAAAGCCAGCTAAAAAGTCAATAACCGATACCTAAAACTTGAATTGTACTACTTCTTACTGGCTATTACATCATTTTAGAAGCTTCATCTGTGTTCTACTATGTTGCTTTTAGTGTCTCCGAATACCGCAGTACGCGACATAGCTTTGCAGACGATAAGTACAACCGTTTCAGAGAGAAGAGCGGCCAATGTGACGATCTGGCTTTAAGTCGATTCGATAACAAATGACGAAAACGGACGGATTTCTCAGGGTTTTACTACATATGAACACTTTTCACATTGTCCCGTGCAACTCGGCTGCTAGTCCTCCTTTCATGCAGAATCTTAAGGTCCTAGCTCATGTCCAAGGCACCAAAGCCAGCTAAAAAGTCAATAATCAATATCTAAAACTTGAAATGTACTGCTTCTTACTGGCTATTACATCAACTTAGAAGCTTCATCTGTGTTCTACTACGTTGCTTTTAGTTTCTCCGCATACCGCAGCACGCGACATAGTTTTGCAGACGATAAGTACAACCGTTTCAGAGAGAAGAGCGGCCAATGTGACGATCTGGCTTTAAGTCGATTCGATAACAAATGACGAAAACGGACGGATTTCTTAGGTTTTTACTACATATGAACACTTTTCACATTCTCCCGTGCAACTCGGCTGCTAGTCCTCCTTTCATGCAGAATCTTAAGGTCCTAGCTCATGTCCAAGGCACCAAAGCCAGCTAAAAAGTCAATTATCGATAACTAAAACTTGAATTGTACTACTCCTTACTGGCTATTACATCAACTTAGAAGCTTCCTCTGTGTTCTACTATGGTGATTTTAGTGTCTCCGCATACCGCAGCACGCGCCATAGCTTTCAGACGATAAGTACAACCGTTTCAGAGAGAAGAGCGGCCAATGTGACGATCTGGCTTTAAGGCGATTCGATAACAAATGACGAAAACGGACGGATTTCTCAGGTTTTTACTACATATGAACACTTTTCACATTCTCCCGTGCAACTCGGCTGCTAGTCCTCCTTTCATGCAGAATCTTAAGGTCCTAGCTCATGTCCAAGGCACCAAAGCCAGCTAAAAAGTTAATAATCAATACCTAATACTTGAATTGTACCAATTCTTACTGGGTATTACATCAACTTAGAAGCTTCATCTGTGTTCTACTATGGTGCTTTTAGTGTCTCCGCATACCGCAGCACGCGACATAGCTTTGCAGACGATAAGTACAACCGTTTCAGAGAGAGGAGCGGCCAATGTGACGATCTGGCTTTAAGTCGATTCGATAACAAATGACGAAAACAGACGTATTTCTCAGGTTTTTACTACATTTGAACACTTTTCACATTCTCTCATGCAACTCGGCTGCTAGTCCTCCTTTCATGCAGAATATTAAGGTCCTAGCTCATGTCCAAGGCACCAAAGCCAGCTAAAAATTCAATATTCAATACCTAAAACTTGAATTGTACTACTTCTTACTGGCTATTACATTAACTTAGAAGCTTCATCTGTGTTCTACTATGATGCTTTTAGTGTCTCCGCATACCGCAGCACGCGACATAGCTTTGTAGACGATAAGTACAACAGTTTCAGAGAGAAGAGCGGCCAATGTGACGATGTGGCTTTAAGTCGATTCGATAACAAATGACGAAAACGGACGGATGTCTCATTTTTTTACTACATATGAACACTTTTCACATTCTCCCGTGCTACTTGGCTGCTAGTCCTCCTTTCATGCATAATCTTAAGGTCCTAGCTCATGTCCAAGGCACCAAAGCCAGCTAAAAGGTCAGTAATCAATACCTAAAACTTGAATTGTACTACTTCTTACTGGCTATTACATCAACTTAGAAGCTTGATCTGTGTTCCACTATGGTGCTTTTAGTGTCTCAGCATACCGCAGCACGCGACATAGCTTTGCAGACGATAAGTACATCCGTTTCAGAGAGAAGATCGGCCAATGTGACGATCTGGCTTTAAGTCGATTCGATAACAAATGACGAAAACGGACGGATTTCTCAGGTTTTTACTACATATGAACACTTTTCACATTCTCCCGTGCAACTCGGCTGCTAGTCCTCCTTTCAAGAAGAATCTTAAGGTCCTAACCCATGTCCAAGGCACCAAAGCCAGCTAAAAAGTCAATAATCGATACCTAAAACTTGAATTCTACTACTTCTTACTGGCTATTACATCAACTTAGAAGCTTCATCTGTGTTCTACTATGGTGCTTTTAGTGTCTCCGAATACCGCAGTACGCGACATAGCTTTGCAGACGATAAGTACAACCGTTTCAGAGAGCAGAGCGGTCAATGTGACGATCTGGCTTTAAGTCGATTCGATAACAAATGACGAAAACGGACGGATTTCTCAGGTCTTTACAACATATGAACACTTTTCACATTCTCCCGTGCAACTCGGCTGCTAGTCCTCCTTTCATGCAGAATATTAAGGTCCTAGCTCATGTCCAAGGCACCAAAGCCAGCTAAAAATTCAATATTCAATACCTAAAACTTGAATTGTACTACTTCTTACTGGATATTACATCAACTTAGAAGCTTCATCTGTGTTCTACTATGGTGCTTGTAGTGTCTCCACATACCGCAGCACGCGACATAGCTTTGCAGACGATAAGTACAAGCGTTTCAGAGAGAAGAGCGGCCAATGTGACGATCTGGCTTTAAGTCGATTCGAAAACAAATGACGAAAACGGACGGATGTCTCAGGTTTTTACTGCATATGAACACTTTTCACATTCTCCCGTGCAACTCGGCTGCTAGTCCTCCTTTCATGCAGAATCTTAAGGTCCTAGCTCATGTCCAAGGCACCAAAGCCAGCTAAAAAGTCAATAATCGATACCTAAAACTTGAATTGTACTACTTCTTACTGGCTATTACATCAACTTAGAAGCTTCATCTGTGTTCTACTATGGTGTTTTTAGTGTCTCCGCATAACGCAGCACGCGACATAGCTTTGTAGACGATAAGTACAACCGTTTCAGAGAGAAGAGCGGCCAATGTGTCGATCTGGCTCTAAGTCGATTCGATAACAAATGACGAAAACGGACGGATTTCTCAGGTTTTTACTACATATGAACACTTTTCACATTCTCCCGTGCAACTCGGCTGCTAGTCCTATTTTCATGCAGAATCTTAAGGTCCTAGCTCATGTCCAAGGCACCAAAGCCAGCTAAAAAGTCAATAATCGATACCTAAAACTTGAATTCTACTACTTCTTACTGGCTATTACATCAACTTAGAAGCTTCATCTGTGTTCTACTATGGTGCTTTTAGTGTCTCCGCATTACGCAGCACGCGACATAGCTTTGTAGACGATAAGTACAACCGTTTCAGAGAGAAGAGCGGCCAATGTGTCGATCGGGCTCTAAGTCGATTCGATAACAAATGACGAAAGCGGACGGATTTCTCAGGTTTTTACTACATATGAACACTTTTCACATTCTCCCGTGCAACTCGGCTGCTAGTCCTCCTTTCATTTTCATGCAGAATCTTAAGGTCCTAGCTCATGTCCAAGGCACCAAAGCCAGCTAAAAGGTCAAAATTCAATACCTAAAACTTGAATTGTACTACTTCTTACTGGCTATTACATCAACTTAGAAGCGTGATCTGTGTTCTACTATGGTGCTTTTAGTGTCTCAGCATACCGCAGCACGCGACATAGCTTTGCAAACGATAAGTACAACCGTTTCAGAGAGAAGAGCGGCCAATGTGACAATCTGGCTTTAAGTCGATTCGATAACAAATGACGAAAACGGACGGATTTCTCAGGTTTTTACTACATATGAACACTTTTCACATTCTCCCGTGCAACTCGGCTGCTAGTCCTCCTTTCATGCCGAATCTTAAGGTCCTAGCTCATGTCCAAGGCACCAAAGCCAGCTAAAAAGTCAATAACCGATACCTAAAACTTGAATTGTACTCCTTCTTACTGGCTATTACATTAACTTAGAAGCTTCATCTGTGTTCTACTATGGTGCTTTTAGTGTCTCCGCATACCGCAGCACGCGACATAGCTTTGTAGACGATAAGTACAACCGTTTCAGAGAGAAGAGCGGCCAATGTGACGATGTGGCTTTAAGTCGATTCGATAACAAATGACGAAAACGGACGGATTTCTCAGGTTTTTACTACATATGAACACTTTTCACATTCTCCCGTGCAACTCGGCTGCTAGTCCTCCTTTCATGACGAATCTTAAGGTCCTAGCTCATGTCCAAGGCACCAAAGCCAGCTAAAAAGTCAATAACCGATACCTAAAACTTGAATTGTACTACTTCTTACTGGCTATTACATCATTTTAGAAGCTTCATCTGTGTTCTACTATGTTGCTTTTAGTGTCTCCGAATACCGCAGTACGCGACATAGCTTTGCAGACGATAAGTACAACCGTTTCAGAGAGAAGAGCGGCCAATGTGACGATCTGGCTTTAAGTCGATTCGATAACAAATGACGAAAACGGACGGATTTCTCAGGGTTTTACTACATATGAACACTTTTCACATTGTCCCGTGCAACTCGGCTGCTAGTCCTCCTTTCATGCAGAATCTTAAGGTCCTAGCTCATGTCCAAGGCACCAAAGCCAGCTAAAAAGTCAATAATCAATATCTAAAACTTGAAATGTACTGCTTCTTACTGGCTATTACATCAACTTAGAAGCTTCATCTGTGTTCTACTACGTTGCTTTTAGTTTCTCCGCATACCGCAGCACGCGACATAGTTTTGCAGACGATAAGTACAACCGTTTCAGAGAGAAGAGCGGCCAATGTGACGATCTGGCTTTAAGTCGATTCGATAACAAATGACGAAAACGGACGGATTTCTTAGGTTTTTACTACATATGAACACTTTTCACATTCTCCCGTGCAACTCGGCTGCTAGTCCTCCTTTCATGCAGAATCTTAAGGTCCTAGCTCATGTCCAAGGCACCAAAGCCAGCTAAAAAGTCAATTATCGATAACTAAAACTTGAATTGTACTACTCCTTACTGGCTATTACATCAACTTAGAAGCTTCCTCTGTGTTCTACTATGGTGATTTTAGTGTCTCCGCATACCGCAGCACGCGCCATAGCTTTCAGACGATAAGTACAACCGTTTCAGAGAGAAGAGCGGCCAATGTGACGATCTGGCTTTAAGGCGATTCGATAACAAATGACGAAAACGGACGGATTTCTCAGGTTTTTACTACATATGAACACTTTTCACATTCTCCCGTGCAACTCGGCTGCTAGTCCTCCTTTCATGCAGAATCTTAAGGTCCTAGCTCATGTCCAAGGCACCAAAGCCAGCTAAAAAGTTAATAATCAATACCTAATACTTGAATTGTACCAATTCTTACTGGGTATTACATCAACTTAGAAGCTTCATCTGTGTTCTACTATGGTGCTTTTAGTGTCTCCGCATACCGCAGCACGCGACATAGCTTTGCAGACGATAAGTACAACCGTTTCAGAGAGAGGAGCGGCCAATGTGACGATCTGGCTTTAAGTCGATTCGATAACAAATGACGAAAACAGACGTATTTCTCAGGTTTTTACTACATTTGAACACTTTTCACATTCTCTCATGCAACTCGGCTGCTAGTCCTCCTTTCATGCAGAATATTAAGGTCCTAGCTCATGTCCAAGGCACCAAAGCCAGCTAAAAATTCAATATTCAATACCTAAAACTTGAATTGTACTACTTCTTACTGGCTATTACATTAACTTAGAAGCTTCATCTGTGTTCTACTATGATGCTTTTAGTGTCTCCGCATACCGCAGCACGCGACATAGCTTTGTAGACGATAAGTACAACAGTTTCAGAGAGAAGAGCGGCCAATGTGACGATGTGGCTTTAAGTCGATTCGATAACAAATGACGAAAACGGACGGATGTCTCATTTTTTTACTACATATGAACACTTTTCACATTCTCCCGTGCTACTTGGCTGCTAGTCCTCCTTTCATGCATAATCTTAAGGTCCTAGCTCATGTCCAAGGCACCAAAGCCAGCTAAAAGGTCAGTAATCAATACCTAAAACTTGAATTGTACTACTTCTTACTGGCTATTACATCAACTTAGAAGCTTGATCTGTGTTCCACTATGGTGCTTTTAGTGTCTCAGCATACCGCAGCACGCGACATAGCTTTGCAGACGATAAGTACATCCGTTTCAGAGAGAAGATCGGCCAATGTGACGATCTGGCTTTAAGTCGATTCGATAACAAATGACGAAAACGGACGGATTTCTCAGGTTTTTACTACATATGAACACTTTTCACATTCTCCCGTGCAACTCGGCTGCTAGTCCTCCTTTCATGCAGAATCTTAAGGTCCTAGCTCTTGTCCAAGGCACCAAAGCCAGCTAAAAAGTCAATAATCAATACCTAAAACTTGAAATGTACTGCTTCTTACTGGCTATTACATCAACTTAGAAGCTTCATCTGTGTTCTACTACGTTGCTTTTAGTTTCTCCGCATACCGCAGCACGCGACATAGTTTTGCAGACGATAAGTACAACCGTTTCAGAGAGAAGAGCGGCCAATGTGACGATCTGGCTTTAAGTCGATTCGATAACAAATGACGAAAACGGACGGATTTCTCAGGTTTTTACTACATATGAACACATTTCACATTCTCCCGTGCAACTCGGCTGCTAGTCCTCCTTTCAAGAAGAATCTTAAGGTCCTAGCCCATGTCCAAGGCACCAAAGCCAGCTAAAAAGTCAATAATCGATACCTAAAACTTGAATTGTACTACTTCTTACTGGCTATTACATCAACTTAGAAGCTTCATCTGTGTTCTACTATGGTGCTTTTAGTGTCTCCGAATACCGCAGTACGCGACATAGCTTTGCAGACGATAAGTACAACCGTTTCAGAGAGCAGAGCGGTCAATGTGACGATCTGGCTTTAAGTCGATTCGATAACAAATGACGAAAACGGACGGATTTCTCAGGTCTTTACAACATATGAACACTTTTCACATTCTCCCGTGCAACTCGGCTACTAGTCCTCCTTTCATGCAGAATATTAAGGTCCTAGCTCATGTCCAAGGCACCAAAGCCAGCTAAAAATTCAATATTCAATACCTAAAACTTGAATTGTACTACTTCTTACTGGATATTACATCAACTTAGAAGCTTCATCTGTGTTCTACTATGGTGCTTGTAGTGTCTCCACATACCGCAGCACGCGACATAGCTTTGCAGACGATAAGTACAACCGTTTCAGAGAGAAGAGCGGCCAATGTGACGATCTGGCTTTAAGTCGATTCGAAAACAAATGACGAAAACGGACGGATGTCTCAGGTTTTTACTGCATATGAACACTTTTCACATTCTCCCGTGCAACTCGGCTGCTAGTCCTCCTTTCATGCAGAATCTTAAGGTCCTAGCTCATGTCCAAGGCACCAAAGCCAGCTAAAAAGTCAATAATCGATACCTAAAACTTGAATTGTACTACTTCTTACTGGCTATTACATCAACTTAGAAGCTTCATCTGTGTTCTACTATGGTGCTTTTAGTGTCTCCGCATAACGCAGCACGCGACATAGCTTTGTAGACGATAAGTACAACCGTTTCAGAGAGAAGAGCGGCCAATGTGTCGATCTGGCTCTAAGTCGATTCGATAACAAATGACGAAAACGGACGGATTTCTCAGGTTTTTACTACATATGAACACTTTTCACATTCTCCCGTGCAACTCGGCTGCTAGTCCTATTTTCATGCAGAATCTTAAGGTCCTAGCTCATGTCCAAGGCACCAAAGCCAGCTAAAAAGTCAATAATCGATACCTAAAACTTGAATTCTACTACTTCTTACTGGCTATTACATCAACTTAGAAGCTTCATCTGTGTTCTACTATGGTGCTTTTAGTGTCTCCGCATTACGCAGCACGCGACATAGCTTTGTAGACGATAAGTACAACCGTTTCAGAGAGAAGAGCGGCCAATGTGTCGATCTGGCTCTAAGTCGATTCGATAACAAATGACGAAAGCGGACGGATTTCTCAGGTTTTTACTACATATGAACACTTTTCACATTCTCCCGTGCAACTCGGCTGCTAGTCCTCCTTTCATTTTCATGCAGAATCTTAAGGTCCTAGCTCATGTCCAAGGCACCAAAGCCAGCTAAAAGGTCAAAATTCAATACCTAAAACTTGAATTGTACTACTTCTTACTGGCTATTACATCAACTTAGAAGCGTGATCTGTGTTCTACTATGGTGCTTTTAGTGTCTCAGCATACCGCAGCACGCGACATAGCTTTGCAGACGATAAGTACAACCGTTTCAGAGAGAAGAGCGGCCAATGTGACAATCTGGCTTTAAGTCGATTCGATAACAAATGACGAAAACGGACGGATTTCTCAGGTTTTTACTACATATGAACACTTTTCACATTCTCCCGTGCAACTCGGCTGCTAGTCCTCCTTTCATGCCGAATCTTAAGGTCCTAGCTCATGTCCAAGGCACCAAAGCCAGCTAAAGAGTCAATAACCGATACCTAAAACTTGAATTGTACTCCTTCTTACTGGCTATTACATTAACTTAGAAGCTTCATCTGTGTTCTACTATGGTGCTTTTAGTGTCTCCGCATACCGCAGCACGCGACATAGCTTTGTAGACGATAAGTACAACCGTTTCAGAGAGAAGAGCGGCCAATGTGACGATGTGGCTTTAAGTCGATTCGATAACAAATGACGAAAACGGACGGATTTCTCAGGTTTTTACTACATATGAACACTTTTCACATTCTCCCGTGCAACTCGGCTGCTAGTCCTCCTTTCATGACGAATCTTAAGGTCCTAGCTCATGTCCAAGGCACCAAAGCCAGCTAAAAAGTCAATAACCGATACCTAAAACTTGAATTGTACTACTTCTTACTGGCTATTACATCATTTTAGAAGCTTCATCTGTGTTCTACTATGTTGCTTTTAGTGTCTCCGAATACCGCAGTACGCGACATAGCTTTGCAGACGATAAGTACAACCGTTTCAGAGAGAAGAGCGGCCAATGTGACGATCTGGCTTTAAGTCGATTCGATAACAAATGACGAAAACGGACGGATTTCTCAGGGTTTTACTACATATGAACACTTTTCACATTGTCCCGTGCAACTCGGCTGCTAGTCCTCCTTTCATGCAGAATCTTAAGGTCCTAGCTCATGTCCAAGGCACCAAAGCCAGCTAAAAAGTCAATAATCAATACCTAAAACTTGAAATGTACTGCTTCTTACTGGCTATTACATCAACTTAGAAGCTTCATCTGTGTTCTACTACGTTGCTTTTAGTTTCTCCGCATACCGCAGCACGCGACATAGTTTTGCAGACGATAAGTACAACCGTTTCAGAGAGAAGAGCGGCCAATGTGACGATCTGGCTTTAAGTCGATTCGATAACAAATGACGAAAACGGACGGATTTCTTAGGTTTTTACTACATATGAACACTTTTCACATTCTCCCGTGCAACTCGGCTGCTAGTCCTCCTTTCATGCAGAATCTTAAGGTCCTAGCTCATGTCCAAGGCACCAAAGCCAGCTAAAAAGTCAATAATCGATACCTAAAACTTGAATTCTACTACTTCTTACTGGCTATTACATCAACTTAGAAGCTTCATCTGTGTTCTACTATGGTGCTTTTAGTGTCTCCGCATAACGCAGCACGCGACATAGCTTTGTAGACGATAAGTACAACCGTTTCAGAGAGAAGAGCGGCCAATGTGTCGATCTGGCTCTAAGTCGATTCGATAACAAATGACGAAAACGGACGGATTTCTCAGGTTTTTACTACATATGAACACTTTTCACATTCTCCCGTGCAACTCGGCTGCTAGTCCTCCTTTCATGCAGAATCTTAAGGTCCTAGCTCATGTCCAAGGCACCAAAGCCAGCTAAAAAGTCAATAATCAATACCTAATACTTGAATTGTACTAATTCTTACTGGGTATTACATCAACTTAGAAGCTTCATCTGTGTTCTACTATGGTGCTTTTAGTGTCTCCGCATACCGCAGCACGCGACATAGCTTTGCAGACGATAAGTACAACCGTTTCAGAGAGAGGAGCGGCCAATGTGACGATCTGGCTTTAAGTCGATTCGATAACAAATGACGAAAACAGACGTATTTCTCAGGTTTTTACTACATTTGAACACTTTTCACATTCTCTCATGCAACTCGGCTGCTAGTCCTCCTTTCATGCAGAATATTAAGGTCCTAGCTCATGTCCAAGGCACCAAAGCCAGCTAAAAATTCAATATTCAATACCTAAAACTTGAATTGTACTACTTCTTACTGGCTATTACATTAACTTAGAAGCTTCATCTGTGTTCTACTATGATGCTTTTAGTGTCTCCGCATACCGCAGCACGCGACATAGCTTTGTAGACGATAAGTACAACAGTTTCAGAGAGAAGAGCGGCCAATGTGACGATGTGGCTTTAAGTCGATTCGATAACAAATGACGAAAACGGACGGATGTCTCATTTTTTTACTACATATGAACACTTTTCACATTCTCCCATGCAACTCGGCTGCTAGTCCTCGTTTCATGCAGAACCTTAAGGTCCTAGCTCATGTCCAAGGCACCAAAGCCAGCTAAAAAGTCAATAACCGATACCTAAAACTTGAATTGTACTACTTCTTACTGGCTATTACATCAACTTAGAAGCGTGATCTGTGTTCTACTATGGTGCTTTTAGTGTCTCAGCATACCGCAGCACGCGACATAGCTTTGCAGACGATAAGTACAACCGTTTCAGAGAGAAGAGCGGCCAATGTGACGATCTGGCTTTAAGTCGATTCGATAACAAATGACGAAAACGGACGGATTTCTCAGGTTTTTACTACATATGAACACTTTTCACATTCTCCCGTGAAACTCGGCTGCTAGTCCTCCTTTCATGCAGAATCTTAAGGTCCTAGCTCATGTCCAAGGCATCAAAGCCAGCTAAAAAGTCAATAATCGATACCTAAAACTTGAATTGTACTACTTCTTACTGGCTATTACATCAACTTAGAAGCTTCATGTGTGTTCTCCTACGATGGTTTTAGTTTCTCCGCATACCGCAGCACGCGACATAGTTTTGCAGACGATAAGTACAACCGTTTCAGAGAGAAGATCGGCCAATGTGACGATCTGGCTTTAAGTCGATTCGATAACAAATGACGAAAACGGACGGATTTCTCAGGTTTTTACTACATATGAACACTTTTCACATTCTCCCGTGCTACTCGGCTGCTAGTCCTCCTTACATGCAGAATCTTAAGGTCCTAGCTCATGGTCAAGGCACCAAAGCCAGCTAAAAAGTCAATAACCGATACCTAAAACTTGAATTGTACTGCTTCTTACTGGCTATTACATCAACTTAGAAGCTTCATCTGTGTTCTACTACGGTGCTTTTAGTTTCTCCGCATACCGCAGCACGCGACATAGTTTTGTAGACGATAAGTACAACCGTTTCAGAGAGAAGATCGGCAAATGTGACGATCTGGCTGTAAGTCGATTCGATAACAAATGACGAAAACGGACGGATTTCTCAGGTTTTTACTACATATGAACACTTTTCACATTCTCCCGTGCAACTCGGCTGCTAGTCCTCCTTTCATGCAGAATCTTAAGGTCCTAGCTCATGTCCAAGGCACCAAAGCCAGCTAAAAAGTCAATAATCGATACCTAAAACGTGAATTCCACTATTTCTTACTGGCTATTACATCAACTTAGAAGCTTCATCTGTGTTCTACTACGGTGCTTTTAGTTTCTCCGCATACCGCAGCACGCGACATAGTTTTGTAGACGATAAGTACAACCCTCTCAGAGAGAAGAGCGGCCAATGTGACGATGTGGCTTTAAGTCGATTCGATAACGAATGACGAAAACGGACGGATGTCTCAGGTTTTTACTACATATGAACACTTTTCACATTCTCCCGTGCTACTCGGCTGCTAGTCCTCCTTTCATGCAGAATCTTAAGGTCCTAGCTCATGTCCAAGGCACCAAAGCCAGCTAAAAGGTCAATAATCAATACCTAAAACTTGAATTGTACTACTTCTTACTGGCTATTACATCAACTTAGAAGCTTGATCTGTTTTCTACTATGGTGCTTTTAGTGTCTCAGCATACCGCAGCACGCGACATAGCTTTGCAGACGATAAGTACATCCGTTTCAGAGAGAAGATCGGCCAATGTGACGATCTGGCTTTAAGTCGATTCGATAACAAATGACGAAAACGGACGGATTTCTCAGGTTTTTACTACATATGAACACTTTTCACATTCTCCCGTGCTACTCGGCTGCTAGTCCTCCTTTCATGCAGAATCTTAAGGTCCTAGCTCATGGTCAAGGCACCAAAGCCAGCTAAAAAGTCAATAACCGATACCTAAAACTTGAATTGGACTACTTCTTACTGGCTATTACATCAACTTAGAAGCTTCATCTGTGTTCTATTATGGTGCTTTTCCTGTTTCCGCCTACGGCAACACGCGACATAGCTTTGCAGACGATAAGTACAACCGTTTCAGAGAGAAGATCGGCCAATGTGACGATCTGGCTTTAAGTCGATTCGGTAGCAAATGACGAAAACGGACGGATTTCTCAGGTTTTTACTACATATGAACACTTTTCACATTCTCCCGTGCAACTCGGCTGCTAGTCCTCCTTTCATGCAGAATCTTAAGGTCCTAGCTCATGTCCAAGGCACCAAAGCCAGCTAAAAAGTCAATAACCGATACCTAAAACTTGAATTGTACTACTTCTTACTGGCTATTACATCTTTTTAGAAGCTTCATCTGTGTTCTACTATGTTACTTTTAGTGTCTCCGAATACCGCAGTACGCGACATAGCTTTGCAGACGATAAGTACAACCGTTTCAGAGAGAAGAGCGGCCAATGTGACGATCTGGCTTTAAGTCGATTCGATAACAAATGACGAAAACGGACGGATTTCTCAGGTTTTTACTAAATATGAACACTTTTCACATTCTCCCGTGCAACTCGGCTGCTAGTCCTCCTTTCATGCAGAATCTTAAGGTCCTAGCTCATGTCCAAGGCACCAAAGCCAGCTAAAAAGTCAATAATCAATACCTAAAACTTGAAATGTACTGCTTCTTACTGGCTATTACATCAACTTAGAAGCTTCATCTGTGTTCTACTACGTTGCTTTTAGTTTCTCCGCATACCGCAGCACGCGACATAGTTTTGCAGACGATAAGTACAACCGTTTCAGAGAGAAGAGCGGCCAATGTGACGATCTGGCTTTAAGTCGATTCGATAACAAATGACGAAAACGGACAGATTTCTCAGGTTTTTACTACATATGAACACTTTTCACATTCTCCCGTGCAACTTGGCTGCTAGTCCTCCTTTCATGCAGAATCTTAAGGTCCTAGCTCATGTCCAAGGCACCAAAGCCAGCTAAAAAGTCAATAACCGATACCTAAAACTTGAATTGTACTACTTCTTACTGGCTATTACATCAACTTAGAAGCGTGATCTGTGTTCTACTATGGTGCTTTTAGTGTCTCAGCATACCGCAGCACGCGACATAGCTTTGCAGACGATAAGTACAACCGTTTCAGAGAGAAGAGCGGCCAATGTGACGATGTGGCTTTAAGTCGATTCGATAACAAATGACGAAAACGGACGGATTTCTCAGGTTTTTACTACATATGAACACTTTTCACATTCTCCCGTGCAACTCGGCTGCTAGTCCTCCTTTCATGCAGAATCTTAAGGTCCTAGCTCATGTCCAAGGCACCAAAGCCAGCTAAAAAGTCAATAACCGATACCTAAAACTTGAATTGTACTACTTCTTACTGGCTATTACATCAACTTAGAAGCTTGATCTGTGTTCTACTATGGTGCTTTTAGTGTCTCAGCATACCGCAGCACGCGACATAGCTTTGCAGACGATAAGTACATCCGTTTCAGAGAGAAGATCGGCCAATGTGACGATCTGGCTTTAAGTCGATTCGATAACAAATGACGAAAACGGACGGATTTCTCAGGTTTTTACTACATATGAACACTTTTCACATTCTCCCGTGCAACTCGGCTGCTAGTCCTCCTTTCATGCAGAATCTTAAGGTCCTAGCTCATGTCCAAGGCACCAAAGCCAGCTAAAAAGTCAATAATCGATACCTAAAACTTGAATTCCACTATTTCTTACTGGCTATTACATCAACTTAGAAGCTTCATCTGTGTTCTACTACGGTGCTTTTAGTTTCTCCGCATACGGCAACACGCGACATAGTTTTGTAGACGATAAGTACAACCGTTTCAGAGAGAAGAGCGGCCAATGTGACGATGTGGCTTTAAGTCGATTCGATAACGAATGACGAAAACGGACGGATGTCTCAGGTTTTTACTACATATGAACACTTTTCACATTCTCCCGTGCAACTCGGCTGCTAGTCCTCCTTTCAAGAAGAATCTTAAGGTCCTAGCCCATGTCCAAGGAACCAAAGCCAGCTAAAAAGTCAATAATCGATACCTAAAACTTGAATTCTACTACTTCTTACTGGCTATTACATCAACTTAGAAGCTTCATCTGTGTTCTACTATGGTGCTTTTAGTGTCTCCGAATACCGCAGTACGCGACATAGCTTTGCAGACGATAAGTACAACCGTTTCAGAGACCAGAGCGGTCAATGTGACGATCTGGCTTTAAGTCGATTCGATAACAAATGACGAAAACGGACGGATTTCTCAGGTCTTTACTACATATGAACACTTTTCACATTCTCCCGTGCAACTCGGCTGCTAGTCCTCCTTTCATGCAGAATATTAAGGTCCTAGCTCATGTCCAAGGCACCAAAGCCAGCTAAAAATTCAATATTCAATACCTAAAACTTGAATTGTACTACTTCTTACTGGATATTACATCAACTTAGAAGCTTCATCTGTGTTCTACTATGGTGCTTGTAGTGTCTCAGCGTACCGCAGCACGCGACATAGCTTTGCAGACGATAAGTACAACCGTTTCAGAGAGAAGAGCGGCCAATGTGACGATCTGGCTTTAAGTCGATTCGAAAACAAATGACGAAAACGGACGGATTTCTCAAGTTTTTACTGCATATGAACACTTTTCACATTCTCCCGTGCAACTCGGCTGCTAGTCCTCCTTTCATGCAGAATCTTAAGGTCCTAGCTCATGTCCAAGGCACCAAAGCCAGCTAAAAAGTCAATAATCGATACCTAAAACTTGAATTGTACTACTTCTTACTGGCTATTACATCAACTTAGAAGCTTCATCTGTGTTCTACTATGGTGCTTTTAGTGTCTCCGCATAACGCAGCACGCGACATAGCTTTGTAGACGATAAGTACAACCGTTTCAGAGAGAAGAGCGGCCAATGTGTCGATCTGGCTCTAAGTCGATTCGATAACAAATGACGAAAACGGACGGATTTCTCAGGTTTTAACTACATATGAACACTTTTCACATTCTCCCGTGCAACTCGGCTGCTAGTCCTCCTTTCAAGAAGAATCTTAAGGTCCTAGCCCATGTCCAAGGAACCAAAGCCAGCTAAAAAGTCAATAATCGATACCTAAAACTTGAATTCCACTATTTCTTACTGGCTATTACATCAACTTAGAAGCTTCATCTGTGTTCTACTACGGTGCTTTTAGTTTCTCCGCATACGGCAACACGCGACATAGTTTTGTAGACGATAAGTACAACCGTTTCAGAGAGAAGAGCGGCCAATGTGACGATGTGGCTTTAAGTCGATTCGATAACGAATGACGAAAACGGACGGATGTCTCAGGTTTTTACTACATATGAACACTTTTCACATTCTCCCGTGCAACTCGGCTGCTAGTCCTCCTTTCAAGAAGAATCTTAAGGTCCTAGCCCATGTCCAAGGAACCAAAGCCAGCTAAAAAGTCAATAATCGATACCTAAAACTTGAATTCTACTACTTCTTACTGGCTATTACATCAACTTAGAAGCTTCATCTGTGTTCTACTATGGTGCTTTTAGTGTCTCCGAATACCGCAGTACGCGACATAGCTTTGCAGACGATAAGTACAACCGTTTCAGAGACCAGAGCGGTCAATGTGACGATCTGGCTTTAAGTCGATTCGATAACAAATGACGAAAACGGACGGATTTCTCAGGTCTTTACTACATATGAACACTTTTCACATTCTCCCGTGCAACTCGGCTGCTAGTCCTCCTTTCATGCAGAATATTAAGGTCCTAGCTCATGTCCAAGGCACCAAAGCCAGCTAAAAATTCAATATTCAATACCTAAAACTTGAATTGTACTACTTCTTACTGGATATTACATCAACTTAGAAGCTTCATCTGTGTTCTACTATGGTGCTTGTAGTGTCTCAGCGTACCGCAGCACGCGACATAGCTTTGCAGACGATAAGTACAACCGTTTCAGAGAGAAGAGCGGCCAATGTGACGATCTGGCTTTAAGTCGATTCGAAAACAAATGACGAAAACGGACGGATTTCTCAAGTTTTTACTGCATATGAACACTTTTCACATTCTCCCGTGCAACTCGGCTGCTAGTCCTCCTTTCATGCAGAATCTTAAGGTCCTAGCTCATGTCCAAGGCACCAAAGCCAGCTAAAAAGTCAATAATCGATACCTAAAACTTGAATTGTACTACTTCTTACTGGCTATTACATCAACTTAGAAGCTTCATCTGTGTTCTACTATGGTGCTTTTAGTGTCTCCGCATAACGCAGCACGCGACATAGCTTTGTAGACGATAAGTACAACCGTTTCAGAGAGAAGAGCGGCCAATGTGTCGATCTGGCTCTAAGTCGATTCGATAACAAATGACGAAAACGGACGGATTTCTCAGGTTTTAACTACATATGAACACTTTTCACATTCTCCCGTGCAACTCGGCTGCTAGTCCTCCTTTCATGCAGAATCTTAAGGTCCTAGCTCATGTCCAAGGCACCAAAGCCAGCTAAAAAGTCAATAATCGATACCTAAAACTTGAATTCTACTACTTCTTACTGGCTATTACATCAACTTAGAAGCTTCATCTGTGTTCTACTATGGTGCTTTTAGTGTCTCCGCATTACGCAGCACGCGACATAGCTTTGTAGACGATAAGTACAACCGTTTCAGAGAGAAGTGCGGCCAATGTGTCGATCTGGCTCTAAGTCGATTCGATAACAAATGACGAAAGCGGACGGATTTCTCAGGTTTTTACTACATATGAACACTTTTCACATTCTCCCGTGCAACTCGGCTGCTAGTCCTCCTTTCATGCAGAATCTTAAGGTCCTAGCTCATGTCCAAGGCACCAAAGCCAGCTAAAAAGTCAATAATCAATACCTAAAGCTTGAATTGTACTAATTCTTACTGGGTATTACATCAACTTAGAAGCTTCATCTGTGTTCTACTATGGTGCTTTTAGTGTCTCCGCATACCGCAGCACACGACATAGCTTTGCAGACGATAAGTACAACCGTTTCAGAGAGAAGAGCGGCCAATGTGACGATCTGGCTTTAAGTCGATTCGAAAACAAATGACGAAAACGGACGGATGTCTCAGGTTTTTACTGCATATGAACACTTTTCACATTCTCCCGTGCAACTCGGCTGCTAGTCCTCCTTTCATGCAGAATCTTAAGGTCCTAGCTCATGTCCAAGGCACCAAAGCCAGCTAAAAAGTCAATAATCGATACCTAAAACTTGAATTGTACTACTTCTTACTGGCTATTACATCAACTTAGAAGCTTCATCTGTGTTCTACTATGGTGCTTTTAGTGTCTCCACATAACGCAGCACGCGACATAGCTTTGTAGACGATAAGTACAACCGTTTCAGAGAGAAGAGCGGCCAATGTGTCGATCTGGCTCTAAGTCGATTCGATAACAAATGACGAATACGGACGGATTTCTCAGGTTTTTACTACATATGAACACTTTTCACATTCTCCCGTGCAACTCGGCTGCTAGTCCTCCTTTCATGCAGAATCTTAAGGTCCTAGCTCATGTCCAAGGCACCAAAGCCAGCTAAAAAGTCAATAATCGATACCTAAAACTTGAATTGTACTACTTCTTACTGGCTATTACATCAACTTAGAAGCTTCATCTGTGTTCTACTATGGTGCTTTTAGTGTCTCCGCATTACGCAGCACGTGACATAGCTTTGTAGACGATAAGTACAACCGTTTCAGAGAGAAGAGCGGCCAATGTGTCGATCTGGCTCTAAGTCGATTCGATAACAAATGACGAAAACGGACGGATTTCTCAGGTGTTACTACATATGAACACTTTTCACATTCTCCCGTGCAACTCGGCTGCTAGTCCTCCTTTCATGCAGAATCTTAAGGTCCTAGCTCATGTCCAAGGCACCAAAGCCAGCTAAAAAGTCAATAATCAATACCTAAAGCTTGAATTGTACTAATTCTTACTGGGTATTACATCAACTTAGAAGCTTCATCTGTGTTCTACTATGGTGCTTTTAGTGTCTCCGCATACCGCAGCACGCGACATAGCTTTGCAGACGATAAGTACAACCGTTTCAGAGAGAAGAGCGGCCAATGTGACGATCTGGTTTTAAGTCGATTCGATAACAAATGACGAAAACAGACGTATTTCTCAGGTTTTTACTACATTTGAACACTTTTCACATTCTCTCATGCAACTCTGCTGCTAGTCCTCCTTTCATGCAGAATATTAAGGTCCTAGCTCATGTCCAAGGCACCAAAGCCAGCTAAAAATTCAATATTCAATAACTAAAACTTGAATTGTACTACTTTTTACTGGCTATTACATTAACTTAGAAGCTTCATCTGTGTTCTACTATGGTGCTTTTAGTGTCTCCGCATACCGCAGCACGCGACATAGCTTTGTAGACGATAAGTACAACCGTTTCAGAGAGAAGAGCGGCCAATGTGACGATGTGGCTTTAAGTCGATTCGATAACAAATGACGAAAACGGACGGATGTCTCATTTTTTTACTACATATGAACACTTTTCACATTCTCCCGTGCAACTCATCTGCTAGTCCTCCTTTCATGCAGAATCTTAAGGTCCTAGCTCATGTCCAAGGCACCAAAGCCAGCTAAAAGGTCAAAATTCAATACCTAAAACTTGAATTGTACTACTTCTTACTGGCTATTACATCAACTTAGAAGCGTGATCTGTGTTCTACTATGGTGCTTTTAGTGTCTCAGCATACCGCAGCACGCGACATAGCTTTGTAGACGATAAGTACAACCGTTTCAGAGAGAAGAGCGGCCAATGTGACGATCTGGCTTTAAGTCGATTCGATAACAAATGACGAAAACGGACGGATTTCTCAGGTTTTTACTACATATGAACACTTTTCACATTCTACCGTGAAACTCGGCTGCTAGTCCTCCTTTCATGCAGAATCTTATGGCCCTAGCTCATGTCCAAGGCATCAAAGCCAGCTAAAAAGTCAATAATCGATACCTAAAACTTGAATTGTACTACTTCTTACTGGCTATTACATCAACTTAGAAGCTTCATGTGTGTTCTCATACGATGGTTTTAGTTTCTCCGCATACCGCAGCACGCGACATAGTTTTGCAGACGATAAGTACAACCGTTTCAGAGAGAAGAGCAGCCAATGTGACGATCTGGCTTTAAGTCGATTCGGTAACAAATGACGAAAACGGACCGATTTCTCAGGATTTTACTACATATGAACACTTTTCACATTCTCCCGTGCAACTCGGCTGCTAGTCCTCCTTTCATGCAGAATCTTAAGGTCCTAGCTCATGTCCAAAGCACCAAAGCCAGCTAAAAGTTCAATATTCAATACCTAAAACTTGAATTGTACTACTTCTTACTGGCTATTACATCAACTTAGAAGCTTGATCTGTGTTCTACTATGTTGCTTTTAGTGTCTCCGAATACCGCAGTACGCGACATAGCTTTGCAGACGATAAGTACAACCGTTTCAGAGAGAAGAGCGGCCAATGTGACGATCTGGCTTTAAGTCGATTCGATAACAAATGACGAAAACGGACGGATTTCTCAGGTTTTTACTACATATGAACACTTTTCACATTCTCCCGTGCAACTCGGCTGCTAGTCCTCCTTTCATGCAGAATCTTAAGGTCCTAGCTCATGTCCAAGGCACCAAAGCCAGCTAAAAAGTCAATAATCAAAACCTAAAACTTGAAATGTACTGCTTCTTACTGGCTATTACATCAACTTAGAAGCTTCATCTGTGTTCTACTACGTTGCCTTTAGTTTCTCCGCATACCGCAGCACGCGACATAGTTTTGCAGACGATAAGTACAACCGTTTCAGAGAGTAGAGCGGCCAATGTGACGATCTGGCTTTAAGTCGATTCGATAACAAATGACGAAAACGGACGGATTTCTCAGGTTTTTACTACATATGAACACTTTTCACATTCTCCCGTGCAACTTGGCTGCTAGTCCTCCTTTCATGCAGAATCTTAAGGTCCTAGCTCATGTCCAAGGCACCAAAGCCAGCTAAAAAGTCAATAATCAATACCTAAAACTTGAATTGTACTACTTCTTACTGGCTAATACATCAACTTAGAAGCTTCATCTGTGTTCTACTACGGTGCTTTTAGTTTCTCCGCATACCGCAGCACGCGACATAGTTTTGTAGACGATAAGTACAACCGATCCAGAGAGAAGAGCGGCCAATGTGACGATGTGACTTTAAGTCGATTCGATTACGAATGACGAAAACGGACGGATGTCTCAGGTTTTTACTACATATGAACACTTTTCACATTCTCCCGTGCTACTCGGCTGCTAGTCCTCCTTTCATGCGGAATCTTAAGGTCCTAGCTCATGTCCAAGGTACCAAAGCCAGCTAAAAGGTCAATATTCAATACCTAAAACTTGAATTGTACTACTTCTTACTGGCTATTACATCAACTTAGAAGCTTGATCTGTGTTCTACTATGGTGCTTTTAGTGTCTCAGCATACCGCAGCACGCGACATAGCTTTGCAGACGATAAGTATATCCGTTTCAGAGAGAAGATCGGCCAATGTGACGATCTGGCTTTAAGTCGATTCGATAACAAATGACGAAAACGGACGGATTTCTCAGGTTTTTACTACATATGAACACTTTTCACATTCTCCCGTGCAACTCGGCTGCTAGTCCTCCTTTCATGCAGAATCTTAAGGTCCTAGCTCATGTCCAAGGCACCAAAGCCAGCTAAAAAGTCAATAATCGATACCTAAAACTTGAATTCCACTATTTCTTACTGGCTATTACATCAACTTAGAAGCTTCATCTGTGTTCTACTATGGTGCTTTTAGTGTCTCCACATACCGCAGCACGCGACATAGCTTTGCAGACGATAAGTACAAGCGTTTCAGAGAGAAGAGCGGCCAATGTGTCGATCTGGCTTTAAGTCGATTCGATAACAAATGACCAAAACGGACGGATTTCTCAGGTTTTTACAACATATGAACACTTTTCACATTCTGCCCTGCAACTCGGCTGCTAGTCCTCCTTTCATGCAGAAACTTAAGGTCCTAGCTCATGTCCAAAGCACCAAAGCCAGCTAAAAGGTCAATAATCAATACCTAAAGCTTGAATTGTACTACTTCTTACTGGCTATTACATCAACTTAGAAGCTTGATCTGTGTTCTACTATGGTGCTTTTAGTGTCTCAGCATACCGCACCACGCGACATAGCTTTGCAGACGATAAGTACATCCGTTTCAGAGAGAAGATCGGCCAATGTGTCGATCTGGCTCTAAGTCGATTCGATAACAAATGACGAAAACGGACGGATTTTACAGGTTTTTACTACATATGAACACTTTTCACATTCTCCCGTGCAACTCGGCTGCTAGTCCTCCTTTCATGCAGAATCTTAAGGTCCTAACTCATGTCCAAGGCACCAAAGCCAGCTAAAAAGTCAATAATCAATACCTAAAACTTGAATTGTACTAATTCTTACAGGGTATTACATCAACTTAGAAGCTTCATCTGTGTTCTATTATGGTGCTTTTCCTGTTTCCGCCTACGGCAACACGCGACATAGCTTTGCAGACGATAAGTACAACCGTTTCAGAGAGAACAGCGGCCAATGTGACGATCTGGCTTTAAGTCGATTCGATAACAAATGACGAAAACGGACGGATTTCTCAGGTTTTTACTACATATGAACACTTTTCACATTCTCCCGTGCAACTCGGCTGCTAGTCCTCCTTTCATGCGGAATCTTAAGGTCCTAGCTCATGTCCAAGGCACCAAAGCCAGCTAAAAATTCAATATTCAATATACCTAAAACTTGAATTGTACTACTTCTTACTGGCTATTACATCAACTTAGAAGCTTCATCTGTGTTCTACTGTGGTGCTTGTAGTGTCTCAGCATATCGCAGCAGGCGACATAGTTTTGCAGACGATAAGTACAACCGTTTCAGAGAGAAGAGCGGCCAATGTGACGATCTGGCTTTAAGTCGATTCGATAACAAATGACGAAAACTGACGGATTTCTAAGGTTTTTACTACATATGAACACTTTTCTCATTCTCCCGTGCAACTTGGCTGCTAGTCCTCCTTTCATGCAGAATCTTAAGGTCGTAGCTCATGTCCAAGGCACCAAAGCCAGCTAAAAAGTCAATAACCGATACCTAAAACTTGAATTGGACTACTTCTTACTGGCTATTACATCAACATAGAAGCTTCATCTGTGTTCTATTATGGTGCTTTTCCTGTTTCCGCCTACGGCAACACGCGACATAGCTTTGCAGACGATAAGTACAACCGTTTCAGAGAGAAGATCGGCCAATGTGACGATCTGGCTTTAAGTCGATTCGGTAACAAATGACGAAAACGGACGGATTTCTCAGGTTTTTACTACATATGAACACATTTCACATTCTCCCGTGCAACTCGGCTGCTAGTCCTCCTTTCATGCAGAATCTTAAGGTCCTAGCTCATGTCCAAGGCACCAAAGCCAGCTAAAAAGTCAATAACCGATACCTAAAACTTGAATTGTACTACTTCTTACTGGCTATTACATCATTTTAGAAGCTTCATCTGTGTTCTACTATGTTGCTTTTAGTGTCTCCGAATACCGCAGTACGCGACATAGCTTTGCAGACGATAAGTACAACCGTTTCAGAGAGAACAGCGGCCAATGTGACGATCTGGCTTTAAGTCGATTCGATAACAAATGACGAAAACGGACGGATTTCTCAGGTTTTTACTACATATGAACACTTTTCACATTCTCCCGTGCAACTCGGCTGCTAGTCCTCCTTTCATGCAGAATCTTAAGGTCCTAGCTCATGTCCAAGGCACCAAAGCCAGCTAAAAAGTCAATAATCAATACCTAAAACTTGAATTGTACTACTTCTTACTGGCTAATACATCAACTTAGAAGCTTCATCTGTGTTCTACTACGGTGCTTTTAGTTTCTCCGCATACCGCAGCACGCGACATAGTTTTGTAGACGATAAGTACAACCGTTTCAGAGAGAAGAGCGGCCAATGTGACGATGTGGCTTTAAGTCGATTCGATTACGAATGACGAAAACGGACGGATGTCTCAGGTTTTTACTACATATGAACACTTTTCACATTCTCCCGTGCTACTCGGCTGCTAGTCCTCCTTTCATGCGGAATCTTAAGGTCCTAGCTCATGTCCAAGGCACCAAAGCCAGCTAAAAGGTCAATATTCAATACCTAAAACTTGAAATGTACTACTTCTTACTGGCTATTACATCAACTTAGAAGCTTGATCTGTGTTCTACTATGGTGCTTTTAGTGTCTCAGCATACCGCAGCACGCGACATAGCTTTGCAGACGATAAGTACATCCGTTTCAGAGAGAAGATCGGCCAATGTGACTATCTGGCTTTAAGTCGATTCGATAACAAACGACGAAAACGGACGGATTTCTCAGGTTTTTACTACATATGAACACTTTTCACATTCTCCCGTGCAACTCGGCTGCTAGTCCTCCTTTCATGCAGAATCTTAAGGTCCTAGCTCATGTCCAAGGCACCAAAGCCAGCTAAAAAGTCAATAACCGATACCTAAAACTTGAATTGTACTACTTCTTACTGGCTATTACATCATTTTAGAAGCTTCATCTGTGTTCTACTATGTTGCTTTTAGTGTCTCCGAATACCGCAGTACGCGACATAGTTATGTAGACGATAAGTACAACCGTTTCAGAGAGAAGAGCGGCCAATGTGACGATCTGGCTTTAAGTCGATTCGATAACAAATGACGAAAACAGACGTATTTCTCAGGTTTTTACTACATTTGAACACTTTTCACATTCTCTCATGCAACTCTGCTGCTAGTCCTCCTTTCATGCAGAATATTAAGGTCCTAGCTCATGTCCAAGGCACCAAAGCCAGCTAAAAATTCAATATTCAATAACTAAAACTTGAATTGTACTACTTTTTACTGGCTATTACATTAACTTAGAAGCTTCATCTGTGTTCTACTATGGTGCTTTTAGTGTCTCCGCATACCGCAGCACGCGACATAGCTTTGTAGACGATAAGTACAACCGTTTCAGAGAGAAGAGCGGCCAATGTGACGATGTGGCTCTAAGTCGATTCGATAACAAATGACGAAAACGGACGGATGTCTCATTTTTTTACTACATATGAACACTTTTCACATTCTCCCGTGCAACTCGGCTGCTAGTCCTCCTTTCATGCAGAATCTTAAGGTCCTAGCTCATGTCCAAGGCACCAAAGCCAGCTAAAAAGTCAATAATCGATACCTAAAACTTGAATTCCACTATTTCTTACTGGCTATTACATCAACTTAGAAGCGTGATCTGTGTTCTACTATGGTGCTTTTAGTGTCTCAGCATACCGCAGCACGCGACATAGCTTTGTAGACGATAAGTACAACCGTTTCAGAGAGAAGAGCGGCCAATGTGACGATCTGGCTTTAAGTCGATTCGATAACAAATGACGAAAACGGACGGATTTCTCAGGTTTTTACTACATATGAACACTTTTCACATTCTACCGTGAAACTCGGCTGCTAGTCCTCCTTTCATGCAGAATCTTATGGCCCTAGCTCATGTCCAAGGCATCAAAGCCAGCTAAAAAGTCAATAATCGATACCTAAAACTTGAATTGTACTACTTCTTACTGGCTATTACATCAACTTAGAAGCTTCATGTGTGTTCTCATACGATGGTTTTAGTTTCTCCGCATACCGCAGCACGCGACATAGTTTTGCAGACGATAAGTACAACCGTTTCAGAGAGAAGAGCAGCCAATGTGACGATCTGGCTTTAAGTCGATTCGGTAACAAATGACGAAAACGGACCGATTTCTCAGGTTTTTACTACATATGAACACTTTTCACATTCTCCCGTGCAACTCGGCTGCTAGTCCTCCTTTCATGCAGAATCTTAAGGTCCTAGCTCATGTCCAAAGCACCAAAGCCAGCTAAAAGTTCGATATTCAATACCTAAAACTTGAATTGTACTACTTCTTACTGGCTATTACATCAACTTAGAAGCTTGATCTGTGTTCTACTATGTTGCTTTTAGTGTCTCCGAATACCGCAGTACGCGACATAGCTTTGCAGACGATAAGTACAACCGTTTCAGAGAGAAGAGCGGCCAATGTGACAATCTGGCTTTAAGTCGATTCGATAACAAATGACGAAAACGGACGGATTTCTCAGGTTTTTACTACATATGAACACTTTTCACATTCTCCCGTGCAACTCGGCTGCTAGTCCTCCTTTCATGCAGAATCTTAAGGTCCTAGCTCATGTCCAAGGCACCAAAGCCAGCTAAAAAGTCAATAATCAAAACCTAAAACTTGAAATGTACTGCTTCTTACTGGCTATTACATCAACTTAGAAGCTTCATCTGTGTTCTACTACGTTGCCTTTAGTTTCTCCGCATACCGCAGCACGCGACATAGTTTTGCAGACGATAAGTACAACCGTTTCAGAGAGTAGAGCGGCCAATGTGACGATCTGGCTTTAAGTCGATTCGATAACAAATGACGAAAACGGACGGATTTCTCAGGTTTTTACTACATATGAACACTTTTCACATTCTCCCGTGCAACTTGGCTGCTAGTCCTCCTTTCATGCAGAATCTTAAGGTCCTAGCTCATATCCAAGGCACCAAAGCCAGCTAAAAAGTCAATAATCAATACCTAAAACTTGAATTGTACTACTTCTTACTGGCTAATACATCAACTTAGAAGCTTCATCTGTGTTCTACTACGGTGCTTTTAGTTTCTCCGCATACCGCAGCACGCGACATAGTTTTGTAGACGATAAGTACAACCGTTTCAGAGAGAAGAGCGGCCAATGTGACGATGTGGCTTTAAGTCGATTCGATTACGAATGACGAAAACGGACGGATGTCTCAGGTTTTTACTACATATGAACACTTTTCACATTCTCCCGTGCTACTCGGCTGCTAGTCCTCCTTTCATGCGGAATCTTAAGGTCCTAGCTCATGTCCAAGGCACCAAAGCCAGCTAAAAGGTCAATATTCAATACCTAAAACTTGAATTGTACTACTTCTTACTGGCTATTACATCAACTTAGAAGCTTGATCTGTGTTCTACTATGGTGCTTTTAGTGTCTCAGCATACCGCAGCACGCGACATAGCTTTGCAGACGATAAGTACATCCGTTTCAGAGAGAAGATCGGCCAATGTGACGATCTGGCTTTAAGTCGATTCGATAACAAATGACGAAAACGGACGGATTTCTCAGGTTTTTACTACATATGAACACTTTTCACATTCTCTCATGCAACTCGGCTGCTAGTCCTCCTTTCATGCAGAATATTAAGGTCCTAGCTCATGTCCAAGGCACCAAAGCCAGCTAAAAAGTCAATAACCGATACCTAAAACTTGAATTGGACTACAACTTACTGGCTATTACATCACCATAGAAGCTTCATCTGTGTTCTATTATGGTGCTTTTCCTGTTTCCGCCTACGGCAACACGCGACATAGCTTTGCAGACGATAAGTACAACCGTTTCAGAGAGAAGATCGGCCACTGTGACGATCTGGCTTTAAGTCGATTCGGTAACAAATGACGAAAACGGACGGATTTCTCAGGTTTTTACTACATATGAACACTTTTCACATTCTCCCGTGCAACTCGGCTGCTAGTCCTCCTTTCATGCAGAATCTTAAGGTCCTAGCTCATGTCCAAGGCACCAAAGCCAGCTAAAAAGTCAATAACCGATACCTAAAACTTGAATTGTACTACTTCTTACTGGCTATTACATCATTTTAGAAGCTTCATCTGTGTTCTACTATGTTGCTTTTAGTGTCTCCGAATACCGCAGTACGCGACATAGCTTTGCAGACGATAAGTACAACCGTTTCAGAGAGAACAGCGGCCAATGTGACGATCTGGCTTTAAGTCGATTCGATAACAAATGACGAAAACGGACGGATTTCTCAGGTTTTTACTACATATGAACACTTTTCACATTCTCCCGTGCAACTCGGCTGCTAGTCCTCCTTTCATGCAGAATCTTAAGGTCCTAGCTCATGTCCAAGGCACCAAAGCCAGCTAAAAATTCAATATTCAATATACCTAAAACTTGAATTGTACTACTTCTTACTGGCTATTACATCAACTTAGAAGCTTCATCTGTGTTCTACTGTGGTGCTTGTAGTGTCTCAGCATATCGCAGCAGGCGACATAGTTTTGCAGACGATAAGTACAACCGTTTCAGAGAGAAGAGCGGCCAATGTGACGATCTGGCTTTAAGTCGATTCGATAACAAATGACGAAAACTGACGGATTTCTAAGGTTTTTACTACATATGAACACTTTTCACATTCTCCCGTGCAACTTGGCTGCTAGTCCTCCTTTCATGCAGAATCTTAAGGTCGTAGCTCATGTCCAAGGCACCAAAGCCAGCTAAAAAGTCAATAACCGATACCTAAAACTTGAATTGGACTACTTCTTACTGGCTATTACATCAACATAGAAGCTTCATCTGTGTTCTATTATGGTGCTTTTCCTGTTTCCGCCTACGGCAACACGCGACATAGCTTTGCAGACGATAAGTACAACCGTTTCAGAGAGAAGATCGGCCAATGTGACGATCTGGCTTTAAGTCGATTCGGTAACAAATGACGAAAACGGACGGATTTCTCAGGTTTTTACTACATATGAACACTTTTCATATTCTCCCGTGCAACTCGGCTGCTAGTCCTCCTTTCATGCAGAATCTTAAGGTCCTAGCTCATGTCCAAGGCACCAAAGCCAGCTAAAAAGTCAATAACCGATACCTAAAACTTGAATTGTACTACTTCTTACTGGCTATTACATCATTTTAGAAGCTTCATCTGTGTTCTACTATGTTGCTTTTAGTGTCTCCGAATACCGCAGTACGCGACATAGCTTTGCAGACGATAAGTACAACCGTTTCAGAGAGAACAGCGGCCAATGTGACGATCTGGCTTTAAGTCGATTCGATAACAAATGACGAAAACGGACGGATTTCTCAGGTTTTTACTACATATGAACACTTTTCACATTCTCCCGTGCAACTCGGCTGCTAGTCCTCCTTTCATGCAGAATCTTAAGGTCCTAGCTCATGTCCAAGGCACCAAAGCCAGTTAAAAAGTCAATAATCAATACCTAAAACTTGAATTCTACTACTTCTTACTGGCTAATACATCAACTTAGAAGCTTCATCTGTGTTCTACTACGGTGCTTTTAGCTTCTCCGCATACCGCAGCACGCGACATAGTTTTGTAGACGATAAGTACAACCGTTTCAGAGAGAAGAGCGGCCAATGTGACGATGTGGCTTTAAGTCGATTCGATTACGAATGACGAAAACGGACGGATGTCCTAGGTTTTTACTACATATGAACACTTTTCACATTCTCCCGTGCTACTCGGCTGCTAGTCCTCCTTTCATGCGGAATCTTAAGGTCCTAGCTCATGTCCAAGGCACCAAAGCCAGCTAAAAGGTCAATATTCAATACCTAAAACTTGAATTGTACTACTTCTTACTGGCTATTACATCAACTTAGAAGCTTGATCTGTGTTCTACTATGGTGCTTTTAGTGTCTCAGCATACCGCAGCACGCGACATAGCTTTGCAGACGATAAGTACATCCGTTTCAGAGAGAAGATCGGCCAATGTGACGATCTGGCTTTAAGTCGATTCGATAACAAATGACGAAAACGGACGGATTTCTCAGGTTTTTACTACATATGAACACTTTTCACATTCTCCCGTGCAACTCGGCTGCTAGTCCTCCTTTCATGCAGAATCTTAAGGTCCTAGCTCATGTCCAAGGCACCAAAGCCAGCTAAAAAGTCAATAATCGATACCTAAAACTTGAATTCCACTATTTCTTACTGGCTATTACATCAACTTAGAAGCTTCATCTGTGTTCTACTATGGTGCTTTTAGTGTCTCCACATACCGCAGCACGCGACATAGCTTTGCAGACGATAAGTACAAGCGTTTCAGAGAGAAGAGCGGCCAATGTGTCGATCTGGCTTTAAGTCGATTCGATAACAAATGACCAAAACGGACGGATTTCTCAGGTTTTTACTACATATGAACACTTTTCACATTCTCCCCTGCAACTCGGCTGCTAGTCCTCCTTTCATGCAGAATCTTAAGGTCCTAGCTCATGTCCAAAGCACCAAAGCCAGCTAAAAGGTCAATATTCAATACCTAAAACTTGAATTGTACTACTTCTTACTGGCTATTACATCAACTTAGAAGCTTGATCTGTGTTCTACTATGGTGCTTTTAGTGTCTCAGCATACCGCAGCACGCGACATAGCTTTGCAGACGATAAGTACATCCGTTTCAGAGAGAAGATCGGCCAATGTGACGATCTGGCTTTAAGTCGATTCGATAACAAATGACGAAAACGGACGGATGTCTCAGGCTTTTACTGCATATGAACACTTTTCACATTCTCCCGTGCAGCTCGGCTGCTAGTCCTCCTTTCATGCAGAATATTAAGGTCCTAGCTCATGTCCAAGGCTCCAAAGCCAGCTAAAAAGTCAATAACCGATACCTAAAACTTGAATTGGACTACTTCTTACTGGCTATTACATCAACATAGAAGCTTCATCTGTGTTCTATTATGGTGCTTTTCCTGTTTCCGCCTACGGCAACACGCGACATAGCTTTGCAGACGATAAGTACAACCGTTTCAGAGAGAAGATCGGCCAATGTGACGATCTGGCTTTAAGTCGATTCGGTAACAAATGACGAAAACGGACGGATTTCTCAGGTTTTTACTACATATGAACACTTTTCACATTCTCCCGTGCAACTCGGCTGCTAGTCCTCGTTTCATGCAGAATCTTAAGGTCCTAGCTCATGTCCAAGGCACCAAAGCCAGCTAAAAAGTCAATAACCGATACCTAAAACTTGAATTGTACTACTTCTTACTGGCTATTACATCATTTTAGAAGCTTCATCTGTGTTCTACTATGTTGCTTTTAGTGTCTCCGAATACCGCAGTACGCGACATAGTTATGTAGACGATAAGTACAACCGTTTCAGAGAGAAGAGCGGCCAATGTGACGATGTGGCTTTAAGTCGATTCGATTACGAATGACGAAAACGGACGGATGTCTCAGGTTTTTACTACATATGAACACTTTTCACATTCTCCCGTGCTACTCGGCTGCTAGTCCTCCTTTCATGCGGAATCTTAAGGTCCTAGCTCATGTCCAAGGCACCAAAGCCAGCTAAAGGTCAATATTCAATACCTAAAACTTGAATTGTACTACTTCTTACTGGCTATTACATCAACTTAGAAGCTTGATCTGTGTTCTACTATGGTGCTTTTAGTGTCTCAGCATACCGCAGCACGCGACATAGCTTTGCAGACGATAAGTACATACGTTTCAGAGAGAAGATCGGCCAATGTGACGATCTGGCTTTAAGTCGATTCGATAACAAATGACGAAAACGGACGGATTTCTCAGGTTTTTACTACATATGAACACTTTTCACATTCTCCCGTGCAACTCGGCTGCTAGTCCTCCTTTCATGCAGAATCTTAAGGTCCTAGCTCATGTCCAAGGCACCAAAGCCAGCTAAAAAGTCAATAATCGATACCTAAAACTTGAATTCCACTATTTCTTACTGGCTATTACATCAACTTAGAAGCTTCATCTGTGTTCTACTATGGTGCTTTTAGTGTCTCCGAATACCGCAGTACGCGACATAGTTATGTAGACGATAAGTACAACCGTTTCAGAGAGAAGAGCGGCCAATGTGACGATGTGGCTTTAAGTCGATTCGATTACGAATGACGAAAACGGACGGATGTCTCAGGTTTTTACTACATATGAACACTTTTCACATTCTCCCGTGCTACTCGGCTGCTAGTCCTCCTTTCATGCGGAATCTTAAGGTCCTAGCTCATGTCCAAGGCACCAAAGCCAGCTAAAGGTCAATATTCAATACCTAAAACTTGAATTGTACTACTTCTTACTGGCTATTACATCAACTTAGAAGCTTGATCTGTGTTCTACTATGGTGCTTTTAGTGTCTCAGCATACCGCAGCACGCGACATAGCTTTGCAGACGATAAGTACATACGTTTCAGAGAGAAGATCGGCCAATGTGACGATCTGGCTTTAAGTCGATTCGATAACAAATGACGAAAACGGACGGATTTCTCAGGTTTTTACTACATATGAACACTTTTCACATTCTCCCGTGCAACTCGGCTGCTAGTCCTCCTTTCATGCAGAATCTTAAGGTCCTAGCTCATGTCCAAGGCACCAAAGCCAGCTAAAAAGTCAATAATCGATACCTAAAACTTGAATTCCACTATTTCTTACTGGCTATTACATCAACTTAGAAGCTTCATCTGTGTTCTACTATGGTGCTTTTAGTGTCTCCACATACCGCAGCACGCGACATAGCTTTGCAGACGATAAGTACAAGCGTTTCAGAGAGAAGAGCGGCCAATGTGTCGATCTGGCTTTAAGTCGATTCGATAACAAATGACCAAAACGGACGGATTTCTCAGGTTTTTACTACATATGAACACTTTTCACATTCTCCCCTGCAACTCGGCTGCTAGTCCTCCTTTCATGCAGAATCTTAAGGTCCTAGCTCATGTCCAAAGCACCAAAGCCAGCTAAAAGGTCAATATTCAATACCTAAAACTTGAATTGTACTACTTCTTACTGGCTATTACATCAACTTAGAAGCTTGATCTGTGTTCTACTATGGTGCTTTTAGTGTCTCAGCATACCGCAGCACGCGACATAGCTTTGCAGACGATAAGTACATCCGTTTCAGAGAGAAGATCGGCCAATGTGACGATCTGGCTTTAAGTCGATTCGATAACAAATGACGAAAACGGACGGATGTCTCAGGTTTTTACTGCATATGAACACTTTTCACATTCTCCCGTGCAGCTCGGCTGCTAGTCCTCCTTTCATGCAGAATATTAAGGTCCTAGCTCATGTCCAAGGCTCCAAAGCCAGCTAAAAAGTCAATAACCGATACCTAAAACTTGAATTGGACTACTTCTTACTGGCTATTACATCAACATAGAAGCTTCATCTGTGTTCTATTATGGTGCTTTTCCTGTTTCCGCCTACGGCAACACGCGACATAGCTTTGCAGACGATAAGTACAACCGTTTCAGAGAGAAGATCGGCCAATGTGACGATCTGGCATTAAGTCGATTCGGTAACAAATGACGAAAACGGACGGATTTCTCAGGTTTTTACTACATATGAACACTTTTCACATTCTCCCGTGCAACTCGGCTGCTAGTCCTCGTTTCATGCAGAATCTTAAGGTCCTAGCTCATGTCCAAGGCACCAAAGCCAGCTAAAAAGTCAATAACCGATACCTAAAACTTGAATTGTACTACTTCTTACTGGCTATTACATCATTTTAGAAGCTTCATCTGTGTTCTACTATGTTGCTTTTAGTGTCTCCGAATACCGCAGTACGCGACATAGTTATGTAGACGATAAGTACAACCGTTTCAGAGAGAAGAGCGGCCAATGTGACGATGTGGCTTTAAGTCGATTCGATTACGAATGACGAAAACGGACGGATGTCTCAGGTTTTTACTACATATGAACACTTTTCACATTCTCCCGTGCTACTCGGCTGCTAGTCCTCCTTTCATGCGGAATCTTAAGGTCCTAGCTCATGTCCAAGGCACCAAAGCCAGCTAAAGGTCAATATTCAATACCTAAAACTTGAATTGTACTACTTCTTACTGGCTATTACATCAACTTAGAAGCTTGATCTGTGTTCTACTATGGTGCTTTTAGTGTCTCAGCATACCGCAGCACGCGACATAGCTTTGCAGACGATAAGTACATACGTTTCAGAGAGAAGATCGGCCAATGTGACGATCTGGCTTTAAGTCGATTCGATAACAAATGACGAAAACGGACGGATTTCTCAGGTTTTTACTACATATGAACACTTTTCACATTCTCCCGTGCAACTCGGCTGCTAGTCCTCCTTTCATGCAGAATCTTAAGGTCCTAGCTCATGTCCAAGGCACCAAAGCCAGCTAAAAAGTCAATAATCGATACCTAAAACTTGAATTCCACTATTTCTTACTGGCTATTACATCAACTTAGAAGCTTCATCTGTGTTCTACTATGGTGCTTTTAGTGTCTCCACATACCGCAGCACGCGACATAGCTTTGCAGACGATAAGTACAAGCGTTTCAGAGAGAAGAGCGGCCAATGTGTCGATCTGGCTTTAAGTCGATTCGATAACAAATGACCAAAACGGACGGATTTCTCAGGTTTTTACTACATATGAACACTTTTCACATTCTCCCCGGCAACTCGGCTGCTAGTCCTCCTTTCATGCAGAATCTTAAGGTCGTAGCTCATGTCCAAAGCACCAAAGCCAGCTAAAAGGTCAATATTCAATACCTAAAACTTGAATTGTACTACTTCTTACTGGCTATTACATCAACTTAGAAGCTTGATCTGTGTTCTACTATGGTGCTTTTAGTGTCTCAGCATACCGCAGCACGCGACATAGCTTTGCAGACGATAAGTACATCCGTTTCAGAGAGAAGATCGGCCAATGTGACGATCTGGCTTTAAGTCGATTCGATAACAAATGACGAAAACGGACGGATGTCTCAGGTTTTTACTGCATATGAACACTTTTCACATTCTCCCGTGCAACTCGGCTGCTAGTCCTCCTTTCATGCAGAATATTAAGGTCCTAGCTCATGTCCAAGGCACCAAAGCCAGCTAAAAAGTCAATAATCGATACCTAAAACTTGAATTGTACTACTTCTTACTGGCTATTACATCAACTTAGAAGCTTCATCTGTGTTCTACTATGGTGCTTTTAGTGTCTCCGCATAACGCAGCACGCGACATAGCTTTGTAGACGATAAGTACAACCGTTTCAGAGAGAAGAGCGGCCAATGTGTCGATCTGGCTCTAAGTCGATTCGATAACAAATGACGAAAACGGACGGATTTCTCAGGTTTTTACTACATATGAACACTTTTCACATTCTCCCGTGCAACTCGGCTGCTAGTCCTCCTTTCATGCAGAATCTTAAGGTCCTAGCTCATGTCCAAGGCACCAAAGCCAGCTAAAAAGTCAATAATCAATACCTAAAACTTGAATTGTACTAATTCTTACAGGGTATTACATCAACTTAGAAGCATCATCTGTGTTCTACTATGGTGCTTTTAGTGTCTCCGCATACATCAGCACGCGACATAGCTTTGCAGACGATAAGTACAACCGTTTCAGAGAGAAGAGCGGCCAATGTGACGATCTGGCTGTAAGTCGATTCGATAACAAATGACGAAAACAGAGGTATTTCTCAGGTTTTTACTACATTTGAACACTTTTCACATTCTCTCATGCACCTCGGCTGCTAGTCCTCCTTTCATGCAGAATATTAAGGTCCTAGCTCATGTCCAAGGCACCAAAGCCAGCTAAAAATTCAATATTCAATATACCTAAAACTTGAATTGTACTACTTCTTACTGGCTATTACATCAACTTAGAAGCTTCATCTGTGTTCTACTGTGGTGCTTGTAGTGTCTCAGCATACCGCAGCAGGCGACATAGTTTTGCAGACGATAAGTACAACCGTTTCAGAGTGAAGAGCGGCCAATGTGACGATCTGTCTTTAAGTCGATTCGATAACAAATGACGAAAACTGACGGATTTCTAAGGTTTTTACTACATATGAACACTTTTCACATTCTCCCGTGCAACTTGGCTGCTAGTCCTCCTTTCATGCAGAATCGTAAGGTCCTAGCTCATGTCCAAGGCACCAAAGCCAGCTAAAAAGTCAATAACCGATACCTAAAACTTGAATTGTACTACTTCTTACTGGCTATTACATCATTTTAGAAGCTTCATCTGTGTTCTACTATGTTGCTTTTAGTGTCTCCGAATACCGCAGTACGCGACATAGCTTTGCAGACGATAAGTACAACCGTTTCAGAGAGAACAGCGGCCAATGTGACGATCTGGCTTTAAGTCGATTCGATAACAAATGACGAAAACGGACGGATTTCTCAGGTTTTTACTACATATGAACACTTTTCACATTCTCCCGTGCAACTCGGCTGCTAGTCCTCCTTTCGTGCAGAATCTTAAGGTCCTAGCTCATGGTCAAGGCACCAAAGCCAGCTAAAAAGTCAATAACCGATACCTAAAACTTGAATTGGACTACTTCTTACTGGCTATTACATCAACATAGAAGCTTCATCTGTGTTCTATTATGGTGCTTTTCCTGTTTCCGCCTACGGCAACACGCGACATAGCTTTGCAGACGATAAGTACAACCGTTTCAGAGAGAAGATCGGCTAATGTGACGATCTGGCTTTAAGTCGATTCGGTAACAAATGACGAAAACGGACGGATTTCTCAGGTTTTTACTACATATGAACACTTTTCACATTCTCCCGTGCAACTCGGCTGCTAGTCCTCCTTTCATGCAGAATCTTAAGGTCCTAGCTCATGTCCAAGGCACCAAAGCCAGCTAAAAAGTCAATAACCGATACCTAAAACTTGAATTGTACTACTTCTTACTGGCTATTACATCATTTTAGAAGCTTCATCTGTGTTCTACTATGTTGCTTTTAGTGTCTCCGAATACCGCAGTACGCGACATAGCTTTGCAGACGATAAGTACAACCGTTTCAGAGAGAACAGCGGCCAATGTGACGATCTGGCTTTAGGTCGATTCGATAACAAATGACGAAAACGGACGGATTTCTCAGGTTTTTACTACATATGAACACTTTTCACATTCTCCCGTGCAACTCGGCTGCTAGTCCTCCTTTCATGCAGAATCTTAAGGTCCTAGCTCATGTCCAAGGCACCAAAGCCAGCTAAAAAGTCAATAATCAATACCTAAAACTTGAATTGTACTGCTTCTTACTGGCTATTACATCAACTTAGAAGCTTCATCTGTGTTCTACTACGTTGCTTTTAGTTTCTCCGCATACCGCAGCACGCGACATAGTTTTGCAGACGATAAGTACAACCGTTTCAGAGAGAAGAGCGGCCAATGTGACGATCTGGCTTTAAGTCGATTCGATAACAAATGACGAAAACGGACGGATTTCTCAGGTTTTTACTACATATGAACACTTTTCACATTCTCCCGTGCAACTCGGCTGCTAGTCCTCCTTTCATGCAGAATATTAAGGTCCTAGCTCATGTCCAAGGCACCAAAGCCAGATAAAAATTCAGTATTCAATACCTAAAACTTGAATTGTACTACTTCTTACTGGATATTACATCAACTTAGAAGCTTCATCTGTGTTCTACTATGGTGCTTTTAGTGTCTCCGCATAACGCAGCACGCGACATAGCTTTGTAGACGATAAGTACAACCGTTTCAGAGAGAAGAGCGGCCAATGTGTCGATCTGGCTCTAAGTCGATTCGATAACAAATGACGAAAACGGACGGATTTCTCAGGTTTTTACTACATATGAACACTTTTCACATTCTCCCGTGCAACTCGGCTGCTAGTCCTCCTTTCATGCAGAATCTTAAGGTCCTAGCTCATGTCCAAGGCACCAAAGCCAGCTAAAAAGTCAATAATCGATACCTAAAACTTGAATTCTACTACTTCTTACTGGCTATTACATCAACTTAGAAGCTTCATCTGTGTTCTACTATGGTGCTTTTAGTGTCTCCGCATACCGCAGCACGCGACATAGCTTTGTAGACGATAAGTACAACCGTTTCAGAGAGAAGAGCGGCCAATGTGACGATGTGGCTTTAAGTCGATTCGATAACAAATGACGAAAACGGACGGATGTCTCATTTTTTTACTACATATGAACACTTTTCACATTCTCCCGTGCAACTCGGCTGCTAGTCCTCCTTTCATGCAGAATCTTAAGGTCCTAGCTCATGTCCAAGGCACCAAAGCCAGCTAAAAGGTCAAAATTCAATAACTAAAACTTGAATTGTACTACTTCTTACTGGCTATTACATCAACTTAGAAGCGTGATCTGTGTTCTACTATGGTGCTTTTAGTGTCTCAGCATACCGCAGCACGCGACATAGCTTTGCAGACGATAAGTACAACCGTTTCAGAGAGAAGAGCGGCCAATGTGACGATCTGGCTTTAAGTCGATTCGATAACAAATGACGAAAACGGACGGATTTCTCAGGTTTTTACTACATATGAACACTTTTCACATTCCACCGTGAAACTCGGCTGCTAGTCCTCCTTTCATGCAGAATCTTATGGCCCTAGCTCATGTGCAAGGCATCAAAGCCAGCTAAAAAGTCAATAATCGATACCTAAAACTTGAATTGTACTACTTCTTACTGGCTATTACATCAACTTAGAAGCTTCATGTGTGTTCTCCTATGATGGTTTTAGTTTCTCCGCATACCGCAGCACGCGACATAGTTTTGCAGACGATAAGTACAACCGTCTCAGAGAGAAGAGCAGTCAATGTGACGATCTGGCTTTAAGTCGATTCGGTAACAAATGACGAAAACGGACCGATTTCTCAGGTTTTTACTACATATGAACACTTTTCACATTCTCCCGTGCAACTCGGCTGCTAGTCCTCCTTTCATGCAGAATCTTAAGGTCCTAGCTCATGTCCAAAGCACCAAAGCCAGCTAAACGTTCAATATTCAATACCTAAAACTTGAATTGTACTACTTCTTACTGGCTATTACATCAACTTAGAAGCTTGATCTGTGTTCTACTATGTTGCTTTTAGTGTCTCCGAATACCGCAGTACGCGACATAGCTTTGCAGACGATAAGTACAACCGTTTCAGAGAGAACAGCGGCCAATGTGACGATCTGGCTTTAAGTCGATTCGATAACAAATGACGAAAACGGACGGATTTCTCAGGTTTTTACTACATATGAACACTTTTCACATTCTCCCGTGCAACTCGGCTGCTAGTCCTCCTTTCATGCAGAATCTTAAGGTCCTAGCTCATGTCCAAGGCACCAAAGCCAGCTAAAAAGTCAATAATCAATACCTAAAACTTGAAATGTACTGCTTCTTACTGGCTATTACATCAACTTAGAAGCTTCATCTGTGTTCTACTACGTTCCCTTTAGTTTCTCCGCATACCGCAGCACGCGACATACTTTTGCAGACGATAAGTACAACCGTTTCAGAGAGAAGAGCGGCCAATGTGACGATCTGGCTTTAAGTCGATTCGATAACAAATGACGAAAACGGACGGATTTCTCAGGTTTTTACTACATATGAACACTATTCACATTCTCCCGTGCAACTTGGCTGCTAGTCCTCCTTTCATGCAGAATCTTAAGGTCCTAGCTCATGTCCAAGGCACCAAAGCCAGCTAAAAAGTCAATAATCAATACCTAAAACTTGAATTGTACTACTTCTTACTGGCTAATACATCAACTTAGAAGCTTCATCTGTGTTCTACTACGGTGCTTTTAGTTTCTCCGCATACCGCAGCACGCGACATAGTTTTGTAGACGATAAGTACAACCGTTTCAGAGAGAAGAGCGGCCAATGTGACGATGTGGCTTTAAGTCGATTCGATTACGAATGACGAAAACGGACGGATGTCTCAGGTTTTTACTACATATGAACACTTTTCACATTCTCCCGTGCTACTCGGCTGCTAGTCCTCCTTTCATGCGGAATCTTAAGGTCCTAGCTCATGTCCAAGGCACCAAAGCCAGCTAAAAGGTCAATATTCAATACCTAAAACTTGAATTGTACTACTTCTTACTGGCTATTACATCAACTTAGAAGCTTGATCTGTGTTCTACTATGGTGCTTTTAGTGTCTCAGCATACCGCAGCACGCGACATAGCTTTGCAGACGATAAGTACATCCGTTTCAGAGAGAAGATCGGCCAATGAGACGATCTGGCTTTAAGTCGATTCGATAACAAATGACGAAAACGGACGGATTTCTCAGGTTTTTACTACATATGAACACTTTTCACATTCTCCCGTGCAACTCGGCTGCTAGTCCTCCTTTCATGCAGAATCTTAAGGTCCTAGCTCATGTCCAAGGCACCAAAGCCAGCTAAAAAGTCAATAATCGATACCTAAAACTTGAATTCCACTATTTCTTACTGGCTATTACATCAACTTAGAAGCTTCATCTGTGTTCTACTATGGCGCTTTTAGTGTCTCCGCATAACGCAGCACGCGACATAGCTTTGTAGACGATAAGTACAACCGTTTCAGAGAGAAGAGCGGCCAATGTGTCGATCTGGCTCTAAGTCGATTCGATAACAAATGACGAAAACGGACGGATTTCTCAGGTTTTTACTACATATGAACACTTTTCACATTCTCCCGTGCAACTCGGCTGCTAGTCCTCCTTTCATGCAGAATCTTAAGGTCCTAGCTCATGTCCAAGGCACCAAAGCCAGCTAAAAAGTCAATAATCAATACCTAAAACTTGAATTGTACTAATTCTTACAGGGTATTACATCAACTTAGAAGCTTCATCTGTGTTCTACTATGGTGCTTTTAGTGTCTCCGCATACCGCAGCACGCGACATAGCTTTGCAGACGATAAGTACAACCGTTTCAGAGAGAAGAGCGGCCAATGTGACGATCTGGCTGTAAGTCGATTCGATAACAAATGACGAAAACAGAGGTATTTCTCAGGTTTTTACTACATTTGAACACTTTTCACATTCTCTCATGCAACTCGGCTGCTAGTCCTCCTTTCATGCAGAATATTAAGGTCCTAGCTCATGTCCAAGGCACCAAAGCCAGCTAAAAATTCAATATTCAATACCTAAAACTTGAATCGTACTACTTCTTACTGGCTATTACATCAACTTAGAAGCTTCATCTGTGTTCTACTGTGGTGCTTGTAGTGTCTCAGCATACCGCAGCAGGCGACATAGCTTTGCAGACGATAAGTACAACCGTTTCAGAGAGAAGAGCGGCCAATGTGACGATCTGGCTTTAAGTCGATTCGATAACAAATGACGAAAACGGACGGATATCTCAGGTTTTTACTGCATATGAACACTTATCACATTCTCCCGTGCTACTCGGCTGCTAGTCCTCCTTTCATGCAGTATCTTAAGGTCCTAGCTCATGTCCAAGGCACCAAAGCCAGCTAAAAAGTCAATAACCGATACCTAAAACTTGAATTGTACTACTTCTTAAAGGCTATTACATCATTTTAGAAGCTTCATCTGTGTTCTACTATGGTGCTTTTAGTGTCTCCGAATACCGCAGTACGCGACATAGCTTTGAAGACGATAAGTACAAGCGTTTCCGAGAGCAGAACGGCCAATGTGGCGATCTGGCTTTAAGTCGATTCGGTAACAAATGACGAAAACTAACGGATTTCTCTGGTTTTTACTACATATGAAAACTTTTCACATTCTCCCGTGCAAGTCGGCTGCTAGTACTCCTTTCATGCAGAATCTTAAGGTCCTAGCATATGTCCAAGGCACCAAAGCCAGCTAAAAAGTCAATAATCGATACCTAAAACTTGAATTGTACTACTTCTTACTGGCTATTACATCAACTTAGAAGCTTCATCTGTGTTGTACTGTGGTGCTTTTAGTGTCTCCGCATAACGCAGCACGCGACATAGCTTTGTAGACGATAAGTACAACCGTTTCAGAGAGAAGAGCGGCCAATGTGTCGATCTGCCTCTAAGTCGATTCGATAACAAATGACGAAAACGGACGGATTTCTCAGGTTTTTACTACATATGAACACTTTTCACATTCTCCCGTGCAACTCGGCTGCTAGTCCTCCTTTCATGCAGAATCTTAAGGTCCTAGCTCATGTCCAAAGCACCAAAGCCAGCTAAAAGGTCAATATTCAATACCTAAAACTTGAATTGTACTACTTCTTACTGGCTATTACATCAACTTAGAAGCTTGATCTGTGTTCTACTATGGTGCTTTTAGTGTCTCAGCATACCGCAGCACGCGACATAGCTTTGCAGACGATAAGTACATCCGTTTCAGAGAGAAGATCGGCCAATGTGACGATCTGGCTTTAAGTCGATTCGATAACAAATGACGAAAACGGACGGATGTCTCAGGTTTTTACTGCATATGAACACTTTTCACATTCTCCCGTGCAGCTCGGCTGCTAGTCCTCCTTTCATGCAGAATCTTAAGGTCCTAGCTCATGTCCAAGGCTCCAAAGCCAGCTAAAAAGTCAATAACCGATACCTAAAACTTGAATTGGACTACTTCTTACTGGCTATTACATCAACATAGAAGCTTCATCTGTGTTCTATTATGGTGCTTTTCCTGTTTCCGCCTACGGCAACACGCGACATAGCTTTGCAGACGATAAGTACAACCGTTTCAGAGAGAAGATCGGCTAATGTGACGATCTGGCTTTAAGTCGATTCGGTAACAAATGACGAAAACGGACGGATTTCTCAGGTTTTTACTACATATGAACACTTTTCACATTCTCCCGTGCAACTCGGCTGCTAGTCCTCCTTTCATGCAGAATCTTAAGGTCCTAGCTCATGTCCAAGGCACCAAAGCCAGCTAAAAAGTCAATAACCGATACCTAAAACTTGAATTGTACTACTTCTTACTGGCTATTACATCATTTTAGAAGCTTCATCTCTGTTCTACTATGTTGCTTTTAGTGTCTCCGAATACCGCAGTACGCGACATAGCTTTGCAGACGATAAGTACAACCGTTTCAGAGAGAACAGCGGCCAATGTGACGATCTGGCTTTAGGTCGATTCGATAACAAATGACGAAAACGGACGGATTTCTCAGGTTTTTACTACATATGAACACTTTTCACATTCTCCCGTGCAACTCGGCTGCTAGTCCTCCTTTCATGCAGAATCTTAAGGTCCTAGCTCATGTCCAAGGCACCAAAGCCAGCTAAAAAGTCAATAATCAATACCTAAAACTTGAATTGTACTGCTTCTTACTGGCTATTACATCAACTTAGAAGCTTCATCTGTGTTCTACTACGTTGCTTTTAGTTTCTCCGCATACCGCAGCACGCGACATAGTTTTGCAGACGATAAGTACAACCGTTTCAGAGAGAAGAGCGGCCAATGTGACGATCTGGCTTTAAGTCGATTCGATAACAAATGACGAAAACGGACGGATTTCTCAGGTTTTTACTACATATGAACACTTTTCACATTCTCCCGTGCAACTCGGCTGCTAGTCCTCCTTTCATGCAGAATATTAAGGTCCTAGCTCATGTCCAAGGCACCAAAGCCAGCTAAAAATTCAGTATTCAATACCTAAAACTTGAATTGTACTACTTCTTACTGGATATTACATCAACTTAGAAGCTTCATCTGTGTTCTACTATGGTGCTTTTAGTGTCTCCGCATAACGCAGCACGCGACATAGCTTTGTAGACGATAAGTACAACCGTTTCAGAGAGAAGAGCGGCCAATGTGTCGATCTGGCTCTAAGTCGATTCGATAACAAATGACGAAAACGGACGGATTTCTCAGGTTTTTACTACATATGAACACTTTTCACATTCTCCCGTGCAACTCGGCTGCTAGTCCTCCTTTCATGCAGAATCTTAAGGTCCTAGCTCATGTCCAAGGCACCAAAGCCAGCTAAAAAGTCAATAATCGATACCTAAAACTTGAATTCTACTACTTCTTACTGGCTATTACATCAACTTAGAAGCTTCATCTGTGTTCTACTATGGTGCTTTTAGTGTCTCCGCATACCGCAGCACGCGACATAGCTTTGTAGACGATAAGTACAACCGTTTCAGAGAGAAGAGCGGCCAATGTGACGATGTGGCTTTAAGTCGATTCGATAACAAATGACGAAAACGGACGGATTTCTCAGGTTTTTACTACATATGAACACTTTTCACATTCTCCCGTGCAACTCGGCTGCTAGTCCTCCTTTCATGCAGAATCTTAAGGTCCTAGCTCATGTCCAAGGCACCAAAGCCAGCTAAAAAGTCAATAATCAATACCTAAAACTTGAAATGTACTGCTTCTTACTGGCTATTACATCAACTTAGAAGCTTCATCTGTGTTCTACTACGTTCCCTTTAGTTTCTCCGCATACCGCAGCACGCGACATACTTTTGCAGACGATAAGTACAACCGTTTCAGAGAGAAGAGCGGCCAATGTGACGATCTGGCTTTAAGTCGATTCGATAACAAATGAGGAAAACGGACGGATTTCTCAGGTTTTTACTACATATGAACACTTTTCACATCCTCCCGTGCAACTCGGCTGCTAGTCCTCCTTTCATGCAGAATCTTAAGGTCCTAGCCCATGTCCACGGCACCAAAGCCAGCTAAAAAGTCAATAATCGATACCTAAAACTTGAATTCTACTACTTCTTACTGGCTATTACATCAACTTAGAAGCTTCATCTGTGTTCTACTACGGTGCTTTTAGTTTCTCCGCATACCGCAGCACGCGACATGGTTTTGCAGACGATAAGTACAACCGTTTCAGAGAGAAGAGCGGCCAATCTGACGATCTGGCTTTAAGTCGATTCAATAACAAATGACGAAAACGGACGGATTTCTCAGGTTTTTACTACATATGAACACTTTTCACATTCTCCCGTGCAACTTGGCTGCTAGTCCTCCTTTCATGCAGAATCTAAAGGTCCTAGCTCATGTCCAAGGCACCAAATCCAGCTAAAAAGTCAATAATCAATACCTAAACCTGAATTGTACTACTTCTTACTGGCTAATACAACAACTTAGAAGCTTCATCTGTGTTCTACTACGGTGCTTTTAGTTTCTCCGCATACCGCAGCACGCAACATAGTTTTGCAGACGATAAGTACAACCGTTTCAGAGAGAAGAGCGGCCAATGTGACGATGTGGCTTTAAGTCGATTCGATAACAAATGACGAAAACGGACGGATGTCTCAGGTTTTTACTACATATGAACACTTTTCACATTCTCCCGTGCAACTCGGCTGCTAGTCCTCCTTTCATGCAGAATCTTAAGGTCCTAGCTCATGTCCAAGGCACCAAAGCCAACTAAAAGGTCAATATTCAATACCTAAAACTTGAATTGTACTACTTCTTACTGGCTATTACATCAACTTAGAAGCTTGATCTGTGTTCTACTATGGTGCTTTTAGTGTCTCCGCATACCGCAGCACGCGACATAGCTTTGCAGACGATAAGTACAACCGTTTCAGAGAGAAGAGCGGCCAATTTGACGATCTGGCTTTAAGTCGATTCGATTACGAATGACGAAAACGGACGGATGTCTCAGGTTTTTACTACATATGAACACTTTTCACATTCTCCCGTGCTACTCGGCTGCTAGTCCTCCTTTCATGCGGAATCTTAAGGTCCTAGCTCATGTCCAAGGCACCAAAGCCAGCTAAAAGGTCAATATTCAATACCTAAAACTTGAATTGTACTACTTCTTACTGGCTAATACATCAACTTAGAAGCTTCATCTGTGTTCTACTACGGTGCTTTTAGTTTCTCCGCATACCGCAGCACGCGACATAGTTTTGTAGACGATAAGTACAACCGTTTCAGAGAGAAGAGCGGCCAATGTGACGATGTGGCTTTAAGTCGATTCGATTACGAATGACGAAAACGGACAGATGTCTCAGGTTTTTACTACATATGAACACTTTTCACATTCTCCCGTGCTACTCGGCTGCTAGTCCTCCTTTCATGCGGAATCTTAAGGTCCTAGCTCATGTCCAAGGCACCAAAGCCAGCTAAAAGGTCAATATTCAATACCTAAAACTTGAATTGTACTACTTCTTACTGGCTATTACATCAACTTAGAAGCTTGATCTGTGTTCTACTATGGTGCTTTTAGTGTCTCAGCATACCGCAGCACGCGACATAGCTTTGCAGACGATAAGTACATCCGTTTCAGAGAGAAGATCGGCCAATGAGACGATCTGGCTTTAAGTCGATTCGATAACAAATGACGAAAACGGACGGATTTCTCAGGTTTTTACTACATATGAACACTTTTCACATTCTCCCGTGCAACTCGGCTGCTAGTCCTCCTTTCATGCAGAATCTTAAGGTCCTAGCTCATGTCCAAGGCACCAAAGCCAGCTAAAAAGTCAATAATCGATACCTAAAACTTGAATTCCACTATTTCTTACTGGCTATTACATCAACTTAGAAGCTTCATCTGTGTTCTACTATGGTGCTTTTAGTGTCTCCGCATAACGCAGCACGCGACATAGCTTTGTAGACGATAAGTACAACCGTTTCAGAGAGAAGAGCGGCCAATGTGTCGATCTGGCTCTAAGTCGATTCGATAACAAATGACGAAAACGGACGGATTTCTCAGGTTTTTACTACATATGAACACTTTTCACATTCTCCCGTGCAACTCGGCTGCTAGTCCTCCTTTCATGCAGAATCTTAAGGTCCTAGCTCATGTCCAAGGCACCAAAGCCAGCTAAAAAGTCAATAATCAATACCTAAAACTTGAATTGTACTAATTCTTACAGGGTATTACATCAACTTAGAAGCTTCATCTGTGTTCTACTATGGTGCTTTTAGTGTCTCCGCATACCGCAGCACGCGACATAGCTTTGCAGACGATAAGTACAACCGTTTCAGAGAGAAGAGCGGCCAATGTGACGATCTGGCTGTAAGTCGATTCGATAACAAATGACGAAAACAGAGGTATTTCTCAGGTTTTTACTACATTTGAACACTTTTCACATTCTCTCATGCAACTCGGCTGCTAGTCCTCCTTTCATGCAGAATATTAAGGTCCTAGCTCATGTCCAAGGCACCAAAGCCAGCTAAAAATTCAATATTCAATACCTAAAACTTGAATCGTACTACTTCTTACTGGCTATTACATCAACTTAGAAGCTTCATCTGTGTTCTACTGTGGTGCTTGTAGTGTCTCAGCATACCGCAGCAGGCGACATAGCTTTGCAGACGATAAGTACAACCGTTTCAGAGAGAAGAGCGGCCAATGTGACGATCTGGCTTTAAGTCGATTCGATAACAAATGACGAAAACGGACGGATATCTCAGGTTTTTACTGCATATGAACACTTATCACATTCTCCCGTGCTACTCGGCTGCTAGTCCTCCTTTCATGCAGTATCTTAAGGTCCTAGCTCATGTCCAAGGCACCAAAGCCAGCTAAAAGGTCAATAACCGATACCTAAAACTTGAATTGTACTACTTCTTAAAGGCTATTACATCATTTTAGAAGCTTCATCTGTGTTCTACTATGGTGCTTTTAGTGTCTCCGAATACCGCAGTACGCGACATAGCTTTGAAGACGATAAGTACAAGCGTTTCCGAGAGCAGAACGGCCAATGTAGCGATCTGGCTTTAAGTCGATTCGGTAACAAATGACGAAAACGGACGGATTTCTCTGGTTTTTACTACATATGAAAACTTTTCACATTCTCCCGTGCAAGTCGGCTGCTAGTCTTCCTTTCATGCAGAATCTTAAGGTCCTAGCATATGTCCAAGGCACCAAAGCCAGCTAAAAAGTCAATAATCGATACCTAAAACTTGAATTGTACTACTTCTTACTGGCTATTACATCAACTTAGAAGCTTCATCTGTGTTGTACTGTGGTGCTTTTAGTGTCTCCGCATAACGCAGCACGCGACATAGCTTTGTAGACGATAAGTACAACCGTTTCAGAGAGAAGAGCGGCCAATGTGTCGATCTGGCTCTAAGTCGATTCGATAACAAATGACGAAAACGGACGGATTTCTCAGGTTTTTACTACATATGAACACTTTTCACATTCTTCCGTGCAACTCGGCTGCTAGTCCTCCTTTCATGCAGAATCTTAAGGTCCTAGCTTACGTCCAAGGCACCAAAGCCAGCTAAAAAGTCAATAATCAATACCTAAAACTTGAATTGTACTAATTCTTACTGGGTATTACATCAACTTAGAAGCTTCATCTGTGTTCTACTATGGTGCTTTTAGTGTCTCCGCATACCGCAGCACGCGACATAGCTTTGCAGACGATAAGCACAACCGTTTCAGAGAGAAGAGCGGCCAATGTGACGATCTCGCTGTAAGTCGATTCGATAACAAATGACGAAAACAGAGGTATTTCTCAGGTTTTTACTACATTTGAACACTTTTCACATTCTCTCATGCAACTCGGCTGCTAGTCCTCCTTTCATGCAGAATATTAAGGTCCTAGCTCATGTCCAAGGCACCAAAGACAGCTAAAAAGTGATTAACCGATACCTAAAACTTGAATTGTACTACTTCTTACTGGCTATTACATTAAATTAGAAGCTTCATCTGTGTTCTACTACTTTGCTTTTAGTGTCTCCGCATACCGCAGCACGCGACATAGCTTTGTAGACGATACGTACAACCGTTTCAGAGAGAAGAGCGGCTAATGTGACGATCTGGCTTTAAGTCGATTCGATAACAAATGAGGAAAACGGACGGATTTCTCAGGTTTTTACTACATATGAACACTTTTCACATCCTCCCGTGCAACTCGGCTGCTAGTCCTCCTTTCATGCAGAATCTTAAGGTCCTAGCCCATGTCCACGGCACCAAAGCCAGCTAAAAAGTCAATAATCGATACCTAAAACTTGAATTCTACTACTTCTTACTGGCTATTACATCAACTTAGAAGCTTCATCTGTGTTCTACTACGGTGCTTTTAGTTTCTCCGCATACCGCAGCACGCGACATGGTTTTGCAGACGATAAGTACAACCGTTTCAGAGAGAAGAGCGGCCAATCTGACGATCTGGCTTTAAGTCGATTCAATAACAAATGACGAAAACGGACGGATTTCTCAGGTTTTTACTACATATGAACACTTTTCACATTCTCCCGTGCAACTTGGCTGCTAGTCCTCCTTTCATGCAGAATCTAAAGGTCCTAGCTCATGTCCAAGGCACCAAATCCAGCTAAAAAGTCAATAATCAATACCTAAAACTGAATTGTACAACTTCTTACTGGCTAATACAACAACTTAGAAGCTTCATCTGTGTTCTACTACGGTGCTTTTAGTTTCTCCGCATACCGCAGCACGCGACATAGTTTTGCAGACGATAAGTACAACCGTTTCAGAGAGAAGAGCGGCCAATGTGACGATGTGGCTTTAAGTCGATTCGATAACAAATGACGAAAACGGACGGATGTCTCAGGTTTTTACTACATATGAACACTTTTCACATTCTCCCGTGCAACTCGGCTGCTAGTCCTCCTTTCATGCAGAATCTTAAGGTCCTAGCTCATGTCCAAGGCACCAAAGCCATCTAAAAGGTCAATATTCAATACCTAAAACTTGAATTGTACTACTTCTTACTGGCTATTACATCAACTTAGAAGCTTGATCTGTGTTCTATTATGGTGCTTTTAGTGTCTCCGCATACCGCAGCACGCGACATAGCTTTGCAGACGATAAGTACAACCGTTTCAGAGAGAAGAGCGGCCAATTTGACGATCGGGCTTTAAGTCGATTCGATAACAAATGACGAAAATGGACGGATTTCTCAGGTTTTTACTTCATATGAACACTTTTCACATTCTCCCGTGCAACTCGGCTGCTAGTCCTCCTTTCATGCAGAATGTTAAGGTCCTAGCTCATGTCCAAGGCACCAAAGCCAGCTAAAAAGTCAATAATCAATACCTAAAACTTGAATTGTACTACTTCTTACTGGCTATTACATCAACTTAGAAGCTTCATGTGTGTTCTACTACGGTGGTTTTAGTTTCTCTGCATACCGCAGCACGCGACATAGTTTTGCAGACGATAAGTACAACCGTTTCAGAGAAAAGAGCGGCCAATGTGACGATCTGGCTTTAAGTCGATTCGATAACAAATGATGAAAACGGATGGATGTCTCAGGTTTTTACTACATATGAACACTTTTCACATTCTCCCGTGCAACTCGGCTGCTAGTCCTCCTTTCATGCAGAATCTTAAGGTCCTAGCTCATGTCCAAGGCACCAAAGCTAGCTAAAAATTCAATAATCGATACCTAAAACTTGAATTGTACTACTTCTTACTGGCTATTACATCAACTTAGAAGCTTCATCTGTGTTCTACTATGGTGCTTTTAGTGTCTCCGCATAACGCAGCACGCGACATAGTTTTGTAGACGATAAGTATAACCGTTTCAGAGAGAAGAGCGGCCAATGTGTCGATCTGGCTCTAAGTCGATTCGATAACAAATGACGAAAACGGATGGATTTCTCAGGTTTTTACTACATATGAACACTTTTCACATTCTCCCGTGCAACTCGGCTGCTAGTCCTCCTTTCATGCAGAATCTTAAGGTCCTAGCTCATGTCCAAGGCACCAAAGCCAGCTAAAAAGTCAATAATCAATACCTAAAACTTGAATTGTACTAATTCTTACAGGGTATTACATCAACTTAGAAGCTTCATCTGTGTTCTACTATGGTGCTTTTAGTGTCTCCGCATACCGCAGCACGCGACATAGCTTTGCAGACGATAAGTACAACCGTTTCAGAGAGAAGAGCGGCCAATGTGACGATCTGGCTTTAAGTCGATTCGATAACAAATGACGAAAACAGAGGTATTTCTCAGGTTTTTACTACATTTGAACACTTTTCACATTCTCTCATGCAACTCGGCTGCTAGTCCTCCTTTCATGCAGAATATTAAGGTCCTAGCTCATGTCCAAGGCACCAAAGCCAGCTAAAAATTCAATATTCAATACCTAAAACTTGAATCGTACTACTTCTTACTGGCTATTACATCAACTTAGAAGCTTCATCTGTGTTCTACTGTGGTGCTTGTAGTGTCTCAGCATACCGCAGCAGGCGACATAGCTTTGCAGACGATAAGTACAACCGTTTCAGAGAGAAGAGCGGCCAATGTGACGATCTGGCTTTAAGTCGATTCGATAACAAATGACGAAAACGGACGGATATCTCAGGTTTTTACTGCATATGAACACTTATCACATTCTCCCGTGCTACTCGGCTGCTAGTCCTCCTTTCATGCAGTATCTTAAGGTCCTAGCTCATGTCCAAGGCACCAAAGCCAGCTAAAAAGTCAATAACCGATACCTAAAACTTGAATTGTACTACTTCTTACTGGCTATTACATCATTTTAGAAGCTTCATCTGTGTTCTACTATGGTGCTTTTAGTGTCTCCGAATACCGCAGTACGCGACATAGCTTTGAAGACGATAAGTACAAGCGTTTCCGAGAGCAGAACGGCCAATGTGGCGATCTGGCTTCAAGTCGATTCGGTAACAAATGACGAAAACGGACGGATTTCTCTGGTTTTTACTACATATGAAAACTTTTCACATTCTCCCGTGCAAGTCGGCTGCTAGTCCTCCTTTCATGCAGAATCTTAAGGTCCTAGCATATGTCCAAGGCACCAAAGCCAGCTAAAAAGTCAATAATCGATACCTAAAACTTGAATTGTACTACTTCTTACTGGCTATTACATCAACTTAGAAGCTTCATCTGTGTTGTACTGTGGTGCTTTTAGTGTCTCCGCATAACGCAGCACGCGACATAGCTTTGTAGACGATAAGTACAACCGTTTCAGAGAGAAGAGCGGCCAATGTGTCGATCTGGCTCTAAGTCGATTCGATAACAAATGACGAAAACGGACGGATTTCTCAGGTTTTTACTACATATGAACACTTTTCACATTCTTCCGTGCAACTCGGCTGCTAGTCCTCCTTTCATGCAGAATCTTAAGGTCCTAGCTTACGTCCAAGGCACCAAAGCCAGCTAAAAAGTCAATAATCAATACCTAAAACTTGAATTGTACTAATTCTTACTGGGTATTACATCAACTTAGAAGCTTCATCTGTGTTCTACTATGGTGCTTTTAGTGTCTCCGCATACCGCAGCACGCGACATAGCTTTGCAGACGATAAGCACAACCGTTTCAGAGAGAAGAGCGGCCAATGTGACGATCTCGCTGTAAGTCGATTCGATAACAAATGACGAAAACAGAGGTATTTCTCAGGTTTTTACTACATTTGAACACTTTTCACATTCTCTCATGCAACTCGGCTGCTAGTCCTCCTTTCATGCAGAATATTAAGGTCCTAGCTCATGTCCAAGGCACCAAAGACAGCTAAAAAGTGATTAACCGATACCTAAAACTTGAATTGTACTACTTCGTACTGGCTATTACATTAAATTAGAAGCTTCATCTGTGTTCTACTATGGTGCTTTTAGTGTCTCCGCATACCGCAGCACGCGACATAGCTTTGTAGACGATAAGTACAACCGTTTCAGAGAGAAGAGCGGCTAATGTGACGATCTGGCTTTAAGTCGATTCGATAACAAATGAGGAAAACGGACGGATTTCTCAGGTTTTTACTACATATGAACACTTTTCACATCCTCCCGTGCAACTCGGCTGCTAGTCCTCCTTTCATGCAGAATCTTAAGGTCCTAGCCCATGTCCACGGCACCAAAGCCAGCTAAAAAGTCAATAATCGATACCTAAAACTTGAATTCTAGTACTTCTTACTGGCTATTACATCAACTTAGAAGCTTGATCTGTGTTCTACTACGGTGCTTTTAGTTTCTCCGCATACCGCAGCACGCGACATGGTTTTGCAGACGATAAGTACAACCGTTTCAGACAGAAGAGCGGCCAATCTGACGATCTGGCTTTAAGTCGATTCAATAACAAATGACGAAAACGGACGGATTTCTCAGGTTTTTACTACATATGAACACTTTTCACATTCTCCCGTGCAACTTGGCTGCTAGTCCTCCTTTCATGCAGAATCTAAAGGTCCTAGCTCATGTCCAAGGCACCAAATCCAGCTAAAAAGTCAATAATCAATACCTAAAACTGAATTGTACTACTTCTTACTGGCTAATACAACAACTTAGAAGCTTCATCTGTGTTCTACTACGGTGCTTTTAGTTTCTCCGCATACCGCAGCACGCGACATAGTTTTGCAGACGATAAGTACAACCGTTTCAGAGAGAACAGCGGCCAATGTGACGATGTGGCTTTAAGTCGATTCGATAACAAATGACGAAAACGGACGGATGTCTCAGGTTTTTACTACATATGAACACTTTTCACATTCTCCCGTGCAACTCGGCTGCTAGTCCTCCTTTCATGCAGAATCTTAAGGTCCTAGCTCATGTCCAAGGCACCAAAGCCAACTAAAAGATCAATATTCAATACCTAAAACTTGAATTGTACTACTTCTTACTGGCTATTACATCAACTTAGAAGCTTGATCTGTGTTCTACTATGGTGCTTTTAGTGTCTCCGCATACCGCAGCACGCGACATAGCTTTGCAGACGATAAGTACAACCGTTTCAGAGAGAAGAGCGGCCAATTTGACGATCTGGCTTTAAGTCGATTCGATAACAAATGACGAAAATGGACGGATTTCTCAGGTTTTTACTTCATATGAACACTTTTCACATTCTCCCGTGCAACTCGGCTGCTAGTCCTCCTTTCATGCAGAATGTTAAGGTCCTAGCTCATGTCCAAGGCACCAAAGCCAGCTAAAAAGTCATTAATCGATTCCTAAAACTTGAATTGTACTACTTCTTACTGGATATTACATCAACTTAGAAGCTTCATCTGTGTTCTACTGAGGTGCTTTTAGTGTCTCCGAATACCGCAGTACGCGACATAGCTTTGCAGACGATAAGTACAACCGTTTCAGAGAGCAGAGCGGCCAATGTGACGATCTGGCTTTAAGTCGATTCGATAACAAATGACGAAAACGGACGGATTTCTCAGGTTTTTACTACATATGAACGCTTTTCACATTCTCCCGTGCAACTCGGCTGCTAGTCCTCCTTTCATGCAGAATCTTAAGGTCCCAGCTCATGTCCAAGGCACCAAAGCCAGCTAAAAAGTCAATAATCAATACCTAAAACTTGAATTGTACTACTTCTTACTGGCTATTACATCAACTTAGAAGCTTCATGTGTGTTCTACTACGGTGGTTTTAGTTTCTCTGCATACCGCAGCACGCGACATAGTTTTGCAGACGATAAGTACAACCGTTTCAGAGAGAAGAGCGGCCAATGTGACGATCTGGCTTTAAGTCGATTCGATAACAAATGACGAAAACGGATGGATGTCTCAGGTTTTTACTACATATGAACACTTTTCACATTCTCCCGTGCAACTCGGCTGCTACTCCTCCTTTCATGCAGAATGTTTAGGTCCTAGCTCATGTCCAAGGCACCAAAGCCAGCTAAAAAGTCAATAATCGATACCTAAAACTTGTGAATTGTACTACTTCTTACCTGCTATTACATGAACTTAGAAGCTTCATCTGTGTTCTACTATGGTGATTTTAGTGTCTCCGCATACAGCAGCACGCGACATAGCTTTGTAGACGATAAGTACAAGCGTTTTAGAGAGAAGAGCGGCCAATATAACGATCTGGCTTTATGTCGATTCGATAACAAATGACGAAAACGGACAGATTTCTCAGGTTTTTACTACATATGAACACTTTTCACATTCTCCCGTGCAACTCGATTGCTAGTCCTCCTTTCATGCAGAATATTAAGCTCCTAGCTCATGTCCAAGGCACCAAAGACAGCTAAAAAGTCAGTAATCGATACCTAAAACTTGAATGCTAATACTTCTTACTGGCTAAATCATCAACTTAGAAGCTTCATCTGTGTTCTACTATGGTGCTTTTAGTGTCTCCACATACCGCAGCACGCGACATAGCTTTGCAGACGATAAGTACAACCGTTTCAGAGAGAAGAGCGGCCAATGTGACGATCTGGCTTTAAGTCGATTCGATAACAAATGACGAAAACGGATAGATTTCTAAGGTTTTTACTACATATGACTACTTTTCACATTCTCCCGTGCAACTCGGCTGCTAGTCCTCCTTTCATGCAAAATGTTACGGTCCTAGCTCATGTCCAAGGCACCAAAGCCAGCTAAAACGTCAATATTCAGTACCTAAAACTTGAATTGTACTACCTCTTACTGGCTAGTACATCAACTTAGAAGCTTGATCTGTGTTCTACTATGGTGCTTGTAGTGTCTCAGCATACCGCAGCACGCGTAATAGCCTTGCAGACGATAAGTACAACCGTTTCAGAGAGAAGAGCGGCCAATGTGTCGATCTGGCTTTAAGTCGATTCGATAACAAATGACGAAAACGGACGGATTTCTCAGGTTTTTACTACATATGAAAACTTTTCATATTCTCCCGTGCAACTCGGCTGCTAGTCCTCCTTTCATGCAGAATCTTAAGGTCCTAGCTCATGTCCAAGGCACCAAAGCCAGCTAAAAAGTCAATAATCGATACCCAAAACTTGAATTGGGTTACTTCTTACTGGCTATTACATCAACTTAGATGCTTCATCTGTTTCCTACTATGGTGCTTTTAGTGTCTCCACATACCGCAGCACGCAACATAGCTTTGCAGACGATAAGTACAACCGTTTCAGAGAGAAGAGCGGCCAATGTGACGATCTGGCTTTAAGTCGATTCGATAACAAATGACGAAAACGGACGGATGTCTCAGGTTTTTACTACATATGAACACTTTTCACATTCTCCCGTGCAACTCGGCTGCTAGTCCTCCTTTCATGCAGAATCTTAAGGTCCTAGCTCATGTCCAAGGCACCAAAGCCAGCTAAAACGTCAATATTCAGTACCTAAAACTTGAATTGTACTACCTCTTACTGGCTAGTACATCAACTTAGAAGCTTGATCTGTGTTCTACTATGGTGCTTGTAGTGTCTCAGCATACCGCAGCACGCGTAATAGCCTTGCAGACGATAAGTACAACCGTTTCAGAGAGAAGAGCGGCCAATGTGTCGATCTGGCTTTAAGTCGATTCGATAACAAATGACGAAAACGGACGGATTTCTCAGGTTTTTACTACATATGAAAACTTTTCATATTCTCCCGTGCAACTCGGCTGCTAGTCCTCCTTTCATGCAGAATCTTAAGGTCCTAGCTCATGTCCAAGGCACCAAAGCCAGCTAAAAAGTCAATAATCGATACCCAAAACTTGAATTGGGTTACTTCTTACTGGCTATTACATCAACTTAGATGCTTCATCTGTTTCCTACTATGGTGCTTTTAGTGTCTCCACATACCGCAGCACGCAACATAGCTTTGCAGACGATAAGTACAACCGTTTCAGAGAGAAGAGCGGCCAATGTGTCGATCTGGCTTTAAGTCGATTCGATAACAAATGACGAAAACGGACGGATTTCACAGGTTTTTACTACATATGAAAACTTTTCACATTCTCCCGTGCAACTCGGCTGCTAGTCCTCCTTTCATGCAGAATCTTAAGGTCCTAGCTCATGTCCAAGGCACCAAAGCCAGCTGAAAAGTCAATAATCCATACCTAAAACTTGAATTGTACTACTTCTTACTGGCTATTACATCAACTTAGAAGCTTCATCTGTGTTCAACTATGGTGCTTTTAGTGTCTCCGCATACCGCAGCACGCGACATAGCTATGCAGACGATAAGTACGACCGTTTCAGAGAGAATAGCGGCCAATGTGACGATCTGGCTTTAAGTCGATTCGATAACAAATGACGAAAACGGACGGATTTCTCAGGTTTTTACTACATATGAATACTTTTCACATTCTCCCGTGCCACTCGATTGCTAGTCCTCCTTTCATGCAGAATATTAAGGTCCTAGCTCATGTCCAAGGCACCAAAGCCAGCTAAAAAGTCAATAATCGATACCTAAAACTTGAATGCTACTACTTCTTACTGGTTATTACATCAACTTAGATGCTTCATCTGTGTTCTACTATGGTGCTTTTAGTGTCTCCACATACCGCAGCACGCGACATAGCTTTGCAGACGATAAGTACAACGGTTTCAGAGAGAAGAGCGGCCAATGTGACGATCTGGCTTTAAGTACATTCGATAACAAATGACGAAGACGGACAGGTTTCTAAGGTTTTTACTACATATGAACACTTTTCACATTCTCCCGTGCAACTCGGCTGCTAGTCCTCCTTTCATGCAGAATGTTAAGGTCCTAGCTCATGTCCAAGGCACCAAAGCCAGCTAAAAAGTCAATAATCCATACCTAAAACTTGAATTGTACTACTTCTTACTGGCTATTACATCAACTTTGAAGCTTCATCTGTGTTCTACTATGGTGCTTTTAGTGTCTCCGCATACCGCAGCACGCGACATAGCTTTGCAGACGATAAGTACAACCGTTTCAGAGAGAAGAGCGGCCAATGTGACGATCTGGCTTTAAGTCGATTCGATAACAAATGACGAAAACGGACGGATTTCTCAGGTTTTTACTCTATTTGAACACTTTTCACATTCTCCCCTGCAACTCGGCTGCTAGTCCTCCTTTCATGCAGAATCTTAAGGTACTAGCTCATGTCCAAGGCACCAAAGCCAGCTAAAAAGTCAATAATCGATACATAAAACTAGAATTGTACTACTTCTTATTGGCTATTACATCAACTTAGAAGCTTCATGTGTGTTCTACTACGGTGCTTTTAGTTTCTCCCCATACCGCAGCACGCGACATAGTTTTGCAGACGATAAGTACAATCGTTTCAGAGAGAAGAGCGGCCAATGTGACGATCTGGCTTTAAGTCGATTCGATAACAAATGACGAAAACGGACGGATGTTTCAGGTTTTTACTACATATGAACACTTTTCACATTCTCCCGTGCAACTCGGCTGCTAGTCCTCCTTTCATGCAGAATCTTAAGGTCCTAGCCCATGTCCAAGGCACCAAAGCCAGCTAAGAAGTCAATAATCGATACCCAAAACTTGAATTGGATTACTTCTTACTGGCTATTACATCAACTTAGATGCTTCATCTGTGTTCTACTATGGTGCTTTTAGTGTCTCCGCATACCGCAGCACGCGACATAGCTTTGCAGACGATAAGTACAACCGTTTCAGAGAGAAGAGCGGCCAATGTGACGATCTGGCTTTAAGTCGATTCGATAACAAATTACGAAAACGGACGGATTTCTCAGGTTTTTACTACATATCAACACTTTTCACATTCTCCCGTGCCACTCGATTGCTAGTCCTCCTTTCATGCAGAATATTAAGGTCCTAGCTCATGTCCAAGGCACCAAAGCCAGCTAAAAAGTCAATAATCGATACCTAAAACTTGAATGCTACTACTTCTTACTGGCTCTTACATCAACTTAGATGCTTCATCTGTGTTCTACTATGGTGCTTTTAGTGTCTCCACATACCGCAGCACGCGACATAGCTTTGCAGACGATAAGTACAACCGTTTCAAAGAGAAGAGCGGCCAATGTGACGATCTGGCTTTAAGTAGATTCGATAACAAAGGACGAAAACGGACAGATTTCTAAGGTTTTTACTACATATGAACACTTTTCACATTCTCCCGTGCAACTCGGCTGCTAGTCCTCCTTTCATGCAGAATCTTAAGGTCCTAGCTCATGTCCAAGGCACCAAAGCCAGCTAAAAAGTCAATAATCGATTCCTAAAACTTGAATTGTCCTACTTCTTACTGGATATTACATCAACTTAGAAGCTTCATCTGTGTTCTACTGTGGTGCTTTTAGTGTGTCCGAATACCGCAGTACGCGACATAGCTTTGCAGACGATAAGTACAACCGTTTCAGAGAGCAGAGCGGCCAATGTGACGATCTGGCTTTAAGTCGATCCGATAACAAATGACGAAAACGGACGGATTTCTCAGGTTTTTACTCTATTTGAACACTTTTCACATTCTCCCCTGCAACTCGGCTGCTAGTCCTCCTTTCATGCAGAATCTTAAGGTACTAGCTCATGTCCAAGGCACCAAAGCCAGCTAAAAAGTCAATAATCGATACCTAAAACTAGAATTGTACTACTTCTTACTGGCTATTACATCAACTTAGAAGCTTCATGTGTGTTCTACTACGGTGGTTTTAGTTTCTCCCCATACCGCAGCACGCGACATAGTTTTGCAGACGATACGTACAATCGTTTCAGAGAGAAGAGCGGCCAATGTGACGATCTGGCTTTAAGTCGATTCGATAACAAATGACGAAAACGGACGGATGTCTCAGGTTTTTACTACATATGAACACTTTTCACATTCTCCCGTGCAACTCGGCTGCTAGTCCTCCTTTCATGCTGAATCTTAAGGTCCTAGCCCATGTCCAAGGCACCAAAGCCAGCTAAAAAGTCAATAATCGATACCCAAAACTTGAATTGGATTACTTCTTACTGGCTATTACATCAACTTAGATGCTTCATCTGTTTCCTACTATGGTGCTTTTAGTGTCTCCACATACCGCAGCACGCAACATAGCTTTGCAGACGATAAGTACAACCGTTTCAGAGAGAAGAGCGGCCAATGTGACGATCTGGCTTTAAGTCGATTCGCTAACAAATGACGAAAACGGACGGATTTCTAAGGTTTTTACTACATATGAACACTTTTCACATTCTCCCGTGCAACGCGGCAGCTAGTCCTCCTTTCATGCAGAATGATAAGGTCCTAGCTCATGTCCAAGGCGCCAAAGCCAGCTAAAAAGTCAATAATCGATACCTAAAACTTGAATTGGACTACTTCTTACTGGCTATTACATCAACTTAGAAGCTTCATCTGTGTTCTACTACGGTGCTTTTCCTGTTTCCGCCTACGGCAACACGCGACATAGCTTTGCAGACGATAAGTACAAGCGTTTCCGAGAGCAGAACGGCCAATGTGACGATCTGGCTTTAAGTCGATTCGATAACAAATGACGAAAACGGACGGATTTCTCTGGTTTTTACTACATATGAACATTTTTCACATTCTCCCCTGCAACTCGGCTGCTAGTCCTCCTTCCATGCAGATTCTTAAGGTCCTAGCTCATGTCCAAGGCACCAAAGCCAGCTAAAAAGTCAATAATCGATAATTAAAACTAGAATTGTACTACTTCTTACTGGCTATTACATCAACTTAGAAGCTTGATCTGTGTTCTACTATGGTGATTTTAGTGTCTCCGCATACCGCAGCACGCGACATAGCTTTGCAGACGATAAGTACAACCGTTTCAGAGAGAAGGGCGGCCAATGTGACGATCTGGCTTTAAGTCGATTCGATAACAAATGACGAAAACGGACAGATTTCCCAGGTTTTTACTACATATGAACACTTTTCACATTGTCCCGTGCAACTCGGCTGCTAGTCCTCCTTTCATGCAGAATATTAAGGTCCTAGCTCATGTCCAAGGCACCAAAGCCAGCTAAAAAGTCAATAATCGATACCTAAAACTTGAATGCTACTACTTCTTACTGGCTCTTACATCAACTTAGATGCTTCATCTGTGTTCTACTATGGTGCTTTTAGTGTCTCCACATACCGCAGCACGCGACATAGCTTTGCAGACGATAAGTACAACCGTTTCAAAGAGAAGAGCGGCCAATGTGACGATCTGGCTTTAAGTAGATTCGATAACAAATGACGAAAACGGACGGATTTCTCAGGTTTTTACTACATATGAACACTTTTCACGTTCTCCCGTGCAACTCGGCTGCTAGTCCTCCTTTCATGCAGAATCTTAAGGTCCTAGCTCATGTCCAAGGCACCAAAGCCAGCTAAAAAGTCAATAATCGATTCCTAAAACTTGAATTGGATTACTTCTTACTGGATATTACATCAACTTAGAAGCTTCATCTGTGTTCTACTGTGGTGCTTTTAGTGTCTCCGAATACCGCAGTACGCGACATAGCTTTGCAGACGATAAGTACAACCGTTTCAGAGAGCAGAGCGGCCAATGTGACGATCTGGCTTTAAGTCGATTCGATAACAAATGACGAAAACGGACGGATTTCTCAGGTTTTTACTCTATTTGAACACTTTTCACATTCTCCCCTGCAACTCGGCTGCTAGTCCTCCTTTCATGCAGAATCTTAAGGTACTAGCTCATGTCCAAGGCACCAAAGCCAGCTAAAAAGTCAATAATCGATACATAAAACTAGAATTGTACTACTTCTTATTGGCTATTACATCAACTTAGAAGCTTCATGTGTGTTCTACTACGGTGCTTTTAGTTTCTCCCCATACCGCAGCACGCGACATAGTTTTGCAGACGATAAGTACAATCGTTTCAGAGAGAAGAGCGGCCAATGTGACGATCTGGCTTTAAGTCGATTCGATAACAAATGACGAAAACGGACGGATGTCTCAGGTTTTTACTACATATGAACACTTTTCACATTCTCCCGTGCAACTCGGCTGCTAGTCCTCCTTTCATGCAGAATCTTAAGGTCCTAGCCCATGTCCAAGGCACCAAAGCCAGCTAAAAAGTCAATAATCGATACCCAAAACTTGAATTGGATTACTTCTTACTGATTATTACATCAACTTAGATGCTTCATCTGTGTTCTACTATGGTGCTTTTAGTGTCTCCGCATACCGCAGCACGCGACATAGCTTTGCAGACGATAAGTACAACCGTTTCAGAGAGAAGAGCGGCCAATGTGACGATCTGGCTTTAAGTCGATTCGATAACAAATTACGAAAACGGACGGATTTCTCAGGTTTTTACTACATATCAACACTTTTCACATTCTCCCGTGCCACTCGATTGCTAGTCCTCCTTTCATGCAGAATATTAAGGTCCTAGCTCATGTCCAAGGCATCAAAGCCAGCTAAAAAGTCAATAATCGATACCTAAAACTTGAATGCTACTACTTCTTACTGGCTCTTACATCAACTTAGATGCTTCATCTGTGTTCTACTATGGTGCTTTTAGTGTCTCCACATACCGCAGCACGCGACATAGCTTTGCAGACGATAAGTACAACCGTTTCAAAGAGAAGAGCGGCCAATGTGACGATCTGGCTTTAAGTAGATTCGATAACAAAGGACGAAAACGGACAGATTTCTAAGGTTTTTACTACATATGAACACTTTTCACATTCTCCCGTGCAACTCGGCTGCTAGTCCTCCTTTCATGCAGAATCTTAAGGTCCTAGCTCATGTCCAATGCACCAAAGCCAGCTAAAAAGTCAATAATCGATTCCTAAAACTTGAATTGTCCTACTTCTTACTGGATATTACATCAACTTAGAAGCTTCATCTGTGTTCTACTGTGGTGCTTTTAGTGTGTCCGAATACCGCAGTACGCGACATAGCTTTGCAGACGATAAGTACAACCGTTTCAGAGAGCAGAGCGGCCAATGTGACGATCTGGCTTTAAGTCGATTCGATAACAAATGACGAAAACGGACGGATTTCTCAGGTTTTTACTCTATTTGAACACTTTTCACATTCTCCCCTGCAACTCGGCTGCTAGTCCTCCTTTCATGCAGAATCTTAAGGTACTAGCTCATGTCCAAGGCACCAAAGCCAGCTAAAAAGTCAATAATCGATACCTAAAACTAGAATTGTACTACTTCTTACTGGCTATTACATCAACTTAGAAGCTTGATCTGTGTTCTACTATGGTGATTTTAGTGTCTCCGCATACCGCAGCACGCGACATAGCTTTGCAGACGATAAGTACAACCGTTTCAGAGAGAAGGGCGGCCAATGTGACGATCTGGCTTTAAGTCGATTCGATAACAAATGACGAAAACGGACAGATTTCTCAGGTTTTTACTACATATGAACACTTTTCACATTGTCCCGTGCAACTCGGCTGCTAGTCCTCCTTTCATGCAGAATATTAAGGTCCTAGCTCATGTCCAAGGCACCAAAGCCAGCTAAAAAGTCAATAATCGATACCTAAAACTTGAATGCTACTACTTCTTACTGGCTCTTACATCAACTTAGATGCTTCATCTGTGTTCTACTATGGTGCTTTTAGTGTCTCCACATACCGCAGCACGCGACATAGCTTTGCAGACGATAAGTACAACCGTTTCAAAGAGAAGAGCGGCCAATGTGACGATCTGGCTTTAAGTAGATTCGATAACAAATGACGAAAACGGACGGATTTCTCAGGTTTTTACTACATATGAACACTTTTCACGTTCTCCCGTGCAACTCGGCTGCTAGTCCTCCTTTCATGCAGAATCTTAAGGTCCTAGCTCATGTCCAAGGCACCAAAGCCAGCTAAAAAGTCAATAATCGATTCCTAAAACTTGAATTGGATTACTTCTTACTGGATATTACATCAACTTAGAAGCTTCATCTGTGTTCTACTGTGGTGCTTTTAGTGTCTCCGAATACCGCAGTACGCGACATAGCTTTGCAGACGATAAGTACAACCGTTTCAGAGAGCAGAGCGGCCAATGTGACGATCTGGCTTTAAGTCGATTCGATAACAAATGACGAAAACGGACGGATTTCTCAGGTTTTTACTCTATTTGAACACTTTTCACATTCTCCCCTGCAACTCGGCTGCTAGTCCTCCTTTCATGCAGAATCTTAAGGTACTAGCTCATGTCCAAGGCACCAAAGCCAGCTAAAAAGTCAATAATCGATACCCAAAACTTGAATTGGATTACTTCTTACTGGCTATTACATCAACTTAGATGCTTCATCTGTGTTCTACTATGGTGCTTTTAGTGTCTCCGCATACCGCAGCACGCGACATAGCTTTGCAGACGATAAGTACAACCGTTTCAGAGAGAAGAGCGGCCAATGTGACGATCTGGCTTTAAGTCGATTCGATAACAAATTACGAAAACGGACGGATTTCTCAGGTTTTTACTACATATCAACACTTTTCGCATTCTCCCGTGCCACTCGATTGCTAGTCCTCCTTTCATGCAGAATATTAAGGTCCTAGCTCATGTCCAAGGCACCAAAGCCAGCTAAAAAGTCAATAATCGATACCTAAAACTTGAATGCTACTACTTCTTACTGGCTCTTACATCAACTTAGATGCTTCATCTGTGTTCTACTATGGTGCTTTTAGTGTCTCCACATACCGCAGCACGCGACATAGCTTTGCAGACGATAAGTACAACCGTTTCAAAGAGAAGAGCGGCCAATGTGACGATCTGGCTTTAAGTAGATTCGATAACAAAGGACGAAAACGGACAGATTTCTAAGGTTTTTACTACATATGAACACTTTTCACATTCTCCCGTGCAACTCGGCTGCTAGTCCTCCTTTCATGCAGAATCTTAAGGTCCTAGCTCATGTCCAAGGCACCAAAGCCAGCTAAAAAGTCAATAATCGATTCCTAAAACTTGAATTGTCCTACTTCTTACTGGATATTACATCAACTTAGAAGCTTCATCTGTGTTCTACTGTGGTGCTTTTAGTGTGTCCGAATACCGCAGTACGCGACATAGCTTTGCAGACGATAAGTACAACCGTTTCAGAGAGCAGAGCGGCCAATGTGACGATCTGGCTTTAAGTCGATTCGATAACAAATGACGAAAACGGACGGATTTCTCAGGTTTTTACTCTATTTGAACACTTTTCACATTCTCCCCTGCAACTCGGCTGCTAGTCCTCCTTTCATGCAGAATCTTAAAGTACTAGCTCATGTCCAAGGCACCAAAGCCAGCTAAAAAGTCAATAATCGATACCTAAAACTAGAATTGTACTACTTCTTACCTGCTATTACATGAACTTAGAAGCTTCATCTGTGTTCTACTATGGTGATTTTAGTGTCTCCGCATACAGCAGCACGCGACATAGCTTTGTAGACGATAAGTACAAGCGTTTTAGAGAGAAGAGCGGCCAATATAACGATCTGGCTTTATGTCGATTCGATAACAAATGACGAAAACGGACGGATTTCTCAGGTTTTTACTACATGTGAACACTTTTCACATTCTCCCGTGCAACTCGATTGCTAGTCCTCCTTTCATGCAGAATCTTAAGTTCCTAGCTCATGTCCAAGGCACCAAAGCCAGCTAAAAAGTCAGTAATCGATACCTAAAACTTGAATGCTACTACTTCTTACTGGCTAAATCATCAACCTAGAAGCTTCATCTGTGTTCTACTATGGTGGTTTTAGTGTCTCCGCATACCGCAGCACGCGACATAGCTTTGCAGACGGTAAGTACAACCGTTTCCGAGAGCAGAGCGTGCAATGTGACGATCTATCTTTAAGTCGATTCGATAACAAATGAAGAAAACGGACGGATTTCTCAGGTTTTTACTGCATATGAACACTTTTCACATTCTCCCCTGCAACTCGGCTGCCAGTCCTCCTTTCATGCAGAATCGTAAGGTCCTAGCTCATGTCCAAGGCACCAAAGCCAGCTAAAAAGTCAATAATCGATACCTAAAACTTGAAATGGACTACTTCTTACTGGCTATTACATCAACTTAGAAGCTTCATCTGTGTTCTACTATGATGCTTTTCCTGTTTCCGCCTACGGCAACACGCGACATAGCTTTGCAGACGATAAGTACAAGCGTTTCCGAGAGCAGAACGGCCAATGTGACGATCTGGCTTTAAGTCGATTCGATAACAAATGACGAAAACGGACGGATTTCTCTGGTTTTTACTACATATGAACACTTTTCACATTCTCCCCTGCAACTCGGCTGCTAGTCCTCCTTTCATGCAGAATCTTAAGGTCCTAGCTCATGTCCAAGGCACCAAAGCCAGCTAAAAAGTCAATAATCGATACCTAAAACTAGAATTGTACTACTTCTTACTGGCTGTTACATCAACTTAGAAGCTTCATGTGTGTTCTACTACGGTGGTTTTAGTTTCTCCGCATACCGCAGCACGCGACATAGTTTTGCAGACGATAAGTACAATCGTTTCAGAGAGAAGAGCGGCCAATGTGACGATCTGGCTTTAAGTCGATTCGATAACAAATGACGAAAACGGACGGATGTCTCAGGTTTTTACTACATATGAACACTTTTCACATTCTCCCGTGCAACCCGGCTGCTAGTCCTCCTTTCATGCAGAATCTTAAGGTCCTAGCCCATGTCCAAGGCACCAAAGCCAGCTAAAAAGTCAATAATCGATACCCAAAACTTGAATTGGATTACTTCTTACTGGCTATTACATCAACTTAGATGCTTCATCTGTTTCCTACTATGGTGCTTTTAGTGTCTCCACATACCGCAGCACGCAACATAGCTTTGCAGACGATAAGTACAACCGTTTCAGAGAGAAGAGCGGCCAATGTGACGATCTGGCTTTAAGTCGATTCGCTAACAAATGACGAAAACGGACGGATTTCTAAGGTTTTTACTACATATGAACACTTTTCGCATTCTCCCGTGCAACTCGGCTGCTACTCCTCCTTTCATGCAGAATGTTTACGTCCTAGCTCATGTCCAAGGCACCAAAGCCAGCTAAAAAGTCAATAATCGATACCTAAAACTTGAATTGTACTACTTCTTACCTGCTATTACATGAACTTAGAAGCTTCATCTGTGTTCTACTATGGTGATTTTAGTGTCTCCGCATACAGCAGCACGCGACATAGCTTTGTAGACGATAAGTACAAGCGTTTTAGAGAGAAGAGCGGCCAATATAACGATCTGGCTTTATGTCGATTCGATAACAAATGACGAAAACGGACGGATTTCTCAGGTTTTTACTACATGTGAAACCTTTTCACATTCTCCCGTGCAACTCGATTGCTAGTCCTCCTTTCATGCAGAATCTTAAGTTCCTAGCTCATGTCCAAGGCACCAAAGCCAGCTAAAAAGTCAGTAATCGATACCTAAAACTTGAATGCTACTACTTCTTACTGGCTAAATCATCAACTTAGAAGCTTCATCTGTGTTCTACTATGGTGGTTTTAGTGTCTCCGCATACCGCAGCACGCGACATAGCTTTGCAGACGGTAAGTACAACCGTTTCCGAGAGCAGAGCGTGCAATGTGACGATCTATCTTTAAGTCGATTCGATAACAAATGAAGAAAACGGACGGATTTCTCAGGTTTTTACTGCATATGAACACTTTTCACATTCTCCCCTGCAACTCGGCTGCCAGTCCTCCTTTCATGCAGAATCGTAAGGTCCTAGCTCATGTCCAAGGCACCAAAGCCAGCTAAAAAGTCAATAATCGATACCTAAAACTTGAAATGGACTACTTCTTACTGGCTATTACATCAACTTAGAAGCATCATCTGTGTTCTACTATGATGCTTTTCCTGTTTCCGCCTACGGCAACACGCGACATAGCTTTGCAGACGATAAGTACAAGCGTTTCCGAGAGCAGAACGGCCAATGTGACGATCTGGCTTTAAGTCGATTCGATAACAAATGACGAAAACGGACGGATTTCTCTGGTTTTTACTACATATGAACACTTTTCACATTCTCCCCTGCAACTCGGCTGCTAGTCCTCCTTTCATGCAGAATCTTAAGGTCCTAGCTCATGTCCAAGGCACCAAAGCCAGCTAAAAAGTCAATAATCGATACCTAAAACTAGAATTGTACTACTTCTTACTGGCTGTTACATCAACTTAGAAGCTTCATGTGTGTTCTACTACGGTGGTTTTAGTTTCTCCGCATACCGCAGCACGCGACATAGTTTTGCAGACGATAAGTACAATCGTTTCAGAGAGAAGAGCGGCCAATGTGACGATCTGGCTTTAAGTCGATTCGATAACAAATGACGAAAACGGACGGATGTCTGGATGTCTCAGGTTTTTACTACATATGAACACTTTTCACATTCTCCCGTGCAACGCGGCTGCTAGTCCTCCTTTCATGCAGAATCTTAAGGTCCTAGCTCATGTCCAAGGCACCAAAGCCAGCTAAAAGGTCAATATTCAATACCTAAAACTTGAATTGTACTACTTCTTCCTGGCTATTACGTCAACTTAGAAGCTTCATCTGTGTTCTACTATGGTGCTTTTAGTGTCTCCGCATACCGCAGTACGCGACATAGCTTTGCAGACGATAAGTACAACCGTTTCAGAGAGAAGAGCGGCCAATGTGACGATCTGGCTTTAAGTCGATTCGATAACAAATGACGAAAACGGACGGATGTCTCAGGTTTTTACTACATATGAACACTTTTCACATTCTCCCGTGCAACTCGATTGCTAGTCCTCCTTTCATGCAGAATATTAAGGTCCTAGCTCATGTCCAAGGCACCAAAGCCAGCTAAAAAGTCAATAATCGATACCTAAAACTTGAATTGGACTACTTCTTACTGGATATTACATCAACTTAGAAGCTTCATCTGTGTTCTACTATGGTGCTTTTCCTGTTTCCGCCTACGGCAACACTCGACATAGCTTTGCAGACGATAAGTACAACCGTTTCCGAGAGCAGAGCGGCCAATGTGACGATCTGGCTTTAAGTCGATTCGATAACAAATGACAAAAACGAACGGATTTCTCAGGTTTTTACTACATATGAACACTTTTCACATTCTCCCCTGCAACTCGGCTGCTAGTACTCCTTTCATGCAGAATCGTAATGTCCTAGCTCATGTCCAAGGCACCAAAGCCAGCTAAAAAGTCAATAATCGATACATAAAACTTGAATTGTACTACTTCTTACTTGCTATTACATCAACTTAGAAGCTTGATCTGTGTTCTACTATGGTGATTTTAGTGTCTCCGCTTACCGCAGCACGCGACATAGCATTGCAGACGATAAGTACAACCGTTTCAGAGAGAAGAGCGGCCAATGTGACGATCTGGCTTTAAGTCGATTCGATAACAAATGACGAAAATGGACGGATTTCTAAGGTTTTTACTACATATGAACACTTTTCACATTCTCCCGTGCAACGCGGCAGCTAGTCCTCCTTTCATGCAGAATGATAAGGTCCTAGCTCATGTCCAAGGCACCAAAGCCAGCTAAAAAGTCAATAATCGATACCTAAAACTTGATTTGGACTACTTCTTACTGGCTATTACATCAACTTAGAAGCTACATCTGTGTTCTACTATGGTGCTTTTCCTGTTTCCGCCTACGGCAACACGCGACATAGCTTTGCAGACGATAAGTACAAGCGTTTCCGAGAGCAGAACGGCCAATGTGACGATCTGGCTTTAAGTCGATACGATAACAAATGACGAAAACGGACGGATTTCTCTGGTTTTTACTACATATGAACATTTTTCACATTCTCCCCTGCAACTCGGCTGCTAGTCCTCCTTCCATGCAGAATCTTAAGGTCCTAGCTCATGTCCAAGGCACCAAAGCCAGCTAAAAAGTCAATAATCGATAATTAAAACTAGAATTGTACTACTTCTTACTGGCTATTACATCAACTTAGAAGCTTGATCTGTGTTCTACTATGGTGATTTTAGTGTCTCCGCATACCGCAGCACGCGACATAGCTTTGCAGACGATAAGTACAACCGTTTCAGAGAGAAGGGCGGCCAATGTGACGATCTGGCTTTAAGTCGATTCGATAACAAATGACGAAAACGGACAGATTTCTCAGGTTTTTACTACATATGAACACTTTTCACATTCTCCCGTGCAACTCGGCTGCTAGTCCTCCTTTCATGCAGAATGTTAAGGTCCTAGCTCATGTCCAAGGCACCAAAGCCAGCTAAAAAGTCAATAATCCATACCTAAAACTTGAATTGTACTACTTCTTACTGGCTATTACATCAACTTAGAAGCTTCATCTGTGTTCTACTATGGTGCTTTTAGTGTCTCCGCATACCGCAGCACGCGACATAGCTTTGCAGACGATAAGTACAACCGTTTCAGAGAGAAGAGCGGCCAATGTGAAGATCTGGCTTTAAGTCGATTCGATAACAAATTACGAAAACGGACGGATTTCTCAGGTTTTTACTACATATCAACACTTTTCACATTCTCCCGTGCCACTCGATTGCTAGTCCTCCTTTCATGCAGAATTTTAAGGTCCTAGCTCATGTCCAAGGCACCAAAGCCAGCTAAAAAGTCAATAATCGGTACCTAAAACTTGAATGCTACTACTTCTTACTGGCTCTTACATCAACTTAGATGCTTCATCTGTGTTCTACTATTGTGCTTTTAGTGTCTCAGCATACCGCAGCACGCGACATAGCTTTGCAAACGACAAGTACAACCGTTTCAGAGAGAAGAGCGGCCAATGTGACGATCTGGCTTTAAGTCGATTCGATAACAAATGACGAAAACGGACGGATTTCTCGGGTTTTTACTACATATGAACACTTTTCACATTCTCCCATGCAAATCGGCTGCTAGTCCTCCTTTCATGCAGAATATTAAGGTCCTAGCTCATGTCAAGGCACCAAAGCCAGCTAAAAATTCAGTATTCAATACCTAAAACTTGAATTGTACTACTTCTTCCTGGCTATTACGTCAACTTAGAAGCTTCATCTGTGTTCTACTATGGTGCTTTTCCTGTTTCCGCCTACGGCAACACTCGACATAGCTTTGCAGACGATAAGTACAACCGTTTCCGAGAGCAGAGCGGCCAATGTGACGATCTGGCTTTAAGTCAATTCGATTACAAATGACAAAAACGAACGGATTTCTCAGGTTTTTACTACATATGAACACTTTTCACATTCTCCCCTGCAACTCGGCTGCTAGTCCTCCTTTCATGCAGAATCGTAAGGTCCTAGCTCATGTCCAAGGCACCAAAGCCAGCTAAAAATCAATAATCGATACCTAAAACTTGAATCGTACTACTTCTTACTTGCTATTACATCAACTTAGCAGCTTGGTCTGTGTTCTACTATGGTGATTTTAGTGTCTCCGCATACCGCAGCACGCGACACAGCTTTGCAGACGATAAGTACAAGCGTTTCAGAGAGAAGAGCGGCCAATGTGACTATCTGGCTTTAAGTCGATTCGATAACAAATGACGAAAACGGACGGATGTCTCAGGTTTTTACTACATATGAACACTTTTCACATTCTCCCGTGCAACTCGATTGCTAGTCCTCCTTTCATGCAGAATATTAAGGTCCTAGCTCATGTCCAAGGCACCAAAGCCAGCTAAAAATTCAATAATCGATACCTAAAACTTGAATTGGACTACTTCTTACTGGATATTACATCAACTTAGAAGCTTCATCTGTGTTCTACTATGGTGCTTTTCCTGTTTCCGCCTACGGCAACACTCGACACAGCTTTGCAGACGATAAGTACAACCGTTTCCGAGAGCTGAGCGGCCAATGTGACGATCTGGCTTTAAGTCAGTTCGATAACAAATGACAAAAACGAACGGATTTCTCAGGTTTTTACTACATATGAACACTTTTCACATTCTCCCCTGCAACTCGGCTGCTAGTACTCTTTTCATGCAGAATCGTAATGTCCTAGCTCATGGCCAAGGCACCAAAGCCAGCTAAAAAGTCAATAATCGATACCTAAAACTTGAATTGTACTACTTCTTACTTGCTATTACATCAACTTAGAAGCTTGATCTGTGTTCTACTATGGTGATTTTAGTGTCTCCGCTTACCGCAGCACGCGACATAGCATTGCAGACGATAAGTACAACCGTTTCAGAGAGAAGAGCGGCCAATGTGACGATCTGGCTTTAAGTCGATTCGATAACAAATGACGAAAATGGACGGATTTCTAAGGTTTTTACTACATATGAACACTTTTCACATTCTCCCGTGCAACGCGGCAGCTAGTCCTCCTTTCATGCAGAATGATAAGGTCCTAGCTCATGTCCAAGGCACCAAAGCCAGCTAAAAAGTCAATAATCGATACCTAAAACTTGATTTGGACTACTTCTTACTGGCTATTACATCAACTTAGAAGCTACATCTGTGTTCTACTATGGTGCTTTTCCTGTTTCCGCCTACGGCAACACGCGACATAGCTTTGCAGACGATAAGTACAAGCGTTTCCGAGAGCAGAACGGCCAATGTGACGATCTGGCTTTAAGTCGATACGATAACAAATGACGAAAACGGACGGATTTCTCTGGTTTTTACTACATATGAACATTTTTCACATTCTCCCCTGCAACTCGGCTGCTAGTCCTCCTTCCATGCAGAATCTTAAGGTCCTAGCTCATGTCCAAGGCACCAAAGCCAGCTAAAAAGTCAATAATCGATAATTAAAACTAGAATTGTACTACTTCTTACTGGCTATTACATCAACTTAGAAGCTTGATCTGTGTTCTACTATGGTGATTTTAGTGTCTCCGCATACCGCAGCACGCGACATAGCTTTGCAGACGATAAGTACAACCGTTTCAGAGAGAAGGGCGGCCAATGTGACGATCTGGCTTTAAGTCGATTCGATAACAAATGACGAAAACGGACAGATTTCTCAGGTTTTTACTACATATGAACACTTTTCACATTCTCCCGTGCAACTCGGCTGCTAGTCCTCCTTTCATGCAGAATGTTAAGGTCCTAGCTCATGTCCAAGGCACAAAAGCCAGCTAAAAAGTCAATAATCCATACCTAAAACTTGAATTGTACTACTTCTTACTGGCTATTACATCAACTTAGAAGCTTCATCTGTGTTCTACTATGGTGCTTTTAGTGTCTCCGCATACCGCAGCACGCGACATAGCTTTGCAGACGATAAGTACAACCGTTTCAGAGAGAAGAGCGGCCAATGTGACGATCTGGCTTTAAGTCGATTCGATAACAAATTACGAAAACGGACGGATTTCTCAGGTTTTTACTACATATCAACACTTTTCACATTCTCCCGTGCCACTCGATTGCTAGTCCTCCTTTCATGCAGAATTTTAAGGTCCTAGCTCATGTCCAAGGCACCAAAGCCAGCTAAAAAGTCAATAATCGGTACCTAAAACTTGAATGCTACTACTTCTTACTGGCTCTTACATCAACTTAGATGCTTCATCTGTGTTCTACTATTGTGCTTTTAGTGTCTCAGCATACCGCAGCACGCGACATAGCTTTGCAAACGACAAGTACAACCGTTTCAGAGAGAAGAGCGGCCAATGTGACGATCTGGCTTTAAGTCGATTCGATAACAAATGACGAAAACGGACGGATTTCTCGGGTTTTTACTACATATGAAAACTTTTCACATTCTCCCATGCAAATCGGCTGCTAGTCCTCCTTTCATGCAGAATATTAAGGTCCTAGCTCATGTCCAAGGCACCAAAGCCAGCTAAAAATTCAGTATTCAATACCTAAAACTTGAATTGTACTACTTCTTCCTGGCTATTACGTCAACTTAGAAGCTTCATCTGTGTTCTACTATGGTGCTTTTCCTGTTTCCGCCTACGGCAACACTCGACATAGCTTTGCAGACGATAAGTACAACCGTTTCCGAGAGCAGAGCGGCCAATGTGACGATCTGGCTTTAAGTCAATTCGATAACAAATGACAAAAACGAACGGATTTCTCAGGTTTTTACTACATATGAACACTTTTCACATTCTCCCCTGCAACTCGGCTGCTAGTCCTCCTTTCATGCAGAATCGTAAGGTCCTAGCTCATGTCCAAGGCACCAAAGCCAGCTAAAAATCAATAATCGATACCTAAAACTTGAATCGTACTACTTCTTACTTGCTATTACATCAACTTAGCAGCTTGATCTGTGTTCTACTATGGTGATTTTAGTGTCTCCGCATACCGCAGCACGCGACACAGCTTTGCAGACGATAAGTACAAGCGTTTCAGAGAGAAGAGCGGCCAATGTGACTATCTGGCTTTAAGTCGATTCGATAACAAATAACGAAAACGGACGGATGTCTCAGGTTTTTACTGCATATGAACACTTTTCACATTCTCCCGTGCAACTCGGCTGCTAGTCCTGCTTTCATGCAGAATCTTAAGGTCCTAGCTCATGTCCAAGGCACCAAAGCCAGCTAAAAAGTCAATAATCGATACCTAAAACTTGAATTGGATTACTTCTTACTGGCTATTACATCAACTTAGATGCTTCATCTGTGTTCTACTATGGTGATTTTAGTGTCTCCGCTTACCGCAGCACGCGACATAGCATTGCAGACGATAAGTACAACTGTTTCAGAGAGAAGAGCGGCCAATGTGACGATCTGGCTTTAAGTCGATTCGATAACAAATGACGAAAACGGACGGATTTCTCAGGTTTTTACTACATATGAACACTTTTCACATTCTCCCGTGCAACTCGGCTGCTAGTCCTCCTTTCATGCAGAATCTTAAGGTCCTAGCTCATGTCCAAGGCACCAAAGCCAGCTAAAAAGTCAATAATCGATACCTAAAACTTGAAATGGACTACTTCTTACTGGCTATTACATCAACTTAGAAGCTTCATCTGTGTTCTGCTATGATGCTTTTCCTGTTTCCGCCTACGGCAACACGCGACATAGCTTTGCAGACGATAAGTACAAGCGTTTCCGAGAGCAGAACGGCCAATGTGACGATCTGGCTTTAAGTCGATTCGATAACAAATGACGAATATGGACGGATTTCTCTGGTTTTTACTACATATGAACATTTTTCACATTCTTCCCTGCAACTCGGCTGCTAGTCCTCCTTTCATGCAGAATCTTAAGGTCCTAGCTCATGTCCAAGGCACCAAAGCCAACTAAAAAGTCAATAATCGATACCTAAAACTTGAATTGTACTACTTCTTACTGGCTATTACATCAACTTAGAAGCTTGAACTGTGTTCTACTATGGTTAGTGCAGTGTCTCCGGATACCGCAGCACGCGACATAGCTTTGCAGACGATAAGTACAAGCGTTTCGGAGAGAAGAGCGGCCAATGTGACGATCTGGCTTTAAGTCGATTCGATAACAAATTTCGAAAACGGAAGGATTTCTAAGGTTTTTACTACATATGAACACTTTTCACATTCTCCCGTGCAACGCGGCTGCTAGTCCTCCTTTCATGCAGAAATTTAAGGTCCTAGCTCATGTCCAAGGCAACAACGCCAGCTAAAAAGTCAATAATCCATACCTAAAACTTGAATTGTACTACTTCTTACTGGCTATTACATCAACTTAGAAGCTTCATCTGTGTTCTACTATGGTGATTTTAGTGTCTCCACATACCGCAGCACGCGACATAGCTTTGCAGACGATAAGTACAACCGTTTCAGAGAGAAGAGCGGCCAATGTGACGATCTGGCTTTAAGTCGATTCGATAACAAATGAAGAAAACGGACGGATTTCTCAGGTTTTTACTACATATGAACACTTTTCACATTCTCCCGTGCAACTCGGCTGCTAGTCCTCCTTTCATGCAGAATCTTAAGTTGCTAGCTCATGTCCAAGGCACCAAAGCCAGCTAAAAAGTCAATAATCGATACCTAAAACTTGAATTCCACTACTTCTTACTGGCTATTACATCAACTTAGATGCTTCATCTGTGTTCTACTTTGGTGCTTTTAGTGTCTCCACATACCGCAGCACGCGACATAGCTTTGCAGACGATAAGTACAAGCGTTTCAGAGAGAAGAGCGGCCAATTTGACGATCTGGCTTTAAGTCGATTCGAAAACAAATGACCAAAACGGACGGATTTATCGGGTTTTTACTACATATGAACACTTTTCACATTCTCCCGTGCAACTCGGCTGCTAGTCCTCCTTTCATGCAGAATCTTAAGGTCCTAGCTCATGTCCAAGGCACCAAAGCCAGTCCTCCTTTCATGCAGAATCTTAAGGTCCTAGCTCATGTCCAAGGCACCAAAGCCAGCTAAAAAGTCAATAATCGATACCTAAAACTTGAATTGGACTACTTCTTACTGGCTATTACATCAACTTAGAAGCTTCATCTGTGTTCTACTATGGTGCTTTTCCTGTTTCCGCCTACGGCAACACGCGACATAGCTTTGCAGACGATAAGTACAAGCGTTTCCGAGAGCAGAGCGGCCAATGTGACGATCTGGCTTTAAGTCGATTCGATAACAAATGACGAAAACGGACGGATTTCTCAGGTTTTTACTACATATGAACACTTTTAACATTCTCTCGTGCAACTCGTCTGCTAGTCCTCCTTTCATGCAGAATGTTAAGGTCCTAGCTCATGTCCAAGGCACCAAAGCCACCTAAAATGTCAATAATCGATACCTAAAACATGAATTGTACTACTTCTTACTGGCTATTACATCAACTTAAAAGCTTCATCTGTGTTCTACTATGGTGATTTTAGTGTCTCCGCATACCGCAGCACGCGACATAGCTTTGCAGACGATAAGTACAAGCGTTTCAGAGAGAAGAGCGGCCAATGTGACGATCTGGCTTTAAGTCGATTCGATAACAAATGACGAAAATGGACGGATTTCTAAGGTTTTTACTACATATGAACACTTTTCACATTCTCCCGTGCAACGCGGCAGCTAGTCCTCCTTTCATGCAGAATGATAAGGTCCTAGCTCATGTCCAAGGCACCAAAGCCAGCTAAAAAGTCAATAATCGATACCTAAAAGTCGAATTGTACTACTTCTTACTGGCAATTACATCAACTTAGAAGCTTCATCTGTGTTCTACTATGGTGCTTTTAGTGTCTCCACATACCGCAGCACGCGACATAGCTTTGCAGACGATAAGTACAACCGTTTCAGAGAGAAGAGCGGCCAATGTGACGATCTGGCTGTAAGTCGATTCGATAACAAATGACGAAAACGGACTGATTTCTCAGGATTTTACTACATATGAACACTTTTCACATTCTCCCGTGCAACTCGGCTGCTAGTCCTCCTTTCATGCAGAATCTTAAGGTCCTAGCTCATGTCCAAGGCACCAAAGCCAGCTAAAAAGTCAATAATCGATACCTAAAACTTGAATTGGATTACTTCTTACTGGCTATTACATCAACTTAGATGCTTCATCTGTGTTCTACTATGGTGATTTTAGTGTCTCCGCTTACCGCAGCACGCGACATAGCATTGCAGACGATAAGTACAACCGTTTCAGAGAGAAGAGCGGCCAATGTGACGGTCTGGCTTTAAGTCGATTCGATAACAAATGACGAAAATGGACGGATTTCTAAGGTTTTTACTACATATGAACACTTTTCACATTCTCCCATGCAACGCGGCAGCTAGTCCTCCTTTCATGCAGAATGATAAGGTCCTAGCTCATGTCAAAGGCACCAAAGCCAGCTAAATAGTCAATAATCGATACCTAAAAGTCGAATTGTACTACTTCTTACTGGCAATTACATCAACTTAGAAGCTTCATCTGTGTTCTACTATGGTGCTTTTAGTGTCTCCACATACCGCAGCACGCGACATAGCTTTGCAGACGATAAGTACAACCGTTTCAGAGAGAAGAGCGGCCAATGTGACGATCTGGCTGTAAGTCGATTCGATAACAAATGACGAAAACGGACTGATTTCTCAGGATTTTACTACATATGAACACTTTTCACATTCTCCCGTGCAACTCGGCTGCTAGTCCTCCTTTCATGCAGAATCTTAAGGTCCTAGCTCATGTCCAAGGCACCAAAGCCAGCTAAAAAGTCAATAATCGATACCTAAAACTTGAATTGGATTACTTCTTACTGGCTATTACATCAACTTAGATGCTTCATCTGTGTTCTACTATGGTGATTTTAGTGTCTCCGCTTACCGCAGCACGCGACATAGCATTGCAGACGATAAGTACAACCGTTTCAGAGAGAAGAGCGGCCAATGTGACGATCTGGCTTTAAGTCGATTCGATAACAAATGACAAAAATGGACGGATTTCTAAGGTTTTTACTACATATGAACACTTTTCACATTCTCCCGTGCAACGCGGCAGCTAGTCCTCCTTTCATGCAGAATGTTAAGGTCCTAGCTCATGTCCAAGGCACCAAAGCCAGCTAAAAAGTCAATAATCGATACCTAAAACTTGAATTGGACTACTTCTTACTGGCTATTACTTCAACTTAGAAGCTTCATCTGTGTTCTACTACGGTGCTTTTCCTGTTTTCGCCTACGGCAACACGCCACATAGCTTTGCAGACGATAAGTACAACCGTTTCCGAGAGCACAGCGGGCAATGTGACGATCTGGCTTTAAGTCGATTCGATAACAAATGACGAAAACGGACGGATTTCTCAGGTTTTTACTACATATGAACACTTTTCACATTCTCCCCTGCAACTCGGCTGCCAGTCCTCCTTTCATGCAGAATCGTAAGGTCCTAGCTCATCTCCAAGGCACCAAACCCAGCTAAAAAGTCAATAATCGATACCTAAAACTTGAAATGGACTACTTCTTACTGGCTATTACATCAACTTAGAAGCTTCATCTGTGTTGTACTATGATGCTTTTCCTGTTTCCGCCTACGGCAACACGCGACATAGCTTTGCAGACAAATAAGTACAACCGTTTCCGAGAGCAGAACGGCCAATGTGACGATCTGGCTTTAAGTCGATTCGATAACAAATGACGAAAATGGACGGATTTCTCTGGTTTTCACTACATATGAACATTTTTCACATTCTTCCCTGCAACTCGGCTGCTAGTCCTCCATTCATGCAGAATCTTATGGTCCTAGCTCATGTCCAAGGCACCAAAGCCAGCTAAAAAGTCAATAATCGATACCTAAAACTTGAATTGTACTACTTCTTACTGGCTATTACATCAACTTAGAAGCTTGAACTGTGTTCTACTATGGTGAGTGCAGTGTCTCCGGATACCGCAGCACGCGACATAGCTTTGCAGACGATAAGTACAACCGTTTCAGAGAGAAGAGCGGCCAATGTGACGATCTGGCTTTAAGTCGATTCGATAACAAATGACGAAAACGGACGGATTTCTAAGGTTTTTACAACATATGAACACTTTTAACATTCTCCCGTGCTACTCGGCTGCTAGTCCTCCTTTCATGCAGAATGATAAGGTCCTAGCTCATGTCCAAGGCACCAAAGCCACCTAAAATGTCAATAATCGATACCTAAAACATGAATTGTACTACTTCTTACTGGCTATTACATCAACTTAAAAGCTTCATCTGTGTTCTACTATGGTGATTTTAGTGTCTCCGCATACCGCAGCACGCGACATAGCTTTGCAGACGATAAGTACAAGCGTTTCAGAGAGAAGAGCAGCCAATGTGACGATCTGGCTTTAAGTCGATTCGATAACAAATGACGTAAACGGAAGGATGTCTGAGGTTTTTACTACATATGAACACTTTTCACATTCTCCCGTGCAACGCGGCTGCTAGTCCTCCTTTCATGCAGAAATTTAAGGTCCTAGCTCATGTCCAAGGCACCAAAGCAAGCTAAAAAGTCAATAATCGATACCTAAAACTTGAATTGTACTACTTCTTACTGGCAATTACATCAACTTAGAAGCTTCATCTGTGTGCTACTATGGTGCTTTTAGTGTCTCCACATACCGCAGCACGCGACATAGCTTTGCAGACGATAAGTACAACCGTTTCAGAGAGAAGAGCGGCCAATGTGACGATATGGCTTTAAGTCGATTCGATAACAAATGACGAAAACGGACTGATTTCTCAGGATTTTACTACATATGAACACTTTTCACATTCTCCCGTGCAACTCGGCTGCTAGTCCTCCTTTCATGCAGAATCTTAAGGTCCTAGCTCATGTTCAAGACACCAAAGCCAGCTAAAAAGTCAATAATCGATACCTAAAACTTGAATTGGATTACTTCTTACTGGCTATTACATCAACTTAGATGCTTCATCTGTGTTCTACTATGGTGATTTTAGTGTCTCCGCTTACCGCAGCACGCGACATAGCATTGAAGGCGATAAGTACAACCGTTTCAGAGAGAAGAGCGGCCAATGTGACGATCTGGCTTTAAGTCGATTCGATAACAAATGACGAAAATGGACGGATTTCTAAGGTTTTTACTACATATGAACACTTTTCACATTCTCCCGTGCAACGCGGCAGCTAGTCCTCCTTTCATGCAGAATGTTAAGGTCCTAGCTCATGTCCAAGGCACCAAAGCCAGCTAAAAAGTAAATAATCGATACCTAAAACTTGAATTGGACTACTTCTTACTGGCTATTACATCAACTTAGAAGCTTCATCTGTGTTCTACTACGGTGCTTTTCCTGTTTTCGCCTACGGCAACACGCGACATAGCTTTGCAGACGATAAGTACAACCGTTTCCGAGAGCACAGCGGGCAATGTGACGATCTGGATTTAAGTCGATTCGATAGCAAATGACGAAAACGGACGGATTTCTCAGGTTTTTACTACATATGAACACTTTTCACATTCTCCCCCTGCAACTCGGCTGCCAGTCCTCCTTTCATGCAGAATCGTAAGTCCTAGCTCATCTCCAAGGCACCAAAGCCAGCTAAAAAGTCAATAATCGATACCTAAAACTTGATTTGTACTACTTCTTACTGGCTATTACATCAACTTAGAAGCTTGAACTGTGTTCTACTATGGTGCTTTTAGTGTCTCCACATACCGCAGCACGCGACATCTCTTTGCAGACGATAAGTACAACCGTTTCAGAGAGAAGAGCGGCCAATGTGACGATCTGGCTTTAAGTCGATTCGATAACAAATGATGAAAACGGACGGATTTCTCAGGTTTTTACTACATATGAACACTTTTCACATTCTCCCGTGCAACTCGGCTGCTAGTCCTCCTTTCATGCAGAATCTTAAGTTGCTAGCTCATGTCCAAGGCACCAATGCCAGCTAAAAAGTCAATAATCGATACCTAAAACTTAAATTGTACTACTTCTTACTTGCTATTACATCAACTTAGAAGCTTGATCTGTGTTCTAGTATGGTGATTTTAGTGTCTCCGCATACCGCAGCACGCGACACAGCTTTGCAGACGATAAGTACAAGCGTTTCAGAGAGAAGAGCGGCCAATGTGACGATCTGGCTTTAAGTCGATTCGATAACAAATGACGAAAATGGACGGTTTTCTAAGGTTTTTACTACATATGAACACTTTTCACATTCTCCCGTGCAACGCGGCAGCTAATCCTCCTTTCATGCAGAATGATAAGGTCCTAGCTCATGTCCAAGGCACCAAAGCCAGCTAAAAAGTCAATAATCCATACCTAAAACTTGAATTGGACTACTTCTTACTGGCTATTACATCAACTTAGAAGCTTCATCTGTGTTCTACTACGTTGCTTTTCCTGTTTCCGCCTACGGCAACACGCGACATAGCTTTGCAGACGATAAGTACAAGCGTTTCCGAGAGCAGAACGGCCAATGTGACGATCTGGCTTTAAGTCGATTCGATAACAAATGACGAAAACGGACGGATTTCTCTGGTTTTTACTACATATGAACATTTTTAACATTCTCCCCTGCAACTCGGCTGCTAGTCCTCCTTTCATGCAGAATCTTAAGGTCCTAGCTCATGTCCAAGGCACCAAAGTCAGCTAAAAAGTCAATAATCGATACCTAAAACTTGAATTGGACTACTTCTTACTGGCTATTACATCAACTTAGAAGCTTCATCTGTGTTCTACTATGGTGCTTTTCCTGTTTCTGCCTACGGCAACACGCGACATAGCTTTGCAGACGATAAGTACAACCGTTTCCGAGAGCAGAGCGGCCAATGTGACGATCTGGCTTTAAGTCGATTCGATAACAAATGACGAAAACGGACGGATTTCTCAGGTTTTTACTACATATGAACACTTTTAACATTCTCCCGTGCAACTCGGCTGCTAGTCCTCCTTTCATGCAGAATCTTAAGGTCCTAGCTCATGTCCAAGGCACCAAAGCCAGCTAAAAAGTCAATAATCGATACCTAAAACATGAATTGTACTACTTCTTACTGGCTATTACATCAACTTAAAAGCTTCATCTGTGTTCTACTATGGTGATTTTAGTGTCTCCGCATACCGCAGCACGCGACATAGCTTTGCAGACGATAAGTACAAGCGTTTCAGAGAGAAGAGCGGCCAATGTGACGATCTGGCTTTAAGTCGATTCGATAACAAATGACGAAAACGGAAGGATTTCTCAGGTTTTTACTACATATGAACACTTTTCACATTCTCCCGTGCAACGCGGCTGCTAGTCCTCCTATCATGCAGAAATTTAAGGTCCTAGCTCATGTCCAAGGCACCAAAGCCAGCTAAAAAGTCAATAATCGATACCTAAAACTTGAATTGTACTACTTCTTACTGGCAATTACATCAACTTAGAAGCTTCATCTGTGTTCTACTATGGTGCTTTTAGTGTCTCCACATACCGCAGCACGCGACATAGCTTTGCAGACGATAAGTACAACCGTTTCAGAGGGAAGAGCGGCCAATGTGACGATCTGGCTTTAAGTCGATTCGATGACAAATGACGAAAACGGACTGATTTCTCAGGATTTTACTACATATGAACACTTTTCACATTCTCCCGTGCAACTCGGCTGCTAGTCCTCCTTTCATGCAGAATCTTAAGGTCCTAGCTCATGTCCAAGGCACCAAAGCCAGCTAAAAAGTCAATAATCGATACCTAAAACTTGAATTCGATTACTTCTTACTGGCTATTACATCAACTTAGATGCTTCATCTGTGTTCTACTATGGTGATTTTAGTGTCTCCGCATACCGCAGCACGCGACACAGCTTTGCAGACGATAAGTACAAGCGTTTCAGAGAGAAGTGCGGCCAATGTGACTATCTGGCTTTAAGTCGATTCGATAACAAATGACGAAAACGGACGGATGTCTCAGGTTTTTACTGCATATGAACACTTTTCACATTCTCCCGTGCAACTCGGCTGCTAGTCCTCCTTTCATGCAGAATCTTAAGGTCCTAGCTCATGTCCAAGGCACCAAAGCCAGCTAAAAAGTCAACAATCGATACCTAAAACTTGAATTGGATTACTTCTTACTGGCTACTACATCAACTTAGATGCTTCATCTGTGTTCTACTATGGTGATTTTAGTGTCTCCGCTTACCGCAGCACGCGACATAGCATTGCAGACGATAAGTACAACCGTTTCAGAGAGAAGAGCGGCCAATGTGACGATCTGGCTTTAAGTCGATTCGATAACAAATGACGAAAATGGACGGATTTCTAAGGTTTTTACTACATATGAACACTTTTCACATTATCCCGTGCAACGCGGCAGCTAGTCCTCCTTTCATGCAGAATGATAAGGTCCTAGCTCATGTCCAAGGCACCAAAGTCAGCTAAAAAGTCAATAATCGATACCTAAAACTTGAATTGGACTACTTCTTACTGGCTATTACATCAACTTAGAAGCTTCATCTGTGTTCTACTATGGTGCTTTTCCTGTTTCCGCCTACGGCAACACGCGACATAGCTTTGCAGACGATAAGTACAACCGTTTCCGAGAGCAGAGCGGCCAATGTGACGATCTGGCTTTAAGTCGATTCGATAACAAATGACGAAAACCGACGGATTTCTCAGGTTTTTACTACATATGAACACTTTTAACATTCTCCCGTGCAACTCGGCTGCTAGTCCTCCTTTCATGCAGAATGTTAAGGTCCTAGCTCATGTCCAAGGCACCAAAGCCAGCTAAAAAGTCAATAATCGATACCTAAAACTTGAATTGTACTAATTCTTACTGGCTATTACATCAACTTAAAAGCTTCATCTGTGTTCTACTATGGTGATTTTAGTGTCTCCGCATACCGCAGCACGCGACATAGCTTTGCAGACGATAAGTACAAGCGTTTCAGAGAGAAGAGCGGCCAATGTGACGATCTGGCTTTAAGTCGACTCGATAACAAATGACGAAAACGGAAGGATTTCTCAGGTTTTTACTACATAGGAACACTTTTCACATTCTCCCGTGCAACGCGGCTGCTAGTCCTCCTTTCATGCAGAAATTTAAGGTCCTAGCTCATGTCCAAGGCACCAAAGCCAGCTAAAAAGTCAATAATCGATACCTAAAACTTGAATTGTACTACTTCTTACTGGCAATTACATCAACTTAGAAGCTTCATCTGTGTTCTACTATGGTGCTTTTAGTGTCTCCACATACCGCAGCACGCGACATAGCTTTGCAGACGATAAGTACAACCGTTTCAGAGAGAAGAGCGGCCAATGGGACGATCTGGCTTTAAGTCGATTCGATAACAAATGACGAAAACGGACTGATTTCTCAGGATTTTACTACATATGAACACTTTTCACATTCTCCCGTGCAACTCGGCTGCTAGTCCTCCTTTCATGCAGAATCTTAAGGTCCTAGCTCATGTCCAAGGCACCAAAGCCAGCTAAAAAGTCAATAATCGATACCTAAAACTTGAATTGGATTACTTCTTACTGGCTATTACATCAACTTAGATGCTTCATCTGTGTTCTTCTATGGTGATTTTAGTGTCTCCGCATACCGCAGCACGCGACATGGTTTTGCAGACGATAAGTACAACCGTTTCAGAGAGAAGAGCGGCCAATCTGACGATCTGGCTTTAAGTCGATTCGATAACAAATGACGAAAATGGACGGATTTCTAAGGTTTTTACTACATATGAACACTTTTCACATTCTCCCGTGCAACGCGGCAGCTAGTCCTCCTTTCATGCAGAATCTTAAGGTCCTAGCTCATGTCCAAGGCACCAAAGCCAGCTAAAAAGTCAATAATCGATACCTAAAACTTGAATTGGACTACTTCTTACTGGCTATTACATCAACTTAGAAGCTTCATCTGTGTTCTGCTATGATGCTTTTCCTGTTTCCGCCTACGGCAACACGCGACATAGCTTTGCAGACGATAAGTACAAGCGTTTCCGAGAGCAGAACGGCCAATGTGACGATCTGGCTTTTAAGTCGATTCCATAACAAATAAAAAATGGACGGATTTCTCTGGTTTTTACTACATATGAACATTTTTCACATTCTTCCCTGCAACTCGGCTGCTAGTCCTCCTTTCATGCAGAATCTTAAGGTCCTAGCTCATGTCCAAGGCACCAAAGCCAGCTAAAAAGTCAATAATCGATACCTAAACTTGAATTGTACTACTTCTTACTGGCTATTACATCAACTTAGAAGCTTCATCTGTGTTCTACTATGGTGCTTTTAGTGTCTCCACATACCGCAGCACGCGACATAGCTTTGCAGACGATAAGTACAAGCGTTTCAGAGAGAAGAGCGGCCAATGTGACGATCTGGCTTTAAGTCGATTCGATAACAAATGACGAAAACGGACGGATTTCTAAGGTTTTTACTACATATGAACACTGTTAACATTCTCCCGTGCAACTCGGCTGCTAGTCCTCCTTTCATGCAGAATCTTAAGGTCCTAGCTCATGTCCAAGGCACCAAAGCCAGCTAAATAGTCAATAATCGATACCTAAAACTTGAATTGTACTACTTCTTACTGGCTATTACATCAACTTAAAAGCTTCATCTGTGTTCTACTATGGTGATTTTAGTGTCTCCGCATACCGCAGCACGCGACATAGCTTTGCAGACGATAAGTACAAGCGTTTCAGAGAGAAGAGCGGCCAATGTGAGATCTGGCTTTAAGTCGATTCGATAACAAATGAAGAAAACGGAAGGATTTCTAAGGTTTTTACTACATATGAACACTTTTCACATTCTCCCGTGCAACGCGGCTGCTAGTCCTCCTTTCATGCAGAAATTTAAGGTCCTAGCTCATGTCCAAGGCACCAAAGCAGGCTAAAGAGTCAATAATCGATACCTAAATATTGAATTGGACTACTTCTTACTGGCTATTACATCAACTTAGAAGCTTCATCTGTGTTCTACTATGGTGACTTTAGTGTCTCCACATACCGCAGCACGCGACATAGCTTTGCAGACGATAAGTACAACCGTTTCAGAGAGAAGAGCGGCCAATGTGACGATCTGGCTTTAAGTCGATTCGATAACAAATGACGAAAACGGACGGATTTCTCAGGATTTTACTGCATATGAACACTTTTCACATTCTCCCGTGCAACTCGGCTGCTAGTCCTCCTTTCATGCAGAATCTTAAGGTCCTAGCTCATGTCCAAGGCACCAAAGCCAGCTAAAAAGTCAATAATCGATACCTAAAACTTGAATTGGATTACTTCTTACTGGCTACTACATCAACTTAGATGCTTCATCTGTGTTCTACTATGGTGATTTTAGTGTCTCCGCTTACCGCAGCACGCGACATAGCATTGCAGACGATAAGTACAACCGTTTCAGAGAGAAGAGCGGCCAATGTGACGATCTGGCTTTAAGTCGATTCGATAACAAATGACGAAAATGGACGGATTTCTAAGGTTTTTACTACATATGAACACTTTTCACATTCTCCCGTGCAACGCGGCAGCTAGTCCTCCTTTCATGCAGAATGATAAGGTCCTAGCTCATGTCCAAGGCACCAAAGCCAGCTAAAAAGTCAATAATCGATACCTAAAACTTGAATTGGACTACTTCTTACTGGCTATTACATCAACTTAGAAGCTTCATCTGTGTTCTACTACGGTGCTTTTCCTGTTTCCGCCTACGGCAACACGCGACATAGCTTTGCAGACGATAAGTACAAGCGTTTCCGAGAGCAGAACGGCCAATGTGACGATCTGGCTTTAAGTCGATTCGATAACAAATGACGAAAACGGACGGATTTCTCTGGTTTTTACTACATATGAACATTTTTAACATTCTCCCCTGCAACTCGGCTGCTAGTCCTCCTTTCATGCAGAATCTTAAGGTCCTAGCTCATGTCCAAGGCACCAAAGCCAGCTAAAAAGTCAATAATCGATACCTAAAACTTGAATTGGACTACTTCTTACTGACTATTACATCAACTTAGAAGCTTCATCTGTGTTCTACTATGGTGCTTTTCCTGTTTCCGCTTACGGCAACACGCGACATAGCTTTGCAGACGATAAGTACAACCGTTTCCGAGAGCAGAGCGGCCAATGTGACGATCTGGCTTTAAGTCGATTCGATAACAAATGACGAAAACGGACGGATTTCTCAGGTTTTTACTACATATGAACACTTTTCACATTCTCCCCTGCAACTCGGCTGCTAGTCCTCATTTCACGCAGAATCTTAAGGTCCTAGCTCATGTCCAATGCACCAAAGCCAGCTAAAAAGTCAATAATCGATACCTAAAACTTGAATTGTACTACTTCTTACTGGCTATTACATCAACTTAGAAGCTTGAACTGTGTTCTACTATGGTGAGTGCAGTGTCTCCGGATACCGCAGCACGCGACATAGCTTTGCAGACGATAAGTACAAGCGTTTCAGAGAGAAGAGTGGCCAATGTGACGATCTGGCTTTAAGTCGATTCGATAACAAATGACGAAAACGGACGGATTTCTAAGGTTTTTACTACATATGAACACTTTTAACATTCTCCCGTGCAACTCGGCTGCTAGTCCTCCTTTCATGCAGAATGTTAAGGTCCTAGCTCATGTCCAAGGCACTAAAGCCAGCTAAAAAGTCAATAATCGATACCTAAAACATGAATTGTACTACTTCTTACTGGCTATTACATCAACTTAAAAGCTTCATCTGTGTTCTACTATGGTGATTTTAGTGTCTCCGCATACCGCAGCACGCGACATAGCTTTGCAGATGATAAGTACAAGCGTTTCAGAGAGAAGAGCGGCCAATGTGACGATCTGGCTCTAAGTCGATTCGATGACAAATGACGAAAACGGAAGGATTTCTCAGGTTTTTACTACATATGAACACTTTTCACATTCTCCCGTGCAACGCGGCTGCTAGTCCTCCTTTCATGCAGAAATTTAAGGTCCTAGCTCATGTCCAAGGCACCAAAGCCAGCTAAAAAGTCAATAATCGATACCTAAAACTTGAATTGTACTACTTCCTACTGGCAATTACATCAACTTAGAAGCTTCATCTGTGTTCTACTATGGTGCTTTTAGTGTCTCCACATACCGCAGCACGCGACATAGCTTTGCAGACGGTAAGTACAACCGTTTCAGAGAGAAGAGCGGCCAATGTGACGATCTGGCTTTAAGTCGATTCGATAACAAATGACGAAAACGGACTGATTTCTCAGGATTTTACTACATATGAACACTTTTCACATTCTCCCGTGCAACTCGGCTGCTAGTCCTCCTTTCATGCAGAATCTTAAGGTCCTAGCTCATGTCCAAGGCACCAAAGCCAGCTAAAAAGTCAATAATCGATACCTAAAACTTGAATTCGATTACTTCTTACTGGCTATTACATCAACTTAGATGCTTCATCTGTGTTCTACTATGGTGATTTTAGTGTCTCCGCATACCGCAGCACGCGACACAGCTTTGCAGACGATAAGTACAAGCGTTTCAGAGAGAAGAGCGGCCAATGTGACTATCTGGCTTTAAGTCGATTCGATAACAAATGACGAAAACGGACGGATGTCTCAGGTTTTTACTGCATATGAACACTTTTCACATTCTCCCGTGCAACTCGGCTGCTAGTCCTCCTTTCATGCAGAATCTTAAGGTCCTAGCTCATGTCCAAGGCACCAAAGCCAGCTAAAAAGTCAACAATCGATACCTAAAACTTGAATTGGATTACTTCTTACTGGCTACTACATCAACTTAGATGCTTCATCTGTGTTCTACTATGGTGATTTTAGTGTCTCCGCTTACCGCAGCACGCGACATAGCATTGCAGACGATAAGTACAACCGTTTCAGAGAGAAGAGCGGCCAATGTGACGATCTGGCTTTAAGTCGATTCGATAACAAATGACGAAAATGGACGGATTTCTAAGGTTTTTACTACATATGAACACTTTTCACATTATCCCGTGCAACGCGGCAGCTAGTCCTCCTTTCATGCAGAATGATAAGGTCCTAGCTCATGTCCAAGGCACCAAAGTCAGCTAAAAAGTCAATAATCGATACCTAAAACTTGAATTGGACTACTTCTTACTGGCTATTACATCAACTTAGAAGCTTCATCTGTGTTCTACTATGGTGCTTTTCCTGTTTCCGCCTACGGCAACACGCGACATAGCTTTGCAGACGATAAGTACAACCGTTTCCGAGAGCAGAGCGGCCAATGTGACGATCTGGCTTTAAGTCGATTCGATAACAAATGACGAAAACCGACGGATTTCTCAGGTTTTTACTACATATGAACACTTTTAACATTCTCCCGTGCAACTCGGCTGCTAGTCCTCCTTTCATGCAGAATGTTAAGGTCCTAGCTCATGTCCAAGGCACCAAAGCCAGCTAAAAAGTCAATAATCGATACCTAAAACTTGAATTGTACTAATTCTTACTGGCTATTACATCAACTTAAAAGCTTCATCTGTGTTCTACTATGGTGATTTTAGTGTCTCCGCATACCGCAGCACGCGACATAGCTTTGCAGACGATAAGTACAAGCGTTTCAGAGAGAAGAGCGGCCAATGTGACGATCTGGCTTTAAGTCGACTCGATAACAAATGACGAAAACGGAAGGATTTCTCAGGTTTTTACTACATAGGAACACTTTTCACATTCTCCCGTGCAACGCGGCTGCTAGTCCTCCTTTCATGCAGAAATTTAAGGTCCTAGCTCATGTCCAAGGCACCAAAGCCAGCTAAAAAGTCAATAATCGATACCTAAAACTTGAATTGTACTACTTCTTACTGGCAATTACATCAACTTAGAAGCTTCATCTGTGTTCTACTATGGTGCTTTTAGTGTCTCCACATACCGCAGCACGCGACATAGCTTTGCAGACGATAAGTACAACCGTTTCAGAGAGAAGAGCGGCCAATGGGACGATCTGGCTTTAAGTCGATTCGATAACAAATGACGAAAACGGACTGATTTCTCAGGATTTTACTACATATGAACACTTTTCACATTCTCCCGTGCAACTCGGCTGCTAGTCCTCCTTTCATGCAGAATCTTAAGGTCCTAGCTCATGTCCAAGGCACCAAAGCCAGCTAAAAAGTCAATAATCGATACCTAAAACTTGAATTGGATTACTTCTTACTGGCTATTACATCAACTTAGATGCTTCATCTGTGTTCTTCTATGGTGATTTTAGTGTCTCCGCATACCGCAGCACGCGACATGGTTTTGCAGACGATAAGTACAACCGTTTCAGAGAGAAGAGCGGCCAATCTGACGATCTGGCTTTAAGTCGATTCGATAACAAATGACGAAAATGGACGGATTTCTAAGGTTTTTACTACATATGAACACTTTTCACATTCTCCCGTGCAACGCGGCAGCTAGTCCTCCTTTCATGCAGAATCTTAAGGTCCTAGCTCATGTCCAAGGCACCAAAGCCAGCTAAAAAGTCAATAATCGATACCTAAAACTTGAATTGGACTACTTCTTACTGGCTATTACATCAACTTAGAAGCTTCATCTGTGTTCTGCTATGATGCTTTTCCTGTTTCCGCCTACGGCAACACGCGACATAGCTTTGCAGACGATAAGTACAAGCGTTTCCGAGAGCAGAACGGCCAATGTGACGATCTGGCTTTTAAGTCGATTCCATAACAAATAAAAAATGGACGGATTTCTCTGGTTTTTACTACATATGAACATTTTTCACATTCTTCCCTGCAACTCGGCTGCTAGTCCTCCTTTCATGCAGAATCTTAAGGTCCTAGCTCATGTCCAAGGCACCAAAGCCAGCTAAAAAGTCAATAATCGATACCTAAACTTGAATTGTACTACTTCTTACTGGCTATTACATCAACTTAGAAGCTTCATCTGTGTTCTACTATGGTGCTTTTAGTGTCTCCACATACCGCAGCACGCGACATAGCTTTGCAGACGATAAGTACAAGCGTTTCAGAGAGAAGAGCGGCCAATGTGACGATCTGGCTTTAAGTCGATTCGATAACAAATGACGAAAACGGACGGATTTCTAAGGTTTTTACTACATATGAACACTTTTAACATTCTCCCGTGCAACTCGGCTGCTAGTCCTCCTTTCATGCAGAATCTTAAGGTCCTAGCTCATGTCCAAGGCACCAAAGCCAGCTAAATAGTCAATAATCGATACCTAAAACTTGAATTGTACTACTTCTTACTGGCTATTACATCAACTTAAAAGCTTCATCTGTGTTCTACTATGGTGATTTTAGTGTCTCCGCATACCGCAGCACGCGACATAGCTTTGCAGACGATAAGTACAAGCGTTTCAGAGAGAAGAGCGGCCAATGTGAGATCTGGCTTTAAGTCGATTCGATAACAAATGAAGAAAACGGAAGGATTTCTAAGGTTTTTACTACATATGAACACTTTTCACATTCTCCCGTGCAACGCGGCTGCTAGTCCTCCTTTCATGCAGAAATTTAAGGTCCTAGCTCATGTCCAAGGCACCAAAGCAGGCTAAAGAGTCAATAATCGATACCTAAATATTGAATTGGACTACTTCTTACTGGCTATTACATCAACTTAGAAGCTTCATCTGTGTTCTACTATGGTGACTTTAGTGTCTCCACATACCGCAGCACGCGACATAGCTTTGCAGACGATAAGTACAACCGTTTCAGAGAGAAGAGCGGCCAATGTGACGATCTGGCTTTAAGTCGATTCGATAACAAATGACGAAAACGGACGGATTTCTCAGGATTTTACTGCATATGAACACTTTTCACATTCTCCCGTGCAACTCGGCTGCTAGTCCTCCTTTCATGCAGAATCTTAAGGTCCTAGCTCATGTCCAAGGCACCAAAGCCAGCTAAAAAGTCAATAATCGATACCTAAAACTTGAATTGGATTACTTCTTACTGGCTACTACATCAACTTAGATGCTTCATCTGTGTTCTACTATGGTGATTTTAGTGTCTCCGCTTACCGCAGCACGCGACATAGCATTGCAGACGATAAGTACAACCGTTTCAGAGAGAAGAGCGGCCAATGTGACGATCTGGCTTTAAGTCGATTCGATAACAAATGACGAAAATGGACGGATTTCTAAGGTTTTTACTACATATGAACACTTTTCACATTCTCCCGTGCAACGCGGCAGCTAGTCCTCCTTTCATGCAGAATGATAAGGTCCTAGCTCATGTCCAAGGCACCAAAGCCAGCTAAAAAGTCAATAATCGATACCTAAAACTTGAATTGGACTACTTCTTACTGGCTATTACATCAACTTAGAAGCTTCATCTGTGTTCTACTACGGTGCTTTTCCTGTTTCCGCCTACGGCAACACGCGACATAGCTTTGCAGACGATAAGTACAAGCGTTTCCGAGAGCAGAACGGCCAATGTGACGATCTGGCTTTAAGTCGATTCGATAACAAATGACGAAAACGGACGGATTTCTCTGGTTTTTACTACATATGAACATTTTTAACATTCTCCCCTGCAACTCGGCTGCTAGTCCTCCTTTCATGCAGAATCTTAAGGTCCTAGCTCATGTCCAAGGCACCAAAGCCAGCTAAAAAGTCAATAATCGATACCTAAAACTTGAATTGGACTACTTCTTACTGACTATTACATCAACTTAGAAGCTTCATCTGTGTTCTACTATGGTGCTTTTCCTGTTTCCGCTTACGGCAACACGCGACATAGCTTTGCAGACGATAAGTACAACCGTTTCCGAGAGCAGAGCGGCCAATGTGACGATCTGGCTTTAAGTCGATTCGATAACAAATGACGAAAACGGACGGATTTCTCAGGTTTTTACTACATATGAACACTTTTCACATTCTCCCCTGCAACTCGGCTGCTAGTCCTCATTTCACGCAGAATCTTAAGGTCCTAGCTCATGTCCAATGCACCAAAGCCAGCTAAAAAGTCAATAATCGATACCTAAAACTTGAATTGTACTACTTCTTACTGGCTATTACATCAACTTAGAAGCTTGAACTGTGTTCTACTATGGTGAGTGCAGTGTCTCCGGATACCGCAGCACGCGACATAGCTTTGCAGACGATAAGTACAAGCGTTTCAGAGAGAAGAGTGGCCAATGTGACGATCTGGCTTTAAGTCGATTCGATAACAAATGACGAAAACGGACGGATTTCTAAGGTTTTTACTACATATGAACACTTTTAACATTCTCCCGTGCAACTCGGCTGCTAGTCCTCCTTTCATGCAGAATGTTAAGGTCCTAGCTCATGTCCAAGGCACTAAAGCCAGCTAAAAAGTCAATAATCGATACCTAAAACATGAATTGTACTACTTCTTACTGGCTATTACATCAACTTAAAAGCTTCATCTGTGTTCTACTATGGTGATTTTAGTGTCTCCGCATACCGCAGCACGCGACATAGCTTTGCAGATGATAAGTACAAGCGTTTCAGAGAGAAGAGCGGCCAATGTGACGATCTGGCTCTAAGTCGATTCGATGACAAATGACGAAAACGGAAGGATTTCTCAGGTTTTTACTACATATGAACACTTTTCACATTCTCCCGTGCAACGCGGCTGCTAGTCCTCCTTTCATGCAGAAATTTAAGGTCCTAGCTCATGTCCAAGGCACCAAAGCCAGCTAAAAAGTCAATAATCGATACCTAAAACTTGAATTGTACTACTTCCTACTGGCAATTACATCAACTTAGAAGCTTCATCTGTGTTCTACTATGGTGCTTTTAGTGTCTCCACATACCGCAGCACGCGACATAGCTTTGCAGACGGTAAGTACAACCGTTTCAGAGAGAAGAGCGGCCAATGTGACGATCTGGCTTTAAGTCGATTCGATAACAAATGACGAAAACGGACTGATTTCTCAGGATTTTACTACATATGAACACTTTTCACATTCTCCCGTGCAACTCGGCTGCTAGTCCTCCTTACATGCAGAATCTTAAGGTCCTAGCTCATGTCCAAGGCACCAAAGCCAGCTAAAAAGTCAATAATCGATACCTAAAACTTGAATTGGATTACTTCTTACTGGCTATTACATCAACTTAGATGCTTCATCTGTGTTCTACTATGGTGATTTTAGTGTCTCCGCTTACCGCAGCACGCGACATAGCATTGCAGACGATAAGTACAACCGTTTCAGAGAGAAGAGCGGCAAATGTGACGATCTGGCTCTAAGTCGATTCGATAACAAATGACGAAAATGGACGGATTTCTAAGGTTTTTACTACATATGAACACTTTTCACATTCTCCCGTGCAACGCGGCAGCTAGTCCTCCTTTCATGCAGAATGTTAAGGTCCTAGCTCATGTCCAAGGCACCAAAGCCAGCTAATAAGTCAATAATCGATACCTAAAACTTGAATTGTACTACATCTTACTGGCAATTACATCAACTTAGAAGCTTCATCTGTGTTCTACTATGGTGCTTTTAGTGTCTCCACATACCGCAGCACGCGACATAGCTTTGCAGACGATAAGTACAACCGTTTCAGAGAGAAGAGCGGCCAATGTGACGATCTGGCTTTAAGTCGATTCGATAACACATGACGAAAACGGAAGGATTTCTAAGGTTTTTACTACATATGAACACTTTCCACATTCTGCCGTGCAACGCGGCTGCTAGTCCTCCTTTCATGCAGAAATTTAAGGTCCTAGCTCATGTCCAAGGCACCAAAGCCAGCTAAAAAGTCAATAATCGATACCTGAAACTTGAATTGTACTACTTCTTACTGGCAATTACATCAACTTAGAAGCTTCATCTGTGTTCTACTATGGTGCTTTTAGTGTCTCCACATACCGCAGCACGCGACATAGCTTTGCAGACGATAAGTACAACCGTTTCAGATAGAAGAGCGGCCAATGTGATGATCTGGCTTTAAGTCGATTCGATAACAAATGACGAAAACGGACTGATTTCTCAGGATTTTACTACATATGAACACTTTTCACATTCTCCCGTGCAACTCGGGTGCTAGTCCTACTTTCATGCAGAATCTTCAGGTCCTAGCTCATGTCCAAGGCACGAAAGCCAGCTAAAAAGTCAATAATCCATACCTAAAACTTGAATTGGATTACTTCTTACTGGCTATTACATCAACTTAGATGCTTCATCTGTGTTCTACTATGGTGATTTTAGTGTCTCCGCTTACCGCAGCACGCGACATAGCTTTGCAGACGATAAGTACAAGCGTTTCCGAGAGCAGAACGGCCAATGTGACGATCTGGCTTTAAGTCGATTCGATAACAAATGACGAAAATGGACGGATTTCTCTGGTTTTTACTACATATGAACATTTTTCACATTCTTCCCTGCAACTCGGCTGCTAGTCCTCCTTTCATGCAGAATCTTAAGGTCCTAGCTCATGTCCAAGGCACCAAAGCCAGCTAAAAAGTCAATAATCGATACCTAAAACTTGAATTGTACTAATTCTTACTGGCTATTACATCAACTTAGATGCTTGAACTGTGTTCTACTATGGTGAGTGCAGTGTCTCCGGATACCGCAGCACCCGACATAGCTTTGCAGACGATAAGTACAAGCGTTTCAGAGAGAAGAGCGGCCAATGTGACGATCTGGCTTTAAGTCGATTCGATAACAAATGACGAAAACGGAAGGATTTCTAAGGTTTTTACTACATATGAACACTTTTCACATTCTCCCGTGCAACGCGGCTGCTAGTCCTCCTTTCATGCAGAAATTTAAGGTCCTAGCTCATGTTCAAGGCAACAAAGCCAGCTAAAAAGTCAATAATCGATACCTAAAACTTGAATTGTACTACTTCTTACTGGCTATTACATCAACTTAGAAGCTTCATCTGTGTTCTACTATGGTGAGTTTAGTGTCTCCACATACCGCAGCACGCGACATAGCTTTGCAGACGATAAGTACAACCGTTTCAGAGAGAAGAGCGGCCAATGTGACGATCTGGCTTTAAGTCGATTCGATAACAAATGACGAAAACGGACGGATTTCTCAGGATTTTACTACATATGAACACTTTTCACATTCTCCCGTGCAACTCGGCTGCCAGTCCTCCTTTCATGCAGAATCTTAAGGTGCTAGCTCATGTCCAAGGCACCAAAGCCAGCTAAAAAGTCAATAATCGATACCTAAAACTTGAATTCCACTACTTCTTACTGGCTATTACATCAACTTAGAAGCTTCATCTGTGTTCTACTATGGTGCTTTTAGTGTCTCCACATACCGCAGCACGCGACATAGCTTTGCAGACGATAAGTACAACCGTTTCAGAGAGAAGAGCGGCCAATGTGACGATCTGGCTTTAAGTCGATTCGATAACAAATGACCAAAACGGACGGATTTCTCGGGTTTTTACTACATATGAACACTTTTCACATTCTCCCCTGCAACTCGGCTGCTAGTCCTCCTTTCATGCAGAATCTTAAGGTCCTAGCTCATGTCCAAGGCACCAAAGCCAGCTAAAAAGTCAATAATCGATACCTAAAACTTGAATTGGACTACTTCTTACTGGCTATTACATCAACTTAGAAGCTTCACCTGTGTTCTACTATGGTGCTTTTCCTGATTCCGCCTACGGCAACACGCGACATAGCTTTGCAGACGATAAGTACAACCGTTTCCGAGAGCATAGCGGCCAATGTGACGATCTGGCTTTAAGTCGATTCTATAAAAAATGACGAAAACGGACGGATTTCTCAGGTTTTTACTACATATGAACACTTTTCACATTCTCCCTGCAACTCGGCTGCTAGTCCTCCTTTCATGCAGAATCTTAAGGTCCTAGCTCACGTCCAAGGCACCAAATCCAGCTAAAAAGTCAATAATCGTTACCTAAAACTTGAATTGTACTACTTCTTACTGGCTATTACATCAACTTAGAAGCTTGAACTGTGTTCTACTATGGTGAGTGCAGTGTCTCCGGATACCGCAGCACGCGACATAGCTTTGCAGACGATAAGTACAAGCGTTTCAGAGAGAAGAGCGGCCAATGTGACGATCTGGCTTTAAGTCGATTCGATAACAAATGACGAAAACCGACGGATTTCTAAGGTTTTTACTACATATGAACACTTTTAACTTTCTCCCGTGCAACTCGGCTGCTAGTCCTCCTTTCATGCAGAATGTTAAGGTCCTAGCTCATGTCCAATTCACCAAATCCAGCTAAAAAGTCAATAATCGTTACCTAAAACTTGAATTGTACTACTTCTTACTGGCTATTACATCAACTTAGAAGCTTCATCTGTGTTCTACTATGGTGACTTTAGTGTCTCCACATACCGCAGCACGCGACATAGCTTTGCAGACGATAAGTACAACCGTTTCAGAGAGAAGAGCGGCCAATGTGACGATCTGGCTTTAAGTCGATTCGATAACAAATGACGAAAACGGACGGATTTCTCAGGATTTTACTACATATGAACACTTTTCACATTCTCCCGTGCAACTCGGCTGCCAGTCCTCCTTTCATGCAGAATCTTAAGGTGCTAGCTCATGTCCAAGGCACCAAAGCCAGCTAAAAAGTCAATAATCGATACCTAAAACTTGAATTGTACTAATTCTTACTGGCTATTACATCAACTTAGATGCTTGAACTGTGTTCTACTATGGTGAGTGCAGTGTCTCCGGATACCGCAGCACCCGACATAGCTTTGCAGACGATAAGTACAAGCGTTTCAGAGAGAAGAGCGGCCAATGTGACGATCTGGCTTTAAGTCGATTCGATAACAAATGACGAAAACGGAAGGATTTCTAAGGTTTTTACTACATATGAACACTTTTCACATTCTCCCGTGCAACGCGGCTGCTAGTCCTCCTTTCATGCAGAAATTTAAGGTCCTAGCTCATGTTCAAGGCAACAAAGCCAGCTAAAAAGTCAATAATCGATACCTAAAACTTGAATTGTACTACTTCTTACTGGCTATTACATCAACTTAAAAGCTTCATCTGTGTTCTACTATGGTGCTTTTAGTGTCTCCGCATACCGCAGCACGCGACATAGCTTTGCAGACGATAAGTACAACCGTTTCAGAGAGAAGAGCGGCCAATGTGACGATCTGGCTTTAAGTCGATTCGATAACACATGACGAAAACGGAAGGATTTCTAAGGTTTTTACTACATATGAACACTTTCCACATTCTCCCGTGCAACGCGGCTGCTAGTCCTCCTTTCATGCAGAAATTTAAGGTCCTAGCTCATGTCCAAGGCACCAAAGCCAGCTAAAAAATCAATAATCGATACCTAAAACTTGAATTGTACTACTTCTTACTGGCAATTACATCAACTTAGAAGCTTCATCTGTGTTCTACTATGGTGCTTTTAGTGTCTCCACATACCGCAGCACGCGACATAGCTTTGCAGACGATAAGTACAACCGTTTCAGAGAGAAGAGCGGCCAATGTGATGATCTGGCTTTAAGTCGATTCGATAACAAATGACGAAAACGGACTGATTTCTCAGGATTTTACTACATATGAACACTTTTCACATTCTCCCGTGCAACTCGGGTGCTAGTCCTACTTTCATGCAGAATCTTCAGGTCCTAGCTCATGTCCAAGGCACGAAAGCCAGCTAAAAAGTCAATAATCCATACCTAAAACTTGAATTGGATTACTTCTTACTGGCTATTACATCAACTTAGATGCTTCATCTGTGTTCTACTATGGTGATTTTAGTGTCTCCGCTTACCGCAGCACGCGACATAGCTTTGCAGACGATAAGTACAAGCGTTTCCGAGAGCAGAACGGCCAATGTGACGATCTGGCTTTAAGTCGATTCGATAACAAATGACGAAAATGGACGGATTTCTCTGGTTTTTACTACATATGAACACTTTTCACATTCTCCCGTGCAACGCGGCAGCTAGTCCTCCTTTCATGCAGAATGATAAGGTCCTAGCTCATGTCCAAGGCACCAAAGCCAGCTAAAAAGTCAATAATCGATACCTAAAACTTGAATTGGACTACTTCTTACTGGCTATTACATCAACTTAGAAGCTTCATCTGTGTTCTACTACGGTGCTTTTCCTGTTTCCGCCTACGGCAACACGCGACATAGCTTTGCAGACGATAAGTACAAGCGTTTCCGAGAGCAGAACGGCCAATGTGACGATCTGGCTTTAAGTCGATTCGATAACAAATGACGAAAACGGACGGATTTCTCTGGTTTTTACTACATATGAACATTTTTAACATTCTCCCCTGCAACTCGGCTGCTAGTCCTCCTTTCATGCAGAATCTTAAGGTCCTAGCTCATGTCCAAGGCACCAAAGCCAGCTAAAAAGTCAATAATCGATACCTAAAACTTGAATTGGACTACTTCTTACTGACTATTACATCAACTTAGAAGCTTCATCTGTGTTCTACTATGGTGCTTTTCCTGTTTCCGCTTACGGCAACACGCGACATAGCTTTGCAGACGATAAGTACAACCGTTTCCGAGAGCAGAGCGGCCAATGTGACGATCTGGCTTTAAGTCGATTCGATAACAAATGACGAAAACGGACGGATTTCTCAGGTTTTTACTACATATGAACACTTTTCACATTCTCCCCTGCAACTCGGCTGCTAGTCCTCATTTCACGCAGAATCTTAAGGTCCTAGCTCATGTCCAATGCACCAAAGCCAGCTAAAAAGTCAATAATCGATACCTAAAACTTGAATTGTACTACTTCTTACTGGCTATTACATCAACTTAGAAGCTTGAACTGTGTTCTACTATGGTGAGTGCAGTGTCTCCGGATACCGCAGCACGCGACATAGCTTTGCAGACGATAAGTACAAGCGTTTCAGAGAGAAGAGTGGCCAATGTGACGATCTGGCTTTAAGTCGATTCGATAACAAATGACGAAAACGGACGGATTTCTAAGGTTTTTACTACATATGAACACTTTTAACATTCTCCCGTGCAACTCGGCTGCTAGTCCTCCTTTCATGCAGAATGTTAAGGTCCTAGCTCATGTCCAAGGCACCAAAGCCAGCTAAAAAGTCAATAATCGATACCTAAAACATGAATTGTACTACTTCTTACTGGCTATTACATCAACTTAAAAGCTTCATCTGTGTTCTACTATGGTGATTTTAGTGTCTCCGCATACCGCAGCACGCGACATAGCTTTGCAGACGATAAGTACAAGCGTTTCAGAGAGAAGAGCGGCCAATGTGACGATCTGGCTCTAAGTCGATTCGATGACAAATGACGAAAACGGAAGGATTTCTCAGGTTTTTACTACATATGAACACTTTTCACATTCTCCCGTGCAACGCGGCTGCTAGTCCTCCTTTCATGCAGAAATTTAAGGTCCTAGCTCATGTCCAAGGCACCAAAGCCAGCTAAAAAGTCAATAATCGATACCTAAAACTTGAATTGTACTACTTCTTACTGGCAATTACATCAACTTAGAAGCTTCATCTGTGTTCTACTATGGTGCTTTTAGTGTCTCCACATACCGCAGCACGCGACATAGCTTTGCAGACGGTAAGTACAACCGTTTCAGAGAGAAGAGCGGCCAATGTGACGATCTGGCTTTAAGTCGATTCGATAACAAATGACGAAAACGGACTGATTTCTCAGGATTTTACTACATATGAACACTTTTCACATTCTCCCGTGCAACTCGGCTGCTAGTCCTCCTTACATGCAGAATCTTAAGGTCCTAGCTCATGTCCAAGGCACCAAAGCCAGCTAAAAAGTCAATAATCGATACCTAAAACTTGAATTGGATTACTTCTTACTGGCTATTACATCAACTTAGATGCTTCATCTGTGTTCTACTATGGTGATTTTAGTGTCTCCGCTTACCGCAGCACGCGACATAGCATTGCAGACGATAAGTACAACCGTTTCAGAGAGAAGAGCGGCCAATGTGACGATCTGGCTCTAAGTCGATTCGATAACAAATGACGAAAATGGACGGATTTCTAAGATTTTTACTACATATGAACACTTTTCACATTCTCCCGTGCAACGCGGCAGCTAGTCCTCCTTTCATGCAGAATGTTAAGGTCCTAGCTCATGTCCAAGGCACCAAAGCCAGCTAATAAGTCAATAATCGATACCTAAAACTTGAATTGTACTACATCTTACTGGCAATTACATCAACTTAGAAGCTTCATCTGTGTTCTACTATGGTGCTTTTAGTGTCTCCACATACCGCAGCACGCGACATAGCTTTGCAGACGATAAGTACAACCGTTTCAGAGAGAAGAGCGGCCAATGTGACGATCTGGCTTTAAGTCGATTCGATAACAAATGACGAAAATGGACGGATTTCTAAGGTTTTTACTACATATGAACACTTTTCACATTCTCCCGTGCAACGCGGCAGCTAGTCCTCCTTTCATGCAGAATGTTAAGGTCCTAGCTCATGTCCAAGGCACCAAAGCCAGCTAAAAAGTCAATAATCGATACCTAAAACGTGAATTGGACTACTTCTTACTGGCTATTACATCAACTTAGAAGCTTCATCTGTGTTCTACTACGGTGCTTTTCCTGTTTCCGCCTACGGCAACACGCGACATAGATTTGCAGACGATAAGTACAACCGTTTCCGAGAGCACAGCGGGCAATGTGACGATCTGGCTTTAAGTCGATTCGATAACAAATGACGAAAACGGACGGATTTCTAAGGTTTTTACTACATATGAACACTTTCCACATTCTCCCGTGCAACGCGGCTGCTAGTCCTCCTTTCATGCAGAAATTTAAGGTCCTAGCTCATGTCCAAGGCACCAAAGCCAGCTAAAAAGTCAATAATCGATACCTAAAACTTGAATTGGACTACTTCTTACTGGCTATTACATCAACTTAGAAGCTTCACCTGTGTTCTACTATGGTGCTTTTCCTGATTCCGCCTACGGCAACACGCGACATAGCTTTGCAGACGATAAGTACAACCGTTTCAGAGAGAAGAGCGGCCAATGTGACGATCTGGCTTTAAGTCGATTCGATAACACATGACGAAAACGGAAGGATTTCTAAGGTTTTTACTACATATGAACACTTTTCACATTCTCCCGTGCAACGCGGCTGCTAGTCCTCCTTTCATGCAGAAATTTAAGGTCCTAGCTCATGTTCAAGGCAACAAAGCCAGCTAAAAAGTCAATAATCGATACCTAAAACTTGAATTGTACTACTTCTTACTGGCTATTACATCAGCTTAGAAGCTTCATCTGTGTTCTACTATGGTGACTTTAGTGTCTCCACATACCGCAGCACGCGACATAGCTTTGCAGACGATAAGTACAACCGTTTCAGAGAGAAGAGCGGCCAATGTGACGATCTGGCTTTAAGTCGATTCGATAACAAATGACGAAAACGGACGGATTTCTCAGGATTTTACTACATATGAACACTTTTCACATTCTCCCGTGCAACTCGGCTGCCAGTCCTCCTTTCATGCAGAATCTTAAGGTGCTAGCTCATGTCCAAGGCACCAAAGCCAGCTAAAAAGTCAATAATCGATACCTAAAACTTGAATTCCACTACTTCTTACTGGCTATTACATCAACTTAGAAGCTTCATCTGTGTTCTACTATGGTGCTTTTAGTGTCTCCACATACCGCAGCACGCGGCATAGCTTTGCAGACGATAAGTACAACCGTTTCAGAGAGAAGAGCGGCCAATGTGACGATCTGGCTTTAAGTCGATTCGATAACAAATGACCAAAACGGACGGATTTCTCGGGTTTTTACTACATATGAACACTTTTCACATTCTCCCCTGCAACTCGGCTGCTAGTCCTCCTTTCATGCAGAATCTTAAGGTCCTAGCTCATGTCCAAGGCACCAAAGCCAGCTAAAAAGTCAATAATCGATACCTAAAACTTGAATTGGACTACTTCTTACTGGCTATTACATCAACTTAGAAGCTTCACCTGTGTTCTACTATGGTGCTTTTCCTGATTCCGCCTACGGCAACACGCGACATAGCTTTGCAGACGATAAGTACAACCGTTTCCGAGAGCATAGCGGCCAATGTGACGATCTGGCTTTAAGTCGATTCTATAAAAAATGACGAAAACGGACGGATTTCTCAGGTTTTTACTACATATGAACACTTTTCACATTCTCCCTGCAACTCGGCTGCTAGTCCTCCTTTCATGCAGAATCTTAAGGTCCTAGCTCACGTCCAAGGCACCAAATCCAGCTAAAAAGTCAATAATCGTTACCTAAAACTTGAATTGTACTACTTCTTACTGGCTATTACATCAACTTAGAAGCTTGAACTGTGTTCTACTATGGTGAGTGCAGTGTCTCCGGATACCGCAGCACGCGACATAGCTTTGCAGACGATAAGTACAAGCGTTTCAGAGAGAAGAGCGGCCAATGTGACGATCTGGCTTTAAGTCGATTCGATAACAAATGACGAAAACCGACGGATTTCTAAGGTTTTTACTACATATGAACACTTTTAACTTTCTCCCGTGCAACTCGGCTGCTAGTCCTCCTTTCATGCAGAATGTTAAGGTCCTAGCTCATGTCCAATTCACCAAAGCCAGCTAAAAAGTCAATAATCGATACCTAAAACATGAATTGCACTACTTCACACTGGCTATTATATCAACTTAAAAGCTTCATCTGTGTTCTACTATGGTGCTTTTAGTGTCTCCGCATACCGCAGCACGCGACATAGCTTTGCAGACGATAAGTACAACCGTTTCAGAGAGAAGAGCGGCCAATGTGACGATCTGGCTTTAAGTCGATTCGATAACACATGACGAAAACGGAAGGATTTCTAAGGTTTTTACTACATATGAACACTTTCCACATTCTCCCGTGCAACGCGGCTGCTAGTCCTCCTTTCATGCAGAAATTTAAGGTCCTAGCTCATGTCCAAGGCACCAAAGCCAGCTAAAAAATCAATAATCGATACCTAAAACTTGAATTGTACTACTTCTTACTGGCAATTACATCAACTTAGAAGCTTCATCTGTGTTCTACTATGGTGCTTTTAGTGTCTCCACATACCGCAGCACGCGACATAGCTTTGCAGACGATAAGTACAACCGTTTCAGAGAGAAGAGCGGCCAATGTGATGATCTGGCTTTAAGTCGATTCGATAACAAATGACGAAAACGGACTGATTTCTCAGGATTTTACTACATATGAACACTTTTCACAATCTCCCGTGCAACTCGGGTGCTAGTCCTACTTTCATGCAGAATCTTCAGGTCCTAGCTCATGTCCAAGGCACGAAAGCCAGCTAAAAAGTCAATAATCCATACCTAAAACTTGAATTGGATTACTTCTTACTGGCTATTACATCAACTTAGATGCTTCATCTGTGTTCTACTATGGTGATTTTAGTGTCTCCGCTTACCGCAGCACGCGACATAGCTTTGCAGACGATAAGTACAACCGTTTCAGAGAGAAGAGCGGCCAATGTGACGATCTGGCTTTAAGTCGATTCGATAACAAATGACGAAAACGGACGGATTTCTCAGGTTTTTACTCTATTTGAACACTTTTCACATTCTCCCCTGCAACTCGGCTGCTAGTCCTCCTTTCATGCAGAATGTTAAGGTCCTAGCTCATGTCCAAGGCACCAAAGCCAGCTAAAAAGTCAATAATCGATACATAAAACTAGAATTGTACTACTTCTTATTGGCTATTACATCAACTTAGAAGCTTCATGTGTGTTCTACTACGGTGCTTTTAGTTTCTCCCCATACCGCAGCACGCGACATAGTTTTGCAGACGATAAGTACAATCGTTTCAGAGAGAAGAGCGGCCAATGTGACGATCTGGCTTTAAGTCGATTCGATAACAAATGACGAAAACGGAAGGATTTCTAAGGTTTTTACTACATATGAACACTTTTCACATTCTCCCGTGCAACGCGGCTGCTAGTCCTCCTTTCATGCAGAAATTTAAGGTCCTAGTTCATGTCCAAGGCAACAAAAGCCAGCTAAAAAGTCATTAATCGATACCTAAAACTTGAATTGTACTACTTCTTACTGGCTATTACATCAACTTAGAAGCTTCATCTGTGTTCTACTATGGTGATTTTAGTGTCTCCACATACCGCAGCACGCGACATAGCTTTGCAGACGATAAGTACAACCGTTTCAGAGAGAAGAGCGGCCAATGTGACGATCTGGCTTTAAGTCGATTCGATAACAAATGACGAAAACGGACGGATTTCTCGGGTTTTTACTACATATGAACACTTTTCACATTCTCCCGTGCAACTCGGCTGCTAGTCCTCCTTCATGCAAAATCTTAATTTCCTAGCTCGTGTCCAAGGCACCAAAGAAGGGTAAAAAGTCATTAACTGAAACCTAAAACTTTAATTGTACTACTTCTTACTGGCTATTACATCAACTTAGAAGCTTCATCTGTGTTCTACTATGGTGCTTTTAGTGTCTCCGCCTACCGCAGCACGCGACATAGCTTTGCAGACGATAAGTACAACTTTTTCAGAGAGAAGAGCGGCCAATGTGACGATCTGGCTTTAAGTCGATTCGATAACAAATGACGAAAGTGGACGGATTTCTCAGGTTTTTACTACATATGAACACTTTTCACATTCTCCCATGCAAATCGGCTGCTAGTTCTCCTTTCATGCAAAATGTTAAGGTCCTAGCTCGTGTCCAAGGCACCAAAGCCAGCTAAAAAGTCAATAATCGATACCTAAAACTTGAATTGGACTACTTCTTCCTGGCTATTACGTCAACTTAGAAGCTTCATCTGTGTTCTACTATGGTGCTTTTAGTGTCTCCGCATACCGCAACACGCGACATAGCTTTGCAATCGATAAGTACAACCGTTTCCGAGAGCAGAGCGGCTAATGTGACGATCTGGCTTTAAGTCGATTCGATAACAAATGACGAAAACGGACGGATTTCTCGGGTTTTTACTACATATGAACACTTTTCACATTCTTCCATGCAAATCGGCTGCTAGTCCTCCTTTCATGCAGAATGTTAAGGTCCTAGCTCAAGTCCAAGGCACCAAAGCCAGCTAAAATGTCAATAATCGATACCTAAAACTTGAATTGTACTACTTCTTCCTGGCTATTACGTCAACTTAGAAGCTTCATCTGTGTTCTACTATGGTGATTTTAGTGTCTCCGCATACCGCAGCACGCGACGTAGCTTTGTAGACGATAAGTACAACCTTTTCAGAGAGAAGAGCGACCAATGTGACGATCTGGCTGTAAGTCGATTCGATAACAAATGACGAAAACGGACGGATTTCTCAAGTATTTTTTTACATATGAACACTTTTCACATTCTCCCGTGCAACTCGGCTGCTAGTCCTCCTTTCATGCAGAATCTTAATTTCCTAGCTCATGTCCAAGGCACCAAAGCCAGCTAAAAAGTAAATAATCGATACCTAAAACTTGAATTGGATTACTTCTTACTGGCTATTACATCAACTTAGATGCTTCATCTGTGTTCTACTATGGTGATTTTAGTGTCTCCGCTTACCGCAGCACGCGACATAGCATTGCAGACGATAAGTACAACCGTTTCAGAGAGAAGAGCGGCCAATGTGACGATCTGGCTTTAAGTCGATTCGATAACAAGTGACGAAAATGGACGGATTTCTAAGGTTTTTACTACATATGAAGACTTTTCACATTCTCCCGTGCAACGCGGCAGCTAGTCCTCCTTTCATGCAGAATGTTAAGGTCCTAGCTCTTGCCCAAGGCATCAAAGCCAGCTATAAAGGCAATAATCGATACCTAAAACTTGAATTGGACTACTTCTTACTGGCTATTACATCAACTTAGAAGCTTCATCTGTGTTCTACTACGGTGCTTTTCCTGTTTCCGCCTACGGAAACTCGCGACATAGCTTTGCAGACGATAAGTACAACCGTTTCCGAGAGCACAGCGGGCAATGTGACGATCTGGCTTTAAGTCGATTCGATAACAAATGACGAAAACGGACGGATTTCTCAGGTTTTTACTACATATGAACACTTTTCACATTCTCCCCTGCAACTCGGCTGCCAGTCCTCCTTTCATGCAGAATCGTAAGGTCCTAGCTCATGTCCAAGGCACCAAAGCCAGCTAAAAAGTCAATAATCGATACCTAAAACTTGAATTGTACTACTTCTTACTGGCTATTACATCAACTTTAAAGCTTCATCTGTGTTCTACTATGGTGATTTTAGTGTCTCCGCATACCGCAGCACGCGACATAGCTTTGCAGACGATAAGTACAAGCGTTTCAGAGAGAAGAGCGGCCAATGTGACGATCTGGCTTTAAGTCGATTCGATAACAAATGACGAAAACGGACGGATTTCTCAGGTTTTTACTACATATGAACACTTTTCACATTCTCCCGTGCAACGCGGCTGCTAGTCCTCCTTTCATGCAGAAATTTAAGGTCCTAGCTCATGTCCAAGGCAACAAAGCCAGCTAAAAAGTCAATAATCGATACCTAAAACTTGAATTGTACTACTTCTTACTGGCAATTACATCAACTTAGAAGCTTCATCTGTGTTCTACTATGGTGATTTTAGTGTCTCCACATACCGCAGCAAGCGACATAGCTTTGCAAACGATAAGTACAACCGTTTCAGAGAGAAGAGCGGCCAATGTGACGATCTGGCTTTAAGTCGATTCGATAACAAATGACGAAAACGGACGGATTTCTCAGGTTTTTACTACATATGAACACTTTTCACATTCTCCCGTGCAACTCGGCTTCTAGTCCTCCTTTCATGCAGAATCTTAAGGTGCTAGCTCATGTCCAAGCCACCAAAGCCAGCTAAAAAGTCAATAATCGATACCTAACACTTGAATTCCACTACTTCTTACTGGCTATTACATCAACTTAGAAGCTTCATCTGTGTTCTACTATGGTGCTTTTAGTGTCTCCACATACCGCAGCACGCGACATAGCTTTGCAGACGATAAGTACAAGCGTTTCAGAGAGAAGAGTGGCCAATGTGACGATCTGGCTTTAAGTCGATTCGATAACAAATGACCAAAACGGACGGATCTCTCGGGTTTTTACTACATATGAACACTTTTCACATTCTCCCCAGCAACTCGGCTGCTAGTCCTCCTTTCATGCAGAATCTTAAGGTCCTAGCTCATGTCCAAGGCACCAAAGCCAGCTAAAAAGTCAATAATCGATACCTAAAACTTGAATTGGACTACTTCTTACTGGCTATTACATCAACTTAGAAGCTTCATCTGTGTTCTACTATGGTGCTTTTCCTGTTTCCGCCTACGGCAACACGCGACATAGCTTTGCAGACGATAAGTACAACCGTTTCCGAGAGCGGAGCGGCCAATGTGACGATCTGGCTTTAAGTCGATTCGATAACAAATGACGAAAACGGACGGATTTCTCAGGTTTTTACTACATATGAACATTTTTCACATTCTCCCGTGCAACTCGGCTGCTAATCCTCCTTTCATGCAGAATCTTAAGGTCCTAGCTCATGTCCAAAGAACCAAAGCCAGCTAAAAAGTCAATAATCGATACCTAAAACTTGAATTGTACTACTTCTTACTGGCTATTACATCAACTTAGAAGCTTGAACTGTGTTCTACTATGGTGAGTGCAGTGTCTCCGGATACCGCAGCACGTGACATAGCTTTGCAGACGATAAGTACAAGCGTTTCAGAGAGAAGAGCGGCCAATGTGACGATCTGGCTTTAAGTCGATTCGATAACAAATGACGAAAACGGACTGATTTCTCAGGATTTTACTACATATGAACACTTTTCACAATCTCCCGTGCAACTCGGGTGCTAGTCCTACTTTCATGCAGAATCTTCAGGTCCTAGCTCATGTCCAAGGCACGAAAGCCAGCTAAAAAGTCAATAATCCATACCTAAAACTTGAATTGGATTACTTCTTACTGGCTATTACATCAACTTAGATGCTTCATCTGTGTTCTACTATGGTGATTTTAGTGTCTCCGCTTACCGCAGCACGCGACATAGCTTTGCAGACGATAAGTACAACCGTTTCAGAGAGAAGAGCGGCCAATGTGACGATCTGGCTTTAAGTCGATTCGATAACAAATGACGAAAACGGACGGATTTCTCAGGTTTTTACTCTATTTGAACACTTTTCACATTCTCCCCTGCAACTCGGCTGCTAGTCCTCCTTTCATGCAGAATGTTAAGGTCCTAGCTCATGTCCAAGGCACCAAAGCCAGCTAAAAAGTCAATAATCGATACATAAAACTAGAATTGTACTACTTCTTATTGGCTATTACATCAACTTAGAAGCTTCATGTGTGTTCTACTACGGTGCTTTTAGTTTCTCCCCATACCGCAGCACGCGACATAGTTTTGCAGACGATAAGTACAATCGTTTCAGAGAGAAGAGCGGCCAATGTGACGATCTGGCTTTAAGTCGATTCGATAACAAATGACGAAAACGGAAGGATTTCTAAGGTTTTTACTACATATGAACACTTTTCACATTCTCCCGTGCAACGCGGCTGCTAGTCCTCCTTTCATGCAGAAATTTAAGGTCCTAGTTCATGTCCAAGGCAACAAAAGCCAGCTAAAAAGTCATTAATCGATACCTAAAACTTGAATTGTACTACTTCTTACTGGCTATTACATCAACTTAGAAGCTTCATCTGTGTTCTACTATGGTGATTTTAGTGTCTCCACATACCGCAGCACGCGACATAGCTTTGCAGACGATAAGTACAACCGTTTCAGAGAGAAGAGCGGCCAATGTGACGATCTGGCTTTAAGTCGATTCGATAACAAATGACGAAAACGGACGGATTTCTCGGGTTTTTACTACATATGAACACTTTTCACATTCTCCCGTGCAACTCGGCTGCTAGTCCTCCTTCATGCAAAATCTTAATTTCCTAGCTCGTGTCCAAGGCACCAAAGAAGGGTAAAAAGTCATTAACTGAAACCTAAAACTTTAATTGTACTACTTCTTACTGGCTATTACATCAACTTAGAAGCTTCATCTGTGTTCTACTATGGTGCTTTTAGTGTCTCCGCCTACCGCAGCACGCGACATAGCTTTGCAGACGATAAGTACAACTTTTTCAGAGAGAAGAGCGGCCAATGTGACGATCTGGCTTTAAGTCGATTCGATAACAAATGACGAAAGTGGACGGATTTCTCAGGTTTTTACTACATATGAACACTTTTCACATTCTCCCATGCAAATCGGCTGCTAGTTCTCCTTTCATGCAAAATGTTAAGGTCCTAGCTCGTGTCCAAGGCACCAAAGCCAGCTAAAAAGTCAATAATCGATACCTAAAACTTGAATTGGACTACTTCTTCCTGGCTATTACGTCAACTTAGAAGCTTCATCTGTGTTCTACTATGGTGCTTTTAGTGTCTCCGCATACCGCAACACGCGACATAGCTTTGCAATCGATAAGTACAACCGTTTCCGAGAGCAGAGCGGCTAATGTGACGATCTGGCTTTAAGTCGATTCGATAACAAATGACGAAAACGGACGGATTTCTCGGGTTTTTACTACATATGAACACTTTTCACATTCTTCCATGCAAATCGGCTGCTAGTCCTCCTTTCATGCAGAATGTTAAGGTCCTAGCTCAAGTCCAAGGCACCAAAGCCAGCTAAAATGTCAATAATCGATACCTAAAACTTGAATTGTACTACTTCTTCCTGGCTATTACGTCAACTTAGAAGCTTCATCTGTGTTCTACTATGGTGATTTTAGTGTCTCCGCATACCGCAGCACGCGACGTAGCTTTGTAGACGATAAGTACAACCTTTTCAGAGAGAAGAGCGACCAATGTGACGATCTGGCTGTAAGTCGATTCGATAACAAATGACGAAAACGGACGGATTTCTCAAGTATTTTTTTACATATGAACACTTTTCACATTCTCCCGTGCAACTCGGCTGCTAGTCCTCCTTTCATGCAGAATCTTAATTTCCTAGCTCATGTCCAAGGCACCAAAGCCAGCTAAAAAGTAAATAATCGATACCTAAAACTTGAATTGGATTACTTCTTACTGGCTATTACATCAACTTAGATGCTTCATCTGTGTTCTACTATGGTGATTTTAGTGTCTCCGCTTACCGCAGCACGCGACATAGCATTGCAGACGATAAGTACAACCGTTTCAGAGAGAAGAGCGGCCAATGTGACGATCTGGCTTTAAGTCGATTCGATAACAAGTGACGAAAATGGACGGATTTCTAAGGTTTTTACTACATATGAAGACTTTTCACATTCTCCCGTGCAACGCGGCAGCTAGTCCTCCTTTCATGCAGAATGTTAAGGTCCTAGCTCTTGCCCAAGGCATCAAAGCCAGCTATAAAGGCAATAATCGATACCTAAAACTTGAATTGGACTACTTCTTACTGGCTATTACATCAACTTAGAAGCTTCATCTGTGTTCTACTACGGTGCTTTTCCTGTTTCCGCCTACGGAAACTCGCGACATAGCTTTGCAGACGATAAGTACAACCGTTTCCGAGAGCACAGCGGGCAATGTGACGATCTGGCTTTAAGTCGATTCGATAACAAATGACGAAAACGGACGGATTTCTCAGGTTTTTACTACATATGAACACTTTTCACATTCTCCCCTGCAACTCGGCTGCCAGTCCTCCTTTCATGCAGAATCGTAAGGTCCTAGCTCATGTCCAAGGCACCAAAGCCAGCTAAAAAGTCAATAATCGATACCTAAAACTTGAATTGTACTACTTCTTACTGGCTATTACATCAACTTTAAAGCTTCATCTGTGTTCTACTATGGTGATTTTAGTGTCTCCGCATACCGCAGCACGCGACATAGCTTTGCAGACGATAAGTACAAGCGTTTCAGAGAGAAGAGCGGCCAATGTGACGATCTGGCTTTAAGTCGATTCGATAACAAATGACGAAAACGGACGGATTTCTCAGGTTTTTACTACATATGAACACTTTTCACATTCTCCCGTGCAACGCGGCTGCTAGTCCTCCTTTCATGCAGAAATTTAAGGTCCTAGCTCATGTCCAAGGCAACAAAGCCAGCTAAAAAGTCAATAATCGATACCTAAAACTTGAATTGTACTACTTCTTACTGGCAATTACATCAACTTAGAAGCTTCATCTGTGTTCTACTATGGTGATTTTAGTGTCTCCACATACCGCAGCAAGCGACATAGCTTTGCAAACGATAAGTACAACCGTTTCAGAGAGAAGAGCGGCCAATGTGACGATCTGGCTTTAAGTCGATTCGATAACAAATGACGAAAACGGACGGATTTCTCAGGTTTTTACTACATATGAACACTTTTCACATTCTCCCGTGCAACTCGGCTTCTAGTCCTCCTTTCATGCAGAATCTTAAGGTGCTAGCTCATGTCCAAGCCACCAAAGCCAGCTAAAAAGTCAATAATCGATACCTAACACTTGAATTCCACTACTTCTTACTGGCTATTACATCAACTTAGAAGCTTCATCTGTGTTCTACTATGGTGCTTTTAGTGTCTCCACATACCGCAGCACGCGACATAGCTTTGCAGACGATAAGTACAAGCGTTTCAGAGAGAAGAGTGGCCAATGTGACGATCTGGCTTTAAGTCGATTCGATAACAAATGACCAAAACGGACGGATCTCTCGGGTTTTTACTACATATGAACACTTTTCACATTCTCCCCAGCAACTCGGCTGCTAGTCCTCCTTTCATGCAGAATCTTAAGGTCCTAGCTCATGTCCAAGGCACCAAAGCCAGCTAAAAAGTCAATAATCGATACCTAAAACTTGAATTGGACTACTTCTTACTGGCTATTACATCAACTTAGAAGCTTCATCTGTGTTCTACTATGGTGCTTTTCCTGTTTCCGCCTACGGCAACACGCGACATAGCTTTGCAGACGATAAGTACAACCGTTTCCGAGAGCGGAGCGGCCAATGTGACGATCTGGCTTTAAGTCGATTCGATAACAAATGACGAAAACGGACGGATTTCTCAGGTTTTTACTACATATGAACATTTTTCACATTCTCCCGTGCAACTCGGCTGCTAATCCTCCTTTCATGCAGAATCTTAAGGTCCTAGCTCATGTCCAAAGAACCAAAGCCAGCTAAAAAGTCAATAATCGATACCTAAAACTTGAATTGTACTACTTCTTACTGGCTATTACATCAACTTAGAAGCTTGAACTGTGTTCTACTATGGTGAGTGCAGTGTCTCCGGATACCGCAGCACGTGACATAGCTTTGCAGACGATAAGTACAAGCGTTTCAGAGAGAAGAGCGGCCAATGTGACGATCTGGCTTTAAGTCGATTCGATAACAAATGACGAAAACGGACGGATTTCTAAGGTTTTTACTACATATGAACACTTTTCACATTCTCCCGTGCAACTCGGCTGCTAGTCCTCCTTTCATGCAGAATGTTAAGGTCGTAGCTCATGTCCAAGGCACCAAAGCCAGCTAAAAAGTCAATAATCGATATCTAAAACATGAATTGTACTACTTCTTACTGGCTATTACATCAACTTAAAAGCTTCATCTCTGTTCTACTATGGTGATTTTAGTGTCTCCGCATACCGCAGCACGCGACATAGCTTTGCAGACGATAAGTACAACCGTTTCAGAGAGAAGAGCGGCCAATGTGACGATCTGGCTTTAAGTCGAATCGACAACAAATGACGAAAACGGACTGATTTCTCAGGATTTTACTACATATGAACACTTTTCACATTCTCCCGTGCAACTCGGCTGCTAGTCCTCCTTTCATGCAGAATCTTAATTTCCTAGCTCATGTCCAAGGCACCAAAGCCAGCTAAAAAGTAAATAATCGATACCTAAAACTTGAATTGGATTACTTCTTACTGGCTATTACATCAACTTAGATGCTTCATCTGTGTTCTACTATGGTGATTTTAGTGTCTCCGCTTACCGCAGCACGCGACATAGCATTGCAGACGATAAGTACAATCGTTTCAGAGAGAAGAGCGGCCATTGTGACGATCTGGCTTTAAGTCGATTCGATAACAAGTGACGAAAATGGACGGATTTCTAAGGTTTTTACTACATATGAAGACTTTTCACATTCTCCCGTGCAACGCGGCAGCTAGTCCTCCTTTCATGCAGAATGTTAAGGTCCTAGCTCTTGCCCAAGGCATCAAAGCCAGCTATAAAGGCAATAATCGATACCTAAAACTTGAATTGGACTACTTCTTACTGGCTATTACATCAACTTAGAAGCTTCATCTGTGTTCTACTACGGTGCTTTTCCTGTTTCCGCCTACGGAAACTCGCGACATAGCTTTGCAGACGATAAGTACAACCGTTTCCGAGAGCACAGCGGGCAATGTGACGATCTGGCTTTAAGTCGATTCGATAACAAATGACGAAAACGGACGGATTTCTCAGGTTTTTACTACATATGAACACTTTTCACATTCTCCCCTGCAACTCGGCTGCCAGTCCTCCTTTCATGCAGAATCGTAAGGTCCTAGCTCATGTCCAAGGCACCAAAGCCAGCTAAAAAGTCAATAATCGATACCTAAAACATGAATTGTACTACTTCTTACTGGCTATTACATCAACTTTAAAGCTTCATCTGTGTTCTACTATGGTGATTTTAGTGTCTCCGCATACCGCAGCACGCGACATAGCTTTGCAGACGATAAGTACAAGCGTTTCAGAGAGAAGAGCGGCCAATGTGACCATCTGGCTTTAAGTCGATTCGATAACAAATGACGAAAACCGACGGATTTCTAAGGTTTTTACTACATATGAACACTTTTAACTTTCTCCCGTGCAACTCGGCTGCTAGTCCTCCTTTCATGCAGAATGTTAAGGTCCTAGCTCATGTCCAATTCACCAAAGCCAGCTAAAAAGTCAATAATCGATACCTAAAACATGAATTGCACTACTTCACACTGGCTATTATATCAACTTAAAAGCTTCATCTGTGTTCTACTATGGTGCTTTTAGTGTCTCCGCATACCGCAGCACGCGACATAGCTTTGCAGACGATAAGTACAACCGTTTCAGAGAGAAGAGCGGCCAATGTGACGATCTGGCTTTAAGTCGATTCGATAACACATGACGAAAACGGAAGGATTACTAAGGTTTTTACTACATATGAACACTTTCCACATTCTCCCGTGCAACGCGGCTGCTAGTCCTCCTTTCATGCAGAAATTTAAGGTCCTAGCTCATGTCCAAGGCACCAAAGCCAGCTAAAAAATCAATAATCGATACCTAAAACTTGAATTGTACTACTTCTTACTGGCAATTACATCAACTTAGAAGCTTCATCTGTGTTCTACTATGGTGCTTTTAGTGTCTCCACATACCGCAGCACGCGACATAGCTTTGCAGACGATAAGTACAACCGTTTCAGAGAGAAGAGCGGCCAATGTGATGATCTGGCTTTAAGTCGATTCGATAACAAATGACGAAAACGGACTGATTTCTCAGGATTTTACTACATATGAACACTTTTCACAATCTCCCGTGCAACTCGGGTGCTAGTCCTACTTTCATGCAGAATCTTCAGGTCCTAGCTCATGTCCAAGGCACGAAAGCCAGCTAAAAAGTCAATAATCCATACCTAAAACTTGAATTGGATTACTTCTTACTGGCTATTACATCAACTTAGATGCTTCATCTGTGTTCTACTATGGTGATTTTAGTGTCTCCGCTTACCGCAGCACGCGACATAGCTTTGCAGACGATAAGTACAAGCGTTTCCGAGAGCAGAACGGCCAATGTGACGATCTGGCTTTAAGTCGATTCGATAACAAATGACGAAAATGGACGGATTTCTCTGGTTTTTACTACATATGAACATTTTTCACATTCTTCCCTGCAACTCGGCTGCTAGTCCTCCTTTCATGCAGAATCTTAAGGTCCTAGCTCATGTCCAAGGCACCAAAGCCAGCTAAAAAGTCTATAATCGATACATAAAACTTGAATTGTACTAATTCTTACTGGCTATTACATCAACTTAGATTCTTGAACTGTGTTCTACTATGGTGAGTGCAGTGTCTCCGGATACCGCAGCACGCGACATAGCTTTGCAGACGATAAGTACAAGCGTTTCAGAGAGAAGAGCGGCCAATGTGACGATCTGGCTTTAAGTCGATTCGATAACAAATGACGAAAACGGAAGGATTTCTAAGGTTTTTACTACATATGAACACTTTTCACATTCTCCCGTGCAACGCGGCTGCTAGTCCTCCTTTCATGCAGAAATTTAAGGTCCTAGTTCATGTCCAAGGCAACAAAAGCCAGCTAAAAAGTCATTAATCGATACCTAAAACTTGAATTGTACTACTTCTTACTGGCTATTACATCAACTTAGAAGCTTCATCTGTGTTCTACTATGGTGATTTTAGTGTCTCCACATACCGCAGCACGCGACATAGCTTTGCAGACGATAAGTACAACCGTTTCAGAGAGAAGAGCGGCCAATGTGACGATCTGGCTTTAAGTCGATTCGATAACAAATGACGAAAACGGACGGATTTCTCGGGTTTTTACTACATATGAACACTTTTCACATTCTCCCGTGCAACTCGGCTGCTAGTCCTCCTTCATGCAAAATCTTAATTTCCTAGCTCGTGTCCAAGGCACCAAAGAAGGGTAAAAAGTCATTAACTGAAACCTAAAACTTTAATTGTACTACTTCTTACTGGCTATTACATCAACTTAGAAGCTTCATCTGTGTTCTACTATGGTGCTTTTAGTGTCTCCGCCTACCGCAGCACGCGACATAGCTTTGCAGACGATAAGTACAACTTTTTCAGAGAGAAGAGCGGCCAATGTGACGATCTGGCTTTAAGTCGATTCGATAACAAATGACGAAAGTGGACGGATTTCTCAGGTTTTTACTACATATGAACACTTTTCACATTCTCCCATGCAAATCGGCTGCTAGTCCTCCTTTCATGCAAAATGTTAAGGTCCTAGCTCGTGTCCAAGGCACCAAAGCCAGCTAAAAAGTCAATAATCGATACCTAAAACTTGAATTGGACTACTTCTTCCTGGCTATTACGTCAACTTAGAAGCTTCATCTGTGTTCTACTATGGTGCTTTTAGTGTCTCCGCATACCGCAACACGCGACATAGCTTTGCAATCGATAAGTACAACCGTTTCCGAGAGCAGAGCGGCTAATGTGACGATCTGGCTTTAAGTCGATTCGATAACAAATGACGAAAACGGACGGATTTCTCGGGTTTTTACTACATATGAACACTTTTCACATTCTTCCATGCAAATCGGCTGCTAGTCCTCCTTTCATGCAGAATGTTAAGGTCCTAGCTCAAGTCCAAGGCACCAAAGCCAGCTAAAATGTCAATAATCGATACCTAAAACTTGAATTGTACTACTTCTTCCTGGCTATTACGTCAACTTAGAAGCTTCATCTGTGTTCTACTATGGTGATTTTAGTGTCTCCGCATACCGCAGCACGCGACGTAGCTTTGTAGACGATAAGTACAACCTTTTCAGAGAGAAGAGCGACCAATGTGACGATCTGGCTGTAAGTCGATTCGATAACAAATGACGAAAACGGACGGATTTCTCAAGTATTTTTTTACATATGAACACTTTTCACATTCTCCCGTGCAACTCGGCTGCTAGTCCTCCTTTCATGCAGAATCTTAATTTCCTAGCTCATGTCCAAGGCACCAAAGCCAGCTAAAAAGTAAATAATCGATACCTAAAACTTGAATTGGATTACTTCTTACTGGCTATTACATCAACTTAGATGCTTCATCTGTGTTCTACTATGGTGATTTTAGTGTCTCCGCTTACCGCAGCACGCGACATAGCATTGCAGACGATAAGTACAACCGTTTCAGAGAGAAGAGCGGCCAATGTGACGATCTGGCTTTAAGTCGATTCGATAACAAGTGACGAAAATGGACGGATTTCTAAGGTTTTTACTACATATGAAGACTTTTCACATTCTCCCGTGCAACGCGGCAGCTAGTCCTCCTTTCATGCAGAATGTTAAGGTCCTAGCTCTTGCCCAAGGCATCAAAGCCAGCTATAAAGGCAATAATCGATACCTAAAACTTGAATTGGACTACTTCTTACTGGCTATTACATCAACTTAGAAGCTTCATCTGTGTTCTACTACGGTGCTTTTCCTGTTTCCGCCTACGGAAACTCGCGACATAGCTTTGCAGACGATAAGTACAACCGTTTCCGAGAGCACAGCGGGCAATGTGACGATCTGGCTTTAAGTCGATTCGATAACAAATGACGAAAACGGACGGATTTCTCAGGTTTTTACTACATATGAACACTTTTCACATTCTCCCGTGCAACGCGGCTGCTAGTCCTCCTTTCATGCAGAAATTTAAGGTCCTAGCTCATGTCCAAGGCAACAAAGCCAGCTAAAAAGTCAATAATCGATACCTAAAACTTGAATTGTACTACTTCTTACTGGCAATTACATCAACTTAGAAGCTTCATCTGTGTTGTACTATGGTGATTTTAGTGTCTCCACATACCGCAGCAAGCGACATAGCTTTGCAAACGATAAGTACAACCGTTTCAGAGAGAAGAGCGGCCAATGTGACGATCTGGCTTTAAGTCGATTCGATAACAAATGACGAAAACGGACGGATTTCTCAGGTTTTTACTACATATGAACACTTTTCACATTCTCCCGTGCAACTCGGCTTCTAGTCCTCCTTTCATGCAGAATCTTAAGGTGCTAGCTCATGTCCAAGCCACCAAAGCCAGCTAAAAAGTCAATAATCGATACCTAACACTTGAATTCCACTACTTCTTACTGGCTATTACATCAACTTAGAAGCTTCATCTGTGTTCTACTATGGTGCTTTTAGTGTCTCCACATACCGCAGCACGCGACATAGCTTTGCAGACGATAAGTACAAGCGTTTCAGAGAGAAGAGTGGCCAATGTGACGATCTGGCTTTAAGTCGATTCGATAACAAATGACCAAAACGGACGGATCTCTCGGGTTTTTACTACATATGAACACTTTTCACATTCTCCCCAGCAACTCGGCTGCTAGTCCTCCTTTCATGCAGAATCTTAAGGTCCTAGCTCATGTCCAAGGCACCAAAGCCAGCTAAAAAGTCAATAATCGATACCTAAAACTTGAATTGGACTACTTCTTACTGGCTATTACATCATTTTAGAAGCTTCATCTGTGTTCTACTATGGTGCTTTTCCTGTTTCCGCCTACGGCAACACGCGACATAGCTTTGCAGACGATAAGTACAACCGTTTCCGAGAGCGGAGCGGCCAATGTGACGATCTGGCTTTAAGTCGATTCGATAACAAATGACGAAAACGGACGGATTTCTCAGGTTTTTACTACATATGAACATTTTTCACATTCTCCCGTGCAACTCGGCTGCTAATCCTCCTTTCATGCAGAATCTTAAGGTCCTAGCTCATGTCCAAAGAACCAAAGCCAGCTAAAAAGTCAATAATCGATACCTAAAACTTGAATTGTACTACTTCTTACTGGCTATTACATCAACTTAGAAGCTTGAACTGTGTTCTACTATGGTGAGTGCAGTGTCTCCGGATACCGCAGCACGTGACATAGCTTTGCAGACGATAAGTACAAGCGTTTCAGAGAGAAGAGCGGCCAATGTGACGATCTGGCTTTAAGTCGATTCGATAACAAATGACGAAAACGGACGGATTTCTAAGGTTTTTACTACATATGAACACTTTTCACATTCTCCCGTGCAACTCGGCTGCTAGTCCTCCTTTCATGCAGAATGTTAAGGTCCTAGCTCATGTCCAAGGCACCAAAGCCAGCTAAAAAGTCAATAATCGATATCTAAAACATGAATTGTACTACTTCTTACTGGCTATTACATCAACTTAAAAGCTTCATCTCTGTTCTACTATGGTGATTTTAGTGTCTCCGCATACCGCAGCACGCGACATAGCTTTGCAGACGATAAGTACAACCGTTTCAGAGAGAAGAGCGGCCAATGTGACGATCTGGCTTTAAGTCGAATCGACAACAAATGACGAAAACGGACTGATTTCTCAGGATTTTACTACATATAAACACTTTTCACATTCTCCCGTGCAACTCGGCTGCTAGTCCTCCTTTCATGCAGAATCTTAATTTCCTAGCTCATGTCCAAGGCACCAAAGCCAGCTAAAAAGTAAATAATCGATACCTAAAACTTGAATTGGATTACTTCTTACTGGCTATTACATCAACTTAGATGCTTCATCTGTGTTCTACTATGGTGATTTTAGTGTCTCCGCTTACCGCAGCACGCGACATAGCATTGCAGACGATAAGTACAATCGTTTCAGAGAGAAGAGCGGCCATTGTGACGATCTGGCTTTAAGTCGATTCGATAACAAGTGACGAAAATGGACGGATTTCTAAGGTTTTTACTACATATGAAGACTTTTCACATTCTCCCGTGCAACGCGGCAGCTAGTCCTCCTTTCATGCAGAATGTTAAGGTCCTAGCTCTTGCCCAAGGCATCAAAGCCAGCTATAAAGGCAATAATCGATACCTAAAACTTGAATTGGACTACTTCTTACTGGCTATTACATCAACTTAGAAGCTTCATCTGTGTTCTACTACGGTGCTTTTCCTGTTTCCGCCTACGGAAACTCGCGACATAGCTTTGCAGACGATAAGTACAACCGTTTCCGAGAGCACAGCGGGCAATGTGACGATCTGGCTTTAAGTCGATTCGATAACAAATGACGAAAACGGACGGATTTCTCAGGTTTTTACTACATATGAACACTTTTCACATTCTCCCCTGCAACTCGGCTGCCAGTCCTCCTTTCATGCAGAATCGTAAGGTCCTAGCTCATGTCCAAGGCACCAAAGCCAGCTAAAAAGTCAATAATCGATACCTAAAACATGAATTGTACTACTTCTTACTGGCTATTACATCAACTTTAAAGCTTCATCTGTGTTCTACTATGGTGATTTTAGTGTCTCCGCATACCGCAGCACGCGACATAGCTTTGCAGACGATAAGTACAAGCGTTTCAGAGAGAAGAGCGGCCAATGTGACGATCTGGCTTTAAGTCGATTCGATAACAAATGACGAAAACGGAAGGATTTCTCAGGTTTTTACTACATATGAACACTTTTCACATTCTCCCGTGCAACGCGGCTGCTAGTCCTCCTTTCATGCAGAAATTTAAGGTCCTAGCTCATGTCCAAGGCAACAAAGCCAGCTAAAAAGTCAATAATCGATACCTAAAACTTGAATTGTACTACTTCTTACTGGCAATTACATCAACTTAGAAGCTTCATCTGTGTTCTACTATGGTGATTTTAGTGTCTCCACATACCGCAGCAAGCGACATAGCTTTGCAAACGATAAGTACAACCGTTTCAGAGAGAAGAGCGGCCAATGTGACGATCTGGCTTTAAGTCGATTCGATAACAAATGACGAAAACGGACGGATTTCTCAGGTTTTTACTACATATGAACACTTTTCACATTCTCCCGTGCAACTCGGCTTCTAGTCCTCCTTTCATGCAGAATCTTAAGGTGCTAGCTCATGTCCAAGCCACCAAAGCCAGCTAAAAAGTCAATAATCGATACCTAACACTTGAATTCCACTACTTCTTACTGGCTATTACATCAACTTAGAAGCTTCATCTGTGTTCTACTATGGTGCTTTTAGTGTCTCCACATACCGCAGCACGCGACATAGCTTTGCAGACGATAAGTACAAGCGTTTCAGAGAGAAGAGTGGCCAATGTGACGATCTGGCTTTAAGTCGATTCGATAACAAATGACCAAAACGGACGGATCTCTCGGGTTTTTACTACATATGAACACTTTTCACATTCTCCCCAGCAACTCGGCTGCTAGTCCTCCTTTCATGCAGAATCTTAAGGTCCTAGCTCATGTCCAAGGCACCAAAGCCAGCTAAAAAGTCAATAATCGATACCTAAAACTTGAATTGGACTACTTCTTACTGGCTATTACATCAACTTAGAAGCTTCATCTGTGTTCTACTATGGTGCTTTTCCTGTTTCCGCCTACGGCAACACGCGACATAGCTTTGCAGACGATAAGTACAACCGTTTCCGAGAGCGGAGCGGCCAATGTGACGATCTGGCTTTAAGTCGATTCGATAACAAATGACGAAAACGGACGGATTTCTCAGGTTTTTACTACATATGAACATTTTTCACATTCTCCCGTGCAACTCGGCTGCTAATCCTCCTTTCATGCAGAATCTTAAGGTCCTAGCTCATGTCCAAAGAACCAAAGCCAGCTAAAAAGTCAATAATCGATACCTAAAACTTGAATTGTACTACTTCTTACTGGCTATTACATCAACTTAGAAGCTTGAACTGTGTTCTACTATGGTGAGTGCAGTGTCTCCGGATACCGCAGCACGTGACATAGCTTTGCAGACGATAAGTACAAGCGTTTCAGAGAGAAGAGCGGCCAATGTGACGATCTGGCTTTAAGTCGATTCGATAACAAATGACGAAAACGGACGGATTTCTAAGGTTTTTACTACATATGAACACTTTTAACATTCTCCCGTGCAACTCGGCTGCTAGTCCTCCTTTCATGCAGAATCTTAAGGTCCTAGCTCATGTCCAAGGCACCAAAGCCAGCTAAAAAGTCAATAATCGATATCTAAAACATGAATTGTACTACTTCTTACTGGCTATTACATCAACTTAAAAGCTTCATCTCTGTTCTACTATGGTGATTTTAGTGTCTCCGCATACCGCAGCACGCGACATAGCTTTGCAGACGATAAGTACAAGCGTTTCAGAGAGAAGAGCGGCCAATGTGACGATCTGGCTTTAAGTCGATTCGATAACAAATGACGAAAACGGACTGATTTCTCAGGATTTTACTACATATGAACACTTTTCACATTCTCCCGTGCAACTCGGCTGCTAGTCCTCCTTTCATGCAGAATCTTAAGGTCCTAGCTCATGTCCAAGGCACCAAAGCCAGCTAAAAAGTCAATAATCGATACCTAAAACTTGAATTGGATTACTGCTTACTGGCTATTACATCAACTTAGATGCTTCATCTGTGTTCTACTATGGTGATTTTAGTGTCTCCGCTTACCGCAGCACGCGACATAGCATTGCAGACTATAAGTACAACCGTTTCAGAGACAAGAGCGGCCAATGTGACGATCTGGCTTTAAGTCGAATCGATAACAAATGACGAAAATGGACGGATTTCTAAGGTTTTTACTACATATGAACACTTTTCACATTCTCCCGTGCAACGCGGCAGCTAGTCCTCCTTTCATGCAGAATGTTAAGGTACTAGCTGATGTCCAAGGCACCAAAGCCAGCTAAAAAGTCAATAATCGATACCTAAAACTTGAATTGGACTACTTCTTACTGGGTATTACATCAACTTAGAAGCTTCATCTGTGTTCTACTACGGTGCTTTTCCTGTTTCCGCCTACGGCAACACGCGACATAGCTTTGCAGACGATAAGTACAACCGTTTCCGAGAGCACAGCGGGCAATGTAACGATCTGGCTTTAAGTCGATTCGATAACAAATGACGAAAACGGACGGATTTCTAAGGTTTTTACTACATATAAACACTTTTCACATTCTCCCCTGTAACTCGGCTGCCAGTCCTCCTTTCATGCAGAATCGAAAGGTCCTAGCTCATGTCCAAGGCACCAAAGCCAGCTAAAAAGTCAATCATCGATACCTAAAACATGAATTGTACTACTTCTTACTGGCTATTACATCAACTTAAAAGCTTCATCTGTGTTCTACTATGGTGATTTTAGTGTCTCAGCATACCGCAGCACGCGACATAGCTTTGCAGACGATAAGTACAAGCGTTTCAGAGAGAAGAGCGGCCAATGTGACGATCTGGCTTTAAGTCGATTCGATAACAAATGACGAAAACGGATGGATTTCTAAGGTTTTTACTACATATGAACACTTTTCACATTCTCCCGTTCAACGCGGCTGCTAGTCCTCCTTTCATGCAGAAATTTAAGGTCCTAGCTCATGTCCAAGGCACCAAAGCCAGCTAAAAAGTCAATAATCGATACCTAAAACTTGAATTGTACTACTTCTTACTGGCTATTACATCAACTTAGAAGCTTGAACTGTGTTCAACTATGGTGAGTGCAGTGTCTCCGGATACCGCAGCACGCGACATAGCTTTGCAGACGATAAGTACAAGCGTTTCAGAGGGAAGAGCGGCCAATGTGACGATCTGGCTATAAGTCGATTTGATAACAAATGACGAAAACGGACGGATTTCTCAGGTTTTTACTACATATGAACACTTTTCACATTCTTCCGTGCAACTCGGCTGCTAGTCCTCCTTTCATGCAGAATCTTAAGGTGCTAGCTCATGTCCAAGGCACCAAAGCCAGCTAAAAAGTCAATAATCGATACCTAAAACTTGAATTGGACTACTTCTTACTGGCTATTACATCAACTTAGAAGCTTCATCTGTGTTCTACTATGGTGCTTTTAGTGTCTCCACATACCGCAGCACGCGACATAGCTTTGCAGACGATAAGTACAAGCGTTTCAGAGAGAAGAGCGGCCAATGTGACGATCTGGCTTTAAGTCGATTCGATAACAAATGACGAAAACGGACGGATTTCTCAGGTTTTTACTACATATGAACACTTTTCACATTCTCCCGTGCAACGCGGCAGCTAGTCCTCCTTTCATGCAGAATGTTAAGGTCCTAGCTCATGTCCAAGGCAACAAAGCCAGCTAAAAAGTCAATAATCGATACCTAAAACTTGAATTGTACTACTTCTTACTGGCTATTACATCAGCGTAGAAGGTTCATCTGTGTTCTACTATGGTGCTTTTAGTGTCTATACATACCGCAGTAAGCGACATTGCTTTGCAGACGATAAGTAAAACCGTTTCAGAGAGAAGAGCGGCCAATGTGACGATCTGGCTTTAAGTCGATTCGATAACAAATGACGAAAACTGACGGATTTCTCAGGTTTTTAATACATATGAACACTTTTCACATTCTCCCGTGCAACTGGGCTGCTAGTCCTCCTTTTATGCAGAATCTTAAAGTCTTAGCTCATGTCCACGGCACCAAAGCCAGCTAAAAAGTCAATAACCGATACCTAAAACTTGAATTGTACTTCTTCTTACTGGCTGTTACATCAACTTAGAAGCTTCATCTGTGTTCTACTATGGTGCTTTTAGTGTCTCCGCATACCGCAGCACGCGACATAGCTTTGCAGACGATAAGTACAACTTTTTCAGAGAGAAGAGCGGCCAATGTGACGATCTGGCTTTAAGTCGATTCGATAACAAATGACGAAAGTGGACGGATTTCTCTGGTTTTTACTACATATGAACACTTTTCACATTCTCCCATGCAAATCGGCTGCTAGTCCTCCTTTCATGCAAAATGTTAAGGTCCTAGCTCGTGTCAAAGGCACCAAAGCCAGCTAAAAAGTCAATAATCGATACCTAAAACTTGAATTGTACTAGTCCTTCCTGCCTATTACGTCAACTTAGAAGCTTCATCTGTGTTCTACTATGGTGCTTTTAGTGTCTCCGCATACCGCAACACGCGACATAGCTTTGCAATCGATAAGTACAACCGTTTCAGAGAGAAGAGCGGCTAATGTGACGATCTGGCTTTAAGTCGATTCGATAAAAAATGACGAAAACGGACGGATTTCTCGGGTTTTTACTACGTATGAGCACTTTTCACATTCTTCCATGCAAATCGGCTGCTAGTCCTCCTTTCATGCAGAATCTTAAGGTCCTAGCTCATGTCCAAGGCACCAAAGCCAGCTAAAAAGTCAATAATCGATACCTAAAACTTGAATTGTACTACTTCTTCCTGGCTATTACGTCAACTTAGAAGCTTCATCTGTGTTCTACTCTAGTGATTTTAGTGTCTCCGCATACCGCAGCACGTGACATAGCTTTGCAGACGATAAGTACAAGCGTTTCAGAGAGAAGAGCGGCCAATATGACGATCTGGCTTTAAGTCGATTCGATAACAAATGACGAAAACGGACGAATTTCTCAGGTTTTTACTACATATGAACACTTTTCACATTCTCCCGTGTTACTCGGCTGCTAGTCCTCCTTTCATGCAGAATCGTAAGGTCCTAGCTCATGTCCAAGGCACCAAAGCTAGCTAAAAAGTCAATAATCGATACCTAAAACTTGAATTGTACTACTTTTACTGGCTATTACATCAGCTTAGAAGCCTCATCTGTGTTCTACTATGGTGATTGTAGTGTCTCCGCATACCGCAGCACGCGACGTAGCTTTGTAGACGATAAGTACAACCTTTTCAGAGAGAAGAGCGACCAATGTGACGATCTGGCTTTAAATCGATTCGATAACAAATGACGAAAACGGACGGATTTCTCAAGTATTTTTTTACATATGAACACTTTTCACATTCTCCCGTGCTACTCGGCTGCTAGTCCTCCTTTCATGCAGAATCTTAAGGCCGTAGCTCATGTCCAAGGCACCAAAGCCAGCTAAAAAGTCAATAATCGATACCTAAAACTTGAATTGTAATATTTCTTACTGGCTATTACATCAACTTAGAAGCTTCATCTGTGTTCTACTATGCTGCTTGTAGTATCTCAGCATACTGCAGCATGCGACATAGCTTTGCAGACGATAAGTACAAGCGTTTCAGAGAGAAGAGCGGCCAATGTGACGATCTGGCTTTAAGTCGATTCGATAACAAATGACGAAAACGGACGAATTTCTCAGGTTTTTACTACATATGAACACTTTTCACATTCTCCCGTGCTACTCGGCTGCTAGTCCTCCTTTCATGCTGAATCTTAAGGTCCTAGCTCATGTCCAAGGCACCAAAGCTAACTAAAAAGTCAATAATCGATACCTAAAACTTGAATTGTACTACATCTTACTGGCTATTACATCAACTTAGAAGCTTCATCTGTGTTCTACTATGCTGCTTGTAGTGTCTCAGCATACCGCAGCATGCGACATAGCTTTGCAGACGATAAGTACAAACGTTTCAGAGAGAAGAGCGACCAATGTGACGATCTGGCTTTAAGTCGATTCGATAACAAATGACGAAAACGGACGGATTTCTCAGGTATTTTTTACATATGAACACTTTTCACATTCTCCCGTGCAACTCGGCTGCTAGTCCTCCTTTCATGCTGAATCTTAAGGTCCTAGCTCATGTCCAAGGCACCAAAGCCAGCTAAAAAGTCAATAATCGATACCTAAAACTTGAATTGGACTACTTCTTACTGGCTATTACGTCAACTTAGATGCTTCATCTGTGTTCTACTATGGTCATTTTAGTGTCTCCCCATACCGCAGCACGCGACATAGTTTTACAGACGATAAGAACAACCGTTTCAGAGAGAAGAGCGGCCAATGTGACGATCTGGCATTAAGCCGATTCGATAACAAATGACGAAAACGGACGGATTTCTCAGGTTTTTACTACATATGAACACTTTTCACATTCTCTCGTGCAACTCGGCTTCTAGTCCTCCTTTCATGCAGAATCTTAAGGTCCTAGCTCATGTCCAAGGCACCAAAGCCAGCTAAAAAGTCAATAATCGATACCTAAAACTTGAATTGTACTACTTCTTACTGGCTATTACATTAACTTAGAAGCTTCATCTGTGTTCTACTATGGTGCTTTTAGTGTCTCCGCATACCGCAGCACGCGACATAGCTTAGTAGACGATAAGTACAACCGTTTCAGAGAGAAGAGCGGCCAATGTGACGATCTGGCTTTAAGTCGATTCGATAACAAATGACGAAAACAGACGGATTTCTCAGGTTTTTATTACATATGAACACTTTTCACATTCTCCCGTGCAACTCGGCTGCTAGTCCTCCTTTCATGCAGAATCTTAAGGTCCTAGCTCACGTCCAAGGCACCAAAGCCAGCTAAAAAGTCAATAATCGATACCCAAAACTTGAATTGGATTACTTCTTACTGGCTATTACATCAACTTAGATGCTTCATCTGTGTTCTACTATGGTAATTTTAGTGTCTCCACATTCCGCAGCACGCGACATAGCTTTGCAGACGATAGGTACACCCGTTTCAGAGAGAAGAGCGGCCAATGTGAAGATCTGGCTTTAAGTCGATTCGATAACAAACGACGAAAACGGACGGATTGCTCAGGTTTTTACTACATATGAACACTTTTCACATTCTCCCGTGCAACTCGGCTGCTAGTCCTCCTTTCATGCAGAATCTTAAGGTCCTAGCTCATGTCCAAGGCACCAAAGCCAGCTAAAAAGTCAATAATCGATACCTAAAACTTTAATTGTTCTATTTCTTACTGGCTATTACATCAACTTAGAAGGTTCATCTGTGTTCTACTATGGTGCTTTTAGTGTCTCCACATACCGCAGTACGCAACATAGCTTTGCAGGCGATAAGTACAACCGTTTCAGAGAGAAGAGCGGCCAATGTGGTGATCTGGCTTTAAGTCGATTCGATAACAAATGTCGAAAACGGACGGATTTCTCAGGTTTTTACTACATATGAAGACTTTTCACATTCTCCCGTGCTACTCGGCTGCTAATCCTCCTTTCATGCAGAATCGTAAGGTCCTAGCTCATGTCCAAGGCACCAAAGCCAGCTAAAAAGTCAACAATCGATACCTAAAACTTGAATTGTACTACTTCTTACTGGCTATTACATCAACTTAGAAGCCTCATCTGTGTTCTACTATGCTGCTTGTAGTGTCTCAGCATACCGCAGCATGCGACATAGCTTTGCAGACGATAAGTACAAGCGTTTCAGAGAGAAGAGCGGCCAATGTGACGATCTGGCTTTAAGTCGATTCGATAACAAATGACGAAAACGGACGAATTTCTCAGGTTTTTACTACATATGAACACTTTTCACATTCTCCCGTGCAACTCGGCTGTTAGTCTTTCTTTCATGCAGAATCGTAAGGTCCTAGCTCATGTCCAAGGCACCAAAGCCAGCTAAAAAGTCAATAATCGATACCTAAAACTTGAATTGTACTACTTCTTACTGGCTATTACATTAACTTAGAAGCTTCATCTGTGTTCTACTATGGTGCTTTTAGTGTCTCCGCATACCGCAGCACGCGACATAGCTTAGTAGACGATAAGTTCAACCGTTTCAGAGAGAAGAGCGGCCAATGTGACGATCTGGCTTTAAGTCGATTCGATAACAAATGACGAAAACGGACGGATTTCTCAGGTTTTTATTACATATGAACACTTTTCACATTCTCCCGTGCAACTCGGCTGCTAGTCCTCCTTCATGCAAAATCTTAATTTCCTAGCTCGTGTCCAAGGCACCAAAGAAGGGTAAAAGTCATTAACCGATACCTAAAACATTAATTGTACTACTTCTTACTGGCTATTACATCAACTTAGAAGCTTCATCTGTGTTCTACTATGGTTATTTTAGTGTCTCCGCATACCGCAGCACGCGACATAGCTTTGCAGACGATAAGTACAAGCGTTTCGGAGAGAAGAGCGGCCAATGTGACTATCTGGCTTTAAGTCGATTCGATAGCAAATGACGAAAACGGACGGATTTCTCAGGTTTTTACTACATATGAACACTTTTCACATTCTCCCGTGCAACTCGGCTGCTAGTCCTCCTTTCATGCAGAATCATAAGGTCCTAGCTCATGTCCAAGGCACCAAAGCCAGCTAAAAAGTCAATAATCGATACCTAAAATTTGAATTGTACTACTTCTTACTGGCTATTACATTAACTTAGAAGCTTCATCTGTGTTCTACTATGGTGCTTTTAGTGTCTCCGCATACCGCAGCATGCGACATAGCTTTGCAGACGATAAGTACAAACGTTTCAGAGAGAAGAGCGACCAATGTGACGATCTGGCTTTAGGTCGATTCGATAACAAATGACGAAAACGGACGGATTTCTCAGGTATTTTTTACATATGAACACTTTTCACATTCTCCCGTGCAACTCGGCTGCTAGTCCTCCTTTCATGCAGAATCTTAAGGTCCTAGCTCATGTCCAAGGCACCAAAGCCAGCTAAAAAGTCAATAATCGATACCTAAAACTTGAATTGGACTACTTCTTACTGGCTATTACATCAACTTAGATGCTTCATCTGTGTTCTACTATGGTCATTTTAGTGTCTCCGCATACCGCAGCAAGCGACATAGCTTTGCAGACGATAAGTAGAACCGTTTCAGAGAGAAGAGCGGCCAATGTGACGATCTGGCTTTAAGTCGATTCGATAACAAATGACGAAAACGGACGGATTTCTCAGGTTTTTACTACATATGAACACTTTTCACATTCTCCCGTGCAGCTCGGCTGCTAGTCCTCCTTTCATGCAGAATCATAAGGTCCTAGCTCATGTCCAAGGCACCAAAGCCAGCTAAAAACCCAATAATCGATACCCAAAACTTGAATTGTACTACTTCTTCCTGGCTATTACATCAACTTAGAAGCTTCATCTGTGTTCTACTACGGTGATTTAAGTTTCTCCCCATACCGCAGCACGCGACATACTTTTACAGACGATAAGAACAACCGTTTCAGAGAGAAGAGCGGCCAATGTGACGATCGGGCTTTAAGCCGATTCGATAACAAATGACGAAAACGGACGGATTTCTCAGGTTTTTACTACATATGAACACTTTTCACATTCTCCCGTGCAACTCGGCTGCTAGTACTCCTTCATGCAAAATCTTAATTTCCTAGCTCGTGTCCAAGGCACCAAAGAAGGGTAAAAGTCATTAACCGATACCTAAAACATTAATTGTACTACTTCTTACTGGCTATTACATCAACTTAGAAGCTTCATCTGTGTTCCACTATGGTTATTTTAGTGTCTCCGCATACCGCAGCACGCGACATAGCTTTGCAGACGATAAGTACAAGCGTTTCGGAGAGAAGAGCGGCCAATGTGACTAAGTCGATTCGATAGCAAATGACGAAAACGGACGGATTTCTCAGGTTTTTACTACATATGAACACTTTTCACATTCTCTCGTGCAACTGGGCTGCTAGTCCTCCTTTCATGCAGAATCTTAAGGTCCTAGCTCATGTCCAAGGCACCAAAGCCAGCTAAAAAGTCAATAATCGATACCTAAAACTTGAATTGTACTATTTCTTACTGGCTATTACATCAACTTAGAAGCTTCATCTGTGTTCTACTATGGTGCTTTTAGTGTCTCCACATACCGCAGTACGCGACATAGCTTTGCAGACGATAAGTACAACCGTTTCAGAGAGAAGAGCGGCCAATGTGACGATCTGGCTTTAAGTCGATTCGATAACAAATGACGAAAACGGACGGATTTCTCAGGTTTTTACTACATATGAACACTTTTCACATTCTCCCGTGCAACTCGGCTGCTAGTCCTCCTTTCATGCAGTATCGTAAGGTCCTAGCTCATGTCCAAGGCACCAAAGCCAGCTAAAAAGTCAATAATCAATACCTAAAACTTGAATTGTACTACTTCTTACTGGCTATTACATTAACTTAGAAGCTTCATCTGTGTTCTACTATGGTGCTTTTAGTGTCTCCGCATACCGCAGCACGCGACATAGCTTAGTAGACGATAAGTACAACCGTTTCAGAGAGAAGAGCGGCCAATGTGACGATCTGGCTTTAAGTCGATTCGATAACAAATGACGAAAACAGACGGATTTCTCAGGTTTATATTACATATGAACACTTTTCACATTCTCCCGTGCAACTCGGCTGCTAGTCCTCCTTTCATGCAGAATCTTAAGGTCCTAGCTCATGTCCAAGGCACCAAAGCCAGCTAAAAAGTCAATAATCGATACCCAAAACTTGAATTGGATTACTTCTTACTGGCTATTACATCAACTTAGATGCTTCATCTGTGTTCTACTATGGTAATTTTAGTGTCTCCACATACCGCAGCACGCGACATAGCTTTGCAGACGATAGGTACACCCGTTTCAGAGAGAAGAGCGGCCAATGTGAAGATCTGGCTTTAAGTCGATTCGATAACAAACGACGAAAACGGACGGATTTCTCAGGTTTTTACTACATATGAACACTTTTCACATTCTCCCGTGCAACTCAGCTGCTAGTCCTCCTTTCATGCAGAATCTTAAGGTCCTAGCTCATGTCCAAGGCACCAAAGCCAGCTAAAAAGTCAATAATCGATACCTAAAACTTTAATTGTTCTATTTCTTACTGGCTATTACATCAACTTAGAAGGTTCATCTGTGTTCTACTATGGTGCTTTTAGTGTCTCCACATACCGCAGTACGCGACATAGCTTTGCAGGCGATAAGTACAACCGTTTCAGAGAGAAGAGCGGCCAATGTGATGATCTGGCTTTAAGTCGATTCGATAACAAATGTTGAAAACGGACGGATTTCTCAGGTTTTTACTACATATGAAGACTTTTCACATTCTCCCGTGCAACTCGGCTGCTAATCCTCCTTTCATGCAGAATCATAAGGTCCTAGCTCATGTCCAAGGCACCAAAGCCAGCTAAAAAGTCAATAATCGATACCTTAAACTTGAATTGTACTACTTCTTACTGGCTATTACATCAACTTAGAAGCCTCATCTGTGTTCTACTATGCTGCTTGTAGTGTCTCAGCATACCGCAGCATGCGACATAGCTTTGCAGACGATAAGTACAAGCGTTTCAGAGAGAAGAGCGGCCAATGTGACGATCTGGCTTTAAGTCGATTCGATAACAAATGACGAAAACGTACGAATTTCTCAGGTTTTTACTACATATGAACACTTTTCACATTCTCCCGTGCAACTAGGCTGTTAGTCTTTCTTTCATGCAGAATCGTAAGGTCCTAGCTCATGTCCAAGGCACCAAAGCCAGCTAAAAAGTCAATAATCGATACCTAAAACTTGAATTGTACTACTTCTTACTGGCTATTACATTAACTTAGAAGCTTCATCTGTGTTCTACTATGGTGCTTTTAGTGTCTCCGCATACCGCAGCACGCGACATAGCTTAGTAGACGATAAGTACAACCGTTTCAGAGAGAAGAGTGGCCAATGTGACGATCTGGCTTTAAGTCGATTCGATAACAAATGACGAAAACGGACGGATTGCTCAGGTTTTTATTACATATGAACACTTTTCACATTCTCCCGTGCAACTCGGCTGCTAGTCCTCCTTTCATGCAGAATCTTAAGGTCCTAGCTCATGTCCAAGGCACCAAAGCCAGCTAAACAGTCAATAATCGATAACCAAAACTTGAATTGGATTACTTCTTACTGGCTATTACATCAACTTAGATGCTTCACCTGTGTTCTACTATGGTAATTTTAGTGTCTCCACATACCGCAGCACGCGACATAGCTTTGCAGACGATAAGTACACCCGTTTCAGAGAGAAGAGCGGCCAATGTGACGATCTGGCTTTAAGTCGATTCGATAACAAATGACGAAAACGGACGGATTTCTCAGGTTTTTACTACATATGAACACTTTTCACATTCTCCCGTGCAACTCGGCTGCTAGTCCTCCTTTCATGCAGAATCTTAAGGTCCTAGCTCATGTCCAAGGCACCAAAGCCAGCTAAAAAGTCAATAATCGATACCTAAAACTTGAATTGCACTATTTCTTACTGGCTATTACATCAACTTAGAAATTTCATCTGTGTTTTACTATGGTGCTTTTAGTGTCTCCACATACCGCAGTAGGCGACATAGCTTTGCAGACGATAAGTACAACCGTTTCAGAGAGAAGAGCGGCCAATGTGATGATCTGGCTTTAAGTCGATTCGATAACAAATGACGAAAACGGACGGATTTCTCAGGTTTTTATTACATATGAACACTTTTCACATTCTCCTGTGCAACTCGGCTGCTAGTCCTCCTTTCATGCTGAATCTTAAGGTCCTAGCTCATGTCCAAGGCACCAAAGCCAGCTAAAAAGTCAATAATCGATACCGAAAACTTGAATTGGATTACTTCTTACTGGCTATTACATCAACTTAGATGCTTCATCTGTTTCCTACTATGGTGATTTTAGTGTCTTCGCATACCGCAGCTCGCGACATAGCTTTGCAAACGATAAATACAAGCGTTTCAGAGAGAAGAGCGGCCAATGTGACGATCTGGCTTTAAGTCGATTCGATAACTAATGACGAAAACGGACGAATTTCTCAGGTTTTTACTACATATGAACACTTTTCACATTCTCCCGTGCTACTCGGCTGCTAGTCCTCCTTTCATGCAGAATCTTAAGGCCCTAGCTCATGTCCAAGGCATCAAAGCTAGCTAAAAAGTCAATAATCGATACCTAAAACTTGAATTATACTACTTCTTACTGGCTATTACATCAACTTAGAAGCTTCATCTGTGTTCTACTATGGTGATTTTAGTGTCTCCACATACCGCAGCACGCGACATTGCTTTGTAGACGATAAGTACAACCATTTCAGAGAGAAGAGCGGCCAATGTGACGATCTGGCTCTAAGTCGATTCGATAACAAATGACGAAAACGGACGGATTTCTCAGGTTTTTACTACATATGAACACTTTTCACATTCTCCCGTGCAACTCGGCTGCTAGTCCTCCTTTCATGCAGAATCTTAAGGTCCTAGCTCATGTCCAAGGCACCAAAGCCAGCTAAAAAGTCAATAATCGATACCTAAAACTTGAATTCTACTACTTCTTACTGGCTATTACATCAACTTAGAAGCTTCATCTGTGTTCTACTATGGTGCTTTTAGTGTGTCCACATACCGCAGCACGCGACATAGCTTTGCAGTCGATAAGTACAACCGTTTCAGAGAGAAGAGCGGCCAATGTGACGATCTGGCTTTAAGTCGATTCGATAACAAATTACGAAAACGGACGGATTTCTCAGGTTTTTATTACATATGAACACTTTTCACATTCTCCCGTGCAACCCGGCTGCTAGTTCTCCTTTCATGCTAAATCTTAAGGTCCTAGCTCATGTCGAAGGCACCAAAGCCAGCTAAAACGTCAAACATCGATACCTAAAACTTCAATTGTACTACATCTTACTGGCTATTACATCAACCTAGAAGCTTCATCTGTGTTCTACTATGGTGCTTTTAGTGTCTCCACATACCGAAGCACGTGACATAGCTTTGTAGACGATAAGTACAACCGTTTCAGATAGAAGAGCGTCAATGTGACGATCTGACTTTAAGTCGATTCGATAACAAATGACGAAAACGGACGGATTTCTCAGGTTTTTATTACATATGAGCACTTTTCACATTCTCCCTTGCAACTCGGCTGCTAGTCCTCCTTTCATGCAGAATCCTAAGGTCCTAGCTCATGTCCAAGGCATCAAAGCCAGCTAAAAAGTCAATAATCGATACCTAAAACTTTAATTGTACTACTTCTTACTGGCTATTACATCAACTTAGAAGCTTCATCTGTGTTCTACTATGGTGCTTTTATTGTGTCCACGTACCGCAGCACGCGACATAGCTTTGCAGACGATAAGTACAACTTTTTCAGAGAGAAGAGCGGCCAATGTGACGATCTGGCTTTAAGTCGATTCGATAACAAATGACGAAAACGGCCGGATTTCTCAGGTTTTTACTACATATGAACACTTTTCACATTCTTCCGTGTAACTCGGCTGCTAGTGCTCCTTTCATGTAGAATCTTAAGGTCCTAGCTCATGTCCAAGGCACCAAAGCCAGCTAAAAAGTCAATAATCGATACCTAAAACTTGAATTGGATTACTTCTTACTGGCTATTACATCAACTTAGATGCTTCATCTGTGTTCTACTATGGTAATTTTAGTGTCTCCACATACCGCAGCACGCGACATAGCTTTGCAGACGATAAGTACAACCGTTTCAGAGAGAAGAGCGGCCAATGTGACGATCTGGCTTTAAGTCGATTCGATAACAAATTACGAAAACGGACGGATTTCTAAGATTTTTACTTCATATGAACACTTTTCACATTCTCCCGTGCAACTCGGCTGCTAGTAATCCTTTCATGCAGAATGTTAAGGTCGTAGCTCATGTCCAAGGCACCAAAGCCTGCTAAAAAGTCAATAATCGATACCTAAAACTTGAATTGTACTACTTTTTACTGTATATTACATCAACTTAGAAGCTTCATCTGTGTTCCGCTATATTGATTTTAGTGCCTCCGCATACCGCAGCACGCGACATAGCTTTGCAGACGATAAGTACAACCGTTTCAGAGAGAAGAGGGGCCAATGTGACGATCTGGCTTTAAGTCGATTCGATAACAAATGACGAAAATGGACGGATTTCTCAGGTTTTTACTACATATGAACACTTTTCACATACTCCCGTGCAACGCAGCTGCTAGTCCTCCTTTCATGCAGAATCTTAAGGTCCTAGCTCATGTCCTAGGCACCAAAGAATGGTAAAAAGTCAATAATCGAACCTAAGTCTTGAATTGTACTACATTTAACTGGATATTACTTCAACTTAGAAGCTTCATCTGTGTTCTACAATGGTGATTTAAGTGTCTCCGCATACCGCAGCACGCGACATAGCTTTGCAGACGATAAGTACAACCGTTTCAGAGAGAAGAGCGGCCAATGTGACGATCTGGCTTTCAGTCGATTCGATAACAAATGACGAAAACGGACGGATTTCTCTGGTTTTTACTACATATGAACACATTTCACATACTCCCGTGCAACGCGGCTGCTAGTCCTCCTTTCAGGCAGAATCTTAAGCTCCTAGCTCATGTCCAAGGCACCAAAGCCAGCTAAATAGTCAATAATCGATACCTAAATCTTGAGCTGTACTACTTCTTACTAGCTATTACATCAACTTAGAAGCTTCATCTGTGTTCTACTATGGTGCTTTTAGTGTCTCCGTATACCGCAGCACGCGACATAGCTTTGCAGTGGATAAGTACTACCGTTTCAGAGAGAAGAGCGGCCAATGTGAAAATCTGGCTTTAAGTCGATTCGATAACAAATGACGAAAACGGACGGATTTCTCTGGTTTTTACTACATATGAACACTTTTCACATACTCCCGTGCAACGCGGCTGCTAGTCCTCCTTTCATGCAGACTCGTAAGCTCCTAGCTCATGTACAAAGGCACAAAAGCCAGCAAAATAGTCAATAATCGATAACTAAAACTTGAACTGTACTACTTCTTACTGGCTATTACATCAACTTAGAAGCTTCATCTGTGTTCTACTATGGTGCTTTTAGTGTCTCCGTATACCGCAGCACGCGACATAGCTTTGCAGACGATAAGTACTAACGTTTCAGAGAGAAGAGCGGCCAATGTGCCGATCTGGCTTTAAGTTGATTCGATAACAAATGACGATAACGGACGGATTTCTCAGGTTTTTACTACACATGAACACTTTTGACATACTCCCGTGCAACGCGGCTGCTATTTCTCCTTTCATGTAGAATCTTAAGGTCCTAGCTCATGTCCAAGGCTCCAAAGCCAGCTAAAAAGTCAATAATCGATACCTAAAACTTGAATTGTCCTACTTCTCACTCGCTATTACATCAACTTAGAAGCTTCACCTGTGTTCTACTATGGTGCTTTTAGTGTCTCCGTATACCGCAGCACGCGACACAGCTTTGCAGACGATAAGTACAACCGTTTGAGAGAAAAGGGGCCAATCTGTCAATCTGGGTTTAAGTCGATTCGATAACAAATGACGAAAACGGACGGATTTCTCAGGTTTTTACTACATATGAACACTTTTCACATTCTCCCATGCAACTCGGCTGCTAGTCCTCCTTTCATGCAGAATCTTAAGGTCCTAGCTCATGTCCAAGGCTCCAAAGCCGGCTAAAAAGTCAATAATCGATACCTAAAACTTGAATTGTACTACTTCTTACTTGCTATTACATCAACTTAGAAGCTTCATCTGTGTTCCACTATCGTTATTTTAGTGTCTCCGCATACCGCAGCACGCGACATAGCTTTGCAGACGATAAGTACAACCGTTTCAGAGAGAAGAGCGACCAATGTGACGATCTGGCTTTAAGTCGATTCGATAACAAATGACAAAAACGAACGGATTTATCAGGTTTTTACTACATATGAACACTTTTAACATTGTTCCTTGCACCTCGGCTGCTAGTCCTCCTTTCATGCAGAATCTTAAGGTCCTAGCTCATGTCCAAGGCACCAAAGCCAGCAAAAAGTCCATAATCGATACCTAAAACTTGAATTGTACTACTTCTTACTGGCTATTACATCAACTTAGAAGCTTAATCTGTGTTCTACTATGGTGCTTTTAGTGTCTCCGCATACCGCAGCACGCGACATAGCTTTGCAGACGATAAGTACAACCGTTTCAGAGAGAAGAGCGGCCAATGTGACGCACTGCTTGAAGTCGATTCGATAATAAATTACGAAAACGGACGGATTCCTCACGTTTTTACTACATATGAACACTTTTCACATTCTCCCTTGCAACTCGGCTGCTAGTCCTCCTTTCATGCAGAATCGTAAGGTAATAGCTCGTGTCCAAGGCACCAAAGCCAGCAAAAAGTCCATAATCGATACCTAAAACTTTAATTGTACTACTTCTTACTGGCTATTACATCAACATAAAAGCTTAATCTGTGTTTTACTATAGTGCTTTTAGTGTCTCCGCATACCGCAGCACGCGACATAGCTTTGCAGACGATAAGTACAACCGTTTCAGAGAGTAGAGCGGCCAATGTGACGCACTGCTTTAAGTCGATTCGATAAGAAATTACGAAAATGGTCGGATTTCTCAGGTTTTTACTATATATGAACACTTTTAACATTGTCCCTTGCATCTCGGCTGCTAGTCCTCCTTTCATGCAGAATCTTAAGGTCCTAGCTCATGTCCAAGGCAGAAAAGCCAGCTAAAAAGTCAATAATCGATACCTAAAACTTGAATTGTACTACTTCTTACTGTATATTACATCAACTTAGAAGCTTCATCTGTGTTTCGCTATGTTGATTTTAGTGCCTCCGCATACCGCAGCACGCGACATAGCTTTGCAGACGATAAGTACAACCGTTTCAGAGAGAAGAGCGGCCAATGTGACGATCTGGCTTTCAGTCGATTCGATAACAAATGACGAAAACGGACGGATTTCTCTGGTTTTTACTACATATGAACACTTTTCACATACTCCCGTGCAACGCGGCTGCTAGTCCTCCTTTCATGCAGAATCTTAAGCTCCTAGCTCATGTCCAAGGCACCAAAGCCAGCTAAATATTCGATAATCGATACCTAAATCTTGAACTGTACTACTTCTTACTAGCTATTACATCAACTTAGAAGCTTCATCTGTGTTCTACTATGGTGCTTTTAGTGTCTCCGTATACCGCAGCACGCGACATAGCTTTGCAGTGGATAAGTACTACCGTTTCAGAGAGAAGAGCGGCCAATGTGAAAATCTGGCTTTAAGTCGATTCGATAACAAATGACGTAAACGGACGGATTTCTCTGGTTTTTACTACATATGAACACTTTTCACATACTCCCGTGCAACGCGGCTGCTAGTCCTCCTTTCATGCAGACTCGTAAGCTCCTAGCTCATGTACAAAGGCACAAAAGCCAGCAAAATAGTCAATAATCGATAACTAAAACTTGAACTGTACTACTTCTTACTGGCTATTACATCAACTTAGAAGCTTCATCTGTGTTCTACTATGGTGCTTTTAGTGTCTCCGTATACCGCAGCACGCGACATAGCTTTGCAGACGATAAGTACTAACGTTTCAGAGAGAAGAGCGGCCAATGTGCCGATCTGGCTTTAAGTTGATTCGATAACAAATGACGATAACGGACGGATTTCTCAGGTTTTTACTACATATGAACACTTTTGACATACTCCCGTGCAACGCGGCTGCTATTTCTCCTTTCATGCAGAATCTTAAGGTCCTAGCTCATGTCCAAGGCTCCAAAGCCAGCTAAAAAGTCAATAATCGATACCTAAAACTTGAATTGTTCTACTTCTCACTCGCTATTAGATCAACTTAGAAGCTTCACCTGTGTTCTACTATGGTGCTTTTAGTGTCTCCGTATACCGCAGCACGCGACACAGCTTTGCAGACGATAAGTACAACCGTTTGAGAGAAGAGGGGCCAATCTGTCAATCTGGGTTTAAGTCGATTCGATAACAAATGACGAAAACGGACTGTTTTCTCAGGTTTTTACTACATATGAACACTTCTCACATTCTCCCGTGCAACTCGGCTGCTAGTCCTCCTTTCATGCAGAATCTTAAGGTCCTAGCTCATGTCCAAGGCACCAAAGCCAGCAAAAAGTCAATAATCGATACCTAAAACTTGAATTGTACTACTTCTTACTGGCTATTACATCAACTTAGAAGCTTCATCTGTGTTCATTTATGGTGCTTTTAGTGTCTCCGCATACCGCAGCACGCGACATAGCTTTGCAGACGATAAGTACAACCGTTTCAGAGAGAAGAGCGGTCAATGTGACGATCTGGCTTTAAGTCGATTCATTAACAAATGACGAAATCGAACGGATTTCTCAGGTTTTTACTACATATGAACACTTTTAACATTCTCCCTTGCAACTCGGCTGCTAGTCCTCCTTTCATGCAGAATCTTAAGGTCCTACATCATAACCATGGCTCCAAAGCAAGGTAAAAAGTCAAATATCGATTCCTAAAACGTAAATTGTACTACTTCTTACTGGCTATCACATCAACTTAGAAGCTTCATCTATGTTCTACTATGGTGCTTTTAGTGTCTCCGCATACCGCAGCACGCGACATAGCTTTGCAGACGATAAGTACAGCCGTTTCAGACAGAACTGCGGCTAATGTGACGATCTGGATTTAAGTCGATTCTGTAACAAATGATGAAAACGGACGGATTTCTCAGGTTTTTACTACATATGAACACTTTTCACATTTTCCCGTGCAACTCGGCTGCTAGTCCTCCTTTCATGCAGAATCTTAAGGTCCTAGCTCATGTTCAAGGCACCAAAGCCGGCTAAAAAGTCAATAATCGATACCTAAAACTTGAATTGTACTACCTCTTACTTGCTATTACATCAACTTAGAAGCTTCATCTGGGTTCTACTATGGTGCTTTTAGTGTCTCCACATACCGCAGCACTCGACATACCTTTGCAGACGATAAGTACAACCGTTTCAGAGAGAAGACCGGCCAATGTGACGATCTGGCATTAAGTCGATTCGATAACAAATGTCGAAAACGGACGGGTTTCTCAGGTTTTTACTACATATGAACACTTTTCGCATTCACCCGTGCAACTCGGCTGCTAGTCCTCCTTTCATGCAGAATCTTAAGGTCCTAGCTCATGTCCAATGTACCAAAGCCAGCTAAAAAGTCAATAATCGATACCTAAAACTTGAATTGTACTTCTTCTTACTTGCTATTACATCAACTTAGAAGCTTCATGTGTGTTCTACTATGGTGCTTTTAGTGTCTCCGCATACTGCAGCATGCGACATAGCTTTGCAGACGATAAGTACAACCGTTTCAGAGAGAAGAGCGGCCAATGTGGCGATCTGGCTTTAAGTCGTTTCGATAACAAATGACGAAAACGGACGGATTTCTCAGGTTTTTACTACATATGAACACTTTTCACATACTCCCGTGCAACGCAGCTGCTAGTCCTCCTTTCATGCAGAATCTTAAGGTCCTAGCTCATGTCCAAGGCACCAAAGCCAGCTAAAAAGTCAATAATCGATACCTAAAACTTGAATTGTACTACTTCTTACTTGCTATTACATCAACTTAGAAGCTTCATCTGTGTTCCACTATGGTTATTTTAGTGTCTCCGCATACCGCAGCACGCGACATAGCTTTGCAGACGATAAGTACAACCGTTTCAGAGAGAAGAGCGACCAATGTGACGATCTGGCTTTAAGTCGATTCGATAACAAATGACAAAAACGAACGGATTTATCAGGTTTTTACTACATATGAACACTTTTAACATTGTCCCTTGCACCTCGGCTGCTAGTCCTCCTTTCATGCAGAATCTTAAGGTCCTAGCTCATGTCCAAGGCACCAAAGCCAGCAAAAAGTCCATAATCGATACCTAAAACTTGAATTGTACTACTTCTTACTGGCTATTACATCAACTTAGAAGCTTCATCTGTGTTCCGCTATGTTGATTTTAGTGCCTCCGCATACCGCAGCACGCGACATAGCTTTGCAGACGATAAGTACAACCGTTTCAGAGAGAAGAGCGGCCAATGTGACGCACTGCTTGAAGTCGATTCGATAATAAATTACGAAAACGGACGGATTCCTCACGTTTTTACTACGTATGAACACTTTTCACATTCTCCCTTGCAACTCGGCTTCTAGTCCTCCTTTCATGCAGAATCTTAAGGTAATAGCTCGTGTCCAAGGCACGAAAGCCAGCAAAAAGTCCATAATCGGTACCTAAAACTTGAATTGCACTACTTCTTACTGGCTATTACATCAACTTAAAAGCTTAATCTGTGTTTTACTATAGTGCTTTTAGTGTCTCCGCATACCGCAGCACGCGACATAGCTTTGCAGACGATAATTACAACCGTTTCAGAGAGTAGAGCGGCCAATGTGACGCACTGCTTTAAGTCGATTCGATAAGAAATTTCGAAAACGAACGGATTTCTCAGGTTTTTACTACATATGAACACTTTTAACATTGTCCCTTGCAACTCGGCTGCTAGTCCTCCTTTCATGCAGAATATTAAGGTCCTAGCTCATGTCCAAGGCAGAAAAGCCAGCTAAAAAGTCAATAATCGGTACCTAAAACTTGAATTGCACTACTTCTTACTGGCTATTACATCAACTTAAAAGCTTAATCTGTGTTTTACTATAGTGCTTTTAGTGTCTCCGCATACCGCAGCACGCGACATAGCTTTGCAGACGATAATTACAACCGTTTCAGAGAGTAGAGCGGCCAATGTGACGCACTGCTTTAAGTCGATTCGATAAGAAATTTCGAAAACGAACGGATTTCTCAGGATTTTACTACATATGAACACTTTTCACATTCTCCCATGCAACTCGGCTGCTACTCCTCCTTTCATGCAGAATCTTAAGGACATAGCTCATGTTCAAGGCACAAACGAAAGCTAAAAAGTCAATAATCGATACCTAAAACTTGAATTGTACTACTTCTTACTGGGTATTACATCAACTTAGAAGCTTCATCTGTGTTCCGCTATGTTGATTTTAGTGCCTCCGCATACCGCAGCACGCGACATAGATTTGCAGACGATAAGTACAACCGTTTCAGAGAGAAGAGCGACCAATGTGACGATCTGGCTTTAAGTCGATTCGATAACAAATGACGAAAACGAACGGATTTCTCAGGTTTTTACTACATATGAACACTTTTCACATACTCCCGATCAACTCGGCTGCTAGTCCTCCTTTCATGCAGAATCTTAAGGTCCTAGCTCATGTCCAAGGCACCAAAGCCAACTAAAAAGTCAATAATCGATACCTGAAACTTGAATTGTACTACTTCTTACTTGCTATTACATCAACTTAGAAGCTTCATCTGTGTTCCACTATGGTTATTTTAGTGTCTCCGCATACCGCAGCACGCGACATAGCTTTGCAGACGATAAGTACAACCGTTTCAGAGAGAAGAGCGACCAATGTGACGATCTGGCTTTAAGTCGATTCGATAACAAATGACAAAAACGAACGGATTTATCAGGTTTTTACTACATATGAACACTTTTAACATTGTCCCTTGCACCTCGGCTGCTAGTCCTCCTTTCATGCAGAATCTTAAGGTCCTAGCTCATGTCCAAGGCACCAAAGCCAGCAAAAAGTCCATAATCGATACCTAAAACTTGAATTGTACTACTTCTTACTGGCTATTACATCAACTTAAAAGCTTAATCTGTGTTTTACTATAGTGCTTTTAGTGTCTCCGCATACCGCAGCACGCGACATAGCTTTGCAGACGATAAGTACAACCGTTTCAGAGAGTAGAGCGGCCAATGTGACGCACTGCTTTAAGTCGATTCGATAAGAAATTACGAAAACGGTCGGATTTCTCAGGTTTTTACTACATATGAACACTTTTAACATTGTCCCTTGCAACTCGGCTGCTAGTCCTCCTTTCATGCAGAATCTTAAGGTCCTAGCTCATGTCCAAGGCAGAAAAGCCAGCTAAAAAGTCAATAATCGATACCTAAAACTTGAATTGTACAACTTCTTACTGTATATTACATCAACTTAGAAACTTAATCTGTGTTCTACTATGGTGCTTTTAGTGTCTCCGCATACCGCAGCACGCGACATAGCTTTGCAGACGATAAGTACAACCGTTTCAGAGAGAAGAGGGGCCAATGTGACGATCTGGCTTTAAGTCGATTCGATAATAAATTACGTAAACGGACGGATTTCTCAGGATTTTACTACATATGAACACTTTTCACATTCTCCCATGCAACTCGGCTGCTACTCCTCCTTTCATGCAGAATCTTAAGGACATAGCTCATGTCCAAGGCACAAACGAAAGCTAAAAAGTCAATAATCGATACCTAAAACTTGAATTGTACTACTTCTTACTGGCTATTACATCAACTTAGAAGCTTCATCTGTGTTCCGCTATGTTGATTTTAGTGCCCCCGCATACCGCAGCACGCGACATAGCTTTGCAGACGATAAGTACAACCGTTTCAGAGAGAAGAGGGGCCAATGTGACGATCTGGCTTTAAGTCGATTCGATAACAAATGACGAAAATGGACGGATTTCTCAGATTTTTACTACATATGAACACTTTTCACATACTCCCGTGCAACGCAGCTGCTAGTCCTCCTTTCATGCAGAATCTTAAGGTCCTAGCTCATGTCCAAGGCACCAAAGCCAACTAAAAAGTCAATAATTGATACCTGAAACTTGAATTGTACTACTTCTTACTTGCTATTACATCAACTTAGAAGCTTCATCTGTGTTCCACTATGGTTATTTTAGTGTCCCCGCATACCGCAGCACGCGACATAGCTTTGCAGACGATAAGTACAACCGTTTCAGAGAGAAGAGCGACCAATGTGACGATCTGGCTTTAAGTCGATTCGATAACAAATGACAAAAACGAACGGATTTATCAGGTTTTTACTACATATGAACACTTTTAACATTGTCCCTTGCACCTCGGCTGCTAGTCCTCCTTTCATGCAGAATCTTAAGGTCCTAGCTCATGTCCAAGGCACCAAAGCCAGCAAAAAGTCCATAATCGATACATAAAACTTGATTTGTACTACTTCTTACTTGCTATTACATCAACTTAGAAGCTTCATCTGTGTTCCACTATCGTTATTTTAGTGTCTCCGCATACCGCAGCACGCGACATAGCTTTGCACACGATAAGTACAACCGTTTCAGAGAGAAGAGCGACCAATGTGACGATCTGGCTTTAAGTCGATTCGATAACAAATGACAAAAACGAACGGATTTATCAGGTTTTTACTACATATGAACACTTTTCACATACTCCCGTGCAACGCGGCTGCTAGTCCTCCTTTCAGGCAGAATCTTAAGCTCCTAGCTCATGTCCAAGGCACCAAAGCCAGCTAAATAGTCAATAATCGATACCTAAATCTTGAACTGTACTACTTCTTACTAGCTATTACATCAACTTAGAAGCTTCATCTGTGTTCTACTATGGTGCTTTTAGTGTCTCCGTATACCGCAGCACGCGACATAGCTTTGCAGTGGATAAGTACTACCGTTTCAGAGAGAAGAGCGGCCAATGTGAAAATCTGGCTTTAAGTCGATTCGATAACAAATGACGAAAACGGACGGATTTCTCTGGTTTTTACTACATATGAACACTTTTCACATACTCCCGTGCAACGCGGCTGCTAGTCCTCCTTTCATGCAGACTCGTAAGCTCCTAGCTCATGTACAAAGGCACAAAAGCCAGCAAAATAGTCAATAATCGATAACTAAAACTTGAACTGTACTACTTCTTACTGGCTATTACATCAACTTAGAAGCTTCATCTGTGTTCTACTATGGTGCTTTTAGTGTCTCCGTATACCGCAGCACGCGACATAGCTTTGCAGACGATAAGTACTAACGTTTCAGAGAGAAGAGCGGCCAATGTGCCGAACTGGCTTTAAGTTGATTCGATAACAAATGACGATAACGGACGGATTTCTCAGGTTTTTACTACATATGAACACTTTTGACATACTCCCGTGCAACGCGGCTGCTATTTCTCCTTTCATGCAGAATCTTAAGGTCCTAGCTCATGTCCAAGGCTCCAAAGCCAGCTAAAAAGTCAATAATCGATACCTAAAACTTGAATTGTTCTACTTCTCACTCGCTATTACATCAACTTAGAAGCTTCACCTGTGTTCTACTATGGTGCTTTTGGTGTCTCCGTATACCGCAGCACGCGACACAGCTTTGCAGACGATAAGTACAACCGTTTGAGAGAAGAGGGGCCAATCTGTCAATCTGGGTTTAAGTCGATTCGATAACAAATGACGAAAACGGACGGATTTCTCAGGTTTTTACTACATATGAACACTTTTCACATTCTCCCATGCAACTCGGCTGCTAGTCCTCCTTTCATGCAGAATCTTAAGGTCCTAGCTCATGTCCAAGGCTCCAAAGCCAGCTAAAAAGTCAATAATCGATACCTAAAACTTGAATTGTACTACTTCTTACTTGCTATTACATCAACTTAGAAGCTTCATCTGTGTTCCACTATCGTTATTTTAGTGTCTCAGCATACCGCAGCACGCGACATAGCTTTGCAGACGATAAGTACAACCGTTTCAGAGAGAAGAGCGACCAATGTGACGATCTGGCTTTAAGTCGATTCGATAACAAATGACAAAAACGAACGGATTTATCAGGTTTTTACTACATATGAACACTTTTAACATTGTCCCTTGCACCTCGGCTGCTAGTCCTCCTTTCATGCAGAATCTTAAGGTCCTAGCTCATGTCCAAGGCACCAAAGCCAGCAAAAAGTCCATAATCGATACCTAAAACTTGAATTGTACTACTTCTTACTGGCTATTACATCAACTTAGAAGCTTAATCTGTGTTCTACTATGGTGCTTTTAGTGTCTCCGCATACCGCAGCACGCGACATAGCTTTGCAGACGATAAGTACAACCGTTTCAGAGAGAAGAGCGGCCAATGTGACGCACAGCTTGAAGTCGATTCGATAATAAATTACGAAAACGGACGGATTCCTCACGTTTTTACTACATATGAACACTTTTCACATTCTCCCTTGCAACTCGGCTGCTAGTCCTCCTTTCATGCAGAATCTTAAGGTAATAGCTCGTGTCCAAGGCACCAAAGCCAGCAAAAAGTCCATAATCGATACCTAAAACTTTAATTGTACTACTTCTTACTGGCTATTACATCAACTTAAAAGCTTAATCTGTGTTTTACTATAGTGCTTTTAGTGTCTCCGCATACCGCAGCACGCGACATAGCTTTGCAGACGATAAGTACAACCGTTTCAGAGAGTAGAGCGGCCAATGTGACGCACTGCTTTAAGTCGATTCGATAAGAAATTACGAAAATGGTCGGATTTCTCAGGTTTTTACTATATATGAACACTTTTAACATTGTCCCTTGCATCTCGGCTGCTAGTCCTCCTTTCATGCAGAATCTTAAGGTCCTAGCTCATGTCCAAGGCAGAAAAGCCAGCTAAAAAGTCAATAATCGATACCTAAAACTTGAATTGTACTACTTCTTACTGTATATTACATCAACTTAGAAGCTTCATCTGTAATTCGCTATGTTGATTTTAGTGCCTCCGCATACCGCAGCACGCGACATAGCTTTGCAGACGATAAGTACAACCGTTTCAGAGAGAAGAGCGGCCAATGTGACGATCTGGCTTTCAGTCGATTCGATAACAAATGACGAAAACGGACGGATTTCTCTGGTTTTTACTACATATGAACACTTTTCACATACTCCCGTGCAACGCGGCTGCTAGTCCTCCTTTCATGCAGAATCTTAAGCTCCTAGCTCATGTCCAAGGCACCAAAGCCAGCTAAATAGTCAATAATCGATACCTAAATCTTGAACTGTACAACTTCTTACTAGCTATTACATCAACTTAGAAGCTTCATCTGTGTTCTACTATGGTGCTTTTAGTGTCTCCGTATACCGCAGCACGCGACATAGCTTTGCAGTGGATAAGTACTACCGTTTCAGAGAGAAGAGCGGCCAATGTGAAAATCTGGCTTTAAGTCGATTCGATAACAAATGAGGAAAACGGACGGATTTCTCTGGTTTTTACTACATATGAACACTTTTCACATACTCCCGTGCAACGCGGCTGCTAGTCCTCCTTTCATGCAGACTCGTAAGCTCCTAGCTCATGTACAAAGGCACAAAAGCCAGCAAAATAGTCAATAATCGATAACTATAACTTGAACTGTACTACTTCTTACTGGCTATTACATCAACTTAGAAGCTTCATCTGTGTTCTACTATGGTGCTTTTAGTGTCTCCGTATACCGCAGCACGCGACATAGCTTTGCAGACGATAAGTACTAACGTTTCAGAGAGAAGAGCGGCCAATGTGCCGATCTGGCTTTAAGTTGATTCGATAACAAATGACGATAACGGACGGATTTCTCAGGTTTTTACTACATATGAACACTTTTGACATACTCCCGTGCAACGCGGCTGCTATTTCTCCTTTCATGCAGAATCTTAAGGTCCTAGCTCATGTCCAAGGCTCCAAAGCCAGGTAAAAAGTCAATAATCGATACCTAAAACTTGAATTGTTCTACTTCTCACTCGCTATTACATCAACTTAGAAGCTTCACCTGTGTTCTACTATGGTGCTTTTAGTGTCTCCGTATACCGCAGCACGCGACACAGCTTTGCAGACGATAAGTACAACCGTTTGAGAGAAGAGGGGCCAATCTGTCAATCTGGGTTTAAGTCGATTCGATAACAAATGACGAAAACGGACGGTTTTCTCAGGTTTTTACTACATATGAACACTTCTCACATTCTCCCGTGCAACTCGGCTGCTAGTCCTCCTTTCATGCAGAATCTTAAGGTCCTAGCTCATGTCCAAGGCACCAAAGCCAGCAAAAAAGTCAATAATCGAAACCTAAAACTTGAATTGTACTACTTCTTACTGGCTATTACATCAACTTAGAAGCTTCATCTGTGTTCATTTATGGTGCTTTTAGTGTCTCCGCATACCGCAGCACGCGACATAGCTTTGCAGACGATAAGTACAACCGTTTCAGAGAGAAGAGCGGTCAATGTGACGATCTGGCTTTAAGTCGATTCATTAACAAATGACGAAATCGAACGGATTTCTCAGGTTTTTACTACATATGAACACTTTTAACATTCTCCCTTGCAACTCGGCTGCTAGTCCTCCTTTCATGCAGAATCTTAAGGTCCTACATCATGCCCATGGCTCCAAAGCAAGGTAAAAAGTCAAAAATCGATTCCTAAAACGTAAATTGTACTACTTCTTACTGGCTATTACATCAACTTAGAAGCTTCATCTATGTTCTACTATGGTGCTTTTAGTGTCTCCGCATACCGCAGCACGCGACATAGCTTTGCAGACGATAAGTACAGCCGTTTCAGACAGAACTGCGGCTAATGTGACGATCTGGATTTAAGTCGATTCTGTAACAAATGATGAAAACGGACGGATTTCTCAGGTCTTTACTACATATGAACACTTTTCACATTTTCCCGTGCAACTCGGCTGCTAGTCCTCCTTTCATGCAGAATCTTATGGTCCTAGCTCATGTTCAAGGCACCAAAGCCGGCTAAAAAGTCAATAATCGATACCTAAAACTTGAATTGTACTACTTCTTACTTGCTATTACATCAACTTAGAAGCTTCATCTGTGTTCTACTATCGTGCTTTTAGTGTCTCCACATACCGCAGCACTCGACATTCCTTTGCAGACGATAAGTACAACCGTTTCAGAGAGAAGACCGGCCAATGTGACGATCTGGCATTAAGTCGATTCGATAACAAATGTCGAAAACGGACGGGTTTCTCATGTTTTTACTACATATGAACACTTTTCGCATTCACCCGTGCAACTCGGCTGCTAGTCCTCCTTTCATGCAAAATCTTAAGGTCCTAGCTCATGTCCAATGTACCAAAGCCAGCTAAAAAGTCAATAATCGATACCTAAAACTTGAATTGTACTTCTTCTTACTTGCTATTACATCAACTTAGAAGCTTCATGTGTGTTCTACTATGGTGCTTTTAGTGTCTCCGCATACTGCAGCATGCGACATAGCTTTGCAGACGATAAGTACAACCGTTTCAGAGAGAAGAGCGGCCAATGTGGCGATCTGGCTTTAAGTCGTTTCGATAACAAATGACGAAAACGGACGGATTTCTCAGGTTTTTACTACATATGAACACTTTTCGCATTCTCCCGTGCAACTCGGCTGCTAGTCCTCCTTTCATGCAGAGTCTTAAGGTCCTAGCGCACGTCCAAGGCACCAAAGCCAGCTAAAAAGTCAATATTCGATACCTAAAACTTAAATTGTACTACTCCTTACTGGCTATCACATCAACTTAGAAGCTTCATGTGTGTTCTACTATGGTGCTTTTAGTGTCTCCGCATACTGCAGCATGCGACATAGCTTTGCAGACGATAAGTACAACCGTTTCAGAGAGAAGAGCGGGCAATGTGACTATCTGGCTTCAAGTTGATTCGACAACAAATGACGAAAACGGACGGATTTCTCAGGTTTTTACTACATATGAACACTTTTCACATTCTCCCATGCAACTCGGCTGCTAGTCCTCCTTTCATGCAGAATCTTAAGGTCCTAGCTCATGTCCAAGGCTCCAAAGCCAGCTAAAAAGTCAATAATCGATACCTAAAACTTGAATTGTACTACTTCTTACTTGCTATTACATCAACTTAGAAGCTTCATCTGTGTTCCACTATCGTTATTTTAGTGTCTCAGCATACCGCAGCACGCGACATAGCTTTGCAGACGATAAGTACAACCGTTTCAGAGAGAAGAGCGACCAATGTGACGATCTGGCTTTAAGTCGATTCGATAACAAATGACAAAAACGAACGGATTTATCAGGTTTTTACTACATATGAACACTTTTAACATTGTCCCTTGCACCTCGGCTGCTAGTCCTCCTTTCATGCAGAATCTTAAGGTCCTAGCTCATGTCCAAGGCACCAAAGCCAGCAAAAAGTCCATAATCGATACCTAAAACTTGAATTGTACTACTTCTTACTGGCTATTACATCAACTTAGAAGCTTAATCTGTGTTCTACTATGGTGCTTTTAGTGTCTCCGCATACCGCAGCACGCGACATAGCTTTGCAGACGATAAGTACAACCGTTTCAGAGAGAAGAGCGGCCAATGTGACGCACAGCTTGAAGTCGATTCGATAATAAATTACGAAAACGGACGGATTCCTCACGTTTTTACTACATATGAACACTTTTCACATTCTCCCTTGCAACTCGGCTGCTAGTCCTCCTTTCATGCAGAATCTTAAGGTAATAGCTCGTGTCCAAGGCACCAAAGCCAGCAAAAAGTCCATAATCGATACCTAAAACTTTAATTGTACTACTTCTTACTGGCTATTACATCAACTTAAAAGCTTAATCTGTGTTTTACTATAGTGCTTTTAGTGTCTCCGCATACCGCAGCACGCGACATAGCTTTGCAGACGATAAGTACAACCGTTTCAGAGAGTAGAGCGGCCAATGTGACGCACTGCTTTAAGTCGATTCGATAAGAAATTACGAAAATGGTCGGATTTCTCAGGTTTTTACTATATATGAACACTTTTAACATTGTCCCTTGCATCTCGGCTGCTAGTCCTCCTTTCATGCAGAATCTTAAGGTCCTAGCTCATGTCCAAGGCAGAAAAGCCAGCTAAAAAGTCAATAATCGATACCTAAAACTTGAATTGTACTACTTCTTACTGTATATTACATCAACTTAGAAGCTTCATCTGTAATTCGCTATGTTGATTTTAGTGCCTCCGCATACCGCAGCACGCGACATAGCTTTGCAGACGATAAGTACAACCGTTTCAGAGAGAAGAGCGGCCAATGTGACGATCTGGCTTTCAGTCGATTCGATAACAAATGACGAAAACGGACGGATTTCTCTGGTTTTTACTACATATGAACACTTTTCACATACTCCCGTGCAACGCGGCTGCTAGTCCTCCTTTCATGCAGAATCTTAAGCTCCTAGCTCATGTCCAAGGCACCAAAGCCAGCTAAATAGTCAATAATCGATACCTAAATCTTGAACTGTACAACTTCTTACTAGCTATTACATCAACTTAGAAGCTTCATCTGTGTTCTACTATGGTGCTTTTAGTGTCTCCGTATACCGCAGCACGCGACATAGCTTTGCAGTGGATAAGTACTACCGTTTCAGAGAGAAGAGCGGCCAATGTGAAAATCTGGCTTTAAGTCGATTCGATAACAAATGAGGAAAACGGACGGATTTCTCTGGTTTTTACTACATATGAACACTTTTCACATACTCCCGTGCAACGCGGCTGCTAGTCCTCCTTTCATGCAGACTCGTAAGCTCCTAGCTCATGTACAAAGGCACAAAAGCCAGCAAAATAGTCAATAATCGATAACTATAACTTGAACTGTACTACTTCTTACTGGCTATTACATCAACTTAGAAGCTTCATCTGTGTTCTACTATGGTGCTTTTAGTGTCTCCGTATACCGCAGCACGCGACATAGCTTTGCAGACGATAAGTACTAACGTTTCAGAGAGAAGAGCGGCCAATGTGCCGATCTGGCTTTAAGTTGATTCGATAACAAATGACGATAACGGACGGATTTCTCAGGTTTTTACTACATATGAACACTTTTGACATACTCCCGTGCAACGCGGCTGCTATTTCTCCTTTCATGCAGAATCTTAAGGTCCTAGCTCATGTCCAAGGCTCCAAAGCCAGGTAAAAAGTCAATAATCGATACCTAAAACTTGAATTGTTCTACTTCTCACTCGCTATTACATCAACTTAGAAGCTTCACCTGTGTTCTACTATGGTGCTTTTAGTGTCTCCGTATACCGCAGCACGCGACACAGCTTTGCAGACGATAAGTACAACCGTTTGAGAGAAGAGGGGCCAATCTGTCAATCTGGGTTTAAGTCGATTCGATAACAAATGACGAAAACGGACGGTTTTCTCAGGTTTTTACTACATATGAACACTTCTCACATTCTCCCGTGCAACTCGGCTGCTAGTCCTCCTTTCATGCAGAATCTTAAGGTCCTAGCTCATGTCCAAGGCACCAAAGCCAGCAAAAAAGTCAATAATCGAAACCTAAAACTTGAATTGTACTACTTCTTACTGGCTATTACATCAACTTAGAAGCTTCATCTGTGTTCATTTATGGTGCTTTTAGTGTCTCCGCATACCGCAGCACGCGACATAGCTTTGCAGACGATAAGTACAACCGTTTCAGAGAGAAGAGCGGTCAATGTGACGATCTGGCTTTAAGTCGATTCATTAACAAATGACGAAATCGAACGGATTTCTCAGGTTTTTACTACATATGAACACTTTTAACATTCTCCCTTGCAACTCGGCTGCTAGTCCTCCTTTCATGCAGAATCTTAAGGTCCTACATCATGCCCATGGCTCCAAAGCAAGGTAAAAAGTCAAAAATCGATTCCTAAAACGTAAATTGTACTACTTCTTACTGGCTATTACATCAACTTAGAAGCTTCATCTATGTTCTACTATGGTGCTTTTAGTGTCTCCGCATACCGCAGCACGCGACATAGCTTTGCAGACGATAAGTACAGCCGTTTCAGACAGAACTGCGGCTAATGTGACGATCTGGATTTAAGTCGATTCTGTAACAAATGATGAAAACGGACGGATTTCTCAGGTCTTTACTACATATGAACACTTTTCACATTTTCCCGTGCAACTCGGCTGCTAGTCCTCCTTTCATGCAGAATCTTATGGTCCTAGCTCATGTTCAAGGCACCAAAGCCGGCTAAAAAGTCAATAATCGATACCTAAAACTTGAATTGTACTACTTCTTACTTGCTATTACATCAACTTAGAAGCTTCATCTGTGTTCTACTATCGTGCTTTTAGTGTCTCCACATACCGCAGCACTCGACATTCCTTTGCAGACGATAAGTACAACCGTTTCAGAGAGAAGACCGGCCAATGTGACGATCTGGCATTAAGTCGATTCGATAACAAATGTCGAAAACGGACGGGTTTCTCATGTTTTTACTACATATGAACACTTTTCGCATTCACCCGTGCAACTCGGCTGCTAGTCCTCCTTTCATGCAAAATCTTAAGGTCCTAGCTCATGTCCAATGTACCAAAGCCAGCTAAAAAGTCAATAATCGATACCTAAAACTTGAATTGTACTTCTTCTTACTTGCTATTACATCAACTTAGAAGCTTCATGTGTGTTCTACTATGGTGCTTTTAGTGTCTCCGCATACTGCAGCATGCGACATAGCTTTGCAGACGATAAGTACAACCGTTTCAGAGAGAAGAGCGGCCAATGTGGCGATCTGGCTTTAAGTCGTTTCGATAACAAATGACGAAAACGGACGGATTTCTCAGGTTTTTACTACATATGAACACTTTTCGCATTCTCCCGTGCAACTCGGCTGCTAGTCCTCCTTTCATGCAGAGTCTTAAGGTCCTAGCGCACGTCCAAGGCACCAAAGCCAGCTAAAAAGTCAATATTCGATACCTAAAACTTAAATTGTACTACTCCTTACTGGCTATCACATCAACTTAGAAGCTTCATGTGTGTTCTACTATGGTGCTTTTAGTGTCTCCGCATACTGCAGCATGCGACATAGCTTTGCAGACGATAAGTACAACCGTTTCAGAGAGAAGAGCGGGCAATGTGACTATCTGGCTTCAAGTTGATTCGACAACAAATGACGAAAACGGACGGATTTCTCAGGTTTTTACTACATATGAACACTTTTCACATTCTCCCATGCAACTCGGCTGCTAGTCCTCCTTTCATGCAGAATCTTAAGGACATAGCTCATGTCCAAGGCACCAAAGCCAGCTAAAAAGTCAATAATCGATACCTAAAACTTGAATTGTACTACTTCTTACTGATTATTACATCAACTTAGAAGCTTCATCTGTGTTCCGCTATGTTGATTTTAGTGCCTCCGCATACCGCAGCACGCGACATAGCTTTGCAGACGATAAGTACAACCGTTTCAGAGAGAAGAGCGGCCAATGTGACGCACTGCTTTAAGTCGATTCGATAAGAAATTACGAAAACGGTCGGATTTCTCAGGTTTTTAGTATATATGAACACTTTTAACATGGTCCCTTGCATCTCGGCTGCTAGTCCTCCTTTCATGCAGAATCTTAAGGTCCTAGCTCATGTCCAAGGCACCAAAGCCAGCTAAAAAGTCAATAATCGATACCTAAAACTTGAATTGTACTACTTCTTACTGATTATTACATCAACTTAGAAGCTTCATCTGTGTTCCGCTATGTTGATTTTAGTGCCTCCGCATACCGCAGCACGCGACATAGCTTTGCAGACGATAAGTACAACCGTTTCAGAGAGAAGAGCGGCCAATGTGACGATCTGGCTTTAAGTCGATTCGATAACAAATGACGAAAATGGACGGATTTCTCAGGTTTTTACTACATATGAACACTTTTCACATACTCCCGTGCAACGCAGCTGCTAGTCCTCCTTTCATGCAGAATCTTAAGGTCCTAGCTCATGTCCAAGGCACCAAAGAATGGTAAACAGTCAATAATCGAAACTAAGTCTTGAATTGTACTACATTTAACTGGATATTACTTCAACTTAGAAGCTTCATCTGTGTTCTACAATGGTGATTTAAGTGTCTCCGCATACCGCAGCATGCGACATAGCTTTGCAGACGATAAGTACAACCGTTTCAGAGAGAAGAGCGGCCAATGTGACGATCTGGCTTTCAGTCGATTCCATAACAAATGACGTAAACGGACGGATTTCTCTGGTTTTTACTACATATGAACACTTTTCACATACTCCCGTGCAACGCGGCTGCTAGTCCTCCTTTCATGCAGAATCTTAAGCTCCTAGCTCATGTCCAAGGCACCAAAGCCAGCTAAATAGTCAATAATCGATACCTAAATCTTGAACTGTACTACTTCTTACTAGCTATTACATCAACTTAGAATCTTCATCTGTGTTCTACTATGGTGCTTTTAGTGTCTCCGTATACCGCAGCACGCGACATAGCTTTGCAGACGATAAGTACAACCGTTTCAGAGAGAAGAGCGGCCAATGTGAAAATCTGGCTTTAAGTCGATTCGATAACAAATGACGAAAACGGACAGATTTCTCTGGTTTTTACTACATATGAACACTTTTCACAAACTCCCGTGCAACGCGGCTGCTAGTCCTCCTTTCATGCAGACTCGTAAGCTCCTAGCTCATGTACAAAGGCACAAAAGCCAGCAAAATAGTCAATAATCGATAACTAAAACTTGAACTGTACTACTTCTTACTGGCTATTACATCAACTTAGAAGCTTCATCTGTGTTCTACTATGGTGCTTTTAGTGTCTCCGTATACCGCAGCACGCGACATAGCTTTGCATACGATAAGTACTAACGTTTCAGAGAGAAGAGCGGCCAATGTGCCGATCTGGCTTTAAGTTGATTCGATAATAAATTACGATAACGGACGGATTTCTCAGGTTTTTACTACATATGAACACTTTTGACATACTCCCGTGCAACGCGGCTGCTATTTCTCCTTTCATGCAGAATCTTAAGGTCCTAGCTCATGTCCAAGGCTCCAAAGCCAGCTAAAAAGTCAATAATCGATACCTAAAACTTGAATTGTTCTACTTCTCACTCGCTATTACATCAACTTAGAAGCTTCACCTGTGTTCTACTATGGTGCTTTTAGTGTCTCCGTATACTGCAGCACGCGACACAGCTTTGCAGACGATAAGTACAACCGTTTGAGAGAAGAGGGGCCAATCTGTCAATCTGGGTTTAAGTCGATTCGATAACAAATGACGAAAACGGACGGATTTCTCAGGTTTTTACTACATATGAACACTTTTCACATTCTCCCATGCAACTCGGCTGCTAGTCCTCCTTTCATGCAGAATCTTAAGGTCCTAGCTCATGTCCAAGGCACCAAAGCCAGCAAAAAAGTCAACAATCGATACCTAAAACTTGAATTGTACTACTTCTTACTGGCTATTACATCAACTTAGAAGCTTCATCTGTGTTCATTTATGGTGCTTTTAGTGTCTCCGCATACCGCAGCACGCGACATAGCTTTGCAGACGATAAGTACAACCGTTTCAGAGAGAAGAGCGGTCAATGTGACGATCTGGCTTTAAGTCGATTCGTTAACAAATGACGAAATCGAACGGATTTCTCAGGTTTTTACTACATATGAACTCTTTTAACATTCTCCCTTGCAACTCGGCTGCTAGTCCTCCTTTCATGCAGAATCTTAAGGTCCTACAACATGCCCATGGCTCCAAAGCAAGGTAAAAAGTCAAAAATCGATTCCTAAAACGTAAATTGTACTACTTCTTACTGGCTATTACATCAACTTAGAAGCTTCATCTATGTTCTACTATGGTGCTTTTAGTGTCTCCGCATACCGCAACACGCGACATAGCTTTGCAGACGATAAGTACAGCCGTTTCAGACAGAACTGCGGCTAATGTGATGATCTGGATTTAAGTCGATTTTGTAACAAATGATGAAAACGGACGGATTTCTCAGGTTTTTACTACATATGAACACTTTTCACATTTTCCCGTGCAACTCGGCTGCTAGTCCTCCTTTCATGCAGAATCTTAAGGTCCTAGCTCATGTTCAAGGCACCAAAGCCGGCTAAAAAGTCAATAATCGATACCTAAAACTTGAATTGTACTACTTCTTACTTGCTATTACATCAACTTAGAAGCTTCATCTGTGTTCTACTATGGTGCTTTTAGTGTCTCCACATACCGCAGCACTCGACATACCTTTGCAGACGATAAGTACAACCGTTTCAGAGAGAAGACCGGCCAATGTGACGATCTGGCATTAAGTCGATTCGATAACAAATGACGAAAACGGACGGGTTTCTCAGGTATTTACTACATATGAACACTTTTCGCATTCACCCGTGCAACTCGGCTGCTAGTCCTCCTTTCATGCAGAATCTTAAGGTCCTAGCCCATGTCCAATGTACCAAAGCCAGCTAAAAAGTCAATAATCGATACCTAAAACTTGAATTGTACTTCTTCTTACTTGCTATTACATCAACTTAGAAGCTTCATGTGTGTTCTACTATGGTGCTTTTAGTGTCTCCGCATACTGCAGCATGCGACATAGCTTTGCAGACGATAAGTACAACCGTTTCAGAGAGAAGAGCGGCCAATGTGGCGATCTGGCTTTAAGTCGTTTCGATAACAAATGACGAAAACGGACGGATTTCTCAGGTTTTTACTACATATGAACACTTTTCACATACTACCGTGCAACGCGGCTGCTAGTCCTCCTTTCATGCAGAATCTTAAGGTCCTACCTCATGTCCAAGGCTCCAAAGCCAGCTAAAAAGTCAAAAATCGATACCTAAAACGTAAATTGTACTACTTCTTACTGGCTATTACATCAACTTAGAAGCTTCATCTATGTTCTACTATGGAGATTTTAGTGTCTCCGCATACCGCAGCACGCGACATAGGTTTGCAGACGATAAGTACAGCCGTTTCAGACAGAACTGCGGCCAATGTGACATTCTGGATTTAAGTCGATTCTATAACAAATGATGAAAACGGACGGATTTCTCAGGTTTTTACTACATATGAACACTTTTCACATTCTCACTTGCAACTCGGCTGCTAGTCCTCCTTTCATGCAGAATCTTCAGTTCCTAGCTCATGTTCAAGGCACCAAAGCCGGCTAAAATGTCAATAATCGATACCTAAAACTTGAATTGTACTACTTATTACTGGCTATTACATCAACTTAGAAGCATCATCTGTGTTCTACTATAGTGCTTTTAGTGTCTCCGCATACCGCAGCACGCGACATAGCTTTGCAGACGATAAGTACAACCGTTACAGAGAGAAGAGCGTCCAATGTGACCATCTGGCTTTAAGTCGATTCGATAACAAATGACGAAAACGAACGGATTTCTCAGGTTTTTACTGCATATGAACACTTTTCACATACTCCCGATCAACTCGGCTGCTAGTCCTCCTTTCATGCAGAATCTTAAGGTCCTAGCTCAGGTCCAAGGCACCAAAGCAAGCTAAAAAGGCAATAATCGATACCTAAAACTTAAATTGTACTACTTCTTACTGGCTATTACATCAACTTAGAAGCTTCATCTGTGTTCTACTATGGTGCTTTTAGTGTCTCCGCATACCGCAGCGCGTGACATAACTTTGCAGACGATAAGTACAACCGCTCCAGAGAGAAGAGCGGACAATGTGACGGTCTGGCGTATGTCGATTCGATAATAAATTACGAAAACGGACGGATTTCTCAGGTTTTTACTACATATGAACACTTTTCGCATTCTTCCGTGCAACTCGGCTGCTAGTCCTCCTTTCATGCAGAGTCTTAAGGTCCTAGCGCATGTCCAAGGCACCAAAGCCAGCTAAAAAGTCAATATTCGATACCTAAAACTTAAATTGTACTACTCCTTACTGGCTATCACATCAACTTAGAAGCTTCATCTGTGTTCTACTATGGAGCTTTTAGTGTCTCCGCATAACGCAGCACGCGACATAGCTTATAGACGATAAGTACAACCGTTTCAGAGAGAAGAGCGGGCAATGTGACTATCTGGCTTCAAGTTGATTCGACAACAAATGACGAAAACGGACGGATTTCTCAGGTTTTTACTACATATGAACACTTTTCACATTCTCCCATGCAACTCGGCTGCTAGTCCTCCTTTCATGCAGAATCTTAAGGACATAGCTCATGTCCAAGGCACCAAAGCCAGCTAAAAAGGCAATAATCGATACCTAAAACTTGAATTGTACTACTTCTTACTGATTATTACATCAACTTAGAAGCTTCATCTGTGTTCCGCTATGTTGATTTTAGTGCCTCCGCATACCGCAGCACGCGACATAGCTTTGCAGACGATAAGTACAATCGTTTCAGAGGGAAGAGCGACCAATGTGACGATCTGGCTTTAAGTCGATTCGATAATAAATTACAAAAACGGACGGATTCCTCACGTGTTTACTACATATGAACACTTTTCACATTCTCCCTTGCAACTCGGCTGCTTGTCCTCCTTTCATGCAGAATCTTAAGGTAATAGCTCGTGTCCAAGGCACCAAAGCCAGCAAAAAGTCCATAATCGATACCTAAAACGTGAATTCTACTACTTCTTACTGGCTATTACATCAACTTAAAAGCTTAATCTGTGTTTTACTATTGTGCTTTTAGTGTCTCCGCATACCGCAGCACGCGACATAGCTTTGCAGACAATAAGTACAACCGTTTCAGAGAGTAGAGCGGCCAATGTGACGCACTGCTTTAAGTCGATTCCATAAGAAATTACGAAGACGGTCGGATTTCTCAGGTTTTTACTACATATGAACACTTTTAACATTGTCCCTTGCAACTCGGCTGCTAGTCCTCCTTTCATGCAGAATCTTAAGGTCCTAGCTCATGTCCAAGGCAGAAAAGCCAGCTAAAAAGTCAATAATCGATACCTAAAACTTGAATTGTACTACTTCTTACTGTATATTACATCAACTTAGAAGCTTCATCTGTGTTCCGCTATGTTGATTTTAGTGCCTCCGCATACCGCAGCACGCGACATAGCTTTGCAGACGATAAGTACAACCGTTTCAGAGAGAAGAGGGGCTAATGTGACGATCTGGCTTTAAGTCGATTCGATAACAAATGACGAAAATGGACGGATTTCTTAGGTTTTTACTACATATGAACACTTTTCACATACTCCCGTGCAACGCAGCTGCTAGTCCTCCTTTCATGCAGAATCTTAAGGTCCTAGCACATGTCCAAGGCACCAAAGCCAGCTAAAAAGTCAATAATCGATACCTAAAACTTGAATTGTACTACTTCTTACTTGCTATTACATCAACTTAGAAGCTTCATCTGTGTTCCACTATGGTTATTTTAGTGTCTCCGCATACCGCAGCACGCGACATAGCTTTGCAGACGATAAGTACAACCGTTTCAGAGAGAAGAGCGGCCAATGTGACGATCTGGCTTTAAGTCGATTCAATAACAAATGACGAAAATGGACGGATTTCTCACGTTTTTACTACATAAAAACACTTTTCACATACTCCCGTGCAACGCGGCTGCTAGTCCTGCTTTCATGCAGAATCTTAAGGACCTAGCTCATGTCCAAGGCACCAAAGCCAGCTAATAAGTCAATAATCGATACCTAAAACTTGAATTGTACTACTTCTTACTGGCTATTACATCAACTTAGAAGCTTAATCTGTGTTCTACTATAGTGCTTTTAGTGTCTCCGCATACCGCAGCACGCGACATAGCTTTGCAGAGGATAAGTACAACCGTTTCAGAGAGAAGAGCGGCCAATGTGACGCACTGCTTGAAGTCGATTCGATAATAAATTACGAAAACGAACGGATTCCTCACGTTTTTACTACATATGAACACTTTTCACATTCTCCCTTGCAACTCGGCTGCTAGTCCTCCTTTCATGCAGAATCTTAAGGTCCTAGCTCATGTCCAAGGCACCAAAGCCAGCAAAAAGTCCATAATCGATACCTAAAACTTGAATTGTACTACTTCTTACTTGCTATTACATCAACTTAGAAGCTTAATCTGTGTTCTACTATGGTGCTTTTAGTGTCTCCGCATACCGCAGCACGCGACATAGCTTTGCAGACGATAAGTACAACCGTTTCAGAGAGAAGAGCGGCCAATGTGACGATCTGGCTTTAAGTCGAATCGATAACAAATGACGAAAATGGACGGATTTCTCAGGTTTTTACTACATATGAACACTTTCCACATACTCCCGTGCAACGCGGCTGCTAGTCCTCCTTTCATGCTGAATCTTAAGGTCCTAGCTCATGTCCAAGCACCAAAGCCAGCTAAAAAGTCAATATTCGATACCTAAAACTTGAATTGTACTACTCCTTACTGGCTATTACATCAACTTAGAAGCTTCATCTGCGTTCTACTATGGTGCTTTTAGTGTCTCCGCATACCGCAGCACGCGACATAGCTTTGCAGACGATAAGTACAACCGTTTCAGAGAGAAGAGCGGCCAATGTGACGCACTGCTTTAAGTCGATTCGATAATAAATTACGAAAACGGACGGATTTCTTAGGTTTTTACAACATATGAACACTTTTCGTATCCTCCCGTGCAACTCGGCTGCTAGTCCTCCTTTCATGCAGAATCTTAAGGTCCTAGCTCATGTCCAAGGCACCAAAGCCAGCTAAAAAGTCAATAATCGATACCTAAAACTTGAATTGTACTACTTCTGACTGGCTATTACATCAACTTAGAAGCTTCATCTGTGTTCTACTATGGTGCTTTAAGTGTCTCCGCATAACGCAGCACGCGACATAGCTTTGCAGACGATAAGTACTACCGTTTCAGAGAGAAGAAGGGCCAATGTGACGATCTGGCTTTAAGTCGATTCGATAACAAATGACGAAAATGGACGGATTTCTCAGGTTTTTACTACATATGAACACTTTTCACATACTCCCGTGCAACGCGGCTGCTAGTCCTCCTTTCATGCAGAATCTTAAGGTCCTAGCTCATGTCCAAGGCACCAAAGCCAGCTAAAAAGTCAATAATCGATACCTAAATCTTGAATTGTACTACTTCTTACTGGGTATTACATCAACTTTGAAGTTTCATCTGTGTTCTACTATGGTGCTTTCAGAGTCTCCGCATATCGCAGCACGCGACATAGCTTTGCAGACGATAAGTACAACCGTTTCAGAGAGAAGAGCGGCCAATGTGACGCACTGCTTGAAGTCGATTCGATAATAAATTACGAAAACGGACGGATTCCTCAAGTTTTTACTACATATGAACACTTTTCACATTCTCCCTTGCAACTCGGCTGCTAGTCCTCCTTTCATGCAGAATCATAAGGTCCTAGCTCATGTCCAAGGCAGAAAAGCCAGCTAAAAAGTCAATAATCGATACCTAAAACTTCAACTGTACTACTTCTTACTGTATATTACATCAACTTAGAAACTTAATCTGTGTTCTACTATGGTGCTTTTAGTGCCTCCGCATACCGCAGCACGCGACATAGCTTTGCAGACGATAAGTACAACCGTTTCAGAGAGAAGAGCGGCCAATGTGACGATCTGGCGTCAAGATGATTCGATAACAAATGACGAAAACGGACGGATCTCTCAAGTTTTTACTACATATGAACACTTTTCACATACTCCCGATCAACTCGGCTGCTAGTCCTCCTTTCATGCAGAATCCTAAGGTCCTAGCTCAGGTCTAATGCACCAAAGCCAGCTAAAAAGTCAATAATCGATACCTAAAACTTGAAATGTACTACTTCTGACTAGCTATTACATCAACTTAGAAGCTTCATCTGTGTTCTACTATGGTGCTTTACGTGTCTCCACATACCGCAGCACGCGACATAGCTTTGCAGACGATAAGTACTACCGTTTCAGAGAGAAGAAGTGCCAATGTGACGATCTGGCTTTAAGTCGAGTCGATAACAAATGACGAAAATGGACGGATTTCTCAGGTTTTTACTACATATGAACACTTTTCACATACTCCCGTGCAACGCGGCTGCTAGTCCTCCTTTCATGCAGAATCTTAAGGTCCTAGCTCATGTCCAAGGCACCAAAGCCATCTAAAAAGTCAATAATCGATACCTAAATCATGAATTGTACTACTTCTTACTGGGTATTTCATCAACTTTGAAGCTTCATCTGTGTTCTACTATGGTGCTTTCAGAGTCTCCGCATACCGCAGCACGCGACATAGCTTTGCAGACGATAAGTACAACCGTTTCAGAGAGAAGAGCGGCCAATGTGACGATCTGGCTTCAAGTTGATTCAATAACAAATGACGAAATCGGACGGATTTATCAGGTTTTTACTACATATGAACACTTTTCACATTTTCCCATGCAATTCGGCTGCTAGTCCTCCTTTCATGCAGAATCTTAAAGACATAGATCATGACCAGGGCACCAAAGCCAGCTAAAAAGTCAATTATCGATACCTAAAACTTGAATTGTACTACTTCTTACTGGCTATTACATCAACTTAGAAGCTTCATCTGTGTTCCGCTATGGTGATTTTAGTGCCTCCACATACCGCAGCACGCGACATAGCTTTGCAGACGATAAGTACAACCGTTTCAGAGAGAAGAGGGGCAAATGTGACGATCTGGCTATAAGTCGATTCGATAACAAATGACGAAATCGGACGGATTTCTCAGGTTTTTACTACATATGAACACTTTTCACATTTTCCCATGCAATTCGGCTGCTAGTCCTCCTTTCATGCAGAATCTTAAGGTCCTAGCTCATGTCCAAGGCACCAAAGCCAGCATAAAGTCCATAATCGATACCTAAAACCTGAATTGTACTACTTCTTACTATCTATTACATCAACTTAGAAGCTTAATCTGTGTTCTACTATGGTGCTTTTAGTGTCTCCGCATACCACAGCACGCGACATAGCTTTGCAGACGATAAGTACAACCGTTTCAGAGAGAAGAGCGGCCAATGTGACACACTGCTTTAAGTCGATTCGATAATAAATTACGAAAACGGACGGATTTCTCAGGTTTTTACAACATATGAACACTTTTCGCATCCTCCCGTGCAACTCGGCTGCTAGTCCTCCTTTCATGCAGAATGTTAAGGTCCTAGCTCATGTCCAAGCCACCAAAGCCAGCTAAAAAGTCAATATTCGATACCTAAAACTTGAATTGTACTACTCCTTACTGGCTATTACATCAACTTAGAAGCTTCATCTGTGTTCTACTATGGTGCTTTTAGTGTCTCCGCATATCGCAGCACGCGACATAGCTTTGCAGACGATAAGTACAACCGTTTCAGAGAGAAGAGCGGCAAATGTGACGATCTGGCTTCAAGTTGATTCGATAACAAATGACGAAAACGGACGGATTTCTCAGGTTTTTACTACATATGAACACTTTTCACATACTGCCGATCAACTCGGCTGCTAGTCCTCCTTTCATGCAGAATCTTAAGGTCCTAGCTCAGGTCCAAGGCACCAAAGCCAGCTAAAAAGTTAATAATCGATACCTAAAACTTGAATTGTACTACTTCTGACTGGCTATTACATCAACATAGAAGCTTCATCTGTGTTCTACTATGGTGCCTTTAGTGTCTCCGCATACCGCAGCACGCGACATAGCTTTGCAGACGATAAGTACAACCGTTTCAGAGAGAAGAGCGGCCAATGTGACGATCTGGCTTTAAGTCGATTCGATAACAAATGACGAAAACGGACGGATTTCTCAGGTTTTTACTACATATGAACACTTTTCACATTCTCCCATGCAACTCGGCTGCTAGTCCTCCTTTCATGCAGAATCTTAAGGACATAGCTCATTACCAGGGCACCAAAGCCAGCTAAAAAGTCAATTATCGATACCTAAAACTTGAATTGTACTACTTCTTACTGGGTATCACATCAACTTAGAAGCTTAATCTGTGTTCTACTATGGTACTTTTAGTGTCTCCGCATACCGCAGCACGCGACATAGCTGTGCAGACGATAAGTACAACCGTTTCAGAGAGAAGAGCGGCCAATGTGACGATCTGGCTTCAAGTTGATTCGATAACAAATGACGAAAACGGACGGATTTCTCACGTTTTTACTACATATAAACACTTTTCACATACTCCCGATCAACTCGGCTGCTGGTCCTCCTTTCATGCAGAATCTTAAGGTCCTAGCTCAGGTCCAAGGCAACAAAGCCAGCTAAAAAGTTAATAATCGATACCTAAAACTTGAATTGTACTACTTCTGACTGGATATTACATCCACTTAGAAGCTTCATCTGTGTTCTACTATGGTGCTTTTAGTGTCTCCGCATACCGCAGCACGCGACATAGCTTTGCAGACGATAAGTACAACCGTTTCAGAGAGAAGAGCGGACAATGTCACGATCTGGCTTCAAGTCGATTCGATAACAAATGACGAAAACGGATGGATTTCTCAGGTTTTTACTACATATAAACACTTATCACATACTCCCGTGCAACGCGGCTGCTAGTCCTCCTTTCATGCAGAATCTTAAGGTCCTAGCTCATGTCCAATGTACCAAAGCCAGCTAAAATGTCAATAATCGATACCTAAAACTTGAATTGTACTACTCCTTACTGGCTATTACGTCAACTTAGAAGCTTCATCTGTGTTCTACTATAGTGCTTTTAGTGTCTCCGCATACCGAAGCACGCGACATAGCTTTGCAGACGATAAGTACAACCGTTTCAGAGAGATGAGCGTCCAATGTGACGATCTGGCTTTAAGTCGATTCGATAACAAATGACGAAAACGAACGGATTTCTCAGGTTTTTACTACATATGAACACTTTTCACATACTCCCGATCAACTCGGCTGCTAGTCCTCCTTTCATGCAGAATCTTAAGGTCCTAGCTCAGGTCCAGGGTACCAAACCCAGCTAAAAAGTCAATTTATCGATACCTAAAACTTGAATTGTACTACTTCTGACTGGCTATTACATCAACTTAGAAGCTTCATCTATGTTCTACTATGGTGCTTTTAGTGTCTCCGCATACCGCAGCACGCGACATAGCTTTGCAGACGATAAGTACAACCGTTTCAGAGAGAAGAGTGGCCGATGTGACGATCTGGCTTTAAGTCGATTCGATAACAAATGACGAAAACGAACGGATTTCTCAGGTTTTTACTACATATGAACACTTTTCGCATCCTCCCATGCAACTCGGCTGCTAGTCCTCCTTTCATGCAGAATCATAAGGTCCTATCTCATGTCCAAGGCACCAAAGCCAGCTAAAAAGTCAATAATCGATACCTAAAACTTGAATTGTACTACTTCTTACTGGGTATTACATCAACTTAGAAGCTTAATCTGTGTTCTACTATGGTGCTTTTAGTGTCTCCGCATACCGCAGCACGCGACATAGCTTTGCAGACGATAAGTACAACCGTTTCAGAGAGAAGAGCGGCCAATGTGACGCACTGCTTTAAGTCGATTCGATAATAAATTACGAAAACGGACGGATTTCTCAGGTTTTTACTACATATGAACACTTTTCGCATCCTCCCGTGCAACTCGGCTGCTAGTCCTCCTTTCATGCAGAATCTTAAGGTCCCTGCTCATGTCCAAGGCACCAAAGCCAGCTAAAAAGTCAATATTCGATACCTAAAACTTGAATTGTACTACTCCTTACTGGCTATTACATCAACTTAGAAGCTTCATCTGTGTTCCACTATGGTGCTTTTAGTGTTTCCGCACACCGCAGCACGCGACAAAGATGTGCAGACGATAAGTACAACCGTTTCAGAGAGAAGAGCGGCCAATGTGACGCACTGCTTGAAGTCGATTCCATAATAAATTACGAAAAGCGGACGGATTCCTCACGTTTTTACTACATATGTACACTTTTCGCATCCTCCCGTGCAACTCGGCTGCTAGTCCTCCTTTCATGCAGAATGTTAAGGTCCTAGCTCATGTCCAAGCCACCAAAGCCAGCTAAAAAGTCAATATTCGATACCTAAAACTTGAATTGTACTACTCCTTACTGGCTATTACATCAACTTAGAAGCTTCATCTGTGTTCTACTATGGTGCTTTTAGTGTCTCCGCATATCGCAGCACGCGACATAGCTTTGCAGACGGTAAGTACAACCGTTTCAGAGAGAAGAGCGGCAAATGTGACGATCTGGCTTCAAGTTGATTCGATAACAAATGACGAAAACGGACGGATTTCTCAGGTTTTTACTACATATGAACACTTTTCACATACTGCCGATCAACTCGGCTGCTAGTCCTCCTTTCATGCAGAATCTTAAGGTCCTAGCTCAGGTCCAAGGCACCAAAGCCAGCTAAAAAGTTAATAATCGATACCTAAAACTTGAATTGTACTACTTCTGACTGGCTATTACATCAACATAGAAGCTTCATCTGTGTTCTACTATGGTGCCTTTAGTGTCTCCGCATACCGCAGCACGCGACATAGCTTTGCAGACGATAAGTACAACCGTTTCAGAGAGAAGAGCGGCCAATGTGACGATCTGGCTTTAAGTCGATTCGATAACAAATGACGAAAACGGACGGATTTCTCAGGTTTTTACTACATATGAACACTTTTCACATTCTCCCATGCAACTCGGCTGCTAGTCCTCCTTTCATGCAGAATCTTAAGGACATAGCTCATTACCAGGGCACCAAAGCCAGCTAAAAAGTCAATTATCGATACCTAAAACTTGAATTGTACTACTTCTTACTGGGTATTACATCAACTTAGAAGCTTAATCTGTGTTCTGCTATGGTACTTTTAGTGTCTCCGCATACCGCAGCACGCGACATAGCTGTGCAGACGATAAGTACAACCGTTTCAGAGAGAAGAGCGGCCAATGTGACGATCTGGCTTCAAGTTGATTCGATAACAAATGACGAAAACGGACGGATTTCTCACGTTTTTACTACATATAAACACTTTTCACATACTCCCGATCAACTCGGCTGCTGGTCCTCCTTTCATGCAGAATCTTAAGGTCCTAGCTCAGGTCCAAGGCAACAAAGCCAGCTAAAAAGTTAATAATCGATACCTAAAACTTGAATTGTACTACTTCTGACTGGATATTACATCCACTTAGAAGCTTCATCTGTGTTCTACTATGGTGCTTTTAGTGTCTCCGCATACCGCAGCACGCGACATAGCTTTGCAGACGATAAGTACAACCGTTTCAGAGAGAAGAGCGGACAATGTCACGATCTGGCTTCAAGTCGATTCGATAACAAATGACGAAAACGGATGGATTTCTCAGGTTTTTACTACATATAAACACTTATCACATACTCCCGTGCAACGCGGCTGCTAGTCCTCCTTTCATGCAGAATCTTAAGGTCCTAGCTCATGTCCAATGTACCAAAGCCAGCTAAAATGTCAATAATCGATACCTAAAACTTGAATTGTACTACTCCTTACTGGCTATTACGTCAACTTAGAAGCTTCATCTGTGTTCTACTATAGTGCTTTTAGTGTCTCCGCATACCGAAGCACGCGACATAGCTTTGCAGACGATAAGTACAACCGTTTCAGAGAGATGAGCGTCCAATGTGACGATCTGGCTTTAAGTCGATTCGATAACAAATGACGAAAACGAACGGATTTCTCAGGTTTTTACTACATATGAACACTTTTCACATACTCCCGATCAACTCGGCTGCTAGTCCTCCTTTCATGCAGAATCTTAAGGTCCTAGCTCAGGTCCAGGGCACCAAACCCAGCTAAAAAGTCAATTTATCGATACCTAAAACTTGAATTGTACTACTTCTGACTGGCTATTACATCAACTTAGAAGCTTCATCTATGTTCTACTATGGTGCTTTTAGTGTCTCCGCATACCGCAGCACGCGACATAGCTTTGCAGACGATAAGTACAACCGTTTCAGAGAGAAGAGTGGCCAATGTGACGATCTGGCTTTAAGTCGATTCGATAACAAATGACGAAAACGAACGGATTTCTCAGGTTTTTACTACATATGAACACTTTTCGCATCCTCCCGTGCAACTCGGCTGCTAGTCCTCCTTTCATGCCAAATCTTAAGGTCCTAGCGCATATCCAAGGCACCAAAGCCAGCTAAAAAGTCAATAATCGATACCTAGATCTTGAATTGTACTACTTCTTACTGGCTATTACATCAACTTAGAAGCTTCATCTGTGTTCTACTATGGTGCATTCAGTGTCTCCGCATCCCGCAGCACGCGTCATAGCTTTGCAGACGATAAGTACAACCGTTTCACAGAGAAGAGCGGCCAATGTGACGATCTGGCTTTAAGTCGATTCGATAACAAATGACGAAAACGGACGGATTTCTCAGGTTTTTACTACATATGAACACTTTTCACATTCTCCCATGCAACCCGGCTGCTAGTCCTCCTTTCATGCAGAATCATAAGGTCCTAGCTCATGTCCAAGGCACCAAAGCCAGCTAAAAAGTCAATAATCGATACCTAAAACTTGAATTGTACTACTTCTTACTGGGTATTACATCAACTTAGAAGCTTAATCTGTGTTCTACTATGGTGCTTTTAGTGTCTCCGCATACCGCAGCACGCGACATAGCTTTGCAGACGATAAGTACAACCGTTTCAGAGAGAAGAGCGGCCAATGTGACGCACTGCTTGAAGTCGATTCCATAATAAATTACGAAAACGGAGGGATTCCTCACGTTTTTACTACATATGTACACTTTTCGCATCCTCCCGTGCAACTCGGCTGCTAGTCCTCCTTTCATGCAGAATCTTAAGATACTAGCTCATGTCCAATGCACCAAAGCCAGCGAAAAAGTCAATAATCGATACCTAAAACTTGAATTGTACTACTTCTTACTTGCTATTACATCAACTTAGAAGCTTAATCTGTGTTCTACTATGGTGCTTTTAGTGTCTCCGCATACCGCAGCAGGCGACATAGCTGTGCAGACGATAAGTACAACCGTTTCAGAGAGTAGAGCGGCCAATGTGACGATCTGGCTTTAAGTCGATTCAATAAAAAATGACGAAAATGGACGGAGTTCTCAGGTCTTTACTACATATGAACACTTTTCACATTCTCCCATGCAACCCGGCTGCTAGTCCTCCTTTCATGCAGAATCGTAAGGTCCTAGCTCATATCCAAGGCACCAAAGGCAGCTAAAAAGTCAATAATCGATACCTAAAACTTGAATTGTACTACTTCTTACTGGCTATTACATCAACTTAGAAGCTTAATCTGTGTTATACTATGGTGCTTTTAGTGTCTCCGCATACCGCAGCACGCGACATAGCTTTGCAGACGATAAGTACAACCGTTTCAGAGAGAAGAGCGGCCAATGTGACGGACTGCTTTAAGTCGATTCGATAATAAATGACGAAAATGGACGGATTTCTCAGGTTTTTACTACATATTAACACTTTTCACATACTCCCGTGCAACGCGGCTGCTACTCCTCCTTTCATGCGGAATCTTAAGGCCCTAGCTCATGTCCAAGGCACAAAAGCCAGCTAAAAAGTCAATAATCGATACCTAAAACTTGAGTTGTACTACTTCTCACTGGCTATCACATCAAATTATAAGCTTCATCTGTGTTCTACTATGGTGCTTTTAGTGTCTCCGCATACTGCAGCACGCGACATACCTTTGCAGACGATAAGCACAACCGTTTCAGAGAGAAGAGCGGCCAATGTGACGCACTGCTTGAAGTCGATTCGATAATAAATTACGAAAACGGACGGATTCCTCACGTTTTTACTACATATGTACACTTTTCCCATCCTCCCGTGCAACTCGGCTGCTAGTCCTCCTTTCATGCAGAATCTTAAGGTAGTAGCTCATGTCCAATGCACCAAAGCCAGCGAAAAAGTCAATAATCGATACCTAAAACTTGAATTGTACTACTTCTTACTTGCTATTACATCAACTTAGAAGCTTAATCTGTGTTCTACTATGGTGCTTTTAGTGTCTCCGCATACCGCAGCAGGCGACATAGCTGTGCAGACGATAAGTACAACCGTTTCAGAGAGTAGAGCGGCCAATGTGACGATCTGGCTTTAAGTCGATTCAATAAAAAATGACGAAAATGGACGGAGTTCTCAGGTTTTTACTGCATATGAACACTTTTCACATCCTCCCATGCAACCCGGCTGCTAGTCCTCCTTTCATGCAGAATCGTAAGGTCCTAGCTCATATCCAAGGCACCAAAGCCAGCTAAAAAGTCAATAATCGATACCTAAAACTTGAATTGTACTGCTTCTTACTGGCTATTACATCAACTTAGAAGCTTAATCTGTGTTATACTATGGTGCTTTTAGTGTCTCCGCATACCGCATCACGCGACAAAGCTTTGCAGACGATAAGTACAACCGTTTCAGAGAGAAGAGCGGCCAATGTGACGCACTGCTTTAAGTCGATTCGATAATAAATTACGAATACGGAAGGATTTCACAGGTTTTTACTACATATGAACACTTTTCACATTCTCCCATGCAACTCGGCTGCTAGTCCTCCTTTCATGCAGAATCTTAAGGACATAGCTCATTACCAGGGCACCAAAGCCAGCTAAAAAGTCAATTATCGATACCTAAAACTTGAATTGTACTACTTCTTACTGGGTATTACATCAACTTAGAAGCTTAATCTGTGTTCTACTATGGTACTTTTAGTGTCTCCGCATACCGCAGCACGCGACATAGCTGTGCAGACGATAAGTACAACCGTTTCAGAGAGAAGAGCGGCCAATGTGACGATCTGGCTTCAAGTTGATTCGATAACAAATGACGAAAACGGACGGATTTCTCACGTTTTTACTACATATAAACACTTTTCACATACTCCCGATCAACTCGGCTGCTGGTCCTCCTTTCATGCAGAATCTTAAGGTCCTAGCTCAGGTCCAAGGCAACAAAGCCAGCTAAAAAGTTAATAATCGATACCTAAAACTTGAATTGTACTACTTCTGACTGGATATTACATCCACTTAGAAGCTTCATCTGTGTTCTACTATGGTGCTTTTAGTGTCTCCGCATACCGCAGCACGCGACATAGCTTTGCAGACGATAAGTACAACCGTTTCAGAGAGAAGAGCGGACAATGTCACGATCTGGCTTCAAGTCGATTCGATAACAAATGACGAAAACGGATGGATTTCTCAGGTTTTTGCTACATATAAACACTTATCACATACTCCCGTGCAACGCGGCTGCTAGTCCTCCTTTCATGCAGAATCTTAAGGTCCTAGCTCATGTCCAATGTACCAAAGCCAGCTAAAATGTCAATAATCGATACCTAAAACTTGAATTGTACTACTCCTTACTGGCTATTACATCAACTTAGAAGCTTCATCTGTGTTCTACAATAGTGCTTTTAGTGTCTCCGCATACCGAAGCACGCGACATAGCTTTGCAGACGATAAGTACAACCGTTTCAGAGAGATGAGCGTCCAATGTGACGATCTGGCTTTAAGTCGATTCGATAACAAATGACGAAAACGAACGGATTTCTCAGGTTTTTACTACATATGAACACTTTTCACATACTCCCGATCAACTCGGCTGCTAGTCCTCCTTTCATGCAGAATCTTAAGGTCCTAGCTCAGGTCCAGGGCACCAAACCCAGCTAAAAAGTCAATTTATCGATACCTAAAACTTGAATTGTACTACTTCTGACTGGCTATTACATCCACTTAGAAGCTTCATCTATGTTCTACTATGGTGCTTTTAGTGTCTCCGCATACCGCAGCACGCGACATAGCTTTGCAGACGATAAGTACAACCGTTTCAGAGAGAAGAGTGGCCAATGTGACGATCTGGCTTTAAGTCGATTCGATAACAAATGACGAAAACGAACGGATTTCTCAGGTTTTTACTACATATGAACACTTTTCGCATCCTCCCGTGCAACTCGGCTGCTAGTCCTCCTTTCATGCCAAATCTTAAGGTCCTAGCGCATATCCAAGGCACCAAAGCCAGCTAAAAAGTCAATAATCGATACCTAGATCTTGAATTGTACTACTTCTTACTGGCTATTACATCAACTTAGAAGCTTCATCTGTGTTCTACTATGGTGCATTCAGTGTCTCCGCATCCCGCAGCACGCGTCATAGCTTTGCAGACGATAAGTACAACCGTTTCACAGAGAAGAGCGGCCAATGTGACGATCTGGCTTTAAGTCGATTCGATAACAAATGACGAAAACGGACGGATTTCTCAGGTTTTTACTACATATGAACACTTTTCACATTCTCCCATGCAACTCGGCTGCTAGTCCTCCTTTCATGCAGAATCATAAGGTCCTAGCTCATGTCCAAGGCACCAAAGCCAGCTAAAAAGTGAATAATCGATACCTAAAACTTGAATTGTACTACTTCTTACTGGGTATTACATCAACTTAGAAGCTTAATCTGTGTTCTACTATGGTGCTTTTAGTGTCTCCGCATACCGCAGCACGCGACATAGCTTTGCAGACGATAAGTACAACCGTTTCAGAGAGAAGAGCGGCCAATGTGACGCACTGCTTTAAGTCGATTCGATAATAAATTACGAAAACGGACGGATTTCTCAGGTTTTTACTACATATGAACACTTTTCGCATCCTCCCGTGCAACTCGGCTGCTAGTCCTCCTTTCATGCAGAATCTTAAGGTCCCTGCTCATGTCCAAGGCACCAAAGCCAGCTAAAAAGTCAATATTCGATACCTAAAACTTGAATTGTACTACTCCTTACTGGCTATTACATCAACTTAGAAGCTTCATCTGTGTTCCACTATGGTGCTTTTAGTGTTTCCGCACACCGCAGCACGCGACAAAGATGTGCAGACGATAAGTACAACCGTTTCAGAGAGAAGAGCGGCCAATGTGACGCACTGCTTGAAGTCGATTCCATAATAAATTACGAAAACGGACGGATTCCTCACGTTTTTACTACATATGTACACTTTTCGCATCCTCCCGTGCAACTCGGCTGCTAGTCCTCCTTTCATGCAGAATCTTAAGGTACTAGCTCATGTCCAATGCACCAAAGCCAGTGAAAAAGTCAATAATCGATACCTAAAACTTGAATTGTACTACTTCTTACTTGCTATTACATCAACTTAGAAGCTTAATCTGTGTTCTACTTTGGTGCTTTTAGTGTCTCCGCATACCGCAGCAGGCGACATAGCTGTGCAGACGATAAGTACAACCGTTTCAGAGAGTAGAGCGGCCAATGTGACGATCTGGCTTTAAGTCGATTCAATAAAAAATGACGAAAATGGACGGAGTTCTCAGGTCTTTACTACATATGAACACTTTTCACATTCTCCCATGCAACCCGGCTGCTAGTCCTCCTTTCACGCAGAATCGTAAGGTCCTAGCTCATATCCAAGGCACCAAAGGCAGCTAAAAAGTCAATAATCGATACCTAAAACTTGAATTGTACTACTTCTTACTGGCTATTACATCAACTTAGAAGCTTAATCTGTGTTATACTATGGTGCTTTTAGTGTCTCCGCATACCGCAGCACGCGACATAGCTTTGCAGACGATAAGTACAACCGTTTCAGAGAGAAGAGCGGCCAATGTGACGGACTGCTTTAAGTCGATTCGATAATAAATGACGAAAATGGACGGATTTCTCAGGTTTTTACTACATATGAACACTTTTCACATACTCCCGTGCAACGCGGCTGCTACTCCTCCTTTCATGCGGAATCTTAAGGCCCTAGCTCATGTCCAAGGCACAAAAGCCAGCTAAAAAGTCAATAATCGATACCTAAAACTTGAGTTGTACTACTTCTCACTGGCTATCACATCAACTTATAAGCTTCATCTGTGTTCTACTATGGTGCTTTTAGTGTCTCCGCATACTGCAGCACGCGACATACCTTTGCAGACGATAAGCACAACCGTTTCAGAGAGAAGAGCGGCCAATGTGACGCACTGCTTGAAGTCGATTCGATAATAAATTACGAAAACGGACGGATTCCTCACGTTTTTACTACATATGTACACTTTTCCCATCCTCCCGTGCAACTCGGCTGCTAGTCCTCCTTTCATGCAGAATCTTAAGGTAGTAGCTCATGTCCAATGCACCAAAGCCAGCGAAAAAGTCAATAATCGATACCTAAAACTTGAATTGTACTACTTCTTACTTGCTATTACATCAACTTAGAAGCTTAATCTGTGTTCTACTATGGTGCTTTTAGTGTCTCCGCATACCGCAGCAGGCGACATAGCTGTGCAGACGATAAGTACAACCGTTTCAGAGAGTAGAGCGGCCAATGTGACGATCTGGCTTTAAGTCGATTCAATAAAAAATGACGAAAATGGACGGAGTTCTCAGGTTTTTACTACATATGAACACTTTTCACATCCTCCCATGCAACCCGGCTGCTAGTCCTCCTTTCATGCAGAATCGTAAGGTCCTAGCTCATATCCAAGGCACCAAAGCCAGCTAAAAAGTCAATAATCGATACCTAAAACTTGAATTGTACTACTTCTTACTGGCTATTACATCAACTTAGAAGCTTAATCTGTGTTCTACTATGGTGCTTTTAGTGTCTCCGCATACCGCATCACGCGACAAAGCTTTGCAGACGATAAGTACAACCGTTTCAGAGAGAAGAGCGGCCAATGTGACGCACTGCTTTAAGTCGATTCGATAATAAATTACGAATACGGAAGGATTTCACAGGTTTTTACTACATATGAACACTTTTCACATTCTCCCATGCAACTCGGCTGCTAGTCCTCCTTTCATGCAGAATCTTAAGGACATAGCTCATTACCAGGGCACCAAAGCCAGCTAAAAAGTCAATTATCGATACCTAAAACTTGAATTGTACTACTTCTTACTGGGTATTACATCAACTTAGAAGCTTAATCTGTGTTCTACTATGGTACTTTTAGTGTCTCCGCATACCGCAGCACGCGACATAGCTGTGCAGACGATAAGTACAACCGTTTCAGAGAGAAGAGCGGCCAATGTGACGATCTGGCTTCAAGTTGATTCGATAACAAATGACGAAAACGGACGGATTTCTCACGTTTTTACTACATATAAACACTTTTCACATACTCCCGATCAACTCGGCTGCTGGTCCTCCTTTCATGCAGAATCTTAAGGTCCTAGCTCAGGTCCAAGGCAACAAAGCCAGCTAAAAAGTTAATAATCGATACCTAAAACTTGAATTGTACTACTTCTGACTGGATATTACATCCACTTAGAAGCTTCATCTGTGTTCTACTATGGTGCTTTTAGTGTCTCCGCATACCGCAGCACGCGACATAGCTTTGCAGACGATAAGTACAACCGTTTCAGAGAGAAGAGCGGACAATGTCACGATCTGGCTTCAAGTCGATTCGATAACAAATGACGAAAACGGATGGATTTCTCAGGTTTTTACTACATATAAACACTTATCACATACTCCCGTGCAACGCGGCTGCTAGTCCTCCTTTCATGCAGAATCTTAAGGTCCTAGCTCATGTCCAATGTACCAAAGCCAGCTAAAATGTCAATAATCGATACCTAAAACTTGAATTGTACTACTCCTTACTGGCTATTACATCAACTTAGAAGCTTCATCTGTGTTCTACAATAGTGCTTTTAGTGTCTCCGCATACCGAAGCACGCGACATAGCTTTGCAGACGATAAGTACAACCGTTTCAGAGAGATGAGCGTCCAATGTGACGATCTGGCTTTAAGTCGATTCGATAACAAATGACGAAAACGAACGGATTTCTCAGGTTTTTACTACATATGAACACTTTTCACATACTCCCGATCAACTCGGCTGCTAGTCCTCCTTTCATGCAGAATCTTAAGGTCCTAGCTCAGGTCCAGGGCACCAAACCCAGCTAAAAAGTCAATTTATCGATACCTAAAACTTGAATTGTACTACTCCTTACTGGCTATTACATCAACTTAGAAGCTTCATCTGTGTTCTACAATAGTGCTTTTAGTGTCTCCGCATACCGAAGCACGCGACATAGCTTTGCAGACGATAAGTACAACCGTTTCAGAGAGAAGAGTGGCCAATGTGACGATCTGGCTTTAAGTCGATTCGATAACAAATGACGAAAACGAACGGATTTCTCAGGTTTTTACTACATATGAACACTTTTCGCATCCTCCCGTGCAACTCGGCTGCTAGTCCTCCTTTCATGCCAAATCTTAAGGTCCTAGCGCATATCCAAGGCACCAAAGCCAGCTAAAAAGTCAATAATCGATACCTAGATCTTGAATTGTACTACTTCTTACTGGCTATTACATCAACTTAGAAGCTTCATCTGTGTTCTACTATGGTGCATTCAGTGTCTCCGCATCCCGCAGCACGCGTCATAGCTTTGCAGACGATAAGTACAACCGTTTCACAGAGAAGAGCGGCCAATGTGACGATCTGGCTTTAAGTCGATTCGATAACAAATGACGAAAACGGACGGATTTCTCAGGTTTTTACTACATATGAACACTTTTCACATTCTCCCATGCAACTCGGCTGCTAGTCCTCCTTTCATGCAGAATCATAAGGTCCTAGCTCATGTCCAAGGCACCAAAGCCAGCTAAAAAGTGAATAATCGATACCTAAAACTTGAATTGTACTACTTCTTACTGGGTATTACATCAACTTAGAAGCTTAATCTGTGTTCTACTATGGTGCTTTTAGTGTCTCCGCATACCGCAGCACGCGACATAGCTTTGCAGACGATAAGTACAACCGTTTCAGAGAGAAGAGCGGCCAATGTGACGCACTGCTTTAAGTCGATTCGATAATAAATTACGAAAACGGACGGATTTCTCAGGTTTTTACTACATATGAACACTTTTCGCATCCTCCCGTGCAACTCGGCTGCTAGTCCTCCTTTCATGCAGAATCTTAAGGTCCCTGCTCATGTCCAAGGCACCAAAGCCAGCTAAAAAGTCAATATTCGATACCTAAAACTTGAATTGTACTACTCCTTACTGGCTATTACATCAACTTAGAAGCTTCATCTGTGTTCCACTATGGTGCTTTTAGTGTTTCCGCACACCGCAGCACGCGACAAAGATGTGCAGACGATAAGTACAACCGTTTCAGAGAGAAGAGCGGCCAATGTGACGCACTGCTTGAAGTCGATTCCATAATAAATTACGAAAACGGACGGATTCCTCACGTTTTTACTACATATGTACACTTTTCGCATCCTCCCGTGCAACTCGGCTGCTAGTCCTCCTTTCATGCAGAATCTTAAGGTACTAGCTCATGTCCAATGCACCAAAGCCAGTGAAAAAGTCAATAATCGATACCTAAAACTTGAATTGTACTACTTCTTACTTGCTATTACATCAACTTAGAAGCTTAATCTGTGTTCTACTTTGGTGCTTTTAGTGTCTCCGCATACCGCAGCAGGCGACATAGCTGTGCAGACGATAAGTACAACCGTTTCAGAGAGTAGAGCGGCCAATGTGACGATCTGGCTTTAAGTCGATTCAATAAAAAATGACGAAAATGGACGGAGTTCTCAGGTCTTTACTACATATGAACACTTTTCACATTCTCCCATGCAACCCGGCTGCTAGTCCTCCTTTCACGCAGAATCGTAAGGTCCTAGCTCATATCCAAGGCACCAAAGGCAGCTAAAAAGTCAATAATCGATACCTAAAACTTGAATTGTACTACTTCTTACTGGCTATTACATCAACTTAGAAGCTTAATCTGTGTTATACTATGGTGCTTTTAGTGTCTCCGCATACCGCAGCACGCGACATAGCTTTGCAGACGATAAGTACAACCGTTTCAGAGAGAAGAGCGGCCAATGTGACGGACTGCTTTAAGTCGATTCGATAATAAATGACGAAAATGGACGGATTTCTCAGGTTTTTACTACATATGAACACTTTTCACATACTCCCGTGCAACGCGGCTGCTACTCCTCCTTTCATGCGGAATCTTAAGGCCCTAGCTCATGTCCAAGGCACAAAAGCCAGCTAAAAAGTCAATAATCGATACCTAAAACTTGAGTTGTACTACTTCTCACTGGCTATCACATCAACTTATAAGCTTCATCTGTGTTCTACTATGGTGCTTTTAGTGTCTCCGCATACTGCAGCACGCGACATACCTTTGCAGACGATAAGCACAACCGTTTCAGAGAGAAGAGCGGCCAATGTGACGCACTGCTTGAAGTCGATTCGATAATAAATTACGAAAACGGACGGATTCCTCACGTTTTTACTACATATGTACACTTTTCCCATCCTCCCGTGCAACTCGGCTGCTAGTCCTCCTTTCATGCAGAATCTTAAGGTAGTAGCTCATGTCCAATGCACCAAAGCCAGCGAAAAAGTCAATAATCGATACCTAAAACTTGAATTGTACTACTTCTTACTTGCTATTACATCAACTTAGAAGCTTAATCTGTGTTCTACTATGGTGCTTTTAGTGTCTCCGCATACCGCAGCAGGCGACATAGCTGTGCAGACGATAAGTACAACCGTTTCAGAGAGTAGAGCGGCCAATGTGACGATCTGGCTTTAAGTCGATTCAATAAAAAATGACGAAAATGGACGGAGTTCTCAGGTTTTTACTACATATGAACACTTTTCACATCCTCCCATGCAACCCGGCTGCTAGTCCTCCTTTCATGCAGAATCGTAAGGTCCTAGCTCATATCCAAGGCACCAAAGCCAGCTAAAAAGTCAATAATCGATACCTAAAACTTGAATTGTACTACTTCTTACTGGCTATTACATCAACTTAGAATCTTAATCTGTGTTATACTATGGTGCTTTTAGTGTCTCCGCATACCGCATCACGCGACAAAGCTTTGCAGACGATAAGTACAACCGTTTCAGAGAGAAGAGCGGCCAATGTGACGCACTGCTTTAAGTCGATTCGATAATAAATTACGAATACGGAAGGATTTCACAGGTTTTTACTACATATGAACACTTTTCACATTCTCCCATGCAACTCGGCTGCTAGTCCTCCTTTCATGCAGAATCTTAAGGACATAGCTCATTACCAGGGCACCAAAGCCAGCTAAAAAGTCAATTATCGATACCTAAAACTTGAATTGTACTACTTCTTACTGGGTATTACATCAACTTAGAAGCTTAATCTGTGTTCTACTATGGTACTTTTAGTGTCTCCGCATACCGCAGCACGCGACATAGCTGTGCAGACGATAAGTACAACCGTTTCAGAGAGAAGAGCGGCCAATGTGACGATCTGGCTTCAAGTTGATTCGATAACAAATGACGAAAACGGACGGATTTCTCACGTTTTTACTACATATAAACACTTTTCACATACTCCCGATCAACTCGGCTGCTGGTCCTCCTTTCATGCAGAATCTTAAGGTCCTAGCTCAGGTCCAAGGCAACAAAGCCAGCTAAAAAGTTAATAATCGATACCTAAAACTTGAATTGTACTACTTCTGACTGGATATTACATCCACTTAGAAGCTTCATCTGTGTTCTACTATGGTGCTTTTAGTGTCTCCGCATACCGCAGCACGCGACATAGCTTTGCAGACGATAAGTACAACCGTTTCAGAGAGAAGAGCGGACAATGTCACGATCTGGCTTCAAGTCGATTCGATAACAAATGACGAAAACGGATGGATTTCTCAGGTTTTTACTACATATAAACACTTATCACATACTCCCGATCAACTCGGCTGCTAGTCCTCCTTTCATGCCAAATCTTAAGGTCCTAGCGCATATCCAAGGCACCAAAGCCAGCTAAAAAGTCAATAATCGATACCTAGATCTTGAATTGTACTACTTCTTACTGGCTATTACATCAACTTAGAAGCTTCATCTGTGTTCTACTATGGTGCTTTTAGTGTCTCCGCATACCGCATCACGCGACAAAGCTTTGCAGACGATAAGTACAACCGTTTCAGAGGGAAGAGCGGCCAATGTGACGCACTGCTTTAAGTCGATTCGATAATAAATTACGAATACGGAAGGATTTCACAGGTTTTTACTACATATGAACACTTTTCGCATCCTCCCGTGCAACTGGGCTGCTAGTCCTCCTTTCATGCAGAATCTTAAGGTCCTAGCTCATGTCCAATGTACCAAAGCCAGCTAAAATGTCAATAATCGATACCTAAAACTTGAATTGTACTACTCCTTACTGGCTATTACATCAACTTAGAAGCTTCATCTGTGTTCTACAATAGTGCTTTTAGTGTCTCCGCATACCGAAGCACGCGACATAGCTTTGCAGACGATAAGTACAACCGTTTCAGAGAGATGAGCGTCCAATGTGACGATCTGGCTTTAAGTCGATTCGATAACAAATGACGAAAACGAACGGATTTCTCAGGTTTTTACTACATATGAACACTTTTCACATACTCCCGATCAACTCGGCTGCTAGTCCTCCTTTCATGCAGAATCTTAAGGTCCTAGCTCAGGTCCAGGGCACCAAACCCAGCTAAAAAGTCAATTTATCGATACCTAAAACTTGAATTGTACTACTTCTGACTGGCTATTACATCAACTTAGAAGCTTCATCTATGTTCTACTATGGTGCTTTTAGTGTCTCCGCATACCGCAGCACGCGACATAGCTTTGCAGACGATAAGTACAACCGTTTCAGAGAGAAGAGTGGCCAAAGTGACGATCTGGCTTTAAGTCGATTCGATAACAAATGACGAAAACGAACGGATTTCTCAGGTTTTTACTACATATGAACACTTTTCGCATCCTCCCGTGCAACTCGGCTGCTAGTCCTCCTTTCATGCCAAATCTTAAGGTCCTAGCGCATATCCAAGGCACCAAAGCCAGCTAAAAAGTCAATAATCGATACCTAGATCTTGAATTGTACTACTTCTTACTGGCTATTACATCAACTTAGAAGCTTCATCTGTGTTCTACTATGGTGCATTCAGTGTCTCCGCATCCCGCAGCACGCGTCATAGCTTTGCAGACGATAAGTACAACCGTTTCACAGAGAAGAGCGGCCAATGTGACGATCTGGCTTTAAGTCGATTCGATAACAAATGACGAAAACGGACGGATTTCTCAGGTTTTTACTACATATGAACACTTTTCACATTCTCCCATGCAACTCGGCTGCTAGTCCTCCTTTCATGCAGAATCATAAGGTCCTAGCTCATGTCCAAGGCACCAAAGCCAGCTAAAAAGTGAATAATCGATACCTAAAACTTGAATTGTACTACTTCTTACTGGGTATTACATCAACTTAGAAGCTTAATCTGTGTTCTACTATGGTGCTTTTAGTGTCTCCGCATACCGCAGCACGCGACATAGCTTTGCAGACGATAAGTACAACCGTTTCAGAGAGAAGAGCGGCCAATGTGACGCACTGCTTTAAGTCGATTCGATAATAAATTACGAAAACGGACGGATTTCTCAGGTTTTTACTACATATGAACACTTTTCGCATCCTCCCGTGCAACTCGGCTGCTAGTCGTCCTTTCATGCAGAATCTTAAGGTCCCTGCTCATGTCCAAGGCACCAAAGCCAGCTAAAAAGTCAATATTCGATACCTAAAACTTGAATTGTACTACTCCTTACTGGCTATTACATCAACTTAGAAGCTTCATCTGTGTTCCACTATGGTGCTTTTAGTGTTTCCGCACACCGCAGCACGCGACAAAGATGTGCAGACGATAAGTACAACCGTTTCAGAGAGAAGAGCGGCCAATGTGACGCACTGCTTGAAGTCGATTCCATAATAAATTACGAAAACGGACGGATTCCTCACGTTTTTACTACATATGTACACTTTTCGCATCCTCCCGTGCAACTCGGCTGCTAGTCCTCCTTTCATGCAGAATCTTAAGGTACTAGCTCATGTCCAATGCACCAAAGCCAGTGAAAAAGTCAATAATCGATACCTAAAACTTGAATTGTACTACTTCTTACTTGCTATTACATCAACTTAGAAGCTTAATCTGTGTTCTACTTTGGTGCTTTTAGTGTCTCCGCATACCGCAGCAGGCGACATAGCTGTGCAGACGATAAGTACAACCGTTTCAGAGAGTAGAGCGGCCAATGTGACGATCTGGCTTTAAGTCGATTCAATAAAAAATGACGAAAATGGACGGAGTTCTCAGGTCTTTACTACATATGAACACTTTTCACATTCTCCCATGCAACCCGGCTGCTAGTCCTCCTTTCACGCAGAATCGTAAGGTCCTAGCTCATATCCAAGGCACCAAAGGCAGCTAAAAAGTCAATAATCGATACCTAAAACTTGAATTGTACTACTTCTTACTGGCTATTACATCAACTTAGAAGCTTAATCTGTGTTATACTATGGTGCTTTTAGTGTCTCCGCATACCGCAGCACGCGACATAGCTTTGCAGACGATAAGTACAACCGTTTCAGAGAGAAGAGCGGCCAATGTGACGGACTGCTTTAAGTCGATTCGATAATAAATGACGAAAATGGACGGATTTCTCAGGTTTTTACTACATATGAACACTTTTCACATACTCCCGTGCAACGCGGCTGCTACTCCTCCTTTCATGCGGAATCTTAAGGCCCTAGCTCATGTCCAAGGCACAAAAGCCAGCTAAAAAGTCAATAATCGATACCTAAAACTTGAGTTGTACTACTTCTCACTGGCTATCACATCAACTTATAAGCTTCATCTGTGTTCTACTATGGTGCTTTTAGTGTCTCCGCATACTGCAGCACGCGACATACCTTTGCAGACGATAAGCACAACCGTTTCAGAGAGAAGAGCGGCCAATGTGACGCACTGCTTGAAGTCGATTCGATAATAAATTACGAAAACGGACGGATTCCTCACGTTTTTACTACATATGTACACTTTTCCCATCCTCCCGTGCAACTCGGCTGCTAGTCCTCCTTTCATGCAGAATCTTAAGGTAGTAGCTCATGTCCAATGCACCAAAGCCAGCGAAAAAGTCAATAATCGATACCTAAAACTTGAATTGTACTACTTCTTACTTGCTATTACATCAACTTAGAAGCTTAATCTGTGTTCTACTATGGTGCTTTTAGTGTCTACGCATACCGCAGCAGGCGACATAGCTGTGCAGACGATAAGTACAACCGTTTCAGAGAGTAGAGCGGCCAATGTGACGATCTGGCTTTAAGTCGATTCAATAAAAAATGACGCAAATGGACGGAGTTCTCAGGTTATTACTACATATGAACACTTTTCACATCCTCCCATGCAACCCGGCTGCTAGTCCTCCTTTCATGCAGAATCGTAAGGTCCTAGCTCATATCCAAGGCACCAAAGCCAGCTAAAAAGTCAATAATCGATACCTAAAACTTGAATTGTACTACTTCTTACTGGCTATTACATCAACTTAGAAGCTTAATCTGTGTTATACTATGGTGCTTTTAGTGTCTCCGCATACCGCATCACGCGACAAAGCTTTGCAGACGATAAGTACAACCGTTTCAGAGGGAAGAGCGGCCAATGTGACGCACTGCTTTAAGTCGATTCGATAATAAATTACGAATACGGAAGGATTTCACAGGTTTTTACTACATATGAACACTTTTCGCATCCTCCCGTGCAACTGGGCTGCTAGTCCTCCTTTCATGCGGAATCTTAAGGTCCTAGCTTATGTCCAAGGCACCAAAGCCAGCTAAAATGTCAATATTCGATACCTAAAACTTGAATTGTACTACTCCTTACTGGCTATTACACCAACTTAGAAGCTTCAGCTGTGTTCTACTATGGTGCTTTTAGTGTCTCCGCCTACTGCAGCACGCGACATAGCTATGCAGACGATAAGTACAACCGTTTCAGAGAGGAGAGGGGCCAATGTGACGATCTGGCTTTAAGTCGATTCGATAACAAATGACGAAAACGGACGGATTTCTCAGGTTTTTACTACATATGAACACTTTTTACATTCTCCCGTGCAACTCGGCTGCTACTCCTCCTTTCATGCAGAATCGTAAGGTCCTAGCTCATGTCCAAGGCACCAAAGCCAGCAAAAAAGTCAATAATCGATACTTAAATCTTGAATTTTACTACTTCTTACTGGCTATTACATCAACTTTGAAGCTTCATCTGTGTTCTACTATGGTGCTTTTAGTGTCTCCGCATACCGCAGCACGCGACATAGCTTTGCAGACGAAAAGTACTACCGTTTCAGAGTAAAGAGCGGCCAATGTGACGATCTGGCTTGAAGTCGATTCGATAACAAATGACAAAAACGGACGGATTTCTTAGGTTTTTACTATATATGAACACTTTTCACATTCTCACATGCAACTCGGCTGCTAGTCCTCCTTTCATGCAGAATCATTAGGTCCTAGCTCATGTCCAAGGCACGAAAGCCAGCTAAAAAGTCAATATTCGATACCTAAAACTTGAGTTGTACTACTCCTTACTGGCTATTACATCAACTTAGAAGCTTCATCTGTGTTCTACTTTGGTGCTTTTAGTGTTTCCGCATACCGCAGCACGCGACAAAGCTGTGCAGACGATAAGTACAACCGTTTCAGAGAGAAGAGCGGCCAATGTGACGATCTGGCTTTAAGTCGATTCGATAACAAATGACGAAAATGGACGGATTTCTCAGGTTTTTACTACATATGAACACTTTTCACATACTCCCGTGCAACGCGGCTGCTACTCCTCCTTTCATGCGGAATCTTAAGGCCCTAGCTCATGTCCAAGGCACAAAAGCCAGCTAAAAAGCCAATAATCGATACCTAAAACTTGAGTTGTACTACTTCTCACTGGCTACCACATCAACTTATAAGCTTCATCTGTGTTCTACTATGGTGCTTCTAGTGTCTCCGCATACTGCAGCACGCGACATAGCTTTGCAGACGATAAGTACAACCGTTTCAGAGAGAAGAGCGGCCAATGTGACGCACTGCTTGAAGTCGATTCGATAATAAATTACGAAAACGGACGGATTCCTCACGTTTTTACTACATATGTACACTTTTCGCATCCTCCCGTGCAACCTGGCTGCTAGTCCTCCTTTCATGCAGAATCTTAAGGTACTAGCTCATGTCCAATGCACCAAAGCCAGCGAAAAAGTCAATAATCGATACCTAAAACTTGAATTGTACTACTTCTTACTTGCTATTACATCAACTTAGAAGCTTAATATGTGTTCTACTATGGTGCTTTTAGTGTCTCCGCATACCGCAGCAGGCGACATAGCTGTGCAGACGATAAGTACAACCGTTTCAGAGAGTAGAGCGGCCAATGTGACGATCTGGCTTTAAGTCGATTCAATAAAAAATGACGAAAATGGACGGATTTCTCAGGTTTTTACTACATATGAACACTTTTCACATTCTCCCATGCAACCCGGCTGCTAGTCCTCCTTTCATGCAGAATCGTAAGGTCCTAGCTCATATCCAAGGCACCAAAGCCAGCTAAAAAGTCAATAATCGATACCTAAAACTTGAATTGTACTACTTCTTACTGGCTATTACATCAACTTAGAAGCTTAATCTGTGTTATACTATGGTGCATTTTGTGTCTCCGCATACCGCAGCACGCGACATAGCTTTGCAGTCGATAAGTACAACCGTTTCAGAGAGAAGAGCGGCCAATGTGACGCACTGCTTTAAGTCGATTCGATAATAAATGACGAAAACGGACGGATTTCTCAGGTTTTTACTACATATGAACACTTTTCGCATCCTCGAGTGCAACTCGGCTGCTAGTCCTCCTTTCATGCAGAATCATAAGGTCCTAGCCCATGTCCAAGGCACCAAAGCCAGCTAAAAAGTCAATATTCGATACCTAAAACTTGAATTGTACTACTCCTTACTGGCTATTAAATCACTTAGAAGCTTCAGCTGTGTTCTACTATGGTGCTTTTAGTGTCTCCGCCTACTGCAGCACGCGACATAGCTATGCAGACGATAAGTACAACCGTTTCAGAGAGGAGAGGGGCCAATGTGACGATCTGGCTTTAAGTCGATTCGATAACAAATGACGAAAACGGACGGATTTCTCAGGTTTTTACTACATATGAACACTTTTTACATTCTCCCGTGCAACTCGGCTGCTACTCCTCCTTTCATGCAGAATCGTAAGGTCCTAGCTCATGTCCAAGGCACCAAAGCCAGCAAAAAAGTCAATAATCGATACTTAAATCTTGAATTTTACTACTTCTTACTGGCTATTACATCAACTTAGAAGTTTTATCTGTGTTCTACTATGGTGCTTTTAGTGTCTCCGCATATTGCAGCACGCGACATAGCTTTGCAGACGATAAGTACAACCGTTTCAGCGAGGAGAGGGGCCAATGTGACGATCTGGCTTTAAGTCGATTCGATAACAAATGACGAAAACGGACGGATTTCTCAGGTTTTTACTACATATGAACACTTTTTACATTCTCCCGTGCAACTCGGCTGCTAGTCCTCCTTTCATGCAGAATCGTAAGGTCCTAGCTCTTGACCAAGGCACCAAAGCCAGCAAAAAAGTCAATAATCGATACCTAAATCTTGAATTGTACTACTTCTTACTGGCTATTACATCAACTTTGAAGCTTCATCTGTGTTCTACTATGGTGCTTTTAGTGTCTCCGCATACCGCAGCACGCGACATAGCTTTGCAGACGATAAGTACAACCGTTTCAGAGAGAAGAGCGGCCAATGTGACGCACTGCTTTAAGTCGATTCGATAATAAATTACGAAAACTGACGGATTTCTCAGGTTTTTACTACATATGAACACTTTTCGCATCCTCGAGTGCAACTCGGCTGCTAGTCCTCCTTTCATGCAGAATCATAAGGTCCTAGCTCATGTCCAAGGCACCAAAGCCAGCTAAAAAGTCAATATTCGATACCTAAAACTTGAATTGTACTACTCCTTACTGGCTATTACATCAACTTCGAAGCTTCAGCTGTGTTCTACTATGGTGCTTTTAGTGTCTCCGCCTACTGCAGCACGCGACATAGCTATGCAGAAGATAAGTACAACCGTTTCAGAGAGGAGAGGGGCCAATGTGACGATCTGGCTTTAAGTCGATTCGATAACAAATGACGAAAACGGACGGATTTCTCAGGTTTTTACTACATATGAACACTTTTTACATTCTCCCGTGCAACTCGGCTGCTACTCCTCCTTTCATGCAGAATCGTAAGGTCCTAGCTCATGTCCAAGGCACCAAAGCCAGCAAAAAAGGCAATAATCGATACTTAAATCTTGAATTTAACTACTTCTTACTGGCTATTACATCAACTTTGAAGCTTCATCTGTGTTCTACTATGGTGCTTTTAGTGTCTCCGCATACCGCAGCACGCGACATAGCTTTGCAGACGAAAAGTACTACCGTTTCAGAGTGAAGAGCGGCCAATGTGACGATCTGGCTTGAAGTCGATTCGATAACAAATGACAAAAACGGACGGATTTCTCAGGTTTTTACTATATATGAACACTTTTCACATTCTCACATGCAACTCGGCTGCTAGTCCTCCTTTCATGCAGAATCATTAGGTCCTAGCTCATGTCCAAGGCACGAAAGCCAGCTAAAAAGTCAATAATCGATACCTAAAACTTGAGTTGTACTACTCCTTACTGGCTATTACATCAACTTAGAAGCTTCATCTGTGTTCTACTTTGGTGCTTTTAGTGTTTCCGCATACCGCAGCACGCGACAAAGCTGTGCAGACGATAAGTACAACCGTTTCAGAGAGAAGAGCGGCCAATGTGACGATCTGGCTTTAAGTCGATTCGATAACAAATGACGAAAATGGACGGATTTCTCAGGTTTTTACTACATATGAACACTTTTCACATACTCCCGTGCAACGCGGCTGCTACTCCTCCTTTCATGCGGAATCTTAGGGCCCTAGCTCATGTCCAAGGCACAAAAGCCAGCTAAAAAGTCAATAATCGATACCTAAAACTTGAATTGTACTACTTCTTACTTGCTATTACATCAACTTAGAAGCTTAATATGTGTTCTACTATGGTGCTTTTAGTGTCTCCGCATACCGCAGCAGGCGACATAGCTGTGCAGACGATAAGTACAACCGTTTCAGAGAGTAGAGCGGCCAATGTGACGATCTGGCTTTAAGTCGATTCAATAAAAAATGACGAAAATGGACGGATTTCTCAGGTTTTTACTACATATGAACACTTTTCACATTCTCCCATGCAACCCGGCTGCTAGTCCTCCTTTCATGCAGAATCGTAAGGTCCTAGCTCATATCCAAGGCACCAAAGCCAGCTAAAAAGTCAATTACGAAAACGGACGGATTTCTCAGGTTTTTACTACATATGAACACTTTTCGGATCCTCCCGTGCAACTTGTCTGCTAGTCCTCTTTCATGCAGAATCGTAAGGTCCTAGCTCATGTCCAAGGCACCAAAGCCAGCTAAAAAGTCAATAATCGATACCTAAATCTTGAATTGTACTACTTCTTACTGGCTATTACATCAACTTAGAAGCTTCATCTGTGTTCTACTATGGTGCTTTTAGTGTCTCCGCATACCGCACCTCGCGACATAGCTTTGCAGACGATAAGTACAACCGTTTCAGAGAGAAGAGCGGCCAATGTGACGAGCTAGCTTTAAGTCGATTCGATAACAAATGACGAAAACGGACGGATTTCTCAGGTTTTTACTACATATGAACACTTTTCACATTCTCCCATGCAACTCGGCTGCTAGGCCTCCTTTCATGCAGAATCTTAAGGACATAGCTCATGTCCAAGGCACAAAAGCCAGCTAAAGAGTAAATAATCGATACATAAACTTGAATTGTACTACTTCTTACTGGCTATTACATCAACTTAGAAGCTTCATCTGTGTTCCACTATGGTGATTTTAGTGTCTCCGCATACCGCAGCACGCGACATAGCTTTGCAGACGATAAGTACAACCGTTTCAGAGAGAAGAGCGGCCAATGTGACGATCTGGCTTTAAGTCGATTCGATAACAAATGAATAAAAGGGGACGGATTTCTCAGGTTTTTACTACATATGAACACTTTTCACATACTCCCGTGCAACTCGGCTGCTAGTCCTCCTTTCATGCAGAATCGTAAGGTCCTACCTCATGTCCAAGGCACCAAAGCCAGCTAAAAAGTCAATATTCGATACCTAAAACTTGAATTGTACTACTCCTTACTGGCTATTACATCAACTTAGAAGCTTCATCTCTGTTCCACTATGGTGATTTTAGTGTCTCCGCATACCGCAGCACACGACATAGCTTTGCAGACGATAGGTACAACCGTTTCAGAGAGAAGAGGGGCCAATGTGACGATCTGGCTTTCAGTCGATTCGATAACAAATGACGAAAATGGACGGTTTTCTCAGGTTTTTACTTCATATGAACACTTTTCACATACTCCCGTGCAACGCGGCTGCTAGTCCTGATTTCATGCAGAATCGTAAGGTCCTAGCTCATGTCCAAGGCACCAAAGCCAGCTAAAAAGTCAATATTCGATACCTAAAACTTGAATTGTATTACTTCTTACTGGCTATTACATCAACTTAGAAGCTTCATCTGTGTTCTACTATGGTGCTTTTAGTGTCTCCGCATACCGCAGCACACGACATAGCTTTGCAGACGATAAGTACAACCGTTTCAGAGAGAAGAGGGGCCAATGTGACGATCTGGCTTTCAGTCGATTCGATAACAAATGACGAAAATGGACGGTTTTCTCAGGTTTTTACTTCATATGAACACTTTTGTCATACTCCCGTGCAACGCGGCTGCTAGTCCTGATTTCATGCAGAATCGTAAGGTCCTAGCTCATGTCCAAGGCACCAAAGCCAGTTAAAAAGTCAATAATCGATACCTAAAACTTAAATTGTACTACTTCTTACTGGCTATTACATCAACTTAGAAGCTTCATCTGTGTTCCACTATGGTGATTTTAGTGTCTCCGCATACCGCAGCACACGACATAGCTTTGCAGACGATAAGTACAACCGTTTCAGAGAGAAGAGGGGCCAATGTGACGATCTGGCTTTCAGTCGATTCGATAACAAATGACGAAAATGGACGGTTTTCTCAGGTTTTTACTTCATATGAACACTTTTCACATACTCCCGTGCAACGCGGCTGCAAGTCCTGATTTCATGCAGAATCGTAAGGTCCTAGCTCATGTCCAAGGCACCAAAGCCAGCTAAAAAGTCAATATTCGATACCTAAAACTTGAATTGTATTACTTCTTACTGGCTATTACATCAACTTAGAAGCTTCATCTGTGTTCTACTATGGTGCTTTTAGTGTCTCCGCATACCGCAGCACGCGACATTGCTTTGCAGACGATAAGTACAACCGTTTCAGAGAGAAGAGCGGCCAATGTGACGCACTGCTTTAAGTCGATTCGATAATAAATTACGAGAACGGACGGATTTCTCAGGTTTTTACTACATATGAACACTTTTCGCATCCTCCCGTGCAACTTGGCTGCTAGTCCTCCTTTCATGCAGAATCGTAAGGTCCTAGCTCATGTCCAAGGCACCAAAGAAAGCAAAAAAGTCAATAATCGATACCTAAATCTTGAATTGTACTACTTCTTACTGGCTATTACATCAACTTAGAAGCTTCATCTGTGTTCTACTATGGTGCTTTTAGTGACTCCGCATACCGCAGCACGCGACATAGCTTTGCAGACGATAAGTACAACCGTTTCAGAGAGAAGAGGGGGCAATGTGACGATCTGGCTTCAAGTTGATTCGATAACAACTGACGAAAAAGGCCCGATCTCTCAGGTTTTTACTACATATGAACACCTTTCACATTCTCCCATGCAACGCGGCTGCTAGTCCTCCTTTCATGCAGAACCTTAAGGTCCTAGCTCATGTCCAAGGCACCAAAGCCAGCTAAAAAGTCAATAATCGATACCTATAACTTGAATTGTACTACTTCTTACTGGCTATTACATCAACTTAGAAGCTTCATCTGTGTTCCACTATGGTGATTTTAGTGTCTCCGCATACCGCAGCACACGACATAGCTTTGCAGACGATAAGTACAACCGTTTCAGAGAGAAGAGGGGCCAATGTGACGATCTGGCTTTCAGTCGATTCGATAACAAATGACGAAAATGGACGGTTTTCTCAGGTTTTTACTACATATGAACACTTTTCACATACTCCCGTGCAACGCGGCTGCTAGTCCTGATTTCATGCAGAATCGTAAGGTCCTAGCTCATGTCCAAGGCACCAAAGCCAGCTAAAAAGTCAATATTCGATACCTAAAACTTGAATTGTATTACTTCTTACTGGCTATTACATCAACTTAGAAGCTTCATCTGTGTTCTACTATGGTGCTTTTAGTGTCTCCACATACCGCAGCACGCGACATAGCTTTGCAGACGATAAGTACAACCGTTTCAGAGAGAAGAGCGTGCAATGTGACGATCTGGCTTCAAGTTGATTCGATAACAAATGACGATAACGGACGGACTTCTCAGATTTTTACTACATATGAACACTTTCCACATACTCCCATGCAACTCGGCTGCTAGTCCTCCTTTCATGCAGAATCTTAAGGTCCTACCTCATGTCCAAGGCACCAAAGCCAGCTAAAAAGTCAATATTCGATACCTAAAACTTGAATTGTACTACTCCTTACTGGCTATTACATCAACTTAGAAGCTTCATCTGTGTTCTACTATGGTGCTTTTAGTGACTCCGCATACCGCAGCACGCGACATAGCTTTGCAGACGATAAGTACAACCGTTTCAGAGAGAAGAGCGGGCAATGTGACGATCTGGCTTCAAGTTGATTCGATAACAACTGACGAAAAAGGCCCGATTTCTCAGGTTTTTACTACATATGAACACCTTTCACATTCTCCCATGCAACGCGGCTGCTAGTCCTCCTTTCATGCAGAATCTTAAGGACATAGCTCATGTCCAAGGCACCAAAGCCAGTTAAAAAGTCAATAATCGATACCTAAAACTTGAATTGTACTACTTCTTACTGGCTATTACATCAACTTAGAAGCTTCATCTGTGTTCCACTATGGTGATTTTAGTGTCTCCGCATACCACAGCACACGACATAGCTTTGCAGACGATAAGTACAACCGTTTCAGAGAGAAGAGGGGCCAATGTGACGATCTGGCTTTCAGTCGATTCGATAACAAATGGCGAAAATGGACGGTTTTCTCAGGTTTTTACTTCATATGAACACTTTTCACATACTCCCGTGCAACGCGGCTGCTAGTCCTGATTTCATGCAGAATCCTAAGGTCCTAGCTCATGTCCAAGGCACCAAAGCCAGCTAAAAAGTCAATATTCGATACCTAAAACTTGAATTGTATTACTTCTTACTGGCTATTACATCAACTTAGAAGCTTCATCTGTGTTCTACTATGGTGCTTTTAGTGTCTCCGCATACCGCAGCACGCGACATTGCTTTGCAGACGATAAGTACAACCGTTTCAGAGAGAAGAGCGGCCAATGTGACGCACTGCTTTAAGTCGATTCGATAATAAATTACGAAAACGGACGGATTTCTCAGGTTTTTACTACATATGAACACTTTTCGCATCCTCCCGTGCAACTTGGCTGCTAGTCCTCCTTTCATGCAGAATCGTAAGGTCCTAGCTCATGTCCAAGGCACCAAAGCCAGCAAAAAAGTCAATAATCGATACCTAAATCTTGAATTGTACTACTTCTTACTGGCTATTACATCAACTTAGAAGCTTCATCTGTGTTCTACTATGGTGATTTTAGTGTCTCCGCATACCGCACCTCGCGACATAGCTTTGCAGACGATAAGTACAACCGTTTCAGAGAGAAGAGCGGCCAATGTGACGAGCTAGCATTAAGTCGATTCGATAACAAATGACGAAAACGGACGGATTTCTCAGGTTTTTACTACATATGAACACTTTTCACATTCTCCCATGCAACTCGGCTGCTAGGCCTCCTTTCATGCAGAATCTTAAGGACATAGCTCATGTCCAAGGCACAAAAGCCAGCTAAAGAGTAAATAATCGATACATAAACTTGAATTGTACTACTTCTTACTGGCTATTACATCAACTTAGAAGCTTCATCTGTGTTCTACTATGGTGCTTTTAGTGTCTCCGCATACCGCACCTCGCGACATAGCTTTGCAGACGATAAGTACAACCGTTTCAGAGAGAAGAGCGGCCAATGTGACGAGCTAGCTTTAAGTCGATTCGATAACAAATGACGAAAACGGACGGATTTCTCAGGTTTTTACTACATATGAACACTTTTCACATTCTCCCATGCAACTCGGCTGCTAGGCCTCCTTTCATGCAGAATCTTAAGGACATAGCTCATGTCCAAGGCACAAAAGCCAGCTAAAGAGTAAATAATCGATACATAAACTTGAATTGTACTACTTCTTACTGGCTATTACATCAACTTAGAAGCTTCATCTGTGTTCCACTATGGTGATTTTAGTGTCTCCGCATACCGCAGCACGCGACATAGCTTTGCAGACGATAAGTACAACCGTTTCAGAGAGAAGAGCGGCCAATGTGACGATCTGGCTTTAAGTCGATTCGATAACAAATGACTAAAAGGGGACGGATTTCTCAGGTTTTTACTACATATGAACACTTTTCACATACTCCCGTGCAACTCGGCTGCTAGTCCTCCTTTCATGCAGAATCGTAAGGTCCTACCTCATGTCCAAGGCACCAAAGCCAGCTAAAAAGTCAATATTCGATACCTATAACTTGAATTGTACTACTCCTTACTGGCTATTACATCAACTTAGAAGCTTCATCTGTGTTCCACTATGGTGATTTTAGTGTCTCCGCATACCGCAGCACACGACATAGCTTTGCAGACGATAAGTACAACCGTTTCAGAGAGAAGAGGGGCCAATGTGACGATCTGGCTTTCAGTCGATTCGATAACAAATGACGAAAATGGACGGTTTTCTCAGGTTTTTACTTCATATAAACACTTTTCACATACTCCCGTGCAACGCGGCTGCTAGTCCTGATTTCATGCAGAATCGTAAGGTCCTAGCTCATGTCCAAGGCACCAAAGCCAGCTAAAAAGTCAATATTCGATACCTAAAACTTGAATTGTATTACTTCTTACTGGCTATTACATCAACTTAGAAGCTTCATCTGTGTTCTACTATGGTGCTTTTAGTGTCTCCGCATACCGCAGCACACGACATAGCTTTGCAGACGATAAGTACAACCGTTTCAGAGAGAAGAGGGGCCAATGTGACGATCTGGCTTTCAGTCGATTCGATAACAAATGACGAAAATGGACGGTTTTCTCAGGTTTTTACTTCATATGAACACTTTTGTCATACTCCCGTGCAACGCGGCTGCTAGTCCTGATTTCATGCAGAATCGTAAGGTCCTAGCTCATGTCCAAGGCACCAAAGCCAGTTAAAAAGTCAATAATCGATACCTAAAACTTGAATTGTACTACTTCTTACTGGCTATTACATCAACTTAGAAGCTTCATCTGTGTTCCACTATGGTGATTTTAGTGTCTCCGCATACCGCAGCACACGACATAGCTTTGCAGACGATAAGTACAACCGTTTCAGAGAGAAGAGGGGCCAATGTGACGATCTGGCTTTCAGTCGATTCGATAACAAATGACGAAAATGGACGGTTTTCTCAGGTTTTTACTTCATATGAACACTTTTCACATACTCCCGTGCAACGCGGCTGCTAGTCCTGATTTCATGCAGAATCGTAAGGTCCTAGCTCATGTCCAAGGCTCCAAAGCCAGCTAAAAAGTCAATATTCGATACCTAAAACTTGAATTGTATTACTTCTTACTGGCTATTACATCAACTTAGAAGCTTCATCTGTGTTCTACTATGGTGCTTTTAGTGTCTCCGCATACCGCAGCACGCGACATTGCTTTGCAGACGATAAGTACAACCGTTTCAGAGAGAAGAGCGGCCAATGTGACGCACTGCTTTAAGTCGATTCGATAATAAATTACGAGGACGGACGGATTTCTCAGGTTTTTACTACATATGAACACTTTTCGCATCCTCCCGTGCAACTTGGCTGCTAGTCCTCCTTTCATGCAGAATCTTAAGGTCCTAGCTCATGTCCAAGGCACCAAAGCCAGCAAAAAAGTCAATAATCGATACCTAAATCTTGAATTGTACTACTTCTTACTGGCTATTACATCAACTTAGAAGCTTCATCTGTGTTCTACTATGGTGCTTTTAGTGACTCCGCATACCGCAGCACGCGACATAGCTTTGCAGACGATAAGTACAACCGTTTCAGAGAGAAGAGGGGGCAATGTGACGATCTGGCTTCAAGTTGATTCGATAACAACTGACGAAAAAGGCCCGATCTCTCAGGTTTTTACTACATATGAACACCTTTCACATTCTCCCATGCAACGCGGATGCTAGTCCTCCTTTCATGCAGAACCTTAAGGTCCTAGCTCATGTCCAAGGCACCAAAGCCAGCTAAAAAGTCAATAATCGATACCTATAACTTGAATTGTACTACTTCTTACTGGCTATTACATCAACTTAGAAGCTTCATCTGTGTTCCACTATGGTGATTTTAGTGTCTCCGCATACCGCAGCACACGACATAGCTTTGCAGACGATAAGTACAACCGTTTCAGAGAGAAGAGGGGCCAATGTGACGATCTGGCTTTCAGTCGATTCGATAACAAATGACGAAAATGGACGGTTTTCTCAGGTTTTTACTACATATGAACACTTTTCACATACTCCCGTGCAACGCGGCTGCTAGTCCTGATTTCATGCAGAATCGTAAGGTCCTAGCTCATGTCCAAGGCACCAAAGCCAGCTAAAAAGTCAATATTCGATACCTAAAACTTGAATTGTATTACTTCTTACTGGCTATTACATCAACTTAGAAGCTTCATCTGTGTTCTACTATGGTGCTTTTAGTGTCTCCGCATACCGCAGCACGCGACATAGCTTTGCAGACGATACGTACATCCGTTTCAGAGAGAAGAGCGTGCAATGTGACGATCTGGCTTCAAGTTGATTCGATAACAAATGACGATAACGGACGGACTTCTCAGATTTTTACTACATATGAACACTTTCCACATACTCCCATGCAACTCGGCTGCTAGTCCTCCTTTCATGCAGAATCTTAAGGTCCTACCTCATGTCCAAGGCACCAAAGCCAGCTAAAAAGTCAATATTCGATACCTAAAACTTGAATTGTACTACTCCTTACTGGCTATTACATCAACTTAGAAGCTTCATCTGTGTTCTACTATGGTGCTTTTAGTGACTCCGCATACCGCAGCACGCGACATAGCTTTGCAGACGATAAGTACAACCGTTTCAGAGAGAAGAGCGGGCAATGTGACGATCTGGCTTCAAGTTGATTCGATAACAACTGACGAAAAAGGCCCGATTTCTCAGGTTTTTACTACATATGAACACCTTTCACATTCTCCCATGCAACGCGGCTGCTAGTCCTCCTTTCATGCAGAATCTTAAGGACATAGCTCATGTCCAAGGCACCAAAGCCAGTTAAAAAGTCAATAATCGATACCTAAAACTTGAATTGTACTACTTCTTACTGGCTATTACATCAACTTAGAAGCTTCATCTGTGTTCCACTATGGTGATTTCAGTGTCTCCGCATACCGCAGCACACGACATAGCTTTGCAGACGATAAGTACAACCGTTTCAGAGAGAAGAGGGGCCAATGTGACGATCTGGCTTTCAGTCGATTCGATAACAAATGGCGAAAATGGACGGTTTTCTCAGGTTTTTACTTCATATGAACACTTTTCACATACTCCCGTGCAACGCGGCTGCTAGTCCTGATTTCATGCAGAATCGTAAGGTCCTAGCTCATGTCCAAGGCACCAAAGCCAGCTAAAAAGTCAATATTCGATACCTAAAACTTGAATTGTATTACTTCTTACTGGCTATTACATCAACTTAGAAGCTTCATCTGTGTTCTACTTTGGTGCTTTTAGTGTCTCCGCATACCGCAGCACGCGACATTGCTTTGCAGACGATAAGTACAACCGTTTCAGAGAGAAGAGCGGCCAATGTGACGCACTGCTTTAAGTCGATTCGATAATAAATTACGAAAACGGACGGATTTCTCAGGTTTTTACTACATATGAACACTTTTCGCATCCTCCCGTGCAACTTGGCTGCTAGTCCTCCTTTCATGCAGAATCGTAAGGTCCTAGCTCATGTCCAAGGCACCAAAGCCAGCAAAAAAGTCAATAATCGATACCTAAATCTTGAATTGTACTACTTCTTACTGGCTATTACATCAACTTAGAAGCTTCATCTGTGTTCTACTATGGTGATTTTAGTGTCTCCGCATACCGCACCTCGCGACATAGCTTTGCAGACGATAAGTACAACCGTTTCAGAGAGAAGAGCGGCCAATGTGACGAGCTAGCATTAAGTCGATTCGATAACAAATGACGAAAACGGACGGATTTCTCAGGTTTTTACTACATATGAACACTTTTCACATTCTCCCATGCAACTCGGCTGCTAGGCCTCCTTTCATGCAGAATCTTAAGGACATAGCTCATGTCCAAGGCACAAAAGCCAGCTAAAGAGTAAATAATCGATACATAAACTTGAATTGTACTACTTCTTACTGGCTATTACATCAACTTAGAAGCTTCATCTGTGTTCTACTATGGTGCTTTTAGTGTCTCCGCATACCGCACCTCGCGACATAGCTTTGCAGACGATAAGTACAACCGTTTCAGAGAGAAGAGCGGCCAATGTGACGAGCTAGCTTTAAGTCGATTCGATAACAAATGACGAAAACGGACGGATTTCTCAGGTTTTTACTACATATGAACACTTTTCACATTCTCCCATGCAACTCGGCTGCTAGGCCTCCTTTCATGCAGAATCTTAAGGACATAGCTCATGTCCAAGGCACAAAAGCCAGCTAAAGAGTAAATAATCGATACATAAACTTGAATTGTACTACTTCTTACTGGCTATTACATCAACTTAGAAGCTTCATCTGTGTTCGACTATGGTGATTTTAGTGTCTCCGCATACCGCAGCACGCGACATAGCTTTGCAGACGATAAGTACAACCGTTTCAGAGAGAAGAGCGGCCAATGTGACGATCTGGCTTTAAGTCGATTCGATAACAAATGAATAAAAGGGGACGGATTTCTCAGGTTTTTACTACATATGAACACTTTTCACATACTCCCGTGCAACTCGGCTGCTAGTCCTCCTTTCATGCAGAATCGTAAGGTCCTACCTCATGTCCAAGGCACCAAAGCCAGCTAAAAAGTCAATATTCGATACCTAAAACTTGAATTGTACTACTCCTTACTGGCTATTACATCAACTTAGAAGCTTCATCTGTGTTCCACTATGGTGATTTTAGTGTCTCCGCATACCGCAGCACACGACATAGCTTTGCAGACGATAAGTACAACCGTTTCAGAGAGAAGAGGGGCCAATGTGACGATCTGGCTTTCAGTCGATTCGATAACAAATGACGAAAATGGACGGTTTTCTCAGGTTTTTACTTCATATAAACACTTTTCACATACTCCCGTGCAACGCGGCTGCTAGTCCTGATTTCATGCAGAATCGTAAGGTCCTAGCTCATGTCCAAGGCACCAAAGCCAGCTAAAAAGTCAATATTCGATACCTAAAACTTGAATTGTATTACTTCTTACTGGCTATTACATCAACTTAGAAGCTTCATCTGTGTTCTACTATGGTGCTTTTAGTGTCTCCGCATACCGCAGCACACGACATAGCTTTGCAGACGATAAGTACAACCGTTTCAGAGAGAAGAGGGGCCAATGTGACGATCTGGCTTTCAGTCGATTCGATAACAAATGACGAAAATGGACGGTTTTCTCAGGTTTTTACTTCATATGAACACTTTTGTCATACTCCCGTGCAACGCGGCTGCTAGTCCTGATTTCATGCAGAATCGTAAGGTCCTAGCTCATGTCCAAGGCACCAAAGCCAGTTAAAAAGTCAATAATCGATACCTAAAACTTGAATTGTACTACTTCTTACTGGCTATTACATCAACTTAGAAGCTTCATCTGTGTTCCACTATGGTGATTTTAGTGTCTCCGCATACCGCAGCACACGACATAGCTTTGCAGACGATAAGTACAACCGTTTCAGAGAGAAGAGGGGCCAATGTGACGATCTGGCTTTCAGTCGATTCGATAACAAATGACGAAAATGGACGGTTTTCTCAGGTTTTTACTTCATATGAACACTTTTCACATACTCCCGTGCAACGCGGCTGCTAGTCCTGATTTCATGCAGAATCGTAAGGTCCTAGCTCATGTCCAAGGCACCAAAGCCAGCTAAAAAGTCAATATTCGATACCTAAAACTTGAATTGTATTACTTCTTACTGGCTATTACATCAACTTAGAAGCTTCATCTGTGTTCTACTATGGTGCTTTTAGTGTCTCCGCATACCGCAGCACGCGACATTGCTTTGCAGACGATAAGTACAACCGTTTCAGAGAGAAGAGGGGGCAATGTGACGATCTGGCTTCAAGTTGATTCGATAACAACTGACGAAAAAGGCCCGATCTCTCAGGTTTTTACTACATATGAACACCTTTCACATTCTCCCATGCAACGCGGATGCTAGTCCTCCTTTCATGCAGAACCTTAAGGTCCTAGCTCATGTCCAAGGCACCAAAGCCAGCTAAAAAGTCAATAATCGATACCTATAACTTGAATTGTACTACTTCTTACTGGCTATTACATCAACTTAGAAGCTTCATCTGTGTTCCACTATGGTGATTTTAGTGTCTCCGCATACCGCAGCACACGACATAGCTTTGCAGACGATAAGTACAACCGTTTCAGAGAGAAGAGGGGCCAATGTGACGATCTGGCTTTCAGTCGATTCGATAACAAATGACGAAAATGGACGGTTTTCTCAGGTTTTTACTACATATGAACACTTTTCACATACTCCCGTGCAACGCGGCTGCTAGTCCTGATTTCATGCAGAATCGTAAGGTCCTAGCTCATGTCCAAGGCACCAAAGCCAGCTAAAAAGTCAATATTCGATACCTAAAACTTGAATTGTATTACTTCTTACTGGCTATTACATCAACTTAGAAGCTTCATCTGTGTTCTACTATGGTGCTTTTAGTGTCTCCGCATACCGCAGCACGCGACATAGCTTTGCAGACGATACGTACATCCGTTTCAGAGAGAAGAGCGTGCAATGTGACGATCTGGCTTCAAGTTGATTCGATAACAAATGACGATAACGGACGGACTTCTCAGATTTTTACTACATATGAACACTTTCCACATACTCCCATGCAACTCGGCTGCTAGTCCTCCTTTCATGCAGAATCTTAATTTCCTACCTCATGTCCAAGGCACCAAAGCCAGCTAAAAAGTCAATATTCGATACCTAAAACTTGAATTGTACTACTCCTTACTGGCTATTACATCAACTTAGAAGCTTCATCTGTGTTCTACTATGGTGCTTTTAGTGACTCCGCATACCGCAGCACGCGACATAACTTTGCAGACGATAAGTACAACCGTTTCAGAGAGAAGAGCGGGCAATGTGACGATCTGGCTTCAAGTTGATTCGATAACAACTGACGAAAAAGGCCCGATTTCTCAGGTTTTTACTACATATGAACACCTTTCACATTCTCCCATGCAACGCGGCTGCTAGTCCTCCTTTCATGCAGAATCTTAAGGACATAGCTCATGTCCAAGGCACCAAAGCCAGTTAAAAAGTCAATAATCGATACCTAAAACTTGAATTGTACTACTTCTTACTGGCTATTACATCAACTTAGAAGCTTCATCTGTGTTCCACTATGGTGATTTTAGTGTCTCCGCATACCGCAGCACACGACATAGCTTTGCAGACGATAAGTACAACCGTTTCAGAGAGAAGAGGGGCCAATGTGACGATCTGGCTTTCAGTCGATTCGATAACAAATGGCGAAAATGGACGGTTTTCTCAGGTTTTTACTTCATATGAACACTTTTCACATACTCCCGTGCAACGCGGCTGCTAGTCCTGATTTCATGCAGAATCGTAAGGTCCTAGCTCATGTCCAAGGCACCAAAGCCAGCTAAAAAGTCAATATTCGATACCTAAAACTTGAATTGTATTACTTCTTACTGGCTATTACATCAACTTAGAAGCTTCATCTGTGTTCTACTATGGTGCTTTTAGTGTCTCCGCATACCGCAGCACGCGACATTGCTTTGCAGACGATAAGTACAACCGTTTCAGAGAGAAGAGCGGCCAATGTGACGCACTGCTTTAAGTCGATTCGATAATAAATTACGAAAACGGACGGATTTCTCAGGTTTTTACTACATATGAACACTTTTCGCATCCTCCCGTGCAACTTGGCTGCTAGTCCTCCTTTCATGCAGAATCGTAAGGTCCTAGCTCATGTCCAAGGCACCAAAGCCAGCAAAAAAGTCAATAATCGATACCTAAATCTTGAATTGTACTACTTCTTACTGGCTATTACATCAACTTAGAAGCTTCATCTGTGTTCTACTATGGTGATTTTAGTGTCTCCGCATACCGCACCTCGCGACATAGCTTTGCAGACGATAAGTACAACCGTTTCAGAGAGAAGAGCGGCCAATGTGACGAGCTAGCATTAAGTCGATTCGATAACAAATGACGAAAACGGACGGATTTCTCAGGTTTTTACTACATATGAACACTTTTCACATTCTCCCATGCAACTCGGCTGCTAGGCCTCCTTTCATGCAGAATCTTAAGGACATAGCTCATGTCCAAGGCACAAAAGCCAGCTAAAGAGTAAATAATCGATACATAAACTTGAATTGTACTACTTCTTACTGGCTATTACATCAACTTAGAAGCTACATCTGTGTTCCACTATGGTGATTTTAGTGTCTCCGCATACCGCAGCACGCGACATAGCTTTGCAGACGATAAGTACAACCGTTTCAGAGAGAAGAGCGGCCAATGTGACGATCTGGCTTTAAGTCCATTCGATAACAAATGAATAAAAGGGGACGGATTTCTCAGGTTTTTACTACATATGAACACTTTTCACATACTCCCGTGCAACTCGGCTGCTAGTCCTCCTTTCATGCAGAATCGTAAGGTCCTACCTCATGTCCAAGGCACCAAAGCCAGCTAAAAAGTCAATATTCGATACCTAAAACTTGAATTGTACTACTCCTTACTGGCTATTACATCAACTTAGAAGCTTCATCTGTGTTCTACTATGGTGCTTTTAGTGACTCCGCATACCGCAGCACGCGACATAGCTTTGCAGACGATAAGTACAACCGTTTCAGAGAGAAGAGGGGCCAATGTGACGATCTGGCTTTAAGTCGATTCGATAACAAATTACGAAAACGGACGGATTTCTCAGGTTTTTACTACATACGAAAACTTTTCGCATTCTCCCGTGCAACTCGGCTGCTAGTCCTCCTTTCATGCAGAATCTTAAGGTCCTAGCTCATGTCCAAGGCACCAAAGCCAGCTAAAAAGTCAATAATCGATACCTAAAACTTGAATTGTACTACTTCTTACTGGCTATTACATCAACTTAGAAGCATCATCTGTGTTCCACTATGGTGATTTTAGTGTCTCCGCATACCGCAGCACACGACATAGCTTTGCAGACGATAAGTACAACCGTTTCAGAGAGAAGAATGGCCATTGTGACGATCTGGCTTTCAGTCGATTCGATAACAAATGACGAAAATGGACGGATTTCTCAGGTTTTTACTACATATGAACACTTTTCACATACTCCCGTGCAACGCGGCTGCTAGTCCTCCTTTCATGCAGAATCGTAAGGTCCTAGCTCATATCCAAGGCACCAAAGCCAGCTAAAAATTCAATATTCGATACCTAAAACTTGAATTGTACTACTCCTTACTGGCTATTACATCAACTTAGAAGCTTCATCTGTGTTCTACTATGGTACTTTTTGTGTCTCCGCATACCGCAGCACGCGACATAGCTTTGCAGACGATAAGTACAACCGTTTCAGAGAGAAGAGGGGCCAATGTGACGAACTGGCTTTAAGTCGCTCCGATAACAAATGGCGAAAATGGACGGATTTCTCAGGTTTTTACTACATATGAACACTTTTCACATACTCCCGTGCAACGCTGCTGCTAGTCCTCCTTTAATGCAGAATCGTAAGGTCCTAGCTCATGTCCAATGCACCAAAGCCAGCAAAAAAGTCAATAATCGATACCTAAACCTTGAATTTTACTACTTCTTACTGGTTATTACGTCAACTTTGAAGCTTCATCTGTGTTCTACTATGGTGCTTTTAGTGTCTCCGCATACCGCAGCACGCGACATAGCTTTGCAGACGATAAGTACAACCGTTTCAGAGAGAAGAGCGGCCAATGTGACGTACTGGCTTTAAGTCGATTCGATAACAAATGACGAAAACGGACGGATTTCTCATTTTTTTACTACATATGAACACTATTCACATTCTCCCATGCATCTCGGCTGCTAGTCCTCCTTTCATGCAGAATCATAAGGTCCTAGCTCATGTCCAAGGCATAAAAGCCAGCTAAAAAGTCAGTAATCGATACCTAAATCTTGAATTGTACTACTTCTCACTGGCAATCACATCAACTTATAAGCTTCATCTGTGTTCTACTATGGTGCTTTTAGTGTCTCCGCATACTGCAGCACGCGACATAGCTTTGCAGACGATAAGTACAACCGTTTCAGAGAGAAGAGCGGCCAATGTGACGCACTGCTTTAAGTCGATTCGATAATATATTCCGAAAATGGACGGATTTCTCAGGTTTTTACTACATATGAACACTTTTCGCATCCTCCCGTGCCACTCGGCTGCTAGTCCTCCTTTCATGCAGAATCTTAAGGTCCTAGCTCATGTCCAAGGCACCAAAGCCAGCAAAAAGTCAATAATCGATACCTAAATCTTGAATTGTACTACTTATTACTGGCTATTACATCAACTTAGGAGCTTAATCTGTGTTCTACTATGGTGCTTCTAGTGTCTCCGCATACCGCAGCACGCGACATAGCTTTGCAGACGATAAGTACAACCGTTTCAGAGAGACGAGCGGCCAATGTGACGCACTGCTTTAAGTCGATTCGATAATAAATTAAGAAAACGGACGGATTTCTCAGGTTTTTACTACATATGAACACTTTTCGCATCCTCCCGTGCAACTCGGCTGCTAGTCCTCCTTTCATGCAGAAACTTAAGGTCCTAGCTCATGTCCAAGGCACCAAAGCCAGCTAAAAAGTCAATATTCGATACCTAAAACTTGAATTGTACTACTCCTTACTGGCTATTACATCAACTTAGATCCTTCATCTGTGTTCTACAATTGTGCTTTTAGTGTCTCCGCATACCGCAGCACGCGACATAGCTTTGCAGACGATAAGTGCAACCGTTTCAGAGAGAAGAGCGGCCAATGTGACGATCTGCTTTAAGTCGATTCGATAACAAATGACGAAAACGGACGGATTTCTCATTTTTTTACTACAGATGAACACTATTCACATTCTCCCATGCATCTCGGCTGCTAGTCCTCCTTTCATGCAGAATCATAAGGTCCTAGCTCATGTCCAAGGCATAAAAGCCAGCTAAAAAGTCAATAATCGATACCTAAAACTTGAATTGTACTACTTCTCACTGGCTATCACATCAACTTAGAAGCTTCATCTGTGTTCTACTATGGTGCTTTTAGTGTCTCCGCATACCGCAGCACGCGACATAGCTTTGCAGACGATAAGTACAACCGTTTCAGAGAGAAGAGAGGCCAATGTGCCGATCTGGCTTTAAGTCGATTCGATAACAAATGACGAAAATGGACGGATTTCTCAGGTTTTTACTACATATGAACACTTGTCACATAGTCCCGTGCAACGCGACTGCTAGTCCTCCTTTCATGCAGAATCTTAAGGTCCTAGCTCATGTCCAAGGCGCCAAAGCCAGCTAAAAAGTCAATATTCGATACCTAAAAGTTGAATTGTACTACTCCTTACTGGCTATTACATCAACTTAGTAGCTTCATCTGTGTTCTACTATGGTGCTTTTAGTGTCTCCGCATACCGCAGCAGGCGACATAGCTTTGCAGACGATAAGTACAACCGTTTCAGAGAGAAGAGGGGCCAATGTGACGATCTGGCTTTAAGTCGATTCGATAACAAGTGACGAAAACGGACGGATTTCTCAGGTTTATACTACATATGAACACTTTTTACATTCTCCCGTGCAACTCGGCTGCTAGTCCTCCTTTCATGCAGAATCGTAAGGTCCTAGCTCATGTCCAAGGCACCAAAGCCAGCAAAAAAGTCGATAATCGATACCTAAATCTTGAATTGTACTACTTCTTACTGGCTATTGCATCAACTTTGAAGCTTCATCTGTATTCTACTATATTGCTTTTAGTGTCTCCGCATACCGCAGCACGCGACATAGCTTTGCAGGCGATAAGTACAACCGTTTCAGATAGAAGAGCGGCCAAATTGACAATCTGGCTTTAAGTCGATTCGATAACACATGACGAAAACGGACGCATTTTTCAGGTTTTTACTACATATGAACACTTTTCACATTCTCCCAAGCAACTCGGCTGCTAGTCCTCCTTCCGTGCGGAATCATAAGGTCCTAGCTCATGTCCAAGGCACAAAAGCCAGCTAAAAGGTCAATAATCGATACCTAAAACTTTAATTGTACTACTTCTTACTTGCTATTACATCAACTTAGAAGCTTAATCTGTGTTCTGCTATGGTGCTTTTAGTGTCTCCGCATACCGCAGCATGCTACATAGCTTTGCAGACGATAAGTACAACCGTTTCAGAGAGAAGGGCGGCCCATGTGACGATCTGGCTTTAAGTCGATTCGATAACAAATGACGAAAACGGACGAATTTCTCAGGTTTTTACTACATATGAAAACTTTTTACATCCTCCCGTGCAACGCGGCTGCTAGTCCTCCTTTCATGCAGAATCTTTAGGTCCTAGCTCATGTCCAAGGCACCAAAGCCAGCTAAAAAGACAATAATCGATACCTAAAACTTGAATTGTACTACGTCTCACTGGCTATCACATCAACTCAGTAGCTTCATCTGTGTTCTACTATGGTGCTTTTAGTGTCTCCGCATACTGCAGCACGCGACATAGCTTTGCAGACGATAAGTACAACCGTTTCAGAGAGAAGAGGGGCCCATGTGACGATCTGGCTTTAAGTCGATTCGATAACAAATTACGAAAACGGACGGATTTCTCAGGTTTTTACTACATATGAAAACTTTTCGCATTCTCCCGTGTAACTCGGCTGCTAGTCCTCCTTTCATGCAGAATCTTAAGGTCCTAGCTCATGTCCAAGGCACCAAAGCCAGCTAAAAAGTCAATAATCCATACCTAAAACTTGAATTGTACTACTTCTTACTGGCTATTACATCAACTTAGAAGCTTCATCTGTGTTCCACTATGGTGATATTAGTGTCTCCGCATACCGCAGCACACGACATAGCTTTGCAGACGATAAGTACAACCGTTTCAGAGAGAAGAATGGCCATTGTGACGATCTGGCTTTCAGTCGATTCGATAACAAATGACGAAAATGGACGGATTTCTCAGGTTTTTACTACATATGAACACTTTTCACATACTCCCGTGCAACGCGGCTGCTAGTCCTCCTTTCATGCAGAATCGTAAGGTCCTAGCTCATATCCAAGGCACCAAAGCCAGCTAAAAATTCAATATTCGATACCTAAAACTTGAATTGTACTACTCCTTACTGGCTATTACATCAACTTAGAAGCTTCATCTGTGTTCTACTATGGTACTTTTTGTGTCTCCGCATACCGCAGCACGCGACATAGCTTTGCAGACGATAAGTACAACCGTTTCAGAGAGAAGAGGGGCCAATGTGACGAACTGGCTTTAAGTCGCTCCGATAACAAATGGCGAAAATGGACGGATTTCTCAGGTTTTTACTACATATGAACACTTTTCACATACTCCCGTGCAACGCTGCTGCTAGTCCTCCTTTAATGCAGAATCGTAAGGTCCTAGCTCATGTCCAAGGCACCAAAGCCAGCAAAAAAGTCAATAATCGATACCTAAACCTTGAATTTTACTACTTCTTACTGGTTATTACATCAACTTTGAAGCTTCAGCTGTGTTCTACTATGGTGCTTTTAGTGTCTCCGCATACCGCAGCACGCGACATAGCTTTGCAGACGATAAGTACAACCGTTTCAGAGAGAAGAGCGGCCAATGTGACGATCTGGCTTTAAGTCGATTCGATAACAAATGACGAAAACGGACGGATTTCTCATTTTTTTACTACATATGAACACTATTCACATTCTCCCATGCATCTCGGCTGCTAGTCCTCCTTTCATGCAGAATCATAAGGTCCTAGCTCATGTCCAAGGCATAAAAGCCAGCTAAAAAGTCAATAATCGATACCTAAATCTTGAATTGTACTACTTCTCACTGGCAATCACATCAACTTAGAAGCTTCATCTGTGTTCTACTATGGTGCTTTTAGTGTCTCCGCATACTGCAGCACGCGACATAGCTTTGCAGACGATAAGTACAACCGTTTCAGAGAGAAGAGCGGCCAATGTCACGCACTGCTTTAAGTCGATTCGATAATATATTCCGAAAATGGACGGATTTCTCATTTTTTTACTACATATGAACACTTTTCGCATCCTCCCGTGCCACTCGGCTGCTAGTCCTCCTTTCATACAGAATCTTAAGGTCCTAGCTCATGTCCAAGGCACCAAAGCCAGCAAAAAGTCAATAATCGATACCTAAATCTTGAATTGTACTACTTATTACTGGCTATTACATCAACTTAGGAGCTTAATCTGTGTTCTACTATGGTGCTTCTAGTGTCTCCGCATACCGCAGCACGCGACATAGCTTTGCAGACGATAAGTACAACCGTTTCAGACAGACGAGCGGCCAATGTGACGCACTGCTTTAAGTCGATTCGATAATAAATTAAGAAAACGGACGGATTTCTCAGGTTTTTACTACATATGAACACTTTTCGCATCCTCCCGTGCAACTCGGCTGCTAGTCCTCCTTTCATGCAGAAACTTAAGGTCCTAGCTCATGTCCAAGGCACCAAAGCCAGCTAAAAAGACAATATTCGATACCTAAAACTTGAATTGTACTACTCCTTACTGGCTATTACATCAACTTAGATCCTTCATCTGTGTTCTACTATGGTGCTTTTAGTGTCTCCGCATACCGCAGCACGCGACTTAGCTTTGCAGACGATAAGTACAACCGTTTCAGAGAGAAGAGCGGCCAATGTGACGATCTGCTTTAAGTCGATTCGATAACAAATGACGAAAACGGACGGATTTCTCATTTTTTTACTACAGATGAACACTATTCACATTCGCCCATGCATCTCGGCTGCTAGTCCTCCTTTCATGCAGAATCATAAGGTCCTAGCTCATGTCCAAGGCATAAAAGCCAGCTAAAAAGTCAATAATCGATACCTAAAACTTGAATTGTACTACTTCTCACTGGCTATCACATCAACTTAGAAGATTCATCCGTGTTCTACTATGGTGCTTTTAGTGTCTCCGCATACCGCAGCACGCGACATAGCTTTGCAGACGATAAGTACAACCGTTTCAGAGAGAAGAGCGGCCAATGTGACGATCTGCTTTATGTCGATTCGATAACAAATGACGAAAACGGACGGATTTCTCATTTTTTTACTACAGATGAACACTATTCACATTCTCCCATGCATCTCGGCTGCTAGTCCTCCTTTCATGCAGAATCATAAGGTCCTAGCTCATGTCCAAGGCATAAAAGCCAGCTAAAAGTTCAATAATCGATACCTAAAACTTGAATTGTACTACTTCTCACTGGCTATCACATCAACTTAGAAGCTTCATCCGTGTTCTACTATGGTTCTTTTAGTGACTCCGCATACCGCAGCACGCGACATAGCTTTGCAGACGATAAATACAACCGTTTCAGAGAGAAGAGCGGGCAATATGACGATCTGGCTTCAAGTAGATTCGATAACAACTGACGAAAAAGGATGGATTTCTCAGGTTTTTACTACATATGAACACATTTCACATTCTCCCAATCAACTCGGCTGCTAGTCCTCCTTTCATGCAGAATCTTAAGGACATAGCTCATGTCCAAGGCACCAAAGCCAGCTAAAAAGTCAATAATCGATACCTAAATTGACTACATCTTACTAGCTATTACATCAACTTAGAAGCTTCATCTGTGTTCCACTATGGTGCTTTTAGTGTCTCCGCAAACCGCAGCACGCGACATAGCTTTGCAGACGATAAGTACAACCGTTTCAGAGAGAAGAGAGGCCAATGTGCCGATCTGGCTTTAAGTCGATTCGATAACAAATGACGAAAATGGACGGATTTCTCAGGTTTTTACTACATATGAACACTTGTCACATAGTCCCGTGCAACGCGACTGCTAGTCCTCCTTTCATGCAGAATCTTAAGGTCCTAGCTCATGCCCAAGGCACCTAAGCCAGCTATAAAGTCAATAATCGATACCTAAAACTTGAATTGTACTACTTCTCACTGGCTATCACATCAACTTAGAACCTTCATCTGTGTTCTACTATGGTGCTTTTAGTGTCTCCGCATACCGCAGCACGCGACATAGCTTTGCAGACGATAAGTACAAACGTTTCAGAGTTAAGAGGGGCCAATGTGACGATCTGGCTTTAAGTCGATTCGATAACAAGTGACGAAAACGGACGGATTTCTCAGGTTTTTACTACATATGAACACTTTTTACATTCTCCCGTGCAACTCGGCTGCTAGTCCTCCTTTCATGCAGAATCGTAAGGTCCTAGCTCATGTCCAAGGCACCAAAGCCAGCAAAAAAGTCAATAATCGATACCTAAATCTTGAATTGTACTACTTCTTACTGGCTATTACATCAACTTTGAAGCTTCATCTGTATTCTACTATATTGCTTTTAGTGTCTCCGCATACCGCAGCACGCGACATAGCTTTGCAGGCGATAAGTACAACCGTTTCAGATAGAAGAGCGGCCAAAGTGACAATCTGGCTTTAAGTCGATTCGATAACACATGACGAAAACGGACGCATTTTTCAGGTTTTTACTACATATGAACACTTTTCACATTCTCCCAAGCAACTCGGCTGCTAGTCCTCCTTCCGTGCGGAATCATAAGGTCCTAGCACATGTCCAAGGCACAAAAGCCAGCTAAAAGGTCAATAATCGATACCTAAAACTTGAATTGTACTACTTCTTACTTGCTATTACATCAACTTAGAAGCTTAATCTGTGTTCTGCTATGGTGCTTTTAGTGTCTCCGCATACCGCAGCACGCTACATAGCTTTGCAGACGATAAGTACAACCGTTTCAGAGAGAAGGGCGGCCTATGTGACGATCTGGCTTTAAGTCGATTCGATAACAAATGATGAAAACGGACGAATTTCTCAGGTTTTTACTACATATGAACACTTTTTACATCCTCCCGTGCAACGCGGCTGCTAGTCCTCCTTTCATGCAGAATCTTTAGGTCCTAGCTCATGTCCAAGGCACCAAAGCCAGCTAAAAAGACAATAATCGATACCTAAAACTTGAATTGTACTACGTCTCACTGGCTATCACATCAACTCAGAAGCTTCATCTGTGTTCTACTATTGTGCTTTTAGTGTCTCCGCATACTGCAGCACGCGACATAGCTTTGCAGACGATAAGTACAACCGTTTCAGAGAGAAGAGGGGCCCATGTGACGATCTGGCTTTAAGTCGACTCGATAACAAATGACGAAAACGGACGGATTTCTCAGGTTTTTACTACATATGAACACTTTTTACATTCTCCCGTGCAACTCGGCTGCTAGTCCTCCTTTCATGCAGAATCTTAAGGTCCTAGGTCATGTCCAAGGGACCAAAGCCAGCAAAAAGTCAATAATCGATACCTAAATCTTGAATTGTACGACTTCTTACTGGCTTTACATCAACTTTGAAGCTTCATCTGTGTTCTACTATGGTGCTTTTAGTGTCTCCGCATACCGCAGCACGCGACATAGCTTTGCAGACGATAAGTACAACCGTTTCAGAGAGAAGAGGGGCCAATGTGACGATCTGCATTTAAGTCGATTCGATAACAAATGACGAAAACGGACGGATTTCTCATGTTTTTACTACATATGAACACTTTCCACATTCTCCAATGCAACTCGGCTGCTAGTCCTCCTTTCATGCAGAATCTTAAGGACATAGCTCATGTCAAAGGCACCTAAGCCAGCTAAAAAGTCAATAATCGATACCTAAATTGACTACATCTTACTAGCTATTACATCAACTTAGAAGCTTCATCTGTGTTCCACTATGGTGATTTTAGTGTCTCCGCATACCGCAGCACGCGACATAGCTTTGCAGACGATAAGTACAACCGTTTCAGAGAGAAGAGAGGCCAATGTGACGATCTGGCTTTAAGTCGATATGATAACAAATGACGAAAATGGACGGATTTCTCAGGTTTTTACTACATATGAACACTTGTCACATAGTCCCGTGCAACGCGGCTGCTAGTCCTCCTTTCATGCAGAATCTTAAGGTTCTAGCTCATGTCCAAGGCACCAAAGCCAGCAAAAAAGACAATAATCGATACCTAAATCTTGAATTGTACTACTTCTTACTGGCTATTACATCAACTTTGAAGCTTCATCTGTGTTCTACTATGGTGCTTTTAGTGTCTCCGCATACCGCAGCACGCGAGAAAGCTTTCCAGACGATAAGTACAACCGTTTCAGAAAGAAGAGCGTCCAATGTGACGCACTGCTTTAAGTCGATTCCATAATAAATTACGAAAACGGACGGATTTCTCAGGTTTTTACTACATATGAACACTTTTCGCATCCTCGCGTGCAACTCGGCTGCTAGTCCTATTTCATGCAGAATCTTAAGGTCCTAGCTCATGTCCAAGGCGCCAAAGCCAGCTAAAAAGTCAATATTCGATACCTAAAACTTGAATTGTACTGCTCCTTACTGGCTATTACATCAACTTAGAAGCTTCATCTGTGTTCTACTATGGTGCTTTTAGTGTCTCCGCATACCGCAGCACGCGACATAGCTTTGCAGATGATATGTACAACCGTTTCAGAGAGAAGAGGGGCCAATGTGACGAACTGGCCTCAAGTCGATTAGATAACAAATGACGAAAATGGACGGATTTCACAGGTTTTTACAACATATGAACACTTTTCACATACTCCCGTGCAACGCGGATGATAGTCCTCCTTTCATGCAGAATCTTAAGGTCCTAGCTCATGTCCAAGGCACCAAAGCCAGCTAAAAAGTCAATATTCGATACATAAAACTTGAATTGTACTACTCCTTACTGGCTATTACATCAACTTAGAAGCTTCATCTGTGTTCTACTATGGTGCTTTTAGTGTCTCCGCATACCGCAGCACGCGACATAGCTTTGCAGACGATAAGTACAACCGTTTCAGAGAGAAGAGGGGCCAATGTGACGAACTGGCTTTAAGTCGATTCGATAACAAATGACGAAAATGGAAGGATTTATCAGGTTTTTACTACATATGAACACTTTTCACATACTCCCGTGCAACGCGGCTGCTAGTCCTCCTTTCATGCAGAATCTTAAGGTCCTAGCTCATGTCCAAGGCACCAAAGCCAGCAAAAAAGTCAATAATCGATACCTAAATCTTGAATTGTACTACTTCTTACTGGCTATTACATCAACTTTGAAGCTTCATCTGTATTCTACTACCGTGCTTTTAGTGTCTCCGCATACCGCAGCACGCGACATAGCTTTGCAGACTATAAGTACAACCGTTTCAGAGAGAAGAGCGGCCAATGTGACAATCTGGCTTTAAGTCGATTCGATAACAAATGACGAAAACGGACGCATTTTTCAGGTTTTTACTACATATGAACACTTTTCACATTCTCCCAAGCAACTCGGCTGCTAGTCCTCCTTCCGTGCGGAATCATAAGGTGCTAGCTCATGTCCAAGGCACCTAAGCCAGCTAAAAAGTCAATAATCGATACCTAAAACTTGAATTGTAGTATTTCTCACTGGCTATCACATCAACTTAGAACCTTCATCTGTGTTCTACTACGGTGCTTTTAGTGTCTCCGCATACCGCAGCACGCGGCATAGCTTTGCAGACGATAAGTACAACCGTTTCAGAGAGAAGAGGGGCCCATGTGACGATCTGGCTTGAAGTCGATTCAATAACACATGACGAAAACGGATGGATTTTTCAGGTTTTTACTACATATGAACACTTTTCACATTCTCCCAAGCAACTCGGCTGCTAGTCCTCCTTCCGTGCGGAATCATAAGGCCCTAGCTCATGTCCAAGGCACAAAAGCCAGCTAAAAGGTCAATAATCGATACCTAAAACTTTTAATTGTACTACTTCTTACTTGCTATTACATCAAATTAGAAGCTTAATCTGTGTTCTGCTATGGTGCTTTTAGTGTCTCCGCATACCGCAGCACGCGACATAGCTTTGCAGACGATAAGTACAACCGTTTCAGAGAGAAGAGGGGCCCATGTGACGATCTGGCTTTAAGTCGATTCGATAACAAATGACGAAAACGGACGGATTTCTCAGGTTTTTACTACATATGAACACTTTTTACATCCTCCCGTGCAACGCGGCTGCTAGTCCTCCTTTCATGCAGAATCTTTAGGTCCTAGCTCATGTCCAAGGCACCAAAGCCAGCTGAAAAGACAATAATCGATACCTAAAACTTGAATTGTACTACGTCTCACTGGCTATCACATCAACTTAGAAGCTTCATCTGTGTTCTACTATGGTGCTTTTAGTGTCTCCGCATACTGCAGCACGCGACATAGCTTTGCAGACGATAAGTACAACCGTTTAAGAGAGAAAAGGGGCCCATGTGACGATCTGGCTTTAAGTCGATTCGATAACAAATGACGAAAACGGACGGATTTCTCAGGTTTTTACTACATATGAATACTTTTTACATTCTCCCGTGCTACTCGGCTGCTAGTCCTCCTTTCATGCAGAATCTTAAGGTCCTACGTCATGTCCAAGGCACCAAAGCCAGCAAAAAAGTCAATAATCGATACCTAAATCTTGAATTGTACTACTTCTTACTGGCTATTACATCAACTTTGAAGCTTCATCTGTGTTCTACTATGGTGCTTTTAGTGTCTCCGCATACCGCAGCACGCGACATAGCTTTGCAGACGATAAGTACAACCGTTTCAGAGAGAAGAGCGGCCAATGTGACGATGTGGCTTTAAGTCGATTCGATAACAATTGACGAAAACGGACGGATTTCTCAGGTTTTTACTACATATGAACACTTTTCACATTCTCCCATGTAACTCGGCTGCTAGTCCTCCTTTCATGCAGAATCATAAGGTCCTAGCTCATGTCCAAGGCACAAAAGCCAGCTAAAAAGTCAATAATCGATACCTAAAACTTTAATTGTACTACTTCTCACTGGCTATCACATCAACTTAGAACATCATCTGCGTTCTACTATGGTGCTTTTAGTGTCTCCGCATACTGCAGCACGCGACATAGCTTTGCAGACGATAAGTACAACCGTTTCAGAGAGAAAAGCGGGCAATGTGACGATCTGGCTTCAAGTTGATTCGATAACAAATGACTAAAACGGACGGATTTCTGAGGTTTTTACTACATATGAACACTTTCCACATTCTCCAATGCAACTCGGCTGCTAGTCCTCCTTTCATTCAGAATCTTAAGGACATAGCTCATGTCCAAGGCACCAAAGCCAGCTAAAAAGTCAATAATCGATACCTAAATTGACTACATCTTACTAGCTATTACATCAACTTAGAAGCTTCATCTGTGTTCCACTATGGTGATTTTAGTGTCTCCGCATACCGCAGCACGCGACATAGCTTTGCAGACGATAAGTACAACCGTTTCAGAGAGAAGAGAGGCCCATGTGACGATCTGGCTTTAAGTCGATTCGATAACAAATGACGAAAATGGACGGATTTCACAGGTTTTTACTACATATGAACACTTGTCACATAGTCCCGTGCAACGCGGCTGCTAGTCCTCCTTTCATGCAGAATCTTAAGGTCCTAGCTCATGTCCAAGGCACCAATGCCAGCTAAAAAGTCAATATTCGATACCTAAAACTTGAATTGTACTACTCCTTACTGGCTATTACATCAACTTAGAAGCTTCATCTGTGTTCTACTATGGTGCTTTTAGTGTCTCCGCATGCCGCAGCACGCGACATAGCTTTGCAGACGATAAGTACAACCGTTTCAGAGAGAAGAGGGGCCAATGTGACGAACTGGCTTTAAGTCGATTCGATAACAAATGACGAAAATGGAAGGATTTATCAGGTTTTTACTACATATGAACACTTTTCACATTCTCCCAAGCAACTCGGCTGCTAGTCCTCCTTCCGTGCGGAATCATAAGGTCCTAGCTCATGTCCAAGGCACAAAAGCCAGCTAAAAGGTCAATAATCGATACCTAAAACTTGAATTGTACTACTTCTTACTGGCTATTACATCAACGTAGAAGCTTCATCTATGTTCTACTATGGTGCTTTTAGTGTCTCCGCATACCGCAGCACGCGACATAGCTTTGCAGACGATAAGTACAACCGTTTCAGAGAGAAGAGGGGCCCATGTGACGATCTGGCTTTAAGTCGATTCGATAACAAATGACGAAAAAACGGATTTCTCAGGTTTTTACTACATATGAACACTTTTTACATCCTCCCGTGCAACGCGGCTGCTAGTCCTCCTTTCATGCAGAATCTTTAGGTCCTAGCTCATGTCCAAGGCACCAAAGCAAGCTAAAAAGTCAATAATCGATACCTAAAACTTGAATTGTACTACGTCTCACTGGCTATGACATCAACTTAGAAGCTTCATCTGTGTTCTACTATGGTGCTTTTAGTGTCTCCGCATACTGCAGCACGCGACATAGCTTTGCAGACGATAAGTACAACCGTTTCAGAGAGAAGAGGGGCCAATGTGACGATCTGGCTTTAAGTCGATTCGATAACAAATGACGAAAACGGACGGATTTCTCAGGTTTTTACTACATATGAACACTTTTCACATACTCCCGTGCAACGCGGCTGCTAGTCCTCCTTTCATGCAGAATCTTAAGGTCCTAGCTCATGTCCAAGGCACCAAAGCCAGCTAAAAAGTCAATATTCGATACCTAAAACTTGAATTGTACTACTTCTTACTGGCTATTACATGAACTTAGAAGCTTCATCTGTGTTCTACAATTGTGCTTTTACTGTCTCCGCATACCGCAGCACGCGACATAGCTTTGCAGACGATAAGTACAACCGTTTCAGAGTGAAGAGGGGCTAATGTGCCGATCTGGCTATAAGCCGATTGGATAACAAATGACGAAAATGGATGGATTTCTCAGGTTTTTACTACATATGAACACTTTTCACATACTCCCGTGCAACACGGCTGCTAGTCCTCCTTTCATGCAGAATCATAAGAACCTAGCTCATGTCAAAGGCACCAAAGCCATCAAAAAAATCAATAATCGATTCCTAAAACTTGAATTTTACTTCTTCTTACTGGCTATTACATCAACTTAGAAGCTTCATCTGTGTTCCACTATGGTGATTTTAGTGTCTCCGCATACCGCTGCACGCGACATAGCTTTGCAGACGATAAGTACAACCGTTTCAGAGAGAAGAACGACCAATGTGACGATCTGGCTTTAAGTCGATTCGATAATAAATTACGAAAACGGACGGATTTCTCAGGTTTTTACTACATATGAACACTTTTCACATTCTCCGTGCAACGCGGCTGCTAGTCCTCCTTTCATGCACAATCTTAAGGTCCTACCTCATGTCCAAGGCACCAAAGCCAGCTAAAAAGTCAATAATCGATACCTAAAACTTGAATTGCACTACTTCTCACTGGCTATCACATCTACATAGAAGCTTCATCTGTGTTCTACTATGGTGCTTTTAGTGTCTCCGCATACTGCAGCACGCGACATAGCTTTGCAGACGATAAGTACAACCGTTTCAGAGAGAAGAGGGGCCAATGTGACGATCTGGCTTTAAGTCGATTCGATAACAAATGACGAAAACGGACGGATTTCTCAGGTTTTTACTACATATGAACACTTTTTACATTCCCCCGTGCAACTCGGCTGCTAGTCCTCCTTTCATGCAGAATCGTAGGGTCCTAGCTCATGTTCAAGGCACCAAAGCCAGCAAAGAAGTCAATAATCGATACCTAAATCTTGAATTGTACTACTTCTTACTGGCTATTACATCAACTTTGAAGCTTCATCTATGTTCTACTATGGTGCTTTTAGTGTCTCCGCATACCGCAGCACGCGACATAGCTTTGCAGACGATAAGTACAACCGTTTCTGATATAAGAGCGGCCAATGTGACGATCTGGCTTTAAGTCGATTCGATAACAAATGACGAAAACGGACGGATTTCTCAGGTTTTTACTACATATGAACACTTTTCACATTCTCCCATGCAACTCGGCTGCTAGTCCTCCTTTCATGAAGAATGTTAAGGTCCTAGCTCATGTCCAAGGCACAAAAGCCAGATATAAAGTCAATAATCGATAAATAAAACTTGAATTGTACTACTTCTTACTGGCTATTACATCAACTTAGAAACTTCGTCTGTGTTCTACTATGGTGCTTTTAGTGTCTCCGCATACCGCAGCACGAGACATAGCTTTGCAGACGATAAGTACAACCGTTTCAGAGAGAAGAGCGGCAGATGTGACGCACTGCTTTAAGTCGATTCGATAATAAATTACGAAAACGGACGTATTTCTCAGGTTTTTACTACATATGAACACTTTTCGCATCCTCCCATGCAACTCGGCTGCTAGTCCTCCTTTCATGCAGAATCGTAAGGTCCTAGCTCATGTCCAAGGCACCAAAGCCAGCTATAAAGTCAATAATCGATACCTTAAACTTGAATTGTACTACTTCTCACTGGCTATCACATCAACATAGAAGCTTCATCTCTGTTCTACTAAGGTGCTTTTAGTGTCTCCGCATACTGCAGCACGCGACATAGCCTTCCAGACGATAAGTACAACCGTTTCAGGGAGAAGAGCGGCCAATGTGACGATCTGGCTTTAAGTCGATTCGATAACAAATGACGAAAACGGACGGATTTCTCATTTTCTTACTGCATATGAACACTATTCACATTCTCCCATGCATCTCGGCTGCTAGTCCTCCTTTCATGCAGAATCATAAGGTCCTAGCTCATGTCCAAGGCACAAAAGCCAGCTAAAAAGTCAATAATCGATACCTAAATCTTGAATTGGACTACTTCTTACTGGCTATTACATCAACTTAGAAGCATCATCTGTGTTCTACTATGGTGCTTTTAGTGTCTCCGCATATTGCAGCACGCGACATAGCCCTGTAGACGACAAGTACAACCGTTTCAGAGAGAAGAGCGGCCAATGTGACGATCTGGCTTCAAGTTGATTCGATAACAAATGACGAAAACGGACGGATTTCTCAGGTTTTTACTACATATGACCACTTTTCACATTCTCGCTTTCAACTCGGCTGCTAGTCCTCCTTTCATGCAGAATCGTAAGGACATAGCTCATGTCAAATGCACCAAAGCCAGCTAAAAAGTCAATAATCGAAACCTAAAACTTGAATTGTACTACTTCTTACTGGCTATTACATCAACTTAGAAGCTTCATCTGTGTTCCACTATGGTGATTTTAGTGTCTCCGCATACCGCAGCACGCGACATAGCTTTGCAGACGATAAGTACAACCGTTTCAGAGAGAAGAAGGGCCAATGTGCCGATCTGGCTATATGTCGATTCGATAACAAATGACGAAAATGGACGGATTTCTCAGGTTTTTACTACATATGAACACTTTTCACATACTCCCATGCAACGCGGCAGCTAGTCTTCCTTTCATGCAGAATCTTAAGGTCCTAGCTCATATCCAAGGCACCAAAGCCAGCTAAAAAGTCAATAACCGATACCTAAAACTTGAATTGTACTACTTCTTACTGGCTATTACATCAACTTTGAAGTTTCATCTGTGTTCTCCTATGGTGCTTTTAGTGTCTCCGCATACCGCAACACGCGACATAGCTTTGCAGACAATAAGTACAACCGTTTCAGAGAGAAGAGCGGCCAATGTGACGATCTGGCTTTAAGTCGATTCGATAACAAATGACGAAAACGGACGGATTTCTCAGGTTTTTACTACATATGAACACTTTTTACATTCCCCCGTGCAACTCGGCTGCTACTCCTCCTTTCATGCAGAATCGTAGGGTCCTAGCTCATGTTCAAGGCACCAAAGCCAGCAAAAAAGTCAATAATCGATACCTAAATCTTGAATTGTACTACTTCTTACTGGCTATTACAGAAACTTTGAAGCTTCATCTATGTTCTACTATGGTGCTTTTAGTGTCTCCGCATACCGCAGCACGCGACATAGCTTTGCAGACGATAAGTACAACCGTTTCAGATATAAGAGCGGCCAATGTGACGATCTGGCTTTAAGTCGATTCGATAACAAATGACGAAAACGGACGGATTTCTCAGGTTTTTACTACATATGAACACTTTTCACATTCTCCGTGCAACGCGGCTGCTAGTCCTCCTTTCATGCAGAATCTTAAGGTACTAGCTCATGTCCAAGGCAACATAGCCAGCAAAAAGTCAATAATCGATACCTAAAACTTGAATTGCACTACTTCTCACTGGCTATCACATCTACTTAGAAGCTTCATCTGTGTTCTACTATGGTGCTTTTAGTGTCTCCGCATACTGCAGCACGCGACATAGCTTTGCAGACGATAAGTACAACCGTTTCAGAGAGAAGAGGGGCCAATGTGACGATCTGGCTTTAAGTCGATTCGATAACAAATGACGAAAACGGACGGATTTCTCAGGTTTTTACTACATATGAACACTTTTTACATTCCCCCGTGCAACTCGGCTGCTAGTCCTCCTTTCATGCAGAATCGTAGGGTCCTAGCTCATGTTCAAGGCACCAAAGCCAGCAAAAAAGTCAATAATCGATACCTAAATCTTGAATTGTACTACTTCTTACTGGCTATTACAGAAACTTTGAAGCTTCATCTATGTTCTACTATGGTGCTTTTAGTGTCTCCGCATACCGCAGCACGCGACATAGCTTTGCAGACGATAAGTACAACCGTTTCAGATATAAGAGCGGCCAATGTGACGATCTGGCTTTAAGTCGATTCGATAACAAATGACGAAAACGGACTGATTTCTCAGGTTTTTACTACATATGAACACTTTTCACATTCTCCCATGCAACTCGGCTGCTAGTCCTCCTTTCATGAAGAATGTTAAGGTCCTAGCTCATGTCCAAGGCACAAAAGCCAGATAAAAAGTCAATAATCGATAAATAAAACTTGAATTGTACTACTTCTTACTGGCTATTACATCAACTTAGAAACTTTATCTGTGTTCTACTATGGTGCTTTTAGTGTCTCCGCATACCGCAGCACGCGACATAGCTTTGCAGACGATAAGTACAACCGTTTCAGAGAGAAGAGCGGCAGATGTGACGCACTGCTTTAAGTCGATTCGATAATAAATTACGAAAACGGACGTATTTCTCAGGTTTTTACTACATATGAACACTTTTCGCATCCTCCCATGCAACTCGGCTGCTAGTCCTCCTTTCATGCAGAATCTTAAGGTCCTAGCTCATGTCCAAGTCACCAAAGCCAGCTAAAAAATCAATATTCGATACCTAAAACTTGAATTGTACTACTCCTTACTGGCTATTACATCAACTTAGAAGCTTCATCTGTGTTCTACTATGGTGCTTTTAGAGTCTCCGCATACCGCAGCACGCGACATAGCTTTGCAGACGATAAGTACAACCGTTTCAGAGAGAAGAGGGGCCAATGTGACGAACTGGCTTTAAGTCGATTCGATAACAAATGACGAAAATGGACGGATTTCTCAGGCTTTTACTACATATGAACACTTTTCACATACTCCCGTGCAACGCGGCTGCTAGTCCTCAATTCATGCAGAATCGTAAGGTCCTAGCTCATGTCCAAGGCACCAAAGCCAGCTATAAAGTCAATAATCGATACCTTAAACTTGAATTGTACTACTTCTCACTGGCTATCACATCAACATAGAAGCTTCGTCTCTGTTCTACTAAGGTGCTTTTAGTGTCTCCGCATACTGCAGCACGCGACATAGCCTTGCAGACGATAAGTACAACCGTTTCAGAGAGAAGAGCGGCCAATGTGACGATCTGGCTTTAAGTCGATTCGATAACAAATGACGAAAACGGACGGATTTCTCATTTTCTTACTGCATATGAACACTATTCACATTCTCCCATGCATCTCGGCTGCTAGTCCTCCTTTCATGCAGAATCATAAGGTCCTAGCTCATGTCCAAGGCACAAAAGCCAGCTAAAAAGTCAATAATCGATACCTAAAACTTGAATTGTACTACTTCTTACTGGATATTACATCAACATAGAAGCTTAATCTGTGTTCTACTATGGTGCTTTTAGTGTTTCCGCATACCGCAGCACGCGACATAATTTTACAGACGATAAGTACAACCGTTTAAGAGAGAAGAGCGGCCAATGTGACGATCTGGCTTCAAGTTGATTCGATAACAAATGACGAAAACGGACGGATTTCTCAGGTTTTTACTACATATGAACACTTTTCACATTCTCGCTTTCAACTCGGCTGCTAGTCCTCCTTTCATGCAGAATCTTAAGGATATAGCTCATGTCAAATGCACCAAAGCCAGATAAAAAGTCAATAATCGAAACCTAAAACTTGAATTGTACTACTTCTTACTGGCTATTACATCAACTTAGAAGCTTCATCTCTGTTCCACTATGGTGATTTTAGTGTCTCCGCATACCGCAGCACACGACATAGCTTTGCAGACGATAAGTACAACCGTTTCAGAGAGAAGAGGGGCCAATGTGACGATCTGGCTATAAGTCGATTCGATAACAAATGACGAAAATGGACGGATTTCTCAGGTTTTTACTACATATGAACACTTTTCACATACTCCCATGCAACGCGGCAGCTAGTCTTCCTTTCATGCAGAATCTTAAGGTCCTAGCTCATATCCAAGGCACCAAAGCCAGCTAAAAAGTCAATAATCGATACCTAAAACTTGAATTGTACTACTTCTTACTGGCTATTACATCAACTTTGAAGTTTCATCTGTGTTCTACTATGGTGCTTTTAGTGTCTCCGCATACCGCAACAGGCGACATAGCTTTGCAGACAATAAGTACAACCGTTTCAGAGAGAAGAGCGGCCAATGTGACGATCTGGCTTTAAGTTGATTCGATAACAAATGACGAAAACGGATGGATTTCTCAGGTTTTTACTACATATGAACACTTTTCACATTCTCCCACGTAACTCGGCTGCTAGTCCTCCTTTCATGCAGAATCATAAGGACCTAGCTCATGCCAAAGGCACCAAAGCAGGCAAAAAAGTCAATAATCGATTCCTAAATCTTGAATTGTACTACTTCTTACTGGATATTACATCAACTTAGAAGCTTCATCTGTGTTCCACTCTGGTGATTTTAGTGTCTCCGCATACCGCAGCACGCGACATAGCTTTGCAGACGATAAGTACAACCGTTTCAGAGAGAAGAGCGACCAATGTGACGATCTGGCTTTAAGTCGATTCGATAACAAATGACGAAAACGGACGGATTTCTCAGGTTTTTACAACATATGAACACTTTTCACATTCTCCGTGCAACGCGGCTGCTAGTCCTCCTTTCATGCAGAATCTTAAGGTCCTAGCTCATGTCCAAGGCAACATAGCCAGCAAAAAGTCAATAATCGATACCTAAAACTTGAATTGTACTACCTCTTACTGGCTATTACATCAACTTAGAAGCTTAACCTGTGTTCTAGTATGGTGCTTTTAGTGTCTCCGCATACCGCAGCACACGACATAGCTTTGCAGACGATAAGTACAACCGTTTCAGAGAGAAGAGCGGCCAATGTGACGATCTGGCTTTGAGTCGATTCGATAACAAATGACGAAAACGGACGGATTTCTCAGGTTTTTACTACATATGAACACATTTCACATTCTCCCATGCAACTAGGCTGCTAGTCCTCCTTTCATGCAGAATCTTAAGGTCCTAGCTCATGGCCAAGGCACCAAAGCCAGCTAAAACGTCAATTATCGATACCTAAAACTTGAACTGTACTACTTCTTACTGGCTATTACATCAACTTAGAAGCTTCATCTGTGTTCTACTATGGTGCTTTTAGTGTCTCCGCATACCGCAGCACGCGACATAGCTTCGCAGACGATAAGTACAACTGTTTCAGAGAGAAGAGCGGCCAATGTGACGATCTGGCTTCAAGTCGATTAGATAACAAATGACGAAAACGGACGGATTTCTCAGGTTTTTACTACATACGAACACTTTTCACATTGTCCCATACAACTCGGCTGCTAGTCCTCCTTTCATGCAGAATCATAAGGTCCTAGCTCATGTCCAAGGCACCAAAGCCAGCAAAAAATCAATAATCGATACGTAAATCTTGAATTGTACTACTTCTTACTGGCTATTATATCAACTTAGAAGCTTCATCTGTGTTCTACTATGGTGCTTTTAGTGTCTACGCATATCGCAGCACGCGACATAGCTTTGCAGACGATAAGTACAACCGTTTCAGAGAGAAGAGCGGCCAATGTGAGGATCTGGCTTTAAGTCGATTCCATAACAAATTACGTAAACGGACGGATTTCTCTGGTTTTTACTACATATGAACACTTTTCACATTCTCCCATGCAACTCGGCTGCTAGTCCTCCTTTCATGCAGAACCTTAAGATCCTAGCTCATGTCCAAGTCACCAAAGCCAGCTAAAAAGTCAATTATCGATACCTAAAACTTGAATTGTACTACTTCTTACTGGATATTACATCAACATAGAAGCTTAATCTGTGTTCTACTATGGTGCTTTTAGTGTTTCCGCATACCGCAGCACGCGACATAATTTTACAGACGATAAGTACAACCGTTTAAGAGAGAAGAGCGGCCAATGTGACGATCTGGCTTTAAGTCGATTCGATAACAAATGACGAAAACGGACGGATTTCTCAGGTTTTTAATACATATGAACACTTTTCACATTCTCCCGTGCAACTGGGCTGCTAGTCCTCCTTTCATGAAGAATGTTAAGGTCCTAGCTCATGTCCAAGGCACAAAAGCCAGATATAAAGTCAATAATCGATAAATAAAACTTGAATTGTACTACTTCTTACTGGCTATTACATCAACTTAGAAACTTCGTCTGTGTTCTACTATGGTGCTTTTAGTGTCTCCGCATACCGCAGCACGAGACATAGCTTTGCAGACGATAAGTACAACCGTTTCAGAGAGAAGAGCGGCAGATGTGACGCACTGCTTTAAGTCGATTCGATAATAAATTACGAAAACGGACGTATTTCTCAGGTTTTTACTACATATGAACACTTTTCGCATCCTCCCATGCAACTCGGCTGCTAGTCCTCCTTTCATGCAGAATCTTAAGGATATAGCTCATGTCAAATGCACCAAAGCCAGCTAAAAAGTCAATAATCGAAACCTAAAACTTGAATTGTACTACTTCTTACTGGCTATTACATCAACTTAGAAGCTTCATCTGTGTTCCACTATGGTGATTTTAGTGTCTCCGCATACCGCAGCACACGACATAGCTTTGCAGACGATAAGTACAACCGTTTCAGAGAGAAGAGGGGCCAATGTGACGATCTGGCTATAAGTCGATTCGATAACAAATGACGAAAATGGACGGATTTCTCAGGTTTTTACTACATATGAACACTTTTCACATACTCCCATGCAACGCGGCAGCTAGTCTTCCTTTCATGCAGAATCTTAAGGTCCTAGCTCATATCCAAGACACCGAAGCCAGCTAAAAAGTCAATAATCGATACCTAAAACTTGAATTGTACTACTTCTTACTGGCTATTACATCAACTTTGAAGTTTCATCTGTGTTCTACTATGGTGCTTTTAGTGTCTCCGCATACCGCAACAGGCGACATAGCTTTGCAGACAATAAGTACAACCGTTTCAGAGAGAAGAGCGGCCAATGTGACGATCTGGCTTTAAGTTGATTCGATAACAAATGACGAAAACGGATGGATTTCTCAGGTTTTTACTACATATGAACACTTTTCACATTCTCCCATGTAACTCGGCTGCTAGTCCTCCTTTCATGCAGAATCATAAGGACCTAGCTCATGCCAAAGGCACCAAAGCCAGCAAAAAAGTCAATAATCGATTCCTAAATCTTGAATTGTACTACTTCTTACTGGATATTACATCAACTTAGAAGCTTCATCTGTGTTCCACTCTGGTGATTTTAGTGTCTCCGCATACTGCAGCACGCGACATAGCTTTGCAGACGATAAGTACAACCGTTTCAGAGAGAAGAGCGACCAATGTGACGATCTGGCTTTAAGTCGATTCGATAACAAATGACGAAAACGGACGGATTTCTCAGGTTTTTACAACATATGAACACTTTTCACATTCTCCGTGCAACGCAGCTACTAGTCCTCCTTTCATGCAGAATCTTAAGGTCCTAGCTCATGTCCAAGGCAACATAGCCAGCAAAAAGTCAATAATCGATACCTAAAACTTGAATTGTACTACCTCTTACTGGCTATTACATCAACTTAGAAGCTTAACCTGTGTTCTAGTATGGTGCTTTTAGTGTCTCCGCATACCGCAGCACACGACATAGCTTTGCAGACGATAAGTACAACCGTTTCAGAGAGAAGAGCGGCCAATGTGACGATCTGGCTTTGAGTCGATTCGATAACAAATGACGAAAACGGACGGATTTCTCAGGTTTTTACTACATATGAACACTTTTCACATTCTCCCATGCAACTAGGCTGCTAGTCCTCCTTTCATGCAGAATCTTAAGGTCCTAGCTCATGGCCAAGGCACCAAAGCCAGCTAAAACGTCAATTATCGATACCTAAAACTTGAAGTGTACTACTTCTTACTGGCTATTACATCAACTTAGAAGCTTCATCTGTGTTCTACTATGGTGCTTTTAGTGTCTCCGCATACCGCAGCACGCGACATAGCTTTGCAGACGATAAGTACAACAGTTTCAGAGAGAAGAGCGGCCAATGTGACGATCTGGCTTCAAGTCGATTCGATAACAAATGACGAAAACGGACGGATTTCTCAGGTTTTTACTACATACGAACACTTTTCACATTGTCCCATACAACTCGGCTGCTAGTCCTCCTTTCATGCAGAATCATAAGGTCCTAGCTCATGTCCAAGGCACCAAAGCCAGCAAAAAAGTCAATAATCGATACGTAAATCTTGAATTGTACTACTTCTTACTGGCTATTATATCAACTTAGAAGCTTCATCTGTGTTCTACTATGGTGCTTTTAGTGTCTACGCATATCGCAGCACGCGACATAGCTTTGCAGACGATAAGTACAACCGTTTCAGAGAGAAGAGCGGCCAATGTGAGGATCTGGCTTTAAGTCGATTCCATAACAAATTACGTAAACGGACGGATTTCTCTGGTTTTTACTACATATGAACACTTTTCACATTCTCCCATGCAACTCGGCTGCTAGTCCTCCTTTCATGCAGAATCTTAAGATCCTAGCTCATGTCCAAGTCACCAAAGCCAGCTAAAAAGTCAATAATCGATACCTAAAACTTGAATTGTACTACTTCTTACTGGCTATTACATCAACTTAGAAGCTTCGTCTGTGTTCTAGTATGGTGCTTTTAGTGTCTCTGCATACCGCAGCACGCGACATAGCTTTGCAGACGTTAAGTACAACCGTTTCAGAGAGAAGAGTGGCCAATGTGACGATCTGGCTTTATGTCTATTCGATAACAAATGACGAAAACGGACGGATTTCTCAGGTTTTTACTACATATGAACACTTGTCATATACTCCCATGCAACGCGGATCCTAGTCCTCCTTTCATGCAGAATCTTAATGTCCTAGCTCATTTCCAAGGCACCAAAGATAGCTAAAAAGTCAATAATCCATACCTAAAACTTGAATCGTACTACTTCTTACTGGCTATTACATCAACTTAGAAGCGTCATCTGTGTGTCCACTATGGTGCTTTTCGTGTCTCCGCATACCGCAGCACGCGACATAGCTTTGCAAACGATAAGTACAACCGTTTCAGAGAGAAGAGCGGCCAATGTGACGATCTGGCTTCAAGTCCATTCGATAACAAATGACGAAAACGGACGGATTTTTCAGGTTTTTACTACATATGAACACTTTTCACATACTCCCGTGCAACGCGGCTGCTAGTCCTCCTTTCATGCACAATCTTAAGGTCCCACCTCATGTCCAAGGCACCAAAGCCAGCTAAAAAGTCAGTAATCGATAGCTAAAACTTTAATTGTACTACTTCTCACTGGCTATCACATCAACTTAGATGCTTCATCTGTGTTCTACTATTGTGCTTTTAGTGTCTCCGCATACTGCAGCACGGGACATAGCTTTGCAGACGATAAGTACAACCGTTTCAGAGAGAAGAGGGGCCAATGTGACGATCTGGCTTTAAGTCGATTCGATAACAAATATCGAAAACGGACGGATTTCTCAGGTTTTTACTACATATGAACACTTTTTACATTATCCCGTGCAACTCGGCTGCTAGTCCTCCTTTCATGCAGAATCGTAAGGTCCTAGCTCATGTCCAAGGCACCAAAGCCAGCAAAAAGTCAATAATCGATACCTAAATCTTGAATTGTACTACTTCTTACTGGCTCTTACATCAACTTTGAAGCTTCATCTGTGTTCTACTATGGTGCTTTTAGTGTCTCCGCATACCGCAGCACGCGACATAGCTTTGCAGACGATAAGTACAACCGTTTCAGAGAGAAGAGCGGCCAATGTGACGATCTGGCTTTAAGTCGATTCGATAACAAATGACGAAAACGGGCGGATTTCTCAGGTTTTTACTACATATGAACACTTTTCACATTCTCCCATTCAACTCGGCTGCTAGTCCTCCTTTCATGCAGAATCTTAAGGTCCTGGCTCATGTCCAAGGCACCAAAGCCTGCTAAAAAGTCAATATTCGATACCTAAAACTTGAATAGTACTACTCCTTACTGGCTATTACATCAACTTAGAAGCTTCATCTGTGTTCTACTATGGTGCTTTTAGTGTCTCCGCATACCGCAGCACGCGACATAGCTTTGCAGACGATAAGTACAACCGTTTCAGAGAGAAGAGCGGCCAATGTGACGATCTGGCTTTAAGTCGATTCGATAACAAATGACGAAAACGGATGGATTTCTCAGGTTTTTACTACATATGAACACTTTTCACATTCTCCCATGCAACTCGGCTGCTAGTCCTCCTTTCATGCAGAATCATAAGGACCTAGCTCATGCCAAAGGCACCAAAGCCAGCAAAAAAGTCAATAATCGATACGTAAATCTTGAATTGTACTACTTCTTACTGGCTATTACATCAACTTAGAAGCTTCATCTGTGTTCTACTATGGTGCTTTTAGTGTCTACGCATACCGCAGCACGCGACATAGCTTTGCAGACGTCAAGTACAACCGTTTCAGAGAGAAGAGCGGCCAATGTAAAGATCTGGCTTTAAGTCTATTCGATAACAAATGACGAAAACGGACGGATTTCTCAGGTTTTTACTACATATGAACACTTGTCACATACTCCCATGCAACGCGGCTGCTAGTCCTCCTTTCATGCAGAATCTTAATGTCCTAGCTCATGTCCAAGGCACCAAAGATAGCTAAAAAGTCAATAATCCATAACCTAAAACTTGAATTGTACTACTTCTTACTGGCTATTACATCAACTTAGAAGCTTCATCTGTGTGTCCACTATGGTGCTTTTTGTGTCTCGGAATACCGCAGCACGCGACATAGCTTTGCAAACGATAAGTACAACCGTTTCAGAGAGAAGAGCGGCCAATGTGACGATCTGGCTTTAAGTCGATTCGGTAACAAATGACGAAAACGAACGAATTTCTCAGGTATTTACTACAGATGAACACTTTTCACATTCTCCCATGCAACTCGGCTGCTAGTCCTCCTTTCATGCAGAATCTTAAGGACCTATCTCATGTCCAAGGCACCAAAGCCAGCTAAAAAGTCAATAATCGATACCTAAACCTTGAGTTGTACTACTTCTTACTGGCTATTACGTCAACTTAGAAGCTTCATCTGTGTTCCACTATGGTGATTTTAGTATCTCCGCATAACGCAGCATGCGACATAGCTTTGCAAACGATAAGAACAACCGTTTCAGAGAGAAGAGCGGCCAATGTGACGATCTGGCTTCAAGTTGATTCGATAACAAATGACGAAAACGGACGGATTTCTCAGGTTTTTACTACATATGAACACTTTTCACATTCTCCCATTCAACTCGGCTGCTAGTCCTCCTTTCGTGCAGAATCTTAAGGACATAGCTCATGTCCAAGGCACCAAAGCCAGCTAAAAAGTCAATAATCGATAGCTAAAACTTGAATTGTACTACTTCTGACTGGCTATTACATCAACTTAGAAGCTTCATCTGTGTTCCACTATGGCGATTTTAGTGTCTTCGCATACCGCAGCACGCGACATAGCTTTGCAGACGATAAGTACAACCGTTTCAGAGAGAAGAGGGGCCAATGTGATGATCTGGCTATAAGTCGATTCGATAACAAATGACGAAAATGGACGGATATCTCAGGTTTTTACTACATATGAACACTTTTCACATACTCCCGTGCAACGCGGCTGCTAGTCGTCCTTTCATGTAGTATCTTAAGGTCCTAGCTCATGTCTAAGGCACCAAAGCCAGCTAAAAAGTCAATAATCGATACCTGAAACTTGAATTGTACTACTTCTTACTGGCTATTACATCAACTTAGAAGCGTCATCTGTGTGTCCACTATGGTGCTTTTCGTGTCTCCGCATACCGCAGCACGCGACATAGCTTTGCAGACGATAAGTACAACCGTTTCAGAGAGAAGAGCGGCCAATGTGACTTTTTGGCTTTAAGTCGATTCGATAACAAATGACGAAAATGGACGGATTTCTCAGGTTTTTACTACATATGAACACTTTTCACATACTCCCGTGCAACGCGGCTGCTAGTCCTCCTTTCATGCACAATCTTAAGGTCCCACCTCATGTCCAAGGCACCAAAGCCAGCTAAAAAGTCAGTAATCGATAGCTAAAACTTTAATTGTACTACTTCTCACTGGCTATCACATCAACTTAGATGCTTCATCTGTGTTCTACTATTGTGCTTTTAGTGTCTCCGCCTACTGCAGCACGGGACATAGCTTTGCAGACGATAAGTACAACCGTTTCAGAGAGAAGAGGGGCCAATGTGACGATCTGGCTTTAAGTCGATTCGATAACAAATATCGAAAACGGACGGATTTCTCAGGTTTTTACTACATATGAACACTTTTTACATTATCCCGTGCAACTCGGCTGCTAGTCCTCCTTTCATGCAGAATCGTAAGGTCCTAGCTCATGTCCAAGGCACCAAAGCCAGCAAAAAGTCAATAATCGATACCTAAATCTTGAATTGTACTACTTCTTACTGGCTCTTACATCAACTTTGAAGCTTCATCTGTGTTCTACTATGGTGCTTTTAGTGTCTCCGCATACCGCAGCACGCGACATAGCTTTGCAGACGATAAGTACAACCGTTTCAGAGAGAAGAGCGGCCAATGTGACGATCTGGCTTTAAGTCGATTCGATAACAAATGACGAAAACGGATGGATTTCTCAGGTTTTTACTACATATGAACACTTTTCACATTCTCCCATGCAACTCGGCTGCTAGTCCTCCTTTCATGCAGAATCATAAGGACCTAGCTCATGCCAAAGGCACCAAAGCCAGCAAAAAAGTCAATAATCGATACGTAAATCTTGAATTGTACTACTTCTTACTGGCTATTACATCAACTTAGAAGCTTCATCTGTGTTCTACTATGGTGCTTTTAGTGTCTACGCATACTGCAGCACGCGACATAGCTTTGCAGACGTCAAGTACAACCGTTTCAGAGAGAAGAGCGGCCAATGTAAAGATCTGGCTTTAAGTCTATTCGATAACAAATGACGAAAACGGACGGATTTCTCAGGTTTTTACTACATATGAACACTTGTCACATACTCCCATGCAACGCGGCTGCTAGTCCTCCTTTCATGCAGAATCTTAATGTCCTAGCTCATGTCCAAGGCACCAAAGATAGCTAAAAAGTCAATAATCCATAACCTAAAACTTGAATTGTACTACTTCTTACTGGCTATTACATCAACTTAGAAGCTTCATCTGTGTGTCCACTATGGTGCTTTTTGTGTCTCGGAATACCGCAGCACGCGACATAGCTTTGCAAACGATAAGTACAACCGTTTCAGAGAGAAGAGCGGCCAATGTGACGATCTGGCTTTAAGTCGATTCGGTAACAAATGACGAAAACGAACGAATTTCTCAGGTATTTACTACAGATGAACACTTTTCACATTCTCCCATGCAACTCGGCTGCTAGTCCTCCTTTCATGCAGAATCTTAAGGACCTATCTCATGTCCAAGGCACCAAAGCCAGCTAAAAAGTCAATAATCGATACCTAAACCTTGAGTTGTACTACTTCTTACTGGCTATTACGTCAACTTAGAAGCTTCATCTGTGTTCCACTATGGTGATTTTAGTATCTCCGCATACCGCAGCATGCGACATAGCTTGCAAACGATAAGAACAACCGTTTCAGAGAGAAGAGCGGCCAATGTGACGATCTGGCTTCAAGTTGATTCGATAACAAATGACGAAAACGGACGGATTTCTCAGGTTTTTACTACATATGAACACTTTTCACATTCTCCCATTCAACCCGGCTGCTAGTCCTCCTTTCGTGCAGAATCTTAAGGACATAGCTCATGTCCAAGGCAACAAAGCCAGCTAAAAAGTCAATAATCGATAGCTAAAACTTGAATTGTACTACTTCTTACTGGCTATTACATCAACTTAGAAGCTTCATCTGTGTTCCACTATGGCGATTTTAGTGTCTTCGCATACCGCAGCACGCGACATAGCTTTGCAGACGATAAGTACAACCGTTTCAGAGAGAAGAGGGGCCAATGTGATGATCTGGCTATAAGTCGATTCGATAACAAATGACGAAAATGGACGGATATCTCAGGTTTTTACTACATATGAACACTTTTCACATACTCCCGTGCAACGCGGCTGCTAGTCGTCCTTTCATGTAGTATCTTAAGGTCCTAGCTCATGTCCAAGGCACCAAAGCCAGCTAAAAAGTCAATAATCGATACCTAAAACTTGAATTGTACTACTTCTTACTGGCTATTACATCAACTTAGAAGCTTCATCTGTGTTCTACTATGGTGCTTTTAGTGTCTCCGCATACCGCAGCACACGACATAGCTTTGCAGACGATAAGTACAACCGTTTCAGATAGAAGAGCGACCAATGTGACGATCTTGCTTCAAGTCGATTCGATAACAAATGACGAAAACGGACGGATTTCTCAGGTTTTTACTACATATGAACACTTTTCACATTGTCCCATACAACTCGGCTGCTAGTCCTCCTTTCATGCAGAATCTTAAGGTCCTAGCTCATGTCCAAGGCACCAAAGCCAGCAAAAAAGTCAATAACCGATACGTAAATCTTGAATTGTACTACTTCTTACTGGCTATTACATCAACTTAGAAGCTTCATCTGTGTTCTACTATGGTGCTTTTAGTGTCTGCGCATACCGCAGCACGCGACATAGCTTTGCAGACGATACGTACAACCGTTTCAGAGAGAAGCGCGGCCAATGTGACGATCTGGCTTTAAGTCGATTCCATAACAAATTACGAAAACGGACGGATTTCGCAGGTTTTTACTACATATGAACACTATTCACATTCTCCCTTGCAACTCGGCTGCTAGTCCTCCTTTCATGCAGAATCGTAAGGTCCTAGTTCATGTCCAAGTCACCAAAGCCAGCTAAAAAGTCAATAATCGATACCTAAACCTTGAATTGTACTACTTCTTACTGGCTATTACATCAACTTAGAAGCTTCATCTGTGTTCTACTATGGTGCTTTTAGTGTCTCCGCATACCGCACCATGCGACATAGCTTTGCAGACGATAAATGTAACCGTTTCAGACAGAAGGGCGGCCAATGTGACGATCTGGCTTTAAGTCGATTCGATAACAAATGACGAAAAGTAACGGATTTCTCATGTTTTTACTCCATATGAACACTTTTCACATTCTCCCGTGCAACTCGGCTGCTAGTCGTCCTTTCATGCAGAATCTTAAGGTCTTATCTCATATCCAAGGCACCAAAGCCAGCTAAAAAGTCAATTATCGATAACTAAAACTTGAATTGTACTACTCCTTACTGGCTATTACATCAACTTAGAAGCTTCCTCTGTGTTCTACTATGGTGATTTTAGTGTCTCCGCATACCGCAGCACGCGCCATAGCTTTCAGACGATAAGTACAACCGTTTCAGAGAGAAGAGCGGCCAATGTGACGATCTGGCTTTAAGGCGATTCGATAACAAATGACGAAAACGGACGGATTTCTCATTTTTATACTACATATGACCACTATTCACATTCTCCCATGCATCTTGGCTGCTAGTCCTCCTTTCATGCAGAATCATAAGGTCCTAGCTCATGTCCAAGGCACAAAAGCCAGCTAAAATGTCAATAATCGATACCTAAAACTTGAATTGTACTACTTCTTACTGGGTATTACATCAACTTAGAAGCTTAATCTGTGTTCTACTATGGTGCTTTTAGTGTCTCCGCATACCGCAGCACACGACATAGCTTTGCAGACGATAAGTACAACCGTTTCAGAGAGAAGAGCGGCCAATGTGACGCACTGCTTTAAGTCGATTCGATAATAAATTACGAAAACGGACGGATTTCTCAGGTTTTTACTACATATGAACACTTTTCGCATTCTCCCGTGCAACTCGGCTGCTAGTCCTCCTTTCATGCAGAATCTTAAGGTCCTAGCCCATGTCCAAGGCACCAAAGCCTGCTAAAAAGTCAATATTCGATACCTAAAACTTGAATTGTACTACTTCTTACTGGCTATTACGTCAACTTAGAAGCTTCATCTGTGTTCCACTATGGTGATTTTAGTATCTCCGCATACCGCAGCATGCGACATAGCTTTGCAAACGATAAGAACAACCGTTTCAGAGAGAAGAGCGGCCAATGTGACGATCTGGCTTCAAGTTGATTCGATAACAAATGACGAAAACGGACGGATTTCTCAGGTTTTTACTACATATGAACACTTTTCACATTCTCCCATTCAACTCGGCTGCTAGTCCTCCTTTCGTGCAGAATCTTAAGGACATAGCTCATGTCCAAGGCACCAAAGCCAGCTAAAAAGTCAATAATCGATAGCTAAAACTTGAATTGTACTACTTCTTACTGGCTATTACATCAACTTAGAAGCTTCATCTGTGTTCTACAATTGTGCTTTAGTGTCTCCGCATACCGCAGCACGCGACATATCTTTGCAGACGATAAGTACAACCGTTTCAGAGAGAAGCGCGGCCAATGTGACGATCTGGCTTTAAGTCGATTCCATAACAAATTACGAAAACGGACGGATTTCGCAGGTTTTTACTACATATGAACACTTTTCACATTCTCCCTTGCAACTCGGCTGCTAGTCCTCCTTTCATGCAGAATCGTAAGGTCCTAGTTCATGTCCAAGTCACCAAAGCCAGCTAAAAATTCAATAATCGATACCTAAACCTTGAATTGTACTACTTCTTACTGGCTATTACATCAACGTAGATGCTTCATCTGTGATCCACTATGGTGCTTTTAGTGTCTCCGCATACCGCAGCATGCGACATAGCTTTGCAGACGATAAATGTAACCGTTTCAGACAGAAGAGCGGCCGATGTGACGATCTGGCTTTAAGTCGATTCAATAACAAATGACGAATACGGACGGATTTCTCAGGTTTTTCTACATACGAACACTTTTCTCATTCTAGCGCGCATCGCGGCTGCTAGTCCTAGTTTAATCCAAAATCTTAAGGTCCTAGCTCATGTCCAAGGCACCAAAGTCAGCTAAAAAGATAATATTTGATACCTAAAACTTGAATTGTACTACTTCTTACTGGCTATTACATCAACTTAGATACTTCATCTGTGATCCACTATGGTACTTTTAGTGTCTACGCATACCGCAGCATGCGACATAGCTTTGCAGACGATAAATGTAACCGTTTCAGATAGAAGAGCGGCCAATGTGACGATCTGGCTTTACGTCGATTCGATAACAAATGACGAAAACGGACGTATTTCTCAGGTTTTTACTACATATGAACACTTTTCACAGTCTCCCGCGCATCGCGGCTGCTAGTCCTAGTTTAATCCAAAATCTTAAGGTCCTAGCTCATTTCCAAGGCACCAAAGCTAGTTAAAAAGTCAATAATCGATAACTAAAACTTGAATTGTACTACTTCTTACTGGCTATTACAACAACTTAGAAGCATCATCTTTGTTCTACTATGGTGCTTTTAGTGTCTCCACATACCGCAGCACGTGACATAGCTTTGCAGACGATAAATGTAACCGTTTCAGAGAGAAAAGCGGCCAATGTGACGATCTGGCTTTAAGTCGATTCGATAACAAATGACGAAAACGTTAGGATTTCTCAGGTTTTTACTACATATGAACACTTTTCACATTCTCCCGTGCTACTCGGCTGCAAGTCCACCCTTCTTGCAGAATCTTAAGGTCCTAGCTCATTTCCAATGCACCAAAGCCTGCTAAAAAGTCAATAATCGATACCTAAAACTTGAATTGTACTACTTCTTACTGGCTATTACAACAACTTAGAAGCATCGTCTTTGTTCTACTATGGTGCTTTTAGTGTCTCCGCATACCGCAGCACGCGACATAGCTTTGCAGACGATAAGTACAACCGTTTCAGATAGAAGAGCGGCCAATGTGACGATCTTGCTTCAAGTCGATTCGATAACAAATGACGAAAACGGACGGATTTCTCAGGTTTTTACTACATATGAACACTTTCCACATTGTCCCATACAACTCGGCTGCTAGTCCTCCTTTCATGCAGAATCTTAAGGTCCTAGCTCATGTCCAAGGCACCAAAGCCAGCAAAAAAGTCAATAACCGATACGTAAGTCTTGAATTGTACTACTTCTTACTGGCTATTACATCAACTTAGAAGCTTCATCTGTGTTCTACTATGGTGTTTTTAGTGTCTACGCATACCGCAGCACGCGACATAGCTTTGCAGACGATAAGTACAACCGTTTCAGAGAGAAGCGCGGCCAATGTGACGATCTGGCTTTAAGTCGATTCAATAACAAATGACGAATACGGACGGATTTCTCAGGTTTTTCTACATACGAACACTTTTCACATTCTAGCGCGCATCGCGGCTGCTAGTCCTAGTTTAATCCAAAATCTTAAGGTCCTAGCTCATGTCCAAGGCACCAAAGTCAGCTAAAAAGATAATATTTGATACCTAAAACTTGAATTGTACTACTTCTTACTGGCTATTACATCAACTTAGATACTTCATCTGTGATCCACTATGGTACTTTTAGTGTCTACGCATACCGCAGCATGCGACATAGCTTTGCAGACGATAAATGTAACCGTTTCAGATAGAAGAGCGGCCAATGTGACGATCTGGCTTTACGTCGATTCGATAACAAATGACGAAAACGGACGTATTTCTCAGGTTTTTACTACATATGAACACTTTTCACAGTCTCCCGCGCATCGCGGCTGCTAGTCCTAGTTTAATCCAAAATCTTAAGGTCCTAGCTCATGTCCAAGGCACCAAAGCTAGTTAAAAAGTCAATAATCGATAACTAAAACTTGAATTGTACTACTTCTTACTGGCTATTACAACAACTTAGAAGCATCATCTTTGTTCTACTATGGTGCTTTTAGTGTCTTCACATACCGCAGCACGTGACATAGCTTTGCAGACGATAAATGTAACCGTTTCAGAGAGAAAAGCGGCCAATGTGACGATCTGGCTTTAAGTCGATTCGATAACAAATGACGAAAACGTTAGGATTTCTCAGGTTTTTACTACATATGAACACTTTTCACATTCTCCCGTGCTACTCGGCTGCAAGTCCACCCTTCTTGCAGAATCTTAAGGTCCTAGCTCATGTCCAATGCAACAAAGCCAGCAAAAAGTCAATAATCGATACCTAAAACTTGAATTGTACTACTTCTTACTGGCTATTACAACAACTTAGAAGCATCGTCTTTGTTCTACTATGGTGCTTTTAGTGTCTCCGCATACCGCAGAACGCGACATAGCTTTGCAGACGATAAGTACATCCGTTTCAGAGAGAAGAACGGCCAATGTGACGATCTGCCTTTAAGTCGATTCGATAACAAATGACGAATACGGAAGGATTTCCCAAGTATCACTACATATGAACACTTTTCACATTATCCCGTGCATCGCGGCTGCTAGTCCTCCTTTCATGCAATATCTTAAGTTCCTAGGTCATGTCCAAGGCACCAAAGATGGGTAAAAAGTCAATAATCTATAACAAAAACTTGAATTGTACTACTTCTTACTGGCTATTACATAAACTTAGAAGCTTCATCTGTGTTCTACTATGGTGCTTTTAGTGTCTCCGCATACCGCAGCACGCGACATAGCTTTGCAGACGATAAGTACAACCGTTTCAGAGAGATGAGCGGCCAATGTGACGATCTGGCTTTAAGTCGATTCGATAACAAATGACGCAAACGGACGGATTTCTCAGGTTTTTACTACATATAAACACTTTTCACATTCTCCCGTGCAACTCGGCTGCTAGTCCTCCTTTCATGCTAAATGTTAAGTTCCTAGCTCATGTCCAAGGCACCAAAGCCAGTTAAAAAGTCAATAATCGATAACTAAGACTTGAATTGTACTACTTCTTACTGGCTATTACATCAATTTAGAAGCTTCATCTGTGTTCTACTGTGGTGCTTTTTGTGTCTCCGCATACCGCAGCACGCGACATAGCTTTGCAGACGATAAGTACAACCGTTTCAGAGAGAAGAGCGGCCAATGTGACCATCTGGCTTTAAGTCAATTCGATAACAAATGACGAAAACGGACGGATTTCTCAGGTTTTTACTACATACCAACACTTTTCACTTTCTCCCGTGCAACGCGGCTGCTAGTCCTCCTTTCATGCAGAATCTTAAGGTCCTAGCTGATGCCCAAGGTACCAAAGAAGGGTAAAAAGTCAATAAACGATAACAAAACTTGAATTGTACTACTTCATACTAGCTATTACGTCAACTTAGAAGCTTCATCTGTGTTCTACTATGGTGCTTTTAGTGTCTCTGCATACCGCAGCACGCGACATAGCTTTGCAGACGATAAATGTAACCGTTTCAGACAGAACTGCGGCCAATGTGACGATCTGGATTTAAGTCGATTCGATAACAAATGACGAAAAAGGACGGATTTCTCAGGTTTTTACTTCATATGAACACTTTTCACATGCTCCATTGCAACGCTACTGCTAGTCCTCCTTTCATACAAAATCTTAAGTTCCTAGCTCCGGTTCAAAGCACCAAAGAAGGGTAAAAAGTTAAGAATCGATACCTAAAACTTGAATTGTACTACTTCTTACTGGCTTTTTACATCAACGTAGGAGCTTCATCTGTGTTCTACTATGGTGCTTTTAGTGTCTCCACATACCGCAGCACGCGACACAGCTTTGCAGACGATAAATGTAACCGTTTCAGACAGAAGAGCGGCCAATGTGACGATCTAGCTTTAAGTCGATTCGATAACAAATGACGAAAACGGACGGATTTCTCAGGTTTTTACTACATATGAACACTTTTCACATTCTCCCGTGCTACTCGGCTGCTAGTCCTCCTTTCATGCAAAATGTTACGGTCCTAGCTCATGTCGAAGGCACCGAAGGCAGTTAAAAAGTCAATAATCGATAACTAAAACTTGAATTGTACTACTTCTTACTGGCTATTACATCAACTTAGAAGCTTCATCTGTGTTCTACTATGGTGCTTCTAGTGTCTCCGCATACCGCAGCACGCGACATAGCTTTGCAGGCGAAAAATGTAACCGTTTCAGACAGAAGAGCGGCCAATGTGACGATCTAGCTTTAAGTCGATTCGATAACAAATGACGAAAACGGACGGATTTCTCAGGTTTTTACTACATATGAACACTTTTCACATTCTCCCGTGCAACGCGGCTGCTAGTCCTCCTTTCATGCAAAATCTTAAGTTCCTAGCTCATGTCTAGGCACCAAAGAAGTGTAAAAAGTCAATAATCGATACCTAAAACTTAAATTGTACTAATTCTTACTGGCTATTACATCAACTTAGAAGCTTCATCTGTGTTCTACTATTGTGCTTTTAGTGTCTCCACATACCGCAGCACGCGACATAGCTTTGCAGACGATAAATGTAACCGTTTCAGACAGAAGAGCGCGCAATGTGACGATCCGGCTTTAAGTCGATTCGATAACAAATGACGATAACGGACGGATTTCTCAGGTTTTTACTACATATGAACACTTTTCACATTCTCCCTGGCAACGCAGCTGCTAGTCCTCTTTTCATGCAAAATGTTAAGGTCCTAGCTCATGTCCAAGGCACCAGAGCCAGCTAAAAAGTCAATAATCGATAACTAAAACTTGAATTGTACTACTTCTTACTGGCTATTACGTCAACTTAGAAGCTTCATCTGTGTTCTACTATGGTGCTTTTAGTGTCTACGCATACCGCAGCACGCGACATAGCTTTGCAGACGATAAGTACAGCCGTTTCAGAGAGAAGCGCGGCCAATGTGACGATCTGGCTTTAAGTCGATTCGATAACAAATGACGAAAACGGACGGATTTCTTAGGCTTTTACTACATATGAACACTTTTCACATTCTCCCGCGCGTCGCATCTGCTAGTCCTACTTTCATGCAAAATCTTAAGTTTTTAGGTCATGTCCAAGGCACCAAAGAAGGGTAAAAAGTCAATAATCGATACCAAAAACTTAAATTGTAATACTTCTTACTGGCTATTACATCAACTTAGAAGCTTCATCTGTGTTCTACTATTGTGCTTTTAGTGTCTCTGCATACCGCATTACGCGACTTAGCTTTGCAGACGATAAGTACAACCCTTTCAGACAAAAGAGCGGCCAATGTGACGATCTGGATTTAAGTCGATTCGATAACAAATGACGAAAACGGACGGATTTCTCAGGTTTTTACTTCATATGAACACTTTTCACATGCTCCAGTGCAACGCTACTGCTAGTCCTCCTTTCATACAAAATCTTAAGTTCCTAGCTCCGGTTCAAAGCACAAAAGAAGGGTAAAAAGTTAATAATCGATACCTAAAACTTGAATTGTACTACTTCTTACTGGCTTTTTACATCAACTTAGGAGCTTCATCTGTGTTCTACTATGGTGCTTTTAGTGTCTCCACATACCGCAGCACGCGACATAGCTTTGCAGACGATAAATGTAACCGTTACAGAGAGAAAAGTGGCCAATGTGACGATCTGGCTTTAAGTCGATTCTATAACAAATGACGAAAACGGACGGATTTCTCAGGTTTTTACTACAAATGAACACTTTTCACATTCTCCCGTGCTACTCGGCTGCTAGTCCTCCTTTCATGCAAAATGTTACGGTCCTAGCTCATGTCCAAGGCACCGAAGGCAGTTAAAAAGTCAATAATCGATAACTAAAACTTGAATTGTACTACCTCTTACTGGCTATTACATCAACTTAGAAGCTTCATCTGTGTTCTACTATGGTGCTTTTAGTGTCTCCGCATACCGCAGCACGCGACATAGCTTTGCAGGCGAAAAATGTAACCGTTTCAGACAGAAGAGCGGCCAATGTGACGATCTTGCTTTAAGTCGATTCGATAACAAATGACGAAAACGGACGGATTTCTCAGGTTTTTACTACATATGAACACTTTTCACATTCTCCCGTGCAACGCGGCTGCTAGTCCTCCGTTCATGCAAAATCTTAAGTTCCTAGCTCATGTCTAGGCACCAAAGAAGGGTAAAAAGTCAATAATCGATACCTAAAACTTGAATTGTACTAATTCTTACTGGCTATTACATCAACTTAGAAGCTTCATCTGTGTTGTACTATTGTGCTTTTAGTGTCTCCACATACCGCAGCACGCGACATAGCTTTGCAGACGATAAATGTAACCGTTTCAGACAGAAGAGCGGCCAATGTGACGATCCGGCTTTAAGTCGATTCGATAACAAATGACGATAACGGACGGATTTCTCAGGTTTTTACTACATATGAACACTTTTCACATTCTCCCTGGCAACGCAGCTGCTAGTCCTCTTTTCATGCAAAATGTTAAGGTCCTAGCTCATGTCCAAGGCACCAGAGCCAGCTAAAAAGTCAATAATCGATAACTAAAACTTGAATTGTACTACTTCTTACTGGCTATTACGTCAACTTAGAAGCTTCATCTGTGTTCTACTATGGTGCTTTTAGTGTCTACGCATACCGCAGCACGCGACATAGCTTTGCAGACGATAAGTACAACCGTTTCAGAGAGAAGCGCGGCCAATGTGACGATCTGGCTTTAAGTCGATTCGATAACAAATGACGAAAACGGACGGATTTCTTAGGCTTTTACTACATATGAACACTTTTCACATTCTCCCGCGCATCGCATCTGCTAGTCCTACTTTCATGCAAAATCTTAAGTTCCTAGGTCATGTCCAAGGCACCAAAGAAGGGTAAAAAGTCAATAATCGATACCAAAAACTTAAATTGTAATACTTCTTACTGGCTATTACATCAACTTAGAATCTTCATCTGTGTTCTACTATTGTGCTTTTAGTGTCTCTGCATACCGCATTACGCGACTTAGCTTTGCAGACGATAATTACAACCCTTTCAGACAGAAGAGCGGCCAATGTGACGATCTGGATTTAAGTCGATTCGATAACAAATGACGAAAACGGACGGATTTCTCAGGTTTTTACTTCATATGAACACTGTTCACATGCTCCAGTGCAACGCTACTGCTAGTCCTCCTTTCATACAAAATCTTAAGTTCCTAGCTCCGGTTCAAAGCACCAAAGAAGGGTAAAAATTTAATAATCGATACCTAAAACTTGAATTGTACTACTTCTTACTGGCTTTTTACATCAACTTAGGAGCTTCATCTGTGTTCTACTATGGTGCTTTTAGTGTCTCCACATACCGCAGCACGCGACATAGCTTTGCAGACGATAAATGTAACCGTTACAGAGAGAAAAGTGGCCAATGTGACGATCTGGCTTTAAGTCGATTCTATAACAAATGACGAAAACGGACGGATTTCTCAGGTTTTTACTACAAATGAACACTTTTCACATTCTCCCGTGCAACGCGGCTGCTAGTCCTCCTTTCATGCAAAATCTTAAGTTCCTAGCTCATGTCTAGGCACCAAAGAAGGGTAAAAAGTCAAAAATCGATACCTAAAACTTGAATTGTACTAATTCTTACTGGCTATTACATCAACTTAGGAGCTTCATCTGTGTTCTACTATTGTGCTTTTAGTGTCTCCACATACCGCAGCACGCGACATAGCTTTGCAGACGATAAATGTAACCGTTTCAGACAGAAGAGCGGCCAATGTGACGATCCGGCTTTAAGTCGATTCGATAACAAATGACGATAACGGACGGATTTCTCAGGTTTTTACTACATATGAACACTTTTCACATTCTCCCTGGCAACGCGGCTGCTAGTCCTCTTTTCATGCAAAATGTTAAGGTCCTAGCTCATGTCCAAGGCACCAGAGCAGGCTAAAAAGTCAATAAACGATAACTAAAACTTGAATTGTACTACTTCTTACTGGCTATTACGTCAACTTAGAAGCTTCATCTGTGTTCTACTATGGTGCTTTTAGTGTCTACGCATACCGCAGCGCGCGACATAGCTTTGCAGACGATAAGTACAACCGTTTCAGAGAGAAGCGCGGCCAATGTGACGATCTGGCTTTAAGTCGATTCGATAACAAATGACGAAAACGGACGGATTTCTTAGGCTTTTACTACATATGAACACTTTTCACATTCTCCCGCGCATCGCATATGCTAGTCCTACTTTCATGCAAAATCTTAAGTTCCTAGGTCATGTCCAAGGCACCAAAGAAGGGTAAAAAGTCAATAATCGATACCAAAAACTTAATTTGTAATACTTCTTACTGGCTATTACATCAACTTAGAAGCTTCATCTGTGTTCTACTATTGTGCTTTTAGTGTCTCTGCATACCGCATTACGCGACTTAGCTTTGCAGACGATAAGTACAACCCTTTCAGACAGAAGAGCGGCCAATGTGACGATCTGGCTTTAAGTCGATTCGATAACAAATGACGAATACGGACGGATTTCTCAGCTTTATATAACATATGAACACTTTTCACATTCTCCCGTGCAACGCGGCTGCTAATCATCCTTTCATGCAAAATTTTAAGTTCCTAGCTCATGTCCAAGGTACCAAAGAAGGGTAAAAAGTCAATAATCGATAACAAAAACTTGAATTGTACTACCTCATACTGGCTATTACATCAACTTAGAAGCTTCATCTGTGTTCTACTATGGTGCTTTTAGTGTCTCTACATACCGCAGCACGCGACATAGCTTTGCAGACGATAAATGTAACCTTTTCAGACAGAACTGCGGCCAATGTGACGATCTGGCTTTAAGTCTATTCGATAACAAACGACGAAAACGGACGGATTTCTCAGGTTTTTAATATGTATGAACACTTTTTACTTTCTTCCGTGCAACTCGGCTGCTTGTCCTCCTTTCATGTAGAATCTTAAGGTCCTAGCTCATGTCCAAGGTACCAAAGAAGGGTAAAAAGTCAATAATCGATAACAAAAACTTGAAATGTACTACTTCATACTAGCTATTACATCAACTTAGAAGCATCATCTGCGTTCTACTATGGTGCTTTTAGTGTCTCTACATACCGCAGCACGCGACATAGCTTTGCAGACCATAAATGTAACCGTTTCAGACAGAACTCCGGTCAATGTGACGATCTGGCTTTAAGTCTATTCGATAACAAATGACGAAAACGAACGGATTTCTCAGGGTTTTACTACATATGAACACTTTTCACATTCTTCAGTGCAACGCTACTGCTAGTCCTCCTTTCATACAAAATCTTAAGTTCCTAGCTCCTGTTCAAAGCACCAAAGAAGGGTAAAAAGTTAATAATCGATACCTAAAACTAGAATTGTACTACTCCATACTGGCTTTTACATCAGCTTAGAAGCTTCATCTGTGTTCTACTATGGTGCTTTTTGTGTCTCCGCATACCGCAGCACGCGACATAGCTTTGCAGACGATAAGTACAACCGTTTCAGAGAGAAGAGCGGCCTATGTGACGATCTGGCTTTATGTCGATTCGATAACAAATGACGAAAACCGACGGATTTCTCAGGTTTTTACTACATATGAACACTTTTCACATTCTCCCGTGCTACTCGGCTGCTAGCCACCCTTTCATGCAAAATGTTACGGTCCTAGCTCATGTCCAAGGCACCAAAGGCAGTTAAAAAGTCAATAATCGGTAACTAAAACTTGAATTGTACTACTTCTTACTGGCTATTACATCATCTCAGAAGCTTCATCTGTGTTCTACTATGGTGCTTTTAGTGTCTCCACATACCGCAGCACGTGACATAGCTTTGCAGACGATAAATGTAACCGTTTCAGAGAGAAAAGCGGCCAATGTGACGATCTGGCTTTAAGTCGATTCGATAACAAATGACGAAAACGTTCGGATTTCTCAGGTTTTTACTACATATGAACACTTTTCACATTCTCCCGTGCAACTCGGCTGCAGGTCCACCCTTCTTGCAGAAACTTAAGGTCCTAGCTCATGTCCAATGCACCAAAGCCAGCTAAAAAGTCAATAATCGATACCTAAAACTTGAATTGTACTACTTCTTACTGGCTATTACAACAACTTAGAAGCATCATCTGTGTTCTACTATGGTGCTTTTAGTGTCTCCGCATACCGCAGAACGCGACATAGCTTTGCAGACGATAAGTACATCCGTTTCAGAGAGAAGAGCGGCCAATGTGACGATCTGGCTTTAAGTCGATTCGATAACAAATGACGAATACGGAAGGATATCCCAGGTATCACTACATATGAACACTTTTCACATTATCCCGTGCATCGTGGCTGCTAGTCCTCCTTACATGCAATATCTTAAGTTCCTAGGTCATGTCCAAGGCACCAAAGATGGGTAAAAAGTCAATAATCCATAACAAAAACTTGAATTATACTACTTCTTACTGGCTATTACATAAACTTAGAAGCTTCATCTGTGTTCTACTATGCTGCTTTTAGTGTCTCCGCATACCGCAGCACGCGACATAGCTTTGCAGACGATAAATGTAACCGTTTCAGACAGAACTGCGGCCAATGTGACGATCTGGCTTTAAGTCGATTCGATAACAAATGACGAAAACGGAAGGATTTCTCAGGTTTTTACTACATACGAACACTTTTCACATTCTCACATGCAACGCGGCTGCTAGTCCTCCTTTCATGCAAAATCTTAAGTTCCTAGCTCATGTCCTAGGCACCAAAGAAGGGTAAAAAGTCAATAATCGATACCTAAAACTTGAATTGTACTACTTCATACTGGCTATTACATAAACTTAGAAGCTTCATCTGTGTTCTACTATGGTGCTTTTAGTGTCTCCGCATACCGCAGCACGCGACATAGCTTTGCAGACGATAAGTACAATCGTTTCAGAGAGATGAGCGGCCAATGTGACGATCTGGCTTTAAGTCGATTCGATAACAAATGACGCAAACGGACGGATTTCTCAGGTTTTTACTACATATGAACACTTTTCAGAGTCTCCAGTGCAACGCTACTGCTAGTCCTCCTTTCATACAAAACCTTAAGTTCCTAGCTCCTGTTCAAAGCACCAAAGAAGGGTAAAAAGTTAATTATCGATAACTAAAACTAGAATTGTACTACTCCTTACTGGCTTTTACATCAGCTTAGAAGCTTCATCTGTGTTCTACTATGGTGTTTTTAGTGTCTCCGCATACCGCAGCACGCGACATAGCTTTGCAGACGATAAGTACAACCGTTTCAGAGGGAAGAGCGGCCTATGTGACGATCTGGCTTTAAGTCGATTCGATAACAAATGACGAAAACGGACGGATTTCTTAGGCTTTTGCTACATATGAACACTTTTCACATTCTCCCGCGCATCGCATCTGCTAGTCCTACTTTCATACAAAATCTTAAGTTCCTAGGTCATGTCCAAGGCACCAAAGAAGGGTAAAAAGTCAATAATCGATACCAAAAACTTAAATTGTAATACTTCTTACTGGCTATTACATCAACTTAGAAGCTTCATCTGTGTTCTACTATTGTGCTTTTAGTGTCTCTGCATACCGCATTACGCGACTTAGCTTTGCAGACGATAATTACAACCCTTTCAGACAGAAGAGCGGCCAATGTGACGATCTGGATTTAAGTCGATTCGATAACAAATGACGATAACGGACGGATTTCTCAGGTTTTTACTACATATGAACACTTTTCACATTCTCCCTGGCAACGCAGCTGCTAGTCCTCTTTTCATGCAAAATGTTAAGGTCCTAGCTCATGTCCAAGGCACCAGAGCCAGCTAAAAAGTCAATAATCGATAACTAAAACTTGAATTGTACTACTTCTTACTGGCTATTACGTCAACTTAGAAGCTTCATCTGTGTTCTACTATGGTGCTTCTAGTGTCTACGCATACCGCAGCACGCGACATAGCTTTGCAGACGATAAGTACAACCGTTTCAGAGAGAAGCGCGGCCAATGTGACGATCTGGCTTTAAGTCGATTCGATAACAAATGACGAAAACGGACGGATTTCTTAGGCTTTTACTACATATGAACACTTTTCACATTCTCCCGCGCATCGCATCTGCTAGTCCTACTTTCATGCAAAATCTTAAGTTCCTAGGTCATGTCCAAGGCACCAAAGAAGGGTTAAAAGTCAATAATCGATACCAAAAACTTAAATTGTAATACTTCTTACTGGCTATTACTTCAACTTAGAAGCTTCATCTGTGTTCTACTATTGTGCTTTTAGTGTCTCTGCATACCGCATTACGCGACTTAGCTTTGCAGACGATAATTACAACCCTTTCAGACAGAAGAGCGGCCAATGTGACGATCTGGATTTAAGTCGATTCGATAACAAATGACGAAAACGGACGGATTTCTCAGGTTTTTACTTCATATGAACACTTTTCACATGCTCCAGTGCAACGCTACTGCTAGTCCTCCTTTCATACAAAATCTTAAGTTCCTAGCTCCGGTTCAAAGCACCAAAGAAGGGAAAAAAGTTAATAATCGATACCTAAAACTTGAATTGTACTACTTCTTACTGGCTTTTTACATCAACTTAGGAGCTTCATCTGTGTTCTACTATGGTGCTCTTAGTGTCTCCACATACCGCAGCACGCGACATAGCTTTGCAGACGATAAATGTAACCGTTACAGAGAGAAAAGTGGCCAATGTGACGATCTGGCTTTAAGTCGATTCTATAACAAATGACGAAAACGGACGGATATCTCAGGATTTTACTACAAATGAACACTTTTCACATTCTCCCGTGCTACTCGGCTGCTAGTCCTCCTTTCATGCAAAATGTTACGGTCCTAGCTCATGTCCAAGGCACCGAAGGCAGTTAAAAAGTCAATAATAGATAACTAAAACTTGAATTGTACTACTTCTTACTGGCTATTACATCAACTTAGAAGCTTCATCTGTGTTCTACTATGGTGATTTTAGTGTCTCCGCATACCGCAGCACGCGACATAGCTTTGCAGGCGAAAAATGTAACCGTTTCAGACAGAAGAGCGGCCAATGTGACAATCTTGCTTTAAGTCGATTCGATAACAAATGACGAAAACGGACGGATTTCTCAGGTTTTTACTACATATGAACACTTTTCACATTCTCCCGTGCAACGCGGCTGCTAGTCCTCCTTTCATGCAAAATCTTAAGTTCCTAGCTCATGTCTAGGCACCAAAGACGGGTAAAAAGTCAAAAATCGATACCTAAAACTTGAATTGTACTAATTCTTACTGGCTATTACATCAACTTAGGAGCTTCATCTGTGATCTACTATTGTGCTTTTAGTGTCTCCACATACCGCATTACGCGACTTAGCTTTGCAGACGATAAGTACAACCCTTTCAGACAGAAGAGCGGCCAATGTGACGATCTGCCTTTAAGTCGATTCGATAACAAATGACCAATACGGACGGATTTCTCAGCTTTATATAACATATGAACACTTTTCACATTCTCCCGTGCAACGCGGCTGCTAATCATCCTTTCATGCAAAATTTTAAGTTCCTAGCTCATGTCCAAGGTACCAAAGAAGGGTAAAAAGTCAATAATCGATAACAAAAACTTGAATTGTACTACTTCATACTGGCTATTACATCAACTTAGAAGCTTCATCTGTGTTCTACTATGGTGCTTTTAGTGTCTCTACATACCGCAGCACGCGACATAGCTTTGCAGACGATAAATGTAACCTTTTCAGACAGAACTGCGGCCAATGTGACGATCTGGCTTTAAGTCTATTTGATAACAAACGACGAAAACGGACGGATTTCTCAGGTTTTTAATATGTATGAACACTTTTCACTTTCTTCCGTGCAACTCGGCTGCTAGTCCTCCTTTCATGTAGAATCTTAAGGTCCTAGCTCATGTCCAAGGTACCAAAGAAGGGTAAAAAGTCAATAATCGATAACAAAAACTTGAATTGTACTACTTCATACTAGCTATTACATCAACTTAGAAGCATTATCTGCGTTCTACTATGGTGCTTTTAGTGTCTCTACATACCGCAGCACGCGACATAGCTTTGCAGACCATAAATATAACCGTTTCAGACAGAACTCCGGTCAATGTGACGATCTGGCTTTAAGTCTATTCGATAACAAATGACGAAAACGAACGGATTTCTCAGGGTTTTACTACATATGAACACTTTTCACATTCTTCAGTGCAACGCTACTGCTAGTCCTCCTTTCATACAAAATCTTAAGTTCCTAGCTCCTGTTCAAAGCACCAAAGAAGCGTAAAAAGTTAATAATCGATACCTAAAACTAGAATTGTACTACTCCTTACTGGCTTTTACATCAGCTTAGAAGCTTCATCTGTGTTCTACTATGGTGATTTTAGTGTCTCCGCATACCGCAGAACGCGACATAGCTTTGCAAACGATAAGTACATACGTTTCAGAGAGAAGAGCGGCCAATGTGAAGATCTGGCTTTAAGTCGATTCGATAACAAATGACGAATACGGAAGGATTTCCCTGGTATCACTACATATGAACACTTTTCACATTATCCCGTGCATCGCGGCTGCTAGTCCTCCTTACATGCAATATCTTAAGTTCCTAGGTCATGTGCAAGGCACCAAAGATGGGTAAAAAGTCAATAATCCATAACAAAAACTTGAATTGTACTACTTCTTACTGGCTATTACATAAACTTAGAAGCTTCATCTGTGTTCTACTATGGTGCTTTTAGTGTCTCCGCATACCGCAGCACGCGACATAGCTTTGCAGACGATAAGTACAACCGTTTCAGAGAGATGAGCGGCCAATGTGACGATCTGGCTTTAAGTCGATTCGATAACAAATGACGCAAACGGACGGATTTCTCAGGTTTTTACTACATATGAACACTTTTCACATTCTCCCGTGCAACTCGGCTGCTAGTCCCCATTCCATGCAAAATGTTAAGTTCCTAGCTCATGTCCAAGGCACCAAAGCCGGTTAAAAAGTCAATAATCGATAACTAAGACTTGAATTGTACTACTTCTTACTGGCTATTACATCAACTTAGAAGCTTCATCTGTGTTCTACTGTGGTGCATTTTGTGTCTCCGCATACCGCAGCACGCGACATAGCTTTGCAGACGATAAGTACAACCGTTTCAGAGAGAAGAGCGGCCAATGTGACGATCTGTCTTTAAGTCGATTCGATAACAAATGACGAAAACGGACGGATTTCTCAGGTTTTTACTACATACCAACACTTTTCACTTTCTCCCGTGCAACGCGGCTGCTAGTCCTCCTTTCATGCAGAATCTTAAGGTCCTAGCTCATGCCCAAGGTACCAAAGAAGGGTAAAAAGTCAATAAACGATAACACAAACTTGAATTGTACTACTTCATACTAGCTATTACATCAACTTAGAAGCTTCATCTGTGTTCTACTATGGTACTTTTAGTGTCTCTGCATACCGCAGCACGCGACATAGCTTTGCAGACGATAAATGTAACCGTTTCAGACAGAACTGCGGCCAATGTGACGATCTGGCTTTAAGTCGATTCGATAACAAATGACGAAAACGGAAGGATTTCTCAGGTTTTTACTACATACGAACACTTTTCACATTCTCACATGCAACGCGGCTGCTAGTCCTCCTTTCATGCAAAATCTTAAGTTCCTAGCTCATGTCCTAGGCACCAAAGAAGGGTAAAAAGTCAATAATCGATACCTAAAACTTGAATTGTACTACTTCATACTGACTATTACATAAACTTAGAAGCTTCATCTGTGTTCTACTATGGTGCTTTTAGTGTCTCCGCATACCGCAGCACGCGACATAGCTTTGCAGACGATAAGTACAACCGTTTCAGAGGGCAGAGCGGCCAATGTGACGATCTGGCTTTAAGTCGATTCGATAACAAATGACGAAAACAGACGGATTTCTCAGGTTTTTACTACATATGAACGCTTTTCACTTTCTCCCGTGCAACTCGGCTGCTAATCCTCCTTTCATGCAAAATGTTAAGTTTCTAGCTCATGTCCAAGGCACCAAAGCCAGTTAAAAAGTCAATAATCGATAACTAAAACTTGAATTGTACTACTTCTTACTCGCTATTACATCAACTTAGAAGCTTCATCTGTGTTCTACTGTGGTGCTTTTTGTGTCTCCGCATACCGCAGCACGCGACATAGCTTTGAAGACGATAAGTACAACCGTTTCGGAGAGAAGGGAGGCCAATGTGACGACCTTGCTTTAAGTCATTTCGATATCAAATGACGAATACGGACGGATTTCTCAGCTTTATCCCACATATGAACACTTTTCACATTCTCCCGTGCCACTCGGCTGATAGTCCTCCTTTCATGCAAAATGTTACGGCCCTAGCTCATGTCCAAGGAACCAAAGGCAGTTAAAAAGTCAATAATCGATAACTAAAACATGAATTGTACTACTTCTTACTGACTATTACATCAACTTAGAATTTTCATCTGTGTTCTACTATGGTGCTTTTAGTGTCTCCGCATACCGCAGCACGCGACATAGCTTTGCAGACGATAAGTACAACCGTTTCAGAGAGTAGAGCGGCCTATGTGACGATCTGGCTTTAAGTCGATTCGATAACAAATGACGAATACGGACAGATTTCTCAGGTTTTACTACATACGAACACTTTTCCCATTCTCCCGTGCAACGCGGCTGCTAGGCCTCCTTTCATGCAAAATCTTAAGTTCCTAGCTCATGTCCAAGGCACCAAAGAAGGGTAAAAAGTCAATAATCGATACCTAAGACTTGAATTGTACTAGTACTTATAAGCTATTACATCAACTTAGGAGCTTCATCTGTGTTCTACTATGGTGCTTTTAGTGTCTCTGCATACCGCAGCACGCGACATAGCTTTGCAGACGATAAGTACAACCGTGTCAGAGAGAAGAGCGGTCAATGTGACGATCTGGCTTTAAGTCGATTCGATATCAAATGAAAATTACGGACGGATTTCTCAGCTTTATACCACATATGAACACTTTTCACATTCTCCCGTGCAACGCGGCTGCTAGTCATCCTTTCATGCAAAATGTTACGGTCCTAGCTCATGTCCACGGCACCAGAGGCAGTTAAAAAGTCATTAATCGATAACTAAAACTTGAATTGTACTACTTCTTACTGGCTATTACACCAACTTAGAAGCTTCATCTGTGTTCTACGATGGTGCTTTTGGTGTCTCCGCATACCGCAGCACGCGACATAGCTTTGCAGACAATAAGTACATCCGTTTCAGAGAGAAGAGCGGCCGATGTGACGATCTGGCTTTACGTCGATTCAATAACAAATGACGAATACGGACGGATTTCTCAGGTTTTTCTACATACGAACACTTTTCACATTCTAGCGCGCATCGCGGCTGCTAGTCCTAGTTTAATCCAAAATCTTAAGGTCCTAGCTCATGACCAAGGCACCAAAGCCAGCTAAAGAGACAATATTTGATACCTAAAACTTGAATTGTACTACTTCTTACTGGCTATTACATCAACTTAGATGCTTCATCTGTGATCCACTATGGTACTTTTAGTGTCTACGCATACCGCAGCATGCGACATAGCTTTGCAGACGATAAATGTAACCGTTTCAGATAGAAGAGCGGCCAATGTGACGATCTGGCTTTACGTCGATTCGATAACAAATGACGAAAACGGACGTATTTCTCAGGTTTTTACTACATATGAACACTTTTCACAGTCTCCCGCGCATCGCGGCTGCTAGTCCTAGTTTAATCCAAAATCTTAAGGTCCTAGCTCATGTCCAAGGCACCAAAGAAGGGTAAAAAGTCAATAATCGATTCCTAAAATTTGAATTGTACTACTTCTTACTGGCTGTTACATCAACTTAGAAGCTTCATCTGTGTTCTACTATAATGCTTTTAGTGTCTCTGCATACCGCAGCACGCGACATAGCTCTGCAGACGATAAATGTAACCGTTCCAGACAGAACTGCGGCCAATGTGACGACCTGGCATTAGGTCGATTCGATAACAAATGACGAAAACGTTCGGATTTTGTCAGGTTTTTACTACATATGAACACTTTTCACATTCTCCCGTGCAACTCGGCTGCTAGTCCTCCTTTCATGCAGAATCTTAAGGTCCTAGCTCATGTCCAAGGCACCAATGCCAGCTAAAACGTCAATAATCGATACCTAAAACTTGAATTGTACTACTTCTTACTGGCTATTACACCAACTTAGAAGCTTCATCTGTGTTCTACGATGGTGCTTTTAGTGTCTCCGCATACCGCAGCACGCGACATAGCTTTGCAGACAATAAGTACATCCGTTTCAGAGAGAAGAGCGGCCGATGTGACGATCTGGCTTTACGTCGATTCAATAACAAATGACGAATACGGACGGATTTCTCAGGTTTTTCTACATACGAACACTTTTCACATTCTAGCGCGCATCGCGGCTGCTAGTCCTATTTTAATCCAAAATCTTAAGGTCCTAGCTCATGACCAAGGCACCAAAGCCAGCTAAAGAGACAATATTTGATACCTAAAACTTGAATTGTACTACTTCTTACTGGCTATTACACCAACTTAGATGCTTCATCTGTGATCCACTATGGTACTTTTAGTGTCTACGCATACCGCAGCATGCGACATAGCTTTGCAGACGATAAATGTAACCGTTTCAGATAGAAGAGCGGCCAATGTGACGATCTGGCTTTACGTCGATTCGATAACAAATGACGAAAACGGACGTATTTCTCAGCTTTTTACTACATATGAACACTTTTCACAGTCTCCCGCGCATCGCGGCTGCTAGTCCTAGTTTAATCCAAAATCTTAAGGTCCTAGCTCATGTCCAAGGCACCAAAGAAGGGTAAAAAGTCAATAATCGATTCCTAAAATTTGAATTGTACTACTTCTTACTGGCTGTTACATCAACTTAGAAGCTTCATCTGTGTTATACTATGGTGCTTTTAGTGTCTCTGCATACCGCAGCACGCGACATAGCTCTGCAGACGATAAATGTAACCGTTCCAGACAGAACTGCGGCCAATGTGACGACCTGGCATTAGGTCGATTCGATAACAAATGACGAAAACGTTCGGATTTTGTCAGGTTTTTACTACATATGAACACTTTTCACATTCTCCCGTGCAACTCGGCTGCTAGTCCTCCTTTCATGCAGAATCTTAAGGTCGTAGCTCATGTCCAAGGCACCAATGCCAGCTAAAACGACAATAATCGATACCTAAAACTTGAATTGTACTACTTCTTACTGGCTATTACATCAAATTTGATGCTTCATCTGTATTCTACTATGGTGCTTTTAGTGTTTACGCAGCACGCGACATAGCTTTGCACACGATAAGTACAACCGTTTCAGAGAGAAGAGCGGCCAATGTGACGATCTGGCTTTAAGTCGATTTGATAACAAATGACGAAAACGGACGGATTTCTCAGTTTTTTATTACAAATGAACACTTTTCACATTCTCCCGCGCATCGCGTCTGCTAGTCCTACTTTCATCCAAAATCTTAAGTTCCTAGCTCATGTCCAAGGCACCAAAGAAGGGTACAAATTCAATAATCGATACCTAAAACTTGAATTGTACTACTTCTTACTGGCTATTACAACAACTTAGAAGCATCATCTGTGTTCTACTATGGTGCTTTTAGTGTCTCCGCATACCGCAGAACGCGACATAGCTTTGCAGATGATAAGTACATCCGTTTCAGAGAGAAGAACGGCCAATGTGACGATCTGCCTTTAAGTCGATTCGATAACAAATGACGAATACGGAAGGATTTCCCAAGTATCACTACATATGAACACTTTTCACATTATCCCGTGCATCCCGGCTGCTAGTCCTCCTTTCATGCAATATCGTAAGTTCCTAGGTCATGTCCAAGGCACCAAAGAGGGGTAAAAAGTCAATAATCTATAACAAAAACTTGAATTGTACTACTTCTTACTGGCTATTACATCAACTTAGAAGCTTCATCTGTGTTCTACTATGGTGCTCTTAGTGTCTCCGCATACCGCAGCACGCGACATAGCTTTGCAGGCGAAAAATGTAACCGTTTCAGACAGAAGAGCGGCCAATGTGACGATCTTGCTTTAAGTCGATTCGATAACAAATGACGAAAACGGACGGATTTCTCAGGTTTTTACTACATACCAACACTTTTCACTTTCTCCCGTGCAACGAGGCTGCTAGTCCTCCTTTCATGCAAAATCTTAAGTTCCTAGCTCATGTCTAGGCACCAAAGAAGGGTAAAAAGTCAAAAATCGATACCTAAAACTTGAATTGTACTAATTCTTACTGGCTATTACATCAACTTAGAAGCTTCATCTGTTTTCTACTATTGTGCTTTTAGTGTCTCCACATACCGCAGCACGCGACATAGCTTTGCAGACGATAAATGTAACCGTTTCAGACAGAATAGCGGCCAATGTGACGATCCGGCTTTAAGTCGATTCGATAACAAATGACGATAACGGACGGATTTCTCAGGTTTTTACTACATATGAACACTTTTCACATTCTCCCTGGCAACGCGGCTGCTAGTCCTCTTTTCATGCAAAATGTTAAGGTCCTAGCTCATGTCCAAGGCACCAGAGCCAGCTAAAAAGTCAATAATCGATAACTAAAACTTGAATTGTACTACTTCTTACTGGCTATTACGTCAACTTAGAAGCTTCATCTGTGTTCTACTATGGTGCTTTTAGTGTCTACGCATACCGCAGCACGCGACATAGCTTTGCAGACGATAAGTACAACCGTTTCAGAGAGAAGCGCGGCCAATGTGACGATCTGGCTTTAAGTCGATTCGATAACAAATGACGAAAACGGACGGATTTCTTAGGCTTTTACTACATATGAACACTTTTCACATTCTCCCGCGCATCGCATCTGCTAGTCCTACTTTCATGCAAAATCTTAAGTTCCTAGGTCATGTCCAAGGCACCAAAGAAGGGTAAAAAGTCAATAATCGATACCAAAAACTTAAATTGTAATACTTCTTACTGGCTATTACATCAACTTAGAAGCTTCATCTGTGTTCAACTATTGTACTTTTAGTGTCTCTGCATACCGCATTACGCGACTTAGCTTTGCAGACGATAAGTACAACCCTTTCAGACAGAAGAGCGGCCAATGTGACGATCTGGCTTTAAGTCGATTCGATAACAAATGACGAATACGAACGGATTTCTCAGCTTTATATATCATATGAACACTTTTCACATTCTCCCGTGCAACGCGGCTGCTAATCATCCTTTCATGCAAAATTTTAAGTTCCTAGCTCATGCCCAAGGTACCAAAGAAGGGTAAAAAGTCAATAATCGATAGCAAAAACTTGAATTGTACTACTTCATACTGGCTATTACTTCAACTTAGAAGCTTCATCTGTGTTCTACTATGGTGCTTTTAGTGTCTCTACATACCGCAGCACGCGACATAGCTTTGCAGACGATAAGTACAACCGTTTCAGAGAGATGAGCGGCCAATGTGACGATCTGGTTTTAAGTCGATTCGAAAACAAATGACGCAAACGGACGGATTTCTCAGGTTTTTACTACATATGAACACTTTTCACATTCTCCCGTGCAACTCGGCTTCTAGTCCTACTTTCATGCAAAATGTTAAGTTCCTAGCTCATGTCCAAGGCACCAAAGCCAGTTAAAAAGTCAATAATCGATAACTAAGACTTGAATTGTACTACTTCTTACTGGCTATTACATCAACTTAGAAGCTTCATCTGTGTTCTACTGTGGTGCTTTTTGTGTCTCCGCATACCGCAGCACGCGACATAGCTTTGCAGACGATAAATGTAACCGTTTCAGACAGAACTGTGGCCAATGTGACGATCGGGCTTTAAGTCGATTCGATAACATATGACGAAAACGGACGGATTTCTCAGGTTTTTACTACATATGAACACTTTTCAGAGTCTCCAGTGCAACGCTACAGCTAATCCTCCTTTCATACAAAATCTTAAGTTCCTAGCTCCTGTTCAAAGCACCAAAGAAGGGTAAAAAGTTAATAATCGATACCTAAATCTAGAATTGTACTACACCTTACTGGCTTTTACATCAGCTTAGAAGCTTCATATGTGTTCTACTATGGTGCTTTTAGTGTCTCCGCATACCGCAGCACGCGACATAGCTTTGCAGACGATAAGTACAACCGTTTCAGAGGGAAAAGCGGCCTATGTGACGATCTGGCTTTAAGTCGATTCGATAACAAATGACGAAAACGGACGGATTTCTCAGGTTTTTACTACATATGAACACTTTTCACATTCTCCCGTGCAACTCGGCTGCTAATCCTCCTTTCATGCAAAACGTTAAGTTCCTAGCTCATGTCCAAGGCACCAAAGCCAGTTAAAAAGTCAATAATCGATAACTAAATCTTGAATTGTAGTACTTCTTACTCGCTATTACATCAACTTAGAAGCTTCGTCTGTGTTCTACTGTTGCGCTTTTTGTGTCTCCGCATACCGCAGCACGCGACATAGCTTTGCAGACGATAAGTACAACCGTTTCAGAGAGAAGAGCGGCCAATGTGACGACCTTGCTTTAAGTCATTTCGATATCAAATGACGAATACGGACGGATTTCTCAGCTTTATCCCACATATGAACACTTTTCACATTCTCCCGTGCAACGCGGCTGCTAGACATCCTTTCATGCAAAATCTTAAGTTCCTAGCTCATGTCCAAGGTACCAAAGAAGGGTAAAAAGTCAATAATCGATAACAAAAACTTGAATAGTACTACTTCGTACTAGCTATTACATCAACTTAGAAGCTTCATCTGTGTTCTACTATGGTGGTTTTAGTGTCTCTGCATACCGCAGCACGCGACATAGCTTTGCAGACTATAAATGTAACCGTTTCAGACAGAACTGCGGCTAATGTGACGATCTGGCTTTAAGTCGATTCGATAACAAATGACGAAAACGGACGGATCTCAAAGGTTTTTACTACAGATGAACACTTTTCACATTCTCCCGTGCTACTCGGCTGATAGTCCTCCTTTCACGCAAAATGTTACGGTCCTAGCTCATGTCCCAGGCACCAAAGGCACTTAAAAAGTCAATAATCGATAACTAAAACATGAATTGTACTACTTCTTACTGGCTATTACATCAACTTAGAATTTTCATCTGTGTTCTACTATGGTGCTTTTAGTGTCTCCGCATACCTCAGCACGCGACATAGCTTTGCAGACGATAAGTACAACCGTTTCAGAGAGAAGAGCGGCCTATGTGACGATCTGGCTTTAAGTCGATTCGATAACAAATGACGAATACGGACAGATTTCTCAGGTTTTACTACATACGAACACTTTTCCCATTCTCCCGTGCAACGCGGCTGCTAGGCCTCTTTTCATGCAAAATCTTAAGTTCCTAGCTCATGTCCAAGGCACCAAAGAAGGGTAAAAAGTCAATAATCGATACCTAAGACTTGAATTCTACTAGTACTTACAAGCTATAACATCAACTTAGGAGCTTCATCTGTGTTCTACTATGGTGCTTTTAGTGTCTCTGCATACCGCAGCACGCGACATAGCTTTGCAGACGATAAGTACAACCGTTTCAGAGAGAAGAGCGGCCAATGTGACGATCTGGGTTTAAGTCGATTCGATAACAAATGACAAAAATGGACGGATTTCTCAGGTTTTTACTACGTATGGACACCTCATCACACTCTCCCGTGCAACTCGGCTGCTAGTCCGCCTTTCATGCAGAATCTTAAGGTCCTAGCTCATGTCCAAGGCACCAAAGCCAGCAAAAAAGTCAATAATCGATAACTAAAATTTGAATTGTACTACTTCTTACTGGCTATTACATCAACATAGAAGCTTCATCTGTGTTCTACTATGGTGCTTTTAGTGTCTCCGGATACCGCAGCACGCGACATAGCTTTGCAGACGATAAGTACAACCGTTTCAGAGAGAAGAGCGGCCAATGTGACGATCTGGCTTTAAGTTGATTCGATAACAAATGACGAATACGGACTTATTCCTCAGCTTTATACCACATATGAACACTTTTCACATTCTCCCGTGCAACGCGGCTGCTAGTCATCATTTCATGCAAAATCTTAAGTTCGTAGCTCATGTCCAAGGTACCAAAGAAGGGTAAAAAGTCAATAATCGATAACAAAAACTTGAATTGTACTACTTCATACTAGCTATTACATCAACTTAGAAGCTTCATCTGTGTTCTACTATGGTGCTTTTAGTGTCTCTGCATACCGAAGCACGCGACATAGCTTTGCAGACGATAAATGTAACCGTTTCAGACAGAACTGCGGCTAATGTGACGATCTGGCTTTAAGTCGAATCGATAACAAATGACGAAAACGGACGGATTTCTCAGGTTTTTACTACAGATGAACACTTTTCACATTCTCAAGTGCTACTCGGCTGCTAGTCCTCCTTTCATGCAAAATGTTACGGTCCTAGCTCATGTCCAAGGCACCAAAGGCAGTTAAAAAGTCAATAATCGATACCTATAACATGAATTGTACTACTTCTTACTGGCTATTACAACAACTTAGAAGCTTCATCTGTGTTCTACTATAGTGCTTTTAGTTTCTCCGCATACCGCAGCACGCGACATAGCTTTGCAGACGATAAATGTAACCGTTTAAGACAGAACTGCGTCCAATGTGACGATCTGGCTTTATGTCTATTCGATAACAAATGACGAAAACGGACGGATTTCTCCGGTTTTCAATACGTATGAACTCTTTTCACTTTCTCCCGTGCAACTCGGCTGCTAGTCATCCTTTCATGCAGAATCTTAAGGTCCTAGCTCATGTCCAAGGCACCAAAGAAGGGTAAAAAGTCAATAATCGATAACAAAAACTTGAATTGTACTACTTCATACTAGCTATTACATCAACTTAGAAGCTTCATTTGTGTTCTACTATGGTGCTTTTAGTGTCTCTGCATACCGCAGCACGCGACATAGCTTTTCAGACGATAAATGTAACTGTTTCAGACAGAACTGCGGCCAATGTGACGATCTGGCTTTAAATCTTCGATAACAAATGACGAAAACGGACGGATTTGTCAGGTTTTTACTACATATGATCACTTTTCAGATTATCCCACGCAACGCGGCTGCTAGTCCTCCTTTCATGCAGAATCTTAAGTTCCTAGCTCATGTCCAAGGCACCAAAGCCAGCTAAAAAGTCAATAATCGATACCTAAAACTTGAATTGTACTACTTCTTACTAGCTATTACATCAACTTAGAAGCTTCATCTGTGTTCTACTATGGTGCTTTTAGTGTCTTTACATACCGAAGCCCGCGACTTAGCTTTGGAGACGATAAGTACAACCATTTCAGAGGGAAGAGCGGCAATGTGACGATCTGGCTTTAAGTCGATTCGATAACAAATGACGAAAACGGACGGATTTCTCAGGTTTTTACTACATATGAATACGTTTCACATTGTCCCTAGCAACGCGGCAGCTAGTCCTCCATTTATGAAAAATCGTAAGGTCCTAGCTCATGTTCAAGGCACCAAAGCCGGCTATAAAGGCAATAATCGATAACCGAAACTTGATTGGTACTGCTTCTTACTGGCTATTACATCAACTTGGAAGATTCGTCTGTGTTCTACTATGGTGCTTTTAGTGTCTCCTCATACCGCAGAACGCGACATAGCTTTGCACACGATATACGTCACCGTTTAATAGTGATGAGCGGCCAATGAGGCGATCTGACATTAAGTCGAATGGATAACAAATGACGAAAACGGACTGATTTCTCATGTTTTTGCTACATAGGAACACTTTTCACATTCTCCCGTGCAAAGCGGCTGATAGTCTTCCTTTCAAGCAATTTCTTAAGGTCCTAGCTCATGTCCAAGGCACCAAAGAAGGGTAAAAGTTCAATAATCGATAACTAAAACTTGAATTGTACTGTTTCTTAATGGCTGTTATATCAACTTAGATGCTTCTTCTGTGTTCCACTATGGTGCTTTTAGTGTCTCCGCATACCGCAGAACGCGACATAGCTTTGCAGAAGATAAATGTAACCCTTTCAGATAGATGAGCGGCCAATGTAACCACCTTGCTTTAAGTCGATTCGATAACAAATAAAGAAAACGGACGGATTTCTCATGTTTTTGCTATATATGAACACTTTTCACATTCTCCCGCGCAACGCGGCTGCTAGTCTTCCTTTCATGCAAATCGTAAGTTCCTAGCTCATGTCTAGGCACCAAAGAAGGGTAAAAAGTCAAAAATGATACCTAAAACTTGAATTGTACTAATTCTTACTGGCTATTACATCAACTTAGAAGCTTCATCTGTGTTCTACTATTGTGCTTTTAGTGTCTCCACATACCGCAGCACGCGACATAGCTTTGCAGACGATAAATGTAACCGTTTCAGACAGAAGAGCGGCCAATGTGACGATCCGGCTTTAAGTCGATTCGATAACAAATGACGATAACGGACGGATTTCTCAGGTTTTTACTACATATGAACACTTTTCACATTCTCCCTGGCAACGCGGCTGCTAGTCCTCTTTTCATGCAAAATGTTAAGGTCCTAGCTCATGTCCAAGGCACCAGAGCCAGCTAAAAAGTCATTAATCGATAACTAAAACTTGAATTGTACTACTTCTTACTGGCTATTACGTCAACTTAGAAGCTTCATCTGTGTTCTACTATGATGCTTTGAGAGTCTACGCATACCGCAGCACGCGACATAGCTTTGCAGACGATAAGTACAACCCTTTCAGACAGTAGAGCGGCCAATGTGACGATCTGGCTTTAAGTCGATTCGATAACAAATGACGAAAACGGACGGATTTCTCAGGTTTTTACGACATATGAACACTTTTCAGAGTCTCCAGTGCAACGCTACTGCTTTTCCTCCTTTCATACAAAATCTTAAGTTCCTAGCTCCTGTTCAAAGCACCAAAGAAGGGTAAAAAGTTAATAATCGATACCTAAAACTAGAATTGTACTACTCCTTACTGGCTTTTACATCAGCTTAGAAGCTTCATATGTGTTCTACTATGGTGCTTTTAGTGTCTCCGCATACCGCAGCACGCGACATAGCTTTGCAGACGATAAGTACAATCGTTTCAGAGGGAAGAGCGGCCTATGTGACGATCTGGCTTTAAGTCGATTCGATAACAAATGACGAAAACGGACGGATTTCTCAGGTTTTTACTACATATGAACACTTTTCACATTCTCCCGTGCAACTCGGCTGCTAATCCTCCTTTCATGCAAAATGTTAAGTTCCTAGCTCATGTCCAAGGCACCAAAGCCAGTTAAAAAGTCAATAATCGATAACTAAAACTTGAATTGTACTACTTCTTACTCGCTATTACATCAACTTAGAAGCTTCGTCTGTGTTCTACTGTGGTGCTTTTTGTGTCTCCGCATACCGCAGCACGCGACATAGCTTTGCAGACGATAAGTACAACCGTTTCAGAGAGAAGAGCGGCCAATGTGACGACCTTGCTTTAAGTCATTTCGATATCAAATGACGAATACGGACGGATTTCTCAGCATTATCCCACATATGAACACTTTTCACATTCTCCCGTGCAACGCGGCTGCTAGTCATCCTTTCATGCAAAATCTTAAGTTCCTAGCTCATGTCCAAGGTACCAAAGAAGGGTAAAAAGTCAATAATCGATAACAAAAACTTGAATAGTACTACTTCATACTAGCTATTACATCAACTTAGAAGCTTCGTCTGTGTTCTACTGTGGTGCTTTTAGTGTCACCGCATACCGCAGCACGCGACATAGCTTTGCAGACGATAAGTACAACCGTTTCAGAGGGTAGAGCGGCCTATGTGACGATCTGGCTTTAAGTCGATTCGATAACAAATGACGAAAACGGACGGATCTCAAAGGTTTTTACTACAGATGAACACTTTTCACATTCTCCCGTGCTACTCGGCTGATAGTCCTCCTTTCATGCAAAATGTTACGGACCTAGCTCATGTCCCAGGCACCAAAGGCACTTAAAAAGTCAATAATCGATAACTAAAACATGAATTGTACTACTTCTTACTGGCTATTACATCAACTTAGAATTTTCATCTGTGTTCTACTATGGTGCTTTTAGTGTCTCCGCATACCGCAGCACGCGACATAGCTTTGCAGACGATAAGTACAACCGTTTCAGAGAGAAGAGCGGCCTATGTGACGATCTGGCTTTAAGTCGATTCGATAACAAATGACGAATACGGACAGATTTCTCAGGTTTTACTACATACGAACACTTTTCCCATTCTCCCGTGCAACGCGGCTGCTAGGCCTCTTTTCATGCAAAATCTTAAGTTCCTAGCTCATGTCCAAGGCACCAAAGAAGGGTAAAAAGTCAATAATCGATACCTAAGACTTGAATTCTACTAGTACTTACAAGCTATTACATCAACTTAGGAGCTTCATCTGTGTTCTACTATGGTGCGTTTAGTGTCTCTGCATACCGCAGCACGCGACATAGCTTTGCAGACGATAAGTACAACCGTTTCAGAGAGAAGAGCGGCCAATGTGACGATCTGGCTTTAAGTCGATTCGATATCAAATGAAAATTACGGACGGATTTCTCAGCTTTATACCACATATGAACACTTTTCACATTCTCCCGTGCAACGCGGCTGCTAGTCATCCTTTCATGCAAAATGTTATGGTCCTAGCTCATGTCCAAGGCACCAGAACCAGCTAAGAAGTCAATAATCGATACCTAAAACTTGAATTGTACTACTTCTTACTGGCTATTACATCAACATAGAAGCTTCATCTGTGTTCTACTATGGTGCTTTTAGTGTCTCCGGATACCGCAGCACGCGACATAGCTTTGCAGACGATAAGTACAACCGTTTCAGAGAGAAGAGCGGCCAATGTGACGATCTGGCTTTAAGTTGATTCGATAACAAATGACGAATACGGACTTATTCCTCAGCTTTATACCACATATGAACACTTTTCACATTCTCCCGTGCAACGCGGCTGCTAGTCATCATTTCATGCAAAATCTTAAGTTCGTAGCTCATGTCCAAGGTACCAATGAAGGGTAAAAAGTCAATAATCGATACCTAAGACTTGAATTCTACTAGTACTTACAAGCTATTACATCAACTTAGGAGCTTCATCTGTGTTCTACTATGGTGCTTTTAGTGTCTCTGCATACCGCAGCACGCGACATAGCTTTGCAGACGATAAGTACAACCGTTTCAGAGAGAAGAGCGGCCAATGTGACGATCTGGCTTTAAGTCGATTCGATATCAAATGAAAATTACGGACGGATTTCTCAGCTTTATACCACATATGAACACTTTTCACACTCTCCCGTGCAACTCGGCTGCTAGTCCGCCTTTCATGCAGAATCTTAAGGTCCTAGCTCATGTCCAAGGCACCAAAGCCAGCAAAAAAGTCAATAATCGATAACTAAAATTTGAATTGTACTACTTCTTACTGGCTATTACATCAACATAGAAGCTTCATCTGTGTTCTACTATGGTGCTTTTAGTGTCTCCGGATACCGCAGCACGCGACATAGCTTTGCAGACGATAAGTACAACCGTTTCAGAGAGAAGAGCGGCCAATGTGACGATCTGGCTTTAAGTCGAATCGATAACAAATGACGAAAACGGACGGATTTCTCAGGTTTTTACTACAGATGAACACTTTTCACATTCTCAAGTGCTACTCGGCTGCTAGTCCTCCTTTCATGCAAAATGTTACGGTCCTAGCTCATGTCCAAGGCACCAAAGGCAGTTAAAAAGTCAATAATCGATACCTAAAACATGAATTGTACTACTTCTTACTGGCTATTACAACAACTTAGAAGCTTCATCTGTGTTCTACTATAGTGCTTTTAGTTTCTCCGCATACCGCAGCACGCGACATAGCTTTGCAGACGATAAATGTAACCGTTTAAGACAGAACTGCGTCCAATGTGACGATCTGGCTTTATGTCTATTCGATAACAAATGACGAAAACGGACGGATTTCTCCGGTTTTCAATACGTATGAACTCTTTTCACTTTCTCCCGTGCAACTCGGCTGCTAGTCATCCTTTCATGCAGAATCTTAAGGTCCTAGCTCATGTCCAAAGCACCAAAGAAGGGTAAAAAGTCAATAATCGATAACAAAAACTTGAATTGTACTACTTCATACTAGCTATTACATCAACTTAGAAGCTTCATTTGTGTTCTACTATGGTGCTTTTAGTGTCTCTGCATACCGCAGCACGCGACATAGCTTTTCAGACGATAAATGTAACTGTTTCAGACAGAACTGCGGCCAATGTGACGATCTGGCTTTAAATCGATTCGATAACAAATGACGAAAACGGACGGATTTGTCAGGTTTTTACTACATATGATCACTTTTCAGATTATCCCACGCAACGCGGCTGCTAGTCCTCCTTTCATGCAGAATCTTAAGTTCCTAGCTCATGTCCAAGGCACCAAAGCCAGCTAAAAAGTCAATAATCGATACCTAAAACTTGAATTGTACTACTTCTTACTAGCTATTACATCAACTTAGAAGCTTCATCTGTGTTCTACTATGGTGCTTTTAGTGTCTTTACATACCGAAGCCCGCGACTTAGCTTTGGAGACGATAAGTACAACCATTTCAGAGGGAAGAGCGGCAATGTGACGATCTGGCTTTAAGTCGATTCGATAACAAATGACGAAAACGGACGGATTTCTCAGGTTTTTACTACATATGAATACGTTTCACATTGTCCCTAGCAACGCGGCAGCTAGTCCTCCATTTATGAAAAATCGTAAGGTCCTAGCTCATGTTCAAGGCACCAAAGCCGGCTATAAAGGCAATAATCGATAACCGAAACTTGATTGGTACTGCTTCTTACTGGCTATTACATCAACTTGGAAGATTCGTCTGTGTTCTACTATGGTGCTTTTAGTGTCTCCTCATACCGCAGAACGCGACATAGCTTTGCACACGATATACGTCACCGTTTAATAGTGATGAGCGGCCAATGAGGCGATCTGACATTAAGTCGAATGGATAACAAATGACGAAAACGGACTGATTTCTCATGTTTTTGCTACATAGGAACACTTTTCACATTCTCCCGTGCAAAGCGGCTGATAGTCTTCCTTTCAAGCAAAATCTTAAGGTCCTAGCTCATGTCCAAGGCACCAAAGAAGGGTAAAAGTTCAATAATCGATAACTAAAACTTGAATTGTACTGTTTCTTAATGGCTGTTATATCAACTTAGATGCTTCTTCTGTGTTCCACTATGGTGCTTTTAGTGTCTCCGCATACCGCAGAACGCGACATAGGTTTGCAGAAGATAAATGTAACCCTTTCAGATAGATGAGCGGCCAATGTAACCACCTTGCTTTAAGTCGATTCGATAACAAATAAAGAAAACGGACGGATTTCTCATGTTTTTGCTATATATGAACACTTTTCACATTCTCCCGCGCAACGCGGCTGCTAGTCTTCCTTTCATGCAAATCGTAAGTTCCTAGCTCATGTCTAGGCACCAAAGAAGGGTAAAAAGTCAAAAATGATACCTAAAACTTGAATTGTACTAATTCTTACTGGCTATTACATCAACATAGAAGCTTCATCTGTGTTCTACTATTGTGCTTTTAGTGTCTCCACATACCGCAGCACGCGACATAGCTTTGCAGACGATAAATGTAACCGTTTCAGACAGAAGAGCGGCCAATGTGACGATCCGGCTTTAAGTCGATTCGATAACAAATGACGATAACGGACGGATTTCTCAGGTTTTTACTACATATGAACACTTTTCACATTCTCCCTGGCAACGCGGCTGCTAGTCCTCTTTTCATGCAAAATGTTAAGGTCCTAGCTCATGTCCAAGGCACCAGAGCCAGCTAAAAAGTCATTAATCGATAACTAAAACTTGAATTGTACTACTTCTTACTGGCTATTACGTCAACTTAGAAGCTTCATCTGTGTTCTACTATGATGCTTTGAGAGTCTACGCATACCGCAGCACGCGACATAGCTTTGCAGACGATAAGTACAACCCTTTCAGACAGTAGAGCGGCCAATGTGACGATCTGGCTTTAAGTCGATTCGATAACAAATGACGAAAACGGACGGATTTCTCAGGTTTTTACGACATATGAACACTTTTCAGAGTCTCCAGTGCAACGCTACTGCTTTTCCTCCTTTCATACAAAATCTTAAGTTCCTAGCTCCTGTTCAAAGCACCAAAGAAGGGTAAAAAGTTAATAATCGATACCTAAAACTAGAATTGTACTACTCCTTACTGGCTTTTACATCAGCTTAGAAGCTTCGTCTGTGTTCTACTGTGGTGCTTTTTGTGTCTCCGCATACCGCAGCACGCGACATAGCTTTGCAGACGATAAGTACAACCGTTTCAGAGAGAAGAGCGGCCAATGTGACGACCTTGCTTTAAGTCATTTCGATATCAAATGACGAATACGGACGGATTTCTCAGCATTATCCCACATATGAACACTTTTCACATTCTCCCGTGCAACGCGGCTGCTAGTCATCCTTTCATGCAAAATCTTAAGTTCCTAGCTCATGTCCAAGGTACCAAAGAAGGGTAAAAAGTCAATAATCGATAACAAAAACTTGAATAGTACTACTTCATACTAGCTATTACATCAACTTAGAAGCTTCGTCTGTGTTCTACTGTGGTGCTTTTAGTGTCACCGCATACCGCAGCACGCGACATAGCTTTGCAGACGATAAGTACAACCGTTTCAGAGGGTAGAGCGGCCTATGTGACGATCTGGCTTTAAGTCGATTCGATAACAAATGACGAAAACGGACGGATCTCAAAGGTTTTTACTACAGATGAACACTTTTCACATTCTCCCGTGCTACTCGGCTGATAGTCCTCCTTTCATGCAAAATGTTACGGTCCTAGCTCATGTCCCAGGCACCAAAGGCACTTAAAAAGTCAATAATCGATAACTAAAACATGAATTGTACTACTTCTTACTGGCTATTACATCAACTTAGAATTTTCATCTGTGTTCTACTATGGTGCTTTTAGTGTCTCCGCATACCGCAGCACGCGACATAGCTTTGCAGACGATAAGTACAACCGTTTCAGAGAGAAGAGCGGCCTATGTGACGATCTGGCTTTAAGTCGATTCGATAACAAATGACGAATACGGACAGATTTCTCAGGTTTTACTACATACGAACACTTTTCCCATTCTCCCGTGCAACGCGGCTGCTAGGCCTCCTTTCATGCAAAATCTTAAGTTCCTAGCTCATGTCCAAGGCACCAAAGAAGGGTAAAAAGTCAATAATCGATACCTAAGACTTGAATTGTACTAGTACTTACAAGCTATTACATCAACTTAGGAGCTTCATCTGTGTTCTACTATGGTGCTTTTAGTGTCTCTGCATACCGCAGCACGCGACATAGCTTTGCAGACGATAAGTACAACCGTTTCAGAGAGAATAGCGGCCAATGTGACGATCTGGCTTTAAGTCGATTCGATATCAAATGAAAATTACGGACGGATTTCTCAGCTTTATACCACATATGAACACTTTTCACATTCTCCCGTGCAACGCGGCTGCTAGTCATCCTTTCATGCAAAATGTTATGGTCCTAGCTTATGTCCAAGGCACCAGAACCAGCTAAGAAGTCAATAATCGATAACTAAAACTTGAATTGTACTATTTCTTACTGGCTATTACATCAACTTAGAAGCTCATCTGTGTTCTACTATGGTGCTTTTAGTGTCTCCGGATACCGCAGCACGCGACATAGCTTTGCAGACGATAAGTACAACCGTTTCAGAGAGAAGAGCGGCCAATGTGACGATCTGGCTTTAAGTTGATTCGATAACAAATGACGAATACGGACTTATTCCTCAGCTTTATACCACATATGATCACTTTTCACATTCTCCCGTGCAACGCGGCTGCTAGTCATCATTTCATGCAAAATCTTCGTAGCTCATGTCCAAGGTACCAATGAAGGGTAAAAAGTCAATAATCGATAATAAAAACTTGAATTGTACTACTTCATACTAGCTATTACATCAACTTAGAGGCTTCATCTGTGTTCTACTATGGTGCTTTTAGTGTCTCTGCATACCGAAGCACGCGACATAGCTTTGCAGACGATAAATGTAACCGTTTCAGACAGAACTGCGGCTAATGTGACGATCTGGCTTTAAGTCGATTCGATAACAAATGACGAAAACGGACGGATTTCTCAGGTTTTTACTACAGATGAACACTTTTCACATTCTCAAGTGCTACTCGGCTGCTTGTCCTCCTTTCATGCAAAATGTTACGGTCCTAGCTCATGTCCAAGGCACCAAAGGCAGTTAAAAAGTCAATAATCGATACCTAAAACATGAATTGTACTACTTCATACTGGCTATTACACAAACTTAGAAGCTTCATCTGTGTTCTACTATGGTGCTTTTAGTGTCTCCGCATACCGCAGCACGCGACATAGCTTTGCAGACGATAAGTACAACCCTTTCAGACAGTAGAGCGGCCAATGTGACGATCTGGCTTCAAGTCGATTCGATAACAAATGACGAAAACGGACGGATTTCTCAGGTTTTTACTACATATGAACACTTTTCTGAGTCTCCAGTGCAACGCTACTGCTTTTCCTCCTTTCATACAAAATCTTAAGATCCTAGCTCCTGTTCAAAGCACCAAAGAAGGGTAAAAAGTTAATAATCGATACCTAAAACTAGAATTGTACTACTCCTTACTGGCTTTTACATCAGCTTAGAAGCTTCATATGTGTTCTACTATGGTGCTTTTAGTGTCTCCGCATACCGCAGCACGCGACATAGCTTTGCAGACGATAAGTACAACCGTTTCAGAGGGAAGAGCGGCCTATGTGACGATCTAGCTTTAAGTCGATTCGATAACAAATGACGAAAACGGACGGATTTCTCAGGTTTTTACTACATATGAACACTTTTCACATTCTCCCGTGCAACACGGCTGCTAATCCTCCTTTCATGCAAAATGTTAAGTTCCTAGCTCATGTCCAAGGCACCAAAGCCAGTTAAAAAGTCAATAATCGATAACTAAAACTTGAATTGTACTACTTCTTACTCGCTATTACATCAACTTAGAAGCTTCGTCTGTGTTCTACTGTGGTGCTTTTTGTGTCTCCGCATACCGCAGCACGCGACATAGCTTTGCAGACGATAAGTACAACCGTTTCAGAGAGAAGAGCGGCCAATGTGACGACCTTGCTTTAAGTCATTTCGATATCAAATGACGAATACGGACGGATTTCTCAGCTTTATCCCACATATGAACACTTTTCACATTCTCCCGTGCAACGCGCCTGCTAGTCATCCTTTCATGCAAAATCTTAAGTTCATAGCTCATGTCCAAGGTACCAAAGAAGGGTAAAAAGTCAATAATCGATAACAAAAACTTGAATAGTACTACTTCATACTGGCTATTACATCAACTTAGAAGCTTCGTCTGTGTTCTACTGTGGTGCTTTTAGTGTCTCCGCATACCGCAGCACGCGACATAGCTTTGCAGACGATAAGTACAACCGTTTCAGAGGGAAGAGCGGCCTATGTGACGATCTGGCTTTAAGTCGATTCGATAACAAATTACGAAAACGGACGGATCTCAAAGGTTTTTACTACAGATGAACACTTTTCACATTCTCCCGTGCTACTCGGCTGATAGTCCTCCTTTCATGCAAAATGTTACGGTCCTAGCTCATGTCCCAGGCACCAAAGGCACTTAAAAAGTCAATAATCGATAACTAAAACATGAATTGTACTACTTCTTATTGGCTATTACATCAACTTAGAATTTTCATCTGTGTTCTACTATGGTGCTTTTAGTGTCTCCGCATACCGCAGCACGCGACATAGCTTTGCAGACGATAAGTACAACCGTTTCAGAGAGAAGAGCGGCCTATGTGACGATCTGGCTTTAAGTCGATTCGATAACAAATGACGAATACGGACAGATTTCTCAGGTTTTACTACATACGAACACTTTTCCCATTCTCCCGTGCAACGCGGCTGCTAGGCCTCCTTTCATGCAAAATCTTAAGTTCCTAGCTCATGTCCAAGGCACCAAAGAAGGGTAAAAAGTCAATAATCGATACCTAAGACTTGAATTGTACTAGTACTTACAGGCTATTACATCAACTTAGGAGCTTCATCTGTGTTCTACTATGGTGCTTTTAGTGTCTCTGCATACCGCAGCACGCGACATAGCTTTGCAGACGATAAGTACAACCGTTTCAGAGAGAAGAGCGGCCAATGTGACGATCTGGCTTTAAGTCGATTCGATATCAAATGAAAATTACGGACGGATTTCTCAGCTTTATACCACATATGAACACTTTTCACATTCTCCCGTGCAACGCGGCTGCTAGTCATCCTTTCATGCAAAATGTTATGGTCCTAGCTCATGTCCAAGGCACCAGAACCAGCTAAGAAGTCAATAATCGATAACTAAAACTTGAATTGTACTATTTCTTACTGGCTATTACATCAACTTAGAAGCTCATCTGTGTTCTACTATGGTGCTTTTAGTGTCTCCACATACCGCAGCACGCGACACAGCCATGCAGACGATAAATGTAACCGTTTCAGACAGAACTGCGGCTAATGTGACGATCTGGCTTTAAGTCGATTCGATAACAAATGACGAAAACGGACGGATTTCTCAGGTTTTTACTACAGATGAACACTTTTCACATTCTCAAGTGCTACTCGGCTGCTAGTCCTCCTTTCATGCAAAATGTTACGGTCCTAGCTCATGTCCAAGGCACCAAAGGCAGTTAAAAAGTCAATAATCGATACCTAAAACATGAATTGTACTACTTCTTACTGGCTATTACAACAACTTAGAAGCTTCATCTGTGTTCTACTATAGTGCTTTTAGTGTCTCCGCATACCGCAGCACGCGACATAGCTTTGCAGACGATAAATGTAACTGTTTCAGACAGAACTGCGGCCAATGTGACGGTCTGGCTTTAAATCGATTCGATAACAAATGACGAAAACGGACGGATTTCTCAGGTTTTTACTACATATGATCACTTTTCAGATTATCCCACGCAACGCGGCTGCTAGTCCTCCTTTCATGCCAAATCTTAAGTTCCTAGCTCATGTCCAAGGCACCAAAGCCAGCTAAAAAGTCAATAATCGATACCTAAAACTTGAATTGTACTACATCTTACTAGCTATTACATCAACTTAGAAGCATCATCTGTGTTCTACTATGGTGCTTTTAGTGTCTTTACATACCGAAGCCCGCGACTTAGCTTTGGAGACGATAAGTACAACCATTTCAGAGGGAAGAGCGGCAATGTGACGATCTGGCTTTAAGTCGATTCGATAACAAATGACGAAAACGGACGTATTTCTCAGGTTTTTACTACATATGAATACGTTTCACATTGTCCCTAGCAACGCGGCAGCTAGTCCTCCATTTATGAAAAATCGTAAGGTCCTAGCTCATGTTCAAGGCACCAAAGCCGGCTATAAAGCAATAATCGATAACCGAAACTTGATTGGTACTGCTTCTTACTGGCTATTACATCAACTTGGAAGATTCGTCTGTGTTCTACTATGGTGCTTTTAGTGTCTCCTCATACCGCAGAACGCGACATAGCTTTGCACACGATATACGTCACCGTTTAATAGTGATGAGCGGCCAATGAGGCGATCTGACATTAAGTCGAATGGATAACAAATGACGAAAACGGACTGATTTCTCATGTTTTTGCTATATATGAACACTTTTCACATTCTCCCGCGCAACGCGGGTGCTAGTCTTCCTTTCATGCAAATCGTAAGGTCCTAGCTCATGTCCAAGGCATCAAAGAAGGGTAAAAGGTCAAAAATCGATAACTAAAACTTGAATTGTACTGTTTCTTACTGGCTATTACATCAACTTAGAAGTTTCTTCTGTGTCCTACTATGTTGCTTTTAGTGTCTCCGCATACCGCAGCACGCGACATAGCTTTGCAGACGATAAATGTAACCGTTTCAGAGAGAAGCGCGACCAAAGTGATGATCTGGCTTAAAGTCGATTTGATAACAAATGACGAAAACTAGCGAATTTCTAATGTTTTATTTACATATGAACACTTTTCACATTTTCTCGTGCAACGCAGCTGCTAGTTCACCTTTCATGCAAAATCTTAAGGTTCTAGCTCATGTCCCAGGTACCAAAGCCGGCTAAAAAGTCAATAATCGATCACTAAAACTTGATTTGTACTGCTTCTTACTGGCTATTACATCAACTTGGAAGCTTCGTCTGTGTTCTACTATTGTGCTTTTAGTGTCTCCTCATACCGCAGAACGCGACATAGCTTTGCAGACGATATATGTCACCGTTTAAGAATGATTCGCGGCCAGTGAGACGATCTGACATTAAGTCGATTCAATAACAAATGACGAAAGAGGACTGATTTCTCATGTTTTTGCTACATATGAACACTTTTCATATTCTCCCGTGCAATGCGGCTGCTAGTCTTCCTTTCAAGCAAAATCTTAACGTCCTAGCTCATGTCCAAGGCACCAAAGTAGGGTAAACGTTCAATAATCGATTACAAAACTTGAATTGTACTGTTTCTTACTGGCTATTACATCAACTTAGAAGCTTCTTCTATGTTCTACCATGGTGCTTTTAGTGTCTCCGCATACTGCAGCACGCGCCTTAGCTTAGCGGTCGATAAATGTAACCATTTCAGAGAGAAGAGCGGCCAATGTAACAACCTTGCTTTAAGTCGATTCGATAACAAACAAAAAAAACGGAGGGATTTCCCAGGTTTTTGCTATATATGAACACTTTACACATTCTCCCGTGCAACGCGACTTCTAGTCTTCCTTTCATGCAAAATCTTAAGGTCCTAGCTCATGTCCAAGGCACCAAAGTTGGGTAAAATTTCAATAATCGATAACAAAACTTGAATTGTACTGTTTCTTACTGGCTATTACATCAACTTAGAAGTTTCTTCTGTGTCCTACTATGTTGCTTTTAGTGTCTCCGCATACCGTAGCACGCGACATAGCTTTGCAGACGATATATGTCACCGTTTAAGAGTGATGAGCGGCCAATGAGACGATCTGACATTAAGTCGATAGGATAACAAATGACGAAAATGGACTGATTTCTCATGTTCTTGCTACATATGAACCCTTTCCACAGTCTCCCGTGCAACGCGGCTGCTAGTCTTCCTTTCAAGCCAAATCTTAAGGTCCTAGCCCATGTCCAAGGCACCAAAGTTGGGTAAAAGGTCAATAATCGATAACAAAACTTGAATTGTACTGTTTCTTACTTTCTATTATATTAACTTAGAAGTTTCTTCTGTGTTCTACTATGGTGCTTTTAGTGTCTCCGCATACCGCAGCACGCGACATAGCTTAGGAGAAGATAAATGTAACCGTTTCAGAGAGAAAAGGGGCCAATGTAACAACCTTGCTTTAAGTCGATTCGATAACAAATGACGAAAACGGACGGATTTCTCAGGTTTTTGCTACAGATGAACACTTTTCACATTCTCCCGTGCAACGCGGCTGCTACTCTTCTTTTCATGCTGAGTCTTAAAGTCCTAGCTCATGTCCAAGACACCAAAGCCAGCTAAAAAGTCAATAATCAATACCTTAAACTTGACTTGTACTACTTCTTACTGGCTATTACATCAACTTAGAAGCTCCATCTGTCTTCAACTATGGTGATTTCAGTGTCTCCGCATACCGCAGCACGCGACATAGCTTTGCAGACGATAAGTACAACCGTTTCAGAGAGAAAAGCAAAAAATCTTACGATCTGGCTTTAAGTCGATTCGATAACAGATGACGAAAACGGACGGATTTCTCAGGTTTTTACTACATATGAACACTTTCCACATACTAACGTGCAACTCATCTGCTAGTCTTCCCTTCAAACAGAATCTTAAGGTCCTAGATCATGTCCAAGGCACCAAAGCCAGCTAAAATATCAAGATTCGATACCTAAAACTCGAATTGTACTACTTCTTCCTTGCTATTACATTAACTTAGAAGCCTTATCTGTGTTCCACTATGGTGCTTTTAGTGTCTCTGTGTACCGCAGCACGCGACATAGCTTTGCAGACGATAAGTCCAACCGTGTCATAGAGAAGAGCGGCCAAAGTGACGATCTGGCTTTAAGTCGATTCGATAACAAATGACGAAAACGGTCGGATTTCTCAGATTTTTACTACATATGAACACTTTTCAGATTATCCCACGCAACTTGGCTTAGTCCTCCTTTCAAGCCAAATCTTAAGTTCCAAGCTCATTTCCAAGGCACCAAAGCCAGCTAAAAAGTCAATAATCGATACCTAAAACTTGAATTGTACTACTTCTTACTGGCTATTACATCAACTTAGAAGCTTAATATGCGTTCTACTATCATGCTTTTAGTGTCTCCACATACCGAAGCCCGCGACATAGCTTTGGAGACGATAAGTATAACCATTTCAGAGGGAAGAGCGGCAATGTGACGATCTGGCTTTAAGTCGATTCGATAACAAATGACGAAAACGGACGTATTTCTCAGGTTTTTACTACGTATGAATACGTTTCACATTGTCCCGAACAACGCGGCCGCTGGTCCTCCTTTTATGCAAAATCTTAAGGTACTAGCTCATGTCCAAGGCACCAAAGCCGGCTATAAAGGCAATAATTGATAACAGAAACTTGATTGATACTGCTTCTTACTGGTTATTACATCAACTTGGAAGCTTCGTCTGTGTTCTACTATGGTGCTTTTAGTGTCTCCGCATACCGCAGAACGCGACATAGCTTTGCAGACGATATACGTCACCGTTTAAGAGTGATTAGCGGCCAATGAGACGATCTGACATTAAGTCGATTGGATAACAAATGACGAAAACGGACTGATTTCTCATGTTTTTGCTACATATGAACACTTTTCACATTCTCCCGTGCAACGCGGCTGCTAGTCTTCCTTTCAAGCAAAATCTTAAGGTCCTAGCTCATGTCCAAGGCACCAAAGTAGGGTAAAAGTTCAATAATCGATAACAAAACTTGAAGTGTACTGTTTCTTAATGGCTATTATATCAACTTAGATGCTTCTTCTGTGTTCCACTATGGTGCCTTTAGTGTCTCCGCATATGGCAGAACGCGATATAGCTTTGCATAAGATAAATGTAACCGTCTCAGAGAGAAGAGCGGCCAATGTAACAACCTTGCTTTAAGTCGATCCGATATCAAATGACGAAAACAGACGGATTTCTCAGGTTTTTGCTACATATGAACACTTTACACATTCTCCCGTGCAACGCGGCTGCTAGTCTTCCTTTCATGCAAAATATTAAGTTCCTAGCTCATGTCCAAGGCACCAAAGAAGGGTAAAAGGTCAATAATCGATAACTAAAACTTGAATTCTACTGTTTCTTGCTGGCTATTACATCAACTTAGAAGTTCCTTCTGTGTCCTACTATGTTGCTTTTAGTGTCTCCGCATACCGCAGCACGCGACATAGCTTTGCAGACGATAAATGTAACCGTTTCAGAGAGAAGCGCGACCAAAGTGATGATTTGTCTTAAAGTCGATTTGATAACAAATGACGAAAACTAGCGAATTTCTCGTGTTTTATTTACATATGAACACTTTTCACATTTTCTCGTGCAACGCAGCTGCTAGTTCTCCTTTCATGCAAAATCTTAAAGTTCTAGCTCATGTCCCAGGTACCAATGCCGGCTAAAAAGTCAATAATCGATCACTAAAACTTGAATTGTACTGTTTCTTACTCATTATTACATCAATTTAGAAGTTTCTTGTGTGTCCTACTATGGTGCTTTTAGTGTCTCCGCATACTGCAGCACGTGACATAGCTTTGCAGACGATAAATGTAACCGTTTCAGAGAGAATAGCGGCCAATGTAACCTCCTTGCTTTAATTCGATTCGATAACACATGACGAAAACGGACGGATTTCTCAGGTTTTTACTACATATGAATACGTTTCACATTCTGCCGAGCAACGCGGCTTCTAGTTCTCCATTTATGCAAAATTTTAAGGTCCTAGCTCATGTCCATGGCACCAAAGCCGGCTCAAAAGGCAATAATCGATAGTTGAAATGTGAATTGTACTACTTGTTACTGGGTATTACATACACTTAGAAGCTTCTTCTGTGTTCTACTATGGTGCTTTTAGTGTCTCCGCATACAGCAGCACGCGCCATAGCTTTGCAAACGATAAATGTAACCGTTTCAGAGAGAAGAGCGGCCAACGTGACGATCTGGGTTTAAGTCCATTCGATAACAAATGACGAAAACGGGTGGATTTCTCAGGTTTTTACTACATATGGAAACTTTTCACATTTTTCCGTGCAACGCGGCTGCTAGTCCTCCTTTCATGCAAAATCATAAGGTCCTAGCTCATGTGCAAGGCACCAAAGAAGGCTAAAAATTCAATAATCGATAACTGAAACTTGATTTGTACTGCTACTTACTGGTTATTACATCAGCTTGGAAGCTTCGTCTGTGTTCTACTATGGTGCTTTTAGTGTCTCCGCATACCGCAGCACCCGACATAGCTTTGCAGACGATAAGTACAACCGTTTCAGAGAGAAGAGCGGCCAATGTGACGATCAGGCTTTAAGTCGATTCGATAAAAAATAACGAAAACGGACGGGCTTCTCAGGTTTTTACTACATATGAACACTTTTCAAATTCTTCCGTGCAACGCGGCTGCTACACCTTCCATAATGCAAAATCGTAAAGTCCTAGCAAATGTCCAAGGCACCAAAGCCGGCTAAAAAGTCAATAATCGATAACTAAAACTTGAATTGTACTACTTCTTACTGGCTATTAAATAAACTTAGAAGCTTCTTTTGTGTTCTACAATGGTGCTTTTAGTGTCTCCGCATACAGCACCCAGCGACAGTGCTTTGCAGACGCTGAATGTAACCGTTTCAGGGAGAAGAGCGGCCTATATGACGATCTGGCTTAAAGTGCATTTGATAACAAATGACGAAAACGGGCGAATTTCTCACTTTATAACTACATATGGACACTTTTCACATTTTCCCGTTCAACGCAGCTGCTAGTCCTCATTTCATGCAAAATCTTAAGGTCCTAGCTCATGTCCAAGGCACCAAAGCCAGCTACAAAGTCAATAATCGATAACTAAAACGTGAATTGTACTACTTCTTACTGGCTATTACATCAACTTAGATGTTTCTTCTGTGTTCTACTATGGTGCTTTTCGTGTCTCCGCATACCGCAGCACGCGACATACCTTTGCAGAAGATGAATGTAACCGTTTCAGAGAGAAGAGCGGCCAATGTAACAACCTTGCTATAAGTCGATTCGAATACAAATGACGAAAACGGACGGATTTCTCAGGTTTTTTCTACATATGAACACTTTTCACATTTTCCCGTGCAACGCGGCTGCTAGTCCTCCTTTCATGCTAAATCATAAGGTCCTAGATCATGTCCAAGGCACCAAAGAAGGCTAAAAATTCAATAATCAATAACTGAAACTTGATTTGTACTGCTTCTTACTGGCTATTACATCAACTTGGAAGCTTCGTCTGTGTTCTACTATAGTGCTTTTAGTGTCTCAGCATACCGCAGCACTCCACATAGCTTTGCAGAAGATAAATGTAACCGTCTCAGAGAGAGGAGCGGCCAAAGTAACAACCTTGCTTTAAGTCGATTCGATAACAAATGACGAAAACGGACGGATTTCTCAGGTTTTTACTACATATGAACACTTTTCACATTCTCCCGTGCAACGCGGCTGCTAGTCTTGCTTTCATGCAAAATCTTAAGTTCCTAGCTCATGTCCAAGGCACCAAAGCCGGCTCAAAAGGCAATAATCGATAGTTAAATCGTGTATTGTACTACTTCTTACTGTCTATTACATCAACCTAGAAGCTTCTTCTGTGTTCTACTACGGTGCTTTTAGTGTCTCCGCTTACTGCAGCACGCGTCCTAGTTTTGCAGACGACAAATGTATCGTTTCAGAGAGAAGAGCGGCCGATGTGACGATCTGGCTTTAAGTCTATTCCATAAAAAATAACGAAAACGGACGGGCTTCTCAGGTTTTACTACATATGAACACTTTTCAAATTCTTCCGTGCAACGCGGCTGCTACACCTTCCATAATGCAAAATCGTAAGGTCCTAGCAAATGTCCAAGGCACCAAAGCCGGCTAAAAAGTCAATAATCGATAACTTAAACTTGAGTTGTACTACTTCTTACTGGCTATTAAATCAACTTAGAAGCTTCTTTTGTGTTCTACAATGGTTCTTTTAGTGTCTCCGCATACCGCACCCAGCGACAGTGCTTTGCAGAAGCTGAATGTAACCGTTTCAGAGAGAAGAGCGGCCAATATGACGATCTGGCTTAAAGTGGATTTGATGACAAATGATTAAAACGGGCGAATTTCTCACTTTATAACTACATATGGACACTTTTCACATTTTCCCGTTCAACGCGGCTGCTTGTCTTCCTTTCATGCAAAATCTTAAGGTCCTAGCTCATGTCCAAAGCACCAAAGAAGTGTAAAAGGTCAATAATCGATAACTAAAACTTGATTGTTCTGTTTCTTACTGGCTATTACATCAACTTAGAAGTTTCTTCTGTGTCAATGGTGCTTTTAGTGTCTTAGCATACCGCACCCAGCGACATAGCTTTGCAGACGATAAATGTAACCGTTTCAGAGGGTAGAGCGGCCAATGTGACGATCTGGCTTTAAGTCGATTCGATAACAAATGACGAAAACAAAGGGATTTCTCAAGTTTTTACTATATATGAACATTTTTCACATTCTCCCGTGCAATGCGGCTCTTACACTTCCCTACATGCAAAATCGTAAAGTCCTAGCTCATTTCCAAGGCACCAAAGAAAAGTAAATGGTCAATAATCGATAACTAAAACTTGAATTTTACGGTTTCTTACTGGCTCTTACATCAACTTAGAAGCTTCTTCTGTATTCTACTATGGCGCTTTTAGTGTTTTCGCATACCACAGCACGCGACATAGCTTTGCAGACGGTAAATATAACCGTTTCAGAGAGAAGAGCGGGCAATGTACAAATTAACAAATTACGAAAACGGACGGATTTCTCAGGTTTTTACTACATATGAACACTTTTCACATTCTCCCGTGCAACGCGGCTAATAGTCCTCCTTTCATGCAAAATCTTAATGTCCCAGCTGCTGTACAAGGCACCAAAGCCGGGTGAAAATTGAATAATCGATAACGAATACTTGAATTGCACTTATTCTTACTGGCTATAACATCAACTTAGAAGCTTCGTCTGTGTTCTAGTATAGTGCTTTTAGTGTCTCCGCATTACGTAGCTCGCGACATATCTTTGGAGACTATAAATGTAACGGTTTCAGAGGGAAGAGCGGCCAATGTAACGATCTAGCTTTAAGTCGACTCGATAACAATTGACGAAGACATACGGATTTCTCAGGTTTTCACTACATATGAACCCTTTTCACATTTTCCCGTGGAACGCAGCTGCTAGTCCTCCTTTCATGCAAAATCTTATGGTTCCACCTCATATCCAAGGAACTAAAGCCGGCTAAAAATCATTAATCGATAACCAATACTTGAATTGCACTGCTTCTTACTGGCTATTACATCAACTTAGAAGCTTCTTCTGTGTTCTATTATGTTTGCTTTTAGCGTCACTGCATACCGCAATACGTGACATAGCTTTGCACACGATAAATGTAACCGTTACAGAGAGAAGATACGGCCAATATGACGATGTGGCTTTAAGTCGATTCGATAACAAATGACGAAAATGGACGGATTTCTCAGGTTTTTAAAACATATGAACACTTTTTACATTTACCCGTGCAACGCGGCTAATAGTCCTCCTTTCATGTAAAATCTTAAGGTCCCAGCTCATGTACAAGGCTCCAAAGCCGGCTAAAAAGTGAATAATCGATAACGAAAACTTTGAATTGTACTACTTCGTGCGGGCTATTACATTAACTTAGAAGCTTCTCCTGTGTTGTACTATGGTGCTTTAAGTGTCTATGCATACTGCACCCAACGACATGCTTTGCAGACGATAAATAAACCGTTTCAGTGAGAGGAGCGGACAAAGTGACGATCTGGCTCTAAGTCGCTTCGATAACAAATGACTACCACGGACGGATTTCTCAGGTGTTTACTACACATGAACACTTTTCACATTCTCCCGTGCAACGCGGCTAATAGTCCTCCTTTCATGCAAAATCTTAACGTCAAAGCTCATGCCCAAGGCACAAAAAAATTCTAAAAAGTCAATAATCGATAACTAAAACGTGAATTGTACTAATTCTTACTGGCTATTACATAAAGTTAGAAGCTATTTCAGTGTTCTACTATGGTGCTTTTAGTGTCACCGCATACCGCAGCACGCGACATAGCTTTGCAGACGATAAATGTAACCGTTTCAGAGAGACGAGCGGACAATGTTACGTCCTGGCTTTAAGTCGATTAGATAACAAATGACGAAAACAGACAGATTTCTCAGGTTTTTACTACATATAACACATTAATACATTTTCCCGTGCAACGCGGCTGCTAGTCATCGTTTCATGCAATCCCTTAAGGTCTTAGCTCATGTTCAGGGCACCAAAGCCGGCTAAAAAGTCAATAATCGATACCTAAAACTTGAATTGTACTACTTCTTACTGGCTATTACAACAACTCAGAAGCTTCTTCTGTGTTCAACTATGGTGCTTGTAGTGTCTCCGCATACCGCAGCACGCGACATAGCTTTGCAGACGATAAAAGTAACCGTTTCAGAGAGAAGAACGGCCAATGTGACGATCTGGCTTTAAGTCGATTCGATAACATATGACGAAAACGGAGGGATTTCATAGGTTTTTCTATATATGAACATTTTTCACATTCTCCCGTGCAAAGCGGCTGCTCCACTACCCTTCATGCAAAATCGTAAAGTCCTAGCTCATTTCCAAGACACCAAAGAAAAGTAAAAGTCAACAATCGATAACTAAAATTTGAATTTTAGTGTTTCTTACTGGCTGTTACATCAAATTAGAAGATTCATCTGTGTTCTACTATGGTGCTTTTAGTGTCTCCGCATACCGCAGCACGCGACATAGCTTTGCAGACGACAAATGTAACCGTCTCAGGGAGAAGAGCGGCGAATGTACGTCCTGGCTTTAAGTCGATTCGATAACAAATGACGAAAACGGGCGAATATCTTAGGTTTTTACTACATATGAACACAATTCACATTCTCCCGTGCAACTCGGCTGCTAGTCCTCCTTTCATGTAGAATCTTAAGGTCCTAGCTCATGTCCAAGGTACCAAAGATAGCTAAAAAGTCAATAATCGATACCTGATACTTGAATTGTATTACTTCTTACTGGCTATTACATCAACTTAGAAGCCTCATCTGTGTTCTACTATGGTGATTTTAGTGTCTCCGCATACCGCAGCACGCGACATAGCTTTGCAATCGATAAGTACAACCGTTTCAGAGAGAAGAGCGGCCAATGTGACGATCATGCTTTAAGTCGATTCGACAACAATTGAGGAAAACACACGGATTTCTCAGGTTTTCACTACATATGAACACTTTTCACATTCACCCCAGTAACGCGGCTGCTAGTCGTCCTTTCACACAAAATCTTAAGGTCCTAGCTCATGCCCAAGGCACCAAAGCCGGCTACAAAGTCAATAATCGACAGCTAAAACGTGAATTGTACTACTTCTTACTGGCTATTACAAAAACTTAGAAGTTTCTTCAGTGTTCTACTATGGTGCTTTTAGTGTCTCCGCATACCGCAGAACGCGACATAGCTTTGCAGACGGTAAATATAACCGTTTCAGAGAGAAGAGCCCCCAATGTGACTATCTGGCCTTAAGTCGATTCGATAACAAATGACGAAAACGGACGGATTTCTCAGGTTTTTTCTACATATGACACTTTTCACATTCGCCCGTGAAGCGCGGCTGCTAGTCCTCCTTTCATGCAAAATCTTAAAGTCCTAGCTCATGTCCAGTGCACCAAAGCCGGCTAAAAAGTCAATAATTGATAAATGAACTTGAATTGTACTACTTCTTACTGGCATTACATCAACGTAAAAGATTCATCTGTGTTCTACTACGGTGCTTTCAGTATCTCCGCATACCGCAGCACTCGACGTAGCTTTGCAGACGATAAATGTAACCGTTACAGAGAGAAGAGCGGACAATGTGTCGATCGGGATTTAAGTCGAATTAATAACAAATGACGAATACGGACGGATTTCTCAGGTTTTTACTACATAAGAACACTTTTCACACTCGCCCGTACAACGCGGTTGCTAGTCCTCCTTTCATGCAAAATCGTAAAGTCTTAGCTCATGTCCACGACACCAACGCTGGATAAAAACTCAATAATCGATAACTAAAACTTGAAATGTACTACTTCGTACTGGGTATTACATCAAATTTGATTCTTCACCTGTGTTCTACTATGGTGCTTTTAGTGTCTCCGGATACCACAGCATGCGACATAGCTTTGCAGACTATAAATATAACCGTTTCCGAGAGAAGAGCGCCCAATGTGGCGATCTGGATTTAAGTCGATTCGATAACAAATGACGAAAACGAACGGATTTATCAGGTTTTTACCATATATGAACACTTTTCACTTTCTCCCGTGCTACGGGGCTGATAGACTTCCGTTCATGTAAAATCTTAAGGTCCTACCTCAAGTGCAATGCTCCAAAGAAGGGTAAAAAGGCAGTAATCGATAACTAAAACTTGAATTGTACTACTTCTTACTGGCTATTACATCAACTTATAAGTTTCATCTGTGTTCTACTATGGTGCTATTAGTATCTCCGGATACCGAAACACGAGACATTGCTTTGCAGACGATAAATGGAACCGTTTCAGAGAGAAGAGCGCCCAATGTATCGATCTGGCTTTAAGTCGATTCGATAACAAATAAAGAAACCGGACGGATTTCTCAGGTTTGTAGTACATATGAACAATTTTCACATTCGCTCGTGCAACGCGGCTGCTAGTCCTCTTTTCATACAAAATCTTAAGGTCCTAGCTCATGTCAATTGCACCAAAGCCGGCTAATAAGTGTAATCGATAACGAAAACTTGATTTGTACTACTTCTTACTGGCTATTACATCAACTTTGAGGCTTCATCTGTGTACTACTATTATAGTTTTAGTGTCTCCGCATACCGCAGCACGCGACATAGCTTTGCAGACGATAAATGTAATCGTTCCAGAGAGAAGAGCAGCAAATGTGTCGATCTGGATTTAAGTCGATTCGATAACAAATGACGAAAACGGACGAATTTCACAGATTTTTACTACATATGATCACTTTTCACATTCTCCGTGCATCGTGGCCACTAGCCTTCCCTTCATGAAATATCTTAAGGCCCTAACTCATGTCGAAGCGCCAAAGAAGGCTAAAAAGTCAATAATCGATAGCTAAAACTTGAATTGTACTATTTCTTACTTTCTATGACATCAACTTAGAAGCTTCATCTGTGTTCTAGTATATTGCTTTTAGTGTCTCCGCATTACGTAGCTCGCGACTTATCTTTGGAGACGATAAATATATCGGTTTCTGAGGGAAGAGCGGCCAATGTAACGATCTGGCATTAAGTCGATTCGATAACAATTGAAGAAAACATACGGATTTCTCAGGTTTTCACTACATATGAACCCTTTTCACATTTTCCCGTGCAACGCGGCTGCTAGTCCTCCTTTCATGCAAAATCTTATGGTTCCATCTCATGTCTAAGGAACCAAAGCCGGCTAAAAATCAATAATTGATAACCAATACTTGAATTGTACTGCTTCTTACTGGCTATTACTTCAACTTAGAAGCTTCTTCTGTGTTCTATTATGTTTGCTTTTAGCCTCACCGCATACCGCAATACGTGACATAGCTTTGCAGACGATAAATGTAACCTTTTCAGAGAGAAGAGCGTTAAATGTGACGATGTGTCTTTAAGTCGATTCGATAACAAATGAGGAACACGGACGGATTTCTCAAGTGTTTACTACATATGAACACTTTTCACATTCTCCCGTGCAACGCGGCTGCTAGTCCTCCTTCAGGCAAAATCTTAAGGACCTAGCTCATGTCCAAGGCACCAAAGAAGAGTAGAAAGTCAACAATCGATACCTAAAACTTGAATTGTACTACTTCTTACTGGCTATTACATCAACTTATAAGCTTCATCTGTGTTCTACTATGGTGCTTTTAGTGTCTCCGCATACCGCACCCAGCGACAAAGCTTTGCAGACGGTAAATGCAACCGTTTCAGAAGGAAGAACGGCCAATGTGACTATCTGGCTTTAAGTCGATTCGATAACAAATGACGAACACGGACGGATTGGTCAGGTTTTTACTACATATGACCACTTTTCACATTCTCCCGTGCAACGCGGCTGCTAGTCGTCCTTTCATGCAAAATCTTAAGGTCCTAGCTCATGCCCAAGGCACCAAAAAAGGCTGAAAAGTCAATAATCGATAACTAAAACGTTAATTGTACTACTTCTTATTGGGTATTACGTCAACTTAGAAGCTACTTCTGTGTTCTACTATGGTGATTGTAGTGTCTCCGCATACCGTAGCTCGCGACATATCATTGGAGAAGATAAATTTAACCGTTTCATAGGGAAGAGCGGCCAATGTAACGATGTGGCTTTAATTCGATTCGATAACAATTGACGAAAAAGGACGGATTTCCCAGGTTTTTACTACATATGAACCCTTTTCACATTCTCCCGTGCAACGCGGCTCCTAGTCCTCCTTTCATGCAAAATCTTAAGGTTCCACCTCATGTCGAAGGCACCATAGCCGGCTAAAAATCAATAATCAATAACCATACTTTAATTGTACTGCTTTTTACTGGCTATTACTTTAACTTAGAATCTTCTTCTTTGTTCTACTATGGTACTTTTAGTGTCTCCGCATACCGCAGCACGCGACATAGCTTTGCAGACGATAAATGTAACCGTTTCAGAGAGAAGAGCGGCCAATGTACGTCCTGGCTTTAAGTCGATTCGATCACAAGTGACGAACACGGACGGATTTCTCAGGTTTTTACTACATATGAACACTTTTCACATTCTCCGGTGCAACGCGGCTGCTAGTCCGCTTTCATGCAAAATCTTAACGTCAAAGCTCATGCCCAAGGCACAAAAAATGCTAAAAAGTCAATAATCGATAACTAAAACGTGAATTGTACAACTTCTTACTGGCTATTACATAAACTTAGAAGTTTCATCTGTGTTCTTCCATGGTGCTTTTAGTGTCGCCGCATACCACAGCACGCGACATAGCTTTGCAGACTCTAAATGTAGCCGTATCAGAGAGAAGAGCGGCCAATAAGACGATCTGGTGTTAAGTCGATTCGATAACAAATGACGAAATTGAACGGATTTCTCAGTTTCTTACGACATATGAACACTTTTCACATTCGCCCGAGGACCGCGGCTGCTAGTCCTCCTTTCATGCAAAATCCTAAGGTCCTAGCAAATGTCCAAGGCACCAAAGCCTGCTAAAGAGTCAATAATCGATAACTAAAACCTGAATTCTGCTACTTCTTACTGGCTATTACATCAACTTATAAGTTTCATCTGTGTTCTACTATGGTGCTATTAGTATCTCCGGACACCGAAACACGAGACATTGCTTTGCAGACGATAAATGTAACCGTTTCAGAGAGAAGAGCGTCCAATGTATCGATCTGGCTTTAAGTCGATTCGATAACAAATGACGAAAACGGACGGATTTCTCAGGTTTTTACTACATATGAACACTTTTCACATTCGAACGTGCAACGCGGTTGCTAGTTTTCCTTTCATGCAAAATCGTATAGTCCTACCTCATGTCAAAGGCACCAAAGCCAGCTAAAAAGTCAATAATCGATAACTAAATCTTGAATTGTACTACTTCTTACTGGCTATTATATCAACTTAGAAGCTTTATCTGTGTTCTACTATGGTGCTTTTAGTGTCTCCGCATACCGCAGCACCGGACATAGCTTTGCAGACGATAAATGTAATCGTTTCAGAGAGAAGAGCGGCCAATGTGTCGATCTGGATTTAAGTCGATTCGATAACAAATAACGAAAACGGACGAATTTCTCAGATTTTTACTACATATGAACACTTTTCACTTTCTCCTTGCAACGCGGCCACTAGACTTCCCTTCATGCAAAATGTTAAGGTCCTAGCTCATGTCCAAGCACCAAAGAATGGTGAAACGTCAATAATCGATAACAAAAACTTGTATAGTACTACTTTTTACTGGCTATTACATCAACTTAGAAGGTTCATCTGTGTTTTACTATGACGCTTTAGTGTCTGCGGATAACGTAGCACGCGACATAGCTTTGCAGACGATAAATGTAATCGTTTCAGAGAGAAGAGCGGATAATGTGACGATCTGGCTTTAAGTCGATTCGATAACAAATGACGAAAACGGACGGATTTCTCAGGTTTTTACTACATATGAACACTTTTCACATTCTCCCGTGCAACGCGGTTGCTAGTTCTCCTTTCATGCAAAATCGTAAAGTCTTAGCTCATGTCCAAGCCACCAAAGCCGGCTAAAAAGTCAATAATCGATAACTAAAATTTTAATAGTACTACTTCTTACTGGCTATTACATCAACTTAGAAGCTTCATCTATGTTCTACTATGGTGCTTTCAGTATCTCCCCATACAGCAGCACTCTACAGAGCTTTGCCGACGATAAATGTAACCGTTTAAGAGAGAAGAGCGGTGAATATGACGATCTGGATTTAAATCGAATCGATAACAAATGACGAAACCGGACGGATTTCACAGGTTTTTACTACATATGAACACTTTTCACATTCGCTCGTGCAACGCGGCTGCTAGTCCTCCTTTCATACAAAATCTTAAGGTCCTAGCTCATGTCAATTGCACCAAAGCCGGCTAAAAAGTAATAATCGATAACGAAAACTTGAATTGTACTACTTCTTACTGGCTATTACATCAACTTAGAGGTTTCATCTGTGTACTACTATTATGGTTTTAGTGTCTCCGCATACCGCAGCACGCGACATAGCTTTGCAGACGATAAATGTAATCGTTACAGACAGAAGAGCGGCAAATGTGTCGATCTGGATTTAAGTAGATTCGATAACAAATGACGAAAACGGACGAATTTCTCAGATTTTTACTACATATGAACTCTTTTCACATTCTCCGTGCATCGTGGCCACTAGCCTTCCCTTCATGAAATATCTTAAGGCCCTAACTCATGCCCAAGCGCCAAAGAATGGTAATATGTCAACAATCGATAGCTAAAACTTGAATTCTACTACTTCTTACTGGCTATTACATAAACTTAGAAGTTTCATCTGTATTCTTCTATGGTGCTTTTAGTTTCGCCGCATACCGCAGCACGCGACATATCTTTGCAGACGATAAATGTAGCCGTTTCAGAGAGAAGAGCGGCCAATAAGACGATCTGGTGTTAAGTCGATTCGATAACAAATGACGAAAACTGACGGATTTCTTAGTTTCTTACAACATATGAACACTTTTCACATTCGCCCGAGGACCGCGGCTGCTAGTCCTCCTTTCATGCAAAATCCTAAGGTCCTAGCAAATGTCCAAGTGACCAAAGCCTGCTAAAAAGTCAATAATCGATAACTAAAACCTGAATTGTACTACATCTTACTGGCTATTACATCAACTTATAAGTTTCATCTGTGTTCTACTATGGTGCTATTAGTGTCTCCGTATACCGCAGCACGCGACAGAGCTTAGCAGACGATAAATGCAACCGTTTCAGAGAGAAGACCGGGCAATGTGACGATCTGGCTAGTCCTCCTTTGATGCAAAATCTTAAGGCCCTAGCTCATGTCCAAGGCCCTTAAAGCCAGCTAAAAAATCAATAATCGATATCTAAAACGTTATTGTACTACTTTTTACTGGCTATTACATCAACTTAGAAGTTTCATCAGTGTTCTACTATGGTGCTGTTAGTGTCTCCGCATACCGCAGCACTGGACATAGCGTTGCAGACGATAAATCTAACCGTTTCAGAGAGAAGAGCGGCCCATGTGACGATCTGGCTTCAAGTCGATTCGATAACAAATGACGAAAACGGACTGATATCTCAGGTTTTTACTACATAAGAAGACTTTTCACATTATCCCGTGCAACGCTTCTGCTAGTCCTCCTTTCATGCAAAATCTTAAGGTCCTAGCTCATGTCAAAGGCATCTAAGAAGGGTAAAAAGTCAATAATCGATAACTAAAACTTGAATTGTACTGCTTCTTACTGGGTATTAGATCAACTTAGAAGCATCTTATGTGTTCTGCCATGCTGCGTTTAGTCTCTCCGCATACCGGAGCACGCGACATAGCTTTGCAGACGATAAATGTACCCGTTTCAGAGAGAAGTGCGGCCAATTTGACGATCTTACTTTAAGTCGATTCGATAACAAATGATGAAAACGAACGGATTTCTCAGGTTTATACTACATATGAACACTTTTCACACTCTCCTTTGCAACGCGGCTGCTAGTCCTCCTTTCATGCAAAATCGTAAGGTCCTAGCTAATGTCCAAGTCACCAAAGAATCAAAAATCGATAACTAAGTCTTGAATTGTACTGCGTCTTACTGGCTATTAGATCAACTTAAAAGCATCTTATGTGTTCTGCCATGCTGCTTTTAGTCTCTCCGCATACCGGAGCACGCGACATAGCTTTGCAGACGATAAATGTAACCGTTTCAGAGAGAAGAGCGGCCAATTTGACGATCTTACTTTAAGTCGATTCGATAACAAATGACGAAAATAAACGGATTTCTCAGGTTTTTACTACATATGAAACCTTTTCACATTCTCCCGTGCAACGCGTCTGCTAGTCCTCATTTCTTCAAAAATCTTAAGGTTCTAGCACATGTCCAAGGCACCAAAGAAGGGTAAAAAGTCAATAATCGGTAACTAAAATTTGAATTGTACTGCTTCTTACTGGCTATTACTTCAACTTAGAAGCTTTTTCTGTGTTTTACTATGGTGCTTTTAGTATCTCCGCATGCCGCATCACGCGACATAGTTTTGCAGACGATAAATGTAGCCGTTTCAGAGAGAAGAGCGGCCCATGTCACGATCTGGCTTTAAGTCGATTCGATAACAAATGGCGAAAACGTACGGATGTCTAAGGTTTTTACAACATATGGACACTTTTCACGTTATCCCGTGCAACGCTTCTGCTAGTCCTCCTTTCATGCCAAATCTTAAGGTCCTAGCTCATGTCAAAGGCATCTAAGAAGGGTAAAAAGTCAATAATCGATAACTGCGTTTAGTCTCTCCGCATACCGGAGCACGCGACATAGCTTTGCAGACGATAAATGTACCCGTTTCAGAGAGAAGAGCGGCCAATTTGACGATCTTACTTTAAGTCGATTCGATAACAAATGATGAAAACGAACGTATTTCTCAGGTTTATACTGCATATGAACACTTTTCACATTCTCCTTTGCAACGCGGCTGCTAGTCCTCCTTTCATGCAAAATCGTAAGGTCCTAGCTAATGTCCAAGTCACCAAAGAATCAAAAATCGATAACTAAATCTTGAATTGTACTGCGTCTTACTGGCTATTAGATAAACTTAGAAGCCTAATATGTGTTCTGCTATGCTACTTTTAGTCTCTCCGCATACCGGAGCACGCGACATAGCTTTGCAGACGATAAAAGTAACCGTTTCAGCGAGAAGAGCAGCTAATGTTACGATCAGGTTTTAGTCGATTCGTTATGAAATGACAAAAACGGACGGATTTCTCAGGTTTTTACTACATATGAACACTTTTCACATTCTCCCGTGTAACGCAACTGATAGTCCTCGTTTCATGCAAAATCTTAAGGTCCTAGCTTATGTCCAAGTCACCAAAGAAGGGTAAAAAGTCTTTAATCGATATCTAAAAATTGTATTGTAGTACTTCTTACTGGCTATTACATCAACGCAGAAGCTTCATCTGTGTTCTAGTAAGGTGTTTTCAGTGAACCCGCATACCGCGGCACGCGACAAAGCTTTGCAGACTATAAATGTAACCGTTTCAGAGAGAACAGCGGCCAATGTGACGATCTGCTTTAAGTCGATTCGATAACAAATGACGAAAACGGACGGATTTCTCAGGTTTTTACTACATACGAAACCTTTTCACATTCTCCCGTGCAACGCGGCTGCTAGTCCTTTCTTCAAAAATCTTAAGGCTCTAGCACATGTGCAATGCTCCAAAGAAGGGTAAAACGTCAATATACGATAACTAAAACTTGAATTGTACTGCTCCTTACTGGCTATTACTTCAATTTAGAAGCTTCTTCTGTGTTCTACTATGGTGCTTTTAGTGTCTCCGCATACCGCAGCACGCGACACAGCTTTGCAGACGATAAATGTAGCCGTTTCAGAGAGAAGAGCGGCCAATGTGACGATCTGGCTTTCAGTCGATTCGACAACAAATGACGAAAATAAACGGATTTCTCAGGTTTTTACTACATATGAAACCTTTTCACATTCTCCCGTGCAACGCGGCTGCTAGTCCCGTGTTCATGCTAAATCTTAAGGTACTAGCTCATGTCCAAGGCACCAAAGAAGGGTAAAAAGTCATTAATCGATAACTAAAACTGGAATTGTACTGTTTCTTACTGGCTATTACATCAGGTTAGAAGCTTCTTCTAAGTTGTACTATGGTGCTTTCAGTGTCTCCGCATACTGCAGCACGCGACATAGCTTTGCAGACGATAAATGTAACCGTTTAGCGAGAAGAGCGGCAAATGTGACGATCTGGCTTTAAGTCTATTCGATAACAAATGACGAAAACCGACGGATTTCCAAGGTTTTTGCTACATATGAACACATTTCATATTCTCCCGTGGAACGCGGCTGCTAGTGATCCTTTCATGCAAAATCTTAAGGTCCTAGCTCATGTCCAAGGCCCCAAAACCAGCTAAAAAGTCAATAATCGATATCTAAAACGTTATTTTACTACTTCTTACTGGCTATTACATCAACTTAGTAGTTTCATCTGTGTTCTACTATGGTGCTGTTAGTGTCTCCGCATACCGCAGCACGCGTCATAGCTTTGCAGATGATAAATGTAACAGTTTCAGAGAGAAGAGCGACCAATGTGACGATCTGGCTTTAAGTCGATTTGATAAGAAATGACGAAAACTGACGGATTTCTCTGGTTTTTACTACATATGAACACTTTTCACATTCTCCCGTGTAACGCAGCTGCTAGTCCTCCTTTGATGCAAAATCTTAAGGCCCTAGCTCATGTCCAAGGCCCCAAAGCCAGCTAAAAAGTCAATAATTGATATCTAAAACGTTATTGCACTACTTCTTACTGGCAATTACTACAACTTAGAAGCTTCTTCTGTGTTCTACTATGGTGCTGTTAGTGTCTCGGCATACCGCAGCGCGCGACATAGCTTTGTAGGCGATAAATGTTACCGTTTCAGGGAGAAGAGCGGCCAATGTGACGTTCTGGCTTTAAGTCGATTTGATAAGAAAGGACGCAAACGGACGGATTTCTCAGGTTTTTACTACATATGAACACTTTTCACATTCTCCCGTGCAACGCAGCTGCTAGTCCTCCTTTGATGCAAAGTCTTAAGGTCGGAGCTCATGTCCAAGTCCCCAAAGCCAGCTAAAAAGTCAATAATCGATATCTAAAACTTTATTGTACTACTTCTTACTGGCTATTACATCAACTTAGAAGTTTCATCTGTGTTCTACTATGGTGCTGTTAGTGTCTCTTCATACCGTAACACGCGACACAGCTTTGCAGACGATAAATGTAACCGTTTTTAGAGAGAAGAGCGACCAATGTGACGATCTGGCTTTAAGTCGATTTGATAAGAAATGACGAAAACGGACGAATTTCCAGGATTTTACTACATATGTACACTTCTCTCATTCTCCCGTGCAACGCAGCTGCTAGTTCTCCTTTGATGCAAAATCTTAAGGTCCTAGCTCATGTCTAAGACCCCAAAGCCAGCTTAAAAGTCAATAATCGGTATCTATAACGTTATTGTACTACTTCTTACTGGCTATTACATAGACTTAGAAGTTTCATCTGTTTTCTACTATGGTGCTGTTAGTGTCTCCGCTTACCGCAGCACGCGACATAGCTTTGCAGACGATAAATGTAACCGTTTCAGAGAGAAGAGCGGCGAATGTGACGTTCTGCCTTTAAGTCGATTTGATAAAAATGACGAAAACGGACGGATTTCACAGGTTTTTACTACATATGAACACTTTTCACATTCTCCCATGCAACGCAGCTGCTAGTCCTCCTTTGATGCAATGTCGTAAGGTCCTAGCTCATGTCCAAGACCCCAAAGCCAGGTAAAAAGTCAATAATCGATATCTAAAACGTTATTGTACTACTTCTTACTGGCTATTACATCAACTTAGAAGTTTTATCAGTGTTCTGCTATGGTGCTGTTAGTGTCTCCGCAAACCGCAGCACAAGACATAGCTTTGCAGACGATAAATTTAACCGTTTCAGAGAGAAGAGCGACCAATGTGACGATCTGGCTTTCAGTCGATTTGATAAGAAATGACGAAAACGAACGGATTTCTCGGGTTTTTACTACATATGAACACTTATCACATTCTCCCGTGCAACGCAGCTGCTGGTCCTCCTTTGATGCAAAGTCTTAAGTTCCTAGCTCATGTCCAATTCCCCAAAGCCAGCTAAAAAGTCAATAATCGATATCTAAAACGTTATTGCACTACTTCTTACTGGCAATTACATCAACTTGGAGGTTTCATCTGTGTGCTACTATGGTGCTGTTAGTGTCTCCGCATACCGCAGCACGCGACATAGCTTTGCAGTCGATAAATGTAACCTTTTCAGAGAGAAGAGCGTCCATTGTGACGACCTGGCTTTAAGTCGATTTGATAAGAAATGACAAAAACGGACGGATTTCTCAGGTTTTTACTACATATGAACACTTTTCACATTCTCCCGTGCAACGCAGCTGCTAGTCCTCCTTTGATGCAAAGTCTTAAGGTCCTAGCTCATGTCCATGATCCCAAAGCCAGCTACAAAATCAATAATCGATATCTAAAACTTTATTGTACTACTTCTTACTGGCTATTACATCAACTTAGAAGTTTCATCTGTGTTTTACTATGGTGCTGTTAGTGTCTCCGCATACCGTAGCACGCGACATAGCTTTCCAGACGATAAATGTAACCGTTTCAGAGTGAAGAGCGACCAATGTGACGATCTGGCTTTAAGTCGATTTGATAAGAAATGACGAAAACGAACGGATTTCTCAGGTTTTTACTACATATGAACTTTTTTCACATTCTCCCGTGCAACGCAGCTGCTAGTCCTCCTTTGATGCAAAATCTTAAGGCCCTAGCTCATGTCCAAGGCCCTTAAAGCCAGCTAAAGAATCAATAATCGATATCTAAAACGTTATTGTACTACTATTTACTGGCTATTACATCAACTTAGAAGTTTCATCAGTGTTCTACTATGGTGCTGTTAGTGTCTCCGCATACCGCAGCACTGGACATAGCGTTGCAGACGATAAATCTAACCGTTTCAGAGAGAAGAGCGGCCCATGTGACGATCTGGCTTCAAGTCGATTCGGTAACAAATGACGAAAACGGACTGATATCTCAGGTTTTTACTACATAAGAAGACTTTTCACATTATCCCGTGCAACGCTTCTGCTAGTCCTCCTTTCATGCAAAATCTTAAGGTCCTAGCTCATGTCAAAGGCATCTAAGAAGGGTAAAAAGTCAATAATCGATAACTAAAACTTGAATTGTACTGCTTCTTACTGGGTATTAGATCAACTTAGAAGCATCTTATGTGTTCTGCCATGCTGCGTTTAGTCTCTCCGCATACCGGAGCACGCGACATAGCTTTGCAGACGATAAATGTACCCGTTTCAGAGAGAAGAGCGGCCAATTTGACGATCTTACTTTAAGTCGATTCGATAACAAATGATGAAAACGAACGGATTTCTCAGGTTTATACTACATATGAACACTTTTCACACTCTCCTTTGCAACGCGGCTGCTAGTCCTCCTTTCATGCAAAATCGTAAGGTCCTAGCTAATGTCCAAGTCACCAAAGAATCAAAAATCGATAACTAAGTCTTGAATTGTACTGCGTCTTACTGGCTATTAGATCAACTTAGAAGCATCTTATGTGTTCTGCCATGCTGCTTTTAGTCTCTCCGCATACCGGAGCACGCGACATAGCTTTGCAGACGATAAATGTAACCGTTTCAGAGAGAAGAGCGGCCAATTTGACGATCTTACTTTAAGTCGATTCGATAACAAATGACGAAAATAAACGGATTTCTCAGGTTTTTACTACATATGAAACCTTTTCACATTCTCCCGTGCAACGCGTCTGCTAGTCCTCATTTCTTCAAAAATCTTAAGGTTCTAGCACATGTCCAAGGCACCAAAGAAGGGTAAAAAGTCAATAATCGGTAACTAAAATTTGAATTGTACTGCTTCTTACTGGCTATTACTTCAACTTAGAAGCTTTTTCTGTGTTTTACTATGGTGCTTTTAGTGTCTCCGCATGCCGCATCACGCGACATAGCTTTGCAGACGATAAATGTAGCCGTTTCAGAGAGAAGAGCGGCCCATGTCACGATCTGGCTTTAAGTCGATTCGATAACAAATGGCGAAAACGTACGGATGTCTAAGGTTTTTACAACATATGGACACTTTTCACGTTATCCCGTGCAACGCTTCTGCTAGTCCTCCTTTCATGCCAAATCTTAAGGTCCTAGCTCATGTCAAAGGCATCTAAGAAGGGTAAAAAGTCAATAATCGATAACTAAAACTTGAATTGTACTGCTTCTTACTGGGTATTAGATCAACTTAGAAGCATCTTATGTGTTCTGCCATGCTGCGTTTAGTCTCTCCGCATACCGGAGCACGCGACATAGCTTTGCAGACGATAAATGTACCCGTTTCAGAGAGAAGAGCGGCCAATTTGACGATCTTACTTTAAGTCGATTCGATAACAAATGATGAAAACGAACGTATTTCTCAGGTTTATACTGCATATGAACACTTTTCACATTCTCCTTTGCAACGCGGCTGCTAGTCCTCCTTTCATGCAAAATCGTAAGGTCCTAGCTAATGTCCAAGTCACCAAAGAATCAAAAATCGATAACTAAATCTTGAATTGTACTGCGTCTTACTGGCTATTAGATAAACTTAGAAGCCTAATATGTGTTCTGCTATGCTACTTTTAGTCTCTCCGCATACCGGAGCACGCGACATAGCTTTGCAGACGATAAATGTAACAGTTTCAGAGAGAAGACCGGCCAATGTGACGATCTAGCATTAAGCCGATGAGATAACAAATGCCGAAAACATACTGGATTCTCAGGTTTTTACAACATATGAACACTTTTCACACTCTTTCGTGCACTTTTCACACTCTTTCGTGCAACGCGGCTGCTAGACCTCCATTCATGCAAAACCTTAAGGTCCTAGCTCATGTCCAAGGAATCAAAGAAGAGAAAAACTCAATAATTGATAGCTATATCTTTAATTGTACTACTTCTTATTGGCTAATACATCAACTTAGAATCTTCATCTGTGTTCTACTATGGTGCTTTTAGTGTATCCGCATACCGCAGCACGCGTCATAGCTTTGCAGACGATAAATGTAAGCGTTTCAGAGAGGAAAGCGGCCTATGTGGCGATCTGGCTTTTAGTCTATTCGATAACAAATGACGAAAACGGACGGATTTCTGAGGTATTTATACATACGAACACTTTTCACATTCTCCCGTCCAACGCGGCTGCTAGTCCTACTGTCATGCAAGATCTTAAGGTCCTAGCTCATGTCCAAGGCACCAAAGAAGGGTAAAAAGTCATTAATCGATAACTAAAACTTGAATTGTACTGCTTCTTATGGCCGTTACATCAACTTAGAAGCATCTTCTGTGTTCTACTATGGTGCTTAAGTGACTCCTCATACCGCAGCACGCGACATAGCTTTGCAGACAATAAATGTAACCGTTTCAGCGAGAAGAGTAGCCAATGTGACAATCTGGCTTTTAGTCGATTCGATAACAAATGTCGAAAATAAACGGGTTTCTCAGGTTTTTACTACATATGAAACCTTTTCACATTCTCCCGTGCAACGCGGCTGCTAGTCCTCCTTTCTTCAAAAATCTTAAGGCTCTAGCACATGTCCAAGGCACCAACGAAGGGTAAAAAGTCAATAATCGTTAACTAAAGTTTGAATTGTACTGCTTCTTACTGGCTATTACTTCAACTTAGAAGCTTCTTCCGTGTTTTACTATGGTGCTTTTAGTGTCTCCGCATACCGCATCACGCGACACAGCTTTGCAGACGATAAATGTAGCCGTTTCAGAGAGAAGAGCGGCCAATGTGACGATCTGGCTTTAAGTCGATTCGATAACAAATGGCGAAAACGGACGGATTTCTCAGGTTTTTACTACATATGAACACTTTTCACATTCTCCCGTGCAATGCAACTGATAGTCCTCGTTTCGTGCAAAATCTTAAGGTCCTATCTTATGTCCAAGGCACCAAAGAAGGGTAAAAAGTCATTAATCGATAACTAAAACTGGAAATGTACTGTTTCTTACTATCCATTACATCAGGTTAGAAGCTTCTTCTAAGTTGTACTATGGTGCTTTCAGTGTCTCCGCATACCGCAGCACGCGACATAGCTTTGCAGACGATAAATGTAACCGTTTAGCGAGAAGAGCGGCCAATGTGACGATCTGGCTTTAAGTCTATTCGATAACAAATGACGAAAACCGACGGATTTCCAAGGTTTTTGCTACATATGAACACATTTCATATTCTCCCGTGGAACGCGGCTGCTATTGATCCTTTCATGCATAATCTTAAGGTCCTAGCTTATTTCCAAGGCACCAAAGCCGGCTAAAAAGTCAATAATCGATAATTAAAACTTGGTTTGTACCACTTCTTACTGGCTAATACATCAACTTAGAAGCTTCATCTGTGTTCTACTATGGATCTTTTAGCGTCTCCGCATACCGCAGCACGCGACATAGCTTTGCAGACGATAAATGCATCCGTTTCAGAGAGAAGAGTTGAAAATGTGGCGATCTTGCTGTAAGTCGATTCAGTAACATATGATGAAAACGGACGGATTTCTCAGGTTTTTACTACATATGAACACTTTTCACATTCACCCGTGACACGTGGCTGCTAGTCCTCAATTCATGCAAAATCTTAAGGGCCTACCTCATGTCCAAGTCACCAAAGCCGGCTAAAAAGTCAATAATCGATAACCAAAACTTGATTGTACTACTTCTTACTGTCTATTACATCCACTTAGAAGCTTCATCTGTGTTCCACTATGGAGCTTTTAGTGTCTCCGCATGCCGCAGCACGTGACTTAGCATTGCAGACGATAAATGTGACCGTTTCAGAGAGAAGAGCGGCCAATGTGACGATCTGGCTTTATGTCGATTCGATAACAAATGACGAAAACGGATGGTTTTCACAGATTTTTACTACATGTGAACACTTTTCACATTCTCCCGTGCAACGCGGCTGCTAGTCCTCCGTTCATGCAAAATCGTAAGGGCCTACCTCATGTCCAAGGCACCAAAGCCGTCTAAAAAGTCAATACTCGATAGTTAAAACTGGAATTGTACCACTTCTTACTAGCTAATACATCAACTTAGAAGCTTCATCTGTGTTCCACTATGGTGCTTTTAGTGTCCCCGCATACCGCGGCACGCGACACAGCTTTGCGGACGATAAATGTAACCGTTTCAGAGAGAAGAGCGGCCAATATGACGATCTGACATTAAGTCGATTGGATAACAAATGACGAAAACGGGTGGATTTCACAGATTTTTATTACATGTGAACACTTTTCACATTCTCCCGTGCAACGTGGCTGCTAGTCCTCCTTTCATGGAAAATCTTTATGTCCTAGCACATATCAAAGGCACCAAATCTAGGTAAAAAGTCAATGATCGATAACTAATACTTGAATTGTACTACTTCTTACTGGTTATTACATCAACTTAGAAGCTTCATCTGTGTTCTACTAAGTGCATTTAGTGTTTCCGCATACCGCAGCACGCGACATAGCTTTGCAGACGATAAATGTAACCGTTTCAGAGAGAGGAGCGGCCAATGTGGCGATCTGGCTTCAAGTCGATTCGAAAACAAATTACGAAAACGGACGGATTTCTCATGTTTATGCTACATATTAACACACTTCACATTCTCCCTTGCAACGCGGCTGCCAGTCCTCCTTTCATGCTAAATCTTACGGTCCTAGCTAATGTCTAAGGCACCAAATCCATCTAAAAAGTTAATAATCGATAACTAAAACTTCAATTGTACTGCTTCTTAATGCCTATTACATCTACTTAGAAGCCTCTTATGTGTTCTGCTATGCTGCTTTTAGTGTCTCCGCATACTGCAAGTACGCGACATAGATTTGCAGACGATAAATGTAACCGTTTCAGAGAGAAGACCGGCCAATGTGACGATTTATCTTTAAGTCGATTCGATAACAAATGTCGAAAACGGACGGATTTCTCAGGTTTATGCTACATACGAACACGTTTCACATTCACCCATGCAACGTGGCTCCCAGTCCTCCATTCAGGCTAAATCTTAAGGTCCTAGCTCATGTCCAATGCACCAAAGTAGGGTAAAAAGTCAATAATCGATAACTAAAACATGAATTTACTACCTCTTACTGGCTATTACATCAACTTAGAAGCTTCATCTGTGTTCTACCATGGTGCTTTTAGTGTCTCCGCATAACGCAGAGCGTGACATAGCTTTGCAGACAATAAATGTAACCGTTTCAGAGAGAAGAGCGGACAATGTGACGATCTGGCTTTAAGTCGATTCGAAAACAAATGACGAAAACGGACGGATTTCTGAGGTTTATGCTACATATGAACACTTTTCACATTATCCCTTGCAACGCGGCTGCCAGTCCTCCTTTCATGCAAAATCTTAAGGTCCTAGCCCATGTCCTAAGCACCAAAGAAGGGTAAAAAGTCAATAATCGCTAAGTGAAACTTGAATTGTACTACTTGTTACTGGCTATTACATGAACTTAGGACCTTCATCTGTGTTCTACTATGGTGCTTTTAGTGTCTATGCATACCGCAGCACGCGACATAGCTTTGCAGACGATAAATGTAACCGTTTCAGATAGAAGAGCGGCCAATGTGACGATCTGGCTTTTAGTCGATTCGATAACAAATGACGAAAACGGACGGATTTCTCAGGTTTTTACTACATATGAACAGTTTTCACATTCTCCCGTGCAACGCGGCTACGAGTCCTCCTTTCATGCTAAATCTTAAGATCCTAGCTCATTTCCAAGGCAGCAAAGAAGGGTGAAAAGTCAATAATCGAAAACTAAAACTTGAATTGTGCTGCTTATTACTGGCTATTACATCACCTTAGTAGCCTATTATGTGTTTTGCTTGCTGCTTTTAGTGTCTCCGAATACCGCAGCACGTGGCATAGCTCTACAGACGATAAATGTAACCGTTTCAGAGAGAAGAGCGGCCAATGTGACGATCTGGCTTACAGTCGATTCGAAAACAAATGACGAATACGGACGGATTTCTCAGGTTTATGCTTCATATGAATACTTTTCACATTCACCCATGCAACGCGGGTGCCAGTCCTCCTTTCATGCAAAATCTTAAGGTCCTAGCTCATGCCCAAGGCACACAAGCCGCCTAAAAAGTCAATAATCGATAACTGAAACTTGAATTTTACTGCTTCTTACTGGCTATTACATTAACTTAGAAGCTTCTTCTGTGTCCTACTATGGTGCTTTTAGTCTCTCCGCATACTGCAGCACGCGACATAGATTTGCAGACCATAAATGTAACCGTTTCAGCGAGAAGAGCGGCTAATGTGACGACCAGGTTTTAGTCGATTCGTTATGAAATGACGGAAACGGACGGATTTCTCAGGTTTTTACTACATATGAACACTTTTACATTCTCCCGTGCAACGCGGTTCCTAGTCCTCCTTTCATACAAAATCTTAAGGTCCAAGCTCATGTCCAAGGCACCAAAGAAGAGTAAAAAGTGAATAATCGATAACTAAAATCTAAATTGAACTGCTTCGTACTGGCTATTACATCAACTAAGAAGCTTCTTCTGTGTTCTACTATGGTGCTTTTAGTGTCTCCGCATACCGCAGAACGCGACATAGCTTTGCAGACGATAAATGTAACCGTTTCAGAGAGAAGAGCCCCCAATGTGACGATCTGGCTTTAAGTCAATTCGATAAAAAATGACGAAAACGGATGAATTTCTCAGGTTTTTATTACATATGAATACGTTTCACATTCTCCCGTGCAACGCGGCTGCTAGTCCTTCTTTAATGCAAAATCTTAAGGTCCTAGGTCATGCCCAAGGCACACAAGCCGCCTAAAAAGTCAATAATCGAGTACAAAAGCTTGAATTGTACTGCTTCTTTTGGCTATTACATCAAGTTAGATATTTCTTCTGTGTTCTACTATGGTGCTTTTAGTGTCACCGCATTCCGCAGCACGCAACCTAGATTTGCAGACGATAAATGTAATCGTTTCAGCGAGAAGAGCGGCCAATGTGAGGATCAAGCTTATGTCGTTACGATATCAAACTTGAATTGTACCATTTCTTGCTTTCTATTACATCAATTTGGAAGCTTCATCTGTGTTCTACTATGGTCCTTTTAGTGTCTCCGCATACAGCAGCACGCGACATAGCTTTGCAGACGTTAAATGTAACCGTTTCAGAGAGAAGAGCATCCTACGTGAGGATCTGGCTTTATGTCGATTCGGGAAAAAAGGATAAAACGGAAGAATTTCTCATGTTTTTACTACATATGAACACTTTTCAGATTCTCACGTGCAACGCGTCAGTTAGTCCTCGTTTCATGCAAAATCTTAAGGCCCTAGCTCCAGTCCAAGGCGCGAAAGCCGGGTAAGGGTCAATAATCGATAACTAACACTTGAATTGTTCTACTTCATACTTTCTATTACATCAGCTTCGAAGATTCATCTGTGTTCTACTATGGTGCTTTTAGTGTCTCCGAATACCGCAGCACGCGATATAGCTTTGCAGACGATAAATGTAACCGTCTCAGAGAGAAGTGCGGCCAATGTAACGCTCTGGCTTAAATCGATTCGATATCAAATCATGAAAACGAATAAGTTTCTCAGGTTTTTACTACATATGAACTCTATTCACATTCGCCCGTGCAACGCGGCTGCTAGTCCTGTTTTCATGCAAAATCGTAAGGTCCTAGCTCCTGTCTAAATCACCAAAGAAGGGTATAAAGTCAATAATCGATAACTAAAATTTGAATTGTACTGCTTCTTACTGGCTATTACATCAACTTAGAAGCTTCTTCAGTGTTCTACTATGGCGATTTAGTGTCTCCGCATACCGCAGCACGCAACATAGCTTTGCAGACGATAAATGTTACCGTTTCAGAGGCAAGTGCGGCCAATGTGACGATGTGGCTTTCAGTCGTTTCCATAATAAATGACGAAAACGGTAGGATTTCTCAGGTTTTTACTACATATGAACACATTTCGCATTCTCACGTGCAACGCGTCAGTTAGTCCTCCTTCCATGCAAAATCTTAAGGCCCTAGCTCCTGTCCAAGGCACGAAAGCCGGCTAAAAAGTCAATAATCGATAACTAACACTTGAATTGTACTGTTTCCTAATGGCTTTTACATCAACTTAGAAGTTTCTTCCGCGTTCTACTGTGGTGCTTTTAGTGTCTCCTCATACCGCAGCACGCGAGATTGCTTTGCAGATGATAAGAGTAACCGTTTCAGAATGAAGAGCGGGCAATGTGACGATCTAGCTTTAAGCCGATGAGATAACAAATGACGAAAACGGACGGATTTTTCAGGTTTTTAGTACATATGAAAACTTTTCACTCTCTCCCGTGCAACGTGGCTGCTAGTTCTCCCATCATGCAAAATCGTATGGTCCTAGCTCATATCCAAGGCACCAAAGCCGGCTAAAAAGTCAATAATCGATATCTATAACTTGTATTGTATTATTTCTTACTGGCTCTTACCTCAACTTAGAAGTTTCATCTGTGTTCTACTATGGTTCTTTTAGTGTCTCCGCATACCGCAGCACGCTACATAGCTATGCAGGCGACGAATGTAAACGTTTCAGAGAGAAGAGCGCCCAATGTGAAGTTCTATCTTTAAGTCGATTCGATATCAGATGACAAAAACGGACGGATTTCTCAGGATTTTACTACATATGAACACTTTTCACATTCTCCCCTGCAACGCGGCTGCTAGTCGACCTTTCATGCAAAATCTTAAGGTGCTAGCTCATGTCCAAGGCACCAAAGCCGGCTAAAAATTCAATAATCGATAAATAAACTTGAATTGTACTACTTCCTACTTTCTATTACATCAGCTTAGAAGCTTCATCTGTGTTCTAGTATGATCCTTTTAGTGTCTTCGCATACCGCAGCACGTGACATAGCTTTACAGGCGATAAATGTAACCGTTTCGGAGAGAAGAGGGGCCACAGTGACGATCTCGCTTCCAGTCGTTTCAATAATAAATGACGAAAACGGATGAATTTCTCAGGTTTTTACTACATATGAACACTTTTCACATTCTCCCGTGCAACGCGGCTGCTGGTCCTCCTTTCGTGCAAAATCTTAAGGTCCTAGCTCATGTCCAAGGCACCAAAGAAGGGTATAAAGTCAATAATCAATAACTAAAACTTGAATTGTACTGCTTCATACTGGCTATTACATCAACTTAGAAGCTTCTTCTGTGTTCTACTATGCTGCTTTTAGTGTCTCCGAATACCGCAGCACGCGATATAGCTTTGCAGACGATAAATGTAACCCTTTCAGAGAGAAGAGCGCCCAATGTGACAATCTGGCTTTCAGTCTTTTCGACAACAAATGAAGAAAACGGACGGATTTCCCAGGTTTTTACTACATATGAACACTTTTCACATTCTACCGTGTAACGCGGCTGCTAGTCCTCCTTTCATGAAAAATCTTAAGGTCCTAGCCCAAGTCCAAGGCACAAAAGCCGGGTAAAAATCAATAATCGATAACTAAAACTTGAATTGTACTACTTCTAACTGGCTATTACATCAACGTAGAAGCTACCTATGTGTTCTACTATGGTGCTTTTAGTGTCTCCGCATACCGGTGCACGCGACATAGCTTTGCAGACGACAAATGTAACCGTTTCAGAGAGAAGAGCTTCCAATGTAGCGATCTGGCTTAAAGTCGATTTGATAACAAATGACGAAAACGGGCCAATATCTTAGGTTTTTACTACATATGAACACTTTACGCACTTTCCCGTGCAACGCAGCTACTAGCCCTCCTTTCATGCAAAATCTTAAGGTATTAGCTCACGTCCAAGGCACGAAAGCCGGCTAAAAAGTCAATAATCGAAAACTAAAACTTGAATTGTACTACTTCTTACTGGGTATTACATCAACTTAGAAGCTTCTTCTGTGTTCTACGGTGCTTTTAGTGTCTCCGCATACCGCACCCAGCGACATAGGTTTGCAGACGGTAAATTTAACCGTTTCAGAGGGAAGAGCGGCCAATGTGATGATCTGGCTTTAAGTCGATTTGATAACAATGACGAAAACGGACGGACTTCTGAGGTTTTTACAACATATGAACACTTTTCACATTTTCCCGTGCAACGCGGCTGCTAGTCCTCCTTTCATGCTAATATTAAAGTCCTAGCTCATGTCCAAGGGACTAAAGCCGGCTAAAAAGTCAATAATCGAAAACTAAAACTTGAATTCTACTACTTCTTACTACCTATTACATCAAATTAGAAGCTTCTACTGTGTTCTACTATGGTGCTTTTAGTGTCTCCGCATACCGCAGCATGCGACATAGCTTTGCAGATGATAATTGTAATCGTTTCAGGGAGAAGAGCGGCCAATGTGACGATCTGGCTTTAAGTCGATTTGATCAGAAATGACGAAAACGGACGGATTTCTCAGGTTTTTACTACATATGAACACTTTTCACATTCACCCGTGTAACGCGGCTGTTAGTCCTACTTCCACGCAAAATCTTAAGGTCCTAGCTCATGCCCAAGGCACCAAAGCCGGCTAAAAAGTCAATAATCGATAATAATACGTGAATTATACTACTTCTTACTGGCTATTACATAAACTCAAAAGTTTTTTCAGTGTTCTACTATGGTGCTTTTAGTGTCTCCGCGTACCGGAGAACGCTACATAGCTTTGCAGACGATATATGTAACCGTTTCAGAGAGAAGAGCCGCCAATGTGACGATCTGGCTTTAAGTCGATTCGATAACAAATGACGTAAACGGAGGGATTTCTCAGGTTTTTACTATATATGATCATTTTTCACATTGTCCCGTGCAATGCGGCTGCTAGTCCTCCTTTCAAGAAAATAATAAGGTCCTAGCTCATGTCCAATGCACCAAAACCGGCTAAAAAGTCAATAATCGATACCTAAAACTTGAATTATACTACTTCTTACTGGCTATTACATGAACTTAGAAGCTTCATCTGTATTCTACTATGACGCTTTTAGTGTTTTCGCTTACCGCAGCACGCGACATAGCTTTGCAGACGGAAAATATAACCGTTTCAGAGAGAAGAGCACAGAATGTACGTCCTGGCTTTAAGTCGATTCGATAACAAATGACGAAAACGGCCGGAATTCTCAGGTTTTTACGACATATGAACACTTTTCACATTCTCCCGTGCAACGCGGCTGCTAGTCCTCGTTTCATGCAAAATCATAAGGTTCTAGCTCATGCCCGAAGCATCAAAATTGGTTAAGAAGTCAATAATCGATAACTAAAACGTTAATTTTACTACTTTTTACTCGGTATTACATCAACTTAGAAGCTACTTCTGTGTTCTACTATGGTGATTTTAGTGACTCCGCATACCGCACCCAGCGACATAGGTTTGCAGACGGTAAATTTAACCGTTTCAGAGAGAAGACCGGCCATTTTGACGATCTGGCTTTAAGTCGATTCGACAACAATTGACGAAAACATACCGATTTCTCAGGTTTTCACTACATATGAACACTTTTCACATTCACCCCAGTAACGCGGCTGCTAGTTTTCCTTTCATGCAAAATCTTAAGGACCTAGCTCATGTCCAAGGCACCAAAGCCGGCTAAAAAGTCAATAACCGAAAACTAAAACTTGAATTGTACTACTTCTTACTGGGTATTACATCAACTTAGAAGCTCCTTCTGTGTTCTACGGTGCTTTTAGTGTCTCCGTATACCGCACCCAGCGACATAGGTTTGCAGACGGTAAATTTAACCGTTTCAGAGGGAAGAGCGACCAATGTGATGATCTGGCTTTAAGTCGATTTGATAACAATGACAAAAACGGACGGACTTCTCAGGATTTTACTACATATGAACACTTTTCATATTCTCCCGTGCAACACGGCTGCTAGTCCTCCTTTCATGCAAAATCTTTAGTTCCTAGCTCATGTCCAAGGCACCAAAAAATCTGAAAGGTCAATAATCGAAAACTAAAACTTGAAGTGCAGTACTTCTTACTGGCTATTACATCAACTTAGAAGCTTCATCTGTGTTCTACTATGGTGCTTTCAGTGTCTCCGCATACCGCAGCGTGCGACATAGCTTTGCAGATGATAATTGTAATCGTTTCAGGGAGAAGAGCGGCCAATGAGACGATCTGGCTTTAAGTCGATTCGATAACAAATGACGAAAAGGGCCGGATTTCTCAGGTTTTTACTACATATGAACACTTTTTACATTGTCCCGCGCAACGCGGCTAATAGTCCTCCTTTCATGCAAAAACTTAAGGTCCTAGCTCATGTACAAGGCATCAAAGCAGGCTAAATAGTGAATAATCGATAACGAAAACTTGAATTGTACTACTTCTTACGGGCTATTACATTAACTTACAAGCTTCTTCTGTGTTGTACTATGGTGCTTTAAGTGTCTATGCATACTGCACCCAGCGACATAGCATTGCAGACGAATAATATAACCGTTTCAGAGGGAAGAGCGACCAATGTGACGATCTGGCTTTAAGTCGATTCGACAACAATTGACGAAAACATTCGGATTTCTCAGGTTTTCACTACATATGAACACTTTTCACATTCACCCTAGTAACGCGGCAGCTAGTCCTCCTTTCACGCAAAATCGTAAGGTCCTAGCTCATGCCCAAGGCACCAAAGCCGGCTAAAAAGTCAATAATCGATACCTAAAACTTGAATTATACTACTTCTTACTGGCTATTACATGAACTTAGAAGCTTCATCTGTATTCTACTATGACGCTTTTAGTGTTTTCGCTTACCGCAGCACGCGACATAGCTTTGCAGACGGAAAATATAACCGTTTCAGAGAGAAGAGCACAGAATGTACGTCCTGGCTTTAAGTCGATTCGATAACAAATGACGAAAACGGCCGGAATTCTCAGGTTTTTACGACATATGAACACTTTTCACATTCTCCCGTGCAACGCGGCTGCTAGTCCTCCTTTCATGCAAAATCATAAGGTTCTAGCTCATGCCCGAAGCATCAAAATTGGTTAAGAAGTCAATAATCGATAACTAAAACGTTAATTTTACTACTTTTTACTCGGTATTACATCAACTTAGAAGCTACTTCTGTGTTCTACTATGGTGATTTTAGTGACTCCGCATACCGCACCCAGCGACATAGGTTTGCAGACGGTAAATTTAACCGTTTCAGAGAGAAGACCGGCCATTTTGACGATCTGGCTTTAAGTCGATTCGACAACAATTGACGAAAACATACCGATTTCTCAGGTTTTCACTACATATGAACACTTTTCACATTCACCCCAGTAACGCGGCTGCTAGTATTCCTTTCATGCAAAATCTTAAGGACCTAGCTCATGTCCAAGGCACCAAAGCCGGCTAAAAAGTCAATAACCGAAAACTAAAACTTGAATTGTACTACTTCTTACTGGGTATTACATCAACTTAGAAGCTCCTTCTGTGTTCTACGGTGCTTTTAGTGTCTCCGTATACCGCACCCAGCGACATAGGTTTGCAGACGGTAAATTTAACCGTTTCAGAGGGAAGAGCGACCAATGTGATGATCTGGCTTTAAGTCGATTTGATAACAATGACAAAAACGGACGGACTTCTCAGGATTTTACTACATATGAACACTTTTCATATTCTCCCGTGCAACACGGCTGCTAGTCCTCCTTTCATGCAAAATCTTTAGTTCCTAGCTCATGTCCAAGGCACCAAAAAATCTGAAAGGTCAATAATCGAAAACTAAAACTTGAAGTGCAGTACTTCTTACTGGCTATTACATCAACTTAGAAGCTTCATCTGTGTTCTACTATGGTGCTTTCAGTGTCTCCGCATACCGCAGCGTGCGACATAGCTTTGCAGATGATAATTGTAATCGTTTCAGGGAGAAGAGCGGCCAATGTGACGATCTGGCTTTAAGTCGATTATATAACAAATGACGAAAAGGGCCGGATTTCTCAGGTTTTTACTACATATGAACACTTTTTACATTGTCCCGTGCAACGCGGCTAATAGTCCTCCTTTCATGCAAAAACTTAAGGTCCTAGCTCATGTACAAGGCATCAAAGCAGGCTAAATAGTGAATAATCGATAACGAAAACTTGAATTGTACTACTTCTTACGGGCTATTACATTAACTTACAAGCTTCTTCTGTGTTGTACTATGGTGCTTTAAGTGTCTATGCATACTGCACCCAGCGACATAGCATTGCAGACGAATAATATAACCGTTTCAGAGGGAAGAGCGACCAATGTGACGATCTGGCTTTAAGTCGATTCGACAACAATTGACGAAAACATTCGGATTTCTCAGGTTTTCACTACATATGAACACTTTTCACATTCACCCTAGTAACGCGGCAGCTAGTCCTCCTTTCACGCAAAATCGTAAGGTCCTAGCTCATGCCCAAGGCACCAAAGCCGGCTACAAAGTCAATAATCGATAGCTAAAACGTGAATTGTACTACACCTTACTGGCTATTACATAAACTTAGAAGTTTTTTCAGTGTTCTACTATGGTGCTTTTAGTATCTCCGCATACCGCAGCACGCGACACAGCTTTGCAGACGGTAAATTTAACCGTTCCAGAGGGAAGAGCGGCCAATGTGACGATCTGGCTTTAAGTCGATTTGATAACAATGACGAAAACGGACGGACTTCTCAGGTTTTTACTACATATGAACACTTTTCACATTTTCCCTTTCAACGCGGCTGCTAGTCCTCCTTTCATGCAAAATCTTAAGGTCCTAGCTCATGTCCAAGGAACAAAAGAAAGGTAAAAAGTCAATAATCGAAAACTAAAACTTGAATTGCAGTACTTCTTACTGGCTATTACATCAACTTAGAAGCTTCATCTGTGTTCTACTATGGTGCTTTTAGTGTCTCCGCATGCCGCAGCATGCGACATAGCTTTGCAGATGATAATTGTAATCGTTTCATTGAGAAGAGCGGCCAATGTGATGATCTGGCTTTAAGTCCTTTCGATAACAAATGACGAAAAGGGTCGGATTTCTCAGGTTTTTACTACTTATGAACACTTTTTACATTGTCCCGTACAACGCGGCTAATAGTCCTCCTTTCATGCAAAAACTTAAGGTCGTAGCTCATGTACAAGGAACCAAAGAAGGCTAAAAAGTGAATAATCGATAACGAAAACTTGAATTGTACTACTTCTAACGGGCTATTACATTAACTTAGAAGCTTCTTCTGTGTTGTACTATGGTGCTTTAAGTGTCTATGCATACTGCACCCAGCGACATAGCATTGCAGACGATAAATAAAACCGTTTCAGAGGGAAGTGCGGCCAATGTGACAATCTGGCTTTAAGTCGATTCGATAAGAATTGACGAACACGGTCGGATTTCTCAGGTTTTCACTACATATGAACACATTTCACATTCACCCGTGTAACGCGGCTGCTAGTCCTCCTTTCACACAAAATCTTAAGGTCCTAGCTCATGTCCAAGGCACCAAAGCCGGCTAAAAAGTCAATAATCGATAGCTAAAACGTGAATTGTACTACTTCTTACTGGCTATTACATAAACACAGGAGATTGTTCAGTGTTCTACTATGGTGCTTTTAGTGTCTCCGCATACCGCAGAACGCGACATAGCTTTGTAGACGGTAAATATAACCGTTTCAGAGAGAAGAGCCCCCAATGTGACTATCTGGCTTTAAGTCGATTCGATAACAAATGACGAAAACGGAGGGATTTCTCATGTTTTTAGTATATATGAACATTTTTCACATTATCCCGTGCGAAGCGGCTCTTACACTTCCCTACATGCAAAATCGTAAAGTCCTAGCTCATTACCAAAGCACCAAAGAAAATTAAATGGTCAATAATCGATAACTAAAACTTGAATTTTACTGTTTCTTACTGGCTCTTACATCAACTTTGAAGCTTCTTCTGTATTCTACTATGGTGCTTTTAGTGTCTCCGCATACCGCAGCACGCGTCATAGCTTTGCAGACGGTAAATATAACCGTTTCAGAGAGAAGAGCGGCCAATGTACGTCCTGGCTTTAAGTCGATTCGATAACAAATGACGAAAACGGACGGATTTCTCAGGTTTTTACTACATATGAACACTTTTCACATTCTCCCGTGCAACGCGGCTGATAGTCCTCCTTTCGTGCAAAATCTTAATGTCCTAGCTGCTGTACAAGGCACCAAAGCCGGGTGAAAAGTGAATAATCGATAACGAATACTTGAATTGCACTACTTCTTACTGGCTCTGACATCAACTTAGAAGCTTCATCTTTGTTCTAGTATAGTGCTTTTAGTGTCTCCGCATTACATAGCTCGCGACCTATCTTTGGAGACGATAAATATAACGGTTTCAGAGGGAAGGCCGGCCAATGTAACGACCTGGCATTAAGTCGATTCGATAACAATTGAAGAAAACATACGGATTTCTCAGGTTTTCAATACATAAGAACCCTTTTCACATTCTCCCGTGCAACACGGCTGCTAGTCCTCCTTTCATGCAAAATCTTATGATTCCACCTCATGTCCAAGGAACCAAAGCCGGCTAAAAATCAATAATTGATAAACAATACTTGAATTGTACTGCTTCTTACTGGCTATTACTTCAACTTAGAAGCTTCTTCTGTGTTCTATTACGTTTGCTTTTAGCCTCACCGCATACAGCAATAAGTGACATAGCTTTGCAGACGATAAATGTAACCGTTTCAGGGAGAAGAGCGTTAAATGTGACGATGTGTCTTTAAGTCGATTCGATAACAAATGACGAAAATGGACGGATTTCTCAGGTTTTTATTACATATGAACACTTTTTACATTCTCCCGTGCAACGCGGCTAATAGTCCTCCATTCATGCAAAATCTTAAGGTCCTAGCTCATGTACAACTCACCAAAGCCGGCTAAAAAGTGAATAATCGATAACGGAAACTTTGAATTGTACAACTTCTTGTGGGCTATTACATTAACTTAGAAGCTTCATCTGGGTTGTACTATGGTGCCTTAAGTGTCTATGCATACTGCACCTAGCGACATAGCTTTGCAGACGACAGATAAAACCGTTTCTGTGAGAAGAGCGGGCAATGTGACGATCTCGCTATAAGTCGATTCGATAACAAATGACGAACACGGACGGATTTCTGAGGTTTTTACTACATATGAACACTTTTCACATTGTCCCGTGCAATACGGCTGCTAGTCGTCCTTTCATGCAAAATCTTAAGGTCCTAGCTCATGCCCAAGGCACCAAAGCCGGCTAAAAAGTCAATAATCGAAAACTAAAACTTGAATTGTACTACTTCTTACTACATATTACATCAACTTAGAAGCTTCTACTGTGTTCTACTATGGTGCTTTTAGTGTCTCCGCATACCGCACCCAGCGACATAGGTTTGCAGTGGGTAAATGTAACCGTTTCAGAGGGAAGAGCGGCCACTGTGACGATCTCGCTTTAACTCGATTCGATAACAATTGACGAACACGGACGGATTTGTCAGGTTTTTACTACATATGAACACTTTTCACATTCTCCCGTGCAACGCGGATGCTAGTCGTCCTTTCATGCAAAATCGTAAGGTCCTAGCTCATGCCCAAGGCACAAAAAAGTCTGAAATGTCAATAATCGATAACTAAAACGTTAATTGTACTACTTCTTATTGGGTATTACGTCAACTTAGAAGCTACTTCTGTGTTCTACTATGGTGATTGTAGTGTCTTCGCATACCGCAGCACGCGACATAGCTTTGCAGACGATAAATGTAACCTTTTCAGAGAGAAGAGCGGCTAATGTGAGGATCTGGCTTAAAGTCGATTTGATAACAAATGACGAACACAGGCGAATATCTTAGGTATTTACTACATATGAACACTTTTCACATTCTCCCGTGCAACACGGCTGCTAGTCCTCCTTTCATGCAAAATCATAAGGTTCTAGCTCATGCCCAAAGCATCAAAATTGGTTAAAAAGTCAATAATCGATAACTAAAACGTGAATTTTACTACTTTTTACTCGGTATTACATCGACTTAGAAGCTACTTCTGTGTTCTACTATGGTGATTTTAGTGACTCCGCATACCGCACCCAGCGACATAGGTTTGCAGACGGTAAGTTTAACCGTTTCAGAGAGAAGACCGGCCAATGTGACGATCTGGCTTTAAGTCGATTCGGCAACAATTGACGAAAACATACCGATTTCTCAGGTTTTCACTACATATGAACACTTTTCACATTCACTCCAGTAACGCGGCTGCTAGTTTTCCTTTCATGCAAAATCTTAAGCACCTAGCTCATGTCCAAGGCACCAAAGCCGGCTAAAAAGTCAATAACCGAAAACTAAAACTTGAATTGTACTACTTCTTACTGGGTATTACATCAACTTAGAAGCTTCTTCTGTGTTCTACGGTGCTTTTAGTATCTCCGCATACCGCACCCAGCGACATAGGTTTGCAGACGGTAAATTTAACCGTTTCAGAGGGAAGAGCGGCCAATGTGATGATGTGGCTTTAAGTCGATTTGATAACAATGACGAAAACGGACGGACTTCTCAGGATTTTACTACATATGAACACTTTTCACATTCTCCCGTGCAATACGGCTGCTAGTCCTCCTTTCATGCAAAATCTTAAGGTCCTAGCTCATGTCCAAGGCACCAAAAAAGTCTAAAAGGTCAATAATCGAAAACTAAAACTTGAAGTGCAGTAGATCTTACTGGCTATTACATCAACTTAGAAGCTTCACCTGTGTTCTACTATGGTGCTTTTAGTGTCTCCGCATACCGCAGCATGCGACATAGCTTTGCAGATGATAATTGTAATCGTTTCAGGGAGATCAGCGGCCAATGTGACGATCTGGCATTAAGTCGATTCGATAACAAATGACGAAAAGGGCCGGATTTCTCAGGTTTTTACTACATATGAACACTTTTTACATTGTCCCGTGCAACGCGGCTAATAGTCCTCCTTTCATGCAAAAACTTCAGGTACTAGCTCATGTACAAGGCATCAAAGCAGGCTAAAAAGTGAATAATCGATAACGAAAACTTGAATTGTACTACTTCTTACGGGCTATTACATTAACTTAGAAGCTTCATCTGTGTTCTACTATGGTGCTTTTCCTGTTTCCGCCAACGGCAACGCGCGACATAGCTTTCCAGACGATAAGTACAACCGTTTCAGAGAGAAGAGCGGCCAATGTGACGATCTGGCTTTAAGTCGATTCGATAACAAATGACGAAAACGGACGGATTTCTCAGGTTTTTACTACATATGAACACCTTTCACATCCTCCCCTGCAACTCGGCTGCTAGTCGTCCTTTCATGCAAAATCTTAAGGTCCTAGCTCATGCCCAAGGCACCAAAGCCGGCTAAAAAGTCAATAATCGAAAACTAAAACTTGAATTGTACTACTTCTTACTACATATTACATCAACTTAGAAGCTTCTACTGTGTTCTACTATGGTGCTTTTAGTGTCTCCGCATACCGCACCCAGCGACATAGGTTTGCAGTGGGTAAATGTAACCGTTTCAGAGGGAAGAGCGGCCACTGTGACGATCTCGCTTTAACTCGATTCGATAACAATTGACGAACACGGACGGATTTGTCAGGTTTTTACTACATATGAACACTTTTCACATTCTCCCGTGCAACGCGGATGCTAGTCGTCCTTTCATGCAAAATCGTAAGGTCCTAGCTCATGCCCAAGGCACAAAAAAGTCTGAAATGTCAATAATCGATAACTAAAACGTTAATTGTACTACTTCTTATTGGGTATTACGTCAACTTAGAAGCTACTTCTGTGTTCTACTATGGTGATTGTAGTGTCTTCGCATACCGCAGCACGCGACATAGCTTTGCAGACGATAAATGTAACCTTTTCAGAGAGAAGAGCGGCTAATGTGAGGATCTGGCTTAAAGTCGATTTGATAACAAATGACGAACACAGGCGAATATCTTAGGTATTTACTACATATGAACACTTTTCACATTCTCCCGTGCAACACGGCTGCTAGTCCTCCTTTCATGCAAAATCATAAGGTTCTAGCTCATGCCCAAAGCATCAAAATTGGTTAAAAAGTCAATAATCGATAACTAAAACGTGAATTTTACTACTTTTTACTCGGTATTACATCGACTTAGAAGCTACTTCTGTGTTCTACTATGGTGATTTTAGTGACTCCGCATACCGCACCCAGCGACATAGGTTTGCAGACGGTAAGTTTAACCGTTTCAGAGAGAAGACCGGCCAATGTGACGATCTGGCTTTAAGTCGATTCGGCAACAATTGACGAAAACATACCGATTTCTCAGGTTTTCACTACATATGAACACTTTTCACATTCACTCCAGTAACGCGGCTGCTAGTTTTCCTTTCATGCAAAATCTTAAGCACCTAGCTCATGTCCAAGGCACCAAAGCCGGCTAAAAAGTCAATAACCGAAAACTAAAACTTGAATTGTACTACTTCTTACTGGGTATTACATCAACTTAGAAGCTTCTTCTGTGTTCTACGGTGCTTTTAGTATCTCCGCATACCGCACCCAGCGACATAGGTTTGCAGACGGTAAATTTAACCGTTTCAGAGGGAAGAGCGGCCAATGTGATGATGTGGCTTTAAGTCGATTTGATAACAATGACGAAAACGGACGGACTTCTCAGGATTTTACTACATATGAACACTTTTCACATTCTCCCGTGCAATACGGCTGCTAGTCCTCCTTTCATGCAAAATCTTAAGGTCCTAGCTCATGTCCAAGGCACCAAAAAGTCTAAAAGGTCAATAATCGAAAACTAAAACTTGAAGTGCAGTAGATCTTACTGGCTATTACATCAACTTAGAAGCTTCACCTGTGTTCTACTATGGTGCTTTTAGTGTCTCCGCATACCGCAGCATGCGACATAGCTTTGCAGATGATAATTGTAATCGTTTCAGGGAGATCAGCGGCCAATGTGACGATCTGGCATTAAGTCGATTCGATAACAAATGACGAAAAGGGCCGGATTTCTCAGGTTTTTACTACATATGAACACTTTTTACATTGTCCCGTGCAACGCGGCTAATAGTCCTCCTTTCATGCAAAAACTTCAGGTACTAGCTCATGTACAAGGCATCAAAGCAGGCTAAAAAGTGAATAATCGATAACGAAAACTTGAATTGTACTACTTCTTACGGGCTATTACATTAACTTAGAAGCTTCATCTGTGTTCTACTATGGTGCTTTTCCTGTTTCCGCCAACGGCAACGCGCGACATAGCTTTCCAGACGATAAGTACAACCGTTTCAGAGAGAAGAGCGGCCAATGTGACGATCTGGCTTTAAGTCGATTCGATAACAAATGACGAAAACGGACGGATTTCTCAGGTTTTTACTACATATGAACACCTTTCACATCCTCCCCTGCAACTCGGCTGCTAGTCCTCCTTTCATGCAGAATCTTAAGGTCCTAGCTCATGTCCAAGGCACCAAAGCCAGCTAAAAAGTCAATAATCGATACCTAAAACTTGAATTGTACTACGTCTTACTGGCTATTACATCAACTTAGAAGCTTGAACTGTGTTCTACTATGGTGAGTGCAGTGTCTCCAGATACCGCAGCACGCGACATAGCTTTGCAGACGATAAGTACAAGCGTTTCGGAGAGAAGAGCGGCCAATGTGACGATCTGGCTTTCAGTCGATTCGATAACAAATGACGAAAATGGACGGATTTCTAAGGTTTTTACTACATATGAACACTTTTCACATTCTCCCGTGCAACTCGGCTGCTAGTCCTCCTTTCATGCAGAATGTTAAGGTCCTAGCTCATGTCCAAGGCAACAAAGCCAGCTAAAAAGTCAATAATCGATACCTAAAACTTGAATTGTACTACTTCTTACTGGCTATTACATCAACTTAGAAGCTTCATCTGTGTTCCACTATGCTGCTCTTAGTGTCTCCACATACCGCAGCACGCGACATAGCTTTGCAGACGATAAGTACAACCGTTTCAGAGAGAAGAGCGGCCAATGTGACGATCTGGCTTTAAGTCGATTCGATAACAAATGACGAAAACGGACGGATTTCTCAGGTTTTTACTACATATGAACACTTTTCACATTCTCCCGTGCAACTCGGCTGCTAGTCCTCCTTTCATGCTGAATCTTAAGGTACTAGCTCATGTCCAAGGCACCAAAGCCAGCTAAAAAGTCAATAATCGATACCTAAAACTTGAATTGGATTACTTCTTACTGGCTATTACATCAACTTAGATGCTTCATCTGTGTTCTACTATGGTAATTTTAGTGTCTCCACATACCGCAGCACGCGACATAGCTTTGCAGACGATAAGTACACCCGTTTCAGAGAGAAGAGCGGCCAATGTGACGATCTGGCTTTAAATCGATTCGATAACAAATGACGAAAACGGACGGATTTCTCAGGTTTTTACTACATATGAACACTTTTCACATTCTCCCGTGCAACTCGGCTGCTAGTCCTCCTTTCATGCACAATCTTAAGGTCCTAGATCATGTCCAAGTCACCAAAGCCAGCTAAAAAGTCAATAATCGATACCTAAAACTTGAATTCTACTACTTCTTACTGGCTATTACATCAACTTAGAAGCTTCATCTGTGTTCTACTATGGTGATTTTAGTGTCTCCGCATACCGCAGCACGCGACATAGTTTTGCAGACGATAAGTACAACCGTTTCAGAGAGAAGAGCGGCCAATGTGACGATCTGGCTTTAAGTCGATTCGATAACAAATGACGAAAACGGACGGATTTCTCAGGTTTTTAATACATATGAACACTTTTCACATTCTCCCGTGCAACTGGGCTGCTAGTCCTCCTTTTATGCAGAATCTTAAAGTCCTAGCTCATGTCCAAGGCACAAAAGCCAGCTAAAAAGTCAATAATCGATACCTAAATCTTGAATTGGACTACTTCTTACTGGCTATTACATCAACTTAGAAGCATCATCTGTGTTCTACTATGGTGCTTTTAGTGTCTCCGCATATTGCAGCACGCGACATAGCTCTGTAGACCATAAGTACAACCGTTTCAGAGAGAAGAGCGGCCAATGTGACGATCTGGCTTTAAGTCGATTCGATAACAAATGACGAAAACGGACGGATTTCTCGGGTTTTTACTACATATGAACACTTTTCTCATTCTCCCGTGCAACTCGGCTGCTAGTCCTCCTTCATGCAAAATCTTAATTTCCTAGCTCGTGTCCAAGGCACCAAAGAAGTGTAAAAAGTCATTAACCGATACCTAAAACTTTAATTGTACTACTTCTTACTGGCTATTACATCAACTTAGAAGCTTCATCTGTGTTCTACTATGGTGCTTTCAGTGTCTCCGCATACCGCACCCAGCGACATAGGTTTGCAGTGGGTAAATGTAACCGTTTCAGAGGGAAGAGCGGCCACTGTGACGATCTGGCTTTAAGTCGATTCGATAACAATTGACGAACACGGACGGATTTGTCAGGTTTTACTACATATGAACACTTTTCACATTCTCCCGTGCAACACGGCTGCTAGTCCTCCTTTCATGCAAAATCGTAGAGTCGTAGGTCATGTCCAAGGCACCAAAGCCGGCTAAAAAGTCAGTAATCGACAACTAAAACTTGCATTGTATGACTTCTTACTGGCTATTACATCAACGTAGAAGCTTCATCTGTGTTCTACTATGGTGCATTTAGTGTCTCCGCATTCCGCAACACGAGACATATCTTGGCAGACGATAAATGTAACCGTTTCAGAGAGAAGACCGGCCAATGTGACGATCTGGATTTAAGTCGATTCGATAACAAATGACGAAAACGGACGGATTTCTCAGGTTTTTACTACATATGAACACTTTTCACATTGTCCCTTGCAACGTGGCTGCTAGTCTTCCTTTCATGCAAAATCTTAAGGTCCTAGCTCATGTGAAAGGCACCAAAGCCGGCTAAAAAGTCAATAATCGATAACTAAATCTTGAATTGTACTACTTCTTACTGTCTATTACATCAACTTAGAAGCTTTATCTGTGTTCTACTATGGTGCTTTTAGTGTCTCCGTATACCGCAGCACGCGACATAGCTTTGCAGACGATAAATGTAACCGTTTATGAGAGAAGTGCGGCTAATTTGACGATATGGCTTTAATTCGATACGATAACAAATGACGAAAACGGACAAATTTTTCAGTTTTTTGCTACATATGAACACTTTTCACATTCTCCCCTGCAACGCGGCCACTAGACTTCCCTTCATGCAAAATCTTAACTTCCTAGCTCATGTCGAAGCACCAATGAATGGTAAAAAGTCAATAATCGATAACAAAAACTTGAATAGTACTACTTCTTACTGGCTATTACATCAACTTAGAAGGTTCATCTATGTTTTACTCTGATGCTTTTAGTGTCTCCGGATAACGTAGCACGCGACATAGCTTTGCAGACGATAAATGTAATCCTTTCAGAGAGAAGAGCGTCCAATGTGTCGATCTGGATTTAGGTCGAATCAATAACAAATGACGAAAACGGACGGATTTCTCAGATTCTTACTACATATGAACACTTTTCACATTCTACCGTGCTACGCGGCTTCTAGTCCTCCTTTCATGCAAAATCTTAAGTTGCTAGCTGATGTCCAAGGCACCAACGAAGGGTAAAAAGACAATAATCGATAACTAAAACTTGAATTGTACTACTTCGTACTGGGTATTACATCAACTTTGAAGCTTCACCTGTGTTCTACTATGGTGCTTTTAGTGTCTCCGGATACCACAGCAGGCGACATCGCTTTGCAGACTATAAATGTAACCGTTTGAGAGAGAAGAGCGGCCAATGTGGCGATCTGGATTTAAGTCGATACGACTTTCTCAGGTTTTTATTACATATGAACGCTTTTCACATTCTCCCATGCAACGTGACTGCTAATCTTACTTTCATGAAAAATCTTAAGGTCCTAGCTCATGTCCAAGGCACCAAAGCCGGCTAAAAAGTCAATAATCAATAACTAAAACTTGAATTGTACTACTTCTCACTATCTTTTACATCAACTTATAAGTTTCATCTGTTTTCTACTATGGTGCTATTAGTATCTCCGGATACCGAATCACGCGACATAGCTTTGCAGACGATAAACGTAACCGTTTCAGAGAGAAGAGCGGCCAACGTGTCGTTCTGGATTAAAGTCGATTCGATATCAAATGACGAAAACGGACGGATTTCTCAGGTTTTTACTACATATGAACATTTTTCACAATCGCCCGTGCAACGCGGCTGATAGACTTCCCTTCATGTAAAATCTTAAGGTCCTACATCAAGTCCAAGGCTCAAAATAAGGGTAAAAAGTCAGTAATCGATAACTAAAACTTGAATTGTACTACTTCTTACTGGCTATTACATAAACTTAGAGGCTTCATCTGTGCTCTACTATGCTGCTTTTAGTGTCTCCGGATACCGCAGCACGCGACATAGCTTTGCAGACGTGAAAACGTAAACGTTTCAGGGAGAAGAGCGGCCAATGTGTCGATCTGGATTTAAGTCGATACGACTTTCTCAGGTTTTTATTACATATGAACACTTTTCACATTCTCCCATGCAACGTGACTGCTAATCATACTTTTATGCAAAATCTTAAGGTCCTAGCTCATGTTCAAGGCACCAAAGCCGGCTAAAAAGTCAATAATCGATAACTAAAATTTGAAATGTACTACTTCTTATTTGCTATTATGTCAACTTATAAGTTTCATCTGTGTTCTACTATGGTGCTATTAGTATCTCCGGATACCGAAACACGAGACATTGCTTTGCAGACGATAAATGTAACCGTTTCAGAGAGAACAGCGCCCAATGTATCGATCTGGTTTTAAGTCGATTCGATAACAAATGACGAAAACGGACGGATTTCTCAGGATTTTACTACATATGAACACTTTTCACATTCGCTCGTGCAACGCGGCTGCTAGTCCTCCTTTCATGCAAAATCGTATAGTCCTACCTCATGTCAAAGGCACCAAAGCCGGCTAAAAAGTCAATAATCGATAACTAAATCTTGAATTGTACTACTTCTTACTGGCTATTATATCAACTTAGAAGCTTTATCTGTGTTCTACTATGGTGCTTTTAGTGTCTCCGTATACCGCAGCACGCGACAGAGCTTTGCAGACGATAAATGCAACCGTTTCAGAGAGAACACCGGCCAATGTGTCAATCTGGATTTAAGTCGATTCGATAACAAATGACGAAAACGGACGAATTTCTCAGATTTTTACTACATATGAACACTTGTCACTTTCTCCCCTGCAACGCGGCCACTAGACTTCCCTTCATGCCAAATCTTAAGGTCCTAGCTCATGTCCAAGCACCAAAGAATGGTAAAACGTCAATAATCGATAACAAAAACTTGAATAGTACTACTTTTTACTGGCTATTACATCAACTTAGAAGATTCATCTGTGTTTTACTATGATGCTTTTAGTGTCTCCGGATAACGTAGCACGCGACATAGCTTTGCAGACGATAAATGTAATCGTTTCAGAGAGAAGAGCGGATAATGTGACGATCTGGCTTTAAGTCGATTCGATAACAAATGACGAAAACGGACGGATTTCTCAGGGTTTTACTACATATGAACACTTTTCACATTCTCCCGTGCAACGTGGCTGCTATTCCTCCTTTCATGCAAAATCTTAAAGTCCTAGGTCATGTCCAAGGCAACAAAGAAGGCTAAAAATTCAATAATCGATAATTAAAACTTGAAGTGTACTACATTTTACTGGCTATTACATAGCCGACTAAAAAGTCAAAAATCGATAACTAAAACTTGAATTGTACTACTTCTTACTGGCTATTACATCGACTTAGAAGCTTCTTCTGTGTTCTACTATGGTGCTTTTAGTGTCTCCGCATACCGCAGGACGCGCCATAGCTTTGCAGACGATAAATGTAACCGTTTCAGAGATATGAGCGGCCAATGAGACGATCTGACATTAAGTCGATTCGATAACAAATGACGAAAACGGACGGATTTCTCAGGTTTTTACTACACATGAACACTTTTCACATTCTCCCGTGCAACGCAGCTGCTAGCCCTCCTTTGATTCAATGTCTTAAGGTCCTAGCTCATGTCCTAGACCCCAAAGCCAGCTAAAAAGTCAATAATCGATATCTAAAACGTTATTGTACTACTTCTTACTGGCTAATACATCAACTTAGAAGTTTCATCAGTGTTCTACTATAGTGCTGTTAGTGTCTCCGCATACCGCAGCACGCGACATAGCTTTGCTGACGATAAATGTAACCGTTTCAGAGAGAAGAGCGACTAATATGACGATCTGGCCTTAAGTCGATTTAATAAGAAATGACGAAAACGGACGCATTTCTCAGGTTTTTACTACATATGAACACTTTTCACTTTCTCCCGTGCACCGCAGCTGCTAGTTCTCCTTTGATGCAAAATCTTAAGGTCCTAGCTCATGTCCAAGGCCCCAAAGCCAGCTAAAAAGTCAATAATCGATATCTAAAACGTTATTGTACTACTTCTTACTGGCTATTACATCAACTTAGAAGTTTCATCTGTGTTCTACTATGGTACTGTTAGTGCCTCCGCATACCGCAGCACGCGACATAGCTTTGCAGACCATAAATGTAACCGTTTCAGACAGAAGAGCGACCAATGTGACGATCTGGCTTTAAGTCGATTTGATAAGAAATGACGAAAACGAACGGATTTCTCAGGTTTTTACTACATATGAACACTTTTCACATTCTCCCGTGCAACGCAGCTGCTAGTCCTTTTTTGATGCAATATCTTAAGGTCCTAGGTCATGTCCAAGGCCCCAAAGCCAAATAAAAAGTCAATAATCGATATATAAAACGTTATTGTACTACTTTTTACTGGCTATCACATCAACTTAGAAGTTTCATCTGTGTTCTACTATGGTACTGTTAGTGCCTCCGCATACCGCAGCACGCGACATAGCTTTGCAGACGAAAAATGTAACCGTTTCAGAGAGAAGAGCGGCCAATGTGACGTTCTGGCTTGAAGTCGATTTGATAAGAAATGACGAAAACTGACGGATTTCTCAGGTTTTTACTACATATGAACACTTTTCACATTCTCCCGTGCAACGCAGCTGCTAGTTCTCTTTTGATGCAAAATCTTAAGGACCTAGCTCACGTCCAATACCCCAAAGCCAGCTAAAAAGTCAATAATCGGTATCTATAACGTTATTGTACTACTTCTTACTGGCAATTACATCTACTTAGAAGTTTCATCTGTTTTCTACTATGGTGCTGTTAGTGTCTCCGCATACCGCAGCATGTGACATAGCTTTACAGACGATAAATGTAACCGTTTCAGAGAGAAGAGTGACCAATGAGACGATCTGGCCTTAAGTCGATTTGATGAGAAATGACGAAAACGGACGGATTTCTCAGGGTTTTACGACATATGAACACTTTTCACATTCTCCCGTGCAACGCAGCTGCTAGTCCTTTTTTGATGCAATGTCTTAAGGTCCTAGCTCATGTCCAAGACCCCAAAGCCAGCTAAAAAGTCAATAATCGATATCTAAAACGTTATTGTACTACTTCTTACTGGCAATTACATCAACTTAGAAGTTTTATCTGTGTTCTACTATGGTGCTGTTAGTGCCTCCGCATACCGCAGCACGCGACATAGCTTTATAGATGATAAATGTAACAGTTTCAGAGAGAAGAGAGACCAATGTGACGATCTGGCTTTAAGTCGATTTGATAAGAAATGACGAAAACTGGAGGATTTCTCAGGTTTTTACTACTTATGAACACTTTTCACATTCTCCCGTGCAACGCAGCTGCTAGTCCTCCTTTGATGCAAAATCTTAAGGCCCTAGCTCATGTCCAAGGCCCCAAAGCTAGCTAAAAAGTCAATAATCGATATCTAAGACGTTATTGCACTTTTTCTTACTGGCAATTACTACAACTTAGAAGCTTCTTCTGTGTTCTACTATGGTGCTGTTAGTGTCTCGGCATGCCGCAGCACGCGACATAGCTTTGTTGGCGATAAATGTTACCGTTTCAGAGAGAAGAGCGGCCAATGTGACGTTCTGGCTTTAAGTCGATTTGATAAGAAATGACGAAAACGGACGGATTTCTCAGGTTTTTACTACACATGAACACTTTTCACATTCTCCCGTGCAACGCAGCTGCTAGTTCTCCATTGATGCAAAATCTTAAGGTACTAGCTCAAGTCCAAGGCCCCAAAGCCAGCTAAAAAGTCAATAATCGAAATCTAAAACGTTATTGTACTACTTCTTACTGGCAATTACATCAACTTAGAAGTTTCATCTGTTTTCTACTATGGTGCTGTTAGTGTCTCCGCATACCGCAGCACGCGACATAGCTTTGCAGACGATAAATGTAACCGTTTCAGAGAGAAGAGCGACCAATGTGACGATCTGGCTTTAAGTCGATTTGATAAGAAATGACGAAAACGGACGGATTTCTCAGGTTTTTACTACATATGAACACTTTTCACATTCTCCCGTGCAACGCAGCTGCTAGTCCTCCTTTGATGCAAAATCTTAAGGTCCTAGCTCATGTCCAATACCCCAAAGCCAGCTAAAAAGTCAATAATCGGTATCTACAACGTTATTGTACTACTTCTTACTGGCAATTACATCAACTTAGAGGTTTCATCTGTTTTCTACTATGGTGCTGTTAGTGTCTCCGCATACCGCAGCATGTGACATAGCTTTACAGACGATAAATGTAACCGTTTCAGAGAGAAGAGTGACCAATGTGACGATCTGGCTTTAAGTCGATTTGATGAGAAATGACGAAAACGGACGGATTTCTCAGGTTTTTACTACATATGAACACTTTTCACATTCTCCCGTGCAACGCAGCTGCTAGTCCTTTTTTGATGCAATGTCTTAAGGCCCTAGCTCATGTCCAAGGCCCCAAAGCTAGCTAAAAAGTCAATAATCGATATCTAAGACGTTATTGCACTTTTTCTTACTGGCAATTACTACAACTTAGAAGCTTCTTCTGTGTTCTACTATGGTGCTGTTAGTGTCTCGGCATGCCGCAGCACGCGACATAGCTTTGTAGGCGATAAATGTTACCGTTTCAGAGAGAAGAGCGGCCAATGTGACGTTCTGGCTTTAAGTCGATTTGATAAGAAATGACGAAAACGGACGGATTTCTCAGGTTTTTACAACACATGAACACTTTTCACATTCTCCCGTGCAACGCAGCTGCTAAACCTCCTTTGATGCAATGTCTTAAGGTCCTAGCTCATGTCCAAGACCCGAAAGCCAGCTAAAAAGTCAATAATCGGTATCTAAAACGTTATTGTACTACTTCTTACTGGCTATTACATCAACTTAGAAGTTTCATCAGTGTTCTACTATGGTGCTGTTACTGTCTCCGCATACCGCAGCACGCGACATAGCTTTGCGGACGATAAATGCAACCGTTTCAGAGAGAAGAGCGACCAATGTGACGATCTGGCTTTAAGTCGATTTGATAAGAAATGACGAAAACGGACGGATTTCTCACGTTTTTACTACATATGAACACTTTTCACATTCTCCCGTGCAACGCAGCTGCTAGTCCTCCTTTGATGAAAGGTCTTAAGGTCCTAGCTCATGTTCAAGACTCCAATGCCAGCTAAAAAGTCAATAACCGATATCTAAAACGTTATTGTACTACTTCTAACTGGCTATTACATCAACTTAGAAGTTTCATCAGTGTTCTACTATGGTGCTGTTAGTGTCTCCGCATGCCGCAGCACGCGACATAGCTTTGCAGACGATAAATGTAACCGTTTCAGAGAGAAGAGCGACCAATGTGACGATCTGGCTTTAAGTCGATTTGATAAGAAATGACGAAAACGGACGGATTTCTCATGTTTTTACTACATATGAACACTTTTCACATTCTCCCGTGCAACGCAGCTGCTAGTTCTCCATTGATGCAAAATCTTATGGTACTAGCTCAAGTCCAAGGCCCCAAAGCCAGCTAAAAAGTCAATAATCGAAATCTAAAACGTTATTGTACTACTTCTTACTGGCAATTACATCAACTTAGAAGTTTCATCTGTTTTCTACTATGGTGCTGTTAGTGTCTCCGCATACCGCAGCACGCGACATAGCTTTGCAGACGATAAATGTAACCGTTTCAGAGAGAAGAGCGACCAATGTGACGATCTGGCTTTAAGTCGATTTGATAAGAAATGACGAAAACGGACGGATTTCTCAGGTTTTTACTACATATGAACACTTTTCACATTCTCCCGTGCAACGCAGCTGCTAGTCCTCCTTTGATGCAAAGTCTTAAGGTCCTAGCTCATGTCCTAGACACCAAAGCCAGCTAAAAAGTCAATAATCGAAATCTAAAACGTTATTGTATTACTTCTTACTGGCTATTACATCAACTTAGAAGTTTCATCTGTGTTCTTCTATGGTGCTGTTAGTGTCTCCGCATACCGCAGCACGTGACATAGCATTACATACGATAAATGTAACCGTCTCAGAGAGAAGAGTGACCAATGTGACGATCTGGCTTTAAGTTGATTTCATGAGAAATGACGAAAACGGTCGGATTTCTCAGGTTTTTACTACATATGAACACTTATCACATTCTCCCGTTCAATGCAGCTGCTAGTCCTCAATTTACGCAAAGTCTTAAGTTCCTAGCTCATGTCCAAAACCCCAAAGCCAGGTAAAAAGTCTATAGTCGATATCTAAAACGTTATTGTACTACTTCTTACTGGCTATTACATCAAGTTAGAAGTTTCATCAGTGTTCTACTATGGTGCTGTTAGTGTCTCCGCATACCGCAGCACGCGACATAGCTTTGCAGACGATAAATGTAACCGTTTCAGAGAGAAGAGCGACCAATGTGACTATCTGGCTTTAAGTCGATTTGATCAGAAATGACGAAAACGGATGGATTTCTCAGGTTTTTACTACACATGAACACTTTTCACATTCTCCCGTGCAACGCAGCTGCTAGTCCTCCTTTGATGCAAAATCTTAAGGTCCGAGCTCATGTCCAAGGCCCCAAAGCCAGCTAAAAAGTCAATAATCGAAATCTAAAACGTTATTGTATTACTTCTTACTGGCTATTACATCAACTTAGAAGTTTCATCTGTGTTCTTCTATGGTGCTGTTAGTGACTCCGCATACCGCAGCACGTGACATAGCTTTACAGACGATAAATGTAACATTTTCAGAGAGAAGAGCGTCCAATGTGACGTCCTGGCTTTAAGGCGATTTGATAAGAAATTACGAAAACGGACGGATTTCTCAGGTTTTTACTGCATATGAACACTTTGCACATTCTCCCGTGCAACGGAGCATCTAGTCCTCCTTTGATGCAAAATTTTAAGGTCCTAGCTCATGTCCAAGGCCCCAAAGCCAGCTGAAAAGTCAATAATCGATATCTGAAACGTTATTGCACTACTTCTTTCTGCCTATTACATCAACTTAGAAGTTTCATCAGTGTTCTACTATGGTACTGTTAGTGTCTCTGCATACCGCAGCACGCGATATAGCTTTGCAGACGATAAATGTAACCGTTTCAGAGAGAAGAGCGACCTATGTAACGTCCTGGCTTTAAGTCGATTTGATAAGAAATGACGAAAATGGACGGATTTCTCAGGTTTTTACAACATATGAACACTTTTCACATTCTCCCGTGCAACGCAGCTGCTAGTCCTCCTTTGATGCAAAGTCTTAAGGTGCTAGCTCATGTCCAAGACCCCAAAGCCAGCTAAAAAGTCAATAATCGATAATTAAAACGTTATTGTACTACTTCTTACTGGCTATTACATCAACTTAGAAGTTTCATCTGTGTTCTACAATGGTGCTGTTAGAGTATCCGCAAACCGCAGCACGCGACATAGCTTTGCACATGATAAATGTAACAGTTTCAGAGAGAAGAGCGACCAATGTGACGATCTTGCTTTAAGTCGATTTGATAAGAAATGACGAAAACGAACGGATTTCTCAGGTTTTTACTACATATGAACACTTTTCACATTCTCCCGTGCTACGCACCTGCTAGTCCTCCTCTGATGCAAAATCTTAAGGCCCTAGCTCATGTCCAAGGCCCCAAAGCCAGCTAAAAAGTCAATAATCTATATCTAAAACGTTATTGTACTACTTCTTACCGGCAATTACATCAACTTAGAAGCTTCTTCCGTGTTCTACTATGGTGTTGTTAGTGTCTCGGCATACCGCAGCACGCGACATAGCTTTGCAAGCGATAAATGTTACCGTTACAGATAGAAGAGCGGCCAATGTGACGATCTGGCTTTAAGTCGATTTGATAAGAAATGACGAAAACGAACGGATTTCTCAGGTTTTTACTACATATGAACACTTTTCACATTCTCCCGTGCAACGCAGCTGCTAGTCCTTTTTTGATGCAAAATTTTAAGGCCGTAGCTCATGTTCAAGGCCCCAAAGCCAGCTAAAAAGTCAATAATCGATATCTAAAACGTTATTGTACTACTTCTTACTGGCAGTGTTATCAACTTAGAATCTTCTTCTGTGTTCTACTATGGTGCTGTTAGTGTCTCGGCATACCGCAGCACGCGACATAGCTTTGCAGGAGATAAATGGTACCGTTTCAGAGAGAAGAGCGGCCAATTTAACGTTCTGGCTTTAAGTCGATTTGATAAGAAATGACGAAAACGGACGGATTTCTCAGGTTTGTACTACATGTGAACACTTTTCACATTCTCCCGTGCAACGCAGCTGCTAGTCCTATTTTGATGCAAGATCTTAAGGCCCTAGCTCATGTCCAAGACCCCAAAGCCAGCTAAAAAGTCAATAATCGATATCTAAAACGTTATTGCACTACTTCTTACTGGCTATTACATCAACTTAGAAGTTTCATCAGGGTTCTACTATGGTACTGTTAGTGTCTCTGCATACCGCAGCACGCGACATAGCTTTGCAGATGATAAATGTAACAGTTACAGAGAGAAGAGCGACCAATGTGACGATCTTGCTTTAAGTCGATTTGATAAGAAATGACGAAAACGAACGGATTTCTTAGGTTTTTATTACATATGAACACTTTTCACATTCTCCCGTGCAACGCAGCCGCTAGTCCTCCTTTGATGCAAAATCTTAATGCCGTAGCTCATGTTCAAGGCCCCAAAGCCAGCTAAAAAGTCAATAATCGATATCTAAAACGTTATCGTGCTACATCTTACTGGCTATTACATCAACTTAGAAGCTTCTTCTGTATTCTACTATGGTGCCTATATTGTCTCCGCATACCACAGCACGCGACATAGCTTTGGAGACGATAAATGTAACCGTTACAGAGAGAATAGCGGCCAATGTAACGTTCTGGCTTTAAGTCGATTTGATAACAGATGAGGAAAACGGACGGATTTCTCAGGTTTTTACTACTTATCAACACTTTTCACATTCTCGCCTGTGCAACGCAGCTGCTAGTCCTCCATTCATGCAAAAATCTTAATGTCACAGCTTATGTCCAAGGCACGAAAGACGGCTAAATAGTCAATAATCGATAACTAAAACTTGAATTGTACTACTTCTTACTGGCTATTACATCAACTTAGAAGCTTCTTCTGTGTTCTACTATGGTGCATTTATTGTCTAAGCATACCACAGCACCCGACATTTCTGTGCAGACGATAAATGTAACCGTTACAAAGAGAATCGCGGCCAATGTAACGTTCTGGCTTTAAGACGATTTGATAACAGATGAGGAAAACGGACGGATTTCTCAGGTTTTTACTACTTATCAACACTTATCACATTCTCCCGAGCAACGCGGCTGCTGGTCCTCCTTTCATGCAAAATCTTAATGTCCTAGCTCATGTACAAGACACCAAAGACGGCTAAAGGGACAATAATCGATAACTAATACGTGAATTGTAATACTTCTTACTAGCTATTACATCAGCTTAGAAGCTTCTTCTGTGTTCTGCTATGGTGTTATTTGTTTCTTCGCATATCGCATCACGCGTCATAGCTTTGCAGACGATAAATGTAACCGTTTCAGAGAGAAGAGCGGCCAACGTGACGTTCTGGGTTTAAGTCCATTCGATAACAAATGACGAAAACGGACGAATATCTCAGGTTTTTACTATATATGAACACGTTTTCACTCTCGTGCAAAGCGACTGCTACACTTCGTTTCATGCAAAATCTTTAGGTCCTTGCTCATGTACAAGGCACCAAAGAAGGGTAAAAGGTCAATAATCTATAACTAAAACTTGAATTGTACTATTTCTTACTGGCTATTACGTCAATTTGGAAGCTTCTTCTGTGTTCCACTATGGTGCTTTTAGTGCCTCCGCATATCGCATCACGCGTCACAGCTTTGTAGACGATAAATGTAACCGTTTCAGAGAGAAGAGCGGCCAACGTGACGTTCTGGGTTTAAGTCGATTCGATAACAAATGACAAAAACGGACGGATATCTCAGGTTGTTACTACATATGAACACTTTTCACATTCTCCCGTGCAACGCGTCTGCTAGACTTCCCTTCAAGCAAAATCTTAAGGTCCTAGCTCATGTCCAAGGCACCAAAGAAGGGTAAAAGGTCAATATTCGATAACTAAAACTTGAATTGTAGTGTTTCTTACTGGCTATTACATCAACTTAGAAGCTTCTTCTGTGATCTGCTATGGTGCTTTTAGTGTCTAGCCCATACCGCAGCACACGACACAGCTTTGCAGACAATAAATGAAACCGTTTCAGAGAGAGGAGTGGCCAATGTAACGATCTGGCTTTAAATCGATTTGATAACAAAGGACGAAAATGGCAGATGTCTCAGGTTTTTAGCACATATGAACACTTTTCAAATTACCCGTGCAAAGCGACTGCTAGTCCTTCATCATGCAAAATTTAAGGTCCTAGCACAAGTCCAAGGCGCCAAACCCGTCTAAAAAGTCAATAATCGATTACTAACACGTGAATTGTACTACTTCTTACTGGCTATTACTTCAACTTAGAAACTTCTTCTGTGCTCTACTATGGTGCTTTTAGTGTCTCCGCAAGCCGCAGCACGCGACATAGCTATGCAGACGATAAATGTAACCGTTTCAGAGAGAAGAGCGGGCAGTGTGACGATCTGGCTTTAATTGGATTCGGCCAAACCCGTCTAAAAAGTCAATAATCGATTACTAACACGTGAATTGTACTACTTCTTACTGGCTATTACTTCAACTTAGAAACTTCTTCTGTGTTCTACTATGGTGCTTTTAGTGTCTCCGCAAGCCGCAGCACGCGACATAGCTATGCAGACGATAAATGTAACCGTTTCAGAGATAAGAGCGGGCAGTGTGACGATTTGGCTTTAATTCGATTCGATAAGAAAAAACGAAAACGGCCCGATTTCTCAGGTTTTTACTACATATAAACACTTTTCACATTCTCCCGTGCAACGTGGCTGCCAGACTTCCCATCAAGCAAGCACCAAAGAAATGTAAAAGGTAAATAATCAATAACTAAAACTTGAATTGTACTGTTTCTTACTAGCTATTACGTCAACTTAGAAGCTTCTTCTGTGTTCTACTATGGTGCTTTACGTGTCGAGCCCATACCGCAGCACACGACATAGCTTTGCAGACGATAAATGAAACCGTTTCAGAGAGAAGAGCGGCCAATGTGACGAACTGGCTTTAAGTCGAATGGTTAACAAATGACGAAAACGGACGGATTTCTCAGGTTTTTACTATATATATGAACCCTTTTTACATACTCCCGTGCAAAGTGGCTGCTAGACATCCCTTTATGCAAAATCTTAAGGTCCTAGCTAATGTCCAAATCACCAAAGAAGGGTAAAAGGTTAATAATCGATAACTATAACTTGAATTGTACTATTTCTAACTTGCTATTACATCAACTTTGAAGCTTCTTCTGTGTTCTGCTATGATGCTTTTAGTGTCTCGCGCATACCGCAACACGCGACATAGCTTTGCACACTATAAATATAACCGTTTCAGAGAGAAGAGCGGCCAATGTGACGATCTGGCTTTAAGTCGATACGATAACAAATGACGAAAACGGACAGATTTCGCAGGTTTTTACTACTTATGAACACTTTTCAAATTACCCGTGCAAAGCGGCTGCTAGTCCTTCATCATGCAAAAATTTAAGGTCCTAGTTCAAATCCAAGGCGCCAAAGCCGTCTAAAAAGTCAATAATCGATAACTAAAATGTGAATTGTACTACATCTTACTGGCTATTACATCAACTTAGAAGCTACTTCTGTGTTCTACTATGGTGCTTTTAGTGTGTCCGTATACTGCAGCAAGCGACATACCTTTGCAGACAATAAAGTTAATGGTTTCAGAGAGAAGAGCGGCGAATGTAACAATCTGGCTTCAGGTCGATTTGATAACAAATGACGAAACCGGACCGATATCTCAGGTTTTTACTCCATAAGAACACTTTTCACATTCTTCCTTGCAACGCGGCTGCTAGTCCTCCTTTCATGCAAAATTTTAAGGTCCTAGCTCATGCCCAAGGCACCAAAGCCGGCTAATAAGTCAATAATCGATAACTAAAACTTGAATTATACTTCTTCTTACTGGTTTCTACATCAGCTTAGAAACTTCACGTGTGTTCTACTATGGTGCTTTTAGTGTCTCCGCATACCTCAGCACGCGACATAGCTTTGCAGACTATAAATAAAACCGTTGCAGAGAGAAGAGCGGCCAATGTGACGATCTGGCTTTAAGTCGATTCGATAACAAATGACGAAAACGGACGGATTTCTCATGTTTTTAGTACATATGAACACTTTTCACAATCTCAATAGCAACGCGGCACGCAGCACGCGACATGGCTTTGCAAGCGATAAATGAAACCGTTTCAGAGAGAAGAGCGGCCAATGTAACGATCTGGCTTTAAGTCGATTCGATTGCAAATGACGAAAACGGGCGAATTTCTCAGGTTTTTGCTAGATGTGAACACTTTCCACATTCTCCTGTGCGATGTGGCTGATAGACCTTCCTTCATGCAAAATCATAAGATTCTAGCGCATGTACAAGGATCTAATGCCGGCTAAGAAGTCATTAATCAATAACTAAAACTTGAATTTGACTGCTTCTTACTGGTTATTAAGTCAACTTAGAAACTTCTTCTGTGTTCTACTATCGTGGCTTTAGTGTCTCCGCATTCCGCAGCACGCGACATAGCTTTGCACACGATGAATGTAACCGTTTTAGAGAGAAGACCGGCCAATGTGACGATCTGGCTTTAAGTCGATACGATAAAAAATGACGAAAACGGGCGGATTTCTTAGGTTTTTAGTACATATGAACACTTTTCACATTCTCTCGTGTAACGTGGCTCATCAGACCTTGATTAATGCCAAATTTTACGGTAGTCGGTCATTTCACTGGCACCAAAGCCGGCTAATAAATCAATAATCGATAACTAAAACCTGAATTGTACTGTTTCCTAAGGGCTAATTACATCAACCTAGAAGCGTCTTCTGTGTTCTACTGTGTTGTTTTTAGTGTCTCCGCATTCCTTAGCACGCAACATAAGTTTGCAGATGATAAATGTAACCGTTTCAGAGAGAAGAGCGGCCAATGTAACAATCTGGCTTTAAGTCGATTTGATAACAAATGACGAAAACGGACGGATATCTCAGGTTTTAACTACATAAGAACACTTTTCACATTCTCCCGTGCAACGCGGCTGTTAGTCCTCCTTTCATGCAAAATCTTAAGGTCCTAGCTCGTATCCAAGGCACCAAAGAGGGCTAAAAAGTGAATAATCGATAACAAAAACTTGAATTGTACTACGTGTTACTGGCTACTACATCAACTTGGAAGTTTCCTATGTGATCTAGTATAGTGCTTTTAGTGTCTCCGCATACCGCAGCACGTGACACTGCTTTGGAGACGATAAATGTAACCGTTTCAGAAAAAAGAGCGGAAAATGTGACGATCTGGCATTAAGTCGATTCGATAGCAAATGACTATAACGGTCGGATTTCTCAGGTTTTTACTAGATATGAACACTTTTCACGTTCTCCCGTGCAACGTGGCCGCTAGACCTCCTTTCATACTAAATCTTAAGGTCCTAGCTCATGTACAATGCACTGAAGCCATCTAAAAAGTCTATAACTGACAACTAAAACTTGAATTGTACTGTTTCTTACTTGCTATTACATCAACTTAGAAGCTTCTTCTCTGTTCTACTATGGTGCTTTTAGTGTCTCCGCATACTGCAGCACGCGACATAGCTTTGCACACGATAAATGTAATCGTTTCAGAGAGAAGAGCGGCCAATGTGACGATCTGTAATTAAGTCGATTGGATAGCAAATGACAAAAACGAGCGGATTTCTCAGGTTTTTACTAGATGTGAACACTTTTCACGTTCTCCCGTGCAACGTGGCTGCTAGATCTCCGTTCTTACTAAAACGTAAGGTCCTAGCTCATGTCCAATGCATTAAAGCCATCTAAAAAGTCAATACTTGGTAACTAATACTTGAATTGTACAGCTGCTTACTGGCTATTAGATCAACTTAGAAGCTTCTTCTCTGTTCTACTATGGTGCTTTTAGTGTCTCCGACTACCGCAGCAAGCGACATAGCATGGCACACGATAAATGTAACCGTTTCAGAAAGAAGAGCGGAAAATGTGACGATCTGGCATTAATTCGATTCGATAGCAAATGACGATAACGGGCGGATTTCTCAGGTTTTTACTAGATGTGAACACTTTTCACATTCTCCCGTGCGATATGGCTCATAGACCTCCCTTCATACTAAATCGTAAGGTCCTAGCTCATGTCGAATGCACTAAAGCCTTCTAAAAATTCACTAATCGATAACTAATACTTCAATTGTACAGTTGCTTACTGGCTATTACATCAACTTAGAAGCTTCTTCTGTGTTCTACTATGGTGATTTTAGTGTCTCCGCATACCGCAGCACGCGACATAAGTTTGCACACGATAAATGTAACCGTTTCAGAGGGAAAACGGCCAATGTGACGATCTGGCATTACGTCGATTCGAAAGCAGATGACGAAAACGGGCGGATTTCTTAGGTTTTTACTGCACATAAAAACTTCTCACTTTCTCCCGTGCAACGTGGCTGCCAGACCTCCCTTCATGCCAAATCTTAAGGTCCTAGCTCATGTCCAAGGCACCAAAGCCGGCTAAAAATTCAATAATCGATAACAAAAACTTGAATTGTACTGCTTCTTACTGGCTATTACACCAAATTAAAAGCTTCTTCTGTGTTTTACTATGGTGCTTTTAGTGTCTCCGCAAACCGCAGCACGCTACATAGCTATGCAAACAATAAATGTAATCGTTTCAGAGAGGAAACGGCCAATGTGACGATCTGGCATTACGTGGATTCGAAAGCAGATGTGAAAACGGGCGGATTTCCTTGGTTTTTAGTACATATGAACACTTTTCACATTCTCTCGTGTAACGTGGCTGCCAGACCTTGTTTAATGCCAAATCTTAAGGTAGTCGGTTATTTCACTGGCACCAAAGCCGGCTAATAAATCATCTACATCTACATCTACATGACTACTCTGCAATTCACATTTAAGTGCTTTTCAGAGGGTTCATCGAACCACAATCATACTATCTCCTACTGTTCCACTCCCGAACAGCGAGCGGGAAAAACGAACAGCTAAACCTTTCTGTTCGAGCTCTGATTTCTCTTATTTTATTTTGATGATCATTCCTACCTATGTAGGTTGGGCTCAACAAAATATTTTCGCATTCGGAAGAGAAAGTTGGTGACTGAAATTTCGTAAAAAGGTCTCGCCATGACGAAAAACGTCTATGCTGTAATGACTTCCATCCCAACTCGTGTATCATATCTGCCACACTCTCTCCCCTATAACGCGATAATACAAAATGAGCTGCCCGTTTTTGCACCCTTTCGATGTCCTCCGTCAATCCCACCTGGTAAGGATCCCACACCGCGCAGCAATATTCTAACAGAGGACGAACGTGTGTAGTGTAAACTGTCTCTTTAGTGGACTTCTTGCATCTTCTAAGTGTCCTGCCAATGAAACGCAACCTTTGGCTGGCCCTCCCGACAATATTATCTATGTGGTCCTTCCAACTGAAGTTGTTCGTAATTTTAACACCCAGGTACTTAGTTGAATTGACAGCCTTGAGAATTGTACTATTTATCGAGTAATCGAATTCCAACGGATTTCTTTTGGAACTCATGTGGATCATCTCACACTTTCCGTTATTTAGCGTCAGCTGCCACCTGACAAACCATACAGCAATCTTTTCTAAATCGCTTTGCAGCTGATACTGGTCTTCGGATGACCTTACTAGACGTTAAATTACAGCATCATCTGCGAACAGTCTAAGAGAACTGCTCAGATTGTCACCCAGGTCATTTATATAGATCAGGAACAGTAGAGGTCCCAGGACGCTTCCCTGGGGAACACCTGATATCACTTTAGTTTTACTCGATGATTTGCCATCTATTACTACGAACTGCGACCTTCCTGACAGGAAATCACGAATCCAGTCGCACAACTGACACGATACCCCATAGCTCCGCAGCTTGATTAGAAGTCGCTTGTGGGGAACGGTGTCAAAAGCTTTCCGGAAATCTAGAAATACGGAATCAACTTGAGATCCCCTGTCGATAGCGGCCATTACTTCGTGCGAATAAAGAGCTAGCTGCGTTGCACAAGAGCGATGTTTTCTGAAGCCATGCTGATTACGTGTCAATAGATCGTTCCCTTCGAGGTGATTCATAATGTCTGAATACAGTATATGCTCCAAACCCCTACTGCAAACCGACGTCAATGATATAGGTCTGTAGTTAAATGGATTACTCCTACTACCCTTCTTGAACACTGGTGCGACCTGCGCAATTTTCCAATCTGTAGGTATAGATCTATCGGTGAGCGAGCGGTTGTATATGAGTGCTAAGTAGGGAGCTATAGTATCAGCGTAATCTGAAAGGAACCTAATCGGTATACAATCTGGACCTGAAGACTTGCCCGTATCAAGCGATTTGAGTTGCTTCGCAACCCCTAAGGTATCTACTTCTAAGAAACTCATGCTAGCAGATGTTCGTGTTTCAAATTCTGGAATATTCCATTTGTCTTCCCTGGTGAAGGAATTTCGGAAAACTGCGTTCAATAACTCCGCTTTAGCAGCACAGTCGTCGATAACAGTACCATCGGCACTGCGCAGCGAAGGTATTGACTGCGTCTTGCCGCTTGTCTACTTTACATACGACCAGAATTTCTTCGGATTTTCTACCAAATTTCGAGACGATGTTTCGTTGTGGAACCTATTAAAGGCATCTCGCATCGAAGTACGTGCCAAATTTCGCGCGTCTGTAAATTTTAGCCCATCTTCGGGATTTCGCGTTCTTCTGAACTTCGCATGTTTTTTTCCGTTGCCTCTGCAACAGCGTTCGGACTTTTTTTGTGTACCACGGGGGATCTGTTCCATCTCTTACCAATTTATGAGGTATGAATATCTCAATTGCTGTTGCTACTATGTCTTTGAATTTGAGCCACATCTCGTCTACATTCGCATAGTCAGTTCGGAAGGAATGGAAATTGTCTTTTAGGAAGGCTTCTAGTGGCACTTTATCCGCTTTTTTAAATAAAATTATTTTGCGTTTGTTTCTGATGGATTTGGAAGAAATGGTATTGAGCCTAGCTACAATGACCTTGTGATCACTAATCCCTGTATCAGTCATGATGCTCTCTATTAGCTCTGGATTGTTTGTGGACAAGAGGTCAAGTGTGTTTTCGCAACCATTTACAATTCGCGTGGGTTCGTGGACTAACTGCTCGAAATAATTTTCGGAGAATGCATTTAGGACAATCTCGGAAGACGTTTTCTGCCTACCACCGGTTTTGAACAAGTATTTTTGCCAACATACCGAGGGTAGGTTGAAATCCCCACCAACTATAACCGTATGAGTTGGGTATTTATTTGTTACGAGACTCAAACATTCTCTGAACTGTTCCGCAACTGTATCATCGGAGTCTGGGGGTCGGTAGAAGGAGCTAATTATTAACTTAATTCGGCTTTTAAGTATAACCTCCACCCACACCAATTCACACGGAGTATCTACTTCGACTTCACTACAAGATAAACCACTACTGACAGACACAAACACTCCACCACCAATTCTGCCTAATCTATCTTTCCTGAACACCGTCTGAGACTTCGTAAAAATTTCTGCAGAACTTATTTCAGGCTTTAGCCAGCTTTCTGTACCTATAACGATATCAGCTTCTGTGCTTTCTATTAGCGCTTGAAGCTCAGGGACTTTTCCAGCGCAACTACAACAATTTACAACTATAATTCCGACTGTTCCTTGATCCAAGCACGTCCTGTAATTGCCAAGCACCCTTTGACATTGCAGCCCATCCCGCACTTTCCCGAGGCCTTCTAACCTAAAAAACCGCCCAGTCCACGCCACACAGCCTCCGCTACCCGTGTAGCCGCCAGCTGAGTGTAGTGAACTCCTGACCTATTCAGCGGAACCCGAAACCCCACCAGCCTATGGCGCAAGTCAATGAATCTGCAGCCAATAAGGTTGCAAAACCGTCTGAGCCTCTGATTCAGACCCTCCATCCGGCTCTGCACCAAAGGTCCGCAGTCGGTTTTCTCAACGATGCTGCAGATGGTCAGCTCTGCCTTCATCTCGTAAGAAAGACCGGCAGCCTTCACCAAATCAGATAGCCGCTGGAATCCAGAGAGAATTTCCTCAGATCCAAAGCGACACACGTCATTAGTGCCGACATGTGCCACCACCTGCAGCTGGCTGCACCCTGTGCTCTTCATGGCATCCGGAAGGACCCTTTCCACATCAGGAATGACTCCTCCCGGAATGCACACGAAGTGCACACTGGATTTCTTCCCCTCCTTAGCCGCCGTATCCCTAAGGGGCCCCATTACGCGCCTAACATTGGAGCTCCCAACTAATCGATAACTAAAACCTGAATTGTACTGTTTCCTACGGGCTAATTACATCAACCTAGAAGCTTCCTCTATGTTCTACTGTGTTGTTTTTAGTGTCTCTGCATTCCTTAGCACGCGACATAAGTTTGCAGACGATAAATGTAACCGTTTCAGAGAGAAAAGCTGCCAATGTAACGCTCTGGCAATACATCGATTTGATAGCAAATGACGAAAACGGGCTTATTTCTTAGGTTTTTACTACATATGAACACTTTTCACATTCTCTCGTGTAACGTGGCTTTTAGGCCTCTCTTCATGCAAAATCTTAAGGTCGTCGGTAATGTCAAGGCACCAAAGCCGGATAATAAGTCAATAATCGATTACTAAAACTTAAAGTTTACTGCTTCTTACTGGCTGATTACATCAACTTATAAGCTTCTTCTCTGTTTTACTGTGTTGCTATTAGTACCTCCACATAGCGCAGCACACAACATAAGTTTTCAGACGATGAAGGTAACCACTTCACAGAGAAATTCCAAATTCTGTGTCTGTGTCTACTGCCTGCTCATATTGTTTAAAGCAGGTTGCTCTAAATGCCCAGTGGATCTGATTCCCTTGATACCCATTCTAAACAATCTCGGATTGGGAAAGACCAAGCTCTGCTTATACTTATAGTCTGGGAAGTTGACATATCTTAGACAGTAAAATATGATGGTTAAAGATGTCCACTGAGTATTCCCATATACACTGAAGTTAGCTTTGAACAACAAATTATTAATTGGCCACCTACTCTTGACTCAATAGCTACTAAGATCTTTCACTGGTGAAGGAGGTGACAACGTTGTTACGTCCATTAGAGGCTTCTGTAGTTTGCTGAGAATGATGTGATATAATTGTGCCTTGTGATTTTCTGTGGAGTTCCAGAGTAAGTTCTACACTGGTGCAGGACATCCATTATTGCTGTTCTCATTCGAGGCAATCCTGGATTCTAAATCTCAAGCACCAGAGGATTATAAACAGCAATGCAACCTCTGTCTTCCTGGCTGTCCACTATTTCAAAGTGCTGTGGTTGACAGTCTCTTCTCATTGTGCAGTGCTTGTAGATTATTGTAAATGGATAAACTGCAATATTTAGAACATCTCATTCTAAACTTTCTAAAGAACGAGACTTTTCTGTCACGACCACTTTTTGTGTGAGGTGATAAATACCAGGAATTTGGTTGTATTTTGAGAACCTAATGGTGACATACATTAGTGTCTGTGTAAATTAATGGAACTGGATTTTTCCTGAGGTCGGCAGTTTTCCGAAGGTCGGCGTTTTCCCACGAGGTCGGCGTTTTACCCCGAGGTCGACGTTTTTCCCTCGAGGTCTGCGTTTTTCCCCGAGGTCGGCGTTTTTTCCCTAGGTCTGCGTTTTTGCACTGAGGTCGGATCGGCGATTTTTTCCCCGAGGTCTAGAAATCTATCGGTATATTGAAAATCCAAAGTATTTTGATGTATATCGAACTATACTGATATGTCAAGTCAACTTGAAACATATATCCGACCACTAGATATCGGTATTTATCGAGATAGCGATATATATATCGATATACCTATTTATTTCGAGAATCGTTTTCTTAGGGGTACAGATTTTTTTCAAGACGTCCATTCTTTCCCATTATTGATTCATTTCGATATATCGACTTATGTCGAAGCACTCATTATATCGAGATGTCGATTTATTTCGAGATATCTATCTATATTGAGGCATCCATTTATTTCGAGGTATCAATTGATTTCGAAGTATCCGTTTATGTCGAGATATCGATTTAGTTTGATATACCGAAACAAATCGGGTTATCTGTTTATTTCGAGCTATCGATATATTTCCATGTGTCGGTGTACTTCAGATATCGATTCCTTTCGAGATATCGATAAATTTCAAGAAACCTCTATATCTCAAGTAATCCATAAATTTCTAGATATTGTATTTTTAGAGATATCTTTATATTACTAGGTACCAATATATTTCAAGATATCGATATATTTCTATACCTTGATTTATCTCGAGAGGTCCGTGAGATTCGAGATATCGTTCTATATGGTAAGCTGAAATGCGTATACATGTCGATATATTTCGGGATATCGAATCATTTCGATGTAGCTGTCTTTTGGAGGTGTCGATTTATTTCGAAGTTTCGATTTTTTTCATGGTGTCGATTTATTTCGAGGTTGCGATTTATTTCGGGTTGGCGATTTATTTCTGGGTGTGGATTTATTTCGAGGTGTCGATATATTTCGAGGTGACGATATATTTCGACGTTACTTGTCGACTGCATCAGCTTAGAACCTATTTCGTACAGAGTGGTGCGACTGCATACCTCAGAAGGCGACATTGATATCCAGACGATGAATGTAAACGTTTCCGAGAGAAAAGCGTCCAATGTGACGAATTGGCACTACGTCATTATGAAAACAAATGACGGAAACGTGAGGTTTCTGCCACTCAAAGTGCTGCCAACTTTCACCCCACCCCCTCCTCACTCTCCCCAGTCGTGGCGATCAGCTGGTGTGATAGAAATGGACACAGGAAAGTAATAACGTTCCATGAAATCCCATTCTAGGGAGGTTCAAGGGTAAATGTTCCAGACGGTTTATTTGCATTAAGACACGCATACTGGACATCTACAATGTCACATCTGCCAGATCGTTTCTATTGTCAGCAGTGGAAAACAAAACAGCGTACTGAAAAAGCCATAGTGAGACGCGGTTTTTGGTAGACGAAATAATAGGAATACTCTAGGCACTGATAATGATGATCTAATGAGAATTCTGGTATTGTTTTGAAAGATGCATTTAAATATGCATTGAACGTAGCTCCAAATTATTTTGAGAATTATAATTGCGGTATGATGGATCTACATTGGAGATTTGGTAATGCATAACATTTCGATCTGAGAATACTTTACGTGATAGAACGGCATTGACCTTGTGTGTCATTAGGGTAAAGTTAATTTGCCGCCATTAACATAAAATTTATCCGCCATTAACATAAAATGTATTTTTCAGCTTACTTCAATAAGGACTCACTTCAGATGATTGGACAACTAAAGAGAACTCAAACCGTTATTTTAATAGTATTCGTAGGTCCAATGCAGCATTTACCGTGGACAGTCCCTGAGTCAAGACTGTCAGTTTTATGTAGGGAGCACTCCTTTAAGAAAGCACTCCGTGTTCAGGCCACAAGTGGCCAGTCAGGACCATCCGACCGCCACGTCATTCTCACTGAGGGTGGAGGAGGAGCTGGCTCTCCCACTCGTTGTGGTAGTTTCCTTTGACTGGAGCCGCTACTATTCGGTCGAGTAGTTCCTCAATTGGCATCGCAAGGCTGAGTGCAACCCGAAAAATGCCAACAGCGCATAGCGGCCCATATGGTCACCCATCCAAGTGCCGACCACGCCCGAAAGTGCTAAACTTCAGTGATCTGACGGGAACCGGTGTATCCACTGCGGCAAGGCCGTTGCCCCTACCACTTTTACATGATATTTTTGATCGTAGATCAGGTCTGATGGCTGGAAAGAATGGACGTTTACCATGTTATGCACATTTATATTTTCACTACGTCGACACAGCTGGTCCAATTTCGACCAGCGGTGATGGTAGCCATAATGATCGAGCCAAGCATCCTGTGTACATTGGTTGCACCCAAGTGTGTGGGGATCACAGCATTCGTGACATTTAAATTTGTTACTTCTTTGCTACTATATTCGCAATAAATTTTGCAGACAGTATCCGCATATGACGCTGAATGCACCTACAAAATTATATCATTGTACGACACATGTTTCAGGAGATACGTCATAAAAACTCAGGACAAGGCCAGACGCTGCATAGTACGGACGTGGACGCACAGCTGTAAATAAATGCCTGGTCAACACCAAGCTTTTCCGCTAGTCATCTATAAAGATAAAAAATCCCCAATATTGTCCACCAGCATATTTTTGAAAAACCTTTATTTTGTCATCCATTTCTTTTTCCTGTAAAAATCGTAAAAGCCGCATCATTGTGTTTTTAAAAATCGTTTCCTATTGTCATCTCTTTTTATGTATTTTAAACCATTTATCGCTTGTGTAACCTGTGGCTACAAGTCCATTCCCTTTATGGGGTAATCGAAATAATGAACAACGGAAAAAAGTGTGGGTCAATTTCTTCCTCATTTTTCGGAACTTCTGATAATAGTAAATCGTTGGCTGTTTGAGGGCGTGGTAGGTACATACAAGAGATTAGTGTAAGATTAGAATTTGGGTTAGATACAGTGCCAGGAGGTTCTGTTTCTATCTGGCTAGCTTCAAAGTACTTCACCATCTACTAAGTGATGCGTTTCATTGTGAATGGTGTGGTCTGTGCTAGGTCTACCCTTTACTCCACAATGCTGTTCCTTCGATGCTATTAAAACCAGGATGTTATCAAAATATATGCACAGTGGCAGACTGGAGTCTGCATAAATATTTCCAGTGGTGGGGAGGGGGGAAGGCGCGTCGGGGCTGGAGTGCATGATTCTGAAACTGGCACTCTGTGTACAAATCAGCTGGTCAGTTACGAGGTGCATCAAGCTACAAGACCCTAACTCTATAAGCGCTACAACTGGTCAAAGCTAAGGTTTAGCAGTATTGTGGAGAATTCTTATCTGGAAGAGTATGAGTATACTGTAACGAATAAAAACTCTTTACTCCAGATTCCAAGGATGGTTAGGGGCGACGGGTGAAAGTGCCCTTTTGCCTATCCTCCCCTCCCCACCTCCTCCCCTCCCCCTCCCCTTCCCCCTCGCGGACGCCAATGGCTGGCCCGTTCATTTTGAGAACATCAGAGTTGCAGTAACCTTTCTGAGAAACTGTTCTAGATGTCCTTGCGCGTCAATCTTACCACTCACAACAGCAGTGGGAATGTCGGTTATCGCTCAAACAACTGGTTTTCGGCTCTTATCAGTTTCCCAGCCTCACTTTAACCTAATTGTTAAAGCCCATCACAATACCAGTTCTTGTAATAACCGATTTTCAGTATTTTGTTTACATTATTTCCTCTTGTAAACGTAGAAATCAAACAAAGATAAAAATTTTTACTTTCTCAGTTTCTTGATAAATGGAACCAAAACGTCAAATACATTTATGATGACCTGCAGCCGTCCAGAACGAAATTAGAATTATATTAATACCGTCAGCTGCTCACGGGTGTCGATATATATCAACGGGGACAGGTGACAATGTGTGGCTGTCTGGGACTCGAACCCGGGATCTCCTGCTTACATGGCAGGCTCTCTGCCCATCTGAGCCACCGAGGGCACAGACGATAGTGTGACTGCAGGTACTATCTCGCGCACGCTTCCCGCGAGACTCACATTCTCACCTTCCATGTCCACGCACTACATTCGTAGTGTCCCACACCAACACATTCATTACTCGTGGAACACATTCTTACCAAGTCCCGTAACAGTTCGGGGAATACTTGTGCATCTTCACAGAAGAAGGTCATGGCTGGTATTGCCAGAACCAAATACTTATATGGATATGGACATGTCTTCCACGAGGAATGAGTGTGTTGGAGTGGGACTCTACGACTGTAGTGTATGGACATTCAAGGTAAGAATGTGAGTCTCGCAGGAGGCGTGCGCGAGATAGTCCCTGCAGTCGAACCATACACTGTGCCCTCGGTGGCCTAGATTCATAGAGCGTCTGTCATTTTAGCAAGAGATCCCGGGTTCGAGTCCCGGTCGTGGCACACATTTTCACTTGTCCACGTTGATATTTATCAACGCCCGTGAGCAACTGACGGTATTAATATAATTCTAATTTCTTTAAATTAAATAGTCCAATAAAACTTTGTACGCTGTTCGCTGTTTCTCTCAAAATATAGCGAGTACTTCTATACCACAGAAAACTGCCAGTATTATCCTACTGATTTTAGTTTTTAGAACTCTGCTCAAAAATTATATTTAAATCGGTTATCACAGCACTATGCGGGCATTACGTATAATCCAGCGATAAAGAGTGAAAACTGCGGCAGGAGAACTCTCTTTTTCGTTTTAATTTCTCTGTTAACGGGTAAAAGCAGATATCGTAGACACAGGCAGCAGATCAGGCACTTTCTATTTTTATCCCGAACTATGAATGATTTGTAAAATTTTAACTTTTTTCCTTGTATGATGTCGCAAGTCGACCAAATCGACCATTGTGCTTCACTCGTACTGCATATCGTAAAATACTTCCAGGCTTCCAGATGGTGCCATTCTGTGTTACAACTGACGTTCGACAACAGCGAGAAACTGCGTCCATTCTCGCGCACTGCTTGTATAACAGGCACAGTATTGTCTCGGCAATGTTGGACCAATTCACTTGTTGCTCGTTTCTATCAGCAGTGTTATTAAAGTGGCATACATCACTTTTCCCATTTTTTCTGTAATAACGCAGTATTTAAGAGCTATGGAAATCTTACGAATAAAAATTACTCGTCTTTTTTAAAAAAGGTTTATTTGAAAACTAAAAATTTTACTACGACACCTGTGGCTAATTGGTATATCTGTTTTTACGTGGTTATCAGGAAAATATAAAAAGATACTTGTTATAACCGAGAGCAAACAAATACCGAAAGACATCGGTTATTCAGAACTAAAATACCCATGTCGTTTTAACTGATCGGTTTTTCTATCTCTAAACTGCAGTGTCGCCACAGAAAAGTGTGTCGTTCCATCAATGTACATAGCAACGTTGAGATATGTATGTGTTTATGCGCAATATCGGCAAATGGAAACACGAAGAGGTAATAAGCACATGAGCGATAGAATTTATTTCACAGTCAGAAAAGTCGAGTGACAGACAAGACTGAATCACTGTAATAGAAATTATATGGAAAGCTGTGTGAAGGAAAATTTCCAGTTCTTTCGTGGATTCCAAAATTGAAGCAAATTCCGGGACATCAAGGTGACATAGTCTTATACGGATAGTATTCCATGACTAACGTAATTGGCCCACATACTGTACTGGTATACTGATAATATTACACTACTAAGGTAATTTACCTGAAATAATTTACAAACATGTTACTATAACATTCGCTACTACTCATTACGCTAATTGACCTTCAGCCATTAAGCGCAAGCGCATATCTCAGTTATGATACGTGCGCCATCCAAAAATTTATCAAGGTGGTAACTCAACACAACTACAAACGATCATTGTGTGCAAAATAAATAGAACACCTCATAAGAAGAACATGATGGGTTTGAATCATTCCCACCGCAAAGGATGAAAAATTCAGGCTCGCACATAAGACCACTTGATAACTAACCAGAAATTCAGATTAGTTGTAGCTTCGGTGACAATCGCCTTTTTTACATTTTCCCCGTAAACTAGATAATTATGAAACGTAAGCAACTACTGTAAAATATCTGCGGCAACGGCCTTGCCGCGGAGGTTGCATCGGTTCACGTGGGATCACCGAAGTTAAGTGCGTTGTCGGGCGTTGAAGGCACTTGGATGGGTGATCATCCAGGCCGCCATGCGCTCTTGCCATTTCTCGGGGTGCACTCAGCCTCATGATGCCAATCGAGGAGCTACTCGGCCCAATAGTAGCGGCTCCGGTCAAAAAATACCAACATAACGACCGGGAGAGCAGTGTGCTGACCCCCGCCCCTCCTGTTCGCATCCTCCACGGATGATGACACGGCGGTCGGATGGTGCTGTCCCAGTAGGTCACTCGTGGCCTGAAGACGGAGTGCTTACAAAGCAAACTACTCTCCAGTGGATGGTCGTACTACTGAGACCTTGATGCCTGGCATCAATAACAGATGGCAGCATAAGAGGTTGGCTTACGCCTACTGCCGAATTTTGCGATCTGTCGTAAGCCTGCGTAAGCACGTGGGGCCTTCCGTCTTAAGTGCAAGCATATCCATTGCGTTTTCTGCCGCGCGACTTGAGTGGAATGTTTCATTATTTCTGAAATATTATAGAAATGTTTTTCGTTGTATATCCTCACCATCGGTACTGAATTTACTGTAAAATTACTTGCTCACTTTTCGGAACTTCCGTTCATAGTAAATCGATACTATTTGAAGCCGTGGTAGACACGAGTCTAGTGTGCTTCACCTTCAGCACCTTCTGTGTCAGTCTCGGTTCCTATGTCCCTGATTTCACAACGAACAGTTCGTTGTCTACTGAGTATACTGTCTGTTGCACGACACTATCCCTCCCACGCTGCTAAATGTAGGTCGTCGGCAAAATATGACTGCAGTGGAACAAGGGCGTCTGCAGAAATTTCCCCAGGAGGTGGTGGTGGCATTGTTAGTGGTGTGTGTGTGTGTGTGTGTGTGTGTGTGTGTGCGTGTGTGTGTGTGTGTGTGTGTGTGTGGAGGCCATTACTATGAAATTCACACAGTCCAGACCGCCAAGGAAAATAAACCTTGAGATTTGGAAAGGTTGTTGATCTTATACCGCTTATACTGCATATTTCGAAATTCCACCTCTAAGGGGGATACACAGGAAATGAAAGGATTTTTGAAACATGTAGCTATTAAGGTAATTTTGAAGCTAGGCAGACGAAAATTTGTATCTGGTTTCTAGGTCAGAAATAAAGAAATATGTGTTCCAGTATTATTGGGAATTTAACCTCTATGAGGTGAAATAGTAGGTGAACATTTTATCTTGAGATAAAAAATTATGGAAGGACTATGGAAGTATTTTTAAGGCTATATCTACGAAAATTGGTATTTGACTTCAAGGTTACAAATAAGAAAATACGTATTTTCGTGTTTTTGGAAGTTCAACCCCTAAGGGGATGAAATAGAGTGAGCTGGTGCGTTTCTGGCGCCAGTTTCCGTCGATCGATGTTTCGATCTTTGAGTCGCGGTCCAGAGGACACTGCTCGCTAACCGACTGTAGTAGTTCTCTGTGCGGCCCAACATCGGGCTTACCGCGCTTACACTGGACACAGTTGCCAACAAATCGCATGCCATCGCCATATAGGTTGGGCCAAAACATGTGTTCCCGAACTCTGTTCAAGGTCTTGTAGAACCCCAAATGATCCCCTACCGCCGAATCGTGGAAATATCTGAGTGCCATGCTAACTCGTTCCTGTGGAATACAGACCTTCCCTTCACCACGGTTGTCTTCCCCTTTACACAAGACACCCCCCGCCCACCCCACCCCCCGAAGACCTCGCCATCCGCCAACTGCTGCCGAATCGGTCCCCAGCCGGGGTCCTCGGCCTGTTTGCCGGCTAAGTCGCAGAAGAAGCCGGGTGTCTCGGAGAGAAGGAAATTGACCCCCAGATCCGGCTCCACGTGGCCCTTGCCTTCCCCAGACTCTGCCGCGAACATACGGATAAGAGCGTCGCCAATTCATTGTCTCTGCCACTAATATGGCGAACCTGGAGATAAGTCTCGTCATCTTAACTTCGGTATGATTTTTAGCGATCTTATTAATCAAAGTTTAAGGGCTGGCACTGGCCAAGTAACTCACGGAGGCTCATTGGTTTCAGTCCAGTTGTATTGCTCACCTGTTCTCCAGATAGGGTTGTGTAGTTTATGTCTCAGAAAATTGTCTGCTCTTGATGTGTGTTGTGTTTGAGATAACTGGCAGCGGTCGACGCTAGCATACTGGGAGCAGAGCACCACGGCGGCAGAGAGATATTTGAGGCCATGTCCTCTCCTTTACATCTTGGGTTATGTTGTCACTTTTGCGTGATTCCATCTTTCCGGTGCTGAACTATAGCATCCAAAGTTCAATTGCATTGCCATGTTGAGTATATTTCTATGTCATTCTCTGCCTCGTGGATCTCTTGTATTGATTTGAATCCTTGGTCTGCTCGCGTCTATCGCCAATTCACACGAAATATTGAAGCAACCTTATTTTAAGGGTATTGTCATATAGTCATGTTCTAGTTGTAATCATTCTAAGAATATTGTTGATTAATCAACTGAGTAAGTACATTTGAAGGTCCGTTTAGTCAAAATTAAAGGACCCCCTTAATTGTTTTAGTCATTTTTATACAGTTTTGTTTAGGAAAGTTGGCAAGCCGAACGTTAAATATCTGTATTCTTACGCTTAATCTGTTTCTCCCCTGATTGCAAGTAGTGAGAGTTCTGCTATGAATTTTATGGACATTTGTGCTATTTAAGTAAAGCTTTACCTAAGTATATATACCTAGTCATATTCAAATTTCAAGTTTTACGGGTCTCGTTCCACTTAACGAAATTTATTTATTATTTGTCCAACTGATCTGGCCTTGTGATTTTATAATGCTTTTGATTGTAATAAAATATGTAGCAACTACAACGGATTACTATTGTGATTTTGGTGTGTCACTACCATACCCCATTTCATAGAGGATGAAATGTTTCATGAAATATATGAAAACCTGTTTTTGATACATTCAACGATTAAGAGGGTGGAATATAGGATGTAATGTTTTATGAAAGTATTTCAGTGCGAAAGAGTTTTTAAAGCGAAATCTATGAATATTGTGTTATTGAAAACTACGTGTTTCACTGTTTTTGGAACTACAACCTCCAAGAAGGTGCAATAGGGGCACAGGTTTCACTGACCCATAGCCTTCCAGCCCAACCTGCAAATTATACGGACTTGAAATTTGATGAAGGTGTAAATCTTACGCTGAAAGCATCATTTAAGAAGAGATTGTTCGAAATTTCACTCCTATGGGGGTGAAACATGGGTTGCAAGTCTTTTTTTTTTAAATATGTCCCTATGTCCCTATTGAAGCTATAACTACAAAACTACGAAAATTGACATTTGGTGTCTCAGTCAGATACAAAAAAGAAACAGGTTTTTAGCATTTTCCGAAATTCTTCCATTGGGGGATAAAATAATTAGTGAAGGTTTTTTGAAAATAAATCATTATTAAAGAACTACTGAAGCATTTTTATAGCTACATCTATGAAAATAGGTATTTGACATCTCGGTTGGATGTAAAAAAAAATGTGTTTCGTTGCTTTTGGAAATTTAACTCACTAATAGAGTGAAATAGGGGATGTAATGTTTTATGAAATATTTCACTATGAAAGCATTTTTAGAATTAAATGGATGAAGATTTGAATTTGGCTCCTCGGCTCTAAATAGAAGAATACGTGTTTAATTGTTTTTGAAACCCAACCCCTAAAGGGTGTGAGATGTTTCAGAAAATGGTTCATTATGAAAGGATTGCTAAATATATCTGACAATTCGTATTCGGCTAATATGTTACAATTTTTAAAAACTACGTGTTTTTCTGGTTTTGGAACTTCGAGCATAAGGGGATGAAAATTTTAATGAAATATTTATTGCGTTATATTAAAATATTTTAAATCTGCATCTATGAAAACCGGTATTTCACTTCTCAATTAGATATAAAGAAATATGCGTTAGGGAATGAAAGACTGTACGGAGATATCACCACAAGAATACAAACGGCTTGATTAACAAAAACCTTGGACTCCAGCTGTCAGCATTGCTTTTTGATCATTCAGTAAAAGACCATGCTTCAACGGCGCTAAGTTTAGAAAGTTTAGAAAGTGTTGCAGTTTATAAAAGACATAAAAAAACGATGAAAGAAAAAAATTCTTTGCAGACCATGAACGGTCTACGCAAGTAAAGAAGCGTATGATAAGCTAGCTCTTTATGCAAATGAGTTGGTCAGTTTAAGTTCCGAGACATGTCATGCAGCAGGAACGGAATCCTATAGTTGCTACGATTGGCTAAAGGAAAAGTTTTGCAGAATCACTCGAAATCACTTCTGCAAGTGGCTAAGAATCTCGTAATGAATAAAAATTCTGTACTGAGAATTCCAAGTTGGGAGATGCAAGATTCCTCCCCCCCCCCTTCCCCCTCCTCACAATGCTATCCTTCTTTACCTACAGCAAAAAATAAATAAATTAATTAATAAATAAAACTAGAGAAATTTCTACTGTGAAACTATTTGCATACAAGAGAACGGCCCTTGAAATTTAACTCTTCAAAGTTTTAAGCCCTGCTCATTCCGGATATTGATTAGAAAGTGTTAATCCACATGTGAAACCTGAGTATATAATCCCTGTGACATTTGATCAACGGTGTTCCATAAGGACAGGTTCTCATTCAAAACGTTCGAAAATTCAATTTCTTTGTAGTTGCATTTTTTAAAGGTGTACTTGTCTAGACTCTTGGAACAGAAAGTTTTTTTTTTTTTAATCCGTGCTTTACAAAAGTTTCTACAGTCCATTGTTTGAAGCAGTGTCACGGCTGCCATGAGCCGCGCGGGGTACCCGCCATGCGTCCAACGCCTTGTCACGGTTCGCGCGGCTCCCCCTGTTGGAGGTTCGAGTCCTCCCTCGGGCATGGTTGTGTGTGTGTTGTCCTTAGCATAAGTTACTGTAAGTAGTGTGTAAACATAGGGACTGATGGTTCAAATGGCTCTGAGCACTTTGGGACTTAACATCTGAGGTCATCAGTTTCCTAGAACTTAGAACGACTTAAACCTAACTAAATTAAGGACATCACACACACCCATGCTCGAGGCAGGATTTGAACCTGCGACCGTAGCGGTCGCGTGGCTCCCGACTGAAGCGCCTACAACCGCTCGGCCACATCGGCCGGTCTATCATGTATTCTAGAAGAGTTGCAAGGTCGTCAGTGACGCCTGTTCTTTCGAGGGCAGTTACTATCTTCATATCTATGGTTAAACGTTACCCAGCCATTGACCTTCGTCTGTGCGAATGCGCACAGGTTGCCGGAACTCTTACGGGAATCGTCACCTTAGTGTGAGCCAGTAATGAGTGGATGGACAAATACCTATTAAGTACATTACGTATGCGGATTGTGGACGGTTGGGGATGTGAGTCTCACGGGAAGCGTGCGAGGGATAAATTCCTGCAGTCGTGCTGTTCATGTGTGCCCTCGATGGCTCAGATGGATTGAGCGTCTGCCTTGTAAGCAGGAGATTCTGGGTTCGAGTCCCAGTAGGGGCACACTTTTCAGCTGTCCCCATCGAAGTATATCAACAACACCTGTCGGCAGCTGAGGGTTTCAATTAATTATCAGTTGTGAAGGTGATTCGATGAACCCTTTGCCAGGCACTTAAATGTGTTTTGCAGGGTATCCATATAGATGTAGATGATAACTCGTCCCGTGTCGCACGTGCTCAAAATGATTCATACTGCAGAATGCATGCAAACATACTCACCGAAAATACGGACGAATATCAAGTGCTGGCTGCCGAGTGCTGCATATCCAGCTTTGACAGATCGGCTTTTCCTGCCAAGAAGAACAGCAAGTTGCTGTCTAGGAACAATCAGAGGTAGAGGAAGGGTTGATAAATACTCCTTGACTTGCAGACTAAACGTAAATAACGAAAATACATTTTTGGTAAAAATTGGTCAAAATATAATCGGTTGCCCTCCGTATTGGATTAGCTGTTTTGAATATTGAAAATCTGACTTCAGATTCGTTTTCAGCGACATTAAAAATATATATGTAACACTCAGTTCATGCAAATCGAAGTAATAATATAACTAAATGTTTTCCCTAAACTTTGAACACATTTTTTTCGGGTAACTATTTCCTCAGAACGGCATGCAGCATAAATTAAAAGTGGTTCGTTCTCTTAACATCTACCTCTGACCCCTAAAAGTAAACACTTTTCTTAGGAACTTATAGCTATAATATGACATTTGTTAATATTAACTAATTTTTGTGTAGGCATAAGGAGTGAAACAAACCCTCAAAAATCGAACTCAAAGTTCGAATTAGCACTGTATCGTTAAATTTAAGGTTGTTTCATTGCGGTTAGGTATACGCTCCCATAAATTTTATGTTTTATCGACTGATGTTATCCATTTTCAATTTCAGAGGAATAATGTAGTATCAACTGATGTTACCCATTTTTGAATTCAGGTAACATATGAGGTGCCACACTGCACGCGCTCTGCGTACTCCAGTCTCGCAGGCCCTTGATCAAATCATAATTACGGGCGCCATTTTTTATTGAAAATCTAAAATTAAGCTCATAGTATTATCACTCGTAATTCCCAAACAGATCTTTCGAATGTATTTTCATTGTCTCAAAAAGAATTTCAAATGTACCCTTTTTTGCTCATTTGTATGAGAACCTGGCCGTAACGCCGGAATATAGTCACGAGATTTTTTTTCAGAGACGCTGTACGTTCGCGAGAAGACTTTCGTTCTGCGCGTGTCGAAGGACATTCCTCAGATATTACTGTGTGTGTGCTACTCAGTCGTGCCATTTAAGTGTACATCTTTGCATAGTTTTCCTTTCACGATGTAAACAGTGTTCCGCTCAGTTGCTAACTGGCCAGTGAGTGGTTCCGAAGGTATCGGATGTGCGGTGCGTTCGGTCTGCTAGGACAACAGCAGACTAGCGTGGTGCGATGGCAGAAGCAGACACTGAAGGAGCCAGCTGCTGGGACGCCAGCGAACAATTTATGCCAAGTAAGACGAAGAGGACTATTCTAAAATTACGAGCCGTCTCAAAAGTGTTTACCATTGGTAAATCTTGCTGTTGAGTCTGACAAAACTGGCAGTTTTGCCTAGAGATACATTAGAGAGAGCTACAGGAAATCCCCCCACCCCCCTCAATGAATTTTTGGTTGTGATGACAGGCCGATTGGTAGTGTAGCCCGAGATCTAAGTTAGGTTGGAAGGTGGTAATTTGATTGAGAGTTGTTTACACCAACGATTATGAATGCCGACTAAACGTTGTGCGAGCAGATTGCCCTGTAGCGTAGCCTAGCGTTTCCGTCCGCGCCACATTTAACACACTTTCTCTAACTGTGTACAAAAGTCTCACAACAGCCACGATAACTACGTTTCTGGTGGGGGGAGGGTAGAGTCCACTATGTAACTTTCACTGCAAATTTTAGTAACCGCATAAACTAACCGAAATAGAAGCGTAATTTTAACTATATTTCCTTTTGTGGGAAAATAATGGTTCTCCTCTTTCGGCAGCAACTGTAATATGTAGGCGACTTATTAGTTTTTTTTAACTCTGAATCATGATCTCAATAGACGCAGTGCTTTTTTTACGTTACTTGATTTGTGGTCTATAGTAAACAATGCAACGAATTGGTAAATTCTTTGAAGTTTGACGTGTGTTACATAGACGACGTCTGCAATGTTCGTAAGGCCAAGTTTGCATATATTCGGTGTCTGTTTTTTTCGCCATGTACTGTATAATTAAAGGGAGCAGGATTATGTTCAAGGAGCAGTGCGTTAGCAGTCTATGGAGAAATTGAGAATTTGGATCTAAAGAACGGCATGCTCGGGCAGTTCGTGCTATTCTGTTGACCACTGTGTAATTCGGACACAGTGATCATTGCCTCTCCCTCGTAACCAGGGGACTCGGGTGCTAATCCTGGTCTGGCACAAATTTTCAACAGTGCCCATTGACTAAAGTCTGTGCCCATTGTCAGCTAATGTCATTGTTTCGGTGTTAAATTGTATTTTGTTCACGATACGTAGTTTGGCTTTTTCATGGATAACAGCTTTGAAAAGCGTACAGGTTATATTGATATTTGCTCGTCGTTAGTCCAAGGCAACTATAGCGATTTATAAACACAGTTGTAGTTCGTATTAAGCCTACATACGTAATTGTGTCCTGTGTTTCTTTACCAAGAACTACTTCGTAAGTAATTCCCCTGTAGTGGTATTTTGTTTTAGTATTTTGTTTAAATATTTATAGACTGCAGGCTTGGATGAAATATGAAACACATGTCCGAAGTTCCTGTTGATACTGCAGATACTGTTTCATCCGTACTAGGGGCCAAAACATTTCATCTAATACAGAAGGACACAATTTGTCTCGAGATTTAGCAATTTTTCGTAATAGAGGCCTTGCTTCGATATATTTTTCTCTAATTCTTGTTTGGATTTAATCTTAAAACACACTAACTCTTCCACCACTTATTCGATATGTGGTTTTATCCATTTCGTAGCCTAGAGTTCCTAAACGGTCGATAATATTAATGATTTCCTTTCTCAATTATATTTTCTGTAAATCTCCTGTTTATGGTTATTGCTAACATGTTTCACGTTGTCACTTTTATTATTTTTATTTTTCTAGTTTTGTGCCTTGTAGCCAAATTTTCTTTGAATCTAGTTTCTAATTCTGAAATAGTAACAGTTGAAGGTCAAGAGAAGACTGCGGTCTATTTGAGGAGAGTGGCTTGGAGATTTTTTATAACAGACGTATACAGGTCATGGGGATCCTTACCTATATACATTTACTTCGAGTGTGATGTAGCCCATTCTCTTGTCATGATCTCGGCTGTATCGTAGCACATTGTCTCGGTTATGTTGGAGATTTCTGTTGAGAGTTGCCGAAGTCAACGAAAGTGATTACAAAGTAAAGACTGTGCTAACAGAACGATCTGTAGCGTAGTCCAACACGTTCTTTCTGTCCTTTTAAAGCCTCTTTTAATTAAAAATAACTAAAGCTGCAAGATACAATCACAAAAACTGTATTACGTAATAGAGTAATCCCAGACTATTGTTGTGTAAGTTGTGTGCGTACACTATTTTTTTTGTCAGTGAATATACATTTTTTTACTCATTTGCTGGGTTTCAATTTTCCCCGTTTTCTGGCAAAAAACCTTTTCCTGTGAAGGGCCCATTAGCTTGTCGGTTATATTTGTGACTTTCTCGACGGTCAGTAATTTCCTGATAGTCCATCCACCGGCGTCATTGTTAACATCGGATATAGATTTTAGTATTAGGAAGGCTAATATGAAGCTAATGCAAAAGTAGGTCTAATAATTAATAAAAATAGGAATGCGGGTAAGCTACTACAAACAGCATAGTGAACGCACTGTTGTGGCCAAGATAGCCACGAATCCCACGCCTACCAAAGTCGTAAAAGTAGTCCGCAGATGATGAAGAAATTGATGAAATGTGTGATGAGATAAAAGAAATCATTCGGATAGTGATGGGAGATGAAAATTTAATATTAATGGGTGACTGGAATTCGACAGTAGGAAATGGAAGAAAAGGAAACGTAGTAGGTGAATATGGAATGGGGGTAAAAAATGAAAGAGGAAGCCGCCTGGTAGGTTTTTGCCCAGAGCATAACTTAATCATAGCTAACACTTGGTTCAAAAATCATGAAAGAAGATTGTATACGTGGAAGAGACCTGGAGATACTGCAATATTTCATATATATTATATAATGGTAAGACAGAGATTTAGGAACCAGATTTTAAATTGTAAGACATTTCCAGGGGCAAATGTGGACTCTGATCACAATATATTGATTATGAACTGTAGATTAAACTGAAGAAACTGGAAAAAGGTGGGAATTTAAGGAGATGGGACCTGAAAGAACTGACAGAATCAGAAGTTGTAGAGTGTTTCAGACAGATCATTAGGGAACGATCTACGGGAATGGGGGAAAGTAATACAGTGTGATGAGGGATCTGAGTGGTGTACTGTCAAGGGGGAGGGGGTTCCTCAGGGATCAGTGTTGGGGCCGCTCCAGTTCCTTATTTATATAAATGATATGCCCTCAAGTATTACGGGTAACTCTAAAATATTTCTGTTTGCTGATGACACTAGCTTGGTAGTAAAGGATGTTGGGTGCAACATTGACTCCGTTTCAAGTAGTGCAGTACATGACCTCAGTCCATGGCTTGTAGAAAATAAACTAACGTTAAATCACAGTAAGCTTCAGTTTTTACATTTTCTAACACACAATTCAACAAAACCTGACGTTTTAATTTCACAGCATGGGCATATGATTGGTGAAACTGAACGGTTCACATTCCTAGGTGTTCAAATAAATAGTAAGATGTCGTGGAAAGCCCACGTTCAGGATCTTGTTCAAAGACTTAATACTGCCATTTTCACTATTGGAACGGTGCCGAAAGTGAGTGATACTTCGACAAGTAAATTAGTCTACTTTGCTTATTTCCATTCACTTATGTCGTATGGTATTATGTTTTTGGGTAACTCTTCCCATTCTAGAAGGATATTTTTGGCTCAGAAACTGGAGGTTCGGGCAAAAAGTGGTGTGAGTTCACGAACCTCTTGTCGACTTCGGTTCAGGGAGTCTGGGTATTTTGACATTGGCCTCTCAATATGTATATTCCTTATTGTCGTTTCTTGTTACCAATATTAGTTTATTTCCAACAATAAGCAGCTTTCACTCGGTTAATACTCGGCAGAAATCAAACCTCCATTTGGATCGGACTTCCTTAACTCATGTGCAAAAATGTGTGCAGTATACTGCTGCATCAATTTTCAATAAGCTGCCACTCGAATTCAAAACTCTTAGCAGTAATCCGCGCGCTTTCAAATCGAAACTGGAGTGTTTCCTCATGGGTCACTCCTTTTATTCTGTCGAGGAGTTAATTGAAAAATTAAGCTGATTCTCATTGTACTGCTGATAGCGTTTGCTTAAACTTATGGACTGATTTTCTCTCAGGTTCATGAACATGTATTTCTATCTGTTATTACTTTTTTGTTGTAAGTTCATGTGTGGCCCTAACCGCCGGCTGCTTCACGTCTGCTGTGCAGCGAGCTACCTTAATTTAAGTATTAACTCTATTTTTCTTACTTGTCACTTCTTCTTCCGTGTGTTTTTGCTTTTAGGAAGCTTTAATTGTCGAGTGCTAGTAATAGTGTTACATAGATTTCGTGTTTGTTTTGAATACAGTCAGAGAGAGTCCTTGTAGTCAGCCATAGTGCCAGTAGTGCTAGTGTTTGTTTTGAATACAGTCCAGAGACAGGTAGTGCTATTTTCATTGTTTTCCACAAGAAGTGGTTAGCAATCACAGTTTAGTCAGTAATCAATCGCCTTTAGTGAATTAGCAGTCTACTTAAAAGTTGATTAAGTCTCTTCGGTAAATTGATTCCTTAGGATGGATAGGATGTGTGACTGCTGTGTACGGACGCTGGCCACTCTTCGCGAACAGCTGAGCGTGTTGATGGCCGCGGTCAGCCGTCTTCAGGCTGCTGCCTCGGAGTGTAGCGGCAGTGGGGAGTCTGGTGCGTCGCATGGTGCACCCCAGGTATTAGATGCTTCACCCACTGTCCCTGCTGTCGAGAGATCTTCACGGGTACCGGGCGCGGTTGGGCCACCCTCTCCCCAAGGGGAGTGGCGGGTTCAGTGGCGTTCGCGGCGCACGAGGCGGAGGGTCAATGTGGAGGCTGGCCGTGTGGCATCGCCCGCTCTGCCTGTGAATGGACATGTGGCTGCTCCTTCAGCAAGGTCCGAGCAGGCACACGGGGGGAGGGGTTTATTAGTTACTGGGAGCTCCAACGTTAGGCTAGTGATGGAGCCCCTTAGGGAAATGTTATAGTTCTGGGAGGAGATTTTAATTTTGCTGGATATAGACTGGGAGACTCAAACGTTCATAACGGGTGGCAGGGACAAAGAATCCATTGAAATATTTTTAAGTGCTTTATCTGAAAACTACCTTGAGCAGTTCAACAGAGAACCGACTCGTGGCGATAATATATTAGACCTTCTGGTGACAAACAGACCCGAACTATTTGAATCAGTTAATGCAGAACAGGGAATCAGCGATCATAAAGCGGTTACTGCATCGACGATTTCAGCCGTAAATAGAAATATTAAAAAGGTAATAAGATTTTTCTGTTTAGCAAAAGTGACAAAAAGCAGATTACAGAGTACCTGACGGCTCAACACAAAAGTTTTGTCTCAAGTACAGATAGTGTTGAGGGTCAGTGGACAAAGTTCAAAACCATCGAACAATATGCGTTAGATGAGTATGTGCCAAGGAAGATCGTAAGAAATGGAAAAGAGCCACCGTGGTACAACAACCGAGTTAGAAAACTTCTGCGGAAGCAAAGGGAACTTCACAGCCAACACAAACATATCCAAAGCCTTGCAGACAAACAAAAATTACGCGAAGCGAAATGTAGTGTAAGGAGGGCTATGCGAGAGGCTTTCAATGAATTCGAAAGTAAAGTTCTATGTACTGACTTGGCAGAAAATCGTAAGAAATTTTGGTCCTATGTCAAAGCGGTAGGTGGATCAAAACAAAATGTCCAGACACTCTGTGACCAAAATGGTACTGAAACAGAGGATGACAGACTAAAGGCCGAAATACTAAATGTCTTCTTCCAAAGCTGTTTCACAGAGGAAGACTGCACTGTGCTTCCTTCTCTTGAAGTCGCACAGTTGACAAAATGGTAGATATCGAAATAGACGACAGAGGGATAGAGAAACAATTAAAATCGCTCAAAAGAGGAAAGGCCTCTGGTCCTGATGGGATACCCGTTTGATTTTACACAGAATACGCGAAGGAACTTGCCCCCTTCTTGCAGCGGTGTACCGTAGGTCTCTAGAAGAGCGAAGCGTTCCAAAGGATTGGAAAAGGGCACAGGTCATCCCCGTTTTCAAGAAGGGACGTCGAACGGATGTGCAGAACTATAGACCTATATCTCTAACGTCGATCAGTTGTAGAATTTTGGAACACGTATTATGTTCGAGTATAATGCCTTTTCTGGAGACTAGAAATCTACTCTGTAGGAATCAGCATGGGTTTCGAAGAAACGGCCGTGTGAAACCCAGCTCGCGCTATTCGTCCACGAGACTCAGAGGGCCTTAGACACGGGTTCACAAGTAGATGCCGTGTTTCTTGACTTCCGCAAGGCGTTTGACACAGTTCCCCACAGTCGTTTAATGAACAAAGTAAGAGCATACGGACTATCAGATCAGTTGTGTGCTTGGATCGAGGAGTTCCTAGATAACAGAACGCAGCATGTCATTCTCAATGGAGAGAAGTCTTCCGAAGTAAGAGTGATTTCAGGTGTGCCGCAGGGGAGTGTCATAGGACCGTTGCTATTCACAATATTCATAAATGACCTGGTGGATGACATCGGAAAGTCTCTGAGGCTTTTTGCAGATGATGCTGTGGTGTATCGAGAGGTTGCAACAATGGAAAATTGTACTGATATGCAGGAGGATCTGCAGCGAACAGACGCATGGTGCACGGAATGGCAATTGAATCTCAATGTAGACAAGTGTAATGTGATGCGAATGTATAGAAAGATAGGTCCCTTATCATTTAGCTACAAAATAGCAGGTCAGCAACTGGAAGCAGTTAATTCCATAAATTATCTGGGAGTACGCATTAGGAGTGATTTAAAATGGAATGTTCATATAAAGTTGATCGTCGGTAAAGCAGATGCCAGACTGAGATTCATTGGAAGAATCCTAAGGAAATGCAATCCGACAACAAAGGAAGTAGGTTACAGTACGCTTGTTCGCCCACTGCTTGAATACTGCTCAGCAGTGTGGGATCCACACCAGATAGGTTTGATAGAAGAGATAGAGAAGATCCAACGGAGAGCAGCGCGCTTCGTTGCAGGATCATTTAGTAATCGCGAAAGCGTTACGGAGATGATAGATAACCTACAGTGGAAGACTCTGCAGGAGAGACGCTCCGTAGCTTTGCATGGGCTTTTGTTGAAGTTTCGAGAACATACCTTCACCGAAGAGTCAAACAGTGTATTGCTCCCTCCTACTTATATTTCGCGAAGAGACCACGAGGATAAAATCAGAGAGATTAGAGCCCACACAGAAGCATACCGAGAATCCTTCTTTCCACGTACAATACGAGACTGGAATAGAAGGGAGAACGGATAGAGGTACTCAGGGTACCCTCCGCCACACACCGTTAGGCGGCTTGCGGAGTACGGATGTAGATGTAGATACTGACACGTTCCATGACCTTGAAGATTTGCTCCTCAATTTGGGCCTACGGAACTTGACATGCGCAGAGAAGGAGGGTAACAGAAGATATATTGAATTTAATTTATGAAAGGAGAAAATACAAAAATGCAGTAAATTAAGCCGGCAAAAAGAAATACTAATGTCTCAAAATGAGATCGACAGGAAGTGCAAAATGGCTAAGCAGGGATATCTAGAGGACAAACGTAAGGATGTAGAGGCGCATATCACTAGGGGTAAGATAGATACTGCCTACAGGAAAATTAAAGAGACCTTTAGAGAAACGAGATTCACTTGTATGCATATCTAGAGCTCAGATGGAAACCCTGTTATCAGCAAAGAAGGGAATGCAGAAAGGTGGAAGGTGTATATAGAGGATCTATACAAGGGCAGTGTACTTCAGGACAATATAATGGAAATGGAGGAGGATGTAGATGAAGATGAAATGGGAGATGACATACTGCGTGAAGAGTTTGACAGAGCACTGAAAGACCTTAATCGAAACAAGATCCCGGGAGTAGGCAACATTCCATTAGAACTACTGACAGCCTTGGGAGACCCAACTCTGACAGAACGTTACCGTCTGATGAGCAAGATGCATGAGACAGCCGAAATACCGTCAGACTTCAAGAAGAATGAAATAATTCCAATTTCAAAGAAAGCAGGTGTTGACAGATGTGAAAATTAGCGAACTATCAGTTTAATAAGTCACAGCTGCAAAATACTAACACAAATTCTTTACAGACGAATGGAAAAAATGGTAGAAGCCGACCTCAGGGAAGACCAGTTAGGATTCCGTAGAAATACTGGATCATGTGAGGCAATACTGACCCTACGACTTACCTTATTAAGTAGATTAAGGAAAGGCAAACCTACGTTTCTAACATTTGTAGACTTAGAGAAATCTTTTGACAATGTTGACTGGAATACTCTCTTTCAAATTCTGAAGGTGGCAGGGGTAAAATACAGGGAGCGAATTCAATTTACAATTTGTACAGAAAGCAGGTGGCAGTTATAAGAGTCAAGGGATATGAAATTGAAGCAGTGGTTGGGAAGGGAATGAGACAGGGTTGTAGACTATCCCCAATGTTATTCAATCTGTTTATTGAGCAAGCAGTAAAGGAAACAAAAGAAAAATTCTGAGTAGAAATTAAAATCCATGGATAAGAAACTAAAATCTTGAGGTTTGCCGATGACTTTGTAATTCAGAGACAGCAAAGAACCTAGAAGAGTAGCTGAACAGAATGAAGTGTCCTGAAGGGATGATATAAGATCAGCATCAATAAAAGCAAAACGAGGATAATGGAATGTAGTCGAATTAAGGTGGGTGATGCTGAGGGAATTAGATTAGGAAATGAGACATTTAAAGTAGTAAAGGAGTTTTGCTATTTAGGGAGCAAAATAACTGATGACGGTCGAAGTAGAGAGGATATAAAATGTAGACTGTCAATGGTAAGAAAAGTGTTTCTAAAGAAGAAAAATTTGCTAACATCGAGTATAGCTTTAGGTATCAGGAAGTCTTTTCTCCGAGTATTTGTATGCAGTGTAGCCACGTATGGAGGTGAATAATGGACAATAAATAGTTTGAACATGAAGAGAATAGAAGCTTTCGAAATGTGGTGCTACAGAAGAATGCTGAAGATTAGATGGGTGGATCACATAACTAATGTGGAGGTATTGAATAGGATACGGGAGAAGAGAACTTTGTGGCACAACTTGACTAGAAGATGGGGTCGGATGGTAGGACACGTTCTGAGGCATTAAGGGATCACGAATTTAATATTGGAGGGCAGCGTGGAGGGTAAAAATCGAGGAGGGAGTCCAGGAGATGAATACACTAAGCAGATTCACAAGGATGTAGGTTGCAGTGGGTACTGGGAGATGAAGCTTCCAGACGATACAGTAGCATGGAGAGCTGCATCAAACCAGTTTGTGGACTGAAGACAACAACAACAACAACAACAAGGTATTTGTGTGATGTGTAACCTTCAACAGAAGTGGGGCAGACAAGAGGGTTAGATTATATGTACTTTCCATTGAAATTGATCCATAATGGGGAGATACTCAATGGGAAAATAATATGCTAATTTACTATCCACAGACCGCAAATGGACTGATCATGAACGAGGAATGAAAATTTAGTCACACTTCTGATTGTACACGTATTATTTGACCCCCCCTCTCTCTCTCTCTCTCTCTCTCTCTCTCTCTCTCTCTCTCTCTCTCTCTCTCTCTCTCTCTCTCTCTCTCTCTAACACACACACACACACACACACACACACACTCAATCGCGCGCGCGCGCTAGTTCTAATAAATAATTCAATTCATTAATGGTGTCGGAAGAGATGGTTAGCAAGAAATCCTTTAGGCTCCTCGTAAACTGAAATCTGTCAGTAGTAAAGCTTTTTGTGGCTGCCGGCAAGTTATTGAAAACATCGTTCTCCTTAATGATGGAGACTTTCTTGCACCAAAGTAATTAACTTACCAATTTTTGTGGAGATTATTCACTTCTAGTTATGACTTCATGAAATGAGCTGTTGATTTGAAAATATTCATTTGTTTTTAAACACAATATTCACGGGGAGAACGTATCTTCCATCTCCACCATGTTAACTGATCTATTTATATGATCCTTATTCTATGTTGTGTTATATTAATGGTAAAACACAAAACATTACTTACATGCATTTCCACTGTTTTCCAACAAGCTGACAATTTTTCATGAATAATATATTAATACTGAAATTTTTAGAAAAATTTTGAAAGAGAGGTTTTGCAGGCAAATTTCAAAAATAAAAAGACCATAGTGTTCATTATAATACAACTTCTCCATGGTTTTTAATTCCTACTCCGAAGTTTTCTTTTGTTTTCTTTACTGCTTGCTCAGCAAACAGATTGAATAACATCGGAGATAGGCTACAACCCTGTCTCACTCCCTTCCCAACCACTGCTTCCCTTTCATATCCCTCAACTCTTCATGCCCTCGAGTAAGAAAACTGACCGTTAGAATTCCATGGTTCTGGGATAAATGGTTTGAGAGGAAAGGTACATTTAGTTAGAAAAGTTACGGAAAATTTAAAGTTGCATTGCACTTAACGTCGTACATGCACTCATTTAAATTCATAGTTTCTTTCACTTTCCAATAGTATGCATGCTGTACAAAAACATAACATTTGTTTCATGATATTTACTTTTTTATTTCTTGCAAGTCTTCTAGAACTTCTCTCGAAAACTTTGTGGGTAGATCTTGGCATTTGTTTTGTTCAGAAACGTTATTACTGTAGCAAACAACTGACTACGAGACAAGAAAAAATGTATTCAATAGGTGAAAGCTCAAAAACTACGGGTAAAATGTCCCTAGGCTTATCATCTCAAAGAAGAGATGGCACAAAGAAACAAGTGGGCATGTCTTACATAGCAAGCTGCCATTTAAACCGACATTTTAGTACCTTCAAATAAGGATTTGGAATAAAATACTTTCATATTCGCACTAAGTGTAAATCAAACTGGTACAGTCACCAATAAACAAAATTATTTTCATTGTTTTCGGGGTTCCTTTTGCCTTTCGGAATAAATATATTGCGAATCAGCAGTTAACATGCCTGGTTCCCCAAACAGGAGACGACTAGAAACTTCCGAAATGTGGTGGTGTAGAAGAATGCTAAAAAAGTTTTGATCGAATAGCTGATGGGGAGATACGAAATCAGATTAGGGAGCAGAGAAATGAATGGCACAAATTGACAAAAAGAAGCGATCGTGGGTAAATGTCATATTTCGATTCCACCCATCCGCTGTGACCTACGACGTTCTGCATTACTTTGATTAGTTGCATTTCGAAGGATACCAGTGGCCTTATTAAATGTTAACTGGGATTGCCTTCGTTTCTAGAGCAATTTATAACGTTCGTTAACTATGATTTTTTTCGGAATATATCGTGATGAACTCTGGGAGGAACCACAGAACACAGCTTAAATTGTCGTTGAAGAAACGAGTAGTGATTGTATTTTTATCTTTCTTATCCGACACGTTGGGGAATCCAAGGTATAATGGGGTACACAGTTGAAAACTTTGATTAAATGTACAAAATTGATAAATAAGAGAGTTACAAATTTTTATATGAACACATTATGATGTATTAATCACAAAAATATAAGAACATTGCCATAAAATAAAACAACAATATTTTCTCACTCAAAAACAGAGATTTATATCATTTGCACGCGGCAGAATGGGGTGGTAAATACAAGTGATTACAAAAACGTATAAAATTATCGGAAATGCAGAAAATATTGGCTTGCTCGGTATTTTTTTTAGTTTAAAGTGAGTATTAATGTCAAACTACAGTTTTCATGTATCGTATCCTTTTCTTGAGGCTGTTTACAAAATTCACACACGGGGAGACACTCACCATCTTCGCTATCTATTCCTGCACAAGAATCGTGTGTCCATTTTTTGCACGTGGAACAAGCGACCCAACCTCCAACTGATTTTGAATATAACCCACCATTATATACACACTGACAGTCAGAACTTTCCTCATAATCACTCTCGTTAGTATTGTATTCTCTCTCCTTTTTTCCATTTACCTTCAGAATCTTTCTCTCTTTTTTGAGTTCTTAATTTTATTCTCTTTCGCAGAAAGTTTTCTGTTTGCTCTTTCTTCTTTGTCAATGTTCTTTTTTCTATTTCTCCCATTAATGACTCTTAACTCTTTTTTTGTACGGCGAATCAGTTAAAACAACGTTGTTCCCCCTTTTCAGTCTCGCTCTTTTCTTGCTTTCGTTAACTTTTGACAAGAAAATCAGAATCTCAGGTGAAATATGAAATGAGGAGGTTGTGTTGTCAGTTGTCATCCAAGAGCACCCAAGATTAGAACAATTAGCCCCAATAACTTTGTTATTCTTAGGCGGCAGTTCATTGTAACAATTCGCTGAAACCTCGTCCCCTTGATTATCCAGCCCGTTTGAGTCGTCTTTTTCAGCTGGTGTGCTAGTTGGAGGCAATTCCAATTGTTCAGATATAATAACCCCTTCATCTGACGGCCTATCACGTCCGCTGTCAGTTGTGTGTGCCGATAGGAAGTGTGCGTCTTGAATATGGATGGGTCCGTGGGCCATATTGCAGTAGCATCGAAACCTTTAATAGCGGTTTTCATTGTTGCGCTTTAGACGAAAGCTGAACCAAAAAGCGTTGAAATTTGAAAGATAGTTACGACTTTCCCTGCGTGGCTTCGCAGCCATTTTCGAAGCTGATCACTATAACGAGGATTTATAAAACAAACATCAAGCGGCTGAAGTCTGTGAGAGCAATGTGGTGGTGAAGAAACGCCACTCTCCCTCGCGTAGTCCATAACGTCATTGTTCGTGGTATGAGCTGAGTGGCCATCTGATATAAGGAGAACTGGGACGTGCTTTGATGTCTTAGAAAATACCACTAATTGTGGAAACCATACAAAGAATGACTCTGTGGCCATCCATGCGGTGCTGTGGAACTCAGCGCAACCTCCTGTTGTCAGTCCTAACTCAAATTCTTTCTGCTTCTTCTTTAGTGGAAAAATAATCGTAGGAGGAATGTCAGCTCCGCTTGCTGACGTACTAATGAGGATGGTTGCAGTTTCGCCCCTTTCTGCAGAGGTTAACGATCGCACTGGACGGTTCCCTTTGCAAGCTGCGATGTTCGATTGGTTTTTAGCATTAACCGAGACGCCTGTTTCATCACAATTAGTTATTTGAGAAGTCATTAGTTTGTGATTGTCAGTTACATTTGTTAGCAACGAAAAAAACCTATCGACAGCTACTTTATTAAAATCAATGATTCTTGTACCAGATAATGCTTCGGGCTTGCGAACAAACCCGCATTTGCTTCTTCATTGTTTCGTGATGTAATAAAGATTTCCATTTGTTTTGCTCGAAATTTTCGAAAAGGTATCTGTAAAAACGTGCAAAAATTGAAATGGCAAAACTGTGCACCTGCCGAAATACGAGTGCGTATACTCATTTGAAAACATTTTCCTACACCGCTTCTGATACGCTAGAGGTTACCGCACAGTAAACAACAATTGTAGTTGACCGTTTGCCTGCATCGTATAAAGTACGGCCAATAAAATATTTTTGTAGGGGGGACACATCATCTCATCCTAAATGGAGAGTTCATCTATACGTGTAAAAGTAACCACTTGTGCCAGAGGGAAGTGTGTTGGGAGCCTTATTGTTCCTGTTGTATATTAACATTACAGATAATATAAGTAAGCTCACATATTTCGAAAATGATGCCGATATCGACATTGAGGTAACAAAGGTCGTGTGAAGCGATATGCACATACAGGGGACAGTAAAAATGTGACCACCTATACTTGCATCTACATGGATACTCTGCAAGTCACATTTAAGTGCATGGCAGATTGTTCATCGAACCACCTTCACAAGTCTCTATTATTCCAATCTCGCATAGCACCCGGAAAGAATGATCACCTGTGTCTTTCCATACGAGCTCTGACTTCCCTTATTTTATCGTTGTGGTCGTTTCTACCTACGTAGGTCGGTGTCAACAAAATATTTTCGCATTCGGAGGAAAAAGTTGGTGATTGGAATTTCGTGAGAAGATTCCGTCGCAAAGAAAAACGCTTTTCTTTTAATGATGTCCAGCCCAAATCCAGTATCATTTGTGTGACACACTCTCTCATATTTCGCGATAATAGAAAACGTGCTGCCTTTCTTTGGACTTTTTCGATCTACTCCGTAAGTCCTATCTTGTAAGGATCCCACATCTTCCAGCAGTATTCTAAAAGAGGACGGAGAAGCGTAGTGTAGGCAGTCTCCTTTGTAGGTCTGTTACGTTTTATAAGTGTCGTGCCAATAAAACGCAGTCTTTGGTTAGCCTTAACCGCAACATTTTCTATGTGTTCTTTCCAATTTAAGTTGTTCGTTATTGTATAATAATAATGGCGTGTGACGAGGGCCTCCCATCGGGTAGCCCGTTCGCCTGGTGCAAGTCTTTCGATTTGACGCCACTTCGGCGACTTGTGCGTCGATGGGGATGAAATGATGATTAGTACAACACAACACCCAGTCCCTGAGCGGAGAAAATCTCCGACCCAGCCGGGAATCTAACCCGGTCTTTTAGGATTGACAGTCTGTCGTGCTGACCACACAGCTACCGCGGGCGGACGTTAGTTATTGTAACACCTAGTTAGTTAGTTGACTTTACGGCTTTTAGATTAGACTGCAACTTCTCTGATAGTGATTCGTCCATTCTGCTTCACCAGCAATATTGCGGGATCAGTAACGACCTGATTTGCGGATATTGCGGGCGTACCTTAACTGGCTTCTGTCTTCATTGATTAGCGGCTACCTTTGAAATGGTTGTACCACTCCTTTAGCCCTGCAGTACCCATTACTTTGTCCACAAACACACGATGGTTTCAACTTGAGAATTGCCAAGCTTGGAGCCAAATGTGATGTAAAGACGTCATTTTGCTCAGAATACTAAATCCAACGTGTACCACTTGCAAGCGTTCCAAAGTAGTGGAGAAAATCAGGTATGTGTGCTAAATATGCCTGAAAACATGAGCGCATGCGCGCCCTGATACCATTGTTGATTTCAACAATTAAAAAAGGTCGGATATTTTTTGAACAGCTCATGTATATAAGCCATCGCCAGTGATGTCGAAAGAGCAAGATACCCCTAACTACGGCAGTTGTATAGGTAGTTCGAATGGAGCGGTCTATTGTCTGACGTATCTCCATAACAGCTCCGAACCGAATACCCCAAAGTTCGACAAATGGTTCAAATGACTCTGAGCACTATGGGTCTTAACATCTATCGTCATCAGTCCCCTAGAACTTAGAACTACTTAAACCTAACTAACCTAAGGACATCACACAACACCCAGCCATCACGAGGCAGACAAAATCCCTGACCCCGCCGTGAATCGAACCCCGGAACCCAGACGCGGAAAGCGAGAACGCTACCTTCACGTCAGGAATCAAGCTGAGCTCATAAGGGCGCAATTCCGGGGCTGTCTCAGGCCGATACTGATCTTCGGCCTGACGTGGCTGCTTGTCCTGTTCCAGGGGTTGCCCCTCAGTCTGCAAGATCCGAGCAGTCGCAGAGGGTGGTCTTACTGGTAGTTGGGAGCTCCAACGTCAGGCGCGTAATGGGGCCCCTTAAGGATATGGCAGCAAGAGAGGCGAAGAAAACCAATGTGCAATCCGTGTGCATACCGGGGTGGGTCATTCCAGATGTGGAAAGGGTCCTTCCGGATGCCATGAAGGGTACAGATTGCACCCATTTGCAGGTGGTCGCTCATGTCGGCACCAATGATGTGTGTCGCTATGGATCGGAGGAAACCCTCCCTGGCTATCTGATTTGGTGAAGACTGCCAGTCTCGCTAGCCGGATGAAAGCAGAGCTCACCATCTGCAGCATCGTCGATAGGACTGACTGCTGACCTTTGGTAAAGAGCTGAGTAAAGGGTCTGAATCAGAGGCTGAGATTGTTCTGCGACCGTGTGGGCTGCAGATTCCTCGACTTGAGCCATAGTGTGGTGGGGTTTCGGGTTCCGCTGGATAGGTCAGGAGTCAACTACACGCAACAAGCGGCTACACGGGTAGCAGGGGTTGTGTGGCGTGGGCTGGGCGGTTTTTTAGGTTAGATGGCATTGGGCAAGTACAAAAAGGGCGGCAGCCTCCACGAGTTCGGGGCAAAGCAGGACATGAGGGGACCAAGCAGCAATCGGTATTGTAATGGTAAACTGTCGAAGCTGCGTTGGTAAAGTACCGGAACTTCAAGCGCTGATAGAAAGTACCGAAGCTGAAATCGTTATAGGTACAGAAAGCTGGCTGAAACCAGAGAGAAATTCTGCCGAAATTTTTACAAAGGTACAGACAGGTAGAAAGGATAGATTGCATGCAACCGGTGGTGGAGAGTTAGTCGCTGTTAGTAGAAGTTTATCCTGTAGTGAATTAGAAGTGGATAGTTCCTGTGAATTATTATGGGTGGAGGTTACACGCAACAGCCGAGCTAGGTTAATAATTGGCTCCTTTTACCGACCTCCCGATCCAGCAGCATTAGTGGCAGAACAACTGAGAGAAAATTTGGAATACATTTCACATCAATTTTCTCAGCAAGTTATAGTCTTAGGTAGAGATTTCAATTTACCAGATATAGACTGGGACACTCAGATGTTTAGGATGGGTCGTAGGGACAGAGCATCGAGTGACATTATACTGAGTGCGCTATCCGAAAATTACCTCGAGCAATTAAACAGAGAACCGACTCGTGGAGATAACATCTTGGACCTACTGATAACAAACAGACCCGAACTTTTCGACTCTGTATGTGCAGAACAGGGAATCAGTGATCATAAGGCTGTTGCAACATCCCTGAATATGGAAGTTAATAGGAATATAAAAAGAGGGAGGAAGGTTTACGTGTTTAGCAAGAGTAATAGAAGGCAGATTTCAGTCTACCTAACAGATCAAAACGAAAATTTCTGTTCTGACACTGACAATGTTGCGTATTTATGGAAAAAGTTCAAGGCAATCGTAAAATGCGTTTTAGACAGGTACGTGTAGAGTAAAACTGTGAGGGACGGGATAAACCCACCGTGGTTCAACAACAAAGTTAGGAAACTACTGCGAAAGCAAAGACAGCTTCACTCCAAGTATAAACGCAGCCAAAACCTCTCAGACAAACAGAAGCTAAACGATGTCAAAGTTAGCGTAAGGAGGGCTATGCGTGAAGCGTTCAGTGAATTCGAAAGTAAAATTCTATGTACCGACTTGACAGAATATCCTAGAAAGTTCTGGTCTCACGTTAAATCAGTAAGTGGTTGGAAACAGCATGTCCAGACACTCCGGGGTGATGATGGCATTGAAACAGAGGATGACAGGCGTAAAGCTGAAATACTAAACACCTTTTTCCAAAGATGTTTCATAGAGGAAGACCGCACTGCAGTTCCTTCTCTAAATCCTAGCACAAACGAGAAAATGGCTGACATCGAAATAAGTGTCCAAGGAGTAGAAAAGCAACTGGAATCACTCAACAGAGGAAAGTCCACTGGACCTGACGGGGTACCAATTCGATTCTACACAGTACGAGAAAGAACTTGCCCTCCCTGCTAACAGCCGTGTACCGCCAGTCTCTAGGGGAACGGAAGGCTCCAAATGATTGGAAAAGAGCACAGGTAGTCCGAGTCTTCAAGAAGGGTCGTAGAGCAGATGCGCAAAACTATAGACCTATATCTCTGACGTCGATCTGTTGTAGAATTTTAGAACATGTTTTTTGCTCGAGTATCATGTAGTTTTTGGAAACCCAGAATCTACTCTGTAGGAATCAACACGGATTCCGGAAACATCCATCGTGTGAGACCCAACTCACTTTATTTGTTCATGAGACCCAGAAAATATTAGATACAGGCTCCCAGGTAGATGCTATTTTTCTCGACTTCCGGAAGGCGTTAGATTCAGTTCCGCACTGTCGCCTGATAAGTAAAGTAAGAGCCCACGGAATATCAGACCAGCTCTGTGGCTGGATTGAAGAGTTTTAACAAACAGAACACAGCATGTTGTTATCACTGGAGAGACGTCTACAGACGTTAAAATAATCTCTGGCGTGCCACAGGGGAGTGTTATGGGACCATTACTTTTCACAATATATATAAATGAGGTAGTAGATAGTGTCGGAAGTTCCATGCGGTTTTTCGCGGATGATTCTGTAGCATACACAGAAGTTGCAGCATTAGAAAATTGTAGCGAAATGCCGGAAGATCTGCAGCGGATAGGCCCTTGGTGCAGGGAGTGGCAACTGACCCTTAACATATACAAATGTAATGTATTGCGAATACATAGAAAGAAGGATCCTTTATTGTATGATTATATGATAGCGGATCAAACACTGGTATCAGTTACTTCTGTAAAATATCTCGGAGTATGCGTGCGGAACTTTTTGAAGTGGAATGATCATATAAAATTAACTGTTGGTAAGGCGCGTACCAGGTTGAGATCCATTGCGAGAGTCCTTAGAAACTGTAGTTCATCAACAAAGGAGGTGGCTTACAAAACACTCGTTGGACCTATACTTGAGTATTGCTCATCGGTGTGGGATCCGTACCAGATCGGGTTTGCGGAGGAGATAGAGAAGATTCAAAGAAGAGCGGCGCGTTTCGTCACAGGGTTATTTGGTAACCGTGATAGCGTTACGGAGATGTTTGACAAACTCAAGTGCCAGACTCTGCAAGAGAGCCGCTCTTCATCGCGGTGTAGCTTGCTCGCCAGATTTCGAGAGGGTGCGTTTCTGGATGAGGTATCGAATATATTGCTTCCCCTTACGAATGTAAAATTAGAGAGATTAGAGAGAGCACAGGGGCTTTCAGACAGTCTTTCCTCCCGCGAACCATACGCGACTGGAACAGGAAAGGGAGGTAATGACAGTGGCACGTAAAGTGCCCTCCGCCACACACCGTTGGGTGGCTTGCGGAGTATAAATGTAGATGTAGATGAGTGTGGTGCGTGATGCGGCGCTCCCCATCCCCATATACCGATCAAATCAGTCACGACTTGAACCGAGCGTGCCCGAACATTGTCCTACAAAATGATGTCCGCCTCCTGCAGAAACCGACGCCGCTTCTTTCAGTTGCTTTTCTGCTTTGAAACACAGTCTGTTTCGTTTTCGAGTCCAAACCGCTTAACAGATATTGTTCAAATTTGGCATGGAGACAGTTTGAACTCTGAGAAAGAACATAGCCCACTTTAAAAAAGCAAGAAAATTTTTTTTTTGCGGCAGTGAACGTAAACTACATTAAAACTTACTTATTTTGCTTGTATAACTTAAGAATTCTATAATATATAAGTACTTCAGTAGTCGCCGTGCGGGATAGTCTCTCAAACGAAATTGCTCCCACGTCCGAGGCCTTTCAATATCACGTCTTCCATTCCGTTTGTAGTTCAGAATATTTTGGGGAAGTCTGGGACGTAGCATTCTCACCAGTCTTCACGATATTTTTGAATTTTTTAGTTTCTGTTGAAAATACTTAATTTTTCTCTAGTATCTTCATTCCTAATCATTTCTTGTTGTGCAGCTCTTCGAATTTCTTAGGAACCTCATCTCTGCCGTGTGATTTTTTTTGCTTTTTTTTTAACCATGTTTTCGCTTTCATAGCATAATACAGGAACCGGGACCACGTTATAGAATTTCGGAACAATCTTTTTGTACTTTATTGCCCAATATTCAGATAATAGTGTCACAGACAGCTTAGAATTTGTGTAATTTATTTTAAGTATCAGAGTAAAAATCAGATCTTACAGCGTAGCCTAAGTGAAAGATTAAGAGACCAGTTCTAAAGCAGGATTATCCAAAACTAGTTTTAAAATGACTGAGTATTTTCCTCGGAGTGCACTTATTTTCGTTTTATTACTAGAAATTTTAAAGTTGTATTCATTGCATATTTCGTTCAGGTGGTATATAGATCTTTGGAGGTCATTTCGTGAACGTGAATCATGTCATCTATAAACAGAAGCACAATCAGGTATTTCTCATTCGTTATCCCAATTCTTTTGTCTTGTCGTAGTTCCTGCTTTCATTTATGAAGAACGAAGTCAATGTAAATACTAAAAATGCTGACTTAATCTGCTCATTTAAATGTATACCGAACGAGCTGCCGCAGTGGTTAGTACATGGTATGATGATGATGATGATGATGATGATGTTTGGTTTTTGGGGCGCTTAACTGCACGGTTATCAGCGCCTGTACAAAGCCCCAACATTTACACAGTCCAGTTTCGCCACCTTCACGAATGATGATGAAATGATGGCATCACAGACACCTACTTCCCGGGCGGAGAACGCAACCCAGCCGTGAATCGAACCCGGAATCCCATCACCAGCAACGCTAGCTTCTACACGACGAGCTGTCAACTAGTACACTAGACTCGCATTCGGGAGGATGACGTTTAAATCCGCATCCGGCCATCCTGATACGTTTTCCGTAACTTTCCTGAATCGCTCCAAGCAAATGCTGGGATGATTCCTTTGAAAGGGAACGGCGGACTTCTTTTACCCTTCCCTGACGCATTGCCAACTCCTGCTCCGTCTCTAATGACCTCGACATCGATAGCACATTAAATGCAATCCTCCTTCCGTCCTTCATTTAAAGGCATAGGTTTACGCAATAAGTCGGGCGTTAAAAGTTACAAACTGCGTACTCGTCTAAGGCAGCATAATTTCATGGAGCGCAAATTATCGAGACTATATTCAACGAGCATTTGTGAAAGGCAGCACGTGGCGACTTCCAACAAACTTCACACATAATTTCGAAACTTGGCGAAACTTTTTTTCCCCTCTGAAGTCCCTGACAGAATGATGAAAGGAAAAAGACTTTTATCACTTCTACATTTTCGCTGTTCGTGCAGTAAAGTGTCAGCATCAGGCTTGATGTTTCACTTCATTACTTCTTTACTACTCACTTTATTCGCAACACATTTGTCAGACAGTATCCACATACGTCGCCAAATGTACCTGAAAATTATAGAATTGTACAACACCTAGTTCAGTACATAAATATTGAGACGTTTTCGAAAAACTAGCTTCTCTTACAACAGAGCGTCTTCAACTGCAAAGGGTTATGTTTCTTCAGGTCAAGTTTTTAACACATTAACTGATACGGAAAGTGAACGAACTTCTGAAGGTGGTTTACATATGGGACTTACCGTTTTGAGACAGCAATTTGGAGAGGAGAAGGGGCGGTGGTTACGCGGTCTATTTGGATCTTCAGTGTTTCCGCAAATGATGCTGTTGCCTGTAATAAAGTTCTGTTTGAAAGAAGCCACGCCCTCATAAGATTTCAGCGTAGTGCAAAGCATGACAACTTAGTTTAAATGTTCCCGAAATGTAAAATTGTTCGGTTCACAAAACGATATAACCTTATCCTACGAGTATAGTGCAGCGAGTCAAATTCGCAATCGCTCAACCCACATGAATACCTGGGTGTAAAAATTTCTAGAGATTTGAAATGGAACCGTCACATAGTCGCAGTCTTAGGGAAATACGGTGGCTGGCTGCAATTCGTTGGTAGAATTCTAGGAAAATACAATCGGTGTACAAAAGAAATTGCTTACAAATCACGCTTGCGACCCATCCCCCAATATTGCTCGAGATTCTTGGATCCTAATCAGATACAACTGCCCGGCGATACTGAATGTATACAGAGAAGGGCGGCACGAATGGTCACAGGTTTTTTGACCCGTTGGAGAATGTCACACAGTTTCTGATCAAATTGAACAGGCAGGCGCTTGGAAACAAACGTAAAATATCCAGAGAAAGTCTACTTGGAATATTTCCGGAGGAATCCTTAACTGTTGAATATAGGCGAATGGTGGTCAATGGAGGGAATGACTGCGAATGCTCGTTCGATTTGCGTTCTCTTCCGTAGGCTGCGATGCAAACTAATCCTGGTAATATTCCCGGTGTGAGATGTAGTTGGCAGCTCTGTAAATGCTGACCGGTGAGTCGCTTAAAGCCCAGGTGAAATTAATCTCGGAGGGACACATCACGCTCCCAACCGACTAAGCATATCCCCTAAGGATCGCCTAGAGCCTGTGACTAGTGCATTGAATATAAATACGGAAAACAGCAAAAACTCACTTTTTGAACTATTTGTAATTCCATTAACTAGTTTTGTAACCTTTACAGACTCATCTTCAAATGTGGCACACAGAATTTCCGTCTCTCTGACGTGGAGACAGGGCGACAGTAACATGGTGACATGTGTCGGAAAACCAATTATTCCACTTACTGACTAACGGGCAGTTCATGGTAGACACAGACTATCCCGTGGAAGAGCAAAGTATCGCGAGGAGACCTAATTAGAAAGTTTCTAGAACTGACGTTACATGATGAAAGTAGGAATGGAATATACTGAAACCGCCTACGTATTGTAACTGTAGGAAGCGTGAAGACCAGAAGAGACTAAGCACAGCACGCACAGAGGCTTTTAAGCAGCCACAGTTCGCACGCTCCATACGTCAGTGGAGTGGGAATAAGTCCTAATAACTGGTATACTGGCAAGTTCCATCTGTCACGCAATTCACGGTCATTTATAGACTACAAATTATAAGCTGCCTATGTTTTGTTTAAATTTGGATTACAAGAAAATGGGCGTTTTGCAAAATGTCCTACATAAGTCTCCTCTTCATCAACACCACCACCATGAGTGTTCTGCCCTAGGGCAGGTCTTCACATGTAGCTCTCCATGCAGTCCCATCATTTGTTACCCTCTTGTTTTCTCACCACTATTTTCTGTTCTTACGCTGTCCATCACCTGGTATGTTCATCGTCTTCTTCTTCTTCTTCTTCTTCTTCTTGCATTCACCGTTTCCTCCATACCATCAATAAACAATCTCTTCTCATTCAGTGTCCATGCCAATTGTGTTTGCTCATCCTGCAACCTTTAAAATTTCTCTCTGTTCTCCCACTCAACACCACCTCATTTCTCACTGTGCCTGCCTATTTTATCCCCTATCAACGCACCCACATAAAAGCCTCCTGTTATGAAACGTCTCGTTGGCAATTGCTATACGTATTTTCACCTCCATATTACTTCCAATGTCGTCCATAATAGCACGTCGCAGTTATCTAAAAACACTAAATTGTTGTGTATCTTCCTGCCTAACATTATAGTTGTTCTTGCTTTTCTTGCACCTATCACCGGACATTTTGCGATTTTCTTATTATTTCTCATTCCAATTTACTCACGCCTCTTGTTCAATTCTTTTAACATTTCAGTCATACTTCTTTCGCTCTCTGCCAATAACACCACATGATCCGCGAGTCTAATACATTCTGCTCTCCTAACAACAACCCGCTCCCGTCTATGTCGTTTCAAACGTTTTTGAATGACATGCTCCAAATATATTTACACACTAAGGAGAATAAACGTATCCCGGAGGACTTACCCCAGCGCGATGGAAATCGATACACGTGATGTTCATTCATGCCCAATAGTATCCGAACGACCTGAATTGAAATTCGCCTGATTCACATGCAACCCACATAGCGCAACTGTCTAGCAGGTCTCCTTATCGCTCCTTGGTACAGTCGTTTGACTATTGAAATTGGTTCCAACAAGTCACCACGAGAAAAAACTGTTCTGTATCGCAATAACTCAAGATGTAAAGTAATACCACGGTACTACAAATATCACGGAACACCTTATCACAGATAAGACTGCCCTTAAGGCTTGTAGCTCACATTTATTACAATAAATGACATACCTGACATTTTACCACTCTCATTATTACGTCAGATAGGTAATACACGTAGTAAATTCGTCGTATTCATGATTTACTCTTCAAAGTAACATACCGTACTTATTATTTAACACAAAATAAGATTAAAAATTAAAGGTATTCACGAGCAGCTAATTGAGAATATTTATGAACTTCAAATGACACGACGAACCGTCTCGTTCTGCATATGGATGCAAACTCAGGTCATGCAGACTAAGCAATGATTTCGTGCCTCACGGATACTAACTGCCACTCCTGATTAGGCATACAGAGAGTGATATACCTCGATTTTAGACAAAGCCAGTTTGCAAATTCCATCTTTAAATTACATATCGCAAGTATTTTTGCCGGACGCGAATTTATTGTCCCTGTAACGAACGATTAGAGATGTTGAATCTTGGTTCTTAACAAGTAAGTTATTTGAATTGCCGTGAGGTAAGGCTTTGTGTTGGACAGGGGTTCGAACTCAGAACTTAATCGGATAGATATCGACGCACAATCAACTGTGACATTTCGGGTTTTCTCGGCAGTAGCTAGATGTTTTAACTGAAATGACGAGACGAAACATACATTTTTTTCCTTCCCAAGACTCCAACCCGGCATCTGTCGCTGTTATATTCTAGAGAAAACGAACGTTAAATATGGGTTTGTTGCACCAGCAGCGACATGTGAGCGTGTTTGAACTAGAAATAATATGACGAAGAGTTCAGTGCTCACTGGGAATACAGCTCCACACATCATATCGCTTTTGACTACACACAAAGATACGTCAGCTTCCGAATTTTTGTCCAGCTCGGCCTAACATCTTGAACTTACAGTGATCTCGCAAATAGTCCTGTGTCTCACTGGGTGTCAAAACGTCACATATCGTTAGTGTTGACAACGAATGAAAATACATTAAACATTAAAATAATTATCCACCAGCAGATAGGTGTTCTCATGCTAGAGCTTGATAATACATAATGAAATCTATAGTGCCGGGCCAGGATTCGAACCCATTCACGCGCAGTATGTGGAGATGTTGAGGAATCTGCAGTTCTGAACAAACAACAAATAGTAGCCGTGCTGTATTCTCACGAAGGGATCAAATTGAGCGTTAAGTACGGTCTAAGTTGCATTCCCAGTTCAGAACCGATTTTATCGACATACAGAAGCTCAGATAAAATATGGACTAAATGTCCTGTGAGCCTACATAGCGTTTGTTTCGTCACTAGAAATAAATAACAAGTATAAGAAAGGTTTCTACGTGTCGCCGCTCCAGTCTTTATTGTGATTCATCCTAACGTCTACTTTGTAGAAAAGGAATATCATTTTTCATGTCAATTTCAGACCACAATGTCATTATATCTTCTTCACTTGGTGTAGCCAGAAGAGAATGGAATCTGTCTCTTCTTATCTAAAATCATTGACAGAAGTTGGAATCGAACCCAGTCCATAGATATTCAAGCATATTATAAGTATGTGGCTCATTTTTCTATCGTAACGCCGTTGCACCACACTGGATGAGAATTGACACACAGGCTTCCTGTAGTAATTTGCAGCAGGTTCAGTAAATTCATTTACTTGGTTGACCGAATCACAATGAACTAGCTGCCTCGACTACCCAGTGCATAAATTCGACCGAAATAAAATCACGTACCTGCCACCTACACAGAACAGCCAACAGTGTAGGATGCACAAATTTGAAAAGGAAGTGTTTCTTTCCACTTGAGCTACTGTATTGCGCCATCTCTTTGTTGAAAACGTCGTGCAGTACAAATGTCGCATTTCATAAGTAAAGTTTTGTATTCCTAGAAACCCAAAATTTGCTTGTCAGCGGCGGGAAGAGGAGTTACCCGTTGTGCAGCATTGTAAGTTTTCACCATTGAACTATGAGCCGAAAGTATTTTTTTGCGATTTCCTTATCGATGTTTTATCTGACTGTTAGTAGCTCTTTCACAGAAGGGATAAAAACGTTACAGTCAGTGAGACTGGAAGTGCGAACCATAACAGATGCTATTTCTCAGGTCAGCGCATTACCATAGAGCTGGAGTAGAAGTACGTGTCTTAGCTTACTCTTACGAGATCGATAATGTCTAGCACTCGTAAACCGCTATTTAAAGGACGAGATTAGTTGCGATTTCCACGTGCAACGACTTTCCTGGGCTGAAAACCGTAAATTTACAATCTTTTGTTACACGTAAAGCGATAATAAATCAGATTATTCAATGGAAATGACAGGTAAAATCAAGTGAACTTTGAGGATAAATTCCGTGCACACCAGGAAGCAACTGGTCGATCACAGAGTTGCCAAACATACGTTGCCTTGTTGTCAAATCTCAGTTACAGTACCAGCAGAAAGAAGACGAACCGATGTGATCGTACAGCGGTCTGGGAAGTGACCATAGCTGGTGTCTCCAAGTCGCGGTTGCTACGGCCTGGAATACGTAATGCGTCTGATTCGCATTTCTGTAACTAGGTTTAGGGACTGGAGCGTGGTTACTAATAATACTCGGAACTGACTGAAAACTAAGCATCATATATCAGTAACTCTCACAGTTATTTTTATATTTATTTCGTAAGTGTACTAAAAACTAAGAAGCTCATTCAGAGACGTTTTCATGCCTCGCCGATAGTCGAGCAAAACAAACAAATAAAGAAAAAAAGAATGTGTGTGTGTATGATAGAGAGAGAGAGAGAGAGAGAGAGAGAGAGAAATCAAAAAGAATGAGAGAGAGTAAGAAATTGTTGTAAAGAAATTGAATCATGGTATGTAAAGAAATCTTTCATTAAAATTACACGTTACACGTCATTACGAAATATCGTATTCATGATCTATGAAACAAGAATTGATCTAATGTAATCTAATCATATCATATTGATGGCTATCCATGAAGAGTCATGAATTACCGAAATTTTTGCCAATACCAGTAATGAAATCTAAACTTGAAAATAAAAGACGACAATTTTTTTAATAAACCGGGACTCCTAACAAGACAATTTCGTCCCTGTTAACTAACCACGAAAGATGTCTGATATACCTCCATGCTCAAGTAACAAAGTGCGCATGCATTTAAAGATTAAGTGCATGATGTGAAGTTATATGACGGAGATACGAACCCAACACGTAATCGTATTGTTAATTAAGTAAAATCAAATTTACGTATCGGTTTTTCTTACCAGCTGCTAGGTGTTTGAATCTAAACTAAGGATACAAACTTTTGTACCTAAGCGACAATCTAACTACACGCCTACCGTGCATCCACAAATATAGCTTAAATATCAGTTGCTTACTCACCAACGGTAAGGTGTGTGCGTGTTTGACAAGAAATAATGACACCTATTGCGATTGTTGGCAACACATGAATAGACATTAAAAGCGCACGTTGGTTTTCACTAGCGGGACGGTGTGCACGTTATAGGGCTTGAACTGAAACTATGAATATTTTTGTATTGGATCAGGATTCGGACCCACATACTTACCTTTGGAGGAGACCTAGAGAAGGTTGCAGTCTTGCGAAAAGGGACGAAATGGTTGAACTATAATGTCCCGAGAGATTCAGATCCTCGAAAGAGGAGAAACGAATTCGAATCACAGTCCAGCACCAAATTTTTCAACGTCTCTAGTTCAATCAATTACAAGTAAAATAAGAGCCCCATCCTTTAAATGGCTATCGGTTCATAAAATAAAATAAAATTTTCTAATGTAAGTAAGTTTACTGGCGACTGTATTTCTGTTTACGATGACTTCCGCTATGTCATTTCCCAACGTAACCTGGCTCTGCCCAGTTGGTAATGATGGAACGTGATTTGTATTGCGAATTCTGGATTATAACGTCTTTCTCTTGAGGTTACCAGACGCAAAGTAAATCTGTTTGTGCTTCTTAAAAGTAAATGTCTGAACCCACGCATTGCTCCTGTGATAGTTCCACCAGGCCATTGTGCCCATATTTCCCAGCCCCAGGAGTGAGCTGCAACGGATGATGTGCTGAGCTTACAAAAGTAGTCACGGTGGATAAAACGCGAGTCTATTAAATGTTTAAGTAGAAACAAGCTTCTGACGCGGAGATTATGCTATTCTCATGTCAGCAGGATGTAAAGACCCTTGTAGGCATCATAGGCTCGATGTGAAGCCATTTTGAAATGTTCACAAATTCAGATATTTTCTTAGTTCGTGAAGATCCACTGGGAAGTGTGAAGTTACCGGATAATTGGATTATTACCGTCATTATTACTATCATTTTCTTCATGCCGCTGCTGGAACACTGTACTTGAATATCAGTTCGTGCCTTTTGGTCACTATACAAGTAGTTTCCCAAGAAGAGGTTCTTTCTCTGTCTACAGAATTCTTTTCATGTTAATATCTATGAGTAATTACTCATAGATTACATTAAAACTAAAGTAATCGATGAAGACGTTACTTGATAACAATAACGCTCTGCCTTTCTTCTATTACTTGCGCCTAGAAATGGCTGTCGAGTACTGCCAAACCAAAAGCCAAGAGATCTTACTGCCTGCCGATATACGCCGCTGGCAATTTTTCCATATGATTTGGTCGACGTGACCTGTTTCAAGTTGTGTATGACAGAGAATGTTTTAGAAAATCAATTGTTTTCCTTTGCAATAAAGAAAAAGATTTTCATTCTAAGCTATCCAAGTTCAAAATTTTTGGAATATTAGTTCCAGTTTAATATTCGCTTCTATAATGTAGGAAAGTATTTCGCACATGCAAAACTCGGATCCGGCCCACTGACCTTACACTCAGCCGCCGGCCATAAATTCTGGCTCAGAGTGACACCAGATTAAGTAACCTAATTTAGCGAAGATTATTTGCCAGTGCTCTCTCTCACCGGAAAATACGCAATTCTCTCATTAATTGGGCTCCATTAGTACACTGTAACAGTAATTTCTGTGTGTCTGCAATGCATACGGATTGTGGAATTTAGCGGTGCTCTCTCTTCCACTTCTTTATACAATATGACTGACCTAAACGGGCCCTTTATCGTTACAGGCCCTGAGCAGTGCTACATCATACTGACAACAGTAATGTTCTTATACTGACAATCTGACTGGTCGTTTTACCTGATTTTGTAATCATTTAAATAAGACAACATGACCTTCCAGTGGGAGACATTTCGTTCTCCCTTTTCCTTCTGTGACATTTTTCCGTAATCTATTTGCCTTCCAATCAGCGAAATGCGGTAGAGTACGGCCGGTAAACGATTTACAAATCACGATTTAGTCCCGTTAAGACGGTTTCTTCAAACATTGTCGTTGCTAAAGGAATTTACTTTCGTCTTAAATCGTCTCAAGCAGCAACGTTCACAGACATCCCAAATACGTAAAAGCTCATTATCCTGGTACGAAGTTTGTAAAACAAACTTCCCACAGTTTGTGTCAGGTTGATCTTTTCGTCTGATAGCACTGCCTAAGTATCACAAGTAGTGTCCCTGTAGCTGTGGGAATCATTGGTTAATAACGAGTTTAACACCAATGGGTATAGTATTGCTAAATATTCAAATTAATTATCAACCCAAGTCTGAGTTTATCCGCAGACTGTAGCGATTTTATAATACTGAAGCTAGACTTTGTATCCTTGTCCTCCTTGAGTGGGCATTGGAAGGCGTTTGCACACACGAACACAACACTATGAATACTTCGAACGCCATAGTTAACGTTGCTCTCATAAACTACTTTTGTTATTTTAATTCTTCTAGGTGTTCAGGATGCAATATGTGTTGTAGATACAGCCTTAGAGCAAAACATTGACCGCCGAGCCGTCCACATAAGGTGGACAACACAGTCGTGCTCCTCTCAGGATACTGTGTCCGGCAGTAAGTTCGATCTGCAACATTGTAGACTGCGGCACCTCCCAGAGGAAGTCTTGAGTTCAGTCTTAGTACATTATTCTTGACTAAGGCCGTAGTCTTGAGGTAAAACGTGAGACTAGCTAATATGACGTCTGGCGACCGGAAGCAGACAACGACAAAATTTTTATCGCCCCTTTCCTCTCGGTGCTGAAGCTATGCGTGTAATTCAAGCGAATCTACAATATATTTCGCTTTGTGTCACACTGGTAATAATAGTTTGGTTCAACAATGTTTTAGCGAAAGATTTCTTTACCGAGCATCTGCCTCTGAACACCGCATGCGTCTGAGTTCTCTGGGACCCGTTTGCTGCCTACCGGCGGGGGCTGAGGCACTGCGCTGCCTTCTGCCGACAACATCTGCTCCACTCCACACTCTCAACCATGTAAAATGCTTTAATGTTGTTGAGTAGTGACCCATAAAATCTGTCTACGATTTGTGTTTCACTCTTGATAGCAAAGGAGGCACAAAACCGTTTTTATTTGATGATTATTTTATTACATTAGAATGCAGTACATCAATGTGACACAGAATTAATTTCATTGTTTCTGATCCAGTGCGCTATAATTAAAGCGTCCCATTCTGTTCTTTTCCTTGCACAGGAGATTCTTCAAATAATTTATTATTGTCATGGATTCATATGTGTTACTCAAGGCACAGGGAGTAAATGCAATGTAATGTTTGGTTTCTTTCTTTGATTTTCTATGGTAAATGGATGAAAAAGATTGCATCAATTCCTATCAGAACCTGCTCTATAGCTACTAAGGCAAATTGCTTCTTTTGAGGTCCATAAATTAATTAATGGAGAAGTGAACGCTGTTCACAAATGATATTTAGAATATTCAATTGGATTTAAGGCGACAAAACTGCCACATTTGAAGCTACCCAGAGAAAAAGCAAGTTGCTAGAGACACTGTCAGCACATGTCTGCAGGAAAGTTTAGCATAGAGTAATCAAGAGGCTCATTTCCTTCATACTTATCACCCTGGAATGTGAGTCTTAAGTGAAGAACAATATTGAAATTCGTATCGTTGATGATCGATTCGAATTTCTTCAGAGACGCTGGTATTGCGAAGCAGCTTGGAAGTCAGAACGCCATGATCTATGACGATTAACACAACTTACTGAGTCGAGCTACCAAGAAGATTTGATGTGATTTGATGTGTAAAGGTTTTCTACCGATTTCGATACAGAATTTTTTCTGGAAATTCTCAGCTCCTTAAAAAAAAAAGCTCGCACACGATGGTCCCTACCTCAGTTGGAACTGACGACTGATTGAGCCGTTCTGACACGAGACATGGGCGGTACCACCGGGTTACAGACACACTGCTACCTTTGCACCACTCTCATCATGGTATTGGTCGCTCAGCCTCATAACGCATGGTGAAAGATAATAAAAGTTGCCACTTATGTGAAGAATAGCATTTCTTTAGCCAAAAAATTGAATTTTCTGCCTCAGTATCTTAGTTTACGTAAGGATTATACAGCATGAGCCATTCAAATGGAAAGGTAATATCAAGTAAATTTAGTGAGCCAATTCAGTACCATAGGCGGAAGTGATTGCATTGTCACAGTGTTGCCTAATGTTTGTGACGATGTTGCCAAATCTCAGGTGTGCTAGGAACAGCTGTGTAGCGGTATGCGTGGAGAATCCCCTGCTCGTGTCTTACGGGGATATGGAGAGGAACCGCAGGGTTTGGTTAGGATGCAGCGTTTTCTCCTAGCAGTTGTGTCAAACATTAAGGTGTATAATCTTCCATCACGATTACAGTTTCCTACAAAATATATACAAATAAAACACTTACCTTGTTTCTTTCCGACAAAAGATTATTTCAGTACGATAAAAAGTTTTTGGAAATCTCTTATGCCCACCTGTCACCAAAGTAAGATAAACACTTTGCACCTCGAAATCGATTGCATGTATGTGCAGTCTTGTGATGTTTAAATAACGCTCAAAGGACATTTAGTCCATATTTTATCTGAGCTTCTGTATGTCGATAAAATCGGTTCTGAACTGGGAATGCAACTTAGACCGTACTTAACGCTCAATTTGATCCCTTCGTGAGAATACAGCACGGCTACTATTTGTTGTTTGTTCAGAACTGCAGATTCCTCAACATCTCCACATACTGCGCGTGAATGGGTTCGAATCCTGGCCCGGCACTATAGATTTCATTATGTATTATCAAGCTCTAGCATGAGAACACCTATCTGCTGGTGGATAATTATTTTAATGTTTAATGTATTTTCATTCGTTGTCAACACTAACGATATGTGACGTTTTGACACCCAGTGAGACACAGGACTATTTGCGAGATCACTGTAAGTTCAAGATGTTAGGCCGAGCTGGACAAAAATTCGGAAGCTGACGTATCTTTGTGTGTAGTCAAAAGCGATATGATGTGTGGAGCTGTATTCCCAGTGAGCACTGAACTCTTCGTCATATTATTTCTAGTTCCAACACGCTCACATGTCGCTGCTGGTGCAACAAACCCATATTTAACGTTCGTTTTCTCTAGAATATAACAGCGATAGATGCCGGGTTGGAGTCTTGGGAAGGAAAAAAATGTATGTTTCGTCTCGTCATTTCAGTTAAAACATCTAGCTACTGCCGAGAAAATCCGAAATGTCACAGTTGATTGTGCGTCGATATCTATTCGATTAAGTTCTGAGTTCGAATCCCTGCCCAGTACAGAGCCTTACCTCACGGCAATTCAAGTAAGTTACTTGTTAAGAACCAAGATTCAACATCTCTCGTCGTTCGTTAACAGGGACAATAGGTGCTGGGTAGGAATTCGCGTCCGGCAAAAATACTTGCGCTATGTAATTTAAAGTTGGTATTTGCAAACTGGCTCAGTCTAAAATCGAGGTATATCACTCTCTGTATGCCTAATCACGAGTGACTGTTAGTTTCCGTCAGGCACGAAATCTTTGCTTAGTCTGCATGACCTGAGTTTGCATCCATATGCAGAACGAGACGGTTCGTCGTGTCATTTGAAGTTCATAAATATTCTCAATTAGCTGCTCGTGAATACCTTTAATTTTTAATCTTATTTTGTGTTAAATAATAAGTACGGTATGTTACTTTGAAGAGTAAATCATGAATTCGACGAATTTACAATGTGCATTACCTATCTGACGTAATAATAATGAGAGTGGTAAAATGTCAGGTATGTCATTTATTGTAATAAATGTGAGCTACAAGCCTTAAGGGCAGTCTTATCTGTGATAAGGTGTTCCGTGATATTTGTAGTATCGTGGTATTACTTTACATCTTGAGTTATTGCGATACAGAACAGTGTTTTCTTGTGGTGATTTGTTGGAACCATTTTCAATAGTCAAAAGACTGTACCAAGGAGCGATAAGGGGACCTGCTAGACAGTTGCGTTATGTGGGTTGCATGTGAATCAGGCGAAATTCAATTCGGGCGTTAGGATAGTTTTGAGCATGACTGTACGTGTGGGGGCAAATGAATGATTAGAGTTGAAGAAAAACTGGATGATTAATTCAAGACAAAGAGATTCACAAATTGATAAGTCGATAATGTGTTGGGCCACCTCTGGCAGTTACTAGGCTTGACATTGACTTATAAAGTTAGTGGATACCCTCCTGATGGATATGGTACCAAATTCAGTTCAGTTGGTTCATTACATCGCCAAAATCGCGACCTGCGTTAAAGAACCTGCCCATTGTGCTCCAAATGTTCAAAATTGGTGAGAGATATGGCTATCTTCCTGAGCAATGTATTGCCTTGCATGTACAAACACGTAGATACGATCTCCGTGTGTGGTGCGTAAATTGTCGGCAGGCACCTCACTTAGTGTCCCGAGCAGAGTTCAAGCCGCCATAGAGACAAAGGTTGGACACACTGCATATTAATGTCCACTAATAGGTGTCTGTACACTCATTGATAGGATAGTGTATTTCGAAATGTTAGCAGATAAAGCTTACGTGGGGCGAGTCGTAGAATCTCTAAAAAGAGACACCTCTGGCAACAATAGTTGAAAGTGGCCTTCAAACTAGCCGTGCTGCGCTCTCTACCTCCGGCTATTCTCGTGGCCGTCAGAGCGGCCGTAGCCGAGACGCCCCCTGGGTAAACGCTACGGACGTCTGCAGTCGCGCCTCACGATCTGTCACAAATTATGGAATGTATTCGCAGATACCAATTGTAACACGACAACGGCTATACAGTTTGCTCAAAACGTACAGGATGTTCTGAAATTCCCATCACTACCTGCTAGAATTTGTAGAGGGGACTGAGTACATAATACTCATATTTTAAATTGTAACCCGTCTCCCGAGACGTACCGTATACTAGAACCATTTGAAAACATGTTGGTAAGGCTGTCACATTGACAAGTAATTTGTTACACTGTGGAATCAAAGAAATATCGTTTATGGCCCCCGCGAGCATGCAGAAGTGCCTCAACACGCCGTGGCATGGACTCTACTGATGGCTGAAGTCGCGCAGCAGGGAACTGACACCATGAAACCTGCAGAGCTGCCCATAAATCCGTAACAGTAAGAGGGAGCAGAGATCTCCTCTGATCAACACTTTGCAAGGCATTCCAGATATGGTAGTTAATGCTATAAAATTTACTAGAGACGTACAGTATGTTTGGGGAGTTTGGTGGCCAGCGAAAGTGTTTAAGCTCGGAAGAGTGTTCCTGCAGCCACTCTGTAGCAATTGTGGTTGTGTGGGCCGCTCCTTTGTCCTGCTGGAATTACCCACTTCCGTCGGAATCCACAATGGACACGAATGGATGCAGGTGATTAGACAGAATGTATCTAGACGTGTCAGGGATCCCACATAACTCCGAATGCGCACGCTCTACAACGTCCCCCCCCCCCAGCTTGAACAGTTTCCAGCTGACATGCAGGGTCCATGGAGTCATGATGTCGTATTCATACCCATACACTTCCATACTGTATATACATTTTGAAATGAGACACGTCCAACCAGGCAATATGTTTCGAGTCATCAACAGTCCAATGTTCGTACCGATGGGCCCAAATGAGGCGTAAAGCTTTGTGCTGTGCAGCGAGCAAGGGTACACGAGTGGGCCTTCGGCTCTGAAAGCCCATGTAGATGATGTTTCCATGAATGGTTCGCATGCTGATACTTGTTGATGGTCAAGCATTGAAATTTTCAGTTATTTTCGGAAGGGTTGCACTTTCGCCACTCTGAACGATTCTCTTCAGATTCCATTCTTGCAGGATTTTTTTTTCTGGCCGCAGAGATGTTGGAGATTTATTGTTTTACTGGATTGCTGATATTCAGGGTGCCCTCCTGAAATGGTCGTACAGGAAAATCCCCACTTCATCGCTACCTCGTAGATGCTGTGTCCCATCGGTCTTGCGCCAAGTATAAAACCACGTTCAAAGTCATTTAAATCTTGATAACCTGCCATTGTAGCAGCAGTAACCGATCTAACAACTACGGTAGACACATGTCTTACATAGTCGTTGCCGGCGGCAGCACCATATTAAGCCTGTTTACATATCTCTGTGTTTGAATACGCATTATTATAATAGTTTCTTTGGCATTTCAGTGTAGATGTGGCCGAGTACATCTATTGTTCTACAGTTTCACTCTTTAATAACCAAAGAATCAAAAAAATCGGTCTTCAGAGACACTGTTTTTACAGGAGGGCCTTTTCCAATTTGAAATTAGAATGATATTATTTCCTTCAGCTGCTGACGGGCGTTGATAGATATCAACGAAGACAGGTGAAAATGTGTGCCCCGACCGGAACTTGAACCAGGGATCTCCTGCTTACATGGCAGTCGATCTATCCATCTGAGCCACCGACGGCACAGAGGATAGTGAGACTACAGGAATTATCTCGCGCACGCCTCCCGCGAGACCCACTTTCTCACCTATGTATGACCACACACTACATTCGTAGCGTCCTTTCGGACATGTCCGAAAGAACAGACACCATATCCATATAAATATATTTTCCAATTCGCGTGCGCTGCGTCTCCACGGGCACCACACACGCACCTGATGACGTTGAAGGCACCCTTACTCGAAGACGTTGTGCAATGGTAACGAAAAGCGTGTGGGGAGGAGTCAGACGCTGTGGACAACGATCTTGATAAACGCGACCAGCAGCTCTTCCAGTACTGTGAGCTTCGCCACACAGAATACTCGTGTCGGTATATTCGGCAAAAGTGTACTCAGCAATGTTCCTCTAACACTCACAGAAACATGAACGAGACTCGAACCAGGTCAGAGAGGAGACAGCTGTCAAATGACATCATACGATCCGACGTAAGTAACCCCCCTCCCCCCCCCCCCCCAGTGATTATAACCCTGTTGCATACCACATTAGCGAAGGTGTATTCATACGGCTGTAGCACGGATATACCTTTCCATACATGGGCTCCTCTTCAAAATATCATTACTCATTTCCCTAGAAGTTTTTAACGTGATTTTGGAACATCCTGTATCTCTCCAGTAACTATACAGCTGTTTCCAGAATTAGTTCCCTCTGGAGCGGAGTGTGCGCCGATATGAAACTTCCCGGCAGATTAAAACTCTTTGCGGGACCAAGATTCGAACTCGCTACCTTTGCCTTTCATGGGCAAGTGCTCTACCATCTAAGCTACCCAAACACGACTCACGCCCCGTCTAAACAGCTTTACTTCTGCAGTACCTCGTCTCCTACCTACAGCTGTTGTACCACATTCGAAATATACGGATGTATTTCAGAATTTCGGCGTAATGCTACTTCGCAGAAACATGGCTGAATTTTCCTGTATATTGTTATCATTAAAACCAAGCACCGTCTCTGTCTCCATATCAAAAAGTATTAGGTAATATTTTCATCATTTCTAGCACTATTAAAGTTGGTAGGTGTAGGAAAAAATACTACTATCATTCTGAAAATATCGTTGAGAAGCGATAGAATTCCTACAAACAAATTTAAGAAAATCATTTTGGGTACTAGGCCATGTCATTATACAACAGTGAAACAACTAAAATAACGACATTTCGACCATCATTTGAACGATCCTCTTCAGAGCGAATAAATGCCACGAAATTTCAAATCAGCAGCAGCGAAATGAAAGGTCGATTTGGAAACAATTTCTATTTCTTCTTTCTTATCTTCGATTAATTTCCCAAATATCTCGTTCGTTTCGTATGTTGATTTCTTTATACAAGGTGTTCAACATTTCTAGAGCTTGCAATTTTACCTAGTAACTCATGCATGCAAACGTCATCTAACGAGGCTACAGAGCATCAAAATACAGGCACCAGCCCCGGCGAATGTATGTAAGTAGAGTGTGATGCCGTGATTATTTATCAATTTGATCATGTATCATGTTCCGGAAGTTACAAGGGAATATCGTTATCATACCTCTGACGGCGGAATACAAGTACTGGTACTGTTGTTGCTAACTTTCATAGGTGGTAGTATGGATCAAAGTAAGAAAAAAATGTCCGGTAAACATGGGCTACAAAATGCATACCTGAGGCGCTATGAGCACTTGTTCAACAGTGGAGATATGTTTTATGCTAGCGAAGATGAACAAGTCCTCACAGCTCTTAAGGTATGCATTTTACAGCCCATGTGTACTGGACATTCGGTCCATACTACCACCTCTGAAAGTTTCCTGCCCTACATCTTAGCTGCAACACTACCGGTACATACTGTCACACGTAACAGGAATGTCTTCTCTTCCAATTTTTCGTTATAGGGACATAACCTCAAATTTATCCATCTCCATCATCATAGAAAATTGCTAACATCTACATTGGATCTCCCTGTGTACACACATTTTACAGACTACAGCGCCTGTAACTTTGATACTCTGTAGCCTCGCTGGATGACGTTTCCAGACATCGATTCCCAGGTAGGTCCCCTCTACAAACGCGATAAGTGTGTCGCACGACGTGTGAAACTTTCTGTATGCAAACTCACTCTCTCTCTCCCTCCTCAACTATCAACTACCAGCTTTCTTATAAGTCTTACATCTGCTGGCTGATTTTTGGCAGAGCTCTAAATAACATGCCGCTCACTGTATTTTATCGCTGGTTGCATCTTAAATTCAAACTATATTTTGGTCAAAACTGTGAAAAGTTATTTTCTACATCTATAGATGTTATAAATATGGGTTGAATTTCTTCAACCGATCTCTAGCGGCTAGTGTGTTCGATTTTCCTATAGCTCGTCTCCTCTAATGTGTTCCATTCCTCTGTAAATATTTTGGATCAGTATTTTCAGCCAGGACGTATGAAAGAGATGGTTCGGTAGTATTCATAATTATCACTATTTGCCATATTTGGTGTTATTTTTTTCGTTTATTCTGAAGATTTAGCAGCATATCAGCGAGCATAGATGTTGAGCAGTGAAGCAGCAAACGCCGACAGAGTGAGTCCTCGCCGATGCTGATAGAGCCCTCTGGTAGCGAAGCTCTGCACTACAGGCAACGAAGTGTGTGAGGTACTAGTAGCGACACGTAGCAGCGAAGTGATGAACCGCAAAATGGCCGCGAATATTGAGTGACTTAAATGTCTAGTTGCTGTTTATTTCTTCCTTTACACTATTATTACAAAACAGACTACGGCATCACTGCTCGGTTTGTCTGTTACCGTATTTTTGTGTATTTCACACATTACAAAATAATTCTGTTCTCGTAACATATAATGCAAACTACATCTCAAGCGACATTAATGTATGCAGCATGTTACATTCATCATTCCCTCTTCGTAATTTAGTATTACTAATAGTTTTGTCCACAGTTTTAAGCATTAAAAATGGATATGTGGCTCGGAACAGGGCTACTGTTATATTAAATGTTAACAAAATAATCGCACGGTATAGTGAGTTAAAGAATATTGAACAGCAACGAGAACTGTAAGTAAGTTTATGCAATGCAACGTTAGTGATATAATAGTACAACAGTAATAGACGTTTGTCATCCATTTTTCCTATTTTACAGTTTCACTCATTACTGATGGCAAATGCCTTGCAGAGAAGGTAACATTCTGCATCTTCGGCTAAGGCCTTTACAATCTCTTTCATTCAACCAGACTTAACTCATAGAAGTAGTAACATAATTTCTTTTCTGATCCAAAAGATACTTTTACATAAAGTAGAGGCAGAGAGGTTGTCATATAACTATTAATCGAAATATTATATCAAAAATATGGGCTTGTTAGTGAAATCCCCAAGAAATTCCTCTTGTTAACGTTAAGTATTATCTGTTTGATTCAGCATTCAGCTCACATAAAACCACGAGAAATAACGTTTTTCATACAAAAAAGAGTTTATCTCTTTAGTGACCTGTGTCACATCAAACATCTCATTTTGATACTAGAATAATTTGAGAAAAAAGAAGGCCTTTGTTCGTTTTTGAAAATGCAATTAGTGAAAAGTATTTTTAAAAGATATTGTCAACTATTACTAAACGATTTCTTATACAGGATTTATTTATCACATAGTCAATCATGATACTAAAAATAACACAGCGTTGGCTTGTGATTTGCTATTGATGTAATATTTTGTATTTTCTTATGACGTTGAAATAATTATTGCTTTTTTAGCACTGAGAATGTGTGAAATACAGTATGTAATATATGAATCAGTATGATAACCTTTTTTTCGAATATTCACTGGTAACTACAGGAAAATGGCACATGTTTGGGTATTAACCTCAGCAGTATTCAGTACACGAAGGAAAACAAAATCTTTTTTTTTTTTTGTAAGGGTTTTATTTCATAGTTGTAATCCTACAAATATACCAAGCAGTTTCTTTTGATAGTGAGATATATTAAATACCTTAAAATATATGTAGATGAAGTCTGGTGAAGAAAGTGTGCGAATTAAAATTTTAAATGTTTGTAGCAGCATAATCAGGTACAGTTTGTAGTGTGGGAGTGAGCTCCACGTGGGATCCAAAGCACGGACCCCACGGGGGTGCCTGACATGCGCCACATGCCAAGGCAGAGGTGGAGGCTAGTGTTCGGAAGTCTGAAAATTCCAGCGCCGGCCGGGGATTGAACCCCGGCCCGGCTGGGGCGAATAGCCCCAGCCGAGGCGCTGGAACGTTTCAGACCCCCTTACCACTAGACCACCGGGGACCCCGGCTGTTTCCTGCTCTGGAGTCCAGCTAGTGGTCGTGCACTTCCTGCTGTCCTCCGTGTTTACACCGAGGCAGCAGTGGCGTGGTGTAACAGGAAGTGTTTACCTGCGTCCGCTGGATGTCCACTTAGTGTGGGACTTATTTACCCGGCTGACGTTCGTGTCGCTATAAAGTCCTTAGTTGAGTTACAATTATTTCCAGAGACCGAAATCTGCCTATGCAGTTCCACACAGTCGCGTCTCACTATTTGAACCTCTGTAATTCGATCGTGTTGTCAAGACCCATGTAAGAACTTCTGTTTACCGAAGAAACCTCCTGTGTTCGGTACATTCCATAAACGGAAGCGACTGTCATAACAGACAGCCCCGTAAACATTTCGTAATGAAGTGCCAGCCGGTACGTAATACTCGATATCTGGAATTGTTTTATCGGTTATTAAGATAATCGTTTCATCTCTAAACACTTTGAAAAATTTACGTGTTTTCTCAATAAAGCATAAGCACAGTACATAGATCTGCCGTGAAAATGACATCGAAGAAGTACAAGTGTTCGAGTGCCACAGAAAAGAAGTTTGTCCTTGAAGGTGTGGAACGAAGAGCAGTACAAAAGTAAGATGTCACGTTTCGGGATTCCCTCATACTCGCTGTAGACACTCCAGAAGCAGGAAAATAAGTTTGATGATGTCTCATGAGGAGCGAGGAATAAATTCACTCTCATATAACTACTGTACGAGATGCCTCGCCGCCTCTTAAAGGGTGTCATGGGCTTCTGCGGCCGTGAGTCAACGTGGTGTTTCTGGCCACATACATTTTAGCTGCGGTTTCTCCGACCTGCAAAGGAAGCCGCGACAATGGGGAGGCTCTGCCTGTTGTTTTGTAATAAGATCGCTCCTCCACATTTTATCTAGGCTTAAGGCTGTGCATAGCCGTGTTTAAAAAAATATTATTTTTTACATTTTCTGTTCTACAACATTACTTCTGTCTTATTTTACGAACTTTTCGTACGAATGACGTAAATTTTAAACTCCTTAAATCCACCAAGTCATTATGTATTCTTAAAATATCTTTTAACTCCTTTTCAACACGGATTTATTTTTAATCTCTTTCACTGAAGAGGCTAACCGACGGATTACATTTTTTTAAATTTCAGGTATTGATTTTATTACATTCTCCTTTAGCATATTGATCAGAAATTGTAGGTTCAGATACCTTTGCCTGATTGAGTATCGTTTTCTATGCCAAACTTCGACAGTATTCATGGTCCTGTGCATCGAATTGATGACGGTAGATAGCTGACCGAAATCACTTCGAAATAAATTCTCTGAACGCAGATGTGTTAGCTATCGAGGTGTTACCTAACGCAACTGAAGACAAGTTAAGAATGAATTTATTTCGATATAATTTCGGTCGACTGTCTGTCTTCACCAATTCCACATTTCAGATGGTGTACTAGGATTTTCCATCTATTGACTGACTATATAGTCTACGAATTCATGACCTTTTCGTCACCGGGCATTTACTACGCTGTTACCATCCATGCATCATCAAGGCAGTCCGGTGGAAGATGTGCTGTACAGCATACATGCGGCAAGACAATCGAAATACTTCTTCATCCCTGTATTTCTCCACTAATCCATTGCAGTTAATATCCATCTGACAACTTGGTTTTAGTTGTATATTGGCCACTGGTCAATCTCTCTTCATTGTAAATATAAATACGCATTGTCACCATATATCACCAGCATAACGTTTAATACAGATGTACATTACAAAGATCATCACTTAAAAATACAGCATACTTTGCTCTGAAACAATTTTTTGGATTTTTGTGCTTATAACACGACGGCGTGCTGAGAAGATAATGACTCGGTCTGTTTTATTTGATGAAGTCAGTAACATTCTACATCTTTACTTTGGATATCTGCAGCCCTCTGATTTTGCGTAAGGAGCGTTTTGTAACAAGTGTTTATCCTTATTTTGGATAGTTACCTCTCTTATCTGAGTGACTATGTTGGTGGGTGAGAAAGAGCTCACAAAACTAAAAGAACGAATTCGAAGACTTCGTCCGCATGTGGAGCACACTCTCCTTGAGCACGGCAGTGCCAAACTACACACGATCGCTGCGGCATCTGCAGCAAGCCGACGTCCTTGCACTGCCGTCGATCATCCTACACACAATCTCGATTTTCGTCTATCGCAAAACGAAGAAAACCTTTGAGCACTTCAGTTGTTTCAAGCGGTGCAAGCAGAGGTAAGGTTGTGGCTCTGTTAACATAGTCAAACAGTACACTGTGACGGTGTCAACAAAATAGTATCTAGTTGGGGAAATTTTGCTGGTTCCGAGGGTGAGTGTCTTGAGAAATAAATTTATAGACGTGAAGAATACAATGTAGAATGTTAATGAAGTTTGTTTTATTTAAAAAGCTTTGAGAGTTTTCACGTAAAACATCTGTCGACATTACTTTTCAGTGCGTCCTCGTACGGTGGATGTCTGAGAAAATAAATACATTGATTAAAATAAGTGGTGACATGAATGCTGTTATGAGCACTAGGTTCAAAAAATTTTAACTGTATGCCAATTGCAGATTAATTTTAATGTCAGCTAGCGCGATTATATGAGTGGAGTATTAAATTTAATGGTGAGCATTTATGTAATTTTTAAGCATTGTCATTCTTCCTCTCTTAAGTACCTCGTCCTCCAGTAACACTGCCGATCGATAGCATGATCTGTTGTCCGTCCATGGTTTTTCAGAACATTGATTCAGTGCTGAACCCAAACTGCTGGTTTGAGTTATTTAGCCAGGTTAATCCTATGCGTCGTGGATCACATATTCCATTAATCTTTCAAAAAATAGTTCATATGGCTCTGAGCACTATGGGACTTAACATCGGAGCTCATCAGTCCCCTAGAACCTACAACTACTTAAACCTAAGTAACCTAAGGACATCACACACACCCATTTCCGGAGCAGGATTCGAACCTGCGACCGTAGCGGTCGCACGGTTCCAGACTGAAGCGCCTAGAAACGCTCGTCCAGACTGCCGGCCATTAATGTTTCCTTGAATTATTAATTTCAACAGGTTTTATTTGTTGTTGCGGAATTGCGCTACCAAAACAATCGAGTTCTGCTCTCTGGATGCTGTTGAGAATTTCTACATTTTCGTACCGCCGTACTTTTGACTAAATCTGTCGATGGTATCCTTAATATTTTTCCATACGATCGCATTTCAAATGCCTAATACAGTCCATGACTCAGCTCCATAGAGTAGGACACCGAACGTGTAACATCGAAGTAGTAGAGTGCGAATCCTAATGACTGCTCTGAAGGTTCTCAGCAGTCGCTACGGACTAAATGACTTCAGGGGACTCGGTTCATTGGCTACAAGTCTTTTAGTAATTCTGGAGATTTTCCTTTGGACTAAGTGCGAGGTAGTCCCTCGTTGCTTAGATCGTGCAGTTTTCAGACCGTTTGTGTTACTATGGCTACACTACTAACTGTGTGTCGACCACCGTATCAGTAGATATAATGAAACGGCGGCACTCTTTCGTTATGTCTTACAAGGAGATTTCTCCAGGGGTAGGATCGACTTTCTGTAACCATCTATACGGTTATGTAGGTTAAGCACCCAAGTATCACACAGTGCAGCCATTCATCCTGGTGGGTAGACGTTTTCGAGGAACTGACGAGAAAAGAAATTCGGAATTTTGTGTGAGACTCAATAACGTGAAGAAAGCCGAATGACCTAGGTAGGTTGTGAGGGTATTGGAAAGGATACTAGCTTCACATGCATGAGGTTGTGGGTTCGAATCTCACCAGAGGAAGAAATCTATGCTAGGTGTTTATCGAAGTGATATTGATAATCATTTTCATTCAACTGATGTAAATATATTTTTTTTTATTTCCGCTCCTCGGTCACGTGATTCAATAGTGATATGAACTTCTTCATTTGGTCTAATTTTTCTTCTTATCATCCATTTTCCACTGGAAATATTTGTTCGTGAATTTTTAATTATCTTCATGTACTAATTCCGATTTAATTTCTCCTATTTTTATGGCCCTGTGTTTTCGTTATTGTGTTCATTATATCGATTTCTCACATTGCTTGAATTTTGTTTTACTTAGAAAACCTTCTCTCATTCATATCATCATCTACCATACATTTCCATAGTACACAAAGAATTTAGGTAATGTTTTAAATATTTGTATGTCGATTACCATGCAGAAAAAGGCACGTCTTGTAATGAAAAATACGTTTTTCACGTTAATGCACAGTCAATATAAATAGATTATTTCGTCTTTTGTTTTTTTAATTAATTTATCGGAGTTTTGAAGTAATTGAATAGTCAAACAGATAGGTACAATAAAATACACATTCACAAAAATTCCGATTGGAAGAAGAATGATGCAAAGAAAAATGAAACAAATTGAAAAGTTCATACGGTGATTAAAACGATGTGACAAAGGAATAGAACGAAAGAAATTACATTTAAAACAATAAATTGAGTAAAAATAGGCACCAAAGTCATTTCGATAAGGATTTAAAAAAAATTTTACTGCACCTGACGAGGCATGGTTAAGCTTCGGTCCTAACCATTATGACACGCAACAAGACTATGGAATAAGACTTCCTTAACGCTATATAGCATGACGCAAAATTCCAAACTCTTCTGCGTCAGTTACTTGCAAACGGAGGCCCACCTGGATGCAGGGTCTGATACTGGGGGGTCTTGAGTTACACTACCGCTTATTTGGTTTCAAAAAGTCGACCCCACCGCTGGGGAGCTCTCCATGTTGGTTTTAAGAGTAACAAACGGCACATTTCGAAAGAACAGTAATGTCGCAGTCCAGGTGTGCACCACCTGTTCTAGTGTCTCGTGTGCACCAAGGACCTCTGCAGACCGAGTTGCAACTTTCTTAGCTCGCTGGACTGTGCAGTTGCTAATTTACAGGGGCTGTGCCCGATGCAGCCCGCCTGGCAGTAGTGTGTTGCAGCGTGGCGTCAGCGCCTGACAGCTTCCGCAACTGGACGAATGAACTGGCGGTAAAAAAAAGTCACAACTACTTTCGTTTTCTGACAAAGGCTATAGCCAAAAATTTAGTTATAGAGTTTGATGGTCTTTTCTATGTGCCTGAGCGATCATCCTTACGGTGAGTTGCTGACTACTCTCAGAGTATTTGCTCGAGTTACCTGTTGCGTGTGTTATCGCCGCGGTCTCAATTCATCGACGTGGTGACTGTGACATGTGAATGGCTGGCCACATGAATGGACTTTCGTGGCGGGCCAAAATTGCAGGCCATTTCTGTGGGTCTCTCTAACGGATCGGGCCTGCCGATCCAAAGCCCATAGTTTGCCACTAATGTGCGGGTACTACCATGGACCTAGGACTGTGGTGCCCCTCCTCGGCCCCAGGCGATGTATTTCGGGAATCGTGACTGTCTCACAGCAAGTACATTGTACAGTGCGGCGTTTGATACAAAATTTATTTATTATAGTATATTTTGGCACTTCGAAAGTAGTTTATATATTTGAAAGAATGGACGATAAGAAAAAAAACTGTGGCAATTGCAGGCAGTTTGTACAGTATGAAGTCATGTATTTATTGAAAGAAAAAAAAATCACACAATACCTGTAGATAATAGACATAACTCAGTGAGTAATAACCGACAATTACGAACATAGAAGCATAATTTTATTAGCAGTCACCTACAGTGTTGGTTGACACACCTCTTCCCCACCTTGTACATTTATTTCGAGAGGCCTACTTTTTTCTGAGATTATTTTAAATACCATCACTGCTTTCAGGAATGTGTCTCGCAACTCCAAGAAAATGCATATTTTCGTCACCAAATGGGTTTTACTTTATGAAAATAAAATCAGTGATCTTAATTAAACATATCTACCATTGGGCTTCCTTTCTCCCTCTACAAGCAGTTCATTACACAACATTTTGATGTTAGTACTTAAGATTTTTGTTCACACGTTCAGAAACACAGAGGTCATTACTTTTTTTTTTTACAATTTAGGTCTTTCACTTGGGGGAAAGTTGTGGCAACCCTGTAATAGGTTTCAATTTTCAGTCTCATTGCAGCATTGTTATTTAAGACAAGGCATAAGAATGTAATGGGTTTGAATCATTGCATGTCAGTCATCCATGAACTGCCAAATCTTACACGTCATTAAGACACATTTTCAAAAGAGAAAAAAGGTACATTGCATAATATACAAAACGAAAAAATGGACTCGCTCGGTGAGGATGTTATACAAACTTAATTATGTATGTAGACAGTTCATACGTTCCGGGAGTAGAGAATCTCGACTATTTTCACCCGTTATCGACACTGATCCTGGCAAGATACCGATCCCACGGATTAAAAGATTTTCGAGAATGTTTTCATTTTAATAGTATAAATGTGACGAAGTCATGCAGGAAGCAGGCGACCAGTATTATTATTTTAATAATGAACAGCCTCTGTTGCACCGCTTACCTAGACTTTACCCAGGTTTCAGTAGGGATAACTCAACCTTCTTCAGAATAACAGTGTTTACTGTGTGTTCATAGTGGAGATCCAGTACAGCACTCGTGGCTGCCGTATCGCGGTCGCGAAGTGGGGCCGAGGCAGTGCCAGATAAGTTTTACAGTCTGGCGATAGTTTATGAATTAGTAGTATTAACTTGGCGATGTCCACTATGGACAGACAGTAGATATGTTATTGTGAAGAAGGTTGGGTTATCCCGACTGAAACACAGGTAAATTCTAGATAAACGGTGCAACTGAGACTGTTCATTATTAAAATTAATGTTTATACAGTTGGTGACAGGACCGCGAAATGTTGAAGATATTTAAGTATTACTGTTATTAGAGTAATTAGAAGTTTTGCATTGAGGCTAACTGCGTCTATTCTGCGAAATTTTGCTTCACATGCAACTTTGAACGACATATGCACATGCAGTAATCGCATATGGATATCTGATGACGGCTACATTCCGAAACACAATACTGCCATTCCTTGCGCGATATTTGACGTTTAGTATTGGGACCCAGTCAACATGAACGCAGAACTACTGATGTTGTAATTTGAAGTTCGATGTTGGATAACAATTTCCGTGTGATATAATAACAAATTGCCAGTTTTCGGATTTTTCCTTTACGTGTACTGTAAAACCTTGCTCCTTGCTAATTTTCATTAGTGTAGGTCAACAGAAAGTGCCCTCTAGGTCTGTATATTTTACACCGTGAAGGGAACACGACCTCTGTATGTGAAAAAAATTTCAACTTGATAAATCTCCCCGTTCCCGAAGCAAAGGATCTGCAACAGACAGACGAAAACAAGGGTAAAAGATTAAGTGGTATATTTAGCCAAAAACATGGCACACTGCACTTAAAAATACAAAAAAGAAAGGCACCGAGATTCGAACTAGCGACTTCTACTCTTCCTGCACGCTCATTATCGCTAGACTACCAAGCCCGACATTTGCTTTTTTATGCTTATGGGGGGGGGGGGGGGGAGGATTTATTTTAATTGGTTGTGATGCCCAGATAACATACACGTAAACGCGATCCTGTTGCCAGTTACAGAGCAGTAAAACGCCCAACTCACATCAGTATATTGCTTTATTTGTATCAGATATTCGAGCACAATTTCCATCTGTACTTGTGTAAACTTTTAAGAAGCGAATCGCCATAACTACGCTTACGTCTTTGGTCACGAGATATTTTTTGTACGCCTACTGTCAAACTCTGTATTACCTTTTGCGTCGGTAATCACGTGCTGATTACCAAGTAGCAGCCGACAGTTAATAAATGTTTTACTTTTTATCAGCGCACCTTGTATTCACGCATACGACTGTGTACAGTTCTCAGAGATTATCAGCATTAACTTCCAAGCTATCCACAAGGAATCAAGAGTGGCATTAGAGCCACCCTGAAGTCTAGGCTGGTCTTCACGGTGGCACGAAATCTTGGTCAAGCAGAAAATTTATAATTCTGAACTCAGGCGTAACGAGTTACCTCAGACTGAATGAGCTCCCCCCTGCTAAGCAGCATGGATTCCGAAAACATCGACTACGTGCAACCCGACTCGAACGACAGTCTGAAAACCAGAGATCAAGGCAGACAGGGGAAAACGGTGTTTACTGATTTCCGAAACGCATTTCACTCACCAGGACAACTGTGCTTTTTAAGTGAATTGGGTTTTGCATGATCTATATTCTCGAAATTCATGCTGGCTCGCGTTGAGGTCGTTCTGTTTGACCTCAGAATATGTTCTAAGGTACTACAGCAAATCGATAGCGAAAAATAAAACTGTGCAGTTAAACAGGCGAAAAAATGCCGTACCCTATTACCGTGATGCCAAAGAGTCGCAGTTGTAACAGCTGAAATCATACAAATACATTGTTGCAACACTTAATAGGTACAAGAAATGTCACGACCACAATAGTCTGAGTTGTAGGTAAAGCAGCAAAACAGTGCAGCTGACAATCCCCGCGAATTTCCGCTAGCCCCTTGTAACTCAGGGCAGGCTGCTGCTTCTTGTGGTCGAACAGCCAACCCCTTACTGCATTCCACGGTTACGCCGATGGCGAAGGCTGTGGTACTGAGATGAGAAGAATTTAGTGCACGAAGGCTGAGGGCTTACACATCCACACTATGTTCGTTTAGGACTTAAGCTCACGTTCTCTAAACACTTCCATAGTGGAAAATGATGAAAGGTTTCTGTTCCAGTAGTGTGCTGCAGCGTTGGCTCTTGCTATACCGTGCCCAGTTGGCTGTGTTTTGCCTTGCAATGCATAACACACTCATCCACTCGCAACTTTTATTTATCATCATCCCAATGAACCATGAACCATGGACCTTGCCGTTGGTGGGGAGGCTTGCTTGCCTCAGTGATACAGATAGACGTACCATAGGGCAACCAAAACGGAGGAGTATCTGTTGAGAGGCCAGACAAAGGTGTGATTCCTAAAGAGGGGGAGCAGCCTTTTTAGTAGTTGCAGGGCAACATTATGGATGATTGACTGATCTGCCCTTGTAACACGAACCGAAACGGCCCTGCTGTGCTGGTACTGCGAATGGCTGAAAGCGAGGGGAAACTATGGCAGAAATTTTTCCCGAGGGCATGCACATTTACTGTATGGTTAAATGATGATGGCGTCCTCTTCGGTAAAACATTTCGGGGGTAAAATAATCCCCCATTCGGATCTCTGGGCGAGCTCTACTCAGTAGGATGTCGTTATCAGGAGAAAGAAAACTGACGTTCTACGGAACGGAGCGTGGAATTTCAGATCCTTTAATCGGGCAGGTAGGTTAGAAAATTTAAAAAGGGAAATGGATAAGTTAAAGTAAGATATAGCGGGAATTGGTGAAGTTCGGTGGCAGGAGGAACAAGACTTTTGGTCAGGTGACTACAGGGTTATAAACACAAAATCAATGAGGGGTAACCAGGAGTAGGTTAAATAATGAATAAAAAAATAGGAGTGTGGGTAAGCTACTACAAACAGCATAGTAAACGCATTATTGTGGCCAAGATAGACACGAAGCCCACGCCTACCACAGTAGTAGAACTTTATATGCCAACTAGCTCTGCAGATGACGAAGAAATGTATGATGAAGTAAAAGAAATTATTCAGATAGTGAAAGGAGACGAAAATTTAATAGTCATTGGTGACTGCAATTCGGTAGCAGGAAAAGGGAAATAAGGAAACGTGGTAGGTGAATATGGACTGGGGGGGGGGGGGGGGGGGGGAAGAAATGAAAGAGGAAGCCATCTGGTAGAATTTTGCACGGATCATAACTTAGCTATGATTAACACTGGGTTCAAGAATCATGAAAGAAGGTTGTATATGTGGAAGAGACCTGGAGATACTGCAATATTTCACATTATATAATGGTAAGACAGAGATTTAGGAAACAGGTTTTAAATTGTAAGACATTTCCAGGGGCAAATGTGGACTCTGGCCACAATCTATTGGTTATGACCTGTAGATTAAAACTGAAGAAACTGCAAAAAGGTGGGACCTGGATAAACTGAAAGAACCAGTGGTTGTACAGAGCTTCAACGAGACCATAAGGGAACAAATGACAGGAATGGGGGAAAGTAATACAGTAGAAGAAGAATGGGTAGCTTTGAGGAACGACGTGGTGAAGGCAGCAGAGGATAAAGTAGGAAAAAAGATGAGGGCTGCTAGAAATCCTTGGGTAACAGAAGAGATATTGAACCTAACTGATGAAAGGAGAAAATATAAAAAGGCAGTAAATGAAGCAGGCAAAAGGGTATACAAATGTCTCAAAAATGAGAACGACAGGATGTGCAAAATGGCTAAGCAGGGATGGGTAAAGGACAAATGTAAGGATGTGGAGGCTTGTCTCACCAGGGGTAATATAGATACTGCCTACAGGAAAATTAAAGAGAACCACTTGTATGAATATCAAGAGCTCAGATGGAAACTCAGTTCTAAGCAAAGAAGGGAAAGCTGAAAGTTGGAAGGAGTATATAGAGGGTCTATACAAGGGTGATGTACTTGAGGACAATATTGTGGAAATGGAAGAGGATGTAGATGAAGATGAAATGGGAGATATGATACTGCATGAAGAGTTTGACAGAGCAGTGAAAGACCTGAGTCGAAAACCTTCCATTAGAACTACTGACAGCCTTGGGAGAGCCAGTCCTGACAAAACTCTACCATCTGGTGAGCAAGGTGTATGAGACAGGCTAAATACCCTCAGACCTCAAGAAGAGTATAATAATTCCAATCCCAAAGAGAGCAAGCGTTGACAGATGAGAAAATTACCAAACTATAAGTTTAATAAGTCACAGCTGCAAAGTACTAACGCAAATTCTTTACAGATGAATGGAAAAACTAGAAGCCAACCTCGGGGAAGATCAGTTTGGATTCCGTAGAAATATTGGAACACATGAGGCAATACTGACCCTACGACTTACATTATAAAGTAGATTAAGGAAAGGCAAACCTACGTTTCTAACATTTGTAGACTTAGAGAAAGCTTTTGACAATGTTGACTGGAATACTTGCTTTCAAATTCTAAAGGTGGCAGGGGTAAAATACAGGGAGCGAAAGGCTATTTACAATTTGTACAGAAACAAGATGGCAGTTATAAGATTCGAGGGACATGAAAGGGAAGCAGTGGTTGGGAAGGGAATGAGACAGGGTTGTAGCCTCTCCCCGATGTTATTCAGTCTGTATATTGTGCAAGCAGTAAAAGAAAAGTTCGGAGTAGGTATTAAAATCCACGGAGAAGAAATAAAAACTTTGAGGTTCACCAGTGACGTGGTAATTCTGTCAGAGACAGCAAAGGACCTGGAAGAGCAGTTGAACGGAATGAATAGTGTCTTGAAAGGAGGATATAAGGTGAACATCAACAAAAGCAAAACAAGGATAATGGAATGTAGTCGAATTAAGTCAGGTGATACTGAGGGAATTATATTACGAAATGAGACACTTAAAGTAGTAAATGAGTTTTGCTATTTGGGGAGCAAAATAACTGATGAGAAGTAGAGAGGATATAAAATATAGACTGGCAAGGAAAGCGTTTCTGAAGAAGAGAAATTTGTTCACATCGAGTATAGATTTATGCGTCAGGAAGTCGTTTCTGAAAGTATTTGTATGGAGTGTAGCCTGGTATGGAAGTGAAACATGGACAATAAGAGAATAGAAGCTTTCGAAATGTGGTGCTACAGAAGAATGCTGAAGATTAGATTGGTAGATCATATAACTAATGAGGAGGTATTGGATACGATTCGGGAGAAGGCGAGTTTGTGGCACAACTTGACTAGAAGAAGGGATCGGTTGGTAGGACATGTTCTCAGACATCACCAATTTAGTATTGGAGGGCAGCAGGGAAGGTAAAAACGTAGAGGAAGACCAAGAGAGGAATACAGTAAACAGATTCAGAAGGATGTAGGTTGCAGTAGGTACTGGGAGAGGAAGCAGCTTGCACAGGATAGAGTAGCATGGAGAGCTGCATCAAACCAGTATCAGGACTTAAGACCACAACATCCCAATGATCAAATTTGTGCTGTATTCATATTAATTTATCTCATTTTTATTACAATATACAACAAATAACTGTTTTTATGACACAAGAAATTATGTGCTGGACAGACCTATTCCTTGAAGTTGTGATTTCATTTGCCACATCATATATTTTTCTACAGTTGAGCAGAGCTATTCACTTATACTTTAGTGACATTTTTTAAGCATGTGGTTATTGATCTTCTTATGGGCTTGCCAGACACATTCACTGATGAAATTTTGTTCATCACATGAAATTAAATCCTTATACATTTGTGCACAGCTATTCACTTACGCTGTAATAACATTTGTCAAGCATGTGGTTCTTTATAAGAGTTTTAAATTTATCCTAATTTTCCAGCTCTTTGATATGTTTTGGTAGTGCATTAAAAAGTTTGATGCCTTGATTACATACATGTTTCTGACTTTGGGTCCTTATTACAGCCTGTAAGTGGAGATTTTTACATTGCCGTGTATGGTAACCTGTATTGGTTTTTCATTTTGTCGCGATTTTGTTTGATCACCGACAGACATTTCAGAATGTATAATGATGGAATTGCAAAAATTTCCAATGCTTTAAAAAGGGGCCTACAACGTGTTTGATGTGGGCTCTGGGTCATTATCTGAATAGGGTGTTTTTGTAATTTGAAAATCTCATTTAAACAACAATTTGTTTTTCCTCAAGGATACTATCCCATAGGCCTCAATTGACTGGAAATAGCCAAAGTATACTAATCTGGTACAGTCATTACTACAAACTCTTGAAATTATTCCAAGTACAAAACATGCTGAATTGGGTTTTAGTGCTAAGCTCACCACATGGTCCTTCCAGTTTATCTTCTCATCAATGTGCATACCCAGGAATTTTGCTCACTGAACTCTTTCAAGTTGTTTCCCTCCATAGTGAGATGTAGGTCGTCATGTTCACTTATTCTTACATATTGCACATAATTAGTTTTTTTTTTTTTTTGCATTCAGTGTTAGCTTGTTGGCACTGAGCCATTTTTGTGTATCTTGTAGGACATGGTCCACAATAGTGTGCAATGACTGCTTCATAAAACAAACAATTAAACTAGTATCATCAGCAAAACAACTTGATTCTAGCTTTTCTATCTGGCACATGAATATAATTAATGTAAATGGGGAACAGCAAGGGGCCTAATACACTTCTTTTGGTGCTGTAATTCCAACCACCTGCATCCTCTTTTCCAGATACCACTCAAGCCACTTTTTGGTCCGGTCCTCTGATACCTATAGCTTCAAGCTTTCCAAACATATGCTGTGATCAACAGTGTCAAAGGCTTTTGAAAGCTCTAGATTTATCCTGACAACACTTTTTCCCTCTCCCAATTTACTAATTATTTCCTTTGGGTTTTTTCCAGTACAGCTATTTCGCTACTACTCCCAGCTAGAAATCCATGCTGATTACTGTTTATCAGATTCCATAATTAAGATAATGTGTCACTCTATATTTGATTAGTATCGCCAAAACCTTAGAGAAAGTTGGGAGAAGTGAGACAGGTCTGCAGTTTTCTGTTTCAAGATTATCACTCTTTTTCAACAGGGGAACGAATTTAGAAATTTTCCGTTTCTGTGGAAAAAACTTGCATATTTTTTGACAAAATACAGTTGATATGCTACACTGGGTTTTTTTCTTTATTGTGTAGATACATGGTCTGGTCCATAATATTAATGTGACCACTGCCTGCAATCAAAATCGACATGCAGTAACCAGTCACAGACAACACCACTAGCAGTGAAGGGTATACAAAGCATGTTGGGAGCCACAGAAAACAGTGCAGTTGTCACTGTAAGGAGGAGACAAAATGTGCACTGTCACTGGCTTTTGGGGAAAGGGTGGAAGCATTTGGGAATGACTAAGTCTGTAAACTGTTTGCATGTCAGTGTGGTTAAAGTATACTGTGCTCAGCAAAATTGCGCTATTCAGAATTGGTGCCGAGGATACTGTGGTGTAGTCATGGGCCACAGATGACAGGGGTGAATGTCAGCTGCAGAGGCGTGCATCTGTTAAACAACTGACCACCCAAATGAACTGAGAGGCATTTCAAATGACAGATGGCTATTGGAATGCACATTGTTAAATGTCTGAAAGCAAAACACACTGCAACAACTGTCAGAATGGGGCACGACAGGGGAGGGAGTCTGTGGCATTCCCTGGGTGGTGATGATATTCTGGGAGGCACAAAGGATCAACAGATGTATCCGTCTGTCCTCGAGGGCCATGTCCACCCGTACACACCGTTTGTTTTTATTCAGCATAGTGACATTTACCAGCAGTACAATGCAACACAGCTCGCAGCTGATGTGTGGTTCAAACAGCAACAGGACGAGTTTATCACATGCCTCTAACCACCAAAGACTCGGATATAAACCAACTGAGAATCTGTGGGAACCCCCCTGCCAGGGTGTATTGTCCGTGGATCCTCACATGAGAAACCTAGAACACCTGGACTTGGCAATGAAATCGTAATGGCTCCACACCCCTGTTAATACAGAACCTCACAGCCACGTGGGGGAGCCCAGTTTGATACGGGATTTTTGTGTCCTTGGAAAGTGGGCATTGTGTTGTTCTTGTCATCAACAAGCATGTCTCAAAAGCAGCATAAAATGAAAAGAATTGCAGTAGGCAACTGATCGAGCCTGGATGGGGTCTGCCAGTCATTAATGCCATATGATCATTTCCATGAATCTCCTCCTGCATGTCTCGCAACGGTGTGCACTGCAAAAAGAGGTTATTCGAGGTCTTGACGGGTAGTCACATTAACGTGTCTGCTGGACAGTGTATTTTCAGAAGAAATGAAGGTAACAAACTAAATAAATCATAATTACATTATTACTTTGCAGTGAGCCACAGGAGACCAAGATCCATTGTACCAAAATACTCATAAAACATCTTTGAACCACCAATTGAATTTTATCAGTGGAGTTCATCTCACCCTTTATGCAGGAGAAAGTAAAAAACCTCCATAGACAATTTCAGAGGAGCCTCATATCTGATAGTACACTGATACGATATCTTTTTTCCGTTGCTACTTTGGACTTCTGATCACTGTATGTTTCTGAGGAAAGGCCATAATGTTCAGACTTTGGCGACCAAGGTAGACAAAAGCTTTTAAATTTTGAAATAGTATCCTTGTTTGTTTATAGCCCAACACATTTAGCATATTTGGTCACTGTTCCTCTTTGGTACGTTTCCCTTTCTAATGCTCTAGGTGGAATGAAGTGGTCATATGGACATTGATACCTGGGAGTCACTTGCTGGGTAAGTTTCGCTGACAAGTTGCAGGTCTTTTCTGTTGACACCACGGTTGGTGACTTTCATGCTGGCGATGATGAATCAATAATAAGGACAACATATCACCCACTCCCTGAGCAGAGAGAAGGTGTGACATGACTGGAAATGAACTACATGGCAGTCAGATATGCTGACCACTCAGTGAAGTGGGTCGATAGATGCTACTCAACGTTATTTGCCTCCCTTCATCACATATTTTATAATGTGCCTTTTACATGCTCTTTCCTCAACCCTCCTCGTATGGGATTATTCTCTCCCAAATGCTTGTCTACAAGGAATGTTGTACCACACAATGTGGCCACATTAAGATCCTAACTCGTAGTTAGTCATCGAGATGAACATTGTAAGTTGCCATTGACAGTCAGTCTCAAACACAACAGGAATCACTGCAGACCCATGTCTACTAGTTTTCAACCAAATAATGTGATGGCAAGTTGCATGCAGTGGGACCCTTGCAGAAGACTATTGAGGCATAAAAATGTATATGTTGTCAGTGCAGCAAACACCACATAAACTGGACAGCAGGTGACTTGAAATGTGTGGTGGTTTAGCCTCTTTCTGAGAACATATCAAGGGCTCTGACAGCACAATAAGGTTTTTAACCTGCAATGGGCAGAGGATAAACAGAGTGTCTCAAAAGTTACAGAACACTTATGTTGTGTAACAGCATGCAAACAAATTAGACCTAAGGTATTGTCACAAAGTTTTATGCAGTTTAATCAATTTCAACATGTGGGCACAATTTCCAGTCTGTTATCAGGATCGATCCACATTCAGCACATTATATCTGCATCACCTGTGGCAAGGACAGAAATGATTTTGTTCATTAAATTTTTGATGTGGTTGACAGCTGCTTGTTAGACTCTGTCCTTGGTATGTGCTCACAGAAACAAGCCCACGTTTCTAATGCCTGTTGGCCTAGAACACCAGGGAATAGGACCACCCCTGCCATTTCAGCATACCTCGTAACACCTGGTCCGCAACATCTGCCACAGTGCACCATATTGCTGGAAAAAGACTGTGTCTCGGGAGTCAGCCAGTCATAGTAACAGCCTGAGCATATCAAGGTAAGAGGTTTTTTTTTCTGAGGATAAAATGGTCCCAGAATACCATCAACCATCAAACAACACAACACATTCCCTGCCATGTACCTCTTCCATCACAGTATGTGGATTGGTAACATATCATTATCTTCTCACAGGATATGTATATACTCTGAATTGCCAACAAAACTGGCTTTGGCATGCGTATTCAAATACAGGGATTTGTAAACATACAGATTATGGCACTGCAGTCGGCAATGCCTATATAAGACAACATTTTTCTGGCACAGATGCTAGATTGCTTAGTGCTGCTACAGTGGCAGCTTATCAAGATTTACGTGAATTTGAATGTGGTGTTATAGTTGGCATATGAGCAATGGGACAAAGCATCTCCAACGTAAGAATGAAGTGGTTATTTTCATGAGCATTCAGTGAATATCCGGAATCTAGTAAAACATAAGATCTCCGACATCATTGCAGCCGAAGAAAGATCCTGCAAAAACAGGACCAACAACTGAAGAGAATCATTCAAAGTGACAGAAGTGCAACCCTTCTGCATATTTCAATGCTGGGCCATGGACAAGTGTCAGAGTGTGAACCATCACCGATATGAACTTTTGTAGCGGAAGGTCCACTTGTGTACCCTTGATGACTGAACGACACAAAGCTTTATGCCTCACCTGGGTCCATCAACACCGATATTTGACTGTTGATGAGTGGAAACGCATTGCCTGGTCGGACAAGTCTCATTTCAAACTGTGTCGTGCAGTTGGACATGTACAGGCATGGAGACAACCTCTTGAATCTATGGACACTGCATGTCAGTAGGGGACAGTTGTAGCTGGTGGAGGCTCTGTAATGATGTAGGAGGCATGCAGTTGGAGTATATGGCTAGGTATGACCCTGAAAGGTGACACATACATAAGCATCCTGTCCATTGGGAATTCTGATGGACTCGGTCAATTCCAGCAGGACAATGATACAGTTGGCAGGTCCAGAATTGCTACAAAGTGGTTCCTGGAACACTCTTCTAAATTTAAACACTTCCACTGGCCACTAAACTCCCCAGATTTGAACATTGAGCTTATCTGGTATGATTTGCAATGTGCTGCTCAGAAAAGATACTCACATAGCCCTCTATGCAGCATTCAAAGTGTCAATTCCTTCCATCACTACTTCAGACAATAGTCATGCCCATGAGGCACAATTGATTACTAAACTTAGCCAGCACTGTACAACTGATGCGTGTTATGAAGATATAACATACTTTGCTCAGAGACAATAAAAGTGTGTGGGTAAATACTTTAATCAAAACTGAACATGAATGCCCAATAATAGAGTTAAGTTCCAATATTTGCAGCTCTTGCTATGTAGATGAAGTTTACTTTTAAAAACAAGAGTAGAAGGCTTAGATATATCATGCAAGATTATTTATAGTGATATTAATGTAGGTAAGATGTAAAGAGAGATAGGGGGGCAGGTTTTTTTTTAATTTAATTATTTTTGAAATATAAAGCCTTCATAGTTGTGAAGGCAAGATTTGTCATTGAGCAAGTAGACTGGTGCTGTATCTCTGTTGAAAGATATTTCAGTTCCTTCAAGAAAGTCAGATTTCTTGCCTGGTTCTTTTCTACACTGATTGCCACAATTCTTGCCCAGTAACTCATTCTGCAAAGTCAGATTTGTTTTGGATGTTAAGACAGAGTGCATCCCTGTGCTTCTACCAGTTTGTTTATTGCAGAAGTTTGGACATACCTGACTTGTGATATTCTTGCTTAGTGCTTTCAGTACTGTGTTGCTTGTGAAGAAGCTTATTTTTATGTCATACAACTTGAAGAGGTTGGCATGAAATCTTCCTTGAGGAAGGTCAGCTTATTACAAAGATGGTCTTCCTGTTTGTGGGTGGTTGGTTTAATTTATGTATTACAGCGGGAATGTATTCATAACTGGAGGCAGCTGATTTTACAATTTGTGTTTCTTTTTATATTTCACTTGTATCCATTGGATCATTACGCATGTGATTAAACATTCTTCTGAAGAACACATTTTTATATTGATATGGATGGTAACCCTGGTAATTGTTGGCTTCCTGGAAATTTCAGAATTTTATATAAAAAGTTTTGTTAATGTTTCATTCCTACAGTGACATGAAATGAATTGAATTTTGTGGTGTAATTTATTAATTTCTTCAGCTAGATTTTCCATTTCCTTTGGTTGTTCTGTTGAAAATAACGAAATGAGAGTGTTGCAATTTTCTGTATTCTCAATGAATAAACTTATTCTAGGTCCCTACAGCTGTTGTGTGATAATCTAGTGTAAATTCCTGCAGATAAGAAAGGGATTTTGAACTCATGTCCATATAGTTTCCATAAGCTGCACTCATATGTGATAGTTATAGAAATGATTCTGGTTGTTATTGAGTACAGTGGTTCTACCTGACAGCAGTTTCTAGTGATTTAATGCATTTGCTGTCCCAATAGTAATTTTTGCCAGGACCTGCCAAGAATAACACTGCTGCCTTCCGACAGTTCTCTCAAAACCCGGTGATGTAAGCACGGGCATTAGAATGCTTTTGAGTCTCACAGCGAGACCACTAACAAGGTTTTGCCCCCTGCTGAACACCAAACCCACAGACAGTCTGGTTTTCTTTTTGTGAAAGTGAAAATTGAACCATTGTGGGTGCTATGATTGTCAGTTTCCATTAACATGACACAAGCAGAGTGGCAGGTATTATAAAAAATGGTGCCTTATCTCGGCTAACTTCTTTGATTTGTTAAGCACTGCCCCAAAAACAGCAGAATGCCAAAGTTATGAGGTGATGTGAGATATTATGCTTGATATCATTACAGCCCACTATAAACTAGAGATTGCTTCTCCCAAGTGATCAAAATGTGGTCCATAAAGAAACTTTGTTATTCCAGTAGGCAGCAGGTCATTGATGTTTAGTATGTTTGAGAGCTGTTCTTTGTTCACACAGTGTTACTCATGAAAAATGACATCTTAGGCATGTATTGACCTAACCAATGACAACTGGCTTTGGCGAAACTTATTACTAGTCAATACCTGTTATGTGTTCAGTTGATGAATTTACACATTTGTCTATGTGGCATAGCAGTTCACAATATTTTTCCCTTTCTTCTGTGGTGAAGAGGTGGTTTGTTCTCTCACACCCCTAGTCAAGAGGACCAACTGTCATGGTCTTAAATAGTCCTTGATTGGCATACATAATCCTTCCTAGTGTCTCTAGATCTTTCAAAGGAACATAAACATCTCACTTCATTTTTCTGTCTCTTCTCAGCCTTGAGAACCCAGTTCCGTGCACCACCAAGATTATATAGCCACTGGCCTAATTGGAGTGATTCTCACACATTCTAATTTCTCATTTCATCGCCTTTTAGTTTTTTCTTTGCTTTCTACTAAATCACAAGTTCTAGAAAACTTGTCTATTAAGTAAAACATATGCTCCCAACATAAAGGAACTTGCAGACCACACAGAAGACCTGAAAATTTAGTTTGATTTTGGAGCAGAACAACTGGTGTTGGCAGTAAAAAATTTTATAATTTTGGTGTGGAGCAACCTTACTTACCTTCTATTGTTGTGACAGAAATACTAATAAACATTTAACATGTATTTGGTCCAAAGAAGTTTATTTCTACAGTGTCTGCTAGGATGCCATTGTTTATCAGTGAACAATGTAAACCACAAAAAAGTAAATGAGAATAATAGGGTTTATGAGCATACTTGTCACAACCATTGTAGTGGAAGTGCTTCTGCTATGACTAACATTGTGTGAATGTTTCTAACTGGATGACAGTAAGACCATGGTCAGTACTGGAACCTGAAAGTACCTTATCTTGCTCCTGCCCTTCTGCAGTAATATAAAAATGAAACAGAGTGTCTTCCAGTGTAGAATTTTAACATTTTAAAGTAGTTCCTAGAACATGTTTCAGTATTCAGGTTGCAAAAGAAATTTTTGGAGCATCTGTCAACGTTTTCAATTGTATAACTGTGTCAAAATGTACGTACGTCTTGTTCAGCAGTATTCAGTTTGTAAATATTTCAAGAGAGATGCTCTTTTTAATTTATTAAATGCCACATCAGTAAAGTGGCAATCTATGGGATCAAATTGAGGCAGTTTTAATATTGGAACTGGTATGGCCTACAGATGCACCATTGGTTATTTATACTAAACACAAGCCTTAGAACAAAATGAATAGCACTGAATGTAAACAAAATTTGAAAGAGGTAAGTGCTGGCACAGATTGCATTGACTTGTTTATCAAGTTTTGTATTGTCATCAGAGCTAATAAAGTTATTGCCAATAACAATGAAGGAGTTATAAGTCTGACTTGTATCAACTGGCCAAAATTGAAAACTAATCGGTTAATGTGAGAACAAGGGGACATAAGTGACAACATAATCTGGATCTTGGTGAAACAAACTCTAATGAATACAGATATTATTTAGTTACATTTACTAGCTGTTCTAGTTCCCCACAACAATGTACAACTGCCTTTGGCTATGAGATTTAGCTTTATTGCAGCAAGAGAGAATGGATGCAAGGTATTTCAGTGTGTACTACAAGTATTTTGATGAATTTTCATTTCCAACAAGTAGTACATTCTGGCTGTAGGCATACAATTTTAAATGTATTGGGCCTAATTATTGTTTCTATTGTAAACATGACTAGCATTAGTGGTCATGTAAAAACAGTAGCACATATTATGTAGCTCTATTTGCTGAAGAGCTACTCAGGTCAGAATATTACAACCTATTTGTAGCCCACCTTATTGGTGAAATTACTGTAGCTGTGAAGTTGTCATTTGGAACAGAAGCGCACAATAAAGTATTTTGAGACCAGCAGAAGTGCTTTTTACCAATGTATGTAGGTAGTTCTAACAATTTTTCGTCCAGTGAGTCTTCCACCTAGCTTATGGTTTAACACTATGTAGCAGTGAGATAACAGGTGACCATCGGCATGATTAAATGTTTCTTAAACTAACTGTTTCTGTAAGTTGATAAAATTAACCCTTAAGTAATAAAAATGGTCATGTATATAGTTGCACACTGAAGTCCCAAATTATATTTATAATGCAGTGTTTGTTAATGTTGTAATGTGCCTACGAAACATTTATGGTTGAAATTTACTGTAAAAGATAGATGAATTTAAAAAAATGCTAATGGTCTTCTTAATTTTGTTGGTTTCATTGTTCCCATCACCTATTACGTATGTGAGAAATATTAGCAGTGAGGCTGTTTTGTTTTTTCGTATGGCATCGAGTAATTACTTCATAGCAAATCCCAGAGGTTAAAAATGTTGTACTGCATGAAAGGCATGGTAATTCTACAGAGCTGCAGTTGCACTACCTTTGAGCTGTGTACATTTTTAAAATACAAGCAGGTATCAGTTTTATGCTGTAAATGTCTTGGTAAGCTTTCCAGTGGAACAACCAGAAATCTCTGTGCAAATTAACACCATGCAAGCAGTGTAGGTAATGGTGACAGCTCTTTTAATACACCCTGTATATGAAAACAAACTACATACACACAATTTTCGAGTGTTTAGGAGAGGAAAAGAAGCTTTTTTTTTATGTGACTGCCTCTAAATTTCTTTTTTTATGGTGGGAGACGATGTTGGTATATGAAGCACTGGTTACCAGTTCAGCTGAATGCATTGTCACTATTTGAGCAAGCATATTCTAGTTGTGCCATAATGTAGACAGGTGATATTTTCTGAATTGCCACTATACCAATAGTCACACCATATCTTGAGCATTACTAACATGTCTGGCCCCACAAATTCTTTGTAAATGTAGATTTTTGTACACAATGTATGCAACTTTTTTAGGAGCACCTGCTGACCAGAGAGTAACAACCTCAGTCTAAAAGCAAGTAGCTGTACAGGACAGAAGGGTTGGAGCTTGACTAAGGTAACTCAGAAAGTACCTTTGTCCTTGATTCACATTACCTGTCATGACTAGAGAGAGATAAACAAAACAAAGATAGTTCAACTGTTAATTACCCCCTTGCCACACACACACACTGCTTAAACATAGTTACCATCATAAGCAAAAATTTACATTAAAAGGCGACAGGCACTTCCATTGAAGTCCTAAGTATGAGGTGCATCCTGAAAGTAATTGCCAAATCATTCTACTGCCACTGCAGCACTTGTGTTGTAGGTTCACACATTTCTCTGGTTCATTGTCTTGACACTGCAGCTCAATTTTGTGGTATTTATATTTGTTAGTGATCAGTCAAAATCTTTAGGACAACCTCTGAGCCCAGTGACTGTGAAGTGTGCCCCGTTATGTTTAGTTCCAACACACAGAACATTAAGCCAGCTGAAATTCATCAACTTGTAGACATTTACGGTGAGAAAGTGGATGAGACAGTTGAAGAAACACTCATGACGAAGCATGTGTTGGACAGCCTTCTGTTGTCACTGATGGTATGGGTGAGAAAACACATGGTTCACAATAAGAATGTATTTCAAAAACTGTTTGCATGACTCAGTCATAAATTGCTTAAATTTTTGTGAATTGCGTTTGAAAAATGCTTACAAAATTATGTACCTTGGCAGAGTTTTGACATTTCAGCACTGAATACAGTGATAAGGAAGATGAGTTCTTAAATAGAATCGTGACTGGTGATGAAACTTGGGGTCTTCATGACACTCCAAAATAAAATCAACAATCTATGGAGTGAAGGAACTGACAGTCCGACAATCCTCCACCACCCCCAAAAAAGAAATCATAATGAAGTTGCAAGTGCAAAAAGTCAGGTGAAATGGATTCTACGACCAACAAGGCATTCTGCTTGTTGAGTTCCTTCTCAGAGCTGAAACCATGAAAGCGGTATGATACTGCAAAACACCGAGAGAACTCCATCACACTATTCAAAACAAAAGATGCAAAACTCTCAATCGAATCATTATGATGCTTCATTTCTGCTGGTGGCACTGAAATCCTTACTAAACAATTCACTTGGGAACAGTGAGACCACCTGCCAATCAGTGCTGATCTCACATCTTCGGACTACCACTCTTACTTCATCATCAGTCAGGATGAAGGTGCTTGAACACCTATGATGATGTAAGCAAGTGTGATCAGTATTGGAGGTCTTAACTGGTATTATCTTTCTATGAAAAGGGCATAGAAAAGTTGGATTACTGCTATGACAAATGTCTGAACAGTGGTGGCTGTTACGGTCTGAAGAAATGTTTTCATGAGTCCTTTCCCACAATGGTACTTACTTTTCTGGCATGCCTTGTATATTTTAATGCCTTTTGCCATACCAGTGTGGGTATAAAAGCTGACGGAGAACACCCCACATCCTCTTCTTTACAGCAGTCACATAATGGGGATACTCAAGCCAATATGAACCACCTATTTTCTATCAGCAGCCATGTTTGACCAGCATGTTGTTGATTCTTGTGGATCATACACAGGGTTATTCAGCTGCCCCTGCCATAAAGTTTTATGGAACCTGCAACATCTTCAAGAACCACACCCATGATTTTAATCTTCTCTCCTCCCTACATGCTCACTGTTAGTCCTGCAAAAACAATGAACAGAACCTTTTTGTATCAAAATTAACTACATTACATTTTGTACTTTGTTGGACACCACACTTTCTGTGGCATTCAAGAAAAAAGGCATTTGAATGCCTGTCTTGTACTTTTTGTTAAATAATTCAAAAACTATGGCTTCTAGTAAAAATGTATCCCCTCCCCTCCCAAAAAGAAATGACTACATTAAATTTCCCACAAAAAGATCCTGTTCATTTTTTTATGTAGGACTAGTAATTTGCATGTAGTGGGTGAGAGAAATGAAAATCTTGCCCATGACATTTGTAGGCATTGCAAGTTGCATAAAACCCATGGGTAGGTGTAGTTTAATCATCGTGTACAGGTTTATCATGCCAAAAGAACTAATATAAGATTTCTCTGGCTTCATAAACAGCTCAAGAAACATTTTACACCACATTAATGTATAGTGTTTGCACTTTTCTTAATCAGAAAATCATTTCTCATTGCTTTCCTGACCACAGAAAATTCCTACACACAGCCAACTGTTTTTGTTGTTGTGGTCTTCAGTCCAAAGACTGGTTTGATGCAGCTCTCTATGCAAGCCTACATCTATTTGAACCTGCTTACTGTATTTCCCCTTCAACAGCTTTTCCTCCTCTCACTCAAATCCCACCAACACCAAATTGATGATTCCTCGATGCATCAGGGTGTCTTATCAACCAGTTCCTTCTTTTACTCATGTTGTGCTGAAAATTTCTTTCAGTACTAGGTCCCTGGTAATTTGATCTGCAACTGCATAATTATTCCATTAGCCACCTCTAGGTGCAGTGCAGAGGGTGTCGAGTGCCAGTAGTAGTCATCTATCCACTTACTGACTACCTCTGTAACTTAGTGTTCACTGCTGCTGCCTATCATGGCGAGGACGCAGGTTTAGATTCCCTGTACTGCCAGGGATTTTTCTGGGTGAGAGGATTGGGAAAGTGTACATTCACCCTTGTGATGCCAACTGAGGAACTCGAGGACAAGAAAACTGACACAGGCAGGATAGTGGTGTGCTGGACGTCATTGGTAAACGATGACACGGTGGTCGGCCAGTACCAATGGACAGAGTTTACCTTATGTTTTATCCACATAATCATCAAAATTTCTTCCTAGAAACACATTTCAAAAGATACCATCCTTTTCTAGCTTCAACTGCTTGTTGTTCACATCTCGTTTTGGAGCAAGGCTACACTTCACGCAGATACCTCCAGAAAAGACTCCGTAACATTTACATCCACTCCTAACATATTCCTCTTTCTCAGATATACAGTGAAGCCTGCATTTTATATCCTCTCTGTGTCAGCCAAAATCAATTATTTTGTTACCCAAATAACAAAACACTTCTATTATCTTCAGTGTCTCATTTCCTAATCTGCGAGGTTTGTCCGAAAAATACATATAAAAGTTGCATAATAACATTATTTTACAATTATTCAGGTATTACAATATGGTCTCCTTCAAAGTGCTCACCCTGAGACGTGATACACTTCTGCCAACGCCATTTCCACTGTTGATAACATTGCTGAAAGTCTTCAGTTGTGATGTTGTTTAGTTGCCATGTCGTTTCCACATCTCCCAATGCCACACCATTACGCATTTTTGGGAACATGAAGAACTCACACAGGACTAAATCCAGTGGTGATTGAGCTTCGGGCCAAAAACACAATGAGCGAAATGTGTGCGGGCGCATTCTTGTGATGAAGGATCCAACTCTGGTCGAACTCTTGCCACAAGAGCTCCGAGACATGTCAGAACTTCAACGAAAAAATTTCCGTTCTATCTCTGGCTGGGAGGGACAAACTCCTTGTGAACAATGCTCCAAGAATCAACACTGTCATCACATTGGACCTTGATTTTCGCGACTCTTTTGTTCTCGGTTCTCCTGCTAGTTTCCATACCTTGCTTCGAGCTCCACATCAAATTTCTAAAACCAGGACACGTCTCCAGTGATGACTCGGTTGAGAAAGTCCCCTCGTTCCTCTGCTTCCAACCAATCCTTACAGCACTCAACCCTCTTTGCTTTCTGTTCTGGTGTCAAGAGCTTCTGTACAATTTCTTCATTTCAAGTTTTTGTGAACAATTGTTTTGAGGGTTGACAGCTCGTCAGCAATCATTCTGTCAATCCACGGTCTTTAAGAACACAAGCTGCTGCACACTCCCACCTTCACGCAGAGTGCTCTGACTCTGAGCATTGATTTGATTGATTACAGCAGTAGTCTCACCTGATGGTGACTGCAACCTGTAACATAAAGACATTATTCAACCTTTATACGTATTTTCCGGACAAACCTCGTATAATGGACAATGAAAAACTTCCAATTCTAGTTAGTTATATTAGTTGTTCCATGGATCATGAACACGATTCTTTTGTAATGATGTGGAACGTGTCACCTGCCATATTCTCCAGATCTGACTGGGTCAGACTTTTTCCTTGTCCCAAACCGAAAAAAAATACCTCAAAGGATGATGATGATGCAGTGACTGATGGTTTGTAGAAGTTATCTGAGCATGCCTCCAAGTGTATTGGTGTACACAGGTATTATATATACAAATAAATTTATATTATGAAATTTCTTTCACTCTTTATTTGTTAGGGTAGAAGCCTTTTCACCCCTCCTCGTACAGCTTTCAAATGCAAACTCGCTGATCATCCCTCGTTATTCATTCCGCATCTAATGATTCAACTTGACTACATTCCATTATTCTCGTCTTATGTTCATCTTAGAACTGCTCTTTAACACACTACCCATTCCACTATCTGCCTCCTTAGCTGTGCCATTCGACTAACTGCCAGCGATTTTTTCCTCGGGGGGGGACTGTGACTGGTACAAAATGCAGTCAGTCTTGTGAGGAGCTGCTTGACCGAGTAGTAGTGGTTTCACAGTAAAAAAAATCCTAGGACAGAGGTGTGCTGACCAGCTGCCCCTCCATGTTGCATCACATCACACCACACCACTGGCAGGGGGCAATATGTCGGTTGGTGGAATTTTAGCATTTTTAAAACAACCAACGGAAATTCCAGGTAGGAATGTCAAAAATTTCTGATTTTTATCCCTTCCATTCCATTCAATTTATCTTCCAAGACCCTTCCTGCCTCTGATATCAAGAGCTTTATTTCTTCTCTCTTCCTGTGTATTATAAGAGTCCCGTTACTCACTCCAAACAACAAGAAAATATTGAAACGATGTAACACTTGTTTGTCAGAACTGTCTGAAGTGTAATGTTGGGATATGACACTGTAGGATAGAGTTCCAATGACATTTGTTGCATAACCTACAAAACAGTATCAACAATCATCGACATGATTTGAAATATTTTGTGGCTCAGCTCACCATCCAAATATATTTAGAAGTACAATTCATGTGGGCTCTAGGTCATATAGTTTCAGTTAATATCTTGACTTGCTGATGAAACAACATTGTAGCTTTTGATAAGCCCAATTCTCCAAATGTAATCAACAGCTAACACCACATTTCTAAAGCTTTGGCAACTGGCTAAAAAAGAGTCACTGATTTCAAAGTTGCAGAAGTATAAAAGCAAATTACAGTTCATGATATACACTGAGTTCACATTACTCAGTCCAACAGATAAAACTGCACTTGGTTCCATGTGACATCAAGTCCAAGACAACTACTCTCATTCAGTAACCTCACTAAAACTATTGAGAAAGTTAACAACGATAGCACAACTCAACTCACGGGTGCAAAGCATCAAAGGTACATTTTTACAATATTAACTTCAGGAACTGTTCTAGTGGTTATGAAAAATTATAACAGTTTCTATTTGACACAGAACTGCTATGAGGCATTTTCATAACCAAATAATTTGAAACACATGAAATTTATAATCTCAAACATCAAAGAAACAGAAAGAAATTTCAAACAAAATATCAATCCAAAAGGCTTCCATTTTTGAACAGCAGATTTGCAATTATTGAAAAAACATAGCTGAAAATTTAATGGAATCAGATACTTTGTTGGCCAGAATATTTATCATAATCTACTATTGAACAGAAGTCTCTGTGAGACAGATTCATTAAAATCTTCAACTGTGTTGTCTGTAAACTTGCTCTGAAGGATCATTTCAGGCTTATCTACATTGTGAGTGTATAGCAGCATGATAAGTTGCCTGTCAATTTGTCATACACCACAGTGACATCATTCAAACAGAGAACCACTACTGTGAGACAAACCATCTTCCAGTGGTAGCCTGGAGTCGACAACCTGTTTAGAGCATAAGAGTTGTGGCTCATAGGCACCCACAAGAAAATGCAAAAGAGCTGTGCACTGCCCATTTAGAAGGCAGCTGTATTAGTACAGACCAGACACCAAGTTTTTCTGAACTAAATCGGGATATTTTTCAAAAAAACCAAGACTAAACACACACAGGCTACAATTCAATGTTTTTTTTTTTTTACCTTATTGAGATTTTTGCTCACTTTTCAATCTCCTTCATAGAATCTTCTCTTCTTCCTCAATAAAACTGGAGACATGTAAATCACTAAACCATCTTCATTATTATTATTATTTCAGCTTCTAATGTTGCTGCTGGGAAAAGGTTCCTCTCAGCTCACCAAGTGTTCACCATCATCTGAAACAAAACGGAAAAGTTTTAAGAAGTTGTCATAGTTTTCATAACAATGAAAAAAAATTCCTTCCACTAATCAGATTTCAGCTTGAAAAGTTCTTCTCTTCATCCTTGAGAAAGTTCTTTAACTGCACACATTCTTCAAACATCAAATCCCCATCTGCAAGAAATAACTTCTAGATATTCTGAAACTGAGCTCTGTTTCACTGTCAGTGAAAATGGTTTGAAAGTCCTGTAGACACGTTCTTCAAAGTCAAATCATTTTTCAACATAGTTTAGACTGTGCTGCAAGTAAACTGCCATTTTGTTGTGGTTTGCCTACTTTGTTGTCCTCGGTATCTACATACTGGCTGAAAACACAGGGGTTGGATGTGCAGTACTGTCTACTGTAAATGATGTAGCCGACAGATGCACAGTCTTCTACTTTCACTTTTCACATCCTCCCAATAATACACAGTTATGTATGGCCAGTGCACAACTTCCCATTTATAAGTCAACATTGAAATTAAAGTTACATAAAAATGACTGATTTTGCCCTATAATAAAAGATACTAGCTAGGAATACTCAATATAAATTAGAAAATCAATTACACAGACAAAATTCAACCTGAGGGGGGCTGCCTTTCTCTTTTATGAAAATGCAGATTACAATTCACATATGTTAATGGTAATTAGTTGAAAGTGAAGAAACAAATTTGAAGGAGGCATATTGCAAAACAAGGGGGAAGTAAAAATTATCCCAGCTTCCTTCGTCACAATTTCTCTTTCGAATGTTTTGATAAGATCATCATGACGACTAAGGCTGCCACAGGGGAAGGAAACTGCACAACCCTATTCAATTTTTTCAGCAGAGAATTACAAAGCACTGTCACGATTGACCTCTGATGCACTACTCGAAAACAATGGCTATTTAGTCAAGTATGGCCACTTAGCGCTGTTAATAAAAGGAGGAGTTTAAGTCAGTAACTCATACAAGACTGCCCCTCATTAGAAATTGGTAATGAGCAATTTGAAGTGAAGACCACATCATTTTATATAATGTTGTCCATTTTTATGTAACCAGGAATTTTATCTATCCCAACAAAGTACAGTTGGGAGTTGGGTTTCCAACCAGATATCTGGGATATCAGGCAACTATGGTCAAGACAGAATCCAAGTCTCCACATTATCAATGTGGCCTCAGATAGCACTAGCATCCCTCCCCCAAAGCATTGGTCTGTGGAGTTGGGTATGGGAAAACACAGAATGGGTACTCAGTCAGCAGAGTAGGATTCCATTCACTGATGCATCCAGGAGTAACCTGACATCTGATGATTGTCAAAGAAAGGTGTGAAAGCAGCAGGAAACTATGAGACTTCAGAAAGAAAGTTACCTGTTACTATGGCAGACTGAGTAACTTTTACTGTATGCTGCAATACAATTCAAAGTGATGCAGATACTACTTTTCACTACAGTCACTAAAACCTGTAAACAACAATTGTAACATCCCACAAACTGTTCAGTTTCTTGAAAATATAAACGTGCGCCTCAGTCATGGAACAATTTGAGGACTGCTGTGTGAATTTTCTCTTTGATGGAAAAATCTCTTTCCTGTCAAATATGCACTGAGCTTGCTGGAAAGACTGAATGGTCTTCATCAAATTGTTGGCACTGTTTCACTACGACTGGATGCTACATTGCATTGCACCATACACTGCAAGAATTTCATGGCGAATTTGTGTGCAATTTATATATTTGGCTAACAAGAAACTTACTGTTCCTTGTACCTCAACTTTTGAGTGCCATTTCACTCCCATAATGTGATGAACCTGTTGTCCGTACTGCAGCAGAATTGTCTCTCAGGAAATTGGTAACATGCCCACTCTTCTGAAAGGGTGCCGTGCCTGTTGCGTAACTTAATTTCAGAAGTCCCTATACCTCAAGTATGTCTCTTGAATGAATCAATAACCATCCAAGACCATTTCTTCAGCAATTCCTTTGGATCAGTGCTCATTGTGTAGAAGCAGAAGAAGATACATTCATGTGTGTGAGTCATGAGGCAACGGTTCAAATCTGTGTTATGTAACTAGTGCAACATTATTTAATAATTCTCCTGATACTGTGTTACTATCACATTTTTACTGTTAAATGTTTGTTTGCTGATGGGGTGGTAGGGTCAACCAATAACCCTCTGGAAATTTATACAGTGAGATAATCACAAGCCTATTTGGGGCCCACCCAAACAGAACCCTGCTTGCCCCAGTACAGCATATTCCATAGCAGTTACTCAGTAATGATTGTTTCACTCCCCTCAACCCTTATTGACAAATGGTGCATTTTCAAAATTATTTTTCTCCTACAATGTTCACAGTTCAGCCAATAAGATCAAAATCCCATACACTATGGCGTACAATGTTCCATTACTGTGTCATTGGATGGCAGGCAAAAGCATGTCCAGAGCTTAGAGTAGCAATCAACTGTTCGTGTTAACAAGTCCCCAGCTCATGAAATCCATGTTTGACAAATGTGCACCCAGTCAATGAGACTGATCTCATCAAGATGGTCAACATTTGTCATGACCCAAAAATCAAAAGTAGCGTGTTTTCTGGAAGATGAGGAAGGCAATTGTAACCTGAGAGCTTTTATCATCTGCTTTTCTGGGGTTCCCATTGCACAGAATTAGTTCATGCTGACTATTTACTGAACTTTGCTGCTGCCTTAATCCTCAACAAAAATTTATATGAGGAGCTTACACACAAAAGCAAACATGTCAGGAATTTAAAATAAATGAGACACAGAATGGAACAAAACAAACAGGATAAGCAGAACCTAGATAATCATACAATTTAAGTGAAATCAAACATTTGCCAAGATACAAGCCTAGGAAAATACATCTGTGTCCACATACACATTTTGTGTGAAGGATAACTAATCCATTACATCCAGTCGAGTGATTTCCATTCCAGTCACACTGTTTCTCTAATGCAGAGCAACTGTTTGTGCTTCCGTGCTCCCTCATAATATGTTGCATAGCATTACTTTTTATTATTATTAAAAGGACACAGTTACTTATGCACTGACTCCACTTTTGATAGAATAGGAAAACTTCTAAGAAAAAGGCCAACAATTGTAACAAAAGAGGAATACAATGAGATCTACAATCAGTGACTCAGCCAAGAAACCTTGCTCGCCGATGTACATCTTGTAGGTCCTTAGATAGGGATTTCACATTAAATATGTGAAATAAAATGCATTTCCATACACAAGTACAAAGCTATGGGAAACACTCATACTGATGTTGAGACAAATGCATTCTAGAAGTCCCAACTAGATGTAAAAGAGCAGATGAACCACTACAAAACCCTTTCCTTGGACAAAAGCCCAAGTACTTTTCAGCCATCCAGTCTAAGATAATAGGAAAAAAGATGTTGATGGTTTACAGTAAACTATTTTTTAAGAAGCCTGCCGAAATCACTAGTACTTAAGTTGGAACACAACCATCACCGATGATATTTCCATGTTGCTTGTGACTGTTAAGAAAATTATTCTTTTTTGCATGTAACACTTACGTCAAAGAATACTTCTAAAGATAGTTAATGCCACAGTTACGTCATTTTATTCTGGCATGGTGATCTGAAACATTTTAAATAATTGTGAAGTAATAATAAACCTGAAATTTGAATAAAATATTGAAAACGAATATTAGTACTATAGTGGCCACTTTACAGTTTTTTCTATGGTATCACATACTACACTATAAAAATGTGTGAAATGATATGGTATAACAAGCATTATACAATAAGAGGTAAGTTATTTTGAAAGAAAGAAGAAGATTTTTAGTTTTGAAAATCGCTCATGGTTCATGTAATGAGAACATGTCCATATTTAAATGTGCTTTTTAAAGGAATATTTTCATTGTAGATTTGATTTACAGATATGAACTGCCTTTTGGCCTAAAAGTAAAAGGCATTCAAACTGCAGTATGCTATTTTCATTCTTATGTATGCCCAAAATAAGTTTCATGTTGACTGTGATAAATTGCATTTAGTAGATATGTTCATTTTTGGATGTCACCTTCTCATAATTTGCTTGGGCCTTTGCCCCGCTTCAAAACGGGGTTGACCCTGTTACTATAGAGTTGGCAATGTTAGTGTCACAGAGTGTTGTTGCCAGATGCCCTTCTTGTCACCATCATGTACCCCCCAGGACAGAAGTAATGTACCCTAGCTGTCTGCGTCTAGTGTAAGCCATGAAATAGTGCGAATGTTTTTCAGATGTCTGTAAGTTGTGTAACTGAGGTGGTACATGGGGACCAGCCCAGTATTTACCATGTGGGATGTGGAAAACTGCCTAAAAACCACATTCAGGCATGCTGTCCCTCGTTGTTAACCTGCTGGGCTGATTCAGTCCGGGGCCGGCGCGCCTACCCAAGTCCAGGAAGCAGCACATCAGTGCTCGTGGGTAACCTGTTGTTTCCTTCTCAGAAATTCATCTATGGAATAGCACTTGTCAACTTTCATTATCAGCCAGCACCTTGTTAATTAAAGGGAGGTTGTCAAATATTTTTATGGCTGCATGATATGCTTCTTTCTGTGCTACAACAAGATTAAGTCCCACTGTTTTCCTCCTAGTATTGTATTTATGAATGCTAGTATTATTTTCAAATTGTGCTGATCCTTCAAAACAAACTTTGTAAGTGTGTATGTGTTGTGAGGCTACCTAATTTCTTTATCTATGTGAAGTTTGAGGATAGGCACTGTGCATTTTTGAGTGTGTGTAGTGGGAGGGGGGGGGGGCAGAGGCCCCCATTCTAAATATGACATCAGTGAAAGAAGGAAGTAAAATTTTCTAGTGCTGTCATTGCCACTTATGGCAATCAAATTTAGAGCAAATGTTGCTGCACTCAGTTTTATAATTCTTGTTCTCATCACTATGTACCCCCAAGTATTTTTAACAATAAGTCTTCACATATTTCTTTTCCGTAATGCTTCATTATTAGTGATGATTTGTCTTTCCTTGTACAAAACTGAATAAGATGCCTTTTCTTTGTAAATGATGTGCTAGACCATTTATTGAGAACCAATGAATGACACTTTCGAATATTTCATTTATTGCTCCATCTGATATCGAGGTCGGTTATCGTGCTTTTGAGGTGAATTAAGAGAACTATTTTGCCTTTATCAGTAAAGTTTCAGGCAATTACCCTTCATCAAATTCATGTTGAGACCTAGAGAAGACAATTCTGGTCTATAAAGTGTGTCACAATTCAGAAATGTTAACTGTGTTCTTTAATGCTTCAACAGATTGTTATCCATAATAAAGGCCTGCAAGTAAGTGCATTTGCCTTGCAACCATTCCAGAAAATGGGAATGGTGTGTCCTTTTTAGTCACAATGCCTTGTTGCTCCAGTGATATACAATTAACTGCCACAAGAGGAGGGGATCTCAGACTAGATTACATTAATTATTTATTCCACAGACCCACAAAAGAGGGTATCCTCCTGGGTGTGGAACATGTCCAACAGTATTGGAATAGTACCTCAGAATCAAACGAAACAGGAGGTCCTGCCTGAGACCCAGGTATAGCTGCTTTCATTAAATGAAACTATATGGTTCCAGAGAGGAATCCCAATTTCATTTAAAACTGAGGTGCTATTCCATGACAGTTTGACAACCTCTGTGGTGCTCTTTGTGTTTTGGGGGAATAAGGGGACTGAGGAGGGAGGCATGCTGGGGCAAACAGTGCAGAGCCACTGTGCCAGGGTGGTGTAGTGGTTCCTGCATCTGCCCAGTGAGCAGAGGATCTGGGTTCAAATCTCGGAATTCGGGCAAATTTGCATTCATCTCTTCATTCTGCATAGTTGGTTGAGACTTGTAAAAGGTCCATGGAACCATAAAGTTTCTTTTCTTTTTGATGATCATTCATATCAATGTTATTTTCAGTTTCAAGTGACAACTGAAAGAACAAACTAATAGTCTTATCTCCCTTAATAATACACTTTTTGGCGACAGAGAGAATACAGGCAAATGATTTAATAGTGATGCATCATCATCTAATCCAATTTAGTTAGTAGGATACATGTTCTATGGATCATAATGATGAGGAATGAGTCATTTTACATTCATTTGCAAATTAATTTATGCATATGGTTACATTATGAACATTTCTAATGTTGAGAATATCATGATTTTGCCATGTATAAAAAAATATGAGGTGTACATATAGACCACAAACACTTTCAATTATTTATTGCACAAGAACCAAACAGTGTGCACCTATCATACATGTGTCATTTCAAAGAGACACTGAAAGTTTTTTTTTAATGTATACCACCACAGTGTAGTTTCGTAACTTGAGGATAGTCACCAAAAGTCACAAACGTGGTGTGTTGGCGTCCAACAAAAACTAGTGTGGTAAGGAGCCACCAACAAGGAAGGCCATTTACCACTGGCACAACAAATTTGTTATGATGGGTTGCTTGTGCCCGGGAAAGAGAAGCAGACGTCCCAGTGTGAGTGAAGTGAATGAGGAGCGCATACGAGAGTCATCTATAAGGAGTCCGAGAAAATCTGTGCGTCGTGCATCCCATGATCTCAAAATAGCTCCAATGACATAGTGAAAAGTCCTGCTACAGAAGGTGTCAATGAAATCATTCAAACTGGAGCTAGTGCAGGAACTCAATGATGATGACAAAACGCTTCTCTTTGAGTTTTGTTCAGAGTTGCAAAAACTGAATGGGGATGGTAATGGCTTTGATTACATAATATTTAGCAGGGAAGCCACTTTTCACACTAATGGGAAAGTGAACAGGCATAATTGTCATATCTGGGGGTACAAAGCATCCACACGAATGCATTGAATTTGAGCATGAGTCCCCAAAAGTAAATGTTTTTTGTGCCTTGTCGTACCAAAAACAGTACAGGCAATTCTTCTTCACTGAGAGCACTGTTACTGGATATTCCTACTTGGATGTGTTGCAGCAATGGCTGATACCTCAAATGCAACTGGACCCTTCATTCATTTTTCAGCAGGATGGAGCTCCAACCCATTTTCATCTTGAAGTTTGTGGGTGTCTGAACACAGAGCTGCTGTATCGATGGATCGGCCTTGCTACAGAAGAGGACAGGTGTTTCACTAAATGGTTCCCCAATCACCACATCTCACTCCATGTGACTTTTTTCTGTGGGGACGCATTAAAGATCTGGTGTATGTACTGCCTCTACCACATGATGAAGCAGTGCCCCGTTTGTTTGGAAGTTTTGCTTCAAATTGCAATATGTATGATATCTGTACAATGTTTAGTTCTTGTGCAGTAATTACTTGAAAGTGTTCCTGGACTTTATATAGGGTGTACATAAAGTATGATAGGAGTGGCAGGCTTGTTAACATGGTGCTGAAACATACAATGGTAGCTAACGAAAAGCTCTGTTTGATGTGTTGCAGACACTACTGGCTATAACAACTCCCAAATTTAGGTATTTAAATATTATTCTAATGTTATCGTAAGATAAGGCATAGTATTCATTATACTATTGTTAAAAACAGCATTGTTTATTAAACATGTTATCTTCTATATGAACCGTAAAAATTGTATACATTTCATTTAAATTTGTTGCCAATTTGTTTCAGCTATTGCCACATGATGTACAGTCACTTCAACTTAAAAAATATACGAAAAAGGAGACATAAACATTTTTTTCAAGGCACTTTCTTGATCCTAAATTACCACAGCATTACATTTAAATGTTTAGCAGCCAATACCATTTTTCACAGCACCTGATAATTCTTGTAACTGTACCCAAGATGTAGTCTGGAATGTCTGAAACACCATTATCATTAGTTACCTTTATAATTCAGTCAATATATGTATTATTTTTTACTTTTAAACACATTTGGCAAAATAAAATGGATTTTTTCTTTAGCAACAGTCCTTCTCACACAGGCAAGCAAAGCCACAAACATTTCATCCTGGTTACTGTAAATGCACTCCAAGAACTAGCACCTCTACTTTGAGCAGTACTGTACTCTGTTTCACCCATAGCAGTTCACTATACCAGACTGCAGACAGAATGTTCACCACATCTTGTACTTTTTCTGTAAAATGTATGTGTTTCTGACCCTGCACAATTTGTCAGATACTCCAAGCAGTACACACTTTTAGTATTAATCAATTCCCAGGGTAGCTTGCTTGGAATCATTTCAGTTCAGACACTCATTCCATGTTCCATGTGATCTTCACTGTCTTGGGGTGATTTCCATGCTTCAATGTAGCAAGCTGTACAATGATAACTGTAACTGAATGCAGAAAATTAAGAATTGGAAATATAACAATAACAGACACAGTGTAATCCAATGAGCAATTGTACGTTCACTCACTCATTTATATATCAGCTTTGTATTCAATTGGAGGCTTTTTCCCCCATCATTTGTAATGAATAACCATGTCTCTGAGCTGGCAATTATAATACCAACACTTCTAGGGATACGAGTTGTGACATTTCACACCTTCCAAAAGCACATGAAAATATTCTGAATTCAAATTTTGAAGATGGAACATTTTGGTGCTACATAGGCACTGTAATACACAGATGGAACACGATTCAACAGCAGAAACATATTACAAAATTAGATACTGTTATAAAGAGAAGATCCCTGATTTTGTTGTAGCAACTCAATATCATTCCTGTGTTTAGTCACTTCTCTGCCAATTCAGTTACAGTTACCTTGGCAGAGAGAACACTTAAAATAGCAGTATGTCTGTGCTAGTAGTAAGTGGCATACATTCTAATCTCTTACAAAGGTTGAATTTCAATCACAGAATTCCATTTCTGAGGTTTGGAAGCAGTTTATGTTGGAATCACTATAAAACCACGTACATGCTACTTGGGCCCTTGAGATGTGCCAATGACTCGGATGGCTTGCTGTCAGATGCATTTTGATCTTTTTGGGTGTCCAAGGGCTGTGGTCCAGATGATCACACACATTGTCTGCGAATTTTAGATGCTAAAGTGAAGAAAAGTTTTCAGTCACAGCTATTGATTTGCGTTAACACAGGGATTTAACTTTGAGTATTGCACCATAAACCTGTTTTGATAGTAAAACATGCAAAAACTAAGCTCATTCTTCACACAGAGAGGTGCTGGTGAGTCTCCACAACACTGGTGGCCTTTACCTAAGAGGGTTCCATTTAAATAGGTCTCATTTCTTTTGCTGCCTTTGTACACTGTGTGTACCTAGAAGTGAGTTTCTATACTTGTTCAAGTTCATGCTGTATTGCATCCTAATAAGATGGAAGGAGGAGGTCGGAATTGAAAAATGTGCTGTAATTGTAGTTCTGCTTCACAAAGGCTATTCCAGCAAGGCAATAGTAACAAATTTTGGCCTAACCAAGCCTACAGTAGTGTATACATTGCTCTGGTGCCAGCTCAAGTGTTTGACAATCTGGAAGACCCTGAGTAACACGGTAAAGCAAAGATTAGTTCCTATGTGTACAGAGTAAATGTGAAGAATCGTCCTGCACCTATAATTAATAATAAAGTAAACAATATGTGAGAAGCTCCAACCTTTGTCTCAGCAGAGCAATGCCATTTGTGTGACCATGACTTACATGGATGGATAGAGAGAAGTTGAATTGATTGCAATGGTCCAAGGATTAATCGAGTTTTAAATTTGTAAGCCTTCACTGAATGTTTACTCATTGACATCGTGGAGAACGTATGAAGTCAGTACTGATCAACAATTCAGTTCAATCTGCCAAGAGGCATATTAGTTGTGGGTTGATCTGCAGCAAGACAATGATCTCAGACACACTTCTAAATTGTGCCAATAGTAGGTCAATAGAGGAAAGAAATTTGGGAAACTGAAGAATATGGTCTGGTGAAGTCAGCCACCTCACTTAAATCCCATCGAATACTTACGGGATGAACTTGAGGAAGGGAGATTAAACACTAATGTCCCATTGAAAACAAGGTTATTAGAGACGGAGCACAAGCTTGGATTAGGGAAGGATGGGGAGGGAAGTCCACTCTGCCCTTTCACAAGAACCATCACGGCATTGGCCTGAAGTGATTTAGGGATATCACAGAAAACCTAAATCAAGATGGCTGGACATGGGTTTGAACCGTTGTCCTCCCGAATGCAAGTCCAGTGTGCTAACCACTGCTCCACCTCACCCACTGGGATGAACATGGCAGAGAGATCAGAGAACTGGCGTCATCTAATGTTGAAAATCTATGGATTACAGATGCATGGGACTGTAATCTCTGCAAAAATATTATCTCCATAATGCCAACAGTCTGCGCAGCTGTTCTTAGCACGAAGGGTACTTAATGGCAGAGAGAGAGAAAATATTTGTATTGTTAGCCTATTTAGTTTGAAGAGTGTAGTTGTCTATTAAAATAAAGTGCACAGCTTTTTTCATAGGTGATCGAATAATTTTGACCTGTAGTATATACTTAGTAACAACAATAAACAGATATTGAGATCCTTGTCAAGGAAGGTGATTTATTTACTAAACTAGAAAGGTTACAATGAAATGCATACCATTTACTCTGCTGAAAGAAGAAACTGCAACACCCTCAAAGAAATGGTCATTTTTGTCACACGATGCGACATCGTTGTAATTCAGGTCAAATGAAAAACGTGTCACAGTGAAGGGTGTCCTGTCACATCACTACAATGCATACCACTCTCTGATGGCAATGCAGGTGTATATTCTGACACATAAAGGTGCCAAATGCCATCCTGTGATACATTGCCCCATAGCATCTTGGGCTGTTTGTTGGCACAATCTTTCATTAACTCACGATATATAGCGAAGTTTTGCTAAAGTTAAAAAGTGATTTTTACTGCTGAGTGTATATTTTTTGTTTTTTTCAAAGTACGACAACAATTACTGCAAAATGGCCGATACACAGCTCAGTGGAGACAACATGGCGTGTAGAGACATTGTCAATAATAGATCAACTCTATGCATTGTTTGAATAACATTACATACAAGCTAAACATTGTAGAGACGAGTTTAAAAAAAAAATCTTATTACTATTGATACGGTCATGACTCACAGAATGGATAACATAAACAGTTTGCCTACTGCAAGTTCCATATCCAATGAAGCAGCATAGAATTAAATTACACTTGCTCAAACAAGTGAAACAGTAAATGAAATACAGAACCTAAATAATCTAGCCGTAGGAACCGACAGCAACATAGAGTTGCAAGATATGGAAAGTGGATCACAAGCAGTAAATTCTCACGATTTACCGGGAGCAGATAATGTTCAAACAGTAAATTTCTCACAATTTATCAGTGCAGTCATGCAACAATTTCAGCAGATGAATACAAGTTTACAGAACAATGAGAAACTGTTTACGGAAAAATTTCAGGAAATAAAGAAAAAACTTGACAGTAATGACGCTAAATTAACCAAAATTGGTACTGACTTGAACAAAAGGATCACTCAAATGGCCACCTAGTTTTCAAAACTAACAGTTTTAGCAAAACATAATGAAATCAATGTCAAACCTTTAAGTAGCACATAATGACAAAAGTAGGAAAGTGCGTTACCCCTCATGATGACATCACAAGGCGTGTCACACAAGTAGAGGCAGATTTAGAAACCATGGCCAAGACAATCAAATCAGAGACAGACAGATGTTTTTCTAAAATGAATGAAAATAAACAAACTAATTAATTTCACACCACTTTGGCGAATTTTGCTTGGATGGGGATGAATAGGTGATTATCTGGACAACACAACACCCAGTCCCTGAGTGGAGAAAATCTCTTATCCAGCTGGGGATCAAATGCAGGCCCTTAAGATCGACAGTATGTCACACTCACCACTCAGCTAACGTGGGTGGACAATGATTTAATAGAAACAAGCAAACTGACTTATTCAACAACCTTGGACACTGGAGCCAATAATCAGTCTGTATTTATATGTCCAAAAGTATGTGATCCGTTTGTTTTGTTTACACAATCAATGAGAAAAATCAGCTTAAAAAAGTAAAATTGCATCATAGTGTTGTCAGAATTTATTCTCAGTAACTATTCCTTTTCTTTGCTCCCCTTTCATTTTGCAGTCCGTCTATCCCCCCCCCCCCCCCCCCCCACACACACACACACACATCTCCACCATCTTCCCCCTCCCCATATATGCCTATCATGTACAATTCAGTTAGCTTTCAGCTCATATTGACTCCAAATGACCTTTTTTTTTCAGTAAATTGTGTCTTGCTGATTACCGCATCTTCCATCGTTAAGCTCTCAGGTTTTCAAATCTCATCCAGCGCAGGCACCAAGGATCAGTCTTTCCTTCTCATCCTGTCTGGTAAGTCTCCTCTGACCTATGGTTTTGGGCAACTTTTCCATAACTCTCTCCCTTTCTTAAGTCTTGCCAGTCTTCTTTCTTTCCCTTCAAATCTTCTGCTAGAAGGAAGAGCCATTGGCTCTGAAAGCTTCCACATTTCTATATCCTTTGCATATAGTTTCTGCTGCCACCAGTGTGGTGAGTAGATCATCTTATTTATCCAATTATACTGCAGCCATCTTCATGATAGTGCTGGCAACATGGCTGCGGATGAGGTCGTGTTTGGTATGAGAGTCAGCTACCATCTGACATCGGTTTACGAGTACTCAACAAAAAGCTTGTGAGAATTCAATTCCATACAGCTGGAACCAAAAGAAAATTGGTAGTTCATACCAGCACAAGACCATAAATGAAAAAGTTGTTATTAATAATCTGTGTCCCTGACACTCTGTCTACAAGTATGTTAAGTAAGTTTCAATATACCATTTCACACTTAGCACTTATTCTGCTATTAACACTATTGTACTCAACTCCAGTTGCTTGTGACAAATGGACTGATGCATCAAACAGGCTACAGTACATTTTATTACATGATACATTATTCTCTTTTTCGCAGTTTTGGGAAAATGGTGTACACTGACACTTAAGTAAAATGCTAATCCGTGTGCATGCATAGAACTTTATTGCAGGTTTCCTAATACAAACTACTCTATCAATAATGTATTGGACTGAGTGTAATGGAGCAGCTTGTCTTTTATTGTTAGCCAAAATTAGCAGCAATGGCTTTGTGTACATGGTAGCTCCAAACTGTGACAAGCTTTGAGAGCACTTGCCTGCTAAAGCCAAAGGATCTGAGTTTGAGTCTCAGTTTTAATCTGCCAGGAAGTTTCACATCAGCACACATTCCACTGCAGAGTGAAAATTTCATTCTGTAAACATCCCCCACGCTGTGACAAGCCATGTCTTTGCTATATCCTTTCTTCCAGCACTGCAGCAGAGCTTCTCTGAAGTTTGGATGGTAGGAGATGAGGTACTGGAGGAAGTAAAGCTGTGAGGATGGGTCATGAGTCATGCTTAGGTGGCTCAGTTGGTAGAGCACTTTCCCACAGAAGGCAAAGGTACTGAGATGGAGTCTCAGTACAGCACATAGTTTTAAATCTGTGTACACTTTACTGCAGAGAGAAAATTTCATTCTGGAAGCTTTGAGAGGTTGTGTGTTTGGGTGGGAAGGAGTGTTTTACGACTGTGGAACATGTATTGTGATTAGTTGGTTTATGAGCACAGAATAGAACTACTGAAACTAATAAGTTATTGGAGGTAATTTGTCACACTTTTTGTGGATTTTAGAAGCAGAGTGTTAACGACTTTGCAATACAAATATTCCGAATGAATCTCTGAGATTGTATTTACAAGATGACTTGAAGTTCCCTTGATACCATTCAGTAGCAGCAGACCACTTCTGTGGCTGGCCAAATATTTGACAAGTCTCCTTACACATCAGTGTAGCAACTGTGAGGAGAGAAACCTCAAATTGCCAAATTTTTCTATATGTGCTTAATTTTACTGGCTGTGCTCTGGATCTTCCAAGCTCTGACTGGGAAAAATGCTCCTCAGAGAGCACAACTCCCCTTCCCTGGGCTATGTTTTACTCGGGCAACCATTGCTTCCATTTCTGCTATACCCCTTGGAAAAAGTCATGCCTCACTATTCGTATCTCTCTCCCGTGTCAGTGAGGCAGCTTCCTTTTAGCTCTCTGTCACTCTGGACAGTGGTTCATCTTGATGTTTTTCAAAGGTCTTAAATCCCTAAACAAAATTTTTGTAAGAGTTATGTGTTTGGTGGCATTTAAAAGGCCTAGCTGGGAGTTCACCTGTAAGACAGCAATCTCTGGCACACATCCCAAAGCCAGATTTTCTGCATTTGGCAGTCAATTGCATCTTTCACAAACATTACTTCTCACTCCAACACGTAAAATATTTGTGTGAGTGAACAATGCAGAATGTCTTGACTCTTGTCCATCTGCACGGTGGTGCCATTAGGGATCACAAAGACACTTACTGGGCCAGGCTGCCACAGTGAAAGTTTCCCCTCACCGCCGCTTTCCAGACGAGCTCAGCCAGATCCCCTTATTCCCAGCTAATGTACAAATCTGTTTTAAATTACTCTCTAAACTGACTATCACTTAGACATTTAATATCAATACCGTGCTTCATTCGTAATTAATTGCACGGCTCAAGGTGGACCTCTACTATGAATTCACAAGAACTTGTGTATGTTGTATGACAGTGTTGAAAAGTTGTCCTGTAACGAATACAATAGCTTCATAGTTAAGTCTACATCATTTTATGGCCACAGAAAGAAAGTTCCTGTTTCAATTGAAATTTTAGCTTGGAATGTGAAATATTTTAAAATGTTGTGTAAATGCCCCATTCCATCACACGAGTCAGTTTAGGTGGTTGTTGGTCACAGTTTGGAAGAGTCCATTCAGGATAGCAGACAGCTGGTCATACGTCGTACCATGCACGAAAAGAGTGTAAGGAGATTTGCTAGCTGATTCTCAAGGGAATGAAATATATGGTGGGAACTTGGTATCAGGATGACATACAAATGTACTAGCATATGGTTTAAGTTAAGTGATTAATAGCATACTGTTATTGGAAGCAAACACAAAATTTTGACCACAATATTCTTACTCCTCACATCAAGCTATGATGAAGTGGGCAAAGTTCTGTTGAAAGATGTAGCCAATTTTCACAAAGCCTGTAAGTGAAGTATTCATTTGTTAGCGAGCAATTTAGTCAAATACATTGGGACTGTAATAAAAAACTATGGTTGTGGGATTAGACATGTCTGTTATCCAGCTTGGCAGCAAAATTCTGAGCCCTGTAAGAAACCACGTGTGATTTTAACCGACGCACATCTCGATGAAACATTGTGAGTGAAGCTCTCTGTACTGTGCTGTGTGGGCAAGGTTCAATAAGGGTGCACGCAGTCCTTGTAAGGCCAACTGAGGAGCTACTCGACTGAGAAGTAGCATCGCCGTTGCCAAAAACTGGCAAGGTCCGGGACAGAGGTGTGCTGACCACGTGCCCCTCCAATTAATTTGGTTAGCTGAGGATGACACAGTTGTCAGTCATCACTGTTGAGACGTCCGATGCCTCTTTGCATAGATCTTTTTTTGGGGGGGTTCTAGTCATGGCTGAAAAGTACTGATTGTTATTTAAATTTATTTTTTTATGGAAGAGTAAAATATATGATTATTAAGCTGTTGTTATAAAAGTGTGCTTGTAGTCCATCATATGTACAAAGACTCTCTAAAAGAAGGAGGCTAAAAGACTGACAGTATGCACAGGTTCCTAATATATCTAAACTTCAGCTAATGCTCAGTATTGCTGCATTATTCAGCTTTTCCGTAAATTCACAATGGGGCACTGACTGGCTTATAAATAAAGTTCAAAATTTCATAACGACAAAAAAATATAGATCAACCCAGAGCACAATCTTTTTTAAATCTTGTCTTGACAAGAAACAAGTAAAGCTGAGTTACACACTGGTTCCAGATGTGGACAACAGCTAGTTATGTCTTTAGATTTTTCTGTTCTCTTCATAGATTAATTCTTAAATTCCATGAGTTTTCTTGTATTTAAGAGGTGTAGTCTCACATTTTTCTAACTTTAAAGTGGAAATTCAAGTAGTGTGTAGCACAGTCGTCATTTCTCTTGAACGACTAACTACACTACTAGGTTAGGCATGTGGAGGCTGGCTGTCCGGCCACGCCCACTCGTCTGTGAGTCACTCCTCCGACGGCATCTGAGCGAGCTCACTGGAGGAGGGGTTCACAAGTGTTGGACACATTAGGGAAATATTGTTCAGAGCCAGAAAGATAGCCAATATGCACTCAGTAGGTCTGTCAGGGAGCCTCATCCGAGATGGGGCATCTTTGCCTGTGGCTATCGAGCTTGCAGGGTGCAGTCATCTCCGAGGAGTGGCATCAGTTCTGACAGTGCTTTTTGCGAGGGTTCCGAGGTCATCCTCAGTTCATTCAGATGACTGGTGGAGGCTGCTGGCCTCTCATATCGAGTGCAAGAACAGCTCACGATTTGCAGCACAGTTTCCAGAGTTGACTGGGGTCCCAAGGTCTGGAGCCGAGTGGACAATCTCGGCCAGAGGCTTTGTTGAGTCTGACAGTCTTGGCTGGACCTCCATTATTGGGTGGATAATTGTAGGACTCTCCTAGACAGGTCAGGGTACACTACACAAAGGAAGCAGCTACTCAGTTAGGTAAGTACTTGCGGGGTGCACATGGTGGTTTTTAGCCTACATGGTAGTCTGAGATACTCTGATGAACACAAAGCAGTTGACATACAGATAACAAAATCAGACAGCATTCAGAGTGAAGAAACTTTGACAAATTTTATCAGTTAACTGTTGTAGTTTTTGCAACAAAATTCCCAAACTTATTTATTTATGGCTTATTTACCCTGACTAGATTAGATGCTTCAGGCGCTAACTTACACATGACCAGGAACAATATTACACAGAAAACAAAATAATAATAACACTAACATTAATAATGTATTATAATAATACGTTAAGACACAACAATCTCAATGCTAATAATTTGGATTATTAATGAAAAGTACACACCCCCCCCCCCCCCACCCCAAGAAACATGGACCTTGCCATTGGTGTGGAGGCTTGCGTGCCTCAGCGATACAGATAGCCGTACTGTAGGAGCAACCACAACGGAGGGGTATCTGTTGAGAGGCCCGACAAACGTGTGGTTCCTGAAGAGGGGCAGCAGCCTTTTCAGTAGTTGCAGGAGCAACAGTCTGGATGATTGAATGATCTGGTCTTGAAACACTAATCAAAATGGCCCTGCTGTGCTGGTACTGCAAACAGTTGAAAGCAAGGGGAAACTACAGCCATAATTTTTCCTGAGGGCATGCAGCTTTACTGTATGGTTAAATGATGGTGTCTTCTTGGGTAAAATAGTCCCCCATTATAATCTCCAGGAGGGGCCTACTCGAGGATGTCGTTATCAGGAGAAAGAAAACTGGCATTCTACGGATCGCAGCGTGTAATGTCAGATCCCTTAATCGGGTAGGTATGTAAGAAAATTTAAAAAGAGAAATGGATAGGTTAAAGTTAGATATAGTGAGAATTAGTAAAGTTTGGTGGCAAGAGGAACAAGACTTTGGTGAGTTGAATACAGGGTTATAAACACAAAATCAAATAGGGGTAATGCAGGAGTAGGTTTAATAATGAATAGGAAAATAGGAATGCGGGTAAGCTACTACAAACAGCATAGTGAACGCTACTACAGTAGTACAAGTTTATATGCCAACTAGCTCTGCACATGATGAAGAAATTGATAAAATGTATGATGAGGTAAAAGAAATTATTCAGGTAGTGAAGGGAGACGAAAATTTAATAGTCATGGGTGAATGGAATTCGGTAGGGAGGAAAGGAAACATTGTAAGACATTTCCAGGGGCAGATGTGGACTCTGACCACAATCTATTGGTTAGGACCTGTAGATTAAAACTGAAGAAACTGCAAAAAGGTGGGAATTTAAGGAGATGGGACCTGGATAAACTGAAAGAACCAGAGGTGCTACAGAGTTTCAGGGAGAGCATAAGGGAACCAATGGGGGAAGGAAATACAGTAGAAGAAGAATGGGTAGCATTGAGGGATGAAACAGTAAAGGCAGCAGAAGATCAAATATGTAAAAAGAAGAGGTCTAGTAGAAACCGTTGGGTAACAGAAGAAATATTGAATTTAATTGATGAAAGGAAAAAATATAAAAATGCAGGCAAAAAGGAATACAAACGTCTCAAAAATGTGATTGACAGGAAGTGCAAGATGGCTAGAGGACAAATGTAAGGCTGTAGGGGCTGATATCACTAGGGGTAAGATAGATACTGCCTACAGGAAAATTTGAGAGACCTTTGAAGAAAAGAGAACCACTTGTATGAACATCAAGAGCTCAGATGGAAACCCAGTTCTAAGCAGAAAGGTGGAAGGAGTATATAGAGGGTCTATACAAGGCCAATGTACTTGAGGACAATATTATGGAAATGGAAGAGAATGTAGATGAAAATGAAGTGGGAGATATGATACTGTGTGAAGAGTTTGACAGAGCACTGAAAGACCTGAGTCGAACCAAAGCCCCAGGAGTAGACAACATTACATTAGAACTACTGACGGCCTTGGCAGAGCCAGTCCTGACAGAACTCTACCATCTGGTGAGCAAGGTGTATGAGACAGGCGAAATACCCTCAGACCTCAAGAAGAGTATAATAATTCCAATCCCAAAGAGAGCAAGCGTTGACAGATGAGAAAATTACCAAACTATCAGTTTAATAAGTCACTGCTGCAAAATACTAATGTGAATTCTTTACAGACAAATGGAAAAACTAGTTGAAGCCGACCTTGGGGAAGGTCAGTTTGGATTCCGTAGAAATATTGGAACACGTGAGGCAATACTGACAGTCTGTGGAGATTTCAATTTGAATTTTCAGTTGTCCACTATCTGTAACTCATATGCAAATAATTTATTAAATTCATTTGGTCTTTATATTACAACCACTGAAATAACAAGGCTTCATTATAAAGGTACTGGTACATGTATTGACAATATATTTGTATCAAATGAGTTAGTGCATCTGAAGTCAGACGTAATTAAGACCTGGGTATCTGGCCACTGACTCAGTGCACATGGCAGGAAAGAGTGTATGTGTGGTCAATTATGATAATCTAAATTTGTTTAAGTCTAATATTGATAAAAGTTATTGGTTGCAAGTTTATCGAGAACATGCAATAGGTAGAAAGGTGGAAGAACTCATATCTACTCTTTCTGTATATGCTAAGATGTCGTTTCCCATTAACGTACCAAATAATAAAAAGGCACTAAGAGTAAATAAGGTCAAGGGTGAAAAGGTGTTGGAGATCAAGAGGGAGTGTGATCAATATTATGCCTGTACAAAAGTACAGGTTCTCAAGTATTTAAAGACATGCTCACAGTGAAAAAGGAAAGATTAAGACAGGCCTTAAAGGAAGCTAGGTGTATGAAAAAATGAAGATATAATACTAACATCAGAAAATAATATCATTAACAGTCAATACAACAGGAAAATGACTTCACAAGCTGAAGGCAGCAATCTGAATGCTGCACAGTTAAATACATCCTTCACTGAGAAGGTGATTGGCACTTACAATATAGTCACTGACCATAAATACTGCCTGAGAAACACCACAAAACCTGGAAGTACATTTAGCTTTAAATTTGTCAAGTTACAGGATGTTACCTATATACTGAGGAAAATGAAGAACAGTTTTAGTAATGACGTTTATGGTTTAAGTTCAGCCATGTTAAATGTGATTCAGTTCAGCTGCCAGAATTGATAACACATGTAGTAAATACATGTATTTTGGAGGCTCAGTTCCCCAGGGCAGTAAAGTCACTCGAAAACACAAAAAAGGCAGCCTCCAAAGTTGTGATAATTTTAGGCCTGTTTCAATTGTGCCAGTCTTGTCTAAAGTGATAGAAGCTATATTAAATAGTAAAATACTTTGAAGGAAACTATATCTTCAGTGATAGACAATTTGGCTTCAGATCAGGGTTAGGAACTGTTAAATCTGCCTTATCACTTTTAACACAGTGTGTGAAGCAACTAGAAAGCAAGCTCATGGTTCATAATAAACTCTGTGATTTATGAAAAGCTTTTGACACTGTGTCTCATGAAATCTTATTGAACAAAGTGCAATTCTATGGCTTTACACGAAGTGCTCGGGAATTGATAAAATCCTATCTAAGTAATAGAGTGCAGAAGGTGGTTTTTAATGGTACAGAATCAGATTACTTACTTGTGGGCATGTTCTGTACTTGGCCCAATTCTATTTATTATTTATATAAATGACTTATCATGTAACATAGTTGGGCCATCAGCTAGGAGTTACTTATTTGCAGATGATCTTGCAGTCTGTATAACTGCAGAAACAGCACAGAAGGTCAAATATTAAGCAGACCAGTGCACTGTCAAAGTTGAAAACTGGTGTAAAGCTAATTCCCTTTGTGTCAAAAAAAAAAAAAAAAAAAAAAAAAAAAAAAAAAAATCAAGACCTGTATGTATCGTGGAATAATAACACTGAACTTGAGCAGAGCTCAAATGCTGTTGATTTCCTAGGAATCTCAATTGATTCAAAAAGGTGGGAAGCAGCATTAGCAAAGGAATATTTTCTCCAAGGAAGCTGTGTCTTTGTCTAAATGTGCCAGTACTTAAAGCAAAAGAAACCACAGTCACATTTACTGTGGGTACATCAAAGCAAGGCAGCTAATGTCTTCAAACTACAAAATAAGGCAATAAGACTGATATGTAGCTTGGCACCCAGAGCTCACTGTAGACCAAGCTTTAAAAAATTACAGATTATGACCCTGCTGTCAATATTTATACCATAGTGTGTAATGCATACCAAGGAAATCTATCCGAAGTATCAACAGTATGACATGCGGCATAATTATAACACAAGAAACAAGCAAGACCTAGTTTCTTTCTGATGTAACTATAAAAAAACACAAAAGTGCTCTTTATACAAGCCCATAAAATTTTTTAATGCCATACCCCAACATATCACAGATCTTCCAATAAAAAAAAAAAAAAGTAAAAGAATTTCTTCTTGAACTCAACATTTATGAAACGGATGAATTTTGAAGGGTGGCAGAGAATATGGTATGACCACACTTTGTGATCAGTTTTTACATGCTTCTATATATGAGTAAGTCTGTAATTGGCTAAATTTACTATGCAATATCAATTTGTACCAGAAGTTTCTCTGTTTTGTAATGCCTCTGAGGTCTCTACAACAATAAAAATCAATCAATTGTAGACTTCCTTGAGAGTTTCATTTGCTTTCTCTTAGAGGAGTTCTCTTGTTTTCTCACTGACTATAATATTGCTGTCATCAGTGAAAAGAATTTTTTCACTATGAGTAACACTACTGGGAAAGTCATTGATGTACATCAGGAATACTATTGGTCCTCATTTGATACCTTGCGGAAACCCCATATTAATGTATTTTTCGCCGGCCGTGGTGGCCGAGCAGTTCAGTCCAGAACCGCACGACTGCTACGGTCGCAGGTTGAAATCCTGCCTCGGGCATGGATGTGTGTAATGTGCTTACATTTGTTCGGGTAAGTGTTTTACTAAATGTTAAGCTCTATTTGAAGTATGTGTTATCACTATTCTTTGTACCCTATCTGCTAGGTATGATCAAAACCAGTCCTTAGCTACCACTCTTTCTCCTAATGCTTCTAATTGATTTAATTGAATCTTGTGGTCGACTGCATCAAAGGGCTTAGAAAGATCATAAAGGAACCCTCTGACAGACTCTTGATAAAGAAGAGCATCAAGTACAACTTTTGTGCATTCTACGACAGCTGACTCCGTATTTTTGCCACATCACAAACAAAACTGTGATTCACTTAAAAGATTGTATTTATTCAGGTAATTCATTAATCTGTTTTTCATAATTGCTTCTATTATTTTTGAGACTGGTGACAGCTTGTAATTTTCTGCATTACCTTTCTTAAACAAAGGCACAACTCTTGCCTGTTTTAACTGCTGTGGAAATGTCCCTGGTGTACAGGATTCATTTATTATGTGTGTTAAGGGACCTTGTATAACTTCTATGCATTGTTTTAGTACACGCATTGGTACTTCATTTAAGCCTACTGACTTTGTTCGAAAACTAAAGTTTTACTGGCTTCATTATCTGTGATTTGAAGTAACATCATTGTATTTAGTGCAACATTTTTTACAGGGGTTATATTTGTTTTGGGGAATTCTTGCCGTAACTTCCCTAAAATACTTGAAAAATGCTCATTTACATACTTTGATAAGTGTTGTGGCTTATTTATTACCTTATCCTCCTCCCTTAGGAATATGTTATTCTGTCTGTCTTTCTTTGCCTCTCCCTGTTCCCGTTCCCGTTTTTATAACATCCCAGACTGCTTTGCTTTTATTCCCTGCATTATATATTACTGTGTCATTAAACGATTTTGTTGCAGCTATCAGCACCTTCCTATGGATCATTGTGACTCTTTTCCATGGAAGTGAGGTATTTAATTGTTTGGGAGGACTTCTTAGTACCTGCTGTTATCCATCTACTTTTGTGTGACGTTGATACAGACATGCATACTTTTGGAAATGCCTTTTCAAAGTTCAATTTAAATAATGTGGATTCTTATTCACATTGGTTTCCCTATACACTTCATCCCAGCGTTTTTTTTTTTTTTGCTAGTTCCTTTGAAAAATCTTTTATTTTCATTTCCAATGGATGTCATTTGTAGGCTTGTAGTTTATGGGATGATTTCATGTCTCATATTACTGTTGTTGTTTGACAGAGATGGTCTGATAATCCGAGATCTTTTACAGCTACATCACATTTTTCCCTGCCCATATTTGTGGCAACATGGTCAATTACTGATGAAGTCATTGTAGCAACCCTTGTTGCACTATTGACCAATAGGGAGAGGCCAAAACTTTGAAGTATATTTATGAAGGTGCTGCTGGATTCATTTATGATATTCATGTTGATTTTAATGTCCCCACACAGAATTGTGCTGAGCTTTGTACTTGAGACTTTATATAGAAATTCTGTTAATTTATTGAAAAACAGTGTCCACACTATCTCTGGGAGATCCATACAAACACAAAATTATTAATATCTTGGTGATATCAAGCCCTGTTAATTCAAACTGCTGGAGACACTCTTTAGGCAGGGGAACCTGTTGTCTGGATTTATCCTAAAAAAGACCTACTTCTCATACTGATGACAACAGGTATTTGACCATGTGTGGCCCGAGATCCACCCCCTATACTTTCACGAATCAGCTGTACCAATCTTCCTTTGCCAGTCCTGTTTAGGTATAGGCCACACCCAGTGAAACCCCATCTGTCGATAGTCCCGACGGGCATGTGAGCAAAGTTGGCTTCCCTAACCCCAAATTGATTCGCCTCACATCTCCATCAAGGTTTGGCCAATCGTGACACCGGAACAGCTCAACAAAGTGTACTGCCACAAGTCAGGGAAGCTATCTTGCCCAGGTCACCACCTATGTCATGTGCCCTATCCCTGTGCAAACTGTTTCCTGCCCCACCCACTATCACTACATGGTCTTCTTCTGTAAAGACCTTAAGTCCTCTATCACATGACTTTGCCCTGCATTTGGCTGGAACATACTGGTGGCCTGGTATGTTGCCCCTAAACATTCCTGTAACTCAGGGCCTACAACTCACCCATGCCTAATACCTAGCAGCAGCACTTTCTTCTTCCTAACATTTTGTATATTTCTAAGCTTCTTGGCCTCAGTTGAAGTGTGCTGCACATTTCTTGCTCCGTGTTCTACCAGAGGCTCTGGCAGTGGTAGACACACAGTTTTATCATCAACGCCAAAAACATCAGATCATGTTCTCTTTCTTCCTACCCTCCTACAAGCTGCCAGTTCACAACCACCCTCCTCCTCCCTATCTCTCTTGATCCTTATCAGTTCCTTCCTTGCTTCCTTCAACTGTGCCACAAGGGCACAGATTTTCCTTTCCTGTACCCCAACCAAAATGTTCCTACTGCATACTCTGCAGTTCCAGGAGAGAGCTTCTTCTGTTCTCCCAAGATTCTCCCTCCCCCAGTGAAAATATTTCCTACAAGGTTAGCAACAAATCCCTCTACTCACAATGCTATAACAGCTTCCACATTTCCCACTCATGATCAGTTTCAAAAGAATAATTAAGTTTTAAATTTGTCCAGGACACGATATTGGCTATATGTATGCAAAAATGACATGGAGGTCTTACATGCCATTGTTGTTGTTTTTGTACTGATTTAGAGATACAATGACAGGAGAGTGAATTAGTAATTACTTTGCTTTTAGAGAATTTACTTTAGTGTTTGGTCAGGTTTTAAATTTATACCTAGATCACCTCTAACTAGTGAACAATATGAAATGTGTTAGTTAAATACAATTTAAAAAACTTTTAATTATACTTTTATAGTAACAATAGGCACTGATGAAACTAGTAGCTGCCTTTCTTAAACGAATTTTCCGCTATCAGGAAAATTTGAATAGAATTTTTTGTGTTTTGGAATGGAAAATTTCGCATTATGTCACAATTATCGTGACTTCAGATTACACAAAGTTTTTTTTTTTTTTTTTTTTTTTTTTTCAAGAATAATCTCTATGGGGACGCAAATATTCAGTTTTGTGACAAGAATGGACACTACAGCAAATATACAAAACAAAGGAAATTTAAATTTGACACTATTTCCTCTCAAATAAGTTCTTTTAGTGGACGAAGAAAACACCTGTGATCTCACTCGCTGGACATCTTGTCTTCCTGTTTGTTTACTTACTGGGCGTGAAGGGTAAGCTTTTGGCTTAAAAAAGGTAGCTGGAGATTCCACACAGCACACCAGGTATGAGATTAATTATGTAATATGCACTATACTGAAATGCCTTGTGAGACGTCTATAAATTCAAATATGCTCAATGTTACTTTCCTGTTTCAATACACAATGCCTGCATTCTGATTTAGTGTTTACTTATTTGCTTACAGGACCTGTCATTGGGTGTGAGGGATAAGCTTTTGGCATACCATGGCAGCAAGAGCATCCAAACAGCACACCATATATGCAACTGATTGTGTGTAAGCACAATACTGAAATGCCTTGTGAGTCATCCCTATATTCATATGCCCAATGTTGCTTTCCTCTTCCGATACACAATGCCTTACAGGACTGTCAGTAAATGAGTGTGTTGGACGCCAGCTCTGTCCATCACTGTGGCTGTCGGATAGAGAGACCAACAGCTGTGCAGGGGCTCCAGGTGCAATTCCTGGCCAATTTGAGAATTTATCCTCTCAGAGGTTGGGTGTTGTGTTGTGCTTATCACCATTTTACCATTTCTTTAGATGCAAAAATAAGCAGTATCAACTGATGTAGACTTGCAGTAGGCAGCCGATTTCTCCTGCATACGATCTCCCGGCCAGAAATGCCATACTGTCATTTCATTTCACGCTACGTATGAAACTGATTCTCTGATATGCACGTTATTGAATTGTGAGTCATCTCTTAATTTGTATATGCTCAGTCGGTTTAATATTAATTTCCAGGGCTCTAGAGTAAGCAGTGTGTAGTTGTGTGCACTATGGTGAGTTGTCGTGTCACCTAGCATGGCAATACAACATGTGACTGCAACAGTGCCAACAGCACTGGGTAGTGTTGTCTACTTCACTGCATGAGAAATAGAGCTGTCACGATGGCCAGTCTGACCTCAGTACTACATGTTTGCATGTTGGCCAGTGGATACTTGGAGCAAATCCAGTAATACTCACATATGAAGATTCGTTTATCTTTAACATCACAGAATCATGTTTCTATATCTGCTCCATCCCCATTCCCCAGTGGAAGGGGGTCACAATTATTTTGTGCACATGAGGCTGCTAGTAATTGGATCCTTTCTACTTTTCAAAATTGCATTAACTTTCCTGTGCTCATCCATCCCTGTCCTCAATCCTTTCCCTTGCTTACATTGGCCTGGCTATCTTTTTTTTGTCGATATCCCTTACAGTATTATTCCTCTTGCTTTACAATTCCCTTTTTGGAAATTTTGGTCCCTCTTTGGGGATTGAACTACTCTACATTTTGTCTCCATGGTGTGAGCCAGCTGTGGAACAACACCATACATGAAGTCTTTGGCATGTGGGCTTACCACCTCTTCCATTTTTTACCGGAAGCCATTGCCCTTTTTGTGCTGTACAGCTAGCACAGTAGTCATTTCGTGTGCTTGAGGTGTTATGTACTCTTTTGATGGAGTCCTCTGAAAACAGGGATGACAGTTCTGATACACGAGCTGCTACCTCCCTGTGTATGCCTAGGAGTAGTGGCTTGTCATTCTGAAGCATTGGAACTCCCAGCAACAGCCCCTATGGCATTGGCCCTTGGTGTGGCTGAGTAGTGCACAAGGGGAGAGCCCCTGATTGGTTTTGGTGCTATTAGGGTCTACACTTTGTATCAAACATATCTGACTTAAAAAACTGGCTGACCTTTAGTCAGGAACGGCTTTTCATGGTACCCCTTTTCAACTTACAACTATCCCCTCATGGGAGGAGGGTCAGACTCGCTTGCTTGGGGTCAAATCTTTTCCCCATTACCTGGTCTGCATCAAGACTGACAAGGACACCTTCCCACCATGAACCCATTATTTTGGTAGAAACTATCAAAGACAAGTTTGGCAAACCATTACTCCTCACTAGCCTTTGAATATGCTTCAGGGTGTCTTTTTCATAGAGACCTCATCTTCCAAACTGGTGAAGCGTGGGCCAGTCTGGAGTGGCAAGGCATTCATTTTGTTCATCATATTCAGAAAGGCACTAAGGACAACCACACTGATAATGACCGCTTTATGCTGGTCTTTGAAGGGGATACCCCCAAGACAAGGTCAAGGTTATGGCTTATCACTGTGCACTGTGATATATGTCCTGCCACTGCTAAAATGTTTTTGGTGTTTATGATTTGTACACATGTATTAATCCTGTATGCAATGAATGAGGATGCCCAGGTGTGCCTTTGTTCTACTGACCACATGTATTCATTGTCACAACTGTCGCTGGTTTGTAAGAAGGAAAGAATATATTGGGGTATACGATCAGCTTTGCCTTGTGTCTACAAAAATCTACTATTGACTCTGTTACATCCTTTCCCCAACCTTATCCCAGTGATGCCCCACTCTTCTCTCCCTCTCCCCTGAACTTACATCTTCCTCCCCTCCAACTGTTGCTCCTTTCATCCACCAGAGAAGTGCCTCTTCTCTGCTGTCTGCTGCCATTAGGGCCTCCTCTCAGTCCAAGAGTCTGCTGGTACACATTGGCCATGGAACCGTCAGCCCCTCCAACTGTTGCTCCTTTCATCCACCAGAGAAGTGCCTCTTCTCTGGTGTCTGCTGCCATTAGGGCCTCCTCTCAGTCCAAGAGTCTGCTGGTACACATTAGCCATGGAACCGTCAGCTCTAGCATCCCCAAGGTTGCCTGGTCTCTCTTTATAGAACTAGCAGAAGCCTCTCTCTCCCCCCTTAACTCTCTGGCATCTAGCGTGTGTCCTCCTCTACTTATGAAAGAGAAGAAGGAACATAAGTCCTGGGATAAGGACACTCCATTGCTGAGGAGGATGGCATTCCATAGGGTTCAGTGAAGTATCCTTTTCCTCATCACTATTAAAGGACTTGTGACCTCCGTCAAACTGTTGGTCACCCCTGCTCTGCATGTGGATGACTTCTGTGTCTGAGTTATTTAACACTTGGTGGCTTTTGTGAAGTGACAGTTCCAGGGTGCCATGTGGTATGCTTCTGCATGGACCTTCTCACACAGTTTTCAGTTTTCTCCTCTTAAATTGTGGGTGGTGCATTTCTGTCACCATATTGTGTACGATACCTACTGGAGCTCTATCTCGAGACCCAATTTCTGATTGTGGTCCACCACTTCCATTTCTTGGGTCGTCTTATGACATTTACTTGTGTGTGTGTGTGTGTGGGGAGGGGGAGGGGGGCATGGTAGCCAAATTTAGGGCTCAGTTGCTCCTTCCATACTGATCCTCTTGGAGCAGGTCCACCATTGTGGTATCTATCTGATCATCAGTACCTTTTGCACTAGCCGTATTGTTTCCTGGTTGAAGCTGGGGTTGTCCCCCACTCACTGCCCTTTTGGTACAACAGTCTAAGCTTCCTGTTTCCTATGCCATCACCATCTTCTCTTTCCCCACACATCCCTTATATTTTATACTTTAGCAGCAGGAAATTGCTCGCTCTTCAGGTGAGTTTAACAGTTGGGCTCCAGCTTGCAGTCCTTTGCCATGATTTTTATCTTCCCTCTTTGTCCTGTTCCCCGTTCTCTCCAAAAACCTCCTCCCCCTTGGTTAGTTCCTTGATCCCAGATTCAGAGGGGTCTGTGTTTCATTGTTTGTTCTGCCAGCTTTTATGGGAGTTTCAGGCTGCTGTTGTGTTTTAATGGAATGGCTCTAGGCTCTAAATCTGCTAATTAGAAGGAATGTGCCTTCTGCTGGCAAGTAACACCATTTCTTACCTGCCCCATGTAGCATGTGTACTGCATAGCTAATGGCCATTTACCAGGTTCTTTAGTATGTTTAACAGTCCTCTCCCACCCACGTTATGTGCAGACTTGATAACTGCCCTTGAGGCTATCAGGCAGTGGTTTTCCCTCCCTCTTCTTGGTCTATGACATCTAAGACCACCTTACCAATCTTGACCATGCTGGTTGTTCAGTTGACTTTCTTTGGGTTCCCACTCATGTGGGTATCCCAGGTAATGAACTGCTGATCCTGTGGCTGGAGGGTGTGCCCCTTTTGTGTGACCTCTCTGGTGCTGGGTTTGCAGCCTCATGTCCAATTCCTTTTTGCTCAGCCTTGAGCTGACTCTTGGAGGCCAACCCCCTGCCTAATAAACTTATTGCGATAAGGGGACTCTTGCCACATGGCCCACTGGGGATCTACCATCCTCTGCGAACTTCGTATTGGTCATACAAGGTTGAATCTAAGCCTCTTACTCCATAATGATCTGTAACCCCCACATTTTATGAGACTCCCCTACCATTTGGCCTTTTGCACTAAACACACTCTTCCATTCTCCATTATCACAGATGGTAGCATACAACCTTACATAGTTACATCTGTCTTTGGTTTTCATCATAAAAGTGGTTTGTTCCCTAGATTTAAGTACCTGAATTCTTTTCCACAATTGAAGGCTTTCATCATTGCTTTCATGCTGGTCAGGTTTTCCTCTCCATTTTGTGCTGTTTCATCACCACCCCCTCTTCTTGTGTCATCCCCCATTGTGTCGCAATCATGGTATGAAGTGGGAACTGGGGTGGGTTAGCAGTGATTCCAGCACCATGTCACACATAGCACCATTGGGGTGTCTTATGATCTCCCCCTTCCTCCCTCCAGTTCTTTAATCTTCCTGCCACCCCAGTGTTCCATCTTCATTTGCCTGTTTTGCTTCGCCATCAAATAGATTGTGCTGTTGGTTTGCTGCTCCCACAGTCTCTGCCACTTTGGATCTTGGGACAAATGATGTCACTGTTTCGTTCCTCTCCTCATTCAGACAATCAATCAACATCTGCAGCCAGCAGGCAAGCAGTGAGACTTGGTATCTGCTCTCTTAGCATCTGTGTCAGGGTGTTACTAGCATTAATGACAAGTTTGAAATTATTACTTGTTTCCAAATAAAAACAGCCACTTTTGTGCCCTGGTAAATTAGAACTACAAAATTATATGCTTAAATTTAGGATATAATGGCCCGCTAAAAACAGAAAATTCTTGAATATGAGTTATTTGGTTACAGATAACTTTTCAAAAAGGGGATTTTTTTTAAAAAAAGTAAAATTATACTGCAAATTGGAACCTGAAAGGCTTTCAGTTGGGTTATATTGCTAATTCATAATTACTCATTCCTAATTCCAACTGCATGTGTTTGTACTGATACTGAAATTATTATTTATTCACCAAATTTTTTTTTTTAGGTAAATGAGTTACATTATCAGGAAAATTGATTGTGAACAATCAGATGTTAGTGTATTCTTTGCTAGAATATGAAAATATTTAATCTGTTTAACAGTTGCACTAGTGTTACCCATCTAGCTAGATCAAAAATAAATATATATTACAAGTTGACGATTGCAACTCACTCTGTTGTCACGTTGGGACAGTTGTCAAATGTGTGGCCATCACCAGCAGTGCGCTGAGCCTCAGCCACAGTCATCACTGCCCAGCACGGCTTGGGAGGGGGCTGACCCAGTGATGCCAGCATTCTAGGCTGCTGGCACAAGCCGCAGCAGTTTCTGGTGGTCCCATGTGTCAGCAGAACTGCCGCACCAGAGGCCAGTGAAGAAGGAAGGAATATCGACATCTGACATTCTGTCAACAGTGAGGCCGTCAGAGACAGAGCATAAGCTCTGACTGTTTCAAGGATGGGGGAGAAAATTGGCCTTGGCCTTTCAAAGGAACCATCCCAGAATTTGCCTTGATTGATCTAGGGAAATAATGGAAAACCTAAAACTGGATGGCAGGACACGGAATAAAGCCATCATGTTCCTGAATGTGAGATCAACACACTAGCTAATGTGGTGTAAACCTTCATCCAGAAGTGTTCACAGTTTCTTCTGTATCAGGAACTGCCATGAGTATGCAGCTTGAGGAATTTGTTTTCTTTGCTCAAAACAGTCTCCTCTGTACTGCAAGTTTTCTCTTGTGACTCCTTTGTGGGCTATTGAAAGAGACGCCACTACTGGCATGAACAGCACCTACACTAGCCTTCAGTGAAGTTACCATTTTGTTGGCCAGCTAAACTTCAGTAACTGAAATACCAGAAACAATTTCTGCCAGTACCTCTGTGTCACAGGAACAAACTGGCTTCAGAATTTTCCTCTCCAACATTCATAAGTAGTACATCTGGTAATTCAGAAATTTCAAACGGTTTTTCTTCTATACTCTCTACTTCATAAACATTATGTATATGCTTGCACGTATTTAACTTAATGCTATAACCAATACATGCATAGTAATATCTATTAATTCTTACTTTACAGTCAGTGCACACTAATTTGGAGTTACAGTGGATAATATTTTCTTCCACAAGGTAAACTTCAAGTGATTTTGTGGCTGGTACTTTCCAACCTCAGCCTACCTTTCTAGTTGAGTCCTTATTCATCAAAATACTGGATTCGTGCTTATGGTGGATGTTTTCATTTTACTTGTTAGTTTTGCTTTCACAATGACAATGAGCCTGTCAAACAGATTTGCTGTTACAAGCAACGTGAATGCAAGTACACCTTTATCCAAATGTTTCACCTGCTTTGCATTACCATGTAGAGTAAGTGGTGGTAATATGCACCCCCCCCCTTAATATCTTAATAATATTTAGCTGAACTCTAGTGGTGTATTAACATACCATTATTGGTTAATACTTAGATGCAACCTACTAAGTATTGGCAACAGTTTCAAATAGATTAAAAGTATGGTATTATTGCATTTTTAAGCTGTCTACACTAGTTTACAAGGTGTAAGTGACTGTAATGTGGACCTCAGGGTCCATATTATAAGCAGCCGTAAAATGTTTTTATTTCTGTTTTCAGATGCCTAGGACTAATCTGGCACCTAAATGAACCCGTAAAAGGCAGGTGTGGGATAAAAACAAAATGCGAGAGGCAGTGTCTGCTGTTGTATTAAAAATCATGGGAGTTAAAAAAGCAAACATTTCGCTGTCCCAAAAACAACTCTGTGTATGAGGCTAATACCTGACAGATGTTGAAACTAAAAAGTTTGGAAGAAAACCAGCTGCCCTAGAAAGAGAACTAGTGGTTTACATACACTATATGGAGGCCAAATTCTATGCTTTTACTAGTATGGATGTTAGAAAAATGGCCTACCAACTTGCAGTTGTGAATGGAAGGGCTTGTCTTGGCCATTTTCTTCGACGTCATCAAGATAAGCTTTCGATTAGAAAGCCAACTGGAACATCATATGCTCGAGCAAAACGCTTTTCGCATGAGAGAGTTAACTCATTCTACGACTTGCTATAAGCTGAATTCTGGAAACATAAATATCCAGAAGATCGTGTATGGAACGTTGAGGAAACAGGCCTTAGTGTAGTTCAGACTGATACTGCAAGCAGAGGTAAACGCCAAATTTGTTCTCTGACTGCTGCTGAGTGTGGGTCTCTAGTAATGGTCATCTGTTTGCTGAGTGCAGGAGGTTCTTATGTTGCCCTGATGTTCGTATTCCCGAGAATGGATGAGGGGAAAGACCATTGTTTCAACTGATTTGCTGTACAAAAAAGAGTTAGAAGTCATTATTAAAGAAAAGAGAGGAAAAGAACTTTGCCAAAGACCCCCTAGTGAGATAAGCTTCTACATCCTTACATTTGTCCTCTAGCCATCCATGTCTGCTTAGCCATTTTGCGCTTCCTGTCGATCTCATTTTTGAGACGTCTGTGTACCTTGTTGGCTGCTTCATTTATTGCATTTTTATATTTTCTCCTTTCATCAATTAAATTCAATATCTCTTCTGTTATCCAAGGATTTCTAATAGCCCTCGTCTTTTTACCTATTTGATCCTCTGCTGCCTTCACTACTTCATCCTTCTACTGTATTTCCTTCCCTTGCCAAAGAAACACACTATATCATAGGATCCAACAAGTTTGCTTTCATGGAGCATCCACTGCCAAATATTCTCGCTGTAGTGAGTCTTAAGTGCACCCATAAATGTACGATCTAGCAGTTGCAGGACTAGAACAATTAGCCTCAATAACTTCGTCATTCTTGGGCGGCAGTTCATAGTTACAATTCGCTGAAACCTGCCAGCTTGATCACCCAACCTGTTGGCGTCGTCTTTTTTACCTGGTGTGCTAGGTGAAGGCAACTCCAATCGTTCAGCTCCAGATAAAATAACCTCTTTATCGGACGGCCTCTCAAGTCCGATGTCAGTTTTGTCTTCCGGGAGGAAATCTGCATCGGTGAATACGGACTGGTCCGTGGGCCATACTCCAGTAGCTTTCAAACCTTTAATAGCAAATAGCATTGTTGCACTTTTGATGAAAAAAGCGTTGAAATTTGAAAGACCACCGCGGCCTGCACATCCCTCGGTCCATACGCGGAGTCCATACGGAGGGGAGAGGCGACAGGTATATATACCACACCGCCCGCCGGCATTGGACGTCAGTCAACAGGAGTAATCTGATGATGATGGCACGCTACGCCGTGACTGGAACACGATAGTGGGAAAAGGAAGAGAAGGAAACGTAGTAGGTGAATATGGATTGGGGTTAAGAAATGAAAGAGGAAGCTGCCTGGTAGAATTTTGCACACAGCACAACTTAATCGTAGCTAACACTTGGTTTCAGAATCATGAAAGGAGGTTGTATACATGGAAGAACCCTGGAGATACTAAAAGGTATCAGATAGATTATATAATGGTAAGGCAGAGATTAAGGAACCAGGTTTTAAATTGTAAGACATTTCCAGGGGCAAATGTGGACTCTGACCACAATCTATTGGTTATGTCCTGTAGATTAAAGCTGCAAACAGGTGGGAATTTAAGGAGATGGGACCTCGATAAAGAGAAAGAACAATAGGTTGTACAGAGTTTCAGTGAGAGCATAAAGGAACAATTGATAGTAATGGGGGAAAGAAATACAGTAGAAGAAGAATGGGTAGCTTTCAGAGATGAAATAGTGAAGGCAGCAGAGGATCAAGTAGGTAAAAAGACGAGGGCTAGTAGAAATCCTTGGGTAACAGAAGAGATATTGAATCTAACTGATGAAAGGAGAAAATATGAAAATACAGTAAGTGAAGCAGGCAAAAAGGAATACAAACGTCTCAAAAATGAAATCGACAGGAAGTGCAAAATGGCTAAGCAGGGATGGATAGAGGACAAATGTAAGGATGTAGAGGCTTGTCTCACCAGGGGCACCCAAAATCAGTTGCCTGTTACCTGTCTAGCGGCGTAGATCGGCGTGCAGTGGTGTACAATACGTCGTTTCTGTTCGTGAGATCCTTGTTGCCAGCATCAGTCACTGACATACTTCGGTATCTGGAAGTGCTGGATAACAGCGTTGCATTGCAAGAAAATTGCAGAAGACGAAGAGGAGCTATTTGCGGAGTACATTTCCCCATCATGTTCTAGTTCTGGGTGGAGATTTTAATTTGCCAGATACACCAGGTGACCAAGAAGTCAGTATAAATTTGAAAACTGAATAAATCACGGAATAATGTAGATAGGGAGGTACAAATTGACACACATGCTTGGAATGACATGGGATTTGATTAGGACAAAAAAAAAAAAAAAAATACAAAAGCTCAAAAAATGTCCGACAGGTGGCGCTTCATCAGATCAGAATAGCATGACAAAGCAAAAATGATGTTCTTTACAGGAAATGCTCAATATGTCCACCATCATTCCTCAACAGTAATTGTAATCGAGGAATAATGTTGTGAAAAGCACTGTAAAGCATGTCCGGAGTATGTGGTGAGGCATTGGCGTTGGATGTTGTCTTTCAGCATCCCTAGAGGTGTCGCTCGATCACGATACACTTGCGACTTCAGGTAACCCCAAAGCCAACAATAGCACGGACTGAAGTCTGGGGACCTAGGAGGCCAAGTGTGACGAAAGTGGCGGCTCAGCACACGATCATCACCAAACGACGCGCATAAGAGATCTGTCAGACATTTTGTGAATTTGTTTTTTCTAATAAATCCCCATGTCATTCCAAGCATGTGTCTCAATTTTTACCTCTCTATCTACATTATTCCATGGTTTATCACTTTTTGATCACCCGTTAGACTGGGAGACTCAAACGTTTATAACGGATGGCAGGGACAAAGAATCCAGTGAAATTTTTTTAAAGTGCTTTATCTGAAAAACTACCATGAGCAGTTAAACAGAGAACCGACTCGTGGCGATAACATATTGGACATTCTGGCGACAAACAGACCCGAAACAGTTAACGCAGAACACGGAATCAGCGATCATAAAGCGGTTACTGCATCACTGATTTCAGCCATAAGTAGAAATATTAAAGAAGGTAGGAAGATTTTTCTGTTTAGCAAAAGTGACAAAAAGCAGATTAGAGAGTACCTGACGGCTCAACACAAAAGTTTTGTCTCAAGTACAGATAGTGTTGAGGATCAGTGGACAAAGTTCAAGACCATCGTACAATATGCGTTAGATGAGTATGTGCCAAGCAAGATCGTAAGAAATGGAAAAGAGCCACCGTAGTACAACAACCGAGTTTGAAAACTGCTGCGGAAGCAAAGGGAACTTCACAGCAAACATGAACATAGCCAAAGCCTTGCAGACAAACAAAAATTACGCGAAGCGAAATGTAATGTGAGGAGGGCTATGCGAGAGGCATTCAATGAATTCGAAAGTAAAGCTCTATGTACTGATTGGCAGAAAACCCTAAGAAATTTTGGTCTTATGTCAAAGCAGTAGGTGGAGGAAAACGAAATGTTCAGACACTCTGTGACCAAAATGGTACTGAAACAGACTGAAGGCCGAACTACTAATTGGCTAATTCACAGAGGAAGACTGCACTGTAGTTCCTTCTCTACACTGTCGCACATATGACAAAATAGTAGATGTCGAAAGAGATGGCAGAGGGATAGAGAAACAATTAAAATCGCTCAAAAGAGGAAAGGCCGCTGGACCTTATGGGATACCAGTTCGATTTTACACAGAGTACGCGAAGGAACTTGCCCCCCTTCTTGCAGCGGTGTAGCGTCCCGAAAGATTGGAAAAGGGCACAGGTCATCCACGTTTTCAAGAAGGGACTTCAAACAAATGTGCAGAACTATAGACCTATATCTCTAACGTCAATCAGTTGTAGAATTTTGGAACACGTATTATGTTCGAGTATAATGACTTTTCTGGAGACTAGAAATCTACTCTGTAGGAATCAGCACGGGTTTCGGAAAAGACGGTCGTGTGATACCCAGCTCTCGCTATTCGTCCATGAGACTCAGAAGGGCATAGACATGGGTTCACAGGTAGATGCCGTGTTTCTTGACTTCCGCAAGGCTTTTGATACAGTTCCCCACTATCGTTTAATGAACAAAGTAAGAGCATACGGACTATCAGACCAATTGTGTGATTGGATTGAAGAGTTCCTACATGACAGAACGCAGCATGTCATTCTCAATGGAGAGAAGTCTTCCGAAGTAAGAGTGATTTCAGGTGTGCCGCAGGGGAGTGTCATAGGACCGTTGCTGTTCACAATATACATAAATGACCTTGAGGATATCATCGGAAGATCACTGAGGCTTTTTGCGGATGACGCTGTAGTATATCCAGAGGTTGTAACAATGGAAAATTGTACCGAAATGAAGAAGGATCTGCAACGAATTGACGCATGTTGCAGGGAATGGCAATTGAATCTCAATGTGGACAAGTGTAATGTGCTGCGAATACATAGAAAGATAAATCCCTTATCATTTAGCTACAATATAGCAGGTCAGCAACTGGGAGAACGCATTAGGAGTGATTTAAAATGGAATGATCATATGAAGTTGATCGTCGGTAAAGCAGATGCCAGACTGAAATTCATTGGAAGAATCCTAAGGAAATGCAATCCGACAACAAAGGAAGTAGGTTACAGTACCCTTGTTCGCCCACTGCTTCAATACTGCTCAGCAGTGTGGGATCCGCACCAGATAGGGTTGATAGAAGAGATAGAGAAGATCCAACGGAGAGCCGCGCGCTTCGTTACAGGACGATTTAGTAATCGCGAAAGCGTTACAGAGATGACAGATAAACTCGAAGACTCTGCACGGAGATGCTCAGTAGCTCTGTATGGGCTTCTGTTGAAGTTTCTAGAACATACCTTCACCGAGGAGTCAAGCAGTATATTGCTCCCTCCTACGTAGGTCTCGCGAAGAGACATGAGGATAAAATCAGAGAGATTAGAGGTCACACAGAGGCATACCGACAATCCTTCTTTCCACGAACAATACGAGACTGGAATAGAAGGGACAACTGATAGAGATACTCAAGGTACCCTCCGCCACACACCGTCAGGTAGCTTGCAGAGAATGGATGTAGATGTAGATGTAACGAGCGTCTGTTATGTTACAGCGTGTGTTAAGGAGGTGACACGAAAAGAACTGTTACCCGTTCCAAGCAAAGGGCTCCAATTTATGCAAACGTCTGTCACGCCTAAGGAAGGAACGCAAAAATAAACCGCGTGGTTTACAGGGATCGCCACGAAGGAAAACTAGTAATTTTGGGAGGAAACCCGTCGTCGTAGACAATTTCATAAAATCGATCCTTCCACAAACGATGGAGGGCTTTTACATCAATCTAAAAATAGTGCCGACATTACGGAAACTACAAATTGTCGTGAAACAAAAAACTCCAGTTTTACTCGTAACAGGCTCGCCAAAAGGAATATTTAACTTTTCTAAAATTCCATACTCTTTATGTAAGAAAGATTCTCTAATCTGTTTTTACACAAAACAAATAATCGTTGATGCTACCAAAACACATGTATCCTTTTTGACAGCTGACAATAGAGCAAATAGCCAATGGATATAACATTGTCCACATACTTTTCACGTACGTTTACGAAGGCAGTGACAAAAAATGTAGTGCAAATCGGACTAGTACAACACAAGAAATTGTAAATTTCTTGTTACTTTTTAAACACTCATCGTGTTGCAAGACCTGTTAAGTTTCAACGCAATCCTTCAAAGAAAACTTCTATCCTTTAGTAGAAACACAAAGTGAGAATAATTCTTAAATTCTACAGTTTCATTGCGCTTTATGGGGTAGAAGTAGAGGAACGTACATTCACATGAACAGGCATTCGGTTCCATGTTTGTAGTAAAATCCCGACTTACGTTCATATGTTAATATTATTTACTCTATAGCGTTATGTTTCGGAAGAAGCTATCGTCTTTTGTATTCTTTACGGTACTAAAACACTCGTCTAAAAATTAACGCTGCCGGGCCGTGTATGCAGACGGCGTCGCCGCCGACTTAAAGCGCGCGCCGCGGCAGGGCGGTACTGCGTCGTGAGACAGCCTGTGGAGGCGCCCCGTGACGTGGCTGGGTAGCCAGAGTGGGGACAGACTGTAAACGGGCACAGTGAGGATCCATAAGAAACGCATTGTCGTTGATACAATCTGTCATATTTCAGTGTCAGTTAATAACGTATCTACCATTAAAACTTTCAGTCGGTCAGATTCAATGTATGGCCATTCGAAAGTCACAGTCGGTAGAGCGAAATGATGAGGTAGCTGGTAATGTGATTCTTGTTTGCGCCTCAGTGGATCCGAATATTTTTATTACTAGTCTTCGCTTTTTCTGTTAGGATCTGATACTTTCTTTTCAGTGCAATAAAAGTATATTCTCTAATATTCGATGTTACATATGTACGTTCCATCTGAGGATGGAGTTTGTTCGAATGGTTTAATCTACAAGACAGATTGCACTACATGCAGTAAGATACAACAAGAAAGTGTAAAATAAGTTTTTTTTATTTCACATGTTGTGAAGATTCTGCTGCTGAATAGGAAGAAATATAAAGTAAGACTTTGAATCGCGCTATTTGTTACGGAGCTTCTCTTTCTGCCTTATAACATGTCCGTGGACACTATACGCAGAACAACGTGACTCTCACGTGGACAAGAGAGGAAAGGCGCGTTTTAATAGCGCTAGCTTAAGAATTTTACGCCCATGCATTTTGTAAAGTGGGTGATAGAGAGAAACGTGTGACGAGGGCCTCCCGACCGCTCGCCTGGTGCAGGTCTTTCGACTTGACGCCACTTCGGTGACATGCGCGTAGTTGGAGATGAAATGATGACGATTAGGACAACACGACACCCAGTCCCTGAGCAGAGAAAATCTCCAACCCAGCCAGGAATCGAACCCGTCTGTCACGCTGACCACTCAGCTACCGGGGCGGACAACCGGGTGATGTGTGACCCAGATGCTGCCGCTGCGGTCGCGTGTACCACGTTGACACGCACATGCTGTATGCACAAGTCAGAGCGTTCGGCAGCACTTTCAACTTGGCACGCTCAAGACTGACGTTCACAACACCGTCCGTGTAGTGACGGCATTACACTTTCCTAAAACAGTGCACGGAGATCGGCGTAAATACTGTTGAGTGGTACTTAAGATAGGGAAATAAATTAGTGAAATCAAGGTGAAGTGAAGTAGAAATTTAAAATTAATGAGAAACTTCGTTTAGCTTAGAAGAGTTACACTCTGGCAAACAACGGGCAGAGCAGAAGAGGCAATGACCGCGAAGTCAGCACATTCAGGAGAAGCTATCGTCCTCCCCCACGTAAGCAGAAGCTGTCGATTCAGCCGTCAGGGCATCGCCCGTCCGGCTCACGTGTTTCACAATTGTCACACGTGATCAAAGGCCCTCGCCTACATTCCGAGAGCCAATGAACGACGTTAAGAAGATTCTTCGCGAAGCTTTTCGACGTGACAGAAGAGGCAACGACAGCGATGTTGTTCACCTCCAGTGAAGTGAAGTGAATAAGTACGCGAGACGCAGTGGGCCCGACAGGAGTAGCTTTCAGTTCAGTTCCGGTACAGTCGGTGCTCAAGACCGTCATGCAGGAAGATACTACATCGTACACAGAAGCACCGAGTCCGCCGCTGTAATGGAATAGCAAGCAGCAGCCTCGGCGCCAGAAGACAGAAGGTATTTGAGGCCAGATTTTATGTACCCGAGTGACTCGTGAGGACGGGAAGGAGACAGCGCACATCCGAGTCGTCACCGTCCGATTCACGACTTCTTCCTCAATAATTAAACGGACCACCTCGCGATGCGCGTCTCCAGTCAACTGGGCGAAACGGCGACACGAGATACACACCGCCGTGCGTAATCAGACGCCGTCGCTCACGCAAGCAGAAGGCTTCGCAAACGACACAGTTGCCAGTATCCCAGCCAGAAACCCTTGTACAAAACTTTTATTGAAAGTTATCTTATGTAAAACTGCTGTTTCATTCTACCTCAAACCTGAGCCAAGGATGAACCCACCCTGCAAAAATGTTGTTAAGAGAGAAAAAGTAATTTATTTAGTGTTTTTCACCCTGACATAATGCTTTAGAATCAAATGCCCTTTGCAGTAGTGCTCATCCTGACAGATGACCATCACAAACAGAGAAAACCCAGTTACAGTACGGAGTACAGAGGAGCGGAGAGTATTCGTTGTGAAGGGGTGCCGTCGAGAATAGATACGATGTGTCAGGGGACGAAAAGCAGTTCGCTATAAAATTAACGAAGAATGCCAACAAGTTAGGAATTACTACAATAATAGTGATTGCGATATTTCTCTCGGCAGTTTAAACCGAGTAGGTGAGCGAGTAAGGTAACAAGGAAAATAACAATAGCTACAGTTGTATGCTATAGCATACAATGTAAAGAATTTCAGGCAAATAGTTACCACATGTTACAGGTCCTGTACTGGCCTTTCTGGATACAGAAAATTTTCGACTGATGCCCTGGCCAGCACATTCTCCAGATCTCTCACCAACTGAAAAGGCCTGGTCAATGGTAGCCGAGCAACGGGCTCGTCACAATACTCCAGTCACTACTGTTGATGAACTGTGGTATCGTGTTGAAGCTGCATGGGCAGCTGTACCTGTACACGCCATCCAAGCTCTGTTTGACTCAATGCCCAGGCGTATCAAGGCCGTTATTACGGCCAGGGGTGGTTGTTCTGGGTACTGATTTCTCTGGATCTATGGACCCAAATTGCGTGAAAATGTAATCACATGTCAGTTCTAGTATAATATATTTGTCCAATGAATACCCGTTAATCATCTGTAGCAATTTTAATGGCCAGTAGTGTATAAGAACAGTAATAGGACAGACCTGCAAAATTACAGTCCAATATCGTTGACATCCATTTGCTGCAGAATTCTTGAACATACAGCTACGGAAAAAATCGCAACACCACAAGCAGTTGTGAGAGATAAACGAAAGTTGGTAGGCGTGTTTCTACAATTGAAAAATGGTGTCGATTTAAATTTCGCGCCAGTCGCATAAGAATGGTGTTAGTAGGGGCACTGTGAGGGTGCAGATCAGGTCTGCTGTAAATACACGCCGTGGCGGTTGTGAGCGTTAGTTACCTTCTAGATTGGACGTGGTGGTTTGATCTTAGCCAAGAATGCCTTTGAGGAGACAGAGGCGCCATTACGATCATCTTGACGAGTTTGAACGAGGTCGTGTAATAGGGACACGAGAAGCTGGATGTTCCTCCAGCGATTTCGCAGGAGACTTGGCAGAAATTTAGCACTGTATACTGGCAGCGGTGACCGCGAGAATGTACGGTCGCAAAAAGCTCGAGCTCCGACCGGTCACGTGGCGCTACCAAGAGGGAAGGCAGTCGTGTCTGGCTTACGTCTCTGGCACATCACATTTCTTCTGCAGTAGCAATTCGAACAGCAGTCGGCGACATAACGAATTAAAAATCGATTACTTCAGGGACAGGCCCGAGCCAAGGCGCCCAGTAGCATGCATTTCACTGACCCCCAAACCACCGGCATTTGCGACACAAAACTAACATCGCACACCATTACAACACAATGCGTGCCCGTTTCAATGCTTGCATTCAACATTCTGATCGTTACATCTGTTATTAACTTACCAGCATGTCACTTTTGCAACGGCTTATTTCGCGCTTACGTTGCCCTGTGACGCTGCAATGTTAATTACTTAAATATCCTACATAGACAGACGTATTCCCGAAATTTCATTACTCTACATGATTTTTTGTTCGTTTGTTGCTGTGATTTTTTTTTTATCGCCAGTTCATTTGTCCAGTCGCGGAAGCCGTCAGGCTCTAATGCCACCCTGCAACACACCTCTGCCAGGCAGGCTGCATAGAGCATAGCCCCTGTATATCAGTAACTGCACAGTCCAGCGAGCTAAGAAAGTTGCAGCTCGGTCCGCAGAGGTCCTTCGTGCACACGAGACACTAGAACAGGTGGTGCACACAACCGCGACAGTATCAGTGCTGCTGCGGACCTTTCGCTGCATCCACCGTGACTCGTGCGGCCTCTGGAGTGTAAGTGTGCCTCCCGGGCAGTCCCGTCGTAGCCGACAATTGGTGCCCAGCATCGACTCCGACTGCACGCCGCCTTCGCTTCCTGTCCACAGTGTTAACTATACAGACGGCGCTTCTACGAAATCGGCAAAAAATTAGATACACCATTTAAAGAATATTATGTTTTTGAAGAAAACTATACTGTCAAAAATTCCCTTTAACTAACAGCTAAAATTAAAAACTTTTCCATTTCTGATGATGGTAATTCCGTATCCTTTAACGTAGTTAATTTACTTGCTAACATTCACATTTATGAGACTATTAAAATTACTGATGAGAATCTTCTCCAACACAAAAACCTAATGTACAAGAAATTAAAGATGTCATTAGGTTATTACTTCTGATACTCTCCTACAACTGTTTCCAGTTTAACGCTGAAATATATTTTACGACCGTAAGCCTATGCCGTGCCCATTTGTATAACAAGTACGCTTGCCAACAGTATTGTTAAACATCACAAAAGGCAGTACTTTAAGAAATTGGTGTGGCCTGAGCAATTTTCCAGTCTTTAGGTACGGATCTTTCTGTGAGCGGTTGTATATAATTACTAAACATGGAGCTATTGTATCAGCACACTCAGAGGAACTTGACTGGTATACAATCTGGAACGGAAACCTTGCCTTTAATAAGTGATTTAAGCTGCTTTGCTACACCGAGGACATATGCTTCTCATTTTGGCACTTTCTGTTGACTGGGCTTCGGGAAGGCTTACTTCGTATTCTTTGCTGAAGGAGTTTCGGAAAACCACGTTTCTTAACTCTACTTTAGTGGCACTGTCATCAGTAACTCCACCGTTACTTTCGCGCAGTGAAGGTACGGATTGCGTCTTGACACTGGTGTACTCTATGCATGAACAGAATCTCTGGGTTTTTCGCCAGATTTCGAAACAGAGTTTTGTTGCGGAAATTATCAAGAGCATCTCGCACTGTAGTAACCGCTATATTTAGAACTTCTGCAAAACATTGCCAGTCTTGCGGATTTTGGATTCTTTTAGATTTGGCATGCTTTTTCGTTACTTCTGCAACAGCGATTTCACCCGTTTTGTCCATCAGTACCATCACTTATTAATCTATGTGGTATATATATCTCTCAATTGCAATCGATACTATTTCTCTGAAATCATTCCACATCTTTTCTACGTTTACATGATCAGATCGGAAGGAGTGGAGGCTGTTTCCTTAAAAATCGTTAAGAGCATTGTCAGCTTTTTTTAAACAGATGTACTTTAAGTTTCTTTTTGATGGTTGTAGGTATTACACTATTCAGTGTACGGGCAACTGACTTGGGGTCGCTAATCCCTGTATTCGTCAAGTACGCTTTCGTAACCATTTATGCTTCGAGTGGGCTCACGAACTAATAGTTCAAAATACTTTTTTTAGAAAGCATTCAGTACTATTTCAGGTGACGTTTTAAGCCTGCCGCCGGCTTTAAACGTGTAAATTTTCCAGCATATCGAGGATACATTGAAATCACCACCGACTATAATTGTGTGAGTGGGGTACCTTTTGAAATGAGACTCACGTTTTCTTTGAACTGTTCAGCAACTATATCCTCTCACTCGGGGGTCGGTAAAACGATCCAGTTTAGTCCGATTGACAAGTACAGCCTCTACCCAAACTATTTCGCAGGAACTATCTACTTCAGTTTCACTACAAGGTAAACTACTTCTGACAGCAATAAATACTCCAGCACCAACTATGTTTAATCTATCCCTTCTGAACGTTGTTAGGTCGTTTGAAAAAATTTCGGCTTAACTTATTTCCGGCTTTAGCCAGGTTTCCGTACCTATAACTGTTTGAGCTTCAGTGCTTTCTATTAGGGCCTGGAGCTCTGGTTCTTTCCCAACACAGCTACGATAATTTACAACACCGATCGTTTCTACAACCACCTTACTGTGTGTTACCTGCCACCTTTTAGACAGACGCCATTTCTATGTTTTCCTGAGACCCTCTAACCTACAAATCCGCCCCCGCTACCCGTGTAGCCGCTTCCTGACCTATTAAGCGGAATCCAGAAACCCACTACCCTATGGCACAAGTCAAGGACTCTGAGGCCTACACAGTAAGATAACCACCCGAGCCTATGGTTCATACCTTTCACTCGGCTCTGCACCGAAGGATCACAGTCAGTTCTGTCGATGATGGTGCAGATTGTGAGCTCCGCCTTAAACTCGCTTAACCATATCCGCTAAACAAAACCAGAGAGAATCTCCTCCAATCCAAAGCGACACACGCCATTGGAACCGACTGGGGCCACCACCTGCTATTGGCTGCGCCCTTTACTCTTCATGGCATCCGGAACACTCTTTACAAATCAGGAATGACTCCCTCACCTTGTGCACACTGCCGTCCTTCCCCTCCTTGGCAGCCATGTTATTAAGGGGGCCCAATTACTCGCCTATTATTGGAGTTCCGAACTACCAGCAAATTCACCTTCTGTGAACGCCCAGAATTTGCGTTCCAAGAAGTTTCCTCTGGAGGCCCTACGATCAGCCCCTCGCAAAGTCGTTCGCTGCCTGCCACACTTTGGAATGATCTCTCACTCGACCACAGGTGAGGGATCAACCTCAGCGCTGTAGACCAACATAAATTTAGGCTAATGGCACCAGTGCTGCTCAGAAATCTGCAGTCTGAGAAGACAATTCACAAATGCAAGGGGAAAAGACACAACAATGCTGTAAGTGAATATCAGAGACTTATCTATTATAAAGAACGTTCCTAGATGTAGAAAGCGACCGAAATTGTTAATTCCACTTATGAGATTCTAAAAGAATTAACTTATATGGTAAAATAAACCAAGTCTGCTTTTCTTCATGGTTACGTGACGTTACATATATATCTGTTTTGTATTTTTATTCGTCCATGCCTTTCGTTTAAGCACTCACTCAAGCTAAACAGGTCTCTGCTGCCAAGTCATTATCACTTGTCATCGATGAAGGGTGAAAAACAAAGGAAAGGGTATTCACTTTCTTTTGCCTGATGGCGGATTTAAGGAGTGGGTATGCATAGCAAAAGCGCATTCTTACGCAAATTTGGTAAAAATAAACGTACGTTTATACCGTAACAGCGTTGCGTACGTGGATTAGGACTCTAGAATCATATTGATATACTAAGAAGGACAACCAAATCAGCATCCGCTGAAAAGTGGATAGTAACACGAGGAGATTTATTTTTACTTTGCAGACTCTAGAAAATTCGAAGCCCAAGGGCCAGTTACAATCGAGTCCGCACAATTCGAAGGATGTAAGAAAAAGTTAGAATTAATTATTCTATTTAACTCGCCTTTATTCCAGATGGAATCAGGAAAAATCGAAATAAAATTGCGACTTTTTTTCTATTGTATCCCCAGTTTTCTTACATGTTATTTCCTTTTGTATTTGAAACGGAAGGCACGCACAAATCTTCAAAAATACATAAATTCAGCTTCATTCATTTTTCAATATTGAACAAACTGTTACGAATGGATGCATTTTGTGAACTAAATTTGTTATAAACCACCTTATGTCTTTGGATTTAGCGTGTCACTTCTTATTTGTATCTGAGACTTCGGTTCCCAGACTAACCGTTAATGATTTAGCGTTCCGTTAAGCTATAACCTCAGACAAATACCCTTGCTACCCTGCATTGAGTAAGCCAATTCCATAAGCTTTCAGCAAGAGGCGGGAACTCGCCTCGCCGGTCTGCTTGCTCCCGCCTTTTAACAATTATCAGCAACATTATCTTTCTGCTCGATGATCGTTTGCAGCATGGATAGTAAAATCCCGAAACAATTCGTCACCTACTACTTCTCGAAGCATTCCACAGCGTCGAAACTCGTTTCTGTTTTACGAAAGTCGAAAACTTCCTGGAAGGTATTCTGACGTGAAAACGTCTAGTTTCTCCTTGGTCGGAGTTTCTTATATGACAAAATGGCGTCAGATTTGAATCACCATTAATTACGAGACCGACAGTGCGCAAACAAAGGTTAAGTCACGTGGTTGTCGCTTATTGCCTGTGTTGGCATATGCGGGTCATTGTTAGGAATCATCTTTGTGTAAAGTTGTAAGCTAGGATTCTCATTCGTGTGTCATTGCGATGAACAGCTTAGGGAGCGCCGCTAGGAGTAATAGAAAATAAAAGTATTTGCCGGAATATAAACGAAAATCTATATTGAGTTTAAACCTACGACACACAGGAAGAGTTCGTCTCAGGACTTGTAAATATGCTCTAAATTACAGAAAACGCGACAAAAGCCCTCCCAGAAGCCTAAAAAGGGCAGCGCTGAGAGAAGGCGACAGCTCCCTCAGAGTGAGAAAAAAGGAAGAAATTGCGCAACTCGATAACGTACACAAAGGCTATATCGTACCCCAGCCACTGAAAAGTACAAAATTGTGAGTGTGACCACTGTAATAAAGAAATTGATAACTAAATTTCATATTAATATGAAACACATGTTACGATTTTATCCCGACGTTTTCACGAAAACTCTACGGCCCAGACCTGAACTGCACACACAGAAATTTATTTGCAACGGATTAATAATATGCTGTGGTATTTCGTGCACTGTTAAAACAACTGATGAAACAGACAGAATTATCTGGTGTAAGCTAGGCGTTGACTTGTAATTACAGAATGTCTGCGGGTCGCTCTGTTATGACAGTCGACTCGATTAGTGAAGAAGTTGCTTCGGTTTTCTCGAGGCATTTGGGAACAGGTTGAAACAAACGATTAACAACCGTCGACTGCATACAGTCGCAAAGGTTGATTTCAAATGTCTTTGGTAACTGTAAATCTACTTCACCTGGGTAGGGGGGACAGCTACCAGTCGGAGGTAAACACTTCCCCCTCACAGCGTTCTAATGTTGCCGGCTACACTATGCCACTCAGCGTCCGATGTAAACACAGCCGACAACAGGAAGTGTGACAGGACTACCAGACCGAGTTCAGAGCAGGAAACGGCCGGGGTCCCCGGTGGTCTAGTGGTAAGGGGGTCTGGAACGTTCCAGCGCCTCGGCTGGGGCTATTCGCCCCAGCTGGGCCGGGGTTCAATCCCCGGCCGGCGCTGGAATTTTCAGATTTCCGAACACTAGCCTCCACCTCTGCCCTGGCATGTGGCGCATGCCGGGCTCCCCCGTGGGGTCCGTGCTTCGGATCCCACGTGGAGCTCACTCCCACACTACAAAATATACCTCATTATGCTGCTGCAATCACTTATTTTAAATTTTAATACGCACACTTTCTTCACCAGACCACATCTGCATATATTTTCCAGGTACTTTCTACATATTATATCTCACTGTCAAAAGAAACAGCATAGTATCATGAACATTTGTAGGATTACAACAATGAAATAATATCCTTACTAAAAAAACTAATACGTTTTATTTTCGTTTTTGTTCTAAATGCTGCTAAGATAACTACAAGAAATTGGAAGCTGTTTTGGTATTTAATAATCAGTAATTAGAAAAATAAATTTGGCTATAATACTGATACATATATTACATATTTACTTAGTGCATTCTCAGTGCAGGAACAGGATAAATTGTTTCAATGTCAAAAGAAATGCAAAATATTATATCAAATTTTTTTTTAATTATTCAAGAGTCAAAATGAGATTATGATATGACACAGGTCACTAATGAGCTACTCTCTTTCTTTGTATGAAAGAGGATAATTATCCTGGTTTTATGTGAGCTGAATGTTAAATTAAACAGTTAACATTTAAAAAACGAATTTCTTGACGATTTTACTGACAGGTCTACATGTTTCATATTATATTTCTGACGGTAGTTAGCTGACATCCTCTCAGGCTCAGCTTTATATGAAAGTATCTTGCAGGTCAGAAAATAAATTTTATTACTACCTCTACAGATTCAGTTGGTCTATTGTTGTTGTACTATTGTTGCATTGCGAGAGAGAGACTGCTACTATAGCTGTTTTCTTTTTCTATGAAATTCCGTGCCATAACTCCATTCTAAATGCTAAAAATCGTGGATAAACTTTTAGCAATACTATTTCCTTTTCACCACATCGCTGCTAGGTGTCGCTACTGGTCCCTCACACAGTCAGTTGTCTGTAGCGCAGGGCTTCGCTACCAGTGGACTCTAGCGGAGCTGGCGACGACTCACTCTGCCGGGATTTGCTGCTTCATTCCTGAACGAGTAGGCCGGCTGAAATACCCGCTAAATCCTCACACTAAACGAGAAGCGTAATAGCACCAATACCAAATAAGGCAACTCGTGGTCAGTGCGAATATTTTCAAACCACCACTATGATAACTCCTAGCTGAAAATACTGATACAAACTATTTGCAGAGGAATGGAGCACCTTACAGAAGCTGATTTAGAGGAAAATCAATTTGGAGGGTACAGCACCCATATTTATAACATCTTTCGATACAGAAAAAACTTTTGACGATGTTGACCAGAATATACAGTTTGAATTTAAGATGCAACCAGGAATAAAATATAGCGAGCGAAGCATTACTTAGAACTCCACCAGAAACGAGACAGCAGCTGTACGAGTTGAAGGACATGAAAGAAAGGAAATACGTGACAAGTGAGTGAGACAGGATTCTAGTCCATTCCCTGATGTTATTCATTCTTTATACAGGGTGTTTCACAAATCATGCTTCACACTACTCAGGGCTGTTCAGGGGACGTAACTGATGAAGTTTTACATAGGAATCTACTTCTGAAAACGTCAGCCAGCGACGCTACAGAGCGTCAAAGTTATAGATACCGGTGCCTACAAAAATAGAGGGATCCCACGAAGATGTTACAACCTTTCTAAGATGATGCAGATGGAAAAATGCATAAATTTGAGATTATGCCCTTGTATCGGAAAATTATAACAGAGAACCTTTCTGTTACCTCAGTATGTACCGTTATCGTTGTTGCTAAGATGTAGGACAGGAAACTTTCAGGTGTGGTGGTACGGAACGAGAGAAGAAAACAATGTGCAGTACACATAGGCTGTTACATGCATACATCAGGAACCATGAGCACTTGTTCATCTTCGCTAGCGTTCTTTGTAGGAACTATATCGCTTCTGTCCGATATTTTGAGAATGATACAATTATTTTTTCCTAAAACCTAGCAGCTGAATAGTGCTTGAAACGATATAAATGGTACTTATGATTTATGGTATGGAGACAGAAACGGTAGTTCACTTTAATGATAACAATATACAGCAAAATTCAGTAATGTTTCTGCAAAATGCCATAACACCCAAATCCTGAAACATAATCGGATATTTCGAATGTGGTACGACACCAGCTGTACAGTTTACTGGACAGATACAGAGTTTTCCGAAATTCTAGCACTTTTAGAGGGAACTAAGCGACAATATTTTTAATTTGAACCCCGTACGGAAACGTATACTTTCCGTGCTACAGCCGTTTGAATACATGTTTGCTAGGTGGTTATGCAACAGGGTAGCCATCGTGGGATGGCGGAAGGGGTGGGGGAAGATGCTTACGTCGGATGACATTCACCGTCAGCCCTGCCACTCTGACAAGGCTCGTGCGTCACTCAAGTGTCTGTCAGTATTAGAGCAATATTGCGGAGTGCACTTTTGCCGAATACACCGATATGATCCTACTGTATGGCGAAGTTCGTCGCCTTTATCAAGCTCGTTCTCAGCAGCGTCCAACTTCACGGCATACGCTTTTCGCCACAACTGCGCAACGACTTTGAGATAATGGTGCGTTCACCGTCAGCACGGGTGACTGCAGTGCTACAAAGAGACGCAGCGCACCTAAGTTTCAAAAGGCCGTATTGTAAAGAAGAGTGTTTCTGAAAACTTATCAAGTTTCCTTTCAATGAGTGGAATTGTGGAACTATCGATGTACTGGGTCACAGCTAATGACTTACTTGTACAAGTGGTCGCGTTACTAACATGTTTTCCGACGGCTGTAGCGAGGAAACGGTGCGTTACAGGAGATGGGTTCCAATTCAGAATACGAGTATTGTGTACTGATTCCCCATCTACACTAGGAGTTTGTAACGGAAATTTCGGAACATCGTGCATGTTTCCGGTATATTGTACAGTTGTTGTTCCACCATAATAGAAATTTCGAATACATTTCATAATTTCTGAGAGCTCATCAGGCGCGACTACCGTGTCCGCAGTATAAAACCCAGGGGGCCTCTTGCGTACGGGGGCTCTGACGCCCACGAGAACAACTGTAGGTAGAGAGCGCAACACAGCTTCTTTGATGGACATTTCACTCTAATGCTGCCAGATGTGTCTATTTTTAGAGGTATCTTGAACCGCCTCGCACCAGCTTTAAGCTCAAAGCCGAATGTCCCAAATTCTGGCCACTGCTAACATTCTGAAATACACTATCGGATCAAAAGTATCCAGACACCTGGTAGTGGATTTCAATATGCGGTATGACCACCTTTTGCCATTACGAGGGGTTAACCTCTGCTGGGAACGCTTTCAGTGTAGACGATATTTTATGCATCACACATGTTGAGAGTTTCATCTGTGTGTACGTACGTGACAATACACTGGCCAACAAGATCTCCACCTCTCTCCCCAATTTTGGAGCTATATGGGATTCTCCTTGCAACCAGGTCGAGATTTTGACGATGTAACAAATCAATTGAACTGAATATGGTACGACATCCGTCAGGAGGACATCCACCAACTTTATCAATAAAGATCAAGTCGAATAGCTGCTTCCTTAAGGGCCAGAGGTGGCCCAACGCGTTATGACTTTCTCCTGAATGAGTCACCCAATTTAACAGCAATTGTTATCATTTGTTTGCCTTTACACGTACATCACATCTAACGATTTCCTTCACACTGGGATAATTTATTGGTGGTACTGCTTAGGGTGTAAATATGCAGGGTGTATCAAAAAGGATCAACCGATTTTTTTTTTAAAAAGTAACTATTATGTTATTCGACATATGTGCGTGAATAGCGTACTGCTGGAAAGAGCAAACCCTACGGCTTTACATGGTTACCGCTTGGCAGCAGCACTGTCCGACCATTTCAGTCCTAGTAAAAATGGTGTCGCGGCGACAGGAAGCGTTTTGTGTTCTGCATTTTGCGCAGTGTGGGCAGTAATAAGTGTTCGACGTGACTTTCGTACAAGGTACGATGATGATCCTCCTACAGCACAGAGCATTAGATGATGGCATCAACGATTAAGAGAAAGAGAAGGTTTGCGGAAAGGCGAATCGCCGGGCCGTCCCCGAATGCCTGACACAAACGTCAAACGCATCCGCCACAGTTTCACGAGGGGTCCGCAGAAATCCGTTCGCCGTGCAGCTCGAGAGCTCAGCACGTCCCCGATGTCCGTCTGGCGTCTCTGCGTCGACGTTTATGCATCAAACAATATTAAATTCAGCTAATGCGAGCTGTTCGTGAGGGCGATACATCGTGTGAAGTTCCATAATTTCACTCTTGTCAAGGTGGAGGATGGCCGTTTTCTCCCACAGTTAGTGTTTAGTGACGAGGCAACACTCCATTTACACAGAGAGGTGAACTGTCATAATGTGACAATATGAGGTACGGGACAACCACATGAAGGTGTACAACATAAAATAGACTCTCCTAAATTTAATGTATTTTGTACAGTTTAGAGGGAAAATGTGTATGATTCATATTTCTTTGCCGGAAACACTGTTACAGTAAGCATATATCTCGATATGCCTGAAAACTTTCTCTTCCCACAGTTTGATTCGAACGACTTCATTTTCCAATGCGATGGGGCACCGCGACAGTGGCATCTGGAAGTGTGGGAATTTCTAAATCAAACGATTGCTGAACGATGGATTGTTCACACTGGACTAAATCACTCACCCTTAGACTACTAGACTCCAAGGTCACCGCACCCGACTATATGTGATTATATATGTATGGTTTTGTAAGAGACTCTTTATGTACCTACATTACCAACAGCAATAAACGAACTGAGACATCGCATAACAGCACCTGTGGAAACTGTAACTCCAGACATGCTTGCTGCAGTGTTGGTACAATTTGAACACCGCATTGACATGTTCCGTGCATCTCAACGATGCATATTGAACACCAATGAAAAGGATGAAAATAACTTTTTTAGTTTTCGTACATCAAAGGACAAAATTCATTGTATTCATTGTATATGTTTCTTAGTTCCAGAAATATAGACGGCCCAGGTCGGATGATTGTTTTTGATACACCACGTATAGATAATGCACTTCAAAACCTCCCAATAATTAGGCCACTACCAAGATGGGAGACAACAAGTAGTCACACATGTGTTGGATAAAAAGTGGTAGCACAATGCCATAATATGACGGATGTGAGTCATTCGGTACGCACACTTTCTGTTGCTGACAGATGGTGGGCTGAAGTAGTAAAGTCAGCAGCACAAGTCGTGTTTGAGTCAGTTGCAGTGTGTACTCTCTCAGAGATGGAGAGGCTAGCTCGAGTGCCTTAATAGTATGTTTGGGAAACACGAAAAACGTGCTTGGGTGCAGACTGGAAGGGCACGTGGTCGGAGCGCGCAACAATCTTTCCTTCCAGTGCTGCATTCTACCAACTTACACGACGCCAAACGACGAGCCCTGTGCAGGAGCACCGCATACGTGGCAGCGGGACATACTGGGACATCCACCGTATTCATCCGGTAGAGTCCCCCCAATTATGGCCTGATCACCCAAATGAACGAAGTATTTCGTGGCACGTCTTACAGCAAATGATAAGACACCATATGGCGGTCCTAGCGAGACATCATCACAGATGGATGCACAGACAGTGTATGAAATCTTTCATGTGGGTGTGGAAAGTGATCGAGACGCGAGACGGAAATGTGATAAAGTGAATTTTAGTCAATGAAGACTGACATGAATTATAGCCAAACTGCCACTATTTTTCATTCACCTCCATGTATATTACCATACCCGTTTATTTTTACTCATAAAAATTTGTCAGTAATCTTGTATGAAATGTTTTCACAATTTTGGTTTGTTTTCTAGATGTATAGCAATTCGGTAAGAAAAATGGAAGAGTTTGATTTTTACTTACAATACTGCTCTGGCTGCACATTTTTCTGGGATCGGAACTGATGCCCTTAGCGTGAATGTACTTTGGCTTGCACCACAGCACATTTACTTGACGCAAAATACGACGAAATACTCTGCCAATACAGTTCGATTACCGTCTCGTAACTGTTGGACCTGGTGGTCTACCGGCACAGCGCGTGCCTGCAAATCGAGAATCTCGGGATCGAATCCAAGATGAACAAATAAATTTTTATGTCTGCTTTTAATACAGCCTTCACCTCTCAATGATATGAGGAGTCGGTAGAAACAACATGTGGTGCGGATTCCACGTTAAACTGCCGATTCCCTTTCCCCGGTTGGACAACTGGAGTACGTTAATGATAAGCATGTCTTCAAAGTGCCGTCCAATTGAAAGACTTAAACGAGGGCACTGAAATAAGCGAAATTTAATATTATTATTACACTGTCCAGTCGCAGTAATCTGACCACGTGTTAAAATACGCAATAAACACCTTCTGCAGCACGAGACGCACAGGAATAGAGTCAATGATGTAACGACAGTCATAAGAAGCCATTCCTACCCCAGTACTTGTCATGCTGCGATAGAATTCTATCGATTGAGGATCCGTGGCACAAACTACTCGATCGAGGTGACCTTTCAGATTCTCGATTGGGTTTAAAGGTGGAAAATTTGGTGGTGAGGGCAGTACGGTAAATTCATCCTAGAGCTTTCAGAACCACGCACATACACTGCGAGCTATGTTACACGTGCATCTAGGGGTGTATTTGGTCCCCAAGGATAGGTGCGTATTAGGGTTGATCCATTGTGCCTTTCAGAACAACGAGATCACCCAGGGAGTGCCACGAAAACATTGCCCACACCATAACACTCCCTCAGGGTTGCAGGGCGTTTGCTTTCAATCTGTCCGATGGAGCACAAAATGTGATGAATATGGAGAGGCCACCTGTAGCACTCAGTGGACTTTCAGTTGTGGTACCGGCGTGCAAATGCAAGCTTTCAACGCCAATGAAGAGCAGTCAGCGTGGGTGCAGGGACCAGGTGCCCACTGCGGAAGCCCATAAGTTGTTGAGGAAACATTGGTGGCAGCCCTCGGTTCGCCTGGGCTGTCAGCTGCACAAAAGTTGCACGTCTTCTCGCTAGCACACACATCTGCAGCTATCGTTCACCTGTGTCGCCTACTGCCCGTAGTCCAACACACTTGCCTTGGAGCCGGATTAGAATACCGAGATTTTGCCACTCACGGTTTACTTTACATACAGTGGCATGTGAAAAGATTACAGATTTTGCCGTTTCGGAAATGCTTCCACCCTTGGGAAGAAAGCCAACGATTATGCCCTGTTGGACGTCACATAAATCGCCCCTTTTACGCATTATGACAACGACTTCACTGTTTCCAGCCTCCTCCCCCCACCCCCATTCATCACCTACTAATGCTATCTCCTGGAGTCTATGGGTTATTACACGTTGACCTCGAAAATAGGAGTTGGTCATATTAATATGACTGGATCTATTATTATTATTATTGAAACTTCCTGGCAGATTGAAAATGGGTGCCGCACCGAGACTCGAACTCGGGACCCTTGCCTTTCGCTGGCAAGTGCTCTACCAACTGAGCCACCCCAGCACGACTCACGCCCTGTCCTCACAGCTTTACCAGTGCCTCGTCTCCTACCTTGCAAACTTTACAGAAGCTCTCCTGCGAACCAATTATTGTTATTATTTCGTTGTTGTTCAGTTGCCTACAGTAATTTACTTGCTACAGTAACATTTTCTTTGCCTTTGCTGGAGTTGTCTTTCAAGTTTGCAGGGTCCGGCGCTACTGGACTGCGATATTACTGTTATTTCAAAATGTGCCGTTTGTTACTCTTAAAACTAACAAGAAGAGCCCCCAGCGGTGGGATCGACTTTTTGAATCCAAATAAGCCGTAGTGCAACTTAAGATCCCTGCATCCAGGTGGCCCTCGGATTGAAAGTAACTGACGGAAAAGATTTCAAAATTTTGCCTGATGCTACATAGCGTGAAGAAAGTCGTATTCCACAGTCTGGTTACGTGTCATAATGGTTACGATAGAAGCTTAACCATGCCTCGTCAGGTGCAGTAAATTTTTTTAAAAATCTTTATCGAAATGACTTTGATGTTTATTTGTACTCTATTTATTGGTTTAAATGTAATTTCTTTCGTTCTATTCTTTTGTCACATCGTTTTAGTCACCGTATGAACTTTTCCATTTGTTTAATTTTTCTTCCAATCGGAATTTTTGTGAATGTGTAATTTATTATACCTATCTGTTTGACTATTGAATTACTTCAAAACTCCGATAAATGAATTAAAAAACAAAAGACGAAATAATCTATTTATATTGACTGTGCATTAATGTGAAAAACGTTTTTCTTTGGGAGACGTGCCTTTTTTTGCATGGTAATCGACATACAAATATTTAAAACATAACATAAAATCTTTGTGCACTATGGAAATTATAGTGTAGATGAGGACATAAATGAGAGAATGTTTTCTAAGTAAAATAAAATTCAAGCAAAGTGAGAAATCGATATAATGTACACAATAACGTAGACGAAAATACAGGGTAATAAAAACAGGAGGCATTAAATCGGAATTGATACATGAAGATAATTAAAAGTTCACAAACAAATATTTCCAGTGGAGAAGGGATGATAAGAAGAAAAACTAGACCAAATGAAGAAGTTCATATCACTATTGAATCACGTGACCCAGGAGTGGAACTAAATATATATATATATATTTACATCAGTTGAAGGAATATGATTATCAATGTCACTTCGATAAAGACCTAAAATAGATTTATTTCTCTGGTGAGATTCGAACCCACAACCTCATGCATGTGAAGCTAGTATCCTTTCAATTATCCTCATAACCAACTTACGTCATTCGGCTTTCTTCATACTATCGAGTCTCACACAAAATTCCGAATTTCTTTTCTCGTCACTTCCTCGCTAACGTCGACTCACCAGGATGAATGGCTGCAGTGTGCGATACTTGGGTGCTTAACCTACATAACCGTATAGATGGTTCCAAAAAGTCGATCCTACCGCTGGAGATATCTCCTTGTAAGGCATGACGAAAGAGGGCCGCCGTTTCATTATATACCCTGATATGGTGGTGGATACACATTTAGTAGTGTAGCAATACTAACACAATCGGTCTGAAACCTGCACGATCTAAGCAACAAGGAACAACTTCATACTTAGTCCAAAGGAAAATCTCCAGAATTACTAGAAAACTTATGGCCAATGCATCGAGTCCCCTGCAGTCATTTAGTCCGCGGCGACTGCTGAGAACCTTCAGAGCAGTCATTAGGATTCGCACTCGACTACTTCGATGTTACACGTTCGGTGTCCTACTCTATGGAGCTGAGTCATGGACTGTATTAGGCATTTGAAATGCGATCGTATCGAAAAATATTAAGGATACCATCGACAGAGGGGTAAAATACAGGGAGCGAAAGGATATTTACAATTTGTACAGAAACCAGATGGCAATTATTAGAGTCGAGGGGCATGAAAGGGAAGCAGTGGTTGGAAAAGGAGTGAGACAGGGTTGTAGCCTCTCCCGATGTTATTCAATCTGTATATTGAGCAAGCAGTGAAGGAAACAAAAGAAAAATTTGGAGTAGGTATTAAAATTCATGGAGAAGAAGTAAAAACTTTGAGGTTCGCCGATGAAATAGTAATTCTGTCAGAGACGGCAAAGGACTTGGAAGAGCAGTTGAACGGAATGGACAGTGTCTTGAAAAGAGGATATAAGATGAACATCAACAAAAGCAAAACGAGGATAATGGAATGTAGTCAAATTAAATCGGGTGATGCTGAGGGGATTAGATTAGGAAATGAGACACTTAAAGTAGTAAAGGAGTTTTGTTATTTAGGAAGTAAAATAACTGATGATGGTCGAAGTAGAGAGGATATAAAATGTAGACTGGCAATGGCAAGGAAAGCGTTTCTGAAGAAGAGAAATTTGTTAATATCGAATATAGATTTATGTATCAGGAAGTCGTTTCTCCGAGTATTTGTTTGGAGTGTAACCATGTATGAAAGTGAAACATGGACGATAACTAGTTTGGACAAGAAGAGAATAGAAGCTTTCGAAATGTGATGCTACAGAAGAATGCTGAAGATTAGATGGGTAGATCACGTAACTAATGAGGAGGTATTGAATAGGATTGGAGAGAAGAGAAGTTTGTGGCACAACTTGACTAGAAGAAGGGATCGGTTGGTAGGACATGTTTTGAGGCATCAAGGGATCACAAATTTAGCATTGGAGGGCAGCGTGCAGGGTAAAAATCGTAGAGGGAGACCAAGAGATGAATACACTAAGCAGATTCAGTAGGATGTAGGTTGCAGTAGGTACTGGGAGATGAAGCAGCTTTCACAGGATAGAGTAGCATGGAGAGCTGCATCACACCAGTCTCAGGACTGAAGACAACAACAACACCATCGACAGATATAGTAAAAAATATAGCGGTACGAAAATGCAGAAATTCTCAACAGCATCCACATAGCAAAACTCGATTGTTTTGGTAGCGCAATTTCGCAACAATAAATAAAACTTGTTGAAATTAATAATTCAATGAAACATTAATGGCCGGCCATTGTGGACGAGCTGTTCTAGGCGCTTCAGTCTCGAACCGCGCGACCGCTACGGTCGCAGGTTCGAATCCAGACTCGGGTGTGTGTGTGTGTGTGTGTGTGTGTGTGTGTGTGTGTGTGTGTGTGTGTGTGTGTGTGTGTGTGTGATGTCCTTAGGTTAGTTAGAACTACTTAAACCTAAGTTCTAAGGGACTGATGACCTCAGATGTTAAGTCCCATAGTGCTCAGAGCCATTTGAACCATTTCTTTGAAAGATTAATGGCATACGTGACCCACGACGCACAGGATTATCCAGGCTAAATAACTCAGACCAGCAGTTTGGGTTCAGCACTGAATCAATGGTCTGAAAAACCATGGACGGACAACAGATCATGCTATCGATCGACAGTGTTACTGGAAGACGAGGCACTTAAGAGAGGAAGAATGACAAGGCAGAGAATGTTTAAAAATTACATAAATGCTCACCATTAAATCTAATAGTCCACTCATATAATCGCGCTAGCTGCCATTAAAATTAATTTGCAATTGGCATACAGTTAAAATTTTTTGAACCTAGTGCTGTTAAAAGCATTCATGTTAACACTTATTTTGATCAATGTACGTATTTTTTGCGACATCCATTGTACGAGGACGTACAGAAAAGTAATGTTGACATGTTTTGAGTGAAAAGTCACAAAGATTTTAAAATAAAACAAACTTCATGAACATTCTGCATCGGTATTCTTCACGTCAATAAATTTAGTTTTCAACACACTCACCCTCGGAACCAGCACAATTTCCCTAACTAGATACTATTTTGTTGACACCGTCACAGTATATTGTTTGACTATGTTAACAGAGCCACAACCTTACCTCTGCTTGCACCGCTTGAAATAATTGAAGTGCTCGAAGGTTTTCTTAGTTTTGCACATAGACGAAAATCGAGACTGTGTGTAGGATGATCGACGGCAGTGAACCAAGGACGTCGGCTTGCTGCAGATGCCGCAGCGATCGTGTGTAGTTTGGTACTGCCGTGCTCAAGGAGAGTGTGCTCCACATGCGGACGAAGTCTTCGAATTCGTGCTTTTAGTGTTGTGAGCTCTTTCTCACCCCCAACATAGTCACGTCACACACCGCTATGTAACGCGGTACAAAGCAGAGGGCTGCAGATATCCATAGTAAAGATGTAGAATGTTACTGACTTCAAATAAAACAGACCGAGTCATTATCTTCTCAGCACGCCGTCGTGTTATAAGCACAAAAATCAAAAAAATTGTTTCCGAGCAAAGTATGCTGTATTTTTAAGTAAAGATCTTTGTAACGTACATCTGTGGTAAACGTTATGCTTGTGATATATGGTGACAATTCGTATTTATATTTACAATGGAAAGAGATTGACCAGTGGCCAACAGACAACTAAAACGCAAGTTGCTAGATGGATATTAACTGCAATAGCGCCTACGCTGCCACGGTAAGTAGGTGTTTTGGTTTCGCGATACATGTCGCCGTTTAACTGCCGCTCGTGGCGATACATTAAAGAGTGCTCTGTCTTATTGTCAAAGAGCCAGTACCCAGATTCACTCTAAAGACATAAAGACGCGAATTCTGTGCGCCACATTTTCAGATGACCCTCAAACGGTTCCAAAACTAGTTAACCCGAATTAAAAAAAATATTCAAAAAGTGAGTTGTGTCAGTTTTCCACATTTATGTTCAGTATACATTCACAGGCAGTTGAACAGTGGTTCCCAGCCTTTCTTAGACCGTTGCTCCTGACTGTCATCAGACATTTGCCAGTACCCCCTGTCCTACCCCCCCCCCCCCCCCTCCCTGAGGTCTGTGGCCTTCCCTCTCCCTCCCCCACATTATCACTAACTTTGGCACATAAATAAATTGTACAGTGAACAACTTTTCTAGGAACACTTTTATTTTCAAAATCATGAGAGGTGGAGGGTATTGTGTGTGTGGGGGGGGGGGGGGGGGAAGGCGATATTAGACTGAACGACGAAGGAATTCGTGATGCATTTCAAGGGCTAGCCACAATTACTTCTCAGATAAGAAAGCTAACTATCCAAAATAAGGATAAACACATGTTCCAAACGCTTCTCTTGCTCAACCTCTCTACAGTACGGTACTTGCTTGATCTGCACGTTGCAACCTCAATTAAAATCAACCGAGCAAAAATGTGTGCACGTACTGTTCATAAATCACTTGATTGTTACGCTCCTTGCTTCTGAAATATAAGACTTCAGGCTTTTAAATCTTGGTATCCGATCACAACATGTGAAGCTATTATCCTTTCCATTACACCTCACAACCAACTAACGTCACTCAGCTTTCTTAATGCTACGGAGTGTCACACAAAATTCAGAATTTCTTTTCTCGTCAGTTACTCGCAAACGTGGAGCCACCATTTTGAGTGGCTGCAGTGTCTTAACCTACATAACCGTACAGATGGTTTCAGACCAAGTGTTACTTGCAGAGCAGTAGGATAACGAGCTATCGGCCTGGCAATTGAGTTTGAGTTTGGCCGAAGCAACTTTAGGCACGAAGGGGATAATGATGTGTCCCTCCGAAAATAATTTCGCGTGGGCTGTAAGCGGCGCACAGCTCAGCGTTTACATAGTTTCCCAATTACATCTCACACAGGGAATATTATTATTAAGCCCAGTTTCAACAGCAGCGAATGGAAGCGAACTCAAGCGTACGAATATTTGCAGACCACTTGCCTGTATTCATTACCTTTCGTCTAAGAGGTCTGTTTAAAAAATTCCGGAACTTTGTCCACAAAAATTTTCTACGCTTACCTTCACATATTTGTATATGATCACCCCCACGACTGATAAACCGTTTCCACTTCTGGGAGCAGACTTGGTTCGCCTTTCGCTGGACCGTGCGTCTATCGTTACAAATCTTCGTCCTCTCAACTTGGTTTTCAACTTTGAAAATAAATGTCTGCAAGGGCCAAGCTGACCTGACAAGCTATTTTATATGTTGATCGTTCAGAACATTTCCCTACACATTGTGAAGATTGAACCTTCATGTCAACGTCATAACTGCAGACCCACGTCTCATCACCAGTTATAATTTTCTTAAGGAACATCTCGTTCTCATTTGGATGATCCTAAGGCTCTTCTCAGATTGGGAGGTGGAGGTCTTTCTGCTCTTGACTCGTGAGCCGTGGCACGAACTTGGCGGCAACACGATACATTGCAAGATGCTGTATTAGGATTTCACGATCCAACTGCAATGTTACATGCTTCTGCAATCTCTCCGACAGTCAGTCTTCGTTCAGCACGCACAGGATCGTTGACGTTCCTGACACAAGCGTTGCTGGCAGAAGTCGGAGGACGAGCGTCGTCTTTAGCTTCCGTCCGGCCGTTCTTAAACCGTGTGAACCATCCGTAACACCGAGTGCGGCTTAAGCACTCATCACCGTAGGCTTCCTGCATAATTTGGCGTGTCTCTGTAGAGGTGTTCTTGAGTTTAGCTCTTATTTTCGTATGGGACCAACTGCTGATGTCATCAGTCCCTAGGCTTGCACCACTTACACACACCCACGCCCGAGGGAGGACTCTAACATCCGACAGAGGGGAGCCACACGAACCGTGGCAAGGCCCCTAGACTGCGCAGCTACCCCGAGCGGCGGTTTTCTTGAGTTTCACGCAAAATTTATTGCAGGCGCATTGCTCCTCTAACTATACACTCTCGAAGTTCGCCAACTGTGCGACACAACGTTCTAGTCAACACAGCACTGAACAATAAGCTAACAGACATACAACAGTGAAACTTCCCGCAGTTACACATTAAGCACACGCGCGTGCAGGGATGTCAACTGCATTTCGCCCCAACACGCCATTGGCGCGAAATTACGAACGTTCCCAATTTTTTTTAACACACCTCGTATATTCAAAATTTACGGTATGTTCTAGAAATTTGGCAAGTAAGCTTTCTCGGGATAGCTTATGTGTATTTTCAGGCATCTCCCAATTTCTTCAGCATCTCTGTTACATTCTCCTGTGAGCCAAACAAACCTGTGCTGACTTTATTATGAACAGTTCAATATCCCCTGCTACTCGTATATGGGACAGGTCGCACACCATGGAGCAATATTAGAGTATTGGTCGCACCAATAGTTCAAAAAAGATCATCTTTGTGCACTGATTATATTTCTCTTTAATTCTAACAATAAATTACAGTTCGCCACCACCTTTATCTTTGACTGACACGATGTGATGGTTCCATTTCTTACTTCGTTATCACCAATGTTAAGACTCTCGCTTTTCCCGTTTATGCTTCATCTCATCACTATTGTCTTTGATTTACTCTGACCCCTACTTCTACACTCATTATATTGTATATTTCATTCATCAGATCCTGTAGTAATTCACTTTCACTGACAACGATAATATTATCAGCAAACATTGTCACTGGTATCCTTTCAACCCGTATTTCAGTGCGAATCTTGAACCTCTCTCTTATTTTCTTCATTGCTTCTTTGATGCAAACATTGAACAGTATAGGCGAATAACTATATCAAAGTCTTACTCTCTTTTTAATCCTTGCACTTCGTTCTTGGTCTTCCACTCTTATTTCCTCTTGGGTCTTGTACTAATATATACCCGTCTCTGCCTATAGCTATTTTCTTCACAACTTCGATCTTGCACCATTTTACATTGTCGAACGCTTATCCAGGTGTAGAAATCGTATGAACGCGTCTTGAGTTTTATTCAGTCCTGCTTCCATTCCGTATCCTTACAATGTGTTACACCGAGGTATTTGTGTGAGCTGACCGATTGAAAATGAGAGTTATTGATGCTGTAGTCATAGGATACTATGATTTTTCGTTTTGTGAACTGCACAATTTTAGGTTTTCGAACATCTAAAGCAAGCTGCAAAAACATCCGGAATTCTGTTTGATTCTACGTACAAAAATGCATTGTTAGGAAAACAAACTAAACCAAGGAGGGACAAAATATCAGTAACGAACAACGTAGAATTTCTGTGGTTAATCTGGATTAAACTGCTCCATCATCTTCAGCAACAACCAGGGCACAATCCAAGGAGGGATCTACACCCACATGGATATTGTGCAAATCATATCTAAGTGCCAGGCATAGGGTTTATCGAATCACCTTCACAATTGTCTATTATTCCAACTTCATGTTTTGAACTGCCCAAGGTGTGGTGAAGACTAAAACGAGTCTGTCACGGAAGACTGTATTGAGTGTGATGTCTGCTCCCAACAGTGGCATGAAGAATGCACAGTTTACGAAGGTCATGGTGCATTTTCTTGTTATTGGTGTTAGTGCGTACTCTTGCCAGATGATGCAGCTACGAGCAGTGTCATATATGTGGCATTTAAGGTTTGGGTTAAACGTTACTCAGCTGTATCTGATAAATGTTGTTCCTAAATAAATGAGCAATGGTTTGCTACTTGTTTGTTTTAACTTTCCCATCAACTAGAAATGACCGACTAAATACTAAGCACATACTCCTTCGTGAGTTTCCCCTGCAAAGCAAATTAATGAAGTCGAATAGTCCGTAGGAAGAATTTTTGTAGTTTCATGACTTTAGGATGGCATGACTGTGATGAGATAAGAGCGGCTGACAAAAAATAATTGTTCTATTTATAACCTTAATGTTGCAATTGAGAATGGCGTGTCCGGTTGAAGTTTCCACATTAACTGAACAACGTTCAACGATGCGTTTTCCCTTTCAGAAGACGGAAAACGGCCGAAATATTTTCTCTAACGTTTTTTCAGTATGGTCGAAGCTGTGCGAACGACGGAAATTTTTGATAAATACGTAGGACAGTTCAAAAACAATCTAACTTCAGTGACTAATAAAAAACACCGTGGCCGGCCAATTGAACTGTCTCCTCCTTCGCTTAAAGCCGGCTCTGACATTACTCCTGATGGCCGACGTGTTGCAGTAGAACTGAATAGCAAAATAGCGGCAACAGGTAGGGGCACAGTCCATAACGTCGTCATTGACATGCTCAAGTACAGCGAAACAAGTCCAACGTGGGTCCCGAGAGAATTCACACAACACAAGGAAACAAAGAGTGCTATGAACGTGAAGGTGAACCTTTTTCGAACCAGATTTTAACGTGTGATTATACTTTCGTTCAAAATGGGGAACCCGACTCGAAAAGACAAGGAGTGAAATGGAAGCACACTAGTTCACCTGTCCGAAAGGAATTCAAACTCGAGCATCAGCGAGGAAAGTGATGCTGGCCATCATTTGGATGCCAAAGTAGTTGTATTTTGGTGATTATTTGGAAGATCAGCGTACAGGATGCAGCGCTGACCACTCACACATAGTGATGAGCAAAGTAAAGCCGAAAACGAGAGGAAAGGGTTGCCAATGTCAAAGAAAAGACGTGATACTATTACACAACAACGCTCGCCCAAACATAGCGCAGCTGATCCAAGAAACCACTGGAAGGGAAAAGAAACAGTAATGGGTTGGGAGACTCTGCGTCATTATCGCTACAGTCCAGATTTGACTTTCGTGAATTTTCATTTTCATATTGCTGATATTATTCAGAATGGAAGCTGTCTGCATTGTACTTGACTGGTAAGAAAAACTTCAAAAGTCAACCTCACTTGTAGAGCATTTATTGCTACCTGTTTGACCCGCTCAAGGACGCATCGCTTGGAAAGGATTCGGCGACAGCGAAGAAGTTAAAACAATTTCAGTTTTACTTACTTCATTCGCATTTATCGCCTTTCTCTTGCCCAGCAGTATTTCGCAAAGGATTGGCAAAAGCGCAAGTTGCAGCCGTATATAACGAGATCAATATACATTTGCCTTCTGAATATTACACCTGTAATGGGTCCAACCTAAGGCAGTTTAAAAAATCGCTGGTGACACTCGTGTACAAGAAGAGTAAAAGAAAGGATGTGCAAAATTACAGACATCGATTTTCTGCAGAATCCTAGAACGTATTCTGAATATGATTATAATAAATTTCCTAGACACCGAAAAGCTTACGTCCAGAAATCAGCACGGTTTTACAAAAACTCGTGTGAAACGCAGCTTGCCCTTTTCGCACATTATATACTGCGAACCAAGGATGAAGGGTCCCAAGCACATTGCACTCTCCTATATTTGAGAAAAGCCTTTGGCACGGTGCTCCACTGCACACTGTTAACCAAGGGCCTCGTATGAGCATATGGAGTCGGTTTCCAGATATGAGAGCGGCTTCAAGTCTACAACAGATACCAGTACGTTCTCGACGGCGAGCGTTGATCAGACACAAGGATATCGTCAGGAGTGTCCCAGGAAGTGTAACAGACAGCTGTTATGCTGTATAGACATAAATGAGGTGACAGGCTGAGTGAACAGCAGTCTGCGGCTGTTGATGATGCTGTCGTGTACGGGAGAGTGTCGTTATTGAGTCCCTGTAGGGGGATAAGATTAACGGGAAGCGCGGACAACTGAGAAACGCGTAGGAGTCAGTGAGGTACTGAGCCATGCCGACGCCGGTGCCTTAGTTAGCTGCGCTACGTTTTTCGGTTGAGGACCCAGGATACGAAGAGCTTCATCGAGGTGGTCCCACATATTCTCGATTCCGTTAAGCCCGGGAAGCCTGGTGGTCGGCGGAGTACAGCAAACTCATCCTGGTGCTTTTCACACTGCAAGCTGTGTCACAGATTTAGTTGTTCTGCTGGTAGATTCCGAGGGAAAAAAGACTCGATGTAGGTGTGGCAACGGTTCCGACCGATATTTCTGCTCATCCACTGTGCCTTCCAGAACGACGGGAGTGTCACGATAACGTTTGTGAGATCGTAACGATCCTTCCTCCTGTCCTAACCCTGCCGCCGACTGTTGCAGGGTGTTCACTTTCAGGTGAATCGCGCCCTACACGCCAACGTCTGTCTGTCACTTGGAAAGCCCGCAGGTCACCGTTCAGTGGACGCCCAGTCGCAGAACTGGCGTGAAAATTCCAGCCTTCGTCGCGGACGAACAGCAGTCAGCATAGGTGTGTGGACCAGGAGTCTGCTGTGGAGACCCACACATAGCATTTTTCGCTGAGTGGTCTTAGAGGAGACACTGTCGGTAGGCTCTTCGGTTCACGTGCATGGTCAGTTGCTCAGCAGTTGCACGTTATTCACCTGCGGTCTCCTTTAACTCCTGTCCTCTGTGGACCGTGGGGCACCACAACGGCCTCAGCGTCGGCTCTCGACAGCGCCATGCGCGGAGTGCTTTAAATATGGCAACACGCCAACATTTTACGAACTCTGCCGTTTCGAAAATGCATCCACCTGTGGCCCGAAAGGCAATGATCACGTCCTTTTGGATGTCACATAAGTGGCTGAGTTTCCGCGTTACGCATACCCTACTCATTAGCGTCGGACACAGGCGGTGATCACGTTAATGTGACTGGAGCCTGTGGTAAGAAAAAGGAAAGGAAAAGGAAACAGAAAGGGGAAAGGATGGTAAGCGGTGCCAGGAGCACCGGAAATGTGGTAATTATACGAATTGCTTGTACAGGAACTCCGAACGGAATAGGAGCAGCGGCAGTTTAAAAATTGTAAATGGTAGAATCACGGCTCAACAGTAAGTTTCTCGCCCAACCTGACGAAACAGATGTGGATATTAAGAAACGAATGCATAACTGCTGGGAAACAGTCTGCGGTGAGTAGACAGTGCCTTTTTTCGGAGGGTTTAAAGAGCAATTTCAAGATTTGCGAGATAAAGGTTTAGATTACGTCGCAAGTATAACGAATTGTGAGAAAGACGGCAGTAGTTCAGGGATTCGGCAGCACGAAGATATTTTGAAAGTGACTGAAGTTTTTAAGGAGACTGATAATAACCCTGTTCCTGACAAATGAATCCTGGTGATCAGTTACGAAGAATGGGAGAAAATGTTTGAAAATAAAGCTCTTCTTATGGACGGACATTTCAGAGGTGTTCGAAACAACTTGTTGATACCTGAAGCACGGAAGACTAGCTTTTTTACCAGAGGAAAGTCAAAATAATTGTGAAATATTTTTTCTCAACCGAGAAATGTCGTAACTTGGTTGTCATTTAAAACTGCATTGCTTTACTTCGAAATGGCTGCAAATTAAGCTATGAAAACAGTGTTATCCGAGACATTTATTTGCCAGTTGTAATTTTCATTTCAAGCAATGCCTGTGGAAGACATACAAGAACTGCGATTAGTGGAGCAATACAGGTATGAAGAAGTAGTACGTTTGTCTTGCCGCACGTGTGCTGTAGAGTCCATCTTCCACCGGACTGCCTTGATGAAGCATGGAGAGTAACAGCGTAGCAAGTGCCCAGTGGCGTAGACTATTTAATCAGTCAGTAGATGGAAAATGCTAGTACACAACCTGAAATGTGGAATTGGTGAAGACAGACAGTCGACCGAAATTATTTCGAAATAAATTCACTCTTAGATTGGCTTCAGTTGCGTTAGATAATACCTCGATACCTAACACTACTGTATCAAAGTTATCTGCGTTCAGAGAATTTATTTCAAAGTGATTTCGGTCAGCTATCTACCGTCATCAATTCGATGCACAGGACAATGAATGCTGTCGAAGTTTGGCATAGCAAACGATACTCAATAAGGCAAAGGTATCTTAACCTACAATTTCTGATCAATACGCTAAAGGAGAATGCAATAAAACCAATACCTGAAATTGAAAAAAAATCTGTTGGTCAGCTTCTTCAGTGAAAGAGGTAAAAGATACATATGTGTTGAAAAAGAGTTAAAAGATATTTTAAGAATACATAATGACTCGGTGGATCTAAGAAGTTTAAAATTTATATCATTCCTACAATAAAATGTGGAGAGGCGTTCTTATTACAAAACGGCACGCAGAGCCTCCCCATTGTCGCGGCTTCCTTTGCACGTCGGAGAACCCGCAGCTAAAATGTATGTGGTCAGAAACACCGCGTTGGCTCACAGGTCGCCGAGTCCACGGCTGCAGAATCCCATGACACCCTTCAAGAGGCGGCGAGGCATCTTGTACAGTAGTTATTTGAGAGTGAATTTTTTCCTCGCTCCTCAAGAGACGTCATCAAACGGATCTTCCTGCTTCTGGAGTGTCTACGCGACTATGAGGGAATCCCGAAACGTTACATCTTATTTTAGTTCTGCTCTCCGTTCCACACCTTCAAGGACCCACTTGTTTTCTGTGGCACTCGAACACTTGTACTTCTCCGATGTCATTTTCGCGAGGGATTTATGTACTGTGCTTATGCTTTATTAAGAAAACACGGGAATTTTTTAAGTGTATAGGGGTGAAACGATTATCTTAATAACCGATAAAACAACTCCAGATATCGAGTATTACGTACCGGCTGACAATTCATTTGGATGTGTGTGATGTCCTTAGGTTAGTTAGGTTTAAGTAGTTCTAAGTTCTAGGGGACTGATGACCACAGCAGTTGAGTCCCATAGTGCTCAGAGCCATCTTTGACACTTCATTACAAAATGTTTACGGGCTGTCTGTTATCCCAGTCGCTTCCGTTTATGAAATGTACCGAACACATGAGCATTCTTCGATAAACAGTTCTGACATGGGTCTTGACAACACGATCGAATTACAGAGGTTCAAATAGTGAGATGCGACTGCGTGCAACTGCATAGGCAGATTTTCAGTCCCTGCATGTAATTGTAACGGAACTAAGGAGATTATAGCGACACGAACGTCAGCCGGGTAAATAAGTCGTACACTAAGTGGACATCCAGCGGACGCAAGTAAACACTTCCTGTTACACCACGCCACTGCTGCCTCGGTATAAACACGGAGGACAACAGGAAGTGCTCTACGACCACTAGCTGGACTATGGAGAAAGAAACAGCCGGGGTCCCTGGTGGTCTAGTGGTAAGGGGGTCTGGAACGTTCCAGCGCCTCGGCTGGGGCTATTCGCCCCAGCCGGGCCGGGGTTCAATCCCCGGCCGGCGCTGGAATTTTCAGATTTCCGAACACTAGCCTCCACCTCTGCCTTGGCATGTGGCGCATGCCGGGTACCCCCCGTGGGGTCCGTGCTTCGGGTCCCACGTGGAGCTCACTCCCACACTACAAACTAAACCTGATTATGCTGCTACAAACATTTAAAATTTTAATTCGCACACTTTATTCACCAGACCACATCTACATATATTTTAAGGTACTTAATATATCTCACTATGGTATCAGTAATATTTGTAGGAAACTATGAAACAAAAACCTTACCAAAAAAATGATTTTTGTTATCCTTCGTGTGCTGAATACTTCTGAGGTAAATACCCAAACATCTGCCATTTTCTTGTAGTTAACAATGAATATTCGAAAAAAGTTTATCATACAGATTCATATATTACATAATGTATTTTACTCATTCTCAGTGCTGAAAAAGCAGTAATTATTTCAAAGTCATAAGAAAATGCAAAATATTGTATCACAAGGCAACAAGGTGTTCTTTTTTGTATCATGATTTACTATGCGATTAATAAATTCTGTATAATAAATCGTTTCGTAACAATTGACAATACCTTTTAAAAATACATTGTTTTCACTTATTGCATTTTCAAAAACTAAAACAGGCTTTTTTTTCTCAAATTATTCTAGTGTCAAAATGAGATGTTTGATTTTACACAGGTCACTAATGACATAAACTGTTTTTTTTATAAAAACGATATTTCTCGTGGTTTTATGTGAGCTGAATGCTGAATCAAACAGATAACACTTAAAATTAATAAGAGGAATTTCTTGGTGATTTTACTAACACGCCCATATAGTTCATATAATATTTCGATTAATAGTTACATGACTACCTCTCTGCCTCTACTTTTTGTAAAAGTATCTTGTAGATCAGAGAAAAAATTGTATTACTACCTCTCCAGGTTAAGTGCAGTTCAATGAAAGAGATTGTAAAGGCCGTACCGAAGATGCAGAATATTACGTTCTCTGCAAGGCATTTGCCATCAGTAATGAGTGAAACTGTAAAATAGAAATAAGGGCTGAAAAACGCCTATTACTGTTGTACTATTATATCACTAACGTTGCACTGCATAAACTTACTTACAGTTCTCGTTGCTGTTCAATATTCTTTAACTCACTATACCGTGCGATTATGTTGTTAACATTTAATGTAACAGTAGTCCTGTTCCGAGCCACATATCCATTTTTAATGCTTGAAAGTGTGGACAAAACTATTAGTAATACTAAATTACGAAGAGGGAATGATGAATGTAACATGCTGCGTACATTAATGTCGCTCGAGATGTAGTTTGCATTATATGTTATCAGAACAGAACTATTTTGTAATGTGTGAAATACACAAAAATACGGTAACAGACAAACCGAGCAGTGATGCTGTAATCTGTTTTGTAATAATAGTGTAAAGGAAGAAATAAACAGCAACTAGACATTTAAGTCACTCAATTTTCGCGGCCATTTTGCTGTTCATCACTTCGCTGCTAGATGTCGCTACTAGTTCCTCACACACTCAGTTGTCTGTAGTGCAGATCTTCGCCACCAGAAGGCTCTATCAGCACCGGCGAGGACTCACTCTGTCGACGTTTGCTGCTTCACTCCTCAACATCTATGCTAACTGACGTGACTGCTAAATTTTCAGACTATACGAAAAAAATAACACCAACACCAAATATGGCAAATAGTGATAATTGTGAATACTACCGAACCATCACTTTCATACGTCCTGGCTGAAAATACTGATCCAAAATATTTACACAGGAATTAGAGGAGACGAGCTAGAGGAAAATCGATTTTGAGAGAACACACTAGCCGCTAGAGATCAGTTGAAGAAATTCAACCCATATTTATAACATCTATAGATGTTACAAAATAACTTCTGACAATTTTGAGCAAAATATACAGTTTGAATTTAAGATGATGCAACCAGCGATAAAATACAGTGAGCGGCATGTTATCTAGAGCTCTGCCAGAAATCAGACAGCAATTTTAAGACTTAAAAGACATAAAGGAAAGCTGGCAGTTGATAGTTGAGAAGAGAGAGTGAGAGAATGAAAGTGAGAGAATGAGAGAGAGAGAGAGAGAGAGAGAGAGAGAGAGAGAGAGAGAGAGAGAGAGATAATGGGAGGGGGGGGCGGTTCGGTTCTAGCCCATTCACCCATGTTATTCACTTTGCATACAGAATGTTTCACACGTCGTGCTACACACTTATCGCGTCTGTAGAGGGGACCTACCAGATGAAGTTTTACATAGGAATCGATGTCTGGAAACGTCATCCAGCGACGCTACAGGGTATCGAAGTTACAGGCGCTGGAGTCTGTAAAATATGTGTACACAGAAAGATTCAATGAAGATGTTACCAATTTTCTATGATGATGGAGATGGATAAATGTATAAATTTGAGGTTACGTCCCTATAACGGAAAATTGGAAGGGAAGACATTCCTGTTGCGTGTGACAGTATGTACCAGTAGTGTTGCAGCTAAGATGTAGGGCAGGAAACTTTCAGAGGTGGTAGTATGGACCGAATGTCCAGTACACATGGGCTGTAAAATGCATACCTTAAGAGCTGTGAGGACTTGTTCATCTTCGCTAGCATAAAACATATCTCCACTGTTGAACAAGTGCTCATAGCGCCTCAGGTATGCATTTTGTAGCCCATGTTTACCGGACATTTTTTTCTTACTTTGATCCATACTACCACCTATGAAAGTTAGCAACAACAGTACCAGTACTTGTATTCCGCCGTCAGAGGTATGATAACGATATTCCCTTGTAACTTCCGGAACATGATACATGATCAAATTGATAAATAATCACGGCATCACACTCTACTTACATACATTCGCCGGGGCTGGTGCCTGTATTTTGATGCTCTGTAGCCTCGTTAGATGACGTTTGCATGCATGAGTTACTAGGTAAAATTGCAAGCTCTAGAAATGTGAAACACCTTGTATAAAGAAAGCAACATACGAAATGAACAAGATATTTGGGAAATTAATCGAAGATAAGAAAGAAGAAATAGGAACTGTTTCCAAATCGACCTTTCATTTCGCTGCTGCTGATTTGAAATTTCGTGGCATTTATTCGCTCTGAAGAGGATCGTTCAAACGATGGTCGGAATGTAGTTATTTTAGTTGTTTCACTGTTTTATAATGACATGGCCTAGAACCCAAAATGATTTTCTCCAAGTTGTTTGTAGGAATTCTATCGCTTCTCACCGATATTTTCAGTATGGTACTGGTATTTTTTTTCCTACACCTACCAACTTTAATAGTGCTTGAAATGATGAAAATTGTCTCCATATCAAAAAGTATTAGGTACTGAGACGGTGCTTGGTTTTAATGATAACAATATACAGGAAAATTCAGCCAGGTTTCTGCGAAGTTGCATTACGCCGAAATTCTGAAATACATCCGTATATTTCGAATGTCGTACAACAGCTGTAGGTAGGAGACGGGGTACTGCAGAAGTAAAGCTGTTTAGACGGGACGTGAGTCGTGTTTGGGTAGCTCAGATGGTAGAGCACTCGCCCACGTAAGGCAAAGGTCCCGAGTTCGAGTCTCGGTCCCGCACACAGTTTTAATCTGCCGGGAAATTTCATATCGGCGCACACTCCACTGCAGAGGGATCTAATTCTGGAAAGAACTGTATAGTTAGTGGAGAGATACAGGATGTTGCAAAATTCCCGTTAAAAACTTCTAGGGAACTGAGTGACGATATTCTGAAGAGGAGCCCATGTATGGAAAGGTATATCCGTGCTACAGCCGTATAAATACACCTTCGCTAATGTGGTATGCAACAGGGTTATAATCACTGGAGGGGGGGGGTTACTTACGTCTGATCCTATGATGTCATTTGACGGCTGTCTCCTCTCTGACCTGGATCGAGTCTCGTTCATGTGTCTGTGAGTGTTAGAGCAACATTTCTGAGCACACTTTTGCCGAATACACCGACACGAGTATCCTGTGTGGCCAAAGCGCACAGTACTGGAAGAGCTGCTGGTCGCCTTTATCAAGATCGTTGTCCACAACGTCTGACGCCTCCCCACACGCTTTTCGTTGCCATTGCACAACGTCTTCGACTATGGGTGTCTTCACCGTCAGCAGGTGCGTCTGTGGTGCCCCGTGGAGACGCAGCGCACGCGAATTGGAAAATATATTTATATGGATATTGTGTCTGTTCTTCCGGACATGTCCGAAAGGACGCTACGAATGTAGTGTGTGGACATACAAAGGTGAGAATGTGGGTTTCGCGGGAGGCGTGCGCGAGACAGTCCCTGTAGTCTCACTATCCTCTGTGCCGTCGGTGGCTCAGATGGATAGAGCGACTGCCATGTAAGCAGGAGATCCCTGGTTCAAGTTCCGGTCGGGGCACACATTTTCACCTGTCTTCGTTGATATCTATCAACGCCCGTCAGCAGCTGAAGGAAATAATATCATTCTAATTTCAAATTGGAAAACGCCCTCCTTTAAAACCAGTGTCTCTGAAGACCGATTTTTTTGATTCTTTGGTTATTAAAGAGTGAAACTGTAGAACAATAGATGTACTCGGTCACATCTACACTGAAATGCCAAAGAAACTATTATAATAATGCGTATTCAAACACAGAGATATGTAAACAGGCTTAATATGGTGCTGCCGCCGGCAACGCCTATGTAAGACATGTGTCTACCGTAGTTGTTAGATCGGTTACTGCTGCTACAATGGCAGGTTATCAAGATTTAAGTGACTTTGAACGTGGTTTTATACTTGGCGCAAGACCGATGGGACACAGCATCTACGAGGTAGCGATGAAGTGGGGATTTTCCTGTACGACCATTTCACGAGGGCACCGTGAATATCAGCAATCCAGTAAAACAATAAATCTCCAACATCTCTGCGGCCAGAAAAAAAATCCTGCAAGAATGGAATCTGAAGAGAATCGTTCAGAGTGGCGAAAGTGCAACCCTTCCGAAAATAACTGAAAATTTCAATGCTTGACCATCAACAAGTGTCAGCATGCGAACCATTCATGGAAACATCATCTACATGGGCTTTCAGAGCCGAAGGCCCACTCGTGTACCCTTGCTGACTGCACAGCACAAAGCTTTACGCCTCATTTGGGCCCATCGGTACGAACATTGGACTGTTGATGACTCGAAACATAATCCCTGGTTGGACGTGTCTCATTTCAAAATGTATATACAGTATGAACGTGTATGGGTATGAAGACAACATCATGACTCCATGGACCCCACATGTCAACTGCAGACTGTTCAATCTGGTGGAGGCTCTGTGACGTTGTAGAGCGTGCGCATTCGGAGTGATGTGGGATCCCTGATACGTCTAGATACATCCTGTCTGATCACCTGCATCCATTCGTGTCCATTGTGGATTCCGACGGAAGTGGGTAATTCCAGCAGGACAATGGAGCGGCCCACACAACCACAGTTGCTACAGAGTGGCTGCAGGAACACTCTTCCGAGCCTAAACACTTTCGCTGGCCACCAAACTCCCCAAACATACTGTACGTTTCTAGTAAATTTTATAGCATTAACTAGCATATCTGGAATGCCTTGCAAAGTGTTGATCAGAAGAGATCTCTGCTCCCTCTCACTGTTACGGATTTATGGGCAGCTCTGCAGGTTTCATGGTGTCAGTTCCCTGCAGCGCGACTTCAGCCATCAGTAGAGTCCATGCCACGGCGTGTTGAGGCACTTCTGCGTGCTCGCGGGGACCATAAACGATATTTCTTTGGCTCCTCAATGTAACAAATTACTTGTCAAAGTGACAGCGTTACCAACATGTTTTCAAGTGGTTCTAGTATACGGTACGTCTCGGGAGACAGGTTACAATTTAAAATATGAGTATTATGTACTCAGTCCCCTCTACAAGTTGTAGCAGGTAGTGATGGGAATTTCAGAACATCCTGTACGTTTCCAGCAAACTGTATAGCCGTTGTCGTATTACAATTGGTATCTGCGAATACATTCCATAATTCGTGACAGATCGCGAGGCGCGACTGCAGAAGTCCGTAGCGTTTACCCAGGGGGCGTCTCGGCTACGGCAGCTCTGACGGCTAGTTTGAAGACAACTTTCAACTAGTGTTGCCAGAGGTGTCTCTTTATAGAGATTCTACGACTCGCCCCACGTAAGCTTTAAGAGGAAGACCAAATGCTCCAACTTCTGGCCTCTGCTAACATTTCGAAATACACTATCCTATCAGTGAGTGTACAGACACCTGTCAGTGGACATTAATATGCAGTGCGTCCACACTTTGTCTTTATGGCGGCTTGAACTCTGCTCGGGACACTAAGTGAGGTGCCTACCGACAATTTACGCACCACACACGGATATCGTATCTACGTGTTTGTACACGCAAGGCAATACATTGCTCAGCAAGATCGCCATATCTCTCACCAATTTTCAACATCTGGAGCACAATGGGCAGGTTCTTTAAAGCAGGTCGCGATTTTGAGGATGTAACGAACCAACTGAACTGAATTTGGTACGATATCCGTCAGAAGGGTATCCACTAACTTTATCAGTGAATGTCAAGCCTAGTAACTGCCCGCGGAAAGGCCAGAGGTGGCCCAACACGTTATCGACTTATCAATTTGTGAAGCTCTTTGTCTTGAATTAATCATCCAGTTTTTCTTCAACTCTAATCATTCATTTGCCCCTACACGTACAGTCATGCTCAAAACTATCCTAACGCCCGAATTGAATTTCGCCTGATTCACATGCAACCCACATAACGCAACTGTCTAGCAGGTACCCTTATCGCTCCTTGGTACAGTCGTTTGACTATTGAAAATGGTTCCAACAAATCACCACAAGAAAACACTGTTCTTTATCGCAATAACTCAAGATGTAAAGTAATACCACGATACTACAAATATAACGGAACACCTTATCACAGATAAGACTGCCCTTAAGGCTTGTAGCTCACATTTATTACAATAAATGACATACCTGACATTTTACCACTCTCGTTATTACGTCAGATAGGTAATACACATAGTAAATTCGTCGTATTCATGATTTACTCTTCAAAGTAACATACCGTACTTAATATTTAACACAAAATGAGATTAAAAATTGAAGTTATTCACGGGCAACCAGTTGAGAATATGTATGAACTTCAAATGACACGACGAACCGTCTCGTTTTGCATATGGATTCAAACCCAGGTCATGCAGACTAAGCAAAGATTTCTTGCCTGACGGAAACTAACAGTCACTCCTGATTAGGCATACAGAGAGTGATATACCTCGATTTTAGAGAGAGCCAGTTTGCAAATACCAACTTTAAATTACATAGCGCAAGCATTTTTGCCGGACGCGAATTCCTACCAAGCACCTATTGTCCCTGTTAACGAACGACGAGAGATGTTGAATCTTGGTTCTTGACAAGTAACTTACTTGAATTGCCGTGAGGTAAGGCTTTGTGTTGGACAGGGGTTCGAACTCAGAACTTAATCGGATAGATATCGACGCACAATCAACTGTGACATTTCGGATTTTCTCGGCAGTAGCTAGATGTTTTAACTGAAATGACGAGACGAAACATAATTTTTTTTCCTTCGAAAGACTCCAACCCGGCATCTATCGCTGTTATATTCTAGAGAAAACGAACGTTAAATATGGGTTTGTTGCACCAGCAGCGACATGTGAGCGTGTTGGAACTAGAAATAATATGACGAAGAGTTCAGTGCTCACTGGGAATACAGCTCCACACATCATATCGCTTTTGACTACACACAAAGATACGTCAGCTTCCGAATTTTTGTCCAGCTCGGACTAACATCTTGAACTTACAGTGATCTCGCAAATAGTCCTGTGTCTCACTGGGTGTCAAAACGTCACATATCGTTAGTGTTGACAACGAATGAAAATACATTAAATATTAAAATAATTATCCACCAGCAGATAGGTGTTCTCATGCTAGAGCTTGATAATACATAATGAAATCTTTAGTGCCGGGCCAGGATTCGAACCCATTCACGCGCAGTATGTGGAGATGTTGAGGAATCTGCAGTTCTGAACAAACAACAAATAGTAGCCGTGCTGTATTCTCACGAAGGGATCAAATTCAGCGTTAAGTACGGTCTAAGTTGCATTCCCAGTTTAGAACCGATTTTATCGACATACAGAAGCTCAGATAAAATTTGGACTTAATGTCCTTTGAGCGTTATTTAAGCATCACAAGACTGCACATACATGCAATCGATTTCGAGGTGCAAAGTGTTTATCTTACTTTGGTGACAGGTGGGCATCAGAGATTTCCAAAAACTTTTTATCGTACTGAAATAATCTTTTGTCGGAAAGAAACAAGGTAAGTGTTTTATTTGTATATATTTTGTAGGAAACTGTAATCGTGATGGAAGATTATACACCTTAATGTTTGACACAACTGCTAGGAGAAAACGCTGCATCCTAACCAAACCCTGCGGTTCCTCTCCATATCCCCGTAAGACACGAGCAGGGGATTCTCCACGCATACCGCTACACAGCTGTTACTAGCACACCTGAGATTTGGCAACATCGTCACAAACATTAGGCAACACTGTGACAGTGCAATCACTTCCGCCTATGGTACTGAATTGGCTCACTAAATTTACTTGATATTACCTTTCCATTTGAATGGCTCATGCTGTATAATCCTTACGTAAACTAAGATACTGAGGCAGAAAATTCAATTTTTTGGCTAAAGAAATGCTATTCTTCACATAAGTGGCAACTTTTATTATCTTTCACGATGCGTTATGAGGCTGAGCGACCAATACCATGATGAGAGTGGTGCAAAGGTAGCAGTGTGTCTGTAACCCGGTGGTAGCGCCCATGTCTCGTGTCAGAACGGCTCAATCAGTCGTCAGTTCCAACTGAGGTAGGGACCATCGTGTGCGAGCTTTTTTTTTAAGGAGCTGCGAATTTCCAGAAAAAATTCTGTATCGAAATCGGAAGAAAACCTTTACACATCAAATCTTCTTGGTAGCTCGACTCAGTAAGTTGTGTTAATCGTCATAGATCATGGCGTTCTGACTTCCAAGCTGCTTCGCAATACCAGCGTCTCTGAAGAAATTCGAATCGACCATCAACGATACGAATTTCAATATTGTTCTTCACTTAAGACTCACATTCCAGGCTGATAAGTATGAAGGAAATGAGCCTCTTGATTACTCTATGCTAAACTTCCCTGCAGACATGTGCTGACAGTGTCTCTAGCAACTTACTTTTTCTCTGGGTAGCTTCAAATATGGGCAATTTTTTCGCCTTAAATCCAATTGAATATTCTAAATATCATTTGTGAACAGCGTTCACTTCTCCATTAATTAATTTATGGACCTCAAAACAAGAAATTTGCCTTAGTAGCTATAGAGCAGGTTCTGATAGGTATTGACGCAATCTTTTTCATCCATTTACCATAGAAAATCAAAGAAAGAAACCAAACACATTACATTGCATTTACTCCCTGTGCCTTGAGTAACACATATGAATCCATGACAATAATAAATTATTTGAAGAATCTCCTGTGCAAGGAAAGGAACAGAATGTGACGCTTTAATTATAGCGCACTGGATCAGAAACAATGAAATAAATTCTGCGTCACATTGATGTACTGCATTCTAATGTAATAAAGTAATCATCAAATAAAAACGGTTTTGTGCCTCCTTTGCTATGAAGAGTGAAACACAAATCGTAGGCAGATTTTATGGGTCACTACTCAACAACATTAAAGCATTTTACATGGTTGAGAGTGTGGAGTGGAGCAGATGTTGTCGGCAGAAGGCAGCGCAGTGCCTCAGCCCCCGCCGGTAGGCAGCAAAAGGGTCCCAGAGAACTCAGACGCATGCGGTGTTCAGAGGCAGATGCTCGGTAAAGAAATCTTTCGCTAAAACATTGTTGAACCAAACTATTATTACCAGTGTGACACAAAGCGAAATATATTGTAGATTCGCTTGAAATACACGCATAGCTTCAGCACCGAGAGGAAAGGGGCGATAAAAATTTTGTCGTTGTCTGCTTCCGGTCGCCAGATGTCATACGAGTATTAGCTAGTCTCGCGTTTTACCTCAAGACTACGGCCTTAGTCAAGAATAATGTACTAAGACTGAACTCAAGACTTCCTCTGGGAAGTGCCGCAGTCTACAATGTTGCAGATCGAGCTTACTGCCGGACACAGGATCCTGAGAGGAGCACGACTGTGTTGTCCACCTTATGTGGACGGCTCGGCGGTCAATGTTTTGCTCTAAGGCTGTATCTACAACACATATTGCATCCTGAACACCTAGAAGAATTAAAAAAAAACAAAAGTAGTTTATGAGAGCAACGTTAACTATGGCGTTCGAAGTATTCATAGTGTTGTGTACGTGTGTGCAAACGCCTTGCAATGCCCACTCAAGGAGGACAAGGATGCAAAGTCTAGCTTCAGTATTATAACTTCGCTACAGTCTGCGGATGAACTCAGACTTAGGTTGATAATTAATTTGAATATTTAGCAATACTATACCCATTGGTGTTAAACTCGTTATTAACCAATGATTCCCACAGCTACAGGGACACTACTTGTGATACTTAGGCAGTGCTATCAGACGAAAAGATCAACCTGACACAAACTGTGGGCAGTTTGTTTTACAAACTTCGTACCAGGATAATGAGCTTTTACGTATTTGGGATGTCTGTGAACGTTGCTGCTTGAGACGATTTAAGACGAAAGTAAATTCCTTTAGCAACGACAATGTTTGAAGAAATCGTCTTAACGGGACTAAATCGTGATTTGTAAATCGTTTACCGGCCGTACTCTACCGAATTTCGCTGATTGGAAGGCAAATAGATTACGGAAAAATGTCACAGAAGGAAAAGGGAGAACGAAATGTCTCCCACTGGAAGGTCATGTTGTCTTATTTAAATGATTACAAAATCAGGTAAAACGACCAGTCAGATTGTCAGTATAAGAACATTACTGTTGTCAGTATGATGTAGCACTGCTCAGGGCCTGTAACGATAAAGGGCCCGTTTAGGTCAGTCATATTGTATACAGAAGTGGGAAAGAGAGCACCACTAAATTCTACAATCCGAATGCATTGCAGACACACAGAAATTACTGTTACAGTGTAGTGATGGAGCCCAATTAGTGAGTGAACTGCGTATTTTCCGGTGAGAGAGAGCACTGGCAAATAATCTTCGCTATATTAGGTTACTTAATCTGGTGTCACTCTGAGCCAGAATTTATGGCCGGCGGCTGAGTGTAAGGTCAGTGGGCCGGATCCGAGTTTTGCATGTGCGAAATACTTTCCTACATTATAGAAGCGAATATTAAACTGGAACTAATATTCCACAAATTTTGAGCTTGGATAGCTTAGAATGAAAATCTTTTTCTTTATTGCAAAGGAAAACAATTGATTTTCTAAAACATTCTCTGTCATACACAACTTGAAACAGGTCACGTCGACCAAATCATATGGAAAAATTGACAGCGACGTATATCGGCAGGCAGTAAGATCTCTTGGCTTTTGGTTTGGCAGTACTCGACAGCCATTTCTAGGCGCAAGTAATAGAAGAAAGGCAGAGCGTTTTTGTTATCAAGTAACGTCTTCATCGATTACTTTAGTTTTAATGTAATCTATGAGTAATTACTGATGTTTGATATTAACATGAAAAGAATTCTGTAGACAGAGAAAGAACCTCTTCTTGGGAAACTACTTGTATAGTGACCAAAAGGCACGAACTTATATTCAAGTACAGTGTTCCAGCAGCGGCATGAAGAAAATGATAGTAATAATGTCGGTAATAATCCAATTATCCGGTAACTTCACACTTCCCAGTGGATCTTCACGAACTAAGAAAATATCTGAATTTGTGAACATTTCAAAATGGCTTCACATCGAGCCTATGATGCCTACAAGGGTCTTTACATCCTGCTGACATGAGAATAGCATAATCTCCGCGTCAGAAGCTTTTTTCTACTTAAACATTTAATAGACTCGCGTTTTATCCACCGTGACTACTTTTGTAAGCTCAGCACATCATCCGTTGCAGAATACTCCTGGGTCTGGGAAATGTGGGCACAGTGGCCTGGTGGAACTATCACAGGAGCAATGCGTGGGTTCAGACATTTACTTTTAAGAAGCACAAACAGATTTATTTTTCGTCTGGTAACCTCAAAAGAAAGACGTTATAATCCAGAATTCGCAATACAAATCACGTTCCATCATTACCAACTGGGCAGAGCCAGGTTACGTTGGGAAATGACATAGCGGAAGTCATCGTAAACAGAAATACAGTCGCCAGTAAACTTACTTACATTGGAAAATTTTCTTTTATTTTATGAACCGATAGCCATTTAAAGGATGGGGCTCTTATTTTACTTGTAATTGATTGAACTAGAGACGTTGAAAAATTTGGTGCTGGACTGTGATTCGAATTCGTTTCTCCTCTTTCGAGGATCTGAATCTCTCGGAACATTATAGTTCAACCATTTCGTTCCTTTTCGCAAGACTGCAACCTTCTCTAGGTCTCCTCCAAAGGTAAGTATGTGGGTCCGAATCCTGATCCAATACAAAAATATTCATAGTTCCAGTTCAATCCCTATAACGTGCACACCGTCCCGCTAGTGAAAACCAACGTGCGCTTTTAATGTCTATTCATGTGTTGCCAACAATCGCAATAGGTGTCATTATTTCTTGTCAAACACGCACACACCTTACCGTTGGTGAGTAAGCAACTGATATTTAAGCTATATTTGTGGATGCACGGTAGGCGTGTAGTTAGATTGTCGCTTAGGTACAAAAGTTTCTATCCTTAGTTTAGATTCAAACACCTAGCAGCTGGTAAGGAAAACCGATACGTAACATTTGATTTTACTTAATTAACAATACGATTACGTGTTGGGTTCGTATCTCCGTCATATAACATCACATCATGCACTTAATCTTTAAATGCATGCGCACTTTGTTACTTGAGCATGGAGGTATATCAGACATCTTTCGTGGTTAGTTAACAGGGACGAAAGGGTCTTGTTAGGAGTCCCGGTTTATTAGAAAAATTGTCGTCTTTTATTTTCAAGTTTAGATTTCATTACTGGTATTGGCCAAAATTTCGGTAATTCATGACTCTTCATGGATAGCCATCAATATGATATGATTAGATTACATTAGATCAATATTTGTTTCATAGATCATGAATATGATATTTCGTAATGATGTGTAACGTGTAATTTTAATGAAAGATTTCTTTACATACCATGATTCAATTTCTTTACAACAATTTCTTACTCTCTCTCATTCTTTTTGATTTCTCTCTCTCTCTCTCTCTCTCTCTCTTCTCTCTCTCTCTCTCTATCATACACACACACATTCTTTTTTTCTTTATTTGTTTGTTTTGCTCGACTATCGGCGAGGCATGAAAACGTCTCTGAATGAGCTTCTTAGTTTTTAGTACACCTACGAAATAAATATAAAAACAACTGTGAGAGTTACTGATATATGATGCTTAATTTTCAGTCAGTTCGGAGTATTATTAGTAACCACGCTCCAGTCCCTAAACCTAGTTACAGAAATGCGAATCAGACGCATTACGTATTCCAGGCCGTAGCAACCGCGACTTGGAGACACCAGCTATGGTCACTTCCCAGCCCGCTGTACGATCACATCGGTTCGTCTTCTTTCTGCTGGTACTGTAACTGAGATTTGACAACAAGGCAACGTATGTTTGGCAACTCTGTGATCGACGAGTTCCTTCCTGGTGCGCACGGAATTTATCCTCAAAGTTCACTTGATTTTACCTGTCATTTCCATTGAATAATCTGATTTATTATCACGTTAGGTGTAACAAAAGATTGTAAATTTACGGTTTTCAGCCCAGGAAAGTCGTTGCACGTGGAAATCGCAACTAATCTCGTCCTTTAAATAGCGGTTTACGAGTGCTAGACATTATCGAACTCGTAAGAGTAAGCTAAGACACGTACTTCTACGCCAGCTCTATGGTAATGCGCTGACCTGAGAAATAGCATCTGTTATGGTTCGCACTTCCAGTCTCACTGACTGTAACGTTTTTATCCCTTCTGTGAAAGAGCTACAAGCAGTCAGATAAAACATCGATAAGGAAATCGCAAAAAAATACTTTCGGCTCATAGTGCAATGGTGAAAACTTACAATGCTGCACAACAGGTAACTCCTCTTCCCGCCGCTCACAAGCAAATTTTGGGTTTCTAGGAATACAAAACTTTACTTATGAAATGCGACATTTGCACTGCACGACGTTTTCAACAAAGAGATGGCACAATACAGTAGCTCAAGTGGAAAGAAACACTTCCTTTTCAAATTTGTGCATCCTACACTGTTGGCTGTTCTGTGTAGGTGGCAGGTACGTGATTTTATTTCGGTGATTACAAAATAAAGTCGAATTTATGCACTGGGTAGTCGAGGCAGCTAGTTAATTGTGATTCGGTCAACCAAGTAAATGAATTTACTGAACCTGCTGCAAATTACTACAGGAAGCCTGTGTGTCAATTCTCATCCAGAGAGGTGCAACGGCGTTACGATAGAAAAATGAGCCACATACTTATAATATGCTTGTATATCTATGGACTGGGGTCGATTCCAACTTCTGTCAATGATTTTAGATAAGGAGAGACAGATTCCATTCTCTTCTGGCTACACCAAGTGAAGAAGATATAATGACATTGTGGTCTGAAATTAACATGAAAAACGATATTCCTTTTCTACAAAGTAGACGTTACGATGAATCACAATAAAGACTGGAGCGGCGACACGTAGAAACCTTTCTTATACTTGTTATTTATTTCTAGTGACGAAACAAACGCTATGTAGGCTCACAGGACATTTAGTCCATATTTTATATGAGCTTCTGTATGTCGATAAAATCGGTTCTGATCTGGGAATGCAACTTAGACCGTACTTAACGCTGAATTTGATCCCTTCGTGAGAATACAGCACGGCTACTATTTGTTGTTTGTTCAGAACTGCAGATTCCTCAACATCTCCACATACTGCGCGTGAATGGGTTCGAATCCTGGCCCGGCACTATAGATTTCATTATGTATTGTCAAGCTCTAGCATGAGAACACCTATCTGCTGGTGGATAATTATTTTAATGTTTAATGTATTTTCATTCGTTGTCAACACTAACGATATGTGACGTTTTGACATCCAGTGAGACACAGGACTATTTGCGAGATCACTGTAAGTTCAAGATGTTAGTCCGAGCTGGACAAAAATTCGGAAGCTGACGTATCTTTGTGTGTAGTCAAAAGCGATATGATGTGTGGAGCTGTATTCCCAGTGAGCACTGAACTCTTCGTCATATTATTTCTAGGTCAAACACGCTCACATGTCGCTGCTGGTGCAACAAACCCATATTTAACGTTCGTTTTCTCTAGAATATAACAGCGATAGATGCCGGGTTGGAGTCTTTCGAAGGAAAAAAAATTATGTTTCGTCTCGTCATTTCAGTTAAAACATCTAGCTACTGCCGAGAAAATCCGAAATGTCACAGTTGATTGTGCGTCGATATCTATCCGATTAAGTTCTGAGTTCGAATCCCTGCCCAGTACAAAGCCTTACCTCACGGCAATTCAAGTAAGTTACTTGTTAAGAACCAAGATTCAACATCTCTCGTCGTTCGTTAACAGGGACAATAGGTGCTGGGTAGGAATTCGCGTCCGGCAAAAATACTTGCGATATGTAATTTAAAGTTGGAATTTGCAAACTGGCTCTCTCAAAAATCGAGTTATATCACTCTCTGTATGCCTAATCAGGAGTGACTGTTAGTATCCGTCAGGCACGAAATCATTGCTTAGTCTGCATGACCTGAGTTTGCATCCATATGCAGAACGAGACGGTTCGTCGTGTCATTTGAAGTTCATAAATATTCTCAATTAGCTGCTCGTGAATACCTTTAATTTTTAATCTTATTTTGTGTTAAATAATAAGTACGGTATGTTACTTTGAAGAGTAAATTATGAATACGACGAATTTACCACGTGCATTACCTATCTGACGTAATAATGAGAGTGGTAAAATGTCAGGTATGTCATTTATTGTAATAAATGTGAGCTACAAGCCTTAAGGGCAGTCTTATCTGTGATAAGGTGTTCCGTGATATTTGTAGTATCGTGGTATTACTTTGCATCTTGAGTTATTGCGATACAGAACAGTTTTTTCTCGTGGTGACTTGTTGGAACCACTTTCAATAGTCAAACGACTGTACCAAGGATCGATAAGGAGACCTGCTAGACAGTTGCGCTATGTGGGTTGCATGTGAATCAGGCGAAATTCAATTCAGGTCGTTCGGATACTATTGGGCATGAATGAACATCACGTGTATCGATTTCTATCGCGCTGGGGTAAGTCCTTCGGGATACGTTTATTCTCCTTAGTGTGTAAACATATTTGGAGCATGTCATTCAAAAACGTTTGAAACGACATAGACGGGAGCGGGTCGTTGTTAGGAGAGCAGAATGTATTAGACTCGCGGATCATGTGGTGTTATTGGCAGAGAGCGAAAGAAGTATGACTGAAATGTTAAAAGAATTGAACAAGAGACGTGAGTAAATTGGAATGAGAAATAATAAGAAAATCGCAAAATGTCCGGTGATAGGTGCAAGAAAAGCAAGAACAACTATAATGTTAGGCAGGAAGATACACAACAATTTAGTGTTTTTAGATAACTGCGACGTGCTATTATGGACGTCATTGGAAGTAATAAGGAGGTGAAAATACGTATAGCAATTGCCAACGAGACGTTTCATAACAGGAGGCTTTTATGTGGGTCCGTTGATAGGGGATAAAATAGGCAGGCACAGTGAGAAATGAGGTGGTGTTGAGTGGGAAAACAGAGAGAAATTTTAAAGGTAGCAGGATGAGCAAACACAATTGGCATGGACACTGAATGAGAAGAGATTGTTTATTGATGGTATGAAGGAAATGGTGAATGCAAGAACAAGAAGAAGAAGAAGAAGAAGAAGAAGAAGACGCAGAACATACCAGGTGGTGGACAGCGTAAGAACAGAAAATAGTTGTGAGAAAACAAGAGGGTAACAAATGATGGGACTGCATGGAGAGCTACATGTGAAGACCTGCCCTAGGGCAGAACACTCATGGTGGTGGTGTTGATGAAGAGGAAACTTATGTAGGACATTTTGCAAAACGCCCATTTTCTTGTAATCCAAATTTAAACTAAACATAGGCAGCTTATAATTTGTAGTCTATAAACGACCGTGAATTGCGTGACAGATGGAACTTGCCAGTATACCAGTTATTAGGACTTATTCCCACTCCACTGACGTATGGAGCGTGCGAACTGTGGCTGCTTAAAAGCCTCTGTGCGTGCTGTGCTTAGTCTCTTCTGGTCTTCACGCTTCCTACAGTTACAATACGTAGGCGGTTTAAGTATATTCCATTCCTACTTTCATCATGTAACGTCAGATCTAGAAACTTTCTAATTAGGTCTCCTCGCGATACTTTGCTCTTCCACGGGATAGTCTGTGTCTACCATGAACTGTCCGTTAGTCAGTAAGTGGAATAATTGGTTTTCCGACACATGTTGCCATTTAACTGTCGCCCTGTCTCCACGTCAGAGAGACGGAAATTCTGTGTGCCACATTTGAAGATGAGTCTGTAAAGGTTACAAAACTAGTTAATGGAATTACAAATAGTTCAAAAAGTGAGTTTTTGCAGTTTTCCGTATTTACATTCAATGCACTCGGCACAGGCTCTAGGCGATCCTTAGGGGATATGCTTAGTCGGTTGAGAGCGTGATGTGTCCCTCCGAGATTAATTTCACCTGGGCTTTAAGCGACTCACCGGTCAGCATTTACAGAGCTGCCAACTACATCTCACACCGGGAATATTATCAGGATTGGTTTGCATCGCAGCCTACGGAAGAGAACGCAAATCGAACGAGCATTCGCAGTCATTCCCTCCATTGACTACCATTCGCCTATATTCAACAGTTAAGGATTCCTCCGGAAATATTCCAAGTAGACTTTCTCTGGATATTTTACGTTTCTTTCCAAGCGCGTGCCTGTTCAATTTGATCAGAAACTGTGTGACATTCTCCAACGGGTCAAAAAACCTGTGACCATTCGTGCCGCCCTTCTCTGTATACATTCAGTATCGCCTGGCAGTTGTATCTGATTAGGATCCAAGAATCTCGAGCAATATTGGGGGATGGGTCGCAAGCGTGATTTGTAAGCAATTTCTTTTGTACACTGATTGTATTTTCCTAGAATTCTACCAACGAATTGCAGCCAGCCACCGTATTTCCCTAAGACTGCGACTATGTGACGGTTCCATTTCAAATCTCTAGAAATTTTTACACCCAGGTATTCATGTGGGTTGAGCTATTGCGAATTTGACTCGCTGCACTGTACTCGTAGGATAAGGTTATATCGTTTTGTGAACCGAACAATTTTACGTTTCGGGAACATTTAAACTAAGTTGTCATGCTTTGCACTACACTGAAATCTAATGAGGGCGTGACTTCTTTCAAACAGAACTTTATTACAGGCAACTGCATCATTTGCGGAAACACTGAAGTTCCAAATAGACCGCGTAACCACCGCCCCCTTCTCCCCTCCAAATTGCTGTCTGAAAACTGGAAGTCCCATTTGTAAAACACCTTCAGAAGTTCGTTCACATTCCGTATCAGTTAATGTGTTAAAAACTTGACCTGAAGGAACATAACCCTTTGCAGTTGAAGACGCTCTGTTGTAAGAGAAGCTAGTTTTTCGAAAACGTCTCAATATTTATGTACTGAACTAGGTGTTGTACAATTCTATAATTTTCAGGTACATTCGGCGACGTATGTGGATACTGTCTGACAGATGTGTTGCGAATAAAGTGAGTAGTAAAGAAGTAATAAAGTGAAACATCAAGCCTGATGCTGACACCTTACTGCACGAACAGCGAAAATGTAGAAGTGATAAGTCTTTTTCCTTTCATCATTATGTCAGGGATGTCAGAGGGGAAAAAAAGTTTCGCCAAGTTTCGAAATTATGTGTGAAGTTTGTTGGAAGTCGCCACGTGCTGCCTTTCACAAATGCTCGGTGAATATAGTCTCGATAATTTGCACGCCATGAAATTATGCTGCCTTAGACGAGTACGCAGTTTTTAACTTTTAACGCCCGACTTATTGCGTAAACCTATGCCTTTAAATGAAGGACGGAAGGAGGATTGCATTTAATGTGCTATCGATGTCGAGGTCATTAGAGACGGAGCAGGAGTTGGCACTGCGTCAGGGAAGGGTAAAAGAAGTCCGCCGTTCCCTTTCAAAGGAACCATCCCAGCATTTGCTTGGAGCGATTCAGGAAAGTTACGGAAAACGTATCAGGATGGCCGGATGCGGATTTAAACGTCATCCTCCCGAATGCGAGTCTAGTGTACTAGTTGACAGCTCGTCGTGTAGAAGCTAGCGTTGGTGGTGATGGGATTCCGGGTTCGATTCACGGCTGGGTTGCTTTCTCCGCCCGGGAAGTAGGTGTCTGTGGTGTCATCATTTCATCATCATCCGTGAAGGTGGCGAAACTGGACTGTGTAAAGGTTGGGGCTTTGTACAGGCGCTGATAACCGTGCAGTTAAGCGCCCCAAAAACCAAACATCATCATCATCATCATCATACCATGGAATAACCACTGCGGCAGCTCGTTCGGTATACATTTAAACGAGCAGATTAAGTCAGCATTTTCAGTATTTACATTGACTTCGTTCTTCATAAATGAAAGCAGGAACTACGACAAGACAAAGGAATTGGGATAACGAATGAGAAATACCTGATTGTGCTTCTGTTTGTAGATGACATGATTCACGTTCACGAAATGACCTCCAAAGATCTATATACCACCTGAACGAAATATACAATGAATACAACTTTAAAATTTCTAGTAACAAAACGAAAATAAGTGCACTCCGAGGAAAATACTCAGTCATTTTAAAACTAGTTTTGGATAATCCTGCTTTAGAACTGGTCTCTTAATCTTTCAATTAGGCTACGCTGTAATATCTGATTTTTACTCTGATACTTAAATTACACAAATTCTAAGCTGTCTGTGACACTATTATCTGAATATTGGGCAATAAAGTACAAAAAGATTGTCCCGAAATTCTATAACGTGGTCGCGGTTCCTGTATTATGCTATGAAAGCGAAAACATGGTTAAAAAAAAAAGCAAAAAAAAATCACACGGCAGAGATGAGGTTCCTAAGAAATTCGAAGAGCTGCACAACAAGAAATGATTGGGAATGAAGATAAGAGAAAAATTAAGTATTTTCAACAGAAACTAAAAAATTCAAAAATATCGTGAAGACCGGTGAGAATGCTACGTCCCAGACTTCCCCAAAATATTCTGAACTACAAGCGGAATGGAAGACGTGATATTGAAAGGCCTCGGACGTGGAAGCAATTTCGTTTGAGAGACTATCCCGCGCGGCGACTACTGAAGTACTTATACATTATAGAATTCTTAAGTTATACAACCAAAATAAGTAAGTTTTAATGTAGTTTACGTTCACTGATGCAAAAAAAAATTCTTACTTTTTAAAGTGGGCTATGTTCTTTCTAAGGGTTCAAACTGTCTCCATGCCAAATTTGAACAATATCTGTTAAGCGGTTTGGACTCGAAAACGAAACAGACTGTGTTACAAAGTAGAAAAGCAACTGAGAGAAAGAAGCGGCGTCGGTTTCTGCAGGAGGCGGCCATCATTTTGTAGGACAATGTTCGGGCACGCTCGGTTCAAGTCGTGACTGATTTGATCGGTATATAGGGATGGGGAGCGCCGCATCACGCACCACACTCATCTACATCTATATTTATACTCCGCAAGCCACCCAACGGTGTGTGGCGGAGGGCACTTTACGTGCCACTGTCATTACCTCCCTTTCCTGTTCCAGTCGCGTATGGTTCGCGGGAAGAAAGACTGTCTGAAAGCCTCCGTGCGCTCTCTAATCTCTCTAATTTTACATTCGTGATCTCCTCGGGAGGTATAAGTAGGGGGAAGCAATATATTCGATACCTCATCCAGAAACGAACCCTCTCGAAATCTGGCGAACAAGCTACACCGCGATGAAGAGCGGCTCTCTTGCAGAGTCTGGCACTTGAGTTTGTCAAACATCTCCGTAACGCTATCAAGGTTACCAAATAACTCTGTGACGAAACGCGCCGCTCTTCTTTGAATCTTCTCTATCTCCTCCGCAAACCCGATCTGGTACGGATCCCACACTGATGAGCAATACTCAAGTATAGGTCGAACGAGTGTTTTGTAAGCCACCTCCTTTGTTGATGAACTACAGTTTCTAAGGACTCTCCCAATGGATCTCAACCTGGTACGCGCCTTACCAACAGTTAATTTTATATGATCATTCCACTTCAAATCGTTCCGCACGCATACTCCGAGATATTTTACAGAAGTAACTGCTACCAGTGTTTGATCCGCTATCATATAATCATACAATAAAGGATCCTTCTTTCTATGTATTCGCAATACATTACATTTGTATATGTTAAGGGTCAGTTTCCACTCCCTGCACCAAGGGCCTATCCGCTGCAGATCTTCCGGCATTTCGCTACAATTTTCTAATGCTGCAACTTCTGTGTATGCTACAGAATCATCCGCGAAAAACCGCATGGAACTTCCGACACTATCTACTACCTAATTTATATATATTGTGAAAAGTAATGGTCCCATAACACTCCCCTGTGGCACGCCAGATATTATTTTAACGTCAGTAGACGTCTCTCCAGTGATAACAACATGCTGTGTTCTGTTTGTTAAAACTCTTCAATCCAGCCACAGAGCTGGTCTGATATTCCGTGGGCTCTTTCTTTACTTAGCAGGCGACAGTGCGGAACTGTATCGAACGCCTTCCGGAAGTCGAGAAAAATAGCATCTACCTGGGAGCCTGTATCTAATATTTTCTGGGTCTCATGAACAAAATAAGTGAGTTGGGTCTCACACGATGGATGTTTCTGGAATCCATGTTGATTCCTACAGAGTAGATTCTGGGTTTCCAAAAACGACATGATACTCGAGCAAAAAACATGTTCTAAAATTCTACAACAGATCGACGTCAGAGATATAGGTCTATAGTTTTGCGCATCTGCTCTACGACCCTTCTTGAAGACTCGGACTACCTGTGCTCTTTTCCAATCATTTGGAGCCTTCCGTTCCCCTAGAGACTTGCGGTACACGGCTGTTAGAAGGGAGGGCAAGTTCTTTCGCGTACTGTGTAGAATCGAATTGGTACCCCGTCAGGTCCAGTGGACTTTCCTCTGTTGAGTGATTCCAGTTGCTTTTCTACTCCTTGGACACTTATTTCGATGTCAGCCATTTTCTCGTTTGTGCTAGGATTTAGAGAAGGAACTGCAGTGCGGTCTTCCTCTATGAAACATCTTTGGAAAAAGGTGTTTAGTATTTCAGCTTTACGCCTGTCATCCTCTGTTTCAATGCCATCATCACCCCGGAGTGTCTGGACATGCTGTTTCCAACCACTTACTGATTTAACGTGAGACCAGAACTTTCTAGGATATTCTGTCAAGTCGGTACATAGAATTTTACTTTCGAATTCACTGAACGCTTCACGCATAGCCCTCCTTACGCTAACTTTGACATCGTTTAGCTTCTGTTTGTCTGAGAGGTTTTGGCTGCGTTTATACTTGGAGTGAAGCTGTCTTTGCTTTCGCAGTAGTTTCCTAACATTGTTGTTGAACCACGGTGGGTTTATCCCGTCCCTCACAGTTTTACTCTAAACGTACCTGTCTAAAACGCATTTTACGATTGCCTTGAACTTTTTCCATAAATACTCAACATTGTCAGTGTCAGAACAGAAATTTTCGTTTTGATCTGTTAGGTAGACTGAAATCTGCCTTCTATTACCCTTGCTAAACACGTAAGCCTTCCTCCCTCTTTTTATATTCCTATTAACTTCCATATTCAGGGATGTTGCAACAGCCTTATGATCACTGATTCCCTGTTCTGCACATACAGAGTCGAAAAGTTTGGGTCTGTTTGTTATCAGTAGGTCCAAGATGTTATCTCCACGAGTCGGTTCTCTGTTTAATTGCCTGAGGTAATTTTCGGATAGCGCACTCAGTATAATGTCACTCGACGCTCTGTCCCTACGACCCATCCTAAACATCTGAGTGTCCCAGTCTATATCTGGTAAATTGAAATATCTACCTAAGACTATAACATGCTGAGAAAATTGATGTGAAATGTATTCCAAATTTTCTCTCAGTTGTTCTGCCACTAATGCTGCTGGGTCGGGAGGTCGGTAAAAGGAGCCAATTATTAACCTAGCTCGGCTGTTGCGTGTAACCTCCACCCATAATAATTCACAGGAACTATCCACTTCCACTTCACTACAGGATAAACTTCTACTAACAGCGACTAACTCTCCACCACCGGTTGCATGCAATCTATCCTTTCTACCTGTCTGTACCTTTGTAAAAATTTCGGCAGAATTTCTCTCTGGTTTCAGCCAGCTTTCTGTACCTATAACGATTTCAGCTTCGGTACTTTCTATCAGCGCTTGAAGTTCCGGTACTTTACCAACGCAGCTTTGACAGTTTACCATTACAATACCGATTGCTGCTTGGTCCCCGCATGTCCTGCTTTGCCCCGAACTCGTTGAAGCTGCCACCCTTTCTGTACTTGCCCAATGCCATCTAACCTAAAAAACCGCCCAGCTCACGCCACACAACCCCTGCTACCCGTGTAGCCGCTTGTTGCGTGTAGTGGACTCCTGACCTATCCAGCGGAACCCGAAACCCCACCACCCTATGGCTCAAGTCGAGGAATCTGCAGCCCACACGGTCGCAGAACAATCTCAGCCTCTGATTCAGACCCTTTACTCAGCTCTTTACCAAAGGCCCGCAGTCAGTCCTGTCGACGATGCTGCAGATGGTGAGCGGTGAGCTCTGCTTTCATCCGGCTAGCGAGACTGGCAGTCTTCACCAAATCAGATAGCCAGGGAGGGTTTCCTCCGATCCATAGCGACACACATCATTGGTGCCGACATGAGCGACCACCTGCAAATGGGTGCAACCTGTACCCTTCATGGCATCCGGAAGGACCCTTTCCACATCTGGAATGACTCACCCCGGTATGCACACGGATTGCACATTGGTTTTCTTCCCCTCTCTTGCTGCCATATCCCTAAGGGGCCCCATTACGCGCCTGACGTTGGAGCTCCCAACTACCAGTAAGACCACCCTCTGCGACTGCTCGGATCTTGCAGACTGAGGGGCAACCCCTGGAACAGGACAAGCAGCCACGTCAGGCCGAAGATCAGTATCGGCCTGAGACAGCCCCGGACTTGGGCCCTTCTGAGCTCAGCTTGATTCCTGACGTGAAGGTAGCGTTCTCGCTTTCCGCGTCAGGGTTCCCGGGTTCGATTCACGGCGGGGTCAGGGATTTTGTCTGCCTCGTGATGGCTGGGTGTTGTGTGATGTCCTTAGGTTAGGTTTAAGTAGTTCTAAGTTATAGGGGACTGATGACCATAGATGTTAAGACCCATAGTGCTCAGAGCCATTTGAACCATTTGTCGAACTTTGGGGTATTCGGTTCGGAGCTGTTATGGAGATACGTCAGACAATAGACCGCTCCATTCGAACTACCTAATCAACTGGCGTAGTTAGGGGTATCTTGCTCTTTCGACATCACTGGCGATGGCTTATATACATGAGCTGTTCAAAAAATATCCGACCTTTTTTAATTGTTGAAATCAACAATGGTATCAGGGCGCGCATGGGCTCATGTTTTCAGGCATATTTAGCACACATACTTGATTTTCTCCACTACTTCGAAACACTTGCAAGTCGTACACGTTGGATTTAGTATTCTGAGCAAAATCACGTCTTTACATCACATTTGGCTCCAAGCTTGGCGATTCTCAAGTTGAAACCATCGTGTGTTTGTGGACAAAGTAATGGGTACTGCAGGGCTAAAGGAGTGGTACAACCATTTCAAAGGTAGCCGCTAATCAATGAAGACAGAAGCCAGTTAAGGTACGCCCGCAATATCCGCAAATCAGGTCGTTACTGATCCCGCAATATTGCTGGTGAAGCAGAATGGACGAATCACTATCAGAGAAGTTGCAGTCTAATCTAAAAGCCGTAAAGTCAACTAACTAACTAGGTGTTACAATAACTAACGTCCGCCCGCGGTAGCTGAGTGGTCAGCACGACAGACTGTCAATCCTAGAAGACCGGGTTAGATTCCCGGCTGGGTCGGAGATTTTCTCCGCTCAGGGACTGGGTGTTGTGTTGTACTAATCATCATTTCATCCCCATCGACGTGCAAGTCGCCGAAGTGGCGTCAAATCGAGACTTGCACCAGGCGAACGATCTACCCGATGGGAGGCCCTCGTCACACGCCATTATTATTATACAATAACGAACAACTTAAATTGGAAAGAACACATAGAAAATGTTGCGGTTAAGGCTAACCAAAGACTGCGTTTTATTGGCACAACACTTAGAAAACGTAACAGACCTACAAAGGAGACTGCCTACACTACGCTTGTCCGTCCTCTTTTAGAATACTGCTGGGAAATGTGGGATCCTTACAAGATAGGACTGACGGAGTAGATCGAAAAAGTCCAAAGAAAGGCAGCACGTCCTCCTATTTTCGCGAAATATGAGTGTGTCACACAAATGATACAGGATTTTGGCTGGACATCATTAAAAGAAAAGCGTTTTTCTTTGCGACGGAATCTTCTCACGAAATTCCAATCACCAACTTTTTCCTCCGAATGCGAAAATATTTTGTTGACACCGACCTACGTAGGGAGAAACGACCACAACGATAAAATAAGGGAAGTCAGAGCTCGTATGGAAAGACACAGGTGATCATTCTTTCCGGGTGCTATGCGAGATTGGAATAATAGAGACTTGTGAAGGTGGTTCGATGAACAATCTGCCAGGCACTTAAATGTGATTTGCAGAGTATCCATGTAGATGCAAGTATAGGTGGTCACATTTTATTATCCCCTGTATGTGCATATCGCTTCACACGGACTTTGTTACCTCTATGTCGATATCTGCATCATTTTCGAAATATGTGAGCTTACTTATATTATCTGTAATGTTAATATACAACATGAACAGTAAGGCTCCCAACACACTCCCTCTGGCACAAGTGGTTACATTTACACGTATAGATGAACTCTCCATTCAGGATGAGATGATGTGTCCTCCCTACAAAAATATTTTATTGGCCGTACTCTATACGGTGCAGGCAAACGGTCAACTACAATTGCTGTTTACTGTGTGGTAACCTCTAGCGTATCAGAAGCAGTTTAGGAACATTTTTTCAAATGAGTATACGCACTCGTATTTCGGCAGGTGCACAGTTTTGCCATTTCAATTTTTGCACGTTCCCCAGATACCTTTTCGAAAATTTCGAGCAAAACAAATAGAAATCTTTATTACATCATGAAACAATGAAGAAGCAAATTCGGGTTTGTTCGCAAGCCCGAAGCAAAATCTAGTACAAGAATCATTGATTTTAACAAAGTAGCTGTCGAAAGGTTCTTTTCTTTGCTAACAAATGTAACTGACAATCACAAACTAATGACTTCTCAAATAACTAATTGTAATGGAACAGGCGTCTCGGTTAATGCTAAAAACCAATCGAACATCGCAGCTTGCAAAGGGAACCGTCCAGTGCGATCGTTAACATCTGCAGAAAGGGGCGAAACTGCAACCAGCCTCATTAGTACGTCAGCAAGCGGAGCTGACATTCCTCCTACGATTATTTTTCCACGAAAGAAGAAGCAGAAATAATTTGAGTTAGGACTGGCAGCAGGAGGTTGCGCTGAGGTCCACAGCACCGCATGGATGGCCACAGAGTCATTCTTTGTATGGTTTCCACAATTAGTGGTATTTTCTAAGGCATCAAAGCACGTCCCAGTTCTCCTTATATCAGATGGCCACTCAGCTCATACCACGAACAATGACGTTATGGACAACGCGAGGGAGAGTGGCGTTTCTTCACCAACACATTGCTCTCACAGACTTCAGCCGCTTGATGTTTGTATTATAAATCCTCGTTGTAGTGATCAGCTTCGAAAATGGCTGCGAAGCCACGCAGGGAAAGTCGTAACTATCTTTCAAATTTCAACGCTTTTTGGTTCAGCTTTCGTCTAAAGCGCAACAATGAAAACCGCTATTAAAGGTTTCGAAGCTACTGCAATATGGCCCACGGACCTATCCATATTCAAGACGCACACTTCCTATCGGCACACACAACTGACAGCGGACGTGATAGGCCGTCAGATGAAGGGGTTATTATATCTGAACAATTGGAATTGCCTCCAACTAGCACACCAGCTGAAAAAGACGACTCAAACGGGCTGGATAATCAAGGGGACGAGGTTTCAGCGAATTGTTACAATGAACTGCCGCCTAAGAATAACAAAGTTATTGGGGCTAATTGTTCTAATCTTGGGTGCTCTTGGATGACAACTGACAACACAACCTCCTCATTTCATATTTCACCTGAGATTCTGATTTTCTTGTCAAAAGTTAACGAAAGCAAGAAAAGAGCGAGACTGAAAAGGGGGAACAACGTTGTTTTAACTGATTCGCCGTACAAAAAAGAGTTAAAAGTCATTAATGGGAGAAATAGAAAAAAGAACTTTGACAAAGAAGAAAGAGCAAACAGAAAACTTTTTGCGAAAGAGAATAAAATTAAGAACTCAAAAACGAGAGAAAGAGCCTGAAGATAAATGGAAGAAAGGAGTAAGAATACTATACTAACGAGAGTGATTATGAGGTAAGTTCTGACTGTCAGTGTGTATATTGTGGTGGGTTATATTCAAAATCAGTTGGAGGTTGGGTCGCTTGTTCCACGTGCAAAAAATGGACACACGATTCTTGTGCAGGAATAGATAGCGAAGATGATGAGTGTCTCCCCGTGTGTGAATTTTGTAAACAGCCTCAAGAAAAGGATACGATACATGAAAACTGTAGTTTGACATTAATACTCACTTTAAACTAAAAAAAATACCGAGCAAGCCAATATTTTCTGCATTTCCGATAATTTTATACGTTTTGTAATCACTTGTATTTACCACCCCATTCTGCCGCGTGCAAATGATATAAATTTCTGTTTTTGAGTGAGAAAATATTGTTGTTTTATTTTATGGCAATGTTCTTATATTTTTGTGATTAATACATCATAATGTGTTCATATAAAAATTTGTAACTCTCTTATTTATCAATTTTGTACATTTAATCAAAGTTTTCAACTGTGTACCCCATTATACCTTGGATTCCCCAACGTGTCGGATAAGAAAGATAAAAATACAATCACTACTCGTTTCTTCAACGACAATTTAAGCTGTGTTCTGTGGTTCCTCCCAGAGTTCATCACGATATATTCCGAAAAAAATCATAGTTAACGAACGTTATAAATTGCTCTAGAAACGAAGGCAATCGCAGTTAACATTTAATAAGGCCACTGGTATCCTTCGAAATGCAACTAATCAAAGTACTGCAGAACGTCGTGGGTCACAGCGGATGGGTGGAATCGAAATATGACATTTACCCACGATCGCTTCTTTTTGTCAATTTGTGCCATTAATTTCTCTGCTCCCTAATCTGATTTCGTATCTCCCCATCAGCTATTCGATCAAAACTTTTTTAGCATTCTTCTACACCACCACATTTCGGAAGTTTCTAGTCGTCTCCTGTTTGGGGAACCAGGCATGTTAACTGCTGATTCGCAATATATTTATTCCGAAAGGCAAAAGGAACCCCGAAAACAATGAAAATAATTTTGTTTATTGGTGACTGTACCAGTTTGATTTACACTTAGTGCGAATATGAAAGTATTTTATTCCAAATCCTTATTTGAAGGTACTAAAATGTCGGTTTAAATGGCAGCTTGCTATGTAAGACATGCCCACTTGTTTCTCTGTGCCATCTCTTCTTTGAGATGATAAGCCTAGGGACATTTTACCCGTAGTTTTTGAGCTTTCACCTATTGAATACATTTTTTCTTGTCTCGTAGTCAGTTGTTTGCTACAGTAATAACGTTTCTGAACAAAACAAATGCCAAGATCTACCCACAAAGTTTTCGAGAGAAGTTCTAGAAGACTTGCAAGAAATAAAAAAGTAAATATCATGAAACAAATGTTATGTTTTTGTACAGCATGCATACTATTGGAAAGTGAAAGAAACTATGAATTTAAATGAGTGCATGTACGACGTTAAGTGCAATGCAACTTTAAATTTTCCGTAACTTTTCTAACTAAATGTACCTTTCCTCTCAAACCATTTATCCCAGAACCATGGAATTCTAACGGTCAGTTTTCTTACTCGAGGGCATGAAGAGTCGAGGGATATGAAAGGGAAGCAGTGGTTGGGAAGGGAGTGAGACAGGGTTGTAGCCTATCTCCGATGTTATTCAATCTGTTTGCTGAGCAAGCAGTAAAGAAAACAAAAGAAAACTTCGGAGTAGGAATTAAAAACCATGGAGAAGTTGTATTATAATGAACACTATGGTCTTTTTATTTTTGAAATTTGCCTGCAAAACCTCTCTTTTAAAATTTTTCTAAAAATTTCAGTATTAATATATTATTCATGAAAAATTGTCAGCTTGTTGGAAAACAGTGGAAATGCATGTAAGTAATGTTTTGTGTTTTACCGTTAATATAACACAACTTAGAATAAGGATCATATAAATAGATCAGTTAACATGGTGGAGATGGAAGATACGTTCTCACCGTGAATATTGTGTTTAAAAACAAATGAATATTTTCAAATCAACAGCTCATTTCATGAAGTCATAACTAGAAGTGAATAATCTCCACAAAAATTGGTAAGTTAATTACTTTGGTGCAAGAAAGTCTCCATCATTAAGGAGAACGATGTTTTCAATAACTTGCCGGCAGCCACAAAAAGCTTTACTACTGACAGATTTCAGTTTACGAGGAGCCTAAAGGATTTCTTGCTAACCATCTCTTCCGACACCATTAATGAATTGAATTATTTATTAGAACTAGCGCGCGCGCGCGATTGAGAGTGTGTGTGTGTGTGTGTGTGTGTGTGTGTGTGTGTGTTTGAGAGAGAGAGAGAGAGAGAGAGAGAGAGAGAGAGAGAGAGAGAGAGAGAGAGAGAGAGAGAGAGAGAGAGAGAGAGGGGGGGGGGGGGGGGTCAAATAATACGTGTACAATCAGAAGTGTGACTAAATTTTCATTCCTCGTTCATGATCAGTCCATTTGCGGTCTGTGGATAGTAAATTAGCATATTATTATCCCATTGAGTATCTCCCCATTATGGATCAATTTCAATGGAAAGTACATATAATCTAACCCTCTTGTCTGCCCCACTTCTGTTGAAGGTTACACATCACACAAATACCTTGTTGTTGTTGTTGTTGTCTTCAGTCCACAGACTGGTTTGATGCAGCTCTCCATGCTACTGTATCGTCTGGAAGCTTCATCTCCCAGTACCCACTGCAACCTACATCCTTGTGAATCTGCTTAGTGTATTCATCTCCTGGACTCCCTCCTCGATTTTTACCCTCCACGCTGCCCTCCAATATTAAATTCGTGATCCCTTAATGCCTCAGAACGTGTCCTACCATCCGACCCCATCTTCTAGTCAAGTTGTGCCACAAAGTTCTCTTCTCCCGTATCCTATTCAATACCTCCACATTAGTTATGTGATCTACCCATCTAATATTCAGCATTCTTCTGTAGCACCACATTTCGAAAGCTTCTATTCTCTTCATGTTCAAACTATTTATTGTCCATTATTCACCTCCATACGTGGCTACACTGCATACAAATACTCGGAGAAAAGACTTCCTGATACCTAAAGCTATACTCGATGTTAGCAAATTTTTCTTCTTTAGAAACACTTTTCTTACCATTGACAGTCTACATTTTATATCCTCTCTACTTCGACCGTCATCAGTTATTTTGCTCCCTAAATAGCAAAACTCCTTTACTACTTTAAATGTCTCATTTCCTAATCTAATTCCCTCAGCATCACCCACCTTAATTCGACTACATTCCATTATCCTCGTTTTGCTTTTATTGATGCTGATCTTATATCATCCCTTCAGGACACTTCATTCTGTTCAGCTACTCTTCTAGGTTCTTTGCTGTCTCTGAATTACAAAGTCATCGGCAAACCTCAAGGTTTTAGTTTCTTATCCATGGATTTTAATTTCTACTCAGAATTTTTCTTTTGTTTCCTTTACTGCTTGCTCAATAAACAGATTGAATAACATTGGGGATAGTCTACAACCCTGTCTCATTCCCTTCCCAACCACTGCTTCAATTTCATATCCCTTGACTCTTATAACTGCCACCTGCTTTCTGTACAAATTGTAAATTGAATTCGCTCCCAGTATTTTACCCCTGCCACCTTCAGAATTTGAAAGAGAGTATTCCAGTCAACATTGTCAAAAGATTTCTCTAAGTCTACAAATGTTAGAAACGTAGGTTTGCCTTTCCTTAATCTACTTAATAAGGTAAGTCGTAGGGTCAGTATTGCCTCACATGATCCAGTATTTCTACGGAATCCTAACTGGTCTTCCCTGAGGTCGGCTTCTACCATTTTTTCCATTCGTCTGTAAAGAATTTGCGTTAGTATTTTGCAGCTGTGACTTATTAAACTGATAGTTCGCTAATTTTCACATCTGTCAACACCTGCTTTCTTTGAAATTGGAATTATTTCATTCTTCTTGAAGTCTGTCGGTATTTCGGCTGTCTCATGCATCTTGCTCATCAGACGGTAACGTTCTGTCAGAGTTGGGTCTCCCAAGGCTGTCAGTAGTTCTAATGGAATGTTGCCTACTCCCGGGATCTTGTTTCGATTAAGGTCTTTCAGTGCTCTGTCAAACTCTTCACGCAGTATGTCATCTCCCATTTCATCTTCATCTACATCCTCTTCCATTTCCATTATATTGTCCTGAAGTACACTGCCCTTGTATAGATCCTCTATATACACCTTCCACCTTTCTGCATTCCCTTCTTTGCTGATAACAGGGTTTCCATCTGAGCTCTTGATATGCATACAAGTGAATCTCGTTTCTCTAAAGGTCTCTTTAATTTTCCTGTAGGCAGTATCTATCTTACCCCTAGTGATATGCGCCTCTACATCCTTACGTTTGTCCTCTAGATATCCCTGCTTAGCCATTTTGCACTTCCTGTCGATCTCATTTTGAGACATTAGTATTTCTTTTTGCCGGCTTAATTTACTGCATTTTTGTATTTTCTCCTTTCATAAATTAAATTCAATATATCTTCTGTTACCCTCTTTCTCTGCGCATGTCAAGTTCCGTAGGCCCAAATTGAGGAGCAAATCTTCAAGGTCATGGAACGTGTCAGTATCTACATCTACATCCGTACTCCGCAAGCCACCTGACGGTGTGTGGCGGAGGGTACCCTGAGTACCTCTATCCGTTCTCCCTTCTATTCCAGTCTCGTATTGTACGTGGAAAGAAGGATTCTCGGTATGCTTCTGTGTGGGCTCTAATCTCTCTGATTTTATCCTCGTGGTCTCTTCGCGAAATATAAGTAGGAGGGAGCAATAGACTGTTTGACTCTTCGGTGAAGGTATGTTCTCGAAACTTCAACAAAAGCCCATGCAAAGCTACGGAGCGTCTCTCCTGCAGAGTCTTCCACTGTAGGTTATCTATCATCTCCGTAACGCTTTCGCGATTACTAAATGATCCTGCAACGAAGCGCGCTGCTCTCCGTTGGATCTTCTCTATCTCTTCTATCAAACCTATCTGGTGTGGATCCCACACTGCTGAGCAGTATTCAAGCAGTGGGCGAACAAGCGTACTGTAACCTACTTCCTTTGTTGTCGGATTGCATTTCCTTAGGATTCTTCCAATGAATCTCAGTCTGGCATCTGCTTTACCGACGATCAACTTTATATGAACATTCCATTTTAAATCACTCCTAATGCGTACGCCCAGATAATTTATGGAATTAACTGCTTCCAGTTGCTGACCTGCTATTTTGTAGCTAAATGATAAGGGACCTATCTTTCTATACATTCGCATCACATTACACTTGTCTACATTGAGATTCAATTGCCATTCCGTGCACCATGCGTCAGTTCGCTGCAGATCCTCCTGCATATCAGTACAATTTTCCATTGTTGCAACCTCTCGATACACCACAGCATCATCTGCAAAAAGCCTCAGAGACTTTCCGATGTCATCCACCAGGTCATTTATGAATATTGTGAATAGCAACGGTCCTATGACACTCCCCTGCGGCACACCTGAAATCACTCTTACTTCGGAAGACTTCTCTCCATTGAGAATGACATGCTGCGTTCTGTTATCTAGGAACTCCTCGATCCAAGCACACAACTGATCTGATAGTCCGTATGCTCTTACTTTGTTCATTAAACGACTGTGGGGAACTGTGTCAAACGCCTTGCGGAAGTCAAGAAACACGGCATCTACTTGTGAACCCGTGTCTAAGGCCCTCTGAGTCTCGTGGACGAATAGCGCGAGCTGGGTTTCACACGGCCGTCTTTTTCGAAACCCATGCTGATTCCTACAGAGTAGATTTCTAGTCTCCAGAAAAGGCATTATACTCGAACATAATACGTGTTCCAAAATTCTACAACTGATCGACGTTAGAGATATAGGTCTATAGTTCTGCACATCCGTTCGACGTCCCTTCTTGAAAACGGGGCTGACCTGTGCCCTTTTCCAATCCTTTGGAACGCTTCGCTCTTCTAGAGACCTACGGTACACCGCTGCAAGAAGGGGGGCAAGTTCCTTCGCGTATTCTGTGTAAAATCAAACTGGTATCCCATCAGGACCAGAGGCCTTTCCTCTTTTGAGCGATTTTAATTGTTTCTCTATCCCTCTGTCGTCTATTTCGATATCTACCATTTTGTCAACTGTGCGACTTCAAGAGAAGGAAGCACAGTGCAGTCTTCCTCTGTGAAACAGCTTTGGAAGAAGACATTTAGTATTTCGGCCTTTAGTCTGTCATCCTCTGCTTCAGTACCATTTTGGTCACAGAGTGTCTGGACATTTTGTTTTGATCCACCTACCGCTTTGACATAGGACCAAAATTTCTTAGGATTTTCTGCCAAGTCAGTACATAGAACTTTACTTTCGAATTCACTGAAAGCCTCTCGCATAGCCCTCCTCACACTACATTTCGCTTCGCGTAATTTTTGTTTGTCTGCAAGGCTTTGGCTATGTTTATGTTTGCTGTGAAGTTCCCTTTGCTTCCGCAGCAGTTTTCTAACTCGGTTGTTGTACCACGGTGGCTCTTTTCCATCTCTTACGATCTTCCTTGGCACATACTCATCTAACGCATATTGTTCGATGGTTTTGAACTTTGTCCACTGACCCTCAACACTATCTGTACTTGAGACAAAACTTTTGTGTTGAGCCGTCAGGTACTCTGTAATCTGCTTTTTGTCACTTTTGCTAAACAGAAAAATCTTATTACCTTTTTAATATTTCTATTTACGGCTGAAATCGTCGATGCAGTAACCGCTTTATGATCGCTGATTCCCTGTTCTGCATTAACTGATTCAAATAGTTCGGGTCTGTTTGTCACCAGAAGGTCTAATATATTATCGCCACGAGTCGGTTCTCTGTTTAACTGCTCAAGGTAGTTTTCAGATAAAGCACTTAAAAATATTTCAATGGATTCTTTGTCCCTAACACCCGTTATGAACGTTTGAGTCTCCCAGTCTATATCCAGCAAAATTAAAATCTCCTCCCAGAACTATAACATTTCCCTAAAGGGCTCCATCACTAGCCTAACGTTGGAGCTCCCAATAACTAATAAACCCCTCCCCCCGTGTGCCTGCTCGGACCTTGCTGAAGGAGCAGCCACATGTCCATTCACAGGCAGAGCGGGCGATGCCACACGGCCAGCCTCCACATTGACCCTCCGCCTCGTGCGCCGCGAACGCCACTGAACCCGCCACTCCCCTTGGGGAGAGGGTGGCCCAACCGCGCCCGGTACCCGCGAAGATCTCTCGACAGCAGGGACAGTGGGTGAAGCATCTAATACCTGGGGTGCACCATGCGACGCACCAGACTCCCCACTGCCGCTACACTCCGAGGCAGCAGCCTGAAGACGGCTGACCGCGGCCATCAACACGCTCAGCTGTTCGCGAAGAGTGGCCAGCGTCCGTACACAGCAGTCACACATCCTATCCATCCTAAGGAATCAATTTACCGAAGAGACTTAATCAACTTTTAAGTAGACTGCTAATTCACTAAAGGCGATTGATTACTGACTAAACTGTGATTGCTAACCACTTCTTGTGGAAAACAATGAAAATAGCACTACCTGTCTCTGGACTGTATTCAAAACAAACACTAGCACTACTGGCACTATGGCTGACTACAAGGACTCTCTCTGACTGTATTCAAAACAAACACGAAATCTATGTAACACTATTACTAGCACTCGACAATTAAAGCTTCCTAAAAGCAAAAACACACGGAAGAAGAAGTGACAAGTAAGAAAAATAGAGTTAATACTTAAATTAAGGTAGCTCGCTGCACAGCAGACGTGAAGCAGCCGGCGGTTAGGGCGACACATGAACTTACAACAAAAAAGTAATAACAGATAGAAATACATGTTCATGAACCTGAGAGAAAATCAGTCCATAAGTTTAAGCAAACGCTATCAGCAGTACAGTGAGAATCAGCTTAATTTTTCAATTAACTCCTCGACAGAATAAAAGGAGTGACCCATGAGGAAACACTCCAGTTTCGATTTGAAAGCGCGTGGATTACTGCTAAGAGTTTTGAATTCGAGTGGTAGCTTATTGAAAATTAATGCAGCAGTATACTGCACACATTTTTGCACATGAGTTAAGGAAGTCCGATCCAAATGGAGGTTTGATTTCTGCCGAGTATTAACCGAGTGAAAGCTGCTTATTGTTGGAAATAAACTAATATTGGTAACAAGAAACGACAATAAGGAATATACATATTGAGAGGCCCATGTCAAAATACCCAGACTCCCTGAACAGAAGTCGACAAGAGGTTCGTGAACTCACACCACTTTTTGCCCGAACCTCCAGTTTCTGAGCCAAAAATATCCTTCTAGAATGGGAAGAGTTACCCAAAAACATAATACCATACGACCTAAGTGAATGGAAATAAGCAAAGTAGACTAATTTACTTGTCGAAGTATCACTCACTTTCGGCACCGTTCCAATAGTGAAAATGGCAGTATTAAGTCTTTGAACAAGATCCTGAACGTGGGCTTTCCACGACATCTTACTATTTATTTGAACACCTAGGAATGTGAACCGTTCAGTTTCACCAATCATATGCCCATGCTGTGAAATTAAAACGTCAGGTTTTGTTGAATTGTGTGTTAGAAAATGTAAAAACTGAAGCTTACTGTGATTTAACGTTAGTTTATTTTCTACAAGCCATGGACTGAGGTCATGTACTGCACTACTTGAAACGGAGTCAATGTTGCACCCAACATCCTTTACTACCAAGCTAGTGTCATCAGCAAACAGAAATATTTTAGAGTTACCCGTAATACTTGAGGGCATATCATTTATATAAATAAGGAACTGTAGCGGCCCCAACACTGATCCCTGAGGAACCCCCTCCCCCTTGACAGTACACCACTCAGATCCCTCATCACACTGTATTACTTTCCCCCATTCCCGTAGATCGTTCCCTAATGATCTTCCTGAAACACTCTACAACTTCTGATTCTGTCAGTTCTTTCAGGTCCCATCTCCTTAAATTCACCTTTTTCCAGTTTCTTCAGTTTAATCTACAGTTCATAATCAATATATTGTGATCAGAGTCCACATTTGCCCCCTGGAAATGTCTTACAATTTAAAATCTGGTTCCTAAATCTCTGTCTTACCATTATATAATATATATGAAATATTGCAGTATCTCCAGGTCTCTTCCACGTATACAATCTTCTTTCATGATTTTTGAACCAAGTGTTAGCTATGATTAAGTTATGCTCTGGGCAAAAACCTACCAGGCGGCTTCCTCTTTCATTTTTTACCCCCATTCCATATTCACCTACTACGTTTCCTTTTCTTCCATTTCCTACTGTCGAATTCCAGTCACCCATTAATATTAAATTTTCATCTCCCATCACTATCCGAATGATTTCTTTTATCTCATCACACATTTCATCAATTTCTTCATCATCTGCGGACTACTTTTACGACTTTGGTAGGCGTGGGATTCGTGGCTATCTTGGCCACAACAATGCGTTCACTATGCTGTTTGTAGTAGCTTACCCGCATTCCTATTTTTATTAATTATTAGACCTACTTATGCATTAGCTTCATATTAGCCTTCCTAATACTAAAATCTATATCCGATGTTAACAATGACGCCGGTGGATGGACTATCACGAAATTACTGACCGTCGAGAAAGTCACAAATATAACCGACAAGCTAATGGGCCCTTCACAGGAAAAGGTTTTTTGCCACAAAACGGGGAAAATTGAAACCCAGCAAATGAGTAAAAAAATGTATATTCACTAACAAAAAAAATAGTGTACGCACACAACTTACACAACAATAGTCTGGGATTACTCTATTACGTAATACAGTTTTTGTGATTGTATCTTGCAGCTTTAGTTATTTTTAATTAAAAGAGGCTTTAAAAGGACAGAAAGAACGTGTTGGACTACGCTACAGATCGTTCTGTTAGCACAGTCTTTACTTTGTAATCACTTTCGTTGACTTCGGCAACTCTCAACAGAAATCTCCAACCTAACCGAGACAATGTGCTACGATACAGCCGAGATCATGACAAGAGAATGGGCTACATCACACTCGAAGTAAATGTATATAGGTAAGGATCCCCATGACCTGTATACGTCTATTATAAAAAATCTCCAAGCCACTCTCCTCAAATAGACCGCAATCTTCTCTTGACCTTCAACTGTTACTATTTCAGAATTAGAAACCAGATTCAAAGAAAATTTGGCTACAAGGCACAAAACTAGAAAAATAAAAATAATAAAAGTGAGAACGTGAAACATGTTAGCAATAACCATAAACAGGAGATTTACAGAAAATATAATTGAGAAAGGAAATCATTAATATTATCGACTGTTTAGGAACTCTAGGCTACGAAATGGATAAAACCACATATCGAATAAGTGGTGGAAGAGTTAGTGTGTTTTAAGATTAAATCCAAACAAGAATTAGAGAAAAATATATCGAAGCAAGGCCTCTATTACGAAAAATTGCTAAATCTCGAGACAAATTGTGTCCTTCTGTATTAGATGAAATGTTTTGGCCCCTAGTACGGATGAAACAGTATCTGCAGTATCAACAGGAACTTCGGACATGTGTTTCATATTTCATCCAAGCCTGCAGTCTATAAATATTTAAACAAAATACTAAAACAAAATACCACTACAGGGGAATTACTTACGAAGTAGTTCTTGGTAAAGAAACACAGGACACAATTACGTATGTAGGCTTAATACGAACTACAACTGTGTTTATAAATCGCTATAGTTGCCTTGGACTAACGACGAGCAAATATCAATATAACCTGTACGCTTTTCAAAGCTGTTATCCATGAAAAAGCCAAACTACGTATCGTGAACAAAATACAATTTAACACCGAAACAATGACATTAGCTGACAATGGGCACAGAATTTAGTCAATGGGCACTGTTGAAAATTTGTGCCAGACCAGGATTAGCACCCGAGTCCCCTGGTTACGAGGGAGAGGCAATGATCACTGTGTCCGAATTACACAGTGGTCAACAGAATAGCACGAACTGCCCGAGCATGCCGTTCTTTAGATCCAAATTCTCAATTTCTCCATAGACTGCTAATGCACTGCTCCTTGAACATAATCCTCCTCCCTTTAATTATACAGTACATGGCGAAAAAAACAGACACCGAATATATGCAAACTTGGCCTTACGAACATTGCAGACGTCGTCTATGTAACACACGTCAAACTTCAAAGAATTTACCAATTCGTTGCATGGTTTACTATAGACCACAAATCAAGTAACGTAAAAAAAGCACTGCGTCTATTGAGATCATGATTCAGAGTTAAAAAAAACTAATAAGTCGCCTACATATTACAGTTGCTGCCGAAAGAGGAGAACCATTATTTTCCCACAAAAGGAAATATAGTTAAAATTACGCTTCTATTTCGGTTAGTTTATGCGGTTACTAAAATTTGCAGTGAAAGTTACATAGTGGACTCTACCCTCCCCCCACCAGAAACGTAGTTATCGTGGCTGTTGTGAGACTTTTGTACACAGTTAGAGAAAGTGTGTTAAATGTGGCGCGGACGGAAACGCTAGGCTACGCTACAGGGCAATCTGCTCGCACAACGTTTAGTCGGCATTCATAATCGTTGGCGTAAACAACTCTCAATCAAATTACCACCTTCCAACCTAACTTAGATCTCGGGCTACACTACCAATCGGCCTGTCATCACAACCAAAAATTCATTGAGGGGGGTGGGGGGATTTCCTGTAGCTCTCTCTAATGTATCTCTAGGCAAAACTGCCAGTTTTGTCAGACTCAACAGCAAGATTTACCAATGGTAAACACTTTTGAGACGGCTCGTAATTTTAGAATAGTCCTCTTCGTCTTACTTGGCATAAATTGTTCGCTGGCGTCCCAGCAGCTAGCTCCCTCAGTGTCTGCTTCTGCCATCGCACCACGCTAGTCTGCTGTTGTCCTAGGAGACCGAACGCACCGCACATCCGATACCTTCGGAACCACTCACTGGCCAGTTAGCAACTGAGCGGAACACTGTTTACATCGTGAAAGGAAAACTATGCAAAGATGTACACTTAAATGGCACGACTGAGTAGCACACACACAGTAATATCTGAGGAATGTCCTTCGACACGCGCAGAACGAAAGTCTTCTCGCGAACGTACAGCGTCTCTGAAAAAAAATCTCGTGACTATATTCCGGCGTTACGGCCAGGTTCTCATACAAATGAGCAAAAAAGGGTACATTTGAAATTCTTTTTGAGACAATGAAAATACATTCGAAAGATCTGTTTGGGAATTACGAGTGATAATACTATGAGCTTAATTTTAGATTTTCAATAAAAAATGGCGCCCGTAATTATGATTTGATCAAGGGCCTGCGAGACTGGAGTACGCAGAGCGCGTGCAGTGTGGCACCTCATATGTTACCTGAATTCAAAAATGGGTAACATCAGTTGATACTACATTATTCCTCTGAAATTGAAAATGGATAACATCAGTCGATAAAACATAAAATTTATGGGAGCGTATACCTAACCGCAATGAAACAACCTTAAATTTAACGATACAGTGCTAATTCGAACTTTGAGTTCGATTTTTGAGGGTTTGTTTCACTCCTTATGCCTACACAAAAATTAGTTAATATTAACAAATGTCATATTATAGCTATAAGTTCCTAAGAAAAGTGTTTACTTTTAGGGGTCAGAGGCAGATGTTAAGAGAACGAACCACTTTTAATTTATGCTGCATGCCGTTCTGAGAAAATAGTTACCCGAAAAAAAGTGTTCAAAGTTTAGGGAAAACATTTAGTTATATTATTACTTCGATTTGCATGAACTGAGTGTTACATATATATTTTTAATGTCGCTGAAAACGAATCTGAAGTCAGATTTTCAATATTCAAAACAGCTAATCCAATACGGAGGGCAACCGATTATGTTTTGACCAATTTTTACCAAAAATGTATTTTCGTTATTTACGTTTAGTCTGCAAGTCAAGGAGTATTTATCAACCCTTCCTCTACCTCTGATTGTTCCTAGACAGCAACTTCCTGTTCTTCTTGGCAGGAAAAGCCGATCTGTCAAAGCTGGATATGAAGCACTCGGCAGCCTGCACTTGATATTCGTCCGTATTTTCGGTGAGTATGTTTGCATGCATTCTGCAGTATGAATCATTTTGAGCACGTGCGACACGGGACGAGTTATCATCTACATCTATATGGATACCCTGCAAAACACATTTAAGTGCCTGGCAAAGGGTTCATCGAATCACCTTCACAACTGATAATTAATTGAAACCCTCAGCTGCCGACAGGTGTTGTTGATATACTTCGATGGGGACAGCTGAAAAGTGTGCCCCTACTGGGACTCGAACCCAGAATCTCCTGCTTACAAGGCAGACGCTCAATCCATCTGAGCCATCGAGGGCACACATGAACAGCACGACTGCAGGAATTTATCCCTCGCACGCTTCCCGTGAGACTCACATCCCCAACCGTCCACAATCCGCATACGTAATGTACTTAATAGGTATTTGTCCATCCACTCATTACTGGCTCACACTAAGGTGACGATTCCCGTAAGAGTTCCGGCAACCTGTGCGCATTCGCACAGACGAAGGTCAATGGCTGGGTAACGTTTAACCATAGATATGAAGATAGTAACTGCTCTCGAAAGAACAGGCGCCACTGACGACCTTGCAACTCTTCTAGAATACATGATAGACCGGCCGATGTGGCCGAGCGGTTGTAGGCGCTTCAGTCGGGAGCCACGCGACCGCTACGGTCGCAGGTTCAAATCCTGCCTCGAGCATGGGTGTGTGTGATGTCCTTAATTTAGTTAGGTTTAAGTCGTTCTAAGTTCTAGGAAACTGATGACCTCAGATGTTAAGTGCCAAAGTGCTCAGAGCCATTTGAACCATCAGTCCCTATGTTTACACACTACTTACAGTAACTTATGCTAAGGACAACACACACACAACCATGCCCGAGGGAGGACTCGAACCTCCAACAGGGGGAGCCGCGCGAACCGTGACAAGGCGTTGGACACATGGCGGGTACCCCGCGCGGCTCATGGCAGCCGTGACACTGCTTCAAACAATGGACTGTAGAAACTTTTGTAAAGCACGGATTAAAAAAAAACTTTCTGTTCCAAGAGTCTAGACAAGTACACCTTTAAAAAATGCAACTACAAAGAAATTGAATTTTCGAACGTTTTGAATGAGAACCTGTCCTTATGGAACACCGTTGATCAAATGTCACAGGGATTATATACTCAGGTTTCACATGTGGATTAACACTTTCTAATCAATATCCGGAATGAGCAGGGCTTAAAACTTTGAAGAGTTAAATCTCAAGGGCCGTTCTCTTGTATGCAAATAGTTTCACAGTAGAAATTTCTCTAGTTTTATTTATTAATTTATTTATTTATTTTTTGCTGTAGGTAAAGAAGGATAGCATTGTGAGGAGGGGGATGGGGGGGGGGGGGGGGGGGGAGGAATCTTGCATCTCCCACCTTGGAATTCTCAGTACAGAATTTTTATTCATTACGAGATTCTTAGCCACTTGCAGAAGTGATTTCGAGTGATTCTGCAAAACTTTTCCTTTAGCCAATCGTAGCAACTATAGGATTCCGTTCCTGCTGCATGACATGTCTCGGAACTTAAACTGACCAACTCATTTGCATAAAGAGCTAGCTTATCATCCGCTTCTTTACTTGCGTAGACCGTTCATGGTCTGCAAAGAATTTTTTTCTTTAATCGTTTTTTTATGTCTTTTATAAACTGCAACACTTTCTAAACTTTCTAAACTTAGCGCCGTTGAAGCATGGTCTTTTACTGAATGATCAAAAAGCAATGCTGACAGCTGGAGTCCAAGGTTTTTGTTAATCAAGCCGTTTGTATTCTTGTGGTGATATCTCCGTACAGTCTTTCATTCCCTAACGCATATTTCGTTATATCTAATTGAGATGTGAAATACCGGTTTTCATAGATGCAGATTTAAAATATTTTAATATAACGCAATAAATATTTCATTAAAATTTTCATCCCCTTATGCTCGAAGTTCCAAAACCAGAAAAACACGTAGTTTTTAAAAATTGTAACATATTAGCCGATTACGAATTGTCAGATATATTTAGCAATCCTTTCATAATGAACCATTTTCTGAAACATCTCACACCCTTTAGGGGTTGGGTTTTCAAAAACAATTAAACACGTATTCTTCTATTTAGAGCCGAGGAGCCAAATTCAAATCTTCATCCATTTAATTCTAAAAATGATTTCATAGTGAAATATTTCATAAAACATTACATCCCCTATTTCACTCTATTAGTGAGTTAAATTTCCAAAAGCAACGAAACACATTTTTTTACATCCAACCGAGATGTCAAATACCTATTTTCATAGATGTAGCTATAAAAATGCTTCAGTAGTTCTTTAATAATGATTTATTTTCAAAAAACCTTCACTAATTATTTTATCCCCCAATGGAAGAATTTCGGAAAATGCTAAAAACCTGTTTCTTTTTTGTATCTGACTGAGACACCAAATGTCAATTTTCGTAGTTTTGTAGTTATAGCTTTTATAGGGACATAGGGACATATTTAAAAAAAAAGACTTTCAACCCATGTTTCACCCCCATAGGAGTGAAATTTCGAACAATCTCTTCTTAAATGATGCTTTCAGCGTAAGATTTACACCTTCATCAAATTTCAAGTCCGTATACTTTGCAGGTTGGGCTGGAAGGCTATGGGTCAGTGAAACCTGTGCCCCTATTGCACCTTCTTGGAGGTTGTAGTTCCAAAAACAGTGAAACACGTAGTTTTCAATAACACAATATTCATAGATTTCGCTTTAAAAACTCTTTCGCACTGAAATACTTTCATAAAACATTACATCCTATATTCCACCCTCTTAATCGTTCAATGTATCAAAAACAGGTTTTCATATATTTCATGAAACATTTCATCCTCTGTGATATGGGGTATGGTAGTGACACACCAAAATCACAATAGTAATCCGTTGTAGTTGCTACATATTTTATTACAATCAAAAGCATTATAAAATCACAAGGCCAGATCAGTTGGACAAATAATAAATAAATTTCGTTAAGTGGAACGAGACCCGTAAAACTTGAAATTTGAATATGACTAGGTATATATACTTAGGTAAAGCTTTACTTAAATAGCACAAATGTCCATAAAATTCATAGCAGAACTCTCACTACTTGCAATCAGGGGAGAAACAGATTAAGCGTAAGAATACAGATATTTAACGTTCGGCTTGCCAACTTTCCTAAACAAAACTGTATAAAAATGACTAAAACAATTAAGGGGGTCCTTTAATTTTGACTAAACGGACCTTCAAATTTACTTACTCAGTTGATTAATCAACAATATTCTTAGAATGATTACAACTAGAACATGACTATATGACAATACCCTTAAAATAAGGTTGCTTCAATATTTCGTGTGAATTGGCGATAGACGCGAGCAGACCAAGGATTCAAATCAATACAAGAGATCCACGAGGCAGAGAATGACATAGAAATATACTCAACATGGCAATGCAATTGAACTTTGGATGCTATAGTTCAGCACCGGAAAGATGGAATCACGCAAAAGTGACAACATAACCCAAGATGTAAAGGAGAGGACATGGCCTCAAATATCTCTCTGCCGCCGTGGTGCTCTGCTCCCAGTATGCTAGCGTCGACCGCTGCCAGTTATCTCTAACACAACACACATCAAGAGCAGACAATTTTCTGAGACATAAACTACACAACCCTATCTGGAGAACAGGTGAGCAATACAACTGGACTGAAACCAATGAGCCTCCGTGAGTTACTTGGCCAGTGCCAGCCCTTAAACTTTGATTAATAAGATCGCTAAAAATCATACCGAAGTTAAGATGACGAGACTTATCTCCAGGTTCGCCATATTAGTGGCAGAGACAATGAATTGGCGACGCTCTTATCCGTATGTTCGCGGCAGAGTCTGGGGAAGGCAAGGGCCACGTGGAGCCGGATCTGGGGGTCAATTTCCTTCTCTCCGAGACACCCGGCTTCTTCTGCGACTTAGCCGGCAAACAGGCCGAGGACCCCGGGTGGGGACCGATTCGGCAGCAGTTGGCGGATGGCGAGGTCTTCGGGGGGTGGGGTGGGGGGGGGGGTGTCTTGTGTAAAGGGGAAGACAACCGTGGTGAAGGGAAGGTCTGTATTCCACAGGAACGAGTTAGCATGGCACTCAGATATTTCCACGATTCGGCGGTAGGGGATCATTTGGGGTTCTACAAGACCTTGAACAGAGTTCGGGAACACATGTTTTGGCCCAACCTATATGGCGATGGCATGCGATTTGTTGCCAACTGTGTCCAGTGTAAGCGCGGTAAGCCCGATGTTGGGCCGCACAGAGAACTACTACAGTCGGTTAGCGAGCAGTGTCCTCTGGACCGCGACTCAAAGATCGAAACATCGATCGACGGAAACTGGCGCCAGAAACTCACCAGCTCACTCTATTTCATCCCCTTAGGGGTTGAACTTCCAAAAACACGAAAATACGTATTTTCTTATTTGTAACCTTGAAGTCAAATACCAATTTTCGTAGATATAGCCTTAAAAATACTTCCATAGTCCTTCCATAATTTTTTATCTCAAGATAAAATGTTCACCTACTATTTCACCTCATAGAGGTTAAATTCCCAATAATACTGGAACACATATTTCTTTATTTCTGACCTAGAAACCAGATACAAATTTTCGTCTGCCTAGCTTCAAAATTACCTTAATAGCTACATGTTTCAAAAATCCTTTCATTTCCTGTGTATCCCCCTTAGAGGTGGAATTTCGAAATATGCAGTATAAGCGGTATAAGATCAACAACCTTTCCAAATCTCAAGGTTTATTTTCCTTGGCGGTCTGGACTGTGTGAATTTCATAGTAATGGCCTCCACACACACACACACACACGCACACACACACACACACACACACACACACACACACACACACACACACCACTAACAATGCCACCACCACCTCCTGGGGAAATTTCTGCAGACGCCCTTGTTCCACTGCAGTCATATTTTGCCGACGACCTACATTTAGCAGCGTGGGAGGGATAGTGTCGTGCAACAGACAGTATACTCAGTAGACAACGAACTGTTCGTTGTGAAATCAGGGACATAGGAACCGAGACTGACACAGAAGTTGCTGAAGGTGAAGCACACTAGACTCGTGTCTACCACGGCTTCAAATAGTATCGATTTACTATGAACGGAAGTTCCGAAAAGTGAGCAAGTAATTTTACAGTAAATTCAGTACCGATGGTGAGGATATACAACGAAAAACATTTCTATAATATTTCAGAAATAATGAAACATTCCACTCAAGTCGCGCGGCAGAAAACGCAATGGATATGCTTGCACTTAAGACGGAAGGCCCCACGTGCTTACGCAGGCTTACGACAGATCGCAAAATTCGGCAGTAGGCGTAAGCCAACCTCTTGTGCTGCCATCTGTTATTGATGCCAGGCATCAAGGTCTCAGTAGTTCGACCATCCACTGGAGAGTAGTTGCTTTATAAGTACTCCGTCTTCAGGCCACGAGTGACCTACTGGGACAGCACCATCCGACCGCCGTGTCATCATCCGTGGAGGATGTGAACAGGAGGGGCGGGGATCAGCACACTGTTCTCCCGGTCGTTATGATGGTTTTCTTTGACCGGAGCCGCTACTATTGGGTCGAGTAGCTCCTCGATTGGCATCATGAGGCGGCCTGGATGATCACCCATCCAAGTGCCTTCAACGCCCGACAACGCACTTAACTTCGGTGATCTCACGTGAACCGATGCAACCTCCGCGGCAAGTCCGTTGCTGCAGATATTTTAGAGTAGTTGTTACGTTTCATAATTATCTAGTTTACGGGGAAAATGTAAAAAAGGCGATTGTCACCGAAGCTACAACTAATCTGAATTTCTGGTTAGTTATCAAGTGGTCTTATGTGCAAGCCTGATTTTTTCATCCTTTGCGGTGGGAATGATTCAAACCCGTCATGTTCTTCTTATGAGGTGTTCTATTTATTTTGCACACAATGATCGTTTGTAGTTGTGTTGAGTTACCACCTTGATAAATTTTTGGATGGCGCACGTATCATAACTGAGATCTGCGCTTGCGCTTAATGGCTGAAGGTCAATTAGCGTAATGAGTAGTAGCGAATGTTATAGTAACATGTTTGTAAATTATTTCAGGTAAATTACCTTAGTAGTGTAATATTATCAGTATACCAGTACAGTATGTGGGCCAATTACGTTAGTCATGGAATACTATCCGTATAAGACTATGTCACCTTGATGTCCCGGAATTTGCTTCAATTTTGGAATCCACGAAAGAACTGGAAATTTTCCTTTACACAGCTTTCCATATAATTTCTATTACAGTGATTCAGTCTTGTCTGTCACTCGACTTTTCTGACTGTGAAATAAATTCTATCGCTCATGTGCTTATTACCTCTTCGTGTTTCCATTTGCCGATATTGCGCATAAACACATACATATCTCAACGTTGCTATGTACATTGATGGAACGACACACTTTTCTGTGGCGACACTGCAGTTTAGAGATAGAAAAACCGATCAGTTAAAACGACATGGGTATTTTAGTTCTGAATAACCGATGTCTTTCGGTATTTGTTTGCTCTCGGTTATAACAAGTATCTTTTTATATTTTCCTGATAACCACGTAAAAACAGATATACCAATTAGCCACAGTTGTCGTAGTAAAATTTTTAGTTTTCAAATAAACCTTTTTTAAAAAAGACGAGTAATTTTTATTCGTAAGATTTCCATAGCTCTTAAATACTGCGTTATTACAGAAAAAATGGGAAAAGTGATGTATGCCACTTTAACAACACTGCTGATAGAAACGAGCAACAAGTGAATTGGTCCAACATTGCCGAGACAATACTGTGCCTGTTATACAAGCAGTGCGCGAGAATGGACGCAGTTTCTCGCTGTTGTCGAACGTCAGTTGTAACACAGAATGGCACCATCTGGAAGCCTGGAAGTATTTTACGATATGCAGTACGAGTGAAGCACAATGGTCGATTTGGTCGACTTGCGACATCATACAAGGAAAAAAGTTAAAATTTTACAAATCATTCATAGTTCGGGATAAAAATAGAAAGTGCCTGATCTGCTGCCTGTGTCTACGTTATCTGCTTTTAGCCGTTAACAGAGAAATTAAAACGAAAAAGAGAGTTCTCCTGCCGCAGTTTTCACTCTTTATCGCTGGATTATACGTAATGCCCGCATAGTGCTGTGATAACCGATTTAAATATAATTTTTGAGCAGAGTTCTAAAAACTAAAATCAGTAGGATAATACTGGCAGTTTTCTGTGGTATAGAAGTACTCGCTATATTTTGAGAGAAACAGCGAACAGCGGACAAATTTTTATTGGACTATTTAATTTAAAGAAATTAGAATTATATTAATACCGTCAGTTGCTCACGGGCGTTGATAAATATCAACGTGGACAAGTGAAAATGTGTGCCACGACCGGGACTCGAACCCGGGATCTCTTGCTAAAATGACAGACGCTCTATGCATCTAGGCCACCGAGGGCACAGTGTATGGTTCGACTGCAGGGACTATCTCGCGCACGCCTCCTGCGAGACTCACATTCTTACCTTGAATGTCCATACACTACAGTCGTAGAGTCCCACTCCAACACACTCATTCCTCGTGGAAGACATGTCCATATCCATATAAGTATATGGTTCTGGCAATACCAGCCATGACCTTCTTCTGTGAAGATGCACAAGTATTCCCCGAACTGTTACGGGACTTGGTAAGAATGTGTTCCACGAGTAATGAATGTGTTGGTGTGGGACACTACGAATGTAGTGCGTGGACATGGAAGGTGAGAATGTGAGTCTCGCGGGAAGCGTGCGCGAGATAGTACCTGCAGTCACACTATCGTCTGTGCCCTCGGTGGCTCAGATGGGCAGAGAGCCTGCCATGTAAGCAGGAGATCCCGGGTTCGAGTCCCAGACAGGCACACATTGTCACCTGTCCCCGTTGATATATATCGACACCCGTGAGCAGCTGACGGTATTAATATAATTCTAATTTCGTTCTGGACGGCTGCAGGTCATCATAAATGTATTTGACGTTTTGATTCCATTTATCAAGAAACTGAGAAAGTAAAATTTTTTATCTTTGTTTGATTTCTACGTTTACAAGAGGAAATAATGTAAATAAAATACTGAAAATCGGTTATTACAAGAACTGGTATTGTGACGGGCTTTAACAATTAGGTTAAAGTGAGGCTGGGAAACTGATAAGAGCCGAAAACCAGTTGTTTGAGCGATAACCGACATTCCCACTGCTGTTGTGAGTGGTAAGATTGACGCGCAAGGACATCTAGAACAGTTTCTCAGAAAGGTTACTGCAACTCTGATGTTCTCAAAATGAACGGGCCAGCCATTGGCGTCCGCGAGGGGGAAGGGGAGGGGGAGGGGAGGAGGTGGGGAGGGGAGGATAGGCAAAAGGGCACTTTCACCCGTCGCCCCTAACCATCCTTGGAATCTGGAGTAAAGAGTTTTTATTCGTTACAGTATACTCATACTCTTCCAGATAAGAATTCTCCACAATACTGCTAAACCTTAGCTTTGACCAGTTGTAGCGCTTATAGAGTTAGGGTCTTGTAGCTTGATGCACCTCGTAACTGACCAGCTGATTTGTACACAGAGTGCCAGTCTCAGAATCATGCACTCCAGCCCCGACGCGCCTTCCCCCCTCCCCACCACTGGAAATATTTCTGCAGACTCCAGTCTGCCACTGTGCATATATTTTGATAACATCCTGGTTTTAATAGCATCGAAGGAACAGCATTGTGGAGTAAAGGGTAGACCTAGCACAGACCACACCATTCACAATGAAACGCATCACTTAGTAGATGGTGAAGTACTTTGAAGCTAGCCAGATAGAAACAGAACCTCCTGGCACTGTATCTAACCCAAATTCTAATCTTACACTAATCTCTTGTATGTACCTACTACGCCCTCAAAGAGCCAACGATTTACTATTATCAAAAGTTCCGAAAAATGAGGAAGAAATTGACCCACACTTTTTTCCGTTGTTCATTATTTCGATTACCTCATAAAGGGAATGGACTTGTAGCCACAGGTTACACAAGCGATAAATGGTTTAAAATACATAAAAAGAGATGACAATAGGAAACGATTTTTAAAAACACAATGATGCGGCTTTTACGATTTTTACAGGAAAAAAAAATGGATGACAAAATAAAGGTTTTTCAAAAATATGCTGGTGGACAATATTGGGCATTTTTTATCTTTATAGATGACTAGCGGAAAAGCTTGGTGTTGACCAGGCATTTATTTACAGCTGTGCGTCCACGTCCGTACTATGCAGCGTCTGGCCTTGTCCTGAGTTTTTATGACGTATCTCCTGAAACATGTGTCGTACAATGATATAATTTTGTAGGTGCATTCAGCGTCATATGCGGATACTGTCTGCAAAATTTATTGCGAATATAGTAGCAAAGAAGTAACAAATTTAAATGTCACGAATGCTGTGATCCCCACACACTTGGGTGCAACCAATGTACACAGGATGCTTGGCTCGATCATTATGGCTACCATCACCGCTGGTCGAAATTGGACCAGCTGTGTCGACGTAGTGAAAATATAAATGTGCATAACATGGTAAACGTCCATTCTTTCTAGCCATCAGACCTGATCTACGATCAAAAATATCATGTAAAAGTGGTAGGGGCAACGGCCTTGCCGCAGTGGATACACCGGTTCCCGTCAGATCACTGAAGTTTAGCACTTTCGGGCGTGGTCGGCACTTGGATGGGTGACCATCCGGGCCGCTATGCGCTGTTTCCATTTTTCGGGTTGCACTCAGCCTTGCGATGCCAATTGAGGAACTACTCGACCGAATAGTAGCGGCTCCAGTCAAAGGAAACTACCACAACGAGTGGGAGAGCCAGCTCCTCCTCCACCCTCAGTGAGAATGACGTGGCGGTCGGATGGTCTTGATTGGCCACTTGTGGCCTGAACACGGAGTGCTTTCTTAAAGGAGTGCTCCCTACATAAAACTGACAGTCTTGACTCAGGGACTGTCCACGGTAAATGCTGCATTGGACCTACGAATACTATTAAAATAACGGTTTGAGTTCTCTTTAGTTGTCCAATCATCTGAAGTGAGTCCTTATTGAAGTAAGCTGAAAAATAGATTTTATGTTAATGGCGGATAAATTTTATGTTAATGGCGGCAAATTAACTTTACCCTAATGACACACAAGGTCAATGCCGTTCTATCACGTAAAGTATTCTCAGATCGAAATGTTTTGCATTACCAAATCTCCAATGTAGATCCATCATACCGCAATTATAATTCTCAAAATAATTTGGAGCTACGTTCAATGCATATTTAAATGCATCTTTCAAAACAATACCATAATTCTCATTAGATCATCATTATCAGTGCCTAGAGTATTCCTATTATTTCGTCTACCAAAAACCGCGTCTCACTATGGCTTTTTCAGTACGCTGTTTTGTTTTCCACTGCTGACAATAGAAACGATCTGGCAGATGTGACATTGTAGATGTCCAGTATGCGTGTCTTAATGCAAATAAACCGTCTGGAACATTTACCCTTGAACCTCCCTAGAATGGGATTTCATGGAACGTTATTACTTTCCTGTGTCCATTTCTATCACACCAGCTGATCGCCACGACTGGGGAGAGTGAGGAGGGGGTGGGGTGAAAGTTGGCAGCACTTTGAGTGGCAGAAACCTCACGTTTCCGTCATTTGTTTTCATAATGACGTAGTGCCAATTCGTCACATTGGACGCTTTTCTCTCGGAAACGTTTACATTCATCGTCTGGATATCAATGTCGCCTTCTGAGGTATGCAGTCGCACCACTCTGTACGAAATAGGTTCTAAGCTGATGCAGTCGACAAGTAACGTCGAAATATATCGTCACCTCGAAATATATCGACACCTCGAAATAAATCCACACCCAGAAATAAATAGCCAACCCGAAATAAATCGCAACCTCGAAATAAATCGACACCATGAAAAAAATCGAAACTTCGAAATAAATCGACACCTCCAAAAGACAGCTACATCGAAATGATTCGATATCCCGAAATATATCGACATCTAGACGCATTTCAGCTTACCATATAGATCGATATCTCGAATCTCACGGTCCTCTCGAGATAAATCGAGGTATAGAAATATATCGATATCTTGAAATATATTGGTACCTAGTAATATAAAGATATCTCTAAAAATACAATATCTAGAAATTTATGGATTACTTGATATGTAGAGGTTTCTTGAAATATATCGATATCTCGAAAGGAATCGATACCTGAAGTACACCGATACATGGAAATATATCGATAGCTCGAAATAAACAGACAACCCGATTTGTTTCGGTATATCAAACTAAATCGATATCTCGACATAAACGGATACTTCGAAATCAATTGATACCTCGAAATAAATGGATGCCTCAATATAGATAGATATCTCGAAATAAATCGACATCTCGATATAATGAGTGTTTCGACATAAGTCGATATATCGAAATGAATCGATAATGGGAAAGAATGGACGTCTTGAAAAAAATCTGTACCCCTAAGAAAACGATTCTCGAAATAAATAGGTATATCGAAATATATCGCTATCTCGATAAATACCGATATCTAGTGGTCGGATATATGTTTCAAGTTGACTTGACATATCAGTATAGTTCGATATACATCAAAATACTTTGGATTTTCAATATACCGATAGATTTCTAGACCTCGGGGAAAAAATCGCCGATCCGACCTCAGTGCAAAAACGCAGACCTAGGGAAAAAACGCCGACCTCGGGGAAAAACGCAGACCTCGAGGGAAAAACGTCGACCTCGGGGTAAAACGCCGACCTCGTGGGAAAACGCCGACCTTCGGAAAACTGCCGACCTCAGGAAAAATCCAGTTCCATTAATTTACACAGACACTAATGTATGTCACCATTAGGTTCTCAAAATACAACCAAATTCCTGGTATTTATCACCTCACACAAAAATTGGTCGTGACAGAAAAGTCTCGTTCTTTAGAAAGTTTAGAATGAGATGTTCTAAATATTGCAGTTTATCCATTTACAATAATCTACAAGCACTGCACAATGAGAAGAGACTGTCAACCACAGCACTTTGAAATAGTGGACAGCCAGGAAGACAGAGGTTGCATTGCTGTTTCTAATCCACTGGTGCTTGAGATTTAGAATCCAGGATTGCCTCGAATGAGAACAGCAATAATGGATGTCCTGCACCAGTGTAGAACTTACTCTGGAACTCCACAGAAAATCACAAGGCACAATTATATCACATCATTCTCAGCAAACTACAGAAGCCTCTAATGGACGTAACAACGTTGTCACCTCCTTCACCAGTGAAAGATCTTAGTAGCTATTGAGTCAAGAGTAGGTGGCCAATTAATAATTTGTTGTTCAAAGCTAACTTCAGTGTATATGGGAATACTCAGTGGACATCTTTAACCATCATATTTTACTGTCTAAGATATGTCAACTTCCCAGACTATAAGTATAAGCAGAGCTTGGTCTTTCCCAATCCGAGATTGTTTAGAATGGGTATCAAGGGAATCAGATCCACTGGGCATTTAGAGCAACCTGCTTTAAACAATATGAGCAGGCAGTAGACACAGACACAGAATTTGGAATTTCTCCGTGAAGTGGTTACCTTCATCGTCTGAAAACTTATGTTGTGTGCTGCGCTATGTGGAGGTACTAATAACAACACAGTAAAACACAGAAGAAGCTTATAAGTTGATGTAATCAGCCAGTAAGAAGCAGTAAACTTTAAGTTTTAGTAATCGATTATTGACTTATTATCCGGCTTTGGTGCCTTGACATAACCGACGACCTTAAGATTTTGCATGAAGAGAGGCCTAAAAGCCACGTTACACGAGAGAATGTGAAAAGTGTTCATATGTAGTAAAAACCTAAGAAATAAGCCCGTTTTCGTCATTTGCTATCAAATCGACGTATTGCCAGAGCGTTACATTGGCAGCTTTTCTCTCTGAAACGGTTACATTTATCGTCTGCAAACTTATGTCGCGTGCTAAGGAATGCAGAGACACTAAAAACAACACAGTAGAACATAGAGGAAGCTTCTAGGTTGATGTAATTAGCCCGTAGGAAACAGTACAATTCAGGTTTTAGTTATCGATTAGTTGGGAGCTCCAATGTTAGGCGCGTAATGGGGCCCCTTAGGGATACGGCGGCTAAGGAGGGGAAGAAATCCAGTGTGCACTTCGTGTGCATTCCGGGAGGAGTCATTCCTGATGTGGAAAGGGTCCTTCCGGATGCCACGAAGAGCACAGGGTGCAGCCAGCTGCAGGTGGTGGCACATGTCGGCACTAATGACGTGTGTCGCTTTGGATCTGAGGAAATTCTCTCTGGATTCCAGCGGCTATCTGATTTGGTGAAGGCTGCCGGTCTTTCTTACGAGATGAAGGCAGAGCTGACCATCTGCAGCATCGTTGAGAAAACCGACTGCGGACCTTTGGTGCAGAGCCGGATGGAGGGTCTGAATCAGAGGCTCAGACGGTTTTGCAACCTTATTGGCTGCAGATTCATTGACTTGCGCCATAGGCTGGTGGGGTTTCGGGTTCCGCTGAATAGGTCAGGAGTTCACTACACTCAGCTGGCGGGTACACGGGTAGCGGAGGCTGTGTGGCGTGGACTGGGCGGTTTTTTAGGTTAGAAGGCCTCGGGAAAGTGCGGGATGGGCTGCAATGTCAAAGGGTGCTTGGCAATTACAGGACGTGCTTGGATCAAGGAACAGTCGGAATTATAGTTGTAAATTGTTGTAGTTGCGCTGGAAAAGTCCCTGAGCTTCAAGCGCTAATAGAAAGCACAGAAGCTGATATCGTTATAGGTACAGAAAGCTGGCTAAAGCCTGAAATAAGTTCTGCAGAAATTTTTACGAAGTCTCAGACGGTGTTCAGGAAAGATAGATTAGGCAGAATTGGTGGTGGAGTGTTTGTGTCTGTCAGTAGTGGTTTATCTTGTAGTGAAGTCGAAGTAGATACTCCGTGTGAATTGGTGTGGGTGGAGGTTATACTTAAAAGCCGAATTAAGTTAATAATTAGCTCCTTCTACCGACCCCCAGACTCCGATGATACAGTTGCGGAACAGTTCAGAGAAAGTTTGAGTCTCGTAACAAATAAATACCCAACTCATACGGTTATAGTTGGTGGGGATTTCAACCTACCCTCGGTATGTTGGCAAAAATACTTGTTCAAAACCGGTGGTAGGCAGAAAACGTCTTCCGAGATTGTCCTAAATGCATTCTCCGAAAATTATTTCGAGCAGTTAGTCCACGAACCCACGCGAATTGTAAATGGTTGCGAAAACACACTTGACCTCTTGACCACAAACAATCCAGAGCTGATAGAGAGCATCATGACTGATACAGGGATTAGTGATCACAAGGTCATTGTAGCTAGGCTCAATACCATTTCTTCCAAATCCATCAGAAACAAACGCAAAATAATTTTATTTAAAAAAGCGGATAAAGTGCCACTAGAAGCCTTCCTAAAAGACAATATCCATTCCTTCCGAACTGACTATGCGAATGTAGACGAGATGTGGCTCAAATTCAAAGACATAGTAGCAACAGCAATTGAGATATTCATACCTCATAAATTGGTAAGAGATGGAACGGATCCCCCGTAGTACACAAAAAAAGTCCGAACGCTGTTGCAGAGGCAACGGAAAAAACATGCGAAGTTCAGAAGAACGCGAAATCCCGAAGATGGGCTAAAATTTACAGACGCGCGAAATTTGGCACGTACTTCGATGCGAGATGCCTTTAATAGGTTCCACAACGAAACATCGTCTCGAAATTTGGTAGAAAATCCGAAGAAATTCTGGTCGTATGTAAAGTAGACAAGCGGCAAGACGCAGTCAATACCTTCGCTGCGCAGTGCCGATGGTACTGTTATCGACGACTGTGCTGCTAAAGCGGAGTTATTGAACGCAGTTTTCCGAAATTCCTTCACCAGGGAAGACGAATGGAATATTCCAGAATTTGAAACACGAACATCTGCTAGCATGAGTTTCTTAGAAGTAGATACCTTAGGGGTTGCGAAGCAACTCAAATCGCTTGATACAGGCAAGTCTTCAGGTCCAGATTGTATACCGATTAGGTTCCTTTCAGATTACGCTGATACTATAGCTCCCTACTTAGCACTCATATACAACCGCTCGCTCACCGATAGATCTATACCTACAGATTGGAAAATTGCGCAGGTCGCACCAGTGTTCAAGAAGGGTAGTAGGAGTAATCCATTTAACTACAGACCTATATCATTGACGTCGGTTTGCAGTAGGGTTTTGGAGCATATACTGTATTCAAACATTATGAATCACCTCGAAGGGAACGATCTATTGACACGTAATCAGCATGGCTTCAGAAAACATCGCTCTTGTGCAACGCAGCTAGCTCTTTATTCGCACGAAGTAATGGCCGCTATCGACAGGGGATCTCAAGTTGATTCCGTATTTCTAGATTTCCGGAAAGCTTTTGACACCGTTCCCCACAAGCGACTTCTAATCAAGCTGCGGAGCTATGGGGTATCGTGTCAGTTGTGCGACTGGATTCGTGATTTCCTGTCAGGAAGGTCGCAGTTCGTAGTAATAGATGGCAAATCATCGAGTAAAACTAAAGTGATATCAGGTGTTCCCCAGGGAAGCGTCCTGGGACCTCTACTGTTCCTGATCTATATAAATGACCTGGGTGACAATCTGAGCAGTTCTCTTAGACTGTTCGCAGATGATGCTGTAATTTAACGTCTAGTAAGGTCATCTGAAGACCAGTATCAGCTGCAAAGCGATTTAGAAAAGATTGCTGTATGGTTGGTCAGGTGGCAGCTGACGCTAAATAACGGAAAGTGTGAGATGATCCACATGAGATCCAAAAGAAATCCGTTGGAATTCGATTACTCGATAAATAGTACAATTCTCAAGGCTGTCAATTCAACTAAGTACCTGGGTGTTAAAATTACGAACAACTTCAGTTGGAAGGACCACATAGATAATATTGTCGGGAGGGCCAGCCAAAGGTTGCGTTTCATTGGCAGGACACTTAGAAGATGCAAGAAGTCCACTAAAGAGACAGTTTACACTACACTCGTTCGTCCTCTGTTAGAATATTGCTGCGCGGTGTGGGATCCTTACCAGGTGGGATTGACGGAGGACATCGAAAGGGTGCAAAAACGGGCAGCTCGTTTTGTATTATCGCGTTATAGGGGAGAGAGTGTGGCAGATATGATACACGAGTTGGGATGGAAGTCATTACAGCATAGACGTTTTTCGTCATGGCGAGACCTTTTTACGAAATTTCAGTCACCAACTTTCTCTTCCGAATGCGAAAATATTTTGTTGAGCTAAACCTACATAGGTAGGAATGATCATCAAAATAAAATAAGAGAAATCAGAGCTCGAACAGAAAGGTTAAGCTGTTCGTTTTTCCCGCTCGCTGTTCGGGAGTGGAACAGTAGGAGATAGTATGATTGTGGTTCGATGAACCCTCTGAAAAGCACTTAAATGTGAATTGCAGAGTAGTCATGTAGATGTAGATGTAGATGATTTATTAGCCGGCTTTGGTGCCAGTGAAATAACCGACTACCTTAAGATTTGGCATTAAACAAGGTCTGGCAGCCACGTTACACGAGAGAATGTGAAAAGTGTTCATATGTACTAAAAACCAAGGAAATCCGCCCGTTTTCACATCTGCTTTCGAATCCACGTAATGCCAGATCGTCACATTGGCCGTTTCCTCTCTGAAACGGTTACATTTATTGTTTGCATAGCTATGTAACGTGCTGCGGTTTGCGGAGACACTAAAAGCACCATAGTAAAACACAGAAGAAGCTTTTAATTTGGTGTAATAGCCAGTAAGCAACTGTACAATTGAAGTATTAGTTATCGATTAGTGAATTTTTAGAAGGCTTTAGTGCATTCGACATGAGCTAGGACCTTACGATTTAGTATGAAGGGAGGTCTATGAGCCATATCGCACGGGAGAATGTGAAAAGTGTTCACATCTAGTAAAAACCTGAGAAATCCGCCCGTTATCGTCATTTGCTATCGAATCGAATTAATGCCAGATCGTCACATTTTCCGCTCTTTTTTCTGAAACGGTTACATTTATCGTGTGCAAAGCTATGTCGCGTGCTGCGGTATGCGGAGACACTAAATACACCATAGTAGAACACAGAAGAAGCTTCTAAGTTCATGTAATACCCAGTAAGAAGCAGTACAATTCAAGTATTAGCTTTCGATTATTGACTTTTTAGCCGGCTTTGGTGCCTTGGACATGAGCTTGGACCTTAAGATTTTGCATGAAAGGAGGACTAGCAGAAGCGTTGCACGGGATAATGTGAAAAGTCTTCTTATGTAGTAAAAACCTGAGATATCAGTCCGTTTTCGTCATTTTTTATCAAATCGACTTTAAGCCAGATCGTTACATTGGCCGCTCTTCTCTCTGAAACGGTTACGTTTATCGTCTCCAAAGCAGTGTCACGTGCTGCGGTATGCGGAGACACTAAAAGCACTATACTAGAACACATAGGAAACTTCCAAGTTGATGTAGTAGCCAGTAACACGTAGTACAATTCAAGTTTTTGTTATCGATTATTCACTTTTTAGCCGGCTTTGGTGCCTTGGACACGAGCTAGGACCTTAAGATTTTGCATGAAAGGAGGACTAGCAGCCGCGTTGCACGGGAGAATGTGAAAAGTGTTCTTATGTAGTTAAAACCTGAGATATCTGTCCGTTTTCGTCATTTGTTATCAAATCGACTGAAAGCCAGATTGTTACATTGGCCGCTCTTCTCTCTGAAACGGTTACATTTATCGTCTGCAAACTTATGTTGCGTGCTAAGGAATGCGGAGACACTAAAAACAACACAGTAGAACACAGAAGACGCGTCTAGGTTGATGTAATTAGCCCTTAGGAAACAGTACAATTCAGGTTTTAGTTATCGATTATTGATTTATTAGCCGGCTTTGGTGCCAGTGAAATGACCGACTACCGTAAAATTTGGCATTAATCAAGGTCTGATGAGCCACGTTACACGAGAGAATGTGAAAAGTGTTCATATGTACTAAAAACCTAAGAAATCCGCCCGTTTTCGTCATTTTTTATCGTATCGACTTAAAGCCAGATCGTCACATTGGCCGGTCTTCTCTCTAAAACGGTTACATTCATCGTGTGCAAAGCTATGTCGCGTGCTGCGGAATGCGGAGACACTAAAGCCACGATAGTAGAACACAGAAGAAGTTTCTAAGTTGACGTAATAACCAGTAAGAAGCAGTCAAATTCAAGTTTTAGTTATTGATTAATGACTTTTTAGCCGGCATTGGTGCCTTGTACATGCGCTAGAATCTTATGATTTTGCATGAAGGAAGGTCTATCAGCCACATCGCACAGGAGAATGTGGAAAGTGTTCACATCTAGCAAAAACCTGAGAAATTCGCCCGTTTTCGTCATTTGCAATCGAATCGACTTAATGCCAGATCGAATATTGGCAGCTCTTCTCTCTGAAACGGTTACATTTATCGTGTGCAAAGCTATGTCGCGTGCTGCGGTATACGGAGACACTAAAAGCACCAAAATAAAGCACAGAAGAAGTTTCTAAGTTTATGTAATAGCCAGTAAGAAGCAGTACAATTCAAGTTTCAGTTGTCGATTACTGTCATTTTAGCCTTCTTTGGTACCTTGGACACGAGCAAGGACCTTACGATTTTGCATAAATGGAGGACTAGCAGCTGCGTTGCACGCGAGAAGGTGAAAAGTGTTCATACGTAGTAAAAACCTAAGATATCCGTCCGTTTTCGTCATTTGTTATCATATCGACTTAAAGCCAGATCGTTACATTGGCCGCTCTTCTCTCTGAAACGGTTTCATTTATCGCTTGCAAAGCCATGTCGCGTGCTGCGTGCCCCCTTGCTATTGAGATTGTGAAAAGTGTTCATATGTACTAAAAACATGAGAAATCCGTCCGTTTTCGTCATTTGTTATCGAATCGACTTAAAGCCAGATCGTCACATTGGCCGCTCTTCTCTCTGAAACGGTTTTATTTATAGTCTGCGAAGCTATGTCGCGTGCTGAGGTATGCGGAGACACTAAAAGCACCATAGTAGATCACACGTGAAGTTTCTAAGCTGATGTAGAAGCCAGTAAGAAGAAGTATAATTCAAGTTTTAGTTATCGATTATTGACCTTTTTAGCCGGCTTTGGTGCCTTGAGCATGAGCTAGGACCTTAAAATTTTGCATGAAAGGAGGACGAGCAGCCGCGTTGCAAGGAAGAATGTGAAAAGTGTTCTTATGGAGTAAAAACCTGAGATATCGGTCCGGTTTCGTCATTTGTTATCAAATCGACTTGAAGCCAGATTGTTACATTGGCCGCTCTTCTCTCTGAAACCATTAAATTTATTGTCTGCAAAGGTGTGTCGCTTGCTGCAGTATACGGAGACACTAAAAGCACCATAGTAGAACACAGAAGTAGCTTCTAAGTTGATGTAATAGCCAGTAAGATGTAGTACAATTCACATTTTAGTTATCGATTATTGACTTTTTAGACGGCTTTGGCGCATTGGGTTTGAACTAGGACCTTAAGTTTTTGCATGATGAAGGACTAGCAGCCGCTTTGCACGGGTAATTTGAAAAGTGATCATAAGTAGTAAAAACCTGCGAAATCTGTCCGTTTTCGTCATTTGTTATCGTATCGACTTAAAGCCAGATCGTCACATTGGCCGCTCTTCTCTCTGAAACGGTTATATTTATAGTGTGCAAAGCTATGTCGCGTGTTGCGGTATGCGCGAGACACTAAAAGCATCATAGCAGAACACAGAAGAAGCTTCAAAGTTGATGTAATAGCAAGTTATAGTTATCGATTATTGACCTTTTACCCTTCTTTGGTGATTTGGACATTAGCTAGGACCTTAAGATTTTGCATAAAGGGATGTCTAGCAGCCACTTTGCACGGGAGTATGTAAGAAGTGTTCATATATATAGTAAAAACCTGAGAAATCCGTCCGTTTTCGTCATTTGTTAACCATTCGACTTAAAGCCAGTTCGTCACATTGGCCGCTCTTCTCTCTGAAACGGTTTCATTTATCGTCTGCAAAGCTATGTCGTGTGCTGCGGTAAGGGCTCGACACGTAAAGCACCATAGTAGAACACAGAAGAAGCTTCTAAGTTGACGTAATAGCTAGTAAGAAACAGTACAATTCAAGTTTTAGTTATTGATTATTTACTTTTTACCTTTCTTTGGTGCTTGCTTGATGGGAAGTCTGGCAGCCACGTTGCACGGGAGAATGTGAAAAGTGTTTATATGTAGTAAAAACCTGAGAAATCGGGGCGTTTTCGTTTTTTCTTATCGAATCGAATTAAAGCCAGATCGTCACACTGCCCGCTCTTCTCTCTGAAACGGTTACATTTATCGTCTGCATAGCTATGTCCCGTGCTGCGGCTTGCGGAGACACTAAAAGCACCATAGTAGAACACAGAAGAAGTTTCTAAGTTGAAGTAATAGCCAGTAAGAAGTAGTACAATTCACGTGTTAGTAATCGATTATTGACTTTTTAGCTGGCTTTGGGGCCTTGGACATGGGGTAGGACCTTCAGATTTTGCATCTAAGGAGGACTAGCAGCTGCGTTGCACGGGAGAATGTGAAAAGTGTTCATATATAGTAAAAACCTGAGATATACGTCCGTTTTCGTCATTTGTTATCGAATCGACTTAAAGCCAGATCGTCACACTGGCCGCTCTTCTCTCTGAAACGGTTACATTTATCGTCTGCAAAGCTATGTCGAGTGCTGCGGTATGCAGAGATACTAAATGCACCATAGTAGAACACAGAGGAAGCTTCTAAGTTGATGTAATAGCCAGTAAGATGTAGTACAATTCAAGTTTTAGTTATCGATTATTGACTATTTAGCCGTCTTTCGTGCCTTGGACATAAGCTATGACATTAAGATTTGCGCATGAATGGAGGACTAGCAGCTGCGTTGCACAGGCGAGAATGTGAAAAGTATTGATAAGTAGTAAAAACCTGAGAAATCCGTCCGTTTTCCTCATCTGTTATCAAATCGACTTAAAGCCAGAACGTTACATTGGCCGCTATTCTCTCTGTAATGGTTACATTTATCGTCTGCAAAGCTATGTCGCGTACTGTGGTATGCGGAGACAATATAGGCACCATAGTAGAATACAGAAGAAGCTTCTAAGTTGATGTAATAGCCAGTAAGAAGTAGCACGATAACGTTTTAGATATCGATTATTGACTTTTTAGCTGGCTTTGGGGCCTTGAACATGAGCTACGGCATTAAGATTTTGCATCAAAGGAGGACTAGCGGCTGCGTTGCACGGGAGAATGTGAAAAGTGTTCATATGTAGTAAAAACCTGAGAAATCCGTTCGTTTTCGTCATTTCTTATCAAATCGACTTAAAGCCAGATCGTCACATTGGTCGCTCTTCTCTCTGAAACGGTTACATTTATCGTCTGCAAAGCTATGTCGCGTGCTGCGGTATGCGGAGACACTAACAGCACCATAGTAGAAAACAGATGAATCTCCTAAGTTGATGTAATAGCCAGTAAGAAGTAGTGCAATAACGTTTTAGATACCGATTGTTGAATTTTTAGCTGGCTTTGGGGCCTTGGACATGAGCTAGGACCTTAAGATTTTGCATCAAAGGAGGACTAGCAGCTGCGTTGCACGGGAGAATGTGAAAAGTGTTCATATGTAGTAAAAACATGAGAAATCCGTTCGTTTTCGTCATTTCTTATCAAATCGACTTAAAGCAAGATCGTCACATTGGTCGCTCTTCTCTCTGAAACTGTTACATTTATCATGTGCAAAGCTATGTCGCGTGCTGCGGTTTGCGGATACTCTAAGAGCACCATCGTAGAACACAGATGAAACTTCTAAGTTGATGTAATAGCCAGTAAGAAGTAGTACAATAACGTTTTAATTATCGATTATTGACTTTTTAGCTGGCTTTTGGGTCTTGGACATGAGCTAGGACCTTAAGACTTTGCATCAAAGGAGGACTAGCAGCTGCGTTGCACGGGAGAATGTGAAAAGTGTTCATATGTAGTAAAAACATGAGAAATCCGTCCGTTTTCGTCATTTCTTATCAAATCGACTTAAAGCCAGGACGTCACATTGGACGCTCTTCTCTATGAAAAGGTTACATTACTCGTCTACAGAGCTATGTCGCGTGCTGCGGTATGCGGAGACACTAACAGCACCATAGTAGAACACAGATGAAATTTCTAAGTTGATGTAATAGCCAGTAAGAAGTAGCACAATAACGTTTTAGATACCGATTATTGACTTTTTAGCTGGCTTTGGGGACTTGGACATGAGCTAGGACCTTAAGATTTTGCATCAAAGGAGGACTAGCAGCTGCGTTGCACGGGAGAATGTGAAAAGTGTTCATATGTAGTAAAAACATGAGAAATCCGTCCGTTTTCGTCATTTCTTATCAAATCGACTTAAAGCCAGATCGTCATATTGGTCGCTCTTCTCTCTGAAACGGTTACATTTATCGTCTGCAAAGCTATGTCGCGTGCTGCGGCATGCGGAGACACTAACAGCACCATAGTAGAACACTGGTGAAACTTCTAAGTTGATGTAATAGCCAGTAAGAAGTAGTACCATAACGTTTTAGATATCGATTATTGACTTTTTAGCTGGCATTGGGGTCTTGAACATAAGCTAGGACCTTAAGACCTTTCATCAAAGGAGGACTAGCAGCTGCGTTGCACGGGAGAATGTGAAAAAAGTTCATATGTAGTAAAAACCTGAGAAATCCGTTCGTTTTCGTCATTTCTTATCAAATCGACTTAAAGCCAGATCGTCACATTGGTCGCTCTTCTCTCTGAAACGGTAACATTTATCGCCTACAAAGCCTTTTCGCGTGCTGCGGTATGCCGAGACACTAACAGCACCATAGTAGAACACAGAAGAAGCTCCTAAGTTGTAGTAATTGCCAGTAAGAAGTAGTGCAATAACGTTTTAGATATCGATTATTGACTTTTTAGCTGGCTTTGGGGTATTGGACATGAGCTAGGACCTTATGATTTTGCATCAAAAGAGAACTAGCAGCTGCGTTGCACGGGAGAATGTGAAAAGTGTTCATATGTAGTAAAAACCTGAGACATCCGTCCGTTTTCGTCATTTTTCTTATCAAATCGACTTAAGGCCAGATTGGCACATTGGTCGCTCTTCTCTCTGAAACGGTTACATTTGTCGTCTGCAAAGCTATGTCGCGTGCTGCGGTATGCGGAGACACTAACAGCACCATAGTAGAAAACAGATGAAACTTCTAAGTTGATGTAATAGCCAGTAAGAAGTAGCACAATAACGTTATCGATACCGATTATTGACTTTTTAGCTGGCTTTGGGGTCTTGGACATGAGCTCGGACCTTAAGAATTTGCATCAAAAGAGAACTAGCAGCTGCGTTGCAGGGGAGAATGTGAAAAGTGTTCATATGTAGTAAAAACCTGAGAAATCCGTCCGTTTTCGTCATTTCTTATCAAATCGACTTAAAGCCAGATCGTCACATTGGTCGCTCTTCTCTCTGAAACGGTTACATTTATCGTCTGCAAAGCTATGTCGCGTGCTGCGGTATGCGGAGAGACTAACAGCATCATAGTAGAAAACAGATGAAACTTCTAAGTTGATGTAATAGTCAGTAAGAAGTAGTACAATAACGTTTTAGATTTCGATTATTGACTTTTTAGCTGGCTTTGGTGCCTTGGACGTGAGCTAGGACCTTAAGATTTTGCATCAATGGAGAACTAGCAGCTGCGTTGCACGGGAGAAAGTGAAAAGTGTTCATATGTAGTAAAAACATGAGAAATCCGTCCGTTTTCGTCATTTCTTATCAAATCGACTTAAAGCCAGATCGTCACATTGGTCGCTCTTCTCTCTGAAACGGTTACATTTATCGTCTGCAAAGCTATGTCGCGTGCTGCGGCTTGCGGAGACACTAAAAGCACCATAGTAGAACACAGAAGAAGTTTCTAAGTTGAAGTAATAGCCAGTAAGAAGTAGTACAATAAAGTTTTAGATATCGATTATTGACTTTTTAGCTGGCTTTGGGGTCTTGGACATGAGCTAGGACCTTAAGACATTGCATCAAAGGAAGACTAGCAGCTGCGTTGCACGGGAAAATCTGAAAAGTGTTCATGTGTAGTAAAAAGCTGAGAAATCCGTCCGTTTTCGTCATTTCTTATCAAATCGACTTAAAGCCAGATCGTCACATTGGTCGCTCTTCTCTCTGAAACGGTTACATTTGTTACATTTATCGTCTGCAAAGCTATGTTGCGTGCTGCGGTATGCGGAGAGACGAACAGCACCATAGTAGAACACTGATGAAACTTATAAGTTGATGTAATAGCCAGTAAGAAGTAGTACAATAACGTTTTAGATTTCGATTATTGACTTTTTAGCTGGCTTTGGGGCCTTGGACTTGAGCTAGTTCCTTAAGATTTTGCATCAATGGAGAACTAGCAGCTGCGTTGCACGGGAGAATGTGAAAAGTGTTCATATGTACTAAAAACATGAGAAATCCGTCCGTTTTCGTCATTTCTTATCAAATTGACTTAAAGCCAGATCGTCACATTGGTCGCTCTTCTCTCTGAAACGGTTACATTTATCGTCTGCAAAGCTATGTCGCGTGCTGCGGCATGCGGAGACACTAACAGCACCATAGTAGAACACTGATGAAACTTCTAAGTTGATGTAATAGCCAGTAAGAAGTAGTACAATAACGTTTTAGATATCGATTATTGACTTTTTAGCTGGCATTGGGGTCTTGGACATGAGCTAGGACCTTAAGACATTGCATCACAGGAGGTTTAGCAGCTGCGTTGCACGGGAGAATGTGAAAAGTGTTCATGTGTAGTAAAAACCTGAGAAATCCGTTCGTTTTCGTCATTTCTTATCAAATCGACTTAAAGCCAGATCGTCACATTGGTCGCTCTTCTCTCTGAAACGGTTACATTTATCGTCTGCAAAGCTATGTCGCGTGCTGCGGTATGCGGAGACACTAACAGCACCATAGTAGAAAACAGATGAATCTCCTAAGTTGATGTAATAGCCAGTAAGAAGTAGTGCAATAACGTTTTAGATACCGATTATTGAATTTTTAGCTGGCTTTGGGGCCTTGGACATGAGCTAGGACCTTAAGATTTTGCATCAAAGGAGGACTAGCAGCTGCGTTGCACGGGAGAATGTGAAAAGTGTTCATATGTAGTAAAAACATGAGAAATCCGTTCGTTTTCGTCATTTCTTATCAAATCTACTTAAAGCAAGATCGTCACATTGGTCGCTCTTCTCTCTGAAACTGTTACATTTATCATGTGCAAAGCTATGTCGCGTGCTGCGGTTTGCGGATACTCTAAGAGCACCATCGTAGAACACAGATGAAACTTCTAAGTTGATGTAATAGCCAGTAAGAAGTAGTACAATAACGTTTTAATTATCGATTATTGACTTTTTAGCTGGCTTTTGGGTCTTGGACATGAGCTAGGACCTTAAGACTTTGCATCAAAGGAGGACTAGCAGCTGCGTTGCACGGGAGAATGTGAAAAGTGTTCATATGTAGTAAAAACATGAGGAATCCGTCCGTTTTCGTCATTTCTTATCAAATCGACTTAAAGCCAGATCGTCACATTGGTCGCTCTTCTCTCTGAAACGGTTACATTTATCGTCTGCAAAGCTATGTCGCGTGCTGCGGCATGCGGAGACACTAACAGCACCATAGTAGAACACTGGTGAAACTTCTAAGTTGATGTAATAGCCAGTAAGAAGTAGTACAATAACGTTTTAGATATCGATTATTGACTTTTTAGCTGGCATTGGGGTCTTGAACATAAGCTAGGACCTTAAGACCTTTCATCAAAGGAGGACTAGCAGCTGCGTTGCACGGGAGAATGTGAAAAAAGTTCATATGTAGTAAAAACCTGAGAAATCCGTTCGTTTTCGTCATTTCTTATCAAATCGACTTAAAGCCAGATCGTCACATTGGTCGCTCTTCTCTCTGAAACGGTAACATTTATCGCCTACAAAGCCTTTTCGCGTGCTGCGGTATGCCGAGACACTAACAGCACCATAGTAGAACACAGAAGAAGCTCCTAAGTTGTAGTAATTGCCAGTAAGAAGTAGTGCAATAACGTTTTAGATATCGATTATTGACTTTTTAGCTGGCTTTGGGGTATTGGACATGAGCTCGGACCTTAAGAATTTGCATCAAAAGAGAACTAGCAGCTGCGTTGCACGGGAGAATGTGAAAAGTGTTCATATGTAGTAAAAACCTGAGACATCCGTCCGTTTTCGTCATTTTTCTTATCAAATCGACTTAAAGCCAGATTGGCACATTGGTCGCTCTTCTCTCTGAAACGGTTACATTTATCGTCTGCAAAGCTATGTCGCGTGCTGCGGTATGCGGAGACACTAACAGCACCATAGTAGAAAACAGATGAAACTTCTAAGTTGATGTAATAGCCAGTAAGAAGTAGCACAATAACGTTATCGATACCGATTATTGACTTTTTAGCTGGCTTTGGGGTCTTGGACATGAGCTCGGACCTTAAGAATTTGCATCAAAAGAGGACTAGCAGCTGCGTTGCAGGGGAGAATGTGAAAAGTGTTCATATGTAGTAAAAACCTGAGAAATCCGTCCGTTTTCGTTATTTCTTATCAAATCGACTTAAAGCCAGATCGTCACATTGGTCGCTCTTCTCTCTGAAACGGTTACATTTATCGTCTGCAAAGCTATGTCGCGTGCTGCGGTATGCGGAGAGACTAACAGCACCATAGTAGAAAACAGATGAAACTTCTAAGTTGATGTAATAGCCAGTAAGAAGTAGTACAATAACGTTTTAGATTTCGATTATTGACTTTTTAGCTGGCTTTGGTGCCTTGGACGTGAGCTAGGACCTTAAGATTTTGCATCAATGGAGAACTAGCAGCTGCGTTGCACGGGAGAATGTGAAAAGTGTTCATATGTAGTAAAAACATGAGAAATCCGTCCGTTTTCGTCATTTCTTATCAAATCGACTTAAAGCCAGATCGTCACATTGGTCGCTCTTCTCTCTGAAACGGTTACATTTATCGTCTGCAAAGCTATGTCGCGTGCTGCGGTATGCGGAGACACTAACAGCACCATAGTAGAAGACTGATGAAACTTCTAAGTTGATGTAATAGCCAGTAAGAAGTAGTACAATAAAGTTTTAGATATCGATTATCGACTTTTTAGCTGGCTTTGGGGTCTTGGACATGAGCTAGGACCTTAAGACATTGCATCAAAGGAAGACTAGCAGCTGCGTTGCACGGGAAAATCTGAAAAGTGTTCATGTGTAGTAAAAAGCTGAGAAATCCGTCCGTTTTCGTCATTTCTTATCAAATCGACTTAAAGCCAGATCGTCACATTGGTCGCTCTTCTCTCTGAAACGGTTACATTTGTTACATTTATCGTCTGCAAAGCTATGTTGCGTGCTGCGGTATGCGGAGAGACGAACAGCACCATAGTAGAACACTGATGAAACTTATAAGTTGATGTAATAGCCAGTAAGAAGTAGTACAATAACGTTTTAGATTTCGATTATTGACTTTTAGCTGGCTTTGGGGCCTTGGACTTGAGCTAGTTCCTTAAGATTTTGCATCAATGGAGAACTAGCAGCTGCGTTGCACGGGAGAATGTGAAAAGTGTTCATATGTACTAAAAACCTGAGAAATCCGTCCGTTTTCGTCATTTCTCATCAAATCGACTTAACGCCAGATCGTCTCATTGGTCACTCTTCTCTCTGAAACGGTTACATTTATCGTCTGTAAAGCTATGTCACATGCTGCGGTATGCGGAGACACTAACAGCACCATAGTAGATAACAGATGAAACTTCTAAGTTGATGTAATTGCCAGTAAGAAGAAGTACAATAACGTTATAGATACCGATTATTGACTTTTTAGCTGGCTTTGGGGTATTGGACATGAGCTAGGACCTTAAGATTTTGCATCAAAAGAGAACTAGCAGCTGCGTTGCACGGGAGAATGTGAAAAGTGTTCATATGTAGTAAAAACCTGAGAAATCCATCAGTTTTCGTCATTTCTTATCAAATCGACTTAAAGCCAGATCGTCACATTGGTCGCTCTTCTCTCTGAAACGGTTACATTTATCGTCTGCAAAGCTATGTCGCGTGCTGCGGTATGCGGAGACAGTAACAGCACCATAGTAGAACACTGATGAAACTTCTAAGTTGATGTAATAGCCAGTAAGAAGTAGTACAATAACGTTTTAGATATCTATTATTGACTTTTTAGCTGGCATTGGGGTCTTGGACATGAGCTAGGGCCTTAAGATTTTGCATCAAAGGAGGACTAGCAGCTGCGTTGCACGGGAGAATGTGAAAAAAGTTCATATGTAGTAAAAACCTGAGAAATCCGTTCGTTTTCGTCATTTCTTATCAAATCGACTTAAAGCCAGATCGTCACATTGGTCGCTCTTCTCTCTGAAACGGTAACATTTATCGCCTACAAAGCCTTTTCGCGTGCTGCGGTATGCCGAGACACTAACAGCACCATAGTAGAACACAGAAGAAGCTTCTAAGTTGTAGTAATTGCCAGTAAGAAGTAGTGCAATAACGTTTCAGATATCGATTATTGACTTTTTAGCTAGCTTTGGGGCCTTGGACATGAGCTAGGGCCTTAAGATTTTGCATCAAAGGAGGACTAGCAGCTGCGTTGCACGGGAGAATGTGAAAAGTGTTCATATGTAGTAAAAACCTGAGAAATCCGTCAGTTTTCGTCCTTTCTTATCAAATCGACTTCAAGGCAGAACGTCACACTGGCCGCTCTTCTCTCTGAAACGGTTACATTTATCGTCTGCAAAGCTATGTCGCGTGCTGCGGTATGCGGAGACACTAACAGCACCATAGTAGAACACAGATGAAACTTCTAAGTTGATGTGATAGCCAGTAAAAAGTAGTACAATAACGTTTTATATATCGATTATTGACTTTTTATTTGGCTTTGGGGCCTTGGACATGACCTAGGACCTTAAGATATTGCATCAAAAAAAGACTAGCAGCTGCGTTGCACGGGAGAATGTAAAAAGTGTTCATATGTCGTAAAAACCTGAGAAATCCGTCCGTTTTCGTCATTTCTCATCAAATCGACTTAAAGCCAGATCGTCTTATTGGTCACTCTTCTCTCTGAAACGGTTACATTTATCGTCTGTAAAGCTATGTCACATGCTGTGGTATGCGGAGACACTAACAGCACCATAGTAGAAAACAGATGAAACTTCTAAGTTGATGTAATTGACAGTAAGAAGAAGTACAATAACGTTATAGATACCGATTATTGACTTTTTAGCTGGCTTTGGGGTATTGGACATGAGCTAGGACCTTAAGATTTTGCATCAAAAGAGAACTAGCAGCTGCGTTGCACGGGAGAATGTGAAAAGTGTTCATAAGTAGTAAAAACCTGAGACATCCGTCCGTTTTCGTCATTTCTTATCAAATCGACTTAAAGCCAGATCGTCACATTGGTCGCTCTTCTCTCTGAAACGGTTACATTTATCGTCTGCAAAGCTATGTCGCGTACTGCGGTATGCGGAGACACTAACAGCACCATAGTAGAAAACAGATGAAACTTCTAAGTTGATGTAATAGCCAGTAAGAAGTAGTACAATAACGTTATAGATACCGATTATTGACTTTTTAGCTGGCTTTGGGGTCGTGGACATGAGCTAGGACCTTAAGATTTTGCATCAATAGAGAACTAGCAGCTGCGTTGCACGGGAGAATGTGAAAAGTGTTCATGTGTAGTAAAAACCTGAGAAATCCGTCCGTTTTCGTCATTTCTTATCAAATCGACTTAAAGCCAGATCGTCACATTGGTCGTTCTTCTCTCTGAAACGGTTACATTTATAGTCTGCAAAGCTATGTCGCGTGCTGCGGTATGCGGAGACACTAACAGCACCATAGTAGAACAATGATGAAACTTCTAAGTTGATGTAATAGCCAGTAAAAAGTAGTACAATAACGTTTTAGATATCGATTATTGACTTTTTAGCTGGCATTGAGGTCTTGGACATGATCTAGGACCTTAAGACTTTGCATCAAAGGAGGACTAGCAGCTGCGTTGCACGGGAGAATGTGAAAAGTGTTCATGTGTAGTAAAAACCTCAGAAATCCGTCCGTTTTCGTCATTTCTGATCAAATCGACTTAAAGCCAGATCGTCACATTGGTCGCTCTTCTCTCTGAAACGGTTACATTTATCGTCTGCAAAGCTATGTCGCGTGCTGCGATATGCGGAGACACTAACAGCACCATACTAGAACACTGATGAAACTTCTAAGTTGATGTAATAGCCAGTAAGAAGTAGTACAATAACGTTTTAGATATCGATTATTGACTTTTTTGCTGGCTTTGGGTCCTTGGACATGAGCTAGGACCTTAAGATTTTGCATCAAAGGAGAACTAGCAGCTGCGTTGCACGGGAGAAAGTGAAAAGTGTTCATATGTAGTAAAAACCTGAGAAATCCGTCCGTTTTCGTCATTTCTTATCAAATCGACTTAAAGCCAGATCGTCATATTGCTCGCTCTTCTCTCTGAAACGGTTACATTTATCGTCTGCAAAGCTATGTCGCGTGCTGCGGTATGCGGAGACACTAACAGCACCATAGTAGAACACTGATGAAACTTCTAAGTTGATGTATTAGCCAGTAAGAAGTAGTACAATAACGTTTTAGATATCGATTATTGACTTTTTAGCTGGCTTTGGGGTCTTGGACATGAGCTAGGACCTTAAGACACTGCATCACAGGAGGGCTAGCAGCTGCGTTGCACGGGAGAATGTGAAAAGTGTTCTTGTGTAGTAAAAACCTGAGAAATCCTTCCGTTTTCGTCATTTGTTATCGAATCAACTTAATGTCAGATCGTCTCATTGGCCGCTCATATCTCTGAAACGGTTACATTTATCGTCTGCAAAGCTATGGCGCGTCCTGCGGTATGCGGAGACACTAAATGCACCATAGTAGAACACAGAAGAAGCTTCTAAGACGATGTAATAGCCAGTAAGAAGTAGTACAATTCAAGTTTTAGTTATCGATTTTTGACTTTTTAGTCGGCTATGTAATAGCCAGTAAAATGTAGTACACTTCAAGTTTTAATAATCGATTATTGAATTTTTAGCCTTCTTTGTTGCCTTGGACATGACCTAGGACTTTAAGATTTTGCATGAAAGGAGGAATAGCAGCCGCGTTGCACGGGAGAATGTGAAAAGTGTTCATACGTATTAAAACCCTGAGAAATCTGTCCGTTTTCGTCATTTGTTATCGAACCGACTTAAAGCCAGATCGTCACATTGGTCACTCTTCTCTCTGAAACGGTTGTACTTATCGTCTGCAAAGCTATGTCGCGTGCTGCGGTATGCGGAGACAGTAAAAACACTATAGTAGAACCCAGATGAAGCTTCTAAGTTCATGTAATAGCCAGTAAGAAGTAGTACAATTCAAGTTTTAGGTATCGATTATTGACTTTTTAGCCGGTTTTGGTGCATTGGACATGAGCTAGGACCTTAAGATTTTGCATGAAAGGAGGACTAGCAGCCGCGCTACACAGACAAATGTGAAAAGTGTTCATATGTAGTAAAAACCTGAAAATCCGTCCGTTTTCGTCATTTGTTATCGAATCGACTTAAAGCCAGATCGTCACATTATCCGCTCTTCTCTCTGAAACGATTACATTTATCGTCTGCAAAGCTATGTCCGGTGCTGCGGCATGCGGAGACACTAAAAGCACCATAATACAATACAGATGAACCTTCTAAGTTAATGTAATAGCCAGTAAGAGGTAGTACAATTCAAGTTTTAGTTATAGATTATTGAATTTTTAGCCGGCTTTTGTGCCTTTGACATGAAATAGGACCTTAAGATTTTGCATGAAATTCAGGACTAGCAACCGCGTTGCACAGGGGAATGTGAAAAGTTTTCATATGTAGTAAAAACCTGAAAAATTGTCCGTTTTCGTCATTTGTTATCGTAACGAATTAAAGCTATATCGTCATATTAGCCGCTCTTCTCTCATAAACGGTTGCATTTATCGTCTGCAAAGCTCTGTCGCGTGCTGCGGTATACGGAGACACTAAAAGCAGCATTGCAGAGCACAGACGAAGCCTCTAAGTTGATGTAATAGCCAGTAAGAAGTAGTACAATTCAAGTTTTAGTTATCGATTACTGACTTTTTACCATTCTTTGGTGCTTCGACATGAGCTAGGAAATGAAGATTTTGCATGAAGGGAAGTCTAGTGGAAGCGTTGCAGGTGAGAATGTGAAAAGCGTTCATATGTAGTAAAAATCTGAGAAATTCGTCCGTTTTCGTCATTTGTTATAGAATCGACTTAAAGCCAGATCGTCACATTGGCCGCTCTTCCCTCTGAAACGAATACATTTATCGTCTGCAAAGCTATGTCGCCTGCTACGTTATCCGGAGACACTAAAAGCACCATAGTAGAACACAGATAAAGCTTCTAAGTTGATGTAATAGCCAGTAAGAAGTAGTACAATTCAAGATTTAGTTATCGATTATTGACTTTTTAGCCGGTTTTGTTGCCTTTCACATGAGGTAGGACTATACGATTTTGCATGAAAGGAGGACTAGCAGACGCGCTGCACGGGCGAATGTGAAAAGTGTCATATGTAGTAAAAACCTGAGAAATCCGTCCGTTTTCGTCATTTGTTATCGAATCGACTTAAATCCAGATCGACACATTGGCCGCTCTTTTCTCTGAAACGGTTACATTTGTCTTCTGCAAAGCTATGTTGCGTCCTGGGGTATGCGGAGACACTACAAGCACCATAGTAGAACACAGATGAAGCTTCTAAGTTGATGTAATAGACATTAAGAAGTCATACAATGCAAGTTTTAGTTATCGATTATTGACTTTTTAGACGGCTTTGGTGCCTTGGATATGGGCTACGTCTATACGATTTTGCAGGAAAGGAGGACTAGCAGCCGCGTTGCACGGGCGAATGTGAAAAGTGTTCATATGTAGTAAAAACCTGAGAAATCCGTCTGTTTTCGTCATTTGTTATCGAATCGACTTAAAGCCACATCGTCACACTGGCCGGTCTTCTCTCTGAAACGGTTGCATTTATCGTCTGCAAAGCTCTGTCGCATGCTGCGGTATACGGAGACACTAAAAGCACCATAGTAGAAAACAGATGAAACTGCTAAGTTGATGTAATAGCCAGTAAGAAATAGTACAATAACGTTATAGATACCGATTATTGACTTTTAAGCTGGCTTTGGGGTCTTAGATATGAGCTAGGACCTTAAGATTTTGCATCAAAGGAGAACTAGCAGCTGCGTTGCACGGGAGAATGAGAAAAGTGTACATATCTAGTAAAAACCTGAGAAATCCGTCAGTTTTCGTCATTTCTTATCAAATCGACTTAAAGCCAGATCGTCACGTTGGTCGCTCTTCTCTCTGAAACGGTTACATTTATCGTCTGCAAAGCTGTGTCGCGTGCTACGGTATGAAGAGACACTAACAGCACCATAGTAGAACACAGATGAAACTTCTAAGTTGATGTAATAGCCAGTAAGAAGTAGTACAATAAAGTTTTAGATATCGATTATTGACTTTTTAGCTGGCTTTGGGGCCTAGGACATGAGCTCCGACCTTAAGACTTTGCATCAAAGGAGGACTAGCAGCTGCGTTGCACGGGAGAATGTGAAAAGTGTTCATATGTAGTAAAAACCTGAGAAATCCGTCCGTTTGCGTCGTTTCTTATCAAATCGACTTAAAGCCAGAACGTCACATTGGCCGCTCTTCTCTCTGAAACGGTAATATTTATCACCTACAAAGCTATGTCGCGCGCTGCGGTATGCGGAGACACTAACAGCACCATAGTAGAACACGGATGAAACTACTAAGATGATGTAATAGCCTGTAAGAAGTAGTAAAATAACGTTTTAGATATCGATTATTGACTTTTTAGCTGGTTTTGGGGCCTTGGACATGAGCTAGGACCTTAAGCTTTTGCATCAAAGGAGGACTAGATGCTCCGTTGCACGGGAGAATGTGCAAAGTGTTCATATGCAGTAAAAACCTGAGAAATCCGTCCGTTTTCGTCATTTCTTATCAAATCGACTTAAAGCCAGATCGTCACATTGGTCGCTCTTCTCTCTGAAACGGTTACATTTATCGTCTGCAAAGCTATGTCGCGTGCTGCGGTATGCGGAGACACTAACAGCACCATAGTAGAAAACAGATGAAACTTCTAAGTTGATGTAATAGCCAGTAAGAAGTAGTACAATAACGTTATAGATACCGATTATTGACTTTTAAGCTGGCTTTTGGGTCTTAGACATGAGCTAGGACCTTAAGATTTTGCATCAAAGGAGAACTAGCAGCTGCGTTGCACGGGAGAATGAGAAAAGTGTACATATGTAGTAAAATCCTGGAAATTCGTCCGTTTTCGTCATTTCTTATCAAATCGACTTAAAGCCAGATCGTCACATTGGTCGCTCTTCTCTCTGAAACGGTTACATTTATCGTCTGCAAAGCTGTGTCGCGTGCTACGGTATGAAGAGACACTAACAGCACCATAGTAGAACACAGAGAAGCTTCTAAGTTGTAGTAATTGCCAGTAAGAAGTAGTACAATAACGTTTTAGATATCGATTATTGACTTTTTAGCTGGCTTTGGGGCCTTGGACATGAGCTAGGGCCTTAAGATTTTGCATCAAAGGAGGACTAGCAGCTGCGTTACACGGGAGAATGTGAAAAGTGTTCATATGTAGTAAAAACCTGAGAAATCCGTCAGTTTTCGTCATTTCTTATCAAATCGACTTAAAGCCAGGTCATCATATTGGTCGCTCTTCTCTCTGAAACGGTCACATTTATCGTCTGCAAAGCTATGTCGCGTGCTGCGGTATGCGGAGACACTAACAGCACCATAGTAGAAAACAGATGAAACTTCTAAGTTGATGTAATAGCCAGTAAGAAGTAGTACAATAACGTTATAGATACCGATTATTGACTTTTAAGCTGGCTTTGGGGTCTTAGATATGAGCTAGGACCTTAAGATTTTGCATCAAAGGAGAACTAGCAGCTGCGTTGCACGGGAGAATGAGAAAAGTGTACATATCTAGTAAAAACCTGAGAAATCCGTCAGTTTTCGTCATTTCTTATCAAATCGACTTAAAGCCAGATCGTCACGTTGGTCGCTCTTCTCTCTGAAACGGTTACATTTATCGTCTGCAAAGCTGTGTCGCGTGCTACGGTATGAGGAGACACTAACAGCACCATAGTAGAACACAGATGAAACTTCTAAGTTGATGTAATAGCCAGTAAGAAGTAGTACAATAAAGTTTTAGATATCGATTATTGACTTTTTGGCTGGCTTTGGGGCCTAGGACATGAGCTCCGACCTTAAGACTTTGCATCAAAGGAGGACTAGCAGCTGCGTTGCACGGGAGAATGTGAAAAGTGTTCATATGTAGTAAAAACCTGAGAAATCCGTCCGTTTGCGTCGTTTCTTATCAAATCGACTTAAAGCCAGAACGTCACATTGGCCGCTCTTCTCTCTGAAACGGTAATATTTATCACCTACAAAGCTATGTCGCGCGCTGCGGTATGCGGAGACACTAACAGAACCATAGTAGAACACAGAAGAAGCTTCTAAGTTGTAGTAATTGCCAGTAAGAAGTAGTGCAATAACGTTTTAGATATCGATTATTGACTTTTTAGCTGGCTTTGGGGCCTTAGACATGAGCTAGGGCCTTAAGATTTTGCATCAAAGGAGGACTAGCAGCTGCGTTACACGGGAGAATGTGAAAAGTGTTCATATGTAGTAAAAACCTGAGAAATCCGTCAGTTTTCGTCATTTCTTATCAAATCGACTTAAAGCCAGATCGTCACATTGGTCGCTCTTCTCTCTGAAACTGTTACATTTATCATCTGCAAAGCTATGTCGCGTGCTGCGGTATGCGGAGACACTAACAGCACCATAGTAGGACACGGATGAAACTACTAAGATGATGTAATAGCCTATAAGAAGTAGTAAAATAACGTTTTAGATATCGATTATTGACTTTTTAGCTGGTTTTGGGGCCTTGGACATGAGCTAGGACCTTAAGATTTTGCATCAAAGGAGGACTAGATGCTCCGTTGCACGGGAGAATGTGCAAAGTGTTCATATGCAGTAAAAACCTGAGAAATCCGTCCGTTTTCGTCATTTCTTATCAAATCGACTTAAAGCCAGATCGTCACATTGGTCGCTCTTCTCTCTGAAACGGTTACATTTATCGTCTGCAAAGCTATGTCGCGTGCTGCGGTATGCGGAGACACTAACAGCACCATAGTAGAAAACAGATGAAACTTCTAAGTTGATGTAATAGCCAGTAAGAAGTAGTACAATAACGTTATAGATACCGATTATTGACTTTTAAGCTGGCTTTGGGGTCTTAGACATGAGCTAGGACCTTAAGATTTTGCATCAAAGGAGAACTAGCAGCTGCGTTTCACGGGAGAATGAGAAAAGTGTACATGTGTAGTAAAATCCTGGAAATTCGTCCGTTTTCGTCATTTCTTATCAAATCGACTTAAAGCCAGATCGTCACATTGGTCGCTCTTCTCTCTGAAACGGTTACATTTATCGTCTGCAAAGCTGTGTCGCGTGCTACGGTATGAAGAGACACTAACAGCACCATAGTAGAACACAGAAGAAGCTTCTAAGTTGTAGTAATTGCCAGTAAGAAGTAGTGCAATAACGTTTTAGATATCGATTATTGACTTTTTAGCTGGCTTTGGGGCCTTGGACATGAGCTAGGGCCTTAAGATTTTGCATCAAAGGAGGACTAGCAGCTGCGTTACACGGGAGAATGTGAAAAGTGTTCATATGTAGTAAAAACCTGAGAAATCCGTCAGTTTTCGTCATTTCTTATCAAATCGACTTAAAGCCAGATCGTCACATTGGTCGCTCTTCTCTCTGAAACTGTTACATTTATCATCTGCAAAGCTATGTCGCGTGCTGCGGTATGCGGAGACACTAACAGCACCATAGTAGAACACAGATGAAACTACTAAGTTGATGTAATAGCCAGTAAGAAGTAGTAAAATAACGTTTTAGATATCGATTATTGACTTTTTAGCTGGTTTTGGGGCCTTGGACGAGAGCTAGGACCTTAAGATTTTGCATCAAAGGAGGACTAGATGCTCCGTTGCACGGGAGAATGTGCAAAGTGTTCATATGCAGTAAAAACCTGAGATATCCGTCCGTTTTCGTAATTTCTTATCAAATCGACTTAAAGCCAGGACGTCACATTGGACGCTCTCCTCTCTGAAAAGGTTACATTTATCGTCTGCAAAGCTATGTCGCGTGCTGCGGTATGCGGAGACACTAACAGCACCATAGTAGAACACAGATGAAACTTCCAAGTTGATGTAATTGTCAGTAAGAAGTGGTACAATAACGTTTTACATATCGATTATTGACTTTTTAGCTGGCATTGGGGTCTTGGACATGAGCTAGGACCTTAAGACTTTGCATCAAAGGAGGACTAGCAGCTGCGTTGCACGGGAGAATGTGAAAAGTGTTCATGTGTAGCATAAACCTGAGAAATCCATCCGTTTTCGTCATTTCTCATCAAATCGACTTAAAGCCAGACCGTCACATTGGTCGCTCTTCTCTCTGCAACGGTTACATTTATCGTCTGCAAAACTATGTCGCGTGCTGCGGTATGCGGAGACACTAACAGCACCATAGTAGAACACTGATGAAAGTTCTAACTTGATGTAATAGAAAGTAAGAAGTAGTACAATAACGTTTTAGATATCGACTATTGACTTTTTAGCTGGCTTTGGGGCCTTTGACATGAGCTAGGACCTTAAGATTTTGCATCAAAGGAGAACTAGCAGCTGCGTTGCACTGGAGAAAGTAAAAAGTGTTCATATGTATTAAGAAACTGTGAAATCCGTCCGTTTTCGTCATTTCTTATCAAATCGACTTAAAGTGAGATCGTCACATTAGTCGCTCTTCTCTCTGAAACGGTTACATTTATCGTCTGCAAAGCTATGTCGCGTGCTGCGGTATGCGGAGACACTAACAGCACCATAGTAGAATACTGATGAAACTTCTAAGTTAATGTAACAGCCAGTAAGAAGTAGTGCAATAACGTTTTAGATATCGATTATTGAGTTTTTAGCTGGCTTTGGGGTCTTTGACATGAGCTAGGACCTTAAGATTTTGCATCAAAGGGGAACTAGCAGCTGCGTTGCACGGGAGAATGTGAAAAGTGTTCATATGTAGTAAAAACCTGAGAAATCCGTCCATTTTCGTCATTTCTTATCAAATCGACTTAAAGCCAGATCGTCACATTGGTCGCTCTTCTCTCTGAAACGGTTACATTTATCGTCTGCAAAGCTATGTCGCGTGCTGCGGTATGCAGAGACACTAACAGCACCATAGTAGAACACTGATGAAACTTCTAAGTTGATGTAATAGCCAGTAAGAAGTAGTACAATAACGTTTTAGATATCGATTATTGACTTTTTAGCTGGCTTTGGGGCCTTGGACATGAGCTAGGGCCTTAAGATTTTGCATCAAAGGAGGACTAGCAGCTGCGTTACACGGGAGAATGTGAAAAGTGTTCATATGTAGTAAAAACCTGAGAAATCCGTCAGTTTTCGTCATTTCTTATCAAATCGACTTAAAGCCAGGTCATCATATTGGTCGCTCTTCTCTCTGAAACGGTCACATTTATCGTCTGCAAAGCTATGTCGCGTGCTGCGGTATGCGGAGACACTAACAGCACCATAGTAGAAAACAGATGAAACTTCTAAGTTGATGTAATAGCCAGTAAGAAGTAGTACAATAACGTTATAGATACCGATTATTGACTTTTAAGCTGGCTTTGGGGTCTTAGATATGAGCTAGGACCTTAAGATTTTGCATCAAAGGAGAACTAGCAGCTGCGTTGCACGGGAGAATGAGAAAAGTGTACATATCTAGTAAAAACCTGAGAAATCCGTCAGTTTTCGTCATTTCTTATCAAATCGACTTAAAGCCAGATCGTCACGTTGGTCGCTCTTCTCTCTGAAACGGTTACATTTATCGTCTGCAAAGCTGTGTCGCGTGCTACGGTATGAAGAGACACTAACAGCACCATAGTAGAACACAGATGAAACTTCTAAGTTGATGTAATAGCCAGTAAGAAGTAGTACAATAAAGTTTTAGATATCGATTATTGACTTTTTAGCTGGCTTTGGGGCCTAGGACATGAGCTCCGACCTTAAGACTTTGCATCAAAGGAGGACTAGCAGCTGCGTTGCACGGGAGAATGTGAAAAGTGTTCATATGTAGTAAAAACCTGAGAAATCCGTCCGTTTGCGTCGTTTCTTATCAAATCGACTTAAAGCCAGAACGTCACATTGGCCGCTCTTCTCTCTGAAACGGTAATATTTATCACCTACAAAGCTATGTCGCGCGCTGCGGTATGCGGAGACACTAACAGAACCATAGTAGAACACAGAAGAAGCTTCTAAGTTGTAGTAATTGCCAGTAAGAAGTAGTGCAATAACGTTTTAGATATCGATTATTGACTTTTTAGCTGGCTTTGGGGCCTTGGACATGAGCTAGGGCCTTAAGATTTTGCATCAAAGGAGGACTAGCAGCTGCGTTACACGGGAGAATGTGAAAAGTGTTCATATGTAGTAAAAACCTGAGAAATCCGTCAGTTTTCGTCATTTCTTATCAAATCGACTTAAAGCCAGATCGTCACATTGGTCGCTCTTCTCTCTGAAACTGTTACATTTATCATCTGCAAAGCTATGTCGCGTGCTGCGGTATGCGGAGACACTAACAGCACCATAGTAGAACACAGATGAAACTACTAAGTTGATGTAATAGCCAGTAAGAAGTAGTAAAATAACGTTTTAGATATCGATTATTGACTTTTTAGCTGGTTTTGGGGCCTTGGACGAGAGCTAGGACCTTAAGATTTTGCATCAAAGGAGGACTAGATGCTCCGTTGCACGGGAGAATGTGCAAAGTGTTCATATGCAGTAAAAACCTGAGAAATCCGTCCGTTTTCGTAATTTCTTATCAAATCGACTTAAAGCCAGGACGTCACATTGGACGCTCTCCTCTCTGAAAAGGTTACATTTATCGTCTGCAAAGCTATGTCGCGTGCTGCGGTATGCGGAGACACTAACAGCACCATAGTAGAACACAGATGAAACTTCCAAGTTGATGTAATTGTCAGTAAGAAGTGGTACAATAACGTTTTAGATATCGATTATTGACTTTTTAGCTGGCTTTGGGGTCTTGGACATGAGCTAGGACCTTAAGACTTTGCATCAAAGGAGGACTAGCAGCTGCGTTGCACGGGAGAATGTGAAAAGTGTTCATGTGTAGCATAAACCTGAGAAATCCATCCGTTTTCGTCATTTCTCATCAAATCGACTTAAAGCCAGATCGTCACATTGGTCGCTCTTCTCTCTGAAACGGTTACATTTATCGTCTGCAAAACTATGTCGCGTGCTGCGGTATGCGGAGACACTAACAGCACCATAGTAGAACACTGATGAAAGTTCTAACTTGATGTAATAGAAAGTAAGAAGTAGTACAATAACGTTTTAGATATCGACTATTGACTTTTTAGCTGGCTTTGGGGCCTTTGACATGAGCTAGGACCTTAAGATTTTGCATCAAAGGAGAACTAGCAGCTGCGTTGCACTGGAGAAAGTAAAAAGTGTTCATATGTATTAAGAAACTGTGAAATCCGTCCGTTTTCGTCATTTCTTATCAAATCGACTTAAAGTGAGATCGTCACATTAGTCGCTCTTCTCTCTGAAACGGTTACATTTATCGTCTGCAAAGCTATGTCGCGTGCTGCGGTATGCGGAGACACTAACAGCACCATAGTAGAATACTGATGAAACTTCTAAGTTAATGTAACAGCCAGTAAGAAGTAGTGCAATAACGTTTTAGATATCGATTATTGAGTTTTTAGCTGGCTTTGGGGTCTTTGACATGAGCTAGGACCTTAAGATTTTGCATCAAAGGGGAACTAGCAGCTGCGTTGCACGGGAGAATGTGAAAAGTGTTCATATGTAGTAAAAACCTGAGAAATCCGTCCATTTTCGTCATTTCTTATCAAATCGACTTAAAGCCAGATCGTCACATTGGTCGCTCTTCTCTCTGAAACGGTTACATTTATCGTCTGCAAAGCTATGTCGCGTGCTGCGGTATGCAGAGACACTAACAGCACCATAGTAGAACACTGATGAAACTTCTAAGTTGATGTAATAGCCAGTAAGAAGTAGTGCAATAACGTTTTGGATAACGATTATTGACTTTTAACTGGCTTTTGGCTCTCGGACATGAGCTAGGACCTTAAGACTTTGCATCAAAGGAGGACTAGCAGCTGCGTTGCACGGGAGAATGTGAAAAGTGTTCATATGTAGTAAAAACCTGAGTAATCCGTTCGTTTTCGTCATTTCTTATCAAATCGACTTAAAGCAAGATCGTCACATTGGTCGCTCTTCTCTCTGAAACGGTTACATTTATCGTCTGCAAAGCTATGTCGCGTGCTGCGGTTTGCGGAGACACTAACAGCACCATAGTTGAACAATGATTAATCTTCTAAGTTGATGTAATAGCCAGTAAAAAGTAGTACAATAACGTTTTAGATATCGATTATTGACTTTTTAGCTGGCATTGGGGTCTTGGACATGAGCTAGGACCTTAAGACTTTGCATCAAAGGAGGACTAGGAGCTGCGTTGCACGGGAGAATGTGAAAAGTGTTCATATGTAGTAAAAACCTGTGAAATCCGTCCGTTTTCGTCATTTCTTACCAAATCGATTTAAAGCCATATCGTCACATTGGTCGCTCTTCTCTCTGAAACGGTTACATTTATCGTCTGCAAAGCTATGTCGCGTGCTGCGGTTTGCGGAGACACTAACAGCACCATAGTTGAACAATGATTAAACTTCTAAGTTGATGTAATAGCCAGTAAGAAGTAGTACAATAACGTTATAGATACCGATTATTGACTTTTAAGCTGGCTTTGGGGTCTTAGACATGAGCTAGGACCTTAAGATTTTGCATCAAAGGAGAACTAGCAGCTGCGTTGCACGGGAAAATGAGAAAAGTGTACATATGTAGTAAAATCCTGGAAATTCGTCCGTTTTCGTCATTTCTTATCAAATCGACTTAAAGCCAGATTGTCACATTGGTCGCTCTTCTCTCTGAAACGGTTACATTTATCGTCTGCAAAGCTGTGTCGCGTGCTACGGTATGAAGAGACACTAACAGCACCATAGTAGAACACAGATGAAACTTCTAAGTTGATGTAATAGCCAGTAAGAAGTAGTACAATAAAGTTTTAGATATCGATTATTGACTATTTAGCTGGCTTTGGGGCCTTGGACATGAGCTCCGACCTTAAGACTTTGCATCAAAGGAGGACTAGCAGCTGCGTTGCACGGGAGAATGTGAAAAGTGTTCATATGTAGTAAAAACCTGAGAAATCCGTCCGTTTGCGTCGTTTCTTATCAAATCGACTTAAAGCCAGAACGTCACATTGGCCGCTCTTCTCTCTGAAACGGTAACATTTATCGCCTACAAAGCTATGTCGCGCGCTGCGGTATGCCGAGACACTAACAGCACCATAGTAGAACACAGAAGAAGCTTCTAAGTTGTAGTAATTGCCAGTAAGAAGTAGTGCAATAACGTTTTAGATATCGATTATTGACTTTTTAGCTGGCTTTGGGGCCTTGGACATGAGCTAGGGCCTTAAGATTTTGCATCAAAGGAGGACTAGCAGCTGCGTTACACGGGAGAATGTGAAAAGTGTTCATATGTAGTAAAAACCTGAGAAATCCGTCAGTTTTCGTCATTTCTTATCAAATCGACTTAAAGCCAGATCGTCACATTGGTCGCTCTTCTCTCTGAAACGGTTACATTTATCATCTGCAAAGCTATGTCGCGTGCTGCGGTATGCGGAGACACTAACAGCACCATAGTAGAACACAGATGAAACTACTAAGTTGATGTAATAGCCAGTAAGAAGTAGTAAAATAACGTTTTAGATATCGATTATTGACTTTTTAGCTGGTTTTGGGGCCTTGGACGTGAGCTAGGACCTTAAGATTTTGCATCAAAGGAGGACTAGATGCTCCGTTGCACGGGAGAGTGTGCAAAGTGTTCATATGCAGTAAAAACCTGAGAAATCCGTCCGTTTTCGTAATTTCTTATCAAATCGACTTAAAGCCAGGACGTCACATTGGACGCTCTCCTCTCTGAAAAGGTTACATTTATCGTCTGCAAAGCTATGTCGCGTGCTGCGGTATGCGGAGACACTAACAGCACCATAGTAGAACACAGATGAAACTTCCAAGTTGATGTAGTTGTCAGTAAGAAGTGGTACAATAACGTTTTAGATATCGATTATTGACTATTTAGCTGGCTTTGGGGAATTGGACATGAGCTAGGACCTTAAGATTTTGCATCAAAGGAGGACTAGCAGCTGCGTTGCCCGGGAGAATGTGAAAAGTGTTCATATGTAGTAAAATCCTGAGAAATCCGTCAGTTTTCGTCATTTCTTATCAAATCGACTTAAAGCCAGGTCATCATATTGGTCGCTCTTCTCTCTGAAACGGTCACATTTATCGTCTGCAAAGCTATGTCGCGTGCTGCGATATGCAGAGACACTAACAGCACCATAGTAGAACACTGATGAATCTTCTAAGTTGAAGTTATAGCCAGTAAATGTAGTACAATAACGTATTAGATATCGATTATTGACTTTTTAGCTGGCATTGGGGCCTTGGACATGAGCTAGGACCTTAAGACTTTGCATCAAAGGAGGACTAGCAGCTGCGTTGCACGGGAGAATGTGAAGAGTGTTCATGTGTAGCATAAACCTGAGAAATCCATCCGTTTTCGTCATTTCTGATCAAATCGACTTAAAGCCAGGACGTCACATTGGACGCTCTCCTCTCTGAAAGGGTTACATTTATCATCTGCAAAGCTATGTCGCGTGCTGCGGTATGCGGAGACACTAACAGCACCATAGTAGAACACAGATGAAACTACTAAGTTGATGTAATAGCCAGTAAGAAGTAGTAAAATAACGTTTTAGATATCGATTATTGACTTTTTAGCTGGTTTTGGGGCCTTGGACGTGAGCTAGGACCTTAAGATTTTGCATCAAAGGAGGACTAGATGCTCCGTTGCACGGGAGAGTGTGCAAAGTGTTCATATGCAGTAAAAACCTGAGAAATCCGTCCGTTTTCGTAATTTCTTATCAAATCGACTTAAAGCCAGGACGTCACATTGGACGCTCTCCTCTCTGAAAAGGTTACATTTATCGTCTGCAAAGCTATGTCGCGTGCTGCGGTATGCGGAGACACTAACAGCACCATAGTAGAACACAGATGAAACTTCCAAGTTGATGTAATTGTCAGTAAGAAGTGGTACAATAACGTTTTAGATATCGATTATTGACTATTTAGCTGGCTTTGGGGAATTGGACATGAGCTAGGACCTTAAGATTTTGCATCAAAGGAGGACTAGCAGCTGCGTTGCCCGGGAGAATGTGAAAAGTGTTCATATGTAGTAAAATCCTGAGAAATCCGTCAGTTTTCGTCATTTCTTATCAAATCGACTTAAAGCCAGGTCATCATATTGGTCGCTCTTCTCTCTGAAACGGTCACATTTATCGTCTGCAAAGCTATGTCGCGTGCTGCGATATGCAGAGACACTAACAGCACCATAGTAGAACACTGATGAATCTTCTAAGTTGAAGTTATAGCCAGTAAATGTAGTACAATAACGTATTAGATATCGATTATTGACTTTTTAGCTGGCATTGGGGCCTTGGACATGAGCTAGGACCTTAAGACTTTGCATCAAAGGAGGACTAGCAGCTGCGTTGCACGGGAGAATGTGAAGAGTGTTCATGTGTAGCATAAACCTGAGAAATCCATCCGTTTTCGTCATTTCTGATCAAATCGACTTAAAGCCAGGACGTCACATTGGACGCTCTCCTCTCTGAAAAGGTTACATTTATCGTCTGCAAAGCTATGTCGCGTGCTGCGGTATGCGGAGACACTAACAGCACCATAGTAGAACACAGATGAAACTTCCAAGTTGATGTAATTGTCAGTAAGAAGTGGTACAATAACGTTTTAGATATCGATTATTGACTTTTTAGCTGGCATTGGGGTCTTGGACATGAGCTAGGACCTTAAGACTTTGCATCAAAGGAGGACTAGCAGCTGCGTTGCACGGGAGAATGTGAAAAGTGTTCATGTGTAGCATAAACCTGAGAAATCCATCCGTTTTCGTCATTTCTCATCAAATCGACTTAAAGCCAGATCGTCACATTGGTCGCTCTTCTCTCTGAAACGGTTACATTTATCGTCTGCAAAACTATGTCGCGTGCTGCGGTATGCGGAGACACTAACAGCACCATAGTAGAACACTGATGAAAGTTCTAACTTGATGTAATAGCCAGTAAGAAGTAGTACAATAACGTTTTAGATATCGACTATTGACTTTTTAGCTGGCTTTGGGGCCTTTGACATGAGCTAGGACCTTAAGATTTTGCATCAAAGGAGAACTAGCAGCTGCGTTGCACTGGAGAAAGTAAAAAGTGTTCATATGTATTAAGAAACTGTGAAATCCGTCCGTTTTCGTCATTTCTTATCAAATCGACATAAAGTGAGATCGTCACATTAGTCGCTCTTCTCTCTGAAACGGTTACATTTATCGTCTGCAAAGCTATGTCGCGTGCTGCGGTATGCGGAGACACTAACAGCACCATAGTAGAATACTGATGAAACTTCTAAGTTAATGTAACAGCCAGTAAGAAGTAGTGCAATAACGTTTTAGATATCGATTATTGAGTTTTTAGCTGGCTTTGGGGTCTTTGACATGAGCTAGGACCTTAAGATTTTGCATCAAAGGGGAACTAGCAGCTGCGTTGCACGGGAGAATGTGAAAAGTGTTCATATGTAGTAAAAACCTGAGAAATCCGTCCATTTTCGTCATTTCTTATCAAATCGACTTAAAGCCAGATCGTCACATTGGTCGCTCTTCTCTCTGAAACGGTTACATTTATCGTCTGCAAAGCTATGTCGCGTGCTGCGGTATGCAGAGACACTAACAGCACCATAGTAGAACACTGATGAAACTTCTAAGTTGATGTAATAGCCAGTAAGAAGTAGTGCAATAACGTTTTGGATAACGATTATTGACTTTTAACTGGCTTTTGGCTCTCGGACATGAGCTAGGACCTTAAGACTTTGCACCAAGGAGGACTAGCAGCTGCGTTGCACGGGAGAATGTGAAAAGTGTTCATATGTAGTAAAAACCTGAGTAATCCGTTCGTTTTCGTCATTTCTTATCAAATCGACTTAAAGCCAGATCGTCACATTGGTCGCTCTTCTCTCTGAAACGGTTACATTTATCGTCTGCAAAGCTATGTCGCGTGCTGCGGTTTGCGGAGACACTAACAGCACCATAGTTGAACAATGATTAATCTTCTAAGTTGATGTAATAGCCAGTAAAAAGTAGTACAATAACGTTTTAGATATCGATTATTGACTTTTTAGCTGGCATTGGGGTCTTGGACATGAGCTAGGACCTTAAGACTTTGCATCAAAGGAGGACTAGGAGCTGCGTTGCACGGGAGAATGTGAAAAGTGTTCATCTGTAGTAAAAACCTGAGACATCCGTCCGTTTTCGTCATTTCTGATCAAATCGACTTAAAGCCAGATCGTCACATTGGTCGTTCTTCTCTCTGAAACGGTTATATTTATCGTCTGCAAAGCTATGTCGCGTGCTGCGGTATGCGGAGACACTAACAGCACCATAGAAGAACACAGATGAAACTTCTAAGTAGATGTAATAGCCAGTAAGAAGTAGTACAATAACGTTTTAGATATCTATTATTGACTTTTTAGCTGGCTTTGGGGCCTTGGACATGAGCTAGGACCTTAAAATTTTGCATCATAGGAGAACTAGCAGCTGCGTTGCACGGGAGAAAGTGAAAAGTGTTCATATGTAGTAAAAACCTGTGAAATCCGTGCGTTTTCGTCATTTCTTACCAAATCGATTTAAAGCCATATCGTCACATTGGCCGCTCTTCTCTCTGAAACGGTTACATTTATCGTCTGCAAAGCTATGTCGCGTGCTGCGGTTTGCGGAGACACTAACAGCACCATAGTTGAACAATGATTAATCTTCTAAGTTGATGTAATAGCCAGTAAGAAGTAGTACAATAACGTTATAGATACCGATTATTGACTTTTAAGCTGGCTTTGGGGTCTTAGACATGAGCTAGGACCTTAAGATTTTGCATCAAAGGAGAACTAGCAGCTGCGTTGCACGGGAGAATGAGAAAAGTGTACATATGTAGTAAAATCCTGGAAATTCGTCCGTTTTCGTCATTTCTTATCAAATCGACTTAAAGCCAGATTGTCACATTGGTCGCTCTTCTCTCTGAAACGGTTACATTTATCGTCTGCAAAGCTGTGTCGCGTGCTACGGTATGAAGAGACACTAACAGCACCATAGTAGTACACAGATGAAACTTCTAAGTTGATGTAATAGCCAGTAAGAAGTAGTACAATAAAGTTTTAGATATCGATTATTGACTATTTAGCTGGCTTTGGGGCCTTGGACATGAGCTCCGACCTTAAGACTTTGCATCAAAGGAGGACTAGCAGCTGCGTTGCACGGGAGAATGTGAAAAGTGTTCATATGTAGTAAAAACCTGAGAAATCCGTCCGTTTGCGTCGTTTCTTATCAAATCGACTTAAAGCCAGAACGTCACATTGGCCGCTCTTCTCTCTGAAACGGTAACATTTATCGCCTACAAAGCTATGTCGCGCGCTGCGGTATGCCGAGACACTAACAGCACCATAGTAGAACACAGAAGAAGCTTCTATGTTGTAGTAATTGCCAGTAAGAAGTAGTGCAATAACGTTTTAGATATCGATTATTGACTTTTTAGCTGGCTTTGGGGCCTTGGACATGAGCTAGGACCTTAAGACTTTGCATCAAAGGAGGACTAGCAGCTGCGTTGCACGGGAGAATGTGAAGAGTGTTCATGTGTAGCATAAACCTGAGAAATCCATCCGTTTTCGTCATTTCTGATCAAATCGACTTAAAGCCAGATCGTCACATTGGTCGCTCTTCTCTCTGAAACGGTTACATTTATCGTCTGCAAAACTATGTCGCGTGCTGCGGTATGCGGAGACACTAACAGCACCATAGTAGAACACTGATGAAAGTTCTAACTTGATGTAATAGCCAGTAAGAAGTAGTACAATAACGTTTTAGATATCGACTATTGACTTTTTAGCTGGCTTTGGGGCCTTTGACATGAGCTAGGACCTTAAGATTTGGCATCAAAGGAGAACTAGCAGCTGCGTTGCACTGGAGAAAGTAAAAAGTGTTCATATGTATTAAGAAACTGAGAAATCCGTCCGGTTTCGTCATTTCTTATCAAATCGACTTAAAGTGAGATCGTCACATTGGTCGCTCTTCTCTCTGAAACGGTTTCATTTATCGTCTGCAAAGCTATGTCGCGTGCTGCGGTTTGCGGAGACACTAACAGCACCATAGTTGAACAATGATTAATCTTCTAAGTTGATGTAATAGCCAGTATAAAGTAGTACAATAACCTTTTAGATATCGATTATTGACTTTTTAGCTGGCATTGGGGTCTTGGAGATGAGCTAGGACCTTAAGACTTTGCATCAAAGGAGGACTAGGAGCTGCGTTGCACGGGAGAATGTGAAAAGTGTTCATCTGTAGTAAAAACCTGAGACATCCGTCCGTTTTCGTCATTTCTGATCAAATCGACTTAAAGCCAGATCGTCACATTGGTCGTTCTTCTCTCTGAAACGGTTACATTTATCGTCTGCAAAGCTATGTCGCGTGCTGCGGTATGCGGAGACACTAACAGCACCATAGAAGAACACAGATGAAACTTCTAAGTAGATGTAATAGCCAGTAAGAAGTAGTACAATAACGTTTTAGATATCGATTATTGACTTTTTAGCTGGCTTTGGGGCCTTGGACATGAGCTAGGACCTTAACATTTTGCATCATAGGAGAACTAGCAGCTGCGTTGCACGGGAGAAAGTGAAAAGTGTTCATATGTAGTAAAAACCTGTGAAATCCGTCCGTTTTCGTCATTTCTTACCAAATCGATTTAAAGCCATATCGTCACATTGGTCGCTCTTCTCTCTGAAACGGTTACATTTATCGTCTGCAAAGCTATGTCGCGTGCTGCGGTTTGCGGAGACACTAACAGCACCATAGCTGAACAATGATTAATCTTCTAAGTTGATGTAATAGCCAGTAAGAAGTAGTACAATAATGTTAGAGATACCGATTATTGACTTTTAAGCTGGCTTTGGGGTCTTAGACATGAGCTAGGACCTTAAGATTTTGCATCAAAGGAGAACTAGCAGCTGCGTTGCACGGGAGAATGAGAAAAGTGTACATATGTAGTAAAATCCTGGAAATTCGTCCGTTCTCGTCATTTCTTATCAAATCGACTTAAAGCCAGAACGTCACATTGGCCGCTCTTCTCTCTGAAACGGTAACATTTATCGCCTACAAAGCTATGTCGCGCGCTGCGGTATGCCGAGACACTAACAGCACCATAGTAGAACACAGAAGAAGCTTCTAAGTTGTAGTAATTGCCAGTAAGAAGTAGTGCAATAACGTTTTAGATAACGATTATTGACTTTTTAGCTGGCTTTGGGGCCTTGGACATGAGCTAGGGCCTTAAGATTTTGCATCAAAGGAGGATTAGCAGCTGCGTTACACGGGAGAATGTGAAAAGTGTTCATATGTAGTAAAAACCTGAGAAATCCGTCAGTTTTCGTCATTTCTTATCAAATCGACTTAAAGCCAGATCGTCACATTGGTCGCTCTTCTCTCTGAAACTGTTACATTTATCATCTGCAAAGCTATGTCGCGTGCTGCGGTATGCGGAGACACTAACAGCACCATAGTAGAACACAGATGAAACTACTAAGTTGACGTAATAGCCAGTAAGAAGTAGTAAAATAACGTTTTAGATATCGATTATTGACTTTTTAGCTGGTTTTGGGGCCTTGGACGAGAGCTAGGACCTTAAGATTTTGCATCAAAGGAGGACTAGATGCTCCGTTGCACGGGAGAATGTGCAAAGTGTTCATATCTAGTAAAAACGTGAGAAATCCGTCCGTTTTCGTAATTTCTTATCAAATCGACTTAAAGCCAGGACGTCACATTGGACGCTCTCCTCTCTGAAAAGGTTACATTTATCGTCTGCAAAGCTATGTCGCGTGCTGCGGTACGCGGAGACACTAACAGCACCATAGTAGAACACAGATGAAACTTCCAAGTTGATGTAATTGTCAGTAAGAAGTGGTACAATAACGTTTTAGATATCGATTATTGACTTTTTAGCTGGCTTTGGGGAATTGGACATGAGCTAGGACCTTAAGATTTTGCATCAAAGGAGGACTAGCAGCTGCGTTGCCCGGGAGAATGTGAAAAGTGTTCATATGTAGTAAAATCCTGAGAAATCCGTCAGTTTTCGTCATTTCTTATCAAATCGACTTAAAGCCAGGTCATCATATTGGTCGCTCTTCTCTCTGAAACGGTCACATTTATCGTCTGCAAAGCTATGTCGCGTGCTGCGATATGCAGAGACACTAACAGCACCATAGTAGAACACTGATGAATCTTCTAAGTTGAAGTTATAGCCAGTAAATGTAGTACAATAACGTATTAGATATCGATTATTGACTTTTTAGCTGGCATTGGGGTCTTGGACATGAGCTAGGACCTTAAGACTTTGCATCAAAGGAGGACTAGCAGCTGCGTTGCACGGGAGAATGTGAAGAGTGTTCATGTGTAGCATAAACCTGAGAAATCCATCCGTTTTCGTCATTTCTGATCAAATCGACTTAAAGCCAGATCGTCACATTGGTCGCTCTTCTCTCTGAAACGGTTACATTTATCGTCTGCAAAACTATGTCGCGTGCTGCGGTATGCGGAGACACTAACAGCACCATAGTAGAACACTGATGAAAGTTCTAACTTGATGTAATAGCCAGTAAGAAGTAGTGCAATAACGTTTCGGATAAGGATTATTGTCTTTTAACTGGTTTTTGGCTCTCGGACATGAGCTAGGACCTTAAGACTTTGCATCAAAGGAGGACTAGCAGCTGCGTTGCACGGGAGAATGTGAAAAGTGTTCATCTGTAGTAAAAACCTGAGACATCCGTCCGTTTTCGTCATTTCTGATCAAATCGACTTAAAGCCAGATCGTCACATTGGTCGTTCTTCTCTCTGAAACGGTTACGTTTATCGTCTGCAAAGCTATGTCGCGTGCTGCGGTATGCGGAGACACTAACAGCACCATAGTAGAACACAGATGAAACTTCTAAGTAGATGTAATAGCCAGTAAGAAGTAGTACAATAACGTTTTAGATATCGATTATTGACTTTTTAGCTGGCTTTGGGGCCTTGGACATGAGCTAGGACCTTAAAATTTTGCATCATAGGAGAACTAGCAGCTGCGTTGCACGGGAGAAAGTGAAAAGTGTTCATATGTAGTAAAAACCTGTGAAATCCGTCCGTTTTCGTCATTTCTTACCAAATCGATTTAAAGCCATATCGTCACATTGGTCGCCCTTCTCTCTGAAACGGTTACATTTATCGTCTGCAAAACTATGTCGCGTGCTGCGGTATGCGGAGACACTAACAGCACCATAGTAGAACACTGATGAAACTTCTAACTTGATGTAATAGCCAGTAAGAAGTAGTACAATAACGTTTTAGATATCGACTATTGACTTTTTAGCTGGCTTTGGGGCCTTTGACATGAGCTAGGACATTAAGATTTTGCATCAAAGGAGAACTAGCAGCTGCGTTGCACTGGAGAAAGTACAAAGAGTTCATATGTATTAAGAAACTGAGAAATCCGTCCGTTTTCGTCATTTCTTATCAAATCGACTTAAAGTGAGATCGTCACATTGGTCGCTCTTCTCTCTGAAACGGTTACATTTATCGTCTGCAAAGCTATGTCGCGTGCTGCGGTATGCGGAGACACTAACAGCACCATAGTAGAACACAGAAGAAGCTTCTAAGTTGTAGTAATTGCCAGTAAGAAGTAGTGCAATAACGTTTTAGATATCGATTATTGACTTTTTAGCTGGCTTTGGGGCCTTGGACATGAGCTAGGACCTTAAGATTTTGCATCAAAGGGGAACTAGCAGCTGCGTTGCACGGGAGAATGTGAAAAGTGTTCATATGTAGTAAAAACCTGAGAAATCCGTCCATTTTCGTCATTTCTTATCAAATCGACTTAAAGCCAGATCGTCACATTGGTCGCTCTTCTCTCTGAAACGGTTACATTTATCGTCTGCAAAGCTATGTCGCGTGCTGCGGTATGCAGAGACACTAACAGCACCATAGTAGAACACTGATGAAACTTCTAAGTTGATGTAATAGCCAGTAAGAAGAGGTGCAATAACGTTTTGGATAACGATTATTGACTTTTAACTGGCTTTTGGCTCTCGGACATGAGCTAGGACCTTAAGACTTTGCATCAAAGGAGGACTAGCAGATGCGTTGCACGGGAGAATGTGAAAAGTGTTCATATGTAGTAAAAACCTGAGTAATCCGTCCATTTTCGTCATTTCTTATCAAATCGACTTAAAGCCAGAACGTCACATTGGCCGCTCTTCTCTCTGAAACGGTAACATTTATCGCCTACAAAGCTATGTCGCGCGCTGCGGTATGCCGAGACACTAACAGCACCATTGTAGAACACAGAATAAGCTTCTAAGTTGTAGTAATTGCCAGTAAGAAGTAGTGCAATAACGTTTTAGATATCGATTATTGACTTTTTAGCTGGCTTTGGGGCCTTGGACATGATTTAGGGCCTTAAGATTTTGCATCAAAGGAGGACTAGCAGCTGCGTTACACGGGAGAATGTGAAAAGTGTTCATATGTAGTAAAAACCTGAGAAATCCGTCAGTTTTCGTCATTTCTTATCAAATCGACTTAAAGCCAGATCGTCACATTGGTCGCTCATCTCTCTGAAACTGTTACATTTATTATCTGCAAAGCTATGTCGCGTGCTGCGGTATGCGGAGACACTAACAGCACCATAGTAGAACACAGATGAAACTACTAAGTTGATGTAATAGCCAGTAAGAAGTAGTAAAATAACGTTTTAGATATCGATTATTGACTTTTTAGCTGGTTTTTGGGCCTTGGACATGAGCTAGGACCTTAAGATTTTGCATCAAAGGAGGACTAGATGCTCCGTTGCACGGGAGAATGTGCAAAGTGTTCATATGCAGTAAAAACCTGAGAAATCCGTCCGTTTTCGTAATTTCTTATCAAATCGACTTAAAGCCAGGACGTCACATTGGACGCTCTCTTCTCTGAAAAGGTTACATTTATCGTCTGCAAAGCTATGTCGCGTGCTGCGGTATGCGGAGACACTAACAGCACCATAGTAGAACACAGATGAAACTTCCAAGTTGATGTAATTGTCAGTAAGAAGTGGTACAATAACGTTTTAGATATCGATTATTGACTTTTTAGCTGGCTTTGGGGAATTGGACATGAGCTAGGACCTTAAGATTTTGCATCAAAGGAGGACTAGCAGCTGCGTTGCCCGGGAGAATGTGAAAAGTGTTCATATGTAGTAAAATCCTGAGAAATCCGTCAGTTTTCGTCATTTCTTATCAAATCGACTTAAAGCCAGGTCATCATATTGGTCGCTCTTCTCTCTGAAACGGTCACATTTATCGTCTGCAAAGCTATGTCGCGTGCTGCGATATGCAGAGACACTAACAGCACCATAGTAGAACACTGATGAATCTTCTAAGTTGAAGTTATAGCCAGTAAATGTAGTACAATAACGTATTAGATATCGATTATTGACTTTTTAGCTGGCATTGGGGTCTTGGACATGAGCTAGGACCTTAAGACTTTGCATCAAAGGAGGACTAGCAGCTGCGTTGCACGGGAGAATGTGAAAAGTGTTCATGTGTAGCATAAACCTGAGAAATCCATCCGTTTTCGTCATTTCTGATCAAATCGACTTAAAGCCAGATCGTCACATTGGTCGCTCTTCTCTCTGAAACGGTTACATTTATCGTCTGCAAAACTATGTCGCGTGCTGCGGTATGCGGAGACACTAACAGCACCATAGTAGAACACTGATGAAAGTTCTAACTTGATGTAATAGCCAGTAAGAAGTAGTACAATAACGTTTTAGATATCGACTATTGACTTTTTAGCTGGCTTTGGGGCCTTTGACATGAGCTAGGACCTTAAGATCTTGCATCAAAGGAGACCAAGTAGCTGCGTTGCACTGGAGAAAGTAAAAGGTGTTCATATGTATTAAGAAACTGAGAAATCCGTCCGTTTTCGTCATTTCTTATCAAATCGACTTAAAGTGAGATCGTCACATTGGTCGCTCTTCTCTCTGAAACGGTTACATTTATCGTCTGCAAAGCTATGTCGCGTGCTGCGGTATGCGGAGACACTAACAGCACCATAGTAGAACACTGATGAAACTTCTAAGTTGAAGTTATAGCCAGTAAATGTAGTACAATAACGTATTAGATATCGATTATTGACTTTTAACTGGCTTTTGGCTCTCGGACATGAGCTAGGACCTTAAGACTTTGCATCAAAGGAGTACTAGCAGCTGCGTTGCACGGGAGAATATGAAAAGTGTTCATATGTAGTAAAAACCTGAGTAATCCGTTCGTTTTCGTCATTTCTTATCAAATCGACTTAAAGCCAGATGGTCACATTGGTCGCTCTTCTCTCTGAAACGGTTACATTTATCGTCTGCAAAGCTATGTCGCGTGCTGCGGTTTGCGGAGACACTAACAGCACCATAGTTGAACAATGATTAATCTTCTAAGTTGATGTAATAGCCAGTAAAAAGGAGTACAATAACGTTTTAGATATCGATTATTGACTTTTTAGCTGGCATTGGGGTCTTGGACATGAGCTAGGACCTTAAGACTTTGCATCAAAGGAGGTCTAGCAGCTGCGTTGCACGGGAGAATGTGAAAAGTGTTCATCTGTAGTAAAAACCTGAGACATACGTCCGTTTTCGTCATTTCTGATCAAATCGACTTAAAGCCAGATCGTCACATTGGTCGTTCTTCTCTCTGAAACGGTTACATTTATCGTCTGCAAAGCTATGTCGCGTGCTGCGGTATGCGGAGACACTAACAGCACCATAGTAGAACACAGATGAAACTTCTAAGTAGATGTAATAGCCAGTAAGAAGTAGTACAATAAAGTTTTAGATATCGATTATTGACTATTTAGCTGGCTTTGCGGCCTTGGACATGAGCTCCGACCTTAAGACTTTGCATCAAAGGAGGACTAGCAGCTGCGTTGCACGGGAGAATGTGAAAAGTGTTCATATGTAGTAAAAACCTGAGAAATCCGTCCGTTTGCGTCGTTTCTTATCAAATCGACTTAAAGCCAGAACGTCACATTGGCCGCTCTTCTCTCTGAAACGGTAACATTTATCGCCTACAAAGCTATTTTGCGAGCTGCGGTATGCCGAGACACTAACAGCACCATAGTAGAACACTGATGAAACTTCTAAGTTGAAGTTATAGCCAGTAAATGTAGTACAATAACGTATTAGATATCGATTATTGACTTTTAACTGGCTTTTGGCTCTCGGACATGAGCTAGGACCTTAAAATTTTGCATCATAGGAGAACTAGCAGCTGCGTTTCACGGGAGAATGTGAAAAGTGTTCATATGTAGTAAAAACCTGTGAAATCCGTCTGTTTTCGTCATTTGTTACCAAATCGATTTAAAGCCATATCGTCACATTGGTCGCTCTTCTCTCTGAAACGGTTACATTTATCGTCTGCAAAGCTATGTCGCGTGCTGCGGTTTGCGGAGACACTAACAGCACCATAGTTGAACAATGATTAATCTTCTAAGTTGATGTAATAGCCAGTAAGAAGTCGTACAATAACGTTATAGATACCGATTATTGACTTTTAAGCTGGCTTTGGGGTCTTAGACATGAGCTAGGACCTTAAGATTTTGCATCAAAGGAGAACTAGCAGCTGCGTTGCACGGGAGAATGAGAAAAGTGTACATATGTAGTAAAATCCTGGAAATTCGTCCGTTTTCGTCATTTCTTATCAAATCGACTTAAAGCCAGATCGTCACATTGGTCGCTCTTCTCTCTGAAACGGTTACATTTATCGTCTGCAAAGCTGTGTCGCGTGCTACGGTATGAAGAGACACTAACAGCACCATAGTAGAACACAGATGAAACTTCTAAGTTGATGTAATAGCCAGTAAGAAGTAGTACAATAAAGTTTTAGATATCGATTATTGACTATTTAGCTGGCTTTGGGGCCTTGGACATGAGCTCCGACCTTAAGACTTTGCATCAAAGGAGGACTAGCAGCTGCGTTGCACGGGAGAATGTGAAAAGTGTTCATATGTAGTAAAAACCTGAGAAATCCGTCCGTTTGCGTCGTTTCTTATCAAATCGACTTAAAGCCAGAACGTCACATTGGCCGCTCTTCTCTCTGAAACGGTAACATTTATCGCCTACAAAGCTATGTCGCGAGCTGCGGTATGCCGAGACACTAACAGCACCATAGTAGAACACAGAAGAAGCTTCTAAGTTGTAGTAATTGCCAGTAAGAAGTAGTGCAATAACGTTTTAGATATCGATTATTGACTTTTTAGCTGGCTTTGGGGCCTTGGACATGAGCTAGGGCCTTAAGATTTTGCATCAAAGGAGGACTAGCAGCTGCGTTACACGGGAGAATGTGAAAAGTGTTCATATGTAGTAAAAACCTGAGAAATCCGTCAGTTTTCGTCATTTCTTATCAAATCGACTTAAAGCCAGATCGTCACATTGGTCGCTCTTCTCTCTGAAACTGTTACATTTATCATCTGCAAAGCTATGTCGCGTGCTGCGGTATGCGGAGACACTAACAGCACCATAGTAGAACACAGATGAAACTACTAAGTTGATGTAATAGCCAGTAAGAAGTAGTAAAATAACGTTTTAGATATCGATTATTGACTTTTTAGCTGGTTTTGGGGCCTTGGACATGAGCTAGGACCTTAAGATTTTGCATCAAAGGAGGACTAGATGCTCCGTTGCACGGGAGAATGTGCAAAGTGTTCATATGCAGTAAAAACCTGAGAAATCCGTCCGTTTTCGTAATTTCTTATCAAATCGACTTAAAGCCAGGACGTCACATTGGACGCTCTCCTCTCTGAAAAGGTTACATTTATCGTCTGCAAAGCTATGTCGCGTGCTGCGGTATGCGGAGACACTAACAGCACCATAGTAGAACACAGATGAAACTTCCAAGTTGATGTAATTGTCAGTAAGAAGTGGTACAATAACGTTTTAGATATCGATTATTGACGTTTTAGCTGGCTTTGGGGAATTGGACATGAGCTAGGACCTTAAGATTTTGCATCAAAGGAGGACTAGCAGCTGCGTTGCCCGGGAGAATGTGAAAAGTGTTCATATGTAGTAAAATCCTGAGAAATCCGTAGGTTTCGTCATTTCTTATCAAATCGACTTAAAGCCAGGTCATCATATTGGTCGCTCTTCTCTCTGAAACGGTCACATTTATCGTCTGCAAAGCTATGTCGCGTGCTGCGATATGCAGAGACACTAACAGCACCATAGTAGAACACTGATGAATCTTCTAAGTTGAAGTTATAGCCAGTAAATGTAGTACAATAACGTATTAGATATCGATTATTGACTTTTTAGCTGGCATTGTGGTCTTGGACATGAGCTAGGACCTTAAGACTTTGCATCAAAGGAGGACTAGCAGCTGCGTTGCACGGGAGAATGTGAAAAGTGTTCATGTGTAGCATAAACCTGAGAAATCCATCCGTTTTCGTCATTTCTGATCAAATCGACTTAAAGCCAGATCGTCACATTGGTCGCTCTTCTCTCTGAAACGGTTACATTTATCGTCTGCAAAACTATGTCGCGTGCTGCGGTATGCGGAGACACTAACAGCACCATAGTAGAACACTGATGAAAGTTCTAACTTGATGTAATAGCCAGTAAGAAGTAGTACAATAACGTTTTAGATATCGACTATTGACTTTTTACCTGGCTTTGGGGCCTTTGACATGAGCTAGGACCTTAAGATTTTGCATCAAAGGAGAACTAGCAGCTGCGTTGCACTGGAGAAAGTAAAAAGTGTTCATATGTATTAAGAAACTTAGAAATCCGTCCGTTTCGTCATTTCTTATCAAATCGACTTAAAGTGAGATCGTCACATTGGTCGCTCTTCTCTCTGAAACAGTTACATTTATCGTCTGCAAAGCTATGTCGCGTGCTGCGGTATGCGGAGACACTAACAGCACCAAAGTAGAATACTGATGAAACTTCTAAGTTAATGTAACAGCCAGTAAGAAGTAGTGCAATAACGTTTTAGATATCGATTATTGAGTTTTTAGCTGGCTTTGGGGTCTTTGACATGAGCTAGGACCTTAAGATTTTGCATCAAAGGGGAACTAGCAGCTGCGTTGCACGGGAGAATGTGAAAAGTGTTCATATGTAGTAAAAACCTGAGTAATCCGTTCGTTTTCGTCATTTCTTATCAAATCGACTTAAAGCCAGATCGTCACATTGGTCGCTCTTCTCTCTGAAACGGTTACATTTATCGTCTGCAAAGCTATGTCGCATGCTGCGGTTTGCGGAGACACTAACAGCACCATAGTTGAACAATGATTAATCTTCTAAGTTGATGTAATAGCCAGTAAAAAGTAGTACAATAACGTTTTAGATATCGATTATTGACTTTTTAGCTGGCATTGGGGTCTTGGACATGAGCTAGGACCTTAAGACTTTGCATCAAAGGAGGACTAGCAGCTGCGTTGCACGGGAGAATGTGAAAAGTGTTCATCTGTAGTAAAAACCTGAGACATCCGTCCGTTTTCGTCATTTCTGATCAAATCGACTTAAAGCCAGATCGTCACATTGGTCGTTCTTCTCTCTGAAACGGTTACATTTATCGTCTGCAAAGCTATGTCGCGTGCTGCGGTATGCGGAGACACTAACAGCACCATAGTAGAACACAGATGAAACTTCTAAGTAGATGTAATAGCCAGTAAGAAGTAGTACAATAACGTTTTAGATATCGATTATTGACTTTTTAGCTGGCTTTGGGGCCTTGGACATGAGCTAGGACCTTAAAATTTTGCATCATAGGAGAACTAGCAGCTGCGTTGCACGGGAGAAAGTGAAAAGTGTTCATATGTAGTAAAAACCTGTGAAATCCGTCCGTTTTCGTCATTTCTTACCATATCGATTTAAAGCCATATCGTCACATTGGTCGCTCTTCTCTCTGAAACGGTTACATTTATCGTCTGCAAAGCTATGTCGCGTGCTGCGGTATGCGGAGACACTAAAAGCACCATAGCAGAACACAGATGAAGGCTATATGTTGATGTAATAGCCAGTAAGAAGTAGTACAATTTTAATTGTAGTTATCGATTTTTGACTTTTTCTCCGGTTATGTTATAGCCAGTAAGATGTAGTACAATTCCAGTTTTAGTTATCGAATATTTAATTTTTAGCCTCTTTGGTGCTTTGGACATGAGCTAGGACCTTACGATTTTGCGTGAAAGGACGACTATCAGCCGCGTTGCGCGGGATAATGTGAAAAGTGTTGATAGGTAGTAAAATCCTGAGAAATCCGTCCGTTTTCATCATTTGTTATCGAATCGACTTAAATCCAGATCGTCAGATTGGCCGCTCTTCTCTCTGAAACGGTTACATTTATCGTCTGCAAAGCTATGTCGTGTGCTGCGGTATGCGGAGATACTAAAAGCGCCATAGTAGAACACAGATGTAGCTTCTAAGTTGATGTAATAGCCAAAAAGTAGTAATACAATTCAAGTTTTAGTTGTCGATTATTGACTTTTTAGCCGGCTTTGGTGCCTTGGACATGAGCTATGACTTCACGATTTTACTTGAAAAGAGGACTAGAAGCCGCGTTGCACGGCCGAATGTGAGAAGAGTTCATATGTATTAAAAACCTGAGAAATCTGTCCGGTTTCGCCAATTTTTATCGTATCGACTTAAAGCCAGATCGTCACATTGGCCTCTCTTCTCTCTGACACGGTTACATTTATCCTCTGCAAAACTATGTCGCGTGGTGCGGTATCCGGAGAGACTAAAAGCATCATAGTAAAACACAGATGAACCTTCTTAGTTGATGTTATAGCCAATAAGAAGTAGTAAAACTCAAGTTTTAGTTATCGATTATTGACTTTTTTTGCCGGCTTTGGTGCTTTAGACATTAGATTGGACCTTAAGACTTTGCATGAAAGGAGGACTAGCAGCGGCGTTGCGCGGGATAATGTGAAAAGTGTTGATAGGTAGTAAAAACCTGAGAATCCGTCCGTTTTCGTCATTTGTTATCGAATCGACCTAAAGCCAGATCGTCACACTGGCCTCTCTTCTCTCTGACACGGTTACATTTATCCTCTGCAAAATTATGTCGCGTGGTGCGGTATCCGGAGAGACTAAAAGCATCATAGTAAAACACAAATGAACCTTCTAAGTTGATGTAATAACCACGAAAAGTAGTAAAACTCAAGTTTTAGCTATCGATTATTGACTTTTTAGGTGGCTTTGGTGAGTTGGACATGAGATGGGACCTAAAGATTTTGCATAAAAGGAGGACTAGCAGCCGCGCTACACGGATGAATGTGAAAAGTGTTCATATGTAGTAAAACCTGAGAAATCCGTCCGTTTTCGTCATTTGTTATCGAATCGACTTAAAGCCAGATCGTCACATTATCCGATCTTCTCTCTGAAACGATTACATTTATCGTCTGCAAAGCTATGTCGCGTGCTACGTTATCCGGAGACACTAAAAGCATCATAGTAAAACACAGATGAACCTTCTAAGTTGATGTAATAGCCAGTAAGAAGTAGTACTATTCAAGTTTTTGTTATCGATTATTGACGTTTTACCATTTTTTGGTGCATGGAAATGAGCTAGGACCTTAAGATTTTGCATGAAGGGACGTCTAGTGGCCGCGTTGCAGGGGAGAAAGTGACAAGTTTGCATATGTAGTAAAAATCTGAGAAATTCGTCCGTTTTCGTCATTTGTATTCGAATCGACTTAAATCCAGATCGACACATTGGCCGCTCTTCTCTCTGAAACGATTACATTTATCGTCTGCAAAGCTATGTCCGGTGCTGCGGTATGCGGAGACACTAAAAGCAGCATAGTAGAGCACAGATGAAGCCTCTAAGTTGATGTAATACCCAGTAGGAAGTAGTACAATTCAAGTATTAGTTATCGATTACTGACTTTTTACGCTTCTTTGGAGCCTTGGACTTGAGGTAGGACCTTAAGATTTTGCATGAAGGGAAGTCTATCAGCCCCGTAGCACGGGAGAAAGTGAAAAGTGTTCATACATAGTAAAAACCTGATAAATCCGTTCGTTTTCGTCATTTGTTATCGAATCGACTTAAATCCAGATCGCCACATTGGCCGCTCTTCTCTCGGAAACGGTTACATTTATCGTCTGCAAAGCTATGTCGCGTGCTGCGGTATCCGGAGACACTAAAAGCACCATAGAATAACACAGATGAACCTTCTAAGTTGATATAATAGCCAGTAAGAAGTAGTACAATTCAAGTTTTAGTTATCGATTATTGAGTTTTTAGCCAGCGTTGGTGTCTTGGACATGAGCTAAGACTTTACGATTTTGCATGAAAGGAGGACTAGCAACGACGTTGCACGGACGAGTGTGAAAAGTGTTCATATGTAGTAAAAACCTGAGAAATCCGTCCGTTTTCGTCATTTGTTATCGAATCGACTTAAAGCCAGATCAATACATTGGGCGCTCTTCTCTCTGAAACGGTTACATTTATCGTCTGCAAAGCAATGTCTCGCGTTTCGGTATCCGGAGATACTAATAGCACCATAGTGGAACACAGATGAAACTTATAAGTTGATGTAATAGCCAGTAAGAAGTAGTACAATTCAGGTTTTAGTTTTCGATTATTGACTTTCCAGCAGGCTTTGGTGCCTTGGACATTTGGTAGGACCTTAGGATTTTGCATGAAAGGAGGACTAGCAGCCGCGGTCCTCGGGCGAATGTGAAAAGTGTTCATATGTAGTAAGAAACTGAGAATCCGTCCGATTTCGTCATTTGTTATCGAATCGACTTAACACCAGATCGTCTTATTGGCCGCTCTTCTCTCTGAAACGGCTACATTTATCGTCTGCAAAGCTATGTCGCGTGCTGTGGTATGCGGCGACACTAAAATCACCATAGAAGAATACAGATGAAACTTCTAAGTTTACGTAATAGCCAGTAAGAAGTAGTAGAATTCAAGTTTTAGCTATCGATTATTGAATTTTTACCCTTCATTGGCGCTTGGACATGAGTTAGGGCCTTAAGATATTTCATGAAGGGAAGGCTAGTGGCCACGATGCACGGGAGAATGTGAAAAGTGTTCATATGTAGTAAAAATCTGAGAAATTCGTCCGTTTTCCTCATTTGTTATCGAATCGACCTAAATCCAGATCGACACATTTGCCGCTCTGCTCTCTGGAACGATTACATTTATCGTCTGCAAAGCTATGTCGCGTGCTGCGGTATGCGGAGACACTAAAACCATTATAGTAGTACACAGATGAAGCTTCTAAGTAATGTAATAGCCAGTAAGCAGTAGTACAATTCAGGTTTTAGTTATTGGTTATTGACTTTTTAGCACGCTTTGGAGACTTGGACATTTGCTGGAGCTTAGGATTTTGCATGAAAGGATGACTAGCAACTGCGTTGCACGGGAGAATACGATAAGCGTTCATATGTAGTAAGAATCTGAGAAATCCGTCCGTTTTCGTCATTTGTAATTGATTCGACTTAAATCCAGATCGACACATTGGCCGCTCTTCTGTCTGAAAGGATTACTTTTATCGTCTGCAAAGCTATGTCGCGTGCTACGTTATCCGGAGACACTAAAAGCATCAGAGTAAAACACAGATGAACCTCGTAAGTTGATGTAATAGCCAGTAAGAAGTAGTACTATTCAAGTTTTTGTTATCGATTATTGACTTTTTACCATTCTTTGGTGCTTCGACATGAGCTAGGAAATTAAGATTTTGCATGAAGGGAAGTCTAGTGGCCGCGTTGCAGGGGAGAATGTGAAAAGTGTTCATATGTAGTAAAAATCTGAGAAATTCGTCCGACTTCGTCATTTGTTATGGAATCGACTTAAAGCCAGATCGTCACATTGGCCGCTCTTCTCTCTGAAACGATTACATTTATCGTCTGCAAAGCTATGTCGCGTGCTGCGGTATACGGAGACACTAAAAGCACCATAGTAGAACACAGATAAAGCTTCTAGGTTGATGTAATAGCCAGTAAGAAGTAGTACAATTCAAGATTTAGTTATCGCTTATTGACTTTTTAGCCGGCTTTGGTGCCTTTCACATGAGGTAGGACTATACGATTTTGCATGAAAGGAGGACTAGCAGCCGCGTTGCACGAGCGAATGTGAAAAGTATTCATATGTAGTAAATACCTGAGAAATCCGTCCGTTTTCGTCATTTGTTATTAATTCGACTTAAATCCAGATCGACACATTTGCCGCTCTTTTCTCTGGAACGATTACATTTATCGACTGCAAAGCTATGTCGCGTGCTGCGGTATGCGGAGACACTAAAACCATAATAGTAGTACACAGATGAAACCTCTAAGTTGATGTAATAGCCAGTAAGAAGTAGTACAATTCAAGTTTTCGCTATAGATTATTACTTTTTAGCCGGCTTTGGTGCAATTGACATGAGCTAGGACCTTAAGATTTTGTTTGAAAGGAAGACTAGCAGCCGCGTTGCACGAGCGAATGTGAAAAGTGTTCATATGTAGTAAAAACCTGAGAAATCCGTCCGGTTTCGTCATTTGTTATCGATTCGATTTAAATCCAGATCGTCATATTCACCGCTCTTCTCTCTGAAACGGTTACATTTATTGTCGGCAAAGCTCTGTCGAGTGCTGCTGTATGGGGAGATACTGAAAGCACCATAGTAGAACATAGATGAAGCTTCTAAGTTGATGTAATAGCCAGTAAGAAGTAGTACTATTAAAATTTTAGTTATCGATTATTGACTTTTAAGCCGGCTTTGGTGGCTTGGACATGAGCTAAGACTTACGATTTTGCATGAAAGGAGAACTAGCAACCGCGTTGCACGGGAGAATGTGAAAAGTGTTCATATGTAGTAAAAACCTGAGAAATCCGTCCGTTTTCGTCATTTGTTATCGAATCGACTTAAAGCCAGATCGTCACATTATCCGCTCTTCTCTCTGAAACGATTACATTTATCGTCTGCAAAGCTATGTCGCGTGCTACGTTATCCGGAGACACTAAAGCATCATAGTAAAACACAGATGAACCTTCTAAGTTGATGTAATAGCCAGTAAAAAGTAGTGCTATTCAAGCTTTTGTTATCGATTATTGACGTTTTACCATTCTTTGGTGCTTGGACATGAGCTAGGACCTTAACATTTTGCATGAAGGGAAGTCTAGTGGCCGCGTTGCAGGGGAGAAAGTGAAAAGTGTTCATATGTAGTAAAAATCTGAGAAATTCGTCCGTTTTCGTTATTTGTTATCGAATCGACTTAAATCCAGATCGACACATTGGCCGCTCTTCTCTCTGAAACGATTACATTTATCGTCTGCAAAGCTATGTCCGGTGCTGCGGTATGCGGAGACACTAAAAGCACCATAGTAGAACACAGATAAAGCTTCTAAGTTGATATAATAGCCAGTAAGAAGTAGTACAATTCAAGATTTAGTTATCGATTATTGACTTTTTAGCTGGCTTTGGTGCCTTTGACATGAGGTAGGACTATACGATGTTGCATGAAAGGAGAACTAGAAACCGCGTTGCACGGGCGAATGTGAAAAGTGTTCATATGTAGTAAAAACCTGAGAAATCCGTCCGTTTTCGTCATTTGTTATCGAATCGACTTAAAGCCAGATCGATACATTGGGCGCTCTTCTCTCTGAAACGGTTACATTTATCGTCTGCAAAGCAATGTCTCGTGTTTCGGTATCCGGAGATACTAATAGCACCATAGTAGAACACAGATGAAACTTATAAGTTGATGTAATAGCCAGTAAGAAGTAGTACAATTCAAATTTTAGTTATTGATTATTGACTTTTTAGCCGGCTAATGAGCCTTGGACATGAGCTAGGACCTTAAGATTTTGCATGAAAGTAAGATTAGCAGTCACGTTGCATGGGAGAATGTGAAAATTGTTCATATGTAATAAAAACCTGAAAACGTCGTATCGACTTAATTCCAGATCGACACATTGGCCGCTCTTCTCTCTGAAACGGTTACGTTTTGTCGTCTGCAAAGCTATGTCGCGTGCTGCGGTATCCGGAGACACTAAAAGCACCATAGTAGAACACAGGTGAAGCTTCAAATTTGATGTAATACTCAGTACGAAGTAGTACATTTCAACTTTTAGTTATCGATTATTGAGTTTTTATCCAGCGTTGGTGTCTTGGACATGAGCTAAGACTTTACGATTTTGCATGAAAGGAGGACTAGCAACCGCGTCGTACGGGAGAGTGTGAAAAGTGTTCTTATGTAGTAAAAACCTGAGAAATCCGTCCGTTTTCGTCATTTGTTATTAATTCGACTTAAATCCCGATCGACACATTGGCCGCTCTTCTCTCTGTAACGGTTACATTTATCTTCTGCAAAGCTACGTCGAGTGCTGCGGTATGCGGAGATACTGAAAGCACCATAGTAGAACACAGATGAATCTTTTAAGTTGATGTAATGCCAGTAAGAAGTAGTGCAATTCAAGTTCATTTATCGATTATTGACTTTTTAGCCGGCTTTGGTGCCCTGGACATGGGCTAGGTCTTTAAGATTTTGCATGAAAGGAGGACTAGCAGCCGCGCTGCACGGGCGAATGTGAAAAGTGTCATATGTAGAAAAAACCTGAGAAATCCGTCCGTTTTCCTCATTTGTTATCGAATCGACTTAAATCCAGATCGTCACATTGGCCGCTTTTCTCTCGGAAACGCTTACATTTATCGTCTGCAAAGCTATGTCGCGTGCTGCGGTATGCGGAGATACTGAAAGCACCATAGTAGAACACAGAAGAAGCTTCTAAGTTGATGTAATAGCCAGTAAGAAGTAGTACAATTCAAGTCTTAGTTATTGATTATTGACTTTTAGCCGGCTTTGGTGCCTTGGACATGAGTTAGGACCTTAAGATTTTGCATGAAAGGAAGACTAGCAGCCACGTTGCAAGGGACAATGTGAAAAGTGTTCATATGTAGTAAAAACCTGAGAAATCCGTCCGTTTTCGTCATTTGTTATCGAATCGACTTAAATCCAGATCGTCATATTCACCGCTCTTCTCTCTGAAACGGTTACATTTATCGTCGGCAAAGCTCTGTCGACTGCTGCGGTATGCGGGGACACTAAAAGCACCATAGTAGAACACAGATAAAGCTTCTAAGTTGATATAATAGCCAGTAAGAAGTAGTACAATTCAAGATTTAGTTATCGATTATTGACTTTTTAGCCGGCTTTGGTGCCTTTCACATGAGGTAGGACTATACGATATTGCATGAAAGGAGGACTAGCAGCCGAGTTGCACGGGAGAATGTGAAAAGTGTTCATATGTAGTAAAAACCTGAGAAATTCGTCCGTTTTCGTCATTTGTTATCGAATCGACTTAAATTAAGATCGACACATTTGCCGCTCTTCTCTCTGGAACGATTACATTTATCGTCTGCAAAGCTATGTCGCGTGCTACGTTATCCGGAGACACTAAAAGTACCATAGTAGAACACAGATGAAGCTTATAAGTTGATGTAATAGCCAGTAAGAAGTAGTACAATTCAAGTTTTGTTACCGATTATTGACTTTTTACCCTTCTTTAGTGCTTGGACATGAGTTAGTACCTCAAGATTTTGCATGAAGGGAAGTCTAGTGGCCGCGTTGCAGGGGAGAATCTGAAAAGTGTTCATGTGTAGCAAAAACCTGAAAAATTTGTCCGTTTTCGTCATTTGTTATCGTATCGAATTAAAGCCATATCGTCATATTAGCCGCTCTTCTCTCATAAACGGTTACATTTATCGTCTGCGAAGCTATGTCGCGTGCTGCGGTATACGGAGACACTAAAAGCACCATAGTAGAACACAGATAAAGCTTCTAAGTTGATGTAATAGCCAGTAAGAAGTAGTACAATTCAAGATTTAGTTATCGATTATTGACTTTTTAGCCGGCTTTGGTGCACTGGACATGAGCTAGGACTTTAAGATTTTGCATGAAAGGAGGACTAGCAGCCGCGCTGCACGGGCGAATGTGAAAAGTGTCATATGTAGAAAAAACCTGAGAAATCCGTCCGTTTTCGTCATTTGTTATCGAATCGACTTAAATCCAGATCGTCACATTGGCCGCTTTTCTCTCGGAAACGCTTACATTTATCGTCTGCAAAGCTATGTCGCGTGCTGCGGTATGCGGAGATACTGAAAGCACCATAGCAGAACACAGAAGAAGCTTCTAAGTTGATGTAATAGCCAGTAAGAAGTAGTACAATTCAAGTCTTAGTTATTGATTATTGACTTTTTAGCCGGCTTTGGTGCCTTGGACATGAGTTAGGACCTTAAGATTTTGCATGAAAGGAAGACTAGCAGCCACGTTGCAAGGGACAATGTGAAAAGTGTTCATATGTAGTAAAAACCTGAGAAATCCGTCCGTTATCGTCATTTGTTATCGAATCGACTTAAATCCAGATCGTCACATTGGCCGGTCTTCTCTCTGAAACGGTTACATTTATCGTCTGCAAGGATATGTCTCGTGTTGCGGTATGCGGAGACACTAAATGCACCATAGTAAAACACAGACGAAGCTTCTAAGTTAATGTAATAGCCAGTAAGAAGCAGTACAATTCAAGTTTTAGTTACTAATTATTGACTTTTTAGCCGGCTTTGGTGCCTTGGACATGAGGTAGGACCTTACGATTTTGCATGAGATTAGGACTAGCAACTGTGTTGAACGGGAGGATGTGAAAAGAGTTTATATGTAGTAAAAACCTGAGAAATCCGTCCGTTTTCGTCATTTGTTAACGAATCGACTTAAATCCAGATCGACACATTGGCCGCTCTTCTCTCTGAAACGGTTAAATTTGTCTTCTGGAAAGCTATGTTGCGTCCTGGGGTATGCGGCGACACTAAAAGTACCATAGTAGAACACAGATGAAGCTTCTAAGATGATGTAATAGCCAGTAAGAAGTTATACAATGCAAGTTTTAGTTATCGATTACTGACTTTTTTGCCGGCTTTGGTGCCTTGGATATGGGCTACGTCTATACCATTTTGCATGAAAGGAGGACTAGCAGCCGCGTTGCACGGGCGACTGTGAAAAGTGTTCATATGTAGTAAAAACCTGAGAAATCCGTCCGTTTTTGTCATTTGTTAACGAATCGACTTAAATCCAGATCGACACATTGGCCGCTCTTCTCTCAAACGGTTACGTTTATCGTCTGCAAAGCTATGTCGCGTGCTTCGGTATGAGGAGACACTAAAAGCACCATAGTAGAACACAGATGAACCTTCCAAGTTGATGTAATAAACAATAAGAAGTACTACAACTCAAGTTTTAGTTATCGAGTGTTGACTTTTTAGCCGGCTTTGGTGCCTTGGACATGAGCTACGACTCTACGATTTTGCATGAAAGGAGGACTAGCAGCCGCGTTGCACGGGAGAATGTGAAAAGTGTTCATATGTAGTAAAAACCTGATAAATCCGTCCGTTTTCGTCATTTGTTATCCAATCGACTTAAAGCCAGATCGTCACATTGGCCGCTCTTCCCTCTGAAAGGGTTACATTTATCGTCTGCAAAGCTATGTCGCGTGCTGCGGTATGCGGAGATACTGAAAGCACCGTAGTAGAACAGAGAAGTAGCTTCTAAGTTGATGTAATACCCAGTAAGAAGTAGTACAATTCAAGTTTTAGGTATCGATTATTGACTTTTTAGCCGGCTTTGGTGCCTTGGACATGAGGTGGAACCTTAAGATTTTGCATGAAAGGAGGACTAGGAGCCGCGTTGCACGGGAGAATGTGAAAAGGGTTCATATGTAGTAAAAACCTGATAAATCCGTCCTTTTTCGTCAATTGTTATCGAATCGAATTAAAGCCACATCGTTACATTGGCCGTTCTTCCCTACGAAACAGTTAAATTTATCGTCTCCAATGATATGTCGCGAGCTACGGTATGCGGAGACACTACAATCACCATAGTAGAACACAGAAGTAGCTTCTAAGTTGACGTAATACCCAATAAGAAGTAGTACAATTAACGTTTTAGTTATCGATTATTGACTTTTCAGCCTTTTTTGGTGCCTTGGGCATGAGCTAGGACCTTAAGATTTTGCATGAAAGGACGACTAGCAGCCGCGTTGCACGGGAGAATGTGAAAAGTGTTCATATGTAGTAAAAACCTGACAAATCCGTCCGTGTTCGTCAATTGTTAACGAATCGACTTAAAGCCAGATCGTCACAGTGGCCGCTCTTCCCTCTGAAACGGTTACATTTACCCACTGCAAACCTATGTCGCTGGGTGCGGTATGCGGAGACACTAATAGCACCATAGTAGAACACAGTAGAAGCTTCTAAATTGATGTAATATGTAGTAAGAAGTAGTACAATTCAAGTTTTAGTTCTCGATTATTGACTTTTTAACCGGCTTTGGTTCCTTGGACATGAGCTAGGTCCTTAAGATTTTGCTTGAAGGAGGACTAGCAGCCGCGTTGCACGGGAGAATGTGAAAAGTGTTCATATGTAGTAAACACCTGATAAATCCGTCCGTGTTCCTCATTTGTTATCGAATCGACTTAAAGCCAGATCGTCATATTGGCCTCTCTTCCCTCTGAAACCGTTATATTTATCGTCTCCAAAGATAGGTTGCGAGCTACGTAATGCGGAGACACTAAAAGCAATATACTACAACACAGATGAAGCTTCTAAGTTGATGTCATAGCCAGTAAGAAATTGTGCAATTCAAGTATTCGTTATCGATTATTCACTTTTCACCCGGCTTTGGTGCCTTGTACAGCAGCTAGGACATTAAGATTTTGCATGAAAGGAGGACTATTAGCCGCGTTGCACGGGAGAATGTGAAAAGTGTTCATATGTAGTAAAAACATGAGAAATCCCTCCGTTTTCGTCATTTGTTATCCAATCGACTTAAAGCCAGATAGTCACATTGGGGGCTCTTCTCTCTGAAACGGTTATATTTACCGTCTGCAAAGCTATGTCGCGTTCTGCGGTATGCGGAGACACTAAAAGCACCATAGTAGAACACTGAAAAAACTTCTAAGTTTTTGTAATAGCCAGTAAGAAGTAGTACAATTCACGTTTTAGCTATCGATTATTGACTTTTTAGCCGGCTTTGGTGCCTTGGGCATGAACTAGGACCTTAAGATTTTGTGTGAAAGGAGGACTAGCAGCCGCGTTACACGGGTGAATGTGAAAAGTGTTCATATGTAGTAAATACCTGAGAAATCCGTCCGTGTTCGTCAATTGTAATCGAATCGACTTAAAGCCAGATCGTCACAGTGGCCGCTCTTCCCTCTGAAACGGTTTTATTTATCGTCTGCAATGCTATGTCGCTGGGTGCAGTATGCATAGACACTTAAAGCACCATAGTACAACACAGAAGAAGCTTCTAAGTTAATGTAATAGCCAGTAAGAAGTAGTACAATTCAAGTTTTCGTTATCGATTATTCACCTTTTGCCTGCTTTGGTGCCTTGTACATGAGCTAGGACCTTAAGCTTTTGCATGAAAGGAGGACTTTTAGCCGCGTTGTACGGGACAATGTAAAAAGTGTTCATATGTAGTAAAAACCTGAGAAATCCGTCCGTGTTCGTCAATTGTAATCGAATCGACTTAAAGCCAGATCGTCACAGTGGCCGCTCTTCCCTCTGAAACTGTTACATTTACCCACTGCAAACCTATGTCGCTGGGTGCGGTATGCGGAGACACTAAAAGCACCATAGTAGAACACAGGAGAAGCTTCTAAGTTGATGTAATATGTAGTAAGAAGTAGTACAATTCAAGTTTTAGTTTTCGATTATTGACTTTTTAGCCGGCTTTGGTGCCTTGGGCATGAGCTAGGACCTTAAGATTTTGCATGTAAGGACGACTAGCAGCCGCATTGCACGGGACAATGTGAAAAGTGTTCATATGTACTAAAAACCTCAGAAATTCGTCCGTGTTCGTCATTTGTTATCGAATCGACTTAAAGCCAGATCGTCACATTGGCCGCTCTTCCGTCTGAAACGGTTACATTTACCGTCTGCAAAGCTATGTCGTTCGGTGCGGTATGCGGAGACACTAAAAGCACCATAGGAGAACACAGTTGAAGCTTCTAAGTTGATGTAATAGGTAGTAAGAAGTAGTACAATTGAAGTTTTAGTTTTCGATTATTGATTTTTTAGCCGGCTTTAGTCACTTGGACATGAGCTAGGACCTTAAGATTCTGCATGAAAGGAGAACTAGCAGCTGCGTTGCACGAGAAAATGTGAAAAGTGTTCATATGTAAATAAAACACGAGAAATTCGCTAGTTTTCGTCATTTGTTATCAAATCGACTTTAAGACAAATCATCACTTTGGTCGCGCTTCTCTCTGAAACGGTTACATTTATCGTCTGCAAAGCTATGTCGCGTGCTGCGGTATGCGGAGACACTAAAAGCAACATAGTAGGACACAGAAGGAACTTCTAAGTTGATGTAATAGCCAGCAAGAAACAGTAGAATTCAAAATTTAGTTATCGATTATTGACCTTTTACCCTTCTTTGGTGCCTTGGACATGAGCTAGGAACTTAATATTTTGCATGAAAGGAAGACTAGCAGCTGCGTTGCACGGGAGAATGTGTAAAGTGTTCATATGTAGCAAAAACCTGAGAAATCCGTCTGTTTTCGTCATTTCTTATCGGATCGACTTAAAGCAAGGTTGTTACATTGGCCGCTCTTCTCTCTGAAACGGTTACATTTATCTTCTGCAAAGCTATGTCGCGTTCTGCCATATGCGGAGACACTAAAAGCACCATAGTGGAACACAGAAGAAGCATCTAAGTTGATATAATAGCCATTAAGAAACAGTACACTTCAAGTTTTGTTATCGATTATTGAACTTTTACCCTACTTTGGTGATTTGGACATGAGCTAGGACCTTAAGATTTTGCTTGAAAGGAAGACTAGCAGCCGCGTTGCACGGGAGAATGTGAAAAGTGTTCATATGTAGCAAAAACATGAGAAATCAGTCCGTTTTCGTCATTTGTTATCCAATCGACTTAATGTCAGATCGTCTCATTGGCCGCTAATCACTCTTAAACGGTGACGTATATCGTCTGCAAAGCTATGTCGCGTTCTGCGGTATGCGGAGACACTAAAAGCACCATAGTAGAACACAGACGAAGCTTCCAAGTTGATGTAATAGCCAGTAAGAAGCAGTACCAATCAAGTTTCTGTTATCAATTATTGCCTTTATAGCCGGCTTTGGTGACTTGGATATGAGCTAGTACCTTAAGATTTTGCATAAAAGGAGGACCAGCAGCCGCGTTGTTCGGGACAATGTGAAACGTATTCATACGTAGTAAAAACCTGAGAAATCCGTCCGTTTCCGTCATTTGTTATCGAATCGACTTAAAGCCAGATCGTCACATTGCCGCTCTTCCCTCTGAAATGGTTGTACTTATCGTCTCCAAAGCTATGTCGCGGGCTTCGGTATGTGGAGACACTAAAAGCACCATAGTAGAACACATATTAAGCTTCTAAGTTGATGTAAAAGCCAGTAACAAGTAGTACAATTCAAGTTTTAGGTATCGATTATTGACTTTTTGCTGGCTTTGGTGCCTTGGAAATGAGCTAGGAACTTAACATTTTGCATGAAAGGAGGACTAGCAGCCGAGTTGCATGGGAGAATGTGAAAAGTGTTCATATGTATTAAAAACCTGAGAAATCCGTCCGTTTTCGTCATTTCTTATCGAATCGACTTAGAGCCAGATCGTCACATTGGCCGCTCTTCTCTCTGAAACGGTTGTACTTATCGTCTGCGAAGCTATGTCGCGTGCTGCGGTATGCGGAGACACAAAAAGCACCACAGTAGAACACAGATGAAGCTTCTAACTTGATGTAATAGCCAGTAAGAAGTAGTACAATTCATGTTTTAGTTATCGATTATTGACTTTTTAACTGGCATTGGTGCCTTGGACATGAGCTAGGAACTTAACATTTTGCATGAAAGGAGGACTAGCAGCCGAGTTGCACGGGAGAATGTGAAAAGTGTTCATATGTAGTAAAAACCTGAGAAATCCGTCCGTTTTCGTCATTTCTTATCGAATCGACTTAAAGCTAGATCGTCACATTGGCCGCTCTTCTCTCTGAAACGGTTGTACTTATCGTCTGCAAAGCTATGTCGCGTGCTGCGGTATGCGGAGACACTAAAAGCACCATAGTAGAACACAGATGAAGCTTCTAAGTTGATGTAATAGCCAGTAAGAAGTAGTACAATTCATGTTTTAGGTATCGATTATTGATTTTTTAACTGCCTTTGGTGCCTTGGGCATGAGCTAGGACCTGATGATTCTGCATGAAATGAGGACTAGCAGCCGAGTTGCATGGGAGAATGTGAAAAGTGTTCATACGTAGTAAAAACTTGAGAAATCCGTAGGTTTTCGTCATTTGTTACCGAATCGACTTAAAGCCAGATCGTCACATTGGCCGCTCTTCTCTCTGAAACGGTTGTACTTATCGTGTACAAAGCTATGTCACGTGCTGCGGTATGCGGAGACACTAAAAGCACCATAGTAGAACACAGATGAAGCTCCTAAGTTGATGTAATAGCTTGTAAGTAGTAGTACAATTCAAGTTTTAGGTATCGATTATTGAATTTTTTCCCTTCTTTGGTGCCTTGGACATGAGCTAGGAACTTAAGATTTTGCATGAAAGGAGGACTAGCAGCCGCGTTGCACGGGAGAATGTGAAAAGTGTTCGTATGTAGTAAAACCTGAGAAATCCGTCCGTTTTCGTCATTTCTTATCGAATCGACTTAGAGCCAGATCGTCACATTGTACGCTCATCTCTCTGAAACGGTTGTACTTATCTTCTGCAAAGCTATGTCGCGTGCTGCGGTATGCGGAGACACTAAAAGCACCATAGTAGAACACAGATGAAGCTTCTAAGTTTATGTAATAGCCAGTAAGAAGTAGTACAATTCAAGTTTTTGTTATCGGTTATTGACTTTTTACCCATCTTTGGTGCCTTGGACATGACCTAGGAACTTAAGATATTGCACGAAAGGAGGACCAGCAGCCGCGATGCACGGGATAATGTGAAAAGTATTCATATGTAGTGATACCTGAGAAATCCTTCCGTATTCGTCATTTGTTATCGAATCGACTTAAAGCCAGATTGTCACATTGGGCGCTCTTCTCTCTGAAACGGTTACATTTATCGTCTGCAAAGCTATGTCACGTGCTGCGGTATGTAGAGACACTAAAAGAACCATAGTAGAACACAGATGAACCTTCTAAGTTGATGTAATAGCCAGTAAGAAGTAGTACACTTCAAGTTTTAGTTATCGATTATTGACTTTTTAACTGCCTTTGGTGCCTTGGACATGAGCTAGGACCGTAACATTTTGCATGAAAGGAGGACTAGCAGCCGAGTAGCACGGGAGAATGTGAAAAGTGTACATCTGTAGTAAAAACCTGAGAAATCCGACCGTTTTCGTCATTTGTTATCGAATCGACTTAAAGCCAGATCGTCACATAGGCCGCTCTCCCCTCTGAAACGGTTGTACTTATCGTCTGCAAAGCTATGACGCGTGCTGCGGTATGTAGAGACACAAAAAGCACCATAGTAGAACACAGATGAAGCTTGTAAGTTGATGTAATAGCCAGTAAGAAGTAGTACAATTCAAGTTTTAGTTCTCGATTATTGACTTTTTAACTGGCTTTGGTGCCTTGGACATGAGCTAGGACCATAACATTTTGCATGAAAGGAGGACTAGCAGCCGAGTTGCACGGGAGAATGTGAAAGGTGTTCATATGTAGTAAAAACCTGAGAAATCCGTCCGTTTCGTCATTTCTTATCGAATCGACTTAAAGCCAGATCGTCACATTGGCCGCTCTTTCTCTGAAACGGTTGTACTTATCGTCTGCAAAACTATGAGGCGTTCTGCGGTATGCAGAGACACTAAAAGCACCATAGTAGAACACAGATGAAGCTTCTAAGTTGATGTAATAGCGAGTAAGAAGTAGTACAATTCAAGTTTTAGTTATCGATTATAGACTTTTTAACTGGCTTTGGTGCCTTGGACATGAGCTAGGAACTTAACATTTTGCATGAAAGGAGGATTAGCAGCCGAGTTGCACGGGAGAAAGTGAAAAGTGTTCATATGTAGATAAAACCTGAGAAATCCGTCCGTTTTCGTCATTTGTTATCGAATCGACTTAAAGCCAGATCATCACATAGGCCGCTCTTCCCTCTGAAACGGTTGTACTTATCGTCTGCAAAGCTATGTCGCGTGCTGCGGTATGCGGAGACACTAAAAGCACCATAGTAGAACACAGATGAAGCTTCTAAGCTGATGTAAAAGCCAGTAACGAGTAGTACAATTCTAGTTTTAGGTATTGATTATTAACTTTTTACCCTTCTTTGGTGCTTTGAACAGGAGCTAGGAACTTAAGATTTTGTATGAAAGGAGGACTAGCAGTAGCGTTGCACTGGAGACTGTGAAAAGTGTTCATATGTAGTAAAAACCTGAGAAATCCGTTCGTTTTCGTCATTTGTTATCGAATCGACTTAAAGCCAGATCGTCACATTGGCCGCTCTTCTGTCTGAAAGGGTTGTACTTATCGTCTGCAAAGCTATGTCGCGTGCTGCGGTATGCGGAGACACAAAAAGCACCATAGTAGAACACAGATCAAGCTTCTAAGTTGATGTAATAGCCAGTAAGAAGTAGTACAATTCAAGTTTTAGGTATCGATTATTGACTTTGTGCCCTTCTTTGGTGCCTAGGACATGAGCTAGGAACTTAAGATTGTGCATGAAAGGAGGACTAGTAGCCGCGTTGCATGTGAGAATCTGAAAAGTGTTCGTATGTAGTAAAAACCTGAGAAATCCTTCCGTTTTCGTCATTTGTTATCAAATCGACTTAAAGCCAGATGGTCACATTGGCCGCAGTTCTGTCTGAAACGGTTACATTTATCGTCTGCAAAGCTATGTCGCGTGCTGCGGTATGCAGAGACACTAAAAGTACCATAGTAGAACACAGATGAAGCTTCTAAGTTGATGTAATAGCTAGTATGAAGTAGTACAATTCAAGTTTTTGTTATCGTTTATTGACTTTTTACCCTTCTTTGGTACCTTGGGCATGAGCTAGGACCTTAAGATTCTGCATGAAAGGAGGACTAGCAGCCGCGTTGCACGGGAGAAAGTGAAAAGTGTTGGTATGTAGTAAAAACCTGAGAAATCCGTCCTTTTTCGTCATTTGTTATCGAATCGACTTAAAGCCAGATCGTCACATTGGCCGCTCTTCTCTCTGAAACGGTTGTACTTATCGTCTGCAAAGCTATGTCGCGTGCTGCGGTATGCGGAGACACAAAAAGCACCATAGTAGAACACAGATCAAGCTTCTAAGTTGATGTAATAGCCAGTAAGAAGTAGTACAATTCAAGTTTTAGGTATCGATTATTGACTTTGTGCCCTTCTTTGGTGCCTAGGACATGAGCTAGGAACTTAAGATTGTGCATGAAAGGAGGACTAGCAGCCGCGTCGCATGTGAGAATGTGAAAAGTGTTCGTATGTAGTAAAAACCTGAGAAATCCTTCCGTTTTCGTCATTTGTTATCAAATCGACTTAAAGCCAGATGGTCACATTGGCCGCAGTTCTGTCTGAAACGGTTACATTTATCGTCTGCAAAGCTATGTCGCGTGCTGCGGTATGCAGAGCCACTAAAAGTACCATAGTAGAACACAGATGAAGCTTCTAAGTTGATGTAATAGCTTGTAAGTAGTAGTACAATTCAAGTTTTAGGTATCGATTATTGAATTTTTTCCCTTCTTTGGTGCCTTGGACATGAGCTAGGAACTTAAGATTTTGCATGAAAGGAGGACTAGCAGCCGCGTTGCACGGGAGAATGTGAAAAGTGTTCGTATGTAGTAAAACCTGAGAAATCCGTCCGTTTTCGTCATTTCTTATCGAATCGACTTAGAGCCAGATCGTCACATTGTACGCTCATCACTCTGAAACGGTTGTACTTATCTTCTGCAAAGCTATGTCGCGTGCTGCGGTATGCGGAGACACTAAAAGCACCATAGTAGAACACAGATGAAGCTTCTAAGTTTATGTAATAGCCAGTAAGAAGTAGTACAATTCAAGTTTTTGTTATCGGTTATTGACTTTTTACCCATCTTTGGTGCCTTGGACATGTCCTAGGAACTTAAGATATTGCACGAAAGGAGGACTAGCAGCCGCGATGCACGGGATAATGTGAAAAGTATTCATATGTAGTGATACCTGAGAAATCCTTCCGTATTCGTCATTTGTTATCGAATCGACTTAAAGCCAGATCGTCACATTGGGCGCTCTTCTCTCTGAAACGGTTACATTTATCGTCTGCAAGCTATGTCACGTGCTGCGGTATGTAGAGACACTAAAAGAACCATAGTAGAACACAGATGAACCTTCTAAGTTGATGTAATAGCCAGTAAGAAGTAGTACACTTCAAGTTTTAGTTATCGATTATTGACTTTTTAACTGCCTTTGGTGCCTTGGACATGAGCTAGGACCGTAACATTTTGCATGAAAGGAGGACTAGCAGCCGAGTAGCACGGGAGAATGTGAAAAGTGTACATCTGTAGTAAAAACCTGAGAAATCCGACCGTTTTCGTCATTTGTTATCGAATCGACTTAAAGCCAGATCGTCACATAGGCCGCTCTCCCCTCTGAAACGGTTGTACTTATCGTCTGCAAAGCTATGACGCGTGCTGCGGTATGTAGAGACACTAAAAGCACCATAGTAGAACACAGATGAAGCTTCTAAGCTGATGTAAAAGCCAGTAAGGAGTAGTACAATTCTAGTTTTAGGTATCGATTATTAACTTTTTACCCTTCTTTGGTGCTTTGAACAGGAGATAGGAACTTAAGATTTTGTATGAAAGGAGGACTAGCAGTAGCGTTGCACTGGAGACTGTGAAAAGTGTTCATATGTAGTAAAAACCTGAGAAATCCGTTCGTTTTCGTCATTTGTTATCGAATCGACTTAAAGCCAGATCGTCACATTGGCCGCTCTTCTGTCTGAAAGGGTTGTACTTATCGTCTGCAAAGCTATGTCGCGTGCTGCGGTATGCGGAGACACAAAAAGCACCATAGTAGAACACAGATGAAGCTTCTAAGTTGATGTAATAGCCAGTAAGAAGTAGTACAATTCAAGTTTTAGTTCTCGATTATTGACTTTTTAACTGGCTTTGGTGCCTTGGACATGAGCTAGGACCATAACATTTTGCATGAAAGGAGGACTAGCAGCCGAGTTGCACGGGAGAATGTGAAAGGTGTTCATATGTAGTAAAAACCTGAGAAATCCGTCCGTTTCGTCATTTCTTATCGAATCGACTTAAAGCCAGATCGTCACATTGGCCGCTCTTTCTCTGAAACGGTTGTACTTATCGTCTGCAAAACTATGAGGCGTTCTGCGGTATGCAGAGACACTAAAAGCACCATAGTAGAACACAGATGAAGCTTCTAAGTTGATGTAATAGCGAGTAAGAAGTAGTACAATTCAAGTTTTAGTTATCGATTATAGACTTTTTAACTGGCTTTGGTGCCTTGGACATGAGCTAGGAACTTAACATTTTGCATGAAAGGAGGATTAGCAGCCGAGTTGCACGGGAGAAAGTGAAAAGTGTTCATATGTAGATAAAACCTGAGAAATCCGTCCGTTTTCGTCATTTGTTATCGAATCGACTTAAAGCCAGATCATCACATAGGCCGCTCTTCCCTCTGAAACGGTTGTACTTATCGTCTGCAAAGCTATGTCGCGTGCTGCGGTATGCGGAGACACTAAAAGCACCATAGTAGAACACAGATGAAGCTTCTAAGCTGATGTAAAAGCCAGTAACGAGTAGTACAATTAAAGTTTTAGGTATCGATTATTGACTTTGTGCCCTTCTTTGGTGCCTAGGACATGAGCTAGGAACTTAAGATTGTGCATGAAAGGAGGACTAGCAGCCTCGTTGCATGTGAGAATGTGAAAAGTGTTCGTATGTAGTAAAAACCTGAGAAATCCTTCCGTTTTCGTCATTTGTTATCAAATCGACTTAAAGCCAGATGGTCACATTGGCCGCAGTTCTGTCTGAAACGGTTACATTTATCGTCTGCAAACCTATGTCGCGTGCTGCGGTATGCAGAGACACTAAAAGTACCATAGTAGAACACAGATGAAGCTTCTAAGTTGATGTAATAGCTAGTATGAAATAGTACAATTCAAGTTTTTGTTATCGTTTATTGACTTTTTACCCTTCTTTGGTACCTTGGGCATGAGCTAGGACCTTAAGATTCTGCATGAAAGGAGGACTAGCAGCCGCGTTGCACGGGAGAAAGTGAAAAGTGTTGGTATGTAGTAAAAACCTGAGAAATCCGTCCTTTTTCGTCATTTGTTATCGAATCGACTTAAAGCCAGATCGTCACATTGGCCGCTCTTCTCTCTGAAACGGTTGTACTTATCGTCTGCAAAGCTATGTCGCGTGCTGCGGTATGCGGAGACACAAAAAGCACCACAGTAGAACACAGATGAAGCTTCTAAGTTGATGTAATAGCCAGTAAGAAGTAGTACAATTCAAGTCTTAGTTATCGGTTATTGACTTTTTAACTGGCTTTGGTGCCTTGGACATGAGCTTGGAACTTAACATTTTGCATGAAAGGAGGACTAGCAGCCGAGTTGCACGGGAGAATGTGAAAAGTGTTTATATGTAGTAAAAACCTGAGAAAACCGTCCGTTTGCGTCATTTGTTATCGAATCGACTTAAAGCCAGATCGTCACATTGGCAGCTCATCTCTCTGAAACGGTTGTACTTATCGTCTGCAAAGCCATGTCGCGTGCTGCGGTATGCGGAGACACTAAAAGCACCATAGTAGAACACAGATGAAGCTTCTAAGTTTATGTAATAGCCAGTACGAAGTAGTACAATTCAAGTTTTTGTTATAGATTATTGACTTTTTACCCATCTTTGGTGCCTTGGACATGACCTAGGAACTTAAGATATTGCATGAAAGGAGGACTAGCAGCCGCGATGCACGGGATAATGTGAAAAGTGTTCATATGTAGTGATACATGGGAAGTCCTTCCGTATTCGTCATTTGTTATCGAATCGACTTAAAGCCAGATCGTCACATTGGCCGCTCTTCTCTCTGAAACGGATGTACTTATCGTCTGCAAAGTTATGTCGCGTTCTGCGGTATGCGGAGACACTAAAAGCACCATAGTAGAACACAGATGATGCTTCTAAGTTGTTGTAATAGCCAGTAAGAAGTAATACAATTCAAGTTTTAGGTATCGATTATTGACTTTTTAGCTGGCTTTGGTGCATTGGACATGAGCTAGGACCTTAAGATTCTGCAAGAAGGGTGGACGTGCAGCCGAGTTGCACGGGAGAATGTGAAAAGTGTTCATATGTAGTAAAAACCTGAGAAATCCGAACGTTTTCGTCATTTGTTATCGAATCGACTTAAAGCCAGATCGTCACATTGACCGCTTTTCTCTCTGAAACGGTTACATTTATCGTCTGCAAAGCTATGTCACGTGCTGCGGTATGTGGAGACACTAAAAGCACCATAGTAGAACACAGATGAAGCTTCTGAGTTGATGTAATAGCCAGTAAGAAGTAGTACAATTCAAGTTTTAGTTACCGATTATTGACTTTTTAACTGCCTTTGGTGATTTGGACATGAGCTAGGACCGTAACATTTTGCATGAAAGGGTGGCTAGCAGCCGAGTAGCACGGGAGAATGTGAAAAGTGTTCATCTGTAGAAAAAACCTGAGAAATCCGTCGGTTTTCGTCATTTGTTATCGAATCGACATAAAGCCAGATCGTCACATAGGCCGCTCTTCTCTCTAAAACGGTTGTACTTATCGTTTGCAAAGCTATGTCGCGTGCTGCGGTATGTAGAGACACTAAAAGCACCATAGTAGAACGCAGATGATGCTTCTAAGTTGATGTAATAGCTAGTATGAAGTAGTACAATTCAAGTTTTTGTTATCGATTATTGACTTTTTACCCTTCTTTGGTACCTTGGACATGAGCTAGGACCTTAAGATTCTACATGAAAAGAGGACTAGCAGCCGAGTTGCACGGAAGAAAGTGAAAAGTGTTCATACGTATTAAAAACCTGAGAAATCCGTCCGTTTTCGTCGTTTGTTATCGAATAGACTTAAAGCCAGATTGTCACATTGGCCGCAGTTCTGTCTGAGAAGGTTACATTTATCGTCTGCAAAGCTATGTCGCGTGCTGCGGTATGTAGAGACACTAAAAGCACCATAGTAGAACACAGATGAAGCTCCTAAGTTGATGTAATAGCCAGTATGAAGTAGTACAATTCAAGTTTTTGTTATCGATTATTGACTTTTTACCCTTCTTTGGTACCTTGGACATGAGCTAGGAACTTAAGATTTTCCATGAAAGGATGATTAGCAGCCGCGTTGCACGGGAGAATGTGAAAAGTGTTCATATGTTATATAAAGCTGAGAAATCCGTCCGTATTCGTCATTTGTTATCGAATCGACTTAAAGCCAGATCGTCACATTGGCCGCTCTTCTGTCTGAAAGTGTTGTACTTAACGTCTGCAAAGCTAAGTCGCGTAATGCGGTATGCAGGGACACTAAAAGCACAATAGTAGAACACAGATGAAGCTTCTAAGATGATGTAATAGCCAGTAAGAAGTATTACAATTCAAGTTTTTGGTATCGATTATTGACTGTTTACACTTCTTTGGTGCCTTGGACATGACCTAGGAACTTAAGATTTTGCAGGAAAGTAGGACTAGCAGATGCGATGCGCGGGAGAATGTGAAAAGTGTTCATATGTAGTAAAAGCCTAAGAAATCCGTCCGTTTTCGTCATTTGTTATCGAATCGACTTAAAGCCAGATCGTCACATTGGCCGCGCTTCTCTCTGAAACGGTTGTACTTATCGTCTGCAAAGCTATAACGCGTGCTGCGGTATGCGTAGACACTAAAAGCACCATAGTAGAACACAGATGAAGCTTCTAAGTTGACGTAATAGCCAGTAAGAAGTATTACAATTCAAGTTTTAGTTATCGATTATTGAGTTTTTAGCTGGCTCTGGTGCCTTGGACATGAGCTAGGACCTTAACATTTTGCATAAAAAGAGGACTAGCAGCCGCGTTACCAGGGAGAATGTGAAAAGTGTTCATATGTAGTAAAAACCTGAGAAATCCGTCCGTTATCGTCATTTGTTTTCGAATCGACTTAAAGCCGGATCGTCACATTGGCCGCTCTTCTGTCTGAAACGGTTACATTTTTCGCCTGCAAAGCTATGTCGCGTGCTGCGGTATGCGGAGACACTAAAAGCACCATAGTAGAACACAGATGATGCTTCTAAGTTGATGTAATAGCCAGTAAGAATTAGTACAATTCAAGTTTTAGGTATCGATTATTGACTTTTTACCCTTCTTTGGTGCCTAGACATGAGCTAGGAACTTAAGATTTTGCATGAAAGGAGGACTAGCAGCCGAGTTGCACAGGAGAAAGTGAAAAGTGTTCATACGTAGTAAAAACCTGAGAAATCCGTCGGTTTTCGTCATTAGTTATCGAATAGACTTAAAGCCAGATCGTCACATTGGACGCAGTTCTGTATGAAACGGTTACATTTATCGTCTGCAAAGCTATGTCGCGTGCTGCGGTATGCAGAGACACTAAAAGCACCATAGTAGAACACAGATGAAGCTTCTAAGTTGATGTAATAGCGAGTAAGAAGTAGTACAATTCAAGTTTTAGTTATCGATTATAGACCTTTTAACTGGCTTTGGTGCCTTGGACATGAGCTAGGAACTTAACATTTTGCATGAAAGGAGGATTAGCAGCTGAGTTGCACGGGAGAAAGTGAAAAGTGTTCATATGTAGATAAAACCTGAGAAATCCGTCCGTTTTCGTCATTTGTTATCGAATCGACTTAAAGCCAGATCGTCACATAGGCCGCTCTTCCCTCTGAAACGGTTGTACTTATCGTCTCCAAAGCTATGTCGCGTGCTGTGGTATGCGGAGACACTAAAAGCACCATAGTATAACACAGATGAAGCTTCTAAGCTGATGTAAAAGCCAGTAACGAGTAGTACAATTCTAGTTTTAGGTATCGATTATTAACTTTTTACCCTTCTTTGGTGCTTTGAACAGGAGCTAGGAACTTAAGATTTTGTATGAAAGGAGGACTAGCAGTAGCGTTGCACTGGAGACTCTGAAATGTGTTCATATGTAGTAAAAACCTGAGAAATCCGTCCGTTTTCGTCATTTGTTATCGAATCGACTTAAAGCCAGATCGTCACATTGGCCGCTCTTCTGTCTGAAAGGGTTGTACTTATCGTCTGCAAAGCTATGTCGCGTGCTGCGGTATGCGGAGACACTAAAAGCACCATAGTAGAACACAGAAAAAGCTCTTAAGTTGATGTAATAGCTTGTAAGTACTAGTACAATTCAAGTTTTAGTTCTCGATTATTGACTTTTTAACTGGCTTTGGTGCATTGGATATGAGCTTGGACCTTAACATTTTGCATGAAAGGAGGACTAGCAGCCGAGTTGCACGGGAGAAAGTGAATAGTGCTCATACGTAGTAAAAACCTGAGAAATCCGTCCGTTTTCGTCATTTGTTATAGAATCGACTTAAAGCCAGATCGTCACATTGGCCGCAGTTCTGTCTTAAACGGTTACATTTATCGTCTGCAAAGCTATGTCGCGTGCTGCGGAATGCGGAGACACTAAAAGCACCATTGTAGAACACAGATGAAGCTTCTAAGTTTATGTAATAGCCAGTATGAAGTAGTACAATTCAAGTTTTAGGTACCGTTTATTGACTTTTTACCCTTCTTTGGTACCTTGGGCAAGAGCTAGGACCTTAAGATTCTGCATGAAAGGAGGACTAGCAGCCGCGTTGCACGGGAGAAAGTGAAAAGTGTTGGTATGTAGTAAAAACCTGAGAAATCCGTCCTTTTTCGTCATTTGTTATCGAATCGACTTAAAGGCAGATCGTCACATTGGCCGCTCTTCTCTCTGAAACGGTTGTACTTATCGTCTGCAAAGCTATGTCGCGTGCTGCGGTATGCGGAGACACAAAAAGCACCACAGTAGAAAACAGATGAAGCTTCTAAGTTGATGTAATAGCCAGTAAGAAGTAGTACAATTCAAGTCTTAGTTATCGGTTATTGACTTTTTAACTGGCTTAGGTGCCTTGGACATGAGCTTTGAACTTAACATTTTGCATGAAAGGAGGACTAGCAGCCGAGTTACACGGGAGAATGTGAAAAGTGTTCATATGTAGTAAAAACCTGAGAAATCCGTCCGTTTTCGTCATTTGTTATCGAATCGACTTAAAGCCAGATCGTCACATTGGCCCCTCTTCTCTCTGAAACGGTTGTACTTATCGTCTGCAAAGCTATGTCGCGTGCTGCAGTATGCGGAGACACTAAAAGCACCATAGTAGAACACAGATGAAGCTTCTAAGTTGATGTAATAGCCAGTAAGGAGTAGTACATTTCAAGTTTTAGGTATCGAATATTGAATTTTTAGCTGGCTTTGGTGCCTTGGACATGAGCTAGGACCTTAAGATTCTGCATGAAAGGAGGACTAGCAGCCGAGTTGCACGGGAGAATGCGAAAAGATTTCATATGTAGTAAAAACCTGAGAAATCCGTCCGTTTTCGTAATTTATTATCGAATCGCCTTTAAGCAGTGCGTCACATTGGCCGCTCATCTCTCTGAAACGGTTGTACTTTTCGTCTGCAAAGCTATGTCGTGTGCTGCGGTATGCGGAGACACTAAAAGCACCATAGTAGAACACAGATTAAGCTTCTAAGTTGATGTAATAGCCAGTAAGGAGTAGTACAATTCAAGTTTTAGGTATCGATTATTGACTTTTTAGCTGGCTTTTGTGCCTTGGACATGAGCTAGGACCTTATGATTCTGCATGGAAGGAGGACTAGCAGCCGAGTTGCATGGGAGAATGTGAAAAGAGTTCATATGTAGTAAAAACCTGAGAAAACCGTCCATTTTCGTCATTTGTTATCGAATCGACTAAAAGCCAGATCGTCACATTGGTCCCTCTTCTCTCTGAAACGGTTGTACTTATCGTCTGCAAAGCTATGTCGTGTGCTGCGGTATGCGGAGACACTAAAATCACCATAGTGGAACACAGATGAAGCTTCTAAGTTGTCGTAATAGCCAGTAAGGAGTAGTACAATTCAAGTTTTAGGTATCGATTATTGACTTTTTAGCTGGCTTTGGTGCCTTGGACATGAGCTATGTCCTTAAGATTCTGCATGAAAGGAGGACTAGCAGCCGAGTTGCATGGGAGAATGTGAAAAGTGTTCATATGTAGTAAAAACCTAAGAAATCCGTCCGTTTTCGTCATTTGTTATCGAATCGACTTAAAGCTAGATCGTCACATTGGCCCCTCTTCTCTCTGAAACGGTTGTACTTATCGTCTGCAAAGCTAAGTCGCGTGCTGCGGTATGCGGAGACACTAAAAGCACCATAGTAGAACACAGATGAAGCTTCTAAGTTGATGTAATAGCCAGTAAGAAGTAGTACAATTCAAGATTTAGGTATCGATTATTGACTTTTTTGCTGGCTTTGGTGCCTTGGACATGAGCTAGGACCTTACGATTCTGCATGAAAGGAGGACTAGCAGCCAAGTTGCACGGGAGGATGCGAAAAGTGTTCATATGTAGTAAAAACCTGAGAAATCCGTCCGGTTTCTTAATTTATTATCGAATCGACTGAAAGCAGTGCGTCACAGTGGCCACTCTTCTCTCTGAAACGGTTGTACTTATCGTCTGCAAAGCAATGTCGCGTGCTGCGGTATGCGGAGACACTAAAAGCACCATAGTAGAACACAGATGAAGCTTCTAAGTTGATGTAATAGCCAGTAAGAAGTAATACAATTCAATTTTTAGGTATCGAATATTGACTTTTTAGCTGGCTTTGGTGCCTTGGAAATGAGCTAGGACCTTACGATTCATCATGAAATCAGGACTAGCAGCCGCGTTGCACGGGAGTATGTGAAAAGTGTTCATATGTAGTAGAAACCTGAGAAAACCGTCCATTTTCGTCATTTGTTATCGAATCGACTGAAAGCCAGATCGTCACATTGGCCCCTCTTCTCTCTGAAACGGTAGTACTTATCGTCTGCAAAGCTATGTCGTGTGCTGCGGTATGCGGAGACACTAAAATCACCATAGTGGAACACAGATGAAGCTTCTAAGTTGATGTAATAGCCAGTAAGAAGTAGTACAATTCAAGTTTTAGGTATCGATTATTGACTTTTTAGCTGGCTTTGGTGCCTTGGACATGAGCTATGTCCTTAAGATTCTGCATGAAAGGAGGACTAGCAGCCGAGTTGCATGGGAGAATGTGAAAGGTGTTCATATGTAGTAAAAACCTGAGAAATCGGGCCTTTTTCGTCAGTTGTTATCGAATCAACTTGAAGCCAGATCGTCACATTGCCCGCTCTTCTCTCTGAAACGGTTGTACTTATCGTCTGCAAAGCTATGTCGCGTGCTGCGGTATGCGGAGTCACCAAAAGCAGTATAGTAGAACACAGATGAAGCTTCTAAGTTGATGTAATAGCCAGTAAGGAGTAGTACAATTGAAGTATTAGGTATCGAATATTGACTTTTTAGCTGGCTTTGGTGCCTTGGACATGAGGTAGAACCTTACGATTCTGCATGAAAGGAGGGCTAGCAGCCGAGTTGCACGGGAGAATGTAAAAAGTGTTCATATGTAGTAAAAACCTGAGAAATCCGTCCGTTTTCGTCATTTGTTATCGAATCGACTTAAAGCCAGATCGTCATATTGGCCCCTCTTCTCTCTGAAACGGTTGTACTTATCGCCTGCAAAGCTATGTCGCGTGCTGCGGTATGCGGAGTCATTAAAAGCACCATAGTAGAACACAGATGAAGCTTCTAAGTTGATGTGATAGCTAGTGAGAAGTAGTACAATTCAAGTTTTAGGTATCGATTATTGACTTTTTAGCTGGCTTTGGTGCCTTGGACATGAGGTAGGACCTTAAGATTGTGCATGAAAGGAGGACTAGCAGCCGCGTTGCACGGGAGTATGTGAAAAGTCTTCATATGTAGTAAAAACCTGAGAAATCCGTCCCCTTTTATTAATTTGTTATCGAATCGACTTAAAGCCAGATCGTCACATTGGCCGCTCTTCTCTCTGAAACGGTTGTACTTATCGTCTGCAAAGCTATGTCGCGTGCTGCGGTATGCGGAGACACTAAAAGCACCATAGTAGAACACAGATGAAGCTTCCAAGTTGATGTGATAGCCAGTGAGATGTAGTACAATTCAAGTTTTAGGTATCGATTTTTGACTTTTTGCTGTCTTTGGTGCCTAGGACATGAGCTAGGACCTTACGATTCTGCATGAAAGGAGGACTAGCAGCCGAGTTGCACGGGAGAATGTAAAAATTGTTCATATGTAGTAAAAACCTGAGAAATCCGTCCGTTTTCGTCATTTGTTATCGAATCGACTTAAAGCCAGATCGTCACATTGGCCCCTCTTCTCTCTGAAACGGTTGTACTTATCGTCTGCAAAGCTATGTCGCGTGCTGCAGTATGCGGAGACACTAAAAGCACCATAGTAGAACACAGATGAAGCTTCTAAGTTGATGTAATAGCCAGTAAGGAGTAGTACATTTCAAGTTTTAGGTATCGAATATTGAATTTTTAGCTGGCTTTGGTGCCTTGGACATGAGCTAGGACCTTAAGATTCTGCATGAAAGGAGGACTAGCAGCCGAGTTGCACGGGAGAATGCGAAAAGATTTCATATGTAGTAAAAACCTGAGAAATCCGTCCGTTTTCGTAATTTATTATCGAATCGCCTTTAAGCAGTGCGTCACATTGGCCGCTCATCTCTCTGAAACGGTTGTACTTTTCGTCTGCAAAGCTATGTCGTGTGCTGCGGTATGCGGAGACACTAAAAGCACCATAGTAGAACACAGATTAAGCTTCTAAGTTGATGTAATAGCCAGTAAGGAGTAGTACAATTCAAGTTTTAGGTATCGATTATTGACTTTTTAGCTGGCTTTGGTGCCTTGGACATGAGCTATGTCCTTAAGATTCTGCATGAAAGGAGGACTAGCAGCCGAGTTGCGTGGGAGAATGTGGAAAGTGTTCATATGTAGTAAAAATCTGAGAAATCCGTCCGTTATCGTCATTTGTTATCGAATCAACTTGAAGCCAGATCGTCACATTGCACGCTCTTCTCTCTGAAACGGATGTACGTATCGTCTGCAAAGCTATGTCGCGTGCTGCGGTATGCGGAGACACTAAAAGCACCATAGTAGAACACAGATGAAGCTTCTAAGTTAATGTAATAGCCAGTAAGGAGTAGTACAATTCAAGTTTTAGGTATCGAATATTGACTTTTTAGCTGGTTTAGGTGCCTTGGACATGAGCTAGGACCGTAGGATTCTGCATGAAAGGAGGACTAGCAGCCGAGTTGCACGGGAGGATGTAAAAAGTGTTCATATGTAGTAAAAACCTGAGAAATCCGTCCGTTTTCGTAATTTATTATCGAATCGCCTTTAAGCAGTGCGTCACATTGGCCGCTCATCTCTCTGAAACGGTTGTACTTATCGTCTGCAAAGCTATGTCGCGTGCTGCGGAATGCGGAGACACTAAAAGCACCATAGTAGAACACAGATGAAGCTTTAAAGTTGATGTAATAGCCAGTAAGAAGTAGTACAATTCAAAATTTAGGTATCGATTTTTGGTTTTTTTGCTGTCTTTGGTGCCTAGGACATGAGCTAGGACCTTACGATTCTGCATGAAAGGAGGACTAGCAGCCGAGTTGCACGGGAGAATGTAAAAATTGTTCATATGTAGTAGAAACCTGAGAAATCCGTCCGTTTTCGTCATTTGTTATCGAATCGACTTAAAGCCAGATCGTCACATTGGCCCCTCTTCTCTCTGAAACGGTTGTACTTATCGTCTGCAAAGCTATGTCGCGTGCTGCAGTTTGCGGAGACACTAAAAGCACCATAGTAGACCACAGATGAAGCTTCTAAGTTGATGTAATAGCCAGTAAGGAGTAGTACAATTCAAGTTTTAGGTATCGATTATTGAATTTTAAGCTGGCTTTGGTTCCTTGGACATGAGCTAGGACCTTAAGATTCTGCATGAAAGGAAGACTAGCAGCCGAGTTGCACGGGAGAATGCGAAAAGTTTTCATATGTAGTAAAAACCTGAGAAATCCGTCCGTTTTCGTAATTTATTATCGAATCGACTTAAAGCAGTGCGTCACATTGGCCGCTCTTCTCTCTGAAACGGTTGTACTTATCGTCTGCAAAGCTATGTCGCGTGCTGCGGTATGCGGAGACACTAAAAGCACCATAGTAGAACACAGATTAAGCTTCTAAGTTGTAATAGCCAGTAAGAAGTAGTACAATTCAAGTTTTAGGTATCGATTATTGACTTTTTAGCTGGCTTTTGTGCCTTGGACATGAGCTAGGACCTTATGATTCTGCATGGAAGGAGGACTAGCAGCCGAGTTGCATGGGAGAATGTGAAAAGAGTTCATATGTAGTAAAAAACTGAGAAAACCGTCCATTTTCGTCATTTGTTATCGAATCGACTAAAAACCAGATCGTCACATTGGTCCCTCTTCTCTCTGAAACGGTTGTACTTATCGTCTGCAAAGCTATGTCGTGTGCTGCGGTATGCGGAGACACTAAAATCACCATAGTGGAACACAGATGAAGCTTCTAAGTTGTCGTAATAGCCAGTAAGAAGTAGTACAATTCAAGTTTTAGGTATCGATTATTGACTTTTTAGCTGATTTGGTGCCTTGGACAAGAGCTATGTCCTTAAGATTCTGCATGAAAGGATGACTAGCAGCCGAGTTGCATGGGGGAATGTGAAAGGTGTTCATATGTAGTAAAAACCTGAGAAATCGGTCCTTTTTCGTCAGTTATTATCGAATCAACTTGAAGCCAGATCGTCACATTGCCCGCTCTTGTCTCTAAAACGGTTGTACTTATCGTCTGCAAAGCTATGTCGTGTGCTGCGGTATGCGGAGTCACTAAAAGCACCATAGTAGAACACAGATGAAGCTTCTAAGTTGATGTAATAGCCAGTAAGAAGTAGTACAATTCAAGTTTTAGGTATCGAATATTGACTTTTTAGCTGGCTTTGGTGCCTTGGACATGAGGTAGGACCTTAAGATTGCGCAAGAAAGGAGGACTAGCAGCCGAGTGGCACGGGAGGATGCGAAGTGTTCATATGTAGTAAAAACCTGAGAAATCCGTCCATTTTCGTCATTTGTTATCGAATCGACTTAAAGCCAGATCGTCACATTGGCCCCTCTTCTCTATGAAACGGTTGTACTTATCGTCTGCAAAGCTATGTGGCGTGCTGCGGTATGCGGAGAAACTAAAATCACCATAGTGGAACACAGATGAAGCATCTAAGTTGATGTAATAGCCAGTAAGAAGTAGTACAATTCAAGTTTTAGGTTTCGATTATTTACTTTTTAGCTGGCTTTGGTGCCTTGGACATGAGCTATGTCCTTAAGATTCTGCATGAAAGGAGGACTAGCAGCCGAGTTGCACGCGAGGATGCGAAAAGTGTTCATATGTAGTAAAAACCTGAGAAATCCGTCCGTTTTCGTAATTTATTATCGAATCGCCTTTAAGCAGTGCGTCACATTGGCCGCTCATCTCTCTGAAACGGTTGTACTTATCGTCTGCAAAGCTATGTCGCGTGCTGCGGAATGCGGAGACACTAAAAGCACCATAGTAGAACACAGATGAAGCTTTAAAGTTGATGTAATAGCCAGTAAGAAGTAGTACAATTCAAGATTTAGGTATCGATTTTTGGTTTTTTTGCTGTCTTTGGTGCCTAGGACATGAGCTAGGACCTTACGATTCTGCATGAAAGGAGGACTAGCAGCCGAGTTGCACGGGAGAATGTAAAAATTGTTCATATGTAGTAGAAACCTGAGAAATCCGTCCGTTTTCGTCATTTGTTATCGAATCGACTTAAAGCCAGATCGTCACATTGGCCCCTCTTCTCTCTGAAACGGTTGTACTTATCGTCTGCAAAGCTATGTCGCGTGCTGCAGTTTGCGGAGACACTAAAAGCACCATAGTAGACCACAGATGAAGCTTCTAAGTTGATGTAATAGCCAGTAACAAGTAGTACAATTCAAGTTTTAGGTATCGATTATTGAATTTTAAGCTGGCTTTGGTTCCTTGGACATGAGCTAGGACCTTAAGATTCTGCATGAAAGGAAGACTAGCAGCCGAGTTGCACGGGAGAATGCGAAAAGTTTTCATATGTAGTAAAAACCTGAGAAATCCGTCCGTTTTCGTAATTTATTATCGAATCGACTTAAAGCAGTGCGTCACATTGGCCGCTCTTCTCTCTGAAACGGTTGTACTTATCGTCTGCAAAGCTATGTCGCGTGCTGCGGTATGCGGAGACACTAAAAGCACCATAGTAGAACACAGATTAAGCTTCTAAGTTGTAATAGCCAGTAAGAAGTAGTACAATTCAAGTTTTAGGTATCGATTATTGACTTTTTAGCTGGCTTTTGTGCCTTGGACATGAGCTAGGACCTTATGATTCTGCATGGAAGGAGGACTAGCAGCCGAGTTGCATGGGAGAATGTGAAAAGAGTTCATATGTAGTAAAAACCTGAGAAAACCGTCCATTTTCGTCATTTGTTATCGAATCGACTAAAAGCCAGATCGTCACATTGGCCGCTCTTCTCTCTGAAACGGTTGTACTTATCGTCTGCAAAGCTATGTCGCGTGCTGCGGTATGCGGAGAAACTAAAATCACCATAGTGGAATACAGATGAAGCTTCTAAGTTGTCGTAATAGCCAGTAAGAAGTAGTACAATGCAAGTTTTAGGTATCGATTATTGACTTTTTAGCTGGCTTTGGTGCCTTGGACAAGAGCTATGTCCTTAAGATTCTGCATGAAAGGATGACTAGCAGCCGAGTTGCATGGGAGAATGTGAAAGGTGTTCATATGTAGTAAAAACCTGAGAAATCGGTCCTTTTTCGTCAGTTATTATCGAATCAACTTGAAGCCAGATCGTCACATTGCCCGCTCTTGTCTCTGAAGCGGTTGTACTTATCGTCTGCAAAGCTATGACGCGTGCTGCGGTATGCGGAGTCACTAAAAGCACCATAGTAGAACACAGATGAAGCTTCTAAGTTGATGAAATAGCCAGTAAGGAGTAGTACAATTCAAGTTTTAGGTATCGAATATTGACTTTTTAGCTGGCTTTGGTGCCTTGGACATGAGGTAGGACCTTAAGATTGCGCTAGAAAGGAGGACTAGCAGCCGAGTGGCACGGGAGAATGCGAAAAGTGTTCATATGTAGTAAAAACCTGAGAAATCCGTCCGTTTTCGTCATTTGTTATCGAATCGACTTAAAGCCAGATCGTCACATTGGCCGCTCTTCTCTCTGAAACGGTTGTACTTATCGTCTGCAAAGCTATGTCGCGTGCTGCAGTATGCGGAGACACTAAAAGCACCATAGTAGAACACAGACGAAGCTTCTAAGTTGATGTAATAGCCAGTAAGGAGTAGTACAATTCAAGTTTTAGGTATCGAATATTGAATTTTTAGCTGGCTTTGGTGCCTTGGACATGAGCTAGGACCTTAAGATTCTGCATGAAAGGAAGACTAGCAGCCGAGTTGCACGGGAGAATGCGAAAAGTTTTCATATGTAGTAAAAACCTGAGAAATCCGTCCGTTTTCGTAATTTATTATCGAATCGACTTAAAGCAGTGCGTCACATTGGCCGCTCTTCTCTCTGAAACGGTTGTACTTATCGTCTGCAAAGCTATGTCGCGTGCTGCGGTATGCGGAGACACTAAAAGCACCATAGTAGAACACAGATTAAGCTTCTAAGTTGTAATAGCCAGTAAGAAGTAGTACAATTCAAGTTTTAGGTATCGATTATTGACTTTTTAGCTGGCTTTTGTGCCTTGGACATGAGCTAGGACATTATGATTCTGCATGGAAGGAGGACTAGCAGCCGAGTTGCATGGGAGAATGTGAAAAGAGTTCATATGTAGTAAAAACCTGAGAAAACCGTCCATTTTCGTCATTTGTTATCGAATCGACTAAAGGCCAGATCGTCACATTGGCCGCTCTTCTCTCTGAAACGGTTGTACTTATCGTCTGCAAAGCTATGTCGCGTGCTGCGGTATGCGGAGAAACTAAAATCACCATAGTGGAACACAGATGAAGTTTCTAAGTTGATGTAATAGCCAGTAAGAAGTAGTACAATACAAGTTTTAGGTTTCGATTATTTACTTTTTAGCTGGCTTTGCTGCCTTGGACATGAGCTATGTCCTTAAGATTCTGCATGAAACGAGGACTAGCAGCCGAGTTGCACGCGAGGATGCGAAAAGTGTTCATATGTAGTAAAAACCTGAGAAATCCGTCCGTTTTCGTAATTTATTATCGAATCGCCTTTAAGCAGTGCGTCACATTGGCCGCTCATCTCTCTGAAACGGTTGTACTTATCGTCTGCAAAGCTATGTCGTGTGCTGCGGTATGCGGAGACACTAAAAGCACCATAGTAGAACACAGATAAAGCTTCTAAGTTGATGTAATAGCCAGTAAGGAGTAGTACAATACAAGTTTTAGGTATCGATTATTGACTTTTTAGCTGGCTTTGGTGCCTTGGACATGAGCTATGTCCTTAAGATTATGCATGAAAGGAGGACTAGCAGCCGAGTTGCATGGGAGAATGAGGAAAGTAATCATATGTAGCAAAAATCTGAGAAATCCGTCCGTTATCGTCATTTGTTATCGAATCAACTTGAAGCCAGATCGTCACATTGCACGCTCTTCTCTCTGAAACGGATGTACGTATCGTCTGCAAAGCTATGTCGCGTGCTGCGGTATGCGGAGACACTAAAAGCACCATAGTAGAACACAGATGAAGCTTCTAAGTTGATGTAATAGCCAGTAAGGAGTAGTACAATTCAAGTTTTAGGTATCGAAAATTGACTTTTTAGCTGGTTTAGGTGCCTTGGACATGAGCTAGGACCTTAAGATTCTGCATGAAAGGAGGACTAGCAGCCGAGTTGCACGGGAGGATGTGAAAAGTGTTCATATGTAGTAAAAACCTGAGAAATCCGTCCGTTTTCGTCATTTATTATCGAATCGACTTAAAGCCAGATCGTCACATTGGCCGCTCTTCTCTCTGAAACGATTGTACTTATCGTCTGCAAAGCTATGTCGCGTGCTGCGGAATGCGGAGACACTAAAAGCACCATAGTAGAACACAGATGAAGCTTCTAAGTTGATGTAATAGCCAGTAAGGAGTAGTACAATTCAAGTTTTAGGTATCGAATATTGAATTTTTAGCTGGCTTTGGTGCCTTGGACATGAGCTAGGACCTTAAGATTCTGCATGAAAGGAGGACTAGCAGCCGAGTTGCACGGGAGAATGCGAAAAGTGTTCATATGTAGTAAAAACCTGAGAAATCCGTCCGTTTTCGTAATTTATTATCGAATCGACTTAAAGCCAGATCGTCACATTGGCCGCTCTTCTCTCTGAAACGATTGTACTTATCGTCTGCAAAGCTATGTCGCGTGCTGCGGAATGCGGAGACACTAAAAGCACCATAGTAGAACACAGATGAAGCTTCAAAGTTGATGTAATAGCCAGTAAGAAGTAGTACAATTCAAGATTTAGGTATCGATTTTTGACTTTTTTGCTGTCTTTGGTGCCTAGGACATGAGCTAGGACCTTACGATTCTGCATGAAAGGAGGACTAGCAGCCGAGTTGCACGGGAGAATGTAAAAATTGTTCATATGTAGTAAAAACCTGAGAAATCCGTCCGTTTTCGTCATTTGTTATCGAATCGACTTAAAGCCAAATCGTCACATTGGCCACTCTTCTCTCTGAAACGGTTGTACTTATCGTCTGCAAAGCTATGTCGCGTGCTGCAGTATGCGGAGACACTAAAAGCACCATAGTAGAACACAGATGAAGCTTCTAAGTTGATGTAATAGCCAGTAAGGAGTAGTACAATTCAAGTTTTAGGTATCGAGTATTGAATTTTTAGCTGGCTTTGGTGCCTTGGACATGAGCTAGGACCTTAAGATTCTGCATGAAAGGAGGACTAGCAGCCGAGTTGCACGGGAGAATGCGAAAAGTTTTCATATGTAGTAAAAACCTGAGAAATCCGTCCGTTTTCGTAATTTATTATCGAATCGACTTAAAGCAGTGCGTCACATTGGCCGCTCTTCTCTCTGAAACGGTTGTACTTATCGTCTGCAAAGCTATGTCGCGTGCTGCGGTATGCGGAGACACTAAAAGCACCATAGTAGAACACAGATTAAGCTTCTAAGTTGTAATAGCCAGTAAGAAGTAGTACAATTCAAGTTTTAGGTATCGAATATTGACTTTTTAGCTGGCTTTGGTGCCTTGGACAAGAGCTATGTCCTTAAGATTCTGCATGAAAGGATGACTAGCAGCCGAGTTGCATGGGAGAATGTGAAAGGTGTTTATATGTAGTAAAAACCTGAGAAATCGGTCCTTTTTCGTCAGTTATTATCGAATCAACTTGAAGCCAGATCGTCACATTGCCCGCTCTTGTCTCTGAAGCGGTTGTACTTATCGTCTGCAAAGCTATGACGCGTGCTGCGGTATGCGGAGTCACTAAAAGCACCATAGTAGAACACAGATGAAGCTTCTAAGTTGATGTAATAGCTAGTAAGGAGTAGTCCAATTCAAGTTTTAGGTATCGAATATTGACTTTTTAGCTGGCTTTGGTGCCTTGGACATGAGGTAGGACCTTAAGATTGCGCAAGAAAGGAGGAATAGCAGCCGAGTGGCACGGGAGGATGCGAAAAGTGTTCATATGTAGTAAAAACCTGAGAAATCCGTCCATTTTCGTCATTTGTTATCGAATCGACTTAAAGCCAGATCGTCACATTGGCCCCTCTTCTCTATGAAACGGTTGTACTTATCGTCTGCAAAGCTATGTCGCGTGGTGCGGTATGCGGAGAAACTAAAATCACCATAGTGGAACACAGATGAAGCTTCTAAGTTGATGTAATAGCCAGTAACAAGTAGTACAATTCAAGATTTAGGTTTCGATTATCTATTTTTAGCTGGCTTTGGTGCCTTGGACATGAGCTATGTCCTTAAGATTCTGCATGAAAGGATGACTAGCAGCCGAGTTGCATGGGAGAATGTGAAAGGTGTTCATATGTAGTAAAAACCTGAGAAATCGGTCCTTTTTCGTCAGTTATTATCGAATCAACTTGAAGCCAGATCGTCACATTGCCCGCTCTTGTCTCTGAAGCGGTTGTACTTATCGTCTGCAAAGCTATGACGCGTGCTGCGGTATGCGGAGTCACTAAAAGCACCATAGTAGAACACAGATGAAGCTTCTAAGTTGATGTAATAGCCAGTAAGGAGTAGTCCAATTCAAGTTTTAGGTATCGAATATTGACTTTTTAGCTGGCTTTGGTGCCTTGGACATGAGGTAGGACCTTAAGATTGCGCAAGAAAGGAGGACTAGCAGCCGAGTGGCACGGGAGGATGCGAAAAGTGTTTATATGTAGTAAAAACCTGAGAAATCCGTCCATTTTCGTCATTTGTTATTGAATCGACTTAAAGCCAGATCGTCACATTGGCCCCTCTTCTCTATGAAACGGTTGTACTTATCGTCTGCAAAGCTATGTCGCGTGCTGCGGTATGCGGAGACACTAAAAGCACCATAAATGAACACAGATGAAGCTTCTAAGTTGATGTAATAGCCAGTAAGAAGTAGTACAATTCAAGTTTTAGGTATCGATTATTGACTTTTTTGCTGGCTTTTGTGCCTTTGTACATGAGCTAGGACCTTAAGATTCTGCATGAAAGGAGGACTAGCAGCCGAGTTGCGTGGGAGAATGTGAAAAGTGTTCATATGTAGTAAAAATCTGAGAAATCCCTCCGTTTTCGTCATTTGTTATCGAATCGACTTAAACCCAGATTGTCATATTGCCCCTTTTCTCTCAAACGGTTGTACTTATCGTCTGCAAAGCTATGTCGCGTGCTGCGGTATACGGAGACACTAAAAGCACCATAGTAGAACACAGGTGAAGCTTCTAAGTTGATCTAATAGCGAGTGAGAAGTAGAACAATTCAAGTTTTAGGTATCGATTATTGACTATTTTGCTGGCTTTTGTGCCTTTGTACAAGAGCTAGGAGCTTACGATTCTGCATGAAAGGAGGTCTAGCAGCCGCGTTGCACGGGAGTATGTGAAAAGTGTTCATATGTAGTAAAAAGCAGAGAAATCCGTCCGTTTTCGTCATTTGTTATCGAATCGACTGAAAGCCAGATCGTCACATTGGCCGCTCTTCTCTCTGAAACGGATGTACTTATCGTCTGCAAAGCTATGTCGCGTGCTGCGGTATGCGGAGACACTTAATTCACCATTGTAGAACACAGATGAAGCTTCTAAGTTGAAGTAATTTCCAGTTAAATGTAGTACAATTCAAGACTTAGGTTCGATTATTGACATTTTACCATTCTTTGGTGCATTGGACATGAGCTAGGACCTTAAGATTCTGCATGAAAGGAGGACTAGCAGCCGAGTTGCATGGGAGAATGTGAAAAGTGTTCATATGTAGTAAAAACCTGAGAAATCCGTCCGTTTTCGTCATTTGTTATCGAATCGACTTAAACCCAGATTGTAACATTGGCTTCTCTTCTCTGAAACGCCGGCCGCGGTGGTCTTGCGGTTCTAGGCGCGCAGTCAGGAACCGTGTGACCGCTACAGTCGCAGGTTCGAATCCTGCCTTGGGCATGGATGTGTGTAATGTCCTTCGGTTAGTTAGGTTTAAGTAGTTCTAAGTTCTAGGGGACTAATGACCACAGCAGTTGAGTCCCATAGTGCTCAGAGCCATTTGAACCATTTTTTTCTCTGAAACGGTTGTACTTATCGTCTGCAAAGCTATGTCGCGTGCTGCGGTATACGGAGACACTAAAAGCACCATAGTAGAACACAGATGAAGCTTCTAAGTTGATGCAATAGCCAGTAAGAAGTAGTACAGTTCAAGTTTTATGTATCGATTATTGACTATTTTGCAGGCTTTTGTGCCTTTGTACATGAGCTAGGAGCTTAAGAATCTGCATGAAAGGAGGACTAGCAGCCGCGCTGCACGGGAGTATGTGAAAAGTGTTCATATGTAGTAACAACCTGAGAAATCCGTCCGTTTTCGTCATTTGTTATCGAATCGACTAAAAGCCAGATCGTCACATTGGCCGCTCTTCTCTCTTAAACGGTTGTACTTATCGTCTGCAAAGCTATGTCGCGTGCTGGGGTATGCGGAGACACTAAACCATCATAGTAGAACATAGATGAAGCTTCTAAGTTGATGTAATAGCCAGTAAGAAGTAGTACAATTTACGTTTTAGGTATCGATTTTTGACTTTTTAGCTGGCTTTGGAGCCTTGGACATGAGGTAGGACCTTAAGATTCTGCATGAAAGGAGGACTAGCAGCCGCGTTGCACGGGAGTATTGTGAAAAGTGTTCATATGTAGTAAAAAAGTGAGAAATCCGTCCGTTTTCGTCATTTGTTATCGAATCAACTTGAAGCCAGATCGTCACATTGTACTTATCGTCTGCAAAGCTATGTCGCGTGATGCGGTATGCGGAGACACTAAAAGCACCATAGTAGAACACAGATGAAGCTTCTAAGTTGATGTAATAGCCAGTAAGAAGTAGTAAAATTCAAGTTTAAGGTATCGATTACTGACTATTTTTCTGGCCTTGGTGCCTTGGACATGAGCTAGGACCTTAAGATTCTGCATGAAAGGAGAACTAGCAGCCGCGTTGCACGGGAGTATGTGAAACGTGTTCATATGTAGTAAAAACCTGAGAAATCCGTCCGTTTGCGTCATTTGTTATCGAATCGACTTAAAGCCAGATCGTCACATTGGCCGCTCTTCTCTCTGAAACGGTTGTAATTATCGTCTGCAAAGCTATTTCGCGTGCTGCAGTATGCGGAGACACTTAATGCACCATAGTAGAACACACATGAAGCTCCTAAGTTGATGTAATAGCAAGTAAGAAGTAGTACAATTCAAGTTTTAGGTATCGATTATTGACTTTTTAGCTGGCTTTGGTACATTGGACATGAGCTAGGACCTTAAGATTCTGCATGAAAGGAGGCCTAGCAGCCGAGTTGCACGGGAAAATGTGAAAAGTGTTCATATGTAGTAAAAACCTGAGAAATCCGTCCGTTTTCATCATTTGTTACAGAATCGACTTAAATCCAGATCGTCACATTAGCCGCAGTTCTGTCTGAAACGGCTGTACTTATCGTCTGCAAAGCTATGTCGCGTGCTGCGGTATGCGGAGACACTAAAAGCACCATAGTAGAACATAGATGAAGCTTCTAAGTTGATGTAATAGCCAGTAAGAAGTAGTACAATTTACGTTTTAGGAATCGATTTTTGACCTTTTACCTGGCTTTGGAGCCATGGACATGATGTAGGACCTTAAGATTCTGCATGAAAGGAGGACTAGCAGCCGAGTTGCAAGGGAGAATGTTAAAAGTTTTCATATGTAGTAAAAACCTGAGAAATCCGTTCGTTTTCGTCATTTGTTATCGAATCGACTTAAAGCCAGATCGTCACATTGGCCGCTCTTCTCTCTGAAACGGTTGTACTTATCGTCTGCAAAGCTATGTCACGTGCTGCGGTATGCGGAGACACTAAAAACACCATAAATGAACACAGATGAAGCTTCTAAGTTGATGTAATAGCCAGTAAGAAGTAGTACAATTCAAGTTTTAGGTATCGATTATTGACTTTTTTGCTGGTTTTTGTGCCTTTGTACATGAGCTAGGACCTTAAGATTCTGCATGAAAGGAGGACTAGCAGCCGAGTTGCATGGGAGAATGTGAAAAGTGTTCATATGTAGTAAAAATCTGAGAAATCCCTCCGTTTTCGTCATTTGTTATCGAATCGACTTAAACCCAGATTGACATATTGCCCCTCTTCTCTCAAACGGTTGTACTTATGGTCTGCAAAGCTATGTCGCGTGCTGCGGTATACGGAGACACTAAAAGCACCATAGTAGAACACAGGTGAAGCTTCTAAGTTGATCTAATAGCGAGTGAGAAGTAGAACAATTCAAGTTTTAGGTATCGATTATTGACTATTTTGCTGGCTTTTGTGCCTTTGTACAAGAGCTAGGAGCTTACGATTCTGCATGAAAGGAGGTCTAGCAGCCGCGTTGCACGGGAGTATGTGAAAAGTGTTCATATGTAGTAAAAAGCAGAGAAATCCGTCCGTTTTCGTCATTTGTTATCGAATCGACTGAAAGCCAGATCGTCACATTGGCCGCTCTTCTCTCTGAAACGGATGTACTTATCGTCTGCAAAGCTATGTCGCGTGCTGCGGTATGCGGAGACACTTAAATCACCATTGTAGAACACAGATGAAGCTTCTAAGTTGAAGTAATTTCCAGTTAAATGTAGTACAATTCAAGACTTAGGTTCGATTATTGACATTTTACCATTCTTTGGTGCATTGGACATGAGCTAGGACCTTAAGATTCTGCATGAAAGGAGGACTAGCAGCCGAGTTGCATGGGAGAATGTGAAAAGTGTTCATATGTAGTAAAAACCTGAGAAATCCGTCCGTTTTCGTCATTTGTTATCGAATCGACTTAAACCCAGATTGTCACATTGGCCCCTCTTCTCTGAAACGCCGGCCGCGGTGGTCTTGCGGTTCTAGGCGCGCAGTCAGGAACCGTGTGACCGCTACGGTCGCAGGTTCGAATCCTGCCTTGGGCATGGATGTGTGTAATGTCCTTCGGTTAGTTAGGTTTAAGTAGTTCTAAGTTCTAGGGGACTAATGACCACAGCAGTTGAGTCCCATAGTGCTCAGAGCCATTTGAACCATTTTTTTCTCTGAAACGGTTGTACTTATCGTCTGCAAAGCTATGTCGCGTGCTGCGGTATACGGAGACACTAAAAGCACCATAGTAGAACACAGATGAAGCTTCTAAGTTGATGCAATAGCCAGTAAGAAGTAGTACAGTTCAAGTTTTATGTATCGATTATTGACTATTTTGCTGGCTTTTGTGCCTTTGTACATGAGCTAGGAGCTTAAGAATCTGCATGAAAGGAGGACTAGCAGCCGCGTTGCACGGGAGTATGTGAAAAGTGTTCATATGTAGTAACAACCTGAGAAATCCGTCCGTTTTCGTCATTTGTTATCGAATCGACTTAAAGCCAGATCGTCACATTGGCCGCTCTTCTCTCTTAAACGGTTGTACTTATCGTCTGCAAAGCTATGTCGCGTGCTGGGGTATGCGGAGACACTAAACCATCATAGTAGAACATAGATGAAGCTTCTAAGTTGATGTAATAGCCAGTAAGAAGTAGTACAATTTACGTTTTAGGTATCGATTTTTGACTTTTTAGCTGGCTTTGGAGCCTTGGACATGAGGTAGGACCTTAAGATTCTGCATGAAAGGAGGACTAGCAGCCGCGTTGCACGGGAGTATTGTGAAAAGTGTTCATATGTAGTAAAAAAGTGAGAAATCCGTCCGTTTTCGTCATTTGTTATCGAATCAACTTGAAGCCAGATCGTCACATTGTACTTATCGTCTGCAAAGCTATGTCGCGTGATGCGGTATGCGGAGACACTAAAAGCACCATAGTAGAACACAGATGAAGCTTCTAAGTTGATGTAATAGCCAGTAAGAAGTAGTAAAATTCAAGTTTAAGGTATCGATTACTGACTATTTTTCTGGCCTTGGTGCCTTGGACATGAGCTAGGACCTTAAGATTCTGCATGAAAGGAGAACTAGCAGCCGCGTTGCACGGGAGTATGTGAAACGTGTTCATATATAGTAAAAACCTGAGAAATCCGTCCGTTTGCGTCATTTGTTATCGAATCGACTTAAAGCCAGATCGTCACATTGGCCGCTCTTCTCTCTGAAACGGTTGTAATTATCGTCTGCAAAGCTATTTCGCGTGCTGCAGTATGCGGAGACACTTAATGCACCATAGTAGAACACACATGAAGCTCCTAAGTTGATGTAATAGCAAGTAAGAAGTAGTACAATTCAAGTTTTAGGTATCGATTATTGACTTTTTAGCTGGCTTTGGTACATTGGACATGAGCTAGGACCTTAAGATTCTGCATGAAAGGAGGACTAGCAGCCGAGTTGCACGGGTGAATGCGAAAAGTGTTCATAAGTAGTAAAAACCTGAGAAACCCGTCCGTTTTCGTCATTTGTTATCGAATCGACTTAAAGCCAGAACGTCACATTGGCCGGTCTTCTCTCTGAAACGGTTGTACTTATCGTCTGCAAAGGTATGTCGAGTGCTGCGGTATGTGGAGACACTAAAAGCACCATAGTAGAACACAGATGAAGCTTCTAAGTTGATTTAATAGCAAGTAAGAAGTAGTACAATTCAAGTTTTAGATATCGATTATTGACTTTTTAGCCGGCTTTGGTGCCTTGAACATAAGCTAGGACCTTAAGATTCTGCATGAAAGGAGGCCTAGCAGCCGAGTTGCACGGGAAAATGTGAAAAGTGTTCATATGTAGTAAAAACCTGAGAAATCCGTCCGTTTCATCATTTGTTACAGAATCGACTTAAATCCAGATCGTCACATTAGCCGCAGTTCTGTCTGAAACGGCTGTACTTATCGTCTGCAAAGCTATGTCGCGTGCTGCGGTATGCGGAGACACTAAAAGCACCATAGTAGAACATAGATGAAGCTTCTAAGTTGATGTAATAGCCAGTAAGAAGTAGTACAATTTACGTTTTAGGAATCGATTTTTGACCTTTTACCTGGCTTTGGAGCCATGGACATGATGTAGGACCTTAAGATTCTGCATGAAAGGAGGACTAGCAGCCGAGTTGCAAGGGAGAATGTTAAAAGTTTTCATATGTAGTAAAAACCTGAGAAATCCGTTCGATTTCGTCATTTGTTATCGAATCGACTTAAAGCCAGATCGTCACATTGGCCGCTCTTCTCTCTGAAACGGTTGTACTTATCGTCTGCAAAGCTATGTCACGTGCTGCGGTATGCGGAGACACTAAAAGCACCATAAATGAACTCAGATGAAGCTTCTAAGTTGATGTAATAGCCAGTAAGAAGTAGTACAATTCAAGTTTTAGGTATCGATTATTGACTTTTTTGCTGGTTTTTGTGCCTTTGTACATGAGCTAGGACCTTAAGATTCTGCATGAAAGGAGGACTAGCAGCCGAGTTGCATGGGAGAATGTGAAAAGTGTTCATATGTAGTAAAAATCTGAGAAATCCCTGCGTTTTCGTCATTTGTTATCGAATCGACTTAAACCCAGATTGACATATTGCCCCTCTTCTCTCAAACGGTTGTACTTATGGTCTGCAAAGCTATGTCGCGTGCTGCGGTATACGGAGACACTAAAAGCACCATAGTAGAACACAGGTGAAGCTTCTAAGTTGATCTAATAGCGAGTGAGAAGTAGAACAATTCAAGTTTTAGGTATCGATTATTGGCTTTTTAGCTGGCTTTGGAGCCTTGGACATGAGCTAGGACCTTAAGATTCTGCATGAAAGGAGAAATAGCAGCCGCGTTGCACGGGAGTATGTGAAAAGTGTTCATATGTAGTAAAAACCTGAGAAATCCGTCCGTTTTCGTCATTTGTTATCGAATCAACTTAAAGCCAGATCGGCACATTGGCCGCTCTTCTCTCTGAAACGGTAGTACTTATCGTCTGCAAAGCTATGTCGCGTGCTGCGGTATACGGAGACACTAAAAGCACCATAGTAGAACACAGATGAAGCTTCTAAGTTGATGTAATAGCCAGTAAGAAGTAGTACAGTTCAAGTTTTAGTTATCGATTATTGACTATTTTGCTGGCTTTTGTGCCTTTGTACAAGAGCTAGGAGCTTACGATTCTGCATGAAAGGAGGACTAGCAGCCGCGCTACACGGGAGTATGTGAAAAGTGTTCATATGTAGTAAAAACAAGAGAAATCCGTCCGTTTTCGTCATTTGTTATCGAATCGACTTAGAGCCAGATTTTCACATTGGCCGCTCTTCTCTCTGAAACGCTAGTACTTATGGTCTGCAAAGCTATGTCGCGTGCTGCGGTATACGGAGACACTAAAAGCACCATAGTAGAACACAGATGAAGCTTCTAAGTTGATGTAATAGCTAGTAAGAAGTAGTACAGTTCAAGATTTAGGTATCGATTATTGACTATTTAGCTGGCTTTGGTGCCTTGGACATGAGCTAGGAGCTTAAGATTATGCATGAAAGGAGGACTAGCAGCCGCGTTGCACGTGAGTATGTGAAAAGTGTTCATATGTAGTAAAAACCTGAGAAATCCGTCCGTTTTCGTCATTTGTTATCGAAACGACTTAAAGCCAGATCGTCACATTGGCCGGTCTTCTCTCTGAAACGGTTGTACTTATCGTCTGCAAAGGTATGTCGAGTGCTGCGGTATGTGGAGACACTAAAAGCACCATAGTAGAACACAGATGAAGCTTCTAAGTTGATTTAATAGCAAGTAAGAAGTAGTACAATTCAAGTTTTAGGTATCGATTATTGACTTTTTAGCCGGCTTTGGTGCCTTGAACATGAGCTAGGACCTTAAGATTCTGCATGAAAGGAGGACTAGCAGCCGAGTTGCACGGGAGTATGTGAAAAGTGTTCATATGTAGTAACAACCTGAGAAATCCGTCCGTTTTCGTCGTATGTTATCGAATCGACTTAAAGCCAGATCGTCACATTGGCCGCTCTTCTCTCTGAAACGGTTGTACTTATCGTCTGCAAAGCTATGTCGCGTGCTGGGGTATGCGGAGACACTAAACCACCATAGTAGAACATAGATGAAGCTTCTAAGTTGATGTAATAGCCAGTAAGAAGTAGTACAATTTACGTTTTAGGTATCGATTTTTGACTTTTTAGCTGGCTTTGGAGCCTTGGACATGAGGTAGGACCTTAAGATTCTGCATGAAAGGAGGACTAGCAGCCGCGTTGCACGGGAGTATTGTGAAAAGTGTTCATATGTAGTAAGAAAGTGAGAAATCCGTCCGTTTTCGTCATTTGTTATCGAATCAACTTGAAGCCAGATCGTCACATTGTACTTATCGTCTGCAAAGCTATGTCGCGTGATGCGGTATGCGGAGACACTAAAAGCACCATAGTAGAACATAGATGAAGCTTCTAAGTTGATGTAATAGCCAGTAAGAAGTAGTAAAATTCAAGTTTTAGGTATCGATTACTGACTATTTTGTTGGCTTTGGTGCCTTGGACATGGGCTAGGACCTTAAGATTCTGCATGAAAGGAGAACTAGCAGCCGCGTTGCACGGGAGTATGTGAAAAGTGTTCATATGTAGTAAAAACCTGAGAAATCCGTCCGTTTGCGTCATTTGTTATCGAATCGACTTAAAGCCAGATCGTCACATTGGCCGCTCTTCTCTCTGAAACGGTTGCACTTATCGTCTGCAAAGCTATGTCGCGTGCTGCAGTATGCGGAGACACTTAAAGCACCATAGTAGAACACACATGAAGCTTCTAAGTTGATGTAATAGCAAGTAAGAAGTAGTACAATTCAAGTTTTAGGTATCGATTATTGACTTTTTACCTGGCTTTGGTACATTGGACATGAGCTAGGACCTTAAGATTCTGCATGAAAGGAGGACTAGCAGCCGAGTTGCACGGGTGAATGCGAAAAGTGTTCATATGTAGTAAAAACCTGAGAAACCCGTCCGTTTTCGTCATTTGTTATCGAATCGACTTAAAGCCAGATCGTCACATTGGCCGGTCTTCTCTCTGAAACGGTTGTACTTATCGTCTGCAAAGGTATGTCGAGTGCTGCGGTATGTGGAGACACTAAAAGCACCATAGTAGAACACAGATGAAGCTTCTAAGTTGATTTAATAGCAAGTAAGAAGTAGTACAATTCATGTTTTAGGTATCGATTATTGACTTTTTAGCCGGCTTTGGTGCCTTGAACATGAGCTAGGACCTTAAGATTCTGCATGAAAGGAGGCCTAGCAGCCGAGTTGCACGGGAAAATGTGAAAAGTGTTCATATGTAGTAAAAACCTGAGAAATCCGTCCGTTTTCATCATTTGTTACAGAATCGACTTAAATCCAGATCGTCACATTAGCCGCAGTTCTGTCTGAAACGGCTGTACTTATCGTCTGCAAAGCTATGTCGCGTGCTGCGGTATGCGGAGACACTAAAAGCACCATAGTAGAACATAGATGAAGCTTCTAAGTTGATGTAATAGCCAGTAAGAAGTAGTACAATTTACGTTTTAGGAATCGATTTTTGACCTTTTACCTGGCTTTGGAGCCATGGACATGATGTAGGACCTTAAGATTCTGCATGAAAGGAGGACTAGCAGCCGAGTTGCAAGGGAGAATGTTAAAAGTTTTCATATGTAGTAAAAACCTGAGAAATCCGTTCGTTTTCGTCATTTGTTATCGAATCGACTTAAAGCCAGATCGTCACATTGGCCGCTCTTCTCTCTGAAACGGTTGTACTTATCGTCTGCAAAGCTATGTCGCGTGCTGCGGTATTAGGAGACACTAAAAGCACCATAAATGAACTCAGATGAAGCTTCTAAGTTGATGTAATAGCCAGTAAGAAGTAGTACAATTCAAGTTTTAGGTATCGATTATTGACTTTTTTGCTGGTTTTTGTGCCTTTGTACATGAGCTAGGACCTTAAGATTCTGCATGAAAGGAGGACTAGCAGCCGAGTTGCATGGGAGAATGTGAAAAGTGTTCATATGTAGTAAAAATCTGAGAAATCCCTCCGTTTTCGTCATTTGTTATCGAATCGACTTAAACCCAGATTGACATATTGCCCCTCTTCTCTCAAACGGTTGTACTTATGGTCTGCAAAGCTATGTCGCGTGCTGCGGTATACGGAGACACTAAAAGCACCATAGTAGAACACAGGTGAAGCTTCTAAGTTGATCTAATAGCGAGTGAGAAGTAGAACAATTCAAGTTTTAGGTATCGATTATTGACTTTTTAGCTGCCTTTGGAGCCTTGGACATGAGCTAGGACCTTAAGATTCTGCATGAAAGGAGAAATAGCAGCCGCGTTGCACGGGAGTATGTCAAAAGTGTTCTTATGTAGTAAAAACCTGAGAAATCCGTCCGTTTTCGTCATTTGTTATCGAATCAACTTAAAGCCAGATCGGCACATTGGCCGCTCTTCTCTCTGAAACGGTAGTACTTATCGTCTGCAAAGCTATTTCGCGTGCTGCGGTATACGGAGACACTAAAAGCACCATAGTAGAACACAGATGAAGCTTCTAAGTTGATGTAATAGCCAGTAAGAAGTAGTACAGTTCAAGTTTTAGTTATCGATTATTGACTATTTTGCTGGCTTTTGTGCCTTTGTACAAGAGCTAGGAGCTTACGATTCTGCATGAAAGGAGGACTAGCAGCCGCGCTACACGGGAGTATGTGAAAAGTGTTCATATGTAGTAAAAACCTGAGAAATCCGTCCGTTTGCGTCATTTGTTATCGAATCGACTTAAAGCCAGATCGTCACATTGGCCGCTCTTCTCTCTGAAACGGTTGCACTTATCGTCTGCAAAGCTATGTCGCGTGCTGCAGTATGCGGAGACACTTAAAGCACCATAGTAGAACACACATGAAGCTTCTAAGTTGATGTAATAGCAAGTAAGAAGTAGTACAATTCAAGTTTTAGGTATCGATTATTGACTTTTTACCTGGCTTTGGTACATTGGACATGAGCTAGGACCTTAAGATTCTGCATGAAAGGAGGACTAGCAGCCGAGTTGCACGGGTGAATGCGAAAAGTGTTCATATGTAGTAAAAACCTGAGAAACCCGTCCGTTTTCGTCATTTGTTATCGAATCGACTTAAAGCCAGATCGTCACATTGGCCGGTCTTCTCTCTGAAACGGTTGTACTTATCGTCTGCAAAGGTATGTCGAGTGCTGCGGTATGTGGAGACACTAAAAGCACCATAGTAGAACACAGATGAAGCTTCTAAGTTGATTTAATAGCAAGTAAGAAGTAGTACAATTCAAGTTTTAGGTATCGATTATTGACTTTTTAGCCGGCTTTGGTGCCTTGAACATGAGCTAGGACCTTAAGATTCTGCATGAAAGGAGGCCTAGCAGCCGAGTTGCACGGGAAAATGTGAAAAGTGTTCATATGTAGTAAAAACCTGAGAAATCCGTCCGTTTTCATCATTTGTTACAGAATCGACTTAAATCCAGATCGTCACATTAGCCGCAGTTCTGTCTGAAACGGCTGTACTTATCGTCTGCAAAGCTATGTCGCGTGCTGCGGTATGCGGAGACACTAAAAGCACCATAGTAGAACATAGATGAAGCTTCTAAGTTGATGTAATAGCCAGTAAGAAGTAGTACAATTTACGTTTTAGGAATCGATTTTTGACCTTTTACCTGGCTTTGGAGCCATGGACATGATGTAGGACCTTAAGATTCTGCATGAAAGGAGGACTAGCAGCCGAGTTGCAAGGGAGAATGTTAAAAGTTTTCATATGTAGTAAAAACCTGAGAAATCCGTTCGTTTTCGTCATTTGTTATCGAATCGACTTAAAGCCAGATCGTCACATTGGCCGCTCTTCTCTCTGAAACGGTTGTACTTATCGTCTGCAAAGCTATGTCGCGTGCTGCGGTATTAGGAGACACTAAAAGCACCATAAATGAACTCAGATGAAGCTTCTAAGTTGATGTAATAGCCAGTAAGAAGTAGTACAATTCAAGTTTTAGGTATCGATTATTGACTTTTTTGCTGGTTTTTGTGCCTTTGTACATGAGCTAGGACCTTAAGATTCTGCATGAAAGGAGGACTAGCAGCCGAGTTGCATGGGAGAATGTGAAAAGTGTTCATATGTAGTAAAAATCTGAGAAATCCCTCCGTTTTCGTCATTTGTTATCGAATCGACTTAAACCCAGATTGACATATTGCCCCTCTTCTCTCAAACGGTTGTACTTATGGTCTGCAAAGCTATGTCGCGTGCTGCGGTATACGGAGACACTAAAAGCACCATAGTAGAACACAGGTGAAGCTTCTAAGTTGATCTAATAGCGAGTGAGAAGTAGAACAATTCAAGTTTTAGGTATCGATTATTGACTTTTTAGCTGCCTTTGGAGCCTTGGACATGAGCTAGGACCTTAAGATTCTGCATGAAAGGATAAATAGCAGCCGCGTTGCACGGGAGTATGTCAAAAGTGTTCTTATGTAGTAAAAACCTGAGAAATCCGTCCGTTTTCGTCATTTGTTATCGAATCAACTTAAAGCCAGATCGGCACATTGGCCGCTCTTCTCTCTGAAACGGTAGTACTTATCGTCTGCAAAGCTATTTCGCGTGCTGCGGTATACGGAGACACTAAAAGCACCATAGTAGAACACAGATGAAGCTTCTAAGTTGATGTAATAGCCAGTAAGAAGTAGTACAGTTCAAGTTTTAGTTATCGATTATTGACTATTTTGCTGGCTTTTGTGCCTTTGTACAAGAGCTAGGAGCTTACGATTCTGCATGAAAGGAGGACTAGCAGCCGCGCTACACGGGAGTATGTGAAAAGTGTTCATATGTAGTAAAAACCAGAGAAATCCGTCCGTTTTCGTCATTTGTTATCGAATCGACTTAAAGCCAGATTTTCACATTGGCCGCTCTTCTCTCTGAAACGCTAGTACTTATGGTCTGCAAAGCTATGTCGCGTGCTGCGGTATACGGAGACACTAAAAGCACCATAGTAGAACACAGATGAAGCTTCTAAGTTGATGTAATAGCTAGTAAGAAGTAGTACAGTTCAAGATTTAGGTATCGATTATTGACTATTTAGCTGGCTTTGGTGCCTTGGACATGAGCTAGGAGCTTAAGATTATGCATGAAAGGAGGACTAGCAGCCGCGTTGCACGTGAGTATGTGAAAAGTGTTCATATGTAGTAAAAACCTGAGAAATCCGTCCGTTTTCGTCATTTGTTATCGAAACGACTTAAAACCAGATCGTCACATTGGCCGGTCTTCTCTCTGAAACGGTTGTACTTATCGTCTGCAAAGGTATGTCGAGTGCTGCGGTATGTGGAGACACTAAAAGCACCATAGTAGAACACAGATGAAGCTTCTAAGTTGATTTAATAGCAAGTAAGAAGTAGTACAATTCAAGTTTTAGGTATCGATTATTGACTTTTTAGCCGGCTTTGGAGCCTTGAACATGAGCTAGGACCTTAAGATTCTGCATGAAAGGAGGACTAGCAGCCGAGTTGCACGGGAAAATGTGAAAAGTGTTCATATGTAGTAAAAACCTGAGAAATCCGTCCGTTTTCATCATTTGTTACAGAATCGACTTAAATCCAGATCGTCACATTAGCCGCAGTTCTGTCTGAAACGGCTGTACTTATCGTCTGCAAAGCTATGTCGCGTGCTGCGGTATGCGGAGACACTAAAAGCACCATAGTAGAACATAGATGAAGCTTCTAAGTTGATGTAATAGCCAGTAAGAAGTAGTACAATTTACGTTTTAGGAATCGATTTTTGACCTTTTACCTGGCTTTGGAGCCATGGACATGATGTAGGACCTTAAGATTCTGCATGAAAGGAGGACTAGCAGCCGAGTTGCAAGGGAGAATGTTAAAAGTTTTCATATGTAGTAAAAACCTGAGAAATCCGTTCGTTTTCGTCATTTGTTATCGAATCGACTTAAAGCCAGATCGTCACATTGGCCGCTCTTCTCTCTGAAACGGTTGTACTTATCGTCTGCAAAGCTATGTCGCGTGCTGCGGTATGCGGAGACACTAAAGGCACCATAAATGAACACAGATGAAGCTTCTAAGTTGATGTAATAGCCAGTAAGAAGTAGTACAATTCAAGTTTTAGGTATCGATTATTGAAATTTTTGCTGGCTTTTGTGCCTTTGTACATGAGCTAGGACCTTAAGATTCTGCATGAAAGGAGGACTAGCAGCCGAGTTGCATGGGAGAATGTGAAAAGTGTTCATATGTAGTAAAAATCTGAGAAATCCCTCCGTTTTCGTCATTTGTTATCGAATCGACTTAAACCCAGATTGACATATTGCCCCTCTTCTCTCAAACGGTTGAACTTATCGTCTGCAAAGCTATGTCGCGTGCTGCGGTATACGGAGACACTAAAAGCACCATAGTAGAACACAGGTGAAGCTTCTAAGTTGATCTAATAGCGAGTGAGAAGTAGAACAATACAAGTTTTAGGTATCGATTATTGACTTTTTAGCTGGCTTTGGAGCCTTGGACATGAGCTAGGACCTTAAGATTCTGCATGAAAGGAGAAATAGCAGCCGCGTTGCACGGGAGTATGTCAAAAGTGTTCATATGTAGTAAAAACCTGAGAAATCCGTCCGTTTTCGTCATTTGTTATCGAATCAACTTAAAGCCAGATCGGCACATTGGCCGCTCTTCTCTCTGAAACGGTAGTACTTATCGTCTGCAAAGCTATGTCGCGTGCTGCGGTATACGGAGACACTAAAAGCACCATAGTAGAACACAGATGAAGCTTCTAAGTTGATGTAATAGCTAGTAAGAAGTAGTACAGTTCAAGATTAAGGTATCGATTATTGACTATTTAGCTGGCTTTGGTGCCTTGGACATGAGCTAGGAGCTTAAGATTATGCATGAAAGGAGGACTAGCAGCCGCGTTGCACGTGAGTATGTGAAAAGTGTTCATATGTAGTAAAAACCTGAGAAATCCGTCCGTTTTCGTCATTTGTTATCGAAACGACTTAAAGCCAGATCGTCACATTGGCCGGTCTTCTCTCTGAAACGGTTGTACTTATCGTCTGCAAAGGTATGTCGAGTGCTGCGGTATGTGGAGACACTAAAAGCACCATAGTGGAACACAGATGAAGCTTCTAAGTTGATTTAATAGCAAGTAAGAAGTAGTACAATTCAAGTTTTAGGTATCGATTATTGACTTTTTAGCCGGCCTTGGTGCCTTGAACATGAGCTAGGACCTTAAGATTCTGCATGAAAGGAGGACTAGCAGCCGAGTTGCACGGGAAAATGTGAAAAGTGTTCATATGTAGTAAAAACCTGAGAAATCCGTCCGTTTTCATCATTTGTTACAGAATCGACTTAAATCCAGATCGTCACATTAGCCGCAGTTCTGTCTGAAACGGCTGTACTTATCGTCTGCAAAGCTATGTCGCGTGCTGCGGTATGCGGAGACACTAAAAGCACCATAGTAGAACATAGATGAAGCTTCTAAGTTGATGTAATAGCCAGTAAGAAGTAGTACAATTTACGTTTTAGGAATCGATTTTTGACCTTTTACCTGGCTTTGGAGCCATGGACATGATGTAGGACCTTAAGATTCTGCATGAAAGGAGGACTAGCAGCCGAGTTGCAAGGGAGACTGTTAAAAGTTTTCATATGTAGTAAAAACCTGAGAAATCCGTTCGTTTTCGTCATTTGTTATCGAATCGACTTAAAGCCAGATCGTCACATTGGCCGCTCTTCTCTCTGAAACGGTAGTACTTATCGTCTGCAAAGCTATGTCGCGTGCTGCGGTATGCGGAGACACTAAAAGCACCATAAATGAACACAGATGAAGCTTCTAAGTTGATGTAATAGCCAGTAAGAAGTAGTACAGTTCAAGTTTTAGTTATCGATTATTGACTATTTTGCTGGCTTTTGTGCCTTTGTACAAGAGCTAGGAGCTTACGATTCTGCATGAAAGGAGGACTAGCAGCCGCGCTACACGGGAGTATGTGAAAAGTGTTCATATGTAGTAAAAACCAGAGAAATCCGTCCGTTTTCGTCATTTGTTATCGAATCGACTTAAAGCCAGATTTTCACATTAGCCGCTCTTCTCTCTGAAACGCTAGTACTTATGGTCGGCAAAGCTATGTCGCGTGCTGCGGTATACGGAGACACTAAAAGCACCATAGTAGAACACAGATGAAGCTTCTAAGTTGATGTAATAGCTAGTAAGAAGTAGTACAGTTCAAGATTTAGGTATCGATTATTGACTATTTAGCTGGCTTTGGTGCCTTGGACATGAGCTAGGAGCTTAAGATTATGCATGAAAGAAGGACTAGCAGCCGCGTTGCACGTGAGTATGTGAAAAGTGTTCATATGTAGTAAAAACCTGAGAAATCCGTCCGTTTTCGTCATTTGTTATCGAAACGACTTAAAGCCACATCGTCACATTGGCCGGTCTTCTCTCTGAAACGGTTGTACTTATCGTCTGCAAAGGTATGTCGAGTGCTGCGGTATGTGGAGACACTAGAAGCACCATAGTAGAACACAGATGAAGCTTCTAAGTTGATTTAATAGCTAGTAAGAAGTAGTACAATTCAAGTTTTAGGTATCGATTATTGACTTTTTAGCCGGCTTTGGTGCCTTGAACATGAGCTAGGACCTTAAGATTCTGCATGAAAGGAGGACTAGCAGCCGAGTTGCACGGGAAAATGTGAAAAGTGTTCTTATGTAGTAAAAACCTGAGAAATCCGTCCGTTTTCATCATTTGTTACAGAATCGACTTAAATCCAGATCGTCACATTAGCCGCAGTTCTGTCTGAAACGGCTGTACTTATCGTCTGCAAAGCTATGTCGCGTGCTGCGGTATGCGGAGACACTAAAAGCACCATAAATGAACACAGATGAAGCTTCTAAGTTGATGTAATAGCCAGTAAGAAGTAGTACAATTCAAGTTTTAGGTATCGATTATTGACTTTTTTGCTGGCTTTTGTGCCTTTGTACATGAGCTAGGACCTTAAGATTCTGCATGAAAGGAGGACTAGCAGCCGAGTTGCATGGGAGAATGTGAAAAGTGTTCATATGTAGTAAAAATCTGAGAAATCCCTCCGTTTTCGTCATTTGTTATCGAATCGACTTAAACCCAGATTGACATATTGCCCCTCTTCTCTCAAACGGTTGTACTTATGGTCTGCAAAGCTATGTCGCGTGCTGCGGTATACGGAGACACTAAAAGCACCATAGTAGAACACAGGTGAAGCTTCTAAGTTGATCTAATAGCGAGTGAGAAGTAGAACAATTCAAGTTTTAGGTATCGATTATTGACTTTTTAGCTGGCTTTGGTGCCTTGGACATGAGCTAGGAGCTTAAGATTATGCATGAAAGGAGGACTAGCAGCCGCGTTGCACGTGAGTATGTGAAAAGTGTTCATATGTAGTAAAAACCTGAGAAATCCGTCCGTTTTCGTCATTTGTTATCGATTCGACTTAAACCCAGATTGACATATTGCCCCTCTTCTCTCAAACGGTTGTACTTATGGTCTGCAAAGCTATGTCGAGTGCTGCGGTATACGGAGACACTAAAAGCACCATAGTAGAACACAGGTGAAGCTTCTAAGTTGATCTAATAGCGAGTGAGAAGTAGAACAATTCAAGTTTTAGGTATCGATTATTGACTTTTTAGCTGGCTTTTGAGCTTTGGACATGAGCTAGGACCTTAAGATTCTGCATGAAAGGAGAAATAGCAGCCGCGTTGCACGGGAGTATGTCAAAAGTGTTCATATGTAGTAAAAACCTGAGAAATCCGTCCGTTTTCGTCATTTGTTATCGAATCAACTTAAAGCCAGATCGGCACATTGGCCGCTCTTCTCTCTGAAACGGTAGTACTTATCGTCTGCAAAGCTATGTCGCGTGCTGCGGTATACGGAGACACTAAAAGCACCATAGTAGAACACAGAGGAAGCTTCTAAGTTGATGTAATAGCCAGTAAGAAGTAGTACAATTTACGTTTTAGGTATCGATTTTTGACTTTTTAGCTGGCTTTGGAGCCTTGGACATGAGGTAGGACCTTAAGATTCTGCATGAAAGGAGGACTAGCAGCCGCGTTGCACGGGAGTATTGTGAAAAGTGTTCATATGTAGTAAAAAAGTGAGAAATCCGTCCGTTTTCTTCATTTGTTATCGAATCAACTTGAAGCCAGATCGTCAGATTGTACTTATCGTCTGCAAAGCTATGTCGCGTGATGCGGTATGCGGAGACACTAAAAGCACCATAGTAGAACACAGATGAAGCTTCTAAGTTGATGTAATAGCCAGTAAGAAGTAGTAAAATTCAAGTTTTAGGTATCGATTACTGACTATTTTTCTGGCTTTGGTGCCTTGGACATGAGCTAGGACCTTAAGATTCTGCATGAAAGGAGAACTAGCAGCCGCGTTGCACGGGAGTATGTGAAAAGTGTTCATATGTAGTAAAAACCTGAGAAATCCGTCCGTTTGCGTCATTTGTTATCGAATCGACTTAAAGCCAGATCGTCACATTGGCCGCTCTTCTCTCTGAAACGGTTGTACTTATCGTCTGCAAAGCTATGTCGCGTGCTGCAGTATGCGGAGACACTTAAAGCACCATAGTAGAACACACATGAAGCTTCTAAGTTGATGTAATAGCAAGTAAGAAGTAGTACAATTCTAGTTTTAGGTATCGATTATTGACTTTTTAGCTGGCTTTGGTACATTGGACATGAGCTAGGACCTTAAGATTCTGCATGAAAGGAGGACTAGCAGCCGAGTTGCACGGGTGAATGCGAAAAGTGTTCATATGTAGTAAAAACCTGAGAAACCCGTCCGTTTTCTTCATTTGTTATCGAATCGACTTAAAGCCACATCGTCACATTGGCCGGTCTTCTCTCTGAAACGGTTGTACTTATCGTCTGCAAAGGTATGTCGAGGGCTGCGGTATGTGGAGACACTAAAAGCACCATAGTAGAACACAGATGAAGCTTCTAAGTTGATTTAATAGCAAGTAAGAAGTAGTACAATTCAAGTTTTAGGTATCGATTATTGACTTTTTAGCCGGCTTTGGTGCCTTGAACATGAGCTAGGACCTTAAGATTCTGCATGAAAGGAGGACTAGCAGCCGAGTTGCACGGGTGAATGCGAAAAGTGTTCATATGTAGTAAAAACCTGAGAAACCCGTCCGTTTTCGTCATTTGTTATCGAATCGACTTAAAGCCAGATCGTCACATTGGCCGCTCTTCTCTCTGAAACGGCTGTACTTATCGTCTGCAAAGCTATGTCGCGTGCTGCGGTATGCGGAGACACTAAAAGCACCATAGTAGAACATAGATGAAGCTTCTAAGTTGATGTAATAGCCAGTAAGAAGTAGTACAATTTACGTTTTAGGAATCGATTTTTGACTTTTACCTGGCTTTGGAGCCATGGACATGATGTAGGACCTTAAGATTCTGCATGAGAGGAGGACTAGCAGCCGAGTTGCAACGGAGAATGTTAAAAGTTTTCATATGTAGTAAAAACCTGAGAAATCCGTTCGTTTTCGTCATTTGTTATCGAATCGACTTAAAGCCAGATCGTCACATTGGCCGCTCTTCTCTCTGAAACGGTTTTACTTATCGTCTGCAAAGCTATGTCGCGTGCTGCGGTATGCGGAGACACTAAAGGCACCATAAATGAACACAGATGAAGCTTCTAAGTTGATGTAATAGCCAGTAAGAAGTAGTACAATTCAAGTTTTAGGTATCGATTATTGAATTTTTGCTGGCTTTTGTGCCTTTGTACATGAGCTAGGACCTTAAGATTCTGCATGAAAGGAGGACTAGCAGCCGCGTTGCATGGGAGAATGTGAAAAGTGTTCATATGTAGTAAAAATCTGAGAAATCCCTCCGTTTTCGTCATTTGTTATCGAATCGACTTAAACCCAGATTGACATATTGCCCCTCTTCTCTCAAACGGTTGTACTTATCGTCTGCAAAGCTATCTCGCGTGCTGCGGTATACGGAGACACTAAAAGCACCATAGTAGAACACAGGTGAAGCTTCTAAGTTGATCTAATAGCGAGTGAGAAGTAGAACAATTCAAGTTTTAGGTATCGATTATTGACTTTTTAGCTGGCTTTGGAGCATTGGACATGAGCTAGGACCTTAAGATTCTGCATGAAAGGAGAAATAGCAGCCGCGTTGCACGGGAGTATGTCAAAAGTGTTCATATGTAGTAAAAACCTGAGAAATCCGTCCGTTTTCGTCATTTGTTATCGAATCAACTTAAAGCCAGATCGGCACATTGGCCGCTCTTCTCTCTGAAACGGTAGTACTTATCGTCTGCAAAGCTATGTCGCGTGCTGCGGTATACGGAGACACTAAAACCACCATAGTAGAACACAGATGAAGCTTCTAAGTTGATGTAATAGCCAGTAAGAAGTAGTACAGTTCAAGTTTTAGTTATCGATTATTGACTATTTTGCTGGCTTTTGTGCCTTTGTACAAGAGCTAGGAGCTTACGATTCTGCATGAAAGGAGGACTAGCAGCCGCGCTACACGGGAGTATCTGAAAAGTGTTCATATGTAGTAAAAACCAGAGAAATCCGTCCGTTTTCGTCATTTGTTATCGAATCGACTTAAAGCCAGATTTTCACATTGGCCGCTCTTCTCTCTGAAACGCTAGTACTTATGGTCTGCAAAGCTATGTCGCGTGCTGCGGTATACGGAGACACTAAAAGCACCATAGTAGAACACAGATGAAGCTTCTAAGTTGATGTAATAGCTAGTAAGAAGTAGTACAGTTCAAGATTTAGGTATCGATAATTGACTATTTAGCTGGCTTTGGTGCCTTGGCCATGAGCTAGGAGCTTAAGATTATGCAAGAAAGGACTAGCAGCCGCGTTGCACGTGAGTATGTGAAAAGTGTTCATATGTAGTAAAAACCTGAGAAATCCGTCCGTTTTCGTCATTTGTTATCGAAACGACTTAAAGCCAGATCGTCACATTGGCCGGTCTTCTCTCTGAAACGGTTGTACTTATCGTCTGCAAAGGTATGTCGAGTGCTGCGGTATGTGGAGACACTAAAAGCACCATAGTAGAACACAGATGAAGCTTCTAAGTTGATTTAATAGCAAGTAAGAAGTAGTACAATTCAAGTTTTAGGTATCGATTATTGACTTTTTAGCCGGCTTTGGTGCCTTGAACATGAGCTAGGACCTTAAGATTCTGATTGAAAGGAGGACTAGCAGCCGAGTTGCACGGGAAAATGTGAAAAGTGTTCATATGTAGTAAAAACCTGAGAAATCCGTCCGTTTTCATCATTTGTTACAGAATCGACTTAAATCCAGATCGTCACATTAGCCGCAGTTCTGTCTGAAACGGCTGTACTTATCGTCTGCAAAGCTATGTCGCGTGCTGCGGTATGCGGAGACACTAAAAGCACCATAGTAGAACATAGATGAAGCTTCTAAGTTGATGTAATAGCCAGTAAGAAGTAGTACAATTTACGTTTTAGGAATCGATTTTTGACCTTTTACCTGGCTTTGGAGACATGGACATGATGTAGGACCTTAAGATTCTGCATGAAAGGAGGACTAGCAGCCGAGTTGCAAGGGAGAATGTGAAAAGTGTTCATATGTAGTAAAAATCTGAGAAATCCCTCCGTTTTCGTCATTTGTTATCGAATCGACTTAAACCCAGATTGACATATTGCCCCTCTTCTCTCAAACGGTTGTACTTATGGTCTGCAAAGCTATGTCGCGTGCTGCGGTATACGGAGACACTAAAAGCACCATAGTAGAACACAGGTGAAGCTTCTAAGTTGATCTAATAGCGAGTGAGAAGTAGAACAATTCAAGTTTTAGGTATCGATTATTGACTTTTTAGCTGGCTTTGGTGCCTTGGACATGAGCTAGGAGCTTAAGATTATGCATGAAAGGAGGACTAGCAGCCGCGTTGCACGTGAGTATGTGAAAAGTGTTCATATGTAGTAAAAACCTGAGAAATCCGTCCGTTTTCGTCATTTGTTATCGATTCGACTTAAACCCAGATTGACATATTGCCCCTCTTCTCTCAAACGGTTGTACTTATGGTCTGCAAAGCTATGTCGAGTGCTGCGGTATACGGAGACACTAAAAGCACCATAGTAGAACACAGGTGAAGCTTCTAAGTTGATCTAATAGCGAGTGAGAAGTAGAACAATTCAAGTTTTAGGTATCGATTATTGACTTTTTAGCTGGCTTTTGAGCTTTGGACATGAGCTAGGACCTTAAGATTCTGCATGAAAGGAGAAATAGCAGCCGCGTTGCACGGGAGTATGTCAAAAGTGTTCATATGTAGTAAAAACCTGAGAAATCCGTCCGTTTTCGTCATTTGTTATCGAATCAACTTAAAGCCAGATCGGCACATTGGCCGCTCTTCTCTCTGAAACGGTAGTACTTATCGTCTGCAAAGCTATGTCGCGTGCTGCGGTATACGGAGACACTAAAAGCACCATAGTAGAACACAGAGGAAGCTTCTAAGTTGATGTAATAGCCAGTAAGAAGTAGTACAATTTACGTTTTAGGTATCGATTTTTGACTTTTTAGCTGGCTTTGGAGCCTTGGACATGAGGTAGGACCTTAAGATTCTGCATGAAAGGAGGACTAGCAGCCGCGTTGCACGGGAGTATTGTGAAAAGTGTTCATATGTAGTAAAAAAGTGAGAAATCCGTCCGTTTTCTTCATTTGTTATCGAATCAACTTGAAGCCAGATCGTCAGATTGTACTTATCGTCTGCAAAGCTATGTCGCGTGATGCGGTATGCGGAGACACTAAAAGCACCATAGTAGAACACAGATGAAGCTTCTAAGTTGATGTAATAGCCAGTAAGAAGTAGTAAAATTCAAGTTTTAGGTATCGATTACTGACTATTTTTCTGGCTTTGGTGCCTTGGACATGAGCTAGGACCTTAAGATTCTGCATGAAAGGAGAACTAGCAGCCGCGTTGCACGGGAGTATGTGAAAAGTGTTCATATGTAGTAAAAACCTGAGAAATCCGTCCGTTTGCGTCATTTGTTATCGAATCGACTTAAAGCCAGATCGTCACATTGGCCGCTCTTCTCTCTGAAACGGTTGTACTTATCGTCTGCAAAGCTATGTCGCGTGCTGCAGTATGCGGAGACACTTAAAGCACCATAGTAGAACACACATGAAGCTTCTAAGTTGATGTAATAGCAAGTAAGAAGTAGTACAATTCTAGTTTTAGGTATCGATTATTGACTTTTTAGCTGGCTTTGGTACATTGGACATGAGCTAGGACCTTAAGATTCTGCATGAAAGGAGGACTAGCAGCCGAGTTGCACGGGTGAATGCGAAAAGTGTTCATATGTAGTAAAAACCTGAGAAACCCGTCCGTTTTCTTCATTTGTTATCGAATCGACTTAAAGCCACATTGTCACATTGGCCGGTCTTCTCTCTGAAACGGTTGTACTTATCGTCTGCAAAGGTATGTCGAGGGCTGCGGTATGTGGAGACACTAAAAGCACCATAGTAGAACACAGATGAAGCTTCTAAGTTGATTTAATAGCAAGTAAGAAGTAGTACAATTCAAGTTTTAGGTATCGATTATTGACTTTTTAGCCGGCTTTGGTGCCTTGAACATGAGCTAGGACCTTAAGATTCTGATTGAAAGGAGGACTAGCAGCCGAGTTGCACGGGAAAATGTGAAAAGTGTTCATATGTAGTAAAAACCTGAGAAATCCGTCCGTTTTCATCATTTGTTACAGAATCGACTTAAATCCAGATCGTCACATTAGCCGCAGTTCTGTCTGAAACGGCTGTACTTATCGTCTGCAAAGCTATGTCGCGTGCTGCGGTATGCGGAGACACTAAAAGCACCATAGTAGAACATAGATGAAGCTTCTAAGTTGATGTAATAGCCAGTAAGAAGTAGTACAATTTACGTTTTAGGAATCGATTTTTGACCTTTTACCTGGCTTTGGAGACATGGACATGATGTAGGACCTTAAGATTCTGCATGAAAGGAGGACTAGCAGCCGAGTTGCAAGGGAGAATGTGAAAAGTGTTCATATGTAGTAAAAATCTGAGAAATCCCTCCGTTTTCGTCATTTGTTATCGAATCGACTTAAACCCAGATTGACATATTGCCCCTCTTCTCTCAAACGGTTGTACTTATGGTCTGCAAAGCTATGTCGCGTGCTGCGGTATACGGAGACACTAAAAGCACCATAGTAGAACACAGGTGAAGCTTCTAAGTTGATCTAATAGCGAGTGAGAAGTAGAACAATTCAAGTTTTAGGTATCGATTATTGACTTTTTAGCTGGCTTTGGTGCCTTGGACATGAGCTAGGAGCTTAAGATTATGCATGAAAGGAGGACTAGCAGCCGCGTTGCACGTGAGTATGTGAAAAGTGTTCATATGTAGTAAAAACCTGAGAAATCCGTCCGTTTTCGTCATTTGTTATCGATTCGACTTAAACCCAGATTGACATATTGCCCCTCTTCTCTCAAACGGTTGTACTTATGGTCTGCAAAGCTATGTCGAGTGCTGCGGTATACGGAGACACTAAAAGCACCATAGTAGAACACAGGTGAAGCTTCTAAGTTGATCTAATAGCGAGTGAGAAGTAGAACAATTCAAGTTTTAGGTATCGATTATTGACTTTTTAGCTGGCTTTTGAGCTTTGGACATGAGCTAGGACCTTAAGATTCTGCATGAAAGGAGAAATAGCAGCCGCGTTGCACGGGAGTATGTCAAAAGTGTTCATATGTAGTAAAAACCTGAGAAATCCGTCCGTTTTCGTCATTTGTTATCGAATCAACTTAAAGCCAGATCGGCACATTGGCCGCTCTTCTCTCTGAAACGGTAGTACTTATCGTCTGCAAAGCTATGTCGCGTGCTGCGGTATACGGAGACACTAAAAGCACCATAGTAGAACACAGAGGAAGCTTCTAAGTTGATGTAATAGCCAGTAAGAAGTAGTACAATTTACGTTTTAGGTATCGATTTTTGACTTTTTAGCTGGCTTTGGAGCCTTGGACATGAGGTAGGACCTTAAGATTCTGCATGAAAGGAGGACTAGCAGCCGCGTTGCACGGGAGTATTGTGAAAAGTGTTCATATGTAGTAAAAAAGTGAGAAATCCGTCCGTTTTCTTCATTTGTTATCGAATCAACTTGAAGCCAGATCGTCAGATTGTACTTATCGTCTGCAAAGCTATGTCGCGTGATGCGGTATGCGGAGACACTAAAAGCACCATAGTAGAACACAGATGAAGCTTCTAAGTTGATGTAATAGCCAGTAAGAAGTAGTAAAATTCAAGTTTTAGGTATCGATTACTGACTATTTTTCTGGCTTTGGTGCCTTGGACATGAGCTAGGACCTTAAGATTCTGCATGAAAGGAGAACTAGCAGCCGCGTTGCACGGGAGTATGTGAAAAGTGTTCATATGTAGTAAAAACCTGAGAAATCCGTCCGTTTGCGTCATTTGTTATCGAATCGACTTAAAGCCAGATCGTCACATTGGCCGCTCTTCTCTCTGAAACGGTTGTACTTATCGTCTGCAAAGCTATGTCGCGTGCTGCAGTATGCGGAGACACTTAAAGCACCATAGTAGAACACACATGAAGCTTCTAAGTTGATGTAATAGCAAGTAAGAAGTAGTACAATTCTAGTTTTAGGTATCGATTATTGACTTTTTAGCTGGCTTTGGTACATTGGACATGAGCTAGGACCTTAAGATTCTGCATGAAAGGAGGACTAGCAGCCGAGTTGCACGGGTGAATGCGAAAAGTGTTCATATGTAGTAAAAACCTGAGAAACCCGTCCGTTTTCTTCATTTGTTATCGAATCGACTTAAAGCCACATCGTCACATTGGCCGGTCTTCTCTCTGAAACGGTTGTACTTATCGTCTGCAAAGGTATGTCGAGGGCTGCGGTATGTGGAGACACTAAAAGCACCATAGTAGAACACAGATGAAGCTTCTAAGTTGATTTAATAGCAAGTAAGAAGTAGTACAATTCAAGTTTTAGGTATCGATTATTGACTTTTTAGCCGGCTTTGGTGCCTTGAACATGAGCTAGGACCTTAAGATTCTGCATGAAAGGAGGACTAGCAGCCGAGTTGCACGGGTGAATGCGAAAAGTGTTCATATGTAGTAAAAACCTGAGAAACCCGTCCGTTTTCGTCATTTGTTATCGAATCGACTTAAAGCCAGATCGTCACATTGGCCGCTCTTCTCTCTGAAACGGCTGTACTTATCGTCTGCAAAGCTATGTCGCGTGCTGCGGTATGCGGAGACACTAAAAGCACCATAGTAGAACATAGATGAAGCTTCTAAGTTGATGTAATAGCCAGTAAGAAGTAGTACAATTTACGTTTTAGGAATCGATTTTTGACTTTTACCTGGCTTTGGAGCCATGGACATGATGTAGGACCTTAAGATTCTGCATGAGAGGAGGACTAGCAGCCGAGTTGCAACGGAGAATGTTAAAAGTTTTCATATGTAGTAAAAACCTGAGAAATCCGTTCGTTTTCGTCATTTGTTATCGAATCGACTTAAAGCCAGATCGTCACATTGGCCGCTCTTCTCTCTGAAACGGTTTTACTTATCGTCTGCAAAGCTATGTCGCGTGCTGCGGTATGCGGAGACACTAAAGGCACCATAAATGAACACAGATGAAGCTTCTAAGTTGATGTAATAGCCAGTAAGAAGTAGTACAATTCAAGTTTTAGGTATCGATTATTGAATTTTTGCTGGCTTTTGTGCCTTTGTACATGAGCTAGGACCTTAAGATTCTGCATGAAAGGAGGACTAGCAGCCGCGTTGCATGGGAGAATGTGAAAAGTGTTCATATGTAGTAAAAATCTGAGAAATCCCTCCGTTTTCGTCATTTGTTATCGAATCGACTTAAACCCAGATTGACATATTGCCCCTCTTCTCTCAAACGGTTGTACTTATCGTCTGCAAAGCTATCTCGCGTGCTGCGGTATACGGAGACACTAAAAGCACCATAGTAGAACACAGGTGAAGCTTCTAAGTTGATCTAATAGCGAGTGAGAAGTAGAACAATTCAAGTTTTAGGTATCGATTATTGACTTTTTAGCTGGCTTTGGAGCATTGGACATGAGCTAGGACCTTAAGATTCTGCATGAAAGGAGAAATAGCAGCCGCGTTGCACGGGAGTATGTCAAAAGTGTTCATATGTAGTAAAAACCTGAGAAATCCGTCCGTTTTCGTCATTTGTTATCGAATCAACTTAAAGCCAGATCGGCACATTGGCCGCTCTTCTCTCTGAAACGGTAGTACTTATCGTCTGCAAAGCTATGTCGCGTGCTGCGGTATACGGAGACACTAAAACCACCATAGTAGAACACAGATGAAGCTTCTAAGTTGATGTAATAGCCAGTAAGAAGTAGTACAGTTCAAGTTTTAGTTATCGATTATTGACTATTTTGCTGGCTTTTGTGCCTTTGTACAAGAGCTAGGAGCTTACGATTCTGCATGAAAGGAGGACTAGCAGCCGCGCTACACGGGAGTATCTGAAAAGTGTTCATATGTAGTAAAAACCAGAGAAATCCGTCCGTTTTCGTCATTTGTTATCGAATCGACTTAAAGCCAGATTTTCACATTGGCCGCTCTTCTCTCTGAAACGCTAGTACTTATGGTCTGCAAAGCTATGTCGCGTGCTGCGGTATACGGAGACACTAAAAGCACCATAGTAGAACACAGATGAAGCTTCTAAGTTGATGTAATAGCTAGTAAGAAGTAGTACAGTTCAAGATTTAGGTATCGATAATTGACTATTTAGCTGGCTTTGGTGCCTTGGCCATGAGCTAGGAGCTTAAGATTATGCAAGAAAGGACTAGCAGCCGCGTTGCACGTGAGTATGTGAAAAGTGTTCATATGTAGTAAAAACCTGAGAAATCCGTCCGTTTTCGTCATTTGTTATCGAAACGACTTAAAGCCAGATCGTCACATTGGCCGGTCTTCTCTCTGAAACGGTTGTACTTATCGTCTGCAAAGGTATGTCGAGTGCTGCGGTATGTGGAGACACTAAAAGCACCATAGTAGAACACAGATGAAGCTTCTAAGTTGATTTAATAGCAAGTAAGAAGTAGTACAATTCAAGTTTTAGGTATCGATTATTGACTTTTTAGCCGGCTTTGGTGCCTTGAACATGAGCTAGGACCTTAAGATTCTGATTGAAAGGAGGACTAGCAGCCGAGTTGCACGGGAAAATGTGAAAAGTGTTCATATGTAGTAAAAACCTGAGAAATCCGTCCGTTTTCATCATTTGTTACAGAATCGACTTAAATCCAGATCGTCACATTAGCCGCAGTTCTGTCTGAAACGGCTGTACTTATCGTCTGCAAAGCTATGTCGCGTGCTGCGGTATGCGGAGACACTAAAAGCACCATAGTAGAACATAGATGAAGCTTCTAAGTTGATGTAATAGCCAGTAAGAAGTAGTACAATTTACGTTTTAGGAATCGATTTTTGACCTTTTACCTGGCTTTGGAGACATGGACATGATGTAGGACCTTAAGATTCTGCATGAAAGGAGGACTAGCAGCCGAGTTGCAAGGGAGAATGTTAAAAGTTTTCATATGTAGTAAAAACCTGAGAAATCCGTTCGTTTTCGTCATTTGTTATCGAATCGACTTAAAGCCAGATCGTCACATTGGCCGCTCTTCTCTCTGAAACGGTTGTACTTATCGTCTGCAAAGCTATGTCGCGTGCTGCGGTATGCGGAGACACTAAAAGCACCATAAATGAACACAGATGAAGCTTCTAAGTTGATGTAATAGCCAGTAAGAAGTAGTACAATTCAAGTTTTAGGTATCGATTATTGATTTTTTTGCTGGCTTTTGTGCCTTTGTACATGAGCTAGGACCTTAAGATTCTGCATGAAAGGAGGACTAGCAGCCGAGTTGCATGGGAGAATGTGAAAAGTGTTCATATGTAGTAAAAATCTGAGAAATCCCTCCGTTTTCGTCATTTGTTATCGAATCGACTTAAACCCAGATTGACATATTGCCCCTCTTCTCTCAAACGGTTGTACTTATCGTCTGCAAAGCTATGTCGCGTGCTGCGGTATACGGAGACACTAAAAGCACCATAGTAGAACACAGGTGAAGCTTCTAAGTTGATCTAATAGCGAGTGAGAAGTAGAACAATTCAAGTTTTAGGTATCGATTATTGACTTTTTAGCTGGCTTTGGAGCCTTGGACATGAGACAGGACCTTAAGATTCTGCATGAAAGGAGAAATAGCAGCCGCGTTGCACGGGAGTATGTCAAAAGTGTTCATATGTAGTAAAAACCTGAGAAATTCGTCCGTTTTCGTCATTTGTTATCGAATCAACTTAAAGCCAGATCGGCACATTGGCCGCTCTTCTCTCTGAAACGGTAGTACTTATCGTCTGCAAAGCTATGTCGCGTGCTGCGGTATACGGAGACACTAAAAGCACCATAGTAGAACACAGATGAAGCTTCTAAGTTGATGTAATAGCCAGTAAGAAGTAGTACAGTTCAAGTTTTAGTTATCGATTATTGACTATTTTGCTGGCTTTTGTGCCTTTGTACAAGAGCTAGGAGCTTACGATTCTATATGAAAGGAGGACTAGCAGCCGCGCTACACGGGAGTATGTGAAAAGTGTTCATATGTAGTAAAAACCAGAGAAATCCGTCCGTTTTCGTCATTTGTTATCGAATCGACTTAAAGCCAGATTTTCACATTGGCCGCTCTTCTCTCTGAAACGATAGTACTTATGGTCTGCAAAGCTATGTCGCGTGCTGCGGTATACGGAGACACTAAGAGCACCATAGTAGAACACAGATGAAGCTTCTAAGTTGATGTAATAGCTAGTAAGAAGTAGTACAGTTCAAGATTTAGGTATCGATTATTGACTATTTAGCTGGCTTTGGTGCCTTGGACATGAGCTAGGAGCTTAAGATTATGCATGAAAGGAGGACTAGCAGCCGCGTTGCACGTGAGTATGTGAAAAGTGTTCATATGTAGTAAAAACCTGTGAAATCCGTCCGTTTTCGTCATTTGTTATCGAAACGACTTAAAGCCAGATTGTCACATTGGCCGGTCTTCTCTCTGAAACGGTTGTACTTATCGTCTGCAAAGGTATGTCGAGTGCTGCGGTATGTGGAGACACTAAAAGCACCATAGTAGAACACAGATGAAGCTTCTAAGTTGATTTAATAGCAAGTAAGAAGTAGTACAATTCAAGTTTTAGGTATCGATTATTGACTTTTTAGCCGGCTTTGGTGCCTTGAACATGAGCTAGGACCTTAAGATTCTGCATGAAAGGAGGACTAGCAGCCGAGTTGCACGGGAAAATGTGAAAAGTGTTCATATGTAGTAAAAACCTGAGAAATCCGTCCGTTTTCATCACTTGTTACAGAATCGACTTAAATCCAGATCGTCACATTAGCCGCAGTTCTGTCTGAAACGGTAGTACTTATCGTCTGCAAAGCTATGTCGCGTGCTGCGGTATACGGAGACACTAAAAGCACCATAGTAGAACTCAGATGAAGCTTCTAAGTTGATGTAATAGCCAGTAAGAAGTAGTACAGTTCAAGTTTTACTTATCGATTATTGACTATTTTGCTGGCTTTTGTGCCTTTGTACAAGAGCTAGGAGCTTACGATTCTATATGAAAGGAGGACTAGCAGCCGCGTTGCACGGGAGTATGTGAAAAGTGTTCATATGTAGTAAAAACCAGAGAAATCCGTCCGTTTTCGTCATTTGTTATCGAATCGACTGAAAGCCAGATCGTCACATTGGCCGCTCTTCTCTCTGAAACGGTTGTACTTATCGTCTGCAAAGCTATGTCGCGTGCTGCAGTATGCGGAGACACTTAAAGCACCATAGTAGAACACACATGAAGCTTCTAAGTTGATGTAATAGCAAGTAAGAAGTAGTACAATTCAAGTTTTAGGTATCGATTATTGACTTTTTAGCTGGCTTTGGTACATTGGACATGAGCTAGGACCTTAAGATTCTGCATGAAAGGAGGTCTAGCAGCCGAGTTGCACGGGTGAATGCGAAAAGTGTTCATATGTAGTAAAAACCTGAGAAACCCGTCCGTTTTCGTCATTTGTTATCGAATCGACTTAAAGCCAGATCGTCACATTGGCCAGTCTTCTCTCTGAAACGGTTGTACTTATCGTCTGCAAAAGTATGTCGAGTGCTGCGGTATGTGGAGACACTAAAAGCACCATAGTAGAACACAGATGAAGCTTCTAAGTTGATGTAATAGCTAGTAAGAAGTAGTACAGTTCAAGATTTAGGTATCGATTATTGACTATTTAGCTGGCTTTGGTGCCTTGGACATGAGCTAGGAGCTTAAGATTATGTATGAAAGGAGGACTAGCAGCCGCGTTGCACGGGAGAATGTGACAAGTGTTCATATGTAGTAAAAAACTGAGAAATCCGTCCGTTTTCGTCATTTGTTATCGAATCGATTTAAAGCCAGATCGTCACATTGGCCGCTCTCCTCTCTGAAACGGTTGTACTTATCGTCTGCAAAGCTATGTCGCGTGCTGCGTTATGCGGAGACACTAAAAGCACCATGATTGAACACAGATGAAGCTTCTAAGTTGATGTAATAGCCAGTAAGAAGTAATACAATTCACGTTTTAGGTATCGATTACAGACTTGTTAGCTGGCTTTGGTGCCTTAGACATGAGCTAGGACCTTAAGATTCTGCATTAAAGGAGGACTAGCAGCCGAGTTGCATGGGAGAATGTGAAAAGTGTTCATATGTAGTAAAAACCTGAGAAATCCGTCCGTTTTCGTCATTTGTTATCGAATCGATTTAAAGCCTGATCGTCACATTGGCCGCTCTTCTCTCTGAAACGGTTGTACTTATCGTCTGCAAAGCTATGTCGCGTGCTGCGGTATGCGGAGACACTAAAAGCACCATGATTGAACACAGATGTAGCTTCTAAGTTGATGTAATAGCAAGCAAGAAGTAGTACAATTCAAGTTTTAGGTATCGATTATTGACTTTTTAGCCGGCTTTGGTGCCTTGGACATGAGCTAGGACCTTAAGATTCTGCATGAAAGGAGGACTAGCAGCCGAGTTGTACGGGAGAATGTGAAAAGTGTTCATATGTAGTAAAAAACTGAGAAATCCGTCCGTTTTCGTCATTTGTTATCGAATCGATTTAAAGCCAGATCGTCACATTGGCCGCTCTCCTCTCTGAAACGGTTGTACTTATCGTCTGCAAAGCTATGTCGCGTGCTGCGTTATGCGGAGACACTAAAAGCACCATGATTGAACACAGATGAAGCTTCTAAGTTGATGTAATAGCAAGCAAGAAGTAGTACAATTCAAGTTTTAGGTATCGATTATTGACTTTTTAGCCGGCTTTGGTGCCTTGGACATGAGCTAGGGCCTTACGATTCTGCATGAAAGGAGGACTAGCAGCCGAATTGCACAGGAGAATGTGAAAAGTGTTCATATGTAGTAAAAACCTGAGGAATCCGTCCGTTTTCGTCATTTGTTATCGAATCGACTTAAAGCCAGATCGTCACATTGGCCGCTCTTCTCTCTGAAACGGTTGTACTTATCGTCTGCACAGCTATGTCGCGTGCTGCGGTATGCGGAGACAATAAAAGCACCATAGTAGAACACAGATGAAGCTTCTAAGTTGATGTAATAGCCAGTAAGAAGTAGTACAATTCAAGTTTTGGGTACTGATTATTTACTTTTTAGCTGGCTTTGGTGCCTTGGCCATGAGCTAGGACCTTAAGATGCTGCATTAAAGGAGGACTAGCAGCCAAGTTGCATTGGAAGAATGCGAAAAGTGTTCATATGTAGTAAAAACCTGAGAAATCCGTCCATTTTCGTCATTTGTTATCGAATCGACTTAAAGCCAGATCGTCACATTGGCCGCTCTTCTCTCTGAAACGGTTGTACATATCGTCTGCAAAGCTATGTCGCGTGCTGCGGTATGCGGAGACACTAAAAGCACCATAGTAGAACACAGATGAAGCTTCTAAGTTGACGTAATAGCCAGTAAGAAGTAGTACAATTCAAGTTTTACCTATCGATTATTGACATTTTAGCTGGCTTTGGTGCCTTGGACATGAGCTAGGACCTTAAGATTCTGCAAGAAAGAAGGACTAGCAACCGAGTTGCACGGGAGAATATGAAAAGTGTTCATATGTAGTAAAAAACTGAGAAATCCGTCCGTTTTCGTCATTTGTTATGGAATCAACTTAAAGCCAGATCGTCACATTGGCCGCTCTTCTCTCTGAAACTGTTGTACTTATCTTCTGCAAAGCTATGTCGCGTGCTGCGGTGTGCGGAGACACTAAGAGCAACATAGTAGAACACAGATCAAGCTTCTATGTTGATGTAATAGCCAGTAAGAAGTAGTACAATTCAAGTTTTGGGTACTGATTATTTACTTTTTAGCTGGCTTTGGTGCCTTGGCCATGAGCTAGGACCTTAAGATGCTGCATTAAAGGAGGACTAGCAGCCAAGTTGCATTGGAAGAATGCGAAAAGTGTTCATATGTAGTAAAAACCTGAGAAATCCGTCCATTTTCGTCATTTGTTATCGAATCGACTTAAAGCCAGATCGTCACATTGGCCGCTCTTCTCTCTGAAACGGTTGTACATATCGTCTGCAAAGCTATGTCGCGTGCTGCGTTATGCGGAGACACTATAATCACCACAGTGGAACACAGATGAAGCTTCTAAGTTGATGTAATAGCCAGTAAGAAGTAGTACAATTCAAGTTTTAGGTATCGATTTTTGACTCTTTAGCTGGCTTTTATTCCTTGGACATGAGCTAGGACCTTAAGATTCTGCATGACAGGAGGACTAGCAGCCGAGTTGCACGGGAGAATATGAAAAGTGTTCATATGTAGTAAAAAACTGAGAAATCCGTCCGTTTTCGTTATTTGTTATGGAATCAACTTAAAGCCAGATCGTCACATTGGCCGCTCTTCTCTCTGAAACTGTTGTACTTATCTTCTGCAAAGCTATGTCGCGTGGTGCGGTATGCGGAGACACTAAGAGCACCATAGTAGAACACAGATCAAGCTTCTATGTTGATGTAATAGCCAGTAAGAAGTAGTACAATTCAAGTTTTAGGTACTGATTATTAACTTTTTAGCTGGCTTTGGTGCCTTGGACATGTGCTAGGACCTTAAGATTCTGCATGAAAGGAGGACTAGCGGGCGAGTTGAACGGGAGAATGTGAGAAGTGTTCATATGTAGTAAAAACCTGAAAAATCCGTCCGTTTTCGTTATTTGTTATCGAATCAACGTAAAGATAGATCGTCACGTTGGCCGCTCTTCTCCCTGAAACGGTTGTACTTAACGTCTGCAAAGCTATGTCGCGTGCTGCGGTATGCGGATACACTAAAAGCACCGTAGTAGAACACAGATGAAGCTTCTAAGTTGATGTAATAGCCAGTAAGAAGTAATACAATTCACGTTTTAGGTATCGATTATTGACTTGTTAGCTGGCTTTGGTGCCTTGGACATGAGTTAGGACCATAAGATTCTGCATTAAAGGAGGACTAGCAGCCGAGTTGCATGGGAGAATGCGAAAAGTGTTCATATGTAGTAAAAAGCTGAGAAATACGTCCGTTTTCGTCATTTGTTATCGAATCGATTTAAAGCCAGATCGTCACATTGGCCGCTCTTCTCTCTGAAACGGTTGTACTTATCGTCTGCAAAGCTATGTCGCGTGCTGCGGTATGCGGAGACACTAAAAGCACCATGATTGAACACAGATGAAGCTTCTAAGTTGATGTAATAGCAAGCAAGATGTAGTACAATTCAAGTTTTAGGTATCGATTATTGACTTTTTAGCCGGCGTTGGCGCCTTGGACATGAGCTGGGACCTTAAGATTCTGCATGAAAGGAGGACTAGCAGCCGAGTTGCACGGGAGAATGTGAAAAGTGTTCATATGTAGTAAAAATCTGAGAAATCCGTCCGTTTTCGTCATTTGTTATGGAATCGACTTAAAGCCAGATCGTCACATTGGCTGCTCTTCTCTCTGAAACGGTTGTACTTATCGTCTGCAAAGCTATGTCGCGTGCTGCGGTATGCGGAGACACTAAAAGCACCATAGTAGAACACAGATCAAACTTCTAAGTTAATGTAATAGCCAGTAAGAAGTAGTACAATTCAAGTTTTGGGTACTGATTATTTACTTTTTAGCTGGCTTTGGTGCCTTGTACATGAGCTAGGACCTTAAGATTCTGCATGAAAGGAGGACTAGCGGGCGAGTTGAACGGGAGAATGTGAGAAGTGTTCATATGTAGTTAAAACCTGAGACATCCGTCCGTTTTCTTCATTTGTTATGGAATCGACTTAAAGCCAGATCGTCACATTGCCGCTCTTCTCTCTGAAACGGTTGTACTTATCGTCTGCAAAGCTATGTCGCGTGCTGCGTTATGCGGAGACACTATAATCACCACAGTGGAACACAGATGAAGCTTCTAAGTTGATGTAATAGCCAGTAAGAAGTAGTACAATTCAAGTTTTAGGTATCGATTTTTGACTCTTTAGCTGGCTTTTATTCCTTGGACATGAGCTAGGACCTTAAGATTCTGCATGAAAGGAGGACTAGCAGCCGAGTTGCACGGGAGAATATGAAAAGTGTTCATATGTAGTAAAAACCTGAGGAATCCGTCCGTTTTCGTCATTTGTTATCGAATCGACTTAAAGCCAGATCGTCACATTGGCCGCTCTTCTCTCTGAAACGGTTGTACTTATCGTCTGCACAGCTATGTCGCGTGCTGCGGTATGCGGAGACAATAAAAGCACCATAGTAGAACACAGATGAAGCTTCTAAGTTGATGTAATAGCCAGTAAGAAGTAGTACAATTCAAGTTTTGGGTACTGATTATTTACTTTTTAGCTGGCTTTGGTGCCTTGGCCATGAGCTAGGACCTTAAGATTCTGCATTAAAGGAGGACTAGCAGCCAAGTTGCATTGGAAGAATGCGAAAAGTGTTCATATGTAGTAAAAACCTGAGAAATCCGTCCATTTTCGTCATTTGTTATCGAATCGACTGAAAGCCAGATCGTCACATTGGCCGCTCTTCTCTCTGAAACGGTTGTACTTATCGTCTGCAAAGCTATGTCGCGTGCTGCGGTATGCGGAGACACTTAAATCACCATTGTAGAACACAGATGAAGCTTCTAAGTTGAAGTAATTTCCAGTTAAATGTAGTACAATTCAAGACTTATGTTCGATTATTGACATTTTACCATTCTTTGGTGCCTTGGTCATAAGCTAGGACCTTAAGATTCTGCATGAATGGAGGACTAGCAGCCGAGTTGCATGGGAGAATGTGAAAAGTGTTCATATGTAGTAAAAACCTGAGAAATCCGTCCGTTTTCGTCATTTGTTATCGAATCGACTTAAACCCAGATTGTCACATTGGCACCTCTTCTCTGAAACGGTTGTACTTATCGTCTGCAAAGCTATGTCGCGTGCTGCGGTATACGGAGACACTAAAAGCACCATAGTAGAACACAGATGAAGCTTCTAAGTTGATGTAATAGCCAGTAAGAAGTAGTACAATTCAAGTTTTGGGTACTGATTATTTACTTTTTAGCTGGCTTTGGTGCCTTGGACATGAGGTAGGACCTTAAGATTCAGCATGAAAGGAGGACTAGCAGCCGCGTTGCACGGGAGTATTGTGAAAAGTGTTCATATGTAGTAAAAAAGTGAGAAATCCGTCCGTTTTCGTCATTTGTTATCGAATCAACTTGAAGCCAGATCGTCACATTGTACTTATCGTCTGCAAAGCTATGTCGCGTGATGCGGTATGCGGAGACACTAAAAGCACCATAGTAGAACACAGATGAAGCTTCTAAGTTGATGTAATAGCCAGTAAGAAGTAGTAAAATTCAAGTTTTAGGTATCGATTATTGACTTTTTAGCCGGCTTTGGTGCCTTGAACATGAGCTAGGACCTTAAGATTCTGCATGAAAGGAGGACTAGCAGCCGAGTTGCACAGGAGAATGTGAAAAGTGTTCATATGTAGTAAAAACCTGAGGAATCCGTCCGTTTTCGTCATTTGTTATCGAATCGACTTAAAGCCAGATCGTCACATTGGCCGCTCTTCTCTCTGAAACGGTTGTACTTATCGTCTGCACAGCTATGTCGCGTGCTGCGGTATGCGGAGACAATAAAAGCACCATAGTAGAACACAGATGAAGCTTCTAAGTTGATGTAATAGCCAGTAAGAAGTAGTACAATTCAAGTTTTGGGTACTGATTATTTACTTTTTAGCTGGCTTTGGTGCCTTGGCCATGAGCTAGGACCTTAAGATTCTGCATTAAAGGAGGACTAGCAGCCAAGTTGCATTGGAAGAATGCGAAAAGTGTTCATATGTAGTAAAAACCTGAGAAATCCGTCCATTTTCGTCATTTGTTATCGAATCGACTTAAAGCCAGATCGTCACATTGGCCGCTCTTCTCTCTGAAACGGTTGTACATATCGTCTGCAAAGCTATGTCGCGTGCTGCGGTATGCGGAGACACTAAAAGCACCATAGTAGAACACAGATGAAGCTTCTAAGTTGACGTAATAGCCAGTAAGAAGTAGTACAATTCAAGTTTTACCTATCGATTATTGACATTTTAGCTGGCTTTGGTGCCTTGGACATGAGCTAGGACCTTAAGATTCTGCAAGAAAGAAGGACTAGCAACCGAGTTGCACGGGAGAATATGAAAAGTGTTCATATGTAGTAAAAAACTGAGAAATCCGTCCGTTTTCGTCATTTGTTATGGAATCAACTTAAAGCCAGATCGTCACATTGGCCGCTCTTCTCTCTGAAACTGTTGTACTTATCTTCTGCAAAGCTATGTCGCGTGCTGCGGTGTGCGGAGACACTAAGAGCAACATAGTAGAACACAGATCAAGCTTCTATGTTGATGTAATAGCCAGTAAGAAGTAGTACAATTCAAGTTTTAGGTACTGATTATTAACTTTTTAGCTGGCTTTGGTGCCTTGGACATGAGCTAGGACTTTAAGATTCTGCATGAAAGGAGGATTAGCAGCCGAGTTGCACGGGAGAATATGAAAAGTGTTCATATGTAGTAAAAAACTGAGAAATCCGTCCGTTTTCGTCATTTGTTATGGAATCAACTTGAAGCCAGATCGTCACATTGGCCGCTCTTCTCTCTGAAACTGTTGTACTTATCTTCTGCAAAGCTATGTCGCGTGCTGCGGTATGCGGAGACACTAAGAGCACCATAGTAGAACACAGATCAAGCTTCTATGTTGATGTAATAGCCAGTAAGAAGTAGTACAATTCAAGTTTTAGGTACTGATTATTAACTTTTTAGCTGGCTTTGGTGCCTTGGACATGAGCTAGGACCTTAAGATTCTGCATGAAAGGAGGACTAGCGGGCGAGTTGAACGGGAGAATGTGAGAAGTGTTCATATGTAGTAAAAACCTGAAAAATCCGTCCGTTTTCGTCATTTGTTATCGAATCAACGTAAAGATAGATCGTCACGTTGGCCGCTCTTCTCCCTGAAACGGTTGTACTTAACGTCTGCAAAGCTATGTCGCGTGCTGCGGTATGCGGATACACTAAAAGCACCGTAGTAGAACACAGATGAAGCTTCTAAGTTGATGTAATAGCCAGTAAGAAGTAATACAATTCACGTTTTAGGTATCGATTATTGACTTGTTAGCTGGCTTTGGTGCCTTGGACATGAGTTAGGACCATAAGATTCTGCATTAAAGGAGGACTAGCAGCCGAGTTGCATGGGAGAATGCGAAAAGTGTTCATATGTAGTAAAAAGCTGAGAAATACGTCCGTTTTCGTCATTTGTTATCGAATCGATTTAAAGCCAGATCGTCACATTGGCCGCTCTTCTCTCTGAAACGGTTGTACTTATCGTCTGCAAAGCTATGTCGCGTGCTGCGGTATGCGGAGACACTAAAAGCACCATGATTGAACACAGATGAAGCTTCTAAGTTGATGTAATAGCAAGCAAGATGTAGTACAATTCAAGTTTTAGGTATCGATTATTGACTTTTTAGCCGGCGTTGGCGCCTTGGACATGAGCTGGGACCTTAAGATTCTGCATGAAAGGAGGACTAGCAGCCGAGTTGCACGGGAGAATGTGAAAAGTGTTCATATGTAGTAAAAATCTGAGAAATCCGTCCGTTTTCGTCATTTGTTATGGAATCGACTTAAAGCCAGATCGTCACATTGGCTGCTCTTCTCTCTGAAACGGTTGTACTTATCGTCTGCAAAGCTATGTCGCGTGCTGCGGTATGCGGAGACACTAAAAGCACCATAGTAGAACACAGATCAAACTTCTAAGTTAATGTAATAGCCAGTAAGAAGTAGTACAATTCAAGTTTTGGGTACTGATTATTTACTTTTTAGCTGGCTTTGGTGCCTTGTACATGAGCTAGGACCTTAAGATTCTGCATGAAAGGAGGACTAGCGGGCGAGTTGAACGGGAGAATGTGAGAAGTGTTCATATGTAGTAAAAACCTGAGACATCCGTCCGTTTTCGTCATTTGTTATCGAATCGACTTAAAGCCAGATCGTCACATTTTCCGCTCTTTTCCCTGAAACGGTTGTACTTAACGTCTGCAAAGCTATGTCGCGTGCTGCGGTATGCGGAGACACTAAGAGCACCATAGTAGAACACAGATGAAGCTTCTAAGTTGACGTAATAGCCAGTAAGAAGTAGTACAATTCAAGTTTTACCTATCGATTATTGACATTTTAGCTGGCTTTGGTGCCTTGGACATGAGCTAGGACCTTAAGATTCTGCAAGAAAGAAGGACTAGCAACCGAGTTGCACGGGAGAATGTGAAAAGTGTTCATATGTAGTATAAACCTGAGAAATACGTCCGTTTTCGTCATTTGTTATCGAATCGACTTAAAGCCAGATCGTCACATTGGCCGCTCTTCTCTCTGAAACGGTTGTACTTATCGTCTGCAAAGCTATGACGAGTGCTGCGTTATGCGGAGACACTAAAATCAGCACAGTGGAACACAGATGAAGCTTCTAAGTTGATGTAATAGCCAGTAAGAAGTAGTACAATTCAAATTTTAGGTATCGATTATTGACTTTTTAGCTGGCTTTGATGCCTTGGACATGAGCTAGGACCTTAAGATTCAGTATGAAAGGAGGACTAGCAGCCGAGTTGCAAGGGAGAATGTTAAAAGTTTTCATATGTAGTAAAAACCTGAGAAATCCGTTCGTTTTCGTCATTTGTTATCGAATCGACTTAAAGCCAGATCGTCACATTGGCCGCTCTTCTCTCTGAAACGGTTGTACTTATCGTCTGCAAAGCTATGTCGCGTGCTGCGGTATGCGGAGACACTAAAAGCACCATAAATGAACACAGATGAAGCTTCTAAGTTGATGTAATAGCCAGTAAGAAGTAGTACAATTCAAGTTTTAGGTATCGATTATTGACTTTTTTGCTGGCTTTTGGGCCTTTGTACATGAGCTAGGACCTTAAGATTCTGCATGAAAGGAGGACTAGCAGCCGAGTTGCATGGGAGAATGTGACAAGTGTTCATATGCAGTAAAAGTCTGAGAAATCCCTCCGTTTTCGTCATTTGTTATCGAATCGACTTAAACCCAGATTGACATATTGCCCCTCTTCTCTCAAACGGTTGTACTTATGGTCTGCAAAGCTATGTCGCGTGCTGCGGTATACGGAGACACTAAAAGCACCATAGTAGAACACAGGTGAAGCTTCTAAGTTGATCTAATAGCGAGTGAGAAGTAGAACAATTCAAGTTTTAGGTATCGATTATTGACTTTTTAGCTGGCTTTGGAGCCTTGGACATGAGCTAGGACCTTAAGATTCTGCATGAAGGGAGAAATAGCAGCCGCGTTGCACGGGAGTATGTCAAAAGTCTTCATATGTAGTAAAAACCTGAGAAATCCGTCCGTTTTCGTCATTTGTTATCGAATCAACTTAAAGCCAGATCAGCACATTGGCCCCTCTCCTCTCTCTGAAACGGTAGTACTTATCGTCTGCAAAGCTATGTCGCGTGCTGCGGTATACGGAGACACTAAAAGCACCATAGTAGAACACAGATGAAGCTTCTAAGTTGATGTAATAGCCAGTAAGAAGTAGTACAGTTCAAGTTTTAGTTATCGATTATTGACTATTTTGCTGGCTTTTGTGCCTTTGTACAAGAGCTAGGAGCTTACGATTCTATATGAAAGGAGGACTAGCAGCCGCGTTGCACGGGAGTATGTGAAAAGTGTTCATATGTAGTAAAAACCAGAGAAATCCGTCCGTTTTCGTCATTTGTTATCGAATCGACTGAAAGCCAGATCGTCAAATTGGCCGCTCTTCTCTCTGAAACGGTTGTACTTATCGTCTGCAAAGCTATGTCGCGTGCTGCGGTATGCGGAGACACTATACCACCATAGTAGAACATAGATGAAGCTTCTAAGTTGATGTAATAGCCAGTAAGAAGTAGTACAATTTACGTGTTAGGTATCGATTTTTGACTTTTTAGCTGGCTTTGGAGCCTTGGACATGAGGTAGGACCTTAAGATTCTGCATGAAAGGAGGACTAGCAGCCGCGTTGCACGGGAGTATTGTGAAAAGTGTTCATATGTAGTAAAAAAGTGAGAAATCCGTCCGTTTTCGTCATTTGTTATCGAATCAACTTGAAGCCAGATCGTCACATTGTACTTATCGTCTGCAAAGCTATGTCGCGTGATGCGGTATGCGGAGACACTAAAAGCACCATAGTAGAACACAGATGAAGCTTCTAAGTTGATGTAATAGCCAGTAAGAAGTAGTAAAATTCAAGTTTTAGGTATCGATTACTGACTATTTTTCTGGCTTTGGTGCCTTGGACATGAGATAGGACCTTAAGATTCTGCATGAAAGGAGAACTAGCAGCCGCGTTGCACGGGAGTATGTGAAAAGTTTTCATATGTAGTAAAAACCATGGAAATCCGTCCTTTTTCATCATTTGTTACAGAATCGACTTAAATCCAGATCGTCACATTAGCCGCAGTTCTGTCTGAAACGGCTGTACTTATCGTCTGCAAAGCTATGTCGCGTGCTGCGGTATGCGGAGACACTAAAAGCACCATAGTAGAACATAGATGAAGCTTCTAAGTTGATGTAATAGCCAGTAAGAAGTAGTACAATTTACGTTTTAGGAATCGATTTTTGACCTTTTACCTGGCTTTGGAGCCATGGCCATGATGTAGGACCTTAAGATTCTGCATGAAAGGAGGACTAGCAGCCGAGTTGCAAGGGAGAATGTTAAAAGTTTTCATATGTAGTAAAAACCTGAGAAATCCGTTCGTTTTCGTCATTTGTTATCGAATCTACTTAAAGCCAGATCGTCACATTGGCCGCTCTTCTCTCTGAAACGGTTGTACTTATCGTCTGCAAAGCTATGTCGCGTGCTGCGGTATGCGGTGACACTAAAAGCACCATAAATGAACACAGATGAAGCTTCTAAGTTGATGTAATAGCCAGTAAGAAGTAGTACAATTCAAGTTTTAGGTATCGATTATTGAATTTTTTGCTGGCTTTTGTGCCTTTGTACATGAGCTAGGACCTTAAGATTCTACATGAAAGGAGGACTAGCAGCCGAGTTGCATGGGAGAATGTGAAAAGTGTTCATATGTAGTAAAAATCTGAGAAATCCGTTCGTTTTCGTCATTTGTTATCGAATCTACTTAAAGCCAGATCGTCACATTGGCCGCTCTTCTCTCTGAAACGGTTGTACTTATCGTCTGCAAAGCTATGTCGCGTGCTGCGGTATGCGGAGACACTAAAAGCACCATAAATGAACACAGATGAAGCTTCTAAGTTGATGTAATAGCCAGTAAGAAGTAGTACGATTCAAGTTTTAGGTATCGATTATTGACTTTTTTGCTGGCTTTTGTGCCTTTGTACATGAGCTAGGACCTTAAGATTCTACATGAAAGGAGAAATAGCAGCCGCGTTGCACGGGAGTATGTCAAAAGTGTTCATATGTAGTAAAAACCTGAGAAATCCGTCCGTTTTCGTCATTTGTTATCGAATCAACTTAAAGCCAGATCGTCACATTGCCGCTCTTCTCTCTGAAACGGTAGTACTTATCGTCTGCAAAGCTATGTCGCGTGCTGCGGTATACGGAGACACTAAAAGCACCATAGTAGAACACAGATGAAGCTTCTAAGTTGATGTAATAGCCAGTAAGAAGTAGTACAGTTCAAGTTTTAGTTATCGATTATTGACTATTTTGCTGGATATTGTGCCTTTGTACAAGAGCTAGGAGCTTACGATTCTGCATGAAAGGAGGACTAGCAGCCGCGCTACACGGGAGTATGTGAAAAGTGTTCATATGTAGTAAAAACCAGAGAAATCCGTCCGTTTTCGTCATTTGTTATCGAATCGACTTAATGCCAGATTTTCACATTGGCCGCTCTTCTCTCTGAAACGCTAGTACTTATGGTCTGCAAAGCTATGTCGCGTGCTGCGGTATACGGAGACACTAAAAGCACCATAGTAGAACACAGATGAAGCTTCTAAGTTGATGTAATAGCTAGTAAGAAGTAGTACAGTTCAAGATTTAGGTATCGATTATTGACTATTTAGCTGGCTTTGGTGCCTTGGACATGAGCTAGGAGCTTAAGATTATGCATGAAAGGAGGACTAGCAGCCGCGTTGCACGTGAGTATGTGAAAAGTGTTCATATGTAGTAAAAACCTGAGAAATCCGTCCGTTTTCGTCATTTGTTATCGAAACGACTTAAAGCCAGATCGACACATTGGCCGGTCTTCTCTCTGAAACGGTTGTACTTATCGTCTGCAAAGGTATGTCGAGTGCTGCGGTATGTGGAGACACTAAAAGCACCATAGTAGAACACAGATGAAGCTTCTAAGTTGATTTAATAGCCAGTAAGAAGTAGTACAATTCAAGTTTTAGGTATCGATTATTGACTTTTTAGCCGGCTTTGGTGCCCTGGACATGAGCTAGGACCTTACGATTCTGCATGAAAGGAGGACTAGCAGCCGAGTTGCACAGGAGAATGTGAAAAGTGTTCATATGTAGTAAAAACCTGAGAAATCTGTCCGTTTTCGTCATTTGTTATCGAATCGACTTAAAGCCAGATCGTCACATTGGCCGCTCTTCTCTCTGAAACGGTTGTACTTATCGTCTGCACAGCTATGTCGCGAGCTGCGGTATGCGGAGACACTAGAAGCACCATAGTAGAACACAGATGAAGCTACTAAGTTGATGTAATAGCCAGTAAGAAGTAGTACAATTCAAGTTTTACCTATCGATTATTGACATTTTAGCTGGCTTTGGTGCCTTGGACATGAGCTAGGACCTTAAGATTCTGCAAGAAAGAAGGACTAGCAACCGAGTTGCACGGGAGAATGTGAGAAGTGTTCATATGTAGTAAAAACCTGAGAAATCCGTCCGTTTTCGTCATTTGTTATGGAATCAACTAAAAGCCAGAACGTCACATTGGCCGCTCTTCTCTCTGAAACGGTTGTACTTATCGTCTGCAAAGCTATGTCGCGTGCTGCGTTATGCGGAGACACTAAAATCACCACAGTGGAACACAGATGAAGCTTCTAAGTTGATGTAATAGCCAGTAAGAAGTAGTACAATTCAAGTTTTAGGTATCGATTTTTGACTCTTTAGCTGGCTTTGATGCCTTGGACATGAGCTAGGACCTTAAGATTCTGCATGAAAGGAGGACTAGCAGCCGAGGTGCACGGGAGAATGTGACAAGTGTTCATATGTAGTAAAAAACTGAGAAATCCGTCCGTTTTCGTCATTTTTTATCGAATCGATTTAAAGCCAGATCGTCACATTGGCCGCTCTCCTCTCTGAAACGGTTGTACTTATCGTCTGCAAAGCTATGTCGCGTGCTGCGTTATGCGGAGACACTAAAAGCACCATGATTGAACACAGATGAAGCTTCTAAGTTGATGTAATAGCCAGTAAGAAATAATACAATTCACGTTTTAGGTATCGATTATAGACTTGTTAGCTGGCTTTGGTGCCTTAGACATGAGCTAGGACCTTAAGATTCTGCATTAAAGGAGGACTAGCAGCCGAGTTGCATGGGAGAATGTGAAAAGTGTTCATATGTAGTAAAAACCTGAGAAATCCGTCCGTTTTCGTCATTTGTTATCGAATCGATTTAAAGCCTGATCGTCACATTGGCCGCTCTTCTCTCTGAAACGGTTGTACTTATCGTCTGCAAAGCTATGTCGCGTGCTGCGGTATGCGGAGACACTAAAAGCACCATGATTGAACACAGATGAAGCTTCTAAGTTGATGTAATAGCAAGCAAGAAGTAGTACAATTCAAGTTTTAGGTATCGATTATTGACTTTTTAGCCGGCTTTGGTGCCTTGGACATGAGCTAGGACCTTAAGATTCTGCATGAAAGGAGGACTAGCAGCCGAGTTGTACGGGAGAATGTGAAAAGTGTTCATATGTAGTAAAAAACTGAGAAATCCGTCCGTTTTCGTCATTTGTTATCGAATCGATTTAAAGCCAGATCGTCACATTGGCCGCTCTCCTCTCTGAAACGGTTGTACTTATCGTCTGCAAAGCTATGTCGCGTGCTGCGGTATGCGGAGACACTATACCACCATAGTAGAACATAGATGAAGCTTCTAAGTTGATGTAATAGCCAGTAAGAAGTAGTACAATTTACGTGTTAGGTATCGATTTTTGACTTTTTAGCTGGCTTTGGAGCCTTGGACATGAGGTAGGACCTTAAGATTCTGCATGAAAGGAGGACTAGCAGCCGCGTTGCACGGGAGTATTGTGAAAAGTGTTCATATGTAGTAAAAAAGTGAGAAATCCGTCCGTTTTCGTCATTTGTTATCGAATCAACTTGAAGCCAGATCGTCACATTGTACTTATCGTCTGCAAAGCTATGTCGCGTGATGCGGTATGCGGAGACACTAAAAGCACCATAGTAGAACACAGATGAAGCTTCTAAGTTGATGTAATAGCCAGTAAGAAGTAGTAAAATTCAAGTTTTAGGTATCGATTACTGACTATTTTTCTGGCTTTGGTGCCTTGGACATGAGATAGGACCTTAAGATTCTGCATGAAAGGAGAACTAGCAGCCGCGTTGCACGGGAGTATGTGAAAAGTTTTCATATGTAGTAAAAACCATGGAAATCCGTCCTTTTTCATCATTTGTTACAGAATCGACTTAAATCCAGATCGTCACATTAGCCGCAGTTCTGTCTGAAACGGCTGTACTTATCGTCTGCAAAGCTATGTCGCGTGCTGCGGTATGCGGAGACACTAAAAGCACCATAGTAGAACATAGATGAAGCTTCTAAGTTGATGTAATAGCCAGTAAGAAGTAGTACAATTTACGTTTTAGGAATCGATTTTTGACCTTTTACCTGGCTTTGGAGCCATGGCCATGATGTAGGACCTTAAGATTCTGCATGAAAGGAGGACTAGCAGCCGAGTTGCAAGGGAGAATGTTAAAAGTTTTCATATGTAGTAAAAACCTGAGAAATCCGTTCGTTTTCGTCATTTGTTATCGAATCTACTTAAAGCCAGATCGTCACATTGGCCGCTCTTCTCTCTGAAACGGTTGTACTTATCGTCTGCAAAGCTATGTCGCGTGCTGCGGTATGCGGTGACACTAAAAGCACCATAAATGAACACAGATGAAGCTTCTAAGTTGATGTAATAGCCAGTAAGAAGTAGTACAATTCAAGTTTTAGGTATCGATTATTGAATTTTTTGCTGGCTTTTGTGCCTTTGTACATGAGCTAGGACCTTAAGATTCTACATGAAAGGAGGACTAGCAGCCGAGTTGCATGGGAGAATGTGAAAAGTGTTCATATGTAGTAAAAATCTGAGAAATCCGTTCGTTTTCGTCATTTGTTATCGAATCTACTTAAAGCCAGATCGTCACATTGGCCGCTCTTCTCTCTGAAACGGTTGTACTTATCGTCTGCAAAGCTATGTCGCGTGCTGCGGTATGCGGAGACACTAAAAGCACCATAAATGAACACAGATGAAGCTTCTAAGTTGATGTAATAGCCAGTAAGAAGTAGTACGATTCAAGTTTTAGGTATCGATTATTGACTTTTTTGCTGGCTTTTGTGCCTTTGTACATGAGCTAGGACCTTAAGATTCTACATGAAAGGAGAAATAGCAGCCGCGTTGCACGGGAGTATGTCAAAAGTGTTCATATGTAGTAAAAACCTGAGAAATCCGTCCGTTTTCGTCATTTGTTATCGAATCAACTTAAAGCCAGATCGTCACATTGCCGCTCTTCTCTCTGAAACGGTAGTACTTATCGTCTGCAAAGCTATGTCGCGTGCTGCGGTATACGGAGACACTAAAAGCACCATAGTAGAACACAGATGAAGCTTCTAAGTTGATGTAATAGCCAGTAAGAAGTAGTACAGTTCAAGTTTTAGTTATCGATTATTGACTATTTTGCTGGATATTGTGCCTTTGTACAAGAGCTAGGAGCTTACGATTCTGCATGAAAGGAGGACTAGCAGCCGCGCTACACGGGAGTATGTGAAAAGTGTTCATATGTAGTAAAAACCAGAGAAATCCGTCCGTTTTCGTCATTTGTTATCGAATCGACTTAATGCCAGATTTTCACATTGGCCGCTCTTCTCTCTGAAACGCTAGTACTTATGGTCTGCAAAGCTATGTCGCGTGCTGCGGTATACGGAGACACTAAAAGCACCATAGTAGAACACAGATGAAGCTTCTAAGTTGATGTAATAGCTAGTAAGAAGTAGTACAGTTCAAGATTTAGGTATCGATTATTGACTATTTAGCTGGCTTTGGTGCCTTGGACATGAGCTAGGAGCTTAAGATTATGCATGAAAGGAGGACTAGCAGCCGCGTTGCACGTGAGTATGTGAAAAGTGTTCATATGTAGTAAAAACCTGAGAAATCCGTCCGTTTTCGTCATTTGTTATCGAAACGACTTAAAGCCAGATCGTCACATTGGCCGGTCTTCTCTCTGAAACGGTTGTACTTATCGTCTGCAAAGGTATGTCGAGTGCTGCGGTATGTGGAGACACTAAAAGCACCATAGTAGAACACAGATGAAGCTTCTAAGTTGATTTAATAGCCAGTAAGAAGTAGTACAATTCAAGTTTTAGGTATCGATTATTGACTTTTTAGCCGGCTTTGGTGCCCTGGACATGAGCTAGGACCTTACGATTCTGCATGAAAGGAGGACTAGCAGCCGAGTTGCACAGGAGAATGTGAAAAGTGTTCATATGTAGTAAAAACCTGAGAAATCTGTCCGTTTTCGTCATTTGTTATCGAATCGACTTAAAGCCAGATCGTCACATTGGCCGCTCTTCTCTCTGAAACGGTTGTACTTATCGTCTGCACAGCTATGTCGCGAGCTGCGGTATGCGGAGACACTAGAAGCACCATAGTAGAACACAGATGAAGCTACTAAGTTGATGTAATAGCCAGTAAGAAGTAGTACAATTCAAGTTTTACCTATCGATTATTGACATTTTAGCTGGCTTTGGTGCCTTGGACATGAGCTAGGACCTTAAGATTCTGCAAGAAAGAAGGACTAGCAACCGAGTTGCACGGGAGAATGTGAGAAGTGTTCATATGTAGTAAAAACCTGAGAAATCCGTCCGTTTTCGTCATTTGTTATGGAATCAACTAAAAGCCAGAACGTCACATTGGCCGCTCTTCTCTCTGAAACGGTTGTACTTATCGTCTGCAAAGCTATGTCGCGTGCTGCGTTATGCGGAGACACTAAAATCACCACAGTGGAACACAGATGAAGCTTCTAAGTTGATGTAATAGCCAGTAAGAAGTAGTACAATTCAAGTTTTAGGTATCGATTTTTGACTCTTTAGCTGGCTTTGATGCCTTGGACATGAGCTAGGACCTTAAGATTCTGCATGAAAGGAGGACTAGCAGCCGAGTTGCACGGGAGAATGTGACAAGTGTTCATATGTAGTAAAAAACTGAGAAATCCGTCCGTTTTCGTCATTTTTTATCGAATCGATTTAAAGCCAGATCGTCACATTGGCCGCTCTCCTCTCTGAAACGGTTGTACTTATCGTCTGCAAAGCTATGTCGCGTGCTGCGTTATGCGGAGACACTAAAAGCACCATGATTGAACACAGATGAAGCTTCTAAGTTGATGTAATAGCCAGTAAGAAATAATACAATTCACGTTTTAGGTATCGATTATAGACTTGTTAGCTGGCTTTGGTGCCTTAGACATGAGCTAGGACCTTAAGATTCTGCATTAAAGGAGGACTAGCAGCCGAGTTGCATGGGAGAATGTGAAAAGTGTTCATATGTAGTAAAAACCTGAGAAATCCGTCCGTTTTCGTCATTTGTTATCGAATCGATTTAAAGCCTGATCGTCACATTGGCCGCTCTTCTCTCTGAAACGGTTGTACTTATCGTCTGCAAAGCTATGTCGCGTGCTGCGGTATGCGGAGACACTAAAAGCACCATGATTGAACACAGATGAAGCTTCTAAGTTGATGTAATAGCAAGCAAGAAGTAGTACAATTCAAGTTTTAGGTATCGATTATTGACTTTTTAGCCGGCTTTGGTGCCTTGGACATGAGCTAGGACCTTAAGATTCTGCATGAAAGGAGGACTAGCAGCCGAGTTGTACGGGAGAATGTGAAAAGTGTTCATATGTAGTAAAAAACTGAGAAATCCGTCCGTTTTCGTCATTTGTTATCGAATCGATTTAAAGCCAGATCGTCACATTGGCCGCTCTCCTCTCTGAAACGGTTGTACTTATCGTCTGCAAAGCTATGTCGCGTGCTGCGTTATGCGGAGACACTAAAAGCACCATGATTGAACACAGATGAAGCTTCTAAGTTGATGTAATAGCAAGCAAGAAGTAGTACAATTCAAGTTTTAGGTATCGATTATTGACTTTTTAGCCGGCTTTGGTGCCTTGGACATGAGCTAGGGCCTTACGATTCTGCATGAAAGGAGGACTAGCAGCCGAGTTGCACAGGAGAATGTGAAAAGTGTTCATATGTAGTAAAAACCTGAGGAATCCGTCCGTTTTCGTCATTTGTTATCGAATCGACTTAAAGCCAGATCGTCACATTGGCCGCTCTTCTCTCTGAAACGGTTGTACTTATCGTCTGCACAGCTATGTCGCGTGCTGCGGTATGCGGAGACAATAAAAGCACCACAGTAGAACACAGATGAAGCTTCTAAGTTGATGTAATAGCCAGTAAGAAGTAGTACAATTCAAGTTTTGGGTACTGATTATTTACTTTTTAGCTGGCTTTGGTGCCTTGGCCATGAGCTAGGACCTTAAGATTCTGCATTAAAGGAGGACTAGCAGCCAAGTTGCATTGGGAGAATGCGAAAAGTGTTCATATGTAGTAAAAATCTGCGAAATCCGTCCGTTTTCGTCATTTGTTATCGAATCGACTTAAAGCCAGATCGTCACATTGGCCGCTCTTCTCTCTGAAACGGTTGTACATATCGTCTGCAAAGCTATGTCGCGTGCTGCGGTATGCGGAGACACTAAAAGCACCATAGTAGAACACAGATGAAGCTTCTAAGTTGACGTAATAGCCAGTAAGAAGTAGTACAATTCAAGTTTTACCTATCGATTATTGACATTTAAGCTGGCTTTGGTGCCTTGGACATGAGCTAGGACCTTAAGATTCTGCAAGAAAGAAGGACTAGCAACCGAGTTGCACGGGAGAATATGAAAAGTGTTCATATGTAGTAAAAAACTGAGAAATCCGTCCGTTTTCGTCATTTGTTATGGAATCAACTTAAAGCCAGATCGTCACATTGGCCGCTCTTCTCTCTGAAACTGTTGTACTTATCTTCTGCAAAGCTATGTCGCGTGCTGCGGTGTGCGGAGACACTAAGAGCAACATAGTAGAACACAGATCAAGCTTCTATGTTGATGTAATAGCCAGTAAGAAGTAGTACAATTCAAGTTTTAGGTACTGATTATTAACTTTTTAGCTGGCTTTGGTGCCTTGGACATGAGCTAGGACTTTAAGATTCTGCATGAAAGGAGGATTAGCAGCCGAGTTGCACGGGAGAATGTGAAAAGTGTTCATAAGTAGTAAAAACCTGAGAAATCCGTCCGTTTTCTTCATTTGTTATGGAATCGACTTAAAGCCAGATCGTCACATTGCCGCTCTTCTCTCTGAAACGGTTGTACTTATCGTCTGCAAAGCTATGTCGCGTGCTGCGTTATGCGGAGACACTATAATCACCACAGTGGAACACAGATGAAGCTTCTAAGTTGATGTAATAGCCAGTAAGAAGTAGTACAATTCAAGTTTTAGGTATCGATTTTTGACTCTTTAGCTGGCTTTTATTCCTTGGACATGAGCTAGGACCTTAAGATTCTGCATGAAAGGAGGACTAGCAGCCGAGTTGCACGGGAGAATATGAAAAGTGTTCATATGTAGTAAAAAACTGAGAAATCCGTCCGTCTTCGTCATTTGTTATGGAATCAACTTAAAGCCAGATCGTCACATTGGCCGCTCTTCTCTCTGAAACTGTTGTACTTATCTTCTGCAAAGCTATGTCGCGTGCTGCGGTATGCGGAGACACTAAGAGCACCATAGTAGAACACAGATCAAGCTTCTATGTTGATGTAATAGCCAGTAAGAAGTAGTACAATTCAAGTTTTAGGTACTGATTATTAACTTTTTAGCTGGCTTTGGTGCCTTGGACATGAGCTAGGACCTTAAGATTCTGCATGAAAGGAGGACTAGCTGGCGAGTTGAACGGGAGAATGTGAGAAGTGTTCATATGTAGTAAAAACCTGAAAAATCCGTCCGTTTTCGTCATTTGTTATCGAATCAACGTAAAGATAGATCGTCACGTTGGCCGCTCTTCTCCCTGAAACGGTTGTACTTAACGTCTGCAAAGTTATGTCGCGTGCTGCGGTATGCGGATACACTAAAAGCACCGTAGTAGAACACAGATGATGCTTCTAAGTTGATGTAATAGCCAGTAAGAAGTAATACAATTCACGTTTTAGGTATCGATTATTGACTTGTTAGCTGGCTTTGGTGCCTTGGACATGAGTTAGGACCATAAGATTCTGCATTAAAGGAAGACTAGCAGCCGAGTTGCATGGGAGAATGCGAAAAGTGTTCATATGTAGTAAAAACCTGAGAAATCCGTCCGTTTTCGTCATTTGTTATCGATTCGACTTAAAGCCAGATCGTCACATTTTCCGCTCTTTTCCCTGAAACGGTTGTACTTAACGTCTGCAAAGCTATGTCGCGTGCTGCGGTATGCGGAGACACTAAAAGCACCATGATTGAACACAGATGAAGCTTCTAAGTTGATGTAATAGCAAGCAAGATGTAGTACAATTCAAGTTTTAGGTATCGATTATTGACTTTTTAGCCGGCGTTGGCGCCTTGGACATGAGCTGGGACCTTAAGATTCTGCATGAAAGGAGGACTATTAGCCGAGTTGCACGGGAGAATGTGAAAAGTGTTCATATGTAGTAAAAATCTGAGAAATCCGTCCGTTTTCGTCATTTGTTATCGAATCGACTTAAAGCCAGATCGTCACATTGGCTGCTCTTCTCTCTGAAACGGTTGTACTTATCGTCTGCAAAGCTATGTCGCGTGCTGCGGTATGCGGAGACACTAAAAGCACCATAGTAGAACACAGATCAAACTTCTAAGTTAATGTAATAGCCAGTAAGAAGTAGTACAATTCAAGTTTTGGGTACTGATTATTTACTTTTTAGCTGGCTTTGGTGCCTTGTACATGAGCTAGGACCTTAAGATTCTGCATGAAAGGAGGACTAGCGGGCGAGTTGAACGGGAGAATGTGAAAAGTGTTCATATGTAGTATAAACCTGAGAAATACGTCCGTTTTCGTCATTTGTTATCGAATCGACTTAAAGCCAGATCGTCACATTGGCCGCTCTTCTCTCTGAAACGGTTGTACTTATCGTCTGCAAAGCTATGTCGCGTGCTGCGGTATGCGGAGACACTAAAAGCACCATAGTAGAACACAGATGAAGCTTCTAAGTTGATGTAATAGCCAGTAAGAAGTAGTACAATTCAAGTTTTAGGTATCGATTATTGACATTTTAGCTGGCTTTGGTGCCTTGGACATGTGCTAGGACCATAAGATTCTGCATGAATGGAGGACCAGCAGCGGAGTTGCACGGGAGAATGTGAAAAGTGTTCATATGTAGTAAAAACCTGAGAAATCCGTCCGTTTTCGTCATTTGGTATGGAATCAACTTAAAGCCAGATCGTCTTATTGGCCGCTCTTCTCTGTGAAACGGTTGTACTTATCGTCTGCAAACCTATGTCGCGTGCTGCGGTATGTGGAGACACTAAAAGCACCATAGTAGAACACAGATGAAGCTTCTAAGTTGATGTAATAGCCAGTAAGAAGTAATACAATTCACGTTTTAGGTATCGATTATTGACTTTTTAGCTGGCTTTGGTGCCTTGGACATGAGCTAGGACCTTAAGATTCTGCATGAAAGGAGGACTAGCAGCCGAGTTGCACGGGAGAATGTGAAAAGTGTTCATATGTAGTATAAACCTGAGAAATACGTCCGTTTTCGTCATTTGTTATCGAATCGACTTAAAGCCAGATCGTCACATTGGCCGCTCTTCTCTCTGAAACGGTTGTACTTATCGTCTGCAAAGCTATGTCACGTGCTGCGTTATACGGAGATACTAAAATCAGCACAGTGGAACACAGATGAAACTTCTAAGTTGATGTAATAGCCTGTAAGAAGTAGTACAATTCAAGTTTTAGGTATCGATTATTGACTTTTTAGGTGGCTTTGATGCCTTGGACATGAGGTAGGACCTTAAGCTTCAGTATGAAAGGAGGACTAGCAGCCGAGTTGCATGGGAGAATGTGAAAAGTGTTCATATGTAGTAAAAACCTGAGAAATCCGTCCGTTTTCGTCATTTGGTATGGAATCAACTTAAAGCCAGATCGTCTTATTGGCCGCTCTTCTCTCTGAAACGGTTGTACTTATCGTCTGCAAACCTATGTCGCGTGCTGCGGTATGTGGAGACACTAAAAGCACCATAGTAGAACACAGATGAAGCTTCTAAGTTGATGTAATAACCAGTAAGAATTAGTACGATTCAAGTTTTAGGTATCGATTATTGACTTTTTAGCTGGCTTTGGTGCCTTGGACATGAGCTAGGACCTTAAGATTCTGCATGAAAGGAGGACTAGCAGCCGAGTTGCACGGGAGAATGTGAAAAGTGTTCATATGTAGTATAAACCTGCGAAATACGTCCGTTTTCGTCATTTGTTATCGAATCGACTTAAAGCCAGATCGTCACATTGGCCGCTCTTCTCTCTGAAACGGTTGTACTTATCGTCTGCAAAGCTATGTCGCGTGCTGCGTTATACGGAGACACTAAAATCAGCACAGTGGAACACAGATGAAGCTTCTAAGTTGATGTAATAGCCTGTAAGAAGTAGTACAATTCAAGTTTTAGGTATCGATTATTGACTTTTTAGCTAGCTTTGGTGCCTTGGCCATGAGCTAGGACCTTAAGATTCAGTATGAAAGGAGGACTAGCAGCCGAGTTGCATGGGAGAATGTGAAAAGTGTTCATATGTAGTAAAAACCTGAGAAATCCGTCCGTTTTCGTCATTTGGTATGGAATCAACTTAAAGCCAGATCGTCTTATTGGCCGCTCTTCTCTGTGAAACGGTTGTACTTATCGTCTGCAAACCTATGTCGCGTGCTGCGGTATGTGGAGACACTAAAAGCACCATAGTAGAACACAGATGAAGCTTCTAAGTTGATGTAATAACCAGTAAGAATTAGTACGATTCAAGTTTTAGGTATCGATTATTGACTTTTTAGCTGGCTTTGGTGCCTTGGACATGAGCTAGGACCATAAGATTCTGCATGAAAGGAGGACCAGCAGCAAAGTTCCACGGGAGAATGTGAAAAGTGTTCATATGTAGTAAAAACCTGAGAAATCCGTCCGTTTTCGTCATTTGTTATCGAATCGACTTAAAGCCAGATCGTCACATTGGCCGCTCTTCTCTCTGAAACGGTTGTACTTATCGTCTGCAAAGCTATGACGAGTGCTGCGTTATGCGGAGACACTAAAATCAGCACAGTGGAACACAGATGAAGCTTCTAAGTTGTTGTAATAGCCAGTAAGAAGTAGTACAATTCAAATTTTAGGTATCGATTATTGACTTTTTAGCTGGCTTTGATGCCTTGGACATGAGCTAGGACCTTAAGATTCAGTATGAAAGGAGGACTAGCAGCCGAGTTGCATGGGAGAATGTGAGAAGTGTTCAAATGTAGTAAAAACCTGAGAAATCCGTCCGTTTTCGTCATTTGTTATGGAATCAACTTAAAGCCAGATCGTCACATTGGCCGCTCTTCTCTCTGAAACGGTTGTACTTATCGTCTGCAAAGCTATGTCGCGTGCTGCGGTATGCGGAGACACTAAAAGCACCATAGTAGAACACAGATGAAGCTTCTAAGTTGATGTAATAGCCAGTAAGAAGTAGTACAATTCAAGTTTTAGGTATCGATTATTGACATTTTAGCTGGCTTTGGTGCCTTGGACATGAGCTATGACCTTAAGATTCTGCATGAATGGAGGACCAGCAGCGGAGTTGCACGGGAGAATGTGAAAAGTGTTCATATGTAGTAAAAACCTGAGAAATCCGTCCGTTTTCGTCATTTGTTATCGAATCGACTTAAACCCAGATCGTCACATTGGCCGCTCTTCTCTCTGAAACGGTTGTACTTATCGTCTACAAAGCAATGTCGCGTGCTGCGGTATGCGGAGACACTAAAAGCACCATAGTAGAACACAGATGAAGCTTCTAAGTTGATGTAATAGCCAGTAAGAAGTAGTACAATTCAAGTTTTAGGTATCGATTATTGACATTTTAGCTGGCTTTGGTGCCTTGGACATAAGCTAGGACCTTAAGATTCTGCATGAAAGGAGGATTAGCAGCCGAGTTGAACGGCAGAATGTGAAAAGTCTTCATATGTAGTAAAAACCTGAGAAATCCGTCCGTTTTCGTCATTTGTTATCGAATCGACTTAAAGCCAGATCGTCACATTTTCCGCTCTTTTCCCTGAAACGGTTGTACTTAACGTCTGCAAAGCTATGTCGCGTGCTGCGGTATGCGGAGACACTAAAAGCACCATAGTAGAACACAGATGAAGCTTCTAAGTTGATGTAATAGCCAGTAAGAAGTAATACAATTCACGTTTTAGGTATCGATTATTGACTTTTTAGCTGGCTTTGGTGCCTTGGACATGAGCTAGGACCTTAAGATTCTGCATGAAAGGAGGACTAGCAGCCGAGTTGCACGGGAGAATGTGAAAAGTGTTCATATGTAGTATAAACCTGAGAAATACGTCCGTTTTCGTCATTTGTTATCGAATCGACTTAAAGCCAGATCGTCACATTGGCCGCTCTTCTCTCTGAAACGGTTGTACTTATCGTCTGCAAAGCTATGTCGCGTGCTGCGTTATACGGAGACACTAAAATCAGCACAGTGGAACACAGATGAAACTTCTAAGTTGATGTAATAGCCTGTAAGAAGTAGTACAATTCAAGTTTTAGGTATCGATTATTGACTTTTTAGGTGGCTTTGATGCCTTGGACATGAGGTAGGACCTTAAGCTTCAGTATGAAAGGAGGACTAGCAGCCGAGTTGCATGGGAGAATGTGAAAAGTGTTCATATGTAGTAAAAACCTGAGAAATCCGTCCGTTTTCGTCATTTGGTATGGAATCAACTTAAAGCCAGATCGTCTTATTGGCCGCTCTTCTCTCTGAAACGGTTGTACTTATCTTCTGCAAACCTATGTCGCGTGCTGCGGTATGTGGAGACACTAAAAGCACCATAGTAGAACACAGATGAAGCTTCTAAGTTGATGTAATAACCAGTAAGAATTAGTACGATTCAAGTTTTAGGTATCGATTATTGACTTTTTAGCTGGCTTTGGTGCCTTGGACATGAGCTAGGACCATAAGATTCTGCATGAAAGGAGGACCAGCAGCGGAGTTCCACGGGAGAATGTGAAAAGTGTTCATATGTAGTAAAAACCTGAGAAATCCGTCCGTTTTCGTCATTTGTTATCGAATCGACTTAAAGCCAGATCGTCACATTGGCCGCTCTTCTCTCTGAAACGGTTGTACTTATCGTCTACAAAGCAATGTCGCGTGCTGCGGTATGCGGAGACACTAAAAGCACCATAGTAGAACACAGATGAAGCTTCTAAGTTGATGTAATACCCAGTAAGAAGTAGTACAATTCAAGTTTTAGGTATCGATTATTGACATTTTAGCTGGCTTTGGTGCCTTGGACATAAGCTAGGACCTTAAGATTCTGCATGAAAGGAGGATTAGCAGCCCTGTTGTACGGGAGAATGTGAAAAGTCTTCATATGTAGTAAAAACCTGAGAAATCCGTCCGTTTTCGTCATTTGTTATGGAATCGACTTAAAGCCAGATCGTCACATTGCCGCTCTTCTCTCTGAAACGGTTGTACTTATCGTCTGCAAAGCTATGTCGCGTGCTGCGGTATGCGGAGACACCAAAAGGACCATAGTAGATCACAGATCAAACTTCTAAGTTAATGTAATAGCCAGTAAGAAGTAGTACAATTCAAGTTTTAGGTACTGATTATTTACTTTTTAGCTGGCTTTGGTGCCTTGGACATGAGCTAGGACCTTAAGATTCTGCATGAAAGGAGGACTAGCGGGCGAGTTGAACGGGAGAATGTGAGAAGTGTTCATATGTAGTAAAAACCTGAGAAATCCGTCCGTTTTCGTCATTTGTTATCGATTCGACTTAAAGCCAGATCGTCACATTTTCCGCTCTTTTCCCTGAAACGGTTGTACTTAACGTCTGCAAAGCTATGTCGCGTGCTGCGGTATGCGGAGACACTAAAAGCACCATAGTAGAACACAGATGAAGCTTCTAAGTTGATGTAATAGCCAGTAAGAAGTAATACAATTCACGTTTTAGGTATCGATTATTGACTTTTTAGCTGGCTTTGGTGCCTTGGACATGAGCTAGGACCTTAAGATTCTGCATGAAAGGAGGACTAGCAGCCGAGTTGCACGGGAGAATGTGAAAAGTGTTCATATGTAGTATAAACCTGAGAAATACGTCCGTTTTCGTTATTTGTTATCGAATCGACTTAAAGCCAGATCGTCACATTGGCCGCTCTTCTCTCTGAAACGGTTGTACTTATCGTCTGCAAAGCTATGTCGCGTGCTGCGTTACGCGGAGACATTAAAATCACCACAGTGGAACACAGATGAAGCTTCTAAGTTGATGTAATAGCCATAAGAAGTAGTACAATTCAAGTTTTAGGTATCGACTATTGACTTTTTAGCTGGCTTTGATGTCTTGGACATGAGCTAGGACCTTAAGATTCAGTATGAAAGGAGGACTAGCATTCGCGTTGCATGGGAGAATGTGAAAAGTGTTCATATGTAGTAAAAACCTGAGAAATCCGTCCGTTTTCGTCATTTGGTATGGAATCAACTTAAAGCCAGATCGACATATTGGCCGCTCTTCTCTCTGAAACGGTTGTACTTATCGTCTGCAAAGCTATGTCGCGTGCTGCGTTATACGGAGACACAAAAATCAGCACAGTGGAACACAGATGAAGCTTCTAAGTTGATGTAATAGCCTGTAAGAAGTAGTACAATTCAAATTTTAGGTATCGATTATTGACTTTTTAGCTGGCTTTGATGCCTTGGACATGAGCTAGGACCTTAAGATTCAGTATGAAAGGAGGACTAGCAGCCGAGTTGCATGGGAGAATGTGAAAAGTGTTCAAATGTAGTAAAAACCTGAGAAATCCGTCCGTTTTCGTCATTTGTTATGGAATCAACTTAAAGCCAGATCGACATATTGGCCGCTCTTCTCTCTGAAAAGGTTGTACTTATCGTCTGCAAAGCTATGTCGCGTGCTGCGGTATGCGGAGACACTAAAAGCACCATAGTAGAACACAGATGAAGCTTCTAAGTTGATGTAATAGCCAGTAAGAAGTAGTACAATTCAAGTTTTAGGTATCGATTATTGACTTTTTAGCTAGCTTTGGTGCCTTGGCCATGAGCTAGGACCTTAAGATTCAGTATGAAAGGAGGACTAGCAGCCGAGTTGCATGGGAGAATGTGAAAAGTGTTCATATGTAGTAAAAACCTGAGAAATCCGTCCGTTTTCGTCATTTGGTATGGAATCAACTTAAAGCCAGATCGTCTTATTGGCCGCTCTTCTCTGTGAAACGGTTGTACTTATCGTCTGCAAACCTATGTCGCGTGCTGCGGTATGTGGAGACACTAAAAGCACCATAGTAGAACACAGATGAAGCTTCTAAGTTGATGTAATAGCCAGTAAGAAGTAATACAATTCACGTTTTAGGTATCGATTATTGACTTTTTAGCTGGCTTTGGTGCCTTGGACATGAGCTAGGACCTTAAGATTCTGCATGAAAGGAGGACTAGCAGCCGAGTTGCACGGGAGAATGTGAAAAGTGTTCATATGTAGTATAAACCTGAGAAATACGTCCGTTTTCGTCATTTGTTATCGAATCGACTTAAAGCCAGATCGTCACATTGGCCGCTCTTCTCTCTGAAACGGTTGTACTTATCGTCTGCAAAGCTATGTCACGTGCTGCGTTATACGGAGATACTAAAATCAGCACAGTGGAACACAGATGAAACTTCTAAGTTGATGTAATAGCCTGTAAGAAGTAGTACAATTCAAGTTTTAGGTATCGATTATTGACTTTTTAGGTGGCTTTGATGCCTTGGACATGAGGTAGGACCTTAAGCTTCAGTATGAAAGGAGGACTAGCAGCCGAGTTGCATGGGAGAATGTGAAAAGTGTTCATATGTAGTAAAAACCTGAGAAATCCGTCCGTTTTCGTCATTTGGTATGGAATCAACTTAAAGCCAGATCGTCTTATTGGCCGCTCTTCTCTCTGAAACGGTTGTACTTATCGTCTGCAAACCTATGTCGCGTGCTGCGGTATGTGGAGACACTAAAAGCACCATAGTAGAACACAGATGAAGCTTCTAAGTTGATGTAATAACCAGTAAGAATTAGTACGATTCAAGTTTTAGGTATCGATTATTGACTTTTTAGCTGGCTTTGGTGCCTTGGACATGAGCTAGGACCTTAAGATTCTGCATGAAAGGAGGACTAGCAGCCGAGTTGCACGGGAGAATGTGAAAAGTGTTCATATGTAGTATAAACCTGCGAAATACGTCCGTTTTCGTCATTTGTTATCGAATCGACTTAAAGCCAGATCGTCACATTGGCCGCTCTTCTCTCTGAAACGGTTGTACTTATCGTCTGCAAAGCTATGTCGCGTGCTGCGTTATACGGAGACACTAAAATCAGCACAGTGGAACACAGATGAAGCTTCTAAGTTGATGTAATAGCCTGTAAGAAGTAGTACAATTCAAGTTTTAGGTATCGATTATTGACTTTTTAGCTAGCTTTGGTGCCTTGGCCATGAGCTAGGACCTTAAGATTCAGTATGAAAGGAGGACTAGCAGCCGAGTTGCATGGGAGAATGTGAAAAGTGTTCATATGTAGTAAAAACCTGAGAAATCCGTCCGTTTTCGTCATTTGGTATGGAATCAACTTAAAGCCAGATCGTCTTATTGGCCGCTCTTCTCTGTGAAACGGTTGTACTTATCGTCTGCAAACCTATGTCGCGTGCTGCGGTATGTGGAGACACTAAAAGCACCATAGTAGAACACAGATGAAGCTTCTAAGTTGATGTAATAACCAGTAAGAATTAGTACGATTCAAGTTTTAGGTATCGATTATTGACTTTTTAGCTGGCTTTGGTGCCTTGGACATGAGCTAGGACCATAAGATTCTGCATGAAAGGAGGACCAGCAGCAAAGTTCCACGGGAGAATGTGAAAAGTGTTCATATGTAGTAAAAACCTGAGAAATCCGTCCGTTTTCGTCATTTGTTATCGAATCGACTTAAAGCCAGATCGTCACATTGGCCGCTCTTCTCTCTGAAACGGTTGTACTTATCGTCTGCAAAGCTATGACGAGTGCTGCGTTATGCGGAGACACTAAAATCAGCACAGTGGAACACAGATGAAGCTTCTAAGTTGTTGTAATAGCCAGTAAGAAGTAGTACAATTCAAATTTTAGGTATCGATTATTGACTTTTTAGCTGGCTTTGATGCCTTGGACATGAGCTAGGACCTTAAGATTCAGTATGAAAGGAGGACTAGCAGCCGAGTTGCATGGGAGAATGTGAGAAGTGTTCAAATGTAGTAAAAACCTGAGAAATCCGTCCGTTTTCGTCATTTGTTATGGAATCAACTTAAAGCCAGATCGTCACATTGGCCGCTCTTCTCTCTGAAACGGTTGTACTTATCGTCTGCAAAGCTATGTCGCGTGCTGCGGTATGCGGAGACACTAAAAGCACCATAGTAGAACACAGATGAAGCTTCTAAGTTGATGTAATAGCCAGTAAGAAGTAGTACAATTCAAGTTTTAGGTATCGATTATTGACATTTTAGCTGGCTTTGGTGCCTTGGACATGAGCTATGACCTTAAGATTCTGCATGAATGGAGGACCAGCAGCGGAGTTGCACGGGAGAATGTGAAAAGTGTTCATATGTAGTAAAAACCTGAGAAATCCGTCCGTTTTCGTCATTTGTTATCGAATCGACTTAAACCCAGATCGTCACATTGGCCGCTCTTCTCTCTGAAACGGTTGTACTTATCGTCTACAAAGCAATGTCGCGTGCTGCGGTATGCGGAGACACTAAAAGCACCATAGTAGAACACAGATGAAGCTTCTAAGTTGATGTAATAGCCAGTAAGAAGTAGTACAATTCAAGTTTTAGGTATCGATTATTGACATTTTAGCTGGCTTTGGTGCCTTGGACATAAGCTAGGACCTTAAGATTCTGCATGAAAGGAGGATTAGCAGCCGAGTTGAACGGCAGAATGTGAAAAGTCTTCATATGTAGTAAAAACCTGAGAAATCCGTCCGTTTTCGTCATTTGTTATCGAATCGACTTAAAGCCAGATCGTCACATTTTCCGCTCTTTTCCCTGAAACGGTTGTACTTAACGTCTGCAAAGCTATGTCGCGTGCTGCGGTATGCGGAGACACTAAAAGCACCATAGTAGAACACAGATGAAGCTTCTAAGTTGATGTAATAGCCAGTAAGAAGTAATACAATTCACGTTTTAGGTATCGATTATTGACTTTTTAGCTGGCTTTGGTGCCTTGGACATGAGCTAGGACCTTAAGATTCTGCATGAAAGGAGGACTAGCAGCCGAGTTGCACGGGAGAATGTGAAAAGTGTTCATATGTAGTATAAACCTGAGAAATACGTCCGTTTTCGTCATTTGTTATCGAATCGACTTAAAGCCAGATCGTCACATTGGCCGCTCTTCTCTCTGAAACGGTTGTACTTATCGTCTGCAAAGCTATGTCGCGTGCTGCGTTATACGGAGACACTAAAATCAGCACAGTGGAACACAGATGAAACTTCTAAGTTGATGTAATAGCCTGTAAGAAGTAGTACAATTCAAGTTTTAGGTATCGATTATTGACTTTTTAGGTGGCTTTGATGCCTTGGACATGAGGTAGGACCTTAAGCTTCAGTATGAAAGGAGGACTAGCAGCCGAGTTGCATGGGAGAATGTGAAAAGTGTTCATATGTAGTAAAAACCTGAGAAATCCGTCCGTTTTCGTCATTTGGTATGGAATCAACTTAAAGCCAGATCGTCTTATTGGCCGCTCTTCTCTCTGAAACGGTTGTACTTATCTTCTGCAAACCTATGTCGCGTGCTGCGGTATGTGGAGACACTAAAAGCACCATAGTAGAACACAGATGAAGCTTCTAAGTTGATGTAATAACCAGTAAGAATTAGTACGATTCAAGTTTTAGGTATCGATTATTGACTTTTTAGCTGGCTTTGGTGCCTTGGACATGAGCTAGGACCATAAGATTCTGCATGAAAGGAGGACCAGCAGCGGAGTTCCACGGGAGAATGTGAAAAGTGTTCATATGTAGTAAAAACCTGAGAAATCCGTCCGTTTTCGTCATTTGTTATCGAATCGACTTAAAGCCAGATCGTCACATTGGCCGCTCTTCTCTCTGAAACGGTTGTACTTATCGTCTACAAAGCAATGTCGCGTGCTGCGGTATGCGGAGACACTAAAAGCACCATAGTAGAACACAGATGAAGCTTCTAAGTTGATGTAATACCCAGTAAGAAGTAGTACAATTCAAGTTTTAGGTATCGATTATTGACATTTTAGCTGGCTTTGGTGCCTTGGACATAAGCTAGGACCTTAAGATTCTGCATGAAAGGAGGATTAGCAGCCCTGTTGTACGGGAGAATGTGAAAAGTCTTCATATGTAGTAAAAACCTGAGAAATCCGTCCGTTTTCGTCATTTGTTATGGAATCGACTTAAAGCCAGATCGTCACATTGCCGCTCTTCTCTCTGAAACGGTTGTACTTATCGTCTGCAAAGCTATGTCGCGTGCTGCGGTATGCGGAGACACCAAAAGGACCATAGTAGATCACAGATCAAACTTCTAAGTTAATGTAATAGCCAGTAAGAAGTAGTACAATTCAAGTTTTAGGTACTGATTATTTACTTTTTAGCTGGCTTTGGTGCCTTGGACATGAGCTAGGACCTTAAGATTCTGCATGAAAGGAGGACTAGCGGGCGAGTTGAACGGGAGAATGTGAGAAGTGTTCATATGTAGTAAAAACCTGAGAAATCCGTCCGTTTTCGTCATTTGTTATCGATTCGACTTAAAGCCAGATCGTCACATTTTCCGCTCTTTTCCCTGAAACGGTTGTACTTAACGTCTGCAAAGCTATGTCGCGTGCTGCGGTATGCGGAGACACTAAAAGCACCATAGTAGAACACAGATGAAGCTTCTAAGTTGATGTAATAGCCAGTAAGAAGTAATACAATTCACGTTTTAGGTATCGATTATTGACTTTTTAGCTGGCTTTGGTGCCTTGGACATGAGCTAGGACCTTAAGATTCTGCATGAAAGGAGGACTAGCAGCCGAGTTGCACGGGAGAATGTGAAAAGTGTTCATATGTAGTATAAACCTGAGAAATACGTCCGTTTTCGTTATTTGTTATCGAATCGACTTAAAGCCAGATCGTCACATTGGCCGCTCTTCTCTCTGAAACGGTTGTACTTATCGTCTGCAAAGCTATGTCGCGTGCTGCGTTACGCGGAGACATTAAAATCACCACAGTGGAACACAGATGAAGCTTCTAAGTTGATGTAATAGCCATAAGAAGTAGTACAATTCAAGTTTTAGGTATCGACTATTGACTTTTTAGCTGGCTTTGATGTCTTGGACATGAGCTAGGACCTTAAGATTCAGTATGAAAGGAGGACTAGCATTCGCGTTGCATGGGAGAATGTGAAAAGTGTTCATATGTAGTAAAAACCTGAGAAATCCGTCCGTTTTCGTCATTTGGTATGGAATCAACTTAAAGCCAGATCGACATATTGGCCGCTCTTCTCTCTGAAACGGTTGTACTTATCGTCTGCAAAGCTATGTCGCGTGCTGCGTTATACGGAGACACAAAAATCAGCACAGTGGAACACAGATGAAGCTTCTAAGTTGATGTAATAGCCTGTAAGAAGTAGTACAATTCAAATTTTAGGTATCGATTATTGACTTTTTAGCTGGCTTTGATGCCTTGGACATGAGCTAGGACCTTAAGATTCAGTATGAAAGGAGGACTAGCAGCCGAGTTGCATGGGAGAATGTGAAAAGTGTTCAAATGTAGTAAAAACCTGAGAAATCCGTCCGTTTTCGTCATTTGTTATGGAATCAACTTAAAGCCAGATCGACATATTGGCCGCTCTTCTCTCTGAAAAGGTTGTACTTATCGTCTGCAAAGCTATGTCGCGTGCTGCGGTATGCGGAGACACTAAAAGCACCATAGTAGAACACAGATGAAGCTTCTAAGTTGATGTAATAGCCAGTAAGAAGTAGTACAATTCAAGTTTTAGGTATCGATTATTGACATTTTAGCTGGCTTTGGTGCCTTGGACATAAGCTAGGACCTTAAGATTCTGCATGAAAGGAGGATTAGCAGCCCTGTTGTACGGGAGAATGTGAAAAGTCTTCATATGTAGTAAAAACCTGAGAAATCCGTCCGATTTCGACATTTGTTATGGAATCGACTTAAAGCCAGATCGTCACATTGCCGCTCTTCTCTCTGAAACGGTTGTACTTATCGTCTGCAAAGCTATGTCGCGTGCTGCGGTATGCGGAGACACCAAAAGGACCATAGTAGATCACAGATCAAACTTCTAAGTTAATGTAATAGCCAGTAAGAAGTAGTACAATTCAAGTTTTGGGTACTGATTATTTACTTTTTAGCTGGCTTTGGTGCCTTGGACATGAGATAGGACCATAAGATTCTGCATGAAAGGAGGACCAGCAGCGGAGTTCCACGGGAGAATGTGCAAAGTGTTCATATGTAGTAAAAACCTGAGAAATCCGTCCGTTTTCGTCATTTGTTATCGAATCGACTTAAAGCCAGATTGTCACATTGGCCGCCCTTCTCTCCGAAACGGTTGTACTTATCGTCTGCAAAGCTATGTCGCGTGCTGAGGTATGCGGAGACACTAAAAGCACCATAGTAGAACACAGATGAAGCTTCTAAGTTGATGTAATAGCCAGTAAGAAGTAGTACAATTCAAGTTTTAGGTATCGATTATTGACATTTTAGCTGGCTTTGGTGCCTTGGACATAAGCTAGGACCTTAAGATTCTGCATGAAAGGAGGATTAGCAGCCGAGTTGTACGGGAGAATGTGAAAAGTCTTCATATGTAGTAAAAACCTGAGAAATCCGTCTGTTTTCGTCATTTGTTAAGGAATCGACTTAAAGCCAGATCGTCACATTGCCGCTCTTCTCTCTGAAACGGTTGTACTTATCGTCTGCAAAGCTATGTCGCGTGCTGCGTTATGCGGAGACACTAAAAGCACCATAGTAGAACACAGATGAAGCTTCTAAGTTGATGTAATAGCCAGTAAGGAGTAGTACAATTCAAGTTTTAGGTTCTCATTAATTACTTTTTAGCTGGCTTTGGTGCCTTGGACATGAGCTGGGACCTTAAGATTCTGCATGAAAGGAGGACTAGCAGGCGAGTTGTACGGGAGAAAGTGAGAAGTGTTCATATGTAGTAAAAACCTGAGAAATCCGTCCGTTTTCGTCATTTGTTATCGAATCGACTTAAGGCCAGATCGTCACATTGGCCACTCTTCTCTCCGAAACGGTTGTACTTATCGTCTGCAAAGCTATGTCGCGTGCTGCGGTATGCGGAAACACTAAAAGCACCATAGTAGAACACAGATGAAGGTTCTAAGTTGATGTAATAGCCAGTAAGAAGTAGTACAATTGAAGTTTTAGGTATCGATTATTGACATTTTAGCTGGCTTTGGTGCCTTGGACATGAGGTAGGACCTTAAGATTCTGCATGAAAGGATGACTAGCAGCCGAGTTGCACGAAAGAATGTGAAAGGTGTTCATATGTAGCAAAACTCTGAGAAATACCTCCGTTTTCGTCATTTGTTATCGAATCGACTTAAAGCCAGATCGTCACATTGGCCGCTCTTCTCTCTGAAACGGTTGTACTTATCGTCTGCAAAGCTATGTCGCGTGCTGCGGTATGCGGCGACACTAAAAGCACCATAGTAGAACACAGATCAAGCTTCTAAGTTGATGTAATAGCCAGTAAGAAGTAGTACAATTCAAGTTTTAGGTATCGATTATTGACATTTTAGCTGGCTTTGGTGCCTTGGACATGAGCTAGGACCTTAAGATTCTGCATGAAAGGAGGATTAGCAGCCGAGTTGCACGGGAGAATGTAAAAAGTGTTCATATGTAGTAAAAACCTGAGAAATCCGTCTGTTTTCGTCATTTGTTATGGAATCGACTTAAAGCCAGATCGTCACATTGCCGCTCTTCTCTCTGAAACGGTTGTACTTATCGTCTGCAAAGCTATGTCGCGTGTTGCGTTATGCGGAGTCACTAAAATCACCATAGTATAACACAGATGAAGCTTCTAAGTTGATGTAATAGCCAGTAAGAAGTAGTACAATTCAAGTTTTAGGTATCAATTATTGCCTTTTTGCTGGCTTTGATGCCTTTGACGTGAGCTAGAACCTTAAGATTCTGCATGAAAGGAGGACTAGCAGCCGAGTTGCACGGGAGAATGTGAAAAGTGTTCATATGTAGTAAAAACCTTAGAAATTCGTCCGTTTTCGTCAATTTGTTATCGAATCGACTTAAAGCCAGATCGTCACATTGGCCACCCTTCTCTCTGAAACCGTTGTACTTATCGTCTGCAAAGCTATGCCGCGTGCTGCGTTATGCGGAGACACTAAAGTCACCATAGTGGAACACAGATGAAGCTTCTAAGTTGTGTAATAGCCAGTAAGAAGTTGTACAATTCAAGTTTTAGGTATAGATTATTGACTTTTTAGCTGGCTTTGGTGCCTTGGACGTGAGCTAGAACCTTAAGATTCTGCATGAAACGAGGACTAGCAGCCGAGTTGCACGGGAGAATGTGAAAAGTGTTCATATGTAGTAAAAACCTTAGAAATTCGTCCGTTTTCGTCAATTTGTTATCGAATCGACTTAAAGCCAGATCGTCATATTGGCCGCTCTTCTCTCTGAAACGGTTGTACTTATCGTCTGCAAAGCTATGTCGCGTGCTGCGTTACGCGGAGACATTAAAATCACCACAGTGGAACACAGATGAAGCTTCTAAGTTGATGTAATAGCCAGTAAGAAGTAGTACAATTCAAGTTTTAGGTTTCGATTATTTACTTTTTAGCTGGCTTTGGTGCCTTGGACATGAGCTATGTCCTTAAGATTCTGCATGAAAGGAGGACTAGCAGCCGAGTTGCACGCGAGGATGCGAAAAGTGTTCATATGTAGTAAAAACCTGAGAAATCCGTCCGTTTTCGTAATTTATTATCGAATCGCCTTTAAGCAGTGCGTCACATTGGCCGCTCATCTCTCTGAAACGGTTGTACTTATCGTCTGCAAAGCTATGTCGCGTGCTGCGTTATGCGGAGACACTAAAAGCACCATAGTAGAACACAGATGAAGCTTCTAAGTTGATGTAATAGCCAGTAAGAAGTAGTACAATTCAAGTTTTAGGTTCTCATTAATTACTTTTTAGCTGGCTTTGGTGCCTTGGACATGAGCTGGGACCTTAAGATTCTGCATGAAAGGAGGACTAGCAGGCGAGTTGTACGGGAGAAAGTGGGAAGTGTTCATATGTAGTAAAAACCTGAGAAATCCGTCCGTTTTCGTCATTTGTTATCGAATCGACTTAAAGCCAGATCGTCACATTGGCCGCTCTTCTCTCCGAAACGGTTGTACTTATCGTCTGCAAAGCTATGTCGCGTGCTGCGGTATGCGGAAACACTAAAAGCACCATAGTAGAACACAGATGAAGCTTCTAAGTTGATGTAATAGCCAGTAAGAAGTAGTACAATTCAAGTTTTAGGTATCGATTATTGACATTTTAGCTGGCTTTGGTGCCTTGGACATAAGCTAGGACCTTAAGATTCTGCATGAAAGGAGGATTAGCAGCCGAGTTGTACGGGAGAATGTGAAAAGTCTTCATATGTAGTAAAAACCTGAGAAATCCGTCCGTTTTCGTCATTTGTTAAGGAATCGACTTAAAGCCAGATCGTCACATTGCCGCTCTTCTCTCTGAAACGGTTGTACTTATCGTCTGCAAAGCTATGACGCGTGCTGCGTTATGCGGAGACACTAAAAGCACCATAGTAGAACACAGATGAAGCTTCTAAGTTGATGTAATAGCCAGTAAGAAGTAGTACAATTCAAGTTTTAGGTTCTCATTAATTACTTTTTAGCTGGCTTTGGTGCCTTGGACATGAGCTGGGACCTTAAGATTCTGAATGAAAGGAGGACTAGCAGGCGAGTTGTACGGGAGAAAGTGAAAAGTGTTCATATGTAGTAAAAACCTGAGAAATCCGTCCGTTTTCGTCATTTGTTATCGAATCGACTTAAGGCCAGATCGTCACATTGGCCACTCTTCTCTCTGAAACGGTTGTACTTATCGTCTGCAAAGCTATGCGGGGGGTGCGGTATGCGGAGACACTAAAAGCACCATAGTAGAACACAGATGAAGCTTCTAAGTTGATGTAATAGCCAGTAAGAAGTAGTACAATTCAAGTTTTAGGTATCGATTATTGACATTTTAGCTGGCTTTGGTGCCTTGGACATGAGCTAGGACCTTAAGATTCTGCACGAAAGGATGACTAGCAGCCGAGTTGCACGAAAGAATGTGAAAGGTGTTCATATGTAGCAAAAATCAGAGAAATAAGTCCGTTTTCGTCATTTGGTATGGAATCAACTTAAAGCCAGATCGTCATATTGGCCGCTCTTCTCTCTGAAACGGTTGTACTTATCGTCTGCAAACCTATGTCGCGTGCTGCGGTATGTGGAGACACTAGAAGCACCATAGCAGAACACAGATGAAGCATCTAAGTTGATGTAATAGCCAGTAAGAATTAGTACGATTCAAGTTTTAGGTATCGATTATTGACTTTTTAGCTGGCTTTGGTGCCTTGGACATAAGATAGGACCTTAAGATTCTGCATGAAAGGAGGATTAGCAGCCGAGTTGTACGCGAGAATGTGAAAAGTCTTCATATGTAGTAAAAACCTGAGAAATCCGTCCGTTTTCGTCATTTGTTATGGAATCGAATTATAGCCAGATCGTCACATTGCCGCTCTTCTCTCTGAAACGGTTGTACTTATCGTCTGCAAAGCTATGTCGCGTGCTGCGTTATGCGGAGACACTAAAAGCACCATAGTAGAGCACAGATGAAGCTTCTAAGTTGATGTAATAACCAGTAAAAAGTAGTACAATTCAAGTTTTAGGTTCTGATTATTTACTTTTTAGCTGGCTTTGGTGCCTTGGACATGAGCTGGGACCTTAAGATTCTGCATGAAAGGAGGACTAGCAGGCGAGTTGTACGGGAGAAAGTGAGAAGTGTTCATATGTAGTAAAAACCTGAGAAATCCGTCCGTTTTCGTCATTTGTTATCGAATCGAATTAAGGCCAGATCATCACATTGGCCACTCTTCTCTCTGAAACGGTTGTACTTATCGTCTGCAAAGCTATATCGTGTGCTGCGGTATGCGGAGACACTAAAAGCACCATAGTAGAACACAGATGAAGCTTCTAAGTTGATGTAATAGCCTGTAAGAAGTAGTACAATTCAAGTTTTAGGTATGTATTATTGACATTTTAGCTGGCTTTGGTGCCTTGGACATGAGCTAGGACCTTAAGATTATGCATGAAAGGATGACTAGCATCCTAGTTGCACGAAAGAATGTGAAAGGTGTTCATATGTAGTAAAAATCTGAGAAATACGTCCGTTTTCGTCATTTGTTATCGAATCGACTTAAAGCCAGATCGTCACATTGGCCGCTCTTCTCTCCGAAACGGTTGTACTTATCGTCTGCAAAGCTATGTCGCGTGCTGCGGTATGCGGAGACACTAAAAGCACCATAGTAGAACACAGATGAAGCTTCTAAGTTGATGTAATAGCCAGTAAGAAGTAGTACAATTCAAGTTTTAGGTATCGATTATTGACATTTTAGCTGGCTTTGGTGCCTTGGACATAAGCTAGGACCTTAAGATTCTGCATGAAAGGAGGATTAGCAGCCGAGTTGTACGGGAGAATGTGAAAAGTCTTCATATGTAGTAAAAACCTGAGAAATCCGTCCGTTTTCGTCATTTGTTAAGGAATCGACTTAAAGCCAGATCGTCACATTGGCCGCTCTTCTCTCTGAAACGGTTGTACTTATCGTCTGCAAAGCTAAGTCGCGTGCTGCGTTATGCGGAGACACTAAAAGCACCATAGTAGAACACAGATGAAGCTTCTAAGTTGATGTAATAGCCAGTAAGAAGTAGTACAATTCAAGTTTTAGGTTCTCATTAATTACTTTTTAGCTGGCTTTGGTGCTTTGGACATGAGCTGGGACCTTAAGATTCTGCATGAAAGGAGGACTAGCTGGCGAGTTGTACGGGAGAAAGTGAGAAGTGTTCATATGTAGTAAAAACCTGAGAAATCCGTCCGTTTTCGTCATTTGTTAAAGAATCGACTTAAGGCCAGATCGTCACATTGGCCACTCTTCTCTCTGAAACGGTTGTACTTATCGTCTGCAAAACTATGTCGCGTGCTGCGGTATGCGGAGACACTAAAAGCACCATAGTAGAACACAGATGAAGCTTCTAAGTTGATGTGATAGCCAGTAAGAAGTAGTACAATTCAAGTTTTAGGTATCGATTATTGACATTTTAGCTGGCTTTGGTGGCTTGGACATGAGCTGGGACCTTAAGATTCTGCATGAAAGGATGACTAGCAGCCGAGTTGCACGAAAGAATGTGAAAGGTGTTCATATGTAGCAAAAATCTGAGAAATACGTCCGTTTTCGTCATTTGGTATGGAATCAACTTAAAGCCAGATCGTCATATTGGCCGCTCTTCTCTCTGAAACGGTTGTACTTATCGTCTGCAAACCTATGTCGCGTGCTGCGTTATGCGGAGACACTAAAATCATCATAGTAGAACACAGATGAAGCTTCTAAGTCGATGTAATAGCCAGTAAGAAGTAGTACAATTCAAGTTTTAGGTATCGATTATTGACTTCTTAGATGGATTTGGTGCTTTGGACATGAGCTAGGACCTTAAGATTCTGCATGAAAGGAGGACTAGCAGCCGAGTTGCACGGGACAATATGAAAAGTGTTCATATGTAGTAAAAACCTGAGAAATCCGTCCGTTTTCGTCATTTGTTATCGAATCGCCTTAAAGCCAGATCGTCACATTGGCCGCTCTTCTCTCTGAAACGGCTGTACGTATCGTCTGCAAAGCTATGTGGCGTGCTGCGGTATGCGGAGACACTAAAAGCACCATAGTAGAACACAGATTAAGCTTCTAAGTTGATGTAATAGCCAGTAAGAAGTAGTACAATTCAAGTTTTAGGTACTGATTATTGACTTTTTAGCTGGCTTTGGTGCCTTGGACATGAGCTAGGACCTTAAGATTCTGCATGAAAGGAGGACTAGCAGCCGAGTTGCACGGGAGAATGTGAAAAGTGTTCATATGTAGTAAAAACCTGAGAAAGCCGTCCGTTTTCGTCATTTGTTATCGAATCGACTTAAAGCTAGATGGTCACATTGGCCGCTCTTCTCTCTGAAACGGTTGTGCTTATCGTCTGCAAAGCTATGTCGCGTGCTGCGGTATGCGGAGACACTAAAAGCACCATAGTAGAACATAGATGAAGCTTCTATGATGATGTAATAGCCAGTAAGTAGTAGTACAAATAAAGTTTTAGGTATCGATTATTGACTTTTTAGCTGGCTTTGGTGCCTTGGAGATGAGCTAGGACCTTAAGATTCTGCATGAAAGGAGGACTAGCAGCCGCGTTGGGTGGGAGAATGTGAAAAGTGTTCATATGTAGTAAAAACCTGAGAAATCCGTCCGTTTTCGTCATTTGTTATTGAATCGACTTAAAGCCAGATCGTCACATTGGCCGCTCTTCTCTCTGAAACGGTTGTACTTATCGCCTGCAAAGCTATGTCGCGTGATGCGGTATGCGGAGACACTAAAAGCACCACAGTAGAACACAGATGAAGCTTCTAAGTTGATGTAATAGCCAGTTAGAAGTAGTACAATTCAAGTTTTAGGTATCGATTATTGACTTTTTAGCTGGCTTTGTTGCCTTGGACATGAACTAGGACCTTAAGATTCTGCATGAAAGGAGGGCTAGCAGCCGAGTTGCACGGGAGAATGTGAAAAGTGTTCATATGTAGTAAAAACCTGAGAAATCCGTCCGTTGTCGTCATTTGTTATCGAATCGACTTAAAGCCAGATCGTCACATTGGCCGCTCTTCTCTCTGAAACGGTTGTACTTATCGTCTGCAAAGCTATGTCGTATGCTGCGGTAGGCGGAGACACTGAAACCACCACAGTAGAACACAGATGAAGCTTCTAATTTGAAGTAATAGCCAGTAAGAAGTAGTACAATTCAAATTTTAGGTATCGATTATTGACTTTTTAGCTGGCTTTGATGCCTTGGACATGAGCTAGGACCTTAAGAATCTGCATGAAACAAGGACTAGCAGCCGAGTTGCAGGGAAGAATGTGAAAAGTGTTCATATGTAGTAAAAACCTGAGAAATCCGTCCGTTTTCGTCATTTGTTATCGAATCGACTCAAAGCCAGATCGTCACATTGCCGCTCTTCTCTCTGAAACGGTTGTACTTATCGTCTGCAAACCTATGTCGCGTGCTGCGGTATGTGGAGACACTAAAAGCACCATAGTAGAACACAGATGAAGCTTCTAAGTTGATATAATAGCCAGTAAGAATTAGTACGATTCAAGTTTTAGGTATCGATTATTGACTTATTAGCTGGCTTTGGTGCCTTGGACATGAGCTAGGACCATAAGATTCTGCATGAAAGGAGGACCAGCAGCGGAGTTCCACGGGAGAATGTGAAAAGTGTTCATATGTAGTAAAAACCTGAGAAATACGTCCGTTTTCGTCATTTGTTATCGAATCGACTTAAAGCCAGATCGTCACATTGGCCGCTCTTCTCTCCGAAACGGTTGTACTTATCGTCTGCAAAGCTATGTCGCGTGCTGCGGTATGCGGAGACACTAAAAGCACCATAGTAGAACACAGATGAAGCTTCTAAGTTGATGTAATAGCCAGTAAGAAGTAGTACAATTCAAGTTTTAGGTATCGATTATTGACATTTTAGCTGGCTTTGGTGCCTTGGACATAAGCTAGGACCTTAAGATTCTGCATGAAAGGAGGATTAGCAGCCGAGTTGTACGGGAGAATGTGAAAAGTCTTCATATGTAGTAAAAACCTGAGAAATCCGTCCGTTTTCGTCATTTGTTAAGGAATCGACTTAAAGCCAGATCGTCACATTGCCGCTCTTCTCTCTGAAACGGTTGTACTTATCGTCTGCAAAGCTATGTCGCGTGCTGCGTTATGCGGAGACACTAAAAGCACCAAAGTAGAACACCGATGAAGCTCCTAAGTTGATGTAATAGCCAGTAAGAAGTAGTACAATTCAAGTTTTAGGTTCTCATTAATTACTTTTTAGCTGGCTTTGGTGCCTTGGACATGAGCTGGGACCTTAAGATTCTGCATGAAAGGAGGACTAGCAGGCGAGTTGTACGGGAGAAAGTGAGAAGTGTTCATATGTAGTAAAAACCTGAGAAATCCGTCCGTTTTCGTCATTTGTTATTGAATCGACTTAAGGCCAGATCGTCACATTGGCCACTCTTCTCTCTGAAACGGTTGTACTTATCGTCTGCAAAGCTATGTCGCGTGCTGCGGTATGCGGAGACACTAAAAGCACCATAGTAGAACACAGATGAAGCTTCTAAGTTGATGTAATAGCCAGTAAGAAGTAGTACAATTCAAGTTTTAGGTATCGATTATTGACATTTTAGCTGGATTTGGTGCCTTGGACATGAGCTAGGACCTTAAGATTCTGCATGAAAGGATGACTAGCAGCCGAGTTGCACGAAAGAATGTGAAAGGTGTTCATATGTAGTAAAAATCTGAGAAATACGTCCGTTTTCGTCATTTGTTATCGAATCGACTTAAAGCCAGATCGTCACATTGGCCGCTCTTCTCTCTGAAACGGTTGTACTTATCGTCTGCAAAGCTATGCCGCGTGCTGCGTTATGCGGAGACACTAAAGTCACCATAGTGGAACACAGATGAAGCTTCTAAGTTGTGTAATAGCCAGTAAGAACTTGTACAATTCAAGTTTTATGTATCGATTATTGACTTTTTAGCTGGCTTTGGTGCCTTGGACGTGAGCTAGAATCTTAAGATTCTGCATGAAAGGAGGACTAGCAGCCGAGTTGCACGGGAGAATGTGAAAAGTGTTCATATGTAGTAAAAACCTGAGAAATCCGTCCGTTTTCGTCATTTGTTATGGAATCGACTTAAAGCCAGATCGTCACATTGGCCGCTCTTCTCTCCGAAACGGTTGTACTTATCGTCTGCAAAGCTATGTCGCGTGCTGCGGTATGCGGAGACACTAAAAGCACCATAGTAGAACACAGATGAAGCTTCTAAGTTGATGTAATAGCCAGTAAGAAGTAGTACAATTCAAGTTTTAGGTATCGATTATTGACATTTTAGCTGGCTTTGGTGCCTTGGACATAAGCTAGGACCTTAAGATTCTGCATGAAAGGAGGATTAGCAGCCGAGTTGTACGGAAGAATGTGAAAAGTCTTCATATGTAGTAAAAACCTGAGAAATCCGTCCGTTTTCGTCATTTGTTAAGGAATCGACTTAAAGCCAGATCGTCACATTGCCGCTCTTCTCTCTGAAACGGTTGTACTTATCGTCTGCAAAGCTATGTCGCGTGCTGCGTTATGCGGAGACACTAAAAGCACCATAGTAGAACACAGATGAAGCTTCTAAGTTGATGTAATAGCCAGTAAGAAGTAGTACAATTCAAGTTTTAGATTCTCATTAATTACTTTTTAGCTGGCTTTGGTGCCTTGGACATGAGCTGGGACCTTAAGATTCTGCATGAAAGGAGGACTAGCAGGCGAGTTGTACGGGAGAAAGTGAGAAGTGTTCATATGTAGTAAAAACCTGAGAAATCCGTCCGTTTTCGTCATTTGTTATCGAATTGACTTAAGGCCAGATCGTCACATTGGCCACTCTTCTCTCTGAAACGGTTGTACTTATCGTCTGCAAAGCTATGTCGCGTGCTGCGGTATGCGGAGACACTAAAAGCACCATAGTAGAACACAGATGAAGCTTCTAAGTTAATGTAATAGCCAGTAAGAAGTAGTACAATTCAAGTTTTAGGTATGTATTATTGACATTTTAGCTGGCTTTGGCGCCTTGGACATGAGCTAGGACCTTAAGATTCTGCATGAAAGGATGACTAGCAGCCGAGTTGCACGAAAGAATGTGAAAGGTGTTCATATGTAGCAAAAATCTGAGAAATACGTCCGTTTTCGTCATTTGGTATGGAATCAACTTAAAGCCAGATCTTCATATTGGCCGCTCTTCTCTCTGAAACGGTTGTACTTATCGTCTGCAAACCTATGTCGCGTGCTGCGTTATGCGGAGACACTAAAATCACCATAGTAGAACACAGATGAAGCTTCTAAGTCGATGTAATAGCCAGTAAGAAGTAGTACAATTCAAGTTTTAGGTATCGATTATTGACTTCTTAGATGGATTTGGTGCCTTGGACATGAGCTAGGACCATAAGATTCTGCATGAAAGGAGGACCAGCAGCAAAGTTCCACGGGAGAATGTGAAAAGTGTTCATATGTAGTAAAAACCTGAGAAATCCGTCCGTTTTCGTCATTTGTTATCGAATCGACTTAAAGCCAGATCGTCACATTGGCCGCTCTTCTCTCTGAAACGGTTGTACTTATCGTCTGCAAAGCTATGACGAGTGCTGCGTTATGCGGAGACACTAAAATCAGCACAGTGGAACACAGATGAAGCTTCTAAGTTGTTGTAATAGCCAGTAAGAAGTAGTACAATTCAAATTTTAGGTATCGATTATTGACTTTTTAGCTGGCTTTGATGCCTTGGACATGAGCTAGGACCTTAAGATTCAGTATGAAAGGAGGACTAGCAGCCGAGTTGCATGGGAGAATGTGAGAAGTGTTCAAATGTAGTAAAAACCTGAGAAATCCGTCCGTTTTCGTCATTTGTTATGGAATCAACTTAAAGCCAGATCGTCACATTGGCCGCTCTTCTCTCTGAAACGGATGTACTTATCGTCTGCAAAGCTATGTCGCGTGCTGCGGTATGCGGAGACACTAAAAGCACCATAGTAGAACACAGATGAAGCTTCTAAGTTGATGTAATAGCCAGTAAGAAGTAGTACAATTGAAGTTTTAGGTATCGATTATTGACATTTTAGCTGGCTTTGGTGCCTTGGACATGAGCTAGGACCTTAAGATTCTGCATGAATGGAGGACCAGCAGCGGAGTTGCACGGGAGAATGTGAAAAGTGTTCATATGTAGTAAAAACCTGAGAAATCCGTCCGTTTTCGTCATTTGTTATCTAATCGACTTAAACCCAGATCGTCACATTGGCCGCTCTTCTCTCTGAAACGGTTGTACTTATCGTCTACAAAGCAATGTCGCGTGCTGCGGTATGCGGAGACACTAAAAGCACCATAGTAGAACACAGATGAAGCTTCTAAGTTGATGTAATAGCCAGTAAGAAGTAGTACAATTCAAGTTTTAGGTATCGATTATTGACATTTTAGCTGGCTTTGGTGCCTTGGACATAAGCTAGGACCTTAAGATTCTGCATGAAAGGAGGATTAGCAGCCGAGTTGAACGGGAGAATGTGAAAAGTCTTCATATGTAGTAAAAACCTGAGAAATCCGTCCGTTTTCGTCATTTGTTATCGAATCGACTTAAAGCCAGATCGTCACATTTTCCGCTCTTTTCCCTGAAACGGTTGTACTTAACGTCTGCAAAGCTATGTCGCGTGCTGCGGTATGCGGAGACACTAAAAGCACCATAGTAGAACACAGATGAAGCTTCTAAGTTGATGTACTAGCCAGTAAGAAGTAATACAATTCACGTTTTAGGTATCGATTATTGACTTTTTAGCTGGCTTTGGTGCCTTGGACATGAGCTAGGACCTTAAGATTCTGCATGAAAGGAGGACTAGCAGCCGAGTTGCACGGGAGAATGTGAAAAGTGTTCATATGTAGTATAAACCTGAGAAATACGTCCGTTTTCGTCATTTGTTATCGAATCGACTTAAAGCCAGATCGTCACATTGGCCGCTCTTCTCTCTGAAACGGTTGTACTTATCGTCTGCAAAGCTATGTCGCGTGCTGCGTTATACGGAGACACTAAAATCAGCACAGTGGAACACAGATGAAACGTCTAAGTTGATGTAATAGCCTGTAAGAAGTAGTACAATTCAAGTTTTAGGTATCGATTATTGACTTTTTAGGTGGCTTTGATGCCTTGGACATGAGGTAGGACCTTAAGCTTCAGTATGAAAGGAGGACTAGCAGCCGAGTTGCATGGGAGAATGTGAAAAGTGTTCATATGTAGTAAAAACCTGAGAAATCCGTCCGTTTTCGTCATTTGGTATGGAATCAACTTAAAGCCAGATCGTCTTATTGGCGGCTCTTCTCTCTGAAACGGTTGTACTTATCTTCTGCAAACCTATGTCGCGTGCTGCGGTATGTGGAGACACTAAAAGCACCATAGTAGAACACAGATGAAGCTTCTAAGTTGATGTAATAACCAGTAAGAATTAGTACGATTCAAGTTTTAGGTATCGATTATTGACTTTTTAGCTGGCTTTGGTGCCTTGGACATGAGCTAGGACCATAAGATTCTGCATGAAAGGAGGACCAGCAGCGGAGTTCCACGGGAGAATGTGAAAAGTGTTCATATGTAGTAAAAACCTGAGAAATCCGTCCGTTTTCGTCATTTGTTATCGAATCGACTTAAAGCCAGATCGTCACATTGGCCGCTCTTCTCTCTGAAACGGTTGTACTTATCGTCTACAAAGCAATGTCGCGTGCTGCGGTATGCGGAGACACTAAAAGCACCATAGTAGAACACAGATGAAGCTTCTAAGTTGATGTAATAGCCAGTAAGAAGTAGTACAATTCAAGTTTTAGGTATCGATTATTGACATTTTAGCTGGCTTTGGTGCCTTGGACATAAGCTAGGACCTTAAGATTCTGCATGAAAGGAGGATTAGCAGCCCTGTTGTACGGGAGAATGTGAAAAGTCTTCATATGTAGTAAAAACCTGAGAAATCCGTAGGTTTTCGTCATTTGTTATGGAATCGACTTAAAGCCAGATCGTCACATTGCCGCTCTTCTCTCTGAAACGGTTGTACTTATCGTCTGCAAAGCTATGTCGCGTGCTGCGGTATGCGGAGACACCAAAAGGACCATAATAGATCACAGATCAAACTTCTAAGTTAATGTAATAGCCAGTAAGAAGTAGTACAATTCAAGTTTTAGGTACTGATTATTTACTTTTTAGCTGGCTTTGGTGCCTTGGACATGAGCTAGGACCTTAAGATTCTGCATGAAAGGAGGACTAGCGGGCGAGTTGAACGGGAGAATGTGAGAAGTGTTCATATGTAGTAAAAACCTGAGAAATCCGTCCGTTTTCGTCATTTGTTATCGATTCGACTTAAAGCCAGATCGTCACATTTTCCGCTCTTTTCCCTGAAACGGTTGTACTTAACGTCTGCAAAGCTATGTCGCGTGCTGCGGTATGCGGAGACACTAAAAGCACCATAGTAGAACACAGATGAAGCTTCTAAGTTGATGTAATAGCCAGTAAGAAGTAATACAATTCACGTTTTAGGTATCGATTATTGACTTTTTAGCTGGCTTTGGTGCCTTGGACATGAGCTAGGACCTTAAGATTCTGCATGAAAGGAGGACTAGCAGCCGAGTTGCACGGGAGAATGTGAAAAGTGTTCATATGTAGTATAAACCTGAGAAATACGTCCGTTTTCGTTATTTGTTATCGAATCGACTTAAAGCCAGATCGTCACATTGGCCGCTCTTCTCTCTGAAACGGTTGTACTTATCGTCTGCAAAGCTATGTCGCGTGCTGCGTTACGCGGAGACATTAAAATCACCACAGTGGAACACAGATGAAGCTTCTAAGTTGATGTAATAGCCATAAGAAGTAGTACAATTCAAGTTTTAGGTATCGACTATTGACTTTTTAGCTGGCTTTGATGCCTTGGACATGAGCTAGGACCTTAAGATTCAGTATGAAAGGAGGACTAGCATCCGCGTTGCATGGGAGAATGTGAAAAGTGTTCATATGTAGTAAAAACCTGAGAAATCCGTCCGTTTTCGTCATTTGGTATGGAATCAACTTAAAGCCAGATCGACATATTGGCCGCTCTTCTCTCTGAAACGGTTGTACTTATCGTCTGCAAAGCTATGTCGCGTGCTGCGTTATACGGAGACACAAAAATCAGCACAGTGGAACACAGATGAAGCTTCTAAGTTGATGTAATAGCCTGTAAGAAGTAGTACAATTCAAATTTTAGGTATCGATTATTGACTTTTTAGCTGGCTTTGATGCCTTGGACATGAGCTAGGACCTTAAGATTCAGTATGAAAGGAGGACTAGCAGCCGAGTTGCATGGGAGAATGTGAAAAGTGTTCAAATGTAGTAAAAACCTGAGAAATCCGTCCGTTTTCGTCATTTGTTATGGAATCAACTTAAAGCCAGATCGTCACATTGGCCGCTCTTCTCTCTGAAACGGTTGTACTTATCGTCTGCAAAGCTATGTCGCGTGCTGCGTTACGCGGAGACATTAAAATCACCACAGTGGAACACAGATGAAGCTTCTAAGTTGATGTAATAGCCAGTAAGAAGTAGTACAATTCAAGTTTTAGGTATCGACTATTGACTTTTTAGCTGGCTTTGATGCCTTGGACATGAGCTAGGACCTTAAGATTCAGTATGAAAGGAGGACTAGCATCCGCGTTGCATGGGAGAATGTGAAAAGTGTTCATATGTAGTAAAAACCTGAGAAATCCGTCCGTTTTCGTCATTTGGTATGGAATCAACTTAAAGCCAGATCGACATATTGGCCGCTCTTCTCTCTGAAAAGGTTGTACTTATCGTCTGCAAAGCTATGTCGCGTGCTGCGGTATGCGGAGACACTAAAAGCACCATAGTAGAACACAGATGAAGCTTCTAAGTTGATGTAATAGCCAGTAAGAAGTAGTACAATTCAAGTTTTAGGTATCGATTATTGACATTTTAGCTGGCTTTGGTGCCTTGGACATAAGCTAGGACCTTAAGATTCTGCATGAAAGGAGGATTAGCAGCCCTGTTGTACGGGAGAATGTGAAAAGTCTTCATATGTAGTAAAAACCTGAGAAATCCGTCCGATTTCGACATTTGTTATGGAATCGACTTAAAGCCAGATCGTCACATTGCCGCTCTTCTCTCTGAAACGGTTGTACTTATCGTCTGCAAAGCTATGTCGCGTGCTGCGGTATGCGGAGACACCAAAAGGACCATAGTAGATCACAGATCAAACTTCTAAGTTAATGTAATAGCCAGTAAGAAGTAGTACAATTCAAGTTTTGGGTACTGATTATTTACTTTTTAGCTGGCTTTGGTGCCTTGGACATGAGATAGGACCATAAGATTCTGCATGAAAGGAGGACCAGCAGCGGAGTTCCACGGGAGAATGTGCAAAGTGTTCATATGTAGTAAAAACCTGAGAAATCCGTCCGTTTTCGTCATTTGTTATCGAATCGACTTAAAGCCAGATCGTCACATTGGCCGCTCTTCTCTCCGAAACGGTTGTACTTATCGTCTGCAAAGCTATGTCGCGTGCTGCGGTATGCGGAGACACTAAAAGCACCATAGTAGAACACAGATGAAGCTTCTAAGTTGATGTAATAGCCAGTAAGAAGTAGTACAATTCAAGTTTTAGGTATCGATTATTGACATTTTAGCTGGCTTTGGTGCCTTGGACATAAGCTAGGACCTTAAGATTCTGCATGAAAGGAGGATTAGCAGCCGAGTTGTACGGGAGAATGTGAAAAGTCTTCATATGTAGTAAAAACCTGAGAAATCCGTCTGTTTTCGTCATTTGTTAAGGAATCGACTTAAAGCCAGATCGTCACATTGCCGCTCTTCTCTCTGAAACGGTTGTACTTATCGTCTGCAAAGCTATGTCGCGTGCTGCGTTATGCGTAGACACTAAAAGCACCATAGTAGAACACAGATGAAGCTTCTAAGTTGATGTAATAGCCAGTAAGGAGTAGTACAATTCAAGTTTTAGGTTCTCATTAATTACTTTTTAGCTGGCTTTGGTGCCTTGGACATGAGCTGGGACCTTAAGATTCTGCATGAAAGGAGGACTAGCAGGCGAGTTGTACGGGAGAAAGTGAGAAGTGTTCAAATGTAGTAAAAACCTGAGAAATCCGTCCGTTTTCGTCATTTGTTATCGAATCGACTTAAGGCCAGATCGTCACATTGGCCACTCTTCTCTCCGAAACGGTTGTACTTATCGTCTGCAAAGCTATGTCGCGTGCTGCGGTATGCGGAGACACTAAAAGCACCATAGTAGAACACAGATGAAGGTTCTAAGTTGATGTAATAGCCAGTAAGAAGTAGTACAATTGAAGTTTTAGGTATCGATTATTGACATTTTGGCTGGCTTTGGTGCCTTGGACATGAGGTAGGACCTTAAGATTCTGCATGAAAGGATGACTAGCAGCCGAGTTGCACGAAAGAATGTGAAAGGTGTTCATATGTAGCAAAACTCTGAGAAATACCTCCGTTTTCGTCATTTGTTATCGAATCGACTTAAAGCCAGATCGTCACATTGGCCGCTCTTCTCTCTGAAACGGTTGTACTTATCGTCTGCAAAGCTATGTCGCGTGCTGCGGTATGCGGCGACACTAAAAGCACCATAGTAGAACACAGATCAAGCTTCTAAGTTGATGTAATAGCCAGTAAGAAGTAGTACAATTCAAGTTTTAGGTATCGATTATTGACATTTTAGCTGGCTTTGGTGCCTTGGACATGAGCTAGGACCTTAAGATTCTGCATGAAAGGAGGATTAGCAGCCGAGTTGCACGGGAGAATGTAAAAAGTGTTCATATGTAGTAAAAACCTGAGAAATCCGTCTGTTTTCGTCATTTGTTATGGAATCGACTTAAAGCCAGATCGTCACATTGCCGCTCTTCTCTCTGAAACGGTTGTACTTATCGTCTGCAAAGCTATGTCGCGTGTTGCGTTATGCGGAGTCACTAAAATCACCATAGTATAACACAGATGAAGCTTCTAAGTTGATGTAATAGCCAGTAAGAAGTAGTACAATTCAAGTTTTAGGTATCAATTATTGCCTTTTTGCTGGCTTTGATGCCTTTGACGTGAGCTAGAACCTTAAGATTCTGCATGAAAGGAGGACTAGCAGCCGAGTTGCACGGGAGAATGTGAAAAGTGTTCATATGTAGTAAAAACCTTAGAAATTCGTCCGTTTTCGTCAATTTGTTATCGAATCGACTTAAAGACAGATCGTCACATTGGCCGCTCTTCTCTCTGAAACGGTTGTACTTATCGTCTGCAAAACTATGTAACGTGCTGCGGTATGCGGAGACACAAAAACCACCATAGTAGAACACAGATGAAGCTTCTAAGTTGATGTAATAACCAGTAAGAAGTAGTACAATTCAAGTTTTACGTATCGATTATTGCCTTTTTGCTGGCTTTGATGCCTTGGACATGAGCTAGAACCTTAAGATTCTGCATGAAAGGAGGACTAGCAGCCGAGTTGCATGGGAGAATGTGAAAAGTGTTCAAATGTAGTAAAAACCTGAGAAATCCGTCCGTTTTCGTCATTTGTTACCGAATCGACTTAAGGCCAGATCGTCACATTGGCCACTCTTCTCTCTGAAACGGTTGTACTTATCGTCTGCAAAGCTATGTCGCGTGCTGCGGTATGCGGAGACACTAAAAGCACCATAGTAGAACACGGATGAAGCTTCTAAGTTGATGTAATAGCCAGTAAGAAGCAGTACAATTCAAGTTTTAGGTATCGATTATTGACATTTTAGCTGGCTTTGGTGCCTTGGACATGAGCTAGGACCTTAAGATTCTTCATGAAAGGATGACTAGCAGCCGAGTTGCACGAAAGAATGTGAAAGGTGTTCATATGTAGTAAAAATCTGAGAAATACGTCGGTTTTCGTCATTTGTTATCGAATCGACTTAAAGCCAGATCGTCACATTGGCCACCCTTCTCTCTGAAACCGTTGTACTTATCGTCTGCAAAGCTATGCCGCGTGCTGCGTTATGCGGAGACACTAAAGTCACCATAGTGGAACACAGATGAAGCTTCTAAGTTGTGTAATAGCCAGTAAGAAGTTGTACAATTCAAGTTTTAGGTATAGATTATTGACTTTTTAGCTGGCTTTGGTGCCTTGGACGTGAGCTAGAACCTTAAGATTCTGCATGAAACGAGCACTAGCAGCCGAGTTGCACGGGAGAATGTGAAAAGTGTTCATATGTAGTAAAAACCTTAGAAATTCGTCCGTTTTCGTCAATTTGTTATCGAATCGACTTAAAGCCAGATCGTCACATTGGCCGCTCTTCTCTCTGAAACGGTTGAACTTATCGTCTGCAAAACTATGTCGCGTGATGCGGTATGCGGAGACACAAAAACCACCATAGTAGAACACAGCGAAGCTTCTAAGTTGATGTAATAACCAGTAAGAAGTAGTACAATTCAAGTTATGGGTATCGATTATTGACTTTTTAGCTGGCTTTGGTGCCTTGGACATGAGCTAGGACCTTAAGATTCTGCATGAAAGGAGGACTAGCAGGCGAGTTGTACGCGAGAAAGTGAGAAGTGTTCATATGTAGTAAAAACCTGAGAAATCCGTCCGTTTTCGTCATTTGATATGGAATCAACTTAAAGCCAGATCGTCATATTGGCCGCTCTTCTCTCTGAAACGGTTGTACTTATCGTCTGCAAAACTATGTCGCGTGCTGCGGTATGTGGAGACACTAAAAGCACCATAGTAGAACACAGATGAAGCTTCTAAGTCGATGTAATAGCCAGTAAGAATTAGTACGATTCAAGTTTTAGGTATCGATTATTGACTTTTTAGCTGGCTTTGATGCCTTGGACATGAGCTAGGATTATAAGATTCTGCATGAAAGGAGGACCAGCAGCGGAGTTCCACGGGAGAATGTGAAAAGTGTTCATATGTAGTAAAAACCTGAGAAATCCGTCCGTTTTCGTCATTTGTTATCGAATCGACTTAAAGCCAGATCGTCACATTGGCCGCTCTTCTCTCTGAAACGGTTGTACTTATCGTCTGCAAAGCTATGTCGCGTGCTGCGTTACGCGGAGACATTAAAATCACCACAGTGGAACACAGATGAAGCTTCTAAGTTGATGTAATAGCCAGTAAGAAGTAGTACAATTCAAGTTTTAGGTTTCGATTATTTACTTTTTAGCTGGCTTTGGTGCCTTGGACATGAGCTATGTCCTTAAGATTCTGCATGAAAGGAGGACTAGCAGCCGAGTTGCACGCGAGGATGCGAAAAGTGTTCATATGTAGTAAAAACCTGAGAAATCCGTCCGTTTTCGTAATTTATTATCGAATCGCCTTTAAGCAGTGCGTCACATTGGCCGCTCATCTCTCTGAAACGGTTGTACTTATCGTCTGCAAAGCTATGTCGCGTGCTGCGTTATGCGGAGACACTAAAAGCACCATAGTAGAACACAGATGAAGCTTCTAAGTTGATGTAATAGCCAGTAAGAAGTAGTACAATTCAAGTTTTAGGTTCTCATTAATTACTTTTTAGCTGGCTTTGGTGCCTTGGACATGAGCTGGGACCTTAAGATTCTGCATGAAAGGAGGACTAGCAGGCGAGTTGTACGGGAGAAAGTGGGAAGTGTTCATATGTAGTAAAAACCTGAGAAATCCGTCCGTTTTCGTCATTTGTTATCGAATCGACTTAAAGCCAGATCGTCACATTGGCCGCTCTTCTCTCCGAAACGGTTGTACTTATCGTCTGCAAAGCTATGTCGCGTGCTGCGGTATGCGGAAACACTAAAAGCACCATAGTAGAACACAGATGAAGCTTCTAAGTTGATGTAATAGCCAGTAAGAAGTAGTACAATTCAAGTTTTAGGTATCGATTATTGACATTTTAGCTGGCTTTGGTGCCTTGGACATAAGCTAGGACCTTAAGATTCTGCATGAAAGGAGGATTAGCAGCCGAGTTGTACGGGAGAATGTGAAAAGTCTTCATATGTAGTAAAAACCTGAGAAATCCGTCCGTTTTCGTCATTTGTTAAGGAATCGACTTAAAGCCAGATCGTCACATTGCCGCTCTTCTCTCTGAAACGGTTGTACTTATCGTCTGCAAAGCTATGACGCGTGCTGCGTTATGCGGAGACACTAAAAGCACCATAGTAGAACACAGATGAAGCTTCTAAGTTGATGTAATAGCCAGTAAGAAGTAGTACAATTCAAGTTTTAGGTTCTCATTAATTACTTTTTAGCTGGCTTTGGTGCCTTGGACATGAGCTGGGACCTTAAGATTCTGAATGAAAGGAGGACTAGCAGGCGAGTTGTACGGGAGAAAGTGAAAAGTGTTCATATGTAGTAAAAACCTGAGAAATCCGTCCGTTTTCGTCATTTGTTATCGAATCGACTTAAGGCCAGATCGTCACATTGGCCACTCTTCTCTCTGAAACGGTTGTACTTATCGTCTGCAAAGCTATGCGGGGGGTGCGGTATGCGGAGACACTAAAAGCACCATAGTAGAACACAGATGAAGCTTCTAAGTTGATGTAATAGCCAGTAAGAAGTAGTACAATTCAAGTTTTAGGTATCGATTATTGACATTTTAGCTGGCTTTGGTGCCTTGGACATGAGCTAGGACCTTAAGATTCTGCACGAAAGGATGACTAGCAGCCGAGTTGCACGAAAGAATGTGAAAAGTGTTCATATGTAGCAAAAATCAGAGAAATAAGTCCGTTTTCGTCATTTGGTATGGAATCAACTTAAAGCCAGATCGTCATATTGGCCGCTCTTCTCTCTGAAACGGTTGTACTTATCGTCTGCAAACCTATGTCGCGTGCTGCGGTATGTGGAGACACTAGAAGCACCATAGCAGAACACAGATGAAGCATCTAAGTTGATGTAATAGCCAGTAAGAATTAGTACGATTCAAGTTTTAGGTATCGATTATTGACTTTTTAGCTGGCTTTGGTGCCTTGGACATAAGCTAGGACCTTAAGATTCTGCATGAAAGGAGGATTAGCAGCCGAGTTGTACGCGAGAATGTGAAAAGTCTTCATATGTAGTAAAAACCTGAGAAATCCGTCCGTTTTCGTCATTTGTTATGGAATCGAATTATAGCCAGATCGTCACATTGCCGCTCTTCTCTCTGAAACGGTTGTACTTATCGTCTGCAAAGCTATGTCGCGTGCTGCGTTATGCGGAGACACTAAAAGCACCATAGTAGAGAACAGATGAAGCTTCTAAGTTGATGTAATAACCAGTAAAAAGTAGTACAATTCAAGTTTTAGGTTCTGATTATTTACTTTTTAGCTGGCTTTGGTGCCTTGGACATGAGCTGGGACCTTAAGATTCTGCATGAAAGGAGGACTAGCAGGCGAGTTGTACGGGAGAAAGTGAGAAGTGTTCATATGTAGTAAAAACCTGAGAAATCCGTCCGTTTTCGTCATTTGTTATCGAATCGAATTAAGGCCAGATCATCACATTGGCCACTCTTCTCTCTGAAACGGTTGTACTTATCGTCTGCAAAGCTATATCGCGTGCTGCGGTATGCGGAGACACTAAAAGCACCATAGTAGAACACAGATGAAGCTTCTAAGTTGATGTAATAGCCTGTAAGAAGTAGTACAATTCAAGTTTTAGGTATGTATTATTGACATTTTAGCTGGCTTTGGTGCCTTGGACATGAGCTAGGACCTTAAGATTATGCATGAAAGGATGACTAGCATCCTAGTTGCACGAAAGAATGTGAAAGGTGTTCATATGTAGTAAAAATCTGAGAAATACGTCCGTTTTCGTCATTTGTTATCGAATCGACTTAAAGCCAGATCGTCACATTGGCCGCTCTTCTCTCCGAAACGGTTGTACTTATCGTCTGCAAAGCTATGTCGCGTGCTGCGGTATGCGGAGACACTAAAAGCACCATAGTAGAACACAGATGAAGCTTCTAAGTTGATGTAATAGCCAGTAAGAAGTAGTACAATTCAAGTTTTAGGTATCGATTATTGACATTTTAGCTGGCTTTGGTGCCTTGGACATAAGCTAGGACCTTAAGATTCTGCATGAAAGGAGGATTAGCAGCCGAGTTGTACGGGAGAATGTGAAAAGTCTTCATATGTAGTAAAAACCTGAGAAATCCGTCCGTTTTCGTCATTTGTTAAGGAATCGACTTAAAGCCAGATCGTCACATTGGCCGCTCTTCTCTCTGAAACGGTTGTACTTATCGTCTGCAAAGCTAAGTCGCGTGCTGCGTTATGCGGAGACACTAAAAGCACCATAGTAGAACACAGATGAAGCTTCTAAGTTGATGTAATAGCCAGTAAGAAGTAGTACAATTCAAGTTTTAGGTTCTCATTAATTACTTTTTAGCTGGCTTTGGTGCTTTGGACATGAGCTGGGACCTTAAGATTCTGCATGAAAGGAGGACTAGCTGGCGAGTTGTACGGGAGAAAGTGAGAAGTGTTCATATGTAGTAAAAACCTGAGAAATCCGTCCGTTTTCGTCATTTGTTAAAGAATCGACTTAAGGCCAGATCGTCACATTGGCCACTCTTCTCTCTGAAACGGTTGTACTTATCGTCTGCAAAACTATGTCGCGTGCTGCGGTATGCGGAGACACTAAAAGCACCATAGTAGAACACAGATGAAGCTTCTAAGTTGATGTGATAGCCAGTAAGAAGTAGTACAATTCAAGTTTTAGGTATCGATTATTGACATTTTAGCTGGCTTTGGTGGCTTGGACATGACCTAGGACCTTAAGATTCTGCATGAAAGGATGACTAGCAGCCGAGTTGCACGAAAGAATGTGAAAGGTGTTCATATGTAGCAAAAATCTGAGAAATACGTCCGTTTTCGTCATTTGGTATGGAATCAACTTAAAGCCAGATCGTCATATTGGCCGCTCTTCTCTCTGAAACGGTTGTACTTATCGTCTGCAAACCTATGTCGCGTGCTGCGTTATGCGGAGACACTAAAATCATCATAGTAGAACACAGATGAAGCTTCTAAGTCGATGTAATAGCCAGTAAGAAGTAGTACAATTCAAGTTTTAGGTATCGATTATTGACTTCTTAGATGGATTTGGTGCTTTGGACATGAGCTAGGACCTTAAGATTCTGCATGAAAGGAGGACTAGCAGCCGAGTTGCACGGGACAATATGAAAAGTGTTCATATGTAGTAAAAACCTGAGAAATCCGTCCGTTTTCGTCATTTGTTATCGAATCGCCTTAAAGCCAGATCGTCACATTGGCCGCTCTTCTCTCTGAAACGGCTGTACTTATCGTCTGCAAAGCTATGTGGCGTGCTGCGGTATGCGGAGACACTAAAAGCACCATAGTAGAACACAGATTAAGCTTCTAAGTTGATGTAATAGCCAGTAAGAAGTAGTACAATTCAAGTTTTAGGTACTGATTATTGACTTTTTTGCTGGCTTTGGTGCCTTGGACATGAGCTAGGACCTTAAGATTCTGCATGAAAGGAGGACTAGCAGCCGAGTTGCACGGGAGAATGTGAAAAGTGTTCATATGTAGTAAAAACCTGAGAAAGCCGTCCGTTTTCGTCATTTGTTATCGAATCGACTTAAAGCTAGATCGTCACATTGGCCGCTCTTCTCTCTGAAACGGTTGTGCTTATCGTCTGCAAAGCTATGTCGCGTGCTGCGGTATGCGGAGACACTAAAAGCACCATAGTAGAACACAGATGAAGCTTCTATGATGATGTAATAGCCAGTAAGTAGTAGTACAAATAAAGTTTTAGGTATCGATTATTGACTTTTTAGCTGGCTTTGGTGCCTTGGAGATGAGCTAGGACCTTAAGATTCTGCATGAAAGGAGGACTAGCAGCCGCGTTGGATGGGAGAATGTGAAAAGTGTTCATATGTAGTAAAAACCTGAGAAATCCGTCCGTTTTCGTCATTTGTTATTGAATCGACTTAAAGCCAGATCGTCACATTGGCCGCTCTTCTCTCTGAAACGGTTGTACTTATCGCCTGCAAAGCTATGTCGCGTGATGCGGTATGCGGAGACACTAAAAGCACCACAGTAGAACACAGATGAAGCTTCTAAGTTGATGTAATAGCCAGTAAGAAGTAGTACAATTCAAGTTTTAGGTATCGATTATTGACTTTTTAGCTGGCTTTGTTGCCTTGGACATGAACTAGGACCTTAAGATTCTGCATGAAAGGAGGGCTAGCAGCCGAGTTGCACGGGAGAATGTGAAAAGTGTTCATATGTAGTAAAAACCTGAGAAATCCGTCCGTTGTCGTCATTTGTTATCGAATCGACTTAAAGCCAGATCGTCACATTGGCCGCTCTTCTCTCTGAAACGGTTGTACTTATCGTCTGCAAAGCTATGTCGTATGCTGCGGTAGGCGGAGACACTGAAACCACCACAGTAGAACACAGATGAAGCTTCTAATTTGAAGTAATAGCCAGTAAGAAGTAGTACAATTCAAATTTTAGGTATCGATTATTGACTTTTTAGCTGGCTTTGATGCCTTGGACATGAGCTAGGACCTTAAGAATCTGCATGAAACAAGGACTAGCAGCCGAGTTGCAGGGAAGAATGTGAAAAGTGTTCATATGTAGTAAAAACCTGAGAAATCCGTCCGTTTTCGTCATTTGTTATCGAATCGACTCAAAGCCAGATCGTCACATTGCCGCTCTTCTCTCTGAAACGGTTGTACTTATCGTCTGCAAACCTATGTCGCGTGCTGCGGTATGTGGAGACACTAAAAGCACCATAGTAGAACACAGATGAAGCTTCTAAGTTGATATAATAGCCAGTAAGAATTAGTACGATTCAAGTTTTAGGTATCGATTATTGACTTATTAGCTGGCTTTGGTGCCTTGGACATGAGCTAGGACCATAAGATTCTGCATGAAAGGAGGACCAGCAGCGGAGTTCCACGGGAGAATGTGAAAAGTGTTCATATGTAGTAAAAACCTGAGAAATACGTCCGTTTTCGTCATTTGTTATCGAATCGACTTAAAGCCAGATCGTCACATTGGCCGCTCTTCTCTCCGAAACGGTTGTACTTATCGTCTGCAAAGCTATGTCGCGTGCTGCGGTATGCGGAGACACTAAAAGCACCATAGTAGAACACAGATGAAGCTTCTAAGTTGATGTAATAGCCAGTAAGAAGTAGTACAATTCAAGTTTAAGGTATCGATTATTGACATTTTAGCTGGCTTTGGTGCCTTGGACATGAGCTAGGACCTTAAGATTCTGCATGAAAGGATGACTAGCAGCCGAGTTGCACGGGAGAATGTGAAAAGTGTTCATATGTAGTAAAAACCTGAGAAATCCGTCCGTTTTCGTCATTTGTTATGGAATCGACTTAAAGCCAGATCGTCACATTGGCCGCTCTTCTCTCCGAAACGGTTGTACTTATCGTCTGCAAAGCTATGTCGCGTGCTGCGGTATGCGGAGACACTAAAAGCACCATAGTAGAACACAGATGAAGCTTCTAAGTTGATGTAATAGCCAGTAAGAAGTAGTACAATTCAAGTTTTAGGTATCGATTATTGACATTTTAGCTGGCTTTGGTGCCTTGGACATAAGCTAGGACCTTAAGATTCTGCATGAAAGGAGGATTAGCAGCCGAGTTGTACGGAAGAATGTGAAAAGTCTTCATATGTAGTAAAAACCTGAGAAATCCGTCCGTTTTCGTCATTTGTTAAGGAATCGACTTAAAGCCAGATCGTCACATTGCCGCTCTTCTCTCTGAAACGGTTGTACTTATCGTCTGCAAAGCTATGTCGCGTGCTGCGTTATGCGGAGACACTAAAAGCACCATAGTAGAACACAGATGAAGCTTCTAATTTGATGTAATAGCCAGTAAGAAGTAGTACAATTCAAGTTTTAGATTCTCATTAATTACTTTTTAGCTGGCTTTGGTGCCTTGGACATGAGCTGGGACCTTAAGATTCTGCATGAAAGGAGGACTAGCAGGCGAGTTGTACGGGAGAAAGTGAGAAGTGTTCATATGTAGTAAAAACCTGAGAAATCCGTCCGTTTTCGTCATTTGTTATCGAATTGACTTAAGGCCAGATCGTCACATTGGCCACTCTTCTCTCTGAAACGGTTGTACTTATCGTCTGCAAAGCTATGTCGCGTGCTGCGGTATGCGGAGACACTAAAAGCACCATAGTAGAACACAGATGAAGCTTCTAAGTTAATGTAATAGCCAGTAAGAAGTAGTACAATTCAAGTTTTAGGTATGTATTATTGACATTTTAGCTGGCTTTGGCGCCTTGGACATGAGCTAGGACCTTAAGATTCTGCATGAAAGGATGACTAGCAGCCGAGTTGCACGAAAGAATGTGAAAGGTGTTCATATGTAGCAAAAATCTGAGAAATACGTCCGTTTTCGTCATTTGGTATGGAATCAACTTAAAGCCAGATCGTCAAATTGGCCGCTCTTCTCTCTGAAACGGTTGTACTTATCGTCTGCAAACCTATGTCGCGTGCTGCGTTATGCGGAGACACTAAAATCACCATAGTAGAACACAGATGAAGCTTCTAAGTCGATGTAATAGCCAGTAAGAAGTAGTACAATTCAAGTTTTAGGTATCGATTATTGACTTCTTAGATGGATTTGGTGCCTTGGACATGAGCTAGGACATTAAGATTCTGCATGAAAGGAGGTCTAGCAGCCGAGTTGCACGGGACAATATGAAAAGTGTTCATATGTAGTAAAAACCTGAGAAATCCGTCCGTTTTCGTCATTTGTTATCGAATCGCCTTAAAGCCAGGTCGTCACAATGGCCGCTCTTCTCTCTGAAACGGTTGTACTTATCGTCTGCAAAGCTATGTGGCGTGCTGCGGTATGCGGAGACACTAAAAGCACCATAGTAGAACACAGATTAAGCTTCTAAGTTGATGTAATAGCCAGTAAGAAGTAGTACAATTCAAGTTTTAGGTACTGATTATTGACTTTTTAGCTGGCTTTGGTGCCTTGGACATGAGCTAGGACCTTAAGATTCTGCATGAAAGGAGGACTAGCAGCCGAGTTGCACGGGAGAATGTGAAAAGTGTTCATATGTAGTAAAAACCTGAGAAAGCCGTCCGTTTTCGTCATTTGTTATCGAATAGACTTAAAGCCAGATCGTCACATTGGCCGCTCTTCTCTCTGAAACGGTTGTACTTATCGTCTGCAAAGCTATGTCGCGTGCTGCGGTATGCGGAGACACTAAAAGCACCATAGTAGAACACAGATGAAGCTTCTATGATGATGTAATAGCCAGTAAGTAGTAGTACAAATAAAGTTTTAGGTATCGATTATTGACTTTTTAGCTGGCTTTGGTGCCTTGGACATGAGCTAGGACCTTAAGATTCTGCATGAAAGGAGGACTAGCAGCCGAGTTGCACGGGAGAATGTGAAAAGTGTTCATATGTAGTAAAAACCTGAGAAATCCGTCCGTTTTCGTCATTTGTTATCGAATCGACTTAAAGCCAGATCGTCACATTGGCCGCTCTTCTCTGAAACGGTTGTTTTTATCGTCTGCAAAGCTATGTCGTATGCTGCGGTAGGCGGAGACACTGAAACCACCACAGTAGAACACAGATGAAGCTTCTAATTTGATGTAATAGCCAGTAAGAAATAGTACAATTCAAGTTTTAGGTATCGATTATTGACTTTTTAGCTGGCTTTGATGCCTTGGACATGAGCTAGGACCTTAAGAATCTGCATGAAAGGAGGACTAGCAGCCGAGTTGCAGGGAAGAATGTTAAAAGTGTTCATATGTAGTAAAAACCTGAGAAATCCGTCCGTTTTCGTCATTTGTTATCGAATCGACTTAAAGCCAGATCGTCACATTGGCCGCTCTTCACTCTGAAACGGTTGTACTTATCGTCTGCAAAACTATGTCGCGTTCTGCGGTATGCGGAGACACAGAAACCACCATAGTAGAACACAGATGAAGCTTCTAAATTGATGTAATAACCAGTAAGAAGTAGTACATTTCAAGTTTTAGGTGTCGATTATTGACTTTTTAGCTGGCTTTGGTGCCATGGATGTGAGCTAGGATCTTAAGATTCTGCATGAAAGGGGGACTAGCAACCGAGTTGCACGGGAGAATGTGAAAAGTGTTCATATGTAGTAAAAACCTGAGAAACCCGTCCGTTTTCGTCATTTGTTATCGAATCGACTTAAAGCCAGGTCGTCACATTGGCCGCTCTTCTCTCAGAAACGGTTGTACTTATCGTCTGAAAGCTATGTCGCGTGCTGCGGTATGTGGGGACACTAAAAGCACCATAGTAGAACACAGATGAAGCTTCTAAGATGATGTAATAGCCAGTAAGAAATAATACAATACCAGTTTTAGGTATCGATTATTGACTTTTTAGCTGGCTTTGGTGCCTTGGACATGAGCTAGGACCTTAGGATTCTGCATGAAAAGAGGACTAGCAGCCGAGTTGCACGGGAGAATGTGATAAGTGTTCATATGTAGTAAAAACCTGAGAAATTCGTCCGTTTTCGTCATTTGTTATCGAATCGACTTAAAGCCAGGTCGTCACATTGGCCGCTCTTCTCTCAGAAACGGTTATACTTATCGTCTGAAAGCTATGTCGCGTGCTGCGGGATGCGGAGACACTAAAAGCACCATAGTAGAACACAGATGAAGCTTCTAAGTTGATGTAATAGCCAGTAAGAAGTAGTACAATTCAAGTTTTAGGTATCGATTATTGACTTTTTAGCTGGCTTTGGTGCCTTGGACATGAGCTAGGACCTTAAGATTCTGCATGAAAGGAGGACTAGCAGCCGAGTTGCACGGGAGAATGTGAAAAGTGTTCATATGTAGTAAAAACCTGAGAAATCCGTCCGTTTTCGTCATTTGTTATCGAATCGACTTAAAGCCAGATCGTCACATTGGCCGCTCTTCTCTCTGAAACGGTTGTACTTATCGTCTGCAAAGCTATGTCGTATGCTGCGGTAGGCGGAGACACTGAAACCACCACAGTAGAACACAGATGAAGCTTCTAATTTGATGTAATAGCCAGTAAGAAATAGTACAATTCAAGTTTTCGGTATCGATTATTGACTTTTTAGCTGGCTTTGATGTCTTGGACATGAGCTAGGACCTTAAGAATCTGCATGAAAGGAGGACTAGCAGCCGAGTTGGAGGGAAGAATGTGAAAAGTGTTCATATGTAGTAAAAACCTGAAAAATCCGTCCGTTTTCGTTATTTGTTATCGAATCGACTTAAAGCCAGATCGTCACATTGGCCGCTCTTCTCTCTGAAACGGTTGTACTTATCGTCTGCAAAACTATGTCGCGTGCTGCGGTATGCGGAGACACAAAAACCACCATAGTAGAACACAGATGAAGCTTCTAAATTGATGTAATAACCAGTAAGAAGTAGTACATTTCAAGTTTTAGGTATCGATTATTGACTTTTTAGCTGGCTTTGGTGCCATGGATGTGAGCTAGGACCTTAAGATTCTGCATGAAAGGGGGACTAGCAGCCGAGTTGCACGGGAGAATGTGAAAAGTGTTCATATGTAGTAAAAACCTGAGAAACCCGTCCGTTTTCGTCATTTGTTATCGAATCGACTTAAAGCCAGGTCGTCACATTGGCCGCTCTTCTCTCAGAAACGGTTGTACTTATCGTCTGAAAGCTATGTCGCGTGCTGCGGTATGTGGGGACACTAAAATCACCATAGTAGAACACAGATGAAGCTTCTAAGTAGATGTGTTAGCCAGTAAGAAGTAGTACAATTCAAGTTTTAGGCATCGATTATTGACTTTTAGCTGGCTTTGGTGCCTTGGACATGAGCTAGGACCTTAAGATTCTGCATGAAGGGAGGACTAGCAGCCGAATTGCACGGGAGATTGTGAAAAGTGTTCATATGTTGTAAAAACCTGAGAAATCCGTCCGTTTTCGTCATTTGTTATGGAATCGACGTAAAGCCAGAACGCCACATCTGCCGCTCTTCTCTCTGAAACGGTTGTACATATCGTCTGCAAAGCTATGTCGCGTGCTGCGTTATGCGGAGACACTAAAAGCACCGTAGTAGAACACAGATGAAGCTTCTAAATTGATGTAATAGCCAGTAAGAAGTAGTACAATTCAAGTTTTAGGTATTGATTATTGACTTTTTAGCTGGCTTTGGTGCCTTGGACGTGAGCTAGGACCTTAAGATTCTGCATGAAAGGAGGACTAGCAGCCGAGTTGCACGGGAGAATGTGAAAAGTGTTCATGTGTAGTAAAAACCTGAGAAATCCGTTCGTTATCGTCATTTGTCTTCGAATCGACTTCAAGCCAGATCGTCACATTGGCTGCTCTTCTCTCTGAAACGGTTGTACTTATCGTCTGCAAAGCTATGTCGCGTGCTGCGGTATGCGGAGACACTAAAAGCACCATAGTAGAACACAGATGAAGCTTCTAAAATGATGTAATAGCCAGTAAGAATTAATACAATACCAGTTTTAGGTATCGATTATTGACTTTTTAGCTGGCTTTGGTGTCTTGGACATGAGCTAGGACCTTAAGATTCTGCATGAAAGGAGGACTAGCAGCCGCGTTGGATGGGAGAATGTGAAAAGTGTTCATATGTAGTAAAAACCTGAGAAATCCGTCCGTTTTCGTCATTTGTTATTGAATCGACTTAAAGCCAGATCGTCACATTGGCCGCTCTTCTCTCTGAAACGGTTGTACTTATCGCCTGCAAAGCTATGTCGCGTGATGCGGTATGCGGAGACACTAAAAGCACCACAGTAGAACACAGATGAAGCTTCTAAGTTGATGTAATAGCCAGTAAGAAGTAGTACAATTCAAGTTTTAGGTATCGATTATTGACTTTTTAGCTGGCTTTGTTGCCTTGGACATGAACTAGGACCTTAAGATTCTGCATGAAAGGAGGGCTAGCAGCCGAGTTGCACGGGAGAATGTGAAAAGTGTTCATATGTAGTAAAAACCTGAGAAATCCGTCCGTTGTCGTCATTTGTTATCGAATCGACTTAAAGCCAGATCGTCACATTGGCCGCTCTTCTCTCTGAAACGGTTGTACTTATCGTCTGCAAAGCTATGTCGTATGCTGCGGTAGGCGGAGACACTGAAACCACCACAGTAGAACACAGATGAAGCTTCTAATTTGAAGTAATAGCCAGTAAGAAGTAGTACAATTCAAATTTTAGGTATCGATTATTGACTTTTTAGCTGGCTTTGGTGCCTTGGACATGAGCTAGGACCTTAAGAATCTGCATGAAACAAGGACTAGCAGCCGAGTTGCAGGGAAGAATGTGAAAAGTGTTCATATGTAGTAAAAACCTGAGAAATCCGTCCGTTTTCGTCATTTGTTATCGAATCGACTCAAAGCCAGATCGTCACATTGCCGCTCTTCTCTCTGAAACGGTTGTACTTATCGTCTGCAAACCTATGTCGCGTGCTGCGGTATGTGGAGACACTAAAAGCACCATAGTAGAACACAGATGAAGCTTCTAAGTTGATGTAATAGCCAGTAAGAATTAGTACGATTCAAGTTTTAGGTATCGATTATTGACTTATTAGCTGGCTTTGGTGCCTTGGACATGAGCTAGGACCATAAGATTCTGCATGAAAGGAGGACCAGCAGCGGAGTTCCACGGGAGAATGTGAAAAGTGTTCATATGTAGTAAAAACCTGAGAAATACGTCCGTTTTCGTCATTTGTTATCGAATCGACTTAAAGCCAGATCGTCACATTGGCCGCTCTTCTCTCCGAAACGGTTGTACTTATCGTCTGCAAAGCTATGTCGCGTGCTGCGGTATGCGGAGACACTAAAAGCACCATAGTAGAACACAGATGAAGCTTCTAAGTTGATGTAATAGCCAGTAAGAAGTAGTACAATTCAAGTTTTAGGTATCGATTATTGACATTTTAGCTGGCTTTGGTGCCTTGGACATACGCTAGGACCTTAAGATTCTGCATGAAAGGAGGATTAGCAGCCGAGTTGTACGGGAGAATGTGAAAAGTCTTCATATGTAGTAAAAACCTGAGAAATCCGTCCGTTTTCTTCATTTGTTAAGGAATCGACTTAAAGCCAGATCGTCACATTGCCGCTCTTCTCTCTGAAACGGTTGTACTTATCGTCTGCAAAGCTATGTCGCGTGCTGCGTTATGCGGAGACACTAAAAGCACCATAGTAGAACACCGATGAAGCTTCTAAGTTGATGTAATAGCCAGTAAGAAGTAGTACAATTCAAGTTTTAGGTTCTCATTAATTACTTTTTAGCTGGCTTTGGTGCCTTGGACATGAGCTGGGACCTTAAGATTCTGCATGAAAGGAGGACTAGCAGGCGAGTTGTACGGGAGAAAGTGAGAAGTGTTCATATGTAGTAAAAACCTGAGAAATCCGTCCGTTTTCGTCATTTGTTATTGAATCGACTTAAGGCCAGATCGTCACATTGGCCACTCTTCTCTCTGAAACGGTTGTACTTATCGTCTGCAAAGCTATGTCGCGTGCTGCGGTATGCGGAGACACTAAAAGCACCATAGTAGAACACAGATGAAGCTTCTAAGTTGATGTAATAGCCAGTAAGAAGTAGTACAATTCAAGTTTTAGGTATCGATTATTGACATTTTAGCTGGCTTTGGTGCCTTGGACATGAGCTAGGACCTTAAGATTCTGCATGAAAGGATGACTAGCAGCCGAGTTGCACGAAAGAATGTGAAAGGTGTTCATATGTAGTAAAAATCTGAGAAATACGTCCGTTTTCGTCATTTGTTATCGAAACGACTTAAAGCCAGATCGTCACATTGGCCGCTCTTCTCTCTGAAACGGTTGTACTTATCGTCTGCAAAGCTATGCCGCGTGCTGCGTTATGCGGAGACACTAAAGTCACCATAGTGGAACACAGATGAAGCTTCTAAGTTGTGTAATAGCCAGTAAGAAGTTGTACAATTCAAGTTTTATGTATCGATTATTGACTTTTTAGCTGGCTTTGGTGCCTTGGACGTGAGCTAGAACCTTAAGATTCTGCATGAAAGGAGGACTAGCAGCCGAGTTGCACGGGAGAATGTGAAAAGTGTTCATATGTAGTAAAAACCTGAGAAATCCGTCCGTTTTCGTCATTTGTTATGGAATCGACTTAAAGCCAGATCGTCACATTGGCCGCTCTTCTCTCCGAAACGGTTGTACTTATCGTCTGCAAAGCTATGTCGCGTGCTGCGGTATGCGGAGACACTAAAAGCACCATAGTAGAACACAGATGAAGCTTCTAAGTTGATGTAATAGCCAGTAAGAAGTAGTACAATTCAAGTTTTAGGTATCGATTATTGACATTTTAGCTGGCTTTGGTGCCTTGGACATAAGCTAGGACCTTAAGATTCTGCATGAAAGGAGGATTAGCAGCCGAGTTGTACGGAAGAATGTGAAAAGTCTTCATATGTAGTAAAAACCTGAGAAATCCGTCCGTTTTCGTCATTTGTTAAGGAATCGACTTAAAGCCAGATCGTCACATTGCCGCTCTTCTCTCTGAAACGGTTGTACTTATCGTCTGCAAAGCTATGTCGCGTGCTGCGTTATGCGGAGACACTAAAAGCACCATAGTAGAACACAGATGAAGCTTCTAAGTTGATGTAATAGCCAGTAAGAAGTAGTACAATTCAAGTTTTAGATTCTCATTAATTACTTTTTAGCTGGCTTTGGTGCCTTGGACATGAGCTGGGACCTTAAGATTCTGCATGAAAGGAGGACTAGCAGGCGAGTTGTACGGGAGAAAGTGAGAAGTGTTCATATGTAGTAAAAACCTGAGAAATCCGTCCGTTTTCGTCATTTGTTATCGAATTGACTTAAGGCCAGATCGTCACATTGGCCACTCTTCTCTCTGAAACGGTTGTACTTATCGTCTGCAAAGCTATGTCGCGTGCTGCGGTATGCGGAGACACTAAAAGCACCATAGTAGAACACAGATGAAGCTTCTAAGTTAATGTAATAGCCAGTAAGAAGTAGTACAATTCAAGTTTTAGGTATGTATTATTGACATTTTAGCTGGCTTTGGCGCCTTGGACATGAGCTAGGACCTTAAGATTCTGCATGAAAGGATGACTAGCAGCCGAGTTGCACGAAAGAATGTGAAAGGTGTTCATATGTAGCAAAAATCTGAGAAATACGTCCGTTTTCGTCATTTGGTATGGAATCAACTTAAAGCCAGATCGTCATATTGGCCGCTCTTCTCTCTGAAACGGTTGTACTTATCGTCTGCAAACCTATGTCGCGTGCTGCGTTATGCGGAGACACTAAAATCACCATAGTAGAACACAGATGAAGCTTATAAGTCGATGTAATAGCCAGTAAGAAGTAGTACAATTCAAGTTTTAGGTATCGATTATTGACTTCTTAGATGGATTTGGTGCCTTGGACATGAGCTAGGACATTAAGATTCTGCATGAAAGGAGGTCTAGCAGCCGAGTTGCACGGGACAATATGAAAAGTGTTCATATGTAGTAAAAACCTGAGAAATCCGTCCGTTTTCGTCATTTGTTATCGAATCGCCTTAAAGCCAGGTCGTCACAATGGCCGCTCTTCTCTCTGAAACGGTTGTACTTATCGTCTGCAAAGCTATGTCGCGTGCTGCGGTATACGGAAACACTAGAAGCACCATAGTAGAGCACAGGTGAAGCTTCTATGATGATGTAATAGCCAGTAAGTAGTAGTACAAATAAAGTTTTAGGTATCGATTATTGACTTTTTAGCTGGCTTTGGTGCCTTGGACATGAGCTAGGACCTAAAGATTCTGCATGAAAGGAGGACTAGCAGCCGAGTTGCACGGGAGAATGTGAAAAGTGTTCATATGTAGTAAAAACCTGAGAAATCCGTCCGTTTTCGTCATTTGTTATCGAATCGACTTAAAGCCAGATCGTCACATTGGCCGCTCTTCTCTGAAACGGTTGTACTTATCGTCTGCAAAGCTATGTCGTATGCTGCGGTAGGCGGAGACACTGAAACCACCACAGTAGAACACAGATGAAGCTTCTAATTTGATGTAATAGCCAGTAAGAAATAGTACAATTCAAGTTTTAGGTATCGATTATTGACTTTTTAGCTGGCTTTGATGCCTTGGACATGAGCTAGGACCTTAAGAATCTGCATGAAAGGAGGACTAGCAGCCGAGTTGCAGGGAAGAATGTTAAAAGTGTTCATATGTAGTAAAAACCTGAGAAATCCGTCCGTTTTCGTCATTTGTTATCGAATCGACTTAAAGCCAGATCGTCACATTGGCCGCTCTTCACTCTGAAACGGTTGTACTTATCGTCTGCAAAACTATGTCGCGTTCTGCGGTATGCGGAGACACAGAAACCACCATAGTAGAACACAGATGAAGCTTCTAAATTGATGTAATAACCAGTAAGAAGTAGTACATTTCAAGTTTTAGGTGTCGATTATTGACTTTTTAGCTGGCTTTGGTGCCATGGATGTGAGCTAGGATCTTAAGATTCTGCATGAAAGGGGGACTAGCAACCGAGTTGCACGGGAGAATGTGAAAAGTGTTCATATGTAGTAAAAACCTGAGAAACCCGTCCGTTTTCGTCATTTGTTATCGAATCGACTTAAAGCCAGGTCGTCACATTGGCCGCTCTTCTCTCAGAAACGGTTGTACTTATCGTCTGAAAGCTATGTCGCGTGCTGCGGTATGTGGGGACACTAAAAGCACCATAGTAGAACACAGATGAAGCTTCTAAGATGATGTAATAGCCAGTAAGAAATAATACAATACCAGTTTTAGGTATCGATTATTGACTTTTTAGCTGGCTTTGGTGCCTTGGACATGAGCTAGGACCTTAAGATTCTGCATGAAAAGAGGACTAGCAGCCGAGTTGCACGGGAGAATGTGATAAGTGTTCATATGTAGTAAAAACCTGAGAAATTCGTCCGTTTTCGTCATTTGTTATCGAATCGACTTAAAGCCAGGTCGTCACATTGGCCGCTCTTCTCTCAGAAACGGTTATACTTATCGTCTGAAAGCTATGTCGCGTGCTGCGGTATGCGGAGACACTAAAAGCATCATAGTAGAACACAGATGAAGCTTCTAAGTTGATGTAATAGCCAGTAAGAAGTAGTACAATTCAAGTTTTAGGTATCGATTATTGACTTTTTAGCTGGCTTTGGTGCCTTGGACATGAGCTAGGACCTTAAGATTCTGCATGAAAGGAGGACTAGCAGCCGAGTTGCACGGGAGAATGTGAAAAGTGTTCATATGTAGTAAAAACCTGAGAAATCCGTCCGTTTTCGTCATTTGTTATCGAATCGACTTAAAGCCAGATCGTCACATTGGCCGCTCTTCTCTCTGAAACGGTTGTACTTATCGTCTGCAAAGCTATGTCGTATGCTGCGGTAGGCGGAGACACTGAAACCACCACAGTAGAACACAGATGAAGCTTCTAATTTGATGTAATAGCTAGTAAGAAATAGTACAATTCAAGTTTTCGGTATCGATTATTGACTTTTTAGCTGGCTTTGATGTCTTGGACATGAGCTAGGACCTTAAGAATCTGCATGAAAGGAGGACTAGCAGCCGAGTTGGAGGGAAGAATGTGAAAAGTGTTCATATGTAGTAAAAACCTGAAAAATCCGTCCGTTTTCGTTATTTGTTATCGAATCGACTTAAAGCCAGATCGTCACATTGGCCGCTCTTCTCTCTGAAACGGTTGTACTTATCGTCTGCAAAACTATGTCGCGTGCTGCGGTATGCGGAGACACAAAAACCACCATAGTAGAACACAGATGAAGCTTCTAAATTGATGTAATAACCAGTAAGAAGTAGTACATTTCAAGTTTTAGGTATCGATTATTGACTTTTTAGCTGGCTTTGGTGCCATGGATGTGAGCTAGGACCTTAAGATTCTGCATGAAAGGGGGAATAGCAGCCGAGTTGCACGGGAGAATGTGAAAAGTGTTCATATGTAGTAAAAACCTGAGAAACCCGTCCGTTTTCGTCATTTGTTATCGAATCGACTTAAAGCCAGGTCGTCACATTGGCCGCTCTTCTCTCAGAAACGGTTGTACTTATCGTCTGAAAGCTATGTCGCGTGCTGCGGTATGTGGGGACACTAAAAGCACCATAGTAGAACACAGATGAAGCTTCTAAGATGATGTAATAGCCAGTAAGAATTAATACAATACCAGTTTTAGGTATCGATTATTGACATTTTAGCTGGCTTTGGTGCCTTGGACATGAGCTAGGACCCTAAGAATCTGCATGAGAGGGAGACTAGCAGACAAGTTGCACGGGAGAATGTGAAATGTGCTCATATGTAGTATTAACCTGAGAAATCCGTCCGTTTTCGTCATTTGTTATCGAGTCGACTAAAGGCCAGATCGTAACATTGTCCGCCCTTGTCTCTGAAACAGCTGTACTTATCGTCTGAAAGCTATGTCGCGTGCTGCGGTATGCGGAGACACTAAAATCACCATAGTAGAACACAGATGAAGCTTCTAAGTAGATGTGTTAGCCAGTAAGAAGTAGTACAATTCAAGTTTTAGGCATCGATTATTGACTTTTAGCTGGCTTTGGTGCCTTGGACATGAGCTAGGACCTTAAGATTCTGCATGAAGGGAGGACTAGCAGCCGAATTGCACGGGAGATTGTGAAAAGTGTTCATATGTTGTAAAAACCTGAGAAATCCGTCCGTTTTCGTCATTTGTTATGGAATCGACGTAAAGCCAGAACGCCACATCTGCCGCTCTTCTCTCTGAAACGGTTGTACATATCGTCTGCAAAGCTATGTCGCGTGCTGCGTTAAGCGGAGACACTAAAAGCACCATAGTAGAACACAGATGAAGCTTCTAAATTGATGTAATAGCCAGTAAGAAGTAGTACAATTCAAGGTTTATTTATCGATTATTGACATTTTAGCTGGCTTTGGTGCCTTGGACATAAGCTAGGACCTTAAGATTCTGCATGAAAGGAGGATTAGCAGCCGAGTTGTACGGAAGAATGTGAAAAGTCTTCATATGTAGTAAAAACCTGAGAAATCCGTCCGTTTTCGTCATTTGTTAAGGAATCGACTTAAAGCCAGATCGTCACATTGCCGCTCTTCTCTCTGAAACGGTTGTACTTATCGTCTGCAAAGCTATGTCGCGTGCTGCGTTATGCGGAGACACTAAAAGCACCATAGTAGAACACAGATGAAGCTTCTAAGTTGATGTAATAGCCAGTAAGAAGTAGTACAATTCAAGTTTTAGATTCTCATTAATTACTTTTTAGCTGGCTTTGGTGCCTTGGACATGAGCTGGGACCTTAAGATTCTGCATGAAAGGAGGACTAGCAGGCGAGTTGTACGGGAGAAAGTGAGAAGTGTTCATATGTAGTAAAAACCTGAGAAATCCGTCCGTTTTCGTCATTTGTTATCGAATTGACTTAAGGCCAGATCGTCACATTGGCCACTCTTCTCTCTGAAACGGTTGTACTTATCGTCTGCAAAGCTATGTCGCGTGCTGCGGTATGCGGAGACACTAAAAGCACCATAGTAGAACACAGATGAAGCTTCTAAGTTAATGTAATAGCCAGTAAGAAGTAGTACAATTCAAGTTTTAGGTATGTATTATTGACATTTTAGCTGGCTTTGGCGCCTTGGACATGAGCTAGGACCTTAAGATTCTGCATGAAAGGATGAGTAGCAGCCGAGTTGCACGGGAGAATGCGAAAAGTGTTCATATGTAGTAAAAACCTGAAAAATCAGTCCGTTTTCGTCATTTGTTATCGAATCGACTTAAACCAGATCGTCACAATGGCCGCTCTTCTCTCTGAAACGGTTGTACTTATCGTCTGCAAAGCTATGTCGCGTGCTGCGGTATACGGAAACACTAGAAGCACCATAGTAGAGCACAGGTGAAGCTTCTATGATGATGTAATAGCCAGTAAGTAGTAGTACAAATAAAGTTTTAGGTATCGATTATTGACTTTTTAGCTGGCTTTGGTGCCTTGGACATGAGCTAGGACCTAAAGATTCTGCATGAAAGGAGGACTAGCAGCCGAGTTGCACGGGAGAATGTGAAAAGTGTTCATATGTAGTAAAAACCTGAGAAATCCGTCCGTTTTCGTCATTTGTTATCGAATCGACTTAAAGCCAGATCGTCACATTGGCCGCTCTTCTCTGAAACGGTTGTACTTATCGTCTGCAAAGCTATGTCGTATGCTGCGGTAGGCGGAGACACTGAAACCACCACAGTAGAACACAGATGAAGCTTCTAATTTGATGTAATAGCCAGTAAGAAATAGTACAATTCAAGTTTTAGGTATCGATTATTGACTTTTTAGCTGGCTTTGATGCCTTGGACATGAGCTAGGACCTTAAGAATCTGCATGAAAGGAGGACTAGCAGCCGAGTTGCAGGGAAGAATGTTAAAAGTGTTCATATGTAGTAAAAACCTGAGAAATCCGTCCGTTTTCGTCATTTGTTATCGAATCGACTTAAAGCCAGATCGTCACATTGGCCGCTCTTCACTCTGAAACGGTTGTACTTATCGTCTGCAAAACTATGTCGCGTTCTGCGGTATGCGGAGACACAGAAACCACCATAGTAGAACACAGATGAAGCTTCTAAATTGATGTAATAACCAGTAAGAAGTAGTACATTTCAAGTTTTAGGTGTCGATTATTGACTTTTTAGCTGGCTTTGGTGCCATGGATGTGAGCTAGGATCTTAAGATTCTGCATGAAAGGGGGACTAGCAACCGAGTTGCACGGGAGAATGTGAAAAGTGTTCATATGTAGTAAAAACCTGAGAAACCCGTCCGTTTTCGTCATTTGTTATCGAATCGACTTAAAGCCAGGTCGTCACATTGGCCGCTCTTCTCTCAGAAACGGTTGTACTTATCGTCTGAAAGCTATGTCGCGTGCTGCGGTATGTGGGGACACTAAAAGCACCATAGTAGAACACAGATGAAGCTTCTAAGATGATGTAATAGCCAGTAAGAAATAATACAATACCAGTTTTAGGTATCGATTATTGACTTTTTAGCTGGCTTTGGTGCCTTGGACATGAGCTAGGACCTTAAGATTCTGCATGAAAAGAGGACTAGCAGCCGAGTTGCACGGGAGAATGTGATAAGTGTTCATATGTAGTAAAAACCTGAGAAATTCGTCCGTTTTCGTCATTTGTTATCGAATCGACTTAAAGCCAGGTCGTCACATTGGCCGCTCTTCTCTCAGAAACGGTTATACTTATCGTCTGAAAGCTATGTCGCGTGCTGCGGTATGCGGAGACACTAAAAGCATCATAGTAGAACACAGATGAAGCTTCTAAGTTGATGTAATAGCCAGTAAGAAGTAGTACAATTCAAGTTTTTGGTATCGATTATTGACTTTTTAGCTGGCTTTGGTGCCTTGGACATGAGCTAGGACCTTAAGATTCTGCATGAAAGGAGGACTAGCAGCCGAGTTGCACGGGAGAATGTGAAAAGTGTTCATATGTAGTAAAAACCTGAGAAATCCGTCCGTTTTCGTCATTTGTTATCGAATCGACTTAAAGCCAGATCGTCACATTGGCCGCTCTTCTCTCTGAAACGGTTGTACTTATCGTCTGCAAAGCTATGTCGTATGCTGCGGTAGGCGGAGACACTGAAACCACCACAGTAGAACACAGATGAAGCTTCTAATTTGATGTAATAGCCAGTAAGAAATAGTACAATTCAAGTTTTCGGTATCGATTATTGACTTTTTAGCTGGCTTTGATGTCTTGGACATGAGCTAGGACCTTAAGAATCTGCATGAAAGGAGGACTAGCAGCCGAGTTGGAGGGAAGAATGTGAAAAGTGTTCATATGTAGTAAAAACCTGAAAAATCCGTCCGTTTTCGTTATTTGTTATCGAATCGACTTAAAGCCAGATCGTCACATTGGCCGCTCTTCTCTCTGAAACGGTTGTACTTATCGTCTGCAAAACTATGTCGCGTGCTGCGGTATGCGGAGACACAAAAACCACCATAGTAGAACACAGATGAAGCTTCTAAATTGATGTAATAACCAGTAAGAAGTAGTACATTTCAAGTTTTAGGTATCGATTATTGACTTTTTAGCTGGCTTTGGTGCCATGGATGTGAGCTAGGACCTTAAGATTCTGCATGAAAGGGGGACTAGCAGCCGAGTTGCACGGGAGAATGTGAAAAGTGTTCATATGTAGTAAAAACCTGAGAAACCCGTCCGTTTTCGTCATTTGTTATCGAATCGACTTAAAGCCAGGTCGTCACATTGGCCGCTCTTCTCTCAGAAACGGTTGTACTTATCGTCTGAAAGCTATGTCGCGTGCTGCGGTATGTGGGGACACTAAAAGCACCATAGTAGAACACAGATGAAGCTTCTAAGATGATGTAATAGCCAGTAAGAATTAATACAATACCAGTTTTAGGTATCGATTATTGACATTTTAGCTGGCTTTGGTGCCTTGGACATGAGCTAGGACCCTAAGAATCTGCATGAGAGGGAGACTAGCAGACAAGTTGCACGGGAGAATGTGAAATGTGCTCATATGTAGTATTAACCTGAGAAATCCGTCCGTTTTCGTCATTTGTTATCGAGTCGACTAAAGGCCAGATCGTAACATTGTCCGCCCTTGTCTCTGAAACAGCTGTACTTATCGTCTGAAAGCTATGTCGCGTGCTGCGGTATGCGGAGACACTAAAATCACCATAGTAGAACACAGATGAAGCTTCTAAGTAGATGTGTTAGCCAGTAAGAAGTAGTACAATTCAAGTTTTAGGCATCGATTATTGACTTTTAGCTGGCTTTGGTGCCTTGGACATGAGCTAGGACCTTAAGATTCTGCATGAAGGGAGGACTAGCAGCCGAATTGCACGGGAGATTGTGAAAAGTGTTCATATGTTGTAAAAACCTGAGAAATCCGTCCGTTTTCGTCATTTGTTATGGAATCGACGTAAAGCCAGAACGCCACATCTGCCGCTCTTCTCTCTGAAACGGTTGTACATATCGTCTGCAAAGCTATGTCGCGTGCTGCGTTATGCGGAGACACTAAAAGCACCATAGTAGAACACAGATGAAGCTTCTAAAATGATGTAATAGCCAGTAAGAAGTAGTACAATTCAAGTTTTAGGTATTGATTATTGACTTTTTAGCTGGCTTTGGTGCCTTGGACGTGAGCTAGGACCTTAAGATTCTGCATGAAAGGAGGACTAGCAGCCGAGTTGCACGGGAGAATGTGAAAAGTGTTCATGTGTAGTAAAAACCTGAGAAATCCGTTCGTTATCGTCATTTGTCTTCGAATCGACTTCAAGCCAGATCGTCACATTGGCTGCTCTTCTCTCTGAAACGGTTGTACTTATCGTCTGCAAAGCTATGTCGCGTGCTGCGGTATGCGGAGACACTAAAAGCACCATAGTAGAACACAGATGAAGCTTCTAAAATGATGTAATAGCCAGTAAGAATTAATACAATACCAGTTTTAGGTATCGATTATTGACTTTTTAGCTGGCTTTGGTGTCTTGGACATGAGCTAGGACCTTAAGATTCTGCACGAAAGGAGGACTAGCAGCCGAGTTGCATGTTAGAATGTGAAAAGTGTTCATATGTAGTAAAAACCTGAGAAATCCGTCCGTTTTCGTCATTTGTTATCGAATCGACTTAAAGCCAGGTCATCACATTGGCCGTTCTTCTCTCTGAAACGGTTGTACAATTCGTCTGCAAAGCTATGTCGCGTGCTGCGGTATGTGGAGACACTAAAAGCACCATAGTAGAACACAGATGAAGCTTCTAAGTTGATGTAATAGTTAGTAAGAGGTAGTACAATTGAAATTTTAGATATCGATTATTGACTTTTTAGCTGGCTTTGATGCCTTGGACATGAGCTAGTACCTTAAGATTCTGCATCAACGGAGGACTAGCAGCCGAGTTGCACGGGAGAATGTGAAAAGTGTTCATATGTAGTAAAAACCTAAGAAATCCGTCCGTTTTCGTCATTTGTTATGGAATCGACTTAAAGACAGATCGTCACATTGGCCGCTCTTCTCTCTCAAACGGTTGTACTTATCGTCTGCAAACCTATGTTGTGTGCTGCGGTATGTGGAGACACTAAAAGCACCATAGTAGAACACAGATGAAGCTTCTAAGTTGATGTAATAAATAGTAAGAAGTAGTACAATTCAAGTTTTAGGTATCGATTATTGACTTTTTAGCTGGCTTTGGTGCCTTGGACATGAGCTAGGACCCTAAGAATCTGCATGAGAGGGAGACTAGCAGAAAAGTTGCACGGGAGAATGTGAAATGTGCTCATATGTAGTATTAACCTGAGAAATCCGTCCGTTTTCGTCATTTGTTATCGAATCGACTTAAAGCCAGATCGTCACATTGGCCGCTCTTCTCTCTGAAACGGTTGTACTTATCGTCTGCAAAGCTATGTCGCGTGCTGCGGTATGCGGAGACACTAAAAGCACCATAGTAGAACACAGATGAAGCTTCTAAGATGATGTGATAGCCAGTAAGTAGTAGTACAATTCAAGTTTTAGGTATCGATTATTCACGTTTTAGCTGGCTTTGGTGCCTTGGACATGAGCTAGGACCTTAAGATTCTGCATAAAAGGAGGACTAGAAGCCGAGTTGCACGGGAGAATGTGAAAAGTGTACATATGTAGTAAAAACCTGAGAAATCCTTCCGTTTTCGTCATTTGTTAACGAATCGACTTAAAGCCAGATCGTCACATTGGCCGCTCTTCTCTCTGAAACGGTTGTACTTATCGTCTGCAAAGCTATGTCGCCTGCTGCGGTATGCGGAGACACTAAAAGCGCCATAGTAGAACACAGATGAAGCTTCTAATATGATGTAATAGAGAGTAAGAAGTAGTACAATTCAAGTTTTAGGTATCGATTATTGACTTTTTAGCTGGCTTTGTTGCCTTGGACATGAGCTATGACCTTACGAATCTGCATGAGAGGAGGACTAGCAGAAAAGTTGCACGGGAGAATGTGAAATGTGTAAATATGTAGTTTTAACCTGAGAAATCCGTCCGTTTTCGTCTTTTGTTATCGAATCGACTTAAAGCCAGATCGTCACATTGTCCGCCCTTTTCTCTGAAACGGTTGTACTTATCGTCTGCAAAGCTATGTCGTGTGCTACGGTATGCGGAGACACTAAAAATACCATAGTAAAACACGGATGAAGCTTCTAAGTTGAAGTAATAGCCAGTAAGAAGTAGTACAATTGAAGTTTTACTTATCAATTATTGACTTTCAGCTGGCTTTGGTGCCTTGGACATGAGCTAGGACCTTAAGACTCTGCATGAAAGGAGGACTAGCAGCCGAGTTGCACGGGAGATTGTGAAAAGTGTTCATATGTAGTAAAAACCTGAGAGATCCGTTCGCCATCGTCATTTGTTAACGAATCTACTTAAAGCCAGATCGTCACATTGGCCGCTCTCCTCTCTGAAACGGTTGTACTTATCGTCTGCAAAGCTATGTCGCGTGCTGCGGTATGTAGAGACACTAAATGCACCATAGTAGAACACAGATGAAGCTTCTAAGTTGATGTAATAGCCAGTAAGAAGTAGTACAATTCAAGTTTTAGGTATCGATTATTGACTTTGTAGCTGGCTTTGGTGCCTTGGACATGAGCTAGGACCTTAAGATTCTGCATGAAAGAAGGACTAGCAGCCGAGTTGCACGGGAGAATGTGAAAAGTGTTCATATGTAGTAAAAACCTGAGAAACCCGTCCGTTTTCGTCATTTGTTATCGAATCGACTTAAAGCCAGGTCGTCACATTGGCCGCTCTTCTCTCAGAAACGGTTGTACTTATCGTCTGAAAGCTATGTCACGTGCTGCGGTATGTGGGGACACTAAAAGCACCATAGTAGAACACAGATGAAGCTTCTAAGATGATGTAATAGCCAGTAAGAATTAATACAATACCAGTTTTAGGTATCGATTATTGACATTTTAGCTGGCTTTGGTGCCTTGGACATGAGCTAGGACCCTAAGAATCTGCATGAAAGGAGGACTAGCAGCCGAGTTGCACGGGAGGATCTGAAAAGTGTTCATATGTAGTAAAAACCTGAGAAATCCGTTCGTTATCGTCATATATTACCGAATCGACTTAAAGCCGGATCGTCAAATTGGCCGGTCTTCTCTCTGAAACGGTTGTACTTGTCGTCTGCAAAGCTATGTCGCGTGCTGCGGTATGTGGAGACACTAAAATCACCTTAGTAGGACACAGATGAAGCTTCTAAGTTGATGTAATAGCCAGTAAGAAGTAGTACAATTCAAGTTTTAGGTATCATTTATTGACTTTTTAGCTGGCTTTGGTGCCTTGGACATGAGCTAGGACCCTAAGAATCTGCATGAGAGGGAGACTAGCAGAAAAGTTGCATGGGAGAATGTGAAATGTGCTCATATGTATTATTAACCTGAGAAATCCATCCGTTTTCGTCTTTTGTTATCGAGTCGACTAAAGGCCAGATCGTAACATTGTCCGCCCTTCTCTCTGAAACGGCTGTACTTATCGTCTGAAAGCTATGTCGCGTGCTGCGGTATGTGGAGACACTAAAAGCACCATAGTAGAACACAGATGAAGCTTCTAAGTTGATGTAATAGCCAGTAAGAAGTAGTACAATTTCAGTTTTAGGTATCGATTATTGACTTTTTAGCTGGCTTTGGTGCCTTGGACATGAGCTAGGACCTTAAGATTCTGCATGAAAGCAGGAATAGCAGCCGAGTTGCACTGGAGAATGTGAAAAGTGTTCATATGTAGTAAAAACCTGAGAAATCCGTCCGTTTTCGTCGTTTTTTATCGAATCGACTTAAAGCCTGATCGTCACATTGGGCGCTCTTCTCTCTGAAACGGTTGCACTTATCGTCTGCAAAGCTATGTCGCGTGCTGCAGTATGCGGAGACACTAAAAGCAGCATAGTAGAACACAGATGAAGCTTCTAAGTTGATGTAATAGCTAGTAAGAAGTAGTACAATTGAAATTTTAGATATCGATTATTGAGTTTTTAGCTGGCTTTGGTGCCTTGGACATGAGCTAGGACCTTAAGATTCTGCATGAAAGGAGGACTAGCAGCCGAGTTGCACGGGAGAATGTGAAAAGTGTTCATATGTAGTAAAAACCTGAGAAATCCGTACGTTTACGTCATTGGTTATCGAATCGTCTTAAAGCCAGATCGTCACATTGGCCGCTCTTCTCTCTGAAACGGTTGTACTTATCGTCTGCAAAGCTATGTCGAGTGCTGCGGTATGTGGAGACACTAAAATCACCATAGTAGAACACAGATGAAGCTTCTAAGTTGATGTAATAGCCAGTAAGAGGTAGTACAATTCAAGTTTTAGGTATCGATTATTGACGTTTTAGCTGGCTTTCGTGACTTGTACATGAGCTAGGACCTGAAGATTCTGCATGAAAGGAGGACTAGCAGCTGACTTGCCTGGGAGAATATTAAAAGTGTTCATATGTAGTAAAAACCTGAGAAATCCTTCCGTTTTCGTCATTTGTTATCGAATCGACCTAAAGCCAGATCGTGACATTGGCCGCCCTTCTCTCTGAAACGGTTGCACTTATCGTCTGCAAAGCTATGTCGCGTGCTGCAGTATGCGGAGTCACTAAAAGCAGCATAGTAGAACACAGATGAAGCTTCTAAGTTGATGTAATAGCTAGTAAGAAGTAGTACAATTGAAATTTTAGATATCGATTATTGACTTTTTAGCTGGCTTTGGTGCCTTGGACATGAGCTAGGACCTTAAGATTCGGCATGAAAGGAGGACTAGCAGCCGAGTTGCACGGGAGAATGTGAAATGTGTTCATATGTAGTAAAAACCTGAGAAATCCGTTCGTTTTCGTCATTTGTTATCGAATCGACTTAAAGCCAGATCGTCACATTGGAAGCTCTTCTCTCTGAAACGGTTGAACTTATCGTCTGCAAAGCTATGTCACATGCTGTGGTATGCGGAGACACTAAAATCAGCATAGTAGGACACAGATGAAGCTTCTAAGTTGATGTAATAGCCAGTAAGAAGTGGTACAATTCAAGTTTTAGGTATCGATTATTGACTTTTTAGCTGGCTTTGGTGCCTTGGACATGAGCTATGTCCTTACGAATCTGCATGAGAGGAGGACTAGCAGAAAAGTTGCACGGGAGAATGTGAAAAGTGTTAATATGTAGAATTAACCTGAGAAATCCGTCCGTTTGCGTCTTTTGTTATCGAATCGACTTAAAGCCAGATCGTCACATTGGCCGCTCTTCTCTCTGAAACGTTTGTACTTATCGTCTGCAAAGCTATGTCGCGTGCTGCGGTATGTGGAGACACTAAAAGCACCATAGTAGAACACAGATGAAGCTTCTAAGTTGATGTAATAGCTGGTAAGAAGTAGTACAATTTAAATTTTAGATATCGATTATTGACTTTTTAGCTGGCTTTGGTGCCTTGGACATGAGCTAGGACCTTAAGAATCTGCATGAAAGGGGGACTAGCAGCCGAGTTGCACGGGAGAATGTGAAAAGTGTTCATATGTAGTAAAAACCTGAGAAACCCGTCGGTTTCGTCATTTGTTATCGAATCGACTTAAAGCCAGATCGTCACATTGGCCGCTCTTCTCTCCGAAACGGTTGTACTTATCGTCTGAGAGGTATGTCGCGTGCTGCGGTATGCAGAGACACTAAAAGGACCATAGTAGAACACAGATGAAGCTCTAAGATGATGTAATAGCCAGTAAGAATTAGTACAATACCAGTTTTAGGTATCGATTATTGACTTTTTAGCTGGCTTTGGTGCCTTGGACATGAGCTAGGACCTTAAGATTCTGCATGAAAGGAGGACTAGCAGCCGAATTGCACGGGAGAATGTGAAAAGTGTTAATATGTAATAAAAACCTGAGAAATCCGTCCGTTTTCGTCATTTGTTATCGAATCGACTTAAAGCCAGATCGTCACATTTGCCGCTCTTCTCTCTGAAACGGTTGTACTTATCGTCTGCAAAGCTATGTCGCAGTGCTGCGGTATGTGGAGACTCTAAAAGCACCATAGCAGAACACAGATGAAGCTACTAAGTTGATGTAATAGCCAGTAAGAAGTAGTACAACTCAAGTTTTAGATATCGATTATTGACTTTTTAGCTGGCTTTGGTGCCTTGGACGTGAGCTAGGACCATAAGATTCGGCATGAAAGGAGGACTAGCAGCCGAGTTGCACGGGAGAATGTGAAAAGTGTTCATATGTAGTAAAAACCTGAGAAATCCGTCCGTTTTCGTCATTTGTTATCGAATCGACTTAAAGCCAGGTCGTCACATTGGCCGCTCTTCTCTCTGAAACGGTTGTACTTATCGTCTGCAAAGCTATGTCGCGTGCTGCGGTATGCGGAGTCACTAAAAGCACCATAGTAGAACACAGATGAAGCTTCTAATATGATGTAATAGAGAGTAAGAAGTAGTACAATTCAAGTTTTAGGTATCGATTATTGACTTTTTAGCTGGCTTTGGTGCCTTGGACATGAGCTATGACCTTACGAATCTGCATGAGAGGAGGCCTAGCAGAAAAGTTGCACGGGAAAATGTGAAATGTGTTAATATGTAGTTTTAACCTGAGAAATCCGTCCGTTTTCATCTTTTGTTATCGAATCGACTTACAGCCAGATCGTCACATTGTCCGCCCTTCTCTCTGAAACGGTTGTACTTATCGTCTGCAAATCTATGTCGTGTGCTGCGGTATGCGGAGACACTAAAAATACCATAGTAAAACACGGATGAAGCTTCTAAGTTGATGTAATAGCCAGTAAGAAGTAGTACAATTCAAGTTTTACTTATCGATTATTGACTTTAAGCTGGCTTTGGTGCCTTGGACATGAGCTAGGACCTTAAGATTCTGCATGAAAGGAGGACTAGCAGCCGAGTTGCACGGGAGAATGTGAAAAGTGTTCATATGTAGTAAAAACCTGTGAAATCCGTCCGTTTTCGTCATTTGTTATCGAATCGACTTAAAGCCAGATCGTCACATTGGCCGCTCTCCTCTCTGAAACGGTTGTACTTATCGTCTGCAAAGCTATGTCGCGTGCTGCGGTATGTAGAGACACTAAATGCACCATAGTAGAACACAGATGAAGCTTCTAAGTTGATGTAATAGCCAGTAAGAAATAGTACAATTCAAGTTTAAGGTATCGATTATTGCCTTTGTAGCTGGCTTTGGTGCCTTGGACATGAGCTAGGACCTTAAGATTCTGTATGAAAGAAGGACTAGCAGCCGAGTTGTACGGGAGAATGTGAAAAGTGTTCATATGTAGTAAAAACCTGAGAAATTCATACGTTTTCGTCATTGGTTATCGATTCGTCTTAAAGCCAGATCGTCACATTGGCTGCTCTTCTCTCTGAAACGGTTGTACTTATCGTCTGCAAAGCTATGTCGAGTGCTGCGGCATGTGGAGACACTAAAAGCACCATAGTAGAACACAGATGAAGGTTCTAAGTTGATGTAATAGCTAGTAAGAGGTAGTACAATTCAAGTTTTAGGTATCGATTATTGACTTTTTAGCTGGCTTTGGTGCCTTGGACATGAACTAAGACCTTAAGAATCTGCATGAAAGGAGGACTAGCAGCCGAGATGCACGGGACAATGTGAAAAGTTTTCATATGTAGTAAAAACCTGAGAAATCCGTCCATTTTCGTAATATGTAATCGAATCGACTTAAAACCGGATCGTGACATTGGCCGCTCTTCTCTCTGAAACGGTTGTACTTATCGTCTGCAAAGCTATGTCGCGTGCTGCGGTATGCGGAGACACTAAAATCACCATAGTAGAACACAGATGAAGCTTCTAAGTTGATGTAATAGCTAGTAAGAAGTAGTACAATTGGAATTTTAGATATCGATTATTGACTTTTTAGCTGTCTTTGGTGCCTTGGACATGAGCTAGGACCTTAAGATTCTGCATGTAAGGAGGACTAGCAGCCGAGTTGCACGGGAGAATGTGAAAAGTGTTCATATGTAGTAAAAACCTGAGAAGTCCGTCCGTTTTGTCATTTGTTATCGAATCGACTTAAAGCCAGATCGTCACATTGGCCGCTCTTCTCTCCGAAACGGTTGTACTTATCGTCTGAAAGCTATGTCGCGTGCTGCGGTATGCGGAGACACTAAAAGCACCATAGTAGAACACAGATGAAGCTTCTAAGATGATGTAATAGCCAGTAAGAATTAGTACAATACCTGTTTTGGGTATCGATTATTGACTTTTAGCTGGCTTTGGTGACTTGGACATGAGCTAGGACCTTAAGATTCTGCATGAAAGGAGGGTTAGCAGCCGAGTTGCACGGGAGAATGTGAAAAGTGTTCATATGTAGTAAAAACCTGAGAAATCCGTCCGTTTTCGTCATTTGTTAAGGAATCGACTTAAAGCCAGATCGTCACATTGGCCGCTCTTCCCTCTGACGCTGTTGTACTTATCGTCTGCAATGCTATGTCGCGTGCTGCGGTATGCGCAGACACTTAAAGCACCATAGTAGAACACAGATGAAGCTTCTAAGTTGATGTAATAGCCAGTAAGAAGTAGTACAATTCAAGTTTTATGTATCGAATATTGACTTTGTAGCAGGCTTTGGTGCCTTGGACATGAGCTAGGACCTTAAGATTCTGCATGAAAGGAGGACTAGCAGCCGAGTTGCACGGGAGATTGTGAAAAGTGGTCATATGTAGTAAAAACCTGAGAGATCCGTTCGCCATCGTCATTTGTTAACGAATCGACTTAAAGCCAGATCGTCACATTGGCCGCTCTCCATTCTGAAACGGTTGTACTTATCGTCTGCAAAGCTACGTCGCGTGCTGCGGTATGTGGAGACACTAAAAGCACCATAGTAGAACACAGATGAAGATTCTAAGTCGATGTAATAGCCAGTAAGAAGTAGTACAAGTAAAGTTTTAGGTATCGATTATAGACTTTTTAGCTGGCTTTGGTGCCTTGGACATGAGCTAGGACCTTAAGATTCTGCATGAAAGGAGGACTAACAGCCGCCTTGCACGTGAGTATGTGAAAAGTGTTCATATGTAGTAAAAACCTGAGAAATCCGACCGTTTTCGTCATTTGTTATCGAATCGACTTATAGCCAGATCGTCACATTGGCCGCTCTTCTCTCTGAAACGGTTACATTTATCGTCTGCACAGCTATGTCGCGTGCTGCGGTATGCGGGGACACTAAAAGCACCATAGTAGAACACAGATGAAGCTTATAAGTTGATGTAATAGCCAGTAAGATGTAGTACAATTCAAGTTTAAGGTATCGATTATTAAATTTTTAGCTGGCTTTGGTGCCTTGGACATGAGCTAGGCCCTTAAGATTCTGCATGAAAGCAGGACTAGCAGCCGAGTTGCACTGGAGAATGTGAAAAGTGTTCATATGTAGTAAAAACCTGAGAGATCCGTCCGTTTTCGTCGTTTGTTATCGAATCGACTTAAAGCCTGATCGTCACATTGGGCGCTCTTCTCTCTGAAACGGTTGCACTTATCGTCTGCAAAGCTATGTCGCGTGCTGCAGTATGCGGAGACACTAAAAGCAGCATAGTAGAACACAGATGAAGCTTCTAAGTTGATGTAATAGCTAGTAAGAAGTAGTACAATTGAAATTTTAGATATCGATTATTGACTTTTTAGCTGGCTTTGGTGCCTTGGACATGAGCTATGTCCTTACGAATCTGCATGAGAGGAGGACTAGCAGAAAAGTTGCAAGGGAGAATGTGAAAAGTGTTAATATGTAGTATTAACCTGAGAAATCCGTCCGTTTTCGTCATTTGTTATCGAATCGACTTAAAGCCAGATCGTCACATTGGCCGCTCTTCTCTCTGAAACGGTTGTACTTATCGTCTGCAAAGCTATGTCGCGTGCTGCGGTATGTGGAGACACTAAAAGCACCATAGTAGAACACAGATGAAGCTTCTAAGTTGATGTAATAGCCAGTAAGAAGTAGTACAATTTAAATTTAAGATATCGATTATTGACTTTTTAGCTGGCTTTGGTGCCTTGGACATGAGCTAGGACCTTAAGAATCTGCATGAAAGGGGGACTAGCAGCCGAGTTGCACGGGAGAATGTGAAAAATGTTCATATGTATTAAAAACCTGAGAAACCCGTACGTTTTCGTCATTTGTTATCGAATCGACTTCCAGCCAGATCGTCACATTGGGCGCTCTTCTCTCCGAAACGGTTGTACATATCGTCTGAAAGGTATGTCGCGTGCTGCGTTATGCAGAGACACTAGAAGGACCATAGTAGAACACAGATGAAGCTTCTAAGATGATGTAATAGCCAGTAAGAATTAGTACAATACCAGATTTAGGTATCGATTATTGACTTTTTAGCTGGTTTTGGTGCCTTGGACATGAGCTAGGACTTTAAGATTCTGCATGAAAGCAGGACTAGCAGCCGAATTGCACGGGAGAATGTGAAAAGTGTTCATATGTTGTAAAAACCTGAGAAATCCGTCCGTTTTCGTCATTTGTTATCGAATCGACTTAAAGCCAGATCGTCACATTGGCCGCTCTTCTCTCTGAAACGGTTGTACTTATCGTCTGCAAAGCTATGTCGCGTGCTGCGGTATCCGGAGACACTAAAAGCACCATAGTAGAACACAGATGAAGCTTCTAAGATGATGTAATAGCCAGTAAGAATTAGTACAAAACCAGTTTTAGGTATCGATTATTAAGTGTTTAGCTGGCTTTGGTGCCTTGCACATGAGCTAGGACCTTAAGATTCTGCATGAAAGGACGACTAGCAGCCGAATTGCACGGGAGATTGTGAAAAGTGTTCATATGTAGTAAAAACCTGAGAAATCCGTCCGTTTTCGTCATTTTGTATGGAATCGACTTAAAGCCAGGTCGTCACATTGGCACCTCTTCTCTCTGAAACGGTTGTACATATCGTCTGCAAAGCTATGTCGCGTGCTGCGGTATGTGGAGACACTAAAAGCACCATACTAGAACACAAATGAAGCTTCTATGTTGATGTCATAGCTAGTAAGAAGTAGTACAATTGAAATTTTAGATATCGATTATTGACTTTTTAGCTGACTTTGGTGCCTTGGACATGAGCTAGGACCTTAAGATTCAGCATGAAAGGAGGACTAGCAGCCGAGTTGCACGGGAGAATGTGAAAAGTGTTCATATGTAGTAAAAACCTGTGAAATCCGTCCGTTTTCGTCATTTGTTATCGAATCGACTTAAAGCCAGATCGTCACATTGGCCGCTCTTCTCTCTGAAACGGATGTACTTATCGTCTGCAAAGCTATGTCGCAGTGCTGCGGTAGGTGGAGACTCTAAAAGCACCATAGCAGAACACAGATGAAGCTTCTAAGATGATGTAATATTCAGTAAGAATTAGTACAACTCAAGTTTTAGGTATCGATTATTGACTTTTTAGCTGGCTTTGGTGCCTTGGACATGAGCTAGGACCTTAAGATTCTGCATGAAAGGAGGACTAGCAGCCGAATTGCACGGGAGAATGTGAAAAGTGTTCATATGTAGTAAAAACCTGAGAAATCCGTCCGTTTTCGTCATTTGTTATCGAATCGACTTAAAGCCAGATCGTCACATTGGCCGCTCTTCTCTCTGAAACGGTTGTACTTATCGTCAGAAAGCTATGGCGCGTGCTGCGGTATGCGGAGACACTAAAAGCACCATAGTAGAACACAGATGAAGCTTCTAAGATGATGTAATAGCCAGTAAGAATTAGTACAATACCAGTTTTAGTTATCGATTATTGACTTTTTAGCTGGCTTTGGTGCCTTGGACATGACCTAGGACATTAAGATTCTGCATGAAAGGAGGACTAGCAGCCGAATTGCACGGGAGAATGTGAAAAGTGTTTATATGTAGTAAAAACCTGAGAAATCCGTCCGTTTTCGTCATTTGGTATCGAATCGACTTAATGCCAGATCGTCACATAGGCCGCTCTTCACTCTGAAACGGTTGTACTTATCGTCTGCAAAGCTATGTCGCGTGCTGCGGTATGCGGAGACACTAAAAGCACCATAGTAGAACACAGATGAAGCTTCTATGATGATGTAACAGCCAGTAAGAAGTAGTACAACTCAAGTTTTAGGTATCGATTATTGACTTTTTAGCTGCCTTTGGTGCCTTGGACATGAGCTAGGACCATAAGATTCTGCATGAAAGGAGGACTAGCTACCGAGTTGCACGGGAGAATGTGAAAAGTGTTCATATGTAGTAAAAACCTGAGAAATCCGTCCGTTTTCGTCATTTGTTATCGAATCGACTTAAAGCCAGATCATCACATTGGTCGCTCTTCTATCTGAAACGGTTGTACTTATCGTCTGAAAGCTATGTCGCGTGCTGCGGTATGCGGAGACACTAAAAGCATGATAGTAGAACACAGATGAAGCTTCTAAGATGATGTAATAGCCAGTAAGAATTAGTACAACTCAAGTTTTAGGTATCGATTATTGACTTTTTAGCTGGCTTTGGTGCCTTGGACATGACCTAGGACCTTACGATTCTGCATGAAAGGAGGACTAGCAGCCGAATTGCACGGGAGAATGTGAAAAGTGTTCATATGTAGTAAAAACCTGAGAAATCCGTCCGTTTTCGTCATTTGTTATCGAATCGGCTTAATGCCAGATCGTCACATTGGCCGCTCTTCTTTCTGAAACGGTTGTACTTATCGTCTGCAAAGCTATGTCGCGTGCTGCGGAATGCGGAGACACTAAAAGCACCATAGTAGAACACAGATGAAGCTTCTAAGATGATGTAATAGCCAGTAAGAAGTAGTACAATTCAAGTTTTAGGTATCGATTATTGACTTTTTAGCTGGCTTTGGTGCATTGGACATGAGCTAGGACCTTAAGATTCTGCGTGAAAGGAGGACTAGCAGCCGAGTTGCACGGGAGAATGTGAAAAGTGTACATAAGTAGTAAAAACCTGAGAAATCCTTCCGTTTTCATCATTTGTTAACGAATCAACTTAAAGCCAGATCGTCACATTGGCCGCTCTCCTCTCTGAAACGGTTGTACTTATCGTCGGCAATGCTATGTCGCGTGCTGCGGTATGCAGAGACACTAAATGCACCATAGTAGAACACAGATGAAGCTTCTAAGTTGATGTAATAGCCAGTAAGAAGTAGTAAAATTCAAGTTTTAGGTATCGATTATTGACTTTGTAGCTGGCTTTGGTGCCTTGGACATGAGCTAGGACATTAAGATTCTGCATGAAAGAAGGACTAGCAGCCGAGTTGTACGGGAGAATGTGAAAAGTGTTCATATGTAGTAAAAACCTGAGAAATCCATACGTTTTCGTCATTGGTTATCGAATCGACTTAAAGCCAGATCATCACATTGGTCGCTCTTCTATCTGAAACGGTTGTACTTATCGTCTGAAAGCTATGTCGCGTGCTGCGGTATGCGGAGACACTAAAAGCACGATAGTAGAACACAGATGAAGCTTCTAAGATGATGTAATAGCCAGTAAGAATTAGTACAACTCAAGTTTTAGGTATCGATTATTGACTTTTTTGCTGGCTTTGGTGCCTTGGACATGAGCTAGGACCTTACGATTCTGCATGAAAGGAGGACTAGCAGCCGAATTGCACGGGAGAATGTGAAAAGTGTTCATATGTAGTAAAAACCTGAGAAATCCGTCCATTTTCGTAATTTGTAATCGAATCGACTTAAAACCGGATCGTGACATTGGCCGCTCTTCTCTCTGTAACGGTTGTACTTATCGTCTGAAGGCTATGTCGCGTGCTGCGGTATACGGAAACACTATAAGCACCATAGTAGAGCACAGGTGAAGCTTCTAAGATGATGTAATAGCCAGTAACAATTAGTACAATACCAGTTTTAGGTATCGATTATTGACTTTTAGCTGGCTTTGGTGCCTTTGACACGAGCTAGGACCTTAAGATTCTGCATGAAAGGAGGGTTAGCAGCTGAGTTGCACGGGAGAATGTGAAAAGTGTTCATATGTAGTAAAAACCTGAGATATCCGTCCGTTTTCGTCATTTGTTATGGAATCGACTTAAAGCCAGATCGTCACATTGGCCGCTCTTCCCTCTGACGCTGTTGTACTTATCGTCTGCAATGCTATGTCGCGTGCTGCGGTATGCGCAGACACTTAAAGCACCATAGTAGGACACAGATGAAGCTTCTAAGTTGATGTAATAGCCAGTAAGAAATAGTACAATTCAAGTTTTAGGTATCGATTATTGACTTTTTAGCTGGCTTTGGTGCCTTGGACATGAGCTAGGACCCTAAGAATCTGCATGAAAGGGAGACTAGCAGAAAAGTTGCACGGGAGAATGTGAAATGTGCTCATATGTAGTATTAACCTGAAAAATCCGTCCGTTTTCGTCTTTTGTTATCGAGTCGACTATAGGCCAGATCGTAACATTGTCCGCCCTTCTCTCTGAAACTGCTGTACTCATCGTCTGAAAGCTATGTCACGTGCTGCGGTATGCGGAGACATTAAAATCACCATAGTAGAACACAGATGAAGATTCTAAGTTGACGTAATAGCCACTAAGAAGTAGTACAATTCAAGTTTTAGGTATCGATTATTGACTTTTTAGCTGGCTTTGGTGCATTGGACGTGAGCTAGGACCTTAAGATTCTGCATGAAAGGAGGACTAGCAGCCGAGTTGCACGGGAGAATGTGAAAAGTGTTCATATGTAGTAAAAACCTGAGAAATCCGACCGTTTTCGTCATTTGTTATCGAATCGACTTAAAGCCAGATCGTCACATTGGCCGCTCTTCTCTCTGAAACGGTTGTGCTTATCGTCTGCAAAGCTATGTCTCGTGCTGCGGTATGTGGAGACACTGAAAGCACCATAGTAGGACACAGATGAAGCTTCTAAGTTGATGTAATAGCCAGTAAGAGGTAGTACAAGTCAAGTTTTAGGTATCGATTATTGACTTTTTATCTGGTTTTGGTGCCTTGGACATGAGCTAGGACCTTACGAATCTGCATGAGAGGAGGACTAGCAGAAAAGTTGCACGGGAGAATGTGAAATGTGTTAATATGTAGTATTAACCTTAGAAACCCGTCCGTTTTCGTCTTTTGTTATCGAATCGACTTAAAGCCAGATCGTCACATTGGCCGCTCTTCTCTCCGAAACGGTTGTACTTATCGTCTGAAAGCTATGTCGCGTGCTGCGGTTTGCGGAGACACTAAGAGCACCATAGTAGAACACAGATGAAGCTTCTAAGATGATGTAATAGCCAGTAAGAATTAGTACAATACCAGTTTTAGGTATCGATTATTGACTTTTTAGCTGGCTTTGGAGCCTTGCACATGAGCTAGGACCTTAAGATTCTGCATGAAAGGAGGGCAGGCAGCTGAGTTGCACGGGAGAATGTGAAAAGTGTTCATATGTAGTAAAAACCTGAGAAATCCGTCCGTTTTCGTCGTTTGTTATCGAATCGACTTAAAGCCTGATCGTCACATTGGGCGCCCTTCTCTCTGAAACGGTTGTACTTATCGTCAGAAAGCTATGGCGCGTGCTGCGGTATGCGGAGACACTAAAAGCACCATAGTAGAACACAGATGAAGCTTCTAAGATGATGTAATAGCCAGTAAGAATTAGTACAATACCAGTTTTAGTTATCGATTATTGACTTTTTAGCTGGCTTTGGTGCCTTGGACATGACCTAGGACATTAAGATTCTGCATGAAAGGAGGACTAGCAGCCGAATTGCACGGGAGAATGTGAAAAGTGTTTATATGTAGTAAAAACCTGAGAAATCCGTCCGTTTTCGTCATTTGGTATCGAATCGACTTAATGCCAGATCGTCACATAGGCCGCTCTTCACTCTGAAACGGTTGTACTTATCGTCTGCAAAGCTATGTCGCGTGCTGCGGTATGCGGAGGCACTAAAAGCACCATAGTAGAACACAGATGAAGCTTCTATGATGATGTAACAGCCAGTAAGAAGTAGTACAACTCAAGTTTTAGGTATCGATTATTGACTTTTTAGCTGGCTTTGGTGCCTTGGACATGAGCTAGGACCATAAGATTCTGCATGAAAGGAGGACTAGCTACCGAGTTGCACGGGAGAATGTGAAAAGTGTTCATATGTAGTAAAAACCTGAGAAATCCGTCCGTTTTCGTCATTTGTTATCGAATCGACTTAAAGCCAGATCATCACATTGGTCGCTCTTCTATCTGAAACGGTTGTACTTATCGTCTGAAAGCTATGTCGCGTGCTGCGGTATGCGGAGACACTAAAAGCATGATAGTAGAACACAGATGAAGCTTCTAAGATGATGTAATAGCCAGTAAGAATTAGTACAACTCAAGTTTTAGGTATCGATTATTGACTTTTTAGCTGGCTTTGGTGCCTTGGACATGACCTAGGACCTTACGATTCTGCATGAAAGGAGGACTAGCAGCCGAATTGCACGGGAGAATGTGAAAAGTGTTCATATGTAGTAAAAACCTGAGAAATCCGTCCGTTTTCGTCATTTGTTATCGAATCGGCTTAATGCCAGATCGTCACATTGGCCGCTCTTCTTTCTGAAACGGTTGTACTTATCGTCTGCAAAGCTATGTCGCGTGCTGCGGAATGCGGAGACACTAAAAGCACCATAGTAGAACACAGATGAAGCTTCTAAGATGATGTAATAGCCAGTAAGAAGTAGTACAATTCAAGTTTTAGGTATCGATTATTGACTTTTTAGCTGGCTTTGGTGCATTGGACATGAGCTAGGACCTTAAGATTCTGCGTGAAAGGAGGACTAGCAGCCGAGTTGCACGGGAGAATGTGAAAAGTGTACATAAGTAGTAAAAACCTGAGAAATCCTTCCGTTTTCATCATTTGTTAACGAATCAACTTAAAGCCAGATCGTCACATTGGCCGCTCTCCTCTCTGAAACGGTTGTACTTATCGTCGGCAATGCTATGTCGCGTGCTGCGGTATGCAGAGACACTAAATGCACCATAGTAGAACACAGATGAAGCTTCTAAGTTGATGTAATAGCCAGTAAGAAGTAGTAAAATTCAAGTTTTAGGTATCGATTATTGACTTTGTAGCTGGCTTTGGTGCCTTGGACATGAGCTAGGACATTAAGATTCTGCATGAAAGAAGGACTAGCAGCCGAGTTGTACGGGAGAATGTGAAAAGTGTTCATATGTAGTAAAAACCTGAGAAATCCATACGTTTTCGTCATTGGTTATCGAATCGACTTAAAGCCAGATCATCACATTGGTCGCTCTTCTATCTGAAACGGTTGTACTTATCGTCTGAAAGCTATGTCGCGTGCTGCGGTATGCGGAGACACTAAAAGCACGATAGTAGAACACAGATGAAGCTTCTAAGATGATGTAATAGCCAGTAAGAATTAGTACAACTCAAGTTTTAGGTATCGATTATTGACTTTTTAGCTGGCTTTGGTGCCTTGGACATGAGCTAGGACCTTACGATTCTGCATGAAAGGAGGACTAGCAGCCGAATTGCACGGGAGAATGTGAAAAGTGTTCATATGTAGTAAAAACCTGAGAAATCCGTCCATTTTCGTAATTTGTAATCGAATCGACTTAAAACCGGATCGTGACATTGGCCGCTCTTCTCTCTGTAACGGTTGTACTTATCGTCTGAAAGCTATGTCGCGTGCTGCGGTATACGGAAACACTAGAAGCACCATAGTAGAGCACAGGTGAAGCTTCTAAGATGATGTAATAGCCAGTAACAATTAGTACAATACCAGTTTTAGGTATCGATTATTGACTTTTAGCAGGCTTTGGTGCCTTTGACATGAGCTAGGACCTTAAGATTCTGCATGAAAGGAGGGTTAGCAGCTGAGTTGCACGGGAGAATGTGAAAAGTGTTCATATGTAGTAAAAACCTGAGAAATCCGTCCGTTTTCGTCATTTGTTATGGAATCGACTTAAAGCCAGATCGTCACATTGGCCGCTCTTCCCTCTGACGCTGTTATACTTATCGTCTGCAATGCTATGTCGCGTGCTGCGGTATGCGCAGACACTTAAAGCACCATAGTAGGACACAGATGAAGCTTCTAAGTTGATGTAATAGCCAGTAAGAAATAGTACAATTCAAGTTTTAGGTATCGATTATTGACTTTTTAGCTGGCTTTGGTGCCTTGGACATGAGCTAGGACCCTAAGAATCTGCATGAAAGGGAGACTAGCAGAAAAGTTGCACGGGAGAATGTGAAATGTGCTCATATGTAGTATTAACCTGAAAAATCCGTCCGTTTTCGTCTTTTGTTATCGAGTCGACTATAGGCCAGATCGTAACATTGTCCGCCCTTCTCTCTGAAACTGCTGTACTCATCGTCTGAAAGCTATGTCACGTGCTGCGGTATGCGGAGACATTAAAATCACCATAGTAGAACACAGATGAAGATTCTAAGTTGACGTAATAGCCACTAAGAAGTAGTACAATTCAAGTTTTAGGTATCGATTATTGACTTTTTAGCTGGCTTTGGTGCATTGGACGTGAGCTAGGACCTTAAGATTCTGCATGAAAGGAGGACTAGCAGCCGAGTTGCACGGGAGAATGTGAAAAGTGTTCATATGTAGTAAAAACCTGAGAAATCCGACCGTTTTCGTCATTTGTTATCGAATCGACTTAAAGCCATATCGTCACATTGGCCGCTCTTCTCTCTGAAACGGTTGTACTTATCGTCTGCAAAGCTATGTCGAGTGCTGCGGTATGAGGAGACACTTCAAGCACCATAGTAGAACACAGATGAAGCTTCTAAGTTGATGTAATAGCCAGTAAGAGGTAGTACAATTCAAGTTTTAGGTATCGATTATTGACTTTTTAGCTAGCTTTGGTGCCTTGGACATGAGCTAGGACCTTAAGATTCTGCATGAAAGGAGGAATAGCAGCCGAGATGCACGGGAGAATGTGAAAAGTGTACATAAGTAGTAAAAACCTGAGAAATCCGTTCGTTATCGTCATATATTATCGAATCGACTTCAAGCCAGATCGTCACATTGGCCGCTCTTCTCTCTGAAACGGTTGTGCTTATCGTCTGCAAACCTATGTCTCGTGCTGCGGTATGTGGAGACACTGAAAGCACCATAGTAGGACACAGATGAAGCTTCTAAGTTGATGTAATAGCCAGTAAGAGGTAGTACAAGTCAAGTTTTAGGTATCGATTATTGACTTTTTATCTGGTTTTGGTGCCTTGGACATGAGCTAGGACCTTACGAATCTGCATGAGAGGAGGACTAGCAGAAAAGTTGCACGGGAGAATGTGAAATGTGTTAATATGTAGTATTAACCTTAGAAACCCGTCCGTTTTCGTCTTTTGTTATCGAATCGACTTAAAGCCAGATCGTCACATTGGCCGCTCTTCTCTCCGAAACGGTTGTACTTATCGTCTGAAAGCTATGTCGCGTGCTGCGGTTTGCGGAGACACTAAGAGCACCATAGTAGAACACAGATGAAGCTTCTAAGATGATGTAATAGCCAGTAAGAATTAGTACAATACCAGTTTTAGGTATCGATTATTGACTTTTTAGCTGGCTTTGGAGCCTTGCACATGAGCTAGGACCTTAAGATTCTGCATGAAAGGAGGACTAGCAGCTGAGTTGCACGGGAGAATGTGAAAAGTGTTCATATGTAGTAAAAACCTGAGAAATCCGTCCGTTTTCGTCGTTTGTTATCGAATCGACTTAAAGCCTGATCGTCACATTGGGCGCCCTTCTCTCTGAAACGGTTGCACTTATGGTCTGCAAAGCTATGTCGCGTGCTGCAGTATGCGGAGACACTAAAAGCAGCATAGTAGAACACAGATGAAGCTTCTAGGTTGATGTAATAGCCAACAAGAAGTAGTACAATTCAAGTTTTAGGTATCGATTATTGACTTTTTAGCTGGCTTTGGTGCATTGGACGTGAGCTAGGACCTTAAGATTCTGCATGAAAGGAGGACTAGCAGCCGAGTTGCACGGGAGAATGTGAAAAGTGTACATAAGTAGTAAAAACCTGAGAAATCCTTCCGTTTTCGTCATTTGTTAACGAATCAACTTAAAGCCAGGTCGTCACATTGGCCGCTCTCCTCTCTGAAACGGTTGTACTTATCGTCGGCAATGCTATGTCGCGTGCTGCGGTATGCAGAGACACTAAATGCACCATAGTAGAACACAGATGAAGCTTCTAAGTTGATGTAATAGCCAGTAAGAAGTAGTAAAATTCAAGTTTTAGGTATCGATTATTGACTTTGTAGCTGGCTTTGGTGCCTTGGACATGAGCTAGGACATTAAGATTCTGCATGAAAGAAGGACTAGCAGCCGAGTTGTACGGGAGAATGTGAAAAGTGTTCATATGTAGTAAAAACCTGAGAAATCCATACGTTTTCGTCATTGGTTATCGAATCGACTTAAAGCCAGATCATCACATTGGTCGCTCTTCTATCTGAAACGGTTGTACTTATCGTCTGCAAAGCTATGTCGCGTGCCGCGGTATGTGGAGACACTAAAAGCACCATAGTAGACCACAGATGAAGCTTCTAAGTTGATGTAATAGCTAGTAAGAGGTAGAACAATTCAAGTTTCAGGTATCGATTATTGAATTTTTAGCTGGATTTGGTGCCTTGGACATGAGCTAGGACCTTAAGATTCTGCATGAAAGGAGGACTAGCAGCCGAGTTGCACGGGAGGATGTGAAAAGTTTTCATATGTAGTAAAAACCTGAGAAATCCGTCCATTTTCGTAATTTGTAATCGAATCGACTTAAAACCGGATCGTGACATTGGCCGCTCTTCTCTCTGAAACGGTTGTACTTATCGTCTGAAAGCTATGTCGCGTGGTGCGGTATACGGAGACACTAGAAGCACCATAGTAGAACACAGATGAAGCTTCAAAGATGATATAATAGCCAGTAACAATTAGTACAATACCAGTTTTAGGTATCGATTATTGACTTTTAGCTGGCTTTGGTGCCTTTGACATGAGCTAGGACCTTAAGATTCTGCATGAAAGGAGGGTTAGCAGCTGAGTTGCACGGGAGATTGTGAAAAGTGTTCATATGTAGTAAAAACCTGAGAAATCCGTCCGTTTTCGTCATTTGTTATGGAATCGACTTAAAGCCAGATCGTCACATTGGCCGCTCTTCTCTCCGAAACGGTTGTACTTATCGTCTGAAAGCTATGTCGCGTGCTGCGGTTTGCGGAGACACTAAAAGCACCATAGTAGAACACAGATGAAGCTTCTAAGTTGATGTAATAGCCAACAAGAAGTAGTACAATTCAAGTTTTAGGTATCGATTATTGACTTTTTAGCTGGCTTTGGTGCATTGGACGTGAGCTAGGACCTTAAGATTCTGCATGAAAGGAGGACTAGCAGCCGAGTTGCACGGGAGAATGTGAAAAGTGTACATAAGTAGTAAAAACCTGAGAAATCCTTCCGTTTTCGTCATTTGTTAACGAATCAACTTAAAGCCAGATCATCACATTGGCCGCTCTCCTCTCTGAAACGGTTGTACTTATCGTCGGCAATGCTATGTCGCGTGCTGCGGTATGCAGAGACACTAAATGCACCATAGTAGAACACAGATGAAGCTTCTAAGTTGATGTAATAGCCAGTAAGAAGTAGTAAAATTCAAGTTTTATGTATCGATTATTGACTTTGTAGCTGGCTTTGGTGCCTTGGACATGAGCTAGGACATTAAGATTCTGCATGAAAGAAGGACTAGCAGCCGAGTTGTACGGGAGAATGTGAAAAGTGTTCATATGTAGTAAAAACCTGAGAAATCCATACGTTTTCGTCATTGGTTATCGAATCGACTTAAAGCCAGATCATCACATTGGTCGCTCTTCTATCTGAAACGGTTGTACTTATCGTCTGAAAGCTATGTCGCGTGCTGCGGTATGCGGAGACACTAAATCACGATAGTAGAACACAGATGAAGCTTCTAAGATGATGTAATAGCCAGTAAGAATTAGTACAACTCAAGTTTTAGGTATCGATTATTGACTTTTTAGCTGGCTTTGGTGCCTTGGACATGAGCTAGGACCTTACGATTCTGCATGAAAGGAGGACTAGCAGCCGAATTGCACGGGAGAATGTGAAAAGTGTTCATATGTAGTAAAAACCTGAGAAATCCGTCCGTTTTCGTCATTTGTTATCGAATCGGCTTAATGCCAGATCGTCACATTGGCCGCTCTTCTTTCTGAAACGGTTGTACTTATCGTCTGCAAAGCTATGTCGCGTGCCGCGGTATGTGGAGACACTAAAAGCACCATAGTAGACCACATATGAAGCTTCTAAGTTGATGTAATAGCTAGTAAGAGGTAGAACAATTCAAGTTTTAGGTATCGATTATTGACTTTTTAGCTGGATTTGGTGCCTTGGACATGAGCTAGGACCTTAAGATTCTGCATGAAAGGAGGACTAGCAGCCGAGTTGCACGGGAGGATGTGAAAAGTTTTCATATGTAGTAAAAACCTGAGAAATCCGTCCATTTTCGTAATTTGTAATCGAATCGACTTAAAACCGGATCGTGACATTGGCCGCTCTTCTCTCTGAAACGGTTGTACTTATCGTCTGAAAGCTATGTCGCGTGCTGCGGTATACGGAGACACTAGAAGCACCATAGTAGAACACAGATGAAGCTTCTAAGATGATGTAATAGCCAGTAACAATTAGTACAATACCAGTTTTAGGTATCGATTATTGACTTTTAGCTGGCTTTGGTGCCTTTGACATGAGCTAGGACCTTAAGATTCTGCATGAAAGGAGGGTTAGCAGCTGAGTTGCACGGGAGAATGTGAAAAGTGTTCATATGTATTAAAAACCTGAGAAATCCGTCCGTTTTCGTCATTTGTTATGGAATCGACTTAAAGCCAGATCGTCACATTGGCCGCTCTTCCCTCTGACGCTGTTGTACTTATCGTCTGCAATGCTATGTCGCGTGCTGCGGTATGCGCAGACACTTAAAGCACCATAGTAGGACACAGATGAAGCTTCTAAGTTGATGTAATAGCCAGTAAGAAATAGTACAATTCAAGTTTTAGGTATCGATTATTGACTTTTTAGCTGGCTTTGGTGCCTTGGACATGAGCTAGGACCCTTAGAATCTGCATGAAAGGGAGACTAGCAGAAAATTTGCACGGGAGAATGTGAAATGTGCTCATATGTAGTATTAACCTGAGAAATCCGTCCGTTTTCGTCTTTTGTTATCGAGTCGACTAAAGGCCAGATCGTAACATTGTCCGCCCTTCTCTCTGAAACTGCTGTACTTATCGTCTGAAAGCTATGTCGCGTGCTGCGGTATGCGGAGACATTAAAATCACCATAGTAGAACACAGATGAAGATTCTAAGTTGACGTAATAGCCACTAAGAAGTAGTACAATTCAAGTTTTAGGTATCGATTATTGACTTTTTAGCTGGCTTTGGTGCATTGGACGTGAGCTAGGACCTTAAGATTCTGCATGAAAGGAGGACTAGCAGCCGAGTTGCACGGGAGAATGTGAAAAGTGTTCATATGTAGTAAAAACCTGAGAAATCCGACCGTTTTCGTCATTTGTTATCGAATCGACTTAAAGCCATATCGTCACATTGGCCGCTCTTCTCTCTGAAACGGTTGTACTTATCGTCTGCAAAGCTATGTCGAGTGCTGCGGTATGTGGAGACACTTCAAGCACCATAGTAGAACACAGATGAAGCTTCTAAGTTGATGTAATAGCCAGTAAGAGGTAGTACAATTCAAGTTTTAGGTATCGATTATTGACTTTTTAGCTAGCTTTGGTGCCTTGGACATGAGCTAGGACCTTAAGATTCTGCATGAAAGGAGGAATAGCAGCCGAGATGCACGGGAGAATGTGAAAAGTGTTCATATGTAGTAAAAACCTGAGAAATCCGACCGTTTTCGTCGTTTGTTATCAAATCGACTTAAAGCCTGATCGTCACATTGGGCGCTCTTCTCTCTGAAACGGTTGCACTTATCGTCTGCAAAGCTATGTCGCCTGCTGCAGTATGCGGAGACACTAAAAGCAGCATAGTAGAACACAGATGAAGCTTCTAAGTTGATGTAATAGCTAGTAAGAAGTAGTACAATTGAAATTTTAGATATCGATTATTGACTTTTTAGCTGGCTTTGGTGCCTTGGACATGAGCTAGGACCTTAAGATTCTGCATGAAAGGAGGACTAGCAGCCGAGTTGCATGGGAGAATGTGAAAAGTGTTCATATGTAGTAAAAACCCGAGAAATATGTACGTTTTCGTCATTGGTTATCGAATCGTCTTAAAGCCAGATCGTCGCATTGGCCGCTCTTCTCTCTGAAACGGTTGTACTTATCGTCTACAAAGCTATGTCGAGTGCTGTGGTATGCAGAGACACTAAAATCACCATAGTAGGACACAGATGAAGCTTCTAAGTTGATGTAATAGCCAGTAAGAGGTAGTACAATTCAAGTTTTAGGTATCGATTATTGACTTTTTATCTGGCTTTGGTGCCTTGGACTTGAGCTAGGACCTTACGAATCTGCATGAGAGGAGGACTAGCAGAAAAGTTGCACGGGAGAATGTGAAATGTGTTAATATGTAGTATTAACCTTAGAAACCCGTCCGTTTTCGTCTTTTGTTATCGAATCGACTTAAAGCCAGATCGTCACATTGGCCGCTCTTCTCTCCGAAACGGTTGTACTTATCGTCTGAAAGCTATGTCGCGTGCTGCGGTTTGCGGAGACACTAAAAGCACCATAGTAGAACACAGATGAAGCTTCTAAGTTGATGTAATAGCCAACAAGAAGTAGTACAATACCAGTTTTAGGTATCGATAATTGACTTTTTAGCTGGCTTTGGAGCCTTGCACATGAGCTAGGACCTTAAGATTCTGCATGAAAGGAGGGCAGGCAGCTGAGTTGCACGGGAGAATGTGAAAAGTGTTCATATGTAGTAAAAACCTGAGAAATCCGTCCGTTTTCGACGTTTGTTATCGAATCGACTTAAAGCCTGATCGTCACATTGGGCGCCCTTCTCTCTGAAACGGTTGCACTTATCGTCTGCAAAGCTATGTCGCGTGCTGCAGTATACGGAGACACTAAAAGCAGCATAGTAGAACACAGATGAAGCTTCTAAGTTGATGTAATAGCCAGTAAGAGGTAGTACAATTCAAGTTTTATGTATCGATTATTGACTTTTTATCTGGCTTTGGTGCCTTGGACATGAGCTAGGACCTTAAGATTCTGCATGAAAGGAGGACCAGCAGCCGAGTTGCACGGGAGATGTGAAAAGTGTTCATATGTAGTAAAAACCCAAGAAATCCGTACGTTTTCGTCATTGGTTATCGAATCGTCTTAAAGCCAGGTCGTCACATTGGCCGCACTTCTCTCTGAAACGGTTGTACTTATCGTCTACAAAGCTATGTCGAGTGCTGTGGTATGCAGAGACACTAAAATCACCATAGTAGGACACAGATGAAGCTTCTAAGTTGATGTAATAGCCAGTAAGAGGTAGTACAATTCAAGTTTTAGGTATCGATTATTGACTTTTTATCTGGCTTTGGTGCCTTGGACATGAGCTAGGACCTTACGAATCTGCATGAGAGGAAGACTAGCAGAAAAGTTGCACGGGAGAATGTGAAATGTGTTAATATGTAGTATTAACCTTAGAAACCCGTCCGTTTTCGTCTCTTGTTATCGAATCGACTTAAAGCCAGATCGTCACATTGGCCGCTCTTCTCTCCGAAACGGTTGTACTTATCGTCTGAAAGCTATGTCGCGTGCTGCGGTTTGCGGAGACACTAAAAGCACCATAGTAGAACACAGATGAAGCTTCTAAGATGATGTAATAGCCAGTAAGAATTAGTACAATACCAGTTTTAGGTATCGATTATTGACTTTTTAGCTGGCTTTGGAGCCTTGCACATGAGCTAGGACCTTAAGATACTGCATGAAAGGAGGGCAGGCAGCTGAGTTGCACGGGGAAATGTGAAAAGTGTTCATATGTAGTAAAAACCTGAGAAATCCGTCCGTTTTCGTCGTTTGTTATCGAATCAAAGCCTGATCGTCACATTGGGCGCCCTTCTCTCTGAAACGGTTGCACTTATCGTCTGCAAAGCTATGTCGCGTGCTGCAGTATGCGGAGACACTAAAAGCAGCATAGTAGAACACAGATGAAGCTTCTAAGTTGATGTAATAGCCAACAAGAAGTAGTACAATTCAAGTTTTAGGTATCGATTATTGACTTTTTAGCTGGCTTTGGTGCATTGGACGTGAGCTAGGACCTTAAGATTCTGCATGAAAGGAGGACTAGCAGCCGAGTTGCACGGGAGAATGTGAAAAGTGTACATAAGTAGTAAAAACCTGAGAAATCCTTCCGTTTTCGTCATTTGTTAACGAATCAACTTAAAGCCAGATCGTCACATTGGCCGATCTCCTCTCTGAAACGGTTGTACTTATCGTCGGCAATGCTATGTCGCGTGCTGCGGTATGCAGAGACACTAAATGCACCATAGTAGAACACAGGTGAAGCTTCTAAGTTGATGTAATAGCCAGTAAGAAGTAGTAAAATTCAAGTTTTAGGTATCGATTATTGACTTTGTAGCTGGCTTTGGTGCCTTGGACATGAGCTAGGACATTAAGATTCTGCATGAAAGAAGGAATAGCAGCCGAGTTGTACGGGAGAATGTGAAAAGTGTTCATATGTAGTAAAAACCTGAGAAATCCATACGTTTTCGTCATTGGTTATCGAATCGACTTAAAGCCAGATCATCACATTGGTCGCTCTTCTATCTGAAACGGTTGTACTTATCGTCTGAAAGCTATGTCGCGTGCTGCGGTATGCGGAGACACTAAAAGCACGATAGTAGAACTCAGATGAAGCTTCTAAGATGATGTAATAGCCAGTAAGAATTAGTACAACTCAAGTTTTAGGTATCGATTATTGACTTTTTAGCTGGCTTTGGTGCCTTGGACATGAGCTAGGACCTTAAGATTCTGCATGAAAGGAGGACTAGCAGCCGAGTTGCACGGGAGGATGTGAAAAGTTTTCATATGTAGTAAAAACCTGAGAAATCCGTCCATTTTCGTAATTTGTAATCGAATCGACTTAAAACCGGATCGTGACATTGGCCGCTCTTCTCTCTGAAACGGTTGTACTTATCGTCTGAAAGCTATGTCGCGTGCTGCGGTATACGGAGACACTAGAAGCACCATAGTAGAACACAGATGAAGCTTCTAAGATGATGTAATAGCCAGTAACAATTAGTACAATACCAGTTTTAGGTATCGATTATTGACTTTTAGCTGGCTTTGGTGCCTTTGACATGAGCTAGGACCTTAAGATTCTGCATGAAAGGAGGGTTAGCAGCTGAGTTGCACGGGAGAATGTGAAAAGTGTTCATATGTAGTAAAAACCTGAGAAATCCGTCCGTTTTCGTCATTTGTTATGGAATCGACTTAAAGCCAGATCGTCACATTGGCCGCTCTTCCCTCTGACGCTGTTGTACTTATCGTCTGCAATGCTATGTCGCGTGCTGCGGTATGCGCAGACACTTAAAGCACCATAGTAGGACACAGATGAAGCTTCTAAGTTGATGTAATAGCCAGTAAGAAATAGTACAATTCAAGTTTTAGGTATCGACTATTGACTTTTTAGCTGGCTTTGGTGCCTTGGACATGAGCTAGGACCCTAAGAATCTGCATGAAAGGGAGACTAGCAGAAAAGTTGCACGGGAGAATGTGAAATGTGCTCATATGTAGTATTAACCTGAGAAATCCGTCCGTTTTCGTCTTTTGTTAGCGAGTCGACTAAAGGCCAGATCGTAACATTGTCCGCCCTTCTCTCTGAAACTGCTGTACTTATCGTCTGAAAGCTATGTCGCGTGCTGCGGTATGCGGAGACATTAAAATCACCATAGTAGAACACAGATGAAGATTCTAAATTGACGTAATAGCCACTAAGAAGTAGTACAATTCAAGTTTTAGGTATCGATTATTGACTTTTTAGCTGGCTTTGGTGCATTGGACGTGAGCTAGGACCTTAATATTCTGCATGAAAGGAGGACTAGCAGCCGAGTTGCACGGGAGAATGTGAAAAGTGTTCATATGTAGTAAAAACCTGAGAAATCCGACCGTTTTCGTCATTTGTTATCGAATCGACTTAAAGCCATATCGTCACATTGGCCGCTCTTCTCTCTGAAACGGTTGTACTTATCGTCTGCATAGCTATGTCGAGTGCTGCGGTATGTGGAGACACTTCAAGCACCATAGTAGAACACAGATGAAGCTTCTAAGTTGATGTAATAGCCAGTAAGAGGTAGTACAATTCAAGTTTTAGGTATCGATTATTGACTTTTTAGCTAGCTTTGGTGCCTTGGACATGAGCTAGGACCTTAAGATTCTGCATGAAAGGAGGAATAGCAGCCGAGATGCACGGGAGAATGTGAAAAGTGTTCATATGTAGTAAAAACCTGAGAAATCCGTCCGTTTTCGTCGTTTGTTATCAAATCGACTTAAAGCCTGATCGTCACATTGGGCGCTCTTCTCTCTGAAACGGTTGCACTTATCGTCTGCAAAGCTATGTCGCCTGCTGCAGTATGCGGAGACACTAAAAGCAGCATAGTAGAACACAGATGAGGCTTCTAAGTTGATGTAATAGCTAGTAAGAAGTAGTACAATTGAAATTTTAGATATCGATTATTGACTTTTTAGCTGGCTTTGGTGCCTTGGACATGAGCTAGGACCTTAAGATTCTGCATGAAAGGAGGACTGGCAGCCGAGTTGCATGGGAGAATGTGAAAAGTGTTCATATGTAGTAAAAACCCGAGAAATATGTACGTTTTCGTCATTGGTTATCGAATCGTCTTAAAGCCAGATCGTCGCATTGGCCGCTCTTCTCTCTGAAACGGTTGTACTTATCGTCTACAAAGCTATGTCGAGTGCTGTGGTATGCAGAGACACTAAAATCACCATAGTAGGACACAGATGAAGCTTCTAAGTTGACGTAATAGCCAGTAAGAGGTAGTACAATTCAAGTTTTAGGTATCGATTATTGACTTTTTATCTGGCTTTGGTGCCTTGGACATGAGCTAGGACCTTACGAATCTGCATGAGAGGAGGACTAGCAGAAAAGTTGCACGGGAGAATGTGAAATGTGTTAATATGTAGTATTAACCTTAGAAACCCGTCCGTTTTCGTCTTTTGTTATCGAATCGACTTAAAGCCAGATCGTCACATTGGCCGCTCTTCTCTCCGAAACGGTTGTACTTATCGTCTGAAAGCTATGTCGCGTGCTGCGGTTTGCGGAGACACTAAAAGCACCATAGTAGAACACAGATGAAGCTTCTAAGATGATGTAATAGCCAGTAAGAATTAGTACAATACCAGTTTTAGGTATCGATAATTGACTTTTTAGCTGGCTTTGGAGCCTTGCACATGAGCTAGGACCTTAAGATTCTGCATGAAAGGAGGGCAGTCAGCTGAGTTGCACGGGAGAATGTGAAAAGTGTTCATATGTAGTAAAAACCTGAGAAATCCGTCCGTTTTCGACGTTTGTTATCGAATCGACTTAAAGCCTGATCGTCACATTGGGCGCCCTTCTCTCTGAAACGGTTGCACTTATCGTCTGCAAAGCTATGTCGCGTGCTGCAGTATGCGGAGACACTAAAAGCAGCATAGTAGAACACAGATGAAGCTTCTAAGTTGATGTAATAGCCAGTAAGAGGTAGTACAATTCAAGTTTTATGTATCGATTATTGACTTTTTATCTGGCTTTGGTGCCTTGGACATGAGCTAGGACCTTAAGATTCTGCATGAAAGGAGGACCAGCAGCCGAGTTGCACGGGAGATGTGAAAAGTGTTCATATGTAGTAAAAACCCAAGAAATCCGTACGTTTTCGTCATTGGTTATCGAATCGTCTTAAAGCCAGGTCGTCACATTGGCCGCTCTTCTCTCTGAAACGGTTGTACTTATCGTCTGCAAAGCTAGGTCGAGTGCTGCGGTATCTGGAGACACTAAAAGCACCATAGCAGAACACAGATGAAGCTTCTAAGTTGATGTAATAGCCAGTAAGAGGTAGTACAATTCAAGTTTTAGGTATCGATTATTGACTTTTTAGCTGGCTTTCGTGCCTTGGACATGAGCTAGGACCTTAAGATTCTGCACGAAAGGAGGACTAGCAGCTGACGTGCCTGGGAGTATATGAAAAGTGTTTATATGTAGTAAAAACCTGAGAAATCCTTCCGTTTTCGTCATTTGTTATCGAATCGACCTAAAGCCAGATCGTGACATTGGCAGCTCTTCTCTTTGAAACGGTTGTACTTATCGTCTGCAAAGCTATGTGTCGTGCTGCGGTATGTGGAGACACTAAGAGCACCATAGTGGAACACAGATGACGCTTCTAAGTTGATGTAATAGCCAGTAAGAAGTAGTATAACTCAAGTTTTAGGTATCGATTATTGACTTTTTAGCTGGCTTTGGTGCCTTGGACATGAGCTAGGACCTTAAGATTCTGCATGAAAGGAGGACTAGCAGCCGAGTTGCACGGGAGAATGTGAAAAGTGTTCATATGTAGTAAAAACCTGAGAAAACCGTCCGTTTTCGTCATTTGTTATCGAATCGACTTAAAGCCAGATCGTCACATTGGCCGCTCTTCTCTCTGAAACGGTTGTACTTATCGTCTGCAAAGCTATGTCGCATGCTGTGGTATGCGGAGACACTAAAATCACCATAGTAGGACACAGATGAAGCTTCTAAGTTGATGTAATAGCCAGTAAGAAGTGGTACAATTCAAGTTTTAGGTATCGATTATTGACTTTTTAGCTGGCTTTGGTGCCTTGGACATGAGCTAGGACCTTACGAATCTGCATGAGAGAAGGACTAGCAGAAAAGTTGCACGGGAGAATGTGAAATGTGTTAATATGTAGTATTAACCTGAGAAATCCGTCTGTTTTCGTCATTTGTTATCGAATCGACCTAAAGCCAGATCGTGACATTGGCCGCTCTTCTCTCTGAAACGGTTGTACTTATCGTCTGCAAAGCTATGTCACGTGCTGCGGTATGTGGTGACACTAAAATCACTTCAGTAGAACACAGATGAAGCTTCTAAGTTGATGTAATAGCCAGTAAGAAGTAGTACAGTTCAAGTTTTAGGTATCGATTATTGACTTTTTAGCTGGCTTTGGTGCCTTGGACATGAGCTAGGACCCTAAGAATCTGCATGAGAGGGAGACTAGCAGAAAAGTTGTACAGGAGAATGTGAAATGTGCTCATATGTAGTATTAACCTGAGAAATCCATCCGTTTTCGTCTTTTGTTATCGAGTCGACTAAAGGCCAGATCGTAACATTGTCCGCCCTTCTCTCTGAAACGGCTGTACTTATCGTCTGAAAGCTATGTCGCGTGCTGCGGTATGCGGAGACACTAAAAGCACCATAGTAGAACACAGATGAAGCTTCTAAGTTGATGTAATAGCCAGTAAGAAGTAGTACAATTGAAATTTTAGATATCGATTATTGACTTTTTAGCTGGCTTTGGTGCCTTGGACATGAGCTAGGACCTTAAGATTCTGCATGAAAGGAGGACTAGCAGCCGAGTTGTATGGGAGAATGTGAAAAGTGTTCATATGTAGTAAAAACCCGAGAATTATGTACGATTTCGTCATTGGTTATCGAATCGTCTTAAAGCCAGATCGTCACATTGGCCGCTCTTCTCTCTGAAACGGTTGTACTTATCGTCTACAAAGCTATGTCGAGTGCTGCGGTATGTGGAGACACTAAAAGCACCATAGTAGAACACAGATGAAGCTTCTAAGTTGATGTAATAGCCAGTAAGAGGTAGTACAATTCAAGTTTTAGGTATCGATTATTGACTTTTTATCTGGCTTTCGTGCCTTGGACATGAGCTAGGACCTTAAGATTCAGCATGAAAGGAGGACTAGCAGCTGACTTGCCTGGGAGAATATGAAAAGTGTTCATATGTAGTAAAAACCTGAGAAATCCTTCCGTTTTCGTCATTTGTTATCGAATCGACCTAAAGCCAAATCGTGACATTGGCCGCTCTTCTCTCTGAAACGGTTGTACTTATCGTCTGCAAAGCTATGTCTCGTGCTGCGGTACGTGGAGACACTAAAAGCACCATAGTGGAACACAAATGAAGCTTCTAAGTTGATGTAATAGCCAGTAAGAAGTAGTACAACTCAAGTTTTAGGTATCGATTATTAACTTTTTAGCTGGCTTTGGTGCCTTGGACATGAGCTAGGACCTTAAGATTCTGCATGAAAGGAGGACTAGCAGCCGAGCTGCACGGGAGGATGTGAAAAGTATTCATATGTAGTAAAAACCTGAGAAATCCGTCCGTTTTCGTCATTTGTTATCGAATCGACTTAAAGCCAGATCGTCACATTGGCCGCTCTTCTCTCTGAAACGGTTGTACTTATCGTCTGAAAGCTATGTCGCGTGCTGCGGTTTGCGGAGACACTAAAAGCACCATAGTAGAACACAGATGAAGCTTCTAAGATGATGTAATAGCCAGTAAGTATTAGTACAATACCAGTTTTAGGTATCGATTATTGACTTTTTAGCTGGCTTTGGAGCCTTGCACATGAGCTAGGACCTTAAGATTCTGCATGAAAGGAGGGCTAGCAGCTGAGTTGCACGGGAGAATGTGAAAAGTGTTCATATGTAGTAAAAACCTGAGAAATCCGTCCGTTTTCGTCGTTTGTTATCGAATCGACTTAAAGCCTGATCGTCACATTGGGCGCCCTTCTCTCTGAAACAGTTGCACTTATCGTCTGCAAAGCTATGTCGCGTGCTGCAGTATGCGGAGACACTAAAATCACCATAGTAGGACACAGATGAAGCTTCTAAGTTGATGTAATAGCCAGTAAGAAGTGGTACAATTCAAGTTTTAGGTATCGATTATTGACTTTTTAGCTGGCTTTGGTGCCTTGGACATGAGCTAGGACCTTACGAATCTGCATGAGAGGAGGACTAGCAGAAAAGTTGCACGAGAGAATGTGAAATGTGTCAATATGTAGTATTAACCTGAGAAATCCGTCCGTTTTCGTCATTGGTTATCGAATCGTCTTATGGCCAGATCGTCACATTGGCCGCTTTTCTCTCTGAAACGGTTGTACTTATCGTCTGCAAAGCTATGTCGAGTGCTGCGGTATGTGGAGACACTAAAAGCACCGTAGTAGAACACAGATGAAGCTTCTAAGTTGATGTAATAGCCAGTAAGAGGTAGTACAATTCAAGTTTTATGTATCGATTATTGACTTTTTATCTGGCTTTGGTGCCTTGGACATGAGCTAGGACCTTAAGATTCTGCATGAAAGGAGGACTAGCAGCTGACTTGCCTGGGAGAATATGAAAAGTGTTCATATGTAGTAAAAACCTGAGAAATCCTTCCGTTTTCGTCATTTGTTATCGAATCGACCTAAAGCCAGATAGTGACATTGGCCGCTCTTCTCTCTGAAACGGTTGTACTTATCGTCTGCAAAGCTATGTTGCGTGCTGCGGTATGCGGAGACACTAAAAAACCATACTAGAACACAGATGAAGCTTCTAAGTTGATGTAATAGCCAGTAAGAAGTACTACAACTCAAAATTTGGGCATCGATTATTGACTTTTTAGCTGGCTTTGGTGCCTTCGACATGAGCTAGGACCTTAAGATTCTGTATGAAAGGAGGACTAGCAGCCGAGTTGCACAGGAGAATGTGAAAAGTGTTCATATGTAGTAAAAACCTGAGAAATCCGTCCGTTTTCCTCATTTGTTATCGAATCGACTTAAAGCCAGATCGTCACATTGTCCACCCTTCTCTCTGAAACGGTTGTACGTATCGTCTGCAAAGCTGTGTCGCGTGCTGCGGTATGTGGAGACACTAAAAGCACCATAGTACAACACAGATGAAGCTTCTAAGTTGATGTAATAGCTAGTAAGAAGTAGTACAATTTAAATTTTAGATATCGATTATTGACTTTTTAGCTGGCTTTGGTGCCTTGGACATGAGCTAGGACCTTAAGAATCTGCATGAAAGGAGGACTAGCAACCGAGTTGCACGGGAGAATGTGAAAAGTGTTCATATGTAGTAAAAACCTGAGAAACCCGTCCGTTTTCGTCATTTGTTATCGAATCGACTTAAAGCCAGATCGTCACATTGGCCGCTCTTCTCTCTGAAACGGTTGTACTTATCGTCTGAAAACTATGTCGCGTGCTGCGGTTTGCGGAGACACTAAAAGCACCATAGTAGAACACAGATGAAGCTTCTAAGATGATGTAATAGCCAGTAAGAATTAGTACAATACCAGTTTTAGGTATCGATTATTGACTTATAAGCTGGCTTTGGCGCCTTGGACATGAGCTAGGACCTTAAGATTCTGCATGAAAGGAGGGCTAGCAGCTGAGTTGCACGGCAGAATGTGAAAAGTGTTCATATGTAGTAAAAACCTGAGAAATCCGTCCGTTTTCGTTGTTTGTTATCGAATCGACTTAAAGCCTGATCGTCACATTGGGCGCTCTTCTCTCTGAATCGGTTGTACTTATCGTCTGCAAAGCTATGTCGCGTGCTGCAGTATGTGGAGACACTAGAAGCAGCATAGTAGAACACAGATGAAGCTTCTAAGTTGATGTAATAGCCAGTAAGAGGTAGTACAATTCAAGTTTTAGGTATCGATTATTGACTTTTTAGCTGGCTTTCGTGCCTTGGACATGAGCTAGGACCTTAAGATTCTGCACGAAAGGAGGACTAGCAGCTGACTTGCCTGGGAGAATATGAAAAGTGTTTATATATAGTAAAAACCTGAGACATTTGTCCGTTTTCGTCATTTGTTATCGAATCGACTTAAAGCCAGATCTTCACACTGGCCGCTCTTCTCCCTGAAACGGTTGTACTTCTCGTCTGCAAAGCTATGTTGCGTGCTGCGGTATGCGGAGACAGTAAAAGAACCATAGTAGAACACAGATGAAGCTTCTAAGTTGATGTAATAGCCAGTAAGAGGTAGTACAATTCAAGTTTTAGGTATCGATTATTGACTTTTTATCTGGCTTTCGTGCCTTGGACATGAGCTAGGACCTTAAGATTCTGCATGAAAGGAGGACTAGCAGCTGACTTGCCTGGGAGAATATGAAAAGTGTTCATATGTAGTAAAAACCTGAGAAATCCTTCCGTTTTCGTCATTTGTTATCGAATCGACCTAAAGCCAAATCGTGACATTGGCCGCTCTTCTCTCTGAAACGGTTGTACTTATCGTCTGCAAAGCTATGTCTCGTGCTGCGGTACGTGGAGACACTAAAAGCACCATAGTGGAACACAAATGAAGCTTCTAAGTTGATGTAATAGCCAGTAAGAAGTAGTACAACTCAAGTTTTAGGTATCGATTATTAACTTTTTAGCTGGCTTTGGTGCCTTGGACATGAGCTAGGACCTTAAGATTCTGCATGAAAGGAGGACTAGCAGCCGAGCTGCACGGGAGGATGTGAAAAGTATTCATATGTAGTAAAAACCTGAGAAATCCGTCCGTTTTCGTCATTTGTTATCGAATCGACTTAAAGCCAGATCGTCACATTGGCCGCTCTTCTCTCTGAAACGGTTGTACTTATCGTCTGAAAGCTATGTCGCGTGCTGCGGTTTGCGGAGACACTAAAAGCACCATAGTAGAACACAGATGAAGCTTCTAAGATGATGTAATAGCCAGTAAGAATTAGTACAATACCAGTTTTAGGTATCGATTATTGACTTTTTAGCTGGCTTTGGAGCCTTGCACATGAGCTAGGACCTTAAGATTCTGCATGAAAGGAGGGCTAGCAGCTGAGTTGCACGGGAGAATGTGAAAAGTGTTCATATGTAGTAAAAACCTGAGAAATCCGTCCGTTTTCGTCGTTTGTTATCGAATCGACTTAAAGCCTGATCGTCACATTGGGCGCCCTTCTCTCTGAAACAGTTGCACTTATCGTCTGCAAAGCTATGTCGCGTGCTGCAGTATGCGGAGACACTAAAATCACCATAGTAGGACACAGATGAAGCTTCTAAGTTGATGTAATAGCCAGTAAGAAGTGGTACAATTCAAGTTTTAGGTATCGATTATTGACTTTTTAGCTGGCTTTGGTGCCTTGGACATGAGCTAGGACCTTACGAATCTGCATGAGAGGAGGACTAGCAGAAAAGTTGCACGAGAGAATGTGAAATGTGTCAATATGTAGTATTAACCTGAGAAATCCGTCCGTTTTCGTCATTGGTTATCGAATCGTCTTATGGCCAGATCGTCACATTGGCCGCTTTTCTCTCTGAAACGGTTGTACTTATCGTCTGCAAAGCTATGTCGAGTGCTGCGGTATGTGGAGACACTAAAAGCACCATAGTAGAACACAGATGAAGCTTCTAAGTTGATGTAATAGCCAGTAAGAGGTAGTACAATTCAAGTTTTATGTATCGATTATTGACTTTTTATCTGGCTTTGGTGCCTTGGACATGAGCTAGGACCTTAAGATTCTGCATGAAAGGAGGACTAGCAGCTGACTTGCCTGGGAGAATATGAAAAGTGTTCATATGTAGTAAAAACCTGAGAAATCCTTCCGTTTTCGTCATTTGTTATCGAATCGACCTAAAGCCAGATAGTGACATTGGCCGCTCTTCTCTCTGAAACGGTTGTACTTATCGTCTGCAAAGCTATGTTGCGTGCTGCGGTATGCGGAGACACTAAAAAACCATACTAGAACACAGATGAAGCTTCTAAGTTGATGTAATAGCCAGTAAGAAGTACTACAACTCAAAATTTGGGCATCGATTATTGACTTTTTAGCTGGCTTTGGTGCCTTCGACATGAGCTAGGACCTTAAGATTCTGTATGAAAGGAGGACTAGCAGCCGAGTTGCACAGGAGAATGTGAAAAGTGTTCATATGTAGTAAAAACCTGAGAAATCCGTCCGTTTTCCTCATTTGTTATCGAATCGAATTAAAGCCAGATCGTCACATTGTCCACCCTTCTCTCTGAAACGGTTGTACGTATCGTCTGCAAAGCTGTGTCGCGTGCTGCGGTATGTGGAGACACTAAAAGCACCATAGTACAACACAGATGAAGCTTCTAAGTTGATGTAATAGCTAGTAAGAAGTAGTACAATTTAAATTTTAGATATCGATTATTGACTTTTTAGCTGGCTTTGGTGCCTTGGACATGAGCTAGGACCTTAAGAATCTGCATGAAAGGAGGACTAGCAACCGAGTTGCACGGGAGAATGTGAAAAGTGTTCATATGTAGTAAAAACCTGAGAAACCCGTCCGTTTTCGTCATTTGTTATCGAATCGACTTAAAGCCAGATCGTCACATTGGCCGCTCTTCTCTCTGAAACGGTTGTACTTATCGTCTGAAAACTATGTCGCGTGCTGCGGTTTGCGGAGACACTAAAAGCACCATAGTAGAACACAGATGAAGCTTCTAAGATGATGTAATAGCCAGTAAGAATTAGTACAATACCAGTTTTAGGTATCGATTATTGACTTATAAGCTGGCTTTGGCGCCTTGGACATGAGCTAGGACCTTAAGATTCTGCATGAAAGGAGGGCTAGCAGCTGAGTTGCACGGCAGAATGTGAAAAGTGTTCATATGTAGTAAAAACCTGAGAAATCCGTCCGTTTTCGTTGTTTGTTATCGAATCGACTTAAAGCCTGATCGTCACATTGGGCGCTCTTCTCTCTGAATCGGTTGTACTTATCGTCTGCAAAGCTATGTCGCGTACTGCAGTATGCGGAGACACTAAAAGCAGCATAGTAGAACATAGATGAAGCTTCTAAGATGATGTAATAGCCAGTAAGAATTAGTACAATACCAGTTTTAGGTATCGATTATTGACTTTTTAGCTGGCTTTGAAGCCTTGCACATGAGCTAGGACCTTAAGATTCTGCATGAAAGGAGGGCTAGCAGCTGAGTTGCACGAGAGAATGTGAAAAGTGTTCATATGTAGTAAAAACCTGAGAAATCCGTCCGTTTTCGTCGTTTGTTATCGAATCGACTTAAAGCCTGATCGTCACATTGGGCGCCCTTCTCTCTGAAACGGTTGCACTTATCGTCTGCAAAGCTATGTCGCGTGCTGCAGTATGTGGAGACACTAGAAGCAGCATAGTAGAACACAGATGAAGCTTCTAAGTTGATGTAATAGCCAGTAAGAGGTAGTACAATTCAAGTATTAGGTATCGATTATTGACTTTTTAGCTGGCTTTCGTGCCTTGGACATGAGCTAGGACCTTAAGATTCTGCACGAAAGGAGGACTAGCAGCTGACTTGCCTGGGAGAATATGAAAAGTGTTTATATGTAGTAAAAACCTGAGAAATCCTTCCGTTTTCGTCATTTGTTATCGAATCGACCTAAAGCCAGATCGTGACATTGGCCGCTCTTCTCTCTGAAACGGTTGTACTTATCGTCTGCAAAGCTATGTTGCGTGCTGCGGTATGCGGAGACACTAAAAAACCATACTAGAACACAGATGAAGCTTCTAAGTTGATGTAATAGCCAGTAAGAAGTACTACAACTCAAAATTTGGGCATCGATTATTGACTTTTTAGCTGGCTTTGGTGCCTTCGACATGAGCTAGGACCTTAAGATTCTGTATGAAAGGAGGACTAGCAGCCGAGTTGCACAGGAGAATGTGAAAAGTGTTCATATGTAGTAAAAACCTGAGAAATCCGTCCGTTTTCCTCATTTGTTATCGAATCGACTTAAAGCCAGATCGTCACATTGTCCACCCTTCTCTCTGAAACGGTTGTACGTATCGTCTGCAAAGCTGTGTCGCGTGCTGCGGTATGTGGAGACACTAAAAGCACCATAGTAGAACACAGATGAAGCTTCTAAGTTGAAGTAATAGCTAGTAAGAAGTAGTACAATTTAAATTTTAGATATCGATTATTGACTTTTTAGCTGGCTTTGGTGCCTTGGACATGAGCTAGGACCTTAAGAATCTGCATGAAAGGAGGACTAGCAACCGAGTTGCACGGGAGAATGTGAAAAGTGTTCATATGTAGTAAAAACCTGAGAAACCCGTCCGTTTTCGTCATTTGTTATCGAATCGACTTAAAGCCAGATCGTCACATTGGCCGCTCTTCTCTCTGAAACGGTTGTACTTATCGTCTGAAAACTATGTCGCGTGCTGCGGTTTGCGGAGACACTAAAAGCACCATAGTAGAACACAGATGAAGCTTCTAAGATGATGTAATAGCCAGTAAGAATTAGTACAATACCAGTTTTAGGTATCGATTATTGACTTATAAGCTGGCTTTGGCGCCTTGGACATGAGCTAGAACCTTAAGATTCTGCATGAAAGGAGGGCTAGCAGCAGAGTTGCACGGCAGAATGTGAAAAGTGTTCATATGTAGTAAAAACCTGAGAAATCCGTCCGTTTTCGTTGTTTGTTATCGAATCGACTTAAAGCCTGATCGTCACATTGGGCGCTCTTCTCTCTGAATCGGTTGTACTTATCGTCTGCAAAGCTATGTCGCGTACTGCAGTATGCGGAGACACTAAAAGCAGCATAGTAGAACATAGATGAAGCTTCTAAGATGATGTAATAGCCAGTAAGAATTAGTACAATACCAGTTTTAGGTATCGATTATTGACTTTTTAGCTGGCTTTGAAGCCTTGCACATGAGCTAGGACCTTAAGATTCTGCATGAAAGGAGGGCTAGCAGCTGAGTTGCACGAGAGAATGTGAAAAGTGTTCATATGTAGTAAAAACCTGAGAAATCCGTCCGTTTTCGTCGTTTGTTATCGAATCGACTTAAAGCCTGATCGTCACATTGGGCGCCCTTCTCTCTGAAACGGTTGCACTTATCGTCTGCAAAGCTATGTCGCGTGCTGCAGTATGTGGAGACACTAGAAGCAGCATAGTAGAACACAGATGAAGCTTCTAAGTTGATGTAATAGCCAGTAAGAGGTAGTACAATTCAAGTTTTAGGTATCGATTATTGACTTTTTAGCTGGCTTTCGTGCCTTGGACATGAGCTAGGACCTTAAGATTCTGCATGAAAGGAGGGCTAGCAGCTGAGTTGCACGAGAGAATGTGAAAAGTGTTCATATGTAGTAAAAACCTGAGAAATCCGTCCGTTTTCGTCGTTTGTTATCGAATCGACTTAAAGCCTGATCGTCACATTGGGCGCCCTTCTCTCTGAAACGGTTGCACTTATCGTCTGCAAAGCTATGTCGCGTGCTGCAGTATGTGGAGACACTAGAAGCAGCATAGTAGAACACAGATGAAGCTTCTAAGTTGATGTAATAGCCAGTAAGAGGTAGTACAATTCAAGTTTTAGGTATCGATTATTGACTTTTTAGCTATCTTTCGTGCCTTGGACATGAGCTAGGACCTTAAGATTCTGCACGAAAGGAGGACTAGCAGCTGACTTGCCTGGGAGAATATGAAAAGTGTTTATATGTAGTAAAAACCTGAGAAATCCTTCCGTTTTCGTCATTTGTTATCGAATCGACCTAAAGCCAGATCGTGACATTGGCCGCTCTTCTCTCTGAAACGGTTGTACTTATCGTCTGCAAAGCTATGTCTCGTGCTGCGGTATGTGGAGACACTAAAAGCACCATAGTGGAACACAGATGAAGCTTCTAAGTTGATGTAATAGCCAGTAAGAAGTAGTACAACTCAAGTTTTAGGTATCGATTATTGACTTTTTAGCTGGCTTTGGTGCCTTGGACATGAGCTAGGACCTTAAGATTCGGCATGAAAGGAGGACTAGCAGCCGAGCTGCACGGGAGAATGTGAAATGTGTTCATACGTAGTAAAAACCTGAGAAATCCGTCCGTTTTCGTCATTTGTTATCGAATCAACTTAAAGCCAGATCGTCACATTGGCCGCTCTTCTCTCTGAAACGGTTGTACTTATCGTCTGCAAAGCTATGTCGCGTGCTGCGGTTTGCGGAGACACTAAAAGCACCACAGTAGGACACAGATGAAGCTTCTAAGTTGATGTAATAGCCAGTAAGAAGTGGTACAATTCAAGTTTTAGGTATCGATTATTGACTTTTTAGCTGGCTTTGGTGCCTTGGACATGAGCTAGGACCTTACGAATCTGCATGACAGGAGGACTAGCAGAAAAGTTGCACGGGAGAATGTGAAATTTGTTAATATGTAGTATTAACCTGAGAAATCCGTCCGTTTTCGTCATTGGTTATCGAATCGTCTAATGGCCAGATCGTCACATTGGCCGCTCTTCTCTCTGAAACGGTTGTACTTATCGTCTGCAAAGCTATGTCGAGTGCTGCGGTATGTGGAGACACTAAAAGCACCATAGTAGAACACAGATGAAGCTTCTAAGTTGATGTAATAGCCAGTAAGAGGTAGTACAATTCAAGTTTTATGTATCGATTATTGACCTTTTATCTGGCTTTGGTGCCTTGGACATGAGCTAGGACCTTAAGATTCTGCATGAAAGGAGGACTAGCAGCTGACTTGCCTGGGAGAATATGAAAAGTGTTCATATGTAGTAAAAACCTGAGAAATCCTTCCTTTTTCTTCATTTGTTATCGAATCGACCTAAAGCCAGATCGTGACATTGGCCGCTCTTCTCTCTGAAGCGGTTGTACTTATCGTCTGCAAAGCTATGTCGCGTGCTGCGGTATGCGGAGACACTAAAAAACCATAGTAGAACACAGATGAAGCTTCTAAGTTGATGTAATAGCCAGTAAGAAGTACTACAATTCAAGATTTGGGCATCGATTATTGACTTTTTATCTGGCTTTGGTGCCTTGGACATGAGCTAGGACCTTACGATTCTGTATGAAAGGAGGACTAGCAGCCGAGTTGCACGGGAGAATGTGAAAAGTGTTCATATGTAGTAAAAACCTGAGAAATCCGTCCGTTTTCGTCATTTGTTATCGAATCGACTTAAAGCCAGTTCGTCACATTGGCCGCTCTTCTGTCTGAAACGGTTGTACTTATCGTCTGCAATCTATGTCGCATGCTGTGGTATGCGGAGACACTAAAATCACCATAGTAGGACACAGATGAAGCTTCTACGTTGATGTAATAGCCAGTAAGAAGTGGTACAATTCAAGTTTTAGGTATCGATTATTGACTTTTTAGCTTTCTTTGGTGCCTTGGACATGATCTAGGACCTTACGAATCTGCATGAGAGGAGGACTAGCACAAAAGTTGCACGGGAGATTGTGAAATGTGTTATTATGTAGTATTAGCCTGAGAAATCCGTCCGTTTTCGTCTTTTGTTATCGAATCGACTTAAAGCCAGATCGTCACATTGTCCACCCTTCTCTCTGAAACGGTTGTACTTATCGTCTGCAAAGCTATGTCGCGTGCTGCGGTATGTGGAGACACTAAAAGCACCATAGTAGAACACAGATGAAGCTTCTAAGTTGATGTAATAGCTAGTAAGAAGTAGTACAATTTAAATTTTAGATATCGATTATTGACTTTTTAGCTGGCTTTGGTGCCTTGGACATGAGCTAGGACCTTAAGATTCTGCATGAAAGGAGGACTAGCAGCTGACTTGCCTGCGAGAATATGAAAAGTGTTCATATGTATTAAAAACCCTAGAAATCCTTCCGTTTTCGTCATTTGTTATCGAATCGACCTAAAGCCAGATCGTGACATTGGCCGCTCTTCTCTCTGAAACGGTTGTACTTATCGTCTGCAAAGCTATGTCTCGTGCTGCGGTATGTGGAGACACTAAAAGCACCATGGTGGAACACAGATGAAGCTTCTAAGTTGATGTAATAGCCAGTAAGAAGTAGCAAAACTCAAGTTTTAGGTATCGATTATTGACTTTTTAGCTGGCTTTGGTGCCTTGGACATGAGCTAGGACCTTAAGATTCTACATGAAAGGAGGACTAGCAGCCGAGCTGCACGGGAGGATGTGAAAAGTTTTCATATGTAGTAAAAACCTGAGAAATCCGTCCATTTTCGTCATTTGTTATCGAATCGACTTAAAGCCGGATCGTCACATTGGCCGCTCTTCTCTCTGAAATGGTTGTACTTATCGTCTGCAAAGCTATACCGCGTGCTGCTGTATGCGGAGACACTAAAATAATCATAGTAGAACACAGATGAAGCTTCTAAGTTGATGTAATGGCCAGTAAGAAGTAGTACAATTCAAGATTTGGGCATCGATTATTGACTTTTTAGCTGGCTTTGGTGCCTTGGACATGAGCTAGGACCTTAAGATTCGGCATGAAAGGAGGACTAGCAGCCGAGTTGCACGGGAGAATGTGTAAAGTGTTCAAATGCAGTAAAAACCTGAGAAATCCGTCCGTTTTTGTCATTTGTTATTGAATCGACTTAAAGCCAGATCGTCACATTGGCCGCTCTTCTCTCTGAAACGGTTGTACTTATCGTCTGCTAAGCTATGTCGCGTGCTGCGGTATGTGGAGACACTAAAAGCACCATAGTAGAACACAGATGAAACTTCTAAGTTGATGTAGTAGCCAGTAAGAAGTAGTACAATTCCAGTTTTAGGTATCGACTATTGACTTTTTAGCTGGCTTTGGTGCCTTGGACATGAGCTAGGACCTTAAGATTCTGCATGAAAGCAGTACTAGCAGCCGAGTTGCACGGGAGAATGTGAAAAGTGTTCATATGTAGTAAAAACCTGAGAAATCCGTCCGTTGTCGTCGTTTGTTATCGAATCGACTTAAAGCCTGATCGTCACATTGGGCGCTTTTCTCTCTGAAACGGTTGCACTTATCGTCTGCAAAGCTATTTCGCGTGCTGCAGTATGCGGAGACACTAAAAGCAGCATAGTAGAACACAGATGAAGCTTCTAAGTTGATGTAATAGCTAGTAAGACGTAGTACAATTGAAATTTTAGATATCGATTATTGACATTTTAGCTGGCTTTGGTGCCTTGGACATGAGCTAGGACCTAAAGATTCTACATGAAAGGAGGACTAGCAGCCGAATTGCACGGGAGAATGTGAAAAGTGTTCATATGTTGTAAAAACCCGAGAAATCCGTACGTTTTCGTCATTGGTTTTCGAATCGTCTTAAAGCCAGATCGTCACATTGGCCGCTCTTCTCTCTGAAACGGTTGTACTTATCGTCTGCAAAGCTATGTCGAGTGCTGCGGTATGTGGAGACACTAAAAGCACCATAGTAGACCACAGATGAAGCTTCTAAGTTGATGTAATAGCCAGTAAGAAGTAGTATAACTCAAGTTTTAGGTATCGATTATTGACTTTTTAGCTGGCTTCGGTGCCTTGGACATGAGCTAGGACCCTAAGATTCTGCATGAAAGGAGGACTAGCAGCCGAGCTGCACGGGAGGATGTGAAAAGTTTTCATATGTAGTAAAAACCTGAGAATTCCGTCCATTTTCGTCATTTGTTATCGAATCGACTTAAAGCCGGATCGTTACATTGGCCGCTCTTCTCTCTGAAACGGTTGTACTTATCGTCTGCAAAGCTATGTCGCGTGCTGCGGTATGCTGAGACACTAAAATAACCATAGTAGAACACAGATGAAGCTTCAAAGTTGATGTAATAGCCAGTAAGAAGTAGTACAATTCAAGATTTGGGCATCGATTATTGACTTTTAGCTGGCTTTGGTGCCTTGGACATGAGCTAGGACCTTAAGATTCTGCATGAAAAGAGGACTAGCAGCCGAGCTGCACGGGAGGATGTGAAAATTTTCATATGTAGTAAAAACCTGAGACATCCGTCCGTTTTCGTCATTTGTTATGGAATTGACTTAAAGCCAGATCGTCACATTGTCCGCTCTTCTCTCTGAATCGGTTGTACTTATCGTCTCCAAAGCTATGTCGCGTGCTGCGGTATTCGGAGACACTAAAAGCACCATAGTAGAACACAGATGAAGCTTCTAAGTTAAAGTAATAGCCAGTAAGAGGTAGTACAACTCAAGTTTTAGGTATCCATTATTGACTTTTTAGCTCGCTTTGGTGCCTTGGACATGAGCTAGGACCTTAAGATTCTGCATGAAAGGAGGACTAGCAGCCGAGCTGCACGGGAGGATGTGAAAAGTTTTCATATGTAGTAAAAACATGAGAATTCCGTCCATTTTCGTCATTTGTTATCGCATCGACTTAAAGCCGGATCGTCACATTGGCCGCTCTTCTCTCTGAAACGGTTGTACTTATCGTCTGCAAAGCTATGTCACGTGCTGCGGTATGCGAAGACACTAAAGTAACCACAGTAGAACACAGATGAAGCTTCTAAGTTGATGCAATAGCCAGTAAGAAGTAGTACAATTCAAGATTTGGGCATCGATTATTTACTTTTAGCTGGCTTTGGTGCCTTGGACATGAGCTAGGACCTTAAGATTCTGCATGAAAGGAGGACTACCAGCCGACTTGCAGGGGAGAATGTGGAAGGTGTCCATATGTAGGAAAAACCTGAGAAATCCGTCTGTTTTCGTCATTTGTTATGGAATTGACTTAAAGCCAGATCGTCACATTGGCCGCTCTTCTCTCTGAAACGGTTGTACTTATCGTCTGCAAAGCTATGTCGCGTGCTGCGGTATGCTGAGACACTAAAAGCGCCTTAGTAGAACACAGATGAAGCTTCTAAGATGATGTAATAGCCAGTAAGAAGAAGTACAATTCAAGTTTTAGGTATTGATTATTGACTTTTTGGCTGGCTTTGGTGCCTTGGACATGAGCTAGGACCTTAAGATTCTGCATGTAAGGAGGACTAGCAGCCGAGATGCACGGGGAATGTGAAAAGTATTCATATGTAGTAAAAACCTGAGAAATCCGTTCGTTATCGTCATTTGTTATCGAATCGACTTCAAGCCATATCGTCACATTGGCCGCTCTTCTCTCTGAAACGGTTGTACTGATCGTCTGGAAAGCTATGTCGCGTGCTGCGGTATGTGGAGACACTAAAATCACCATAGTAGGACACAGATGAAGCTTCTTAGTTGATGTAATAGCCAGTAAGAAGTAGTACAATTCAAGTTTTAGGTATCGATTATTGACTTTTTAGCTGGCTTTGGTGCCTTGGACATGAGCTAGGACCTTAAGATTCTGCATGAAAGGAGGACTAGCAGCCGAATTGCACGGGAGAATGTGAAAAGTGTTAATGTGTAGTATTAAACTGAGAAATCCGTACGTTTTCGTCATTTGTTATGGAATTGACTTAAAGCCAGATCGTCACATTGGCCGCTCTTCTCTCTGAATCGGTTGTACTTATCGTCTGCAAAGCTATGTCGCGTGCTGCGGTATTCGGAGACACTAAAAGCACCATAGTAGAACACAGATGAAGCTTCTAAGTTAAAGTAATAGCCAGTAAGAGGTAGTACAATTCAAGTTTTAGGTATCGATTATTGACTTTTTAGCTGGCTTTGGTGACTTGGACATGAGCTAGGACCTTAACATTCTGCATTAAAGGAGGAGAAGCAGCCGAGTTGCACGGGAGAATGTGAAAAGTGTTCATATGTAGTAAAACCCTGAGAAATACTTCCGTTTTCGTCATTTGTTATCGAATCGACTTAAAGCCAGATCGTGACATTGGCCACTCTTCTCCCTGAAACGGTTGTACTTATCGTCTGCTAAGCTATGTCGCGTGCTGCGGTATGTGGAGACACTAAAAGCACCATGGAAGAACACAGATGAAACTTCTAAGTTGATGTAATAGCTAGTACGAAGTAGTACAATTGAAATTTTAGATATCGATTATTGACTTTTTAGCTGGCTTTGGTGCCTTGGACATGAGCTAGGACCTTAAGATTCTGCATGAAAGGAGGACTAGTAGCCGAGTTGCACGGGAGAATGTGAAAAGTGTTCATATGTAGTAAAAACCCGAGAAATCAGTACGTTTTCGTCATTGGTTATCGTATGGTCTTAAAGCCAGATCGTCACATTGGCCGCTCTTCTCCCTGAAACGGTTGTACTTATCGTCTGCAAAGCTATGTCGCGTGCTGCGGTATGTGGAGACACTAAAATCACCATAGTAGGACACAGATGAAGCTTCTTAGTTGAGGTAATAGCCAGTAAGAAGTAGTACAATTCAAGTTTTAGTTATCGATTATTGACTTTTTTGCTGGCTTTGGTGCCTTGGACATGAGCTAGGACCCTAAGAATCTGCATGAGAGGGAGACTAGCAGAAACGTTGCATGTGAGAACGTGAAAAGTGCTCGTATGTAGTATTAACCTGAGAAATCCGTCCGTTTTCGTCTTTTGTTATCGAATCGACTTAAAGCCAGATCTTCACATTGTCCGCTCTTCTCTCTGAAACGGTTGTACTTATCGTCTGAAAGCTATGTCGCGTGCTGCGGTATGCGGAGACACTAAAAGCACCATAGGAGAACGCAGATGAAGCTTCTAAGATGATGTAATAGCCAGTAAGAATTAGTACAATAACAGTTTTAGGTATCGATTATTGACTTTTTGGCTGGCTTTGGTGCCTTGGACATGAGCTAGGACCTTAACATTCTGCATTAAAGGAGGAGTAGCAGCCGAGTTGCACGGGAGAATGTGAAAAGTGTTCATATGTATTAAACCCTGAGAAATACGTCCGTTTTCGTCATTTCTTATCGAATTGACTTAAAGCCAGGTCGTCACATTGGCCGCTCTTCTCTCTGAAACGGTTGTACTTATAGTCTGCAAAGATATGTCGCGTGCTGCGGTATTCGGAGACACTAAAAGCACCATAGTAGAACACAGATGAAGCTTCTAAGATGATGTAATAGCCAGTAAGTAGTAGTACAATTCAAGTTTTAGGTGTCGATTATTCACTTTTTAGCTGGCCTTGGTACCTTGGACATGAGCTAGGACCTTAAGATTGTGCATGAATGGAGGACTAGCAGCCGAGTTGAACGGGAGAATGTGAAAAGTGTTCATATGTAGTAAAAAACTGAGAAATCCGTCCGTTTTCGTCATTTGTTATCGAATCGACTTAAAGCCAGATCATCACATTGGCCGCTCTTCTCTCTGAAACGGTTGTACTTATCGTCTGCAAAGCTATGTCGCATGCTGCGGTATGCGGAGACACTAAAATCACCATAGTAGGACACAGATGAAGCTTCTAAGTTGATGTAATAGCCAGTAAGAACTAGTTCAATTCAAGTTTTAATCATCGATTATTGACTTTTAGCTGGCTTTGGTGCCTTGGACATGAGGTAGGACCTTAAGATTCTGCATGAAAGGAGGACTAGCAGCCGAGTTGCACGGGAGAATGTGAAAAGTTTTCATATGCAGTAAAAACCTGAGAAATCCGTCCGTTTTTTCATTTGTTATTGAATCGACTTAAAGCCAGATCGTCACATTGGCCGCTCTTCTCTCTGAAACGGTTGTACTTATCGTCTGAAAGCTATGTCGCGTGCTGCGGTATGCCGAGACACTAAAAATACCATAGTAGAACACGGATGAAACTTCTAAGTTGATGTAATAGCCAGTAAGAATTAGTACAATTCCACTTTTAGGTATCGATTATTGACTTTTAGCTGGCTTTCGTGCCTTGGACATGAGCTAGGCCCTTAAGATTCTGCATGAAAGGAGGACTAGCAGCTGAGTTGCACGGGAGAATGTAAAAAGTGTTCATATGTAGTAAAAACCTAAGAAATCCGTTCGTTATCGTCATTTGTTATCGAATCGACTTAAAGCCAGATCGTGACATTGGCCGCTCTTCTCTCTGAAACGGTTGTACTTATCGTCTGCAAAGCTATGTCGCGTGGTGCGGTATGTGGTGACACTAAACGCACCATAGTAGAACACAGACAAAGCTTCTAAGTTGATGTAATAGCCAGTAAGAAGTAGTACAATTCCAGTTTTAGGTATCAATTATTGACTTTTTAGCTGGCTTTGGTTCCTTGGACATGAGATAGGACCTCAAGGTTCTGCATGAAAGGAGGACTAGCAGCCGAGTTGCACGGGAGAATGTGAAAAGTGTTCATATGTAGTAGAAAAACAAGAAATCCGTCCGTTTTCGTCATTTGTTATCGAATCGACTTAAAGCCAGATCGTCACATTGTCCGCCCTTCTCTCTGAAACGGTTGTACTTATCGTCTGCAAAGCTATGTCGCGTGCTGCGGTATGCGGAGACACTAGAAATACCATAGTAGAACACGGATGAAGCTTCTACGTTGATGTAATAGCCAGTAAGAAGTAGTACAATTCCAGTTTTAGGTATCTATTATTGACTTTTTAGCTGGCTTTGGTTCCTTGGACATGAGCTAGGACCTCAAGGTTCTGCATGAAAGGAGGACTGGGAGCCGAGTTGCACGGGAGAATGTGAAAAGTGTTCATATGTAGTAAAAACCAGAGAAATCCGTCCGTTTTCGTCATTTGTTATGGAATTGACTTAAAGCCAGATTGTCACATTGGCCGCTCTTCTCTCTGAATCGGTTGTACTTATCGTCTGCAAATCTATGTCACGTGCTGCGGTATGTGGAGACACTGAAAGCACCGTAGTAGAACACAGATGAAGCTTCTAAGATGTTGTAATAGCCAGTAAGAAGTAGTACAATTCCAATTTTAGGTATCAATTATTGAATTTTAGCTGGCTTTGGTGCCTTTGACATTAGCTAGGACCTTAAGATTCTGCATGAAAGCAGGACTAGCAGCCGAGTTGCATCCGAGAATGTGAAAAGTGTTCATATGTAGTAAAAACCTGAGAAATCCGTCCGTTTTCGTCATTTGTTATAGAATCGACTTAAAGCCAGATCGTCACATTGTCCGCCCTTTTTTCTGAAACGGTTGTACTTATCGTCTGCAAAGCTATGTCGCGTGCTGCGGTATGCGGAGACACTAGAAATACCATAGTAGAACACGGATGAAGCTTCTACGTTGATGTAATAGCCAGTAAGATGTAGTACAATTCAAGTTTCAGGTATCGATTATTGACTTTTTAGCTGGCTTTGGTGCCTTGGACATGAGCTAGGACCTTAAGATTCAGCATGAAAGGCGGACTTGCAGCCGAGTTGCACGGGAGTATGTGAAAAGAGTTCATATGTAGTAAAAACCTGAGAAATCCGATCGTTATCGTCATTTGTTATGGAATTGACTTAAAGCCAGATTGTCACATTGGCCGCTCTTCTCTCTGAATCGGTTGTACTTATCGTCTGCAAAGCTATGTCGCGTGGTGCGGTATGTGGTGACACTAAACGCACCATTGTAGAACACAGACAAAGCTTCTAAGTTGATGTAATAGCCAGTAAGAAGTAGTACAATTCCAGTTTTAGGTATCAATTATTGACTTTTTAGCTGGCTTTGGTTCCTTGGACATGAGATAGGACCTCAAGGTTCTGCATGAAAGGAGGACTAGCAGCCGAGTTGCACGGGAGAATGTGAAAAGTGTTCATATGTAGTAGAAAAACAAGAAATCCGTCCGTTTTCGTCATTTGTTATCGAATCGACTTAAAGCCAGATCGTCACATTGTCCGCCCTTCTCTCTGAAACGGTTGTACTTATCGTCTGCAAAGCTATGTCGCGTGCTGCGGTATGCGGAGACACTAGAAATACCATAGTAGAACACGGATGAAGCTTCTACGTTGATGTAATAGCCAGTAAAAATTAGTACAATTCAAGTTTTAATCATCGATTATTGACTTTTAGCTGGCTTTGGTGCCTTGGACATGAGCTAGTACCTTTAGATTCTGCATGAAAGGTGGACTAGCAGCCGAGTTGCACGGGAGAATGTGAAAAGTGTTCATATGTAGTAAAAACCTGAGAAATCCGTCCGTTTTCGTCATTTGTTATCGAATCGACTTAAAGCCAGATCGTCACATTGCCCGCTCTTCTCTTCGAAACGGTTGTACTTATCGTCTGAAAGCTATGTCGCGTGCTGCGGTATGCGGAGACGCTAAAAGAACCATAGTAGAACACAGATGAAGCTTCTAAGATGATGTAATAGCCAGTAAGAAGTAGTACAATTCAAGTTTTAGGTATCGATTATTGACTTTTTAGCTTGCTTTGGTGCCTTGAACATGAGCTAGGACCTTAAGATTCAGCATGAAAGGCGGACTTGCAGCCGAGTTGCACGGGAGTATGTGAAAAGAGTTCATATGTAGTAAAAACCTGAGAAATCCGATCGTTATCGTCATTTGTTATGGAATTGACTTAAAGCCAGATTGTCACATTGGCCGCTCTTCTCTCTGAATCGGTTGTACTTATCGTCTGCAAAGCTATGTCGCGTGCTGCGGTATGCGGAGACACTAAAAATACCATAGTAGAACACGGATGAAACTTCTAAGTTGATGTAATAGCCAGTAAGAAGTAGTACAATTCAAGTTTTAGGCATCGATTATTGACTTTTAGCTGGCTTTCGTGCCTTGGACATGAGCTAGGACCTTAAGATTCTGCATGAAAGGAGGACTAGCAGCTGAGTTGCACGGGAGAATGTGAAAAGTGTTCATATGTAGTAAAAACCTGAGAAATCCGTCCGTTTTCGTCATTTGTCATCGAATCGACTTAAAGCCAGATCGTCACATTGGCCGCTCTTCTTTCTGAAACGGTTGTACGTATAGTCTGCAAAGCTATGTCGCGTGCTGCGGTATGCGGTGACACTAAAAGCACCATAGTAGAACACAGATGAAGCTTCTAAGTTGATGTAATAGCCAGTAAGAAGTAGTAAAATTCAAGTTTAATTATCGATTACTGACTTTTTAGCTGGCTTTGGTGCCTTGGACAAGAGCTAGGACCTTAAGATTCTGCGTGAAAGGAGGACTAGCTGCCGAGTTGCGCGGGAGAATGTGAAAAGTGTTCATATGTAGTAAAAACCTAAGAAATCCGTTCGTTATCGTCATTTGTTATCGAATCGACTTAAAGCCAGATCGTGACATTGGCCGCTCTTCTCTCTGAAACGGTTGTACTTATCGTCTGCAAAGCTATGTCGCGTGCTGCGGTATGTGGAGACACTAAAAGCACCATAGTAGAACACAGACAAAGCTTCTAAGTTGATGTAATAGCCAGTAAGAAGTAGTACAATTCCAGTTTTAGGTATCTATTATTGACTTTTTAGCTGGCTTTGGTTCCTTGGACATGAGCTAGGACCTCAAGGTTCTGCATGAAAGGAGGACTGGGAGCCGAGTTGCACGGGAGAATGTGAAAAGTGTTCATATGTAGTAAAAACCAGAGAAATCCGTCCGTTTTCGTCATTTGTTATGGAATTGACTTAAAGCCAGATTGTCACATTGGCCGCTCTTCTCTCTGAATCGGTTGTACTTATCGTCTGCAAATCTATGTCACGTGCTGCGGTATGTGGAGACACTGAAAGCACCGTAGTAGAACACAGATGAAGCTTCTAAGATGTTGTAATAGCCAGTAAGAAGTAGTACAATTCCAATTTTAGGTATCAATTATTGAATTTTAGCTGGCTTTGGTGCCTTTGACATTAGCTAGGACCTTAAGATTCTGCATGAAAGCAGGACTAGCAGCCGAGTTGCATCCGAGAATGTGAAAAGTGTTCATATGTAGTAAAAACCTGAGAAATCCGTCCGTTTTCGTCATTTGTTATAGAATCGACTTAAATCCAGATCGTCACATTGTCCGCCCTTTTTTCTGAAACGGTTGTACTTATCGTCTGCAAAGCTATGTCGCGTGCTGCGGTATGCGGAGACACTAGAAATACCATAGTAGAACACGGATGAAGCTTCTACGTTGATGTAATAGCCAGTAAGATGTAGTACAATTCAAGTTTCAGGTATCGATTATTGACTTTTTAGCTGGCTTTGGTGCCTTGGACATGAGCTAGGACCTTAAGATTCAGCATGAAAGGCGGACTTGCAGCCGAGTTGCACGGGAGAATGTGAAAAGTCTTCATATGTAGTAGAAACCCGAGAAATCCGTCCTTTTTTGTCATTTGTTATCGAATCGACTTAAAGCCAGATCGTTACATTGTCCGCCCTTCTCTCTGAAACGGTTGTACTTATCGTCTGCAAAGCTATGTCGCGTGCTGCGGTATGCGGAGACACTAGAAATACCATAGTAGAACACGGATGAAGCTTCTACTTTGATGTAATACCCAGTAAAAAGTAGTACAATTCAAGTTTTAATCATCGATTATTGACTTTTAGCTGGCTTTGATGCCTTGGACATGAGCTAGGACCTTAAGATTCTGCATGAGAGTAGGACTAGCAGCCGAGTTGCACGGGAGAATGTGAAAAGTGTTCATATGTAGTAAAAACCTGAGAAATCCGTCCGTTTTCGTCATTTGCTATCGAATCGACTTAAAGCCAGATCGTCACATTGTCCGCCCTTCTCTCTGAAACGGTTGTACTTATCGTCTGCAAATCTATGTCACGTGCTGCGTTATGTGGAGACACTGAAAGCACCATAGTAGAACACAGATGAAGCTTCTAAGATGTTGTAATAGCCAGTAAGAAGTAGTAAAATTCCAGTTTTAGGTATCAATTATTGACTTTTTAGCTGGCTTTGGTGCCTTGGACATGAGCTAGGACCTTAAGATTCTGCATGAAAGCAGTACTATCAACCGAGTTGCACGGGGGAATGTGAAAAGTGTTCATTTGTAGGAAAAACCCGAGAAATCCGTCCGTTTTCGTCATTTGTTATCGAATCGACTTAAAGCCAGATCGTCACATTGTCCGCCCTTCTCTCTGAAACGGTTGTACTTATCGTCTGCAAAGCTATGTCGCGTGCTGCGGTATGCGGAGAAACTAGAAATACCATAATAGAACACGGATGAAGCTTCTAAGTTGATTTAATAGCCAGTAAAATGTAGTACAATTCAAGTTGTAATCATCGATTGTTGACTTTTAGCTGGCTTTGGTGCCTTGGACATGATCTAGGACCTTAATATTCTGCATGAAAGGAGGACTAGCAGCCGAGTTGCACGGGAGAATGTAAAAAGTGTTCATATGTAGTAAAAACTTGAGAAATCCGTCCGTTTTCGTCATTTGTTATCGAATCGACTTAAAGCCAGATCGTCACATTGGCCGCTCTTCTCTCCGAAACGGTTGTACTTATCGTCTGAAAGCTTTGTCGCGTGCTGCGGTATGCGTAGACGCTGAAAGCACCATAGTAGAACACAGATGAAGCTTCTAAGATGATGTAATAGCCAGTAAGAATTAGTACAATACCAGTTTTAGGTATCGATTATTGACTTTTTAGCTCTGTTTGGTGCCTTGGGCATGAGCTAGGACCTTAAGATTCTGCATGAATGGAGGACTAGCAGCCGAGCTGAACGGGAGAATGTGAAAAGTGTTCATATGTAGTAAAAACCTGACTAATCCATCCGTTTTCGTCATTTGTTATCGAATCGACTTAAAGCCAGATCGTCACATTGGCCGCTCTTCTTTCTGAAACGGTTGTACTTATCGTCTGCAAAGCTATGTCGCGTGCTGTGGTATGCGGAGACACTAAAATCACCATAGTAGGACACAGATGAAGCTTCTAAGCTGATGTAATAGCCAGTAAGAAGTAGTACAATTCAAGTTTTAATCATCGATTATTGACTTTACCTGGCCTTGGTGCCTTGGACATGAGCTTGGACCTTAAGATTCTGAATGAAAGGAGGACTAGCAGCCGAGTTGCACGGGAGAATGTGTAAAGTGTTCAAATGCAGTAAAAACCTGAGAAATCCGTCCGTTTTTGTCATTTGTTATTGAATCGACTTAAAGCCAGATCGTCACATTGGCCGCTCTTCTCTCTGAAACGGTTGTACTTATCGTCTGCAAAGCTATGTCACGTGCTGCGGTATGTGGAGACACTGAAAGCACCATAGTAGACCACAGATAAAGCTTCTAAGTTGATGTAATAGCCAGTAAGAAGTAATACAACTCAAGTTTTAGGTATCGATTATTGACTTTTTAGCTGGCTTTCGTGCCTTGGACATGGGCTAGGACCATAAGATTCCGCATGAAAGGAGGACTAGCAGCCGAGTTGCACGGGAGAATGCGAAAAGTGTTCATATGTAGTAAAAACCTGAAAAATCAGTCCGTTTTCGCAATTTGTTATCGAATCGACTTAAAGCCAGATCGTCAAATTGTCCGCCCTTCTCTCTGAAACGGTTGTACTTATCGTCTGCAAAGCTATGTCGCCTGCTGCGGTATGCGGAGACACTAGAAATACCATAGTAGAACACGGATGAAGCTTCTACGTTGATGTAATAGCCAGTAAAAAAGTAGTACAATTCAAGTTTTAATCATCGATTATTGACTTTTAGCTGGCTTTGGTGCCTTGGACATGAGCTGGGACCTTAAGATTCTGCATGAAAGGAGGACTAGCAGCCGAGTTGCACGGGAGAATGTGAAAAGTGTTCATATGTAGTAAATACCTGAGAAATCCGTCCGTTTTCGTCATTTGTTATCGAATCGACTTAATGCCAGATCGTCACATTGGCCGCTCTTCTCTCCGAAACGGTTGTACTTATCGTCTGAAAGCTATGTCGCGTGCTGCGGTATGTGGAGACACTAAAAGCAAAACAGTAGAACACACATGAAGCTTCTAAGTTGATTTAATAGCCAGTAAGAAGTAGTACAATTCAAGTTTTAGGTATCGAGTAATGACTTTTTAGCTGGCTTTGGTGCCTTGGACATGAGCTAGGACCTTAAGATTCATCATGAAAGGCGGACTTGCAGCCGAGTTGCACGGGAGAATGTGAAAAGTGTTCATATGTAGTAAAAACCTGAGAAATCGGTTCGTTATCGTCATTTGTTATCGAATCGACTTATAGCCAGATCGTCACATTGGCCGCTGTTCTCTCTGAAACGGTTGTACCTATCGTCTGCAAAGCTATGTCGCGTGCTGCGGTATGTGGAGACACTAAAAGCAAAATAGTAGATCACAGATGAAGCTTCTAAGTTGATGTAATAGCCAGTAAGAAGTAGTACAATTCAATTTTTAGTTATCGATTATTGACTTTTAAGCTGGCTTTGGTGCCTTGGACATGAGCTAGGACCTTAAGATTCTGCATGAAAGGAGGACTAGCAGCCGAGTTGTACGGGAGAATGTGAAAAGTGTTCATATGTAGTAAAAACCCGAGAAATCCCTCCGTTTTCGTCATTTGTTATCGAATCGACTTAAAGCCAGATCGTCACATTTTCCGCCCTTCTCTCTGAAACGGTTGTACTTATCGTCTGCAAAGCTATGTCGCGTGCTGCGGTTTGCGGAGACACTAAAATCACCATAGTAGAACACAGATGAAGCTTCTAAGATGTTGTAATAGCCAGTAAGAAGTAGTACAATTCCAGTTTTAGGTATCAATTATTGACTTTTTAGCTGGCTTTGGTGCCTTTGACATGAGCTAGGACCTTACGATTCTGCATGAAAGCAGGACTAGCAACCGAGTTCTACGGCAGAATGTGAAAAGTGTTCATATGTAGTAAAAACCTGAGAAATCCGTCCGTTTTCGTCATTTGTTATAGAATCGACTTAAAGCCAGATCGTCACATTGTCCGCCCTACTCTCTGAAACGGTTGTACTTATCGTCTGCAAAGCTATGTCGCGTGCTGCTGTATGCGGAGACACTAGAAATACCATAGTAGAACACGGATGAAGCTTCAAAGTTGCTGTAATAGCCAGTAAAAAGTAGTACAATTCAAGTTGTAATCATCGATTATTGACTTTTAGCTGGCTTTGGTGCCTTGGACATGAGCTAGGACCTTAAGATTCTGCATGAAAGGAGGACTAGCAGCCGAGTTGCACGGGAGAATGTGAAAAGTGTTCATATGTAGTAAAAACCTGAGAAATCCGTCCGTCTTCGTCATTTTTTATCGAATCGACTTAAAGCCAGATCGTCACATTGGCCGCTCTTATCTCGGAAACGGTTGTACTTATCGTCTGAAAGCTATGTCGCGTGCTGCGGTATACGGAGACGCTAAAAGCACCATAGTAAACCACAGATGAAGCTTCTAAGATGATGTAATAGCCAGTAAGAATTAGTACAATACCAGTTTTAGGTATCGATTATTGACTTTTTAGCTGGCTTTGGTGCCTTGGACATGAGCTAGGACCTTAAGATTCTGCATGAAAGCAGGACTAGCAACCGAGTTGCATGGGAGAATGTGAAAAGTGTTCATATGTAGTAAAAACCCGAGAAATCCGTCCGTTTTCGTCATTTGTTATCGAATCGACTTAGAGCCAGATCGTCACATTGGCCGCTCTTCTCTCCGAAACGGTTGTACTTATCGTCTGAAAGCTATGTCGCGTGCTGTGGTATGCGGCGACGCTAAAAGCACCATAGTAGAACACAGATGAAGCTTCTAAGATGATGTAATAGCCAGTAAGAAGTAGTACAATTCAAGTTTTAGGTATCGATTATTGACATTTTAGCTGGCTTTGGTGCCTTGGACATAAGCTAGGACCTTAAGATTCTGCATGAAAGGAGGATTAGCAGCCCTGTTGTACGGGAGAATGTGAAAAGTCTTCATATGTAGTAAAAACCTGAGAAATCCGTCCGTTTTCGTCATTTGTTATGGAATCGACTTAAAGCCAGATCGTCACATTGGCCGCTCTTCTCTCCGAAACGGTTGTACTTATCGTCTGAAAGCTATGTCGCGTGCTGCGGTATGCGGAGACGCTAAAAGCACCATAGTAGAACACAGATGAAGCTTCTAAGATGATGTAATAGCCAGTAAGAATTAGTACAATACCAGTTTTAGGTATCGATTATTGACTTTTTAGCAGGCTTTGGTGCCTTGGACATGAGCTAGGACCTTAAGATTCTGCATGAAAGCAGGACTAGCAGCCGAGTTGCACGGGAGTATGTGAAAAGTGTTCATATGTAGTAAAAACCTGAGAAATCCGTCCGTTTTCGACATTTGTTATGGAATTGACTTAAAGCCAGATTGTCACATTGGCCGCTCTTCTCTCTAAAACGGTTGTACTTATCGTCTGCAAATCTATGTCACGTGCTGCGGTATGTGGAGACACTGAAAGCACCATAGTAGAACACATATGAAGCTTCTAAGATGTTGTAACAGCCAGTAAGAAGTAGTACAATTCCAATTTTAGGTATCAAATATTGAATTTTAGCTGGCTTTGGTGCCTTGGACATGAGCTAGGACCTTAAGATTCTGCATGAAAGCAGGACTAGCAGCCGAGTTGCACGGGAGAATGTGAAAAGTGTTCATATGTAGTAGAAACCCGAGAAATCCGTCCTTTTTCGTCATTTGTTATCGAATCGACTTATAGCCAGATCGTCACATTGGCCGCTGTTCTCTCTGAAACGGTTGTACTTATCGTCTGCAAAGCTATGTCGCGTGCTGCGGTATGTGGAGACACTAAAAGCAAAATAGTAGATCACAGATGAAGCTTCTAAGTTGATGTAATAGCCAGTAAGAAGTAGTACAATTCAATTTTTAGTTATCGATTATTGACTTTTAAGCTGGCTTTGGTGCCTTGGACATGAGCTAGGACCTTAAGATTCTGCATGAAAGGAGGACTAGCAGCCGAGTTGTACGGGAGAATGTGAAAAGTGTTCATATGTAGTAAAAACCCGAGAAATCCCTCCGTTTTCGTCATTTGTTATCGAATCGACTTAAAGCCAGATCGTCACATTTTCCGCCCTTCTCTCTGAAACGGTTGTACTTATCGTCTGCAAAGCTATGTCGCGTGCTTCGGTTTGCGGAGACACTAAAATCACCATAGTAGAACACAGATGAAGCTTCTAAGATGATGTAATAGCCAGTAAGAATTAGTACAATACCAGTTTTAGGTATCGATTATTGACTTTTTAGCTGGCTTTGGTGCCTTGGACATGAGCTAGGACCTTAAGATTCTGCATGAAAGCAGGACTTTCAACCGAGTAGCATGGGAGAATGTGAAAAGTGTTCATATGTAGTAAAAACCCGAGAAATCCGTCCGTTTTCGTCATTTGTTATCGAATCGACTTAGAGCCAGATCGTCACATTGGCCGCTCTTCTCTCCGAAACGGTTGTACTTATCGTCTGAAAGCTATGTCGCGTGCTGTGGTATGCGGCGACGCTAAAAGCACCATAGTAGAACACAGATGAAGCTTCTAAGATGATGTAATAGCCAGTAAGAAGTAGTACAATTCAAGTTTTAGGAATCGATTATTGACATTTTAGCTGGCTTTGGTGCCTTGGACATAAGCTAGGACCTTAAGATTCTGCATGAAAGGAGGATTAGCAGCCCTGTTGTACGGGAGAATGTGAAAAGTCTTCATATGTAGTAAAAACCTGAGAAATCCGTCCGTTTTCGTCATTTGTTATCGAATCGACTTAAAGCCAGATCGTCACATTGGCCGCTCTTCTCTCCGAAACGGTTGTACTTATCGTCTGAGAGCTATGTCGCGTGCTGCGGTATGCGGAGACGCTAAAAGCACCATAGTAGAACACAGATGAAGCTTCTAAGATGATGTAATAGCCAGTAAGAATTAGTACAATACCAGTTTTAGGTATCGATTATTGACTTTTTAGCAGGCCTTGGTGCCTTGGACATGAGCAAGGACCTTAAGATTCTGCATGAAAGCAGGACTAGCAGCCGAGTTGCACGGGAGTATGTGAAAAGTGTTCATATGTAGTAAAAACCTGAGAAATCCGTCCGTTTTCGACATTTGTTATGGAATTGACTTAAAGCCAGATCGTAACATTTTCCGCCCTTCTCTCTGAAACGGTTGTACTTATCGTCTGCAAAGCTATGTCGCGTGCTGCGGTTTGCGGAGACACTAAAATCACCATAGTAGAACACAGATGAAGCTTCTAAGATGTTGTAATAGCCAGTAAGAAGTAGTACAATTCCAGTTTTAGGTATCAATTATTGACTTTTTAGCTGGCTTTGGTGCCTTGGACATGAGCTAGGACCTTACGATTCTGCATGAAAGCAGGACTAGCAACCGAGTTCTACGGCAGAATGTGAAAAGTGTTCATATGTAGTAAAAACCTGAGAAATCCGTCCGTTTTCGTCATTTGTTATAGAATCGACTTAAAGCCAGATCGTCACATTGTCCGCCCTTCTCTCTGTAACGGTTGTACTTATCGTCTGCAAAGCTATGTCGCGTGCTGCGGTATGCGGAGACACTAGAAATACCATAGTAGAACACGGATGAAGCTTCAAAGTTGCTGTAATAGCCAGTAAAAAGTAGTACAATTCAAGTTGTAATCATCGATTATTGACTTTTAGCTGGCTTTGGTGCCTTGGACATGAGCTAGGACCTTAAGATTCTGCATGAAAGGAGGACTAGCAGCCGAGTTGCACGGGAGAATGTGAAAAGTGTTCATATGTAGTAAAAACCTGAGAAATCCGTCCGTTTTCGTCATTTTTTATCGAATCGACTTAAAGCCAGATCGTCACATTGGCCGCTCTTATCTCCGAAACGGTTGTACTTATCGTCTGAAAGCTATGTCGCGTGCTGCGGTATGCGGAGACGCTAAAAGCACCATAGTAAACCACAGATGAAGCTTTTAAGATGATGTAATAGCCAGTAAGAATTAGTACAATACCAGTTTTAGGTATCGATTATTGACTTTTTAGCTGGCTTTGGTGCCTTGGACATGAGCTAGGACCTTAAGATTCTGCATGAAAGCAGGACTTTCAACCGAGTAGCATGGGAGAATGTGAAAAGTGTTCATATGTAGTAAAAACCCGAGAAATCCGTCCGTTTTCGTCATTTGTTATCGAATCGACTTAGAGCCAGATCGTCACATTGGCCGCCCTTCTCTCCGAAACGGTTGTACTTATCGTCTGAAAGCTATGTCGCGTGCTGTGGTATGCGGCGACGCTAAAAGCACCATAGTAGAACACAGATGAAGCTTCTAAGATGATGTAATAGCCAGTAAGAAGTAGTACAATTCAAGTTTTAGGAATGGATTATTGACATTTTAGCTGGCTTTGGTGCCTTGGACATAAGCTAGGACCTTAAGATTCTGCATGAAAGGAGGATTAGCAGCCCTGTTGTACGGGAGAATGTGAAAAGTCTTCATATGTAGTAAAAACCTGAGAAATCCGTTCGTTTTCGTCATTTGTTATCGAATCGACTTAAAGCCAGATCGTCACATTGGGCGCTCTTCTCTCCGAAACGGGTTGTACTTATCGTCTGAGAGCTATGACGCGTGCTGCGGTATGCGGAGACGCTAAAAGCACCATAGTAGAACACAGATGAAGCTTCTAAGATGATGTAATAGCCAGTAAGAATTAGTACAATACCAGTTTTAGGTATCGATTATTGACTTTTTAGCAGGCCTTGGTGCCTTGGACATGAGCAAGGACCTTAAGATTCTGCATGAAGGCAGGACTAGCAGCCGAGTTGCACGGGAGTATGTGAAAAGTGTTCATATGTAGTAAAAAACTGAGAAATCCGTCCGTTTTCGACATTTGTTATGGAATTGACTTAAAGCCAGATCGTCACATTTTCCGCCCTTCTCTCTGAAACGGTTGTACTTATCGTCTGCAAAGCTATGTCGCGTGCTGCGGTTTGCGGAGACACTAAAATCACCATAGTAGAACACAGATGAAGCTTCTAAGATGTTGTAATAGCCAGTAAGAAGTAGTACAATTCCAGTTTTAGGTATCAATTATTGACTTTTTAGCTGGCTTTGGTGCCTTGGACATGAGCTAGGACCTTACGATTCTGCATGAAAGCAGGACTAGCAACCGAGTTCTACGGCAGAATGTGAAAAGTGTTCATATGTAGTAAAAACCTGAGAAATCCGTCCGTTTTCGTCATTTGTTATAGAATCGACTTAAAGCCAGATCGTCACATTGTCCGCCCTTCTCTCTGAAACGGTTGTACTTATCGTCTGCAAAGCTATGTCGCGTGCTGCGGTATGCGGAGACACTAGAAATACCATAGTAGAACACGGATGAAGCTTCAAAGTTGCTGTAATAGCCAGTAAAAAGTAGTACAATTCAAGTTGTAATCATCGGTTATTGACTTTTAGCTGGCTTTGGTGCCTTGGACATGAGCTAGGACCTTAAGATTCTGCATGAAAGGAGGACTAGCAGCCGAGTTGCACGGGAGAATGTGAAAAGTGTTCATATGTAGTAAAAACCTGAGAAATCCGTCCGTTTTCATCATTTTTTATCGAATCGACTTAAAGCCAGATCGTCACATTGGCCGCTCTTATCTCCGAAACGGTTGTACTTATCGTCTGAAAGCTATGTCGCGTGCTGCGGTATGTGGAGACACTAAAAGCAAAATAGTAGATCACAGATGAAGCTTCTAAGTTGATGTAATAGCCAGTAAGAAGTAGTACAATTCAATTTTTAGTTATCGATTATTGACTTTTAAGCTGGCTTTGGTGCCTTGGACATGAGCTAGGACTTTAAGATTCTGCATGAAAGGAGGACTAGCAGCCGAGTTGTACGGGAGAATGTGAAAAGTGTTCATATGTAGTAAAAACCCGAGAAATCCCTCCGTTTTCGTCATTTGTTATCGAATCGACTTAAAGCCAGATCGTCACATTTTCCGCCCTTCTCTCTGAAACGGTTGTACTTATCGTCTGCAAAGCTATGTCGCGTGCTGCGGTTTGCGGAGACACTAAAATCACCATAGTAGAACACAGATGAAGCTTCTAAGATGATGTAATAGCCAGTAAGAATTAGTACAATACCAGTTTTAGGTATCGATTATTGACTTTTTAGCTGGCTTTGGTGCCTTGGACATGAGCTAGGACCTTAAGATTCTGCATGAAAGCAGGACTTTCAACCGAGTAGCATGGGAGAATGTGAAAAGTGTTCATATGTAGTAAAAACCCGAGAAATCCGTCCGTTTTCGTCATTCGTTATCGAATCGACTTAGAGCCAGATCGTCACATTGGCCGCTCTTCTCTCCGAAACGGTTGTACTTATCGTCTGAAAGCTATGTCGCGTGCTGTGGTATGCGGCGACGCTAAAAGCACCATAGTAGAACACAGATGAAGCTTCTAAGATGATGTAATAGCCAGTAAGAAGTAGTACAATTCAAGTTTTAGGAATCGATTATTGACATTTTAGCTGGCTTTGGTGCCTTGGACATAAGCTAGGACCTTAAGATTCTGCATGAAAGGAGGATTAGCAGCCCTGTTGTACGGGAGAATGTGAAAAGTCTTCATATGTAGTAAAAACCTGAGAAATCCGTCCGTTTTCGTCATTTGTTATCGAATCGACTTAAAGCCAGATCGTCACATTGGCCGCTCTTCTCTCCGAAACGGTTGTACTTATCGTCTGAAAGCTATGTCGCGTGCTGCGGTATGCGGAGACGCTAAAAGCACCATAGTAGAACACAGATGAAGCTTCTAAGATGATGTAATAGCCAGTAAGAATTAGTACAATACCAGTTTTAGGTATCGATTATTGACTTTTTAGCAGGCCTTGGTGCCTTGGACATGAGCTAGGACCTTAAGATTCTGCATAAAAGCAGGACTACCAGCCGAGTTGCACGGGAGTATGTGAAAAGTGTTCATATGTAGTAAAAACCTGAGAAATCCGTCCGTTTTCGACATTTGTTATGGAATTGACTTAAAGCCAGATCGTCACATTTTCCGCCCTTCTCTCTGAAACGGTTGTACTTATCGTCTGCAAAGCTATGTCGCGTGCTGCGGTTTGCGGAGACACTAAAATCACCATAGTAGAACACAGATGAAGCTTCTAAGATGTTGTAATAGCCAGTAAGAAGTAGTACAATTCCAGTTTTAGATATCAATTATTGACTTTTTAGCTGGCTTTGGTGCCTTGGACATGAGCTAGGACCTTACGATTCTGCATGAAAGCAGGACTAGCAACCGAGTTCTACGGCAGAATGTGAAAAGTGTTCATATGTAGTAAAAACCTGAGAAATCCGTCCGTTTTCGTCATTTGTTATAGAATCGACTTAAAGCCAGATCGTCACATTGTCCGCCCTTCTCTCTGAAACGGTTGTACTTATCGTCTGCAAAGCTATGTCGCGTGCTGCGGTATGCGGAGACACTAGAAATACCATAGTAGAACACGGATGAAGCTTCAAAGTTGCTGTAATAGCCAGTAAAAAGTAGTACAATTCAAGTTTTAATCATCGATTATTGACTTTTAGCTGGCTTTGGTGCCTTGGACATGAGCTGGGACCTTAAGATTCTGCATGAAAGGAGGACTAGCAGCCGAGTTGCACGGGAGAATGTGAAAAGTGTTCATATGTAGTAAATACCTGAGAAATCCGTCCGTTTTCGTCATTTGTTATCGAATCGACTTAAAGCCAGATCGCCACATTGGCCGCTCTTCTCTCCGAAACGGTTGTACTTATCGTCTGAAAGCTATGTCGCGTGCTGCGGTATGCGGAGACGCTAAAAGCACCATAGTAGAACACAGATGAAGCTTCTAAGATGATGTAATAGCCAGTAAGAATTAGTACAATACCAGTTTTAGGTATCGATTATTGACTTTTTAGCAGGCCTTGGTGCCTTGGACATGAGCTAGGACCTTAAGATTCTGCATGAAAGCAGGCTAGCAGCCGAGTTGCACGGGAGTATGTGAAAAGTGTTCATATGTAGTAAAAATTTGAGAAATCCGTCCGTTTTCGACATTTGTTATGGAATTGACTTAAAGCCAGATCGTCACATTTTCCGCCCTTCTCTCTGAAACGGTTGTACTTATCGTCTGCAAAGCTATGTCGCGTGCTGCGGTTTGCGGAGACACTAAAATCACCATAGTAGAACACAGATGAAGCTTCTAAGATGTTGTAATAGCCAGTAAGAAGTAGTACAATTCCAGTTTTAGGTATCAATTATTGACTTTTTAGCTGGCTTTGGTGCCTTGGACATGAGCTAGGACCTTACGATTCTGCATGAAAGCAGGACTAGCAACCGAGTTCTACGGCAGAATGTGAAAAGTGTTCATATGTAGTAAAAACCTGAGAAATCCGTCCGTTTTCGTCATTTGTTATAGAATCGACTTAAAGCCAGATCGTCACATTGTCCGCCCTTCTCTCTGAAACGGTTGTACTTATCGTCTGCAAAGCTATGTCGCGTGCTGCGGTATGCGGAGACACTAGAAATACCATAGTAGAACACGGATGAAGCTTCAAAGTTGCTGTAATAGCCAGTAAAAGGTAGTACAATTCAAGTTGTAATCATCGATTATTGACTTTTAGCTGGCTTTGGTGCCTTGGACATGAGCTAGGACCTTAAGATTCTGCATGAAAGGAGGACTAGCAGCCGAGTTGCACGGGAGAATGTGAAAAGTGTTCTTATGTAGTAAAAACCTGAGAAATCCGTCCGTTTTCGTCATTTGTTATCGAATCGACTTAAAGCCAGATCGTCACATTGGCCGCTCTTCTCTCCGAAACGGTTGTACTTATCGTCTGAAAGCTATGTCGCGTGCTGCGGTATGCGGAGACGCTAAAAGCACCATAGTAGAACACAGATGAAGCTTCTAAGATGATGTAATAGCCAGTAAGAATTAGTACAATACCAGTTTTAGGTATCGATTATTGACTTTTTAGCAGGCCTTGGTGCCTTGGACATGAGCTAGGACCTTAAGATTCTGCATAAAAGCAGGACTACCAGCCGAGTTGCACGGGAGTATGTGAAAAGTGTTCATATGTAGTAAAAACCTGAGAAATCCGTCCGTTTTCGACATTTGTTATGGAATTGACTTAAAGCCAGATCGTCACATTTTCCGCCCTTCTCTCTGAAACGGTTGTACTTATCGTCTGCAAAGCTATGTCGCGTGCTGCGGTTTGCGGAGACACTAAAATCACCATAGTAGAACACAGATGAAGCTTCTAAGATGTTGTAATAGCCAGTAAGAAGTAGTACAATTCCAGTTTTAGATATCAATTATTGACTTTTTAGCTGGCTTTGGTGCCTTGGACATGAGCTAGGACCTTACGATTCTGCATGAAAGCAGGACTAGCAACCGAGTTCTACGGCAGAATGTGAAAAGTGTTCATATGTAGTAAAAACCTGAGAAATCCGTCCGTTTTCGTCATTTGTTATAGAATCGACTTAAAGCCAGATCGTCACATTGTCCGCCCTTCTCTCTGAAACGGTTGTACTTATCGTCTGCAAAGCTATGTCGCGTGCTGCGGTATGCGGAGACACTAGAAATACCATAGTAGAACACGGATGAAGCTTCAAAGTTGCTGTAATAGCCAGTAAAAAGTAGTACAATTCAAGTTTTAATCATCGATTATTGACTTTTAGCTGGCTTTGGTGCCTTGGACATGAGCTGGGACCTTAAGATTCTGCATGAGAGGAGGACTAGCAGCCGAGTTGCACGGGAGAATATGAAAAGTGTTCATATGTAGTAAATACCTGAGAAATCCGTCCGTTTTCGTCATTTGTTATCGAATCGACTTAAAGCCAGATCGCCACATTGGCCGCTCTTCTCTCCGAAACGGTTGTACTTATCGTCTGAAAGCTATGTCGCGTGCTGCGGTATGCGGAGACGCTAAAAGCACCATAGTAGAACACAGATGAAGCTTCTAAGATGATGTAATAGCCAGTAAGAATTAGTACAATACCAGTTTTAGGTATCGATTATTGACTTTTTAGCAGGCCTTGGTGCCTTGGACATGAGCTAGGACCTTAAGATTCTGCATGAAAGCAGGCTAGCAGCCGAGTTGCACGGGAGTATGTGAAAAGTGTTCATATGTAGTAAAAATTTGAGAAATCCGTCCGTTTTCGACATTTGTTATGGAATTGACTTAAAGCCAGATCGTCACATTTTCCGCCCTTCTCTCTGAAACGGTTGTACTTATCGTCTGCAAAGCTATGTCGCGTGCTGCGGTTTGCGGAGACACTAAAATCACCATAGTAGAACACAGATGAAGCTTCTAAGATGTTGTAATAGCCAGTAAGAAGTAGTACAATTCCAGTTTTAGGTATCAATTATTGACTTTTTAGCTGGCTTTGGTGCCTTGGACATGAGCTAGGACCTTACGATTCTGCATGAAAGCAGGACTAGCAACCGAGTTCTACGGCAGAATGTGAAAAGTGTTCATATGTAGTAAAAACCTGAGAAATCCGTCCGTTTTCGTCATTTGTTATAGAATCGACTTAAAGCCAGATCGTCACATTGTCCGCCCTTCTCTCTGAAACGGTTGTACTTATCGTCTGCAAAGCTATGTCGCGTGCTGCGGTATGCGGAGACACTAGAAATACCATAGTAGAACACGGATGAAGCTTCAAAGTTGCTGTAATAGCCAGTAAAAGGTAGTACAATTCAAGTTGTAATCATCGATTATTGACTTTTAGCTGGCTTTGGTGCCTTGGACATGAGCTAGGACCTTAAGATTCTGCATGAAAGGAGGACTAGCAGCCGAGTTGCACGGGAGAATGTGAAAAGTGTTCTTATGTAGTAAAAACCTGAGAAATCCGTCCGTTTTCGTCATTTTTTATCGAATCGACTTAAAGCCAGATCGTCACATTGGCCGCTCTTCTCTCCGAAACGGTTGTACTTATCGTCTGAAAGCTATGTCGCGTGCTGCGGTATGCGGAGACGCTAAAAGCACCATAGTAAACCACAGATGAAGCTTCTAAGATGATGTAATAGCCAGTAAGAATTAGTACAATACCAGTTTTAGGTATCGATTATTGACTTTTTAGCTGGCTTTGGTGCCTTGGACATGAGCTAGGACCTTAAGATTCTGCATGAAAGCAGGACTAGCAACCGAGTTGCATGGGAGAATGTGAAAAGTGTTCATATGTAGTAAAAACCCGAGAAATCCGTCCGTTTTCGTCATTTGTTATCGAATCGACTTAGAGCCAGATCGTCACATTGGCCGCTGTTCTCTCTGAAACGGTTGTACTTATCGTCTGAAAAGCTATGTCGCGTGCTGCGGTATGTGGAGACACTAAAAGCAAAATAGTAGATCACAGATGAAGCTTCTAAGTTGATGTAATAGCCAGTAGGAAGTAGTACAATTCAATTTTTAGTTATCGAATATTGACTTTTAAGCTGGCTTTGGTGCCTTGGACATGAGCTAGGACCTTACGATTCTGCATGAAAGCAGGACTAGCAACCGAGTTCTACGGCAGAATGTGAAAAGTGTTCATATGTAGTAAAAACCTGAGAAATCCGTCCGTTTTCGTCATTTGTTATAGAATCGACTTAAAGCCAGATCGTCACATTGTCCGCCCTTCTCTCTGAAACGGTTGTACTTATCGTCTGCAAATCTATGTCACGTGCTGCGTTATGTGGAGACACTGAAAGCACCATAGTAGAACACAGATGAAGCTTCTAAGATGTTGTAATAGCCAGTAAGAAGTAGTAAGATTCCAGTTTTAGGTATCAATTATTGACTTTTTAGCTGGCTTTGGTGCATTGGACATGAGCTAGGACCTTAAGATTCTGCATGAAAGCAGTACTATCAACCGAGTTGCACGGGGGAATGTGAAAAGTGTTCATTTGTAGTAAAAACCAGAGAAATGCGTTCGTTTTCGTCATTTGTTATCGAATCGACTTAAAGCCAGATCGTCACATTGGCCGCACTTCTCTCCGAAACGGTTGTACTTATCGTCTGAAAGCTATGTCGCGTGCTGCGGTATGCGGAGACGCTAAAAGCACCATAGTAGAGCACAGATGAAGCTTCTAACATGATGTAATAGCCAGTAAGAATTAGTACAATACCAGTTTTAGGTATCGATTATTGACTTTTTAGCAGGCTTTGGTGCCTTGGACATGAGCTAGGACCTTAAGATTCTGCATTAAAGCAGGACTAGCAGCCGAGTTGCACGGGAGTATGTGAAAAGTGTTCATATGTAGTAAAAACCTGAGAAATCCGTCCGTTTTCGACATTTGTTATGGAATTGACTTAAACCCAGATTGTCACATTGGCCGCTCTTCTCTCTGAAACGGTTGTACTTATCGTCTGCAAATCTATGTCACGTGCTGCGGTATGTGGAGACACTGAAAGCACCATAGTAGAACACATATGAAGCTTCTAAGATGTTGTAACAGCCAGTAAGAAGTAGTACAATTCCAATTTTAGGTATCAAATATTGAATTTTAGCTGGCTTTGGTGCCTTGGACATGAGCTAGGACCTTAAGATTCTGCATGAAAGCAGGACTAGCAGCCGAGTTGCACGGGAGAATGTGAAAAGTGTTCATATGTAGTAGAAACCCGAGAAATCCGTCCTTTTTCGTCATTTGTTATCGAATCGACTAAAAGCCAGATCGTCACATTGTCCGCCCTTCTCTCTGAAACGGTTGTACTTATCGTCTGCAAAGCTATGTCGCGTGCTGCGGTATGCGGAGAAACTAGAAATACCATAATAGAACACGGATGAAGCTTCGAAGTTGATGTAATATCCAGTAAAATGTGGTACAATTCAAGTTGTAATCATCGATTATTGACTTTTAGCTGGCTTTGGTGCCTTGGACATGATCTAGGACCTTAATATTCTGCATGAAAGGAGGACTAGCAGCCGAGTTGCACGGGAGAATGTGAAAAGTGTTCATATGTAGTAAAAACTTGAGAAATCCGTCCGTTTTCGTCATTTGTTATCGAATCGACTTAAAGCCAGATCGTCACATTGGCCGCTCTTCTCCCCGAAACGGTTGTACTTATCGTCTGAAAGCTTTGTCGCGTGCTGCGGTATGCGTAGACGCTGAAAGCACCATAGTAGAACACAGATGAAGCTTCTAAGATGATGTAATAGCCAGTAAGAATTAGTACAATACCAGTTTTAGGTATCGATTATTGACTTTTTAGCTGGCTTTGGTGCCTTGGACATGAGCTAGGACCTTAAGATTCTGCATAAAAGCAGGAGTAGCAGCTGAGTTGCACGGGAGTATGTGAAAAGTGTTTATATGTAGTAAAAACCTGAGAAATCCGACCGTTTTCGTCATTTGTTATGGAATTGACTTAAAGCCAGATTGTCACATTGGCCGCACTTCTCTCTGAATCGGTTGTACTTATCGCCTGCAAAGCTATGTCGCGTGCTGCGGTATTCGGAGACACTAAAAGCACCATAGTAGAACACAGATGAAGCTTCTAGGATGATGTAATAGCCAGTAAGAAGTATTACAATTCAAGTTTTAGGTATCGATTATTGACTTTTTAGCTCTGTTTGGTGCCTTGGACATGAGCTAGGACCTTAAGATTCTGCATGAATGGAGGACTAGCAGCCGAGTTGAACGGGAGAATGTGAAAAGTGTTCATATGTAGTAAAAACCTGACGAATCCATCCGTTTTCGTCATTTGTTATCGAATCGACTTAAAGCCAGATCGTCACATTGGCCGCTCTTCTCTCTGAAACGGTTGTACTTATCGTCTGCAAAGCTATGTCGCGTGCTGTGGTATGCGGAGACACTAAAATCACCATAGCAGGACACAGATGAAGCTTCTAAGTTGATGTAATAGCCAGTAAGAAGTAGTACAATTCAAGTTTTAATCATCGATTATTGACTTTACCTGGCCTTGGTGCCTTGGACATGAGCTTGGACCTTAAGATTCGGAATGAAAGGAGGACTAGCAGCCGAGTTGCACGGGAGAATGTGTAAAGTGTTCAAATGCAGTAAAAACCTGAGAAATCCGTCCGTTTTTGTCATTTGTTATTGAATCGACTTAAAGCCATATCGTCACATTGGCCGCTCTTCTCTCTGAAACGGTTGTACTTATCGTCTGAAAGCTATGTCGCGTGCTGCGGTATGCGGAGACGCTAAAAGCACCATAGTAAACCACAGATGAAGCTTCTAAGATGATGTAATAGCCAGTAAGAATTAGTACAATACCAGTTTTAGGTATCGATTATTGACTTTTTAGCTGGCTTTGGTGCCTTGGACATGAGCTAGGACCTTAAGATTCTGCATGAAAGCAGGACTAGCAACCGAGTTGCACGGGAGAATGCGAAAAGTGTTCATATGTAGTAAAAACCCGAGAAATCCGTCCGTTTTCGTCATTTGTTATCGAATCGACTTAGAGCCAGATCGTCACATTGGCCGCTCTTCTCTCTGAAACGGTTGTACTTATCGTCTGCAAAGCTATGTCGCGTGCTGCGGTATGCGGAGACACTAGAAATAAAATAGTAGAACACGGATGAAGCTACTACGTTGATGTAATAGCCAGTAAAAAGTAGTACAATTCAAGTTTTAATCATCGATTATTGACTTTTAGCTGGCTTTGGTGCCTTGGACATGAGCTGGGACCTTAAGATTCTGCATGAAAGTAGGACTAGCAGCCGAGTTGCACGGGAGAATGTGAAAAGTGTTCATATGTAGTAAATACCTGAGAAATCCGTCCGTTTTCGTCATTTGTTATCGAATCGACTTAAAGCCAGATCGTCACATTGGCCGCTCTTCTCTCCGAAACGGTTGTACTTATCGTCTGAAAGCTATGTCGCGTGCTGCGGTATGTGGTGACACTAAAAGCAAAATAGTAGAACACAGATGAAGCTTCTAATTTGATTTAATAGCCAGTAAGAAGTAGTACAATTCAAGTTTTAGGTATCGATTATTGACTTTTTAGCTGGCTTTGGTGCCTTGGACATGAGCTAGGACCTTAAGATTCATCATGAAAGGCGGACTTGCAGCCGAGTTGCACGGGAGAATGTGAAAAGTGTTCATATGTAGTAAAAACCTGAGAAATCGGTTCGTTATCGTCATTTGTTATCGAATCGACTTATAGCCAGATCGTCACATTGGCCGCTGTTCTCTCTGAAACGGTTGTACTTATCGACTGCAAAGCTATGTCGCGTGCTGCGGTATGTGGAGACACTAAAAGCAAAATAGTAGATCACAGATGAAGCTTCTAAGTTGATGTAATAGCCAGTAAGAAGTAGTACAATTCAATTTTTAGTTATCGATTATTGACTTTTAAGCTGGCTTTGGTGCCTTGGACATGAGCTAGGACCTTACGATTCTGCATGAAAGCAGGACTAGCAACCGAGTTCTACGGCAGAATGTGAAAAGTGTTCATATGTAGTAAAAACCTGAGAAATCCGTCCGTTTTCGTCATTTGTTATAGAATCGACTTAAAGCCAGATCGTCACATTTTCCGCTCTTCTCTCTGAAACGGTTGTACTTATCGTCTACAAAGCTATGTCGCGTGCTGCGGTATGCGGAGACACTAAAAGCACCATAGTAGAACACAGATGAAGCTTCTAAGTTAATGTAATAGCCAGTAAGAAGTAGTACAATTCAAGTTTTAGGTATCGATTATTGACTTTTTAGCTGGCTTTGGTGCCTTGGACATGAGCTAGGACCTTAAGATTCTGCATGAAAGGAGGACTAGCAGCCGAGTTGCACGGGAGAATGTGAAAAGTGTTCATATGTAGTAAAAACCCGAGAAATCCGTCCGTTTTCGTCATTTGTTGTCGAATCGACTTAGAGCCATATCGTCACATTGGCCGCTATTCTGTCTGAAACGGTTGTACTTATCGTCTGCAAATCTATGTCACGTGCTGCGTTATGTGGAGACACTGAAAGCACCATAGTAGAACACAGATGAAGCTTCTAAGATGTTGTAATAGCCAGTAAGAAGTAGTAAAATTCCAGTTTTAGGTATCAATTATTGACTTTTTAGCTGGCTTTGGTGCATTGGACATGAGCTAGGACCTTAAGATTCTGCATGAAAGCAGTACTATCAACCGAGTTGCACGGGGGAATGTGAAAAGTGTTCATTTGTAGTAAAAACCCTAGAAATGCGTTCGTTTTCGTCATTTGTTATCGAATCGACTTAAAGCCAGATCGTCACATTGGCCGCTCTTCTCTCCGAAACGGTTGTACTTATCGTCTGAAAGCTATGTCGCGTGCTGCGGTATGCGGAGACGCTAAAAGCACCATAGTAGAGCACAGATGAAGCTTCTAACATGATGTAATAGCCAGTAAGAATTAGTACAATACCAGTTTTAGGTATCGATTATTGACTTTTTAGTAGGCTTTGGTGCCTTGGACATGAGCTAGGACCTTAAGATTCTGCATTAAAGCAGGACTAGCAGCCGAGTTGCACGGGAGTATGTGAAAAGTGTTCATATGTAGTAAAAACCTGAGAAATCCGGCCGTTTTCGACATTTGTTATGGAATTGACTTAAAGCCAGATTGTCACATTGGCCGCTCTTCTCTCTGAAACGGTTGTACTTATCGTCTGCAAATCTATGTCACGTGCTGCGGCATGTGGAGACACTGAAAGCACCATAGTAGAACACATATGAAGCTTCTAAGATGTTGTAACAGCCAGTAAGAAGTAGTACAATTCCAATTTTAGGTATCAAATATTGAATTTTAGCTGGCTTTGGTGCCTTGGACATGAGCTAGGACCTTAAGATTCTGCATGAAAGCAGGACTAGCAGCCGAGTTGCACGGGAGAATGTGAAAAGTGTTCATATGTAGTAGAAACCCGAGAAATCCGTCCTTTTTCGTCATTTGTTATCGAATCGACTAAAAGCCAGACCGTCACATTGTCCGCCCTTCTCTCTGAAACGGTTGTACTTATCGTCTGCAAAGCTATATCGCGTGCTGCGGTATGCGGAGAAACTAGAAATACCATAATAGAACACGGATGAAGCTTCGAAGGTGATGTAATATCCAGTAAAATGTGGTACAATTCAAGTTGTAATCATCGATTATTGACTTTTAGCTGGCTTTGGTGCCTTGGACATGATCTAGGTTCTTAATATTCTGCATGAAAGGAGGACTAGCAGCCGAGTTGCACGGGAGAATGTGAAAAGTGTTCATATGTAGTAAAAACTTGAGAAATCCGTCCGTTTTCGTCATTTGTTATCGAATCGACTTAAAGCCAGATCGTCACATTGGCCGCTCTTCTCTCCGAAACGGTTGTACTTACCGTCTGAAAGCTTTGTCGCGTGCTGCGGTATGCGTAGACGCTGAAAGCACCATAGTAGAACACAGATGAAGCTCCTAAGATGATGTAATAGCCAGTAAGAATTAGTACAATACCAGTTTTAGGTATCGATTATTGACTTTTTAGCTGGCTTTGGTGCCTTGGACATGAGCTAGGACCTTAAGATTCTGCATAAAAGCAGGACTAGCAGCTGAGTTGCACCGGAGTATGTGAAAAGTGTTTATATGTAGTAAAAACCTGAGAAATCCGACCGTTTTCGTCATTGGTTATGGAATTGACTTAAAGCCAGATTGTCACATTGGCCGCACTTCTCTCTGAATCGGTTGTACTTATCGCCTGCAAAGCTATGTCGCGTGCTGCGGTATTCGGAGACACTAAAAGCACCATAGTAGAACACAGATGAAGCTTCTAGGATGATGTAGTAGCCAGTAAGAAGTAGTACAATTCAAGTTTTAGGTATCGATTATTGACTTTTTAGCTCTGTTTGGTGCCTTGGACATGAGCTAGGACCTTAAGATTCTGCATGAATGGAGGACTAGCAGCCGAGTTGAACGGGAGAATGTGAAAAGTGTTCATATGTAGTAAAAACCTGACTAATCCATCCGTTTTCGTCATTTGTTATCGAATCGACTTAAAGCCAGATCGTCACATTGGCCGCTCTTCTCTCTGAAACGGTTGTACTTATCGTCTGCAAAGCTATGTCGCGTGCTGTGGTATGCGGAGACACTAAAATCACCATAGTAGGACACAGATGAAGCTTCTAAGTTGATGTAATAGCCAGTAAGAAGTAGTACAACTCAAGTTTTAGGTATCGATTATTGACTTTTTAGCTGGCTTTCGTGCCTTGGACATGAGCTAGGTCCATAAGATTCCGCATGAAAGGAGGACTAGCAGCCGAGTTGCACGGGAGAATGCGAAAAGTGTTCATATGTAGTAAAAACCTGAAAAATCAGTCCGTTTTCGTCATTTGTTATCGAATCGACTTAAAGCCAGATCGTCAAATTGTCCGCCCTTCTCTCTGAAACGGTTGTACTTATCGTCTGCAAAGCTATGTCGCGTGCTGCGGTATGCGGAGACACTAGAAATACCATAGTAGAACACGGATGAAGCTTCTACGTTGATGTAATAGCCAGTAAAAAGTAGTACAATACAAGTTTTAATAATCGATTATTGACTTTTAGCTGGCTTTGGTGCCTTGGACATGAGCTGGGACCTTAAGATTCTGCATGAAAGGAGGACTAGCAGCCGAGTTGCACGGGAGAATGTGAAAAGTGTTCATATGTAGTAAATACCTGAGAAATCCGTCCGTTTTCGTCATTTGTTATCGAATCGACTTAAAGCCAGATCGTCACATTGGCCGCTCTTCTCTCCGAAACGGTTGTACTTATCGTCTGAAAGCTATGTCGCGTGCTGCGGTATGTGGAGACACTAAAAGCAAAATAGTTGAACACTGATGAAGCTTCTAAGTTGATTTAATAGCCAGTAAGAAGTAGTACAATTCAAGTTTTAGGTATCGATTATTGACTTTTTAGCTGGCTTTGGTGCCTTGGACATGAGCTAGGACCTTAAGATTCATCATGAAAGGCAGACTTGCAGCCGAGTTGCACGGGAGAATGTGAAAAGTGTTCATATGTAGTAAAAACCTGAGAAATCGGTTCGTTATCGTCATTTGTTATCGAATCGACTTATAGCCAGATCGTCACATTGGCCGCTGTTCTCTCTGAAACGGTTGTACTTATCGTCTGTAAAGCTATGTCGCGTGCTGCGGTATGTGGAGACACTAAAAGCAAAATAGTAGAACACAGATGAAGCTTCTAAGTTGATGTAATAGCCAGTAAGAAGTAGTACAATTCAATTTTTAGTTATCGATTATTGACTTTTAAGCTGGCTTTGGTGCCTTGGACATGAGCTAGGACCTTAAGATTCTGCATGAAAGGAGGACTAGCAGCCGAGTTGTACGGGAGAATGTGAAAAGTGTTCATATGTAGTAGAAACCCGAGAAATCCGTCCTTTTTCGTCATTTGTTATCGAATCGACTTAAAGCCAGATCGTCACATTGTCCGCCCTTCTCTCTGAAACGGTTGTACTTATCGTCTGCAAAGCTATGTCGCGTGCTGCGGTATGCGGAGAAACTAGAAATACCATAATAGAACACGGATGAAGCTTCGAAGTTGATGTAATATCCAGTAAAATGTGGTACAATTCAAGTTGTAATCATCGATTATTGACTTTTAGCTGGCTTTGGTGCCTTGGACATGATCTAGGACCTTAATATTCTGCATGAAAGGAGGACTAGCAGCCGAGTTGCACGGGAGAATGTGAAAAGAGTTCATATGTAGTAAAAACTTGAGAAATCCGTCCGTTTTCGTCATTTGTTATCGAATCGACTTAAAGCCAGATCGTCACATTGGCCGCTCTTCTCTCCGAAACGGTTGTACTTATCGTCTGAAAGCTTTGTCGCGTGCTGCGGTATGCGTAGACGCTGAAAGCACCATAGTAGAACACAGATGAAGCTTCTAAGATGATGTAATAGCCAGTAAGAATTAGTACAATACCAGTTTTAGGTATCGATTATTGACTTTTTAGCTGGCTTTGGTGCCTTGGACATGAGCTAGGACCTTAAGATTCAGCATAAAAGCAGGACTAGCAGCTGAGTTGCACGGGAGTATGTGAAAAGTGTTTATATGTAGTAAAAACCTGAGAAATCCGTCCGTTTTCGTCATTTGTTATGGAATTGACTTAAAGCCAGATTGTCACATTGGCCGCACTTCTCTCTGAATCGGTTGTACTTATCGTCTGCAAAGCTATGTCGCGTGCTGCGGTATTCGGAGACACTAAAAGCACCATAGTAGAACACAGATGAAGCTTCTAAGATGATGTAATAGCCAGTAAGAAGTAGTACAATTCAAGTTTTAGGTATCGATTATTGACTTTTTAGCTCTATTTGGTGCCTTGGACATGAGCTAGGACCTTAAGATTCTGCATGAATGGAGGACTAGCAGCCGAGTGGAACGGGACAATGTGAAAAGTGTTCATATGTAGTAAAAACCTGACTAAACCATCCGTTTTCGTCATTTGTTATCGAATCGACTTAAAGCCAGATCGTCACATTGGCCGCTCTTCTCTCTGAAACGGTTGTACTTATCGTCTGCAAAGCTATGTCGCGTGCTGTGGTATGCGGAGACACTAAAATCACCATAGTAGGACACAGATGAAGCTTCTAAGTTGATGTAATAGCCAGTAAGAAGTAGTACAACTCAAGTTTTAGGTATCGATTATTGACTTTTTAGCTGGCTTTCGTGCCTTGGACATGAGCTAGGACCATAAGATTCCGCATGAAAGGAGGACTAGCAGCCGAGTTGCACGGGAGAATGCGAAAAGTGTTCATATGTAGTAAAAACCTGAAAAATCAGTCCGTTTTCGTCATTTGTTATCGAATCGACTTAAAGCCAGATCGTCAAATTGTCCGCCCTTCTCTCTGAAACGGTTGTACTTATCGTCTGCAAAGCTATGTCGCGTGCTGCGGTATGCGGAGACACTAGAAATACCATAGTAGAACACGGATGAAGCTTCTACGTTGATGTAATAGCCAGTAAAAAGTAGTACAATACAAGTTTTAATCATCGATTATTGACTTTTAGCTGGCTTTGGTGCCTTGGACATGAGCTGGGACCTTAAGATTCTGCATGAAAGGAGGACTAGCAGCCGAGTTGCACGGGAGAATGTGAAAAGTGTTCATATGTAGTAAATACCTGAGAAATCCGTCCGTTTTCGTCATTTGTTATCGAATCGACTTAAAGCCAGATCGTCACATTGGCCGCTCTTCTCTCCGAAACGGTTGTACTTATCGTCTGAAAGCTATGTCGCGTGCTGCGGTATGTGGAGACACTAAAAGCAAAATAGTTGAACACTGATGAAGCTTCTAAGTTGATTTAATAGCCAGTAAGAAGTAGTACAATTCAAGTTTTAGGTATCGATTATTGACTTTTTAGCTGGCTTTGGTGCCTTGGACATGAGCTAGGACCTTAAGATTCATCATGAAAGGCAGACTTGCAGCCGAGTTGCACGGGAGAATGTGAAAAGTGTTCATATGTAGTAAAAACCTGAGAAATCGGTTCGTTATCGTCATTTGTTATCGAATCGACTTATAGCCAGATCGTCACATTGGCCGCTGTTCTCTCTGAAACGGTTGTACTTATCGTCTGTAAAGCTATGTCGCGTGCTGCGGTATGTGGAGACACTAAAAGCAAAATAGTAGAACACAGATGAAGCTTCTAAGTTGATGTAATAGCCAGTAAGAAGTAGTACAATTCAATTTTTAGTTATCGATTATTGACTTTTAAGCTGGCTTTGGTGCCTTGGACATGAGCTAGGACCTTAAGATTCTGCATGAAAGGAGGACTAGCAGCCGAGTTGTACGGGAGAATGTGAAAAGTGTTCATATGTAGTAGAAACCCGAGAAATCCGTCCTTTTTCGTCATTTGTTATCGAATCGACTTAAAGCCAGATCGTCACATTGTCCGCCCTTCTCTCTGAAACGGTTGTACTTATCGTCTGCAAAGCTATGTCGCGTGCTGCGGTATGCGGAGAAACTAGAAATACCATAATAGAACACGGATGAAGCTTCGAAGTTGATGTAATATCCAGTAAAATGTGGTACAATTCAAGTTGTAATCATCGATTATTGACTTTTAGCTGGCTTTGGTGCCTTGGACATGATCTAGGACCTTAATATTCTGCATGAAAGGAGGACTAGCAGCCGAGTTGCACGGGAGAATGTGAAAAGTGTTCATATGTAGTAAAAACTTGAGAAATCCGTCCGTTTTCGTCATTTGTTATCGAATCGACTTAAAGCCAGATCGTCACATTGGCCGCTCTTCTCTCCGAAACGGTTGTACTTATCGTCTGAAAGCTTTGTCGCGTGCTGCGGTATGCGTAGACGCTGAAAGCACCATAGTAGAACACAGATGAAGCTTCTAAGATGATGTAATAGCCAGTAAGAATTAGTACAATACCAGTTTTAGGTATCGATTATTGACTTTTTAGCTGGCTTTGGTGCCTTGGACATGAGCTAGGACCTTAAGATTCAGCATAAAAGCAGGACTAGCAGCTGAGTTGCACGGGAGTATGTGAAAAGTGTTTATATGTAGTAAAAACCTGAGAAATCCGTCCGTTTTCGTCATTTGTTATGGAATTGACTTAAAGCCAGATTGTCACATTGGCCGCACTTCTCTCTGAATCGGTTGTACTTATCGTCTGCAAAGCTATGTCGCGTGCTGCGGTATTCGGAGACACTAAAAGCACCATAGTAGAACACAGATGAAGCTTCTAAGATGATGTAATAGCCAGTAAGAAGTAGTACAATTCAAGTTTTAGGTATCGATTATTGACTTTTTAGCTCTGTTTGGTGCCTTGGACATGAGCTAGGACCTTAAGATTCTGCATGAATGGAGGACTAGCAGTCGAGTTGAACGGGACAATGTGAAAAGTGTTCATATGTAGTAAAAACCTGACTAATCCATCCGTTTTCGTCATTTGTTATCGAATCGACTTAAAGCCAGATCGTCACATTGGCCGCTCTTCTCTCTGAAACGGTTGTACTTATCGTCTGCAAAGCTATGTCGCGTGCTGTGGTATGCGGAGACACTAAAATCACCATAGTAGGACACAGATGAAGCTTCTAAGTTGATGTAATAGCCAGTAAGAAGTAGTACAATTCAAGTTTTAATCATCGATTATTGACTTTACCTGGCCTTGGTGCCTTGGACATGAGCTTGGACCTTAAGATTCTGAATGAAAGGAGGACTAGCAGCCGAGTTGCACGGGAGAATGTGTAACGTGTTCAAATGCAGTAAAAACCTGAGAAATCCGTCCGTTTTTGTCATTTGTTATTGAATCGACTTAAAGCCAGATCGTCACATTGGCCGCTCTTCTCTCTGAAACGGTTGTACTTATCGTCTGCAAAGCTATGTCACGTGCTGCGGTATGTGGAGACACTGAAAGCACCATAGTAGACCACAGATAAAGCTTCTAAGTTGATGTAATAGCCAGTAAGAAGTAGTACAACTCAAGTTTTAGGTATCGATTATTGACTTTTTAGCTGGCTTTCGTGCCTTGGACATGAGCTAGGACCATAAGATTCCACATGAAAGGAGGACTAGCAGCCGAGTTGCACGGGAGAATGCGAAAAGTGTTCATATGTAGTAAAAACCTGAAAAATCAGTCCGTTTTCGTCATTTGTTATCGAATCGACTTAAAGCCAGATCGTCAAATTGTCCGCCCTTCTCTCTGAAACGGTTGTACTTATCGTCTGCAAAGCTATGTCGCGTGCTGCGGTATGCGGAGACACTAGAAATACCATAGTAGAACACGGATGAAGCTTCTACGTTGATGTAATAGCCAGTAAAAAGTAGTACAATTCAAGTTTTAATCATCGATTATTGACTTTTAGCTGGCTTTGGTGCCTTGGACATGAGCTGGGACCTTAAGATTCTGCATGAAAGGAGGACTAGCAGCCGAGTTGCACGGGAGAATGTGAAAAGTGTTCATATGTAGTAAATACCTGAGAAATCCGTCCGTTTTCGTCATTTGTTATCGAATCGACTTAAAGCCAGATCGTCACATTGGCCGCTCTTCTCTCCGAAACGGTTGTACTTATCGTCTGAAAGCTATGTCGCGTGCTGCCGTATGTGGAGACACTAAAAGCAAAATAGTAGAACACAGATGAAGCTTCTAAGTTGATTTAATAGCCAGTAAGAAGTAGTACAATTCAAGTTTTAGGTATCGATTATTGATTTTTTAGCTGGCTTTGGTGCCTTGGACATGAGCTAGGACCTTAAGATTCATCATGAAAGGCGGACTTGCAGCAGAGTTGCACGGGAGAATGTGAAAAGTGTTTATATGTAGTAAAAACCTGAGAAATCGGTTCGTTATCGTCATTTGTTATCGAATCGACTTATAGCCAGATCGTCACATTGGCCGCTGTTCTCTCTGAAACGGTTGTACTTATCGTCTGTAAAGCTATGTCGCGTGCTGCGGTATGTGGAGACACTAAAAGCAAAATAGTAGAACACAGATGAAGCTTCTAAGTTGATGTAATAGCCAGTAAGAAGTAGTACAATTCAATTTTTAGTTATCGATTATTGACTTTTAAGCTGGCTTTGGTGCCTTGGACATGAGCTACTACCTTAAGATTCTGCATGAAAGGAGGACTAGCAGCCGAGTTGTACGGGAGAATGTGAAAAGTGTTCATTTGTAGTAAAAACCCGAGAAATCCGTCCGTTTTCGTCATTTGTTATCGAATCGACTTAAAGCCAGATCGTCACATTTTCCGCCCTTCTCTCTGAAACGGTTGTACTTATCGTCTGCAAAGCTATGTCGCGTGCTGCGGTTTGCGGAGACACTAAAATCACCATAGTAGAACACAGATGAAGCTTCTAAGATGTTGTAATAGCCAGTAAGAAGTAGTACAATTCCAGTTTTAGGTATCAATTATTGACTTTTTAGCTGGCTTTGGTGTCTTGGACATGAGCTAGGACCTTACGATTCTGCATGAAAGCAGGACTAGCAACCGAGTTCTACGGCAGAATGTGAAAAGTGTTCATATGTAGTAAAAACCTGAGAAATCCGTCCGTTTTCGTCATTTGTTATCGAATCGACTTAAAGCCAGATCGTCACATTGGCCGCTCTTCTCTCTGAAACGGTTGTACTTATCGTCTGCAAAGCTATGTCGCGTGCTGTGGTATGCGGAGACACTAAAATCACCATAGTAGGACACAGATGAATCTTCTAAGTTGATGTAATAGCCAGTAAGAAGTAGTACAATTCAAGTTTTAATCATCGATTATTGACTTTACCTGGCCTTGGTGCCTTGGACATGAGCTTGGACCTTAAGATTCTGAATGAAAGGAGGACTTGCAGCCGAGTTGCACGGGAGAATGTGAAAAGTGTTCATATGTAGTAAAAACCTGAGAAATCGGTTCGTTATCGTCATTTGTTATCGAATCGACTTATAGCCAGATCGTCACATTGGCCGCTGTTCTCTCTGAAACGGTTGTACTTATCGTCTGTAAAGCTATGTCGCGTGCTGCGGTATGTGGAGACACTAAAAGCAAAATAGTAGAACACAGATGAAGCTTCTAAGTTGATGTAATAGCCAGTAAGAAGTAGTACAATTCAATTTTTAGTTATCGATTATTGACTTTTAAGCTGGCTTTGGTGCCTTGGACATGAGCTAGGACCTTAAGATTCTGCATGAAAGGAGGACTAGCAGCCGAGTTGTACGGGAGAATGTGAAAAGTGTTCATATGTAGTAGAAACCCGAGAAATCCGTCCTTTTTCGTCATTTGTTATCGAATCGACTTAAAGCCAGATCGTCAAATTGTCCGCCCTTCTCTCTGAAACGGTTGTACTTATCGTCTGCAAAGCTATGTCGCGTGCTGCGGTATGCGGAGACACTAGAAATACCATAGTAGAACACGGATGAAGCTTCTACGTTGATGTAATAGCCACTAAAAAGTAGTACAATTCAAGTTTTAATCATCGATTATTGACTTTTAGCTGGCTTTGGTGCCTTGGACATGAGCTGGGACCTTAAGATTCTGCATGAAAGGAGGACTAGCAGCCGAGTTGCACGGGAGAATGTGAAAAGTGTTCATATGTAGTAAATACCTGAGAAATCCGTCCGTTTTCGTCATTTGTTAATGAATCGACTTAAAGCCAGATCGTCACATTGGCCGCTCTTCTCTCCGAAACGGTTGTACTTATCGTCTGAAAGCTATGTCGCGTGCTGCCGTATGTGGAGACACTAAAAGCAAAATAGTAGAACACAGATGAAGCTTCTAAGTTGATTTAATAGCCAGTAAGAAGTAGTACAATTCAAGTTTTAGGTATCGATTATTGATTTTTTAGCTGGCTTTGGTGCCTTGGACATGAGCTAGGACCTTAAGATTCATCATGAAAGGCGGACTTGCAGCAGAGTTGCACGGGAGAATGTGAAAAGTGTTTATATGTAGTAAAAACCTGAGAAATCGGTTCGTTATCGTCATTTGTTATCGAATCGACTTATAGCCAGATCGTCACATTGGCCGCTGTTCTCTCTGAAACGGTTGTACTTATCGTCTGTAAAGCTATGTCGCGTGCTGCGGTATGTGGAGACACTAAAAGCAAAATAGTAGAACACAGATGAAGCTTCTAAGTTGATGTAATAGCCAGTAAGAAGTAGTACAATTCAATTTTTAGTTATCGATTATTGACTTTTAAGCTGGCTTTGGTGCCTTGGACATGAGCTAGGACCTTAAGATTCTGCATGAAAGGTGACTAGCAGCCGAGTTGTACGGGAGAATGTGAAAAGTGTTCATTTGTAGTAAAAACCCGAGAAATCCCTCCGTTTTCGTCATTTGTTATCGAATCGACTTAAAGCCAGATCGTCACATTTTCCGCCCTTCTCTCTGAAACGGTTGTACTTATCGTCTGCAAAGCTATGTCGCGTGCTGCGGTTTGCGGAGACACTAAAATCACCATAGTAGAACACAGATGAAGCTTCTAAGATGTTGTAATAGCCAGTAAGAAGTAGTACAATTCCAGTTTTAGGTATCAATTATTGACTTTTTAGCTGGCTTTGGTGCCTTGGACATGAGCTAGGACCTTAAGATTCATCATGAAAGGCAGACTTGCAGCCGAGTTGCACGGGAGAATGTGAAAAGTGTTCATATGTAGTAAAAACCTGAGAAATCGGTTCGTTATCGTCATTTGTTATCGAATCGACTTATAGCCAGATCGTCACATTGGCCGCTGTTCTCTCTGAAACGGTTGTACTTATCGTCTGTAAAGCTATGTCGCGTGCTGCGGTATGTGGAGACACTAAAAGCAAAATAGTAGAACACAGATGAAGCTTCTAAGTTGATGTAATAGCCAGTAAGAAGTAGTACAATTCAATTTTTAGTTATCGATTATTGACTTTTAAGCTGGCTTTGGTGCCTTGGACATGAGCTAGGACCTTAAGATTCTGCATGAAAGGAGGACTAGCAGCCGAGTTGTACGGGAGAATGTGAAAAGTGTTCATATGTAGTAGAAACCCGAGAAATCCGTCCTTTTTCGTCATTTGTTATCGAATCGACTTAAAGCCAGATCGTCACATTGTCCGCCCTTCTCTCTGAAACGGTTGTACTTATCGTCTGCAAAGCTATGTCGCGTGCTGCGGTATGCGGAGAAACTAGAAATACCATAATAGAACACGGATGAAGCTTCGAAGTTGATGTAATATCCAGTAAAATGTGGTACAATTCAAGTTGTAATCATCGATTATTGACTTTTAGCTGGCTTTGGTGCCTTGGACATGATCTAGGACCTTAATATTCTGCATGAAAGGAGGACTAGCAGCCGAGTTGCACGGGAGAATGTGAAAAGTGTTCATATGTAGTAAAAACTTGAGAAATCCGTCCGTTTTCGTCATTTGTTATCGAATCGACTTAAAGCCAGATCGTCACATTGGCCGCTCTGCTCTCGGAAACGGTTGTACTTATCGTCTGCAAAGCTATGTCGCGTGTTGCCATAGGCGGAAACAGGAAAAGCACCATAGTAGAACACAAATGAAGCTTCTAAGTTGATGTAATAGCCAGTAAGAAGTAGTACAATTCATGTTTTAGCTATCGATTATTGACTTTTTAGATGGCTTTTGTGATTTGGACATGAGCTAGGACCTTAAGATTCTGCTTGAAAGGAGGACTAGCAGCCGAGTTGCATGGGAGAATGTGAGAAGTGTTCATATGCAGTAAAAACCTGAGACATCCGTCCGTTTTCGTCATTTGTTATCGAATCGAATTAAAGCCAGATCGTCACATTGGCCGCTCTTCTCACTGAAACGGTTGTACTTATCGTCTGCAAAGCTATGTCGCGTGCTGCGGTATGCGTAGACGCTGAAAGCACCATAGTAGAACACAGATGAAGCTTCTAAGATGATGTAATAGCCAGTAAGAATTAGTACAATACCAGTTTTAGGTATCGATTATTGACTTTTTAGCTGGCTTTGGTGCCTTGGACATGAGCTAGGACCTTAAGATTCAGCATAAAAGCAGGACTAGCAGCTGAGTTGCACGGGAGTATGTGAAAAGTGTTTATATGTAGTAAAAACCTGAGAAATCCGTCCGTTTTCGTCATTTGTTATGGAATTGACTTAAAGCCAGATTGTCACATTGGCCGCACTTCTCTCTGAATCGGTTGTACTTATCGTCTGCAAAGCTATGTCGCGTGCTGCGGTATTCGGAGACACTAAAAGCACCATAGTAGAACACAGATGAAGCTTCTAAGATGATGTAATAGCCAGTAAGAAGTAGTACAATTCAAGTTTTAGGTATCGATTATTGACTTTTTAGCTCTGTTTGGTGCCTTGGACATGAGCTAGGACCTTAAGATTCTGCATGAATGGAGGACTAGCAGCCGAGTTGAACGGGACAATGTGAAAAGTGTTCATATGTAGTAAAAACCTGACTAATCCATCCGTTTTCGTCATTTGTTATCGAATCGACTTAAAGCCAGATCGTCACATTGGCCGCTCTTCTCTCTGAAACGGTTGTACTTATCGTCTGCAAAGCTATGTCGCGTGCTGTGGTATGCGGAGACACTAAAATCACCATAGTAGGACACAGATGAAGCTTCTAAGTTGATGTAATAGCCAGTAAGAAGTAGTACAATTCAAGTTTTAATCATCGATTATTGACTTTACCTGGCCTTGGTGCCTTGGACATGAGCTTGGACCTTAAGATTCTGAATGAAAGGAGGACTAGCAGCCGAGTTGCACGGGAGAATGTGTAAAGTGTTCAAATGCAGTAAAAACCTGAGAAATCCGTCCGTTTTTGTCATTTGTTATTGAATCGACTTAAAGCCAGATCGTCACATTGGCCGCTCTTCTCTCTGAAACGGTTGTACTTATCGTCTGCAAAGCTATGTCACGTGCTGCGGTATGTGGAGACACTGAAAGCACCATAGTAGACCACAGATAAAGCTTCTAAGTTGATGTAATAGCCAGTAAGAAGTAGTACAACTCAAGTTTTAGGTATCGATTATTGACTTTTTAGCTGGCTTTCGTGCCTTGGACATGAGCTAGGACCATAAGATTCCACATGAAAGGAGGACTAGCAGCCGAGTTGCACGGGAGAATGCGAAAAGTGTTCATATGTAGTAAAAACCTGAAAAATCAGTCCGTTTTCGTCATTTGTTATCGAATCGACTTAAACCAGATCGTCAAATTGTCCGCCCTTCTCTCTGAAACGGTTGTACTTATCGTCTGCAAAGCTATGTCGCGTGCTGCGGTATGCGGAGACACTAGAAATACCATAGTAGAACACGGATGAAGCTTCTACGTTGATGTAATAGCCAGTAAAAAGTAGTACAATTCAAGTTTTAATCATCGATTATTGACTTTTAGCTGGCTTTGGTGCCTTGGACATGAGCTGGGACCTTAAGATTCTGCATGAAAGGAGGACTAGCAGCCGAGTTGCACGGGAGAATGTGAAAAGTGTTCATATGTAGTAAATACCTGAGAAATCCGTCCGTTTTCGTCATTTGTTATCGAATCGACTTAAAGCCAGATCGTCACATTGGCCGCTCTTCTCTCCGAAACGGTTGTACTTATCGTCTGAAAGCTATGTCGCGTGCTGCCGTATGTGGAGACACTAAAAGCAAAATAGTAGAACACAGATGAAGCTTCTAAGTTGATTTAATAGCCAGTAAGAAGTAGTACAATTCAAGTTTTAGGTATCGATTATTGATTTTTTAGCTGGCTTTGGTGCCTTGGACATGAGCTAGGACCTTAAGATTCATCATGAAAGGCGGACTTGCAGCAGAGTTGCACGGGAGAATGTGAAAAGTGTTTATATGTAGTAAAAACCTGAGAAATCGGTTCGTTATCGTCATTTGTTATCGAATCGACTTATAGCCAGATCGTCACATTGGCCGCTGTTCTCTCTGAAACGGTTGTACTTATCGTCTGTAAAGCTATGTCGCGTGCTGCGGTATGTGGAGACACTAAAAGCAAAATAGTAGAACACAGATGAAGCTTCTAAGTTGATGTAATAGCCAGTAAGAAGTAGTACAATTCAATTTTTAGTTATCGATTATTGACTTTTAAGCTGGCTTTGGTGCCTTGGACATGAGCTAGGACCTTAAGATTCTGCATGAAAGGAGGACTAGCAGCCGAGTTGTACGGGAGAATGTGAAAAGTGTTCATTTGTAGTAAAAACCCGAGAAATCCCTCCGTTTTCGTCATTTGTTATCGAATCGACTTAAAGCCAGATCGTCACATTTTCCGCCCTTCTCTCTGAAACGGTTGTACTTATCGTCTGCAAAGCTATGTCGCGTGCTGCGGTTTGCGGAGACACTAAAATCACCATAGTAGAACACAGATGAAGCTTCTAAGATGTTGTAATAGCCAGTAAGAAGTAGTACAATTCCAGTTTTAGGTATCAATTATTGACTTTTTAGCTGGCTTTGGTGTCTTGGACATGAGCTAGGACCTTACGATTCTGCATGAAAGCAGGACTAGCAACCGAGTTCTACGGCAGAATGTGAAAAGTGTTCATATGTAGTAAAAACCTGAGAAATCCGTCCGTTTTCGTCATTTGTTATAGAATCGACTTAAAGCCAGATCGTCACATTGTCCGCCCTTCTCTCTGAAACGGTTGTACTTATCGTCTGCAAAGCTATGTCGCGTGCTGCGGTATGCGGAGACACTAGAAATACCATAGTAGAACACGGATGAAGCTTCAAAGTTGCTGTAATAGCCAGTAAAAAGTAGTACAATTCAAGTTGTAATCATCGATTATTGACTTTTAGCTGGCTTTGGTGCCTTGGGCATGAGCTAGGACCTTAAGATTCTGCATGAAAGGCGGACTTGCAGCCGAGTTGCACGGGAGAATGTGAAAAGTGTTCATATGTAGTAAAAACCTGAGAAATCCGTTCCTTATCGTCATTTGTTATCGAATCGACTAATAGCCAGATCGTCACATTGGCCGCTGTTCTCTCTGAAACGGTTGTACTTATCGTGTGCAAAGCTATGTCACGTGCTGCGGTATGAGGAGACACTAAAAGCACCATAGTAGAACACAGATGAAGCTTCTAAGTTGATGTAATAGCCAGTAAGAAGTAGTACAATTCAATTTTTAGTTATCGATTATTGACTTTTTAGCTCTCTTTGGTGCCTTGGACATGAGCTAGGACCTTAAGATTCTGCATGAAGGAGGACTAGCAGCCGAGTTGCAAGGGAGAATGTGAAAAGTGTTCATATGTAGTAAAAACCCGAGAAATCCGTCCGTTTTCGTCATTTATTATCGAATCGACTTAAAGCCAGATCGTCACATTGTCCGCCCTTCTCTCTGAAACGGTTGTACTCATCGTCTGCAAAGCTATGTCGCGTACTGCGGTATGCGGAGACACGAAAAATACCATAGTAGAACAAGGATGAAGCTTCTAAGTTGATGTAATAGCCAGTAAGATGTAGTACAATTCCAGTTTTAGGTATCAATTATTGACTTTTTAGCTGGCTTTGGTGCCTTGGACATGAGCTAGGACCTTACGATTCTGCATGAAAGCAGGACTAGCAACCGAGTTCTACGGCAGAATGTGAAAAGTGTTCATATGTAGTAAAAACCTGAGAAATCCGTCCGTTTTCGTCATTTGTTATAGAATCGACTTAAAGCCAGATCGTCACATTGTCCGCCCTTCTCTCTGAAACGGTTGTACTTATCGTCTGCAAAGCTATGTCGCGTGCTGCGGTATGCGGAGACACTAGAAATACCATAGTAGAACACGGATGAAGCTTCAAAGTTGCTGTAATAGCCAGTAAAAAGTAGTACAATTCAAGTTGTAATCATCGGTTATTGACTTTTAGCTGGCTTTGGTGCCTTGGACATGAGCTAGGACCTTAAGATTCAGCATGAAAGGCGGACTTGCAGCCGAGTTGCACGGGAGAATGTGAAAAGTGTTGATATGTAGTAGAAACCTGAGAAATCCGTCCGTTTTCGTCATTTGTTATCGAATCGACTTAAAGCCAGATCGTCACATTGGCCGCTCTTCTCTCCGAAACGGTTGTACTTATCGTCTGAAAGCTATGTCGCGTGCTACGGTATGCGGAGACGCTAAAAGCACCATAGTAGAACACAGATGAAGCTTCTAAGATGATGTAATAGCCAGTAAGAATTAGTACAATACCAGTTTTAGGTATCGATTATTGACTTTTTAGCAGGCTTTGGTGCCTTGGACATGAGCTAGGACCTTAAGATTCTGCATGAAAGCAGGACTAGCAGCCGAGTTGCACGGGAGTATGTGAAAAGTGTTCATATGTAGTAAAAACCTGAGAAATCCGTCCGTTTTCGACATTTGTTATGGAATTGACTTAAAGCCAGATTGTCACATTGGCCGCTCTTCTCTCTGAAACGGTTGTACTTATCGTCTGCAAATCTATGTCACGTGCTGCGGTATGTGGAGACACTGAAAGCACCATAGTAGAACACATATGAAGCTTCTAAGTTGATGTAATAGCCAGTAAGAAGTAGTACAATTCAATTTTTAGTTATCGATTATTGACTTTTAAGCTGGCTTTGGTGCCTTGGACATGAACTAGGACCTTAAGATTCTGCATGAAAGGAGGACTAGCAGCCGAGTTGTACGGGAGAATGTGAAAAGTGTTCATATGTAGTAAAATCCCGAGAAATCCCTCCGTTTTCGTCATATGTTATCGAATCGACTTAAAGCCAGATCGTCACATTTTCCGCCCTTCTCTCTGAAACGGTTGTACTTATCGTCTGTAAAGCTATGTCGCGTGCTGCGGTTTGCGGAGACACTAAAATCACCATAGTAGAACACAGATGAAGCTTCTAAGATGTTGTAATAGCCAGTAAGAAGTAGTACAATTCCAGTTTTAGGTATCAATTATTGACTTTTTAGCTGGCTTTGGTGCCTTGGACATGAGCTAGGACCTTACGATTCTGCATGAAAGCAGGACTAGCAACCGAGTTCTACGGCAGAATGTGAAAAGTGTTCATATGTAGTAAAAACCTGAGAAATCCGTCCGTTTTCGTCATTTGTTATAGAATCGACTTAAAGCCAGATCGTCACATTGTCCGCCCTTCTCTCTGAAACGGTTGTACTTATCGTCTGCAAAGCTATGTCGCGTGCTGCGGTATGCGGAGACACTAGAAATACCATAGTAGAACACGGATGAAGCTTCAAAGTTGCTGTAATAGCCAGTAAAAAGTAGTACAATTCAAGTTGTAATCATCGATTATTGACTTATAGCTGGCTTTGGTGCCTTGGACATGAGCTAGGACCTTAAGATTCTGCATGAAAGGAGGACTAGCAGCCGAGTTGCACGGGAGAATGTGAAAAGTGTTCATATGTAGTAAAAACCTGAGAAATCCGTCCGTTTTCGTCATTTTTTATCGAATAGACTTAAAGCCAGATCGTCACATTGGCCGCTCTTATCTCCGAAACGGTTGTACTTATCGTCTGAAAGCTATGTCGCGTGCTGCGGTATGCGGAGACGCTAAAAGCACCATAGTAAACCACAGATGAAGCTTTTAAGATGATGTAATAGCCAGTAAGAATTTGTACAATACCAGTTTTAGGTATCGATTATTGACTTTTTAGCTGGCTTTGGTGCCTTGGACATGTGCTAGGACCTTAAGATTCTGCATGAAAGCAGGACTAGCAACCGAGTTGCATGGGAGAATGTGAAAAGTGTTCATATGTAGTAAAAACCCGAGAAATCCGTCCGTTTTCGTCATTTGTTATCGAATCGACTTAGAGCCATATCGTCACATTGGCCGCTCTTCTCTCCGAAACGGTTGTACTTATCGTCTGAAAGCTATGTCGCGTGCTGTGGTATGCGGCGACGCTAAAAGCACCATAGTAGAACACAGATGAAGCTTCTAAGATGATGTAATAGCCAGTAAGAAGTAGTACAATTCAAGTTTTAGGTATCGATTATTGACTTTTTAGCTGGCTTTGGTGCCTTGGGCATGAGCTAGGACCTTAAGATTCAGCATGAAAGGCGGACTTGCAGCCGAGTTGCACGGGAGAATGTGAAAAGTGTTCATATGTAGTAAAAACCTGAGAAATCCGTTCCTCATCGTCATTTGTTATCGAATCGACTAATAGCCAGATCGTCACATTGGCCGCTGTTCTCTCTGAAACGGTTGTACTTATCGTGTGCAAAGCTATGTCGCGTGCTGCGGTATTAGGAGACACTAAAAGCACCATAGTAGAACACAGATGAAGCTTCTAAGTTGATGTAATAGCCAGTAAGAAGTAGTACAATTCAATTTTTAGTTATCGATTATTGACTTTTTAGCTCTCTTTGGTGCCTTGGACATGAGCTAGGACCTTAAGATTCTGCATGAAGGAGGACTAGCAGCCGAGTTGCAAGGGAGAATGTGAAAAGTGTTCATATGTAGTAAAAACCCGAGAAATCCGTCCGTTTTCGTCATTTATTATCGAATCGACTTAAAGCCAGATCGTCACATTGTCCGCCCTTCTCTCTGAAACGGTTGTACTCATCGTCTGCAAAGCTATGTCGCGTACTGCGGTATGCGGAGACACGAAAAATACCATAGTAGAACAAGGATGAAGCTTCTAAGTTGATGTAATAGCCAGTAAGATGTAGTACAATTCCAGTTTTAGGTATCAATTATTGACTTTTTAGCTGGCTTTGGTGCCTTGGACATGAGCTAGGACCTTACGATTCTGCATGAAAGCAGGACTAGCAACCGAGTTCTACGGCAGAATGTGAAAAGTGTTCATATGTAGTAAAAACCTGAGAAATCCGTCCGTTTTCGTCATTTGTTATAGAATCGACTTAAAGCCAGATCGTCACATTGTCCGCCCTTCTCTCTGAAACGGTTGTACTTATCGTCTGCAAAGCTATGTCGCGTGCTGCGGTATGCGGAGACACTAGAAATACCATAGTAGAACACGGATGAAGCTTCAAAGTTGCTGTAATAGCCAGTAAAAAGTAGTACAATTCAAGTTGTAATCATCGGTTATTGACTTTTAGCTGGCTTTGGTGCCTTGGACATGAGCTAGGACCTTAAGATTCAGCATGAAAGGCGGACTTGCAGCCGAGTTGCACGGGAGAATGTGAAAAGTGTTGATATGTAGTAGAAACCTGAGAAATCCGTCCGTTTTCGTCATTTGTTATCGAATCGACTTAAAGCCAGATCGTCACATTGGCCGCTCTTCTCTCCGAAACGGTTGTACTTATCGTCTGAAAGCTATGTCGCGTGCTACGGTATGCGGAGACGCTAAAAGCACCATAGTAGAACACAGATGAAGCTTCTAAGATGATGTAATAGCCAGTAAGAATTAGTACAATACCAGTTTTAGGTATCGATTATTGACTTTTTAGCAGGCTTTGGTGCCTTGGACATGAGCTAGGACCTTAAGATTCTGCATGAAAGCAGGACTAGCAGCCGAGTTGCACGGGAGTATGTGAAAAGTGTTCATATGTAGTAAAAACCTGAGAAATCCGTCCGTTTTCGACATTTGTTATGGAATTGACTTAAAGCCAGATTGTCACATTGGCCGCTCTTCTCTCTGAAACGGTTGTACTTATCGTCTGCAAATCTATGTCACGTGCTGCGGTATGTGGAGACACTGAAAGCACCATAGTAGAACACATATGAAGCTTCTAAGTTGATGTAATAGCCAGTAAGAAGTAGTACAATTCAATTTTTAGTTATCGATTATTGACTTTTAAGCTGGCTTTGGTGCCTTGGACATGAACTAGGACCTTAAGATTCTGCATGAAAGGAGGACTAGCAGCCGAGTTGTACGGGAGAATGTGAAAAGTGTTCATATGTAGTAAAATCCCGAGAAATCCCTCCGTTTTCGTCATATGTTATCGAATCGACTTAAAGCCAGATCGTCACATTTTCCGCCCTTCTCTCTGAAACGGTTGTACTTATCGTCTGTAAAGCTATGTCGCGTGCTGCGGTTTGCGGAGACACTAAAATCACCATAGTAGAACACAGATGAAGCTTCTAAGATGTTGTAATAGCCAGTAAGAAGTAGTACAATTCCAGTTTTAGGTATCAATTATTGACTTTTTAGCTGGCTTTGGTGCCTTGGACATGAGCTAGGACCTTACGATTCTGCATGAAAGCAGGACTAGCAACCGAGTTCTACGGCAGAATGTGAAAAGTGTTCATATGTAGTAAAAACCTGAGAAATCCGTCCGTTTTCGTCATTTGTTATAGAATCGACTTAAAGCCAGATCGTCACATTGTCCGCCCTTCTCTCTGAAACGGTTGTACTTATCGTCTGCAAAGCTATGTCGCGTGCTGCGGAATGCGGAGACACTAGAAATACCATAGTAGAACACGGATGAAGCTTCAAAGTTGCTGTAATAGCCAGTAAAAAGTAGTACAATTCAAGTTGTAATCATCGATTATTGACTTATAGCTGGCTTTGGTGCCTTGGACATGAGCTAGGACCTTAAGATTCTGCATGAAAGGAGGACTAGCAGCCGAGTTGCACGGGAGAATGTGAAAAGTGTTCATATGTAGTAAAAACCTGAGAAATCCGTCCGTTTTCGTCATTTTTTATCGAATAGACTTAAAGCCAGATCGTCACATTGGCCGCTCTTATCTCCGAAACGGTTGTACTTATCGTCTGAAAGCTATGTCGCGTGCTGCGGTATGCGGAGACGCTAAAAGCACCATAGTAAACCACAGATGAAGCTTTTAAGATGATGTAATAGCCAGTAAGAATTTGTACAATACCAGTTTTAGGTATCGATTATTGACTTTTTAGCTGGCTTTGGTGCCTTGGACATGTGCTAGGACCTTAAGATACTGCATGAAAGCAGGACTAGCAACCGAGTTGCATGGGAGAATGTGAAAAGTGTTCATATGTAGTAAAAACCCGAGAAATCCGTCCGTTTTCGTCATTTGTTATCGAATCGACTTAGAGCCATATCGTCACATTGGCCGCTCTTCTCTCCGAAACGGTTGTACTTATCGTCTGAAAGCTATGTCGCGTGCTGTGGTATGCGGCGACGCTAAAAGCACCATAGTAGAACACAGATGAAGCTTCTAAGATGATGTAATAGCCAGTAAGAAGTAGTACAATTCAAGTTTTAGGTATCGATTATTGACTTTTTAGCTGGCTTTGGTGCCTTGGGCATGAGCTAGGACCTTAAGATTCAGCATGAAAGGCGGACTTGCAGCCGAGTTGCACGGGAGAATGTGAAAAGTGTTCATATGTAGTAAAAACCTGAGAAATCCGTTCCTCATCGTCATTTGTTATCGAATCGACTAATAGCCAGATCGTCACATTGGCCGCTGTTCTCTCTGAAACGGTTGTACTTATCGTGTGCAAAGCTATGTCGCGTGCTGCGGTATTAGGAGACACTAAAAGCACCATAGTAGAACACAGATGAAGCTTCTAAGTTGATGTAATAGCCAGTAAGAAGTAGTACAATTCAATTTTTAGTTATCGATTATTGACTTTTTAGCTCTCTTTGGTGCCTTGGACATGAGCTAGGACCTTAAGATTCTGCATGAAGGAGGACTAGCAGCCGAGTTGCACGGGAGAATGTGAAAAGTGTTCATATGTAGTAAAAACCCGAGAAATCCGTCCGTTTTCGTCATTTGTTATCGAATCGACTTAAATCCAGATCGTCACATTGTCCGCCCTTCTCTCTGAAACGGTTGTACTTATCGTCTGCAAAGCTATGTCGCGTACTGCGGTATGCGGAGACACGAAAAATACCATAGTAGAACAAGGATGAAGCTTCTAAGTTGATGTAATAGCCAGTAAGAAGTAGTACAATTCAAGTTTTAGGCATCGATTATTGACTTTTAGCTAGCTTAGGTGCCTTGGACATGAGCTAGGACCTTAAGATTCTGCATGAAAGGAGGACTAGCAGCCGACTTGCACGGGAGAATGTGAAAAGGGTTGATACGTAGTAAAAACCTGAGAAATCCGTCCGTTTTCGTCATTTGTTATCGAATCGACTTAAAGCCAGATCGTCACATTGCCCGCTCTTCTCTCCGAAACGGTTGTACTTATCGTCTGAAAGCTATGTCGCGTGCTGCGGTATGCGGAGACGCTAAAAGCACCATAGTAGAACACAGATGAAGCTTCTAAGATGATGTAATAGCCAGTAAGAATTAGTACAACATTAGTTTTAGGTATCGATTATTGACTTTTTAGCAGGCTTTGGTGCCTTGGACATGAGCTAGGACCTTAAGATTCTGCATGAAAGCAGGACTAGCAGCCGAGTTGCACGGGAGTATGTGAAAAGTGTTCATATGTAGTAAAAACCTGAGAAATCCGTCCGTTTTCGACATTTGTTATGGAATTGACTTAAAGCCAGATTGTCACATTGGCCGCTCTTCTCTCTGAAACGGTTGTACTTATCGTCTGCAAATCTATGTCACGTGCTGCGGTATGTGGAGACACTGAAAGCACCATAGTAGAATACATATGAAGCTTCTAAGATGTTTTAACAGCCAGTAAGAAGTAGTACAATTCCAATTTTAGGTATCAAATATTGAATTTTAGCTGGCTTTGGTGCCTTGGACATGAGCTAGGACCTTAAGATTCGGCATGAAAGCAGGACTAGCAGCCGAGTTGCACGGGAGAATGTGAAAATGGTTCATACGTAGTAAAAACCTGAAAAATCCGTCCGTTTTCGTCATTTGTTATCGAATCGACTTAAAGCCAGATCGTCACATTGCCCGCTCTTCTCTCCGAAACGGTTGTACTTATCGTCTGAAAGCTATGTCGCGTGCTGCGGTATGCGGAGACGCTAAAAGCACCATAGTAGAACACAGATGAAGCTTCTAAGATGATGTAATAGCCAGTAAGAATTAGTACAATACCAGTTTTAGGTATCGATTATTGACTTTTTACCAGGCTTTGGTGCCTTGGACATGAGCTAGGACCTTAAGATTCAGCATGAAAGCAGGACTAGCAGCCGAGTTGCACGGGAGTATGTGAAAAGTGTTCATATGTAGTAAAAACCTGAGAAATCCGTCTGTTTTCGACATTTGTTATGGAATTGACTTAAAGCCAGATTGTCACATTGGCCTCTCTTCTCTCTGAAACGGTTGTACTTATCGTCTGCAAATCTATGTCACGTGCTGCGGTATGTGGAGACACTGAAAGCACCATAGTAGAACACATATGAAGCTTCTAAGATGTTTTAACAGCCAGTAAGAAGTAGTACAATTCCAATTTTAGGTATCAAATGTTGAATTTTAGCTGGCTTTGGTGCCTTGGACATGAGCTAGGACCTTAAGATTCGGCATGAAAGCAGGACTAGCAGCCGAGTTGCACGGGAGAATGTGAAAAGTGTTCATATGTAGTAGAAACCCGAGAAATCCGTCCTTTTTCGTCATTTGTTATCGAATCGACTTAAAGCCAGATCGTCACATTGTCCGCCCTTCTCTCTGAAACGGTTGTACTTATCGTCTGCAAAGCTATGTCGCGTGCTGCGGTATGCGGAGACACTAGAAATAAAATAGTAGAACACGGATGAAGCTTCTACTTTGATGTAATAGCCAGTAAAAAGTAGTACAATTCAAGTTTTAATCATCGATTATTGACTTTTTAGCTGGCTTTGGTGCTTTGGACATGAGCTAGGACCTTAAGATTCTGCATGAAAGGAGGAATAGCATCCGACTTGCACTGGAGAATGTGAAAAGTGTTCATATGTAGTAAAAACCTGAGAAATCCGTCCTTTTTTGTCATTTGTTATTGAATCGACTTAAAGCCAGATCGTCACATTGGCCGCTATTCTGTCTGAAACGGTTGTACTTATCGTCTGCAAATCTATGTCACGTGCTGCGTTATGTGGAGACACTGAAAGCACCATAGTAGAACACAGGTGAAGTTTCTAAGATGTTGTAATAGCCAGTAAGAAGTAGTACAATTCCAGTTTTAGGTATCAATTATTGACTTTTTAGCTGGCTTTGGTGCCTTGGACATGAGCTAGGACCTTAAGATTCTGCATGAAAGCAGTACTATCAACCGACTTGCACGGGAGAATGTGAAAAGTGTTCATTTGTAGTAAAAACCCGAGAAATGCGTCCGTTTTCGTCATTTGTTATCGAATCGACTTAAAGCCAGATCGTCACATTGTCCGCCCTTCTCTCTGAAACGGTTGTACTTATCGTCTGCAAAGCTATGTCGCGTGCTGCGGTAAGCGGAGAAACTAGAAATACCATAATAGAACACGGATGAAGCTTCTAAGTTTATGTAATAGCCAGTAATATGTAGTACAATTCAAGTTGTAATCATCGATTATTGACTTTTAGCTGGCATTGGTGCCTTGGACATGATCTAGGACCTTAATATTCTGCATGAAAGGAGGACTAGCAGCCGAGTTGCACGGGAGAATGTGAAAAGTGTTCATATGTAGTAAAAACTTGAGAAATCCGTCCGTTTTCGTCATTTGTTATCGAATCGACTTAAAGCCAGATCGTCACATTGGCCGCTCTTCTCTCCGAAACGGTTGTACTTATCGTCTGAAAGCTTTGTCGCGTGCTGCGGTATGCGTAGACGCTGAAAGCACCATAGTAGAACACAGATGAAGCTTCTAAGATGATGTAATAGCCAGTAAGAATTAGTACAATACCAGTTTTAGGTATCGATTATTGACTTTTTAGCTGGCTTTGGTGCCTTGGACATGAGCTAGGACCTTAAGATTCTGCATGAAAGCAGGACTAGCAGCTGAGTTGCACGGGAGTATGTGAAAAGTGTTTATATGTAGTAAAAACCTGAGAAATCCGGCCGTTTTCGTCATTTGTTATGGAATTGACTTAAAGCCAGATTGTCACATTGGCCGCTGTTCTCTCTGAATCGGTTGTACTTATCGCCTGCAAAGCTATGTCGCGTGCTGCGGTATTCGGAGACACTAAAAGCACCATAGTAGAACACAGATGAAGCTTCTAAGATGATGTAATAGCCAGTAAGAAGTAGTACAATTCAAGCAATAGGTATCGATTATTGACTTTTTAGCTGGGATTGGTGCCTTGGACATGAGCTAGGACCTTAAGATTCTGCATGAATGGAGGACTAGCAGCCGAGTTGAACGGGAGAATGTGAAACGTGTTCATATGTAGTAAAAACCTGACTAATCCATCCGTTTTCGTCAGTTGTTATCGAATCGACTTAAAGCCAGATCGTCACATTGGCCGCTCTTCTCTCTGAAACGGTTGTACTTATCGTCTGCAAAGCTATGTCGCGTGCTGTGGTATGCGGAGACACTAAAATCACCATAGTAGGACACAGATGAAGCTTCTAAGTTGATGTAATAGCCAGTAAGAAGTAGTACAATTCAAGTTTTAATCATCGATTATTGACTTTACCTGGCCTTGGTGCCTTGGACATGAGCTTGGACCTTAAGATTCTGAATGAAACGAGGACTAGCAGCCGAGTTGCACGGGAGAATGTGTAAAGTGTTCATATGCAGTAAAAACCTGAGAAATCCGTCCGTTTTTGTCATTTGTTATTGAATCGACTTAAAGCCAGATCGTCACATTGGCCGCTCTTCTCTCTGAAACGGTTGTACTTATCGTCTGCAAAGCTATGTCACGTGCTGCGGTATGTGAAAACACTGAAAGCACCATAGTAGACCACAGATAAAGCTTCTAAGTTGATGTAATAGCCAGTAAGAAGTAGTACAACTTAAGTTTTTGGTATCGATTATTGACTTTTTAGCTGGCTTTCGTGCCTTGGACATGAGCTAGGACCATAAGATTCCGCATGAAAGGAGGACTAGCAGCCGAGTTGCACGGGAGAATGCGAAAAGTGTTCATATGTAGTAAAAACCTGAAAAATCAGTCCGTTTTCGTCATTTGTTATCGAATCGACTTAAAGCCAGATCGTCAAATTGTCCGCCCGTCTCTCTGAAACGGTTGTACTTATCGTCTGCAAAGCTATGTCGCGTGCTGCGGTATGCGGAGACACTAGAAATACCATAGTAGAACACGGATGAAGCTTCTACGTTGATGTAATAGCCAGTAAAAAGTAGTACAATTCAAGTTTTAATCATCGATTATTGACTTTTAGCTGGCTTTGGTGTCTTGGACATGAGCTGGGACCTTAAGATTCTGCATGAAAGGAGGACTAGCAGCCGAGTTGCACGGGAGAATGTGAAAAGTGTTCATATGTAGTAAATACCTGAGAAATCCGTCCGTTTTCGTCATTTGTTATCGAATCGACTTAAAGCCAGATCGTCACATTGGCCGCTCTTCTCTCCGAAACGGTTGTACTTATCGTCTGAAAGCTATGTCACGTGCTGCGGTATGTGGAGACACTAAAAGCAAAATAGTAGAACACAGATGAAGCTTCTAAGTTGATTTAATAGCCAGTAAGAAGTAGTACAATTCAATTTTTAGTTATCGATTATTGACTTTTAAGCTGGCTTGGTGCCTTGGACATGAGCTAGGACCTTAAGATTCTGCATGAAAGGAGGACTAGCAGCCGAGTTCTACGGGAGAATGTGAAAAGTGTTCATATGTAGTAAAAACCCGAGAAATCCCTCCGTTTTCGTCATTTGTTATCGAATCGACTTAAAGCCAGATCGTCACATTTTCCGCCCTTCTCTCTGAAACGGTTGTACTTATCGTCTGCAAAGCTATGTCGCGTGCTTCGGTTTGCGGAGACACTAAAATCACCATAGTAGAACACAGATGAAGCTTCTAAGATGTTGTAATAGCCAGTAAGATGTAGTACAATTCCAGTTTTAGGTATCAATTATTGACTTTTTAGCTGGCTTTGGTGCCTTGGACATGAGCTAGGACCTTACGATTCTGCATGAAAGCAGGACTAGCAACCGAGTTCTACGGCAGAATGTGAAAAGTGTTCATATGTAGTAAAAACCTGAGAAATCCGTCCGTTTTCGTCATTTGTTATAGAATCGACTTAAAGCCAGATCGTCACATTGTCCGCCCTTCTCTCTGAAACGGTTGTACTTATCGTCTGCAAAGCTATGTCGCGTGCTGCGGTATGCGGAGACACTAGAAATACCATAGTAGAACACGGATGAAGCTTCAAAGTTGCTGTAATAGCCAGTAAAAAGTAGTACAATTCAAGTTGTAATCATCGATTATTGACTTTACCTGGCTTTGGTGCCTTGGACATGAGCTAGGACCTTAAGATTCTGCATGAAAGGAGGACCAGCAGCCGAGTTGCACGGGAGAATGTGAAAAGTGTTCATATGTAGTAAAAACCTGAGAAATCCGTCCGTTTTCGTCATTTTTTATCGAATCGACTTAAAGCCAGATCGTCACATTGGCCGCTCTTATCTCCGAAACGGTTGTACTTATCGTCTGAAAGCTATGTCGCGTGCTGCGGTATGCGGAGACGCTAAAAGCACCATAGTAAACCACAGATGAAGCTTCTAAGATGATGTAATAGCCAGTAAGAATTAGTACAATACCAGTTTTAGGTATCGATTATTGACTTTTAGCTGGCTTTGGTGCCTTGGACATGAGCTAGGACCTTAAGATTCTGCATGAAGGAGGACTAGCAGCCGAGTTGCACGGGAGAATGTGAATAGTGTTCATATGTAGTAAAAACCCGAGAAATCCGTCCGTTTTCGTCATTTGTTATCGAATCGACTTAAAGCCAGATCGTCACATTGTCCGCCCTTCTCTCTGAAACGGTTGTACTTATCGTCTGCAAAGCTATGTCGCGTAGTGCGGTATGCGGAGACACGAAAAATACCATAGTAGAACACGGATGAAGCTTCTAAGTTGATGTAATAGCCAGTAAGAAGTAGTACAATTCAAGTTTTAGGCATCGATTATTGAGTTTTAGCTAGCTTTGGTGCCTTGGACATGAGCTAGGACCTTAAGATTCTGCATGAAAGGAGGACTAGCAGCCGACTTGCACGGGGGAATGTGAAAAGTGTTCATACTTAGTAAAAACCAGAGAAATACGTCCGTTTTTGTCATTTGTTATTGAATCGACTTAAAGCCAGATCGTCACATTGGCCGCCCTTCTCTCTGAAACGGTTGTACTTATCGTCTGCAAGTCTATGTCACGTGCTGCGGTATGTGGAGACACTGAAAGCACCATAGTAGAACACAGATGAAGCTTCTAAAATTTTGTAATAGCCAGTAAGAAGTAGTACAATACCAGTTTTAGGTATCAATTATTGACTTTTTAGCTGGCTTTGGTGCCTTCGACATGAGCTAGGACCTTACGATTCTGCATGAAATCAGGACTATCAACCGAGTTGCACGGGAGAATGTAAAAAGTGTTCATTTGTAGTAAAAAGCCGAGAAATCCGTCCGTTTTCGTCATTTGTTATCGAATCGACTTAAAGCCAGATCGTCACATTGTCCGCCCTTCTCTCTGAAACGATTGTACTTATAATCTGCAAAGCTATGTCGCGTGCTGCGGTATGCGGAGAAACTAGAAATACCATAATAGAACACGGATGAAGCTTCTAAGTTGATGTAATAGCCAGTAAAATGTAGCACAATTCAAGTTGTAATCATCGATTATTGACTTTTAGCTGGCTTTGGTGCCTTGGACATGAGCTAGGACCATAAGATTCCGCATGAAAGGAGGACTAGCAGCCGAGTTGCACGGGAGAATGCGAAAAGTCTTCATATGTAGTAAGAACCTGAAAAATCAGTCCGTTTTCGTCATTTGTTATCGAATCGACTTACAGCCAGATCGTCACATTGGCCGCTCTTCTGTCTGATACGGTTGTACTTATCGTCTGAAAGCTATGTCGCGTGCTGCGGTATGCGGAGACACTAAAAGCACCATAGTGGTACACAGATGAAGCTTCTAAGATGATGTAATAGCCAGTAAGAAGTAGTACAATTCAAGTTTTAGGTATCGATTGTTGACTTTTTACCCCTCTTTGGTGCCTTGGGCATGAGCTAGGAACTTAAGATTTTGCATGATAGGAGGTCTAGCAGCCGCGTTGCACGTGAGAATGTGAAAAGTGTTCATATGTAGTAAAAACCTGAAAAATCCGTCCGTTTTCGTCATTTGTAATCGAATCGACTTAAAGCTAGATCGTCACATTGGCCGCTCTTCTCTCTGAAACGGTTGTACTTATCGTCTGCAAAGCTATGTCGACTGCAGCGGCATGCGGAGACACTAAAAGCACCATAGTAGAACACAGATGAAGCTTCTAAGTTGATGTAATAGTCAGTAAGAAGTAGTACAATTCAAGTTTTAGGTATTGATTATTGACTTTTTAGCTGGCTTTGGTGCCTTGGACATGAGCTAGGACCTTAAGATTCTGCATGAAAGGAGGACTAGCAGCCGAGTTGCACGGGAGAATGTGAAAAGTGTTCATATGTAGTAAAAACCAGAGAAATCCGTCCGTGTTCGACATTTGTTATCGAATCGACTTAAAGCCAGATCGTCACATTGGCCGCTCTTCACTCTGAAACGGTTGTACTTATCGTCTGCAAAGCTATGTCGAGTGCTGCGGCATGCGGAGACACTAATAGCCCCATAGTAGAACACAGATGAAGCTTCTAAGTTGATGTAATAGCCAGTAAGAAGTAGTACAATTCAAATTGTAGGTATCGATTGTTGACTTTTTACCCTTCTTTGGTGCCTTGGGCATGAGTTAGGAACTTAAGATTTTACATGATAGGAGGTCTAGCAGCCGCGTTGCACGTGAGAATGTGTAAAGTGTTCATATGTAGTAAAAACCTGAGAAATACGTCCGTTTTCGTCATTTGTTATCGAATCGACTTAAAGCCAGATCGTCACATTGGCCGCTCTACTCTCTAAAACAATTGTACTTATCGTCTGCAAAGCTATGTCGCGTGCTGCGGTATGCGGAGACACTAAAAGCACCATAGTAGAACACAGGTGAGGCTTCTAAGTTGATGTAATAGCCAGTAAGAAGTAGTACAATTCAAGTTATAGGTATCGATTATTGACTTTTTAGCTGGCTTTGGTGCCTTGGACATGAGCTGGGACCTTAAGATTCTGCATGAAAGGAGGACTAGCAGCCGAGTTGCACAGGAGAATGTGAAAAGTGTTCATATGTAGTAAAAACCAGAGAAATCCGTCCGTGTTCGACATTTGTTATCGAATCGACTTAAAGCCAGATCGTCACATTGGCCGCTCTTCTCTCTGAAACGGTTGTACTTATCGTCTGCAAAGCTATGTCGAGTGCTGCGGCATGCGGAGACACTAAAAGCACCATAGTAGAACACAGATGAAGCTTCTAAGTTGATGTAATAGCCAGTAAGAAGTAGTACAATTCAAGTTTTAGGTATCGATTGTTGACTTTTTACCCTTCTTTGGTGCCTTGGGCATGAGCTAGGAACTTAAGATTTTGCATGATAGGAGGTCTAGCAGCCGCGTTGCACGTGAGAATGTGAAAAGTGTTCATATGTAGTAAAAGCCTAAGAAATCCGTCCGTGTTCGACATTTGTTATCGAATCGACTTAAAGCCAGATCGTCACATTGGCCGCTCTTCTCTCTGAAACGGTTGTACTTATTGTCTGCAAAGCTATGTCGAGTGCTGCGGTATGCGGAGACACTAAAAGCACCATAGTAGAACACAGATGAAGCTTCTAAGTTGATGTAATAGCCAGTAAGAAGTAGTACAGTTCATGTTATAGGTATCGAGTATTGACTTCTTAGCTGGCTTTGGTGACTTGAACATGAGCTAGGACCTTAAGATTCTGCATGAAGGGAGGACTAGCAGCCGAGTTGCGCTGGAGAATGTGGAAAATGTTCATATGTAGTAAAAACCTAAGAAATCCTTCCGTTTTCGTCATTTGTTATCGAATTGACTTACAGCCAGATCGTCACATTGGCCGCTTTTCTCTCTGAAACGGTTGTACTTATCGACTGCAAAGCTATGTCGCGGGCTGCGGTATGCGGAGACACTAAAAGCACCATAGTAGAACACAGATGAAGCCTCTAATTTGATGTAATAGCCAGTAAGAAGTAGTGTAAATCAAGTTTTATGTATCGATTATTGACTTTTTAGCTCGCTTTGGAGGCTTGGACATGGCTAGGACCTTAAGATTCTGCATGAAAGGAGGACTAGCAGCCGAGTTGCATGGGAGAATGTGAAGAGTGTTCATATGTAGTAAAAACCTTAAAAATCCGTTCGTTATCGTCATTGTTATCGAATCGACTTAAAGCCAGATCGTCACATTAGCCGCTCTTCTCTCTGAAACGGTTGTACTAATCGACTGCAAAGCTATGTCGCGTGCTGCCGTATGCGGAGACACTAAAAGCACCATAGTAGAACACAGATGAAGCTTCTAAGTTGATGTAATAGTCAGTAAGAAGTAGTACAATTCAAGATTTAGGTATTGATTATTGACTTTTTAGCTGGCTTTGGTGCCTTGGACATGAGCTAGGACCTTAAGATTCTGCATGAAAGGAGGACTAGCAGCCGAGTTGCACGGGAGAATGTGAAAAGTGTTCATATGTAGTAAAAACCAGAGAAATCCGTCCGTGTTCGACATTTGTTATCGAATCGACTTAAAGCCAGATCGTCACATTGGCCGCTCTTCTCTCTGAAACGGTTGTACTTATCGTCTGCAAAGCTATGTCGAGTGCTGCGGCATGCGGAGACATTAAAAGCACCATAGTAGAACACAGATGAAGCTTCTAAGTTGATGTAATAGTCAGTAAGAAGTAGTACAATTCAAGTTTTAGGTATTGATTATTGACTTTTTAGCTGGCTTTGGTGCCTAGGACATAAGCTAGGACCTTAAGATTCTGCATGAAAGGAGGACTAACAGCCGAGTTGCACGGGAGAATGTGAAAAGTGTTCATATGTAGTAAAAACCAGAGAAATCGGTCCGTGTTCGACATTTGTTTTCGAATCGACTTAAAGCCAGATCGTCACATTGGCCGCTCTTCTCTCTGAAACGGTTGTACTTATCGTCTGCAAAGCTGTGTCGCGTGCTGCGGTATGTGGAGACACTAAAAGCACCATAGTAGAACACAGATGAAGCTTCCAAGTTGATGTAATAGCCAGTAAGATGTAGTAAAATTCAAGTTTTAGGTGTCGATTATTGACTTTTTAGCTGGCTTTGGTGCCTTGGACATGAGCTAGGACCTTATGATTCTGCATGAAAGGAGGACTAGCAGCCCAGTTGCACGGGAGAATGTGAAAAGTGTTCATATGTAGTAAAAACCTGAGAAATCCGTCCGTTTCCGCCATTTGTTTGGAATCGACTTAAAGCAAGATCGACACATTGGCCCCTCTTCTCTCTGAAACGGTTGTACTTATCGTCTGCAAAGCTATGTCGCGTGCTGCGGTATGCGGAGACACTAAAAGCACCATAGTAGAACACAGATGAAGCTTCTAAGCTGATGTAATAGCCAGTAAGAAGTAGTACAATTCATGTTATAGGTATCGATTATAGACTTCTTAGCTGGCTTTGGTGAGTTGAACATGAGCTAGGACCTTAAGATTCTGCATGAAGGGAGGACTAGCAGCCGAGTTGCACTGGAGAATGTGGAAAATGTTCATATGTAGTAAAAACCTGAGAAATCCTTCCGTTTTCGTCATTTGTTATCGAATTGCCTTACAACCAGATCGTCAGATTGGCCGCTCTTCTCTCTGAAACGGTTGTACTTATCGACTGCAAAGCTATGTCGCGGGCTGCGGTATGCGGAGACACTAAAAGCACCATAGTAGAACACAGATGAAGCCTCTAATTTGATGTAATAGCCAGTAAGAAGTAGTATAATTCAAGTTTTAGGTATCGATTATTGGCTTTTTAGCTGGCTTTGGTGCCTTGGACATGGCTAGGACCTTACGATTCTGCATGAAAGGAAGACTAGCAGCCGAGTTGCACGGGAGAATGTGAAAAGTGTTAATATGTAGTAAAAACCTTAAAAATCCGTTCGTTATCGTCATTGTTATCGAATCGACTTAAAGCCAGATCGTCACATTAGCCGCTCTTCTCTCTGAAACGGTTGTACTAATCGACTGCAAAGCTATGTCGCGTGCTGCCGTATGCGGAGACACTAAAAGCACCATAGTAGAACACAGATGAAGCTTCTAAGTTGATGTAATAGTCAGTAAGAAGTAGTACAATTCAAGTTTTAGGTATTGATTATTGACTTTTTAGCTGGCTTTGGTGTCTTGGACATAAGCTAGGACCTTAAGATTCTGCATGAAAGGAGGACTAGCAGCCGAGTTGCACGGGAGAATGTGAGAAGTGTTCATATGTAGTAAAAACCAGAGAAATCCGTCCGTGTTCGACATTTGTTATCGAATCGACTTAAAGCCAGATCGTCACATTGGCCGCCCTTCTCTCTGAAACGATTGTACTTATCGTCTGCAAAGCTATGTCGAGTGCTGCGGCATGCGGAGACACTAAAAGCACCATAGTAGAACACAGATGAAGCTTCTAAGTTGATGTAATAGTCAGTAAGAAGTAGTACAATTCAAGTTTTAGGTATTGATTATTGACTTTTTAGATGGCTTTGGTGCCTTGGACATGAGCTAGGACCTTAAGATTCTGCATGAAAGGAGGACTAGCAGCCGAGTTGCAAGTTAGAATGTGAAAAGTGTTCATATGTAGTAAAAACCAGAGAAATCCGTCCGTTTTCGACATTTGTTATCGAATCGACTTAAAGCCAGATCGTCACATTGGCCGCTCTTCTCTCTGAAACGGTTGTACTTATCGTCTGCAAAGCTATTTTGAGTGCTGCGGCATGCGGAGACACTAAAAGCCCCATAGTAGAACACAGATGAAGCTTCTAAGTTGATGTAATATCCAGTAAGAAGTAGTACAATTCAAGTTATAGGTATCGATTATTGACTTTTTAGCTGGCTTTGGTACCTTGGACATGAGCTAGGACCTTATGATTCTGCATGAAAGGAGGACTAGCAGCCCAGTTGCACGGGAGAATGTGAAAAGTGTTCATATGTAGTAAAAACCTTAAAAATCCGTTCGTTATCGTCATTGTTATCGAATCGACTTAAAGCCAGATCGTCACATTAGCCGCTCTTCTCTGAAACGGTTGTACTAATCGACTGCAAAGCTATGTCGCGTGCTGCCGTATGCGGAGACACTAAAAGCACCATAGTAGAACACAGATGAAGCTTCTAAGTTGATGTAATAGTCAGTAAGAAGTAGTACAATTCAAATTTTAGGTATTGATTATTGACTTTTTAGCTGGCCTTCGTGCCTTGGACATGAGCTAGGACCTTAAGATTCTGCATGAAAGGAGGACTAGCAGCCGAGTTTCACGGGAGAATGTGAAAAGTGTTCATATGTAGTAAAAACCAGAGAAATCCGTCCGTGTTCGACATTTGTTATCGAATCGACTTAAAGCCAGATCGTCACATTGGCCGCTCTTCTCTCTGAAACGGTTGTACTTATCGTCTGCAAAGCTATGTCGCGTGCTGCGGTATGCTGAGACACTAAAAGCACCATAGTAGAACACAGATGAAGCCTCTAATTTGATGTAATAGCCAGTAAGAAGTAGTATAATTCAAGTTTTAGGTATCGATTATTGGCTTTTTAGCTGGCTTTGGTGCCTTGGACATGGCTAGGACCTTACGATTCTGCATGAAAGGAAGACTAGCAGCCGAGTTGCACGGGAGAATGTGAAAAGTGTTAATATGTAGTAAAAACCTTAAAAATCCGTTCGTTATCGTCATTGTTATCGAATCGACTTAAAGCCAGATCGTCACATTAGCCGCTCTTCTCTCTGAAACGGTTGTACTAATCGACTGCAAAGCTATGTCGCGTGCTGCCGTATGCGGAGACACTAAAAGCACCATAGTAGAACACAGATGAAGCTTCTAAGTTGATGTAATAGTCAGTAAGAAGTAGTACAATTCAAGTTTTAGGTATTGATTATTGACTTTTTAGCTGGCTTTGGTGTCTTGGACATAAGCTAGGACCTTAAGATTCTGCATGAAAGGAGGACTAGCAGCCGAGTTGCACGGGAGAATGTGAGAAGTGTTCATATGTAGTAAAAACCAGAGAAATCCGTCCGTGTTCGACATTTGTTATCGAATCGACTTAAAGCCAGATCGTCACATTGGCCGCCCTTCTCTCTGAAACGATTGTACTTATCGTCTGCAAAGCTATGTCGAGTGCTGCGGCATGCGGAGACACTAAAAGCACCATAGTAGAACACAGATGAAGCTTCTAAGTTGATGTAATAGTCAGTAAGAAGTAGTACAATTCAAGTTTTAGGTATTGATTATTGACTTTTTAGATGGCTTTGGTGCCTTGGACATGAGCTAGGACCTTAAGATTCTGCATGAAAGGAGGACTAGCAGCCGAGTTGCAAGTTAGAATGTGAAAAGTGTTCATATGTAGTAAAAACCAGAGAAATCCGTCCGTTTTCGACATTTGTTATCGAATCGACTTAAAGCCAGATCGTCACATTGGCCGCTCTTCTCTCTGAAACGGTTGTACTTATCGTCTGCAAAGCTATTTTGAGTGCTGCGGCATGCGGAGATACTAAAAGCCCCATAGTAGAACACAGATGAAGCTTCTAAGTTGATGTAATATCCAGTAAGAAGTAGTACAATTCAAGTTATAGGTATCGATTATTGACTTTTTAGCTGGCTTTGGTACCTTGGACATGAGCTAGGACCTTATGATTCTGCATGAAAGGAGGACTAGCAGCCCAGTTGCACGGGAGAATGTGAAAAGTGTTCATATGTAGTAAAAACCTTAAAAATCCGTTCGTTATCGTCATTGTTATCGAATCGACTTAAAGCCAGATCGTCACATTAGCCGCTCTTCTCTGAAACGGTTGTACTAATCAACTGCAAAGCTATGTCGCGTGCTGCCGTATGCGGAGACACTAAAAGCACCATAGTAGAACACAGATGAAGCTTCTAAGTTGATGTAATAGTCAGTAAGAAGTAGTACAATTCAAATTTTAGGTATTGATTATTGACTTTTTAGCTGGCCTTCGTGCCTTGGACATGAGCTAGGACCTTAAGATTCTGCATGAAAGGAGGACTAGCAGCCGAGTTTCACGGGAGAATGTGAAAAGTGTTCATATGTAGTAAAAACCAGAGAAATCCGTCCGTGTTCGACATTTGTTATCGAATCGACTTAAAGCCAGATCGTCACATTGGCCGCTCTTCTCTCTGAAACGGTTGTACTTATCGTCTGCAAAGCTATGTCGCGTGCTGCGGTATGCTGAGACACTAAAAGCACCATAGTAGAACACAGATGAAGCTTCTAAGTTGATGTAATAGTCAGTAAGAAGTAGTACAATTCAAGTTTTAGTTATTGATTATTGACTTTTTAGCTGGCTTTGGTGCCTTGGACATGAGCTAGGACCTTAAGATTCTGCATGAAAGGAGGACTAGCAGCCGAGTTGCAAGGGAGAATGTGAAAAGTGTTCATATGTAGTAAAAACCAGAGAAATCCGTCCGTTTCCGCCATTTGTTATGGAATCGACTTAAAGCCAGATCGACACATTGGCCGCTCTTCTCTCTGAAACGGTTGTCTTTATCGTCTGCAAAGCTATGTCGCGTGCTGCGGTATGTGGAGACACTAAAAGCACCATAGTAGAACACAGATGAAGCTTCTAAGCTGATGTAATAGCCAGTAAGAAGTAGTACAATTCATGTTATAGGTATCGATTATTGACTTCTTAGCTGGCTTTGGTGACTTGAACATGAGCTAGGACCTTAAGATTCTGCATGAAGGGAGGACTAGCAGCCGAGTTGCACTGGAGAATGTGGAAAATGTTCATATGTAGTAAAAACCTGAGAAATCCTTCCGTTTTTGTCATTTGTTATCGAATTGACTTACAGCCAGACCGTCACATTGGCCGCTCTTCTCTCTGAAACGGTTGTACTTATCGACTGCAAAGCTATGTCGCGGGCTGCGGTATGCGGAGATACTAAAAGCACCATAGTAGAACACAGATGAAGCCTCTAATTTGATGTAATAGCCAGTAAGAAGTAGTATAATTCAAGTTTTAGGTATCGATTATTGACTTTTTAGCTGGCTTTGGTGCCTTGGACATGGCTAGGACCTTAAGATTCTGCATGAAAGGAGGACTAGCAGCCGAGTTGCACGGGAGAATCTGAAAAGTGTTCATATGTAGTAAAAACTTTAAAAATCCGTTCGTTATCGTCATTGTTATCGAATCGACTTAAAGCCAGATCGTCACATTAGCCGCTCTTCTCTCTGAAACCGTTGTACTAATCGACTGCAAAGCTATGTCGCGTGCTGCCGTATGCGGAGACACTAAAAGCACCATAGTAGAACACAGATGAAGCTTCTAAGTTGATGTAATAGTCAGTAAGAAGTAGTACAATTCAAGTTTTAGGTATTGATTATTGACTTTTTAGCTGGCCTTGGTGCCTTGGACATGAGCTAGGACCTTAAGATTCTGCATGAAAGGAGGACTAGCAGCCGAGTTGCACGGGAGAATGTGAAAAGTTTTAATATGTAGTATAAACTAGAGAAATCCGTCCGTGTTCGACATTTGTTATCGAATCGACTTAAAGCCAGATCGTCACATTGGCCGCTCTTCTCTCTGAAACGGTTGTACTTATCGTCTGCAAAGCTATGTGGAGTGCTGCGGCATGCGGAGACACTAAAAGCACCATAGTAGAACACAGATGAAGCTTCTAAGTTGATGTAATAGTCAGTAAGAAGTAGTACAATTCAAGTTTTTGGTATTGATTATTGACTTTTTAGCTGGCATTGGTGCCTTGGACATGAGCTAGGACCTTAAGATTCTGCATGAAAGGAGGACTAGCAGCCGAGTTGCAAGGGAGAATGTGAAAAGTGTTCATATGTAGTAAAAACCAGAGAAATCCGTCCGTTTTCGACATTTGTTATCGAATCGACTTAAAGCCAGATCGTCACATTGGCCGCTCTTCTCTCTGAAACGGTTGTACTTATCGTCTGCAAAGCTATTTTGAGTGCTGCGGCATGCGGAGACACTAAAAGCCCCATAGTAGAACACAGATGAAGCTTCTAAGTTGATGTAATATCCAGTAAGAAGTAGTACAATTCAAGTTATAGGTATCGATTATTGACTTTTTAGCTGGCTTTGGTACCTTGGACATGAGCTAGGACCTTATGATTCTGCATGAAAGGAGGACTAGCAGCCCAGTTGCACGGGAGAATGTGAAAAGTGTTCATATGTAGTAAAAACCAGAGAAATCCGTCCGTTTCCGCCATTTGTTATGGAATCGACTTAAAGCCAGATCCGCACATTGGCCGCTCTTCTCTCTGAAACGGTTGTCTTTATCGTCTGCAAAGCTATGTCGCGTGCTGCGGTATGTGGAGACACTAAAAAGCACCATAGTAGAACACAGATGAAGCTTCTAAGTTGATGTAATAGCCAGTAAGAAGTAGTTACAATTCATGTTATAGGTATAGATTATTGATTTCTTAGCTGGCTTTGGTGACTTTGAACATGGGCTAGGATCTTAAGATTCTGCATGAAGGGAGGACTAGCAGCCGAGTTGCACTGGAGAATGTGGAAAATGTTCATATGTAGTAAAAACCTGAGAAATCCTTCCGTTTTCGTCATTTGTTATCGAATTGACTTACAGCCAGATCGTCACATTGGCCGCTCTTCTCTCTGAAACGGTATGTACTTATCGACTGCAAAGCTATGTCGCGGGGCTGCGGTATGCGGAGATACTAAAAGCACCATAGTAGAACACAGATGAAGCTTCTAAGTTGATGTAATAGTCAGTAAGAAGTAGTACAATTCAAGTTTTAGGTATTGATTATTGACTTTTTAGCTGGCCTTGGTGCCTTGGACATGAGCTAGGACCTTAAGATTCTGCATGAAAGGAGGACTAGCAGCCGAGTTGCACGGGAGAATGTGAAAAGTTTTAATATGTAGTAAAAAACCAGAGAAATCCGTCCGTGTTCGACATTTGTTATCGAATCGACTTAAAGCCAGATCGTCACATTGGCCGCTCTTCTCTCTGAAACGGTTGTACTTATCGTCTGCAAAGCTATGTCGAGTGCTGCGGCATGCGGAGACACTAAAAGCACCATAGTAGAACACAGATGAAGCTTCTAAGTTGATGTAATAGTCAGTAAGAAGTAGTACAATTCAAGTTTAAGGTATTGATTATTGACTTTTTAGCTGGCTTTGGAGCCTTGGACATGAGCTAGGACCTTAAGATTCTGCATGAAAGGAGGACTAGCAGCCGAGTTGCACGGGAGAATGTGAAAAGTGTTCATATGTAGTAAAAACCAGAGAAATCCGTCCGTGTTCGACATTTGTTATCGAATCGACTTAAAGCCAGATCGTCACATTGGCCGCTCTTCTCTCTGAAACGGTTGTACTTATCGTCTGCAAAGCTATGTCGCGTGCTGCCGTATGCTGAGACACTAAAAGCCCCATAGCAGAACACAGATGAAGCTTCTAAGTTGATGTAATAGCCAGTATGAAGTAGTACAATTCAAGTTTTAGGTATCAATTGTTGACTTTTTACCCTTCTTTGGTGCCTTGGGCATGAGCTAGGAACTTAAGATTTTGCATGATAGGAGGTCTAGCAGCCGAGTTGCACGGGAGAATGTGAAAAGTGTTCATATGTATTAAAAACCTAAGAAATCCGTCCGTTTCCGCCATTTGTTATCGAATCGACTTAAAGCCAGATCGTCACATTGGCCGCTCTTCTCTCTGAAACGGTTGTACTTATCGTCTGCAAAGCTATGTCGCGTGCTGCGGTATGCGGAGACACTAAAAGCACCATAGTAGAACACAGATGAAGTTTCTAAGTTGATGTAATAGCCAGTAAGAAGTAGTACAATTCAAGTTTTAGGTATCGATTATTGACTTTCTAGCTGGCTTTGGTGCCTTGGACATGAACTAGGACCTTAAGATTCTGCATGAAAGGAGGACTAGCAGCCAAGTTGCAAGGGAGAATGTGAAAAGTGTTCATATGAAGTAAAAACCTGAGAAATAAGTTCGTTATCGTCATTTGTTATCGAATCGACTTAGAGCCAGATCGTCACATTGGCCGCTCTTCTCTCTGAAACGGTAGTACTTATCTTCTGCAAAGCTATGTCGCGTGCTGCGGTATGTGGAGACACTAAAAGCACCATAGTAGAACACAGATGAAGCTTCTAAGTTGATGTAATAGCTAGTAAGAAGTAGTACAATTTAAATTTTAGATATAGATTATTGACTTTTTAGCTGGCTTTGGTGCCTTGGACATGAGCTAGGAACTTAAGAATATGCATGAAAGGAGGACTAGCAGCCGAGTTGCACGGGAGAATGTGAAAAGTGTTCATATGTAGTAAAAACCTGAGAAACCCGTCCGTTTTCGTCATTTGTTATCGAATCGACTTAAAGCCAGATCGTCACATTGGCCGCTCTTCTCTCTGAAACGGTTGTACTTATCGTGTGAAAGCTATGTCGCGTGCTGCGGTTTGCGGAGACACTAAAAGCACCATAGTAGAACACAGATGAAGCTTCTAAGATGATGTAATAGCCAGTAAGAATTAGTACAATAACAGTTTTAGGTATTGATTATTGACTTTTTAGCTGGCTTTGGTGCCTTGGACATGAGCTAGGACCTTAAGATTCTGCATGAAAGGAGGGCTAGCAGCTGAGTTGCACGGGAGAATGTGAAAAGTGTTCATATGTAGTAAAAACCTGAGAAATCCGTCCGTTTTCGTCGTTTGTTATCGAATCGACTTAAAGCGTGATCGTCACATTGGGCGCTCTTTTCTCTGAAACGGTTGCACTTATCGTCTGCAAAGCTATGTCGCGTGCTGCAGTATGCGGAGACACTAAAAGCAGCATAGTAGAACACAGATGAAGCTTCTATGTTGATGTAATAGCTAGTAAGAAGTAGTACAATTGAAATTTTAGATATCGATTATTGACTTTTTAGATGGCTTTGGTGACTTGGACATGAGCTAGGACCTTACGATTCTGCATGAAAGGAGGACTAGCAGCCGAGTTGCACGGGAGAATGTGAAAAGTGTTCATATGTAGTAAAAACCAGGGAAATCCGTCCGTGTTCGACATTTGTTATCGAATCGACTTAAAGCCAGATCGTCACATTGGCCGCTCTTCTCTCTGAAACGGTTGTACTTATCGTCTGCAAAGCTATGTCGAGTGCTGCGGCATGCGGAGACACTAAAAGCACCATAGTAGAACACAGATGAAGCTTCCAAGTTGATGTAATAGCCAGTAAGAAGTAGTACAATTCAAGTTTTAGGTATCGATTGTTGATTTTTTACCCTTCTTTGGTGCCTTGGGCATGAGCTAGGAACTTAAGATTTTGCAAGATAGGAGGTCTAGCAGCCGCGTTGCACGTGAGAATGTGAAAAGTGTTCATATTTAGTAAAAACCTGAGAAATCCGTCCGTTTTCGTCATTTGTTATCGAATCGACTTAAAGCCAGATCGTCACATTGGGCGCTCTACTCTCTAAAACGGTTGTACTTATCGTCTGCAAAGCTATTTCGCGTGCTGCGGTATGCGGAGACACTAAAAGCATCATAGTAGAACACAGATGAAGCTTCTAAGTTGATGTAATAGCCAGTAAGAAGTAGTACAATTCAAGTTATAGGTATCGATTATTGACTTTTTAGCTGGCTTTGGTGCCTTGGACATGAGCTAGGACCTTAAAATTCTGCATAAAAGGAGGACTAACAGCCAAGTTGCACGGAAGAATTTGAAAAGTGTTCATATATAGTAAAAACCTGAGAAATCCGTCCGTTTTCGTCGTTTGTTATCGAATCGACTTAAAGCCTGATCGTCACATTGGGCGCTCTTTTCTCTGAAACGGTTGCACTTATCGTCTGCAAAGCTATGTCGCGTGCTGCAGTATGCGGAGACACTAAAAGCACCATAGTAGAACACAGATGAAGCTTCTAAGTTGATGTAATAGCCAGTAAGAAGTAGTACAATTCAAGTTTTAGGTATCGATTGTTGACTTTTTACCCTTCTTTGGTGCCTTGGGCATGAGCTAGGAACTTAAGATTTTGCAAGATAGGAGGTCTAGCAGCCGCGTTCCACGGGAGAATGTGAAAAGCGTTCATATGTAGTAAAAACCTGAGAAATCCGTCCGTTTTCGTCGTTTGTTATCGAATCGACTTAAAGCCTGATCGTCACATTGGGCGCTCTTTTCTCTGAAACGGTTGCACTTATCGTCTGCAAAGCTATGTCGCGTGCTGCAGTATGCGGAGACACTAAAAGCAGCATAGTAGAACACAGATGAAGCTTCTATGTTGATGTAATAGCTAGTAAGAAGTAGTACAATTGAAATTTTAGATATCGATTATTGACTTTTTAGCTGGCTTTGGTGCCTTGGACATGAGCTAGGACCTTAAGATTCTGCATGAAAGGAGGACTAGCAGCCGAGTTGCGAGGGAGAATGTGAAAAGTGTTCATATGTAGTAAAAACCAGGGAAATCCGTCCGTGTTCGACATTTGTTATCGAATCGACTTAAAGCCAGATCGTCACATTGGACGCTCTTCTCTCTGAAACGGTTGTACTTATCGTCTGCAAAGCTATGTCGAGTGCTGCGGCATGCGGAGACACTAAAAGCACCATAGTAGAACACAGATGAAGCTTCCAAGATGATGTAATAGCCAGTAAGAAGTAGTACAATTCAAGTTTTAGGTATCGATTGTTGACTTTTTACCCTTCTTTGGTGCCTTGGGCATGAGCTAGGAACTTAAGATTTTGTAAGATAGGAGGTCTAGCAGCCGCGTTGCACGTGAGAATGTGAAAAGTGTTCATATTTAGTAAAAACCTGAGAAATCCGTCCGTTTTCGACATTTGTTATCGAATCGACTTCAAGCCAGATCGTCACATTGGCCGCTCTACTCTCTAAAACGGTTGTACTTATCGTCTGCAAAGCTATTTCGCGTGCTGCGGTATGCGGAGACACTAAAAGCATCATAGTAGAACACAGATGAAGCTTCTATGTTGATGTAATAGCCAGTAAGAAGTAGTACAATTCAAGTTATAGGTATCGATTATTGACTTTTTAGCTGGCTTTTGTGCCTTGGACATGAGCTAGGACCTTAAAATTCTGCATGAAAGGAGGACTAACAGCCAAGTTGCACGGAAGAATTTGAAAAGTGTTCATATATAGTAAAAACCTGAGAAATACGTCCGTTTTCGTCATTTGTTATCGAATCGACTTAAAGCCAGATCGTCACATTGGCCGCTCTTCTCTCTGAAACGGTTGTACTAATCGTCTGCAAAGCTATGTCGCGTGCTGCGGTATGTGGAGACACTAAAAGCACCATAGTAGGACACAGATGAAGCTGCCAAGTTGAAGTAATAGCCAGTAAGAAGTAGTACAATTCAAGTTTCAGGTATCGATTATTGACTTTTTAGCTGGCTTTGGTGCCTTGGACATGAGCTAGGACCTTAAGATTCTTCATTAATGGAGGACTAGCAGCCGAGTTGCACGGGAGAAAGTGAAAAGTGTTCATATGTAGTAAAAGCCTGAGAAATCCGTCCGTGTTCGACATTTGTTATCGAATCGACTTAAACCAGATCGTCACATTGGCCGCTCTTCTCTCTGAAACGGTTGTACTTATCGACTGCAAAGCTATGTCGCGTGCTACGGTATGCGGAGACACTAAAAGCACCATAGTAGAATACAGATGAAGCCTCCAATTTGATGTAATAGCCAGTAAGAAGTAGTATAATTCAAGTTTTAGGTATCGATTATTGACTTTTTAGCTGGCTTTGGTGCCTTGGACATGGCTAGAACCTTAAGATTCTGCATGAAAGCAGGTCTAGCAGCCGAGTTGCACGGGAGAATGTGAAAAGTGTTCATATGTAGTAAAAACGTTAAAAATCCGTTCGTTATCGTCATTGTTATCGAATCGACTTAAAGCCAGATCGTCACATTAGCCGCTCTTCTCTCTGAAACGGTTGTACTTATCGACTGCAAAGCTATGTCGCGTGCTGCGGTATGCGGAGACACTAAAAGCACCATAGTAGAACACAGATGAAGCTTCTAAGTTGATGTAATAGTCAGTAAGAAGTAGTAGAATTCAAGTTTTAGGTATTGATTATTGACTTTTTAGCTGGCTTTGGTGCCTTGGACATGAGCTAGGACCTTAAGATTCTGCATGAAAGGAGGACTAGCAGCCGAGTTGCACGGGAGAATGTGAAAGGTGTTCATATGTAGTAAAAACCAGAGAAATCCGTCCGTGGACGACATTTGTTATCGAATCGACTTAAAGCCAGATCGTCACATTGGCCGCTCTTCTCTCTGAAACGGTTGTACTTATCGTCTGCAAAGCTATGTCGAGTGCTGCGGCATGCGGAGAATCTAAAAGCACCATAGTAGAACACAGATGAAGCTTCTAAGTTGATGTAATTGCCAGTAAGAAGTAGTACAATTCAAGTTTTAGGTATCGATTATTGACTTTTTAGCTGGCTTTGGTACCTTGGACATGAGCTAGGACCTTATGATTCTGCATGAAAGGAGGACTAGCAGCCGAGTTGCACGGGAGAGTGTGAAAAGTGTTCATATGTAGTAAAAACCTGAGACATACGTCCGTTTTCGTCATTTGTTATTGAATCGACTTAAAGCCAGATCGTCACATTGGCCGCTCTTCTCTCTGAAACGGTTGTACCTATCGTCTGCAAAGCTATGTCGCGTGCTGCGGTATGTGGAGACACTAAAAGCCCCATAGTAGGACACAGATGAAGCTGCCAAGTTGATGTAATACCGGTAAGAAGTAGTACAATTCAAGTTTCAGGTATCGATTATTGACTTTTTAGCTGACTTTGGTGCCATGGACATGAGCTAGGACCTTAAGATTCTTCATTAATGGAGGACTAGCAGCCGAGTTGCACGGGAGAATGTGAAAAGTGTTCATATGTAGTAAAAGCCTGAGAAATCCGTCTGTGTTCGACATTTGTTATCGAATCGACTTAAACCAGATCGTCACATTGGACGCTCTTCTCTCTGAAACGGTTGTACTTATCGTGTGAAAGCTATGTCGCGTGCTGCGGTTTGCGGAGACACTAAAAGCACCATAGTAGAACACAGATGAAGCTTCTAAGATGATGTAATAGCCAGTAAGAATTAGTACAATACCAGTTTTAGGTATTGATTATTGACTTTTTAGCTGGCTTTGGTGCCTTGGACATGAGCTAGGACCTTAAGATTCTGCATGAAAGGAGGGCTAGCAGCTGAGTTGCACGGGAGAATGTGAAAAGTGTTCATATGTAGTAAAAACCTGAGAAATCCGTCCGTTTTCGTCGTTTGTTATCGAATCGACTTAAAGCCTGATCGTCACATTGGGCGCTCTTTTCTCTGAAACGGTTGCACTTATCGTCTGCAAAGCTATGTCGCGTGCTGCAGTATGCGGAGACACTAAAAGCAGCATAGTAGAACACAGATGAAGCTTCTATGTTGATGTAATAGCTAGTAAGAAGTAGTACAATTGAAATTTTAGATATCGATTATTGACTTTTTAGCTGGCTTTGGTGCCTTGGACATGAGCTAGGACCTTACGATTCTGCATGAAAGGAGGACTAGCAGCCGAGTTGCGAGGGAGAATGTGAAAAGTGTTCATATGTAGTAAAAACCAGGGAAATCCGTCCGTGTTCGACATTTGTTATCGAATCGACTTAAAGCCAGATCGTCACATTGGCCGCTCTTCTCTCTGAAACGGTTGTACTTATCGTCTGCAAAGCTATGTCGAGTGCTGCGGCATGCGGAGACACTAAAAGCACCATAGTAGAACACAGATGAAGCTTCCAAGTTGATGTAATAGCCAGTAAGAAGTAGTACAATTCAAGTTTTAGGTATCGATTGTTGACTTTTTACCCTTCTTTGGTGCCTTGGGCATGAGCTAGGAACTTAAGATTTTGCAAGATAGGAGGTCTAGCAGCCGCGTTGCACGTGAGAATGTGAAAAGTGTTCATATTTAGTAAAAACCTGAGAAATCCGTCCGTTTTCGTCATTTGTTATCGAATCGACTTAAAGCCGGATCGTCACATTGGGCGCTCCGTCCGTGTTCGACATTTGTTATCGAATCGACTTAAAGCCAGATCGTACATTGGCCGCTCTACTCTCTAAAACGGTTGTACTTATCGTCTGCAAAGCTATTTGGCGTGCTGCGGTATGCGGAGACACTAAAAGCATCATAGTAGAACACAGATGAAGCTTCTAAGTTGATGTAATAGCCAGTAAGAAGTAGTACAATTCAAGTTATAGGTATCGATTATTGACTTTTTAGCTGGCTTTGGTGCCTTGGACATGAGCTAGGACCTTAAAATTCAGCATGAAAGGAGGACTAACAGCCAAGTTGCACGGAAGAATTTGAAAAGTGTTCATATATAGTAAAAACCTGAGAAATACGTCCGTTTTCGTCATTTGTTATCGAATCGACTTAAAGCCAGATCGTCACATTGGCCGCTCTTCTCTCTGAAACGGTTGTACTTATCGTCTGCAAAGCTATGTCGCGTACTGCGGTATGTGGAGACACTAAAAGCACCATAGTAGGACACAGATGAAGCTGCCAAGTTGATGTAATAGCCAGTAAGAAGTAGTACAATTCAAGTTTCAGGTATCGATTATTGACTTTTTAGCTGGCTTTGGTGCCTTGGACATGAGCTAGGACCTTAAGATTCTTCATTAATGGAGGACTAGCAGCCGAGTTGCACGGGAGAAAGTGAAAAGTGTTCATATGTAGTAAAAGCCTGAGAAATCCGTCCGTGTTCGACATTTGTTATCGAATCGACTTAAACCAGATCGTCACATTGGCCGCTCTTCTCTCTGAAACGGTAGTACTTATCGACTGCAAAGCTATGTCGCGTGCTACGGTATACGGAGACACTAAAAGCACCATAGTAGAATACAGATGAAGCCTCCAATTTGATGTAATAGCCAGTAAGAAGTAGTATAATTCAAGTTTTAGGTATCGATTATTGACTTTTTAGCTGGCTTTGGTGCCTTGGACATGGCTAGGACCTTAAGATTCTGCATGAAAGGAGGACTAGCAGCCGAGTTGCACGGGAGAATGTGAAAAGTGTTCATATGTAGTAAAAACCTTAAAAATCCGTTCGTTATCGTCATTGTTATCGAATCGACTTAAAGCCAGATCGTCACATTAGCCGCTCTTCTCTCTGAAACGGTTGTACTTATCGACTGCAAACCTATGTCGCGTGCTGCGGTATGCGGAGACACTAAAAGCACCATAGTAGAACACAGATGAAGCTTCTAAGTTGATGTAATAGTCAGTAAGAAGTAGTACAATTCAAGTGTTAGGTATTGATTATTGACTTTTTAGCTGGCTTTGGTGCCTTGGACATGAGCTAGGACCTTAAGATTCTGCATGAAAGGAGAATTTGCAGCCGAGTTGCACGGCAGAATGTGAAAAGTGTTCATATGTAGTAAAAACCTGAGAAATCCGTCCGTTTTCGTCATTTGTTATCGAATCGACTTAAAGCCAGATCGTCACATTGGCCGATCTTCTCTCTGAAACGGTTGTACTTATCGTCTGCAAAGCTATGTCGCGTGCTGCGGTATGTGGAGACACTAAAAGCACCATAGTAGAACACAGATGAAGCTTCCAAGTTGATGTAATAGCCAGTAAGAAGTAGTAAAATTCAAGTTTTAGGTATCGATTATTGACTTTTTAGCTGATTAGCCAGATCGTCACATTGGCCGCTCTTCTCTCTGAAACGGTTGTACTTATTGTCTGCAAAGCTATGTCGAGCGCTGCTGTATGCGGAGACACTAAAAGCACCATAGTAGAACACAGATGAAGCTTCTAAGTTGATGTAATAGCCAGTAAGAAGTAGTACAATTCAAGTTATAGGTATCGATTATTGACTTTTTAGCTGGCTTTGGTACCTTGTACATGAGCTAGGACCTTATGATTCTGCATGAAAGGAGGACTAGCAGCCGAGTTGCATTGGAGAATGTGAAAAGTGTTCATATGTAGTAAAAACCAAAGAAATCCGTCTGTTTCCGTCATTTGTTATCGAATCGACTTAAAGCCTGATCGTCACATTGGGCGCTCTTTTCTCTGAAACGGTTGCACTTATCGTCTGCAAAGCTATGTCGCGTGCTGCAGTATGTGGAGACACTAAAAGCAGCATAGTAGAACACAGATGAAGCTTCTATGTTGATGTAATAGCTAGTAAGAAGTAGTACAATTGAAATTTTAGATATCGATTATTGACTTTTTAGCTGGCTTTGGTGCCTTGGACATGAGCTAGGACCTTACGATTCTGCATGAAAGGAGGACTAGCAGCCGAGTTGCGAGGGAGAATGTGAAAAGTGTTCATATGTAGTAAAAACCAGGGAAATCCGTCCGTGTTCGACATTTGTTATCGAATCGACTTAAAGCCAGATCGTCACATTGGCCGCTCTTCTCTCTGAAACGGTTGTACTTATCGTCTGCAAAGCTATGTCGAGTGCTGCGGCATGCGGAGACACTAAAAGCACCATAGTAGAACTCAGATGAAGCTTCCAAGTTGATGTAATAGCCAGTAAGAAGTAGTACAATTCAAGTTTTAGGTATCGATTGTTGACTTTTTACCCTTCTTTGGTGCCTTGGGCATGAGCTAGGAACTTAAGATTTTGCAAGATAGGAGGTCTAGCAGCCGCGTTGCACGTGAGAATGTGAAAAGTGTTCATATTTAGTAAAAACCTGAGAAATCCGTCCGTTTTCGTCATTTATTATCGAATCGACTTAAAGCCAGATCGTCACATTGGGCGCTCTACTCTCTAAAACGGTTGTACTTATCGTCTGCAAAGCTATTTCGCGTGCTGCGGTATGCGTAGACACTAAAAGCATCATAGTAGAACACAGATGAAGCTTCTAAGTTGATGTAATAGCCAGTAAGAAGTAGTACAATTCAAGTTATAGGTATCGATTATTGACTTTTTAACTGGCTTTGGTACCTTGTACATGAGCTAGGACCTTATGATTCTGCATGAAAGGAGGACTAGCAGCCGAGTTGCACTGGAGAATGTGAAAAGTGTTCATATGTAGTAAAAACCAAAGAAATCCGTCTGTTTCCGCCATTTGTTATCGAATCGACTTAAAGCCTGATCGTCACATTGGGCGCTCTTTTCTCTGAAACGGTTGCACTTATCGTCTGCAAAGCTATGTCGCGTGCTGCAGTATGCGGAGACACTAAAAGCAGCATAGTAGAACACAGATGAAGCTTCTATGTTGATGTAATAGCTAGTAAGAAGTAGTACAATTGAAATTTTAGATATCGATTATTGACTTTTTAGCTGGCTTTGGTGCCTTGGACATGAGCTAGGACCTTACGATTCTGCATGAAAGGAGGACTAGCAGCCGAGTTGCGAGGGAGAATGTGAAAAGTGTTCATATGTAGTAAAAACCAGGGAAATCCGTCCGTGTTCGACATTTGTTATCGAATCGACTTAAAGCCAGATCGTCACATTGGCCGCTCTTCTCTCTGAAAAGGTTGTACTTATCGTCTGCAAAGCTATGTCGAGTGCTGCGGCATGCGGAGACACTAAAAGCACCGTAGTAGAACACAGATGAAGCTTCCAAGTTGATGTAATAGCCAGTAAGAAGTAGTACAATTCAAGTTTTAGGTATCGATTGTTGACTTTTTACCCTTCTTTGGTGCCTTGGGCATGAGCTAGGAACTTAAGATTTTGCAAGATAGGAGGTCTAGCAGCCGCGTTGCACGTGAGAATGTGAAAAGTGTTCATATTTAGTAAAAACCTGAGAAATCCGTCCGTTTTCGTCATTTGTTATCGAATCGACTTAAAGCCAGATCGTCACATTGGGCGCTCTACTCTCTAAAACGGTTGTACTTATAGTCTGCAAAGCTATTTCGCGTGCTGCGGTATGCGGAGACACTAAAAGCAGCATAGTAGAACACAGATGAAGCTTCTAAGTTGATGTAATAGCCAGTAAGAAGCAGTACAATTCAAGTTATAGGTTTCGATTATTGACTTTTTAGCTGGCTTTGGTGCCTTGGACATGAGCTAGGACCTTAACATTCTGCATGAAAGGAGGACTAACAGCCAAGTTGCACGGAAGAATTTGAAAAGTGTTCATATATAGTAAAAACCTGAGAAATCCGTCCGTTTTCGTCATTTGTTATCGAATCGACTTAAGGCCAGATCGTCACATTGGCCGCTCTTCTCTCTGAAACGGTTGTACTTATCGTCTGCAAAGCTATGTCGCGTGCTGCGGTATGTGGAGACACTAAAAGCACCATAGTAGGACACAGATGAAGCTGCCAAGTTGATGTAATAGCCAGTAAGAAGTAGTACAATTCAAGTTTCTGGTATCGATTATTGACTATTTAGCTGGCTTTGGTGCCTTGGACATGAGCTAGGACCTTAAGATTCTTCATTAATGGAGGACTAGCAGCCGAGTTGCACGGGAGAAAGTGAAAAGTGTTCATATGTAGTAAAAGCCTGAGAAATCCGTCCGTGTTCGACATTTGTTATCGAATCGATTTAAACCAGATCGTCACATTGGCCGCTCTTCTCTCTGAAACGGTTGTACTTATCGACTGCAAAGCTATGTCGCGTGCTACGGTATGCGGAGACACTAAAAGCACCATAGTAGAATACAGATGAAGCCTCCAATTTGATGTAATAGCCAGTAAGAAGTAGTATAATTCAAGTTTTAGGTATCGATTATTGACTTTTTAGCTGGCTTTGGTGCCTTGGACATGGCTAGAACCTTAAGATTCTGCATGGAAGCAGGTCTAGCAGCCGAGTTGCACGGGAGAATGTGAAAAGTGTTCAAATGTAGTAAAAACGTTAAAAATCCGTTCGTTATCGTCATTGTTATCGAATCGACTTAAAGCCAGATCGTCACATTAGCCGCTCTTCTCTCTGAAACGGTTGTACTTATCGACTGCAAAGCTATGTCGCGTGCTGCGGTATGCGGAGACACTAAAAGCACCATAGTAGAACACAGATGAAGCCTCTAATTTGATGTAATGGCCATTAAGAAGTAGTATAATTCAAGTTTTAGGTATCGATTATTGACTTTTTAGCTGGCTTTGGTGCCTTGGACATGGCTAGGACCTTAAGATTCTGCATGAAAGGAGGACTAGCAGCCGAGATTTACGGGAGAATGTGAAAAGTGTTCATATGTAGTAAAAACCTTAAAAATCCGTTCGTTATCGTCATTGTTATCGAATCGACTTAAAGCCAGATCGTCACATTAGCCGCTCTTCTCTCTGAAACGGTTGTACTTATCGACTGCAAACCTATGTCGCGTGCTGCGGTATGCGGAGACACTAAAAGCACCATAGTAGAACACAGATGAAGCTTCTAAGTTGATGTAATAGTCAATAAGAAGTAGTACAATTCAAGTGTTAGGTATTGATTATTGACTTTTTAGCTGGCTTTGGTGCCTTGGACATGAGCTAGGACCCTAAGATTCTGCATGAAAGGAGAATTTGCAGCCGAGTTGCACGGCAGAATGTGAAAAGTGTTCATATGTAGTAAAAACCAGAGAAATCCGTCCGTGTTCGACATTTGTTATCGAATCGACTTAAAGCCAGAACGTCACATTGGCCGCTCTTGTCTCTGAAACGGTTTTACTTATCGTCTGCAAAGCTATGTCGAGTGCTGCGGCATGCGGAGACACTAAAAGCACCATAGTAGAACACAGATGAAGCTTCTAAGTTGATGTAATAGCCAGTAAGAAGTAGTAAAATTCAAGTTTTAGGTATCGATTATTGACTTTTTAGCTGATTAGCCAGATCGTCACATTGGCCGCTCTTCTCTCTGAAACGGTTGTACTTATTGCCTGCAAAGCTATGTCGAGCGCTGCTGTATGCGGAGACACTAAAAGCACCATAGTAGAACACAGATGAAGCTTCTAAGTTGATGTAATAGCCAGTAAGAAGTAGTACAATTCAAGTTATAGGTATCGATTATTGACTTTTTAGCTGGCTATGGTACCTTGTACATGAGCTAGGACCTTATGATTCTGCATGAAAGGAGGACTAGCAGCCGAGTTGCACTGGAGAATGTGAAAAGTGTTCATATGTAGTAAAAACCAAAGAAATCCGTCTGTTTCCGCCATTTGTTATCGAATCGACTTAAAGCCTGATCGTCACATTGGGCGCTCTTTTCTCTGAAACGGTTGCAATAATCGTCTGCAAAGCTATGTCGCGTGCTGCAGTATGCGGAGACACTAAAAGCAGCATATTAGAACACAGATGAAGCTTCTATGTTGATGTAATAGCTAGTAAGAAGTAGTACAATTGAAATTTTAGATATCGATTATTGACTTTTTAGCTGGCTTTGGTGCCTTGGACATGAGCTAGGACCTTACGATTCTGCATGAAAGGAGGACTAGCAGCCGAGTTGCGAGGGAGAATGTGAAAAGTGTTCATATGTAGTAAAAACCAGGGAAATCCGTCCGTGTTCGACATTTGTTATCGAATCGACTTAAAGCCAGAACGACACATTGGCCGCTCTTCTCTCTGAAACGTTTGTACTTATCGTCTGCAAAGCTATGTCGAGTGCTGCGGCATGCGGAGACACTAAAAGCACCATAGTAGAACACAGATGAAGCTTCTAAGTTGATGTAATACCCAGTAAGAAGTAGTGCATTTCAAGTTTTAGGTATCGATTGTTGACTTTTTACCCTTCTTTGGTGCCTTGGGCATGAGCTAGGAACTTAAGATTTTACATGATAGGAGGTCTAGCAGCCGCGTTGCACGTGAGAATGTGAAAAGTGTTCATATGTAGTAAAAACCTGAGAAATCCGTCCGTTTTCCTCATTTGTTATCGAATCGACTTAAAGCCAGATCGTCACATTGGCCGCTCTTCTCTCTGAAACGGTTGTACTTATCGTCTGCAAAGCTATGTCGCGTGCTGCGGTATGCGGAGACACTAAAAGCACCATAGTAGAACACAGATGAGCTTCCAAGTTGATGTAATAGCCAGTAAGAAGTAGTAAAATTCAAGTTTTAGGTATCGATTATTGACTTTTTAGCTGATTAGCCAGATCGTCACATTGGCCGCTCTTCTCTCTGAAACGGTTGTACTTATTGTCTGCAAAGCTATGTCGAGCGCTGCTGTATGCGGAGACACTAAAAGCACCATAGTAGAACACAGATGAAGCTTCTAGGTTGATGTAATAGCCAGTAAGAAGTAGTACAATTCAAGTTATAGGTATCGATTATTGACTTTTTAGCTGGCTTTGGTACCTTGTACATGAGCTAGGACCTTACGATTCTGCATGAAAGGAGGACTAGCAGCCGAGTTGCGAGGGAGAATGTGAAAAGTGTTCATATGTAGTAAAAACCAGGGAAATCCGTCCGTGTTCGACATTTGTTATCGAATCGACTTAAAGCCAGATCGTCACATTGGCCGCTCTTCTCTCTGAAACGGTTGTACTTATCGTCTGCAAAGCTATGTCGAGTGCTGCGGCATGCGGAGACACTAAAAGCACCATAGTAGGACACAGATGAAGCTGCCAAGTTGATGTAATAGCCAGTAAGAAGTAGTACAATTCAAGTTTCAGGTATCGATTATTGACTATTTAGCTGGCTTTGGTGCCTTGGACATGAGCTAGGACCTTAAGATTCTTCATTAATGGAGGACTAGCAGCCGAGTTGCACGGGAGAAAGTGAAAAGTGTTCATATGTAGTAAAAGCCTGAGAAATCCGTCCGTGTTCGACATTTGTTATCGAATCGACTTAAACCAGATCGTCACATTGGCCGCTCTTCTCTCTGAAACGGTTGTACTTATCGACTGCAAAGCTATGTCGCGTGCTACGGTATGCGGAGACACTAAAAGCACCATAGTAGAATACAGATGAAGCCTCCAATTTGATGTAATAGCCAGTAAGAAGTAGTATAATTCAAGTTTTAGGTATCGATTATTGACTTTTTAGCTGGCTTTGGTGCCTTGGACATGGCTAGAACCTTAAGATTCTGCATGAAAGCAGGTCTAGCAGCCGAGTTGCACGGGAGAATGTGAAAAGTGTTCATATGTAGTAAAAACGTTAAAAATCCGTTCGTTATCGTCATAGTTATCGAATCGACTTAAAGCCAGATCGTCACATAAGCCGCTCTTCTCTCTGAAACGGTTGTACTTATCGACTGCAAAGCTATGTCGCGTGCTGCGGAATGCGGAGACACTAAAAGCACCATAGTAGAACACAGATGAAGCTTCTAAGTTGATGTAATAGTCAGTAAGAAGTAGTACAATTCAAGTTATAGGTATTGATTATTGACTTTTTAGCTGGCTTTGGTGCCGTGGACATGAGCTAGGACCTTAAGATTCTGCATGAAAGGAGGACTAGCAGCCGAGTTGCACGGGAGAATGTGAAAAGTGTTCATATGTAGTAAAAACCAGAGAAATCCGTCCGTGGACGACATTTGTTATCGAATCGACTTAAAGCCAGATCGTCACATTGGCCGCTCTTCTCTCTGAAACGGTTGTACTTATCGTCTGCAAAGCTATGTCGAGTGCTGCGGCATGCGGAGAATCTAAAAGCACCATAGTAGAACACAGATGAAGCTTTTAAGTTGATGTAATTGCCAGTAAGAAGTAGTACAATTCAAGTTTTAGGTATCGATTATTGACTTTTTAGCTGGCTTTGGTACCTTGGACATGAGCTAGGACCTTATGATTCTGAATGAAAGGAGGACTAGCAGCCGAGTTGCACGGGAGAGTGTGAAAAGTGTTCATATGTAGTAAAAACCTGAGAAATCCGTCAGTTTCCGCCATTTGTTATGGAATCGACTTAAAGCCAGATCGTCACATTGGCCGCTCTTCTCTCTGAAACGGTTATACTTATCGTCTGCAAAGCTATGTCGCGTGCTGCGGTATGTGGAGACACTAAAAGCCCCATAGTAGGACACAGATGAAGCTGCCAAGTTGATGTAATACCAGTAAGAAGTAGTACAATTCAAGTTTCAGGTATCGATTATTGACTTTTTAGCTGGCTTTGGTGCCTTGGACATGAGCTAGGACCTTAAGATTCTTCATTAATGGAGGACTAGCAGCCGAGTTGCACGGGAGAATGTGAAAAGTGTTCATATGTAGTAAAAGCCTAAGAAATCCGTCCGTGTTCGACATTTGTTATCGAATCGACTTAAACCAGATCGTCACATTGGCCGCTCTTCTCTCTGAAACGATTGTACTTATTGTCTGCAAAGCTATGTCGAGTGCTGCGGTATGCGGAGACACTAAAAGCACCATAGTAGAACACAGATGAAGCTTCTAAGTTGATGTAATAGCCAGTAAGAAGTAGTACAATTCGAGTTATAGGTATCGATTATTGACTTTTTAGCTGGCTTTGGTACCTTGGACATGAGCTAGGACCTTATGATTCTGCATGAAAGGAGGACTAGCAGCCGAGTTGCACGGCAGAATGTGAAAAGTGTTCATATGTAGCAAAAACCAGAGAAATCCGTCGGTTTTCGACATTTGTTATCGAATCGACTTAAAGCCAGAACCTCACATTGGCCGCTCTTCTCTCTGAAACGGCTGTACTTATCGTCTGCAAAGCTATGTCGAGTGCTGCGGCATGCGGAGACACTAAAAGCACCACAGTAGAACACAGATGAAGCTTCTAAGTTGATGTAATACCCAGTAAGAAGTAGTACAATTCAAGTTTTAGGTATCGATTGTTGACTTTTTACCCTTCTTTGGTGCCTTGGGCATGAGCTAGGAACTTAAGATTTTACATGATAGGAGGTCTAGCAGCCGCGTTGCACGTGAGAATGTGAAAAGTGTTCATATGTAGTAAAAACCTGAGAAATCCGTCCGTTTTCCTCATTTGTTATCGAATCGACTTAAAGCCAGATCGTCACATTGGCCGCTCTTCTCTCTGAAACGGTTGTACTTATCGTCTGCAAAGCTATGTCGCGTGCTGCGGTATGTGGAGACACTAAAAGCACCATAGTAGAACACAGATGAAGCTTCCAAGTTGATGTAATAGCCAGTAAGAAGTAGTAAAATTTAAGTTTTAGGTATCGATTATTGACTTTTTAGCTGTCTTTGGTGCCTTGGACATGAGCTAGGACCTTAAGATTCTTCATTAATGGAGGACTAGCAGACGAGTTGCACGGGAGAATGTGAAAAGTGTTCATATGTAGTAAAAGCCTGAGAAATCCGTCCGTGTTCGACATTTGTTATCGAATCGACTTAAAGCCAGATCGTCACATTGGCCGCTCTTCTCTCTGAAACGGTTGTACTTATGGTCTGCAAAGCCATGTCGAATGCTGCTGTATGCGGAGACACGAAAAGCACCATAGTAGAACACAGATGAAGCTTCTAAGTTGATGTAATAGCCAGTAAGAAGTAGTACAATTCAAGTTATAGGTATCGATTATTGACTTTTTAGCTGGCTTTGGTAACTTGTACATGAGCTAGGACCTTAAGATTCTTCATTAATGGAGGACTAGCCGACGAGTTGCACGGGAGAATGTGAAAAGTGTTCATATGTAGTAAAAGCCTGAGAAATCCGTCCGTGTTCGACATTTGTTATGGAATCGACATAAAGCCAGATCGTCACATTGGCCGCTCTTCTCTCTGAAACGGTTGTACTTATTGTCTCCAAAGCTATGTCGAGCGCTGCTGTATGCGGAGACATTAATAGCACCATAGTAGAACACAGATGAAGCTTCTAAGTTGATGTAATAGCCAGTAAGAAGTAGTACAATTCAAGTTATAGGTATCGATTATTGACTTTTTAGCTGGCTTTGGTACCTTGTACATGAGCTGGGACCTTATGATTCAGCATGAAAGGAGGACTAGCAGCCCAGTTGCACGGGAGAATGTGAAAAGTGTTCATATGTAGTAAAAACCAAAGAAATCCGTCTGTTTCCGCCATTTGTTATCGAATCGACTTAAAGCCAGATCGTCACATTAGCCGCTCTTCTCTCTGAAACGGTTGTACTTATCGTCTGCAAAGCTATGTCGCGTGCTGCGGTATCCGGAGACACTAAAAGCACCGTAGTAGAACACAGATGAAGCTTCTAAGCTGAAGTAATAGCCAGTAAGAAGTAGTACAATTCGTGTTATAGTTATCGATTATTGACTTCTTAGCTTGCTTTGGTGACTTGAACATGAGCTAGGACCTTAAGATTCTGCATGAAAGGAGGACTAGCAGCCGAGTTGCACGGGAGAATGTGGAAAATGTTCATATGTAGTAAAAACCTGAGAAATCCGTCTGTTTCCGCCATTTGTTATGGAATCGACTTAAAGCCAGATCGTCACATTGGGCCCTCTTCTCTCTGAAACGGTTGTACTTATCGTCTGCAAAGCTATGTCGCGTGCTGCGGTATGCGGAGACACTAAAAGCACCATAGTAGAACACAGATGAAGCTTCTAAGCTGATGTAATAGCCAGTAAGTAGTAAAACAATTCATGTTATAAGTATCGATTATTGACTTCATAGCTGGCTTTGGTGACTTGAACATGAGCTAGGACCTTATGATTCTGCATGAAAGGAGGACTAGCAGCCGAGTTGCACTGGAGAATGTGAAAAGTGTTCATATGTAGTAAAAACCAAAGAAATCCGTCTGTTTCCGCCATTTGTTATCGAATCGACTTAAAGCCAGATCGTCACATTGGCCGCACTTCTCTCTGAAACGGTTGTACTTATCGTCTGCAAAGCTATGTCGCGTGATGCGGTATGTGGAGACACTAAAAGCATCATAGTAGAACACAGATGAAGCTTCCAAGGTGATGTAATAGCCAGTAAGAAGTAGTTAAATTCAAGTTTTAGGTATCGATTATTGACTTTTTAGCTGTCTTTGGTGCCTTGGACATGAGCTAGGACCTTAAGATTCTTCATTAATGGAGGACTAGCAGACGAGTTGCACGGGAGAATGTGAAAAGTGTTCATATGTAGTAAATGCCTGAGAAATCCGTCCGTGTTCGACATTTGTTATGGAATCGACATAAAGCCAGATCGTCACATTGGCCGCTCTTCTCTCTGAAACGGTTGTACTTATTGTCTGCAAAGCTATGTCGAGCGCTGCTGTATGCGGAGACACCAATAGCACCATAGTATAACACAGATGAAGCTTCTAAGTTGATGTAATAGCCAGTAAGAAGTAGTACAATTCAAGTTATAGGTATCGATTATTGACTTTTTAGCTGGCTTTGGTACCTTGTACATGAGCTAGGACCTTATGATTCAGCATGAAAGGAGGACTAGCAGCCCAGTTGCACGGGAGAATGTGAAAAGTGTTCATATGTAGTAAAAACCAAAGAAATCCGTCTGTTTCCGCCATTTGTTATCGAATCGACTTAAAGCCAGATCGTCACATTAGCCGCTCTTCTCTCTGAAACGGTTGTACTTATCGTCTGCAAAGCTATGTCGCGTGCTGCGGTATCCGGAGACACTAAAAGCACCATAGTAGAACACAGATGAAGCTTCTAAGCTGATGTAATAGCCAGTAAGAAGTAGTACAATTCGTGTTATAGTTATCGATTATTGACTTCTTAGCTTGCTTTGGTGACTTGAACATGAGCTAGGACCTTAAGATTCTGCATGAAAGGAGGACTAGCAGCCGAGTTGCACGGGAGAATGTGGAAAATGTTCATATGTAGTAAAAACCTGAGAAATCCTTCCGTTTTCGTCATTTGTTATCGAATTGACTTAAAGCCAGATCGTCACATTGGCCGCTCTTCTCTCTGAAACGGTTGTACTTATCGTCTGCAAAGCTATGTCGCGTGCTGCGGTATGCGGAGACACTAAAAGCACCATAGTAGAACACAGATGAAGGTTCTAAGTTGATGTAATAGCCAGTAAGAAGTAGTACAATTCATGTTATAAGTATCGATTATTGGTTTCTTAGCTGGCTTTGGTGACTTGAACATGAGCTAGGACCTTAAGATTCTGCATGAAAGGAGGACTACCAGCCGAGTTGCACGGCAGAATGTGATAAGTGTTCATATGTAGTAAAAACCAGAGAAATCCGTGCGTTTTCGACATTTGTTATCGAATCGACTTAAAGCCAGATCGTCACATTGGCCGCTCTTCTCTCTGAAACGGTTGTACTTATCGTCTGCAAAGCTATGTCGAGTGCTGCGGCATGCGGAGACACTAAAAGCACCATAGTAGAACACAGATGAAGCTTCTAAGTTGATGTAATAGCCAGTAAGAATTAGTACAATTCAAGTTTTGGGTATCGATTGTTGACTTTTTACCCTTCTGTGGTGCCTTGGGCATGAGCTAGGAACTTAAGATTTTACATGATAGGAGGTCTAGCAGCCGCGTTGCACGTGAGAATGTGAAAAGTGTTCATATGTAGTAAAAACCTGAGAAATCCTTACGTTTTCGTCATTTGTTATCGAATCGACTTAAAGCCAGATCGTCACGTTGGGTGCTCTACTCTCTAAAACGGTTGTACTTATCGTCTGCAAAGCTATGACGCGTGCTGCGGTATGCGGAGACACTAAAAGCACCATAGTAGAACACACATGAAGCTTCCAAGTTGATGTAATAGCCAGTAAGAAGTAGTAAAATTCAAGTTTTAGGTATCGATTATTGACTTTTTAGCTGTCTTTGGTGCCTTGGACATGAGCTATAACCTTAAGATTCTTCATTAATGGAGGACTAGCAGACGAGTTGCACGGGAGAATGTGAAAAGTGTTCATATGTAGTAAAAGCCTGAGAAATCCGTCCGTGTTCGACATTTGTTATGGAATCGACATAAAGCCAGATCGTCACATTGGCCGCTCTTCTCTCTGAAACGGTTGTACTTATTGTCTGCAAAGCTATGTCGAGCGCTGCTGTATGCGGAGACACTAATAGCACCATAGTAGAACACAGATGAAGCTTCTAAGTTGATGTAATAGCCAGTAAGAAGTAGTAAAATTCAAGTTTTAGGTACTGATTATTGACTTTTTAGCTGGCTTTGGTGCCTTGGACATGAGCTAGGACCTTAAGATTCTGCATGAAAGGAGGACTAGCAGCCTAATTGCACGGGAGAATGTGAAAAGTGTTCATATAGAGTAAAAACCTGAGAAATCCGTTCGTTTTCGTCATATGTTATCGAATCGACTTAAAGCCAAATCGTCACATTGGCCGCTCTTCTCTCTGAAACGGTTGTACTTATCGTCTGCAAAGCTATGTCGCGTACTGCGGAATTCGGAGACACTAAAAGCACCATAGTAGAACACAGATGAAGCTTCTAAGATGATGTAATAGGCAGTAAGAAATAGTACAATTCAAGTTTTAGGAATCGGTTATTGACTTTTTACCCTTGTTTGGTGACTTGGACATGAGCTAGCACCTTAAGACTCTGCATGAAAGGAGGACTAGCAGCCGAGTTGCACGGGAGAATGTGTAAAGTGTTCATATGTAGTAAAAACCTGAGAAATCCCTTCGTTTTCGTCATTTGTTATCGAATCGACTTAAAGCCAGATGGTCACGTTGGCCGCTCTTCTCTCTGAAACGGTTGTACTTACCGTCTGCAGAGCTATGTCGCGTGCTGCGGTATGCAGAGACACTAAAAGCACCATTGTAGAACACAGATGATACTTCCAAGTTGATGTAATAGCCAGTAAGAAGTAGTACAATTCAAGTTTTAGGTATAGATTATTGAATTTTTAGCTGGCTTTGGTGCCTTGGACATGAGCTAGGGCCTTAAGATTCTGCATGAAAGGAGGACTCGCAGCCGAGTTGCGAGGGAGAAAGTGAAAAGTGTTCATATGTAGTAAAAACCTTAAAAATCCGTTCGTTATCGTCATTGTTATCGAATCGACTTAAAGCCAGATCGTCACATTAGCCTCTCTTCTCTCTCAAACGGTTGTACTTATCGACTGCAAAGCTATGTCGCGTGCTGCGGTATGCGGAGACACTAAAAGCAACATAGTAGAACACAGATGAAGCTTCTAAGTTGATGTAATAGTCAGTAAGAAGTAGTACAATTCAAGTTTTAGGTATTGATTATTGACTTTTTAGCTGGCTTTGGTGCCTTGGACATGAGCTACGACCTTAAGATTCTGCATGAAAGGAGGACTAGCAGCCGAGTTGCACGGGAGAATATGAAAAGTGTTCATATGTAGTAAAAACCAGAGAAATCCGTCCGTGTTCGACATTTGTTATCGAATCGACTTAAAGCCAGATCGTAACATTGGCGCTCTTCTCTCTGAAACGGTTGTACTTATCGTCTGCAAAGCTATGTCGAGTGCTGCGGCATGCGGAGACACTAAAAGCACCACAGTAGAACACAGATGAAGCTTCTAAGTTGATGTAATAGCCAGTAAGAAGTAGTACAATTCAAGTTTTATGTATCGATTGTTGACTTTTTACCCTTCTTTGGTGCCTTGGGCATGAGCTAGGAATTTAAGATTTTGCATGATAGGAGGTCTAGCAGCCGCGTTGCACGTGAGAATGTGAAAAGTGTTCATATTTAGTAAAAACCTGAGAAATCCGTCCGTTTTCCTCATTTGTTATCGAATCGACTTAAAGCCAGATCGTCACATTGGGCGCTCTACTCTCTAAAACGGTTGTACTTATCGTCTGCAAAGCTATGTTGCGTGCTGCGGTATGCGGAGACACTAAAAGCACCATAGTAGAACACAGATGAAGCTTCTAAGTTGATGTAATAGCCAGTAAGAAGTAGTACAATTCAAGTTTTAGGTATCGATTATTGACTTTTAGCTGGCTTTGGTGCCTTGGACATGAGCTAGGACCTTAAAATACTGCATGAAAGGACGACTAACAGCCAAGTTGCACGGAAAAATGAGAAAAGTGTTCATATATAGTAAAAACCTGAGAAATCCGTCCGTTTTGGTCATTTGTTATCGAATCGACTTAAAGCCAGATCGTCACATTGGCCGCTCTTCTCTCTGAAACGGTTGTACTTATCGTCTGTAAAGATATGTCGCGTGCTGCGGTATGTGGAGACACTAAAAGCACCATAGTAGAGCGAAGATGAAGCTTCCAAGTTGATGTAATAGCCAGTAAGAAGTAGTAAAATTCAAGTCTTAGGTATCGATTATTGACTTTTTAGCTGTCTTTGGTGCCTTGGACATGAGCTAGGACCTTAAGATTCTTCATTAATGGAGGACTAGCAGACGAGTTGCACGGGAGAATGTGAAAAGTGTTCATATGTAGTAAAAGCCTGAGAAATCCGTCCGTGTTCGACATTTGTTATGGAATCGACATAAAGCCAGATCGTCACATTGGCCGCTCTCCTCTCTGAAACGGTTGTACTTATTGTCTGCAAAGCTATGTCGAGCGCTGCTGTATGCGGAGACACTAATAGCACCATAGTAGAACACAGATGAAGCTTCTAAGTTGATGTAATAGCCAGTAAGAAGTAGTAAAATTCAAGTTTTAGGTACTGATTATTGACTTTTTAGCTGGCTTTGGTGCCTTGGACATGAGCTAGGACCTTAAGTTTCTGCATGAAAGGAGGACTAGCAGTTTAATTGCACGGGAGAATGTGAAAAGTGTTCATATAGAGTAAAAACCTGAGAAATCCGTTCGTTTTCGTCATATGTTATCGAATCGACTTAAAGCCAAATCGTCACATTGGCCGCTCTTCTCTCTGAAACGGTTGTACTTATCGTCTGCAAAGCTATGTCGCGTACTGCGGTATTCGGAGACACTAAAAGCACCATAGTAGAACACAGATGAAGCTTCTAAGATGATGTAATAGGCAGTAAGAAATAGTACAATTCAAGTTTTAGGAATCGGTTATTGACTTTTTACCCTTGTTTGGTGACTTGGACATGAGCTAGCACCTTAAGACTCTGCATGAAAGGAGGACTAGCAGCCGAGTTGCACGGGAGAATGTGAAAAGTGTTCATATGTAGTAAAAACCTGAGAAATCCCTTCGTTTTCGTCATTTGTTATCGAATCGACTTAAAGCCAGATGGTCACGTTGGCCGCTCTTCTCTCTGAAACGGTTGTACTTACCGTCTGCAGAGCTATGTCGCGTGCTGCGGTATGCAGAGACACTAAAAGCACCATTGTAGAACACAGATGATACTTCCAAGTTGATGTAATAGCCAGTAAGAAGTAGTACAATTCAAGTTTTAGGTATCGATTATTGACTTTTTACCATTCTTTGGTGCCTTGGACATGAGCTAGGGCCTTAAGATTCTGCATGAAAGGAGGACTAGCAGCCGAGTTGCGAGGGAGAAAGTGAAAAGTGTTCATATGTAGTAAAAACCTTAAAAATCCGTTCGTTATCGTCATTGTTATCGAATCGACTTAAAGCCAGATCGTCACATTAGCCTCTCTTCTCTCTCAAACGGTTGTACTTATCGACTGCAAAGCTATGTCGCGTGCTGTGGTATGCGGAGACACTAAAAGCACCATAGTAGAACACAGATGAAGCTTCTAAGTTGATGTAATAGCCAGTAAGAAGTAGTACAATTCAAGTTTTAGGTATCGATTATTGACTTTTTAGCTGTCTTTGGTGAATTGGACATGAGCTAGGACCTTAAGATTCTTCATTAATGGAGGACTAGCAGCTGAGTTGCACGGGAGAATGTGAAAAGTGTTCATATGTAGTAAAAGCCTAAGAAATCCGACCGTGTTCGACATTTGTTATCGAATCGACTTAAACCAGATCGTCACATTGGCCGCTCTTCTCTCTGCAACGGTTGTACTTATTGTCTGCAAAGCTATGTCGAGTGCTGCTGTATGCGGAGACACTAAAAGCAACATAGTAGAACACAGATGAAGCTTCTAAGTTGATGTAATAGCCTGTAAGAAGTAGTACAATTCAAGTTTTAGGTAACGATTGTTGACTTTTTATCCTTCTTTGGTGCCTTGGGCATGAGCTAGGAACTTAAGATTTTGCATGATAGGAGGTCTAGCAGCCGCGTTGCACGTGAGAGTGTGAAAAGTGTTCATATTTAGTAAAAACCTGAGAAATCCGTCCGTTTTCCTCATTTGTTATCGAATCGACTTAAAGCCAGATCGTCACATTGGGCGCTCTACTCTCTAAAACGGTTGTACTTATCGTCTGCAAAGCTATGTCGCGTGCTGCGGTATGCGGAGACACTAAAAGCACCATAGTAGAACACAGATGAAGCTTCTAAGTTGATGTAATAGCCAGTAAGAAGTAGTACAATTCCAGTTTTAGGTATTGAATATTGAATTTTTAGCTGGCTTTGGTACCTTGGACATGAGCTAGGACCTTATGATTCTGCATGAAAGGAGGACTAGCAGCCCAGTTGCACGGGAGAATGTGAAAAGTGTTCATATGTAGTAAAAACCAGAGAAATCCGTCCGTTTCCGCCATTTGTTATGGAATCGACTTAAAGCCAGATCGACACATTGGCCGCTCTTCTCTCTGAAACGGTTGTCTTTATCGTCTGCAAAGCTATGTCGCGTGCTGCGGTATGTGGAGACACTAAAAGCACCATAGTAGAACACAGATGAAGCTTCTAAGTTGATGTAATAGCCAGTAAGAAGTAGTACAATTCAAGTTTTAGGTATCGATTATTGACTTTTAGCTGGCTTTGGTGCCTTGGACATGAGCTAGGACCTTAAAATTCTGCATAAAAGGACGACTAACAGCCAAGTTGCACGGAAGAATGAGAAAAGTGTTCATATATAGTAAAAACCTGAGAAATACGTCCGTTTTCGTCATTTGTTATCGAATCGACTTAAAGCCAGATCGTCACATTGGCCGCTCTTCTCTCTGAAACGGTTGTACTTATCGTCTGCAAAGCTATGTCGCGTGCTGCGGTATGTGGAGACACTAAAAGCACCATAGTGGAAGACAGATGAAGCTTCCAAGTTGATGTAATAGCCAGTAAGAAGTAGTACAATTCAAGTTTTAGGTATCGATTATTGACTTTTTAGCTGTCTTTGGTGCCTTGGACATGAGCTAGGAACTTAAGATTTTACATGATTGGTCTAGAAGCCGCGTTGCACGTGAGAATGTGAAAAGTGTTCATATGTAGTAAAAACCTGAGAAATCCGTCCGTTTTCCTCATTTGTTATCGAATCTACTTAAAGCCAGATCGTCACCTTGGGCGCTCTACTCTCTAAAACGGTTGTACTTATCGTCTGCAGAGCTATGTCGCGTGCTGCGGTATGTGGAGACACTAAAAGCGCCATAGTAGAAGACAGATGAAGCTTCCAAGTTGATGTAATAGCCAGTAAGAAGTAGTACAATTCAAGTTTTAGGTATCGATTATTGACTTTTTAGCTGGCTTTGGTACCTTGTACATGAGCTAGGACCTTATGATTCTGCATGAAAGGAGGACTAGCAGCCCAGTTGCACGGGAGAATGTGAAAAGTGTTCATATGTAGTAAAAACCTGAGAAATCCTTCCGTTTTCGTCATTTGTTTTCGAATTGACTTAAAGCCAGATCGTCACATTGGCCGCTCTTCTCTCTGAAACCGTTGTACTTATCGACTGCAAAGCTATGTCGCGTGCTGCGGTATGCGGAGACACTAAAAGCATTACAGTAGAACACAGATGAAGCCTCTAATTTGATGTAATAGCCAGTAAGAAGTAGTATAATTCAAGTTTTAGGTATCGATTATTGACTTTTTAGCTGGCTTTGGTGAATTGGACATGGCTAGGACCTTAAGATTCTGCATGAAAGGAGGACTAGCAGCCGAGTTGCACGGGAGAACGTGAAAAGTGTTCATATGTAGTAAAAACCTTAAAAATCCGTTCGTTATCGTCATTGTTATCGAATCGACTTAAACCTAGATCGTCACATTGGCCTCTCTTCTCTCTCAAACGGTTGTACTTATCGACTGCAAAGCTATGTCGCGTGCTGCGGTATGCGGAGACACTAAAAGCACCTTAGTAGAACACAGATAAAGCTTCTAAGTTGATGTAATAGTCAGTAAGAAGTAGTACAATTCAAGTTTTAGGTATTGATTATTGACTTTTTAGCTGGCTTTGGTGCCTTGGACATGAGCTAGGACCTTAAGATTCTGCATGAAAGGAGGACTAGCATCCGAGTTGCACGGGAGAATATGAAAAGTGTTCATATGTAGTAAAAACCAGAGAAATCCGTCCGTGTTCGACATTTGTTATCGAATCGTCTTAAAGCCAGTTCGTAACATTGGCCGCTCATCTCTCTGAAACGGTTGTACTTATCGTCTGCAAAGCTATGTCGAGTGCTGCGGCATGCGGAGACACTAAAAGCACCATAGTAGAACACAGATGAAGCTTCTAAGTTGATGTAATAGCCAGTAAGAAGTAGTACAATTCAAGTTTTAGGTATCGATTGTTGACTTTTTACCCTTCTTTGGTGCCTTGGGCATGAGCTAGGAATTTAAGATTTTGCATGATAGGAGGTCTAGCAGCCGCGTTGCACGTGAGAATGTGAAAAGTGTTCATATTTAGTAAAAAAATGAGAAATCCGTCCGTTTTCCTCTCTGAAACGGTTGTCCTTATCGTCTGCAAAGCTATGTCGCGTGCTGCGGTATGCAGAGACACTAAAAGCACCATAGTAGAACACAGATGAAGCTTCTAAGCTGATGTAATAGCCAGTAAGAAGTGGTACAATTCATGTTATAAGTATCGATTATTGGCTTCTTAGCTGGCTTTGGTGACTTGAACATGAGCTAGGACCTTAAGATTCTGCATGAAAGGAGGACTAGCAGCCGAGTTGCACTGGAGAATGTGAAAAGTGTTCATATGTAGTAAAAACCTTAAAAATCCGTTCGTCATCGTCATTGTTATCGAATCGACTTAAAGCTAGATCGTCACATTGGCCTCTCTTCTCTCTCAAACGGTTGTACTTATCGACTGCAAAGCTATGTCGCATGCTGCGGTATGCGGAGACACTAAAAGCACCATAGTAGAACACAGATGAAGCTTCTAAGTTGATGTAATAGTCAGTAAGAAGTAGTACAATTAAAGTTTTAGGTATTGATTATTGACTTTTTAGCTGGCTTTGGTGCCTTGGACATGAGCTAGGACCTTAAGATTCTGCATGAAAGGAGGACTAGCAGCCGAGTTGCACGGGAGAATATGAAAAGTGTTCATATGTAGTAAAAACCAGAGAAATCCGTCCGTGTTCGACATTTGTTATCGAATCGACTTAAAGCCAGATCGTAACATTGGCCGCTCTTCTCTCTGAAACGGTTGTACTTATCGTCTGCAAAGCTATGTCGAGTGCTGCGGCATGCGGAGACACTAAAAGCACCATAGTAGAACACAGATGAAGCTTCTAAGTTGATGTAATAGCCAGTAAGAAGTAGTACAATTCAAGTTTTAGGTATCGATTGTTGACTTTTTACCCTTCCTTGGTGCCTTGGGCATGAGCTAGGAACTTAAGATTTTGCATGATAGGAGGTCTAGCAGCCACGTTGCACGTGAGAATGTGAAAAGCGTTCATATTTAGTAAAAACCTGAGAAATCCGTCCGTTTTCCTCATTTGTTATCGAATCGACTTAAAGCCAGATCGTCACATTGGGCGCTCTACTCTCTAAAACTGTTGTACTTATCGTCTGTAAAGCTATGTCGCGTGCTGCGGTATGCGGAGACACTAAAAGCACCATAGTAGAACACAGATGAAGCTTCTAAGTTGATGTAATAGCCAGTAAGAAGTAGTACAATTCAAGTTTTAGGTATCGATTATTGACTTTTAGCTGGCTTTGGTGCCTTGGACAGGAGCTAGGACCTTAAAATTCTGCATGAAAGGACGACTAACAGCCAAGTTGCACGGAAGAATGAGAAAAGTGTTCATATATAGTAAAAACCTGAGAAATACGTCCGTTTTCGTCATTTGTTATCGAATCGACTTAAAGCCAGATCGTCACATTGGCCGCTCTTCTCTCTGAAACGGTTGTACTTATCGTCTGCAAAGCTATGTCGCGTGCTGCGGTATGTGGAGACACTAAAAGAACCATAGTAGAAGACAGATGAAGCTTCCAAGTTGATGTAATAGCCAGTAAGAAGTAGTACAATTCAAGTTTTATGTATCGATTATTGACTTTTTAGCTGTCTTTGGTGCCTTGGACATGAGCTAGGACCTTAAGATTCTTCATTAATGGAGGACTAGCAGCCGAGTTGCACGGGAGAATGTGAAAAGTGTTCATATGTAGTAAAAACCTAAGAAATACGGCTGTTTCCGCCATTTGTTATCGAATCGACTTAAAGCCAGATTGTCACATTGGCCGCTCTTCTCTCTGAAACGGTTGTACTTATCGTCTGCAAAGCTATGTCGCGTGCTGCGGTATGCGGAGACACTAAAAGCACCATAGTAGAACACAGATGAAGCTTCTAAGTTGATGTAATAGTCAGTAAGAAGTAGTACAATTCAAGTTTTAGGTATTGATTATTGACTTTTTAGCTGGCTTTGGTGATTTGGACATGAGCTAGGACCTTAAGATTCTGCATGAAAGGAGGACTAGCAGCCGAGTTGCACGGGAGAATGTGAAAAGTGTTCATATGTAGTAAAAACCAGAGAAATCCGTCAGTTTTCCTCATTTGTTATCGAATCGACTTAAAGCCAGATCGTCACATTGTGCGCTCTACTCTCTAAAACGGTTGTACTTATCGTCTGCAAAGCTATGTCGCGTGCTGCGGTATGCGGAGACAATAAAAGCACCATAGTAGAACACAGATGAAGCTTCTAAGTTGATGTAATAGCCAGTAAGAAGTAGTACAATTCAAGTTATAGGTATCGATTATTGACTTTTTAGCTGGCTTTGGTGCCTTGGACATGAGCTAGGACCTTAAAATTCTGCATGAAAGGACGACTAACAGCCAAGTTGCACGGAAGAATGTGAAAAGTGTTAATATATAGTAAAAACCTGAGAAATACGTAGGTTTTCGTCATTTGTTATCGAATCGACTTAAAGCCAGATCGTCACATTGGCCGCTCTTCTCTCTGAAACGGTTGTACTTATCGTCTGCAAAGCTATGTCGCGTGCTGCGGTATGTGGAGACACTAAAAGCACCATAGTAGAACACAGATGAAGCTTTCAAGTTGATGTAATAGCCAGTAAGAAGTAGTACAATTCAAGTTATAGGTATCGATTATTGACTTCTTAGCTTGCTTTGGTGACTTGAACATGAGCTAGGACCTTAGGATTCTGCATGAAAAGAGGACTAGCAGCCGAGTTGCACTGGAGAATGTGGCAAATGTTCATATGTAGTAAAAACCTGAGAAATCCATCCGTTTTCGTCATTTGTTATCGAATTGACTTAAAGCCAGATCGTCACATTGGCCGCTCTTCTCTCTGAAACGGTTGTACTTATCGTCTGCAAAGCTTTGTCGCGTGCTGCGGTATGCGGAGACACTAAAAGCACCATAGTAGAACACAGATGAAGCTTCTAAGTTGAAGTAATATCCAGTAAGATGTAGTACAATTCAAGTCTTAGGTATCGATTATTGACTTTTTACCATTCTTTGGTGCCTTGGACATGAGCTAGGACCTTAAAATTCTGCATGAACGGAGGACTAGCAGCCGAGTTGCTTGGGAGAATGTGAAAAGTGTTCATATGTAGTAAAAACCTGAGAAATTCGTCCGTTTTCGTCATTTGTTATCGAATCGTCTTAAAGCCAGATCGTCACATTGGCCGCTCTTCTCTCTGAAACGGTTGTACTTATCGTCTGCAAAGCTATGTCGCGTGCTGCGGTATGCGGAGACACTAAAGGCATCATAGTAGAACACAGATGAAGCTTCTAAGTTGATGTAATAGGCAGTAAGAAGTAGTACAATTCAAGTTTTAGGTATCGATTATTGACTTTTTAGCTGGCTTTGGTGCCTTGGAGAGGAGCTAGGACCTTAAGATTCTGCATGAAAGGAGGACTAGCAGCCGAGTTGCAGGGGAGAATGTAAAAAGTGTTCATATGTATTAAAAACCTGAGAAATCCGTTCGTTATCGTCATTTGTTATCGAATCTCCTTAAAGCCAGATCGTCATATTAGCCGCTCTTCTCTCTGAAACGGTTGTACTTATCGACTGCAAAGCTATGTCGCGTGCTGCGATATGCGGAGACACTAAAAGCACCATAGTAGAACACAGATGAAGCTTCTAAGATGATGTAATAGTCAGTAAGATGTAGTACAATTCAAGTTTTGAGTATCGATTATTGACTTTTTAGCTGTCTTTGGTGCCTTGGTCATGAGTTAGGACCTTAAGATTCTGCATGAAAGGAGGTCTAGCAGCCGAGTTGTACGGGAGAATGAGAAAAGTGTTCATATGTAGTAAAAACCTGAGAAATCCGTCCGTTTTCGTCATTTGTTATCGAATCGACTTAAAGCCAGATCGTCACATTGGCTGCTCTTCTCTCTGAAACGGTTGTACTTATCTTCTGCAAAGCTATGTCGCGTGCTGCGGTATGTGGAGACACTAAAAGCACCATAGTAGAACACAGATGAAGCTTCTAAGTTGATGTAATAGTCAGTAAGAAGTAGTACAATTCAAGTTTTAAGTATCGATTATTGACTTTTTAGCTGGCTTTGGTACCTTGGACATGAGGTAGGACCTTATGATTCTGCATGAAAGGAGGACTAGCAGCCCAGTTGCACGAGAGAATGTGAAAAGTGTTCATATGTAGTAAAAACCTAAGAAATCCGTCCGTTTCCGCCATTTATTATCGAATCGACTTAAAGCCAGATCGTCACATTGGCCGCTCTTCTCTCTGAAACGGTTGTACTTATCGTCTGCAAAGCCATGTCGCGTGCTGCGGTATGTGGAGACACTAAAAGCACCATAGTAGAACACAGATAAAGCTTCTAAGCTGATGTAATAGCCAGTAAGAAGTAGTACAATTCAAGTTTTAAGTATCGATTATTGACTTCTTAGCTTGCTTTGGTGACTTGAACATGAGCTAGGACCTTAAGATTCTGCATGAAAGGAGGACTAGCAGCCGAGTTGCACTGGAGAATGTGGAAAATGTCCATATGTAGTAAAAACCTGAGAAATCCTTACGTTTTCGTCATTTGTTATCGAATTGACTTAAAGCCAGATCGTCATATTAGCCGCTCTTCTCTCTGAAACGGTTGTACTTATCGACTGCAAAGCTATGTCGCGTGCTGCGATATGCGGAGACACTAAAAGCATTACAGTAGAACACAGATGAAGCCTCTAATTTGATGTAATAGCCAGTAAGAAGTAGTATAATTCAAGTTTTAGGTATCGATTATTGACTTTTTAGCTGGCTTTGGTGAATTGGACATGGCTAGGACCTTAAGATTCTGCATGAAAGGAGGACTAGCAGCCGAGTTGCACGGGAGAACGTGAAAAGTGTTCATATGTAGTAAAAACCTTAAAAATCCGTTCGTTATCGTCATTGTTATCGAATCGACTTAAACCTAGATCGTCACATTGGCCTCTCTTCTCTCTCAAACGGTTGTACTTATCGACTGCAAAGCTATGTCGCGTGCTGCGGTATGCGGAGACACTAAAAGCACCTTAGTAGAACACAGATAAAGCTTCTAAGTTGATGTAATAGTCAGTAAGAAGTAGTACAATTCAAGTTTTAGGTATTGATTATTGACTTTTTAGCTGGCTTTGGTGCCTTGGACATGAGCTAGGACCTTAAGATTCTGCATGAAAGGAGGACTAGCATCCGAGTTGCACGGGAGAATATGAAAAGTGTTCATATGTAGTAAAAACCAGAGAAATCCGTCCGTGTTCGACATTTGTTATCGAATCGTCTTAAAGCCAGTTCGTAACATTGGCCGCTCATCTCTCTGAAACGGTTGTACTTATCGTCTGCAAAGCTATGTCGAGTGCTGCGGCATGCGGAGACACTAAAAGCACCATAGTAGAACACAGATGAAGCTTCTAAGTTGATGTAATAGCCAGTAAGAAGTAGTACAATTCAAGTTTTAGGTATCGATTGTTGACTTTTTACCCTTCTTTGGTGCCTTGGGCATGAGCTAGGAATTTAAGATTTTGCATGATAGGAGGTCTAGCAGCCGCGTTGCACGTGAGAATGTGAAAAGTGTTCATATTTAGTAAAAAAATGAGAAATCCGTCCGTTTTCCTCTCTGAAACGGTTGTCCTTATCGTCTGCAAAGCTATGTCGCGTGCTGCGGTATGCAGAGACACTAAAAGCACCATAGTAGAACACAGATGAAGCTTCTAAGCTGATGTAATAGCCAGTAAGAAGTGGTACAATTCATGTTATAAGTATCGATTATTGGCTTCTTAGCTGGCTTTGGTGACTTGAACATGAGCTAGGACCTTAAGATTCTGCATGAAAGGAGGACTAGCAGCCGAGTTGCACTGGAGAATGTGAAAAGTGTTCATATGTAGTAAAAACCTTAAAAATCCGTTCGTCATCGTCATTGTTATCGAATCGACTTAAAGCTAGATCGTCACATTGGCCTCTCTTCTCTCTCAAACGGTTGTACTTATCGACTGCAAAGCTATGTCGCGTGCTGCGGTATGCGGAGACACTAAAAGCACCATAGTAGAACACAGATGAAGCTTCTAAGTTGATGTAATAGTCAGTAAGAAGTAGTACAATTAAAGTTTTAGGTATTGATTATTGACTTTTTAGCTGGCTTTGGTGCCTTGGACATGAGCTAGGACCTTAAGATTCTGCATGAAAGGAGGACTAGCAGCCGAGTTGCACGGGAGAATATGAAAAGTGTTCATATGTAGTAAAAACCAGAGAAATCCGTCCGTGTTCGACATTTGTTATCGAATCGACTTAAAGCCAGATCGTAACATTGGCCGCTCTTCTCTCTGAAACGGTTGTACTTATCGTCTGCAAAGCTATGTCGAGTGCTGCGGCATGCGGAGACACTAAAAGCACCATAGTAGAACACAGATGAAGCTTCTAAGTTGATGTAATAGCCAGTAAGAAGTAGTACAATTCAAGTTTTAGGTATCGATTGTTGACTTTTTACCCTTCCTTGGTGCCTTGGGCATGAGCTAGGAACTTAAGATTTTGCATGATAGGAGGTCTAGCAGCCACGTTGCACGTGAGAATGTGAAAAGCGTTCATATTTAGTAAAAACCTGAGAAATCCGTCCGTTTTCCTCATTTGTTATCGAATCGACTTAAAGCCAGATCGTCACATTGGGCGCTCTACTCTCTAAAACTGTTGTACTTATCGTCTGTAAAGCTATGTCGCGTGCTGCGGTATGCGGAGACACTAAAAGCACCATAGTAGAACACAGATGAAGCTTCTAAGTTGATGTAATAGCCAGTAAGAAGTAGTACAATTCAAGTTTTAGGTATCGATTATTGACTTTTAGCTGGCTTTGGTGCCTTGGACAGGAGCTAGGACCTTAAAATTCTGCATGAAAGGACGACTAACAGCCAAGTTGCACGGAAGAATGAGAAAAGTGTTCATATATAGTAAAAACCTGAGAAATACGTCCGTTTTCGTCATTTGTTATCGAATCGACTTAAAGCCAGATCGTCACATTGGCCGCTCTTCTCTCTGAAACGGTTGTACTTATCGTCTGCAAAGCTATGTCGCGTGCTGCGGTATGTGGAGACACTAAAAGAACCATAGTAGAAGACAGATGAAGCTTCCAAGTTGATGTAATAGCCAGTAAGAAGTAGTACAATTCAAGTTTTATGTATCGATTATTGACTTTTTAGCTGTCTTTGGTGCCTTGGACATGAGCTAGGACCTTAAGATTCTTCATTAATGGAGGACTAGCAGCCGAGTTGCACGGGAGAATGTGAAAAGTGTTCATATGTAGTAAAAACCTAAGAAATACGGCTGTTTCCGCCATTTGTTATCGAATCGACTTAAAGCCAGATTGTCACATTGGCCGCTCTTCTCTCTGAAACGGTTGTACTTATCGTCTGCAAAGCTATGTCGCGTGCTGCGGTATGCGGAGACACTAAAAGCACCATAGTAGAACACAGATGAAGCTTCTAAGTTGATGTAATAGTCAGTAAGAAGTAGTACAATTCAAGTTTTAGGTATTGATTATTGACTTTTTAGCTGGCTTTGGTGATTTGGACATGAGCTAGGACCTTAAGATTCTGCATGAAAGGAGGACTAGCAGCCGAGTTGCACGGGAGAATGTGAAAAGTGTTCATATGTAGTAAAAACCAGAGAAATCCGTCAGTTTTCCTCATTTGTTATCGAATCGACTTAAAGCCAGATCGTCACATTGTGCGCTCTACTCTCTAAAACGGTTGTACTTATCGTCTGCAAAGCTATGTCGCGTGCTGCGGTATGCGGAGACAATAAAAGCACCATAGTAGAACACAGATGAAGCTTCTAAGTTGATGTAATAGCCAGTAAGAAGTAGTACAATTCAAGTTATAGGTATCGATTATTGACTTTTTAGCTGGCTTTGGTGCCTTGGACATGAGCTAGGACCTTAAAATTCTGCATGAAAGGACGACTAACAGCCAAGTTGCACGGAAGAATGTGAAAAGTGTTAATATATAGTAAAAACCTGAGAAATACGTAGGTTTTCGTCATTTGTTATCGAATCGACTTAAAGCCAGATCGTCACATTGGCCGCTCTTCTCTCTGAAACGGTTGTACTTATCGTCTGCAAAGCTATGTCGCGTGCTGCGGTATGTGGAGACACTAAAAGCACCATAGTAGAACACAGATGAAGCTTTCAAGTTGATGTAATAGCCAGTAAGAAGTAGTACAATTCAAGTTATAGGTATCGATTATTGACTTCTTAGCTTGCTTTGGTGACTTGAACATGAGCTAGGACCTTAGGATTCTGCATGAAAAGAGGACTAGCAGCCGAGTTGCACTGGAGAATGTGGCAAATGTTCATATGTAGTAAAAACCTGAGAAATCCATCCGTTTTCGTCATTTGTTATCGAATTGACTTAAAGCCAGATCGTCACATTGGCCGCTCTTCTCTCTGAAACGGTTGTACTTATCGTCTGCAAAGCTTTGTCGCGTGCTGCGGTATGCGGAGACACTAAAAGCACCATAGTAGAACACAGATGAAGCTTCTAAGTTGAAGTAATATCCAGTAAGATGTAGTACAATTCAAGTCTTAGGTATCGATTATTGACTTTTTACCATTCTTTGGTGCCTTGGACATGAGCTAGGACCTTAAAATTCTGCATGAACGGAGGACTAGCAGCCGAGTTGCTTGGGAGAATGTGAAAAGTGTTCATATGTAGTAAAAACCTGAGAAATTCGTCCGTTTTCGTCATTTGTTATCGAATCGTCTTAAAGCCAGATCGTCACATTGGCCGCTCTTCTCTCTGAAACGGTTGTACTTATCGTCTGCAAAGCTATGTCGCGTGCTGCGGTATGCGGAGACACTAAAGGCATCATAGTAGAACACAGATGAAGCTTCTAAGTTGATGTAATAGGCAGTAAGAAGTAGTACAATTCAAGTTTTAGGTATCGATTATTGACTTTTTAGCTGGCTTTGGTGCCTTGGAGAGGAGCTAGGACCTTAAGATTCTGCATGAAAGGAGGACTAGCAGCCGAGTTGCAGGGGAGAATGTAAAAAGTGTTCATATGTATTAAAAACCTGAGAAATCCGTTCGTTATCGTCATTTGTTATCGAATCTCCTTAAAGCCAGATCGTCATATTAGCCGCTCTTCTCTCTGAAACGGTTGTACTTATCGACTGCAAAGCTATGTCGCGTGCTGCGATATGCGGAGACACTAAAAGCACCATAGTAGAACACAGATGAAGCTTCTAAGATGATGTAATAGTCAGTAAGATGTAGTACAATTCAAGTTTTAGGTATCGATTATTGACTTTTTAGCTGTCTTTGGTGCCTTGGTCATGAGTTAGGACCTTAAGATTCTGCATGAAAGGAGGTCTAGCAGCCGAGTTGTACGGGAGAATGAGAAAAGTGTTCATATGTAGTAAAAACCTGAGAAATCCGTCCGTTTTCGTCATTTGTTATCGAATCGACTTAAAGCCAGATCGTCACATTGGCTGCTCTTCTCTCTGAAACGGTTGTACTTATCTTCTGCAAAGCTATGTCGCGTGCTGCGGTATGTGGAGACACTAAAAGCACCATAGTAGAACACAGATGAAGCTTCTAAGTTGATGTAATAGTCAGTAAGAAGTAGTACAATTCAAGTTTTAAGTATCGATTATTGACTTTTTAGCTGGCTTTGGTACCTTGGACATGAGGTAGGACCTTATGATTCTGCATGAAAGGAGGACTAGCAGCCCAGTTGCACGAGAGAATGTGAAAAGTGTTCATATGTAGTAAAAACCTAAGAAATCCGTCCGTTTCCGCCATTTATTATCGAATCGACTTAAAGCCAGATCGTCACATTGGCCGCTCTTCTCTCTGAAACGGTTGTACTTATCGTCTGCAAAGCCATGTCGCGTGCTGCGGTATGTGGAGACACTAAAAGCACCATAGTAGAACACAGATAAAGCTTCTAAGCTGATGTAATAGCCAGTAAGAAGTAGTACAATTCAAGTTTTAAGTATCGATTATTGACTTCTTAGCTTGCTTTGGTGACTTGAACATGAGCTAGGACCTTAAGATTCTGCATGAAAGGAGGACTAGCAGCCGAGTTGCACTGGAGAATGTGGAAAATGTCCATATGTAGTAAAAACCTGAGAAATCCTTACGTTTTCGTCATTTGTTATCGAATTGACTTAAAGCCAGATCGTCACATTGGCCGCTCTTCTCTCTGAAACGGTTGTACTTATCGTCTGCAAAGCTATGTCGCGTGCTGCGGTATACGGAGACACTAAAAGCACCATAGTAGAACACAGTTGAAGCTTCTAAGTTGATGTAATAGCCAGTAAGAAGTAGTACAATTCAAGTTGTAGGTATCGATTATTGACTATTTAGCTGGCTTTGGTGTCTTGGACATGAGCTAGGGCCTTAAGATTCTGCATGAAAGGAGGACTAGCAGCCGAGTTGCGAGGGAGAAAGTGAAAAGTGTTCATATGTAGTAAAAACCTGAGAAATCCGTCCGTTTTCGTCATTTGTTATCGAATCGACATAAGCCAGATCGTCACATTGGCCGCTCTTCTCTCTGAAACAGTTGTACTTATCGTCTGCAAAGCTATGTCGCGTGCTGCGGTATGCGGAGACACTAAAAGCACCATAGTAGATCACAGATGAAGCTTCTAAGTTGATGTAATAGGCAGTAAGAAGTAGTACAATTCAAGTTATAGGTATCGATTATTGACTTTTTAGCTGGCTTTGGTGCCTTGGACATGAGCTAGGACCTTAAAATTCTGCATGAAAGGACGACTAACAGCCAAGTTGCACGGAAGAATGTGAAAAGTGTTAATATATAGTAAAAACCTGAGAAATACGTAGGTTTTCGTCATTTGTTATCAAATCGACTTAAAGCCAGATCGTCACATTGGCCGCTCTTCTCTCTGAAACGGTTGTACTTATCGTCTGCAAAGCTATGTCGCGTGCTGCGGTATGCGGAGACACTAAAATCACCATAGTAGAACACAGATGAAGCTTCTAAGTTGAAGTAATATCCAGAAAGATGTAGTACAATTCAAGTCTTAGTTATCGATTATTGACGTTTTACCATTCTTTGGTGCCTTGGACATGAGCTAGGACCTTAAAATTCTGCATGAACGGAGGACTAGCCGCCGAGTTGCAGGGGAGAATGTAAAAAGTGTTCATATGTAGTAAAAACCTGAGAAATCCGTTCGTTATCGTCATTTGTTATCGAATCGCCTTAAAGCCAGATCGTCACATTAGCCGCTCTTCCCTCTGAAACGGTTGTACTTATCGACTGCAAAGCTATGTCGCGTGCTGCGATATGCGGAGACACTAAAAGCACCATAGTAGAACACAGATGAAGCTTCTAAGATGATGTAATAGTCAGTAAGAAGTAGTAGAATTCAAGTTTTAAGTATCGATTATTGACTTTTTAGCTGACTTTGGTGCCTTGGACATGAGTTAGGACCTTAAGAATCTGCATGACCGGAGGTCTAGCAAACCGAGTTGTACGGGAGAATGTGAAAAGTGTTCATATGTAATAAAAACCAGAGAAATCCGTCCGTTTTCGTCATTTAATATCGAATCGACTTAAAGCCAGATCGTCACATTAGCCGCAATTCTCTCTGAAACGGTTGTACTTATCGACTGCAAAGCTATGTCGCGTGCAGCGGTATGCGGAGACACTAAACGCACCATAGTAGAACACAGATGAAGCTTCTAAGTTGATGTAATAGCCAGTAAGAAGTAGTACCATTCAAGTTTTAGGTATCGATTATTCACTTTTTAGCTGGCTTTGGTGCCTTGGACATTAGCTAGGACCTTAAGATTCTGCATGAAAGGAGGACTAGCAGCCGAGTTGCACGGGAGAATGTGAAAAGAGTTCATATGTAGTAAAAACCTGAGAAATCCGTCCGTTTTCGTCATTTGTTATCGAATCGACTTAAAGCCAGATTGTCACATTGGCCGCTCTTCTCTCTGAAACGGTTGTACTTATCGTCTGCAAAGCTATGTCGCGTGCTGCGGTATGCGGAGACACTAAAAGCATCATAGTAGAACACAGATGAAGCTTCTAAGTGATGTAATAGCCAGTAAGAAGTAGTACAATTCAAGTTTTAGGTATCAATTATTGACTTTTTAGCTGCCCTTGGTTCCTTGGACATGCGCTAGGACCTTAAGATTCTGCATGAAAGGAGGACTAGCAGCCGAGTTGCAGGAGAGAATGTAAAAAGTGTTCATATGTTGTAAAAACCAGAGAAATCCGTTCGTTATCGTCATTTGTTATCGAATCGACTTAAAGCCAGATCGTCACATTAGCCGCTCTTCTCTCTGAAACGGTTGTACTTATCGACTGCAAAGCTATGTCGCGTGCTGCGGTACGCGGAGACACTAAAAGCACCATAGTAGAACACAGATGAAGCTTCTAAGATGATGTAATGGTCAGTAAGATGTAGTACAATTCAAGATTTAAGTATCGATTATTGACTTTTTAGCTGACTTTGGTGCCTTGGACATGAGCTAGGACTTTAAGGTTGTGCATGAAAGGAGGACTAGCAGCCGAGTTGCACGGGAGAATGTGAAAAGTGTTCATATGTAGTAAAAACCTGAGAAATCCGTCCGTTTTCGTCAATTGTTATCGAATCGACTTAAAGCCAGATCGTCACATTGGCCGCTCTTCTCTCTGAAACGGTTGTACTTACCGTCTGCAAAGCTATGTCGCGTGCTGCGGTATGCGGAGACACTAAAAGCATCATAGTCGAACACAGATGAAGCTTCTAAGTTGATGTAATAGCCAGTAAGAAGTAGTACAATTCAAGTTTTAAGTATCGATTGTTGACTTCTTACCCTTCTTTGGTGCCTTGGGCATGAGCTAGGAACTTACGATTTTGCATAATAGGAGGTCTAGCAGCCGCGTTGCACGTGAGAATGTGAAAAGTGTTCATATGTAGTAAAAACCTGAGAAATCGGTCCGTTTTCGTCATTTGTTGTCGAATCGACTTAAAGCCAGATCGTCACATTGGCCGCTCTTCTCTCTGAAACAGTTGTACTTATCGTCTGCAAAGCTATGTCGCGTGCTGCGGTATGCGGAGACACTAAAAGCATCATAGTAGAACACAGATGAAGCTTCTAAGTTGATGTAATAGCCAGTAAGAAGTAGTACAATTCAAGTTTTAGGTATCGATTATTGACTTTTTAGCTGCCCTTGGTGCCTTGGAAATGAGCTAGGACCTTAAGATTCTGCATGAAAGGAGGACTAGCAGCCGAGTTGCACGGGAGAATGTAAAAAGTGTTCATATGTAGTAAAAACCTGAGAAATCCGTTCGTTATCGTCATTTGTTATCGAATCGACTTAAAGCCAGATCGTCACATTAGCCGCAATTCTCTCTGAAACGGTTGTACTTATCGACTGCAAAGCTATGTCGCGTGCTGCGGTATGCGGAGACACTACAAGCACCATAGTAGAACACAGATGAAGCTTCTAAGTTGACGTAATAGCCAGTAAGAAGTAGTACAATTCAAGTTTTAGGTATCGATTGTTGACTTTTTAGCTGGCTTTGGTGCCTTGGACATGATCTAGGACCTTAAGATTCTGCATGAAAGGAGGACTAGCGGCCGAGTTGCACGGGAGAATGTGAAAAGTGTTCATATGTAGTAAAAACCAGAGAAATCCGTCCGTGTTCAACATTTGTTATCGAATCGACTTAAAGCCAGATCGTCACATTGGCCGCTCTTCTCTCTGAAACGGTTGTACTTATCGTCTGCAAAGCTATGTCGCATGCTGCGGTATGCGGAGACACTAAAAGCACCATAGTAGAACACAGATGAAGCTTCTAAGTTGATGTAATAGCCAGTAAGAAGTAGTACCATTCACGTTTTAAGTATCGATTGTTGACTCCTTACCCTTCTTTGGTGCCTTGCGCATGAGCTAGGAACTTAAGATTTTGCATGATAGGAGGTCTAGCAGCCATGTTGCACGTGAGAATGTGAAAAGTGTTCATGTGTAGTAAAAACCTGAGAAATCGGTCCATTTTCGTCATTTGTTGTCGAATCGACTTAAAGCCAGATCGTCACATTGGCCGCTCTTCTCTCTGAAACAGTTGTACTTATCGTCTGCAAAGCTATGTCGCGTGCTGCGGTATGCGGAGACACTAAAAGCATCATGGTAGTACACAGATGAAGCTTCTAAGTTGATGTAATAGCCAGTAAGAAGTAGTACAATTCAAGTTTTAGGTATCGATTATTGACTTTTCAGCTGCCCTTGGTGCCTTGGACATGAGCTAGGACCTTAAGATTCTGCATGAAAGGAGGACTAGCAGCCGAGTTGCACGGGAGAATGTAAAAAGTGTTCATATGTAGTAAAAACCTGAGAAATCCGTTCGTTATCGTCATTTGTTATCGAATCGACTTAAAGCCAGATCGTCACATTAGCCGCAATTCTCTCTGAAACGGTTGTACTTATCGACTGCAAAGCTATGTCGCGTGCTGCGGTATGCGGAGACACTAAAAGCACCATAGTAGAACACAGATGAAGCCTCTAAGTTGATGTAATAGCCAGTAAGAAGTAGTACCATTCAAGTTTTAGGTATCGATTATTGACTTTTTAGCTGGCTTTGGTGCCATGGACATGAGCTAGGACCTTAAAATTCTGCATGAAAGGAGGACTAGCAGCCGAGTTGCACGGGAGAATGTGAAAAGTGTTCATATGTAGTAAAAACCAGAGAAATCCGTCCGTGTTCGACATTTGTTATCGAATCGACTTTAAGCCAGATCGTCACATTGGCCGCTCTTCTCTCTGAAACGGTTGTACTTATCGTCTGCAAAGCTATGTCGAGTGCTGCGGCATGCGGAGACACTAAAAGCACCATAGTAGAACACAGATGAAGCTTCTAAGTTGATGTAATAGCCAGTAAGAAGTAGTACAATTCAAGTTTTAAGTATCGATTGTTGACATTTTACCCTTCTTTGGTGCCTTGGGCATGAGCTAGGAACTTAAGATTTTGCATGATAGGAGGTCTAGCAGCCGCGTTGCACGTGAGAATGTGAAAAGTGTTCATATGTAGTAAACACCTGAGAAATCCTTCCGTTTTCGTCATTTGTTGTCGAATCGACTTAAAGCCAGATCGTCAAATTGGCCGCTCTTCTCTTTGAAACGGTGGTACTTATCGTCTGCAAAGCTTCGTGTCGTGCTGCGGTATGCGGAGACACTAAAAGCACCATAGTAGAACACAGATGAAGCTTCTAAGTTGATGTAATAGCCAGTAAGAAGTAGTACAATTCAAGTTGTAGGTATCGATTATTGACTTTCTTGCTGGCTTTGGTGCCTTGGACATGAGCTAGGACCTTAAGATTCTGCATGAAAGAGGACTAGCAGCCGAGTTGAACGGGAGAATGTGAAAAGTGTTCCTATGTAGTAAAAACCTGAGAAATCCGTTCGTTATCGTCATTTGTTATCGAATCGACTTAAAGCCAGATCGACACATTAGCCGCAATTCTCTCTGAAACGGTTGTACTTATCGACTGCAAAGCTATGTCGCGTGCTGCGGTATGCGGAGACACTAAAAGCACCATAGTAGAACACAGATGAAGCTTCTAAGTTGATGTAATAGCCAGTAAGAAGTAGTACCATTCACGTTTTAAGTATCGATTGTTGACTTCTTACCCTTCTTTGGTGCCTTGCGCATGAGCTAGGAACTTAAGATTTTGCATGATAGGAGGTCTAGCAGCCATGTTGCACGTGAGAATGTGAAAAGTGTTCATATGTAGTAAAAACCTGAGAAATCGGTCCGTTTTCGTCATTTGTTGTCGAATCGACTTAAAGCCAGATCGTCACATTGGCCGCTCTTCTCTCTGAAACAGTTGTACTTATCGTCTGCAAAGCTATGTCGCGTGCTGCGGTATGCGGAGACACTAAAAGCATCATGGTAGTACACAGATGAAGCTTCTAAGTTGATGTAATAGCCAGTAAGAAGTAGTACAATTCAAGTTTTAGGTATCGATTATTGACTTTTTAGCTGCCCTTGGTGCCTTGGACATGAGCTAGGACCTTAAGATTCTGCATGAAAGGAGGACTAGCAGCCGAGTTGCACGGGAGAATGTAAAAAGTGTTCATATGTAGTAAAAACCTGAGAAATCCGTTCGTTATCGTCATTTGTTATCGAATCGACTTAAAGCCAGATCGTCACATTAGCCGCAATTCTCTCTGAAACGGTTGTACTTATCGACTGCAAAGCTATGTCGCGTGCTGCGGTATGCGGAGACACTAAAAGCACCATAGTAGAACGCAGATGAAGCAGCTAAAATGATGTAATAGTCATTAAGAAGTAGTACAATTCCAGTTTTAGGTATCGATTATTGACTTTTTAGCTGGCTTTGGTGCCTTGGACATGAGTTAGGACCTTAAGATTCTGCATGAAAGGAGGTCTAGAAGCCGAGTTGTACGGGAGAGTGTGTAAAGTGTTCATATGTAGTAAAAACCTGAGAAATCCGTCCGTTTTCGTCATTTGTTATCGAATCGACTTAAAGCCAGATCGTCACATTGGCCGCTCTTCTCTCTGAAACATTTGTACTTATCTTCTGCAAAGCTATGTCGCGTGCTGCGGTATGTGGAGACACTAAAAGCACCATAGTAGAACACAGATGAAGCTTCTAAGTTGATGTAATAGCCAGTAAGAAGTAGTACAATTCAAGTTTTAGGTTTTGAATATTGACTTTTTAGCTGGCTTTGTTGCCTTGGTCATGAGCTAGGACCTTAAGATTCTGCATGAAAGGAGGACTAGCAGCCGAGTTGCACGGGAGAATGTAAAAAGTGTTCATATGTAGTAAAAACCTGAGAAATCCGTCCGTTATCGTCATTTGTTATCGAATCGACTTAAAGCCAGATCGTCACATTAGCCGCTCTTCTCTCTGAAACTGTTGTACTTATCGACTGCAAAGCTATGTCGCGTGCTGCGGTATGCGGAGACACTAAAAGCACCATAGTAGAACACAGATGAAACTTCTAAGATGATGTAATAGTCAGTAAGAAGTAGTACAATTCAAGTTTTAAGTATCGATTATTGACTTTTTAGCTGACTTTGGTGCCTTGGACATGAGTTAGGACCTTAAGATTCTGCATGAACGGAGGTCTAGCAGCCGAGTTGTACGGGAGAATGAGAAAAGTGTTCATATGTAGTAAAAACCTGAGAAATCCGTCCGTTTTCGTCATTTGTTATCGAGTCGACTTAAAGCCAGATCGTCACATTAGCCGCAATTCTCTCTGAAGCGGTTGTACTTATCGACTGCAAAGCTATGTCGCGTGCTGCGGTATGCGGAGACACTAAAAGCACCATAGTAGAACACAGATGAAGCTTCTAAGTTGATGTAATAGCCAGTAAGAAGTAGTACAATTCAAGTTTTAGGTATCGATTGTTGACTTTTTAGCTGGCTTTGGTGCCTTGGACATGAGCTAGGACCTTAAGATTCTGCATGAAAGGAGGACTAGCAGCCGAGTTGCACGGGAGAATGTGAAAAGTGTTCATATGTAGTAAAAACCAGAGAAATCCGTCCGTGTTCAACATTTGTTATGGAATCGACATAAAGCCAGATCGTCACATTGGCCGCTCTTCTCTCTGAAACGGTTGTACTTATCGTCTGCAAAGCTATGTCGTGTGCTGCGGCATGCGGAGGACTAAAAGCACCATAGTAGAACACAGATGAAGCTTCTAAGTTGATGTAATAGCCAGTAAGAAGTAGTACAATTCAAGTTTTAAGTATCGATTGTTGACTTCTTACCCTTCTTTGGTGCCTTGGGCATGAGCTAGGAACTTAAGATTTTGCATGATAGGAGGTCTAGCAGCCGCGTTGCACGTGACAAGGTGAAAAATGTTCATATGTAGTAAAAACCTGAGAAATCCGTTCGTTATCGTCATTTGTTATCGAATCGACTTAAAGCCAGATCGTCACATTAGCCGCTCTTCTCTCTGAAACGGTTGTTCTTATCGACTGCAAAGCTATGTCGCGTGCTGCGGTATGCGGAGACACTAAAAGCACCATAGTAGAACAGTGATGAAGCTTCTAAGTTGATGTAATAGCCAGTAAGAAGTAGTATCATTCAAGTTTTAGGTATCGATTATTAACTTTTTAGCTGGCTTTGGTGCCTTATACATGAGCTAGGACCTTAAGATTCTGCATGAAAGGAGGACTAGCAGCCGAGTTGCACGGGAGAATGTGAAAAGTGTTCATATGTAGCAAAAACCAGAGAAATCCGTCCGTGTTCGACATTTGTTATCAAATCGACTTAAAGCCAGATCGTCACATTGGCCGCTCTTCTCTCTCAAACGGTTGTACTTATCGACTGCAAAGCTATGTCGCGTGCTGCGGTATGCGGAGACACTAAAAGCACCATAGTAGAATACAGATGAAGCTTCTAAGTTGATGTAATAGCCAGTAAGAAGTAGTACAATTCAAGTTATAGGTATCGATTATTGACTTTTTAGCTGGCTTTGGTGCCTTGGACATGAGCTAGGACCTTAAGATTCTGCATGAAAGGAGGAGTAGCTGCCGAGTTGCATGGGAGAAAGTGAAAAGTGTTCTTATGTAGTAAAAACCTGAGAAATCCGTCCATTTCCGCCATTTGTTATCGAAACGACTTAATGCCAGATCGTCACATTGGCCGCTCTTCTCTCTGAAACGGTTGTACTTATCGTCTGCAAAGCTATATCGCGTGCTGCGGTATGCGGAGACACTAAAATCACCATAGTAGAACATAGATGAAACTTCTAAGTTGAAGTAATATATAGTAAGATGTAGTACAAATCAAATCTTAGGTATCGATTATTGACTTTTTACCATTCTTTGGTGCCTTGGACATGAGCTAGGACCTTAAAATTCTGCATGAACGGAGGACTAGCAGCCGAGTTGCACGGGAGAATGTGAAAAGTGTTCATATGTAGTAAAAACCTTAGAAATCCGTTCCATATCGTCATTGTTATCGAATCGACTTAAAGCCAGATCGTCACATTAGCCGCTCTTCACTCTGAAACGGTTGTACTTATCGACTTCAAAGCTATGTCGCGTGCTCCGAGATGCGGAGACACTAAAAGCACCATAGTAGAACACAGATGAAGCCTCTAAGATGATGTAATAGCCAGTAAGAAGCAGTACAATTCAAGTTTTTGGTATCGATTATTGACTTTTCAGCTGGCTTTGGTGCCTTGGACATGAGATAGGACCATAAGATTCTGCATGAAAGGAGGACTAGCAACCGAGTTGCAAGGGAGAATGTGAAAGTGTTCATATGTAGTAAAAACCTGAGAAATCCGTCCGTTTTCGTCATTTGTTATCGAATCGACTTAAATCCAGATCGTCACATTGGCCGCTCTTCGTTCTGAAACGGTTGTACTTATCTTGTGCAAAGCTATGTCGTGTGCTGCGGTATGCAGAGACACTAAATGCACCATAGTAGAACACAGATGAAGCTTCCAAGTTGATGTAATAGTCAGTAAGAAGTGGTACAATTCACGTTTTAGGTACTGATTATTGACTTTTTAGCTGGCTTTGGTGCCTTGGACATGAGCTAGGACCTTAAGATTCTGCATTAAAGGAGGACTAGCAGCCGAGTTGCACGTTAGAATGTGAAAAGTGATCATATGTAGTAAAAACCAGAGAAATCCGTCCGTGTTCAACATTTGTTATCGAATCGACTTAAAGCCAGATCGTCACATTGGGCGCTCTACTCTCTAAAGTGGTTGTACTTATCGTCTGCAAAGCTATGTCGCGTGCTGCGGAATGCGGAGACACTAAAAGCACCATAGTAGAACATAGATGAAGCCTCTAATTTGATGTAATAGCCAGTAAGAAGTTGTACAATTCAAGTTTTAGGTATCGATTATTGACTTTTTAGCTGGCTTTGGTGCCTTGAACATGAGCTAGGACCTTAAGATTCTGCATGAAAGGAGGACTAGCAGCCGAGTTGCACGGGAGAGTGTGAAAAGTGTCCATATGTAGTAAAAACCTTAGAAATCCGTTCCTTATCGTCATTGTTATCGAATCGACTTAAAGCCAGATCGTCACATTAGCCGCTCTTCTCTCTGAAACGGTTGTACTTGTCGTCTGCAATGCTATGTCGCGTGCTGCGGTATGCGGAGACACTAAAATCACCATTGTAGAACACAGATGAAGCTTCTAAGATGATGTAATAGCCAGTAAGATGTAGTACAATTCAAGTCTTAGGTATCGATTATTGACTTTTTATAATTCTTTGGTGGCCTGGACATGAGCTAGGACCTTAAGATTCTGCATGAAATGTGGATTAGCTGCCGAGTTGCACGGGAGAATGTGAAATGTGTTCATATGTAGTAAAACCCTGAGAAATCCGTCCGTTTTCGTCATTTGTTATCGAATCGACTTAAAGCCAGATCGTTACATTGGCCGCTCTCCTCTCTGAAACGGTTCTACTTATCGTCTGCAAAGCTATGTCGCGTGCTGCGGAATGCGGAGACACTAAAAGCACCATAGTAGAACATAGATGAAGCCTCTAATTTGATGTAATAGCCAGTAAGAAGTTGTACAATTCAAGTTTTAGGTATCGATTATTGACTTTTTAGCTGGCTTTGGTGCCTTGGACATGAGCTAGGACCTTAAGATTCTGCATGAAAGGAGGATTAGCAGCCGAGTTGCATGGGAGAATGTGAAATTTTTTCATATGTAGTAAAAACCTGAGAAATCCGTCCGTTTTCGTCATTTGTTATCGAATCGACTTAAAGCCAGATAGTCACATTGGCCGCTCTTAACTCTGAAACGGTTGTACTTATCGTCTGCAAAGCTATATCACGTGCTGCGGTATGCGGAGACACTAAAAGCACCATAGTAGAACACGGATGAATCTTCTAAGTTGATGTAATAGCCGGTAAGAAGTAGTACAACACAAGTCTTAGGTATCGATTATTGACTTTTTAGCTGGCTTTGGTGCCTTGGACATGAGCTAGGACCTTAAAATTCTGCATGAACGGAGGACTAGCAGCCGAGTTGCACGGGAGAATGTGAAAAGTGTTCATATGTAGTAAAAACCTGAGAAATACGTCCGTTTCTTCATTTGTTATCGAATCGACGTAAAGGCAGATAGTCACATTGGCCGCTCTTCTCTCTGAAACGGTTGTACTTATCGTCTGCAAAGCTATGTCACGTGCTGCGGTTAGTGGAGACACTAAAAGCGCCATAGTAGAACACAGATGAAGCTTCTAAGTTGATGTAATAGCCAGTAAGAAGTAGTACAATTCAAGTTTTAGGATCGATTATTGACTTTTTAGCTGGCTTTGGTGCCTTGGACATGAGCTAGGAACTTAAGATTCTGCATGAAAGGAGGATTAGCAACCGAGTTGCACGGGAGAATGTGAAATGTGTTCATATGTAGTTAAAACCTGAGAAATCCGTCCGTTTTCGTCATTTATTATCGAATCGACTTAAAGCCAGATCGTCACATTGGGCGCTCTTCTCTCTGAAACGGTTGTGCTTAACGTCTGCAAAGCTATGTCGCGTGCTGCGGTATGCGAAACACTAAAATCACCATAGTAGAACACAGATGAAGCTTCTAAGTTGATGTAATAGCCAGTAAGAAGTAGTACAATTCAAGTTTTAGTTATCGATTATTGACTTTTTAGCTGGCTTTGGTGCCTTGGACATGACCTAGGACCTTAAGATTCTGCATGAAAGGAGGACTAGCAGCCGAGTTGTGTGGGAGAATGTGAAAAGTGTTCATATGTAGTAAAAACCTGAGAAATCCGTCCATTTTCGTCATTTGTTATCGAATCGACTTAAGGCATATCGCCACATTGGCATCCCTTCTCTCTGAAACGGTTGTACTTATCGTCTGCAAAGCTATGTCGCGTGCTGCGGTATGCGGAGATACTAAAAGCACCATAGTAGAACACAGATGAAGCTTCTAAGTTGATGTAATAGCCAGTAAGAAGTAGTACAATTCAAGTTTTATGTATCGATTATTGACTTTTTAGCTGTCTTTGGTGCCTTGGACATGAGCTAGGACCTTAAGATTCTGCATGAAAGGAGGACTAGCAGCCGAGTTGCACGGGAGAATGTGAAAAGTGTTCATATGTAGTAAAAACATGAGAAATACGTCCGTTTTCGCCATTTGTTATCTTATCGATTTATAGCCAGATCGTCACATTGCCCACTCTTCTCTCTGAAACGGTTGTACTTATCGTCTGCAAAGCTATGTCGCGAGCTGCGGTATGCGGAGACACTAAAAGCACCATAGTAGAACACAGATGAAGCTTCTAAGTTGATGTAATAGCCAGTAAGCAGTAGTACAATTCAAGTTCTATTTATCGATTATTGACTTTTTAGCTGGCTTTGGTGCCTTGGACATGAGCTAGGACCTTTAGATTCTGCATGAAAGGAGGATTAGCAGCGGAGTTGCACGGGAGAATGTGAAAAGTGTTCATATGAAGTAAAAACCTGAGACATCCGTCCGTTTTCGTCATTTGTTATCGAATCGACTTAAAGCCAGATCGTCACATTGGTCGCTCTTCTCTCTGAAACGGTTGTACTTATCGTCTGCAAAACTATGTCGCGTGCTGCGGTATGCGGAGACAGTAAAAGCACCATAGTAGAACACAGATGAAGCTTCTAAGTTAATGTAATAGCCAGTAAGATATAGTACAATTCAAGTTCTAGGTATCGATTATTGACTTTTTAGCTGGCTTTGGTGCTTTGGACATGAGCTAGGACCTTATGATTCTGCATGAAAGGAGGACTAGCAGCCGAGTTGCACGGGAGAATGTGAAAAGTTTTCATCTGTAGTAAAAACCTGAGAAATCCGTCCATTTTCGTCATTTGTTATCGAATCGACTTAAAGCCAGATCGTCACATTGGCCGCTCTTCTCTCTGAAACGGTTGTACTTCTCGTCTGCAAAGCTATGTCGCGCTCTGCGATATGCGGAGACAGTAAAAGCACCATAGTAGAACACAGATGAAGCTTCAAAGTTGATGTAATAGCCAGTAAGATATAGTACAATCCAAGTTTTAGGTATCGATTATTGACTTTTTAGATGGCATTGGTGCGTTGGACATGAGCTAGGACCTTAAGATTGTGCATGAAAGAAGGATTAGCAGCGGAGTTGCACGGGAGAATATGAAAAGTGTTCATATGTAGTAAAAACCTAGAAATCCGTCCGTTTTCGTCATTTGTTATCGACTCGACTTAAAGCCAGATCGTCACATTGGCCGCTATTCTCTCTGAAACGGTTGTACTTATCGTCTGCAAAGCTATGTCGCGTGCTGCGGTATTCTGAAACACTAAAAGCACCATAGTAGAACACAGATGAAGCTTCTAAGTTGATGTAATAGCCAGGAAGAAGTAGTATAATTCAAGTTTTAGGTATGGTTTAAGACTTTATAGCTGGCTTTGGTGCACTCGACATGAGCTAGGACCTTAACATTCTGCATGAAAGGAGGACTAGCAGCCGAGTTGCACGGGAGAATGTGAAATGTGTTCATATGTAGTAAAAACATGAGAAATCCGTCCGTTTTCGTCATTTGTTATCGAATCGACTTAAAGCCAGATCGTCACATTGGCCGCCCTTCTCTCTGAAAAAAGTTGTACTTATCGTCTGGAAAGCTATGTCGCGTGCTGCGGTATGCGGACACAATAAAAGCACCATAGTAGAACACAGATGTAGCTTCTAAGTTGATGTAATAGCAAGTAAGAAGTAGTAAAATTCAAGTTTTAGGTATCGATTATTGACTTTTTAGCTGGCTTTGGTGCCTTGGACATGAGCTAGGACCTTAAGATTCTGCATGAAAGGAAATTAGCAGCGGAGTTGCACGGGAGAATATGAAAAGTGCTCATATGTAGTAAAAACCTAGAAATCCGTCCGTTTTCGTCATTTTTATCGAATCGACTGAAAGCCAGATCGTCACATTGGCCGCTCTTCTCTCTGAAACGGTTGTTCTTATCGTCTGCAAAGCTATGTCGCGTGCTGCGGTATTCTGAGACACTAAAAGCACCATAGTACAACACAGATAAAACTTCTAAGTTGATGTAATAGCCAGTAAGAAGTAGTACAATTCAAGTTTTAGGTATCGATTATTGACTTTATAGCTGGCTTGGTGCCTTGGACATGAGCCATGACCTTAACATTCTGCATGAAAGGAGGACTAGCAGCCAATTTGCACAGGAGAATGTGAAAAGTGTTCATATGTAGTAAAAACCTGAGAAATCCGTCCGTTTTCGTCATTTGTTATCGAATCGACTTAAAGCCAGATCGTCACATTGGCCGCTCTTCTCTCTGAAACGGTTGTACGTATCGTGTGCAAAGCTATGTCGCGTGCTGCGGTATGCGGTGACAGTAAAAGCACCATAGTAGAAGACAGATGAAGCTTCTAAGTTGATGTAATACTCAGTAAGAAGTAGTCCAATTCAAGTTTTAGGTATCGATTATTGACTTTTTAGCTGGCTTTGGTGCCTTGGACATGAGACAGGACCTTAGGTTTCTGCATTAAAGGAGGACTAGCAGCCGAGTTGCACGGGAGAATGTGAAAAGTATTCATATGTAGTAAAATCCTGAGAGATTTGTCCGTTTTCGTCATTTGTTATCGAATCGACTTAAAGCCAGGTCTTCACACTGGCCTCTCTTCTCCCTGAAACGGTTGTACTTCTCGTCTGCAAAGCTATGTTGCGTGCTGCGGTATGCGGAGACAGTAAAAGAACCATAGTAGAACACAGATGAAGCTTCTAAGTTGATGTAATAGCCAGTAAGAAGTAGTACAATTCAAGTTTTATGTATCGATTAATGACTTTTTAGCTGTCTTTGGTGCCTTCGACATGAGCTAGGACCTTAAGATTCTGCATGAAAGGAGGACTAGCAGCCGAGTTGCACGGGAGAATGTGAAAAGTGTTCATATGTAGTAAAAACATGAGAAATACGTCCGTTTTCGCCATTTGTTATCGAATCGATTTATAGCCAGATCGTCATATTGGCCGCTCTTCTCTCTGAAACGGTTGTACTTATCGTCTGCAAAGCTATGTCGCGTACTGCGGTATGCGGAGACACTAAAAGAACCATAGTAGAACACAGATGAAGCTTCTAAGTTGATGTAATAGCCAGTAAGAAGTAGTACAATTTACGTTTTAGGTTTTGAATATTGACTTTTTAGCTGGCTTTGTTGCCTTGGACATGAGCTGGGACCTTAAAATTCTGCAAGAAAGGAGGACTAGAAGCCGAGTTGCACGGGAGAATGTGAAAAGTGTTCACATGTAGTAAAAACCTGAGACATCCGTCCGTTTTCGTCATTTGTTATCGAATCGACTTAAAGCCAGATCGTCATATTGGCCGCTCTTCTCTCTGAAACGGTTGTACTTCTCGTCTGCAAAGCTATGTCGCGCTCTGCGATATGCGGAGTAAGTAAAAGCACCATAGTAGAACACAGATGAAGCTTCTATGTTGATGTAATAGCCAGTAAGATATAGTACAATTCAAGTTTTAGGTATCGATTATTGACTTTTTAGCTGGCTTTGGTGCGTTGGACATGAGCTAGGACCTTAAGATTGTGCATGAAAGAAGGATTAGCAGCGGAGTTGCACGGGAGAATATGAAAAGTGTTCATATGTAGTAAAAACCTGAGACATCCGTCCGTTTTCGTCATTTGTTATCGAATCGACTTAAAGCCAGATCGTCACATTGGCCGCCCTTCTCTCTGAAAAAGTTGTACTTATCGTCTGGAAAGCTATGTCGCGTGCTGCGGTATGCGGACACACTAAAAGCACCATAGTAGAACACAGATGAAGCTTCTAAGTTGATGTAATAGCCAGTAAGAAGTAGTACAATTAAAGTTTTAGGTATCGGTTATTGACTTTTTACCCTTCTTTGGTGCCTTGGACATGAGCTAGGAACTTAACATTTTTCATGAAAGGAGGACTAGCAGCCGAGTTGCACGGGAGAATGTGAAAAGTGTTCATATGTAGTAAAAATCTGAAAATCCGTCCGTTTTCGTCATTTGTTATCGAATCGACTTAAAGCCAGATCGTCACATTGGCCGCTCTTCTCTCTGAAACGGTTGTACTTATCGTCTGCAAAGCTATGTCGCGTGCTGCGGTATGCGGAGACATTACAATCACCATAGTAGAACACAGATGAAGCTTCTAAGTTGATGTAATAGCCAGTAAGTAGTAGTACAATTCAAGTTTTAGGTATCGATTATTGACTTTTTAGCTGGCTTTGGTGCCTTGGACATGAGCTAGGACCATAAGATTCTGCATGAAAGGAGGATTAGCAGCGGAGTTGCACGGGAGAATATGAAAAGTGTTCATATGTAGTAAAAACCTACAAATCCGTTCGTTTTCGTCATTTGTTATCGAATCGACTTAAAGCCAGATCGTCACATTGGCCGCTCTTCTCTCTGAAACGGTTGTACTTATCGTCTGCAAAGCTATGTCGCGTGCTGCGGTATGCGGAGACACTAAAATCACCATAGTAGAACACAGTTGAAGCTTCTATGTTGATGTAATAGCCAGTAAGTCGTAGTACAATTCAAGTTTTATTTATCGATTATTGACTTTTTAGCTGGCTTTGGTGCCTTGGACATGAGCTAGGACCTTAAGATTCTGCATGAATGGAGGACTAGCAGCCGATTTGCATGGGAGAATGTGAAAAGTGTTCATATGTAGTAAAATCTGAGAAATCCGTCCGTTTTCTTCATTTGTTATCGAATCAACTTAAAGCCAGATCGTCACATTGGCCGCTCTTCTCTCTGAAACGGTTGTACTTATCGATAGCAAGGCTATGTCGCGTGCTGCGGTATGCGGAGACACTAAAAGCACCATAGTAGAACACAGATGAAGCTTCTAAGTTGATGTAATAGCCAGTAAGAAGTAGTACAATTCAAGTTTTAGGTATTGATTATTGACTTTTTATCTGGCTTTGGTGCTTTGGACATGAGCTAGGACCTTAAGATTCTGCATGAAAGGAGGACTAGCAGCCGAGTTGCACGGGAGAATTTGAAAAGTTTTCATCTGTAGTAAAAACCTGAGAAATCCGTCGTCTTCGTCATTTGTTATCGAATCTACTTAAAGCCAGGTCGTCACAGTGGCCGCTCTTCTCTCTGAAACGCTTGTACTTATCGTCTGCAAAGCAATGTCGCGTGCTGCGGTATTCTAAAACACTAAAAGCACCATAGTAGAACACAGATGAAGCTTCTAAGTTGATGTAATAGCCAGGATGAAGTAGTACAATTCAAGTTTTAGGTATCGATTATTGACTATTTAGCTGGCTTTGGTGGGTTGGACATGAGCTAGGACCTTAAGATTGTGCATGAAAGAAGGATTAGCAGCGGAGTTGCACGGGAGAATATGAAAAGTGTTCATATGTAGTAAAAACCTAGAAATCCGTCCGTTTTCGCCATTTGTTATCGAATCGACTTAAGGCCACATCGTCACATTGGCCGCTATTCTCTCTGAAACGGTTGTACTTATCGTCTGCAAAGCTATGTCGCGTGCTGCGGTATTCTAAAACACTAAAAGCACCATAGTAGAACACAGATGAAGTTTCTAAGTTGATGTAATAGCCAGAAAGAAGTAGTATAATTCAAGTTTTAGGTATGGATTAAGACTTTATAGCTGGCTTTGGTGCCCTCGACATGAGCTAAGACCTTAACATTCTGCATGAAAGGAGGACTAGCAGCTTATTTGCACGGGAGAATGTGAAAAGTGTTCAAATGTAGTAAAAACCTGAGAAACACGTCAGTTTTCGTCATTTGTTATCGATTCGACTTAAAGCCAGATCGTCACATTGGCCGCTCTTCTCTCTGAAACGGTTGTACGTATCGTGTGCAAAGCTATGTCGCGTGCTGCGGTATGCGATGACAGTAAAAGCACCATAGTAGAAGACAGATGAAGCTTCTAAGTTGATGTAATACTCAGTAAGAAGTAGTCCAATTCAAGTTTTAGGTATCGATTATTGACTTTTTAGCTGGCTTTGGTGCCTTGGACATGAGACAGGACCTTAGGTTTCTGCATTAAAGGAGGACTAGCAGCCGAGTTGCACGGGAGAATGTGAAAAGTATTCATATGTAGTAAAAACCTGAGACATTTGTCCGTTTTCGTCATTTGTTATCGAATCGACTTAAAGCCAGGTCTTCACACTGGCCGCTCTTCTCCCTGAAACGGTTGTACTTCTCGTCTGCAAAGCTATGTTGCGTGCTGCGGTATGCGGAGACAGTAAAAGAACCATAGTAGAACACAGATGAAGCTTCTAAGTGGATGTAATAGCCAGTAAGAAGTAGTACAATTCAAGTTTTATGTATCGATTAATGACTTTTTAGCTGTCTTTGGTGCCTTCGACATGAGCTAGGACCTTAAGATTCTGCATGAAAGGAGGACTAGCAGCCGAGTTGCACGGGAGAATGTGAAAAGTGTTCATATGTAGTAAAAACATGAGAAATACGTCCGTTTTCGCCATTTGTTATCGAATCGATTTATAGCCAGATCGTCATATTGGCCGCTCTTCTCTCTGAAACGGTTGTACTTATCGTCTGCAAAGCTATGTCGCGTACTGCGGTATGCGGAGACACTAAAAGAACCATAGAAGAACACAGATGAAGCTTCTAAGTTGATGTAATAGCCAGTAAGAAGTAGTACAATTCACGTTTTAGGTTTTGAATATTGACTTTTTAGCTGGCTTTGTTGCCTTGGACATGAGCTAGGACCTTAAGATTCTGCATGAAAGGAGGACTAGCAACCGAGTTGCACGGGAGAATGTGAAAAGTGTTCATATGTAGTAAAAACCTGAGAAATCGGTCCGTTTTCGTCATTTGTTATCGAATCGACTTAAAACCAGATCGTCACATTGGCCGCCCTTCTCTCTGAAACGGTTCTACTTATCGTCTGCAAAGCTATGTCGCGTGCTGCGGTATGCGGAGACACTAAAATCACCATAGTAGAACACAGATGAAGCTTCTAAGTTGATGTAAAAGCTAGTAAGAAGTAGTACAATTCAAGTTTTAGGTATCGATTATTGACTTTTTAGCTGGCTTTGGTACCTTGGACATGAGCTGGGACCTTAAAATTCTGCAAGAAAGGAGGACTAGAAGCCGAGTTGCACGGGAGAATGTGAAAAGTGTTCACATGTAGAAAAAACCTGAGACATCCGTCCGTTTTCGTCATTTGTTATCGAATCGACTTAAAGCCAGATCGTCATATTGGCCGCTCTTCTCTCTGAAACGGTTGTACTTCTCGTCTGCAAAGCTATGTCGCGATCTGCGATATGCGGAGTAAGTAAAAGCACCATAGTAGAACACAGATGAAGCTTCTATGTTGATGTAATAGCCAGTAAGATATAGTACAATTCAAGTTTTAGGTATCGATTATTGACTTTTTAGCTGGCTTTGGTGCGTTGGACATGAGCTAGGACCTTAAGATTGTGCATGAAAGAAGGATTAGCAGCGGAGTTGCACGGGAGAATATGAAAAGTGTTCATATGTAGTAAAAACCTGAGACATCCGTCCGTTTTCGTCATTTGTTATCGAATCGACTTAAAGCCAGATCGTCACATTGGCCGCCCTTCTCTCTGAAAAAGTTGTACTTATCGTCTGGAAAGCTATGTCGCGTGCTGCGGTATGCGGACACACTAAAAGCACCATAGTAGAACACAGATGAAGCTTCTAAGTTGATGTAATAGCCAGTAAGAAGTAGTACAATTAAAGTTTTAGGTATCGGTTATTGACTTTTTACCCTTCTTTGGTGCCTTGGACATGAGCTAGGAACTTAACATTTTTCATGAAAGGAGGACTAGCAGCCGAGTTGCACGGGAGAATGTGAAAAGTGTTCATATGTAGTAAAAATCTGAAAATCCGTCCGTTTTCGTCATTTGTTATCGAATCGACTTAAAGCCAGATCGTCACATTGGCCGCTCTTCTCTCTGAAACGGTTGTACTTATCGTCTGCAAAGCTATGTCGCGTGCTGCGGTATGCGGAGACACTAAAATCACCATAGTAGAACACAGTTGAAGCTTCTATGTTGATGTAATAGCCAGTAAGTCGTAGTACAATTCAAGTTTTATTTATCGATTATTGACTTTTTAGCTGGCTTTGGTGCCTTGGACATGAGCTAGGACCTTAAGATTCTGCATGAATGGAGGACTAGCAGCCGATTTGCATGGGAGAATGTGAAAAGTGTTCATATGTAGTAAAATCTGAGAAATCCGTCCGTTTTCTTCATTTGTTATCGAATCAACTTAAAGCCAGATCGTCACATTGGCCGCTCTTCTCTCTGAAACGGTTGTACTTATCGATAGCAAGGCTATGTCGCGTGCTGCGGTATGCGGAGACACTAAAAGCACCATAGTAGAACACAGATGAAGCTTCTAAGTTGATGTAATAGCCAGTAAGAAGTAGTACAATTCAAGTTTTAGGTATTGATTATTGACTTTTTATCTGGCTTTGGTGCTTTGGACATGAGCTAGGACCTTAAGATTCTGCATGAAAGGAGGACTAGCAGCCGAGTTGCACGGGAGAATTTGAAAAGTTTTCATCTGTAGTAAAAACCTGAGAAATCCGTCGTCTTCGTCATTTGTTATCGAATCTACTTAAAGCCAGGTCGTCACAGTGGCCGCTCTTCTCTCTGAAACGCTTGTACTTATCGTCTGCAAAGCAATGTCGCGTGCTGCGGTATTCTAAAACACTAAAAGCACCATAGTAGAACACAGATGAAGCTTCTAAGTTGATGTAATAGCCAGTAAGAAGTAGTACAATTCAAGTATTAGGTATTCAATATTGAATTTTTAGCTGGCTTTGGTGCCTTGGACATTTGCTAGGACCTTAAGATTCTGCATGAAATGAGGACTAGCAGCGCTGTTGCAGGGGAGAATGTGAAAAGTGTTCATATGTAGTATAAACCTGAGAATTCGGTCCGTTTTCGTCATTTGTTATCGAATCGACTTAAAGCCAGATCGTCACATTGGCCGCTCTTCTCTCTGAAACGGTTGTACTTATCGTCTGCAAAGCTATGTCACGTGCTGCGGTTAGTGGAGACACTAAAAGCGCCATAGTAGAACACAGATGAAGCTTCTAAGTTGATGTAATAGCCAGTAAGAAGTAGTACAATTCAAGTTTTAGGATCGATTATTGACTTTTTAGCTGGCTTTGGTGCCTTGGACATGAGCTAGGAACTTAAGATTCTGCATGAAAGGAGGATTAGCAACCGAGTTGCACGGGAGAATGTGAAATGTGTTCATATGTAGTTAAAACCTGAGAAATCCGTCCGTTTTCGTCATTTATTATCGAATCGACTTAAAGCCAGATCGTCACATTGGGCGCTCTTCTCTCTGAAACGGTTGTGCTTATCGTCTGCAAAGCTATGTCGCGTGCTGCGGTATGCGAAACACTAAAATCACCATAGTAGAACACAGATGAGGCTTCTAAGTTGATGTAATAGCCAGTAAGAAGTAGTACAATTCAAGTTTTAGTTATCGATTATTGACTTTTTAGCTGACTTTGGTGCCTTGGACATGACCTAGGACCTTAAGATTCTGCATGAAAGGAGGACTAGCAGCCGAGTTGTGTGGGAGAATGTGAAAAGTGTTCATATGTAGTAAAAACCTGAGAAATCCGTCCATTTTCGTCATTTGTTATCGAATCGACTTAAGGCATATCGTCACATTGGCATCTCTTCTCTCTGAAACGGTTGTACTTATCGTCTGCAAAGCTATGTCGCGTGCTGCGGTATGCGGAGATACTAAAAGCACCATAGTAGAACACAGATGAAGCTTCTAAGTTGATGTAATAGCCAGTAAGAAGTAGTACAATTCAAGTTTTATGTATCGATTATTGACTTTTTAGCTGTCTTTGGTGCCTTGGACATGAGCTAGGACCTTAAGATTCTGCATGAAAGGAGGACTAGCAGCCGAGTTGCACGGGAGAATGTGAAAAGTGTTCATATGTAGTAAAAACATGAGAAATACGTCCGTTTTCGCCATTTGTTATCTTATCGATTTATAGCCAGATCGTCACATTGCCCGCTCTTCTCTCTGAAACGGTTGTACTTATCGTCTGCAAAGCTATGTCGCGAGCTGCGGTATGCGGAGACACTAAAAGCACCATAGTAGAACACAGATGAAGCTTCTAAGTTGATGTAATAGCCAGTAAGCAGTAGTACAATTCAAGTTCTATTTATCGATTATTGACTTTTTAGCTGGCTTTGGTGCCTTGGACATGAGCTAGGACCTTTAGATTCTGCATGAAAGGAGGATTAGCTGCGGAGTTGCACGGGAGAATGTGAAAAGTGTTCATATGAAGTAAAAACCTGAGACATCCGTCCGTTTTCGTCATTTGTTATCGAATCGACTTAAAGCCAGATCGTCACATTGGTCGCTCTTCTCTCTGAAACGGTTGTACTTATCGTCTGCAAAACTATGTCGCGTGCTGCGGTATGCGGAGACAGTAAAAGCACCATAGTAGAACACAGATGAAGCTTCAAAGTTGATGTAATAGCCAGTAAGATATAGTACAATCCAAGTTTTAGGTATCGATTATTGACTTTTTAGATGGCATTGGTGCGTTGGACATGAGCTAGGACCTTAAGATTGTGCATGAAAGAAGGATTAGCAGCGGAGTTGCACGGGAGAATATGAAAAGTGTTCATATGTAGTAAAAACCTAGAAATCCGTCCGTTTTCGTCATTTGTTATCGAATCGACTTAAAGCCAGATCGTCACATTGGCCGCTATTCTCTCTGAAACGGTTGTACTTATCGTCTGCAAAGCTATGTCGCGTGCTGCGGTATTCTGAAACACTAAAAGCACCATAGTAGAACACAGATGAAGCTTCTAAGTTGATGTAATAGCCAGGAAGAAGTAGTATAATTCAAGTTTTAGGTATGGTTTAAGACTTTATAGCTGGCTTTGGTGCACTCGACATGAGCTAGGACCTTAACATTCTGCATGAAAGGAGGACTAGCAGCCGAGTTGCACGGGAGAATGTGAAATGTGTTCATATGTAGTAAAAACATGAGAAATCCGTCCGTTTTCGTCATTTGTTATCGAATCGACTTAAAGCCAGATCGTCACATTGGCCGCCCTTCTCTCTGAAAAAGTTGTACTTATCGTCTGGAAAGCTATGTCGCGTGCTGCGGTATGCGGACACACTAAAAGCACCATAGTAGAACACAGATGTAGCTTCTAAGTTGATGTAATAGCAAGTAAGAAGTAGTAAAATTCAAGTTTTAGGTATCGATTATTGACTTTTTAGCTGGCTTTGGTGCCTTGGACATGAGCTAGGACCTTAAGATTCTGCATGAAAGGAAATTAGCAGCGGAGTTGCACGGGAGAATATGAAAAGTGCTCATATGTAGTAAAAACCTAGAAATCCGTCCGTTTTCGTCATTTGTTATCGAATCGACTTAAAGCCAGATCGTCACATTGGCCGCTCTTCTCTCTGAAACGGTTGTTCTTATCGTCTGCAAAGCTATATCGCGTGCTGCGGTATTCTGAGACACTAAAAGCACCATAGTACAACACAGATAAAACTTCTAAGTTGATGTAATAGCCAGTAAGAAGTAGTACAATTCAAGTTTTAGGTATCGATTATTGACTTTATAGCTGGCTTGGTGCCTTGGACATGAGCCATGACCTTAACATTCTGCATGAAAGGAGGACTAGCAGCCAATTTGCACAGGAGAATGTGAAAAGTGTTCATATGTAGTAAAAACCTGAGAAATCCGTCCGTTTTCGTCATTTGTTATCGAATCGACTTAAAGCAAGATCGTCACATTGGCCGCTCTTCTCTCTGAAACGGTTGTACGTATCGTGTGCAAAGCTATGTCGCGTGCTGCGGTATGCGGTGACAGTAAAAGCACCATAGTAGAAGACAGATGAAGCTTCTAAGTTGATGTAATACTCAGTAAGAAGTAGTCCAATTCAAGTTTTAGGTATCGATTATTGACTTTTTAGCTGGCTTTGGTGCCTTGGACATGAGACAGGACCTTAGGTTTCTGCATTAAAGGAGGACTAGCAGCCGAGTTGCACGGGAGAATGTGAAAAGTATTCATATGTAGTAAAAACCTGAGACATTTGTCCGTTTTCGTCATTTGTTATCGAATCGACTTAAAGCCAGATCTTCACACTGGCCGCTCTTCTCCCTGAAACGGTTGTACTTCTCGTCTGCAAAGCTATGTTGCGTGCTGCGGTATGCGGAGACAGTAAAAGAACCATAGTAGAACACAGATGAAGCTTCTAAGTTGATGTAATAGCCAGTAAGAAGTAGTACAATTCAAGTTTTATGTATCGATTAATGACTTTTTAGCTGTCTTTGGTGCCTTGGACATGAGCTAGGACCTTAAGATTCTGCATGAAAGGAGGACTAGCAGCCGAGTTGCACGGGAGAATGTGAAAAGTGTTCATATGTAGTAAAAACATGAGAAATACGTCCGTTTTCGCCATTTGTTATCGAATCGATTTATAGCCAGATCGTCACATTGGCCGCTCTTCTCTCTGAAACGGTTGTACTTATCGTCTGCAAAGCTATGTCGCGTGCTGCGGTATGCGGAGACACTAAAAGAACCATAGTAGAACACAGATGAAGCTTCTAAGTTGATGTAATAGCCAGTAATATGTAGTACAATTCACGTTTTAGGTTTTGAATATTGACTTTTTAGCTGGCTTTGTTGCCTTGGACATGAGCTAGGACCTGAAGATTCTGCATGAAAGGAGGACTAGCAACCGAGTTGCACGGGAGAATGTGAAAAGTGTTCATATGTAGTAAAAACATGAGAAATCCGTCCGTTTTCGTCAAATGTTATCGAATCGACTTAAAACCAGATCGTCACATTGGCCGCCCTTCTCTCTGAAACGGTTCTACTTATCGTCTGCAAAGCTATGTCGCGTGCTGCGGTATGCGGAGACACTAAAATCACCATAGTAGAACACAGATGAAGCTTCTAAGTTGATGTAATAGCCAGTAAGAAGTAGTACAATTCAAGTTTTAGGTATCGATTATTGACTTTTTAGCTGGCTTTGGTACCTTGGACATGAGCTGGGACCTTAAAATTCTGCAAGAAAGGAGGACTAGAAGCCGAGTTGCACGGGAGAATGTGAAAAGTGTTCACATGTAGTAAAAACCTGAGACATCCGTCCGTTTTCGTCATTTGTTATCGAATCGACTTAAAGCCAGATCGTCACATTGGCCGCTCTTCTCTCTGAAACGGTTGTACTTCTCGTCTGCAAAGCTATGTCGCGCTCTGCGATATGCGGAGTAAGTAAAAGCACCATAGTAGAACACAGATGAAGCTTCTATGTTGATGTAATAGCCAGTAAGATATAGTACAATTCAAGTTTTAGTTATCGATTATTGACTTTTTACCTGGCTTTGGTGGCTTGGACATGACCTAGGACCTTAAGATTCTGCATGAAAGGAGGACTAGCAGCCGAGTTGTGTGGGAGAATGTGAAAAGTGTTCATATGTAATAAAAACCTGAGAAATCCGTCCATTTTCGTCATTTGTTATCGAATCGACTTAAGGCATATCGTCACATTGGCATCTCTTCTCTCTGAAACGGTTGTACTTATCGTCTGCAAAGCTATGTCGCGTGCTGCGGTATGCGGAGATACTAAAAGCACCATAGTAGAACACAGATGAAGCTTCTAAGTTGATGTAATAGCCAGTAAGAAGTAGTACAATTCAAGTTTTATGTATCGATTATTGACTTTTTAGCAGTCTTTGGTGCCTTGGACATGAGCTAGGACCTTAAGATTCTGCATGAAAGGAGGACTAGCAGCCGAGTTGCACGGGAGGATGTGAAAAGTGTTCATATGTAGTAAAAACATGAGAAATACGTCCGTTTTCGCCATTTGTTATCTTATCGATTTATAGCCAGATCGTCACATTGCCCGCTCTTCTCTCTGAAACGGTTGTACTTATCGTCTGCAAAGCTATGTCGCGAGCTGCGGTATGCGGAGACACTAAAAGCACCATAGTAGAACACAGATGAAGCTTCTAAGTTGATGTAATAGCCAGTAAGCAGTAGTACAATTCAAGTTCTATTTATCGATTATTGACTTTTTAGCTGGCTTTGGTGCCTTGGACATGAGCTAGGACCTTTAGATTCAGCATGAAAGGAGGATTAGCAGCGGAGTTGCACGGGAGAATGTGAAAAGTGTTCATATGAAGTAAAAACCAGGGAAATCCGTCCGTGTTCGACATTTGTTATCGAATCGACTTAAAGCCAGATCGTCACATTGGTCGCTCTTCTCTCTGAAACGGTTGTACTTATCGTCTGCAAAACTATGTCGCGTGCTGCGGTATGCGGAGACAGTAAAAGCACCATAGTAGAACACAGATGAAGCTTCTAAGTTAATGTAATAGCCAGTAAGATATAGTACAATTCAAGTTCTAGGTATCGATTATTGACTTTTTAGCTGGCTTTGGTGCTTTGGACATGAGCTAGGACCTTATGATTCTGCATGAAAGGAGGACTAGCAGCCGAGTTGCACGGGAGAATGTGAAAAGTTTTCATCTGTAGTAAAAACCTGAGAAATCCGTCCATTTTCGTCATTTGTTATCGAATCGACTTAAAGCCAGATCGTCACATTGGCCGCTCTTCTCTCTGAAACGGTTGTACTTCTCGTCTGCAAAGCTATGTCGCGCTCTGCGATATGCGGAGACAGTAAAAGCACCATAGTAGAACACAGATGAAGCTTCAAAGTTGATGTAATAGCCAGTAAGATATAGTACAATCCAAGTTTTAGGTATCGATTATTGACTTTTTAGATGGCATTGGTGCGTTGGACATGAGCTAGGACCTTAAGATTGTGCATGAAAGAAGGATTAGCAGCGGAGTTGCACGGGAGAATATGAAAAGTGTTCATATGTAGTAAAAACCTAGAAATCCGTCCGTTTTCGTCATTTGTTATCGAATCGACTTAAAGCCAGATCGTCACATTGGCCGCTATTCTCTCTGAAACGGTTGTACTTATCGTCTGCAAAGCTATGTCGCGTGCTGCGGTATTCTGAAACACTAAAAGCACCATAGTAGAACACAGATGAAGCTTCTAAGTTGATGTAATAGCCAGGAAGAAGTAGTATAATTCAAGTTTTAGGTATGGTTTAAGACTTTACAGCTGGCTTTGGTGCACTCGACATGAGCTAGGACCTTAACATTCTGCATGAAAGGAGGACTAGCAGCCGAGTTGCACGGGAGAATGTGAAATGTGTTCATATGTAGTAAAAACATGAGAAATCCGTCCGTTTTCGTCATTTGTTATCGAATCGACTTAAAGCCAAATCGTCACATTGGCCGCCCTTCTCTCTGAAAAAGTTGTACTTATCGTCTGGAAAGCTATGTCGCGTGCTGCGGTATGCGGACACATTAAAAGCACCATAGTAGAACACAGATGTAGCTTCTAAGTTGATGTAATAGCAAGTAAGAAGTAGTAAAACTCAAGTTTTAGGTATCGATTATTGACTTTTTAGCTGGCTTTGGTGCCTTGGACATGAGCTAGGACCTTAAGATTCTGCATGAAAGGAAATTAGCAGCGGAGTTGCACGGGAGAATATGAAAAGTGCTCATATGTAGTAAAAACCTAGAAATCCGTCCGTTTTCGTCATTTGTTATCGAATCGACTTAAAGCCAGATCGTCACATTGGCCGCTCTTCTCTCTGAAACGGTTGTTCTTATCGTCTGCAAAGCTATGTCGCGTGCTGCGGTATTCTGAGACACTAAAAGCACCATAGTACAACACAGATAAAACTTCTAAGTTGATGTAATAGCCAGTAAGAAGTAGTACAATTCAAGTTTTAGGTATCGATTATTGACTTTATAGCTGGCTTGGTGCCTTGGACATGAGCCATGACCTTAACATTCTGCATGAAAGGAGAACTAGCAGCCAATTTGCACAGGAGAATGTGAAAAGTGTTCATATGTAGTAAAAACCTGAGAAATCCGTCCGTTTTCGTCATTTGTTATCGAATCGACTTAAAGCAAGATCGTCACATTGGCCGCTCTTCTCTCTGAAACGGTTGTACGTATCGTGTGCAAAGCTATGTCGCGTGCTGCGGTATGCGGTGACAGTAAAAGCACCATAGTAGAAGACAGATGAAGCTTCTAAGTTGATGTAATACTCAGTAAGAAGTAGTCCAATTCAAGTTTTAGGTATCGATTATTGACTTTTTAGCTGGCTTTGGTGCCTTGGACATGAGACAGGACCTTAGGTTTCTGCATTAAAGGAGGACTAGCAGCCGAGTTGCACGGGAGAATGTGAAAAGTATTCATATGTAGTAAAAACCTGAGACATTTGTCCGTTTTCGTCATTTGTTATCGAATCGACTTAAAGCCAGATCTTCACACTGGCCGCTCTTCTCCCTGAAACGGTTGTACTTCTCGTCTGCAAAGCTATGTTGCGTGCTGCGGTATGCGGAGACAGTAAAAGAACCATAGTAGAACACAGATGAAGCTTCTAAGTTGATGTAATAGCCAGTAAGAAGTAGTACAATTCAAGTTTTATGTATCGATTAATGACTTTTTAGCTGTCTTTGGTGCCTTGGACATGAGCTAGGACCTTAAGATTCTGCATGAAAGGAGGACTAGCAGCCGAGTTGCACGGGAGAATGTGAAAAGTGTTCATATGTAGTAAAAACATGAGAAATACGTCCGTTTTCGCCATTTGTTATCGAATCGATTTATAGGCAGATCGTCACATTGGCCGCTCTTCTCTCTGAAACGGTTGTACTTAACGTCTGCAAAGCTATGTCGCGTGCTGCGGTATGCGGAGACACTAAAAGAACCATAGTAGAACACAGATGAAGCTTCTAAGTTGATGTAATAGCCAGTAAGATGTAGTACAATTCACGTTTTAGGTTTTGAATATTGACTTTTTAGCTGGCTTGTTGCCTTGGACATGAGCTAGGACCTTAAGATTCTGCATGAAAGGAGGACTAGCAACCGAGTTGCACGGGAGAATGTGAAAAGTGTTCATATGTAGTAAAAACCTGAGAAATCGGTCCGTTTTCGTCAAATGTTATCGAATCGACTTAAAACCAGATCGTCACATTGGCCGCCCTTCTCTCTGAAACGGTTCTACTTATCGTCTGCAAAGCTATGTCGCGTGCTGCGGTATGCGGAGACACTAAAATCACCATAGTAGAACACAGATGAAGCTTCTAAGTTGATGTAATAGCCAGTAAGAAGTAGTACAATTCAAGTTTTAGGTATCGATTATTGACTTTTTAGCTGGCTTTGGTACCTTGGACATGAGCTGGGACCTTAAAATTCTGCAAGAAAGGAGGACTAGAAGCCGAGTTGCACGGGAGAATGTGAAAAGTGTTCACATGTAGTAAAAACCTGAGACATCCGTCCGTTTTCGTCATTTGTTATCGAATCGACTTAAAGCCAGATCGTCACATTGGCCGCTCTTCTCTCTGAAACGGTTGTACTTCTCGTCTGCAAAGCTATGTCGCGCTCTGCGATATGCGGAGTAAGTAAAAGCACCATAGTAGAACACAGATGAAGCTTCTAAGTTGATGTAATAGCCAGTAAGCAGTAGTACAATTCAAGTTCTATTTATCGATTATTGACTTTTTAGCTGGCTTTGGTGCCTTGGACATGAGCTAGGACCTTTAGATTCAGCATGAAAGGAGGATTAGCAGCGGAGTTGCACGGGAGAATGTGAAAAGTGTTCATATGAAGTAAAAACCTGAGAAATACGTCCGTTTTCGTCATTTGTTATCGAATCGACTTAAAGCCAGATCGTCACATTGGTCGCTCTTCTCTCTGAAACGGTTGTACTTATCGTCTGCAAAACTATGTCGCGTGCTGCGGTATGCGGAGACAGTAAAAGCACCATAGTAGAACACAGATGAAGCTTCTAAGTTAATGTAATAGCCAGTAAGATATAGTACAATTCAAGTTCTAGGTATCGATTATTGACTTTTTAGCTGGCTTTGGTGCTTTGGACATGAGCTAGGACCTTATGATTCTGCATGAAAGGAGGACTAGCAGCCGAGTTGCACGGGAGAATGTGAAAAGTGTTCATATGTAGTAAAAACCTGAGAAATCCGTCCATTTTCGTCATTTGTTATCGAATCGACTTAAAGCCAGATCGTCACATTGGCCGCTCTTCTCTCTGAAACGGTTGTACTTCTCGTCTGCAAAGCTATGTCGCGCTCTGCGATATGCGGAGACAGTAAAAGCACCATAGTAGAACACAGATGAAGCTTCAAAGTTGATGTAATAGCCAGTAAGATATAGTACAATCCAAGTTTTAGGTATCGATTATTGACTTTTTAGATGGCATTGGTGCGTTGGACATGAGCTAGGACCTTAAGATTGTGCATGAAAGAAGGATTAGCAGCGGAGTTGCACGGGAGAATATGAAAAGTGTTCATATGTAGTAAAAACCTAGAAATCCGTCCGTTTTCGTCATTTGTTATCGAATCGACTTAAAGCCAGATCGTCACATTGGCCGCTATTCTCTCTGAAACGGTTGTACTTATCGTCTGCAAAGCTATGTCGCGTGCTGCGGTATTCTGAAACACTAAAAGCACCATAGTAGAACACAGATGAAGCTTCTAAGTTGATGTAATAGCCAGGAAGAAGTAGTATAATTCAAGTTTTAGGTATGGTTTAAGACTTTATAGCTGGCTTTGGTGCACTCGACATGAGCTAGGACCTTAACATTCTGCATGAAAGGAGGACTAGCAGCCGAGTTGCACGGGAGAATGTGAAATGTGTTCATATGTAGTAAAAACATGAGAAATCCGTCCGTTTTCGTCATTTGTTATCGAATCGACTTAAAGCCAGATCGTCACATTGGCCGCCCTTCTCTCTGAAAAAGTTGTACTTATCGTCTGGAAAGCTATGTCGCGTGCTGCGGTATGCGGACACATTAAAAGCACCATAGTAGAACACAGATGTAGCTTCTAAGTTGATGTAATAGCAAGTAAGAAGTAGTAAAACTCAAGTTTTAGGTATCGATTATTGACTTTTTAGCTGGCTTTGGTGCCTTGGACATGAGCTAGGACCTTAAGATTCTGCATGAAAGGAAATTAGCAGCGGAGTTGCACGGGAGAATATGAAAAGTGCTCATATGTAGTAAAAACCTAGAAATCCGTCCGTTTTCGTCATTTGTTATCGAATCGACTTAAAGCCAGATCGTCACATTGGCCGCTCTTCTCTCTGAAACGGTTGTTCTTATCGTCTGCAAAGCTATGTCGCGTGCTGCGGTATTCTGAGACACTAAAAGCACCATAGTACAACACAGATAAAACTTCTAAGTTAAAGTAATAGCCAGTAAGAAGTAGTACAATTCAAGTTTTAGGTATCGATTATTGACTTTATAGCTGGCTTGGTGCCTTGGACATGAGCCATGACCTTAACATTCTGCATGAAAGGAGGACTAGCAGCCAATTTGCACAGGAGAATGTGAAAAGTGTTCATATGTAGTAAAAACCTGAGAAATCCGTCCGTTTTGGTCATTTGTTATCGAATCGACTTAAAGCCAGATCGTCACATTGGCCGCTCTTCTCTCTGAAACGGTTGTACGTATCGTGTGCAAAGCTATGTCGCGTGCTGCGGTATGCGGTGACAGTAAAAGCACCATAGTAGAAGACAGATGAAGCTTCTAAGTTGATGTAATACTCAGTAAGAAGTAGTCCAATTCAAGTTTTAGGTATCGATTATTGACTTTTTAGCTGCCTTTGGTGCCTTGGACATGAGACAGGACTTTAGGTTTCTGCATTAAAGGAGGACTAGCAGCCGAGTTGCACGGGAGAATGTGAAAAGTATTCATATGTAGTAAAAACCTGAGACATTTGTCCGTTTTCGTCATTTGTTATCGAATCGACTTAAAGCCAGATCTTCACACTGGCCGCTCTTCTCCCTGAAACGGTTGTACTTCTCGTCTGCAAAGCTATGTTGCGTGCTGCGGTATGCGGAGACAGTAAAAGAACCATAGTAGAACACAGATGAAGCTTCTAAGTTGATGTAATAGCCAGTAAGAAGTAGTACAATTCAAGTTTTATGTATCGATTAATGACTTTTTAGCTGTCTTTGGTGCCTTGGACATGAGCTAGGACCTTAAGATTCAGCATGAAGGGAGGACTAGCAGCCGAGTTGCACGGGAGAATGTGAAAAGTGTTCATATGTAGTAAAAACATGAGAAATACGTCCGTTTTCGCCATTTGTTATCGAATCGATTTATAGCCAGATCGTCACATTGGCCGCTCTTCTCTCTGAAACGGTTGTACTTATCGTCTGCAAAGCTATGTCGCGTGCTGCGGTATGCGGAGACACTAAAAGAACCATAGTAGAACACAGATGAAGCTTCTAAGTTGATGTAATAGCCAGTAAGAAGTAGTACAATTCACGTTTTAGGTTTTGAATATTGACTTTTTAGCTGGCTTTGTTGCCTTGGACATGAGCTAGGACCTTAAGATTCTGCATGAAAGGAGGACTAGCAACCGAGTTGCACGGGAGAATGTGAAAAGTGTTCATATGTAGTAAAAACCTGAGAAATCGGTCCGTTTTCGTCAAATGTTATCGAATCGACTTAAAACCAGATCGTCACATTGGCCGCCCTTCTCTCTGAAACGGTTCTACTTATCGTCTGCAAAGCTATGTCGCGTGCTGCGGTATGCGGAGACACTAAAATCACCATAGTAGAACACAGATGAAGCTTCTAAGTTGATGTAATAGCCAGTAAGAAGTAGTACAATTCAAGTTTTAGGTATCGATTATTGACTTTTTAGCTGGCTTTGGTACCTTGGACATGAGCTGGGACCTTAAAATTCTGCAAGAAAGGAGGACTAGAAGCCGAGTTGCACGGGAGAATGTGAAAAGTGTTCACATGTAGTAAAAACCTGAGACATCCGTCCGTTTTCGTCATTTGTTGTCGAATCGACTTAAAGCCAGATCGTCACATTGGCCGCTCTTCTCTCTGAAACGGTTGTACTTCTCGTCTGCAAAGCTATGTCGCGCTCTGCGATATGCGGAGTAAGTAAAAGCACCATAGTAGAACACAGATGAAGCTTCTATGTTGATGTAATAGCCAGTAAGATATAGTACAATTCAAGTTTTAGGTATCGATTATTGACTTTTTAGCTGGCTTTGGTGCGTTGGACATGAGCTAGGACCTTAAGATTGTGCATGAAAGAAGGATTAGCAGCGGAGTTGCACGGGAGAATATGAAAAGTGTTCATATGTAGTAAAAACCTGAGACATCCGTCCGTTTTCGTCATTTGTTATCGAATCGACTTAAAGCCAGATCGTCACATTGGCCGCCCTTCTCTCTGAAAAAGTTGTACTTATCGTCTGGAAAGCTATGTCGCGTGCTGCGGTATGCGGACACACTAAAAGCACCATAGTAGAACACAGATGAAGCTTCTAAGTTGATGTAATAGCCAGTAAGAAGTAGTACAATTCAAGTTTTAGGTATCGGTTATTGACTTTTTACCCTTCTTTGGTGCCATGGACATGAGCTAGGAACTTAACATTTTTCATGAAAGGAGGACTAGCAGCCGAGTTGCACGGGAGAATGTGAAAAGTGTTCATATGTAGTAAAAATCTGAAAATCCGTCCGTTTTCGTCATTTGTTATCGAATCGACTTAAAGCCAGATCGTCACATTGGCCGCTCTTCTCTCTGAAACGGTTGTACTTATCTTCTGCAAAGCTATGTCGCGTGCTGCGGTATGCGGAGACATTAAAATCACCATAGTAGAACACAGATGAAGCTTCTAAGTTGATGTAATAGCCAGTAAGTAGTAGTACAATTCAAGTTTTAGGTATCGATTATTGACTTTTTAGCTGGCTTTGGTGCCTTGGACATGAGTTAGGACCATAAGATTCTGCATGAAAGGAGGATTAGCAGCGGAGTTGCACGGGAGAATATGAAAAGTGTTCATATGTAGTAAAAACCTACAAATCCGTTCGTTTTCGTCATTTGTTCTCGAATCGACTTAAAGCCAGATCGTCACATTGGCCGCTCTTCTCTCTGAAACGGTTGTACTTATCGTCTGCAAAGCTATGTCGCGTGCTGCGGTATGCGGAGACACTAAAATCACCATAGTAGAACACAGATGAAGCTTCTATGTTGATGTAATAGCCAGTAAGTCGTAGTACAATTCAAGTTTTATTTATCGATTATTGACTTTTTAGCTGGCTTTGGTGCCTTGGACATGAGCTAGGACCTTAAGATTCTGCATGAATGGAGGACTAGCAGCCGATTTGCATGGGAGAATGTGAAAAGTGTTCATATGTAGTAAAAACATGAGAAATCCGTCCGTTTTCTTCATTTGTTATCGAATCAACTTAAAGCCAGATCGTCACATTGGCCGCTCTTCTCTCTGAAACGGTTGTACTTATCGATTGCAAGGCTATGTCGCGTGCTGCGGTATGCGGAGACACTAAAAGCACCATAGTAGAACACAGATGAAGCTTCTAAGTTGATGTAATAGCCAGTAAGAAGTAGTACAATTCAAGTTTTAGGTATTGATTATTGACTTTTTATCTGGCTTTGGTGCTTTGGACATGAGCTAGGACCTTATGATTCTGCATGAAAGGAGGACTAGCAGCCGAGTTGCACGGGAGAATTTGAAAAGTTTTCATCTGTAGTAAAAACCTGAGAAATCCGTCGTCTTCGTCATTTGTTATCGAATCTACTTAAAGCCAGGTCGTCACAGTGGCCGCTCTTCTCTCTGAAACGCTTGTACTTATCGTCTGCAAAGCAATGTCGCGTGCTGCGGTATTCTAAAACACTAAAAGCACCATAGTAGAACACAGATGAAGCTTCTAAGTTGATGTAATAGCCAGGAAGAAGTAGTATAATTCAAGTTTTAGGTATGGATTAAGACTTTATAGCTGGCTTTGGTGCCCTCGACATGAGCTAGGACCTTAACATTCTGCATGAAAGGAGGACTAGCAGCTTATTTGCACGGGAGAATGTGAAAAGTGTTCATATGTAGTAAAAACCTGAGAAACACGTCAGTTTTCGTCATTTGTTATCGAATCGACTTAAAGCCAGATCGTCACATTGGCCGCTCTTCTCTCTGAAACGGTCGTACTAATCGATTTCGTAGCTATGTCGCGTGCTGCGGTATGCAGAGACACTAAAAGCAGCATAATAGAACACAGATGAAGCTTCTAAGTTGATGTAATAGCCAGGATGAAGTAGTACAATTCAAGTTTTAGGTATCGATTATTGACTATTTAGCTGGCTTTGGTGCGTTGGACATGAGCTAGGACCTTAAGATTGTGCATGAAAGAAGGATTAGCAGCGGAGTTGCACGGGAGAATATGAAAAGTGTTCATATGTAGTAAAAACCTAGAAATCCGTCCGTTTTCGTCATTTGTTATCGAATCGACTTAAGGCCACTTCGTCACATTGGCCGCTATTCTCTCTGAAACGGTTGTACTTATCGTCTGCAAAGCTATGTCGCGTGCTGCGGTAATCTAAAACACTAAAAGCACCATAGTAGAACACAGATGAAGTTTCTAAGTTGATGTAATAGCCAGAAAGAAGTAGTATAATTCAAGTTTTAGGTATGGATTAAGACTTTATAGCTGGCTTTGGTGCCCTCGACATGAGCTAGGACCTTAACATTCTGCATGAAAGGAGGACTAGCAGCTTATTTGCACGGGAGAATGTGAAAAGGTTTCAAATGTAGTAAAAACCTGAGAAACACGTCAGTTTTCGTCATTTGTTATCGATTCGACTTAAAGCCAGATCGTCACATTGGCCGCTCTTCTCTCTGAAACGGTTGTACTAATCGATTTCATAGCTAAGTCGCGTGCTGCTGTATGCGGAGACACTAAAAGCACCATAGTAGAACACAGATGAAGCTTCTAAGTTAATGTAATAGCCAGTAAGATATAGTACAATTCAAGTTCTAGGTATCGATTATTGACTTTTTAGCTGGCTTTGGTGCTTTGGACATGAGCTAGGACCTTATGATTCTGCATGAAAGGAGGACTAGCAGCCGAGGTGCACGGGAGAATGTGAAAAGTGTTCATCTGTAGTAAAAACCTGAGAAATCCGTCCATTTTCGTCATTTGTTATCGAATCGACTTAAAGCCAGATCGTCACATTGGCCGCTCTTCTCTCTGAAACGGTTGTACATCTCGTCTTCAAAGCTATGTCGCGGTCTGCGATATGCGGAGACAGTAAAAGCACCATAGTAGAACACAGATGAAGCTTCTAAGTTGATGTAATAGCCAGTAAGATATAGTACAAACCAAGTTTTAGGTATCGATTATTGACTTTTTAGATGGCATTGGTGCGTTGGACATGAGCTAGGACCTTAAGATTGTGCATGAAAGAAGGATTAGCAGCGGAGTTGCACGGGAGAATATGAAAAGTGCTCATATGTAGTAAAAACCTAGAAATCCGTCCGTTTTCGTCATTTGTTATCGAATCGACTTAAAGCCAGATCGTCACATTGGCCGCTCTTCTCTCTGAAACGGTTGTTGTTATCGTCTGCAAAGCTATGTCGCGTGCTGCGGTATTCTGAGACACTAAAAGCACCATAGTACAACACAGATAAACCTTCTAAGTTGATGTAATAGCCAGTAAGAAGTAGTACAATTCAAGTTTTAGGTATCGATTATTGACTTTATAGCTGGCTTGGTGCCTTGGACATGAGCCATGACCTAAACATTCTGCATGAAAGGAGGACTAGCAGCCAATTTGCACAGGAGAATGTGAAAAGTGTTCATATGTAGTAAAAACCTGAGAAATCCGTCCGTTTTCGTCATTTGTTATCGAATCGACTTAAAGCCAGATCGTCACATTGGCCGCTCTTCTCTCTGAAACGGTTGTACGTATCGTGTGCAAAGCTATGTCGCGTGCTGCGGTATGCGGTGACAGTAAAAGCACCATAGTAGAAGACAGATGAAGCTTCTAAGTTGATGTAATACTCAGTAAGAAGTAGTCCAATTCAAGTTTTAGGTATCGATTACTGACTTTTTAGCTGGCTTTGGTGCCTTGGACATGAGACAGGACCTTAGGTTTCTGCATTAAAGGAGGACTAGCAGCCGAGTTGCACGGGAGAATGTGAAAAGTATTCATATGTAGTAAAAACCTGAGACATTTGTCCGTTTTCGTCATTTGTTATCGAATCGACTTAAAGCCAGATCGTCACACTGGCCGCTCTTCTCTCTGAAACGGTTGTACTTCTCGTCTGCAAAGCTATGTTGCGTGCTGCGGTATGCGGAGACAGTAAAAGAACCATAGTAGAACACAGATGAAGCTTCTAAGTTGATGTAATAGCCAGTAAGAAGTAGTACAATTCAAGTTTTATGTATCGATTATTGACTTTTTAGCTGTCTTTGGTGCCTTGGACATGAGCTAGGACCTTAAGATTCTGCATGAAAGGAGGACTAGCAGCCGAGTTGCACGGGAGAATGTGAAAAGGGTTCATATGTAGTAAAAACATGAGAAATACGTCCGTTTTCGCCATTTGTTATCGGATCGATTTATAGCCAGATCGTCACATTGGCCGCTCTTCTCTCTGAAACGGTTGTACTTATCGTCTGCAAAGCTATGTCGCGTGCTGCGTTATCCGGAGACACTAAAAGCACCATAGTAGAACACAGATGAAGCTTCTAAGTTGATGTAATAGCCAGTAAGAAGTAGTACAATTCAAGTTTTAGGTTTTGAATATTGACTTTTTAGCTGGCTTTGTTGCCTTGGACATGAGCTAGGACCTTAAGATTCTGCATGAAAGGAGGACTAGCAGCCGAGTTGCACGGGAGAATGTGAAAAGTGTTCATATGTAGTAAAAACCTGAGAAATCCGTCCGTTTTCGTCATTTGTTATCGAAACGACTTAAAGCCAGATCGTCACATTGGCCGCTCTTCTCTCTGAAACGGTTGTACGTATCGTGTGCAAAGCTATGTCGCGTGCTGCGGTATGCGGAGACAGTAAAAGCACCATAGTAGAAGACAGATGAAGCTTCTAAGTTGATGTAATACTCAGTAAGAAGTAGTCCAATTCAAGTTTTAGGTATCGATTATTGACTTTTTAGCTGGCTTTGGTGCCTTGGACATGAGACAGGACCTTAGGTTTCTGCATTAAAGGAGGACTAGCAGCCGAGTTGCACGGGAGAATGTAAAAAGTATTCATATGTAGTAAAAACCTGAGACATTTGTCCGTTTTCGTCATTTGTTATCGAATCGACTTAAAGCCAGATCGTCAAACTGGCCGCTCTTCTCTCTGAAACGGTCGTACTTCTCGTCTGCAAAGCTATGTCGCGTGCTGCGGTATGCGGAGACACTAAAAGCACCATAGTAGAACACATATGAAGCTTCTAAATTGATGTAATAACCAGTAAGAAGTAGTACAATTAAAGTTTTAGGTATCGGTTATTGGCTTTTTACCCTTCTTTGGTGCCTTGGACATGAGCTAGGAAATTAAGATTTTGCATGAAGGAGGACTAGCAGCCGAGTTGCACGGGAGAATGTGAAAAGTGTTCATATGTAGTAAAAACCTGAGAAATCCGTCCGTTTTCGTCATTTGTTATCGAATCTACTTAAAGCCAGATCGTCACAGTGGCCGCTCTTTTCTCTGAAACGCTTGTACTTATCCTCTGCAAAGCTATGTCGCGTGCTGCGGTATGCGGAGACACTAAAAGCACCATAGTAGAACACAGATGAAGCTTCTAAGTTGATGTAATAGCCAGTAAGAAGTAGTACAATTCAAGTTTTAGGTATCGATTATTGACTTTTTAGCTGGCTTTGGTGCCTTGGACATGAGCTAGGACCTTAAGATTCTGCATGAAAGGAGGACTAGCAGCCGAGTTGCACGGGAGAATGTGAAAAGTGTTCATATGTAGTAAAAACCTGAGAAATCCGTCCGTTTTGTTCATTTGTTATCGAATCGACTTAAAGCCAGATCGTCAAACTGGCCGCTCTTCTCTCTGAAACGGTCGTACTTCTCGTCTGCAAAGCTATGTCGCGTGCTGCGGTATGCGGACACACTAAAAGCACCATAGTAGAACACAGATGAAGCTTCTAAGTTGATGTAATAGCCAGTAAGAAGTAGTACAATTCAAGTTTTAGGTATCGGTTATTGACTTTTTACCCTTCTTTGGTGCCTTGGACATGAGCTAGGAAATTAAGATTTTGCATGGAGGAGGACTAGCAGCCGAGTTGCACGGGAGAATGTGAAAAGTGTTCATATGTAGTAAAAACCTGAGAAATGCGTCCGTTTTCGTCATTTGTTATCGAATCGACTTAAAGCCAGATCGTCACATTGGCCGCTCTTCTCTCTGAAACGGTTGTACTTATCGTCTGCAAAGCTATGTCGCGTGCTGCGGTATGCTGAGACACTAAAAGCACCATAGTAGAACACAGATGAAGCTTCTAAGTTGATGTAATAGCCAGTAAGAAGTAGTACAATTTAAGTTTTAGGTATTGAATATTGACTTTTTAGCTGGCTTTGGTGCCTTGGACTTGAGCTAGGACCTTAAGATTCTGCATGAAAAGAGGACTAGCAGCCGAGTTGCACGGGAGAATGTGAAAAGTGTTCATACGTAGTAAAAACCTGAGAAATCGGTCCGTTTTCGTTATTTGGTATCGAACCGACTTAAAGCCAGATCGTCACATTGGCCGCTCTTCTCTCTGAAACGGTTGTACTTATCGTCTGCAAAGCTATGTCGCGTGCTGCGGTATGCGGAGACACTAAAATCACCATAGTAGAACACAGATGAGGCTTCTAAGTTGATGTAATAGCCAGTAAGAAGTAATACAATTCAAGTATTATGTATCGATTATTGATATTTTAGCAGGCTTTGGTACAATGGACATGAGCTAGGACCTTAAGATTCTCCATGAAAGGAGGACTAGCAGCCGAGTTGCACGGGAGAATGTGAATAGTGTTCATATGTAGTAAAAACCTGAGACATCCGTCCGTTTTCGTCATTTGTTATCGAATCGACTTAAAGCCAGATCGTCACATTGGCCGCTCTTCTCTCTGAAACGGTTGTACTTATCGTCTGCAAAGCTATGTGGCGTGCTGCGGTATGCGGAGACAGTAAAAGCACCATAGTAGAACACAGATGAAGCTTCTAAGTTGATGTAATAGCCAGGAAGATATAGTACAATTCATGTTTTAGGTATCGATTATTTACTTTTTAGCTGGCTTTGGTGCCTTGGACATGAGCTAGGACCTTAAGATTCTGCATGAAAGGAGGATTAGCAGCGGAGTTACACGGGAGAATATGAAAAGTGTTCATATGTAGTAAAAACCTGAGACATCAGTCCGTTTTCGTCATTTGTTATCGAATCGACGTAAAAACAAATCGTCACATTGGCCGCTCTTCTCTCTGAAACGGTTGTACTTATCGTCTGCAAAGCTATGTCGCGTGCTGCGGTATGCGGAGACAGTAAAAGCACCACAGTAGAACACAGATGAAGCTTCTAAGTTGATGTAATAGCCAGGAAGAAGTAGTACAATTCAAGTTTTAGGTATCGATTATTGAATTTTTAGCTTGCTTTGGTGCCTTGGACATGAGCTAGGACCTTAAGATTCTGCATGAAAGGAGGACTAGCAGCCGAGTTGCACGGGAGAATGTGAAAAGTGTTCAGATGTAGTAAAAACCTGAGAAATCGGTCCGTTTTCGTCATTTGTTATCGAATAGACTTAAAGCCAGATCGTCACATTGGGCGCTCTTCTCTCTGAAACGGTTGTACTTATCGTCTGCAAAGCTATGTCGCGTGCTGCGGAATGCGGTGACAGTAAAAGCACCATAGTAGAACACAGATGTAGCTTCTAAGTTGATGTAATAGCCAGTAAGAAGTATTAAAATTCAAGTTATAGGAATCGATTATTGACTTTTTAGCTGTCTTTGGTGCCTTGGACATGAGTTAGGACCTTAAGATTCTGCATGAAAGGAAATTAGCAGCGGAGTTGCAAGGGAGAATATGAAAAGTGCTCATATGTAGTAAAAACCTAGAAATCCGTCCGTTTTCGTCATTTGTTATCGAATCGACTTAAAGCCAGATCGTCACATTGGCCGCTCTTCTCTCTGATACGGTTGTACTTATCGTCTGCAAAGCTATGTCGCGTGCTGCGGTATTCTGAGACACTAAAAGCACCATAGTACAACACAGATAAAGCTTGTAAGTTGATGTAATAGCCAGTAAGAAGTAGTACAATTCAAGTTTTAGGTATCGATTATTGACTTTATAGCTGGCTTGGTGCCTTGGACATGAGCCAGGACCTTAACATTCTGCATGAAAGGAGGACTAGCAGCCAATTTGCATAGGAGAATGTGAAAAGTGTTCATATGTAGTAAAAACCTGAGAAATCCGTCCGTTTTCGTCATTTGTTATCTAATCGACGTAAAGCCAGATCGTCACATTGGCCGCTCCTCTCTCTGAAACGGTTGTACTTATCGATTGCAAAGCTATGTCGCGTGCTGCGGTATGCGGAGACACGAAAAGCACCATAGTAGAACACAGATGAAGCTTCTAAGTTGATGTAATAGCCAGTAAGAAATAGTGCAATTCAAGTTTTAGGTATCGATTATTGACTTTTTAGCTGGCTTTGGTGCCTTGGACATGAGCTAGGACCTTAAGATTCTGCATGAAAGGAGGACTAGCAGCCGATTTGCACGGGAGAATGTGAAAAGTGTGCATATGTAGTAAAAACCTGAGAAATCCGTCCGTTTTCGTCATTTGTTATCGAATCGACTTAAAGCCAGATCGTCACATTGGCCGCTCTTCTCTCTGAAACGGTTGTACTTATCGTCTGCAAAGCTATGTGGCGTGCTGCGGTATGCGGAGACAGTAAAAGCACCATAGTAGAACACAGATGAAGCTTCTAAGTTGATGTAATAGCCAGGAAGATATAGTACAATTCATGTTTTAGGTATCGATTATTTACTTTTTAGCTGGCTTTGGTGCCTTGGACATGAGCTAGGACCTTAAGATTCTGCATGAAAGGAGGATTAGCAGCGGAGTTACACGGGAGAATATGAAAAGTGTTCATATGTAGTAAAAACCTGAGACATCCGTCCGTTTTCGTCATTTGTTATCGAATCGACGTAAAAACAAATCGTCACATTGGCCGCTCTTCTCTCTGAAACGGTTGTACTTATCGTCTGCAAAGCTATGTCGCGTGCTGCGGTATGCGGAGACAGTAAAAGCACCACAGTAGAACACAGATGAAGCTTCTAAGTTGATGTAATAGCCAGGAAGAAGTAGTACAATTCAAGTTTTAGGTATCGATTATTGAATTTTTAGCTTGCTTTGGTGCCTTGGACATGAGCTAGGACCTTAAGATTCTGCATGAAAGGAGGACTAGCAGCCGAGTTGCACGGGAGAATGTGAAAAGTGTTCAGATGTAGTAAAAACCTGAGAAATCGGTCCGTTTTCGTCATTTGTTATCGAATAGACTTAAAGCCAGATCGTCACATTGGGCGCTCTTCTCTCTGAAACGGTTGTACTTATCGTCTGCAAAGCTATGTCGCGTGCTGCGGAATGCGGTGACAGTAAAAGCACCATAGTAGAACACAGATGTAGCTTCTAAGTTGATGTAATAGCCAGTAAGAAGTATTAAAATTCAAGTTATAGGAATCGATTATTGACTTTTTAGCTGTCTTTGGTGCCTTGGACATGAGTTAGGACCTTAAGATTCTGCATGAAAGGAAATTAGCAGCGGAGTTGCAAGGGAGAATATGAAAAGTGCTCATATGTAGTAAAAACCTAGAAATCCGTCCGTTTTCGTCATTTGTTATCGAATCGACTTAAAGCCAGATCGTCACATTGGCCGCTCTTCTCTCTGATACGGTTGTACTTATCGTCTGCAAAGCTATGTCGCGTGCTGCGGTATTCTGAGACACTAAAAGCACCATAGTACAACACAGATAAAGCTTGTAAGTTGATGTAATAGCCAGTAAGAAGTAGTACAATTCAAGTTTTAGGTATCGATTATTGACTTTATAGCTGGCTTGGTGCCTTGGACATGAGCCAGGACCTTAACATTCTGCATGAAAGGAGGACTAGCAGCCAATTTGCATAGGAGAATGTGAAAAGTGTTCATATGTAGTAAAAACCTGAGAAATCCGTCCGTTTTCGTCATTTGTTATCTAATCGACGTAAAGCCAGATCGTCACATTGGCCGCTCCTCTCTCTGAAACGGTTGTACTTATCGATTGCAAAGCTATGTCGCGTGCTGCGGTATGCGGAGACACGAAAAGCACCATAGTAGAACACAGATGAAGCTTCTAAGTTGATGTAATAGCCAGTAAGAAATAGTGCAATTCAAGTTTTAGGTATCGATTATTGACTTTTTAGCTGGCTTTGGTGCCTTGGACATGAGCTAGGACCTTAAGATTCTGCATGAAAGGAGGACTAGCAGCCGATTTGCACGGGAGAATGTGAAAAGTGTGCATATGTAGTAAAAACCTGAGAAATCCGTCCGTTTTCGTCATTTGTTATCGAATCGACGTAATGCCAGATCGTCACATTGGCCGCTCTTCTCTCTGACACGGTAGTACTTATCGTCTGCAAAGCTATGTCGCGTGCTGCGGTAGGCGGACACAGTAAAAGCACCATAGTAGAACACAGATGTAGCTTCTAAGTTGATGTAATAGCCAGTAAGAAGTAGTAAAATTCAAGTTTTAGGTATCGATTATTGACTTTTTAGCTGGCTTTGGTGCCTTGGACTTGAGCTAGGACCTTAAGATTCTGCAAGAAAGAAAATTAGCAGCGGAGTTGCACGGGAGAATATGAAAAGTGCTCATATGTAGTAAAAACCTAGAAATCCGTCCGTTTTCGTCATTTGTTATCGAATCGACTTAAAGCCAGATCGTCACATTGGCCGCACTTCTCTCTGAAACGGTTGTACTTATCGTCTGCAAAGCTATGTCGCGTGCTGCGGTATTCTGAGACACTAAAAGCACCATAGTAGAAGACAGATGAAGCTTCTAAGTTGATGTAATAGCCAGGAAGAAGTAGTACAATTCAAGTTTTAGGTATCGATTATTGACTTTTTAGCTGACTTTGGTGCCTTGGACATGAGCTAGGACCTTAAGATTCTGCATGAATGGAGGATTAGCAGCGCAGTTGCACGGGAGAATGTGAAAAGTGTTCATATGTAGTAAAAACCTGAGACATCCGTCCGTTTTCGTCATTTGTTATCGAATAGACTTAAAGCCAGATCGTCACATTGGCCGCTCTTCTCTCTGAAACGGTTGTACTTATCGTCTGCAAAGCTATGTCGCGTGCTGCGGTATTCTGAGACACTAAAGGCACCATAGTACAACACAGATAAAGCTTCTAAGTTGATGTAATAGCCAGTAAGAAGTAGTACAATTCAAGTTTCAGGTATCGATTATTGACTTTATAGCTGGCTTGGTGCCTTGGCCATGAGCCAGGACCTTAACATTCTGCATGAAAGGAGGACTAGCAGCCAATTTGCATAGGAGAATGTGAAAAGTGTTCATATGTAGTAAAAACCTGAGAAATCCGTCCGTTTTCGTCATTTGTTATCGAATCGACGTAAAGCCAGATCGTCACATTGGCCGCTCCTCTCTCTGAAACGGTTGTACTTATCGATTGCAAAGCTATGTCGCGTGCTGCGGTATGCGGAGACACGAAAAGCACCATAGTAGAACACAGATGAAGCTTCTAAGTTGATGTAATAGCCAGAAAAAAAAAGTGCAATTCAAGTTTTAGGTATCGATTATTGACTTTTTAGCTGGCTTTGGTGCCTTAGACATGAGCTAGGACCTTAAGATTCTGCATGAAAGGAAGACTAGCAGCCGATTTGCGCGGGAGAATGTGAAAAGTGTTCATATGTAGTAAAAACCTGAGAAATCCGTCCGTTTTCGTCATTTGTTTTCGAATCGACGTAATGCCAGGTCGTCACATTGGCCGCTCTTCTCTGTGAAACGGTAGTACTTATCGTCTGCAAAGCTATGTCGCGTGCTGCGGTAGGCGGAGACAGTAAAAGCACCATAGTAGAACACAGATGTAGCTTCTAAGTTGATGTAATAGCCAGTAAGATGTAGTAAAATTCAAGTTTTAGGTATCGATTATTGACTGTTTAGCTGACTTTGGTGCCTTGGACATGAGCTAGGACCTTAAGATTCTGCATGAAAGGAAATTAGCAGCGGAGTTGCACGGGAGAATATGAAAAGTGCTCATATGTAGTAAAAACCTAGATATCCGTCCGTTTTCGTCATTTGTTATCGAATCGACTTAAAGCCAGATCGTCACATTGGCCGCACTTCTCTCTGAAACGGTTGTACTTATCGACTGCAAAGCTATGTCGCGTGCTGCGGTATTCTGAGACACTAAAAGCACCATAGTAGAACACAGATGAAGCTTCTAAGTTGATGTAATAGCCAGGAAGAAGTAGTACAATTCAAGTTTTAGGTATCGATTATTGACGTTTTAGCTGGCTTTGGTGAATTGGACATGAGCTTGGACCTTAAGATTCAGCATGAAAGCAGGACTAGCAACCGAGTTGCACGGGAAAATGTTAAAAGTGTACAAATGTAGTAAAAGCCTGAGAAATACGTCCGTTTTCGTCATTTGTTATCGAACTGACTTAAAGCCAGATCGTCACATTGGCAGCTCCTCTCTCTGAAACGCTTGTACTTATCGACTGAAAAGCTATGTCGCGTGCTGCGGTATGCGGAGACACTAAAACCACCATAGTAGAACACAGATGAAGCTTCTAAGTTGATGTAATAGCCAGTAAGAAGTAGTACAATTCAAGTTTTAGGTATCGATAATTGACTTTTTAGCTGGCTTTGGTGCCTTGGTCATGATCTATGTCCTTAAGATTCTGCATGAAAGGAGGACTAGCAGCCGAATTGCATGGGAGAATGTGAAAAGTGTTCATATGTAGTAAAAACCTGAGAAATCCGTCCGATTTCGTCATTTGCTATCGAATCAACTTGAAGCCAGATCGTCACATTGGCCGCTCTTGTCTCTGAATCGATTGTACTTATCGTCTGCAAAGCTATGTCGCGTGATGCGGTATGCGGAGACACTAAAAGCACCATAGTAGAACACAGATGAAGCTTCTAAGTTGATGGAATAGCCAGTAAGGAGTAGTACAATTCAAGTTTTAGGTATCGATTATTGACTTTTTAGCTGGCTTTGGTGCCTTCGACATGAGCTAGGACCTTAAGATTCTGCAATAAAGGAGGACTAGCAGCCGATTTGCACGGGAGAATGTGAAAAGTGTTCATATGTAGTAAAAACCTGAGAAATTCGTCCGTTTTCGTCATTTGGTATCGAATCGACTTAAAGCTAGATCGTCATATTGGCCGCTCTTCTCTTTGAAACGGTTGTACTTATCGATTGCAAAGCTATGTCGCGTGCTGCGGTATGCGGAGACACTAAAAGCACCATAGTAGAACACAGATGAAGCTTCTAAGTTGATGTAATAGCCAGTAAGAAGTAGTACAATTAAAGTTTTAGGTATCGATTATTGACTTTTTAGCTGGCTTTGGTAGCTTGGACATGAGCTAGGTCCTTAAGATTCTGCATGAAAGGAGGACTAGCAGCAAAGTTGCACGGGAGCATGTGAGAAATGTTAGTATGTAGTAAAAACCTGAGACATCCGTCCGTTTACGTCATTTGTTATCGAATCTACTTAAAGCCAGATCGACACATTGGCCGCTCTTCTCTCTGAAACGGTTGTACTTATCGTCTGCAAAGCTATGTCCGTGCTGCGGTATGCGGAGACAGTAAAAGCACCATAGTAGAACGCAGATGAAGCTTCTAAGTTGATCTAATAGCCAGTAAGAAGTAGTACTATTCAAGTTTTAGGTATCGATTATTGACTTTTAGCTGGCTTTGGTGCCTTGGACATGAGCTAGGACCTTAAGATTCTGCATGAAAGGAGGATTAGCAGCGGAGTTGCACGGGAGAATATGAAAAGTGTTCATATGTAGTAAAAACCTAGAAATCCGTCCGTTTTCGTCATTTGTTATCGAATCAACTTAAAGCCAGATCGTCACATTGTCCGCTCTTCTCTCTGAAACAGTTGTACTTATCGATTGCAAAGCTATGTCGCGTGCTGCGGTATGCGGAGACACTAAAAGCAACATAGTAGAACACAGATGAAGCTTCTAAGTTGATGTAATAGCCAGTAAGAAATAGTACAATTCAAGTTTTAGGTATCGATTATTGATTTTTAGCTGGCTTTGGTGCCTTGGACATGAGCTGGGACCTTATGATTCTGCATGAAAGGAGGGCTAGCAGCCGATTTGCACGAGAGAATGTGAAAAGTGTTCATATGTAGTAAAAAACTGAGAAATCGGTCCGTTTTCGTCATTTGTTATCGAATCGACTTCAAGCCAGATCGTCACATTGGCCGCTCTTCTCTCTGAAACGGTTGTACTTATCGTCTGCAAAGCTATGTCGCGTGCTGCGGTATGCGGAGACACTAAAAGCACCATAGTATAACACAGATGAAGCTTCTAAGTTGATGTAATAGCCAGTAAGAAGTAGTACAATTCAAGTTTTAGGTATCGATTATTGACTTTTTAGCTGGCTTTGGTGCCTTGGACATGAGCTACGACCTTAAGATTCTGCATGAAAGGAGGACTAGCAGCCGAGTTGCACGGGAAAATGTGAAAAGTGTTCATATGTAGTAAAAACCTGAGAAATCCGTCCGTTTTGGTCATTTGTTATCGAATCGACTTAAAGCCAGATCGTAACATTGGCCGCTCTTCTCTCTGAAACACTTGTACTTATCGTCTGCTAAGCTATGTTGCGTGCTGCGGTATGCTGAGACACTGAAAGCACCATAGTAGAACACAGATGAAGCTTCTATGTTGATGTAATAGCCAGTAAGAAGTAGTAAAATTCAAGTTTTAGGTATTGAATATTGACTTTTTAGCTGGCTTTGGTGCCTTGGACATGAGCTAGGACCTTAAGATTCTGCATGAAAGGAGGACGAGGAGCCAAGTTGCACGGGAGAATGTGAAAAGTGTTCATATGTAGTAAAAACCTGAGAAATCGGTCCGTTTTCGTCACTTGTTATCGAATCGACTTGAAGCCAGATCGTCTGATTGGCCGCTCTTCTCTCTGAAATGGTTGTACTTATCGTCTGCAAAGCTATGTCGCGTGCTGGGGTATGCGGAGACACTAAAATCACCATAGTAGAACACAGATGAAGCTTCTAAGTTGATGTAATAGCCAGGAAGAAGTAGTATAATTCAAGTTTTAGATATCGTTTATTGACTTTTTAGCTGGCTTTGGTGCCTTGGACATGAGCTAGGACCTTAACATTCTGCATGAAAGGAGGAGTAGCAGCCGATTTGCATGGGAGAATGTGAAAACTGTTTATATGTAGTAAAAACCCGATAAATCCGTCCGTTTTCGTCATTTGTTATCGAATCGACTTAAAGCCAGATCGTCAAATTAGCTGCGCTTCTCTCTGAAACGGTTGTACTTATCGATTACAAAGCTATGTCGCGTGCTGCGGTATGCGGACACACTAAAAGCACCATAGTAGAACACAGATGAAGCTTCTACGTTGATGTAATAGCCAGTAAGAAGTAGTACAGTTCAAGTTTTAGGTATCGATTATTGAGTTTTTAGCTGGCTTTGGTGCCTTGGACATGAGCTAGGACCTTAACATTCTGCATGAAAGGAGGACTAGCAGCCCAGTTGCACGGGAGAATGTGATTAGTGTTCATATGTAGTAAAAACCTGAGACATCCGTCCGTTTTCGTCATTTGTTATCGAATCGACTTAAAGCCAGATCGTCACATTGGCCGCTCTTCTCTCTGAAACGGTTGTACTTATCGTCTGCAAAACTATGTGGCGTTCTGCGGTATGCGGAGACAGTAAAAGCACCATAGTAGAACACAGATGATGCTTCTAAGTTGATGTAATAGCCAGTAAGAAGTAGTACAATTCAAGTTTTAGGTATCGATTATTGACTTTTTAGCTGGCTTTGGTGCCTTGGACATGAGCTAGGACCTTAAGATTCTGCATGAAAGGAGGACTAGCAGCCGAGTTGCACGGGAGAATGTGGAAAGTGTTCATATGTAGTAAAAACCTGAGAAATCCGTCAGTTATCGTCATTTGTTATCGAATCGACTTAAAGCCAGATCGTCACATTGGCCGCTCTTCTCTCTGAAACACTTGTACTTATCGTCTGCAAAGCTATGTCGCGTGCTGCGGTATGCGGAGACACTAAAAGCACCATAGTAGAACACAGATGAAGCTTCTAAGTTGATGTAATACAAAGGAAGAAGTAGTACAATTCAAGTTTTAGGTATCGATTATTGACTTTTTAGCTGGCTTTGGTGCCTTGGACATGAGCTAGGACGTTAAGATTCTGCATGAACGGAGGATTAGCAGCGGAGTTGCACGGGAGAATGTGAAAAGTGTTCATATGTAGTAAAAACCTGAGACACCCGTCCGTTTTCGTCATTTGTTATCGAATCGACTTCAAGCCAGATCGTCACATTGGCCGCTCTTCTCTCTGAAAAAGTTGTACTTATCGTCTGCAAAGCTATGTCGCGTGCTGCGGTATGCGGAAACAGGAAAAGCACCATAGTAGAACACAGATGAAGCTTCTAAGTTGATGTAATAGCCAGTAAGAAGTAGTACAATTCAAGTTTTAGGTATCGGTTATTGACTTTTTACCCTTCTTTGGTGCCTTGGACATGAGCTAGGAAATTAAGATTTTGCATGAAGGAGGACTAGCAGCCAAGTTGCACGGGAGAATGTGAATAGTGTTCATATGTAGTAAAAACCTGAGACATCCGTCCGTTTTCGTCATTTGTTATCGAATCGACTTAAAGCCAGATCGTCACATTGGCCGCTCTTCTCTCTGAAACGGTTGTACTTATCGTCTGCAAAGCTATGTGGCGTTCTGCGGTATGCAGAGACAGTAAAAGCACCATAGTAGAACACAGATGATGCTTCTAAGTTGATGTAATAGGCAGTAAGATATAGTACAATTCAAGTTTTAGGTATCGATTATTGACTTTTTAGCTGGCTTTGTTGCCTTGGACATGAGCTAGGACCTTAAGATTCCGCATGAAAGGAGGACTGGCAGCCGATTTGCACGGGAGAATGTGAAAAGTGTTCATATGTAGTAAAAACCTGAGAAATCCGTCCGTTTTCGTCATTTGTTATCGAAACGACTTAAAGCCAGATCGTCACATTGGCCGCTCTTCTCTCTGAAACGGTTGTACGTATCGTGTGCAAAGCTATGTCGCGTGCTGCGGTATGCGGTGACAGTAAAAGCACCATAGTAGAAGACAGATGAAGCTTCTAAGTTGATGTAATACTCAGTAAGAAGTAGTCCAATTCAAGTTTTAGGTATCGATTACTGACTTTTTAGCTGGCTTTGGTGCCTTGGACATGAGACAGGACCTTAGGTTTCTGCATTAAAGGAGGACTAGCAGCCGAGTTGCACGGGAGAATGTGAAAAGTATTCATATGTAGTAAAAACCTGAGACATTTGTCCGTTTTCGTCATTTGTTATCGAATCGACTTAAAGCCAGATCGTCACACTGGCCGCTCTTCTCTCTGAAACGGTTGTACTTCTCGTCTGCAAAGCTATGTTGCGTGCTGCGGTATGCGGAGACAGTAAAAGAACCATAGTAGAACACAGATGAAGCTTCTAAGTTGATGTAATAGCCAGTAAGAAGTAGTACAATTAAAGTTTTAGGTATCGGTTATGGACTTTTTACCCTTCTTTGGTGCTTTGGACATGAGCTAGGAAATTAAGATTTTGCATGAAGGAGGACTAGCAGCCGAGTTGCACGGGAGAATGTGAAAAGTGTTCATATGTAGTAAAAACCTGAGAAATCCGTCCGTTTTCGTCATTTGTTATCGAATCGACTTAAAGCCAGATCGTCACATTGGCCGCTCTTCTCTCTGAAACGGTTGTACTTATCGTCTGCAAAGCTATGTCGCGTGCTGCGGCATGCTGAGACACTAAAAGCACCATAGCAGAACACAGATGAAGCTTCTAAGTTGATGTAATAGCCAGTAAGAAGTAGTACAATTCAAGTTTTAGGTATTGAATATTGACTTTTTAGCTGGCTTTGGTGCCTTGGACTTGAGCTAGGACCTTAAGACTCTGCATGAAAGGAGGACTAGCAGCCGAGTTGCACGGGAGAATGTGAAAAGTGTTCATATGTAGTAAAAACCTGAGAAATCCGTCCGTTATCGTCATTTGTTATCGAATCGACTTAAAGCCAGATCGTCACATTGGCCGCTCTTCTCTCTGAAACACTTGTACTTATCGTCTGCAAAGCTATGTCACGTGCTACGGTATGCTGATACACTAAAAGCACCATAGTAGAACAAAGATGAAGCTTCTATGTTGATGTAATAGCCAGGAAGAAGTAGTACAATTCAAGATTTAGGTATCGATTATTGATCTTTTAGCTGGCTTTGGTGCCTTGGACATGAGCTAGGACCTTAACATTCTGCATGAAAATAGGAATAGCAGCCGATTTGCACGGGAGAATGTGAAAAGTGTTCATATGTAGTAAAAACCTGAGAAATCCGTCCGTTTTCGTCATTTGTTATCGAATCTTCTTCAAGCCAGATCGTCACATTGGCCGCTCTTCTCTCTGAAACGGTTGTACTTATCGTCTGCAAAGCTATGTCGAGTGCTGCGGTATTCTGAGACACTAAAAGCACCATAGTAGAACACAGATAAAGCTTCTAAGTTGACGTAATAGCCAGTAAGAAGTAGTACAATTCAAGTTTTAGGTATCGATTATTGACTTTTTAGCTGGCTTTGGTGCCTTGGACATGAGCTAGGACCTTATGATTCTGCATGAAAGGAGGACTAGCAGCCGATTTGCACGGGAGAATGTGAAAAGTGTTCATATGTAGTAAAAACCTGAGAAATCCGTCCGTTTTCGTCATTTGTTATCGAATCGACTTAAAGCCAGATCGTCAAATTAGCTGCTCTTCTCTCTGAAACGGTTGTACTTATCGATTGCAAAGCTATGTCGCGTGCTGCGGTATGCGGACACACTAAAAGCACCATAGTAGAACACAGATGAAGCTTCTACGTTGATGTAATAGCCAGTAAGAAGTAGTACAGTTCAAGTTTTAGGTATCGAATATTGACTATTTAGCTGGCTTTGGTGCCTTGGACATGAGCTAGGACCTTAACACTCTGCATGAAAGGAGGACTAGCAGCCCAGTTGCACGGGAGAATGTGAAAAGTGTTCATATGTAGTAAAAACCTGAGAAATCCGTACGTTTTCGTCATTTGTTATCGAATCGACTTAAAGCCAGATCGTCACATTGGCCGCTCTTCTCTCTGAAACACTTGTACTTATCGTCTGCAAAGCTATGTCGCGTGCTGCGGTATGCTGAGACACTAAAAGCACCATAGTAGAACACAGATGAAGCTTCTACGTTGATGTAATAGCCAGTAAGAAGTAGTACAATTCAAGTTTTAGGTATTGAATATTGACTTTTTAGCTGGCTTTGGTGCCTTGGACATGAGCTAGGACCTTAAGATTCTGCATGAAAGGAGGACTAGCAGCCGCGTTTCACGGGAGAATGTGAAAAATGTTCATATGTAGAAAAAACCTGAGACATCCGTCCGTTTACGTCATTTGTTATCGAATATATTTAAAGCCAGATCGTCACATTGGCCGCTCTGCTCTCTGAAACGGTTGTACTTATCGTCTGCAAAGCTATGTCGCGTGCTGCGGTATGCGGAGACAGTAAAATCTCCATAGTAGAACACAGATGAAGCTTCTAAGTTGATGTAATAGCCAGTAAGAAGTAGTACAATTCAAGTTTTAAGTATCGATTATTGACTTTTTAGCTGGCTTTGGTGCCTTGGACATGAGCTAGGACCTTAAGCTTCTGCATGAAAGGAGGATTAGCAGCGGAGTTGCACGGGAGAATATGAAAAGTGTTCATATGTAGTAAAATCCTAGAATTCCGTCCGTTTTCGTCATTTGTTATCGAATCTCCTTCAAGCCAGGTCGTCACATTGGCCGCTCTTCTCTCTGACACGGTTGTACTTATCGTCTGCAAAGCTATGTCGCGTGCTGCGGTATGCGGACACACTAAAAGCACCATAGTAGAACACAGATGAAGCTTCTAAGTTGATGTAATAGCCAGTAAGAAGTAGTACAATTCAAGTTTTAGGTATCGGTTATTGACTTTTTACCCTTCTTTGGTGCCTTGGACATCAGCTAGGAAATTAAGATTTTGCATGAAGGAGGACTAGCAGCCGATTTGCACGGGAGAATATGAAAAGTGTTCATATGTAGTAAAATCCTAGAATTCCGTTCGTTTTCGTCATTTGTTATCGAATCTCCTTCAAGCCAGGTCGTCACATTGGCCGCTCTTCTCTCTGAAACGGTTGTACTTATCGTCTGCAAAGCTATGTCGCGTGCTGCGGTATGCGGACACACTAAAAGCACCATAGTAGAACTCAGATGAAGCTTCTAAGTTGATGTAATAGCCAGTAAGGAGTAGTACAATTAAAGTTTTAGGTATCGGTTATGGACTTTTTACCCTTCTTTGGTGCTTTGGACATGAGCTAGGAAATTAAGATTTTGCATGAAGGAGGACTAGCAGCCGAGTTGCACGGGAGAATGTGAAAAGTGTTCATATGTAGTAAAAACCTGAGAAATCCGTCCGTTTTCGTCATTTGTTATCGAATCGACTTAAAGCCAGATCGTCACATTGGCCACTCTTCTCTCTGAAACGGTTGTACTTATCGTCTGCAAAGCTATGTCGCGTGCTGCGGTATGCTGAGACACTAAAAGCACCATAGCAGAACACAGATGAAGCTTCTAAGTTGATGTAATAGCCAGTAAGAAGTAGTACAATTCAAGTTTTAGGTATTGAATATTGACTTTTTAGCTGGCTTTGGTGCCTTGGACTTTAGCTAGGACCTTAAGATTCTGCATGAAAGGAGGACTAGCAGCCGAGTTGCACAGGAGAATGTGAAAAGTGTTCATATGTAGTAAAAACCTGAGAAATCCGTCCGTTTTCGTCATTTGTTATCGAATCGACTTAAAGCCAGATCGTCACATTGGCCGCTCTTCTCTCCAAAACTCTTGTACTTATCGTCTGCAAAGCTATGTCGCGTGCTACGGTATGCTGATACACTAAAAGCACCATAGTAGAACACAGATGAAGCTTCTATGTTGATGTAATAGCCAGGAAGAAGTAGTACAATTCAAGATTTAGGTATCGATTATTGACCTTTTAGCTGGCTTTGGTGCCTTGGACATGAGCTAGGACCTTAACATTCTGCATGAAAATAGGAATAGCAGCCGATTTGCACGGGAGAATATGAAAAGTGTTCATATGTAGTAAAAACCTGAGAAATCCGTCCGTTTTCGTCATTTGTTATCGAATCGACTTAAAGCCAGATCGTCACATTGGCCGCTCTTCTCTCTGAAACGGTTGTACTTATCGATTGCAAAGCTATGTCGCGTGCTGCGGTATGCGGAGACACTAAAAGCACCATAGTAGAACACAGATGAAGCTTCTAAGTTGATGTAATAGCCAGTAAGAAGTAGTACAATACAAGTTTTAGTTATCGATTATTGACGTTTTAGCTGGTTTTGGTGCATTGAACATGAGCTAGTATCTTAAGATTCTGCATGAAAGGAGGACTAGCAGCCGAGTTGCACGGGAAAATGTGAAAAGTGTTCAAATGTAGTAAAAACCTGAGAAATCCGTCCGTTTTCGTCATTTGTTATCGAATCGACTTAAAGTCAGATCGTCACATTGGCCGCTCTTCTCTCTGAAACGCTCGTAGTTATCGTCTGCACAGCTATGTCGCGTGCTGCGGTATGCGGAGACACTAAAAGCACCATAGTAGAACACAGATGAAGCTTCTAAGTTGATGTAATAGCCAGTAAGAAGTAGTACAATTCAAGTTTTAGGTATTGAATGTTGAATTTTTAGCTGGCTTTGGTGCTTGGACATGAGCTAGGACCTTAATATTCTGCATGAAAGGGGGACTAGCAGCCGAGTTGCACGGGAGAATGTGAAAAGTCTTCAAATGTAGTAAAAACCTGAGAAATACGTCCGTTTTCGTCATTTGTTATCGAATCGACTTAAAGCCAGATCGTCACATTGGCCGCTCTACTCTCTGAAACGGTTGTACTTATCGATTGCAAAGCTATGTCGCGTGCTGCGGTATGCGGAGACACTAAAAGCACCATAGTAGAACACAGATGAAGCTTCTAAGTTGATGTAGTAGCCAGTAAGAAACAGTACAGTTCAAGTTTTAGGTATTCAATATTGAATTTTTAGCTGGCTTTGGTGCCTTGGACATGACCTAGGACCTTAAGATTCTGCATGAAAGGAGGACTAGCAGCCCTGTTGCACGGGAGAATGTGAAAAGTATTCATATGTAGTAAAAACCTGAGGAATCCGTCCGTTTTCGTCATTTGTTATCTTATCGACTTAAAGCCAGATCGTCACATTGGCCGCTCTTCTCTCTGAAACGGTTGTACTTATCGATTGCAAAACTATGTCGCGTGCTGCGGAATGCGGAGACACTAAAAGCACCATAGTAGAAGACAGATCAAGCTTCTAAGTTGTTGTAATAGCCAGTTAGATGTAGTACAATTCCAGTTTTAGGTATTGAATATTGAATTTTTAGCTGGCTTTGGTGCCTTGGAGATGAGCTAGGACCTTAATATTCTGCATGAAAGGAAGATTAGCAGCGGAGTTGCACGGGAGAATGTGAAAAGTGTTCATATGTAGTAAAAACCTGAGACATCCGTCCGTTTTCGTCATTAGTTATCTTATCGACTTAAAGCCAGATCGTCACATTGGCCGCTCTTCTCTCTGAAACGGTTGTACTTATCGTCTGCAAAGCTATGTCGCGTACTGCGGTATGCGGAGACAGTAAAGGTACCATAGTAGAACACAGATGAAGCTTCTAAGTTGATGTAATAGCCAGTAAGATATAGTACAATTCAAGTTTTAGGTATCGATTATTGCCTTTTTAGCTGGCATTGGTGCCTTGGACATGAGCTAGGACCTTAAGATTCTGCATGAAAGGAGGACTAGCAGCCGAGTTGCACGGGAGAATGTGAAAAGTGTTCATAAGTAGTAAAAACCTGAGAAATCCGTCCGTTTTCGTCATTTGTTATCGAATCGACTTCAAGCCAGATCGTCACATTGGCCGCTCTTCTCTCTGAAACAGTTGTACTTATCGTCTGTAAGGCTATGTCACGTGCTGCGGTATGCTGAGACACTAAAAGCACCATAGTAGAACACAGATGAAGCTTCTAAGTTGATGTAATAGCCAGTAAGAAGTAGTACAATTCAAGTTTTAGGTATTGAATATTGACTTTTTAGCTGGCTTTGGTGCCTTGGACATGACCTAGGACCTTAAGATTCTGCATGAAAGGAGGACTAGCAGCCCTGTTGCACGGGAGAATGTGAAAAGTATTCATATGTAGTAAAAACCTGAGAAATCCGTCCGTTTTCGTCATTTGTTATCGAATCGATTTCAAGCCAGATCGTCACATTGGTCGCTCTTCTCTCTGAAAAATTTGTACATATCGTCAGCAAAGCTATGTCGCGTGCTGCGGTATGCGGAAACACTAAAAGCACCATAGTAGAACACAGATGAAGCTTATAAGTTGATGTATTAGCCAGTAAGAAGTAGTACAATTCAAGTTTTAGGTATCAATTACTGACTTTTTAGGTGACTTTGGTGCCTTGGACATGAGCTAGGACCTTAACATTCCTCATAAAAGGAGGACTAGCAGCCGATTTGCACGGGAGAATGTGAAAAGTCTTCACATGTAGTAAAAACCCGAGAAATCCGTCCGTTTTCGTCATTTGTTATCGAATCGACTTAAAGCCAGATCATCACATTGGCCGCTCTTCTCTCTGAAACGGTTGTACTTATCGTCTGCAAAGCTAAAACGCGTGCTGCGGTATGCGGAGACACTAAAATCACCATAGTAGAACACAGATGAAGCTTCTAAGTTGATGTAATAGCCAGTAAGAAGTAGTACAATTCAAGTTTTAGGTATCGATTATTGACTTTTTAGCTATCTTTGGTGCCTTGGACATGAGCTAGGACCTTAAGATTCTGCATGAACGGAGGATTAGCAGCGGAGTTGCACGGGAGAATGTGAAAAGTGTTCATATGTAGTAAAAACCTGAGACACCCGTCCGTTTTCGTCATTTGTTATCGAATCGACTTAAAGCCAGATCGTCACATTGGCCGCTCTTCTCTCTGAAACGGTGGTACTTATCGTCTGCAAAGCTATGTCGCGTGCTGCGGTATGCGGAGACACTAAAATCACCATAGTAGAACACAGATGAAGCTTCTAAGTTGATGTAATAGCCAGTAAGAAGTAGTACAATTCAAGTTTTAGGTATCGAATATTGACTTTTTAGCTGGCTTTGGTGCCTTGGACATGAGCTAGGACCTTAAGATTCTGCATGAAAGGAAGATTAGCAGCGGAGTTGCACGGGAGAATGTGAAAAGTGTTCATATGTAGTAAAAACCTGAGACATCCGTCCGTTTTCGTCATTTGTTATCTTATCGACTTAAAGCCAGATCGTCACATTGGCCGCTCTTCTCTCTGAAACGGTTGTACTTATCGTCTGCAAAGCTATGTCGCGTGCTGCGGTATGCGGAGACAGTAAAAGTACCATAGTAGAACACAGATGAAGCTTCTAAGTTGATGTAATAGCCAGTAAGATATAGTACACTTCAAGTTTTAGGTATCGATTATTGACTTTTTAGCTGGCATTGGTGCCTTGGACATGAGCTAGGACCTTAAGATTCTGCATGAAAGGAGGACTAGCAGCCGAGTTGCACGGGAGAATGTGAAAAGTGTTCATAAGTAGTAAAAACCTGAGAAATCCGTCGGTTTTCGTCATTTGTTATCGAATCGACTTCAAGCCAGATCGTCACATTGGCCGCTCTTCTCTCTGAAACAGTTGTACTTATCGTCTGTAAGGCTATGTCACGTGCTGCGGTATGCTGAGACACTAAAAGCACCATAGTAGAACACAGATGAAGCTTCTAAGTTGATGTAATAGCCACTAAGAAGTAGTACAATTCAAGTTTTAGGTATTGAATATTGACTTTTTAGCTGGCTTTGGTGCCTTGGACATGAGCTAGGACCTTAAGATTCTGCATGAAAGGAGGACTAGCAGCCGAGTTGCACGGGAGAATGTGAAAAGTTTTCATATGTAGTAAAAACCTGAGAAATCGGTCCGTTTACGTCATTTGTTATCGAATCGACTTAAAGCCAGATCGTCACATTGGCCGCTTTTCTCTCTGAAACGGTAGTACTTATCGATTGCAAAACTATGTCGCGTGCTGCGGAATGCGGAGACACTAAAAGCACAATAGTAGAAGACAGATCAAGCTTCTAAGTTGTTGTAATAGCCAGTTAGATGTAGTACAATTCCAGTTTTAGGTATTGAATATTGAATTTTTAGCTGGCTTTGGTGCCTTGGAGATGAGCTAGGACCTTAACATTCTGCATGAAAGGAAGATTAGCAGCGGAGTTGCACGGGAGAATGTGAAAAGTGTTCATATGTAGTAAAAACCTGAGACATCCGTCCGTTTTCGTCATTTGTTATCTTATCGACTTAAAGCCAGATCGTCACATTGGCCGCTCTTCTCTCTGAAACGGTTGTACTTATCGTCTGCAAAGCTATGTCGCGTACTGCGGTATGCGGAGACAATAAAGGTACCATAGTAGAACACAGATGAAGCTTCTAAGTTGATGTAATAGCCAGTAAGATATAGTACAATTCAAGTTTTAGGTATCGATTATTGCCTTTTTAGCTGGCATTGGTGCCTTGGACATGAGCTAGGACCTTAAGATTCTGCATGAAAGGAGGACTAGCAGCCGAGTTGCACGGGAGAATGTGAAAAGTGTTCATAAGTAGTAAAAACCTGAGAAATCCGTCCGTTTTCGTCATTTGTTATCGAATCGACTTCAAGCCAGATCGTCACATTGGCCGCTCTTCTCTCTGAAACAGTTGTACTTATCGTCTGTAAGGCTATGTCACGTGCTGCGGTATGCTGAGACACTAAAAGCACCATAGTAGAACACAGATGAAGCTTCTAAGTTGATGTAATAGCCAGTAAGAAGTAGTACAATTCAAGTTTTAGGTATTGAATATTGACTTTTTAGCTGGCTTTGGTGCCTTGGACATGAGCTAGGACCTTAAGATTCTGCATGAAAGGAGGACTAGCAGCCGAGTTGCACGGGAGAATGTGAAAAGTTTTCATATGTAGTAAAAACCTGAGAAATCGGTCCGTTTACGTCATTTGTTATCAAATCGACTTAAAGCCAGATCGTCACATTGGCCGCTTTTCTCTCTGAAACGGTAGTACTTATCGATTGCAAAACTATGTCGCGTGCTGCGGAATGCGGAGACACTAAAAGCACCATAGTAGAAGACAGATCAAGCTTCTAAGTTGTTGTAATAGCCAGTTAGAAGTAGTACAATTCCAGTTTTATGTATTGAATATTGAATTTTTAGCTGGCTTTGGTGCCTTGGAGATGAGCTAGGACCTTAATATTCTGCATGAAAGGAAGATTAGCAGCGGAGTTGCACGGGAGAATGTGAAAAGTGTTCATATGTAGTAAAAACCTGAGACATCCGTCCGTTTTCGTCATTTGTTATCTTATCGACTTAAAGCCAGATCGTCACATTGGCAGCTCTTCTCTCTGAAACGGTTGTACTTATCGTCTGCAAAGCTATGTCGCGTACTGCGGTATGCGGAGACAGTAAAGGTACCATAGTAGAACACAGATGAAGCTTCTAAGTTGATGTAATAGCCAGTAAGATATAGTACAATTCAAGTTTTAGGTATCTATTATTGCCTTTTTAGCTGGCATTGGTGCCTTGGACATGAGCTAGGACCTTAAGATTCTGCATGAAAGGAGGACTAGCAGCCGAGTTGCACGGGAGAATGTGAAAAGTGTTCATAAGTAGTAAAAACCTGAGAAATCCGTCCGTTTTCGTCATTTGTTATCGAATCGACTTCAAGCCAGATCGTCACATTGGCCGCTCTTCTCTCTGAAACAGTTGTACTTATCGTCTGTAAGGCTATGTCACGTGCTGCGGTATGCTGAGACACTAAAAGCACCATAGTAGAACACAGATGAAGCTTCTAAGTTGATGTAATAGCCAGTAAGAAGTAGTACAATTCAAGTTTTAGGTATTGAATATTGACTTTTTAGCTGGCTTTGGTGCCTTGGACATGAGCTAGGACCTTAAGATTCTGCATGAAAGGAGGACTAGCAGCCGAGTTGCACGGGAGAATGTGAAAAGTTTTCATATGTAGTAAAAACCTGAGAAATCGGTCCGTTTACGTCATTTGTTATCGAATCGACTTAAAGCCAGATCGTCACATTGGCCGCTTTTCTCTCTGAAACGGTAGTACTTATCGATTGCAAAACTATGTCGCGTGCTGCGGAATGCGGAGACACTAAAAGCACCATAGTAGAAGACAGATCAAGCTTCTAAGTTGTTGTAATAGCCAGTTAGAAGTAGTACAATTCCAGTTTTATGTATTGAATATTGAATTTTTAGCTGGCTTTGGTGCCTTGGAGATGAGCTAGGACCTTAATATTCTGCATGAAAGGAGGACTAGCAGCCGATTTGCACGGGAGAATGTGAAACGTCTTCACATGTAGTAAAAACCCGAGAAATCCGTCCGTTTTCGTCTTTTGTTATCGAATCTACTTAAAGCCAGATCGTCACATTGGCCGCTCTTCTCTCTGAAACGGTTGTACTTATCGTCTGCAAAGGTATGTCGCGTGCTGCGGTATGCGGAGACACTAAAAGCACCATAGTAGAACACAGATGAAGCTGCTAAGTTGTTGCAATAGCCAGTAAGAAGTAGTACAATTCAAGTTTTAGGTATCGATTATTGACTTTTTAGCTGGCTTTGGTGCCTTGGACATGAGCTACGACCTTAAGATTCTGCATGAAAGGAGGACTAGCAGCCGAGGTGAACGGGAGAATGTAAAAAGTGTTCATATGTAGTAAAAATCTGAGAAATCCGTCCGTTTTCGTCATTTGTTATCGAATCGATTTCAAGCCAGATCGTCACATTGGCCGCTCTTGTCTCTGAAAAATTTGTACATATCGTCAGCAAAACTATGTCGCGTGCTGCGGTATGCGTAAACACTAAAAGCACCATAGCAGAACACAGATGAAGCTTCTAAGTCGATGTAATAGCCAGTAAGAAGTAGTACAATTCAAGTTTTAGGTATCGATTATTGACTTTTTAGCTGGCTTTGGTGCCTTGGACATGAGCTAGGACCTTAAGATTCTGTATGAAAGGAGGATTAGCAGCGGAGTTGCACGGGAGAATGTGAAAAGTGTTCATATGTAGTAAAAACCTGAGACATCCGTCCGTTTTCGTCATTTGTTATCGAATCGACTTAAAGCCAGATCGTCACACTGGCCGCTCTTTTCTCTGAAACGGTTGTATTTATCGTCTGCAAAGCTATGTCGCGTGCTGCGGTATGCGGAGACAGTAAAAGCACCATAGTAGAACACAGATGAAGCTTCTAAGTTGATGTAATAGCCAGTAAGATATAGTACAATTCAAGTTTTAGGAATCGATTATTGACTTTTTAGCTGGCATTGGTGCCTTGGACATGAGCTAGGACCTAAAGATTCTGCATGAAAGGAGGACTAGCAGCCGAGTTGCACGGGAGAATGTGAAAAGTCTTCAAATGTAGTAAAAACCTGAGAAATCCGTCCGTTTTCGTCATTTGTTATCGAATCGACTTAAAGCCAGATCGTCACATTGGCCGCTCTTCTCTCTGAAACGGTTGTACTTATCGATTGCAAAGCTATGTCGCGTGCTGCGGTATGCGGAGACACTAAAAGCACCATAGTAGAACACAGATGAAGCTTCTAAGTTGATGTAATAGCCAGTAAGAAGTAGTACAATTCAAGTTTTAGGTATTCAATATTGAATTTTTAGCTGGCTTTGGTGCCTTGGACATGAGCTGGGACGTTAAGATTCTGCATGAAAGGAGGACTAGCAGCCGAGTTGCCCAGGAGAATGTGAAAAGTGTTCATATGTAAAAAAATACCTGAGAAATCCGTCCGTTTTCGTCATTTGTTATCGAATCGACTTAAAGCCAGATCGTCACATTGGCCGCTCTTCTCTCTGAAACGGTTGTACTTATCGATTGCAAAGCTATGTCGCTTGCTGCGGTATGCGGAGACACTAAAATCACCATAGTAGAACACAGATGAAGCTTCTAAGTTGATGTAATAGCCAGTAAGAAGTAGTACAATTCAAGTTTTAGGTATCGAATATTGACTTTTTAGCTGGCTTTGGTGCCTTGGACATGAGCTAGGACCTTAAGATTCTGCATGAAAGGAGGATTAGCAGCGGAGTTGCACGGGAGAATGTGAAAAGTGTTCATATGTAGTAAAAACCTGAGACATCCGTCCGTTTTCGTCATTTGTTATCTTATCGACTTAAAGCCAGATCGTCACATTGGCCGCTCTTCTCTCTGAAACGGTTGTACTTATCGTCTGCAAAGCTATGTCGCGTGCTGCGGTATGCGGAGACAGTAAAATTACCATAGTAGAACACAGATGAAGCTTCTAAGTTGATGTAATAGCCAGTAAGATATAGTACAATTCAAGTTTTAGGTATCGATTATTGACTTTTTAGCTGGCATTGGTGCCTTGGACATGAACTAGGACCTTAAGATTCTGCACGACAGGAGGACTAGCAGCCGAGTTGCACGGGATGATGTGAAAAGTGTTCATATGTAGTAAAAACCTGAGAAATCCGTCCGTTTTCGTCATTTGTTATGGAACCGACTTAAAGCCAGATCGTCACATTGGCCGCTCTTCTCTCTAAAACGGTTGTACTTATCGTCTGCAAAGCTATGTGTCGTGCTGCGGTATGCGGACATACTAAAAGCACCATAGTAGAACACACATGAAGCTTCTAAGTTGATGTAATAGCTAGTAAGAAGTAGTAGAAATAAAGTTTTAGGTATCGGTTATTGACTTTTCACCCTTCTCTGGTGCCTTGGACATGAGCTAGGAAATTTAGATTTTGCATGAAGGAGGAGTAGCAGCCGAGTTGCACGGGAGAATGTGAAAAGTGTTCATATGTAGTAAAAGCCTGAGAAATCCGTCCGTTTACGTCATTTGTTATCGAATCGACTTAAAGCCAGATCGTCACATTGGCTGCTCTTCTCTCTGAAACGGTTGTACTTCTCGTCCGCAAAGCTATGTCGCGTGCTGCGGTATGCGGAGACAGTAAAAGCACCATAGTAGAACACAGATGAAGCTTCTAAGTTGATGTAATAGCCAGGAAGAAGTAGTACAATTCAAGTTTTAGGTATCGATTATTGACTTTTTAGCTGGCTTTGGTGCCTTGGACATGAGCTAGGACCTTAAGATTCTGCATGAAAGGAGGACTAGCAGCCGAGTTGCACGGGAAAATGTGAAAAGTGTTCATATGTAGTAAAAACCTGAGAAATCGGTCCGTTTTCGTCTTTTGTTATCGAACCGACTTAAAGCCAGATCGTCACATTGGCCGCTCTTATCTCTGAAACGCTTGAACTTATCATCTGCAAAGCTATGTCGCGTGCTGCGGTATGCGGAGACAGTAAAAGCACCATAGTAGAACACAGATGAAGCTTCTAAGTTGATTTAATAGCCAGTAAGATATAGTACAATTCAAGTTTTAGGTATCGATTATTTACTTTTTAGCTGGGCTTTGGTGCCTTGGACTTGAGCTAGGACCTTAACATTCTGCATGAAAGGAGGACTAGCAGTCGAGTTGCACGGGAGAATGTGAAAAGTGTTCATATGTAGTAAAAACCTGAGAAATCGGTCCGTTTTCGTCTTTTGTTATCGAACCGACTTAAAGCCAGATCGTCACATTGGCCGCTCATCTCTTTAAACGGTTGTACTTATCGTCTACAAAGCAATGTCGCGTGCTGCGGTGTGCGGAGACACTAAAAGCACCATCGTAGAACACAGATGAAGCTTCTAAGTTGATGTAATAGCCAGTAAGAAGTAGTACAATTCAAGTTTTAGGTATCGATTATTGACTTTTTAGCTGGCTTTGGTGCCTTGGACATGAGCTAGGACCTTAAGATTCTGCATGAAAGGAGGACTAGCAGCCGAGTTGCAGGGGAGAATGTAAAAAGGGTTCATATGAAGTAAAAACCTGAGTAATCCATCCGTTTTCGTCCTTTGTTATCGAATCGACTTAAAGCCAGATCGTCACATTGGCCGCTCTGCTCTCGGAAACGGTTGTACTTATCGTCTGCAAAGCAATGTCGCGTTTTGCCGTAGGCGGAAACAGAAAAGCACCATAGTAGAACACAGATGAAGCTTCTAATTTGATGTAATAGCCAGTAAGAAGTAAAACAATTACAGTTTTAGGTATCGGTTATTGACTTTTTACCCTTCTTTGGTGCTTTGGACACGAGGTAGGAACTTAAGATTTTGCATAAGGAGGACTAGCAGCCGAGTTGCACGGGAGAATGTGAAAAGTGTTCAAATGTAGTAAAAACCTGAGAAATCCGTCCGTTTTCGTCATTTGTTATCGAATCGACTTAAAGCCAGATCGTCACATTGGCCGCTCTTCTCTCTGAAACACTTGTACTTATCGTCTGCAAAGCTATGTCGCGTGCAGCGGTATGCTGAGACACTAAAAGCACCATAGTAGAACACAGATGAAGCTTCTAAGTTGATGTAATAGCCAGTAAGAAGTAATAAATTCGAGTTTTAGGTATTGAATATTGAATTTTTTGCAGGATTTTGTGCCTAGGACATGAGCTAGGACCTTAATATTCAGCATGAAAGGAGGACTAGCAGCCGAGTTGCACGGGAGAATGTGAAAAGTGTTCAAATGTAGTAAAAACCTGAGAAATCCGTCCGTTTTCGTCATTTGTTATCGAATCGACTTAAAGCCAGATCGTCACATTGGCCGCTCTTCTCTCTGAAACACTTGTACTTATCGTCTGCAAAGCTATGTCGCGTGCTGCGGTATGCTGAGACACTAAAAGCACCATAGTAGAACACAGATCAAGCTTCTAAGTTGATGTAATAGCCAGTAAGAAGTAATACAATTCGAGTTTTAGGTATTGAATATTGAATTTTTAGCTGGATTTTGTGCCTTGGACATTAGCCGGGAACTTAAGATTTTGCATGAAGGAGGACTAGCAGCCGAGTTGCACGGAAGAATGTGAAAAGTGTTCATATGTAGTAAAAACCCGAGAAATCCTTCCATTTTCGTCATTTGTTATCGAATCGACTTATAGCCAGATCGTCACATTGGCCGCTCTTCTCTCTGAAATGGTTGTACTTATCGATTGCAATGCTATGTCGCGTGCTGCGGTATGTGGAGACACTAAAAGCACCATAGTAGAACACAGATGAAGCTTCTAAGTTGATGTAATAGCCAGTAAAAAGTAGTACAATTCAAGTTTTAGCTATCGGTTATTGACATTTTACCCTTCTTTGGTGCCTTGGACACGAGCTAGGAACTTAAGATTTCGCATGAAGGAGGACTAGCAGCCGAGGTGCACCGGAGAATGTAAAAAGTGTTCAAAAGTAGTAAAAACCTGAGAAATACGTCCGTTTTCGTCATTTGTTATCGAATCGACTTAAAGCCCGATCGACACATTTTCCGATCTTCTCTCTGAAACGCTTGTACTTTTCGTCTGCAAAGCTATGTCGCGTGCTGCGGTATGCGGAGACACTAAAAGCACCGTAGTAGAACACAGATGAAGCTTCTAAGTTGATGTAATACCCAGTAAGACGTAGTACAATTCAAGTTTTAGGTATCGATTATTTACTTTTTAGCTGGCTTTGGTGCCTTGGACATGAGCTAGGACCTTAACATTCTGCCTGATAGGGGGACTAGCAGCCGAGTTGCACGGGAGAATGTAAAGTGTTCATATGTAGTAAAAACCTGAGATATCCGTCCGTTTTCGTCATTTGTTATCGAATCGACTTAAAGCCAGATCGTCACATTGGCCGCTATTCTCTCGGAATCGGTTGTTCTTATCGCCTGCAAAGCTATGTCACGTGCTGCGGTATGCGGAGACACTAAAATCACCACAGTAGAACACAGATGAAGCTTCTAAGTTGATGTAATATCCAGTAAGAAGTAGTACAATTCAAGTTTTAGGTATTGAATATTGATCTTTAGCAGGCTTTGGTGCTTTGGACATGAGCTAGGACCTTAAGATTCAGCATGAAAGGAGGACTAGCAGCCGAGTTGCACGGGAGAATGTGTAAACTGATCATATGTAGTAAAAACCTGAGAAATCCGTCCGTTTTCGTCATTTGTTATCGAATCGACTTGAAGCCAGATCGTCACATTCCCCGCTCTTCTCTCTGAAACGGTTGTACTAATCGTCTGCAGAACTATGTCGCGTGCTGCGGTATGCGGAGGAACTAAAAGCACCGTAGTAGAACACAGATGAAGCTTCTAAGTTGATGTAATAGCCAGTAAGAACTAGTACAATTCAAGTTTTAGGTATTGATTATGGACTTTTTAGCTGGCTTTGGTGCCTTGGACATGCGCTAGGACCTTAAGATTCTGCATGAAAGGAGGACTAGCAGCCGAGTAGCACGGGAGAATGTGAAAAGTGTTCATATGTAGTAAAAACCTGAGACATAGGTCCGTTTTCGTCATTTGTTATCGAATCGCCTTAAAGGCAGATCGCCACATTGGCCGCTCTTCTCTCTGAAACGGTTGTACTTATCGATTGCAAAGCTATGTCGCGTGCTGTGGTATGCGGAGACACTAAAAGCACCATAGTAGAACACAGATGAAGCTTCTAAGTTGATGTTATAGCCAGGAAGAAGTAGTACAATTCAAATTTTAGGTATCGATTATTGACGTTTTAGCTGGCTTTGGTGCCTTGGACATGAGCTAGGACCTTATGATTCTGCATGAAAGGAGGACTAGCAGCCGAGTTGCACGGGAGAATGAGAAAATTGTTCATATGTAGTAAAAACCTGAGAAATCCGTCCGCTTTCGTCATTTGTTATCGAATCTACTTAAAGCCAGATCGTCACATTGGCCGCTCTTCTCTCTGAAACGGTTGTACTTATCGTGTACAAAGCAATGTCGCGTGCTGCGATATGCGGAGACACTAAAAGCACCATAGTAGAACACAGATGAAGCTTCTAAGTTGATGTAATAGCCAGTAAGAAGTAATCCAGTTCAAGTTTTAGGTATCGATTATTGACTTTTTAGCTGGCTTCGGTGCCTTGGACATGAGCTAGGACCTTAAGATTCTGCATGAAAGGAGGACTAGCAGCCGAGTTGCACGGGAGAATGAGAAAAGTGTTCATATGTAGTAAAAACTTGAGAAATCCGTCCGCTTTCGTCATTTGTTATCGAATCGACTTAAAGCCAGATCGTCACATTGGCCGCTCTTCTCTCTGAAACGGTTGTACTTATCGTCTACAAAGCTATGTCGCGTGCTGCGATATGCGGAGACACTAAAAGCACCATAGTAGAACACAGATGAAGCTTCTAAGTTGATGGAATAGCCAGTAAGAAGTAGTACAAATCAAGTTTTAGGTATCGATTATTGACTTTTTAGCTGGCTTTGGTGCCTTGGACATGAGCTAGGACCTTAAGATTCTGCATGAAAGGAGGACTAGCAGCCGAGTTGCACGGGAAATGTGAATAGTGTTCAAATGTAGTAAAAACCTGAGAAATACGTCCGTTTTCGTCATTTGTTATCGAATCGACTTAAAGCCAGATCGTCATATTGGTCGCTCTTCTCTCTGAAACGGTTGTACTTATCGTCTGCAAAGCTATGTCGCGTGCTGCGGTATGCGGAGACACTAAAAGCACCATAGTAGAACACAGATGAAGCTTCTAAGTTGATGTAATACCCAGTAAGACGTAGTACAATTCAAGTTTTAGGTATCGATTATTGAGTTTTTAGCTGTCTTTGGTGCCTTGGACATGAGCTAGGTCCTTAACATTCTGCATGAAAGGAAGACTAGCAGCCGAGTTGCACGGGAGAATGTGAAAAGTGTTCATATGTAGTAAAAACCTGAGAAATCCGTCCGTTTTCGTCATTTGTTATCGAATCGACTTAAAGCCAGATCGTCACATTGGCCGCTCTCCTCTCTGAATCGGTTGTACTTATCGTCTGCAAAGCTATGTCACGTGCAGCGGTATGCGGAGACACTAAAATCACCACAGTAGAACACAGATGAAGCTTCTAAGTTGATGTAATATCCAGTAAGAAGTAGTACAATTCAAATTTTAGGTATCGATTATTGACATTTTAGCTGGCTTTGGTGCCTTGGACATGAGCTAGGACCTTAAGATTCTGCATGAATGGATGACTAGCAGCCGAGTTGCACGCGAGAATGTGAAAAGTGTTCATATGTAGTAAAAACCTGAGAAATCCGTCCGTTTTCGTCATTTGTTATCGAATCGACTTAAAGCCAGATCGTCACATTGGCCGCTCTTCTCTCTGAAACGGTTGTACTTATCGTCTGTAAAGCTATGTCGCGTGCTGCGGTATGCTGAGACACTAAAAGCACCATAGTAGAACACAGATCAAGCTTATAAGTTGATGTAATAGCCAGTAAGAAGTAGTACAATTCAAGTTTTAGGTATTGATTATGGACTTTTTAGCTGGCTTTGGTGCCTTGGACATGAGCTAGGACCTTAAGATTCTGCACGACAGGAGGACTAGCACCCGAGTTGCACGGGAGAATATGAAAAGTGTTCATATCTAGTAAAATCCTGAGAAATCGGTCCGTTTTCGTCATTTGTTATCGAATCGACTTAAAGCCAGATCGTCACATTGGCCGCTCTTCTCTCTGAAACGGTTGTACTTATCGTCTGCAAAACTATTTCGCGTGCTGCGGTATGCTGAGACACTAAAAGCACCATAGTAGAACACAGATGAAGCTTCTAAGTTGATGTAATAGCCAGGAAGAAGTAGTACAATTCAATTTTAGGTATCGATTATTGACTTTTTAGCTGGCTTTGGTGCCTTGGACATGAGGTAGGACCTTAACATTCTGCATGAAAGGAGGACTAGCAGCCGATTTGCACGGGAGAATGTGAAAAGTGTTCATATGTAGTAAAAACCTGAGAAATCGGTCCGTTTTCGTCATTTGTTATCGAATCGACTTAAAACCAGATCGTCACATTGGCCGCTCTTCTCTCTGAAACGGTTGTACTTATCGTCTGCAAAGCTATGTCGCGTGCTGCGGTATGCGGAGACACTAAAAGCACCATAGTAGAACACAGATGAAGCTTCTAAGTTGATGTAATACCCAGTAAGACGTAGTACAATTCAAGTTTTAGGTATCGATTATTGAATTTATAGCTGGCTTTGGTGCCTTGGACATGACCTAGGACCTTAACATTCTGCATGAAAGGAGGACTAGCAGAGGAGTTGCACGGGAGAATGTGAAAAGTGTTCATATGTAGTAAAAACCTGAGAAATACGTCCGTTTTCGTCATTTGTTATCGAATCGACTTACAGCCAGATCGTCACATTGTCCGCTCTCCTCTCTGAATCGGTTGTACTTATCGTCTGCAAAGCTATGTCACGAGCTGCGGGATCTGGAGACACTAAAATCACCACAGTAGAACACAGATGAAGCTTCTAAGTTGATGTAATAACCAGTAAGAAGTAGTACAATTCAAGTTTTAGGTATCGATTATTGACTTTTTAGCTGGCTTTGGTGCCTTGGACATGAGCTAGGACCTTAACATTCTGTATGAAAGGAGGACTAGCAGCCGAGTTGCACGGGAGAATGTGAAAAGTGTTCAAATGTAGTTAAAACTTGAGAAATCCGTCCGTTTTCGTCATTTGTTATCGAATCGACTTAAAGCCAGATCGTCACATTGGCCGCTCTTCTCTCTGAAACGCTTGTACTTATCGTCTGCTAAGCTATGTCGCGTGCTGCGGTATGCGGAGACACTAAAAGCACAATAGTAGAACACAGATGAATCTTCTAAGTTGATGTAATACCCAGTAAGAAGTAGTACAATTCAAGTTTTAGGTATCGATTATTTACTTTTTAGCTGGCTTTGGTGCCTTGGACATGAGCTAAGGCCTCAAGATTCTGCATGAAAGGAGGACTAGCAGCCGAGTTGCAGGGGAGAATGAGAAAAGTGTTCATATGTAGTAAAAACCTGAGAAATCCGTCCACTTTCGTCATTTGTTTTCGAATCGACTTAAAGCCAGATCGTCACATTGGCCGCTCTTCTCTCTGAAACGGTTGTACTTATCGTCTGCAAAGCTATGTCGCGGGCTGCGGTATGCTGAGACACTAAAAGCACCATAGTAGAACACAGATGAAGCTTCTAAGTTGATGTAATACCCAGTAAGACGTAGTACAATTCAAGTTTTAGGTATCGATTATTGACTTTATAGCTGGCTTTGGTGCCTTGGACATGACCTAGGACCTTAACATTCTGCATGAAAGGAGGACTAGCAGCGGAGTTGCACGGGAGTATTTGAAAAGTGTTCATATGTAGTAAAAACCTGAGAAATACGTCCGTTTTCGTCATTTGTTATCGAATCGACTTACAGCCAGATCGTCACATTGTCCGCTCTCCTCTCTGAATCGGTTGTACTTATCGTCTGCAAAGCTATGTCACGAGCTGCGGGATCTGGAGACACTAAAATCACCACAGTAGAACACAGATGAAGCTTCTAAGTTGATGTAATAACCAGTAAGAAGTAGTACAATTCAAGTTTTAGGTATCGATTATTGACTTTTTAGCTGGCTTTGGTGCCTTGGACATGAGCTAGGACCTTAACATTCTGTATGAAAGGAGGACTAGCAGCCGAGTTGCACGGGAGAATGTGAAAAGTGTTCATATGTAGTAAAAACCTGAGAAATCCGTCCGTTTTCGTCATTTGTTATCGAATCGACTTAAATCAAGATCGTCACATTTTCCGCTCTTCTCTCTGAAACGGTTGTACTTATCGTCTGCAAAGCTATGTCGCGTGCTGCGGTATGCGGAGACACTAAAAGCACCATAGTAGAACACAGATGAAGCTTCTAAGTTGATGTAATAGCCAGTAAGAAGTAGTACAATTCAAGTTTTAGGTATCGATTATTGACTTTGTAGCTGGCTTTGGTGCCGTGGATATGAGCTAGGACATTAAGATTCTGCATGAGAGGAGGACTAGCAGCCGAGTTGCACGGGAGAATGAGAAAAGTGTTCATATGTAGTAAAAACCTGAGAAATCCGTCCGCTTTCGTCATTTGTTATCGAACCTACTTAATGCCCGATCGTCACATTGGCCGCTCTTCTCTCTGAAACGGTTGTACTTATCGTCTACAAAGCTATGTCGCGTGCTGCGATATGCGGAGACACTAAAAGCACCATAGTAGAACACAGATCAAGCTTATAAGTTGATGTAATAGAAAGTAAGAAGTAGTACAATTAGAGTTTTAGGTATCGGTTATTGACTTTTTACCCTTCTTTGGGCCTTGGACACGAGCTAGGAACTTAAGATTTTGCATGATGGAGGACTAGCAGCCCAGTTGCACGGGAGAATGTGAAAAGTGTTCATATGTAGTAAAAACGTGAGAAATCCGTCCGTTTTCGTCATTTGTTATCGAATCGACATAAAGCCAGATCGTCACATTGGCCACTCTTCTCTCTGAAAAGGTTGTACTTATCGTCTGCAAACCTATGTCGCGTGCTGCGGTATGCTGAGACACTAAAAGCACCATAGTAGAACACAGATCAAGCTTCTAAGTTGATGTAATAGCCAGTAAGAAGTAGAACAATTCAAGTTTTAGGTATCGATTATTGACTTTTTAGCTGGCTTCGGTGCCTTGGACATGAGCTAGGACCTTAAGATTCTGCATGAAAGGAGGACTAGCAGCCGAGTTGCACGCGAGAATGTGAAAAGTGTTCATATGTAGTAAAAACCTGAGAAATCCGTCCGTTTTCGTCATTTGTTATCGAATCGACTTAAAGCCAGATCGTCACATTGGCCGCTCTTCTCTCTGAAACGGTTGTACTTATCGTCTGTAAAGCTATGTCGCGTGCTGCGGTATGCTGAGACACTAAAAGCACCATAGTAGAACACAGATCAAGCTTATAAGTTGATGTAATAGCCAGTAAGAAGTAGTACAATTCAAGTTTTAGGTATTGATTATGGACTTTTTAGCTGGCTTTGGTGCCTTGGACATGAGCTAGGACCTTAAGATTCTGCACGACAGGAGGACTAGCACCCGATTTGCACGGGAGAATATGAAAAGTGTTCATATCTAGTAAAATCCTGAGAAATCGGTCCGTTTTCGTCATTTGTTATCGAATCGACTTAAAGCCAGATCGTCACATTGGCCGCTCTTCTCTCTGAAACGGTTGTACTTATCGTCTGCAAAACTATTTCGCGTACTGCGGTATGCTGAGACACTAAAAGCACCATAGTAGAACACAGATGAAGCTTCTAAGTTGATGTAATAGCCAGGAAGAAGTAGTACAATTCAATTTTAGGTATCGATTATTGACTTTTTAGCTGGCTTTGGTGCCTTGGACATGAGGTAGGACCTTAACATTCTGCATGAAAGGAGGACTAGCAGCCGATTTGCACGGGAGAATGTGAAAAGTGTTCATATGTAGTAAAAACCTGAGAAATCGGTCCGTTTTCGTCATTTGTTATCGAATCGACTTAAAACCAGATCGTCACATTGGCCGCTCTTCTCTCTGAAACGGTTGTACTTATCGTCTGCAAAGCTATGTCGCGTGCTGCGGTATGCGGAGACACTAAAAGCACCATAGTAGAACACAGATGAAGCTTCTAAGTTGATGTAATACCCAGTAAGACGTAGTACAATTCAAGTTTTAGGTATCGATTATTGAATTTATAGCTGGCTTTGGTGCCTTGGACATGACCTAGGACCTTAACATTCTGCATGAAAGGAGGACTAGCAGAGGAGTTGCACGGGAGAATGTGAAAAGTGTTCATATGTAGTAAAAACCTGAGAAATACGTCCGTTTTCGTCATTTGTTATCGAATCGACTTAAAGGAAGATCGTCAGATTTTCCGCTCTTCTCTCTGAAACGGTTGTACTTATCGTCTGCAAAGCTATGTCGCGTGCTGCGGTATGCGGAGACACTAAAAGCACCATAGTAGAACACAGATGAAGCTTCTAAGTTGATGTAATAGCCAGTAAGAAGTAGTACAATTCAAGTTTTAGGTATCGATTATTGACTTTGTAGCTGGCTTTGGTGCCTTGGATATGAGCTAGGACATTAAGATTCTGCATGAGAGGAGGACTAGCAGCCGAGTTGCACGGGAGAATGAGAAAAGTGTTCATATGTAGTAAAAACCTGAGAAATCCGTCCGCTTTCGTCATTTGTTATCGAACCTACTTAATGCCCGATCGTCACATTGGCCGCTCTTTTCTCTGAAACGGTTGTACTTATCGTCTACAAAGCTATGTCGCGTGCTGCGATATGCGGAGACACTAAAAGCACCATAGTAGAACACAGATCAAGCTTATAAGTTGATGTAATAGAAAGTAAGAAGTAGTACAATTAGAGTTTTAGGTATCGGTTATTGACTTTTTACCCTTCTTTGGGCCTTGGACACGAGCTAGGAACTTAAGATTTTGCATGATGGAGGACTAGCAGCCCAGTTGCACGGGAGAATGTGAAAAGTGTTCATATGTAGTAAAAACCTGAGAAATCCGTCCGTTTTCGTCATTTGTTATCGAATCGACATAAAGCCAGATCGTCACATTGGCCACTCTTCCCTCTGAAACGGTTGTACTTATCGTCTGCAAAGCTATGTCGCGTGCTGCGGTATGCTGAGACACTAAAAGCACCATAGTAGAACACAGATCAAGCTTCTAAGTTGATGTAATAGCCAGTAAGAAGTAGAACAATTCAAGTTTTAGGTATTGAATATTGATCTTTAGCTGGCTTTGGTGCCTTGGACATGAGCTGGGACCTTAACATTCTGTATGAAAGGAGGACTAGCAGCCGAGTTGCACGGGAGAATGTGAAAAGTGTTCATAAGTAGTAAAAACCTGAGAAATCCGTCTGTTTTCGTCATTTGTTATCGAATCGACTTAAAGCCAGATCGTCACATTGGCCGCTCTGCTCTCGGAAACGGTTGTACTTATCGTCTGCAAAGCTATGTCGCGTGTTGCCATAGGCGGAAACAGGAAAAGCACCATAGTAGAACACAAATGAAGCTTCTAAGTTGATGTAATAGCCAGTAAGAAGTAGTACAATTCATGTTTTAGCTATCGATTATTGACTTTTTAGCTGGCTTTTGTGATTTGGACATGAGCTAGGACCTTAAGATTCTGCTTGAAAGGAGGACTAGCAGCCGAGTTGCATGGGAGAATGTGAGAAGTGTTCATATGCAGTAAAAACCTGAGACATCCGTCCGTTTTCGTCATTTGTTATCGAATCGAATTAAAGCCAGATCGTCACATTGGCCGCTCTTCTCACTGAAACGGTTGTACTTATCGTCTGCAAAGCTATGTCGCGTGCTGCGGTATGCGGACACACTAAAAGCACAATAGTAGAACACAGATGAAGCTTCTAAGTTGATGTAATAGCCAGTAAGAAGTAGTAAAATTCAAGTTTTAGGTATCGATTATTGACTTTTTAGCTGGCTTTGGTGACTTGGACATGAGCTAGGACCTTAAGATTCTGCATGAAAGGAGGACTAGCAGTCGAGTTGCACGGGAGAATGTGAAAAGTGTTCATATCTAAAAAGAAAAAACCTGAGAAATCCGTCCGTTTTCGTCATTTGTTATCGAATCGACTTAAAGCCAGTTCGTCAAATTGGCAGATCTTTTCTCTGATACGGTTGTACTTATCGTCTGCAAAGCTATGTCACGTGCTGCGGTATGCGGAGACACTAAACTCACCACAGTAGAACACAGATGAAGCTTCTAAGTTGATGTAATATCCAGTAAGAAGTAGTACAATTCGAGTTTTAGGTATCGATTATTGACTTTTTAGCTGGCTTTGGTGCCTTGGACATGAGCTAGGACCTTAAGATTCTGCATGAAAGGAGGACTAGCAGCCGAGTTGCACGGGAGAATGTGAAAAGTGTTAATATGTGGTATTAACCTGAGAAATCCGTCCGTTTTCGTCATTTGTTATCGAATCGACTTAAAGTCAGATCGACACATTGGCCGCTCTTCTATCTGAAACGGTTGTACTTATCGTCTGCAAAACTATGTCGCGTGCTGCGGTATGCTGAGACACTAAAAGCACCATAATAGAACACAGATGAAGCTTCTAAGTTGATGTAATAGCCAGTAAGAAGTAGTACAATTCGAGTTTTAGGTATTGAATATGGAACTTTTAGCTGGCTTTGGTGCCTTGGACATGAGCTAGGACCTTAAGATTCTGCCTGAAAGGAGGACTAGCAGCCGAGTTGCACGGGAGAATGTGAGAAGTGTTCATATGTAGTTAAAACCTGAGAAATCCGTCCGTTTTCGTCATTTGTTATCGAATCGACTTAAAGCCAGATCGTCACATTGGCCGCTCTTCTCTCTGAAACGCTTGTACCTATCGTCTGCAAAGCAATGTCGCGTGCTGCGGTATGCGGAGACACTAAAATCACCATAGTAGAACAGAGATGAAGCTTCTAAGTTGATGTAATAGCCAGTAAGAAGTAGTACAATTAAAGTTTTAGGTATCGGTTATTGACTTTTTACCCTTCTTTGGGCCTTGGACACGAGCTAGGAACTTACGATTTTGCATGATGGCGGACTAGCAGCCCAGTTGCACGGGAGAATGTGAAAAGTGTTCATATGTAGTAAAAACCTGAGAAATCCGTCCGTTTTCGTCATTTGTTATCGAATCGACATAAAGCCAGATCGTCACATTGGCCACTCTTCTCTCTGAAACGGTTGTACTTATCGTCTGCAAAGCTATGTCGCGTGCTGCGGTATGCTGAGACACTAAAAGCACCATAGTAGAACACAGATCAAGCTTCTAAGTTGATGTAATAGCCAGTAAGAAGTAGAACAATTCAAGTTTTAGGTATTGAATATTGATCTTTAGCTGGCTTTGGTGCCTTGGACATGAGCTAGGACCTTAACATTCTGTATGAAAGGAGGACTAGCAGCCGAGTTGCACGGGAGAATGTGAAAAGTGTTCATATGTAGTAAAAACATGAGAAATCCGTCTGTTTTCGTCATTTGTTATCGAATCGACTTAAAGCCAGATCGTCACATTGGCCGCTCTGCTCTCGGAAACGGTTGTACTTATCGTCTGCAAAGCTATGTCGCGTGCTGCGGTATGCAGAGACACTAAAAGCACCATAGTAGAACACAGATGAAGCTTCTAAGTTGATGTAATAGCCAGTAAGAAGTAGTACAAATCATGTTTTAGGTATCGATTATTGACTTTTTAGCTGGCTTTGGTGCCTTGGACATGAGCTAGGACCTTAAGACTCTGCATGAAAGGAGGACTAGCAGCCGAGTTGCACGGGAGAATGTGAAAAGTGTTCATATGTAGTAAATACCTGAGAAATCCGTCCGTTTCCGTCATTTGTTATCGAATCGACTTAAAGCCAGGTCGTCACGTTGGCCGCTCTTCTCTCTGAAACGGTTGTACTTATCGTCTGCAAAGCTATGTCGCGTGCTGCGGTATGCGGAGACATTAAAATCACCGTAGTAGAACACAGATGAAGCATCTAAGTTGATGTAATAGCCAGTAAGAAGTAATCCACTTCAAGTTTTAGCTATCGATTATTGACTTTTTAGCTGGCTTTGGTGACTTGGACATGAACTAGGACCTTAGGATTCTGCATGAAAGGAGGACTAGCAGCCGAGTTGCATGGGAGAATGTGAAAAGTGTTCATATGCAGTAAAAACCTGAGACATCCGTCCGTTTTCGTCATTTGTTATCGAATCGAATTAAAGCCAGATCGTCACATTGGCCGCTCTTCTCACTGAAACGGTTGTACTTATCGTCTGCAAAGCTATGTCGCGTGCTGCGGTATGCGGACACACTAAAAGCACAATTGTAGAACACAGATGAAGCTTCTAAGTTGATGTAATAGCCAGTAAGAAGTAGTAAAATTCAAGTTTTAGGTATCGATTATTGACTTTTTAGCTGGCTTTGGTGACTTGGACATGAGCTAGGACCTTAAGATTCTGCATGAAAGGAGGACTAGCAGCCGAGTTGCACGGGAGAATGTGAAAAGTGTTCATATCTAAAAAGAAAAAACCTGAGAAATCCGTCCGTTTTCGTCATTTGTTATCGAATGGACTTAAAGCCAGATCGTCACATTGGTCGCTCTTCTCTCTGAAACGGTTGTACTTATCGTCTACAAAGCAATGTCGCGTGCTGCGGTATGCGGAGACACTAAAATCACCACAGTAGAACACAGATGAAGCTTCTAAGTTGATGTAATATCCAGTAAGAAGTAGTACAATTCGAGTTTTAGGTATCGATTATTGACTTTTTAGCTGGCTTTGGTGCCTTGGACATGAGCTAGGACCTTACGATTCTGCATGAAAGGAGGACTAGCAGCCGAGTTGCACGGGAGAATGTGAAAAGTGTTCATACGTAGTAAAAACCTTAGAAATCCGTCCGTTTTCGTCATTTGTTATCGAATCGACTTAAAGCCAGATCGTCAAATTGGCCGCTCTTTTCTCTGAAACGGTTGTACTTATCGTCTGCAAAGCTATGTCACGTGCTGCGGTATGCGGAGACACTAAAATCACCACAGTAGAACACAGATGAAGCTTCTAAGTTGATGTAATATCCAGTAAGAAGTAGTACAATTCGAGTTTTAGGTATCGATTATTGACTTTTTAGCTGGCTTTGGTGCCTTGGACATGAGCTAGGACCTTAAGATTCTGCAAGAAAGGAGGACTAGCAGCCGAGTCCCACGGGAGAATGTGAAAAGTGTTCATATGTAGTAAAAACCTGAGAAATCCGTCCGTTTTCGTCATTTGTTATCGAATCGACTTAAAGCCAGATCGACACATTGGCCGCTCTTCTCTCTGAAACGGTTGTACTTATCGTCTGCAAAACTATGTCGCGTGCTGCGGTATGCTGAGACACTAAAAGCACCATAATAGAACACAGATGAAGCTTCTAAGTTGATGTAATAGCCAGTAAGAAGTAGTACAATTCAAGTTTTAGGTATTGAATATGGAACTTTTAGCTGGCTTTGGTGCCTTGGACATGAGCTAGGACCTTAAGATTCTGCCTGAAAGGAGGACTAGCAGCCGAGTTGCACGGGAGAATGTGAAAAGTGTTCATATGTAGTTGAAACCTGAGAAATCCGTCCGTTTTCGTCATTTGTTATCGAATCGACTTAAAGCCAGATCGTCACATTGGCCGCTCTTCTCTGTGAAACGCTTGTACTTATCGTCTGCAAAGCTATGTCACGTGCTGCGGTATGCGGAGACACTAAAATTACCACAGTAGAACACAGATGAAGCTTCTAAGTTGATGTAATATCCAGTAAGAAGTAGTACAATTCGAGATTTTAGGTATCGATTATTGACTTTTTAGCTGGCTTTGGTGCCTTGGACATGAGCTAGGACCTTAAGATTCTGCATGAAAGGAGGACTAGCAGCCGAGTTGCATGGGAGAATGTGAAAAGTGTTCATATGTAGTAAAAACCGGAGAAATCCGTCCGTTTTCGTCATTTGTTATAGAATAGACTTAAAGCCAGATCGTCACATTGGCTGCTCTTCTCTCTGAAACGGTTGCACTAATCGTCTGCAAAGCTATGTCGCGTGCTGCGGTATGCGGAGACACTAAAATCACCATAGTAGAACACAGATGAAGCATCTAAGTTGATGTAATAGCCAGTAAGAAGTAATCCAATTCAAGTTTTAGGTATCGATTATTGATATTTTAGCTGGCTTTGGTGCATTGGACATGAGCTAGGACCTTACGATTCTGCATGAAAGGAGGACTAGCAGCCGAGTTGCACGGGAGAATGTGAAAAGTATTCATATGTAGTAAAAACCTGAGACATCCGTCCGTTTTCGTCATTTGTTATCGAATCGACTTAAAGCCAGATCGTCACATTGGCCGCTCTTCTCTCTGAAACGGTTGTACTTATCGTCTGCAAAGCTATGTCGCGTGCTGCGGTATGCGGACACACTAAAAGCACCATAGTAGAACACAGATGAAGCATCAAAGTTGATGTAATAGCCAGTAAGAAGTAATCCAATTCAAGTTTTAGGTACTGAATATTGACCTTTTAGCTGGCTTTGGTGCCTTGGACATGAGCTAGGACCTTAAGATTCTGCATTAAAGGAGGACTAGCAGCCGAGTTGCACGGGTGAATGTCAAAAGTGTTCCTATGTAGTAAAAACCTGAGAAATCCGTCCGTTTTCGTCATTTGTTATCGAATCGACTTAAAGCAAGATCGTCACATTGGCCGCTCTTCTCTCTGAAACGGTTGTACTTATCGTCTGCAAAGCTATGTCGCGTGTTGCCGTAGGCCGAAACAGGAAAAGCACCATAGTAGAACACAGATGAAGCTTCTAAGTTGATGTAATAGCCAGTAAGAAGTAGTACAATTCAAGTTTTAGGTATCGATTATTGACTTTTTAGCTGGATTTGGTGCCTTGGACATGAGCTAGGACTTTAAGATTCTGCATAAAAGGAGGACTAGCAGCCATGTTGCACGGGAGAATGTGAAAAGTGTTCATATGTAGTAAAAACCTGAGACATCCGTCCGTTTTCGTCATTTGTTATCGAATCGACTTAAAGCCAGATTGTCACATTGGCCGCTCTTCTCTCTGAAACGGTTGTACTTATCGTCTGCAAAGCTATGTCGAGTGCTGCGGTATGCGGAGACACTAAAAGCACCATAGTAGAACACAGATGAAGCTTCTAAGTTGATGTAATAGCCAGTAAGAAGTAGACCAATTCAAGATTTAGGTATCGATTATTGACTTTTTAGCTGGGTTTGGTGCCTTGGACATGAGCTAGGACCTTACGATTCTGCATGAAAGGAGGACTAGCAGCCGAGTTGCACGGGAGAATGTGAAAAGTGTTCATATGTAATAAAAACCTTAAAAATCCGTCCGTTTTCGTCATTTGTTATCGAATCGACTTAAAGCCAGATCGTCACATTGGCCGCTCTTCTCTCTGAAACGGTTGTACTTATCGTCTGCAAAGCTATGTCGCGTGCTGCGGTATGCAGAGACACTAAAAGCACCATAGTAGAACACAGATGAAGCTTCTAAGTTGATGTAATAGCCAGTAAGAAGTAGTACAAATCATGTTTTAGGTATCGATTATTGACTTTTTAGCTGGCTTTGGTGCCTTGGACATGAGCTAGGACCTTAAGACTCTGCATGAAAGGAGGACTAGCAGCCGAGTTGCACGGGAGAATGTGAAAAGTGTTCATATGTAGTAAATACCTGAGAAATCCGTCCGTTTCCGTCATTTGTTATCGAATCGACTTAAAGCCAGGTCGTCACGTTGGCCGCTCTTCTCTCTGAAACGGTTGTACTTATCGTCTGCAAAGCTATGTCGCGTGCTGCGGTATGCGGAGACACTAAAATCACCGTAGTAGAACACAGATGAAGCATCTAAGTTGATGTAATAGCCAGTAAGAAGTAATCCACTTCAAGTTTTAGCTATCGATTATTGACTTTTTAGCTGGCTTTGGTGACTTGGACATGAACTAGGACCTTAGGATTCTGCATGAAAGGAGGACTAGCAGCCGAGTTGCATGGGAGAATGTGAAAAGTGTTCATATGCAGTAAAAACCTGAGACATCCGTCCGTTTTCGTCATTTGTTATCGAATCGAATTAAAGCCAGATCGTCACATTGGCCGCTCTTCTCACTGAAACGGTTGTACTTATCGTCTGCAAAGCTATGTCGCGTGCTGCGGTATGCGGACACACTAAAAGCACAATAGTAGAACACAGATGAAGCTTCTAAGTTGATGTAATAGCCAGTAAGAAGTAGTAAAATTCAAGTTTTAGGTATCGATTATTGACTTTTTAGCTGGCTTTGGTGACTTGGACATGAGCTAGGACCTTAAGATTCTGCATGAAAGGAGGACTAGCAGCCGAGTTGCACGGGAGAATGTGAAAAGTGTTCATATCTAAAAAGAAAAAACCTGAGAAATCCGTCCGTTTTCGTCATTTGTTATCGAATGGACTTAAAGCCAGATCGTCACATTGGTCGCTCTTCTCTCTGAAACGGTTGTACTTATCGTCTACAAAGCAATGTCGCGTGCTGCGGTATGCGGAGACACTAAAATCACCATAGTAGAACACAGATGAAGCTTCTAAGTTGATGTAATAGAAGGTAAGAAGTAGTACAATTCTAGTTGTAGGTATCGATTATTGACTTTTTAGCTGGCTTTGGTGCCTTGGACATGAGCTAGGACCTTACGATTCTGCATGAAAGGAGGACTAGCAGCCGAGTTGCACGGGAGAATGTGAAAAGTGTTCATACGTAGTAAAAACCTTAGAAATCCGTCCGTTTTCGTCATTTGTTATCGAATCGACTTAAAGCCAGATCGTCAAATTGGCCGCTCTTTTCTCTGAAACGGTTGTACTTATCGTCTGCAAAGCTATGTCACGTGCTGCGGTATGCGGAGACACTAAAATCACCACAGTAGAACACAGATGAAGCTTCTAAGTTGATGTAATATCCAGTAAGAAGTAGTACAATTCGAGTTTTAGGTATCGATTATTGACTTTTTAGCTGGCTTTGGTGCCTTGGACATGAGCTAGGACCTTAAGATTCTGCAAGAAAGGAGGACTAGCAGCCGAGTCCCACGGGAGAATGTGAAAAGTGTTCATATGTAGTAAAAACCTGAGAAATCCGTCCGTTTTCGTCATTTGTTATCGAATCGACTTAAAGCCAGATCGACACATTGGCCGCTCTTCTCTCTGAAACGGTTGTACTTATCGTCTGCAAAACTATGTCGCGTGCTGCGGTATGCTGAGACACTAAAAGCACCATAATAGAACACAGATGAAGCTTCTAAGTTGATGTAATAGCCAGTAAGAAGTAGTACAATTCAAGTTTTAGGTATTGAATATGGAACTTTTAGCTGGCTTTGGTGCCTTGGACATGAGCTAGGACCTTAAGATTCTGCCTGAAAGGAGGACTAGCAGCCGAGTTGCACGGGAGAATGTGAAAAGTGTTCATATGTAGTTGAAACCTGAGAAATCCGTCCGTTTTCGTCATTTGTTATCGGATCGACTTAAAGCCAGATCGTCACATTGGCCGCTCTTCTCTGTGAAACGCTTGTACTTATCGTCTGCAAAGCTATGTCACGTGCTGCGGTATGCGGAGACACTAAAATTACCACAGTAGAACACAGATGAAGCTTCTAAGTTGATGTAATATCCAGTAAGAAGTAGTACAATTCGAGATTTTAGGTATCGATTATTGACTTTTTAGCTGGCTTTGGTGCCTTGGACATGAGCTAGGACCTTAAGATTCTGCATGAAAGGAGGACTAGCAGCCGAGTTGCATGGGAGAATGTGAAAAGTGTTCATATGTAGTAAAAACCGGAGAAATCCGTCCGTTTTCGTCATTTGTTATAGAATAGACTTAAAGCCAGATCGTCACATTGGCTGCTCTTCTCTCTGAAACGGTTGCACTTATCGTCTGCAAAGCTATGTCGCGTGCTGCGGTATGCGGAGACACTAAAATCACCATAGTAGAACACAGATGAAGCATCTAAGTTGATGTAATAGCCAGTAAGAAGTAATCCAATTCAAGTTTTAGGTATCGATTATTGATATTTTAGCTGGCTTTGGTGCATTGGACATGAGCTAGGACCTTACGATTCTGCATGAAAGGAGGACTAGCAGCCGAGTTGCACGGGAGAATGTGAAAAGTATTCATATGCAGTAAAAACCTGAGACATCCGTCCGTTTTCGTCATTTGTTATCGAATCGACTTAAAGCCAGATCGTCACATTGGCCGCTCTTCTCTCTGAAACGGTTGTACTTATCGTCTGCAAAGCTATGTCGCGTGCTGCGGTATGCGGACACACTAAAAGCACCATAGTAGAACACAGATGAAGCATCAAAGTTGATGTAATAGCCAGTAAGAAGTAATCCAATTCAAGTTTTAGGTACTGAATATTGACCTTTTAGCTGGCTTTGGTGCCTTGGACATGAGCTAGGACCTTAAGATTCTGCATTAAAGGAGGACTAGCAGCCGAGTTGCACGGGTGAATGTCAAAAGTGTTCCTATGTAGTAAAAACCTGAGAAATCCGTCCGTTTTCGTCATTTGTTATCGAATCGACTTAAAGCCAGATCGTCACATTGGCCGCTCTTCTCTCTGAAACGGTTGTACTTATCGTCTGCAAAGCTATGTCGCGTGTTGCCGTAGGCCGAAACAGGAAAAGCACCATAGTAGAACACAGATGAAGCTTCTAAGTTGATGTAATAGCCAGTAAGAAGTAGTACAATTCAAGTTTTAGGTATCGATTATTGACTTTTTAGCTGGATTTGGTGCCTTGGACATGAGCTAGGACTTTAAGATTCTGCATAAAAGGAGGACTAGCAGCCATGTTGCACGGGAGAATGTGAAAAGTGTTCATATGTAGTAAAAACCTGAGACATCCGTCCGTTTTCGTCATTTGTTATCGAATCGACTTAAAGCCAGATTGTCACATTGGCCGCTCTTCTCTCTGAAACGGTTGTACTTATCGTCTGCAAAGCTATGTCGCGTGCTGCGGTATGCGGAGACACTAAAAGCACCATAGTAGAACACAGATGAAGCTTCTAAGTTGATGTAATAGCCAGTAAGAAGTAGACCAATTCAAGATTTAGGTATCGATTATTGACTTTTTAGCTGGGTTTGGTGCCTTGGACATGAGCTAGGACCTTACGATTCACCATGAAAGGAGGACTAGCAGCCGAGTTGCACGGGAGAATGTGAAAAGTGTTCATATGTAATAAAAACGTTAAAAATCCGTCCGTTTTCGTCATTTGTTATCGAATCGGCTTAAAGCCAGATCGTCACATTGGCCGCTCATCTCTCTGAAACGGTTGTACTTACCGTCTGCAAAGCTATGTCGCGTGCTGCGGTATGTGGAGACACTAAAAGCACCATAGTAGAACACAGATGAAGCTTCTAAGTTGATGTAATAGCCAGTAAGAAGTAGTACAATTAAAGTTTTAGGTATCGGTTATTGACTTTTTACCCTTCTTTGGGCCTTGGACACGAGCTAGGAACTTAAGATTTTGCATGATGGAGGACTAGCAGCCCAGTTGCACGGGAGAATGTGAAAAGTGTTCATATGTAGTAAAAACCTGAGAAATCCGTCCGTTTTCGTCATTTGTTATCGAATCGACATAAAGCCAGATCGTCACATTGGCCACTCTTCTCTCTGAAACGGTTGTACTTATCGTCTGCAAAGCTATGTCGCGGGCTGCGGTATGCTGAGACACTAAAAGCACCATAATAGAACACAGATGAAGCTTCTAAGTTGATGTAATAGCCAGTAAGAAGTAGTACAATTCAAGTTTTAGGTATTTAATATGGAACTTTTAGCTGGCTTTGGTGCCTTGGACATGAGCTAGGACCTTAAGATTCTGCCTGAAAGGAGGACTAGCAGCCGAGTTGCACGGGAGAATGTGAAAAGTGTTCATATGTAGTTGAAACCTGAGAAATCCGTCCGTTTTCGTCATTTGTTATCGAATCGACTTAAAGCCAGATTGTCACATTGGCCGCTCTTCTCTGTGAAACGCTTGTACCTATCGTCTGCAAAGCTATGTCGCGTGCTGCGGTATGCGGAGACACTAAAATCACCATAGTAGAAAACAGATGAAGCATCTAAGTTGATGTAATAGCCAGTAAGAAGTAATCCAATTCAAGTTTTAGGTATCGATTATTGACTTTTTAGCTGGCTTTGATGCATTGGACTTGAGCTAGGACCTTAAGTTTCTGCATTAAAGGAGGACTAGCAGCCGAGTTGCATGGGAGAATGTGAAAAGTGTTCATATGTAGTAAAAACCGGAGAAATCCGTCCGTTTTCGTCATTTGTTATAGAATAGACTTAAAGCCAGATCGTCACATTGGCTGCTCTTCTCTCTGAAACGGTTGCACTTATCGTCTGCAAAACTATGTCGCGTGCTGCGGTATGCGGAGACACTAAAATCACCATAGTAGAACACAGATGAAGCATCTAAGTTGATGTAATAGCCAGTAAGAAGTAATCCAATTCAAGTTTTAGGTATCGATTATTGAATTTTTAGCTGGCTTTGGTGCCTTGGACATGAGCTAGGACCTTACGATTCTGCATGAAAGGAGGACTAGCAGCCGAGTTGCACGGCAGAATGTGAAAAGTGTTCATATGCAGTAAAAACCTGAGACATCCGTCCGTTTTCGTCATTTGTTATCGAATCGACTTAAAGCCAGATCGTCACATTGGCCGCTCTTCTCTCTGAAACGGTTGTACTTATCGTCTGCAAAGCTATGTCGCGTGCTGCGGTATGCGGACACACTAAAAGCACCATAGTAGAACACAGATGAAGCATCTAAGTTGATGTAATAGCCAGTAAGAAGTAATCCAATTCAAGTTTTAGACATTGAATATTGACCTTTTAGCTGGCTTTGGTGCCTTGGACATGAGCTAGGACCTTAAGATTCTGCATTAAAGGAGGACTAGCAGTCGAGTTGCACGGGTGAATGTCAAAAGTGTTCCTATGTAGTAAAAACCTGAGAAATCCGTCCGTTTTCGTCATTTGTTATCGAATCGACTTAAAGCCAGATCGTCACATTGGCCGCTCTTCTCTCTGAAACGGTTGTACTTATCGTCTGCAAAGCTATGTCGCGTGTTGCCGTAGGCGGTAACAGGAAAAGCACCATAGTAGAACACAGATGAAGCTTCTAAGTTGATGTAATAGCCAGTAAGAAGTAGTACAATTCAAGTTTTAGGTATCGATTATTGACTTTTTAGCTGGATTTGGTGCCTTGGACATGAGCTAGGACTTTAAGATTCTGCATAAAAGGAGGACTAGCAGCCATGTTGCACGGGAGAATGTGAAAAGTGTTCATATGTAGTAAAAACCTGAGACATCCGTCCGTTTTCGTCATTTGTTATCGAATCGACTTAAAGCCAGATTGTCACATTGGCCGCTCTTCTCTCTGAAACGGTTGTACTTATCGTCTGCAAAGCTATGTCGAGTGCTGCGGTATGCGGAGACACTAAAAGCACCATAGTAGAACACAGATGAAGCTTCTAAGTTGATGTAACAGCCAGTAAGAAGTAGACCAATTCAAGATTTAGGTATCGATTATTGACTTTTTAGCTGGGTTAGGTGCCTTGGACATGAGCTAGGACCTTAAGATTCTGCATGAAAGGAGGAATAGCAGCCGAGTTGCACGGGAGAATGAGAAAAGTGTTCATATGTAGTAAAAACCTGAGAAATCCGTCCGCTTTCGTCATTTGTTATCGAACCTACTTAATGCCAGATCGACACATTGGCCGCTCTTCTCTCTGAAACGGTTGTACTTATCGTCTACAAAGCTATGTCGCGTGCTGCGATATGCGGAGACACTAAAAGCACCATAGTAGAACAGAGATGAAGCTTCTAAGTTGATGTAATAGAAAGTAAGAAGTAGTACAATTAGAGTTTTAGGTATCGGTTATTGACTTTTTACCCTTCTTTGGGCCTTGGACACGAGCTAGGAACTTAAGATTTTGCATGATGGAGGACTAGCAGCCCAGTTGCACGGGAGAATGTGAAAAGTGTTCATATGTAGTAAAAACCTGAGAAATCCGTCCGTTTTCGTCATTTGTTATCGAATCGACATAAAGCCAGATCGTCACATTGGCCACTCTTCTCTCTGAAACGGTTGTACTTATCGTCTGCAAAGCTATGTCGCGTGCTGCGGTATGCTGAGACACTAAAAGCACCATAGTAGAACACAGATCAAGCTTCTAAGTTGATGTAATAGCCAGTAAGAAGTAGAACAATTCAAGTTTTAGGTATTGAATATTGATCTTTAGCTGGCTTTGGTGCCTTGGACATGAGCTAAGACCTTAACATTCTGTATGAAAGGAGGACTAGCAGCCGAGTTGCACGGGAGAATGTGAAAAGTGTTCATATGTAGTAAAAACCTGAGAAATCCTTCTGTTTTCGTCATTTGTTATCGAATCGACTTAAAGCCAGATCGTCACATTGGCCGCTCTGCTCTCGGAAACGGTTGTACTTATCGTCTGCAAAGCTATGTCGCGTGTTGCCATAGGCGGAAACAGGAAAAGCACCATAGTAGAACACACATGAAGCTTCTAAGTTGATGTAATAGCCAGTAAGAAGTAGTACAATTCAAGTTTTAGGTATCGATTATTGACTTTTTAGCTGGCTTTGGTGCTTTGGACTAGAGCTAGGACTTTAAGCTTCTGCATAAATTGAGGACTAGCAGCCGAGTTGCACGGGAGAATGTGAAAAGTGTTCATATGTAGTAAAAACCTGAGACATCCGTCCGTTTTCGTCATTTGTTATCGAATCGACTTAAAGCCAGATCGTCACATTGGCCGCTCTTCTCTCTGAAACGCTTGTACTTATCGTCTGCAAAGCTATGTCGCGTGCTGCGGTATGCGGAGACACTAAAATCACCATAGTAGAACACAGATGAAGCTTCTAAGTTGATGTAATAGCCAGTAAGAAGTAGTACAATTCAAGTTTTAGGTATCGATTATTGACTTTTTAGCTGGCTTTGGTGCCTTGGATATGAGCTAGGACATTAAGATTCTGCATGAGAGGAGGACTAGCAGCCGAGGTGCACGGGAGAATGAGAAAAGTGTTCATATGTAGTAAAAACCTGAGAAATCCGTCCGCTTTCGTCATTTGTTATCGAACCTACTTAATGCCAGATCGTCACATTGGCCGCTCTTCTCTCTGAAACGGTTGTACTTATCGTCTACAAAGCTATGTCGCGTGCTGCGATATGCGGAGACACTAAAAGCACCATAGTAGAACAGGGATGAAGCTTCTAAGTTGATGTAATAGCCAGTAAGAAGTAGTACAATTAAAGTTTTAGGTATCGGTTATTGACTTTTTACCCTTCTTTGGGCCTTGGACACGAGCTAGGAACTTAAGATTTTGCATGATGGAGGACTAGCAGCCCAGTTGCACGGGAGAATGTGAAAAGTATTCATATGTAGTAAAAACCTGAGAAATCCGTCCGTTTTCGTCATTTGTTATCGAATCGACATAAAGCCAGATCGTCACATTGGCCACTCTTCTCTCTGAAACGGTTGTACTTATCGTCTGCAAAGCTATGTCGCGTGCTGCGGTATGCTGAGACACTAAAAGCACCATAGTAGAACACAGATCAAGCTTCTAAGTTGATGTAATAGCCAGTAACAAGTAGTACAATTCATGTTTTAGGTATCGATTATTGACTTTTTAGCTGGCTTTGGTGCCTTGGACATGAGCTAGGACCTTAAGACTCTGCATGAAAGGAGGACTAGCAGCCGAGTTGCACGGGAGAATGTGAAAAGTGTTCATATGTAGTAAAAACCTGAGAAATCCGTCCGTTTCCGTCATTTGTTATCGAATCGACTTAAAGCCAGGTCGTCACATTGGCCGCTCTTCTCTCTGAAACGGTTGTAGTTATCGTCTGCAAAGCTATGTCGCGTGCAGCGGTATGCGGAGACACTAAAATCACCATAGTAGAACACAAATGAAGCTTCTAAGTTGATGTAATAGAGGGTAAGAAGTAGTACAATTCTAGTTGTAGGTATCGATTATTGACTTTTTAGCTGGCTTTGGTGCCTTGGACATGAGCTAGGACCTTACGATTCTGCACGAGAGGAAGGGTAGCAGCCGAGTTGCACGGGTGAATGTGAAAAGTGTTCATACGTAGTAAAAACCTTAGAAATCCGTCCGTATTCGTCATTTGTTATCGAATCGACTTAAAGCCAGTTCGTCAAATTGGCAGCTCTTTTCTCTGATACGGTTGTACTTATCGTCTGCCAAGCTATGTCACGTGCTGCGGTATGCGGAGACACTAAACTCACCACAGTAGAACACAGATGAAGCTTCTAAGTTGATGTAATATCCAGTAAGAAGTAGTACAATTCGAGTTTTAGGTATCGATTATTGACTTTTTAGCTGGCTTTGGTGCCTTGGACATGAGCTAGGACCTTAAGATTCTGCATGAAAGGAGGACTAGCAGCCGAGTTCCACGGGAGAATGTGAAAAGTGTTCATATGTAGTAAAAACCTGAGAAATCCGTCCGTTTTCGTCATTTGTTATCGAATCGACTTAAAGTCAGATCGACACATTGGCCGCTCTTCTCTCTGAAACGGTTGTACTTATCGTCTGCAAAACTATGTCGCGTGCTGCGGTATGCTGAGACACTAAAAGCACCATAATAGAACACAGATGAAGCTTCTAAGTTGATGTAATAGCCAGTAAGAAGTAGTACAATTCGAGTTTTAGGTATTGAATATGGAACTTTTAGCTGGCTTTGGTGCCTTGGACATGAGCTAGGACCTTAAGATTCTGCCTGAAAGGAGGACTAGCAGCCGAGTTGCACGGGAGAATGTGAAAAGTGTTCATATGTAGTTAAAACCTGAGAAATCCGTCCGTTTTCGTCATTTGTTATCGAATCGACTTAAAGCCAGATCGTCACATTGGCCGCTCTTCTCTCTGAAACGCTTGTACCTATCGTCTGCAAAGCAATGTCGCGTGCTGCGGTATGCGGAGACACTAAAAGCACCATAGTAGAACAGAGATGAAGCTTCTAAGTTGATGTAATAGCCAGTAAGAAGTAGTACAATTAAAGTTTTAGGTATCGGTTATTGACTTTTTACCCTTCTTTGGGCCTTGGACACGAGCTAGGAACTTAAGATTTTGCATGATGGAGGACTAGCAGCCCAGTTGCACGGGAGAATGTGAAAAGTGTTCATATGTAGTAAAAACCTGAGAAATCCGTCCGTTTTCGTCATTTGTTATCGAATCGACTTAAAGCCAGATCGTCACATTGGCCGCTCTTCTCTCTGAAACGGTTGTACTTATCGTCTGCAAAGCTATGTCGCGTGCTGCGGTATGCAGAGACACTAAAAGCACCATAGTAGAACACAGATGAAGCTTCTAAGTTGATGTAATAGCCAGTAACAAGTAGTACAAATCATGTTTTAGGTATCGATTATTGACTTTTTAGCTTGCTTTGGTGCCTTGGACATGAGCTAGGACCTTAAGACTCTGCATGAAAGGAGGACTAGCAGCCGAGTTGCACGGGAGAATGTGAAAAGTGTTCATATGTAGTAAATACCTGAGAAATCCGTCCGTTTCCGTCATTTGTTATCGAATCGACTTAAAGCCAGGTCGTCACGTTGGCCGCTCTTCTCTCTGAAACGGTTGTACTTATCGTCTGCAAAGCTATGTCGCGTGCTGCGGTATGCGGAGACACTAAAATCACCGTAGTAGAACACAGATGAAGCATCTAAGTTGATGTAATAGTTAGTAAGAAGTAATCCACTTCAAGTTTTAGCTATCGATTATTGACTTTTTAGCTGGCTTTGGTGACTTGGACATGAGCTAGGACCTTAAGGTTCTGCATGAAAGGAGGACTAGCAGCCGCGTTCCACGGGAGAATGTGAAAAGTGTTCATATGTAGTAAAAACCTGAGAAATCCGTCCGTTTTCGTCATTTGTTATCAAATCGACTTAAAGCCAGATCGACACATTGGCCGCTCTTCTCTCTGAAACGGTTGTACTTATCGTCTGCAAAGCTATGTCGCGTGTTGCCGTAGGCGGAAACAGGAAAAGCACCATAGTAGAACACAGATGAAGCTTCTAAGTTGACGTAATAGCCAGTAAGAAGTAGTACAATTCAAGTTTTAGGTATCGATTATTGACTTTTTAGCTGGATTTGGTGCCTTGGACATGAGCTAGGACTTTAAGATTCTGCATAAAAGGAGGACTAGCAGCCCAGTTGCACGGGAGAATGTGAAAAGTGTTCATATGTAGTAAAAACCTGAGACATCCGTCCGTTTTCGTCATTTGTTATCGAATCGACTTAAAGCCAGATCGTCACATTGGCCGCTCTTCTCTCTGAAACGGTTGTACTTATCGTCTGCAAAGCTATGTCGCGTGCTGCGGTATGCGGACACACTAAAAGCACCATAGTAGAACACAGATGAAGCATCTAAGTTGATGTAATAGCCAGTAAGAAGTAATCCAATTCAAGTTTTAGGTACTGAATATTGACCTTTTAGCTGGCTTTGGTGCCTTGGACATGAGCTAGGACCTTAAGATTCTGCATTAAAGGAGGACTAGCAGCCGAGTTGCACGGGTGAATGTCAAAAGTGTTCCTATGTAGTAAAAACCTGAGAAATCCGTCCGTTTTCGTCATTTGTTATCGAATCGACTTAAAGCCAGATCGTCACATTGGCCGCTCTTCTCTCTGAAACGGTTGTACTTATCGTCTGCAAAGCTATGTCGCGTGTTGCCGTAGGCGGAAACAGGAAAAGCACCATAGTAGAACACAGATGAAGCTTCTAAGTTGATGTAATAGCCAGTAAGAAGTAGTACAATTCAAGTTTTAGGTATCGATTATTGACTTTTTAGCTGGATTTGGTGCCTTGGACATGAGCTAGGACTTTAAGATTCTGCATAAAAGGAGGACTAGCAGCCATGTTGCACGGGAGAATGTGAAAAGTGTTCATATGTAGTAAAAACCTGAGACATCCGTCCGTTTTCGTCATTTGTTATCGAATCGACTTAAAGCCAGATTGTCACATTGGCCGCTCTTCTCTCTGAAACGGTTGTACTTATCGTCTGCAAAGCTATGTCGCGTGCTGCGGTATGCGGAGACACCCCAAAGCACCATAGTAGAACACAGATGAAGCTTCTAAGTTGATGTAATAGCCAGTAAGAAGTAGACCAATTCAAGATTTAGGTATCGATTATTGACTTTTTAGCTGGGTTTGGTGCCTTGGACATGAGCTAGGACCTTACGATTCAGCATGAAAGGAGGACTAGCAGCCGAGTTGCACGGGAGAATGTGAAAAGTGTTCATATGTAATAAAAACGTTAAAAATCCGTCCGTTTTCGTCATTTGTTATCGAATCGGCTTAAAGCCAGATCGTCACATTGGCCGCTCATCTCTCTGAAACGGTTGTACTTACCGTCTGCAAAGCTATGTCGCGTGCTGCGGTATGTGGAGACACTAAAAGCACCATAGTAGAACACAGATGAAGCTTCTAAGTTGATGTAATAGCCAGTAAGAAGTAGTACAATTCAAGTTTTAGGTATCGATTATTGACTTTTTAGCTGGCTTTGGTGCCTTGGACATGAGCTAGGACCTTAAGATTCTCCATGAAAGGAGGACTAGCAGCCGAGTTGCACGGGAGAATGTGAAATGTGTTCATATGTAGTAAAAACCTGAGAAATCCGTCCGTTTTCGTCATTTGTTATCGAATCGACTTAAAGCCAGATCGTCACATTGGCCGCTCTTCTCTCTGAAACGCTTGTACTTATCGTCTGCAAAGCTATGTCGCGTGTTGCCGTAGGCGGAAACAGGAAAAGCACCATAGTAGAACACAGATGAAGCTTCTAAGTTGACGTAATAGCCAGTAAGAAGTAGTACAATTCAAGTTTTAGGTATCGATTATTGACTTTTTAGCTGGATTTGGTGCCTTGGACATGAGCTAGGACTTTAAGATTCTGCATAAAAGGAGGACTAGCAGCCCAGTTGCACGGGAGAATGTGAAAAGTGTTCATATGTAGTAAAAACCTGAGACATTTGTTATCGAATCGACTTAAAGCCAGATCGTCACATTGGCCGCTCTTCTCTCTGAAACGGTTGTACTTATCGTCTGCAAAGCTATGTCGCGTGCTGCGGTATGCGGAGACACTAAAAGCACCATAGTAGAACACAGATGAAGCTTCTAAGTTGATGTAATAGCCAGTAAGAAGTAGTCCAATTCAAGATTTAGGTATCGATTATTGACTTTTTAGCTGGGTTTGGTGCCTTTGACATGAGCTAGGACCTTACGATTCTGCATGAAAGGAGGACTAGCAGCCGAGTTGCACGGGAGAATGTGAAAAGTGTTCATATGTAATAAAAACCTTAAAAATCCTTCCGTTCTCGTCATTTGTTATCGAATCGGCTTAAAGCCAGATCGTCACATTGGCCGCTCTTCTCTCTGATACGGTTGTACTTACCGTCTGCAAAGCTATGTCGCGTGCTGCGGTATGTGGAGACACTAAAAGCACCATAGTAGGACACAGATGAAACTTCTAAGTTGATGTAATAGCCAGTAAGAAGTAGTACAATTCAAGATTTAGGTATCGATTATTGACTTTTTAGCTGGCTTTGGTGCCTTGGACATGAGCTAGGACCTTATGATTCTGCATGAAAGGAGGACTAGCAGCCGAGTTGCATGTGAGAATGTGAAAAGTGTTCATATGTAGTAAAAACCTGAGAAATCCGTCCGTTTTCGTCATTTGTTATCGAATCGACTTAAAGCCAGATCGACACATTGGCCGCTCTTCTCTCTGAAACGGTTGTACTTAACGTCTGCAAAGCTATGTCGCGTGCTGCGGTATGTGGACACACTAAAAGCACCATAGTAGAACACAGATGAACCATCTAAGTTGATGTAATAGCCAGTAAGAAGTAATCCAATTCAAGTTTTAGGTATTGAATATTGACCTTTTAGCTGGCTTTGGTGCCTTGGACATGAGCTAGGACCTTAAGATTCTGCATTAAAGGAGGATTAGCAGCCGAGTTGCACGGGTGAATGTGAAAAGTGTTCATATGTAGTAAAAACCTGAGAAATCCGTCCGTTTTCGTCATTTGTTATCGAATCGACTTAAAGCCAGATCGTCACATTGGCCGCTCTTCTCTCTGAAACGGTTGTACTTCTCGTCTGCAAAGCTATGTCGCGTGGTGCCGTAGGCGGACACAGGAAAAGCACCATAGTAGAACACAGATGAAGCTCCTAAGTTGATGTAATAGCCAGTATGAAGTAGTACAATTCAAGTTTTAGGTATCGATTATTGACTTTTTAGCTGGCTTTGGTGCCTTGGACATGAGCTAGGACTTTAAGATTCTGCATAAAAGTAGGACTAGCAGCCCAGTTGCACGGGAGAATGTGAAAAGTGTTCATATCTAGTAAAAACCTGAGACATCCGTCCGTTTTCGTCATTTGTTATTGAATCGACTTAAAGCCAAATCGTCACATTGGCCGCTCTTCTCTCTGAAACGGTTGTACTTATCGTCTGCAAAGCTATGTCGCGTGCTGCGGTATGCGGAGACACTAAAAGCACCATAGTAGAACACAGATGAAGCTTCTAAGTTGATGTAATAGCCAGTAAGAAGTAGTACAATTCAAGTTTTAATTATCGATTATTGACTTTTTAGCTGGGTTTGGTGCCTTGGACATGAGCTAGGACCTTACGATTCTGCATGAAAGGAGGACTAGCAGCCGAGTTGCACGGGAGAATGTGAAATGTGTTCATATGTAGTAAAAACCTGAGAAATCCGTCCGTTTTCGTCATTTGTTATCGAATCGACTTAAAACCAGATCGTCACATTGGCCGCTCTTCTCTCTGAAACGCTTGTACTTATCGTCTGCAAAGCTATGTCGCGTGTTGCCGTAGGCGGAAACAGGAAAAGCACCATAGTAGAACACAGATGAAGCTTCTAAGTTGACGTAATAGCCAGTAAGAAGTAGTACAATTCAAGTTTTATGTATCGATTATTGACTTTTTAGCTGGATTTGGTGCCTTGGACATGAGCTAGGACTTTAAGATTCTGCATAAAAGGAGGACTAGCAGCCCAGTTGCACGGGAGAATGTGAAAAGTGTTCATATGTAGTAAAAACCTGAGACATCCGTCCGTTTTCGTCATTTGTTATCTAATCGACTTAAAGCCAGATCGTCACATTGGCCGCTCTTCTCTCTGAAACGGTTGTACTTATCGTCTGCAAAGCTATGTCGCGTGCTGCGGTATGCGGAGACACTAAAAGCACCATAGTAGAACACAGATGAAGCTTCTAAGTTGATGTAATAGCCAGTAAGAAGTAGTCCAATTCAAGATTTAGGTATCGATTATTGACTTTTTAGCTGGGTTTGGTGCCTTTGACATGAGCTAGGACCTTACGATTCTGCATGAAAGGAGGACTAGCAGCCGAGTTGCACGGGAGAATGTGAAAAGTGTTCATATGTAATAAAAACCTTAAAAATCCTTCCGTTCTCGTCATTTGTTATCGAATCGGCTTAAAGCCAGATCGTCACATTGGCCGCTCTTCTCTCTGATACGGTTGTACTTACCGTCTGCAAAGCTATGTCGCGTGCTGCGGTATGTGGAGACACTAAAAGCACCATAGTAGAACACAGATGAAGCTTCTAAGTTGATGTAATAGCCAGTAAGAAGTAGTACAATTCAAGATTTAGGTATCGATTATTGACTTTTTAGCTGGCTTTGGTGCCTTGGACATGAGCTAGGACCTTATGATTCTGCATGAAAGGAGGACTAGCAGCCGAGTTGCATGTGAGAATGTGAAAAGTGTTCATATGTAGTAAAAACCTGAGAAATCCGTCCGTTTTCGTCATTTGTTATCGAATCGACTTAAAGCCAGATCGACACATTGGCCGCTCTTCTCTCTGAAACGGTTGTACTTAACGTCTGCAAAGCTATGTCGCGTGCTGCGGTATGTGGACACACTAAAAGCACCATAGTAGAACACAGATGAACCATCTAAGTTGATGTAATAGCCAGTAAGAAGTAATCCAATTCAAGTTTTAGGTATTGAATATTGACCTTTTAGCTGGCTTTGGTGCCTTGGACATGAGCTAGGACCTTAAGATTCTGCATTAAAGGAGGATTAGCAGCCGAGTTGCACGGGTGAATGTGAAAAGTGTTCATATGTAGTAAAAACCTGAGAAATCCGTCCGTTTTCGTCATTTGTTATCGAATCGACTTAAAGCCAGATCGTCACATTGGCCGCTCTTCTCTCTGAAACGGTTGTACTTCTCGTCTGCAAAGCTATGTCGCGTGTTGCCGTAGGCGGACACAGGAAAAGCACCATAGTAGAACACAGATGAAGCTCCTAAGTTGATGTAATAGCCAGTATGAAGTAGTACAATTCAAGTTTTAGGTATCGATTATTGACTTTTTAGCTGGCTTTGGTGCCTTGGACATGAGCTAGGACTTTAAGATTCTGCATAAAAGTAGGACTAGCAGCCCAGTTGCACGGGAGAATGTGAAAAGTGTTCATATCTAGTAAAAACCTGAGACATCCGTCCGTTTTCGTCATTTGTTATTGAATCGACTTAAAGCCAAATCGTCACATTGGCCGCTCTTCTCTCTGAAACGGTTGTACTTATCGTCTGCAAAGCTATGTCGCGTGCTGCGGTATGCGGAGACACTAAAAGCACCATAGTAGAACACAGATGAAGCTTCTAAGTTGATGTAATAGCCAGTAAGAAGTAGTACAATTCAAGTTTTAATTATCGATTATTGACTTTTTAGCTGGGTTTGGTGCCTTGGACATGAGCTAGGACCTTACGATTCTGCATGAAAGGAGGACTAGCAGCCGAGTTGCACGGGAGAATGTGAAAAGTGTTCATATGTAATAAAAACCTTAAAAATCCGTCCGTTTTCGTCATTTGTTATCGAATCGACTTAAAGCCAGATCGTCACATTGGCCGCTCTTCTCTCTGAAACGGTTGTACTTATAGTCTGCAAAGCTATGTCGCGTGCTGTGGTATGTGGAGACACTAAAAGCTCCATAGTAGAACACAGATGAAGCTTCTAAGTTGATGTAATAGCCAGTAAGAAGTAGTACAATTCAAGTTTTAGGTATCGATTATTGACTTTTTAGCTGGCTTTGGTGCCTTGGACATGAGCTAGGACCTTAACATTCTGCATGAAAGGAGGACTAGCAGCCGAGTTACACGGGAGAATGTGAAAACTGTTCATATGTAATAAAACCCTTAGAAATCCGTCCGTTTTCGTCATTTGATATCGAATCGACTTACAGCCAGAACGTCACATTGGCCGCTCTTCTCTCTGAAACGGTTGTTCTTATCGTCTACAAAGCTATGTCGCGTGCTGCGGTATGTGGAGAGAGTAAAAGCACCATAGTAGAACACAGATGTAGCTTCTAAGTTGATGTAATAGCCAGTAAGAAGTAGTAGAATTCAAGTTTTAGGTATCGATTATTGACTTTTTAGCTGGCTTTGGTGCCTTGGACAAGAGCTAGGACCTTAAGATTCTGCATGAAAGGAGGACTAGCAGCCGAGTTGCACGGGAGAATGTGAAAAGTGGTCATATGTAGTAAAAACCTGAGACATCCGTCCGTTTTCGTCATTTGTTATCGAATCGACTTAAAGCCAGATCGACACATTGGCCGCTCTTCTCTCTGAAACGGTTGTACTTATCGTCTGCAAAGCTATGTCGCGTGCTGCGGTATGCTGAGACACTAAAAGCATCATAGTAGAACACAGATCAAGCTTCTAAGTTGATGTAATAGCCAGTAAGAAGTAGTACAATTCAAGTTTTAAGTATTGAATATGGACCTTTTAGCTGGCTTTGGTGCCTTGGACATGAGCTAGGACCTTAAGACTCTGCATGAAAGGGGGACTAGCAGCCGAGTTGCACGGGAGAATGTGAAAAGTGTTCATATGTAGTAAAAACCTAAGAAATTCGTCCGTTTTCGTCATTTGTTATCGAATCGACTTAAAGCCAGATCGTCACATTGGCCGCTCTTCTCTCTGAAACGGTTGTACTTCTCGTCTGTAAAGCTATGTCGCGTGCTGCGGTATGCGGAGACACTAAAATCACCATAGTATAACACAGATGAAGCATCTAAGTTGATGTAATAGCCAGTAAGAAGTAGTCCAAATCAAGTTTTAGGTATCGATTATTGACTTTTTAGCTGGCTTTGGTGACTTGGACATGAGCTAGGACCTTAACATTCTGCATGAAAGGAGGACTAGCAGCCGAGTTGCACGGGAGAATGAGAAAAGTGTTCATATGTAGTAAAAACCTTAGAAATCCGTCCGTATTCGTCATTTGTTATCGAATCGACTTAAAGTTAGATCGTCACATTGGCCGCTCTTCTCACTGAAACGCTTGTACTTATCGTCTGCAAAGCTATGTCGCGTGCTGCGGTATGCGGAGACACTTAAATCACCATAGTAGAAGACAGATGAAGCATCTAAAATGATGTAATAGCCAGTAAGAAGTAATCCAATTCAAGTTTTAGGTATCGATTATTGACTTTTTAGCTGGCTTTGGTAACTTGGACATGAGCTAGGACCTTAACATTCTGCATGAAAGGAGGACTAGCAGCCGAGTTTCACGGGAGAATGTGAAAAGTGTTCATATGTAGTAAAAAGCTGAGAAATCCGTCCGTTTTCGTCATTTGTTATCGAATCGACTTAAAGCCAGATCGTCACATTGGCCGCTCTTCTCTCTGAAACGGTTGTACTTATCGTCTGCAAAGCTATGTCGCGTGCTGCGGTATGCGGAGACACTAAAATCACCATAGTAGAACACAGATCAAGCTTCTAAGTTGATGTAATAGCCAGTAAGATGTAGTTGAATTCAAGTTTTAGGTATCGATTATTGACTTTTTAGCTGGCTTTGGTGCCTTGGATATGAGCTAGGACCTTAAGATTCTACATGAAAGGAGGACTAGCAGCCGAGTTGCACGGGAGAATGTGAAAAGTGTTCATATGTAGTAAAAAGCTGAGAAATCCGTCCGTTTTCGTCATTTGTTATCGAATCGACTTAAAGCCAGATCGTCACATTGGCCGCTCTTCTCTCTGAAACGGCTGTACTTATCGTCTGCAAAGCTACGTCGCGTGCTGCGGTATGCGGAGACACTAAAATCACCATAGTAGAACACAGATCAAGCTTCTAAGTTGATGTAATAGCCAGTAAGATGTAGTTGAATTCAAGTTTTAGGTATCGATTATTGACTTTTTAGCTGGCTTTGGTGCCTTGGACATGAGCTAGGACCTTAAGATTCTACATGAAAGGAGGACTAGCAGCCGAGTTGCACGGGAGAATGTGAAAAGTGTTCATATGTAGTAAAAACCTTAGAAATCCGTCCGTTTTCGTCATTTGTTATCGAATCGACTTAAAGTTAGATCGTCAAATTGGCCGCTCTTCTCACTGAAACGCTTGTACTTATCGTCTGCAAAGCTATGTCGCGTGCTGCGGTATGCGGAGACACTAAAATCACCATAGTAGAAGACAGATGAAGCATCTAAGTTGATGTAATAGCCAGTAAGAAGTAATCCAATTCAAGTTTTAGGTATCGATTATTGACTTTTTAGCTGGCTTTGGTGCCTTGGACATGAGCTAGGACCTTAACATTCTGCATGAAAGGAGGACTAGCAGCCGAGTTGCACGGGAGAATGTGAAAAGTGTTCATATGTAGTAAAAAGCTGAGAAATCCGTCCGTTTTCGTCACTTGTTATCGAATCGACTTAAAGCCAGATCGACACATTGGCCACTCTTCTCTCTGAAACGGTTGTACTTATCGTCTGCAAAGCTATGTCGCGTGCTGCGGTATGCGGAGACACTAAAATCACCATAATAGAACACAGATCAAGCTTCTAAGTTGATGTAATAGCCAGTAAGATGTAGTTGAATTCAAGTTTTAGGTATCGATTATTGACTTTTTAGCTGGCTTTGGTGCCTTGGACATGAGCTAGGACCTTAAGATTCTACATGAAAGGAGGACTAGCAGCCGAGTTGCACGGGAGAATGTGAAAAGTGTTCATATGTAGTAAAAAGCTGAGAAATCCGTCCGTTTTCGTCATTTGTTATCGAATCGACTTAAAGCCAGATCGTCACATTGGCCGCTCTTCTCTCTGAAACGGTTGTACTTATCGTCTGCAAAGCTATGTCGCGTGCTGCGGTATGCGGAGACACTAAAATCACCATAGTAGAACACAGATCAAGCTTCTAAGTTGATGTAATAGCCAGTAAGATGTAGTTGAATTCAAGTTTTAGGTATCGATTATTGACTTTTTAGCTGGCTTTGGTGCCTTGGACATGAGCTAGGACCTTAAGATTCTACATGAAAGGAGGACTAGCAGCCGAGTTGCACGGGAGAATGTAAAAAGTGTTCATATGTAGTTGAAACCTGAGAAATCCGTCCGTTTTCGTCATTTGTTATCGAATCGACTTAAAGCCAGATCGTCACATTGGCCGCTCTTCTCTGTGAAACGCTTGTACCTATCGTCTGCAAAGCTATGTCGCCTGCTGCGGTATGCGGAGACACTAAAATCACCATAGTAGAAAACAGATGAAGCATCTAAGTTGATGTAATAGCCAGTAAGAAGTAATCCAATTCAAGTTTTAGGTATCGATTATTGACTTTTTAGCTGGCTTTGATGCCTTGGACATTAGCTAAGACCTTAAGTTTCTGCATTAAAGGAGGACTAGCAGCCGAGTTGCATGGGAGAATGTGAAAAGTGTTCATATGTAGTAAAAACCGGAGAAATCCGTCCGTTTTCGTCATTTGTTATAGAATAGACTTAAAGCCAGATCGTCACATTGGCTGCTCTTCTCTCTGAAACGGTTGCACTTATCGTCTGCAAAGCTATGTCGCGTGCTGCGGTATGCGGAGACACTAAAATCACCATAGTAGAACACAGATGAAGCATCTAAGTTGATGTAATAGCCAGTAAGAAGTAATCCAATTCAAGTTTTAGGTATCGATTATTGAATTTTTAGCTGGCCTTGGTGCCTTGGACATGAGCTAGGACCTTAAGATTATGCATGAAAGGAGGACTAGCAGCCGAGTTGCACGGGAGAATGTGAAAAGTGTTCATATGCAGTAAAAACCTGAGACATCCGTCCGTTTTCGTCATTTGTTATCGAATCGACTTAAAGCCAGATCGTCACATTGGCCGCTCTTCTCACTGAAACGCTTGTACTTATCGTCTGCAAAGCTATGTCGCGTGCTGCGGTATGCGGACACACTAAAAGCACCATAGTAGAACACAGATGAAGCATCTAAGTTGATGTAATAGCCAGTAAGAAGTAATCCAATTCAAGTTTTAGGTACTGAATATTGACCTTTTAGCTGGCTTTGGTGCCTTGGACATGAGCTAGGACCTTAAGATTCTGCATTAAAGGAGGACTAGCAGCCGAGTTGCACGGGTGAATGTCAAAAGTGTTCCTATGTAGTAAAAACCTGAGAAATCCGTCCGTTTTCGTCATTTGTTATCGAATCGACTTAAAGCCAGATCGTCACATTGGCCGCTCTTCTCTCTGAAACGGTTGTACTTATCGTCTGCAAAGCTATGTCGCGTGTTGCCGTAGGCGGAAACAGGAAAAGCACCATAGTAGAACACAGATGAAGCTTCTAAGTTGATGTAATAGCCAGTAAGAAGTAGTACAATTCAAGTTTTAGGTATCGATTATTGACTTTTTAGCTGGATTTGGTGCCTTGGACATGAGCTAGGACTTTAAGATTCTGCATAAAAGGAGGACTAGCAGCCATGTTGCACGGGAGAATGTGAAAAGTGTTCATATGTAGTAAAAACCTGAGACATCCGTCCGTTTTCGTCATTTGTTATCGAATCGACTTAAAGCCAGATTGTCACATTGGCCGCTGTTCTCTCTGAAACGGTTGTACTTATCGTCTGCAAAGCTATGTCGCGTGCTGCGGTATGTGGAGACACTAAAAGCACCATAGTAGAACACAGATGAAGCTTCTAAGTTGATGTAATAGCCAGTAAGAAGTAGACCAATTCAAGATTTAGGTATCGACTATTGACTTTTTAGCTGGGTTTGGTGCCTTGGACATGAGCTAGGACCTTACGATTCAGCATGAAAGGAGGACTAGCAGCCGAGTTGCACGGGAGAATGTGAAAAGTGTTCATATGTAATAAAAACGTTAAAAATCCGTCCGTTTTCGTCATTTGTTATCGAATCGGCTTAAAGCCAGATCGTCACATTGGCCGCTCATCTCTCTGAAACGGTTGTACTTACCGTCTGCAAAGCTATGTCGCGTGCTGCGGTATGTGGAGACACTAAAAGCACCATAGTAGAACACAGATGAAGCTTCTAAGTTGATGTAATAGCCAGTAAGAAGTAGTACAATTCAAGTTTCAGGTATCGATTATTGACTTTTTAGCTGGCTTTGGTGCCTTGGACATGAGCTAGGACCTTAAGATTCTGCATGAAAGGAGGACTAGCAGCCGAGTTGCATGGGAGTATGAGAAAAGTGTTCATATGTAGTAAAAACCTAAGAAATCCGTCCGTTTTCGTCATTTGTTATCGAATCGGCTTAAAGCCAGATCGTCACATTGGCCGCTCTTCTCTCTGAAACGGTTGTACTTATCGTCTGCAAAGCTATGTCGCGTGCTGCGGTATGTGGAGACACTAAAAGCACCATAGTAGAACACAGATGAAGCTTCTAAGTTGATGTAATATCCAGTAAGAAGTAGTACAATTCAAGTTTTAGGTATCGATTATTGACTTTTTGGCTGGATTTGGTGACTTGGACATGAGCTAGGACCTTACGATTCAGCATGAGAGGAGGACTAGCAGCCGAGTTGCACGGGAGAATGTGAAAAGTGTTCATGTTTAATAAAAACCTTAAAAATCCGTCCGTTTTCGTCATTTGTTATCGAATCGGCTTAAAGCCAGATCGTCACATTGGCCGCTCTTCTCTCTGAAACGGTTGTACTTACCGTCTGCAAAGCTATGTCGCGTGCTGCGGTATGTGGAGACACTAAAAGCACCATAGTAGAACACAGATGAAGCTTCTAAGTTGATGTAATAGCCAGTAAGAAGTAGCACAATTCAAGTTTTAGGTATCGATTATTGACTTTTTAGCTGGCTTTGGTGCCTTGGACATGAGCTAGGACCTTAAGATTCTGCATGAAAGGAGGACTAGCAGCCGAGTTGCATGGGAGAATGTGAAAAGTGTTCATATGTAGTAAAAACCTTAGAAATTCGTCCGTTTTCGTCATTTGTTATCGAATCGACTTAAAGCCAGATCGTCACATTGGCCGCTCTTCTCTCTGAAACGCTTGTACTTATCGCCTGCAAAGCTATGTCGCGTACTGCGGTATGCGGAGACCCTTAAATCACCATAGTAGAACACAGATGAAGCTTCTAAGTTGATGTAATAGCCAGTAAGAAGTAGTACAATTTAAGTTTTAGGTATCGATTATTGACTTTTTAGCTTGCTTTGGTGCCTTGAACATGAGCTAGGACCTTAACATTCTGCATGAAAGGAGGACTAGCAGCCGAGTTACACGGGAGAATGTGAAAACTGTTCATATGTAATAAAAACCTTAGAAATCCGTCCGTTTTCGTCATATGTTATCGAATCGACTTAAAGCCAGATCGTCACATTGGCCGCTCTTCTCATTGAAACGGTTGTCTTTATCGTCTGCAAAGCTATGTCGCGTGCTGCGGTATGTGGAGAGAGTAAAAGCACCATAGTAGAACACAGATGAAGCTTCTAAGTTGATGTAATAGCCAGTAAGAAGTAGTAGAATTCAAGTTTTAGGTATCGATTATTGACTTTTTAGCAGGCTTTGGTGCCTTGGACATGAGCTAGGACCTTAAGATTCTGCATGAAAGGAGGACTAGCAGCCGAGTTGCACGGGAGAATGTGAAATGTGTTCATATGTAGTAAAAACCTGAGAAATCCGTCCGTTTTCGTCATTTGTTATCGAATCGACTTAAAGCCAGATCGTCACATTGGCCGCTCTTCTCTCTGAAACGCTTGTACTTATCGTCTGCAAAGCTATGTCGCGTGTTGCCGTAGGCGGAAACAGGAAAAGCACCATAGTAGAACACAGATGAAGCTTCTAAGTTGACGTAATAGCCAGTAAGAAGTAGTACAATTCAAGTTTTAGGTATCGATTATTGACTTTTTAGCTGGATTTGGTGCCTTGGACATGAGCTAGGACTTTAAGATTCTGCATAAAAGGAGGACTAGCAGCCCAGTTGCACGGGAGAATGTGAAAAGTGTTCATATGTAGTAAAAACCTGAGACATCCGTCCGTTTTCGTCATTTGTTATCGAATCGACTTAAAGCCAGATCGTCACATTGGCCGCTCTTCTCTCTGAAACGGTTGTACTTATCGTCTGCAATGCTATGTCGCGTGCTGCGGTATGCGGAGACACTAAAAGCACCATAGTAGAACACAGATGAAGCTTCTAAGTTGATGTAATAGCCAGAAAGAAGTAGTCCAATTCAAGATTTAGGTATCGATTATTGACTTTTTAGCTGGGTTTGGTGCCTTGGACATGAGCTAGGACCTTACGATTCTGCATGAAAGGAGGACTAGCAGCCGAGTTGCACGGGAGAATGTGAAAAGTGTTCATATGTAATAAAAACCTTAAAAATCCTTCCGTTCTCGTCATTTGTTATCGAATCGGCTTAAAGCCAGATCGTCACATTGGCCGCTCTTCTCTATGAAACGGTTGTACTTACCGTCTGCAAAGCTATGTCGCGTGCTGCGGTATGTGGAGACACTAAAAGCACCATAGTAGAACACAGATGAAGCTTCTAAGTTGATGTAATAGCCAGTAAGAAGTAGTACAATTCAAGTTTTAGGTATCGATTATTGACTTTTTAGCTGGCTTTGGTGCCTTGGACATGAGCTAGGACCTTAAGATTCTGCATTAAAGGAGGACTAGCAGCCGAGTTGCACGGGTGAATGTCAAAAGTGTTCCTATGTAGTAAAAACCTGAGAAATCCGTCCGTTTTCGTCATTTGTTATCGAATCGACTTAAAGCCAGATCGTCACATTGGCCGCTCTTCTCTCTGAAACGGTTGTACTTATCGTCTGCAAAGCTATGTCGCGTGTTGCCGTAGGCGGAAACAGGAAAAGCACCATAGTAGAACACAGATGAAGCTTCTAAGTTGATGTAATAGCCAGTAAGAAGTAGTACAATTCAAGTTTTAGGTATCGATTATTGACTTTTTAGCTGGATTTGGTGCCTTGGACATGAGCTAGGACTTTAAGATTCTGCATAAAAGGAGGACTAGCAGCCATGTTGCACGGGAGAATGTGAAAAGTGTTCATATGTAGTAAAAACCTGAGACATCCGTCCGTTTTCGTCATTTGTTATCGAATCGACTTAAAGCCAGATTGTCACATTGGCCGCTCTTCTCTCTGAAACGGTTGTACTTATCGTCTGCAAAGCTATGTCGCGTGCTGCGGTATGTGGAGACACTAAAAGCACCATAGTAGAACACAGATGAAGCTTCTAAGTTGATGTAATAGCCAGTAAGAAGTAGACCAATTCAAGATTTAGGTATCGATTATTGACTTTTTAGCTGGGTTTGGTGCCTTGGACATGAGCTAGGACCTTACGATTCAGCATGAAAGGAGGACTAGCAGCCGAGTTGCACGGGAGAATGTGAAAAGTGTTCATATGTAATAAAAACGTTAAAAATCCGTCCGTTTTCGTCATTTGTTATCGAATCGGCTTAAAGCCAGATCGTCACATTGGCCGCTCATCTCTCTGAAACGGTTGTACTTACCGTCTGCAAAGCTATGTCGCGTGCTGCGGTATGTGGAGACACTAAAAGCACCATAGTAGAACACAGATGAAGCTTCTAAGTTGATGTAATAGCCAGTAAGAAATAGTACAATTCAAGTTTCAGGTATCGATTATTGACTTTTTAGCTGGCTTTGGTGCCTTGGACATGAGCTAGGACCTTAAGATTCTGCATGAAAGGAGGACTAGCAGCCGAGTTGCATGGGAGTATGAGAAAAGTGTTCATATGTAGTAAAAACCTAAGAAATCCGTCCGTTTTCGTCATTTGTTATCGAATCGGCTTAAAGCCAGATCGTCACATTGGCCGCTCTTCTCTCTGAAACGGTTGTACTTATCGTCTGCAAAGCTATGTCGCGTGCTGCGGTATGTGGAGACACTAAAAGCACCATAGTAGAACACAGATGAAGCTTCTAAGTTGATGTAATATCCAGTAAGAAGTAGTACAATTCAAGTTTTAGGTATCGATTATTGACTTTTTGGCTGGATTTGGTGACTTGGACATGAGCTAGGACCTTACGATTCAGCATGAGAGGAGGACTAGCAGCCGAGTTGCACGGGAGAATGTGAAAAGTGTTCATGTTTAATAAAAACCTTAAAAATCCGTCCGTTTTCGTCATTTGTTATCGAATCGGCTTAAAGCCAGATCGTCACATTGGCCGCTCTTCTCTCTGAAACGGTTGTACTTACCGTCTGCAAAGCTATGTCGCGTGCTGCGGTATGTGGAGACACTAAAAGCACCATAGTAGAACACAGATGAAGCTTCTAAGTTGATGTAATAGCCAGTAAGAAGTAGCACAATTCAAGTTTTAGGTATCGATTATTGACTTTTTAGCTGGCTTTGGTGCCTTGGACATGAGCTAGGACCTTAAGATTCTGCATGAAAGGAGGACTAGCAGCCGAGTTGCATGGGAGAATGTGAAAAGTGTTCATATGTAGTAAAAACCTTAGAAATTCGTCCGTTTTCGTCATTTGTTATCGAATCGACTTAAAGCCAGATCGTCACATTGGCCGCTCTTCTCTCTGAAACGCTTGTACTTATCGCCTGCAAAGCTATGTCGCGTACTGCGGTATGCGGAGACCCTAAAATCACCATAGTAGAACACAGATGAAGCTTCTAAGTTGATGTAATAGCCAGTAAGAAGTAGTACAATTTAAGTTTTAGGTATCGATTATTGACTTTTTAGCTTGCTTTGGTGCCTTGAACATGAGCTAGGACCTTAACATTCTGCATGAAAGGAGGACTAGCAGCCGAGTTTCACGGGAGAATGTGAAAACTGTTCATATGTAATAAAAACCTTAGAAATCCGTCCGTTTTCGTCATATGTTATCGAATCGACTTAAAGCCAGATCGTCACATTGGCCGCTCTTCTCATTGAAACGGTTGTACTTATCGTCTGCAAAGCTATGTCGCGTGCTGCGGTATGTGGAGAGAGTAAAAGCACCATAGTAGAACACAGATGAAGCTTCTAAGTTGATGTAATAGCCAGTAAGAAGTAGTAGAATTCAAGTTTTAGGTATCGATTATTGACTTTTTAGCTGGCTTTGGTGCCTTGGACATGAGCTAGGACCTTAAGATTCTGCATGAAAGGAGGACTAGCAGCCGAGTTGCACGGGAGAATGTGAAATGTGTTCATATGTAGTAAAAACCTGAGAAATCCGTCCGTTTTCGTCATTTGTTATCGAATCGACTTAAAGCCAGATCGTCACATTGGCCGCTCTTCTCTCTGAAACGGTTGTACTTATCGTCTGCAAAGCTATGTCGCGTGTTGCCGTAGACGGAAACAGGAAAAGCACCATAGTAGAACACAGATGAAGCTTCTAAGTTGACGTAATAGCCAGTAAGAAGTAGTACAATTCAAGTTTTAGGTATCGATTATTGACTTTTTAGCTGGATTTGGTGCCTTGGACATGATCTAGGACTTTAAGATTCTGCATAAAAGGAGGACTAGCAGCCCAGTTGCACGGGAGAATGTGAAAAGTGTTCATATGTAGTAAAAACCTGAGACATCCGTCCGTTTTCGTCATTTGTTATCGAATCGACTTAAAGCCAGATCGTCACATTGGCCGCTCTTCTCTCTGAAACGGTTGTACTTATCGTCTGCAAAGCTATGTCGCGTGCTGCGGTATGCGGAGACACTAAAAGCACCATAGTAGAACACAGATGAAGCTTCTAAGTTGATGTAATAGCCAGAAAGAAGTAGTCCAATTCAAGATTTAGGTATCGATTATTGACTTTTTAGCTGGGTTTGGTGCCTTGGACATGAGCTAGGACCTTACGATTCTGCATGAAAGGAGGACTAGCAGCCGAGTTGCACGGGAGAATGTGAAAAGTGTTCATATGTAATAGAAACCTTAAAAATCCTTCCGTTCTCGTCATTTGTTATCGAATCGGCTTAAAGCCAGATCGTCACATTGGCCGCTCTTCTCTCTGAAACGGTTGTACTTACCGTCTGCAAAGCTATGTCGCGTGCTGCGGTATGTGGAGACACTAAAAGCACCATAGTAGAACACAGATGAAGCTTCTAAGTTGATGTAATAGCCAGTAAGAAGTAGTACTATTCAAGTTTTAGGTATCGATTATTGACTTTTTAGCTGGCTTTGGTGCCTTGGACATGAGCTAGGACCTTAAGATTCTGCATGAAAGGAGGACTAGCAGCCGAGTTGCATGTGAGAATGTGAAAAGTGTTCATATGTAGTAAAAACCTGAGAAATCCGTCCGTTTTCGTCATTTGTTATCGAATCGACTTAAAGCCAGATCGACACATTGGCCGCTCTTCTCTCTGAAACGGTTGTACTTATCGTCTGCAAAGCTATGTCGCGTGCTGCGGTATGTGGACACACTAAAAGCACCATAGTAGAACACAGATGAACCATCTAAGTTGATGTAATAGCCAGTAAGAAGTAATCCAATTCAAGTTTTAGGTATTGAATATTGACCTTTTAGCTGGGTTTGGTGCCTTGGACATGAGCTAGGACCTTACGATTCTGCATGAAAGGAGGACTAGCAGCCGAGTTGCACGGGAGAATGTGAAAAGTGTTCATATGTAATAAAAACCTTAAAAATCCTTCCGTTCTCGTCATTTGTTATCGAATCGGCTTAAAGCCAGATCGTCACATTGGCCGCTCTTCTCTCTGAAACGGTTGTACTTACCGTCTGCAAAGCTATGTCGCGTGCTGCGGTATGTGGAGACACTAAAAGCACCATAGTAGAACACAGATGAACCATCTAAGTTGATGTAATAGCCAGTAAGAAGTAATCCAATTCAAGTTTTAGGTATTGAATATTGACCTTTTAGCTGGCTTTGGTGCCTTGGACATGAGTTAGGACCTTAAGATTCTGCATGAAAGGAGGACTAGCAGCCGAGTTACACGGGAGAATGTGAAAACTGTTCATATGTAATAAAACCCTTAGAAATCCGTCCGTTTTCGTCATTTGATATCGAATCGACTTACAGCCAGATCGTCACATTGGCCGCTCTTCTCTCTGAAACGGTTGTTCTTATCGTCTACAAAGCTATGTCGCGTGCTGCGGTATGTGGAGAGAGTAAAAGCACCATAGTAGAACACAGATGAAGCTTCTAAGTTGATGTAATAGCCAGTAAGAAGTAGTACTATTCAAGTTTTAGGTATCGATTATTGACTTTTTAGCTGGCTTTGGTGCCTTGGACATGAGCTAGGACCTTAAGATTCTGCATGAAAGGAGGACTAGCAGCCGAGTTGCATGGGAGAATGTGAAAAGTGTTCATATGTAGTAAAAACCTAAGAAATCCGTCCGTTTTCGTCATTTGTTATCGAATCGACTTAAAGCCAGATCGTCACATTGGCCGCTCTTCTCTCTGAAACGCTTGTACTTATCGTCTGCAAAGCTATGTCGCGTACTGCGGTATGCGGAGACCCTAAAATCACCATAGTAGACACAGATGAAGCTTCTAAGGTGATGTAATAGCCAGTAAGAAGTAGTACAATTCAAGTTTTAGGTATCGATTATTGACTTTTTAGCTGGGTTTGGTGCCTTGGACATGAGCTAGGACCTTAAGATTCTGCATGAAAGGAGGACTAGCAGCCGAGTTGCACGGGAGAATGTGAAAAGTGGTCATATGTAGTAAAAACCTGAGACATCCGTCCGTTTTCGTCATTTGTTATCGAATCGACTTAAAGCCAGATCGACACATTGGCCGCTCTTCTCTCTGAAACGGTTGGACTTATCGTCTGCAAAGCTATGTCGCGTGCTGCGGTATGCTGAGACACTAAAAGCATCATAGTAGAACACAGATCAAGCTTCTAAGTTGATGTAATAGCCAGTAAGAAGTAGTACAATTCAAGTTTTAAGTATTGAATATGGACCTTTTAGCTGGCTTTGGTGCCTTGGACATGAGCTAGGACCTTAAGACTCTGCATGAAAGGAGGACTAGCAGCCGAGTTGCACGGGAGAATGTGAAAAGTGTTCATATGTAGTAAAAACCTAAGAAATTCGTCCGTTTTCGTCATTTGTTATCGAATCGACTTAAAGCCAGATCGTCACATTGGCCGCTCTTCTCTCTGAAACGGTTGTACTTCTCGTCTGCAAAGCTATGTCGCGTGCTGCGGTATGCGGAGACACTAAAATCACCATAGTATAACACAGATGAAGCATCTAAGTTGATGTAATAGCCAGTAAGAAGTAGTCCAATTCAAGTTTTAGGTATCGATTATTGACTTTTTAGCTGGCTTTGGTGCCTTGGACATGAGCTAGGACCTTAAGATTCTGCATGAAAGGAGGACTAGCAGCCGAGTTGCACGGGAGAATGTGAAATGTGTTCATATGTAGTAAAAACCTGAGAAATCCGTCCGTTTTCGTCATTTGTTATCGAATCGACTTAAAGCCAGATCGTCACATTGGCCGCTCTTCTCTCTGAAACGCTTGTACTTATCGTCTGCAAAGCTATGTCGCGTGTTGCCGTAGGCGGAAACAGGAAAAGCACCATAGTAGAACACAGATGAAGCTTCTAAGTTGACGTAATAGCCAGTAAGAAGTAGTACAATTCAAGTTTTAGGTATCGATTATTGACTTTTTAGCTGGATTTGGTGCCTTGGACATGAGCTAGGACTTTAAGATTCTGCATAAAAGGAGGACTAGCAGCCCAGTTGCACGGGAGAATGTGAAAAGTGTTCATATGTAGTAAAAACCTGAGACATCCGTCCGTTTTCGTCATTTGTTATCGAATCGACTTAAAGCCAGATCGTCACATTGGCCGCTCTTCTCTCTGAAACGGTTGTACTTATCGTCTGCAAAGCTATGTCGCGTGCTGCGGTATGCGGAGACACTAAAAGCACCATAGTAGAACACAGATGAAGCTTCTAAGTTGATGTAATAGCCAGAAAGAAGTAGTCCAATTCAAGATTTAGGTATCGATTATTGACTTTTTAGCTGGGTTTGGTGCCTTGGACATGAGCTAGGACCTTACGATTCTGCATGAAAGGAGGACTAGCAGCCGAGTTGCACGGGAGAATGTGAAAAGTGTTCATATGTAATAAAAACCTTAAAAATCCTTCCGTTCTCGTCATTTGTTGTCGAATCGGCTTAAAGCCAGATCGTCACATTGGCCGCTCTTCTCTCTGAAACGGTTGTACTTACCGTCTGCAAAGCTATGTCGCGTGCTGCGGTATGTGGAGACACTAAAAGCACCATAGTAGAACACAGATGAAGCTTCTAAGTTGATGTAATAGCCAGTAAGAAGTAGTACAATTCAAGTTTTAGGTATCGATTATTGACTTTTTAGCTGGCTTTGGTGCCTTGGACATGAGCTAGGACCTTAAGATTCTGCATGAAAGGAGGACTAGCAGCCGAGTTGCATGGGAGAATGTGAAAAGTGTTCATATGTAGTAAAAACCTCAGAAATCCGTCCGTTTTCGTCATTTGTTATCGAATCGACTTAAAGCCAGATCGTCACATTGGCCGCTCTTCTCTCTGAAACGCTTGTACTTATCGTCTGCAAAGCTATGTCGCGTACTGCGGTATGCGGAGACCCTAAAATCACCATAGTAGACACAGATGAAGCTTCTAAGTTGATGTAATAGCCAGTAAGAAGTAGTACAATTCAAGTTTTAGGTATCGATTATTGACTTTTTAGCTGGGTTTGGTGCCTTGGACATGAGCTAGGACCTTACGATTCTGCATGAAAGGAGGACTAGCAGCCGAGTTGCATGTGAGAATGTGAAAAGTGTTCATATGTAGTAAAAACCTGAGAAATCCGTCCGTTTTCGTCATTTGTTATCGAATCGACTTAAAGCCAGATCGACACATTGGCCGCTCTTCTCTCTGAAACGGTTGTACTTATCGTCTGCAAAGCTATGTCGCGTGCTGCGGTATGTGGACACACTAAAAGCACCATAGTAGAACACAGATGAACCATCTAAGTTGATGTAATAGCCAGTAAGAAGTAATCCAATTCAAGTTTTAGGTATTGAATATTGACCTTTTAGCTGGGTTTGGTGCCTTGGACATCAGCTAGGACCTTACGATTCTGCATGAAAGGAGGACTAGCAGCCGAGTTGCACGGGAGAATGTGAAAAGTGTTCATATGTAATAAAAACCTTAAAAATCCTTCCGTTCTCGTCATTTGTTATCGAATCGGCTTAAAGCCAGATCGTCACATTGGCCGCTCTTCTCTCTGAAACGGTTGTACTTACCGTCTGCAAAGCTATGTCGCGTGCTGCGGTATGTGGAGACACTAAAAGCACCATAGTAGAACACAGATGAACCATCTAAGTTGATGTAATAGCCAGTAAGAAGTAATCCAATTCAAGTTTTAGGTATTGAATATTGACCTTTTAGCTGGCTTTGGTGCCTTGGACATGAGTTAGGACCTTAACATTCTGCATGAAAGGAGGACTAGCAGCCGAGTTGCACGGGAGAATGTGAAAAGTGTTCATATGTAGTAAAAAGCTGAGAAATCCGTCCGTTTTCGTCATTTGATATCGAATCGACTTAAAGCCAGATCGTCACATTGGCCGCTCTTCTCTCTGAAACGGTTGTACTTCTCGTCTGCAAAGCTATGTCGCGTGCTGCGGTATGCGGAGACACTAAAATCACCATAGTATAACACAGATGAAGCATCTAAGTTGATGTAATAGCCAGTAAGAAGTAGTCCAATTCAAGTTTTAGGTATCGATTATTGACTTTTTAGCTGGCGTTGGTGACTTGGACATGAGCTAGGACCTTAACGTTCTGCATGAAAGGAGGACTAGCAGCCGAGTTGCACGGGAGAATGTGAAAAGTGTTCATATGTAGTAAAAACCTTAGAAATCCGTCCGTATTCGTCATTTGTTATCGAATCGACTTAAAGTTAGATCGTCACATTGGCCGCTCTTCTCACTGAAACGGTTGTACTTATCGTCTGCAAAGCTATGTCGCGTGCTGCGGTATGCGGAGACACTAAAATCACCATAGTAGAACACAGATCAAGCTTCTAAGTTGATGTAATAGCCAGTAAGATGTAGTTGAATTCAAGTTTTAGGTATCGATTATTGACTTTTTAGCTGGCTTTGGTGCCTTGGATATGAGCTAGGACCTTAAGATTCTACATGAAAGGAGGACTAGCAGCCGAGTTGCACGGGAGAATGTGAAAAGTGTTCATATGTAGTAAAAAGCTGAGAAATCCGTCCGTTTTCGTCATTTGTTATCGAATCGACTTAAAGCCAGATCGTCACATTGGCCGCTCTTCTCTCTGAAACGGTTGTACTTATCGTCTGCAAAGCTATGTCGCGTGCTGCGGTATGCGGAGACACTAAAATCACCATAGTAGAACACAGATCAAGCTTCTAAGTTGATGTAATAGCCAGTAAGATGTAGTTGAATTCAAGTTTTAGGTATCGATTATTGACTTTTTAGCTGGCTTTGGTGCCTTGGACATGAGCTAGGACCTTAAGATTCTACATGAAAGGAGGACTAGCAGCCGAGTTGCACGGGAGAATGTGAAAAGTGTTCATATGTAGTAAAAACCTTAGAAATCCGTCCGTATTCGTCATTTGTTATCGAATCGACTTAAAGTTAGATCGTCACATTGGCCGCTCTTCTCACTGAAACGCTTGTACTTATCGTCTGCAAAGCTATGTCGCGTGCTGCGGTATGCGGAGACACTAAAATCACCATAGTAGAAGACAGATGAAGCATCTAAGTTGATGTAATAGCCAGTAAGAAGTAATCCAATTCAAGTTTTAGGTATCGATTATTGACTTTTTAGCTGGCTTTGGTGCCTTGGACATGAGCTAGGACCTTAAGATTCTGCATGAAAGGAGGACTAGCAGCCGAGTTGCACGGGAGAATGTGAAAAGTGTTCATATGTAGTAAAAAGCTGAGAAATCCGTCCGTTTTCGTCATTTGTTATCGAATCGACTTAAAGCCAGATCGACACATTGGCCGCTCTTCTCTCTGAAACGGTTGTACTTATCGTCTGCAAAGCTATGTCGCGTGCTGCGGTATGCGGAGACACTAAAATCACCATAGTAGAACACAGATCAAGCTTCTAAGTTGATGTAATAGCCAGTAAGATGTAGTTGAATTCAAGTTTTAGGTATCGATTATTGACTTTTTAGCTGGCTTTGGTGCCTTGGACATGAGCTAGGACCTTAAGATTCTACATGAAAGGAGGACTAGCAGCCGAGTTGCACGGGAGAATGTGAAAAGTGTTCATATGTAGTAAAAAGCTGAGAAATCCGTCCGTTTTCGTCATTTGTTATCGAATCGACTTAAAGCCAGATCGTCACATTGGCCGCTCTTCACTCTGAAACGGTTGTACTTATCGTCTGCAAAGCTATGTCGCGTGCTGCGGTATGCGGAGACACTAAAATCACCATAGTAGAACACAGACCAAGCTTCTAAGTTGATGTAATAGCCAGTAAGATGTAGTTGAATTCAAGTTTTAGGTATCGATTATTGACTTTTTAGCTGGCTTTGGTGCCTTGGACATGAGCTAGGACCTTAAGATTCTACATGAAAGGAGGGCTAGCAGCCGAGTTGCACGGGAGAATGTGAAAAGTGTTCATATGTAGTAAAAACCTTAGAAATCCGTCCGTTTTCGTCATTTGTTATCGAATCGACTTATGCCAGATCGTCACATTGGCCGCTCTTCTCTCTGAAACGCTAGTACTTATCGTCTGCACAGCTATGTCGCGTGCTGCGGTGTGCAGAGACACTAAAAGCACCATAGTAGAACACAGATGAAGCTTCTAAGTTGATGTAATAGCCAGTAAGAAGTAGTACAATTCAAGTTTTAGGTAACTGTTATTGACTTTTTAACCTTCTTTGGTGCCTTGGACACGAGGTAGGAACTTAAGACTTTGCATGAAGGAGGTCTAGCAGCCGAGTTGCACGGGAGAATGTGAAAAGTGTTCATATGTAGTAAAAACCTGAGAAATCCGTCCGTTTTCGTCATTTGTTATCGAATCGACTTAAAGCCAGATCGTCACATTGGCCGCTCTTCTCTCTGAAACGGTTGTATTTCTCGTCTGCAAAGCTATGTCGCGTGCTGCGGTATGCGGAGACACTAAAATCACCATAGTAGAACACAGATGAAGCTTCTAAGTTGATGTAATAGAAGGTAAGAAGTAGTACAATTCAAGTTGCAGGTATCGATTATTGACTTTTTAGCTGGCCTTGGTGACTTGGACATGAGCTAGGACCTCAAGATTCTGCATGAAAGGAGGACTAGCAGCCGAGTTGCACGGGAGAATGTGAAAAGTGTTCATATCTAAAAAGAAAAAAACCTGAGAAATCCGTCCGTTTTCGTCATTTGTTATCTAATCGACTTAAAGCCAGATCGTCACATTGGTCGCTCTTCTCTCTGAAACGGTTGTACTTATCGTCTACAAAGCAATGTCGCATGCTGCGTTATGCGGAGACACTAAAATCACCATAGTAGAACACAGATGAAGCTTCTAAGTTGATGTAATAGAAGGTAAGAAGTAGTACAATTCAAGTTGTAGGTATCGATTATTGACTATTTAGCTGGCTTTGGTGCCTTGGACATGAGCTAGGATATTACGATTCTGCATGAAAGGAGGACTAGCAGCCGAGTTGCACGGGAGAATGTGAAAAGTGTTCATATGTAGTAAAAACCTTAGAAATCCGTCCGTTTTCGTCATTTGTTATCGAATCGACTTATGCCAGATCGTCACATTGGCCGCTCTTCTCTCTGAAACGCTAGTACTTATCGTCTGCACAGCTATGTCGCGTGCTGCGGTGTGCAGAGACACTAAAAGCACCATAGTAGAACACAGATGAAGCTTCTAAGTTGATGTAATAGCCAGTAAGAAGTAGTACAATTCATGTTTTAGGTATCTATTATTGACTTTTTAGCTGGCTTTGGTGCCTTGGACATGAGCTAGGACCTTAAGACTCTGCATGAAAAGAGGACTAGCAGCCGAGTTGCACGGGAGAATGTGAAAAGTGTTCATATGTAGTAAAAACCTAAGAAATCCGTCCGTTTTCGTCATTTGTTATCGAATCGACTTAAAGCCAGATCGTCAAATTGGCCGCTCTTTTCTCTGAAACGGTTGTACTTATCGTCTGCAAAGCTATGTCACGTGCTGCGGTATGCGGAGACACTAAAATTACCACAGTAGAACACAGATGAAGCTTCTAAGTTGATGTAATATCCAGTAAGAAGTAGTACAATTCGAGATTTTAGGTATCGATTATTGACTTTTTAGCTGGCTTTGGTGCCTTGGACATGAGCTAGGACCTTAAGATTCTGCATGAAAGGAGGACTAGCAGCCGAGTTCCACGGGAGAATGTGAAAAGTGTTCAAATGTAGTAAAAACCTGAGAAATACGTCAGTTTTCGTCATTTGTTATCGAATCGACTTAAAGCCAGATCGTCACATTGGCCGCTCTTCTCTCTGAAACGCTTGTACTTATCGTCTGCAAAGCTATGTCGCGTGCTGCGGTATGCGGACACACTAAAAGCACAATAGTAGAACACAGATGAAGCATCTAAGTTGATGTAATAGCCAGTAAGAAGTAATCCAATTCAAGTATTAGGTATTGAATATTGACTTTTTAGCTGGCTTTGGTGCCTTGGACATGAGCTAGGACCTTAAGATTCTGCATGAAAGGAGGACTAGCAGCCGAGTTGCACGGGAGAATGTGAAACGTGTTCATATGTAGTAAAAACCTGAGAAATCCGTCCGTTTTCGTCATTTGTTATCGAATCGACTTAAAGCCAGATCGTCACATTGGCCGCTCTTCTCTCTGAAACGGTTGTACTTATCGTCTGCAAAGCTATGTCGCGTGCTGCGGTATGCGGAGACACTAAAAGCACCGTAGTAGAACACAGATGAAGCTTCTAAGTTGATGTAATAGCCAGTAAGAAGTAGTACAATTCAAGTTTTAGGTATTGAATATGGAACTTTTAGCTGGCTTTGGTGCCTTGGACATGAGCTAGGACCTTAAGATTCTGCATGAAAGGAGGACTAGCAGCCGAGATGCACGGGAGAATGTGAAAAGTGTTCATATGTAGTAAAAACCTTAGAAATCCGTCCGTTTTCGTCATTTGTTATCGAATCGACTTAAAGCCAGATCGTCACATTGGCTGCTCTTCTCTCTGAAACGGTTGCACTTATCGTCTGCAAAGCTACGTCGCGTGCTGCGGTATGCGGAGACACTAAAATTACCATAGTAGAACACAGATGAAGCATCTAAGTTGATGTAATAGCCAGTAGGAGGTAATCCAATTCAAGTTTTAGGTATCGATTATTGACTTTTTAGTTGGCTTTGGTGCCTTGGACATGAGCTAGGACCTTAAGATTCTGCATTAAAGGAGGACTAGCAGCCGAGTTGCATGGGAGAATGTGAAAAGTGTTCATATGTAGTAAAAACCTAAGAAATCCGTCCGTTTTCGTCATTTGTTATCGAATCGACTAAAAGCCAGATCGTAACATTGGCCGCTCTTCTCTCTGAAACGGTTGTACTTATCGTCTGCAAAGCTATGTCGCGTGCTGCGGTATGCGGAGACACTAAAAGCACCATAGTAGAACACAGATGAAGCTTCTAAGTTGATGTAATAGCCAGTAAGAAGTAGTACAATTCATGTTTTAGGTATCGATTATTGACTTTTTAGCTGGCTTTGGTGCCTTGGACATGAGCTGGGACCTTAAGATTCTGCATGAAAGGAGTACTAGCAGCCGAGTTGCACGGGAGAATGTGAAACGTGTTCATATGTAGTAATAACCTGAGAAATCCGTTCGTTTTCGTCATTTGTTATCGAACCGACTTAAAGCCAGATCGTCACATTGGCCGCTCCTCTCTCTGAAACGGTTGTACTTATAGTCTGCGAAGCTATGTCACGAGCTGCGGTATGCAGAGACACTAAAATCACCACAGTAGAACACAGATGAAGCTTCTAAGTTGATGTAATATGCAGTAAGAAGTAGTACAATTCGCGTTTTAGGTATCGATTATTGACTTTTTAGCTGGCTTTGGTGCCTTGGACATGAGCTAGGACCTTAAGATTCTCCAATAAAGGAGGACTAGCAGCCGAGTTGCACGGGAGAATGTGAAAAGTGTTCATATGTAGTAAAAACCTGAGAAATCCATCCGTTCTCGTCATTTGTTATCGAATCGACTTAAAGCCAGATCGTCACATTGGCCGCTCTTCTCTCTGAAACGGTTGTACTTATCGTCTGCAATGCTATGTCGCGTGCTGCGGTATGCGGAGACACTAAAAGCACCATAGTAGAACACAGATGAAGCTTCTAAGTTGACGTAATAGCCAGGAAGAAGTAGTACAATTCAAGTTTTAGGTATCGATTATTGACTTTTAAGCTGGCTTTGGTGCCTTGGACAAAAGCTAGGACCTGAACATTCTGTATGAAAGGAATACTAGCAGCCGATTTGCATGGGAGAATGTGAAAAGTGTAAATATGTAGTAAAAACCCGAGAAATCCGCCCGTTTTCGTCATTTGTTATCGAATCGACTTAAAGCCAGATCGTCACATTGGCCGCTCTTCTCTCTGAAACGGTTGTACTTATCGTCTGCAAAGCTATGTCGCGTGCTGCGGTATGCTGAGACACTATAAGCACCATAGTAGAACACAGATGAAGCTTCTAAGTTGATGTAATAGCCAGTAAGAAGTAGTACAATTAAAGTTTTAGGTATCAGTTAATGACTTTTTACCCTTCTTTGGTGCCTTGGACACGAGCTAGGAAATTAAGATTTTGCATGAAGGAGGACTATCAGCCGAGTTGCACGGGAGAATGTGAAAAGTGTTCATATGTAGTAAAAACCTGAGACATCCGTCCGTTTTCGTCATTTGTTATCGAATCGACTTAATGCCAGATCGACACATTGGCCGCTCTTCTCTCTGAAACGGTTGTACTTATCGTCTGCAAAGCTATGTCGCGTGCTGCGGTATGCTGAGACACTAAAAGCATCATAGTAGAACACAGATCAAGCTTCTAAGTTGATGTAATACCCAGTAAGAAGTAGTACAATTCAAGTTTTAAGTATTGAATATGGACCTTTTAGCTGGCTTTGGTGCCTTGGACATGAGCTAGGACCTTAAGACTCTGCATGAAAGGAGGACTAGCAGCCGAGTTGCACGGGAGAATGTGAAAAGTGTTCATATGTAGTAAAAACCTAAGAAATTCGTCCGTTTTCGTCATTTGTTATCGAATCGACTTAAAGCCAGATCGTCACATTGGCCGCTCTTCTCTCTGAAACGGTTGTACTTCTCGTCTGCAAAGCTATGTCGCGTGCTGCGGTATGCGGAGACACTAAAATCACCATACTATAACACAGATGAAGCATCTAAGTTGATGTAATAGCCAGTAAGAAGTAGTCCAATTCAAGTTTTAGGTATCGATTATTGACTTTTTAGCTGGCTTTGGTGACTTGGACATGAGCTAGGACCTTAACATTCTGCATGAAAGGAGGACTAGCAGCCGAGTTGCACGGGAGAATGTGAAAAGTGTTCATATATAGTAAAAACCTTAGAAATCCGTCCGTATTCGTCATTTGTTATCGAATCGACTTAAAGTTAGATCGTCACATTGGCCGCTCTTCTCACTGAAACGCTTGTACTTATCGTCTGCAAAGCTATGTCGCGTGCTGCGGTATGCGGAGACACTTAAATCACCATAGTAGAAGACAGATGAAGCATCTAAGTTGATGTAATAGCCAGAAAGAAGTATTCCAATTCAAGTTTTAGGTATCGATTATTGACTTTTTAGCTGGCTTTGGTGCCTTGGACATGAGCTAGGACCTTAACATTCTGCATGAAAGAAGGACTAGCAGCCGAGTTGCACGGGAGAATGTGAAAAGTGTTCATATGTAGTAAAAAGCTGAGAAATCCGTCCGTTTTCATCATTTGTTATCGAATCGACTTAAATCCAGATCGTCACATTGGCCGCTCTTCTCTCTGAAACGGTTGTACTTATCGTCTGCATAGCTATGTCGCGTGCTGCGGTATGCGGAGACACTAAAATCACCATAGTAGAACACAGATCAAGCTTCTAAGTTGATGTAATAGCCAGTAAGATGTAGTTGAATTCAAGTTTTAGGTATCGATTATTGACTTTTTAGCTGGCTTTGGTGCCTTGGACATGAGCTAGGACCTTAAGATTCTACATGAAAGGAGGACTAGCAGCCGAGTTGCACGGGAGAATGTGAAAAGTGTTCATATGTAGTGAAAACCTTAGAAATCCGTCCGTTTCCGTCATTTGTTATCGAATCGACTTAAAGCCAGATCGTCACATTGGCCGCTCTTCTCTCTGAAACGGTTGTACTTATCGTCTGCAAAGCTATGTCGCGTGCTGCGGTATGCGGAGACACTAAAATCACCATAGTAGAACACAGATGAAGCATCTACGATGATGTAATAGCCAGTAAGAAGTAATCCAATTCAAGTTTTAGCTATCGATTATTGAATTGTTAGCTGGCTTTGGTGACTTGGACATGAGCTAGGACCTTACGATTCTGCATGAAAGGAGGACTAGCAGCCGAGTTGCATGGGAGAATGTGAAAAGTGTTCATATGCAGTAAAAACCTGAGACATCCGTCCGTTTTCGTCATTTGTTATCGAATCGACTTAAAGCCATATCGTCATATTGGCCGCTCTTCTCACTGAAACGGTTGTACTTATCGTCTGCAAAGCTATGTCGCGTGCTGCGGTATGTGGATACACTAAAAGCACAATAGTAGAACACAGATGAAGCTTCTAAGTTGATGTAATAGCCAGTAAGAAGTAGTAAAATTCAAGTTTTAGGTATCTGTTATTGACTTTTTAACCTTCTTTGGTGCCTTGGACACGAGGTAGGAACTTAAGACTTTGCCTGAAGGAGGTCTAGCAGCCGAGTTGCACGGGAGAATGTGAAAAGTGTTCATATGTAGTAAAAACCTGAGAAATCCGTCCGTTTTCGTCATTTGTTATCGAATCGACTTAAAGCCAGATCGTCACATTGGCCGCTCTTCTCTCTGAAACGGTTGTATTTCTCGTCTGCAAAGCTATGTCGCGGGCTGCGGTATGCGGAGACACTAAAATCACCATAGTATAACACAGATGAAGCTTCTAAGTTGATGTAATAGAAGGTAAGAAGTAGTACAATTCAAGTTGCAGGTATCGATTATTGACTTTTTAGCTGGCTTTGGTACCTTGGACATGAGCTGGGACCTTAAAATTCTGCAAGAAAGGAGGACTAGAAGCCGAGTTGCACGGGAGAATGTGAAAAGTGTTCACATGTAGAAAAAACCTGAGACATCCGTCCGTTTTCGTCATTTGTTATCGAATCGACTTAAAGCCAGATCGTCACATTGGTCGCTCTTCTCTCTGAAACGGTTGTACTTATCGTCTACAAAGCAATGTCGCATGCTGCGTTATGCGGAGACACTAAAAGCACCATAGTAGAACACAGATGAAGCTTCTAAGTTGATGTAATAGAAGGTAAGAAGTAGTACAATTCAAGTTGTAGGTATCTATTATTGACTTTTTAGCTGGCTTTGGTGCCTTGGACATGAGCTAGGACCTTAAGACTCTGCATGAAAAGAGGACTAGCAGCCGAGTTGCACGGGAGAATGTGAAAAGTGTTCATATGTAGTAAAAACCTGAGAAATCCGTCCGTTTTCGTCATTTGTAATCGAATCGACTTAAAGCCAGATCGTCAAATTGGCCGCTCTTTTCTCTGAAACGGTTGTACTTATCGTCTGCAAAGCTATGTCACGTGCTGCGGTATGCGGAGACACTAAAATTACCACAGTAGAACACAGATGAAGCTTCTAAGTTGATGTAATATCCAGTAAGAAGTAGTACAATTCGAGATTTTAGGTATCGATTATTGACTTTTTAGCTGGCTTTGGTGCCTTGGACATGAGCTAGGACCTTAAGATTCTGCATGAAAGGAGGACTAGCAGCCGAGTTCCACGGGAGAATGTGAAAAGTGTTCAAATGTAGTAAAAACCTGAGAAATACGTCCGTTTTCCTCATTTGTTATCGAATCGACTTAAAGCCAGATCGTCACATTGGCCGCTCTTCTCTCTGAAACGGTTGTACTTATCGTCTGCAAAGCTATGTCGCGTGCTGCGGTATGCGGACACACTAAAAGCACCATAGTAGAACACAGATGAAGCATCTAAGTTGATGTAATAGCCAGTAAGAAGTAATCCAATTCAAGAATTAGGTATTGAATATTGACTTTTTAGCTGGCTTTGGTGCCTTGGACATGAGCTAGGACCTTAACATTCTGCATGAAAGGAGGACTAGCAGCCGAGTTGCACGGGAGAATGTGAAACGTGTTCATATGTAGTAAAAACCTGAGAAATCCGTCCGTTTTCGTCATTTGTTATCGAATCGACTTAAAGCCAGATCGTCACATTGGCCGCTCTTCTCTCTGAAACGGTTGTACTTATCGTCTGCAAAGCTATGTCGCGTACTGCGGTATGCGGAGACACTAAAAGCACCGTAGTAGAACACAGATGAAGCTTCTAAGTTGATGTAATAGCCAGTAAGAAGTAGTACAATTCAAGTTTTAGGTATTGAATATGGAACTTTTAGCTGGCTTTGGTGCCTTGGACATGTGCTAGGACCTTAAGATTCTCCAATAAAGGAGGACTAGCAGCCGAGTTGCACGGGAGAATGTGAAAAGTGTTCATATGTAGTAAAAACCTGAGAAATCCGTTCGTTTTCGTCATTTGTTATCGAGCCGACTTAAAGCCAGATCGTCACATTGGCCGCTCTTCTCTCTGAAACGGTTGTACTTATCGTCTGCAAAGCTATGTCGCGTGCTGCGGTATGCGGAGACACTAAAAGCACCATAGTAGAACACAGATGAAGCTTCTAAGTTGATGTAATAGCCAGTAAGAAGTAGTACAATTCAAGTTTTAGGTATCGATTATTGACTTTTTAGCTGGCTTTGGTGTCTTGGACAAAAGCTAGGACCTTAACATTCTGTATGAAAGGAATACTAGCAGCCGATTTGCATGGGAGAATGTGAAAAGTGTTAATATGTAGTAAAAACCCGAGAAATCCGTCCGTTTTCGTCATTTGTTATCGAATCTACTTAAAGCAAGATCGTCACATTGGCCGCTCTTCTCTCTGAAACGGTTGTACTTATCGTCTACAAAGCTATGTCGCGTGCTGCGATATGCAGAGACACTAAACGCACCATAGTAGAACACAGATGAAGCTTCTAAGTTGATGTAATAGCCAGTAAGAAGTAGTACAATTAAAGTTTTATGTATCGGTTATTGCCTTTTCCCTTCTTTGGTGCCTTGGACACGATCTAGGAACTTAAGATTTTGCATGAAGGAGGACTAGCAGCCGAGTTGCACGGGAGATTGTGAAAAGTGATCATATATAGTAAAAACCTGAGAAATCCGTCCGTTTTCGTCATTTGTTATCGAATCGACTTAAAGCCAGATCGTCACATTGGCCGCTCTTCTCTCTGAAACGGTTGTACTTATCGTCTGCAAAGCTATGTCGCGTGCTGCGGTATGCTGAGACACTATAAGCACCATAGTAGAACACAGATGAAGCTTCTAAGTTGATGTAATAGCCAGTAAGAAGTAGTACAATTAAAGTTTTAGGTATCAGTTAATGACTTTTTACCCTTCTTTGGTGCCTTGGACACGAGCTAGGAAATTAAGATTTTGCATGAAGGAGGACTAGCAGCCGAGTTGCACGGGAGAATGTGAAAAGTGTTCATATGTAGTAAAAACCTTAGAAATCCGTCCGTTTTCGTCATTTGTTATCGAATCGACTTAAAGCCAGATCGTCACATTGGCCGCTCTTCTCTCTGAAACGCTTGTACTTATCGTCTGTAAAACTATGTCGCGTGCACCGGTATGCGGAGAAACTAAAAGCACCGTAGTAGAACACAGATGAAGCTTCTAAGTTGATGTAATAGCCAGGAAGAAGTAGTACAATTCAAGTTTTAGGTATTGATTATTGACTTTTTAGCTGGCTTTGGTGCCTTGGACATGAGCTAGGACTTTAAGATTCTGCATGAAAGGAGGACTAGCAGCCGAGTTGCATGGGAGAATGTGAAAAGTGTTCATATGTAGTAAAAACCTGAGTCATCCGTCCGTTTTCGTCATTTGTTATCGAATCGACTTAAAGCCAGATCGTCACATTGGCCGCCCTTCTCTCTGAAACGCTTGTACTTATCGTCTGCAAAGCTATGTCGCGTGCTGCGGTATGCGGACACACTAAAAGCACCATAGTAGAACGCAGATGAAGCTTCTAAGTTGATGTAATAGCCAGTAAGAAGAAGTAAAATTCAAGTTTAAGGTATCGATTATTGACTTTTTAGCTGGCTTTGGTGCCTTGGACACGAGCTAGGAACTTAAGATTTTGCATGAAGGAGGACTAGCAGCCAAGTTGCACGGGAGAATGTGAAAAGTGTTCATATGTAGTAAAAACCTGAGAAATCCGTCCGTTTTCGTCATTTATTATCGAATCTACTTAAAGCCAGATCGTCACATTGGCCGCTCTTCTCTCTGAAACGGTTGTACTTATCGTCTGCAAAGCTATGTCGCGTACTAAGGTATTCGGAGACGCTAAAAGCACCATAGTATAACACAGATAAAGCTTCTAAGATGATGTAATAGCCAGTAAGCAGTAGTACAATTCAAGTTTTAGGTATCGGTTGTTGACTTTTTAGCTGGCTTTGGTGCCTTGGACATGAGCTAGGACCTTAAGATTCTGCAATAAAGGAGGACTAGCAGCCGAGTTGCACGGGAGAATGTGAAAAGTGTTCATATGTAGTAAAAACCTGAGAAATCGGTCCGTTTTCGTCATTTGTTATCGAATCGACTTAAAGCCAGATCGTCACATTGGCCGCTCTTCTCTCTGAAACGGTTGTACTTATCGTCTGCAAAGCTATCTCGCGTGCTGCGGTATGCGGAAACACTAAAAGCACCATAGTAGAACACAGATGAAGCTTCTAAGTTGACGTAATAGCCAGGAAGAAGTAGTACAATTCAAGTTTTAGGTGTCGGTTATTGACTTTTTAGCTGGCTTTGGTGCCTTGGACATGAGCTAGGACCTTAATATTCTGCATGAAAGGAGGGCTAGCAGCCGAGTTGCACGGGAGAATGTGAAAAGTGTTCATTTGTAGTAAAAACCTGAGATATCCGTCCATTTTCGTCATTTGTTATCGAATCGACTTAAAGCCAGATCGTCACATTGGCCGCTCTTCTCTCTGAAAATGTTGTACTTATCGTCTGCAAAGCTATGTCGCGTGCTGCGGTATGCGGACACACAAAAAGCACCATAGTAGAACCCAGATGAAGCTTCTAAGTTGATGTAATAGCCAGTAAGAAGTAGTACAATTAAAGTTTTAGGTATCAGTTAATGACTTTTTACCCCTCTTTGGTGCCTTGGACACGTTCTAGGAAATTAAGATTTTGCATGAAGGTGGACTATCAGCCGAGTTGCACGGGAGAATGTGAAAAGTGTTCATATGTAGTAAAAACCTGAGACATCCGTCCGTTTTCGTCATTTGTTATCGAATCGACTTAAAGCCAGATCGTCACATTGGCCGCTCTTCTCTCTGAAACGGTTGTACTTATCGTCTGCAAAGCTATGTCGCGTGCTGCGGTATGCGGAGGCACTAAAAGCATCATAGTAGAACACAGATGAAGCTTCTAAGTTGATGTAATAGCCAGTAAGATGTAGTACAATTCAAGTTTTAGGTATCGATTATTGACTTTTTAGCTAGCTTCGGTGCCTTGGACATGAGCTAGGACCTTAAGATTCTGCATGAAAGGAGGACTAGCAGCCGAGTTGCACGGGAGAATGTGAAAAGTGTTCATAAGTAGTAAAAACCTGAGAAATCCGTCCGTTTTCGTCATTTGTTTTCGAATCGACTTAAAGCCAGATCGTCGCATTGGCCGCTCTTCTCTCTGAAACGCTTGTACTTATCGTCTGCAAAGCTATGTCGCATGCTGTGGTATGCTGAGACACTACAAGCAGCATAGTAGAATACAGATGAAGCTTCTAAGTTGATGTAATAGCCAGTAAGAAGTAGTACAATTCAAGTTTTAGGTATTGATTATTGACTTTTTAGCAGGCTTTGGTGCCTTGGACATGAGCTAGGACCTTAAGATTCTGCATGAAAGGAGGACTAGCAGCCGAGTTGCACGGGAGAATGTGAAAAGTGTTCATATGTAGTAAAAACCTAAGAAATTCGTCCGTTTTCGTCATTTGTTATCGAATCGACTTAAAGCCAGATCGTCACATTGGCCGCTCTTCTCTCTGAAACGGTTGTACTTATTGTCTGCAAAGCTATGTCGCATGCTGCGGTATGCGGAGACAATAAAAGCACCATAGTAGAACACAGATGAAGCTTCTAATTTGACGTAATAGCCAGGAAGAAGTAGTACAATTCAAGTTTTAGGTATCGACTATTGACTTTTTAGCTGGCTTTGGTGTCTTGGACATGAGCTAGGACCTTAACATTCTGCATGAAAGGAGGACTAGCAGCCGATTTGCATGGGAGAATGTGAAAAGTGTTCATATGTAGTAAAAACCTGAGTCATCCGTCCGTTTTCGTCATTTGTTATCGAATCGACTTAAAGCCAGATCGTCACATTGGCCGCCCTTCTCTCTGAAACGCTTGTACTTATCGTCTGCAAAGCTATGTCGCGTGCTGCGGTATGCGGACACACTAAAAGCACCATAGTAGAACACAGATGAAGCTTCTAAGTTGATGTAATAGCCAGTAAGAAGAAGTAAAATTCAAGTTTAAGGTATCGGTTATTGACTTTTTACACTTCTTTGGTGCCTTGGACACGAGCTAGGAACTTAAGATTTTGCATGAAGGAGGACTAGCAGCCAAGTTGCACGGGAGAATGTGAAAAGTGTTCATATGTAGTAAAAACCTGAGAAATCCGTCCGTTTTCGTCATTTATTACCGAATCTACTTAAAGCCAGATCGTCACATTGGCCGCTCTTCTCTCTGAAACGGTTGTACTTATCGTCTGCAAAGCTATGTCGCGTACTAAGGTATTCGGAGACGCTAAAAGCACCATAGTAGAACACAGATGAAGCTTCTAAGATGATGTAATAGCCAGTAAGCAGTAGTACAATTCAAGTTTTAGGTATCGGTTGTTGACTTTTTAGCTGGCTTTGGTGCCTTGGACATGAGCTAGGACCTTAAGATTCTGCAATAAAGGAGGACTAGCAGCCGAGTTGCACGGGAGAATGTGAAAAGTGTTCATATGTAGTAAAAACCTGAGAAATCGGTCCGTTTTCGTCATTTGTTATCGAATCGACTTAAAGCCAGATCGTCACATTGGCCGCTCTTCTCTCTGGAACGGTTGTACTTATCGTCTGCAAAGCTATGTCGCGTGTTGCCGTAGGCGGATACAGGAAAAGCACCATAGTAGAACACAGATGAAACTTCTAAGTTGATGTAATAGCCAGTAAGAAGTAGTCCAATTCAAGATTTAGGTATCGATTATTGACTTTTTAGCTGGCTTTGGTGCCTTGGACATGAGCTAGGACCTTAAGAATCTGCATCAATGGAGGACTAGCAGCCGAGTTGCACGGGGGAATGTGAAAAGTTTTCATATGTAGTAAAAACCTAAGAAATTCGTCCGTTTTCGTCATTTGTTATCGAATCGACTTAAAGCCAGATCGTCACATTGGCCGCTCTTCTCTCTGAAAGGGTTGTACTTATCGTCTGCAAAGCTATCTCGCGTGCTGCGGTATGCGGAAACACTAAAAGCACCATAGTAGAACACAGATGAAGCTTCTAAGTTGACGTAATAGCCAGGAAGAAGTAGTACAATTCAAGTTTTAGGTATTGAATATTGAATTTTTTGCTGGCTTTGGTGCCTTGGACATGAGCTAGGACCTTAATATTCTGCATGAAAGGAGGGCTAGCAGCCGAGTTGCACGGGAGAATGTGAAAAGTGTTCATTTGTAGTAAAAACCTGAGATATCCGTCCATTTTCGTCATTTGTTATCGAATCGACTTAAAGCCAGATCGTCACATTGGCCGCTCTTCTCTCTGAAAATGTTGTACTTATCGTCTGCAAAGCTATGTCGCGTGCTGCGGTATGCGGACACACAAAAAGCACCATAGTAGAACCCAGATGAAGCCTCTAAGTTGATGTAATAGCCAGTAAGAAGTAGTACAATTAAAGTTTTAGGTATCAGTTAATGACTTTTTACCCCTCTTTGGTGCCTTGGACACGTTCTAGGAAATTAAGATTTTGCATGAAGGTGGACTATCAGCCGAGTTGCACGGGAGAATGTGAAAAGTGTTCATATGTAGTAAAAACCTGAGACATCCGTCCGTTTTCGTCATTTGTTATCGAATCGACTTAAAGCCAGATCGTCACATTGGCCGCTCTTCTCTCTGAAACGGTTGTACTTATCGTCTGCAAAGCTATGTCGCGTGCTGCGGTATGCGGAGGCACTAAAAGCATCATAGTAGAACACAGATGAAGCTTATAAGTTGATGTAATAGCCAGTAAGATGTAGTACAATTCAAGTTTTAGGTATCGATTATTGACTTTTTAGCTAGCTTCGGTGCCTTGGACATGAGCTAGGACCTTAAGATTCTGCATGAAAGGAGGACTAGCAGCCGAGTTGCACGGGAGAATGTGAAAAGTGTTCATATGTAGTAAAAACCTAAGAAATTCGTCCGTTTTCGTCATTTGTTATCGAATCGACTTAAAGCCAGATCGTCACATTGGCCGCTCTTCTCTCTGAAACGGTTGTACTTATTGTCTGCAAAGCTATGTCGCATGCTGCGGTATGCGGAGACAATAAAAGCACAATAGTAGAACACAGATGAAGCTTCTAATTTGACGTAATAGCCAGGAAGAAGTAGTACAATTCAAGTTTTAGGTATCGACTATTGACTCTTTAGCTGGCTTTGGTGTCTTGGACATGAGCTAGGACCTTAACATTCTGCATGAAAGGAGGACTAGCAGCCGATTTGCATGGGAGAATGTGAAAAGTTTTCATATGTAGTAAAAACCCGAGAAATCCGTCCGTTTTCGTCATTTGTTATCGAATCGTCTTAAAGCCAGATCGTCACATTAGCCGCTCTTCACTCTGAAACGGTTGTACTTATCGATTGCAAAGCTATGTCGCGTGCTGCGGTATGCGGAGACACTAAAAGCACCATAGTAGAACACAGATGAAGCTTCTAAGTTGATGTAATAGCCAGGAAGAAGTAGTACAATTCAAGTTTTAGGTATTGAATATTGAATTTTTAGCTGGCTTTGGTGCCTTGGACATGAGCTAGGACCTTAATATTCTGCATGAAAGGAGGGCTAGCAGCCGAGTTGCACGGGAGAATGTGAAAAGTGTTCATTTGTAGTAAAAACCTGAGATATCCGTCCATTTTCGTCATTTGTTATCGAATCGACTTAAAGCCAGATCGTCACATTGGCCGCTCTTCTCTCTGAAACGGTTGTACTTATCGTCTGCTAAGCTATGTCGCGTGCTGCGGTATGCTGAGACACTAAAAGCACATAGTAGAACACAGATCAAGCTTCTAAGTTGATGTAATAGCCAGTAAGAAGTAGTACAATTCAAGTTTTAGGTATTGAATATTGAATTTTTAGCTGGCTTTGGTGCCTTGGACATGAGCTAGGACCTTAATATTCTGCATGAAAGGAGGGCTAGCAGCCGAGTTGCACGGGAGAATGTGAAAAGTGTTCATTTGTAGTAAAAACCTGAGATATCCGTCCATTTTCGTCATTTGTTATCGAATCGACTTAAAGCCAGATCGTCACATTGGCCGCTCTTCTCTCTGAAAAAGTTGTACTTATCGTCTGCAAAGCTATGTCGCGTGCTGCGGTATGCGGACACACTAAAAGCACCATAGTAGAACCCAGATGAAGCTTCTAAGTTGATGTAATAGCCAGTAAGAAGTAGTACAATTCAAGTTTTAGGTATTGATTATTGACTTTTTAGCAGGCTTTGGTGCCTTGGACATGAGCTAGGACCTTAAGATTCTGCATGAAAGGAGGACTAGCAGCCGAGTTGCACGGGAGAATGTGAAAAGTGTTCATATGTAGTAAAAACCTAAGAAATTCGTCCGTTTTCGTCATTTGTTATCGAATCGACTTAAAGCCAGATCGTCACATTGGCCGCTCTTCTCTCTGAAACGGTTGTACTTATTGTCTGCAAAGCTATGTCGCATGCTGCGGTATGCAGAGACAATAAAAGCACCATAGTAGAACACAGATGAAGCTTCTAATTTGACGTAATAGCCAGGAAGAAGTAGTACAATTCAAGATTTAGGTATCGATTATTGACTTTTTAGCTGGCTTTGGTGCCTTGGACATGAGCTAGGACCTTATGATTCTGCATGAAACGAGTACTAGCAGCCTAGTTGCAAGGGAGAATGTGAAAAGTTTTCATATGTAGTAAAAACCCGAGAAATCCGTCCGTTTTCGTCATTTGTTATCGAATCGACTTAAAGCCAGATCGTCACAATGGCCGCTCTTCTCTCTGAAACGGTTGTACTTATCGTCTACAAAGCTATGTCGCGTGCTGCGGTATGCGGACACACTAAAAGCACCATAGTAGAACACAGATGAAGCTTCTAAGTTGATGTAATAGCCAGTAAGAAGAAGTAAAATTCAAGTTTAAGGTATCGGTTATTGACTTTTTACACTTCTTTGGTGCCTTGGACACGAGCTAGGAACTTAAGATTTTGCATGAAGGAGGACTAGCAGCCAAGTTGCACGGGAGAATGTGAAAAGTGTTCATATGTAGTAAAAACCTGAGAAATCCGTCCGTTTTCGTCATTTATTACCGAATCTACTTAAAGCCAGATCGTCACATTGGCCGCTCTTCTCTCTGAAACGGTTGTACTTATCGTCTGCAAAGCTATGTCGCGTACTAAGGTATTCGGAGACGCTAAAAGCACCATAGTAGAACACAGATGAAGCTTCTAAGATGATGTAATAGCCAGTAAGCAGTAGTACAATTCAAGTTTTAGGTATCGGTTGTTGACTTTTTAGCTGGCTTTGGTGCCTTGGACATGAGCTAGGACCTTAAGATTCTGCAATAAAGGAGGACTAGCAGCCGAGTTGCACGGGAGAATGTGAAAAGTGTTCATATGTAGTAAAAACCTGAGAAATCGGTCCGTTTTCGTCATTTGTTATCGAATCGACTTAAAGCCAGATCGTCACATTGGCCGCTCTTCTCTCTGGAACGGTTGTACTTATCGTCTGCAAAGCTATGTCGCGTGTTGCCGTAGGCGGATACAGGAAAAGCACCATAGTAGAACACAGATGAAACTTCTAAGTTGATGTAATAGCCAGTAAGAAGTAGTCCAATTCAAGATTTAGGTATCGATTATTGACTTTTTAGCTGGCTTTGGTGCCTTGGACATGAGCTAGGACCTTAAGAATCTGCATCAATGGAGGACTAGCAGCCGAGTTGCACGGGGGAATGTGAAAAGTTTTCATATGTAGTAAAAACCTAAGAAATTCGTCCGTTTTCGTCATTTGTTATCGAATCGACTTAAAGCCAGATCGTCACATTGGCCGCTCTTCTCTCTGAAACGGTTGTACTTATCGTCTGCAAAGCTATCTCGCGTGCTGCGGTATGCGGAAACACTAAAAGCACCATAGTAGAACACAGATGAAGCTTCTAAGTTGACGTAATAGCCAGGAAGAAGTAGTACAATTCAAGTTTTAGGTATTGAATATTGAATTTTTTGCTGGCTTTGGTGCCTTGGACATGAGCTAGGACCTTAATATTCTGCATGAAAGGAGGGCTAGCAGCCGAGTTGCACGGGAGAATGTGAAAAGTGTTCATTTGTAGTAAAAACCTGAGATATCCGTCCATTTTCGTCATTTGTTATCGAATCGACTTAAAGCCAGATCGTCACATTGGCCGCTCTTCTCTCTGAAAATGTTGTACTTATCGTCTGCAAAGCTATGTCGCGTGCTGCGGTATGCGGACACACAAAAAGCACCATAGTAGAACCCAGATGAAGCCTCTAAGTTGATGTAATAGCCAGTAAGAAGTAGTACAATTAAAGTTTTAGGTATCAGTTAATGACTTTTTACCCCTCTTTGGTGCCTTGGACACGTTCTAGGAAATTAAGATTTTGCATGAAGGTGGACTATCAGCCGAGTTGCACGGGAGAATGTGAAAAGTGTTCATATGTAGTAAAAACCTGAGACATCCGTCCGTTTTCGTCATTTGTTATCGAATCGACTTAAAGCCAGATCGTCACATTGGCCGCTCTTCTCTCTGAAACGGTTGTACTTATCGTCTGCAAAGCTATGTCGCGTGCTGCGGTATGCGGAGGCACTAAAAGCATCATAGTAGAACACAGATGAAGCTTATAAGTTGATGTAATAGCCAGTAAGATGTAGTACAATTCAAGTTTTAGGTATCGATTATTGACTTTTTAGCTAGCTTCGGTGCCTTGGACATGAGCTAGGACCTTAAGATTCTGCATGAAAGGAGGACTAGCAGCCGAGTTGCACGGGAGAATGTGAAAAGTGTTCATATGTAGTAAAAACCTAAGAAATTCGTCCGTTTTCGTCATTTGTTATCGAATCGACTTAAAGCCAGATCGTCACATTGGCCGCTCTTCTCTCTGAAACGGTTGTACTTATTGTCTGCAAAGCTATGTCGCATGCTGCGGTATGCGGAGACAATAAAAGCACAATAGTAGAACACAGATGAAGCTTCTAATTTGACGTAATAGCCAGGAAGAAGTAGTACAATTCAAGTTTTAGGTATCGACTATTGACTCTTTAGCTGGCTTTGGTGTCTTGGACATGAGCTAGGACCTTAACATTCTGCATGAAAGGAGGACTAGCAGCCGATTTGCATGGGAGAATGTGAAAAGTTTTCATATGTAGTAAAAACCCGAGAAATCCGTCCGTTTTCGTCATTTGTTATCGAATCGTCTTAAAGCCAGATCGTCACATTAGCCGCTCTTCACTCTGAAACGGTTGTACTTATCGATTGCAAAGCTATGTCGCGTGCTGCGGTATGCGGAGACACTAAAAGCACCATAGTAGAACACAGATGAAGCTTCTAAGTTGATGTAATAGCCAGGAAGAAGTAGTACAATTCAAGTTTTAGGTATTGAATATTGAATTTTTAGCTGGCTTTGGTGCCTTGGACATGAGCTAGGACCTTAATATTCTGCATGAAAGGAGGGCTAGCAGCCGAGTTGCACGGGAGAATGTGAAAAGTGTTCATTTGTAGTAAAAACCTGAGATATCCGTCCATTTTCGTCATTTGTTATCGAATCGACTTAAAGCCAGATCGTCACATTGGCCGCTCTTCTCTCTGAAACGGTTGTACTTATCGTCTGCTAAGCTATGTCGCGTGCTGCGGTATGCTGAGACACTAAAAGCACGTAGTAGAACACAGATCAAGCTTCTAAGTTGATGTAATAGCCAGTAAGAAGTAGTACAATTCAAGTTTTAGGTATTGAATATTGAATTTTTAGCTGGCTTTGGTGCCTTGGACATGAGCTAGGACCTTAATATTCTGCATGAAAGGAGGGCTAGCAGCCGAGTTGCACGGGAGAATGTGAAAAGTGTTCATTTGTAGTAAAAACCTGAGATATCCGTCCATTTTCGTCATTTGTTATCGAATCGACTTAAAGCCAGATCGTCACATTGGCCGCTCTTCTCTCTGAAAAAGTTGTACTTATCGTCTGCAAAGCTATGTCGCGTGCTGCGGTATGCGGACACACTAAAAGCACCATAGTAGAACCCAGATGAAGCTTCTAAGTTGATGTAATAGCCAGTAAGAAGTAGTACAATTCAAGTTTTAGGTATTGATTATTGACTTTTTAGCAGGCTTTGGTGCCTTGGACATGAGCTAGGACCTTAAGATTCTGCATGAAAGGAGGACTAGCAGCCGAGTTGCACGGGAGAATGTGAAAAGTGTTCATATGTAGTAAAAACCTAAGAAATTCGTCCGTTTTCGTCATTTGTTATCGAATCGACTTAAAGCCAGATCGTCACATTGGCCGCTCTTCTCTCTGAAACGGTTGTACTTATTGTCTGCAAAGCTATGTCGCATGCTGCGGTATGCAGAGACAATAAAAGCACCATAGTAGAACACAGATGAAGCTTCTAATTTGACGTAATAGCCAGGAAGAAGTAGTACAATTCAAGATTTAGGTATCGATTATTGACTTTTTAGCTGGCTTTGGTGCCTTGGACATGAGCTAGGACCTTATGATTCTGCATGAAACGAGTACTAGCAGCCTAGTTGCAAGGGAGAATGTGAAAAGTTTTCATATGTAGTAAAAACCCGAGAAATCCGTCCGTTTTCGTCATTTGTTATCGAATCGACTTAAAGCCAGATCGTCACAATGGCCGCTCTTCTCTCTGAAACGGTTGTACTTATCGTCTACAAAGCTATGTCGCGTGCTGCGATATGCGGAGCCACTAAAAGCACCATAGTAGAACACAAATGATGCTTCTAAGTTGATGTAATAGCCAGTAAGAAGTAGTCCAATTCAAGATTTAGGTGTCGATTATTGACTTTTTAGCTTGCTTTGGTGCCTTGGACATGAGCTAGGACCTTATGATTCTGCATGAAACGAGGACTAGCAGCCTAGTTGCAAGGGAGAATGTGAAAAGTGTTCATATGTAGTAAAAACCCGAGAAATCCGTCCGTTTTCGTCATTTGTTATCGAATCGTCTTAAAGCCAGATCGTCACATTAGCCGCTCTTCACTCTGAAACGGTTGTACTTATCGATTGCAAAGCTATGTCGCGTGCTGCGGTATGCGGAAACACTAAAATCACCATAGTAGAACACAGATGAAGCTTCTAAGTTGATGTAATAGCCAGTAAGAAGTAGTACAATTCAAGATTTAGGTATCGATTATTGACTTTCTAGCTGGCTTTGGTGCCTTGGACATGAGCTAGGACCTTGAGATTCTGCATGAAAGGAGGACTAGCAGCCGATTTGCACGGGAGAATGCGAAAAGTGTTCATATGTAGTAAAAACCTGAGAAATCCGTCCGTTTTCGTCATTTGTTATCGAATCGACTTAAAGCCAGATCGTCATATTAGCCGCTCTTCTCTCTGAAACGGTTGTACTTATCGATTGCAAAGCTATGTCGCGTGCTGCGGTATGCGGAGACACTAAAAGCACCATAGTAGAACACAGATGAAGCTTCTAAGTTGATGTAATAGCCAGTACGAAGTAGTAGAATTCAAGTTTTTGGTATCGATTATTGACTTTTTTGCTGGATTTGGTACCTTGGACATGAGCTAGTACCTTAAGATTCTGCATGAAAGGAGGACTAGCAGCCGAGTTGCACGGGAGAATGTGAAAAGTCTTCATATGTAGAAAAAACCTGAGAAATCGGTCCGTTTTCGTCATTTGTTATCGAATCGACTTAAAGCCAGATCGTCACATTGGCCGCTCTTCTCTCTGAAACGGTTGTACTTATCGTCTGCAAAGCTATGTCGCGCGTTGCCGTAGGCGGATACAATAAAAGCACCATAGTAGAACACAGATGAAACTTCTAAGTTGATGTAATAGCCAGTAAGAAGTAGTCCAATTCAAGATTTAGGTATCGATTATTGACTTTTTAGCTGGCTTTGGTGCCTTGGACATGAGCTAGGACCTTAAGAATCTGCATGAAAGGAGGACTAGCAGCCGAGTTGCACGGGGGAATGTGAAAAGTTTTCATATGTAGTAAAAACCTAAGAAATTCGTCCGTTTTCGTCATTTGTTATCGAATCGACTTAAAGCCAGATCGTCACATTGGCCGCTCTTCTCTCTGAAACGGTTGTACTTATCGTCTGCAAAGCCATCTCGCGTGCTGCGGTATGCGGAAACACTTAAAGCACCATAGTAGAACACAGATGAAGCTTCTAAGTTGACGTAATAGCCAGGAAGAAGTAGTACAATTCAAGTTTTAGGTGTCGGTTATTGACTTTTTAGCTGGCTTTGGTGCCTTGGACAAAAGCCAGGACCTTAACATTCTGTATGAAAGGAGGACTAGCAGCCGATTTGCATGGGAGAATGTGAAAAGTGTTCATATGTAGTAAAAACCCTAGAAATCCGTCCGTTTTCGTCATTTGTTATCGAATCGACTTAAAGCCAGATCGTCATATTAGCCGCTCTTCTCTCTGAAACGGTTGTACTTATCGTCTGCAAAGCTATGTCGCGTGCTGCGGTATGCGGAGAAACTAGAAATACCATAATAGAACACGGATGAAGCTTCTAAGTTGATGTAATAGCCAGTAAGAAGTAGTAAAATTCAAGTTTTAGGTATCGATTATTGACTTTTTAGCTAGCTTTGGTGCCTTGGACATGAGCTAGGACCTTATGATTCTGCATGAAAGGAGGACTAGCAGCCGAGTTGCACGAGAGAATGTGAAAAGTGTTCATATGTAGTAAAAACCTGAGAAATCCGTCCGTTTTCGTGATTTGTTATCGAATCGACTTAAAGCCAGATCGTCACATTGGCCGCTCTTCTCTCTGAAACGGTTGTACTTATCGTCTGCTAAGCTATGTCGCGTGCTGCGGTATGCTGAGACACTAAAAGCACGTAGTAGAACACAGATAAAGCTTCTAAGTTGATGTAATAGCCAGTAAGAAGTAGTACAATTCAAGTTTTAGGTATTGAATATTGAATTTTTAGCTGGCTTTGGTGCCTTGGACATGAGCTAGGACCTTAATATTCTGCATGAAAGGAGGGCTAGCAGCCGAGTTGCACGGGAGAATGTGAAAAGTGTTCATTTGTAGTAAAAACCTGAGATATCCGTCCATTTTCGTCATTTGTTATCGAATCGACTTAAAGCCAGATCGTCACATTGGCCGCTCTTCTCTCTGAAAAAGTTGTACTTATCGTCTGCAAAGCTATGTCGCGTGCTGCGGTATGCGGACACACTAAAAGCACCATAGTAGAACCCAGATGAAGCTTCTAAGTTGATGTAATAGCCAGTAAGAAGTAGTACAATTCAAGTTTTAGGTATTGATTATTGACTTTTTAGCAGGCTTTGGTGCCTTGGACATGAGCTAGGACCTTAAGATTCTGCATGAAAGGAGGACTAGCAGCCGAGTTGCACGGGAGAATGTGAAAAGTGTTCATATGTAGTAAAAACCTAAGAAATTCGTCCGTTTTCGTCATTTGTTATCGAATCGACTTAAAGCCAGATCGTCACATTGGCCGCTCTTCTCTCTGAAACGGTTGTACTTATTGTCTGCAAAGCTATGTCGCATGCTGCGGTATGCAGAGACAATAAAAGCACCATAGTAGAACACAGATGAAGCTTCTAATTTGACGTAATAGCCAGGAAGAAGTAGTACAATTCAAGATTTAGGTATCGATTATTGACTTTTTAGCTGGCTTTGGTGCCTTGGACATGAGCTAGGACCTTATGATTCTGCATGAAACGAGTACTAGCAGCCTAGTTGCAAGGGAGAATGTGAAAAGTTTTCATATGTAGTAAAAACCCGAGAAATCCGTCCGTTTTCGTCATTTGTTATCGAATCGACTTAAAGCCAGATCGTCACAATGGCCGCTCTTCTCTCTGAAACGGTTGTACTTATCGTCTACAAAGCTATGTCGCGTGCTGCGATATGCGGAGCCACTAAAAGCACCATAGTAGAACACAAATGATGCTTCTAAGTTGATGTAATAGCCAGTAAGAAGTAGTCCAATTCAAGATTTAGGTGTCGATTATTGACTTTTTAGCTTGCTTTGGTGCCTTGGACATGAGCTAGGACCTTATGATTCTGCATGAAACGAGGACTAGCAGCCTAGTTGCAAGGGAGAATGTGAAAAGTGTTCATATGTAGTAAAAACCCGAGAAATCCGTCCGTTTTCGTCATTTGTTATCGAATCGTCTTAAAGCCAGATCGTCACATTAGCCGCTCTTCACTCTGAAACGGTTGTACTTATCGATTGCAAAGCTATGTCGCGTGCTGCGGTATGCGGAAACACTAAAATCACCATAGTAGAACACAGATGAAGCTTCTAAGTTGATGTAATAGCCAGTAAGAAGTAGTACAATTCAAGATTTAGGTATCGATTATTGACTTTCTAGCTGGCTTTGGTGCCTTGGACATGAGCTAGGACCTTGAGATTCTGCATGAAAGGAGGACTAGCAGCCGATTTGCACGGGAGAATGCGAAAAGTGTTCATATGTAGTAAAAACCTGAGAAATCCGTCCGTTTTCGTCATTTGTTATCGAATCGACTTAAAGCCAGATCGTCATATTAGCCGCTCTTCTCTCTGAAACGGTTGTACTTATCGATTGCAAAGCTATGTCGCGTGCTGCGGTATGCGGAGACACTAAAAGCACCATAGTAGAACACAGATGAAGCTTCTAAGTTGATGTAATAGCCAGTACGAAGTAGTAGAATTCAAGTTTTTGGTATCGATTATTGACTTTTTTGCTGGATTTGGTACCTTGGACATGAGCTAGTACCTTAAGATTCTGCATGAAAGGAGGACTAGCAGCCGAGTTGCACGGGAGAATGTGAAAAGTCTTCATATGTAGAAAAAACCTGAGAAATCGGTCCGTTTTCGTCATTTGTTATCGAATCGACTTAAAGCCAGATCGTCACATTGGCCGCTCTTCTCTCTGAAACGGTTGTACTTATCGTCTGCAAAGCTATGTCGCGCGTTGCCGTAGGCGGATACAATAAAAGCACCATAGTAGAACACAGATGAAACTTCTAAGTTGATGTAATAGCCAGTAAGAAGTAGTCCAATTCAAGATTTAGGTATCGATTATTGACTTTTTAGCTGGCTTTGGTGCCTTGGACATGAGCTAGGACCTTAAGAATCTGCATGAAAGGAGGACTAGCAGCCGAGTTGCACGGGGGAATGTGAAAAGTTTTCATATGTAGTAAAAACCTAAGAAATTCGTCCGTTTTCGTCATTTGTTATCGAATCGACTTAAAGCCAGATCGTCACATTGGCCGCTCTTCTCTCTGAAACGGTTGTACTTATCGTCTGCAAAGCCATCTCGCGTGCTGCGGTATGCGGAAACACTTAAAGCACCATAGTAGAACACAGATGAAGCTTCTAAGTTGACGTAATAGCCAGGAAGAAGTAGTACAATTCAAGTTTTAGGTGTCGGTTATTGACTTTTTAGCTGGCTTTGGTGCCTTGGACAAAAGCCAGGACCTTAACATTCTGTATGAAAGGAGGACTAGCAGCCGATTTGCATGGGAGAATGTGAAAAGTGTTCATATGTAGTAAAAACCCTAGAAATCCGTCCGTTTTCGTCATTTGTTATCGAATCGACTTAAAGCCAGATCGTCATATTAGCCGCTCTTCTCTCTGAAACGGTTGTACTTATCGTCTGCAAAGCTATGTCGCGTGCTGCGGTATGCGGAGAAACTAGAAATACCATAATAGAACACGGATGAAGCTTCTAAGTTGATGTAATAGCCAGTAAGAAGTAGTAAAATTCAAGTTTTAGGTATCGATTATTGACTTTTTAGCTAGCTTTGGTGCCTTGGACATGAGCTAGGACCTTATGATTCTGCATGAAAGGAGGACTAGCAGCCGAGTTGCACGAGAGAATGTGAAAAGTGTTCATATGTAGTAAAAACCTGAGAAATCCGTCCGTTTTCGTGATTTGTTATCGAATCGACTTAAAGCCAGATCGTCACATTGGCCGCTCTTCTCTCTGAAACGGTTGTACTTATCGTCTGCTAAGCTATGTCGCGTGCTGCGGTATGCTGAGACACTAAAAGCACGTAGTAGAACACAGATAAAGCTTCTAAGTTGATGTAATAGCCAGTAAGAAGTAGTACAATTCAAGTTTTAGGTATTGAATATTGAATTTTTAGCTGGCTTTGGTGCCTTGGACATGAGCTAGGACCTTAATATTCTGCATGAAAGGAGGGCTAGCAGCCGAGTTGCACGGGAGAATGTGAAAAGTGTTCATTTGTAGTAAAAACCTGAGATATCCGTCCATTTTCGTCATTTGTTATCGAATCGACTTAAAGCCAGATCGTCACATTGGCCGCTCTTCTCTCTGAAAAAGTTGTACTTATCGTCTGCAAAGCTATGTCGCGTGCTGCGGTATGCGGACACACTAAAAGCACCATAGTAGAACCCAGATGAAGCTTCTAAGTTGATGTAATAGCCAGTAAGAAGTAGTACAATTCAAGTTTTAGGTATTGATTATTGACTTTTTAGCAGGCTTTGGTGCCTTGGACATGAGCTAGGACCTTAAGATTCTGCATGAAAGGAGGACTAGCAGCCGAGTTGCACGGGAGAATGTGAAAAGTGTTCATATGTAGTAAAAACCTAAGAAATTCGTCCGTTTTCGTCATTTGTTATCGAATCGACTTAAAGCCAGATCGTCACATTGGCCGCTCTTCTCTCTGAAACGGTTGTACTTATTGTCTGCAAAGCTATGTCGCATGCTGCGGTATGCAGAGACAATAAAAGCACCATAGTAGAACACAGATGAAGCTTCTAATTTGACGTAATAGCCAGGAAGAAGTAGTACAATTCAAGATTTAGGTATCGATTATTGACTTTTTAGCTGGCTTTGGTGCCTTGGACATGAGCTAGGACCTTATGATTCTGCATGAAACGAGTACTAGCAGCCTAGTTGCAAGGGAGAATGTGAAAAGTTTTCATATGTAGTAAAAACCCGAGAAATCCGTCCGTTTTCGTCATTTGTTATCGAATCGACTTAAAGCCAGATCGTCACAATGGCCGCTCTTCTCTCTGAAACGGTTGTACTTATCGTCTACAAAGCTATGTCGCGTGCTGCGATATGCGGAGCCACTAAAAGCACCATAGTAGAACACAAATGATGCTTCTAAGTTGATGTAATAGCCAGTAAGAAGTAGTCCAATTCAAGATTTAGGTGTCGATTATTGACTTTTTAGCTTGCTTTGGTGCCTTGGACATGAGCTAGGACCTTATGATTCTGCATGAAACGAGGACTAGCAGCCTAGTTGCAAGGGAGAATGTGAAAAGTGTTCATATGTAGTAAAAACCCGAGAAATCCGTCCGTTTTCGTCATTTGTTATCGAATCGTCTTAAAGCCAGATCGTCACATTAGCCGCTCTTCACTCTGAAACGGTTGTACTTATCGATTGCAAAGCTATGTCGCGTGCTGCGGTATGCGGAAACACTAAAATCACCATAGTAGAACACAGATGAAGCTTCTAAGTTGATGTAATAGCCAGTAAGAAGTAGTACAATTCAAGATTTAGGTATCGATTATTGACTTTCTAGCTGGCTTTGGTGCCTTGGACATGAGCTAGGACCTTGAGATTCTGCATGAAAGGAGGACTAGCAGCCGATTTGCACGGGAGAATGCGAAAAGTGTTCATATGTAGTAAAAACCTGAGAAATCCGTCCGTTTTCGTCATTTGTTATCGAATCGACTTAAAGCCAGATCGTCATATTAGCCGCTCTTCTCTCTGAAACGGTTGTACTTATCGATTGCAAAGCTATGTCGCGTGCTGCGGTATGCGGAGACACTAAAAGCACCATAGTAGAACACAGATGAAGCTTCTAAGTTGATGTAATAGCCAGTACGAAGTAGTAGAATTCAAGTTTTTGGTATCGATTATTGACTTTTTTGCTGGATTTGGTACCTTGGACATGAGCTAGTACCTTAAGATTCTGCATGAAAGGAGGACTAGCAGCCGAGTTGCACGGGAGAATGTGAAAAGTCTTCATATGTAGAAAAAACCTGAGAAATCGGTCCGTTTTCGTCATTTGTTATCGAATCGACTTAAAGCCAGATCGTCACATTGGCCGCTCTTCTCTCTGAAACGGTTGTACTTATCGTCTGCAAAGCTATGTCGCGCGTTGCCGTAGGCGGATACAATAAAAGCACCATAGTAGAACACAGATGAAACTTCTAAGTTGATGTAATAGCCAGTAAGAAGTAGTCCAATTCAAGATTTAGGTATCGATTATTGACTTTTTAGCTGGCTTTGGTGCCTTGGACATGAGCTAGGACCTTAAGAATCTGCATGAAAGGAGGACTAGCAGCCGAGTTGCACGGGGGAATGTGAAAAGTTTTCATATGTAGTAAAAACCTAAGAAATTCGTCCGTTTTCGTCATTTGTTATCGAATCGACTTAAAGCCAGATCGTCACATTGGCCGCTCTTCTCTCTGAAACGGTTGTACTTATCGTCTGCAAAGCCATCTCGCGTGCTGCGGTATGCGGAAACACTTAAAGCACCATAGTAGAACACAGATGAAGCTTCTAAGTTGACGTAATAGCCAGGAAGAAGTAGTACAATTCAAGTTTTAGGTGTCGGTTATTGACTTTTTAGCTGGCTTTGGTGCCTTGGACAAAAGCCAGGACCTTAACATTCTGTATGAAAGGAGGACTAGCAGCCGATTTGCATGGGAGAATGTGAAAAGTGTTCATATGTAGTAAAAACCCTAGAAATCCGTCCGTTTTCGTCATTTGTTATCGAATCGACTTAAAGCCAGATCGTCATATTAGCCGCTCTTCTCTCTGAAACGGTTGTACTTATCGATTGCAAAGCTATGTCGCGTGCTGCGGTATGCGGAGACACTAGAAGCACCATAGTAGAACACAGATGAAGCTTCTAAGTTGATGTAATAGCCAGTAAGATGTAGTACAATTCAAGTTTTAGGTATCGATTATTGACTTTTTAGCTAGCTTTGGTGCCTTGGACATGAGCTAGGACCTTATGATTCTGCATGAAAGGAGGACTAGCAGCCGAGTTGCACGGGAGAATGTGAAAAGTGTTCATATGTAGTAAAAACCTGAGAAATCCGTCCGTTTTAGTGATTTGTTATCGAATCGACTTAAAGCCAGATCGTCACATTGGCCGCTCTTCTCTCTGAAACGGTTGTACTTATCGTCTGCTAAGCTATGTCGCGTGCTGCGGTATGCTGAGACACTAAAAGCACCGTAGTAGAACACAGATGAAGCTTCTAAGTTGATGTAATAGCCAGTAAGAAGTAGTACAATTCAAGTTTTAGGTATTGAATATTGAATTTTTAGCTGGCTTTGGTGCCTTGGACATGAGCTAGGAACTTAATATTCTGCATGAAAGGAGGGCTAGCAGCCGAGTTGCACGGGAGAATGTGAAAAGTGTTCATTTGTAGTAAAAACCTGAGATATCCGTCCATGTTCGTCATTTGTTATCGAATCGACTTAAAGCCAGATCGTCACATTGGCCGCTCTTCTCTCTGAAAAAGTTGTACTTATCGTCTGCAAAGCTATGTCGCGTGCTGCGGTATGCGGACACACAAAAAGCACCATAGTAGAACCCAGATGAAGCTTCTAAGTTGATGTAATAGCCAGTAAGAAGTAGTACAATTCAAGTTTTAGGTATCAGTTAATGACTTTTTACCCTTCTTTGGTGCCTTGGACACGTTCTAGGAAATTAAGATTTTGCATGAAGGTGGACTATCAGCCGAGTTGCACGGGAGAATGTGAAAAGTGTTCATATGTAGTAAAAACCTGAGACATCCGTCCGTTTTCGTCATTGGTTATCGAATCGACTTAAAGCCAGATCGTCACATTGGCCCCTCTTCTCTCTGAAACGCTTGTACTTATCGTCTGCAAAGCTATGTCGCGTGCTGCGGTATGCGGAGACACTAAAAGCACCATAGTAGAACACAGATGAAGCTTCTAAGTTGATGTAACAGCCAGTAAGAAGTAGTACAATTCAAGTTTTAGGTATCGATTATTGCCTTTTTAGCTAGCTTTGGTGCCTTAGACATGAGCTAGGACCTTAAGATTCTGCATGAAAGGAGGACTAGCAGCCGAGTTGCACGGGAGAATGTGAAAAGTGTTCATAAGTAGTAAAAACCTGAGAAATCCGTCCGTTTTCGTCATTTGTTTTCGAATCGACTTAAAGCCAGATCGTCGCATTGGCCGCTCTTCTCTCTGAAACGCTTGTACTTATCGTCTGCAAAGCTATGTCGCATGCTGCGGTATGCTGAGACACTACAAGCAGCATAGTAGAATACAGATGAAGCTTCTAAGTTGATGTAACAGCCAGTAAGAAGTAGTACAATTCAAGTTTTAGGTATCGATTATTGACTTTTTAGCTAGCTTTGGTGCCTTGGACATGAGCTAGGACCTTAAGATTCTGCAATAAAGGAGGACTAGCAGCCGAGTTGCACGGGCGAATGTGAAAAAGTGTTCATATGTAGTAAAAACGTGAGAAATCGGTCCGTTTTCGTCATTTGTTATCGAATCGACTTAAAGCCAGATCGTCACATTGGCCGCTCTTCTCTCTGAAACGGTTGTACTTATCGTCTGCAAAGCTATGTCGCGTGTTGCCGTAGGCGGATACAGGAAAAGCACCATAGTAGAACACAGATGAAACTTCTAAGTTGATGTAATAGCCAGTAAGAAGTAGTCCAATTCAAGATTTAGGTATCGATTATTGACTTTTTAGCTGGCTTTGGTGCCTTGGACATGAGCTAGGACCTTAAGAATCTGCATGAATGGAGGACTAGCAGCCGAGTTGCACGGGGGAATGTGAAAAGTTTTCATATGTAGTAAAAACCTAAGAAATTCGTCCGTTTTCGTGATTTGTTATCGAATCGACTTAAAGCCAGATCGTCACATTGGCCGCTCTTCTCTCTGAAACGGTTGTACTTATCGTCTGCAAAGCTATGTCGCGTGCTGCGGTATGCGGACACACTAAAAGCACCATAGTAGAACACAGATGAAGCTTCTAAGTTGATGTAATAGCCAGTAAGAAGTAGTAAAATTCAAGTTTTAGGTGTCGGTTATTGACTTTTTAGCTGGCTTTGGTGCCTTGGACAAAAGCTAGGACCTTAACAATCTGTATGAAAGGAGGACTAGCAGCCGATTTGCATGGGAGAATGTGAAAAGTGTTCATATGTAGTAAAAACCCCAGAAATCCGTCCGTTTTCGTCATTTGTTATCGAATCGACTTAAAGCCAGATCGTCATATTAGCCGCTCTTCTCTCTGAAACGGTTGTACTTATCGATTGCAAAGCTATGTCGCGTGCTGCGGTATGCGGAGACACTAAAAGCACCATAGTAGAACACAGATGAAGCTTCTAAGTTGATGTAATAGCCAGTAAGAAGTAGTAAAATTCAAGTTTTAGGTATCGATTATTGACTTTTTAGCTAGCTTTGGTGCCTTGGACATGAGCTAGGACCTTATGATTCTGCATGAAAGGAGGACTAGCAGCCGAGTTACACGAGAGAATGTGAAAAGTGTTCATATGTAGTAAAAACCTGAGAAATCCGTCCGTTTTCGTGATTTGTTATCGAATCGACTTAAAGCCAGATCGTCACATTGGCCGCTCTTCTCTCTGAAACGGTTGTACTTATCGTCTGCTAAGCTATGTCGCGTGCTGCGGTATGCTGAGACACTAAAAGCACCGTAGTAGAACACAGATCAAGCTTCTAAGTTGATGTAATAGCCAGTAAGAAGTAGTACAATTCAAGTTTTAGGTATTGAATATTGAATTTTTGCTGGCTTTGGTGCCTTGGACATGAGCTAGGACCTTAATATTCTGCATGAAAGGAGGGCTAGCAGCCGAGTTGCACGGGAGAATGTGAAAAGTGTTCATTTGTAGTAAAAACCTGAGATATCCGTCCATTTTCGTCATTTGTTATCGAATCGACTTAAAGCCAGATCGTCACATTGGCCGCTCTTCTCTCTGAAAAAGTTGTACTTATCGTCTGCAAAGCTATGTCGCGTGCTGCGGTATGCGGACACACTAAAAGCACCATAGTAGAACCCAGATGAAGCTTCTAAGTTGATGTAATAGCCAGTAAGAAGTAGTACAATTCAAGTTTTAGGTATTGATTATTGACTTTTTAGCAGGCTTTGGTGCCTTGGACATGAGCTAGGACCTTAAGATTCTGCATGAAAGGAGGACTAGCAGCCGAGTTGCACGGGAGAATGTGAAAAGTGTTCATATGTAGTAAAAACCTAAGAAATTCGTCCGTTTTCGTCATTTGTTATCGAATCGACTTAAAGCCAGATCGTCACATTGGCCGCTCTTCTCTCTGAAACGGTTGTACTTATTGTCTGCAAAGCTATGTCGCATGCTGCGGTATGCAGAGACAATAAAAGCACCATAGTAGAACACAGATGAGGCTTCTAATTTGGCGTAATAGCCAGGAAGAAGTAGTACAATTCAAGATTTAGGTATCGATTATTGACTTTTTAGCTGGCTTTGGTGCCTTGGACATGAGCTAGGACCTTATGATTCTGCATGAAACGAGTACTAGCAGCCTAGTTGCAAGGGAGAATGTGAAAAGTGTTCATATGTAGTAAAAACCCGAGAAATCCGTCCGTTTTCGTCATTTGTTATCGAATCGACTTAAAGCCAGATCGTCACAATGGCCGCTCTTCTCTCTGAAACGGTTGTACTTATCGTCTACAAAGCTATGTCGCGTGCTGCGATATGCGGAGCCACTAAAAGCACCATAGTAGAACAGAAATGATGCTTCTAAGTTGATGTAATAGCCAGTAAGAAGTAGTCCAATTCAAGATTTAGGTGTCGATTATTGACTTTTTAGCTGGCTTTGGTGCCTTGGACATGAGCTAGGACCTTATGATTCTGCATGAAACGAGGACTAGCAGCCTAGTAGCAAGGGAGAATGCGAAAAGTGTTCATATGTAGTAAAAACCCGAGAAATCCGTCCGTTTTCGTCATTTGTTATCGAATCGTCTTAAAGCCAGATCGTCACATTAGCCGCTCTTCACTCTGAAACGGTTGTACTTATCGATTGCAAAGCTATGTCGCGTGCTGCGGTATGCGGAAACACTAAAATCACCATAGTAGAACACAGATGAAGCTTCTAAGTTGATGTAATAGCCAGTAAGAAGTAGTACAATTCAAGATTTAGGTATCGATTATTGACTTTCTAGCTGGCTTTGGTGCCTTGGACATGAGCTAGGACCTTGAGATTCTGCATGAAAGGAGGACTAGCAGCCGATTTGCACGGGAGAATGCGAAAAGTGTTCATATGTAGTAAAAACCAGAGAAATCCGTCCGTTTTCGTCATTTGTTATCGAATCGACATAGAGCCAGATCGTCACATTGGCCGCTCTTCTCTCTGAAACGGTTGTACTTATCGTCTGCAAAGCTATGTCGCGTGCTGCGGTATGCGGAGACACTAAAAGCACCATAGTAGAACACAGATGAAGCTTCTAAGTTGATGTAATAGCCAGTACGAAGTAGTAGAATTCAAGTTTTTGGTATCGATTATTGACTTTTTTGCTGGATTTGGTACCTTGGACATGAGCTAGTACCTTAAGATTCTGCATGAAAGGAGGACTAGCAGCCGAGTTGCACGGGAGAATGTGAAAAGTCTTCATATGTAGAAAAAACCTGAGAAATCGGTCCGTTTTCGTCATTTGTTATCGAATCGACTTAAAGCCAGATCGTCACATTGGCCGCTCTTCTCTCTGAAACGGTTGTACTTATCGTCTGCAAAGCTATGTCGCGCGTTGCCGTAGGCGGATACAATAAAAGCACCATAGTAGAACACAGATGAAACTTCTAAGTTGATGTAATAGCCAGTAAGAAGTAGTCCAATTCAAGATTTAGGTATCGATTATTGACTTTTTATCTGGCTTTGGTGCCTTGGACATGAGCTAGGACCTTAAGAATCTGCATGAAAGGAGGACTAGCAGCCGAGTTGCACGGGGGAATGTGAAAAGTTTTCATATGTAGTAAAAACCTAAGAAATTCGTCCGTTTTCGTCATTTGTTATCGAATCGACTTAAAGCCAGATCGTCACATTGGCCGCTCTTCTCTCTGAAACGGTTGTACTTATCGTCTGCAAAGCCATCTCGCGTGCTGCGGTATGCGGAAACACTTAAAGCACCATAGTAGAACACAGATGAAGCTTCTAAGTTGACGTAAGAGCCAGGAAGAAGTAGTACAATTCAAGTTTTAGGTGTCGGTTATTGACTTTTTAGCTGGCTTTGGTGCCTTGGACAAAAGCCAGGACCTTAACATTCTGTATGAAAGGAGGACTAGCAGCCGATTTGCATGGGAGAATGTGAAAAGTGTTCATATGTAGTAAAAACCCTAGAAATCCGTCCGTTTTCGTCATTTGTTATCGAATCGACTTAAAGCCAGATCGTCATATTAGCCGCTCTTCTCTCTGAAACGGTTGTACTTATCGATTGCAAAGCTATGTCGCGTGCTGCGGTATGCGGAGACACTAGAAGCACCATAGTAGAACACAGGTGAAGCTTCTAAGTTGATGTAATAGCCAGTAAGATGTAGTACAATTCAAGTTTTAGGTATCGATTATTGACTTTTTAGCTAGCTTTGGTGCCTTGGACATGAGCTAGGACCTTATGATTCTGCATGAAAGGAGGACTAGCAGCCGAGTTGCACGGGAGAATGTGAAAAGTGTTCATATGTAGTAAAAACCTGAGAAATCCGTCCGTTTTAGTGATTTGTTATCGAATCGACTTAAAGCCAGATCGTCACATTGGCCGCTCTTCTCTCTGAAACGGTTGTACTTATCGTCTGCTAAGCTATGTCGCGTGCTGCGGTATGCTGAGACACTAAAAGCACCGTAGTAGAACACAGATCAAGCTTCTAAGTTGATGTAATAGCCAGTAAGAAGTAGTACAATTCAAGTTTTAGGTATTGAATATTGAATTTTTAGCTGGCTTTGGTGCCTTGGACATAAGCTAGGAACTTAATATTCTGCATGAAGGTGGACTATCAGCCGAGTTGCACGGGAGAATGTGAAAAGTGTTCATATGTAGTAAAAACCTGAGACATCCGTCCGTTTTCGTCATTGGTTATCGAATCGACTTAAAGCCAGATCGTCACATTGGCCGCTCTTCTCTCTGAAACGCTTGTACTTATCGTCTGCAAAGCTATGTCGCGTGCTGCGGTATGCGGAGACACTAAAAGCACCATAGTAGAACACAGATGAAGCTTCTAAGTTGATGTAACAGCCAGTAAGAAGTAGTACAATTCAAGTTTTAGGTATCGATTATTGACTTTTTAGCTAGCTTTGGTGCCTTGGACATGAGCTAGGACCTTAAGATTCTGCATGAAAGGAGGACTAGCAGCCGAGTTGCACGGGAGAATGTGAAAAGTGTTCATAAGTAGTAAAAACCTGAGAAATCCGTCCGTTTTCGTCATTTGTTTTCGAATCGACTTAAAGCCAGATCGTCGCATTGGCCGCTCTTCTCTCTGAAACGCTTGTACTTATCGTCTGCAAAGCTATGTCGCATGCTGCGGTATGCTGAGACACTACAAGCAGCATAGTAGAATACAGATGAAGCTTCTAAGTTGATGTAATAGCCAGTAAGAAGTAGTACAATTCAAGTTTTAGGTATTGATTATTGACTTTTTAGCAGGCTTTGGTGCCTTGGACATGAGCTAGGACCTTAAGATTCTGCATGAAAGGAGGACTAGCAGCCGAGTTGCACGGGAGAATGTGAAAAGAGTTCATATGTAGTAAAAACCTAAGAAATTCGTCCGTTTTCGTCATTTGTTATCGAATCGACTTAAAGCCAGATCGTCACATTGGCCGCTCTTCTCTCTGAAACGGTTGTACTTATTGTCTGCAAAGCTATGTCGCATGCTGTGGTATGCGGAGACAATAAAAGCACCATAGTAGAACACAGATGAAGCTTCTAATTTGACGTAATAGCCAGGAAGAAGTAGTACAATTCAAGTTTTAGGTATCGACTATTGACTTTTTAGCTGGCTTTGGTGCCTTGGACATGAGCTAGGACCTTAACATTCTGCATGAAAGGAGGACTAGCAGCCGATTTGCATGGGAGAATTTGAAAAGTGTTCATATGTAGTAATAACCCGAGAAATCCGTCCGTTTTCGTCATTTGTTATCGAATCGTCTTAAAGCCAGATCGTCACATTAGCCGCTCTTCACTCTGAAACGGTTGTACTTATCGATTGCAAAGCTATGTCGCGTGCTGCGGTATGCGGAGACACTAAAAGCACCATAGTAGAACACAGATGAAGCTTCTAAGTTGATGTAATAGCCAGGAAGAAGTAGTACAATTCAAGTTTTAGGTATCGATTATTGACATTTAGCTAGCTTTGGTGCCTTGGACATGAGCTAGGACCTTATGATTCGGCATGAAAGGAGGACTAGCAGCCGAGTTGCACGGGAGAATGTGAAAAGTGTTCATATGTAGTAAAAACCTGAGAAATCCGTCCGTTTTCGTCATTTGTTATCGAATCGACTTAAAGCCAGATCGTCACAATGGCCGCTCTTCTCTCTGAAACGGTTGTACTTATCGTCTGCAAAACTATGTCGCGTGCTGCGGTATGCGGAGAAACTAAAAGCACCGTAGTAGAACACAGATGTAGCTTCTACGTTGACGTAATAGCCAGGAAGAAGCAGTACAATTCAAGTTTTAGGTATTGATTATTGACTTTTTAGCTGGCTTTGGTGCCTTGGACATGAGCTAGGACCTTAAGATTCTGCATGAAAGGAGGACTAGCAGCCTAGTTGCAAGGGAGAATGTGAAAAGTGTTCATATGTAGTAAAAACGTGAGAAATCGGTCCGTTTTCGTCATTTGTTATCGAATCGACTTAAAGCCTGATCGTCACATTGGCCGCTCTTCTCTCTGAAACGGTTGTACTTATCGTCTGTAAAATTATGTCGCGTGCTGCGATATGCGGAGACACTAAAAGCACCATAGTAGAACACAAATGATGCTTCTAAGTTGATGTAATAGCCAGTAAGAAGTAGTCCAATTCAAGATTTAGGTATCGATTATTGACTTTTTAGCTGGCTTTGGTGCCTTGGACATGAGCTAGAACCTTGAGATTCTGCATGAAAGGAGGACTAGCAGCCGATTTGCACGGGAGAATGCGAAAAGTGTTCATATGTAGTAAAAACCTGAGAAATCCATCCGTTTTCGTCATTTGTTATCGAATCGACATAGAGCCAGATCGTCACATTGGCCGCTCTTCTCTCTGAAACGGTTGTACTTATCGTCTGCAAAGCTATGTCGCGTGCTGCGGTATGCGGAGACACTAAAAGCACCATAGTAGAACACAGATGAAGCTCCTAAGTTGATGTAATAGCCAGTAAGAAGTAGTAGAATTCAAGTTGTTGGTATCGATTATTGACTTTTTTGCTGGATTTGGTACCTTGGACATGAGCTAGTACCTTAAGATTCTGCATGAAAGGAGGACTAGCAGCCGAGTTGCACGGGAGAATGTGAAAAGTCTTCATATGTAGAAAAAAACCTGAGAAATCCGTCCGTTTTCGTCATTTGTTATCGAATCGACTTAAAGCCAGATCGCCACATTGGCCGCTCTTCTCTCTGAAAGAGTTGTACTTATCGTCTGCAAAGCTATGTCGCTTGCTGCGGTATGCGGACACAATAAAAGCACCATAGTAGAACACAGATGAAGCTTCTAAGTTGATGTAATAGCCAGTAAGAAGTAGTACAATTAAAGTTTTAGATATCGGTTAATGACTTTTACCCTTCTTTGGTGCCTTGGACACGAGCTAGGAAATTAAGATTTTGCATGAAGGAGGACTATCAGCCGAGTTGCACGGGAGAATGTGAAAAGTGTTCATGTGTAGTAAAAACCTGAGAAATCCGTCCGTTTTCGTCATTTGTTATCGAATCGACTTAAAGCCAGATCGTCACATTGGCCGCTCTTTTCTCTGAAACGCTTGTACTTATCGTCTGCAAAGCTATGTCGCGTGCTGCGGTATGTGGAGACACTAAAAGCACCATAGTAGAACACAGATGAAGCTTCCAAGTTGATGTAATAGCCAGTAAGAAGTAGTAGAATTCAAGTTTTAGGTATCGATTATTGACTTTTTAGCTGGCTTTGGTGCCTTGGACATGAGCTAGGACCTTAAGATTCTGCATAAAAGGAGGACTAGCAGCCGAGTTGCACGGGAGAATGTGAAAAGTGTTCATATGTAGTAAAAACCTGAGAAATCCGTCCGTTTTCGTCATTTGTTATTGAATCGACTTAAAGCCAGATCGTCACATTGGCCGCTCTTCTCTCTGTAACGGTTGTACTTATCGTCTACAAAGCTAAGTCGCGTGCTGCGGTATGCGGAGACACTAAAATCACCATAGTAGAACACAGATGGAACTTCTAAGTTGATGTAATAGCCAGTAAGAAGTAGTAAAATTCAAGTTTTAGGTATCGATTATTGACTTTTTAGCTAGCATTGGTGCCTTGGACATGAGCTAGGACCTTAAGATTCTGCATGAAAGGAGGACTAGCAGCCGAGTAGCACGGGAGAATGTGAAAAGTGTTCATATGTAGTAAAAACCTGGGAAATTCGTCCGTTTTCGTCATTTGTTATCGAATCGACTTAAAGCCAGATCGTCACATTGGCCGCTCTTCTCTCTGAAACGCTTGTACTTATCGTCTGCAAAGCTATGTCGCATGTTGCGGTATGCTGAGACACTAAAAGCAGCATAGTAGAACACAGAAGAAGCTTCTATGTTGATGTAATAGCCAGTAAGAAGTAGTACAATTCAAGTTTTAGGTATCGATTATTGACTTTTTAGCTGGCTTTGGTGCCTTGGACATGAGCTAGGACCTTAAGATTCTGCATGAAAGGAGGACTAGCAGCCGAGTTGCAGGGGAGAATGTAAAAAGTGTTCATATGAAGTAAAGACCTGAGTAATCCGCCCGTTTTCGTCATTTGTTATCGAATCGACTTAAAGCCAGATCGTCACATTGGTCGCTCTGCTCTCAGAAACGGTTGTACTTATCGTCTGCAAAGCTATGTCGCGTGTTGCCGTAGGCGGAAACAGAAAAGCACCATACTAGAACACAGATGAAGCTTCTAAGTTGATGTAATAGCCAGTAAGAAGTAGACCAATTAGAGATTTAGGTATCGATTATTGACTTTTTAGCTGGCTTTGGTGCCTTGGACATGAGCAAGGACTTTAAGATTCTGCATAAAAGGAGGACTAGCAGCCCAGTTGCACGGGAGAATGTGAAAAGTGTTCATATGTATTAAAAGCCTGAGACATCCGTCCGTTTTCGTCATTTGTTATCGAAACGACGTAAAGCCAGATCGTCACATTGGCCGCTCTTCTCTCTGAAACGGTTGTACTTATCGTCTGCAAAGCTATGTCGCGTGCTGCGGTATGCGGAGACACTAAAAGCACCATAGTAGAACACAGATGAAGCTTCTAAGTTGATGTAATAGCCAGTAAGAAGTAGTACAATTCAAGTTTTACGTATCGATTATTGACTTTTTAGCTGGCTTTGGTGCCTTGGACATGAGCTAGTACCTTAAGATTCTGCATGAAAGGAGGACTAGCAGCCGAGTTGCACGGGAGAATGTGAAAAGTGTTCATATGTAGTAAAAACCTTAGAAATCCATCCGTTTTCGTCATTTCTTATCGAATCGACTTAAAGCCAGATCGTCACATTGGCCGCTCTTCTCTCTGAAACGGTTGTACTTATCGTCTGCAAAGCTATGTCGCGTGCTGCGGTATGTGGAGACACTAAAAGCACTATAGTAGAACACAGATGAAGCTTCTAAGTTGATGTAATAGCCAGTAAGAAGTAGTAGAATTCAAGTTTTAGGTATCGATTATTGACTTTTTAGTTGGCTTTGGTGCCTTCGACATGAGCTAGGACCTTAAGATTCTGCATGAAAGGTGGACTAGCAGCCGAGTTGCACGGGAGAATGTGAAAAGTGTTCATATGTAGTAAAAACCTGAGAAATCCGTCCGTTTTCGTCATTTATTATCGAATCGACTTATAGCCAGATCGTCACATTGGCCGCTCTTCTCTCTGTAACGGTTGTACTTATCGTCTACAAAGCTATGTCGCGTGCTGCGGTATGCGGAGACACTAAAATCACCATAGTAGAACACAGATGGCGCTTCTAAGCTGATGTAATAGCCAGTAAGAAGTAGTACAATTCAAGTTTTAGGTATAGATTATTGACTTTTTAGCTGGCTTTGGTGCCTTGGACATGAGATAGGACCTTAAGATTCTGCATGAAAGGAGGACTAGCAGCCGCGTTGCAGGGGAGAATGTAAAAAGTGTTCATATGAAGTAAAAACCTGAGTAATCCGTCCGTTTTCGTCATTTGTTATCGAATCGACTTAAAGCCAGATCGTCACATTGGCCGCTCTGCTCTCGGAAACGGTTGCACTTATCGTCTGCAAAGCAATGTCGCGTTTTGCCGTAGGCGGAAACAGAAAAGCACCATAGTAGAATACAGATGAAGCTTCTAAGTTGATGTAATAGCCAGTAAGAAGTAGACCAATTCAAGATTTAGGTATCGATTATTGACTTTTTAGCTGGCTTTGGTGCCTTGGACATGAGCTAGGACTTTAAGATTCTGCATAAAAGGAGGACTAGCAGCCCAGTTGCACGGGAGAATGTGAAAAGTGTTCATATGTATTAAAAACCTGAGACATCCGTCCGTTTTCGTCATTTGTTATCGAATCGACTTAAAGCCAGATCGTCACATTGGCCGCTCTTCTCTCTGAAACGTTTGTACTTATCGTCTGCAAAGCTATGTCGCGTGCTGCAGTATGTGGAGACACTAAAATTACCATAGTAGAACACAGATGAAGCATCTAAGTTGATGTAATAGCCAGTAACAAGTAATCCAATTCAAGTTTTAGGTATCGATTATTGACTTTTTGGCTAGCTTTGGTGCCTTGGACATGAGCTAGGACCTTAAGATTCAGCATGAAAGGAGGACTAGCAGCCGAGTAGCACGGGAGAATGTGAAAAGTGTTCATATGTAGTAAAAACCTGAGAAATTCGTCCGTTTTCGTCATTTGTTATCGAATCGACTTAAAGCCAGATCGTCACATTGGCCGCTCTTCTCTCTGAAACGGTTGTACTTATCGTCTGCAAAGCTATGTCGCGTGCTGCGGTATGCGGAGACACTAAAAGCACCATAGTAGAACACAGATGAAGCTTCTAAGTTGATGTAATAGCCAGTAAGATGTAGTAGAATTCAAGTTTTAGGTATCCATTATTGACTTTTTAGCTGGCTTTGGTACTTTGGACATGAGCTAAGACCTTAAGATTCTGCATGAAAGGAGGACTAGCAGCCGAGTTGCACGGGAGAATGTGAAAAGTGTTCATATGTAGTAAAAACCTGAGAAATCCGTACGTTTTCGTCATTTGTTATTGAATCGACTTAAAGCCAGATCGTCACATTGGCCGCTCTTCTCTCTGAAAAAGTTGTACTTATCGTCTGCAAAGCTATGTCGCGTGCTGCGGTATGCGGACACACTAAAAGCACCATAGTAGAAAACAGATGAAGCTTCTAAGTTGATGTAATAGCCAGTAAGAAGTAGTACAATTAAAGTTTTAGGTATCGGTTAATGACATTTACCCTTCTTTGGTGCCTTGGACACGAGCTAGGAAATTAAGATTTTGCATGAAGGAGGACTATCAGCCGAGTTGCACGGGAGAATGTGAAAAGTGTTCATATGTAGTAAAAACCTGAGAAATCCGTCCGTTTTCGTCATTTGTTATCGAATCGACTTAAAGCCAGATCGTCACATTGGCCGCTCTTCTCTCTGAAACGGTTGTACTTATCGTGTACAAAGCAATGTCGCGTGCTGCGGTATGCGGAGACACTACAAGCACCATAGTAGAACACAGATGAAGCTTCTAAGTTGATGTAATAGCCAGTAAGAAGTAGTACAATTCAAGTTTTAGGTATCGATTATTGACTTTTTAGCTAGCTTTGATGCCTTGGACATGAGCTAGGACCTTAAGATTCTGCATGAAAGGAGGACTAGCAGCCGAGTAGCACGGGAGAATGTGAAAAGTGTTCATATGTAGTAAAAACCTGAGAGATTCGTCCGTTTTCGTCATTTGTTATCGAATCGACTTAAAGTTAGATCGTCACATTGGCCGCTCTTCTCTCTGAAACGCTTGTACTTATCGTCTGCAAAGCTATGTCGCATGCTGCGGTGTACTGAGACACTACAAGCAGCATAGTAGAACACAGATGAGGCTTCTAAGTTGATGTAATAGCCAGTAAGAAGTAGTACAATTCAAGTTTTAGGTATCGATTATTGACTTTTTAGCTAGCTTTGGTGCCTTGGACATGAGCTAGGACCTTAAGATTCTGCATGAAAGGACTACTAGCAGCCGAGTAGCAAGGGAGAAATTGAAAAGTGTTCATATGTAGTAAAAACCTGAGAAATTCGTCCGTTTTCGTCATTTGTTTTCGAATCGACTTAAAGCCAGATCGTCACATTGGCCGCTCTTCTCTCTGAAACACTTGTACTTATCGTCTGCGAAGCTATGTCACGTGCTGCGGCATGCGGAGACACTAAAATCACCACAGTAGAACACAGATGAAGCTTCTAAGTTGATGTAATATGCAATAAGAAGTAGTACAATTCGCGTTTTAGGTATCGATTATTGACTTTTTAGCTGGCTTTGGTGCCTTGGACATGAGCTAGGACCTTAAGATTCTCCAATAAAGGAGGACTAGCAGCCGAGTTCCACGGGAGAATGTGAAAAATGTTCATATGTAGTAAAAACCTGAGAAATCCATCCGTTTTCGTCATTTGTTATCGAAACGACTTAAAGCCAGATCGTCACATTGGCCGCTCTTCTTTCTGAAACGGTTGTACTTATCGTCTGCAAAGCTATGTCGCGTGCTGCGGAATGCGGAGACACTAAAAGCACCATAGTAGAACACAGATGAAGCTTCTAAGTTGATGTAATAGCCAGTAAGAAGTAGTACAATTCAATTTTTAGGTATCGATTATTGACTTTTTAGCTAGCTTTGGTGCCTTGGACATGAGCTAGGACCTTATGATTCTGCATGAAAGGAGGACTAGCAGCCGAGTTGCACGGGAGAATGTGAAAAGTGTTCATATGTAGTAAAAACCTGAGAACTCCGTCCGTTTTCGTCATTTGTTATCGAATCTACTTAAAGCAAGATCGTCACATTGGCCGCTCTTCTCTCTGAAACGGTTGTACTTATCGTCAAAAAAGCTATGTCGCGTGCTGCGATATGCGGAGACATTAAAAGCACCATAGTAGAACACAGATGAAGCTTCTAAGTTGATGTAATAGCCAGTAAGAAGTAGTACAATTAAAGTTTTAGGTATCGGTTATTGACTTTTTACCCTTCTTTGGTGCCTTGGACACGAACTAGAAACTTAAGATTTTGCATGATGGAGGACTAGCAGCCGAGTTGCACGGGAGAATGTGAAAAGTTTTCATATATTGTAAAAGCCTGAGAAATTCGTCCGTTTTCGTCATTTGTTATCGAATCGACTTAAAGCCAGATCGTCACATTGGCCGCTCTTCTCTCTGAAACGGTTGTACTTATCGTCTGTAAAACTATGTCGCGTGCACCGGTATGCGGAGAAACTAAAAGCACCGTAGTAGAACACAGATGAAGCTTCTAAGTTGATGTAATAGCCAGGAAGAAGTTGTACAATTCAAGTTTTAGGTATTGATTATTGACTTTTTAGCTGGCTTTTGTGCCTTGGAGATGAGCTAGGACTTTAAGATTCTGCATAAAAGGAGGACTAGCAGCCGAGTTGCATGGGAGAATGTGAAAAGTGTTCATATGTAGTAAAAATCTGAGACATCCGTCCGTTTTCGTCATTTGTTATCGAATCGACTTAAAGCCAGGTCGTCACATTGGCCGCTCTTCTCTCTGAAACGCTTGTACTTATCGTCTGCAATGCTATGTCGCGTGCTGCGGTATGCGGAGGCACTAAAAGCACCATAGTAGAACACAGATGAAGCTTCTACATTGATGTAATAGCCAGTAAGAAGTAGTACAATTCAAGTTTTAGGTATCGATTATTGACTTTTTAGCTGGCTTTGGTGCCTTGGACATGAGCTAGGACCTTAAGATTCTGCATTAAATTAGGACTAGCAGCCGAGTTGCACGGGAAAATGTGAAAAGTGTTCATATGTAATAAAAACCTGAGAACTCCGTCCGTTTTCGTCATTTGTTATCGAATCGACTTAAAGCCAGATCGTCACATTGGCCGCTCTTCTCTCTGAAACGGTTGTACTTATCGTCTGCAAAGCTATGTCGCGTGCTGCGGTATGCGGAGACACTAAAATCACCATAGTAGAACACAGATGAAGCATCTAAGTTGATGTAATAGCCAGTAAGAAGTAGTCCAATTCAAGTTTTAGGTATCGATTATTGACTTTTTAGCTGGCTTTGGTGCCTTGGACAAGAGCTAGGAAATTAAGATTCTGCATGAAAGGAGGACTAGCGGCCGAGTTGCCCAGGAGAATGTGAAAAGTGTTCATATGTAAATAAATACCTGAGAAATCCGTCCGTTTTAGTCATTTGTTATCGAATCGACTTAAAGCCAGATCGTTTCTTTGGTCGCTCTTCTCTCTGACACGGTTGTACTTATCGTCTACAAAGATATGTCGCGTGCTGCGGTATGCGGAGACACTAAAATCACCATAGTAGAACACAGATGAAGCTTCTAAGTTGTTGTAATAGCCAGTAAGAAGTAGTACAATTCAAGTTTTAGGTATCGGTTATTGACTTTTTAGCTAGCTTTGGTGCCTTGGACATGAGCTAGGACCTTAAGATTCTGCATGAAAGGAGGACTAGCAGCCGAGTTGCACGGGAGAATGTGAAAAGTGTTCATATGTAGTAAAAACCTGAGAACTCCGTCCGTTTTCGTCATTTGTTATCGAATCTACTTAAAGCAAGATCGTCACATTGGCCGCTCTTCTCTCTGAAACGGTTGTACTTATCGTCAAAAAAGCTATGTCGCGTGCTGCGATATGCGGAGACATTAAAAGCACCATAGTAGAACACAGATGAAGCTTCTAAGTTGATGTAATAGCCAGTAAGAAGTAGTACAATTAAAGTTTTAGGTATCGGTTATTGACTTTTTACCCTTCTTTGGTGCCTTGGACACGAACTAGAAACTTAAGATTTTGCATGATGGAGGACTAGCAGCCGAGTTGCACGGGAGAATGTGAAAAGTTTTCATATATTGTAAAAGCCTGAGAAATTCGTCCGTTTTCGTCATTTGTTATCGAATCGACTTAAAGCCAGATCGTCACATTGGCCGCTCTTCTCTCTGAAACGGTTGTACTTATCGTCTGTAAAACTATGTCGCGTGCACCGGTATGCGGAGAAACTAAAAGCACCGTAGTAGAACACAGATGAAGCTTCTAAGTTGATGTAATAGCCAGGAAGAAGTAGTACAATTCAAGTTTTAGGTATTGATTATTGACTTTTTAGCTGGATTTTGTGCCTTGGAGATGAGCTAGGACTTTAAGATTCTGCATAAAAGGAGGACTAGCAGCCGAGTTGCATGGGAGAATGTGAAAAGTGTTCATATGTAGTAAAAATCTGAGACATCCGTCCGTTTTCGTCATTTGTTATCGAATCGACTTAAAGCCAGGTCGTCACATTGGCCGCTCTTCTCTCTGAAACGCTTGTACTTATCGTCTGCAATGCTATGTCGCGTGATGCGGTATGCGGAGGCACTAAAAGCACCATAGTAGAACACAGATGAAGCTTCTACATTGATGTAATAGCCAGTAAGAAGTAGTACAATTCAAGTTTTAGGTATCGATTATTGACTTTTTAGCTGGCTTTGGTGCCTTGGACATGAGCTAGGACCTTAAGATTCTGCATTAAATTAGGACTAGCAGCCGAGTTGCACGGGAAAATGTGAAAAGTGTTCATATGTAATAAAAACCTGAGAACTCCGTCCGTTTTCGTCATTTGTTATCGAATCGACTTAAAGCCAGATCGTCACATTGGCCGCTCTTCTCTCTGAAACGGTTGTACTTATCGTCTGCAAAGCTATGTCGCGTGCTGCGGTATGCGGAGACACTAAAATCACCATAGTAGAACACAGATGAAGCATCTAAGTTGATGTAATAGCCAGTAAGAAGTAGTCCAATTCAAGTTTTAGGTATCGATTATTGACTTTTTAGCTGGCTTTGGTGCCTTGGACAAGAGCTAGGAAATTAAGATTCTGCATGAAAGGAGGACTAGCGGCCGAGTTGCCCAGGAGAATGTGAAAAGTGTTCATATGTAAAAAAATACCTGAGAAATCCGTCCGTTTTAGTCATTTGTTATCGAATCGACTTAAAGCCAGATCGTTTCTTTGGTCGCTCTTCTCTCTGACACGGTTGTACTTATCGTCTACAAAGATATGTCGCGTGCTGCGGTATGCGGAGACACTAAAATCACCATAGTAGAACACAGATGAAGCTTCTAAGTTGTTGTAATAGCCAGTAAGAAGTAGTACAATTCAAGTTTTAGGTATCGGTTATTGACTTTTTAGCTAGCTTTGGTGCCTTGGACATGAGCTAGGACCTTAAGATTCTGCATGAAAGGAGGACTAGCAGCCGAGTTGCACGGGAGAATGTGAAAAGTGTTCATATGCAGTAAAAACCTGAGACATCCGTCCGTTTTCGTCATTTGTTATCGAATCGACTTAAAGCCAGATCGTCACATCGGCCGCTCTTCTCTCTGAAACGGTTGTACTTATCGTCTGCAAAGCTATGTCGCGTGCTGCGGTATGCGGAGACACTAAAAGCACCATAGTAGAACACAGATGAAGCTTCTAAGTTGATGTAATAGCCAGTAAGAAGAAGTAAAATTCAAGTTTTAGGTATCGGTTATTGACTTTTTACACTTCTTTGGTGCCTTGGACACGAGCTAGGAACTTAAGATTTTGCATGAAGGAGGACTAGCAGCCGAGTTGCACGGGAGAATGTGAAAAGTGTTCATATGTAGTAAAAACCTGAGAAATCCGTCCGTTTTCGTCATTTGTTATCGAATCGACTTAAAGCCAGATCGTCACATTGGCCGCTCTTCTCTCTGAAACGGTTGTACTTATCGTCTGCAAAGCTATGTCACGTGCTGCGGTATGCGGAGACACTAAAATCACCACAGTAGAACACAGATGAAGCTTCTAAGTTGATGCAATATCCAGTAAGAAGTAGTACAATTCGCGTTTTAGGTATCGATTATTGACTTTTTACCTGGCTTTTGTGCCTCTGACATGAGCTAGGACCTTATGATTCTGCATGAAAGGAGGACTAGCAGCTCAGTTGCACGGGAGTATGTGAAAAGTGTTCATATGTAGTAAAAACCTGAGAAATCCGTCCGTTTTCGTCATTTGTTATCGAATCGACTTAAAGCCAGATCGACACATTTGCCGCTTTTCTCTCTGAAACGGTTGTACTTATCGTCTGCAAAGCTATGTCGCGTGCTGCGGTATGCTGAGACACTAAAAGCACTATAGTAGAACACAGATGAAGCTTCTAAGATGATGTAATAGCCAGTAAGAAGTTGTACAATACAAGTATTAGGTATTGAATATTGACCTTTTAGCTGGCTTTTGTGCCTTGGACATGAGCTGGGACCTTAGGAATTCTGCATGAAAGGAGGACTAGCAGCCGAGTTGCACGGGAGAATGTGTAAAGTGTTCATATGTAGTAAAAACCTGAGATATCCGTCCGTTTTTGTCATTTATTATCGAATCTACTTAAAGCCAGATCGTCACATTGGCCGCTCTTCTCTCTGAAACGGTTGTACTTATCGTCTGCAAAGCTATGTCGCGTACTGCGGTATTCGGAGACACTAAAAGCACCATAGTAGAACACAGATGAAGCTTCTAAGATGATGTAATAGCCAGTAAGAAGTAGTACAATTCAAGTTTTAGGTATCGGTTGTTGACTTTTTAGCTGGCTTTGGTGCCTTGGACATGAGCTAGGACCTTAAGATTCTGCAATGAAGGAGGACTAGCAACCGAGTTGCACGGGAGAATGTGAAAAGTTTTCATATGTAGTAAAAACCTGAGAAATCGGTCCGTTTTCGTCATTTGTTATCGAAACGACTTAAAGCCAGATCGTCACATTGGCCGCTCTTCTCTCTGAAACGGTTGTACTTATCGTCTGCAAAGCTATGTCGCGTGTTGCCGTAGGCGGAAACAGGAAAAGCACCATAGTAGAACACAGATGAAACTTCTAAGTTGATGTAATAGCCAGTAAGTAGTAGTACAATTCAAGTTTTAGGTATCGATTATTGACTTTTTAGCTACCATTGGTGCCTTGGACATGAGCTAGGACCTTATGATTCTGCATGAAAGGAGGACTAGCAGCCGAGTTGCACGGGAGAATGTGAAAAGTGTTCATATGTAAAAAAATAACTGAGAAATCCGTCCGTTTTCGTCATTTGTTATCGAATCGACTTAAAGCCAGATCGTCACATTGGTCGCTCTACTCTCTGACACGGTTGTACTTATCGTCTACAAAGATATGTCGCGTGCTGCGGTATGCGGAGACACTAAAATCACCATAGTAGAACACAGATGAAGCTTCTAAGTTGTTGTAATAGCCAGTAAGAAGTAGTACAATTCAAGTTTTAGGTATCGATTATTGACTATATAGCTACCTATGGTGCCTTGGACATGAGCTAGGACCATAAGATTCTGCATGAAAGGAGGACTAGCAGCCGAGTTGCACGGGAGAATGTGAAAAGTGTTCATATGCAGTAAAAACCTGAGACATCCGTCCGTTTTCGTCATTTGTTATCGAATCGACTTAAAGCCAGATCGTCACATTGGCCGCTCTTCTCTCTGAAACGGTTGTACTTATCGTCTGCAAAGCTATGTCGCGTGCTGCGGTATGCGGAGACACTAAAAGCACCATAGTAGAACACAGATGAAGCTTCTAAGTTGATGTAATAGCCAGTAAGAAGAAGTAAAATTCAAGTTTTAGTTATCGGTTATTGACTTTTTACACTTCTTTGGTGCCTTGGACACGAGCTAGGAACTTAAGATTTTGCATGAAGGAGGACTAGCAGCCGAGTTGCACGGGAGAATGTGAAAAGTGTTCATATGTAGTAAAAACCTGAGAACTCCGTCCGTTTTCGTCATTTGTTATCGAATCGACTTAAAGCCAGATCGTCACATTGGCCGCTCTTCTCTCTGAAACGGTTGTACTTATCGTCTGCAAAGCTATGTCGCGTGCTGCGGTATGCGGAGACACTAAAATCACCATAGTAGAACACAGATGAAGCATCTAAGTTGATGTAATAGCCAGTAAGAAGTAGTCCAATTCAAGTTTTAGGTATCGATTATTGACTTTTTAGCTGGCTTTGGTGCCTTGGACATGAGCTAGGAAATTAAGATTCTGCATGAAAGGAGGACTAGCAGCCGAGTTGCCCAGGAGAATGTGAAAAGTGTTCATATGTAAAAAAATAACTGAGAAATCCGTCCGTTTTCGTCATTTGTTATCGAATCGACTTAAAGCCAGATCGTCACATTGGCCGCTCTTCTCTCTGAAACGGTTGTACTTATCCACTGCAAAGCTATGTCACGTGCTGCGGTATGCGGAGACACTAAAATCACCACAGTAGAACACAGATGAAGCTTCTAAGTTGATGCAATATCCAGTAAGAAGTAGTACAATTCGCGTTTTAGGTATCGATTATTGACTTTTTAGCTGGCTTTGGTGCCTTGGACATGAGCTAGGACCTTATGATTCTGCATGAAAGGAGGACTAGCAGCTCAGTTGCACGGGAGAATGTGAAAAGTGTTCATATGTAGTAAAAACCTGAGAAATCCGTCCGTTTTCGTCATTTGTTATCGAAACGACTTAAAGCCAGATCGACACATTGGCCGATTTTCTCTCTGAAACGGTTGTACTTATCGTCTGCAAAGCTATGTCGCGTGCTGCGGTATGCTGAGACACTAAAAGCACTATAGCAGAACACAGATCAAGCTTCTAAGTTGATGTAATAGCCAGTAAGAAGTAGTACAATACACGTATTCGGTATTGAATATTGAACTTTTAGCTGGCTTTTGTGCCTTGGACATGAGCTGGGACCTTAAGATTCTGCATGAAAGGAGGACTAGCAGCCGAGTTGCACGGGAGAATGTGAAAAGTGTTCATATGTAGTAAAAACCTGAGAAATCCGTCCGTTTTCGTCATTTATTATCGAATCTACTTAAAGCCAGATCGTCACATTGGCCGCTCTTCTCTCTGAAACGGTTGGACTTATCGTCTGCAAAGCTATGTCGCGTACTGCGGTATTCGGAGACACTAAAAGCACCGTAGTAGAACACAGATGAAGCTTCTCAGATGATGTAATAGCCAGTAAGAAGTAGTACAATTCAAGTTTTAGGTATCGGTTGTTGACTTTTTAGCTGGCTTTGGTGCCTTGGACATGAGCTAGGACCTTAAGATTCTGCAATAAAGGAGGACTAGCAACCGAGTTGCACGGGAGAATGTGAAAAGTGTTCATATGTAGTAAAAACCTGAGAAATCGGTCCGTTTTCGTCATTTGTTATCGAATCGACTTAAAGCCAGATCGTCACATTGGCCGCTCTTCTCTCTGAAACGGTTGTACTTATCGTCTGCAAAGCTATGTCGCGTGTTGCCGTAGGCGGAAACAGGAAAAGCACCATAGTAGAACACAGATGAAACTTCTATGTTGATGTAATAGCCAGTAAGAAGTAGTCCAATGTAAGATTTAGGAATCGATTATTGACTTTTTAGCTGGCTTTGGTGCCTTGGACATGAGCTAGGACCTTAAGATTCTGCATGAAAGGAGGACTAGCAGCCGAGTTGCCCAGGAGAATGTGAAAAGTGTTCATATGTAAAAAAATACCTGAGAAATCCGTCCGTTTTCGTCATTTGTTATCGAATCGACTTAAAGCCAGATCGTCACAATGGCCGCTCTTCTCTCTGAAACGGTTGTACTTATCGTCTGCAAAGCTATGTCGCGTGCTGCGGTATGCGGAGACACTAAAAGCACCATGGTAGAACACAGATGAAGCTTCAAAGTTGACGTAATAGCCAGGAAGAAGTAGTACAATTCAAGTTTTAGGTGTCGGTTATTGACTTTTTAGCTGGCTTTGGTGCCTTGGACAAAAGTTAGGACCTTAACATTCTGTATGAAAGGAGGACTAGCAGCCGATTTGCATGGGAGAATGTGAAAAGTGTTCATATGTAGTAAAAACCTGAGAAATCCGTCCGTTTTCGTCATTTGTTATCGAATCGACTTAAAGCCAGATCGTCACATTGGCCGCTCTTCTCTCTGAAACGGTTGTACTTATCGTCTGCAAAGTTATGTCGCGTGCTGCGGTTTGCTGAGACACTAAAAGCACCATAGTAGAACACAGATGAAGCTTCTAAGTTGATGTAATAGCCAGTAAGAAGTAGTACAATTCAAGTTTTAGGTATTGAATATTGAATTTTTAGCTGGCTTTGGTGCCTTGGACATGAGCTAGGACCTTAATATTCTGCATGAAAGGAGGGCTAGCAGCCGAGTTGCACGGGAGAATGTGAAAAGTGTTCATATGTAGTAAAATCCTGAGATATCCGTCCATTTTCGTCATTTGTTATCGAATCGACTTAAAGCCAGATCGTCACATTGGCCGCTCTTCTCTCTGAAAAAGTTGTACTTATCGTCTGCAAAGCTATGTCGCGTGCTGCGGTATGCGGACACACTAAAAGCACCATAGTAGAACCCAGACGAAGCTTCTAAGTTGATGTAATAGCCAGTAAGAAGTAGTACAATTAAAGTTTTAGGTATCAGTTAATGACTTTTTACCCTTCTTTGGTGCATTGGACACGTTCTAGGAAACTAAGATTTTGCATGAAGGAGGACTATCAGCCGAGTTGCACGGGAGAATGTGAAAAGTGTTCATATGTAGTAAAAACCTGAGACATCCGTCCGTTTTCGTCATTTGTTATCGAATCGACTTAAAGCCAGATCGTCACATTGGCCGCTCTTCTCTCTGAAACGCTTGTACTTATCGTCTGCAAAGCTAAGTCGCGTGCTGCGGTATGCGGAGGCACTAAAAGCACCATAGTAGAACACAGATTAAGCTTCTAAGTTGATGTAATAGCCAGTATGAAGTAGTACAATTCAAGTTTTAGGTATCGAATATTGACTTTTTAGCTAGCTTTGGTGCCTTGGACATGAGCTAGGACCTTAAAATTCTGCATGAAAGGAGGACTAGCAGCCGAGTTGCACGGGAGAATGTGAAAAGTGTTCATATGTAGTAAAAACCTGAGAAATCTGTCCGTTTTCGTCATTTGTTATCGAATCGACTTAAAGCCAGATCGTCAAAATGGCCGCTATTCTCTCTGAAACGGTTGTACTTATCGTCTGCAGAACTATGTCGCGTGCTGCGGTATGCGGAGAAACTAAAAGCACCGTAGTAGAACACAGATGTAGCTTCTACGTTGACGTAATAGCCAGGAAGAAGTAGTACAATTCAAGTTTTAGGTATTGATTATTGACTTTTTAGCTGGCTTTGGTGCCTTGGACATGAGCTAGGACATTAAGATTCTGCATGAAAGGAGGACTAGCAGCCTAGTTGCAAAGGAGAATGTGAAAAGTGTTCATATGTAGTAAAAACCTGAGAAATCGGTCCGTTTTCGTCATTTGTTATCGAATCGACTTAAAGCCAGATCGTCACATTGGCCGCTGTTCTCTCTGAAACGGTTGTACTTATCGTCTACAAAGCTATGTCGCGTGCTGCGATATGCGGAGACACTAAAAGCACCATAGTAGAACACAAATAATGCTTATAAGTTGATGTAATAGCCAGTAAGAAGTAGCCCAATTCAAGATTTAGGTATCGATTATTGACTTTTTAGCTGGCTTTGGTGTGCCTTGGACATGAGCTAGGACCTTATGATTCTGCATGAAACGAGGACTAGCGGCCGCGTTGCACGGGAGTATGTGAAAAGTGTTCATATGTAGTAAAAACCTGAGAAATCCGTCCGTTTTCGTCATTTGTTATCGAATCGACTTAAAGCCAGATCGTCACATTGGCCGCTCTTCTCTCTGAAACAGTTGTACTTATCGTCTGCAAAACTATGTCGCGTGCTGCGGTATGCGGACACAATAAAAGCACCATAGTAGAACACAGATGGAGCTTCGAAGTTGATGTAATAGCCAGTAAGAAATAGTACAATTAAAGTTTTAGGTATCGGTTAATGACTTTTACCTTTCGTTGGTGCCTTGGACACGAGCTAGGAAATTAAGATTTTGCATGAAGGAGGACTATCAGCCGAGTTGCCCCGGAGAATGTGAAAAGTGTTCATATGTAGTAAAAACCTGAGACATCCGTCCGTTTTCGTCATTTGTTATCGAATCGACTTAAAGCCAGATCGTAACATTGGCCGCTCTTCTCTCTGAAACGCTTGTACTTATCGTCTGCAAAGCTATGTCGCGTGCTGCGGTATGCGGAGGCACTAAAAGCACCATAGTAGAACACAGATGAAGCTTCTAAGTTGATGTAATAGCCAGTAAGAAGTAGTACAATTCAAGTTTTAGGTATCGAATATTGACTTTTTAGCTAGCTTTGGTGCCTTGGACATGAGCTAGGACCTTAAGATTCTGCATGAAAGGAGGACTAGCAGCCGAGATGCACGGGAGAATGTGAAAAGTGTTCATAAGTAGTAAAAACCTGAGAAATTCGTCCGTTTTCGTCATTTGTTTTCGAATCGACTTAAAGCCAGATCGTCACATTGGCCGCTCTTCTCTCTGAAACGCTTGTACTTATCGTCTGCAAAGCTATGTCGCATGCTGCGGTATGCTGATACACTACAAGCAGCATAGTAGAACACAGATGAAGCTTCTAAGTTGATGTAATAGCCAGTAAGAAGTAGTAGAATTCAAGTTTTAGGTATCGATTATTGACTTTTTAGCTGGCTCTGGTGCCTTGGACATGAGCTAGGACCTTAAGATTCTGCATTAAAGGAGGACTAGCAGCCGAGTTGCACGTGAGAATGTGAAAAGTGTTCATATGTAGTAAAAACCTGAGAACTCCGTCCGTTTTCGTCATTTGTTATCGAATCGACTTAAAGCCAGATCGTTAAATTAGCCGCTCTTCTCTCTGAAACGGTTGTTCTTATCGATTGCAAAGCTATGTCGCGTGCTGCGGTATGCGGAGACACTAAAAGCACCATAGTAGAACACAGTTGAAGCTTCTAAGTTGATGTAATAGCCAGTAAGAAGTAGTCCAATTCAAGAATTAGGTATCGATTATTGATTTTTTAGCTGGCTTTGGTGCCTTGGACATGAGCTAGGACGTTAAGATTCTGCATGAAAGGAGGACTAGCAGCCGAGTTGCCCAGGAGAATGTGAAAAGTGTTCATATGTAAAAAAATACCTGAGAAATCCTTCCGTTTTCGTCATTTGTTATCGAATCGACTTACAGCCAGATCGTCACATTGGTCGCTCTTCTCTCTGACACGGTTCTACTTATCGTCTACAAAGATACGTCGCGTGCTGCGGTATGCGGAGACACTAAAATCACCATAGTAGAACACAGATAAAGCTTCTAAGTTGTTGTAATAGCCAGTAAGAAGTAGTACAATTCACGTTTTAGGTATCGATTATTGACTTTTTAGCTAGCTTTGGTGCCTTGGACATGAGCTAGGACCTTAAGATTCTGCATGAAAGGAGGAGTAGCAGCCGAGTTGCACGGGGGAATGTGAAAAGTGTTCATATGCAGTAAAAACCTGAGACATCCGTCCGTTTTAGTCATTTGTTATCGAATCGACTTAAAGCCAGATCGTCACATTGGCCGCTCTTCTCTCTGAAACGGTTGTACTTATCGTCTGCAAAGCTATGTCGCGTGCTGCGGTATGCGGACACACTAAAAGCACCATAGTAGAACACAGATGAAGCTTCTAAGTTGATGTAATAGCCAGTAAGAAGAAGTAAAATTCAAGTTTTAGGTATCGGTTATTGACTTTTTACACTTCTTTGGTGCCTTGGACACGAGCTAGGAACTTAAGATTTTGCATGAAGGAGGACTAGCAGCCGAGTTGCACGGGAGAATGTGAAAAGTGTTCATATGTAGTAAAAACCTGAGAAATCCGTCCGTTTTCGTCATATGTTATCGAATCGACTTAAAGCCAGATCGTCACATTGGCCGCTCTTCTCTCTGAAACGGTTGTACTTATCGTCTGCAAAGCTATGTCACGTGCTGCGGTATGCGGGGACACTAAAATCACCACAGTAGAACACAGATGAAGTTTCTAAGTTGATGCAATATCCAGTAAGATGTAGTACAATTCGCGTTTTAGGTATCGATTATTGACTTTTTAGCTGGCTTTGGTGCCTTGGACATGAGCTAGGACCTTAAGATTCTGCATGAAAGGAGGACTAGCAGCTCAGTTGCACGGGAGTATGTGAAAAGTGTTCATATGTAGTAAAAACCTGAGAAATCCGTCCGTTTTAGTCATTTGTTATCGAATCGACTTAAAGCCAGATCGTCACATTGGCCGCTCTTCTCTCTGAAACGGTTGTACTTATAGTCTGCAAAACTATGTCGCGTGCTGCGGTATGCGGACACAATAAAAGCACCATAGTAGAACACAGATGAAGCTTCTAAGTTGATGTAATAGCCAGTAAGAAGTAGTACAATTAAAGTTTTGGTATCGGTTAATGACTTTTACCCTTCTTTGGTGCCTTGGACTCGAGCTAGGAAATTAAGATTTTGCATGAAGGAGGACTATCAGCCGAGTTGCACGGGAGAATGTGAAAAGTGTTCATATGTAGTAAAAACCTGAGAAATCCGTCCGTTTTCGTCATTTGTTATCGAATCGACTTAAAGCCAGATCGTCACATTGGCCGCTCTTCTCTCTGAAACGGTTGTACTTATCGTCTGCAAAGCTATGTCGCGTGCTGCGGTATGCTGAGACACTAAAAGCACCATAGTAGAACACAGATCAAGCTTCTAAGTTGATGTAATAGCCATTAAGACGTAGTACAATTCAAGTTTTAGGTATTGAATATTGAATTTTTAGCTGGCTTTGGTGCCTTGGACATGAGCTAGGACCTTAATGTTCTGCATGAAAGGAGGGCTAGCAGCCGAGTTGCACGGGAGAATGTGAAAAGTGTTCAGATGTAGTAAAAACCTGAGATATCCGTCCATTTTCGTCATTTGTTATCGAATCGACTTAAAGCCAGATCGTCACATTGGCCGCTCTTCTCTCTGAAAAAGTTGTACTTATCGTCTGCAAAACTATGTCGCGTGCTGCGGTATGCGGACACACTAAACACACCATAGTAGAACACAGATGAAGCTTCTAAGTTGATGTAATAGCCAGTAAGAAGTAGTACAATTAAAGTTTTAGGTATCAGTTAATGACTTTTTACCCTTCTTTGGTGCATTGGACACGTTCTAGGAAATTAAGATTTTGCATTAAGGAGGACTATCAGCCGAGTTGCACGGGAGAATGTGAAAAGTGTTCATATGTAGTAAAAACCTGAGACATCCGTCCGTTTTCGTCATTTGTTATCGAATCGACTTAAAGCCAGATCGTCACATTGGCCGCTCTTCTCTCTGAAACGCTTGTACTTATCGTCTGCAAAGCTATGTCGCGTGCTGCGGTATGCGGACACACTAAAAGCACCATAGTAGAACACAGTGAAGCTTCTAAGTTGATGTAATAGCCAGTAAGAAGTAGTACAATTAAAGTTTTAGGTATCGGTTATTGACTTTTTACCCTTCTTTGGTGCCTTGGACACGAGTTAGGAACTTAAGATTTTGCATGAGGGAGGACTAGCAGCCGAGTTGCACGGGAGAATGTGAAAAGTGTTCATATGTAGTAAAAACCTAAGAAATCTGTCCGTTTTCGTCATTTGTTATCGAATCGACTTAAAGCCAGATCGTCACAATGGCCGCTTTTCTCTCTGAAACGGTTGTACTCATCGTCTGCAAAACTATGTCGCGTGCTGCGGTATGCGGAGAAACTAAAAGCACCGTAGTAGAACACAGATGTAGCTTCTACGTTGACGTAATAGCCAGGAAGAAGTAGTACAATTCAAGTTTTAGGTATTGATTATTGACTTTTTAGCTGGCTTTGGTGCCTTGGACATGAGCTAGGACCTTAAGATTCTGCATGAAAGGAGGACTAGCAGCCTAGTTGCAAAGGAGAATGTGAAAAGTGTTCATATGTAGTAAAAACCAGAGAAATCGGTCCGTTTTCGTCATTTGTTATCGAATCGACTTAAAGCCAGATCGTCACATTGGCCGCTCTTCTCTCTGAAACGGTTGTACTTATCGTCCTCAAAGCTATGTCGCGTGCTGCGATATGCGGAGACACTAAAAGCATTATAGTTGAACACAAATGATGCTTATAAGTTGATGTAATAGCCAGTAAGAAGTAGTCCAATTCAAGATTTAGGTATCGATTATTGACTTTTTAGCTGGCTTTGGTGTGCCTTGGACATGAGCTAGGACCTTATGATTCTGCATGAAACGAGGACTAGCGGCCGCGTTGCACGGGAGTATGTGAAAAGTGTTCATATGTAGTAAAAACCTGAGAAATCCGTCCATTTTCGTCATTTGTTATCGAATCGACTTAAAGCCAGATCGTCACATTGGCCGCTCTTCTCTCTGAAACGGTTGTACTTATCGTCTGCAAAACTATGTCGCGTGCTGCGGTATGCGGACACAATAAAAGCACCATAGTAGAACACAGATGAAGCTTCTAAGTTGATGTAATAGCCAGTAAGAAGTAGTACAATTAAAGTTTTAGGTATCGGTTAATGACTTTTACCCTTCTTTGGTGCCTTGGACACGAGCTAGGAAATTAAGGTTTTGCATGAACTAGGACTATCAGCCGAGTTGCACGGGAGAATGTGAAAAGTGTTCATATGTAGTAAAAACCTGAGAAATCCGTCCGTTTTCGTCATTTGTTATCGAATCGTCTTAAAGCCAGATCGTCACATTGGCCGCTTTTTTCTCTGAAACGGTTGTACTTATCGTCTTTAAAACTATGTCGCGTGCTGCGGTATGCGGAGAAACTAAAAGCACCGTAGTAGAACACAGATGAAGCTTCTACGTTGATGTAATAGCCAGTAAGAAGTAGTACAATTCAAGTTTTAGGTATCGGTTGTTGACTTTTTAGCTGGCTTTGGTGCCTTGGACATGAGCTAGGACCTTAAGATTCTGCAATAAAGGAGGACTAGCAACCGAGTTGCACGGGAGAATGTGAAAAGTGTTCATATGTAGTAAAAACCTGAGAAATCGGTCCGTTTTCGTCATTTGTTATCGAATCGACTTAAAGCCAGATCGTCACATTGGCCGCTCTTCTCTCTGAAACGGTTGTACTTATCGTCTGCAAAGCTATGTCGCGTGTTGCCGTAGGCGGAAACAGGAAAAGCACCATAGTAGAACACAGATGAAACTTCTAAGTTGATGTAATAGCCAGTAAGAAGTAGTCCAATGTAAGATTTAGGAATCGATTATTGACTTTTTAGCTGACTTTGGTGCCTTGGACATGAGATAGGACCTTAAGATTCTGCATGAAAGGAGGACTAGCAGCCGAGTTGCCCAGGAGAATGTGAAAAGTGTTCATATGTAAAAAAATACCTGAGAAATCCGTCCGTTTTCGTCATTTGTTATCGAATCGACTTAAAGCCAGATCGTCACATTGGCCGCTCTTCTCTCTGAAACGGTTGTACTTATCGTCTGCAAAGCTATGTCGCGTGCTGCGGTATGCGGAGACACTAAAAGCACCATGGTAGAACACAGATGAAGCTTCAAAGTTGACGTAATAGCCAGGAAGAAGTAGTACAATTCAAGTTTTAGGTGTCGGTTATTGACTTTTTAGCTGGCTTTGGTGCCTTGGACAAAAGTTAGGACCTTAACATTCTGTATGAAAGGAGGACTAGCAGCCGATTTGCATGGGAGAATGTGAAAAGTGTTCATATGTAGTAAAAACCCGAGAAATCGGTCCGTTTTCGTCATTTGTTATCGAATCGACTTAAAGCCAGATCGTCAAATTAGCCGCTCTTCTCTCTGAAATGGTTGTACTTATCGATTGCAAAGCTATGTCGCGTGCTGCGGTATGCAGAGACACTAAAAGCACCATAGTAGAACACAGATGAAGCTTCTAAGTTGATGTAATAGCCAGTAAGAAGTAGTACAATTCGCGTTTTAGGTATCGATTATTGACTTTTTAGCTGGCTTTGGTGCCTTGGACATGAGCTAGGACCTTATGATTCTGCATGAAAGGAGGACTAGCAGCCGAGTCTCACGGGAGAATGTGAAAAGTGTTCATATGTAGTAAAAACCTGAGATATCCGTCCATTTTCGTCATTTGTTATCGAATCGACTTAAAGCCAGATCGTCACATTGGCCGCTCTTCTCTCTGAAAAAGTTGTACTTATCGTCTGCAAAGCTATGTCGCGTGCTGCGGTATGCGGACACACTAAAAGCACCATAGTAGAACCCAGACGAAGCTTCTAAGTTGATGTAATAGCCAGTAAGAAGTAGTACAATTAAAGTTTTAGGTATCAGTTAATGACTTTTTACCCTTCTTTGGTGCATTGGACACGTTCTAGGAAACTAAGATTTTGCATGAAGGAGGACTATCAGCCGAGTTGCACGGGAGAATGTGAAAAGTGTTCATATGTAGTAAAAACCTGAGACATCCGTCCGTTTTCGTCATTTGTCATCGAATCGACTTAAAGCCAGATCGTCACATTGGCCGCTCTTCTCTCTGAAACGCTTGTACTTATCGTCTGCAAAGCTAAGTCGCGTGCTGCGGTATGCGGAGGCACTAAAAGCACCATAGTAGAACACAGATTAAGCTTCTAAGTTGATGTAATAGCCAGTATGAAGTAGTACAATTCAAGTTTTAGGTATCGAATATTGACTTTTTAGCTAGCTTTGGTGCCTTGGACATGAGCTAGGACCTTAAGATTCTGCATGAAAGGAGGACTAGCAGCCGAGTTGCACGGGAGAATGTGAAAAGTGTTCATATGTAGTAAAAACCTGAGAAATCTGTCCGTTTTCGTCATTTGTTATCGAATCGACTTAAAGCCAGATCGTCAAAATGGCCGCTATTCTCTCTGAAACGGTTGTACTTATCGTCTGCAGAACTATGTCGCGTGCTGCGGTATGCGGAGAAACTAAAAGCACCGTAGTAGAACACAGATGTAGCTTCTACGTTGACGTAATAGCCAGGAAGAAGTAGTACAATTCAAGTTTTAGGTATTGATTATTGACTTTTTAGCTGGCTTTGGTGCCTTGGACATGAGCTAGGACATTAAGATTCTGCATGAAAGGAGGACTAGCAGCCTAGTTGCAAAGAAGAATGTGAAAAGTGTTCATATGTAGTAAAAACCTGAGAAATCGGTTCGTTTTCGTCATTTGTTATCGAATCGACTTAAAGCCAGATCGTCACATTGGCCGCTCTTCTCTCTGAAACGGTTGTACTTATCGTCTACAAAGCTATGTCGCGTGCTGCGATATGCGGAGACACTAAAAGCACCATAGTAGAACACAAATAATGCTTATAAGTTGATGTAATAGCCAGTAAGAAGTAGCCCAATTCAAGATTTAGGTATCGATTATTGACTTTTTAGCTGGCTTTGGTGTGCCTTGGACATGAGCTAGGACCTTATGATTCTGCATGAAACGAGGACTAGCGGCCGCGTTGCACGGGAGTATGTGAAAAGTGTTCATATGTAGTAAAAACCTGAGAAATCCGTCCGTTTTCGTCATTTGTTATCGAATCGACTTAAAGCCAGATCGTCACATTGGCCGCTCTTCTCTCTGAAACAGTTGTACTTATCGTCTGCAAAACTATGTCGCGTGCTGCGGTATGCGGACACAATAAAAGCACCATAGTAGAACACAGATGGAGCTTCGAAGTTGATGTAATAGCCAGTAAGAAATAGTACAATTAAAGTTTTAGGTATCGGTTAATGACTTTTACCTTTCTTTGGTGCCTTGGACACGAGCTAGGAAATTAAGATTTTGCATGAAGGAGGACTATCAGCCGAGTTGCCCCGGAGAATGTGAAAAGTGTTCATATGTAGTAAAAACCTGAGACATCCGTCCGTTTTCGTCATTTGTTATCGAATCGACTTAAAGCCAGATCGTAACATTGGCCGCTCTTCTCTCTGAAACGCTTGTACTTATCGTCTGCAAAGCTATGTCGCGAGCTGCGGTATGCGGAGGCACTAAAAGCACCATAGTAGAACACAGATGAAGCTTCTAAGTTGATGTAATAGCCAGTAAGAAGTAGTACAATTCAAGTTTTAGGTATCGAATATTGACTTTTTAGCTAGCTTTGGTGCCTTGGACATGAGCTAGGACCTTAAGATTCTGCATGAAAGGAGGACTAGCAGCCGAGATGCACGGGAGAATGTGAAAAGTGTTCATAAGTAGTAAAAACCTGAGAAATTCGTCCGTTTTCGTCATTTGTTTTCGAATCGACTTAAAGCCAGATCGTCACATTGGCCGCTCTTCTCTCTGAAACGCTTGTACTTATCGTCTGCAAAGCTATGTCGCATGCTGCGGTATGCTGATACACTACAAGCAGCATAGTAGAACACAGATGAAGCTTCTAAGTTGATGTAATAGCCAGTAAGAAGTAGTACAATTAAAGTTTTAGGTATCGGTTATTGACTTTTTACCCTTCTTTGGTGCCTTGGACACGAGCTAGGAACTTAAGATTTTGCATGAGGGAGGACTAGCAGCCGATTTGCACGTGAGAATGTGAAAAGTGTTCATATGTAGTAAAAACCTGAGAAATCTGTCCGTTTTCGTCATTTGTTATCGAATCGACTTAAAGCCAGATCGTCACAATGGCCGCTCTTCTCTCTGAAACGGTTGTACTTATCGTCTGCAAAACTATGTCGCGTGCTGCGGTATGCGGAGAAACTAAAAGCACCGTAGAAGAACACAGATGTAGCTTCTACGTTGACGTAATAGCCAGGAAGAAGTAGTACAATTCAAGTTTTAGGTATTGATTATTGACTTTTTAGCTGGCTTTGGTGCCTTGGACATGAGCTAGGACCTTAAGTTTCTGCATAAAAGGAGGACTAGCAGCCTAGTTGCAAAGGAGAATGTGAAAAGTGTTCATATGTAGTAAAAACCTGAGAAATCGGTCCGTTTTCGTCATTTGTTATCGAATCGACTTAAAGCCAGATCGTCACATTGGCCGATCTTCTCTCTGAAACGGTTGTACTTATCGTCTACAAAGCTATGTCGCGTGCTGCGATATGCGGAGACACTAAAAGCACCATAGTAGAACACAAATGATGCTTATAAGTTGATGTAATAGCCAGTAAGAAGTAGTCCAATTCAAGATTTAGGTATCGATTATTGACTTTTTAGCTGGCTTTGGTGTGCCTTGGACATGAGCTAGGACCTTATGATTCTGCATGAAACGAGGACTAGCGGCCTCGTTGCACGGGAGTATGTGAAAAGTGTTCATATGTAGTAAAAACCTGAGAAATCCGTCCATTTCCGTCATTTGTTATCGAATCGACTTAAAGCCAGATCGTCACATTGGCCGCTCTTCTCTCTGAAACGGTTGTACTTATCGTCTGCAAAACTATGTCGCGTGCTGCGGTATGCGGACACAATAAAAGCACCATAGTAGAACACAGATGAAGCTTCTAAGTTGATGTAATAGCCAGTAAGAAGTAGTACAATTAAAGTTTTAGGTATCGGTTAGTGACTTTTACCCTTCTTTGGTGCCTTGGACACGAGCTAGGAAATTAAGATTTTGCATGAAGGAGGACTATCAGCCGAGTTACACGGGAGAATGTGAAAAGTGTTCATATGTAGTAAAAACCTGAGAAATCCGTCCGTTTTCGTCATTTGTTATCGAATCGACTTAAAGCCAGATCGTCACATTGGCCGCTTTTTTCTCTGAAACGGTTGTACTTATCGTCTTTAAAACTATGTCGCGTGCTGCGGTATGCGGAGAAACTAAAAGCACCGTAGTAGAACACAGATGAAGCTTCTAAGTTGATGTAATAGCCAGGAAGAAGTAGTACAATTCAAAATTTAGGTATCGATTATTGACTTTTTTAGCTGGCTTTGGTGCCTTTGACATGAGCTAGGACTTTAAGATTCTGCATAAAAGGAGGACTAGCAGCCCAGTTGCACGGGAGAATGTGAAAAGTGTTCATATGTATTAAAAACCTGAGACATCCGTCCGTTTTCGTCATTTGTTATCGAATCGACTTAAAGCCAGATCGTCACATTGGCCGCTCTTCTCTCTGAAACGGTTGTACTTATCGTCTGCAAAGCTATGTCGCGTGCTGCGCTATGCGGAGACACTAAAAGCACCATAGTAGAACACAGATGAAGCTTCTAAGTTGATGTAATAGCCAGTAAGAAGTAGTAGAATTCAAGTTTTAGGTATCGATTATTGACTTTTTAGCTGGCTCTGGTGCCTTGGACATGAGCTAGGACCTTAAGATTCTGCATTAAAGGAGGACTAGCAGCCGAGTTGCACGGGAGAATGTGAAAAGTGTTCATATGTAGTAAAAACCTGAGAACTCCGTCCGTTTTCGTCATTTGTTATCGAATCGACTTAAAGCCAGATCGTTAAATTAGCCGCTCTTCTCTCTGAAACGGTTGTTCTTATCGATTGCAAAGCTATTTCGCGTGCTGCGGTATGCGGAGACACTAAAAGCACCATAGTAGAACACAGTTGAAGCTTCTAAGTTGATGTAATAGCCAGTAAGAAGTAGTCCAATTCAAGATTTAGGTAGCGATTATTGATTTTTTAGCTGGCTTTGGTGCCTTGGACATGAGCTAGGACGTTAAGATTCTGCATGAAAGGAGGACTAGCAGCCGAGTTGCCCAGGAGAATGTGAAAAGTGTTCATATGTAAAAAAATACCTGAGAAATCCTTCCGTTTTCGTCATTTGTTATCGAATCGACTTACAGCCAGATCGTCACATTGGTCGCTCTTCTCTCTGACACGGTTGTACTTATCGTCTACAAAGATACGTCGCGTGCTGCGGTATGCGGAGACACTAAAATCACCATAGTAGAACACAGATAAAGCTTCTAAGTTGATGTAATAGCCAGTAAGAAGTAGTACAATTCAAGTTATAGGTATCGATTATTGACTTTTTAGCTGGCTTTGGTGCCTTGGACATGAGCTAGGACCTTAAAATTCTGCATGAAAGGAGGACTAACAGCCAAGTTGCACGGAAGAATTTGAAAAGTGTTCATATATAGTAAAAACCTGAGAAATACGTCCGTTTTCGTCATTTGTTATTGAATCGACTTAAAGCCAGATCGTCACATTGGCCGCTCTTCTCTCTGAAACGGTTGTACTTATCGTCTGCAAAGCTATGTCGCGTGCTGCGGTATGTGGAGACACTAAAAGCACCATAGTAGGACACAGATGAAGCTGCCAAGTTGATGTAATAGCCAGTAAGAAGTAGTACAATTCAAGTTTTAGGTATCGATTATTGACTTTTTAGCTGGCTCTGGTGCCTTGGACATGAGCTAGGACCTTAAGATTCTGCATTAAAGGAGGACTAGCAGCCGAGTTGCACGGGAGAATGTGAAAAGTGTTCATATGTAGTAAAAACCTGAGAACTCCGTCCGTTTTCGTCATTTGTTATCGAATCGACTTAAAGCCAGATCGTTAAATTAGCCGCTCTTCTCTCTGAAACGGTTGTTCTTATCGATTGCAAAGCTATGTCGCGTGCTGCGGTATGCGGAGACACTAAAAGCACCATAGTAGAACACAGATAAAGCTTCTAAGTTGATGTAATAGCCAGTAAGAAGTAGTACAATTCAAGTTATAGGTATCGATTATTGACTTTTTAGCTGGCTTTGGTGCCTTGGACATGAGCTAGGACCTTAAGATTCTGCATGAAAGGAGGAGTAGCAGCCGAGTTGCACGGGGGAATGTGAAAAGTGTTCATATGCAGTAAAAACCTGAGACATCCGTCCGTTTTAGTCATTTGTTATCGAATCGACTTAAAGCCAGATCGTCACATTGGCCGCTCTTCTCTCTGAAACGGTTGTACTTATCGTCTGCAAAGCTATGTCGCGTGCTGCGGTATGCGGACACACTAAAAGCACCATAGTAGAACACAGATGAAGCTTCTAAGTTGATGTAATAGCCAGTAAGAAGAAGTAAAATTCAAGTTTTAGGTATCGGTTATTGACTTTTTACACTTCTTTGGTGCCTTGGACACGAGCTAGGAACTTAAGATTTTGCATGAAGGAGGACTTGCAGCCGAGTTGCACGGGAGAATGTGAAAAGTGTTCATATGTAGTAAAAACCTGAGAAATCCGTCCGTTTTCGTCATATGTTATCGAATCGACTTAAAGCCAGATCGTCACATTGGCCGCTCTTCTCTCTGAAACGGTTGTACTTATCGTCTGCAAAGCTATGTCACGTGCTGCGGTATGCGGGGACACTAAAATCACCACAGTAGAACACAGATGAAGTTTCTAAGTTGATGCAATATCCAGTAAGAAGTAGTACAATTCGCGTTTTAGGTATCGATTATTGACTTTTTAGCTGGCTTTGGTGCCTTGGACATGAGCTAGGACCTTAAGATTCTGCATGAAAGGAGGACTAGCAGCTCAGTTGCACGGGAGTATGTGAAAAGTGTTCATATGTAGTAAAAACCTGAGAAATCCGTCCGTTTTAGTCATTTGTTATCGAATCGACTTAAAGCCAGATCGTCACATTGGCCGCTCTTCTCTCTGAAACGGTTGTACTTATAGTCTGCAAAACTATGTCGCGTGCTGCGGTATGCGGACACAATAAAAGCACCATAGTAGAACACAGATGAAGCTTCTAAGTTGATGTAATAGCCAGTAAGAAGTAGTACAATTAAAGTTTTGGTATCGGTTAATGACTTTTACCCTTCTTTGGTGCCTTGGACTCGAGCTAGGAAATTAAGATTTCGCATGAAGGAGGACTATCAGCCGAGTTGCACGGGAGAATGTGAAAAGTGTTCATATGTAGTAAAAACCTGAGAAATCCGTCCGTTTTCGACATTTGTTATCGAATCGACTTAAAGCCAGATCGTCACATTGGCCGCTCTTCTCTCTGAAACGGTTGTACTTATCGTCTGCAAAGCTATGTCGCGTGCTGCGGTATGCTGAGACACTAAAAGCACCATAGTAGAACACAGATCAAGCTTCTAAGTTGATGTAATAGCCATTAAGACGTAGTACAATTCAAGTTTTAGGTATTGAATATTGAATTTTTAGCTGGCTTTGGTGCATTGGACATGAGCTAGGACCTTAATGTTCTGCATGAAAGGAGGGCTAGCAGCCGAGTTGCACGGGAGAATGTGAAAAGTGTTCAGATGTAGTAAAAACCTGAGATATCCGTCCATTTTCGTCATTTGTTATCGAATCGACTTAAAGCCAGATCGTCACATTGGCCGCTCTTCTCTCTGAAAAAGTTGTACTTATCGTCTGCAAAACTATGTCGCGTGCTGCGGTATGCGGACACACTAAAAGCACCATAGTAGAACACAGATGAAGCTTCTAAGTTGATGTAATAGCCAGTAAGAAGTAGTACAATTAAAGTTTTAGGTATCAGTTAATGACTTTTTACCCTTCTTTGGTGCATTGGACACGTTCTAGGAAATTAAGATTTTGCATTAAGGAGGACTATCAGCCGAGTTGCACGGGAGAATGTGAAAAGTGTTCATATGTAGTAAAAACCTGAGACATCCGTCCGTTTTCGTCATTTGTTATCGAATCGACTTAAAGCCAGATCGTCACATTGGCCGCTCTTCTCTCTGAAACGCTTGTACTTATCGTCTGCAAAGCTATGTCGCGTGCTGCGGTATGCGGACACACTAAAAGCACCATAGTAGAACACAGTGAAGCTTCTAAGTTGATGTAATAGCCAGTAAGAAGTAGTACAATTAAAGTTTTAGGTATCGGTTATTGACTTTTTACCCTTCTTTGGTGCCTTGGACACGAGTTAGGAACTTAAGATTTTGCATGAGGGAGGACTAGCAGCCGAGTTGCACGGGAGAATGTGAAAAGTGTTCATATGTAGTAAAAACCTAAGAAATCTGTCCGTTTTCGTCATTTGTTATCGAATCGACTTAAAGCCAGATCGTCACAATGGCCGCTTTTCTCTCTGAAACGGTTGTACTCATCGTCTGCAAAACTATGTCGCGTGCTGCGGTATGCGGAGAAACTAAAAGCACCGTAGTAGAACACAGATGTAGCTTCTACGTTGACGTAATAGCCAGGAAGAAGTAGTACAATTCAAGTTTTAGGTATTGATTATTGACTTTTTAGCTGGCTTTGGTGCCTTGGACATGAGCTAGGACCTTAAGATTCTGCATGAAAGGAGGACTAGCAGCCTAGTTGCAAAGGAGAATGTCAAAAGTGTTCATATGTAGTAAAAACCAGAGAAATCGGTCCGTTTTCGTCATTTGTTATCGAATCGACTTAAAGCCAGATCGTCACATTGGCCGCTCTTCTCTCTGAAACGGTTGTACTTATCGTCCTCAAAGCTATGTCGCGTGCTGCGATATGCGGAGACACTAAAAGCATTATAGTTGAACACAAATGATGCTTATAAGTTGATGTAATAGCCAGTAAGAAGTAGTACAATTAAAGTTTTAGGTATCGGTTAATGACTTTTACAATTCTTTGGTGCCTTGGACACGAGCTAGGAAATTATGGTTTTGCATGAACTAGGACTATCAGCCGAGTTGCACGGGAGTATGTGAAAAGTGTTCATATGTAGTAAAAACCTGAGACATCCGTCCGTTTTCGTCATTTGTTATCGAATCGACTTAAAGCCAGATCGTCACATTGGCCGCTCTTCTCTCTGAAACGGTTGTACTTATCGTCTGCAAAGCTATGTCGCGTGCTGCGGTATGCGGACACACTAAAAGCACCATAGTAGAACACAGATGAAGCTTCTAAGTTGATGTAATAGCCAGTAAGAAGAATTAAAATTCAAGTTTTAGGTATCGGTTATTGACTTTTTACACTTCTTTGGTGCCTTGGACACGAGCTAGGAACTTAAGATTTTGCATGAAGGAGGACTATCAGCCGAGTTGCACGGGAGAATGTGAAATGTGTTCATATGTAGTAATAACCTGAGACATCCGTCCGTTTTCGTCATTTGTTATCGAATCGACTTAAAGCCAGATCGTCACATTGGCCGCTCTTCTCTCTGAAACGCTTGTACTTATCGTCTGCAATGCTATGTCGCGTGCTGCGGTATGCTGAGGCACTAAAAGCACCATAGTAGAACACAGATGAAGCTTCTAAGTTGATGTAATAGCCAGTAAGAAGTAGTACAATTCAAGTTTTAGGTATCGATTATTGACTTTTTAGCTAGCTTTGGTGATTTGGACATGAGCTAGGACCTTAAGATTCTGCATGAAAGGAGGACTAGCAGCCGAGTTGCACGGGAGAATGTGAAAAGTGTTCATAAGTAGTAAAAACCTGAGAAATTCGTCCGTGTTCGTCATTTGTTTTCGAATCGACTTAAAGCCAGATCGTCACATTGGCCGCTCATGTCTCTGAAACGCTTGTACTTATCGTCTGTAAAGCTATGTCGCATGCTGCGGTATGCTGAGACACTACAAGCAGCATAGTAGAACACAGATGAAGCTTCTAAGTTGATGTAATAGCCAGTAAGAAGTAGTACAATTCAAGTTTTAGGTATTGATTATTGACTTTTTAGCTGGCTTTGGTGCCTTGGACATGAGCTAGGACCTTACGATTCTGCATGAAAGGAGGACTAGCAGCCGAGTTGCACGGGAGAACGTGAAAAGTGTTCATATGTAGTAAAAACCTAAGAAATTCGTCCGTTTCGGTCATTTGTTATCGAATCGATTTAAAGCCAGATCGTCACATTGACTGCTCTTCTCTCTGAAACGGTTGTACTTATCGTCTGCAAAGCTATGTCGCTTGCTGCGGTATGCGGAGACAATAAAAGCCCCATAGTAGAACACAGATGAAGCTTCTAATTCGACGTAATAGCCAGGAAGAAGTAGTACAATTCAAGTATTAGGTATCGACTATTGACTTTTTAGCTGGCTTTGGTGCATTGGACATGAGCTAGGACCTTAACATTCTGCATGAAAGGAGGACTAGCAGCCGATTTGCATGGGAGAATGTGAAAAGTATTCATATGTAGTAAAAACCCGAGAAATCCGTCCGTTTTCGTCATTTGTTATCGAATCGTCTTAAAGCCAGATCGTCACATTAGCCGCTCTTCACTCTGAAACGGTTGTACTTATCGATTGCAAAGCTATGTCGCGTGCTGCGGTATGCGGAGACACTAAAAGCACCATAGTAGAACACAGATGAAGCTTCTAATTCGACGTAATAGCCAGGAAGAAGTAGTACAATTCAAGTATTAGGTATCGACTATTGACTTTTTAGCTGGCTTTGGTGCATTGGACATGAGCTAGGACCTTAACATTCTGCATGAAAGGAGGACTAGCAGCCGATTTGCATGGGAGAATGTGAAAAGTGTTCATATGTAGTAAAAACCTGAGAAATCCGTCCGTTTTCGTCATTTGTTATCGAATCGACTTAAAGCCAGATCGTCACAATGGCCGCTCTTCTCTCTGAAACGGTTGTACTTACCGTCTGCAAAACTATGTCGCGTGCTGCGGTATGCGGAGAAACTAAGAGCACCGTAGTAGAACACAGATGTAGCTTCTACGTTGACGTAATAGCCAGGAAGAAGTAGTACAATTCAAGTTTTAGGTATTGATTATTGACTTTTTAGCTGGCTTTGGTGCCTTGGACATGAGCTAGGACCTTAAGATTCTGCATGAAAGGAGGACTAGCAGCCTAGTTGCAAGGGAGAATGTGAAAAGTGTTCATATGTAGTAAAAACCTGAGATATCGGTCCGTTTTCGTCATTTGTTATCGAATCGACTTAAAGCCAGATCGTCACATTGGCCGCTCTTCTCTCTGAAACGGTTGTACTTATCGTCTACAAAGCTATGTCGCGAGCTGCGATATGCGGAGACACTAAAAGCACCATAGTAGAACACAAATGATGCTTCTAAGTTGATGTAATAGCCAGTAAGAAGTAGTCCAATTCAAGATTTAGGTATCGATTATTGACTTTTTAGCTGGCTTTCGTGCCTTGGACATGAGCTAGGACCTTATGATTCTGCATGAAACGAGGACTAGCGGCCGCGTTGCATGGGAGTATGTGAAAAGTGTTCATATGTAGTAAAAACCTGAGAAATCCGTCCATTTTCGTCATTTGTTATCGAATCGACTTAAAGCCAGATCGTCACATTGGCCGCTCTTCTCTCTGAAACGGTTGTACTTATCGTCTGCAAAACTATGTCGCGTGCTGCGGTATGCGGAGAAACTAAAAGCACCGTAGTAGAACACAGATGAAGCTTCTAAGTTGATGTAATAGCCAGGAAGAAGTAGTACAATTCAAGTTTTAGGTATTGATTATTGACTTTTTAGCTGGCTTTGGTGCCTTGGACATGAGCTAGGGTCTTAAGATTCTGCATGAAAGGAGGACTAGCAGCCGAGTTGCAAGGGAGAATGTGAAAAGTGTTCATATGTAGTAAAAACCTGAGACATCCGTCTGTTTTCGTCATTTGTTATCGAATCGACTTAAAGCCAGATCGTCAAATTGGCCGCTCTTCTCTCTGAAACGCTTGTACTTATCGTCTGCAATGCTATGTCGCGTGCTGCGGTATGCGGAGGCACTAAAAGCACCATAGTAGAACACAGATGAAGCTTCTAAGTTGATGTAATAGCCAGTAAGAAGTAGTACAATTCAAGTTTTAGGTATAGATTATTGACATTTAGCTAGCTTTGGTGCCTTGGACATGAGCTAGGACCTTATGATTCTGCATGAAAGGAGGACTAGCAGCCGAGTTGCACGGGAGAATGTGAAAAGTGTTCATATGTAGTAAAAACCTGAGAAATCCGTCCGTTTTCGTCATTTGTTATCGAATCTACTTAAAGCAAGATCGTCACATTGGCCGCTCTTCTCTCTGAAACGGTTGTACTTATCCTCTACAAAGCTATGTCGCGAACTGCGATATGCGGAGACACTAAAAGCACCATAGTAGAACACAGATGAAGCTTCTAAGTTGATGTAATAGCCAGTAAGAAGTAGTACAATTAAAGTTTTAGGTATCGGTTATTGACTTTTTACCCTTCTTTGGTGCCTTGGACACGAGCTAGGAACTTAAGATTTTGCATGAGGGAGGACTAGCAGCCGAGTTGCACGGGAGAAAGTGAAAAGTGTTCATATGTAGTAAAAACCTGAGAAATCCGTCCGTTTTCGTCATTTGTTATCGAATCGACTTAAAGCCAGATCGTCACAATGGCCGCTCTTCTCTCTGAAACGGTTGTACTTATCGTCTGCAAAACTATGTCGCCTGCTGCGGTATGCGGAGAAACTAAAAGCACCGTAGTAGAACACAGATGAAGCTTCTAAGTTGATGTAATAGCCAGGAAGAAGTAGTACAATTCAAGTTTTAGGTATTGATTATTGACTTTTTAGCTGGCTTTGGAGCCTTGGACATGAGCTAGGACCTTAAGATTCTGCATGAAAGGAGGACTAGCAGCCGAGTTGCACGGGAGAATGTGAAAAGTGTTCATATGTAGTAAAAACCTGAGAAATCGGTCCGTTTTCGTCATTTGTTATCTAATCGACTTAAAGCCAGATCGTCACATTGGCCGCTCTTCTCTCTGAAACGCTTGTACTTATCGTCTGCAAAGCTATGTCGCGTCCTGCGGTATGCGGAGACACTAAAATCACCATAGTAGAACACAGATGAAGCTTCTAAGTTGATGTAATAGCCAGTAAGAAGTAGTACAATTGAAGATTTAGGTATCGATTATTGACTTTTTAGCTGGCTTTGGTGCCTTGGACATGAGCTAGGACCTTAAGATTCTGCATGAAAGGTGGACTAGCAGCCGAGTTGCAGGGGAGATTGTAAAAAGTGTTCATATGAAGTAAAAACGTGAGAAATCCGTCCGTTTTCGTCATTTGTTATCGAATCGACTTAAAGCCAGATCGTCACATTGGCCGCTCTTCTCTCTGAAACGGGTGTACTTATCGACTGCAAAGCTATGTCGCGTGCTGCGGTATGTGGAGACACTAAAATTACCATAGTAGAACACAGACCAAGCTTCTAAGTTGATGTAATAGCCAGTAAGAAGTAGTACAATTGAAGTTTTAGGTATCGATTATTGACTTTTTAGCTGGCTTTGGTGCCTTGGACATGAGCTAGGACCTTAAGATTCTGCATGAAAGGTGGACTAGCAGCCGAGTTGCAGGGGAGAATGTAAAAAGTGTTCATATGAAGTAAAAACCTGAGAAATCCGTCCGTTTTCGTCATTTGTTATCGAATCGACTTAAAGCCAGATCGTCACATTGGCCGCTTTACTCTCGGAAACGGTTGTACTTATCGTCTGCAAAGCTATGTCGCTTGTTGCCGTAGGCGGAAACAGAAAAGCACCATAGTAGAACACAGATGAAGCTTCTAAGTTGATGTAATAGCCAGTAAGAAGTAGTACAATTCTAGTTTTAGGTATCGATTATTGACTTTTTAGCTGGCTTTGGTGCCTTGGACATGAGCTAGGACCTTAAGATTCTGCATGAAAGGAGGACTAGCAGCCGAGTAGCACGGGAGAATGTGAAAAGTGTTCATATGTAGTAAAAACCTGGGAAATTCGTCCGTTTTCGTCATTTGTTATCGAATCGACTTAAAGCCAGATCGTCACATTGGCCGCTCTTCTCTCTGAAACGCTTGTACTTATTGTCTGCAAAGCTATGTCGTATGCTGCGGTATGCTGAGACACTACAAGCAGCATAGTAGAACACAGATGAAGTTTCTAAGTTGATGTAATAGCCAGTAAGAAGTAGTACAATTCAAGTTTTAGGTATCGATTATTGACTTTTAAGCTAGCTTTGGTGCCTTGGACATGAGCTAGGACATTGAGATTCTGCATGAAAGGAGGACTAGCAGCCGAGTTGCACGGGAGAATGTGAAAAGTGTTCATATGTAGTAAAAACCTGAGAAATCCGTCCGTTTTCGTCATTTGTTATCGAATCGACTTAAAGCCAGATCGTCACATTGGCCGCTCTTCTCTCTGAAACGGTTGTACTTATCGTCTGCAAAGCTATGTCGCGTGCTGCGGTATGCGGAGACACTAAAAGCACCATAGTAGAACACAGATGAAGCTTCTAAGTTGATGTCATAGCCAGCAAGAAGTAGTAGAATTCAAGTTTTTGGTGTCGATTAGTGACTTTTTTGCTGGCTTTTGTACCTTGGACATGAGCTAGGACCTTAAGATTCTGCATGAAAGGAGGACTAGCAGCCGAGTTGCACGGGAGAATGTGAAAAGTGTTCATATGTAGTAATAACCTGAGAAATCCGTCCGTTTTCGTCATTTGTTATCGAATCGACTTAAAGCCAGATCGTCACATTGGCCGCTCTTCTCTCTGAAAAATTTGTACTTATCGTCTGCAAAGCTATGTCGCGTGCTGCGGTATGCGGACACAATAAAAGCACCATAGTATAACACAGATGAAGCTTCTAAGTTGATGTAGTAGCCAGTAAGAAGTAGTACAATTAAAGTTTTAGGTATCGGTTAATGACTTTTACCCTTCTTTGGTGCCTTGGACACGAACTAGGAAATTAAGATTTTGCATGAAGGAGGACTATCAGCCGAGATGCACGGGAGAATGTGAAAAGTGTTCATATGTAGTAAAAACCTGAGAAATCCGTCCGTTTTCGTCATTTGTTATCGAATCGACTTAAAGCCAGATCGTCACATTGGCCGCTCTTTTCTCTGAAACGGTTGTACTTATCGTCTGTAAAACTATGTCGCGTGCTGCGGTATGCGGAGAAACTAAAAGCACCGTAGTAGAAGACAGATGAAACTTCTAAGTTGATGTAATAGCCAGGAAGAAGTAGTAAAATTGAAGTTTAGGTATCGATTATTGACTTTTTAGCTGGCTTTGGTGCCTTGGACATGAGCTAGGACCTTAAGATTCTGCATGAAAGGAGGACTAGCAGCCTAGTTGCACGGGAGAATGTGAAAAGTGTTCATATGTAGTAAAAACCTGAGAAATCCGTCCGTTTTCGTCATTTGTTATCGAATCGACTTAAAGCCAGATCGTCACATTGGCCGCACTTCTCTCTGAAACGGTTGTACTTATCGTCTACAAAGCTATGTCGCGTGCTGCGGTATGCGGAGACACTAAAATCACCATAGTAGAACACAGATGGAGCTTCTAAGTTGATGTAATAGCCAGTAAGAAGTAGTACAATACAAGTTTTAGGTATCGATTATTGACTTTTTAGCTAGCATTGGTGCCTTGGACATGAGCTAGGACCTTAAGATTCTGCATGAAAGGAGGACTAGCAGCCGAGTAGCACGGGAAAATGTGAAAAGTGTTCATATGTAGTAAAAACCTGAGAAATTCGTCCGTTTTCGTTATTTGTTATCGAATCGACTTAAAGTCAGATCGTCACATTGGCCGCTCTTCTCTCTGAAACGCTTGTACTTATCTTCTGCAAAGCTATGTCGCATGCTGCGGTATGCTGAGACACTACAAGCAGCATAGTAGAACACAGATGAAGCTTCTATGTTGATGTAATAGCCAGTAAGAAGTAGTACTATTCACGTTTTAGGTATCGATTATTGACTTTTTAGCTAGCTTTGGTGCCTTGGACATGAGCTAGGACCTTAAGATTCTGCATGAAAGGAGGACTAGCAGCCGAGTTGCAGGGGAGAATGTAAAAAGTGTTCATATGAAGTAAAGACCTGAGTAATCCGTCCGTTTTCGTCATTTGTTATCGAATCGACTTAAAGCCAGATCGTCACATTGGTCGCTCTGCTCTCAGAAACGGTTGTATTTATCGTCTGCAAAGCTATGTCGCGTGTTGCCGTAGGCGGAAACAGAAAAGCACCATAGTAGAACACAGATGAAGCTTCTAAGTTGATGTAATAGCCAGTAAGAAGTAGACCAATTAGAGATTTAGGTATCGATTATTGACTTTTTAGCTGGCTTTGGTGCCTTGGACATGAGGTAGGACCTTAAGATTCTGCATGAAAGGAGGACTAGCAGCCGAGTTGCACGGGAGAATGTGAAAAGTGTTCATATGTAGTAAAAACCTGAGAAATCCGTCCGTTTTCATCATTTGTGATCGAATCGACTTTAAGTCAGATCGTCACATTGGCCGTTCTTCTCTCTGAAACGGTTGTACTTATCGTCTGCAATGCTATGTCGCGTGCTGCGATATGCGGAGACACTAAAAGCACCATAGTAGAACACAGATGAAGCTTCTAAGTTGACGTAATAGCCAGGAAGAAGTAGTACAATTCAAGTTTTAGGTATCGATTATTGACTTTTTAGCTGGCTTTGGTGCCTTGGACATGAGCTAGGACCTTAAGATTCTGCATGAAAGGAGGACTAGCAGCCGAGTCCAGGGGAAAATGTGAAAAGTGTTCATAAGTAGTAAAAACCTGAGAAATCCGTCTGTTTTCGTCATTTGTAATCGAATCGACTTAAAGCCAGATCGTCACATTGGCCGCTCTGCTCTCGGAAACGGTTGTACTTATCGTCTGCAAAGCTATGTCGCGTGTTGCCGTAGGCGGAAACAGGAAAAGCACCATAGTTGAACACAGATGAAGCTTCTAAGTTGATGTAATAGCGAGTAAGAAGTAGTCCAATTCAAGTTTTAGGTATCGATTATTGACTTTTTAGCTGGCTTTGGTGCCTTGGACATGAGCTAGGACCTTAAGATTCTGCATGAAAGGAGGACTAGCAGCCGAGTAGCACGGGAGAATGTGAAAAGTGTTCATATGTAGTAAAAACCTGGGAAATTCGTCCGTTTTCGTCATTTGTTATCGAATCGACTTAAAGCCAGATCGTCACATTGGCCGCTCTTCTCTCTGAAACGCTTGTATTTATCGTCTGCAAAGCTATGTCGCATGCTGCGGTATGCTGAGACACTACAAGCAGCATAGTAGAACACAGATGAAACTTCTAAGTTGATGTAATAGCCAGTAAGAAGTAGTACAATTCAAGTTTTAGGTATCGATTATTGACTCTTTAGCTAGCTTTTGTGCCTTGGACATGAGCTAGGACCTTATGATTCTGCATGAAAGGAGGACTAGCAGCCGAGTAGCACGGGAGAATGTGAAAAGTGATCATATGTAGTAAAAACGTGTGAAATTCGTCCGTTTTCGTCATTTGTTATCGAATCGACTTAAAGCCAGATCGTCACATTGGACGCTCTTCTCTCTGAAACGCTTGTACTTATCGTCTGCAAAGCTATGTCGCATGCTGCGGTATGCTGAGACACTACAAGCAGCATAGTAAAACACAGATGAAGCTTCTAAGTTGATGTAATAGCCAGTAAGAAGTAGTACAATTCAAGTTTTACGTATCTATTATTGACTTTTTAGCTGGCTTTGGTGCCTTGGACATGAGCTAGGACCTTAAGATTCTGCATGAAAGGAGTACTAGCAGCCGAGTTGCACGGGAGAAAGTAAAAAGGGTTCATATGAAGTAAAAACCTGAGTAATCCGTCCGTTTTCGTCATTTGTTATCGAATCGACTTAAAGCCAGATCGTCACATTGGCCGCTCTGCTCTCGGAAACGGTTGTACTTATCGTCTGCAAAGCAATGTCGCGTTTTGCCGTAGGCGGAAACAGAAAAGCACCATAGTAGAACACAGATGAAGCTTCTAAGTTGATGTAATAGCCAGTAAGAAGTAGACCAATTCAAGATTTAGGTATCGATTATTGACTTTTTAGCTGGCTTTTTGTGCCTTGGACATGAGCTAGGACTTTAAGATTCTGCATAAAAGGAGGACTAGCAGCCCAGTTGCACAGGAGAATGTGAAAAGTGTTCATATGTATTAAAAACCTGAGAAATTCGTCCGTTTTCGTCATTTGTGATCGAATCGACTTAAAGCCAGATCGTCAAATTGGCCGCTCTTCAATCTGAAACGGTTGTACTTATCGTCTGCAAAACTATGTCGCGTGCTGCGGTATGCGGAGACACTAAAAGCACCATAGTAGAACACAGATGGAGCTTCTAAGTTGATGTAATAGACAGTAAGAAGTAGTACAATTCAAGTTTTAGGTATCGATTATTGACTTTTTAGCTGGCTTTGGTGCCTTGGACATGAGCTAGTAAATTAAAATTCTGCATGAAAGGAGGACTAGCAGCCGGGTTGCACGGGAGAATGTGAAAAGTGTTCATATGTAGTAAAAACCTTAGAAATCCATCCGTTTTCGTCATTTGTTATCGAATCGACCTAAAGCCAGATCGTCACATTGGCCGCTATTCTCTCTGAAACGGTTGTACTTATCGTCTGCAAAGCTATGTCGCGTGCTGCGGTATGTGGAGAAACTAAAATTACCATAGTAGAACACAGATGAAGCATCTAAGTTGATGTAATAGCCAGTAAGAAGTAATCCAATTCAAGTTGTAGGTATCGATTATTGACTTTTTAGCTGGCTTTGGTGCCTTGGACATGAGCTAGGACCTTAAGATTCTACTTGAAAGGAGGACTAGCAGCCGAGTTGCACGGGAGAATGTGAAAAGTGTTCATATGTAGTAAAAACCTGAGAAATCCGTCCGTTTTCGTCATTTGTTATCGAATCGACTTAAAGCCAGATCGTCACATTGGCCGCTCTTCTCTCTGAAAAAGTTGTACTTATCGTCTGCAAAGCTTTGTCGCGTGCTGCGGTATGTGGACACAATAAAAGCACCATAGTAGAACACAGATGAAGCTTCTAAGTTGATGTAATAGCCAGTAAGAAGTAGTACAATTAAAGCTTTAGGTATCGATTATTGACTTTTTAGCTGGCTTTGATGCCTTGGACATGAGCTAGGACCTTAAGATTCTGCATGAAAGGAGGACTAGCAGCCGAGTTGCACGGGAGAATGTGAAAAGTGTTCATATGTAATAAAAACCAGAGAAATCCGTCCGTTTTCGTCATTTGTTATCGAATCGACTTAAAGTCAGATCGTCATATTGGCCGCTCTTCTCTCTGAAACGGTTGTACTTATCGTCTACAAAGCTATGTCACGTGCTGCGGTATGTGGAGACACTAAAAGCACCATAGTAGAACACAGATGAAGCTTCTAAGTTGATGTAATAGCCAGTAAGAAGTAGTACAATTCATGTTTTAGGTATCGATTATTGACTTTTTAGCTGGCTTTGGTGCCTTCGACATGAGCTAGGACCTTATGATTCTGCATGTAAGGAGGACTAGCAGCCGAGTTGCACGGGAGAATGTGAAAAGTGTTCATATGTAGTAAAAACCTGAGAAATCCGTCCGTTTTCGTCATTTGTTATCGAATCGACTTAAAGCCAGATCGTCACATTGGCCGGTCTTCTCTCTGAAACGGTTGTACTTATCGTCTGCAAAGCTATGTCGCGTGCTGCGGGATGCTGAGACACTAAAAGCGCCATAGTAGACCACAGATCAAGCTTCTAAGTTGATGTAATAGCCAGTAAGAAGTAGTACAATTCAAGTTTTAGGTATCGATTATTGACTTATTAGCTAGCTTTGGTGCCTTGGACATGAACTAGGACCTTAAGATTCATCATGAAAGGAGGAGTAGCAGCCGAATAGCACGGGAGAATGTGAAAAGTGTTCATATGTAGTAAAAACCTGAGAAATTCGTCCGTTTTCGTCATTTGTTATCGAATTGACTAAAAGCCAGATCGTCACATTGGTCGCTCTGCTCTCGGAAACGGTTGTACTTATCGTCTACTAAGCTATGTCGCGTGCTGCGGTATGCGGAGACACTAAAAGCACCATAGTAGAACACAGATTAAGCTTCTAAGTTAATGTAATAGCCAGTAAGAAGTAGTACAATTCAAGTCTTAGGTATCGATTATTGACTTTTTGGCTGGCTTTGGTGCCTTGGACATGAGCTAGGACCTTAACATTCTGCATGAAAGGATTACTAGCAGCCGATTTGCACGGGAGAATGTGAAAAGTGTTCATATGTAGTAAAAACCTTAGAAATCCGTCCGTTTTCGTCATTTGTTATCGAATCGACTTAAAGCCAGATCGTCACAGTGGCCGCTCTTCTCTCTGAAACGGTTGTACTTATCGTCTGCAAAGCTATGTCGCGTGCTGCGGTATGTGGACACACTAAAAGCACCATAGTAGAACACAGATGAAGCTTCTAAGTTGATGTAATAGCCAGTAAGAAGTAGTAGAATTCAAGTTTTAGGTATCGATTATTGACTTTTTAGCTGGCTTTGGTGCCTTGGACATGAGCTAGGACCTTAAGATTCTGCATGAAAGGAGGACTAGCAGCCGAGTTGCACGGGAGAATGTGAAAAGTGTTCATATGTAGTAAAAACCTGAGAAATCCGTCCGTTTTCGTCGTTTGTTATCGAATCGACTTAATGCCAGATCGTCACATTGGCCGCTCTTCTCTCTGAAACGGTTGTACTTATCGTCTACAAAGCAATGTCGCGTGCTGCGGTATGCGGAGACACTAAAATCACCATAGTAGAACACAGATGAAGCTTCTAAGTTGATGTAATAGCCAGTAAGAAGTAGTACAATTCAAGTTTTAGGTATCGATTATTGACTTTTTAGCTAGGTTTGATGCCTTGGACATGAGCTAGGACCATAAGATTCTGCATGAAAGGAGGACTAGCAGCCGAGTAGCACGGGAGAATGTGAAAAGTCTTCATATGTAGTAAAAACCTGAGAAATTCGTCCGTTTTCGTCATTTGTTATCGAATCGACTTAAAGCCAGATCGTCACATTGGCCGCTCTTCTCTCTGAAACGCTTGTATTTATCGTCTGCAAAGCTATGTCGCGAGCTGCGGTATGCGGAGACACTAAAATCACCATAGTAGGAATCAGATGAAGCATCTAAGTTGATGTAATAGCCAGTAAGAAGTAATCCAATTCAAGTTTTCGGTATCGATTATTGACTTTTTAGCTGGCTTTGGTGCCTTGGACATGAGCTAGGACCTTAATATTCAGCATGAAAGGAGGTCTAGCAGCCGAGTTGCACCGGAGAATGTGAAAAGTGTTCATATGTAATAAATACCTCAGAAATCCGTCCGTTTTCGTCATTTGTTATCGAATCGACTTAAAGCCAGATCGTCACATTGGCCGCTCTTCTCTCTGAAACGGTTGTACTTATCGTCTGCAAAGCTATGTCGCGTACTGCGGTATGTGGAGACACTAAAAGCACCATAGTAGAACACAGATGAACCTTCTAAGTTGATGTAATAGCCAGTAAGATATAGTACAATTCAAGTTTTAGGTATCGATTATTGACTTTTTAGCTGGCTTTGGTGCCTTGGACATGAGCTAGGACCTTGAGATTCTGCATGAAAGGAGGACTAGCAGCCGAGTTGCACGGGAGAATGTGAAAAGTGTTCATATGTAATAAAAACCTGAGAAATCCGTCCGTTTTCGTCATTTGTTATCGAATCGACTTAAAGCCAGATCGTCACATTGGCCGCTCTTCTCTCTGAAACGGTTGTACTTATCGTCTACTAAGCTATGTCGCGTGCTGCGGTATGCGGAGACACTAAAAGCACCATAGTAGAACACAGATGAAGCTTCTAAGTTAATGTAATAGCCAGTAAGATGTAGTACAATTCAAGTTTTAGGTATCGATTATTGACTTTTTAGCTGGCTTTGGTGCCTTGGACATGAGCTAGGACCTTACGATTCTGCATGAAAGGAGGACTAGCAGCCGAGTTGCACGGGAGAATGTGAAAAGTCTTCATATGTAGTAAAAACCTGAGAAATCCGTCCGTTTTCGTCATTTGTAATCGAATCGACTTAAAGCCAGATCACCACATTGGCCGCTCTTCTCTCCGAAACGGTTGTACTTATCGTCTGCAAAGCTATGTCGCGTACTGCGGTATGTGGAGACACTAAAATTACCATAGTAGAACACAGGTGAAGCATCTAAGTTGATGTAATAGCCAGTAAGAAGTAATCCAATTCAAGTTTTGGTTATCGATTATTGACTTTTTAGCTGGCTTTGGTGCCTTGGACATGAGCTAGGACCTTGAGATTCTGCATGAAAGGAGGACTAGCAGCCGAGTTGCACGGGAGAATGTGAAAAGTGTTCATATGTAATAAAAACCTGAGAAATCCGTCCGTTTTCGTCATTTGTTATCGAATCGACTTAAAGCCAGATCGTCACATTGGCCGCTCTTCTCTCTGAAACGGTTGTACTTATCGTCTACTAAGCTATGTCGCGTGCTGCGGTATGCGGAGACACTAAAAGCACCATAGTAGAACACAGATGAAGCTTCTAAGTTAATGTAATAGCCAGTAAGAAGTAGTACAATTCAAGTTTTAGGTATCGATTATTGACTTTTTAGCTGGCTTTGGTGCCTTGGACATGAGCTAGGGTCTTACGATTCTGCATGAAAGGAGGACTAGCAGCCGAGTTGCACGGGAGAATGTGAAAAGTCTTCATATGTAGTAAAAACCTGAGAAATCCGTCCGTTTTCGTCATTTGTAATCGAATCGACTTAAAGCCAGATCATCACATTAGCCGCTCTTCTCTCTGAAACGGTTGTACTTATCGTCTGCAAGGCTATGTCGCGTACTGCGGTATGTGGAGACACTAAAAGCACCATAGTAGAACACAGACCAAGCTTCTAAGTTGATGTAATAGCCAGTAAGAAGTAGTACAATTCAAGTTCTAGGTATCTATTATTGACTCTTTAGCTGGCTTTGGTGCCTTGGACATGAGCTAGGACCTTAAGATTCTGCATGAAAGGAGGACTAGCAGCCGAGTTGCAGGGGAGAATGTGAAAAGTGTTCATATGTAGTAAAAAGCTGAGAAATCCGTCCGTTTTCGTAATTTGTTATCGAATCGACTTAAAGCCAGATCGTCACATTGGCCGCTCTTCTCTCTGAAACGGTTGTACTTATCGTCTACTAAGCTATGTCGCGTGCTGCGGTATGCGGAGACACTAAAAGCACCATAGTAGAACACAGATGAAGCTTCTAAGTTAATGTAATAGCCAGTAAGAAGTAGTACAATTCAAGTTTTAGGTATCGATTATTGACTTTTTAGCTGGCTTTGGTGCCTTGGACATGAGCTAGGACCTTACGATTCTGCATGAAAGGAGGACTAGCAGCCGAGTTGCACGGGAGAATGTGAAAAGTCTTCATATGTAGTAAAAACCTGAGAAATCCGTCCGTTTTCGTCATTTGTAATCGAATCGACTTAAAGCCGGATCATCACATTGGCCGCTCTTCTCTCTGAAACGGTTGTACTTATCGTCTGCAAGGCTATGTCGCGTACTGCGGTATGTGGAGACACTAAGAGCACCATAGTAGAACACAGATGAACCTTCTAAGTTGATGTAATAGCAAGTAAGAAATAGTACAATTCAAGTTTTAGATATCGATTATTGACTTTTTAGCTGGATTTAGTGCCTTGGACATGAGCTAGGACCTTAAGATTCTGCATGAAAGGAGGACTAGCAGCCGAGTTGCACGTGAGAATGTGAAAAGCGTTCATATGTAGTAAAAACCTGAGAAATCCGTCCGTTTTCGTCATTTGTTATCGAATCGACTTAAAGCCAGATCGTCACATTGGCCGCTCTTCTCTCTGAAACGGTTGTACTTATCGTCTGCAAAGCTATGTCGCGTACTGCGGTATGTGGAGACACTAAAAGCACCATAGTAGAACACAGATGAAGCTTCTAAGTTGATGTAATAGCCAGTAAGAAATAGTACAATTCAAGTTTTAGGTATCGATTATTGACTTTTTAGCTGGCTTTGGTGCCTTGGACATGAGCTAGGACCTTGAGATTCTGCATGAAAGGAGGACTAGCAGCCGAGTTGCACGGGAGAATGTGAAAAGTGTTCATATGTAATAAAAACCTGAGAAATCCGTCCGTTTTCGTCATTTGTAATCGAATCGACTTAAAGCCAGATCATCACATTAGCCGCTCTTCTCTCTGAAACGGTTGTACTTATCGTCTGCAAGGCTATGTCGCGTACTGCGGTATGTGGAGACACTAAAAGCACCATAGTAGAACACAGATGAACCTTCTAAGTTGATGTAATAGCAAGTAAGAAATAGTACAATTCAAGTTTTAGATATCGATTATTGACTTTTTAGCTGGCTTTAGTGCCTTGGACATGAGCTAGGACCTTAAGATTCTGCATGAAAGGAGGACTAGCAGCCGAGTTGCACGTGAGAATGTGAAAAGCGTTCATATGTAGTAAAAACCTGAGAAATCCGTCCGTTTTCGTCATTTGTTATCGAATCGACTTAAAGCCAGATCGTCACATTGGCCGCTCTTCTCTCTGAAACGGGTGTACTTATCGACTGCAAAGCTATGTCGCGTGCTGCGGTATGTGGAGACACTAAAATTACCATAGTAGAACACAGACCAAGCTTCTAAGTTGATGTAATAGCCAGTAAGAAGTAGTACAATTCAAGTTCTAGGTATCTATTATTGACTCTTTAGCTGGCTTTGGTGCCTTGGACATGAGCTAGGACCTTAAGATTCTGCATGAAAGGAGGACTAGCAGCCGAGTTGCAGGGGAGAATGTGAAAAGTGTTCATATGTAGTAATAAGCTGAGAAATCCGTCCGTTTTCGTAATTTGTTATCGAATCGACTTAAAGCCAGATCGTCACATTGGCCGGTCTGCTCTCGGAAACGGTTGTACTTATCGTCTGCAAAGCTATGTCGCGTGTTGCCGTAGGCGGAAACAGGAAAAGCACCATAGTAGAACACAGATGAAGCTTCTAAGTTGATGTAATAGCCAGTAAGAAGTAGTCCAATTCAAGTTTTAGGTATCAATTATTGACTTTTTAGCTGGCTTTGGTGCCTTGGACATGAGCTAGGACCTTAAGATTCTGCATGAAAGGAGGACTAACAGCCGAGTTGCACGGGAGAATGTGAAAAGTGTTCATATGTAGTAAAAACCTGAGAAATTCGTCCGTTTTCGTCATTTGTTATCGAATCGACTTAAAGCCAGATCGTCACATTGGCCGCTCTTCTCTCTGAAACGCTTGTACTTATCGTCTGCAAAGCTATGTCGCATGCTGCGGTATGCTGAGCAACTACAAGCAGCATAGTAGAACACAGATGAGGCTTCTAAGTTGATGTAATAGCCAGTAAGAAGTAATCCAATTCAAGTTTTGGGTATCGATTATTGACTTTTTAGCTAGCTTTGGTGCCTTGGACATGAGCTAGGACCTTAAGATTCAGCATGAAAGGAGGACTAGCAGCCGAGTTGCACGGGAGAATGTGAAAAGTGTTCATATGTAATAAAAACCTGAGAAATCCGTCCGTTTTCGTCATTTGTTATCGAATCGACTTAAAGACAGACCGTCACATTGGCCGCTCTGCTCTCGGAAACGGTTGTACTTATCGTCTACTAAGCTATGTCGCGTACTGCGGTATGCGGAGACACTAAAAGCACCATAGTAGAACACAGATGAAGCTTCTAAGTTATTGTAATAGCCAGTAAGAAGTAGTACAATTCAAGTTTTAGGTATCGATTATTGACTTTTTAGCTGTCTTTGGTGCCTTGGACATTAACTAGGACCTTACGATTCTGCATGAAAGGAGGATTAGCAGCCGAGTTGCACGGAAGAATGTGAAAAGTCTTCATATGTAGTAAAAACCTGAGAAATCCGTCCGTTTTCGTCATTTGTTATCGAATCGACTTAAAGCCAGATCGTCACATTGGCCGCTCTTCTCTCTGAAACGGGTGTACTTATCGTCTGCAAAGCTATGTCGCGTACTGCGGTATGTGGAGACACTAAAAGCACCATAGTAGAACACAGATGAACCTTCTAAGTTGACGTAATAGCCAGTAAGAAATAGTAAAATTCAAGTTTTAGGTATCGATTATTGACATTTTAGCTGGCTTTGGTGCCTTGGACATGAGCTAGGACCTTAAGATTCTGCATGAAAGGAGGACTAGCAGCCGAGTTGCACGGGAGAATGTGAAAAGTGTTCATATGTAGTAAAAACCTGAGAACTCCGTCCGTTTTCGTCATTTGTTATCGAATCGACTTAAAGCCAGATCGTCACATTGGCCGCTCTTCTCTCTGAAACGGGTGTACCTATCGTCTGCAAAGCTATGTCGCGTGCTGCGGTATGTGGAGACACTAAAATTACCATAGTAGAACACAGATGAAGCATCTAAGTTGATGTAATAGCCAGTAAGAAGTAATCCAATTGAAGTTTTGGGTATCGATTATTGACTTTTTAGCTGGCTTTGGTGCCTTGGACATGAGCTAGGACCTTAAGATTCTGCATGAAAGGAGGACTAGCAGCCGAGTTGCACGGGAGAATGTGAAAAGTGTTCATATGTAATAAAAACCTGAGAAATCCGTCCGTTTTCGTCATTTGTTATCGAATCGACTTAAAGCCAGATCGTCACATTGGCCGCTCTTCTCTCTGAAACGGGTGTACTTATCGTCTGCAAAGCTATGTCGCGTACTGCGGTATGTGGAGACACTAAAAGCACCATAGTAGAACACAGATGAACCTTCTAAGTTGACGTAATAGCCAGTAAGAAATAGTAAAATTCAAGTTTTAGGTATCGATTATTGACATTTTAGCTGGCTTTGGTGCCTTGGACATGAGCTAGGACCTTAAGATTCTGCATGAAAGGAGGACTAGCAGCCGAGTTGCACGGGAGAATGTGAAAAGTGTTCATATGTAGTAAAAACCTGAGAACTCCGTCCGTTTTCGTCATTTGTTATCGAATCGACTTAAAGCCAGATCGTCACATTGGCCGCTCTTCTCTCTGAAACGGGTGTACCTATCGTCTGCAAAGCTATGTCGCGTGCTGCGGTATGTGGAGACACTAAAATTACCATAGTAGAACACAGATGAAGCATCTAAGTTGATGTAATAGCCAGTAAGAAGTAATCCAATTGAAGTTTTGGGTATCGATTATTGACTTTTTAGCTGGCTTTGGTGCCTTGGACATGAGCTAGGACCTTAAGATTCTGCATGAAAGGAGGACTAGCAGCCGAGTTGCACGGGAGAATGTGAAAAGTGTTCATATGTAATAAAAACCTGAGAAATCCGTCCGTTTTCGTCATTTGTTATCGAATCGACTTAAAGCCAGATCGTCACATTGGCCGCTCTTCTTTCTGAAACGGTTGTACTTATCGTCTACTAAGCTATGTCGCGTGCTGCGGTATGCGGAGACACTAAACGCACCATAGTAGAACACAGATGAAGCTTCTAAGTTAATGTAATAGCCAGTAAGAAGTAGCAGAATTCAAGTTTTAGGTATCGATTATTGACTTTTTAGCTAGCTTTGGTGCCTTGGACATGAGCTAGGACCTTAAGATTCTGCATGAAAGGAGGACTAGCAGCCGAGTAGCACGGGAGAATGTGAAAAGTGTTCATATGTAGTAAAAACCTGAGAAATTCGTCCGTTTTCGTCATTTGTTATCGAATCGGCTTAAAGCCAGATCGTCACATTGGCCGCTCTTCTCTATGAAACGCTTGTATTTATCGTCTGCAAAGCTATGTCGCGAGCTGCGGTATGCGGAGACACTAAAATCACCATAGTAGGAAACAGATGAAGCATCTAAGTTGAAGTAATAGCCAGTAACAAGTAATCCAATTCAAGTTTTAGGTATCGATTATTGACTTTTTAGCTGGCTTTGGTGCCTTGGACATGAGCTAGGACCTTAAGATTCAGCATGAAAGGAGGACTAGCAGCCGAGTTGCACGGGAGAATGTGAAAAGTGTTCATATGTAATAAAAACCCGAGAAATCCGTCCGTTTTCGTCATTTGTTATCGAATCGACTTAAAGCCAGATCGTCACATTGGCCGTTCTGCTCTCGGAAACGGTTGTACTTATCGTCTACTAAGCTATGTCGCGTGCTGCGGTATGCGGAGACACTAAAAGCACCATAGTAGAACACAGATGAAGCTTCTAAGTTATTGTAATAGCCAGTAAGTAGTAGAATTCAAGTTTTAGGTATCGATTATTGACTTTTTAGCTGGCTTTGGTGCCTTGGACATGAGCTAGGACCTTATGATTCTGCATGAAAGGAGGACTAGCAGCCGTGTTGCACGGGAGAATGTGAAAAGTGTTCATATGTAATAAAAACCTGAGAAATCCGTCCGTTTTCGTCATTTGTTATCGAATCGACTTAAAGCCAGATTGTCACATTGGTCGCTCTGCTCTCGGAAACGGTTGTACTTATCGTCTACAAAGCTATTTCGCGTGCTGCGGTATGCGGAGACACTAAAAGCACCATAGTAGAACACAGATTAAGCTTCTAAGTTAATGTAATAGCCAGTAAGAAGTAGTACAATTCAAGTTTTAGGTATCGGTTATTGACTTTTTAGCTGGCTTTGGTGCCTTGGACATGTGCTAGGACCTTAACATTCTGCATGAAAGGATTACTAGCAGCCGAGTTGCACGGGAGAATGTGAAAAGTGTTCATATGTAGTAAAAACCTTAGAAATCCGTCCGTTTTCGTAATTTGTTATCGAATCGACTTAAAGCCAGATCGTCATATTGGCCGCTCTTCTCTCTGAAACGGTTGTACTTATCGTCTGCAAAGCTATGTCGCGTGCTGCGGTATGTGGACACACTAAAAGCACCATAGTAGAACACAGATGAAGCTTCTAAGTTGATGTAATAGCCAGTAAGAAGTAGTAGAATTCAAGTTTTAGGTATCGATTATTGACTTTTTAGCTGGCTTTGGTGCCTTGGACATGAGCTAGGACCTTAAGATTCTGCATGAAAGGAGGACTAGCAGCCGAGTTGCACGGGAGAATGTGAAAAGTGTTCATATGTAGTAAAAACCTGAGAAATCCGTCCGTTTTCGTCATTTGTTATCGAATCTACTTAAATCAGATTGTCACATTGGCCGCTCTTCTCTCTGAAACGGTTGTACTTATCGTCTACAAAGCAATGTCGCGTGCTGCGGTATGCGGAGACACTAAAATCACCATAGTAGAACACAGATGAAGCTTCTAAGTTGATGTAATAGCCAGTAAGAAGTAGTACAATTCAAGTTTTAGGTATCGATTATTGACTTTTTAGCTAGCTTTGATGCCTTGGACATGAGCTAGGACCTTAAGATTCTGCATGAAAGGAGGACTAGCAGCCGAGTAGCACGGGAGAATGTGAAAAGTGTTCATATGTAGTAAAAAACTGAGAAATTCGTCCGTTTTCGTCATTTGTTATCGAATCGACTTCAAGCCAGATCGTCACATTGGCCGCTCTTCTCTCTGAAACGCTTGTATTTATCGTCTGCAAAGCTATGTCGCGAGCTGCGTTATGCGGAGACACTAAAATCACCATAGTAGGAAACAGATGAAGCATCTAAGTTGATGTAATAGCCAGTAAGAAGTAATCCAATTCAAGTTTTCGGTATCGATTATTGACTTTTTAGCTGGCTTTGGTGCCTTGGACATGAGCTAGGACCTTAAGATTCAGCATGAAAGGAGGTCTAGCAGCCGAGTTGCACAGGAGAATGTGAAAAGTGTTCATATGTAATAAAAACCTGAGAAATCCGTACGTTTTCGTCATTTGTTATCGAATCGACTTAAAGCCAGATCATCAAATTGGCCGCTCTTCTCTCTGAAACGGTTGTAATTATCGTCTGCAAAGCTATGTCGCGTACTGCGGCATGTGGAGACACGAAAAGCACCATAGTAGAACACAGATGAACCTTCTAAGTTGATGTAATAGCCAGTAAGAAATAGTACAATTCAAGTTTTAGGTATCGATTATTGACTTTTTAGCTGGCTTTGGTGCCTTGGACATGAGCTAGGACCTTAAGATTCTGCATGAAAGGAGGACTAGCAGCCGAGTTGCACGGGAGAATGTGAAAAGTGTTCATATGTAGTAAAAACCTGAGAAATCCGTCCGTTTTCGTCATTTGTTATCGAATCGACTTAAAGCCAGATCGTCACATTGGCCGCTCGTCTCTCTGAAACGGGTGTACTTATCGTCTGCAAAGCTATGTCGCGTGCTTCGGTATGTGGCGACACTAAAATTACCATAGTAGAACACAGGTGAAGCATCTAAGTTGATTTAACAGCCAGTAAGAAGTAATCCAATTCAAGTTTTGGTTATCGATTATTGACTTTTTAGCTGGCTTTGGTGCCTTGGACATGAGCTAGGACCTTAAGATTCTGCATGAAAGGAGGACTAGCAGCCGAGTTGCGCGGGAGAATGTGAAAAGTGTTCATATGTAATAAAAACCTGAGAAATCCGTCCGTTTTCGTCATTTGTTATCGAATCGACTTAAAGCCAGATCATCACATTGGCCGCTCTTCTCTCTGAAACGGTTGTACTTATCGTCTGCAAAGCTATGTCGCGTACTGCGGTATGTGGAGACACTAAAAGCACCATAGTAGAACACAGATGAACCTTCTAAGTTGATGTAATAGCCAGTAAGAAATAGTACAATTCAAGTTTTAGATATCGATTATTGACTTTTTAGCTGGCTTTAGTGCCTTGGACATGAGCTAGGACCTTACGATTCTGCATGAAAGGAGGACTAGCAGCCGAGTTGCACGGGAGAATGTGAAAAGTGTTCATATGTAATAAAAACCTGAGAAATCCGTCCGTTTTCGTCATTTGTTATCGAATCGACTTAAAGCCAGATCGTCACATTGGCCGCTCTTCTCTCTGAAACGGTTGTACTTATCGTCTACTAAGCTATGTCGCGTGCTGCGGTATGCGGAGACACTAAAAGCACCATAGTAGAACACAGATGAAGCTTCTAAGTTAATGTAATAGCCAGTAAGAAGTAGTACAATTCAAGTTTTAGGTATCGATTATTGACTTTTTAGCTGGCTTTGGTGCCTTGGACATGAGCTAGGACCTTACGATTCTGCATGAAAGGAGGACTAGCAGCCGAGTTGCACGGGAGAATGTGAAAAGTCTTCATATGTAGTAAAAACCTGAGAAATCCGTCCGTTTTCGTCATTTGTAATCGAATCGACTTAAAGCCAGATCATCACATTGGCCGCTCTTCTCTCTGAAACGGTTGTACTTATCGTCTGCAAAGCTATGTCGCGTACTGCGGTATGTGGAGACACTAAAATTACCATAGTAGAACACAGGTGAAGCACCTAAGTTCATGTAATAGCCAGTAAGAAGTAATCCAATTCAAATTTTGGTTATCGATTATTGACTTTTTAGCTGGCTTTGGTGCCTTGGACATGAGCTAGGACCTTGAGATTCTGCATGAAGGGAGGACTAGAAGCCGAGTTGCACGGGAGAATGTGAAGAGTGTTCATATGTAATAAAAACCTGAGAAATCCGTCCGTTTTCGTCATTTGTTATCGAATCGACTTAAAGCCAGATCGTCACATTGGCCGCTCTTCTCTCTGAAACGGTTGTACTTATCGTCTACTAAGCTATGTCGCGTGCTGCGGTATGCGGAGACACTAAAAGCACCATAGTAGAACACAGATGAAGCTTCTAAGTTAATGTAATAGCCAGTAAGAAGTAGTACAATTCAAGTTTTAGGTATCGATTATTGACTTTTTAGCTGGCTTTGGTGCCTTGGACATGAGCTAGGACCTTACGATTCTGCATGAAAGGAGGACTAGCAGCCGAGTTGCACGGGAGAATGTGAAAAGTCTTCATATGTAGTAAAAACCTGAGAAATCCGTCCGTTTTCGTCATTTGTATTCGAATCGACTTAAAGCCAGATCGTCACATTGGCCGCTCTTCTCTCTGAAACGGGTGTACTTATCGACTGCAAAGCTATGTCGCGTGCTGCGGTATGTGGAGACACTAAAATTACCATAGTAGAACACAGACCAAGCTTCTAAGTTGATGTAATAGCCAGTAAGAAGTAGTACAATTCAAGTTCTAGGTATCTATTATTGACTCTTTAGCTGGCTTTGGTGCCTTGGACATGAGCTAGGACCTTAAGATTCTGCATGAAAGGAGGACTAGCAGCCGAGTTGCAGGGGAGAATGTGAAAAGTGTTCATATGTAGTAAAAAGCTGAGAAATCCGTCCGTTTTCGTAATTTGTTATCGAATCGACTTAAAGCCAGATCGTCACATTGGCCGGTCTGCTCTCGGAAACGGTTGTACTTATCGTGTGCAAAGCTCTGTCGCGTGTTGCCGTAGGCGGAAACAGGAAAAGCACCATAGTAGAACACAGATGAAGCTTCTAAGTTGATGTAATAGCCAGTAAGAAGTAGTCCAATTCAAGTTTTAGGTATCGATTATTGACTTTTTAGCTGGCTTTGGTGCCTTGGACATGAGCTAGGACCTTAAGATTCTGCATAAAAGGAGGACTAACAGCCGAGTTGCACGGGAGAATGTGAAAAGTGTTCATATGTAGTAAAAACCTGAGAAATTCGTCCGTTTTCGTCATTTGTTATCGAATCGACTTAAAGCCAGATCGTCACATTGGCCGCTCTTCTCTCTGAAACGCTTGTACTTATCGTCTGCAAAGCTATGTCGCATGCTGCGGTATGCTGAGACACTACAAGCAGCATAGTAGAACACAGATGAGGCTTCTAAGTTGATGTAATAGCCAGTAAGAAGTAGTACAATTCAAGTTTTAGGTATCGATTATTGACTTTTTAGCTAACTTTGGTGCCTTGGACATGAGCTAGGACCTTAAGATTCTGCATGAAAGGAGGACTAGCAGCCGAGTAGCACGGGAGAATGTGAAAAGTGTTCATATGTAATAAAAACCTGAGAAATCCGTCCGTTTTCGTCATTTGTTATCGAATCGACTTAAAGACAGACCGTCACATTGGCCGCTCTGCTCTCGGAAACGGTTGTACTTATCGTCTACTAAGCTATGTCGCGTACTGCGGTATGCGGAGACACTAAAAGCACCATAGTAGAACACAGATGAAGCTTCTAAGTTAATGTAATAGCCAGTAAGAAGTAGTACAATTCAAGTTTTAGGTATCGATTATTGACTTTTTAGCTGTCTTTGGTGCCTTGGACATTAACTAGGACCTTACGATTCTGCATAAAAGGAGGATTAGCAGCCGAGTTGCACGGGAGAATGTGAAAAGTGTTCATATGTAGTAAAAACCTGAGAAATCCGTCCGTTTTCGTCATTTGTTATCGAATCGACTTAAAGCCAGATCATCACATTGGCCGCTCTTCTCTCTGAAACGGTTGTACTTATCGTCTGCAAAGCTATGTCGCGTACTGCAGTATGTGGAGACACTAAAAGCACCATAGTAGAACACAGATGAACCTTCTAAGTTGATGTAATAGCCAGTAAGAAATAGTACAATTCAAGTTTTAGGTATCGATTATTGACATTTTAGCTGGCTTTGGTGCCTTGGACATGAGCTAGGCCCTTAAGATTCTGCATGAAAGGAGGACTAGCAGCCGAGTTGCACGGGAGAATGTGAAAAGTGTTCATATGTAGTAAAAACCTGAGAAATCCGTCCGTTTTCGTCATTTGTTATCGAATCGACTTAAAGCCAGATCGTCACATTGGCCGCTCTTCTCTCTGAAACGGGTGTACCTATCGTCTGCAAAGCTATGTCGCGTGCTGCGGTATGTGGAGACACTAAAATTACCATAGTAGAACACAGATGAAGCATCTAAGTTAATGTAATAGCCAGTAAGAAGTAATCCAATTGAAGTTTTGGGTATCGATTATTGACATTTTAGCTGGCTTTGGTGCCTTGGACATGAGCTAGGACCTTAAGATTCTGCATGAAAGGAGGACTAGCAGCCGAGTTGCACGGGAGAATGTGAAAAGTGTTCATATGTAATAAAAACCTGAGAAATCCGTCCGTTTTCGTCATTTGTTATCGAATCGACTTAAAGCCAGATCGTCACATTGGCCGCTCTTCTTTCTGAAACGGTTGTACTTATCGTCTACTAAGCTATGTCGCGTGCTGCGGTATGCGGAGACACTAAACGCACCATAGTAGAACACAGATGAAGCTTCTAAGTTAATGTAATAGCCAGTAAGAAGTAGTAGAATTCAAGTTTTAGGTATCGATTATTGACTTTTTAGCTAGCTTTGGTGCCTTGGACATGAGCTAGGACCTTAAGATTCTGCATGAAAGGAGGACTAGCAGCCGAGTAGCACGGGAGAATGTGAAAAGTGTTCATATGTAGTAAAAACCTGAGAAATTCGTCCGTTTTCGTCATTTGTTATCGAATCGGCTTAAAGCCAGATCGTCACATTGGCCGCTCTTCTCTATGAAACGCTTGTATTTATCGTCTGCAAAGCTATGTCGCGAGCTGCGGTATGCGGAGACACTAAAATCACCATAGTAGGAAACAGATGAAGCATCTAAGTTGATGTAATAGCCAGTAAGAAGTAATCCAATTCAAGTTTTGGTTATCGATTATTGACTTTTTAGCTGGCTTTGGTGCCTTGGACATGAGCTAGGACCTTAAGATTCTGCATGAAAGGAGGACTAGCAGCCGAGTTGCGCGGGAGAATGTGAAAAGTGTTCATATGTAATAAAAACCTGAGAAATCCGTCCGTTTTCGTCATTTGTTATCGAATCGACTTAAAGCCAGATCATCACATTGGCCGCTCTTCTCTCTGAAACGGTTGTACTTATCGTCTGCAAAGCTATGTCGCGTACTGCGGTATGTGGAGACACTAAAAGCACCATAGTAGAACACAGATGAACCTTCTGAGTTGATGTAATAGCCAGTAAGAAATAGTACAATTCAAGTTTTAGATATCGATTATTGAGTTTTTAGCTGGCTTTAGTGCCTTGGACATGAGCTAGGACCTTAAGATTCTGCATGAAAGGAGGACTAGCAGCCGAGTTGCACGTGAGAATGTGAAAAGTGTTCATATGTAGTAAAAACCTGAGAAATCCGTCCGTTTTCGTCATTTGTTATCGAATCGACTTAAAGCCAGATCGTCACATTGGCCGCTCTTTTCTCTGAAACGGGTGTACTTATCGACTGCAAAGCTATGTCGCGTGCTGCGGTATGTGGAGACACTAAAATTACCATAGTAGAACACAGATGAAGCATCTAAGTTGATGTAATAGCCAGTAAGAAGTAATCCAATTCAAGTTTTAGGTATCGATTATTGACTTTTTAGCTGGCTTTGGTGCCTTGAACATGAGCTAGGACCTTAAGATTCTGCATGAAAGGAGGACTAGCAGCCGAGTTGCACGGGAGAATGTGAAAAGTGTTCATATGTAATAAAAACCTGAGAAATCCGTCCGTTTTCGTCATTTGTTATCGAATCGACTTAAAGCCAGATAGTCACATTGGCCGCTCTTCTCTCCGCAACGCTTGTACTTATCGTCTGCAAAGCTATGTCGCGTGCTGCGGTATGCGGAGACACTAAAAGCACCATAGTAGAACACAGATGAAGCTTCTAAGTTAATGTAATAGCCAGTAAGAAGTAGTACAATTCAAGTTTTGGGTATCGATTATTGACTTTTTAGCTGGCTTTGGTGCCTTGGACATGTGCTAGGACCTTACGATTCTGCATGAAAGGACGACTAGCAGCCGAGTTGCACGGGAGAATGTGAAAAGTGTTCATATGTAGTAAAAACGTGAGAAATCCGTCCGTTTTCGTCATTTGTTATGGAATCGACTGAAAGCCAGATCGTCACATTGGCCGCTCTTCTCTCTGAAACGGTTGTACTTATCGTCTGCAAAGCTATGTCGCGTACTGCGGTATGTGGAGACACTAAAAGCACCATAGTAGAACACAGATGAACCTTCTAAGTTGATGTAATAGCCAGTAAGAAATAGTACAATTCAAGTTTTAGATATCGATTATTGACTTTTTAGCTGGCTTTAGTGCCTTGGACATGAGCTAGGACCTTAAGATTCTGCATGAAAGGAGGACTAGCAGCCGAGTTGCACGTGAGAATGTGAAAAGTGTTCATATGTAGTAAAAACCTGAGAAATCCGTCCGTTTTCGTCATTTGTTATCGAATCGACTTAAAGCCAGATCGTCACATTGGCCGCTCTTTTCTCTGAAACGGGTGTACTTATCGACTGCAAAGCTATGTCGCGTGCTGCGGTATGTGGAGACACTAAAATTACCATAGTAGAACACAGATGAAGCATCTAAGTTGATGTAATAGCCAGTAAGAAGTAATCCAATTCAAGTTTTAGGTATCGATTATTGACTTTTTAGCTGGCTTTGGTGCCTTGAACATGAGCTAGGACCTTAAGATTCTGCATGAAAGGAGGACTAGCAGCCGAGTTGCACGGGAGAATGTGAAAAGTGTTCATATGTAATAAAAACCTGAGAAATCCGTCCGTTTTCGTCATTTGTTATCGAATCGACTTAAAGCCAGATAGTCACATTGGCCCCTCTTCTCTCCGCAACGCTTGTACTTATCGTCTGCAAAGCTATGTCGCGTGCTGCGGTATGCGGAGACACTAAAAGCACCATAGTAGAACACAGATGAAGCTTCTAAGTTAATGTAATAGCCAGTAAGAAGTAGTACAATTCAAGTTTTGGTATCGATTATTGACTTTTTAGCTGGCTATGGTGCCTTGGACATGTGCTAGGACCTTACGATTCTGCATGAAAGGACGACTAGCAGCCGAGTTGCACGGGAGAATGTGAAAAGTGTTCATATGTAGTAAAAACGTGAGAAATCCGTCCGTTTTCGTCATTTGTTATGGAATCGACTGAAAGCCAGATCGTCACATTGGCCGCTCTTCTCTCTGAAACGGTTGTACTTATCGTCTGCAAAGCTATGTCGCGTACTGCGGTATGTGGAGACACTAAAAGCACCATAGTAGAACACAGATGAACCTTCTAAGTTGATGTAATAGCCAGTAAGAAATAGTACAATTCAAGTTTTAGGTATCGATTATTGACTTTTTAGCTGGCTTTGGTGCCTTGGACATGAGCTAGGACCATAAGATTCTGCATGAAAGGAGGACTAGCAGCCGAGTTGCACGAGAGAATGTGAAAAGTGTTCATATGTAGTAAAAACCTGAGAAATCCGTCCGTTTTCGTCATTTGTTATCGAATCGACTTAAAGCCAGATCGTCACATTGGCCGCTCTTCTCTCTGAAACGGGTGTACTTATCGACTGCAAAGCTATGTCGCGTGCTGCGGTATGTGGAGACACTAAAATTACCATAGTAGAACACAGATGAAGCATCTAAGTTGATGTAATAGCCAGTAAGAAGTAATCCAATTCAAGTTTTAGGTATCGATTATTGACTTTTTAGCTGGCTTTGGTGCCCTGGACATGAGCTAGGACCTTAAGATTCTGCATGAAAGGAGGACTAGCAGCCGAGATGCACGGGAGAATGTGAAAAGTGTTCATATGTAATAAAAACCTGAGAAATCCGTCCGTTTTCGTCATTTGTTATCGAATCGACTTAAAGCCAGATAGTCACATTGGCCGCTCTTCTCTCCGAAACGCTTGTACTTATCGTCTGCAAAGCTATGTCGCGTGCTGCGGTATGCGGAGACACTAAAATAACCATAGTAGAACACAGACCAAGCTTCTAAGTTGATGTAATAGCCAGTAAGAAGTAGTACAATTCAAGTTTTAGGTATCTATTATTGACTTTTTAGCTGGCTTTGTTGCCTTGGACATGAGTTAGGACCTTAAGATTCTGCATGAAAGGAGGACTAGCAGCCGAGTTGCAGGGGAGAATGTGAAAAGTGTTCATATTTAGTAAAAAGTTGAGAAATCCGTCCGTTTTCGTAATTTGATATCGAATCGACTTAAAGCCAGATCGTCACATTGGCCGCTCTGCTCTTGGAAACGGTTGTACTTATCGTCTGCAAAGCTATGTCGCGTGTTGCCGTAGGCGGAAACAGGAAAATCACCATAGTAGAACACAGATGAAGCTTCTAAGTTGATGTAATAGCCAGTAAGAAGTAGTCCAATTCAAGTTTTAGGTATCGATTATTGACTGTTTAGCTGGCTTTGGTGCCTTGGACATGAGCTAGGACCTTACGATTCTGCATGAAAGGAGGACTAGCAGCCGAGATGCACGGGAGAATGTGAAAAGTCTTCATATGTAGTAAAAACCTGAGAAATCCGTCCGTTTTCGTCATTTGTTATCGAATCGACTTAAAGCCAGATCATCACATTGGCCGCTCTTCTCTCTGAAACGGTTGTACTTATCGTCTGCAAAGCTATATCGCGTACTGCGGTATGTGGAGACACTAAAAGCACCATAGTAGAACACAGATGAACCTTCTAAGTTGATGTAATAGCCAGTAAGAAATAGTACAATTCAAGTTTTAGTTATCGATTATTGACTCTTTAGCTGGCTTTAGTGCCTTGGACATGAGCTAGGACCTTAAGATTCTGCATGAAAGGAGGACTAGCAGCCGAGTTGCACGGGAGAATGTGAAAAGTGTTCATATGTAGTAAAAACCTGAGAAATCCGTCCGTTTTCGTCATTTGTTATCGAATCGACTTAAAGCCAGATCGTCACATTGGCCGCTCTTCTCTCTGAAGCGGGTGTACTTATCGACTGCAAAGCTATGTCGCGTGCTGCGGTATGTGGAGACACTAAAATTACCATAGTAGAACACAGATGAAGCATCTAAGTTGATGTAATAGCCAGTAAGAAGTAATCCAATTCAAGTTTTAGGTATCGATTATTGACTTTTTAGCTGGCTTTGGTGCCTTGGACATGAGCTAGGACCTTAAGATTCTGCATGAAAGGAGGACTAGCAGCCGAGTTGCACGGGAGAATGTGAAAAGTGTTCATATGTATTACAAACCTGAGAAATCCGTCCGTTTTCGTCATTTGTTATCGAATCGACTTAAAGCCAGATAGTCACATTGGCCCCTCTTCTCTCCGAAACGCTTGTACTTATCGTCTGCAAAGCTATGTCGCGTGCTGCGGTATGCGGAGACACTAAAATCACCATAGTAGAACACAGACCAAGCTTCTAAGTTGATGTAATAGCCAGTAAGAAGTAGTACAATTCAAGTTTTAGGTATCTATTATTGACTTTTTAGCTGGCTTTGGTGCCTTGGACATGAGTTAGGACCTTAAGATTCTGCATGAAAGGAGGACTAGCAGCCGAGTTGCAGGGGAGAATGTGAAAAGTGTTCACATGTAGTAAAAAGCTGAGAAATCCGTCCGTTTTCGTAATTTGTTATCGAATCGACTTAAAGCCAGATCGTCACATTGGCCGCTCTGCTCTCGGAAACGGTTGTACTTATCGTCAGCAAAGCTATGTCGCGTGTTGCCGTAGGCGGAAACAGGAAAATCACCATAGTAGAACACAGATGAAGCTTCTAAGTTGATGTAATAGCCAGTAAGAAGTAGTCCAATTCAAGTTTTAGGTATCGATTATTTACTTTTTAGCTGGCTTTGGTGCCTTGGACATGAGCTAGGACCTTAAGATTCTGCATGAAAGGAGGACTAACAGCCGAGTTGCACGGGAGAATGTGAAAAGTGTTCATATGTAGTAAAAACCTGAGAAATTCGTCCGTTTTCGTCATTTGTTATCGAATCGACTTAAAGCCAGATCGTCACATTGGCCGCTCTTCTCTCTGAAACGCTTGTACTTATCGTCTGCAAAGCTATGTCGCATGCTGCGGTATGCTGAGACACTACAAGCAGCATAGTAGAACACAGATGAGGCTTCTAAGTTGATGTAATAGCCAGTAAGAAGTAGTACAATTCAAGTTTTAGGTATCGATTATTGACTTTTTAGCTAGCTTTGGTGCCTTGGACATGAGCTAGGACCTTAATATTCTGCATTAAAGGAGGACTAGCAGCCGAGTAGCACGGGAGAATGTGAAAAGTGTTCATATGTAGTAAAAACCTGAGAAATCCGTCCGTTTTCGTCATTTGTTATCGAATCGACTTAAAGCCAGATCATCACATTGGCCGCTCTTCTCTCTGAAACGGTTGTACTTATCGTCTGCAAAGCTATGTCGCGTACTGCGGTATGTGGAGACACTAAAAGCACCATAGTAGAACACAGATGAACCTTCTAAGTTGATGTAATAGCCAGTAAGAAATAGTACAATTCAAGTTTTAGTTATCGATTATTGACTTTTTAGCTGGCTTTAGTGCCTTGGACATGAGCTAGGACCTTAAGATTCTGCATGAAAGGAGGACTAGCAGCCGAGTTGCACGGGAGAATGTGAAAAGTGTTCATATGTAGTAAAAACCTGAGAAATCCGTCCGTTTTCGTCATTTGTTATCGAATCGACTTAAAGCCAGATCGTCACATTGGCCGCTCTTCTCTCTGAAACGCCTGTATTTATCGTCTGCAAGGCTATGTCGCGAGCTGCGGTATGCGGAGACACTAAAGTCACCATAGTAGGAAACAGATGAAGCATCTAAGTTGATGTAATAGCCAGTAAGAAGTAATCCAATTCAAGTTTTGGGTATCGATTATTGACTTTTTAGCTGGCTTTGGTGCCTTGGACATGAGCTAGGACCTTAAGATTCAGCATGAAAGGAGGACTAGCAGCCGAGTTGCACGGGAGAATGTGAAAAGTGTTCATAGGTAATAAAAACCTGAGAAATCCGTCCGTTTTCGTCATTTGTTATCGAATCGACTTAAAGACAGATCGTCACATTTGCCGCTCTGCTCTCGGAAACGGTTGTACTTATCGTCTACTAAGCTATGTCGCGTACTGCGGTATGCGGAGACACTAAAAGCACCATAGTAGAACACAGATGAAATTTCTAAGTTAATGTAATAGCCAGTAAGAAGTAGTACAATTCAAGTTTTAGGTATCGATTATTGGCTTTTTAGCTGGCTTTGGTGCCTTGGACATGAGCTAGGACCTTAAGATTCTGCATGAAAGGAGGACTAGCAGCCGAGTTGCACGGGAGAATGTGAAATGTGTTCATATGTAGTAAAAACCTGAGAAATCCTTCCGTTTTCGTCATTTGTTATCGAATCGACTTAAAGCCAGATCGTCACATTGGCCGCTCTTCTCTCTGAAACGGGTGTACCTATCGTCTGCAAAGCTATGTCGCATGCTGCGGTATGTGGAGACACTAAAATTACCATAGTAGAACACAGATGAAGCATCTAAGTTGATGTAATAGCCAGTAAGAAGTAATCCAATTCAAGTTTTGGGTATCGATTACTGACTTTTTAGCTGGCTTTGGTGCCTTGGACATGAGCTAGGACCTTAAGATTCTGCATGAAAGGAGGACTAGCAGCCGAGTTGCGCGGGAGAATGTGAAAAGTGTTCATATGTAATAAAAACCTGAGAAATCCGTCCGTTTTCGTCATTTGTTATCGAATCGACTTAAAGCCTGATCGTCACATTGGCCGCTCTTCTCTCTGAAACGGTTGTACTTATGGTCTACTAAGCTATGTCGCGTGCTGCGGTATGCGGAGACACTAAAAGCACCATAGTAGAACACAGATGAAGCTTCTAAGTTGATGTAATAGCCAGTAAGAAATAGTACAATTCAAGTTTTAGGTATCGATTATTGACTTTTTAGCTGGCTTTGGTGCCTTGGACATGAGCTAGGACCATAAGATTCTGCATGAAAGGAGGACTAGCAGCCGAGTTGCACGAGAGAATGTGAAAAGTGTTCATATGTAGTAAAAACCTGAGAAATCCGTCCGTTTTCGTCATTTGTTATCGAATCGACATAAAGCCAGATCGTCACATTGGCCGCTCTTCTCTCTGAAACGGGTGTACTTATCGACTGCAAAGCTATGTCGCGTGCTGCGGTATGTGGAGACACTAAAATTACCATAGTAGAACACAGATGAAGCATCTAAGTTGATGTAATAGCCAGTAAGAAGTAATCCAATTCAAGTTTTAGGTATCGATTATTGACTTTTTAGCTGGCTTTGGTGCCCTGGACAAGAGCTAGGACCTTAAGATTCTGCATGAAAGGAGGACTAGCAGCCGAGATGCACGGGAGAATGTGAAAAGTGTTCATATGTAATAAAAACCTGAGAAATCCGTCCGTTTTCGTCATTTGTTATCGAATCGACTTAAAGCCAGATAGTCACATTGGCCGCTCTTCTCTCCGAAACGCTTGTACTTATCGTCTGCAAAGCTATGTCGCGTGCTGCGGTATGCGGAGACATTAAAATAGCCATAGTAGAACACAGACCAAGCTTCTAAGTTGATGTAATAGCCAGTAAGAAGTAGTCCAATTCAAGTTTTAGGTATCGATTATTGACGTTTTAGCTGGCTTTGGTGCCTTGGACATGAGCTAGGACCTTAAGATTCTGCATGAAAGGAGGACTAGCAGCCGAGTTGCACGGGAGAATGTGAAAAGTGTTCATATGTAGTAAAAACCTGAGAAATCCGTCTGTTTTCGTAGTTTGTTATCGAATCGACTTAAAGCCAGATCGTCACAATGGCCGCTCTGCTCTCGGAAACGGTTGTACTTATCGTCTGCAAAGCTATGTCGCGTGTTTCCGTAAGCGGAAACAGGAAAAGCACCATAGTAGAACACAGATGAAACTTCTAAGTTGATGTAATAGCCAGTAAGAAGTAGTCCAATTCAAGTTTTGGGTATCGATTATTGACTTTTTAGCTGGCTTTGGTGCCTTGGACATGAGCTAGGACCTTAAGATTCTGCATGAAAGGAGGACTAGCAGCCGAGTTGCACGGGAGAATGTGAAAAGTGTTCATATGTAATAAAAACCTGAGAAATCCGTCCGTTTTCGTCATTTGTTATCGAATCGACTTAAAGCCAGAAAGTCACATTGGCCGCTCTTCTCTCCGAAACGCTTGTACTTATCGTCTGCAAAGCTATGTCGCGTGCTGCGGTATGCGGAGACACTAAAATAACCATAGTAGAACACAGACCAAGCTTCTAAGTTGATGTAATAGCCAGTAAGAAGTAGTACAATTCAAGTTTTAGGTATCTATTATTGACTTTTTAGCTGGCTTTGGTGCCTTGGACATGAGCTAGGACCTTAAGATTCTGCATGAAAGGAGGACTAGCAGCCGAGTTACAGGGGAGAATGTGAAAAGTGTTCATATGTAGTAAAAACCTGATAAATCCGTCCGTTTTCGTAATTTGTTATCGAATCGACTTAAAGCCAGATCGTCACATTGGCCGCTCTGCTCTCGGAAACGGTTGTACTTATCGTCTGCAAAGCTATGTCGCGTGTTGCCGTAGGCGGAAACAGGAAAAGCACCATAGTAGAACACAGATGAAGCTTCTAAGTTGATGTAATAGCCAGTAAGAAGTAGTCCAATTCAAGTTTTATGTATCGATTATTGACTTTTTAGCAGGCTATGGTGCCTTGGACATGAGCTAGGACCTTAAGATTCTGCATGAAAGGAGGACTAACAGCCGAGTTGCACGGGAGAATGTGAAAAGTGTTCATATGTAATAAAAACCTGAGAAATCCGTCCGTTTTCGTCATTTGTTATCGAATCGACTTAAAGACAGATCGTCACATTGGCCGCTCTGCTCTCGGAAACGGTTTTACTTATCGTCTACTAAGCTATGTCGCGTACTGCGGTATGCGGAGACACTAAAAGCACCATAGTAGAACACAGATGAAGCTTCTAAGTTAATGTAATAGCCAGTAAGAAGTAGTACAATTCAAGTTTTAGGTATCGATTATTGACTTTTTAGCTGTCTTTGGTGCCTTGGACATTAGCTAGGACCTTACGATTCTGCATGAAAGGAGGATTAGCAGCCGAGTTGCACGGGAGAATGTGAAAAGTCTTCATATGTAGTAAAAACCTGAGAAATCCGTCCGTTTTCGTCATTTGTTATCGAATCGACTTAAAGCCAGATCATCACATTGGCCGCTCTTCTCTCTGAAACGGTTGTACTTATCGTCTGCAAAGCTATGTCGCGTACTGCGGTATGTGGAGACACTAAAAGCACCATAGTAGAACACAGATGAACCTTCTAAGTTGATGTAATAGCCAGTAAGAAATAGTACAATTCAAGTTTTAGGTATCGATTTTTGACATTTTAGCTGGCTTTGGTGACTTGGACATGAGCTAGGACCTTAAGATTCTGCATGAAAGGAGGACTAGCAGCCGAGTTGCACGGGAGAATGTGAAAAGTGTTCATATGTAGTAAAAACCTGAGAAATCCGTCCGTTTTCGTCATTTGTTATCGAATCGACTTAAAGCCAGATCGTCACATTGGCCACTCTTCTCTCTGAAACTGGTGTTCCTATCGTCTGCAAAGCTATGTCGCGTGCTGCGGTATGTGGAGACACTAAAATTACCATAGTAGTACACAGATGAAGCATCTAAGTTGATGTAATAGCCAGTAAGAAGTAATCCAATTCAAGTTTTGGGTATCGATTATTGACTTTTTAGCTGGCTTTGGTGCCTTGGACATGAGCTAGGACCTTAAGATTCTGCATGAAAGGAGGACTAGCAGCCGAGATGCACGGGAGAATGTGAAAAGTGTTCATATGTAATAAAAACCTGAGAAATCCGTCCGTTTTCGTCATTTGTTATCGAATCGACTTAAAGCCAGCTCGTCACATTGGCCGCTCTTCTCTCTGAAACGGTTGTACTTATCGTCTACTAAGCTATGTCGCGTGCTGCGGTATGCGGAGACACTAAAAGCACCATAGTAGAACACAGATGAACCTTCTAGGTTAATGTAATAGCCAGTAAGAAGTAGTACAATTCAAGTTTTTTGTATCGATTATTGACTTTTTAGCTGGCTTTGGTGCCTTGGACATGAGGTAGGACCTTACGATTCTGCATGAAAGGAGGACTAGCAGCCGAGTTGCACGGAAGAATGTGAAAAGTGTTCATGTGTAGTAAAAACGTGAGAAATCCGTCCGTTTTCGTCATTTGTTATCGAATCGACTTAAAGCCAGATCGTCACATTGGCCGCTCTTCTCTCTGAAACGGTTGTACTTTTCGTCTGCTAAGCTATGTCGCGTACTGCGGTGTGTGGAGACACTAAAATCACCACAGTAGACAGAGATGAAGCTTCTAAGTTGATGCAATATCCAGTAAGAAGTAGTACAATTCGCGTTTTAGGTATCGATTATTGACTTTTTAGCTGGCTTTGGTGCCTTGGACATGAGCTAGGACCTTAAGATTCTGCATGAAAGGAGGACTAGCAGCCGAGTTGCACGAGAGAATGTGAAAAGTGTTCATATGTAGTAAAAACCTGAGAAATCCGTCCGTTTTCGTCATTTGTTATCGAATCGACTTAAAGCCAGATCGTAACATTGGCCGCTCTTCTCTCTGAAACGGTTGTACTTATCGTCTGCAAAGCTATTTCGCGTGCTGCGGTACGCGGAGACTCTAAAAGCACCATAGTAGAACACAGATGAACCTTCTAAGTTGATGTAATAGCCAGTAAGAAATAGTACAATTCAAGTTTTAGTTATCGATTATTGACTTTTTAGCTGGCTTTAGTGCCTTGGACATGAGCTAGGACCTTAAGATTCTGCATGAAAGGAGGACTAGCAGCCGAGTTGCACGGGAGAATGTGAAAAGTGTTCATATGTAGTAAAAACCTGAGAAATCCGTCCGTTTTCGTCATTTGTTATCGAATCGACTTAAAGCCAGATCGTCACATTGGCCGCTCTTCTCTCTGAAACGCCTGTATTTATCGTCTGCAAGGCTATGTCGCGAGCTGCGGTATGCGGAGACACTAAAGTCACCATAGTAGGAAACAGATGAAGCATCTAAGTTGATGTAATAGCCAGTAAGAAGTAATCCAATTCAAGTTTTGGGTATCGATTATTGACTTTTTAGCTGGCTTTGGTGCCTTGGACATGAGCTAGGACCTTAAGATTCAGCATGAAAGGAGGACTAGCAGCCGAGTTGCACGGGAGAATGTGAAAAGTGTTCATAGGTAATAAAAACCTGAGAAATCCGTCCGTTTTCGTCATTTGTTATCGAATCGACTTAAAGACAGATCGTCACATTTGCCGCTCTGCTCTCGGAAACGGTTGTACTTATCGTCTACTAAGCTATGTCGCGTACTGCGGTATGCGGAGACACTAAAAGCACCATAGTAGAACACAGATGAAATTTCTAAGTTAATGTAATAGCCAGTAAGAAGTAGTACAATTCAAGTTTTAGGTATCGATTATTGGCTTTTTAGCTGGCTTTGGTGCCTTGGACATGAGCTAGGACCTTAAGATTCTGCATGAAAGGAGGACTAGCAGCCGAGTTGCACGGGAGAATGTGAAATGTGTTCATATGTAGTAAAAACCTGAGAAATCCTTCCGTTTTCGTCATTTGTTATCGAATCGACTTAAAGCCAGATCGTCACATTGGCCGCTCTTCTCTCTGAAACGGGTGTACCTATCGTCTGCAAAGCTATGTCGCATGCTGCGGTATGTGGAGACACTAAAATTACCATAGTAGAACACAGATGAAGCATCTAAGTTGATGTAATAGCCAGTAAGAAGTAATCCAATTCAAGTTTTGGGTATCGATTACTGACTTTTTAGCTGGCTTTGGTGCCTTGGACATGAGCTAGGACCTTAAGATTCTGCATGAAAGGAGGACTAGCAGCCGAGTTGCGCGGGAGAATGTGAAAAGTGTTCATATGTAATAAAAACCTGAGAAATCCGTCCGTTTTCGTCATTTGTTATCGAATCGACTTAAAGCCTGATCGTCACATTGGCCGCTCTTCTCTCTGAAACGGTTGTACTTATGGTCTACTAAGCTATGTCGCGTGCTGCGGTATGCGGAGACACTAAAAGCACCATAGTAGAACACAGATGAAGCTTCTAAGTTGATGTAATAGCCAGTAAGAAATAGTACAATTCAAGTTTTAGGTATCGATTATTGACTTTTTAGCTGGCTTTGGTGCCTTGGACATGAGCTAGGACCATAAGATTCTGCATGAAAGGAGGACTAGCAGCCGAGTTGCACGAGAGAATGTGAAAAGTGTTCATATGTAGTAAAAACCTGAGAAATCCGTCAGTTTTCGTCATTTGTTATCGAATCGACATAAAGCCAGATCGTCACATTGGCCGCTCTTCTCTCTGAAACGGGTGTACTTATCGACTGCAACGCTATGTCGCGTGCTGCGGTATGTGGAGACACTAAAATTACCATAGTAGAACACAGATGAAGCATCTAAGTTGATGTAATAGCCAGTAAGAAGTAATCCAATTCAAGTTTTAGGTATCGATTATTGACTTTTTAGCTGGCTTTGGTGCCCTGGACAAGAGCTAGGACCTTAAGATTCTGCATGAAAGGAGGACTAGCAGCCGAGATGCACGGGAGAATGTGAAAAGTGTTCATATGTAATAAAAACCTGAGAAATCCGTCCGTTTTCGTCATTTGTTATCGAATCGACTTAAAGCCAGATAGTCACATTGGCCGCTCTTCTCTCCGAAACGCTTGTACTTATCGTCTGCAAAGCTATGTCGCGTGCTGCGGTATGCGGAGACATTAAAATAACCATAGTAGAACACAGACCAAGCTTCTAAGTTGATGTAATAGCCAGTAAGAAGTAGTCCAATTCAAGTTTTAGGTATCGATTATTGACGTTTTAGCTGGCTTTGGTGCCTTGGACATGAGCTAGGACCTTAAGATTCTGCATGAAAGGAGGACTAGCAGCCGAGTTGCACGGGAGAATGTGAAAAGTGTTCATATGTAGTAAAAACCTGAGAAATCCGTCTGTTTTCGTAGTTTGTTATCGAATCGACTTAAAGCCAGATCGTCACAATGGCCGCTCTGCTCTCGGAAACGGTTGTACTTATCGTCTGCAAAGCTATGTCGCGTGTTTCCGTAAGCGGAAACAGGAAAAGCACCATAGTAGAACACAGATGAAGCTTCTAAGTTGATGTAATAGCCAGTAAGAAGTAGTCCAATTCAAGTTTTGGGTATCGATTATTGACTTTTTAGCTGGCTTTGGTGCCTTGGACATGAGCTAGGACCTTAAGATTCTGCATGAAAGGAGGACTAGCAGCCGAGTTGCACGGGAGAATGTGAAAAGTGTTCATATGTAATAAAAACCTGAGAAATCCGTCCGTTTTCGTCATTTGTTATCGAATCGACTTAAAGCCAGATAGTCACATTGGCCGCTCTTCTCTCCGAAACGCTTGTACTTATCGTCTGCAAAGCTATGTCGCGTGCTGCGGTATGCGGAGACACTAAAAAAACCATAGTAGAACACAGACCAAGCTTCTAAGTTGATGTAATAGCCAGTAAGAAGTAGTACAATTCAAGTTTTAGGTATCTATTATTGACTTTTTAGCTGGCTTTGGTGCCTTGGACATGAGCTAGGACCTTAAGATTCTGCATGAAAGGAGGACTAGCAGCCGAGTTACAGGGGAGAATGTGAAAAGTGTTCATATGTAGTAAAAACCTGATAAATCCGTCCGTTTTCGTAATTTGTTATCGAATCGACTTAAAGCCAGATCGTCACATTGGCCGCTCTGCTCTCGGAAACGGTTGTACTTATCGTCTGCAAAGCTATGTCGCGTGTTGCCGTAGGCGGAAACAGGAAAAGCACCATAGTAGAACACAGATGAAGCTTCTAAGTTGATGTAATAGCCAGTAAGAGGTAGTCCAATTCAAGTTTTATGTATCGATTATTGACTTTTTAGCAGGCTATGGTGCCTTGGACATGAGCTAGGACCTTAAGATTCTGCATGAAAGGAGGACTAACAGCCGAGTTGCACGGGAGAATGTGAAAAGTGTTCATATGTAATAAAAACCTGAGAAATCCGTCCGTTTTCGTCATTTGTTATCGAATCGACTTAAAGACAGATCGTCACATTGGCCGCTCTGCTCTCGGAAACGGTTTTACTTATCGTCTACTAAGCTATGTCGCGTACTGCGGTATGCGGAGACACTAAAAGCACCATAGTAGAACACAGATGAAGCTTCTAAGTTAATGTAATAGCCAGTAAGAAGTAGTACAATTCAAGTTTTAGGTATCGATTATTGACTTTTTAGCTGTCTTTGGTGCCTTGGACATTAGCTAGGACCTTACGATTCTGCATGAAAGGAGGATTAGCAGCCGAGTTGCACGGGAGAATGTGAAAAGTCTTCATATGTAGTAAAAACCTGAGAAATCCGTCCGTTTTCGTCATTTGTTATCGAATCGACTTAAAGCCAGATCATCACATTGGCCGCTCTTCTCTCTGAAACGGTTGTACTTATCGTCTGCAAAGCTATGTCGCGTACTGCGGTATGTGGAGACACTAAAAGCACCATAGTAGAACACAGATGAACCTTCTAAGTTGATGTAATAGCCAGTAAGAAATAGTACAATTCAAGTTTTAGGTATCGATTATTGACATTTTAGCTGGCTTTGGTGCCTTGGACATGAGCTAGGACCTTAAGATTCTGCATGAAAGGAGGACTAGCAGCCGAGTTGCACGGGAGAATGTGAAAAGTGTTCATATGTAGTAAAAACCTGAGAAATCCGTCCGTTTTCGTCATTTGTTATCGAATCGACTTAAAGCCAGATCGTCACATTGGCCACTCTTCTCTCTGAAACTGGTGTTCCTATCGTCTGCAAAGCTATGTCGCGTGCTGCGGTATGTGGAGACACTAAAATTACCATAGTAGTACACAGATGAAGCATCTAAGTTGATGTAATAGCCAGTAAGAAGTAATCCAATTCAAGTTTTGGGTATCGATTATTGACTTTTTAGCTGGCTTTGGTGCCTTGGACATGAGCTAGGACCTTAAGATTCTGCATGAAAGGAGGACTAGCAGCCGAGATGCACGGGAGAATGTGAAAAGTGTTCATATGTAATAAAAACCTGAGAAATCCGTCCGTTTTCGTCATTTGTTATCGAATCGACTTAAAGCCAGCTCGTCACATTGGCCGCTCTTCTCTCTGAAACGGTTGTACTTATCGTCTACTAAGCTATGTCGCGTGCTGCGGTATGCGGAGACACTAAAAGCACCATAGTAGAACACAGATGAACCTTCTAGGTTAATGTAATAGCCAGTAAGAAGTAGTACAATTCAAGTTTTTTGTATCGATTATTGACTTTTTAGCTGGCTTTGGTGCCTTGGACATGAGGTAGGACCTTACGATTCTGCATGAAAGGAGGACTAGCAGCCGAGTTGCACGGAAGAATGTGAAAAGTGTTCATGTGTAGTAAAAACGTGAGAAATCCGTCCGTTTTCGTCATTTGTTATCGAATCGACTTAAAGCCAGATCGTCACATTGGCCGCTCTTCTCTCTGAAACGGTTGTACTTTTCGTCTGCTAAGCTATGTCGCGTACTGCGGTGTGTGGAGACACTAAAATCACCACAGTAGACAGAGATGAAGCTTCTAAGTTGATGCAATATCCAGTAAGAAGTAGTACAATTCGCGTTTTAGGTATCGATTATTGACTTTTTAGCTGGCTTTGGTGCCTTGGACATGAGCTAGGACCTTAAGATTCTGCATGAAAGGAGGACTAGCAGCCGAGTTGCACGAGAGAATGTGAAAAGTGTTCATATGTAGTAAAAACCTGAGAAATCCGTCCGTTTTCGTCATTTGTTATCGAATCGACTTAAAGCCAGATCGTCACATTGGCCGCTCTTCTCTCTGAAACGGGTGTACTTATCGACTGCAAAGCTATGTCGCGTGCTGCGGTATGTGGAGACACTAAAATTACCATAGTAGAACACAGATGAAGCATCTAAGTTGATGTAATAGCCAGTAAGAAGTAATCCAATTCAAGTTTTAGGTATCGATTATTGACTTTTTAGCTGGCTTTGGTGCCCTGGACATGAGCTAGGACCTTAAGATTCTGCATGAAAGGAGGACTAGCAGCCGAGATGCACGGGAGAATGTGAAAAGTGTTCATATGTAATAAAAACCTGAGAAATCCGTCCGTTTTCGTCATTTGTTATCGAATCGACTTAAAGCCAGATAGTCACATTGGCCCCTCTTCTCTCCGAAACGCTTGTACTTATCGTCTGCAAAGCTATGTCGCGTGCTGCGGTATGCGGAGACACTAAAATAACCATAGTAGAACACAGACCAAGCTTCTAAGTTGATGTAATAGCCAGTAAGAAGTAGTACAATTCAAGTTTAAGTATCTATTATTGACTTTTTAGCTGGCTTTGGTGCCTTGGACACGAGCTAGGTCCTTAAGATTCTGCATGAAAGGAGGACTAGCAGCCGAGTTGCAGGGGAGAATGTGAAAAGTGTTCATATGTAGTAAAAACCTGAGAAATTCGTCCGTTTTCGTAATTTGTTATCGAATCGACTTAAAGGCAGATCGTCACATTGGCCGCTCTGCTCTCGGAAACGGTTGTACTTATCGTCTGCAAAGCTATGTCGCGTGTTGCCGTAAGCGGAAACAGGAAAAGCACCATAGTAGAACACAGATGAAGCTTCTAAGTTGATAAAATAGCCAGTAAGAAGTAGTCCAATTCAAGTTTTAGGTATCGATTATTGACTTTTTAGCTAGCTTTGGTGCCTTGGACATGAGCTAGGACCTTAAGATTCTGCATAAAAGGAGGACTAGCAGCCGAGTTGCAAGGGAGGATGTGAAAAGTGTTCATATGTAATAAAAACCTGAGAAATCCGTCCGTTTTCGTCATTTGTTATCGAATCGACTTAAAGCCAGATAGTCACATTGGCCGCTCTTCTCTCCGAAACGCTTGCACTTATCGTCTGCAAAGCTATGTCGCGTGCTGCGGTATGCGGAGACACTAAAATAACCATAGTAGAACACAGACCAAGCTTCTAAGTTGATGTAATAGCCAGTAAGAAGTAGTACAATTCAAGTATTAGGTATCTATTATTGACTTTTTAGCTGGCATTGGTGCCTTGGACATGAGCTAGGACCTTAAGATTCTGCATGAAAGGAGGACTAGCAGCCGAGTTGCAGGGGAGAATGTGAAAAGTGTTCATATGTAGTAAAAAGCTGAGAAATCCGTCCGTTTTCGTAATTTGTTATCGAATCGACTTAGAGCCAGATCGTCACATTGGCCGCTCTGCTCTCGGAAACGGTTGTACTTATCGTCTGCAAAGCTATGTCGCGTGTTGCCGTAGGCGGAAACAGGAAAAGCACCATAGTAGAACACAGATGAAGCTTCTAAGTTGATGTAATAGCCAGTAAGAAGTAGTCCAATTCAAGTTTTAGGTATCGATTATTGACTTTTTAGCTGGCTTTGGTGCCTTGGACATGAGCTAGGACCTTAAGATTCTGCATGAAAGGAGGACTAACAGCCGAGTTGCACGGGAGAATGTGAAAAGTGTTCATATGTAGTAAAAACCTGAGAAATCCGTCCGTTTTCGTCATTTGTTATCGAATCGACTTAAAGCCAGATCGTCACATTGGCCGCTCTTCTCTCTGAAACGGTTGTACTTATCGTCTGCAAAGCTATGTCACGTGCTGCGGTATGCGGAGACACTAAAATCACCACAGTAGAACACAGATGAAGCTTCTAAGTTGATGCAATATCCAGTAAGAAGTAGTACAATTCGCGTTTTAGGTATCGATTATTGATTTTTAGGTGGCTTTGGTGCCTTGGACATGAGCTAGGACCTTAAGATTCAGCATGAAAGGAGGACTAGCAGCCGAGTTGCACGGGAGAATGTGAAAAGTGTTCATATGTAAAAAAATACCTGAGAAATCCGTCCGTTTTCGTCATTTGTTATCGAATCGACTTAAAGCCAGATCGTCACATCGCCGCTCTTCTCTCTGAAACGGTTGTACTTATCGTCTGCAAAGCTATGTCGCGTGCTGCGGTATGCGGAGACACTAAAAGCACCATAGTAGAACACAGATGAAGCTTCTAAGTTGATGTAATAGCCAGTAGGAAGAAGTAGAATTGAAGTTTTAGGTATCGATTATTGACTTTTTAGCTGGCTTTGGTACCTTGGACATGAGCTAGGACCTTAAGATTCTGCATGAAAGGAGGACTAGCGGCCGAGTTGCACGGGAGAATGTGAAAATTGTTCATATGTAGTAAAAACCTGAGAAATCCGTCCGTTTTCGTCATTTGTTATCGAATCGATTTAAAGCCAGATCGTCACATTGGCCGCTCTTCTCTCTGAAAAAGTTGTACTTATCGTCTGCAAAGCTATGTCGCGTGCTGCGGTATGCGGACTCACTAAAAGCACCATAGTAGAACACAGATGAAGCTTCTAAGTTGATGTAATAGCCAGTAAGAGGTAGTACAATTAAAGTTTTAGGTATCGGTTAATGACTTTTACCCTTCTTTGGTGCCTTGGACACGAGCTAGGAAATTAAGATTTTGCATGAAGGAGGACTATCAGCCGAGTTGCACGGGAGAATGTGAAAAGTGTTCATATGTAGTAAAAACCTGAGAAATCCGTCCGTTTTCGTCATTTGTTATCGAATCGACTTAAAGCCAGATCGTCACATTGGCCGCTCTTCTCTCTGAAACGGTTGTACTTATCGTCTGTAAAACTATGTCGCGTGCTGCGGTATGCGGAGAAACTAAAATCACCATAGTAGAACAAAGATGAAGCTTCTAAGTTGATGTAATAGCCAGGAAGAAGTAGTAGAATTCAAGTTTTAGGTATCGATTATTGACTTTTTAGCTGGCTTTGGTGCCTTGGACATGAGCTAGAACCTTATGATTCTGCATGAAAGGAGGACTAGCAGCCGAGTTGCACGGGAGAATGTGAAAAGTGTTCATATGTAGTAAAAACCTGAGAAATCCGTCCGTTTTCGTCATTTGTTATCGAATCGACTTAAAGCCAGATCGTCACATTGGCCGCTCTTCTCTCTGAAACGGTTGTACTTATCGTCTGCAAAGCTATGTCGCTTGCTGCGGTATGCGGAGACACTAAAATCACCATAGTAGAACACAGATGAAGCTTCTAAGTTGATGTAATAGCCAGTAAGAAGTAGTCCAATTCAAGTTTTAGGTATCGATTATTGACTTTTTAGCTGGCTTTGCCCCCCCATGAACCATGGACCTTGCCGTTGGTGGGGAGGCTTGCGTGCCTCAGCGATACAGATGGCCGTACCGTAGGTGCAACCACAACGGAGGGGTATCTGTTGAGAGGCCAGACAAACGTGTGGTTCCTGAAGAGGGGCAGCAGCCTTTTCAGTAGTTGCAGGGGCAACAGTCTGGATGATTGACTGATCTGGCCTTGCAACATTAAACAAAACGGCGTTGCTCTGCTGGTACTGCGAACGGCTGAAAGCAAGGGGAAACTACAGCCGTAATTTTTCCCGAGGACATGCAGCTTTACTGTATGATTAAATGATGATGGCATCCTCTTGGGTAAAATATTCCGGAGGTAAAATAGTCCCCCATTCGGATCTCCGGGCGGGGACTACTCAGGAGGATGTCGTTATCAGGAGAAAGAAAACTGGCGTTCTACGGATCGGAGCGTGGAATGTCAGATCCCTTAATCGGGCAGGTAGGTTAGAAAATTTAAAAAGGGAAATGGATAGGTTAAAGTTAGATATAGTGGGAATTAGTGAAGTTCGGTGGCAGGAGGAACAAGACTTCTGGTCAGGTGATTACAGGGTTATAAACACAAAATCAAAAAGGGGTAATGCAGGAGTAGGTTTAATAATGAATAGGAAAATAGGAATGCGGGTAAGCTACTACAAACAGCATAGTGAACGCATTATTGTGGCCAAGATAGATACGAAGCCCACACCTACTACAGTAGTACAAGTTTATATGCCAACTAGCTCTGCAGATGACGAAGAAATTGAAGAAATGTACGATGAAATAAAAGAAATTATTCAGATAGTGAAGGGAGACGAAAATTTAATAGTAATGGGTGACTGGAATTCGAGTGTAGGAAAAGGGAGAGAAGGAAACATAGTAGGTGAATATGGATTGGGGCTAAGAAATGAAAGAGGAAGCCGCCTAGTAGAATTTTGTACAGAGCACAACTTAGTCATAGGTAACACTTGGTTTAAGAATCATGAAAGAAGGTTGTATACGTGGAAGAACCCTGGAGATACTAAAAGGTATCAGATAGATTATATAATTGTAAGACAGAGATTTAGGAACCAGGTTTTAAGTTGTAAGACATTTCCAGGGGCAGATGTGGACTCTGACCACAATCTATTGGTTATGACCTGTAGATTAAAACTGAAGAAACTGCAAAAATGTGGGAAATTAAGGAGATGGGACCTGGATAAACTGAAAGAACCAGAGGTTGTACAGAGTTTCAGGGAGAGCATAAGGGAACAATTGACAGGAATAGGGGAAAGAAATACAGTAGAAGAAGAATGGGTAGCTCTGAGGGATGAAGTAGTGAAGGCAGCAGAGGATAAAGTAGGTAAAAAGACGAGGGCTGCTAGAAATCCTTGGGTAACAGAAGAAATATTGAATTTAATTGATGAAAGGAGAAAATATAAAAATGCAGTAAATGAAGCAGGCAAAAAGGAATACAAACGTCTCAAAAATGAGATCGACAGGAAGTGCAAAATGGCTAAACAGGGATGGCTAGAGGACAAATGTAAGGATGTAGAGGCTTATCTCACTAGGGGTAAGATAGATACTGCCTACAGGAAAATTAAAGAGACCTTTGGAGAGAAGAGAACCACGTGTATGAATATCAAGAGCTCAGATGGCAACCCAGTTCTAAGCAAAGAAGGGAAGACAGAAAGGTGGAAGGAGTATATAGAAGGTTTATACAAGGGTGATGGACTTGAGGACAATATTATGGAAATGGAAGAGGATGTAGATGAAGACGAAATGGGTGATACGATACTGCGTGAAGAGTTTGACAGAGCACTGAAAGACCTGAGTCGAAACAAGGCCCCCGGAGTAGACAACATTCCATTAGAACTACTGACGGCCTTGGGAGAGCCAGTCATGACAAAACTCTACGAGCTGGTGAGCAAGATGTATGAGACAGGCGAAATACCCTCAGACTTCAAGAAGAATATAATAATTCCAATCCCAAAGAAAGCAGGTGCTGACAGATGTGAAAATTACCGAACAATAAGTTTAATAAGTCACAGCTGCAAAATACTAACGCGAATTCTTTACAGACGAATGGAAAAACTGGTAGATGCGGACCTCGGGGAGGATCAGTTTGGATTCCGTCGAAATGTTGGAACACGTGAGGCAATACTGACCTTACGACTTATCTTAGAAGAAAGATTAAGAAAAGGCAAACCTACGTTTCTAGCATTTGTAGACTTAGAGAAAGCTTTTGACAATGTTGACTGGAATACTCTTTTTCAAATTCTAAAGGTGGCAGGGGTAAAATACAGGGAGCGAAAGGCTATTTACAATTTGTACAGAAACCAGATGGCAGTCATAAGAGTCGAGGGGCATGAAAGGGAAGCAGTGGTTGGGAAAGGAGTGAGACAGGGTTGTAGCCTCTCCCCGATGTTATTCAATCTAAATATTGAGCAAGCAGTAAAGGAAACAAAAGAAAAATTTGGAGTAGGTATTAAAATTCATGGAGACGAAGTAAAAACTTTGAGGTTCGCCGATGACATTGTAATTCTGTCAGAGACGGCAAAGGACTTGGAAGAGCAGTTGAACGGAATGGACAGTGTCTTGAAAGGAGGATATAAGATGAACATCAACAAAAGCAAAACGAGGATAATGGAATGTAGTCCAATTAAATCGGGTGATGCTGAGGGAATTAGATTAGGAAATGAGACACTTAAAGTAGTAAAGGAGTTTTGCTATTTAGGAAGTAAAATAACTGATGATGGTCGAAGTAGAGAGGATATAAAATGTAGACTGGCAATGGCAAGGAAAGCGTTTCTGAAGAAGAGAAATTTGTTAACATCGAATATAGATTTAAGTGTCAGGAAGTCATTTCTGAAAATATTTGTTTGGAGTGTAGCCATGTATGGAAGTGAAACATGGACGATAACTAGTTTGGACAAGAAGAGAATAGAAGCTTTCGAAATGTGGTGCTACAGAAGAATACTGAAGATAAGGTGGATAGATCACGTAACTAATGAGGAGGTATTGAATAGGATTGGGGAGAAGAGAAGTTTGTGGCACAACTTGACTAGAAGAAGGAATCGGTTGGTAGGACATGTTTTGAGGCACCAAGGGATCACAAATTTAGCATTGGAGGGCAGTGTGGAGGGTAAAAATCGTAGAGGGAGACCGAGAGATGAGTACACTAAGCAGATTCAGAAGGATGTAGGTTGCAGTAGGTACTGGGAGATGAAGAAGCTTGCACAGGATAGAGTAGCATGGAGAGCTGCATCAAACCAGTCTCAGGACTGAAGACCACAACAACAACAGCTGGCTTTGGTGCCTTGGACATGAGCTAGGACCTTAAGATTCTGCATGAAAGGAGGACTAGCAGCCGAGTTGCACGGGAGAATGTGAAAAGTGTTCATATATAAAAAAATACCTGAGAAATCCGTCCGTTTTCGTCATTTGTTATCGAATCGACTTAAAGCCAGATCGTCACATTGGTCGCTCTTCTCTCTGAAACGGTTGTACTTATCGTCTGCAAAGCTTTGTCGCATGCTGCGGTACGCTGAGACACTACAAGCAGCATAGTAGAACACAGATGAAGCTTCTAAGTTGATGTAATAGCCAGTAAGAAGTAGTACAATTCAAGTTTTAGGTATCGATTATTGACTTTTTAGCTAGCTTTGGTGCCTTGGACATGAGCTAGGACCTTAAGATTCTGCATGAAAGGAGGACTAGCAACCGAGTAGCACGGGAGAATGTGAAAAGTGTTCATATGTAGTAAAAACCTGAGAAATTCGTCCGTTTTCGTCATTTGTTATCGAATCGACTTAAAGCCAGATCGTCACATTGGCCGCTCTTCTCTCTGAAACGCTTGTACTTATCGTCTGCAAAGCTATGTCGCATGCTGCGGTATGCTGAGACACTACAAGCAGCATAGTAGAACACAGATGAAGCTTCTAAGTTGATGTAATAGCCAGTAAGAAGTAGTACAATTCAAGTTTTAGGTATCGATTATTGACTTTTTAGCTGGCTTTGGTGCCTTGGACATGAGCTACGGCCTTAAGATTCTGCATGAAAGGAGGACTAGCAGCCGAGTTGCACGGGAGAATGTGAAAAGTGTTCATATGTAAAAAAATACTTGAGAAATCCGTCCGTTTTCGTCATTTGTTATCGAATCGACTTAAAGCCAGATCGTCACATTGGTCGCTCTTCTCTCTGAAAAGGTTGTACTTATCGTCTACAAAGCTACGTCGCGTGCTGCGGTATGCGGAGACACTAAAATCACCATAGTAGAACACAGATGAGGCTTCTAAGCTGATGTAATAGCCAGTAAGAAGTAATACAATTCAAGTTTCAGGTATCGATTATTGACTTTTTAGCTAGCTTTGGTGCCTTGGACATGAGGTAGGACCTTAAGATTCTGCATGAAAGGAGGACTAGCAGCCGAGTAGCACGGGAGAATGTGAAAAGTGTTCATATGAAGTAAAAACCTGAGAAATTCGTCCGTTTTCGTCATTTGTTATCGAATCGACTTAAAGCCAGATCGTCACATTGGCCGCTCTTCTCTCTGAAACGGTTGTACTTATCGTCTGCAAAGCTATGTCGTGTGCTGCGGTATGCGGAGACACTAAAATCACCATAGTAGAACACAGATGAAGCTTCTAAGTTGACGTAATAGCCAAGAAGAAGTAGTACAATTCAAGTTTTAGGTATCGATTATTGACTTTTTAGCTGGCTTTGGTTCCTTGGACATGAGCTAGGACCTTAACATTCTTCATGAAAGGAGGACTAGCAGCCGATTTGCATGGGAGAATGTGAAAAGTGTTCATATGTAGTAAAAACCCGAGAAATCCGTCCGTTTTCGTCATTTGTTATCGAATCGACTTAAAGCCAGATCATCACATTGGCCGCTCTTCTCTCTGAAACGGTTGTACTTTTCGTCTGCAAAGCTATGTCGCGTACTGCGGTATGTGGAGACACTAAAAGCACCATAGTAGAACACAGATGAACCTTCTAAGTTGATGTAATAGCCAGTAAGAAGTAATCCAATTCAAGTTTTGGGTATCGATTATTGACTTTTTAGCTGGTTTTGGTGCCTTGGACATGAGCTAGGACCTTAAGATTCTGCATGAAAGGAGGACTAGCAGCCGAGTTGCACGGGAGAATGTGAAAAGTGTTCATATGTAATAAAAACCTGAGAAATCCGTCCGTTTTCGTCATTTGTTATCGAATCGACTTAAAGCCAGATCGTCACATTGGCCGCTCTTCTCTCTGAAACGGTTGTACTTATCGTCTACTAAGCTATGTCGCGTGCTGCGGTATGCGGAGACACTAAAAGCACCATAGTAGAACACAGATGAAGCTTCTAAGTTAATGTAATAGCCAGTAAGAAGTAGTACAATTCAAGTTTTGGGTATCGATTATTGACTTTTTAGCTGGCTTTGGTGCATTGGACATGAGCTAGGACCTTACGATTCTGCATGAAAGGAGGACTAGCAGCCGAGTTGCACGGGAGAATGTGAAAAGTGTTCATATGTAGTAAAAACCTGAGAAATCCGTCCGTTTTCGTCATTTGTTATCGAATCGACTTAAAGCCAGATCGTCACATTGGCCGCTCTTCTCTCTGAAACGGGTGTACTTATCGACTGCAAAGCTATGTCGCGTGCTGCGGTATGTGGAGACACTAAAATTACCTTAGTAGAACACAGATGAAGCATCTAAGTTGATGTAATAGCCAGTAAGAAGTAATCCAATTCAAGTTTTAGGTATCGATTTTTGATTTTTTAGTTGGCTTTGGTGCCCTGGACATGAGCTAGGACCTTAAGATTCTTCATGAAAGGAGGACTAGCAGCCGAGATGCACGGGAGAATGTGAAAAGTGTTCATATGTAATAAAAACCTGAGAAATCCGTCCGTTTTCGTCATTTGTTATCGAATCGACTTAAAGCCAGATAGTCACATTGGCCGCTCTTCTCTCCGAAACGCTTGTACTTATCGTCTGCAAAGCTATGTCGCGTGCTGCGGTATGCGGAGACACTAAAATAACCATAGTAGAACACAGACCAAGCTTCTAAGTTGATGTAATAGCCAGTAAGAAGTAGTACAATTCAAGTTTTAGGTATCTATTATTGACTTTTTAGCTGGCTTTGGTGCCTTGGACATGAGCTAGGACCTTAAGATTCTGCATGAAATTAGGACTAGCAGCCGAGGTGCAGGGGAGAATGTGAAAAGTGTTCATATGTAGTAAAAAGCTGAGAAATCCGTCCGTTTTCGTAATTTGTTATCGAATCGACTTAAAGCCAGATCGTCACATTGGCCGCTCTGCTCTCGGAAACGGTTGTACTTATCGTCTGCAAAGCTATGTCGCGTGTTGCCGTAAGCGGAAACAGGAAAAGCACCATAGTAGAACACAGATGAAGCTTCTAAGTTGATGTAATAGCCAGTAAGAAGTAGTCCAATTCAAGTTTTAGGTATCGATTATTGACTTTTTAGCTGGCTTTGGTGCCTTGGACACGAGCTAGGACCTTAAGATTCTGCATGAAAGGAGGACTAGCAGCCGAGTTGCACGGGAGAATGTGAAAAGTGTTCATATGTAATAAAAACCTGAGAAATCCGTCCGTTTTCGTCATTTGTTATCGAATCGACTTAAAGCCAGATAGTCAAATTGGCCGCTCTTCTCTCCGAAACGCTTGTACTTATCGTCTGCAAAGCTATGTCGCGTGCTGCGGTATGCGGAGACACTAAAATAACCATAGTAGAACACAGACCAAGCTTCTAAGTTGATGTAATAGCCAGTAAGAAGTAGGAGAATTCAAGTTTTAGGTATCTATTATTGACTTTTTAGCTGGCTTTGGTGCCTTGGACATGAGCTAGGACCTTAAGATTCTGCATGAAAGGAGGACTAGCAGCCGAGTTGCAGGGGAGAATGTGAAAAGTGTTCATATGTAGTAAAAACCTGAGAAATCCGTCCGTTTTCGTAATTTGTTATCGAATCGACTTAAAGCCAGATCGTCACATTGGCCGCTCTGCTCTCGGAAACGGTTGTACTTATCGTCTGCAAAGCTATGTCGCGTGTTGCCGTAGGCGGAAACAGGAAAAGCACCATAGTAGAACACAGATGAAACTTCTAAGTTGATGTAATAGCCAGTAAGAAGTAGTCCAAATCAAGTTTTAGGTATCGATTATTGACTTTTTAGCTGGCCTTGGTGCCTTGGACATGATCTGGGACCTTAAGATTCTGCATGAAAGGAGGACTAACAGCCGAGTTGCACGGGAGAATGTGAAAAGTGTTCATATGTAATAAAAACCTGAGAAATCCGTCCGTTTTCGTCATTTGTTATCGAATCGACTTGAAGACAGATCGTCACATTGGCCGCTCTGCTCTCGGAAACGGTTTTACTTATCGTCTACTAAGCTATGTCGCGTACTGCGGTATGCGGAGACACTAAAAGCACCATAGTAGAACACAGATGAAGCTTCTAAGTTAATGTAATAGCCAGTAAGAAGTAGTACAATTCAAGTTTTAGGTATCGATTATTGACTTTTTAGCTGTCTTTGGTGCCTTGGACATTAGCTAGGACCTTACGATTCTGCATGAAAGGAGGATTAGCAGCCGAGTTGCACGGGAGAATGTGAAAAGTGTTCATATGTAGTAAAAACCTGAGAAATCCGTCCGTTTTCGTCATTTGTTATCGAATCGACTTAAAGCCAGATCATCACATTGGCCGCTCTTCTCTCTGAAACGGTTGTACTTATCGTCTGCAAAGCTATGTCGCGTACTGCGGTATGTGGAGACACTAAAAGCACCATAGTAGAACACAGATGAACCTTCTAAGTTGATGTAATAGCCAGTAAGAAATAGTACAATTCAAGTTTTAGGTATCGATTATTGACATTTTAGCTGGCTTTGGTGCCTTGGACATGAGCTAGGACCTTAAGATTCTGCATGAAAGGAGGACTAGCAGCCGAGTTGCACGGGAGAATGTGAAAAGTGTTCATATGTAGTAAAAACCTGAGAAATCCGTCCGTTTTCGTCATTTGTTATCGAAGCGACTTAAAGCCAGATCGTCACATTGGCCGCTCTTCTCTCTGAAACGGGTGTACCTATCGTCTGCAAAGCTATGTCGCGTGCTGCGGTATGTGGAGACACTAAAATTACCATAGTAGAACACAGATGAAGCATCTAAGTTGATGTAATAGCCAGTAAGAAGTAATCCAATTCAAGTTTTGGATATCGATTATTGACTTTTTAGCTGGCTTTGGTGCCCTGGAATTGAGCTAGGACCTTAAGATTCTGCATGAAAGGAGGACTAGCAGCCGAGATGCACGAGAGAATGTGAAAAGTGTTCATATGTAATAAAAACCTGAGAAATCCGTCCGTTTTCGTCATTTGTTATCGAATCGACTTAAAGCCAGATAGTCACATTGGCCGCTCTTCTCTCCGAAACGCTTGTACTTATCGTCTGCAAGCTATGTCGCGTGCTGCGGTATGCGGAGACACTAAAATAACCATAGTAGAACACAGACCAAGATTCTAAGTTGATGTAATAGCCAGTAAGAAGTAGTACAATTCAAGTTTTAGGTATCTATTATTGACTTTTTAGCTGGCTTTGGTGCCTTGGACACGAGCTAGGACCTTAAGATTCTGCATGAAAGGAGGACTAGCAGCCGAGTTGCAGGGGAGAATGTGAAAAGTGTTCATATGTAGTAAAAACCTGAGAAATCCGTCCATTTTCGTAATTTGTTATCGAATCGACTTAAAGCCAGATCGTAACATTGGCCGCTCTGCTCTCGGAAACGGTTGTACTTATCGTCTGCAAAGCTATGTCGCGTGTTGCCGTAAGCGGAAACAGGAAAAGCACCATAGTAGAACACAGATGAAGCTTCTAAGTTGATGTAATAGCCAGTAAGAAGTAGTCCAATTCAAGTTTTGGGTATCGATTATTGACTTTTTAGCTGGCTTTGGTGCCTTGGACATGAGCTAGGACCTTACGATTCTGCATGAAAGGAGGACTAGCAGCCGAGTTGCACGGGAGAATGTGAAAAGTGTTCATATGTAATAAAAACCTGAGAAATCCGTCCGTTTTCGTCATTTGTTATCGAATCGACTTAAAGCCAGATAGTCACATTGGCCGCTCTTCTCTCCGAAACGCTTGTACTTATCGTCTGCAAAGCTATGTCGCGTGCTGCGGTATGCGGAGACACTAAAATAACCATAGTAGAACACAGAACAAGCTCCTAAGTTGATGTAATAGCCAGTAAAAAGTAGTACAATTCAAGTTTTAGGTATCTATTATTGACTTTTTAGCTGGCTTTGGTGCCTTGGACATGAGCTAGGACCTTAAGATTCTGCATGAAAGGAGGACTAGCAGCCGAGTTGCAGGGGAGAATGTGAAAAGTGTTCATATGTAGTAAAAAGCTGAGAAATCCGTCCGTTTTCGTAATTTGTTATCGAATCGACTTAAAGCCAGATCGTCACTTTGGCCGCTCTGCTCTCGGAAACGGTTGTACTTATCGTCTGCAAAGCTATGTCGCGTGTTGCCGTAGGCGGCAACAGGAAAAGCACCATAGTAGAACACAGATGAAGCTTCTAAGTTGATGTAATAGCCAGTAAGAAGTAGTCCAATTCAAGTTTTAGGTATCGATTATTGACTTTTTAGCTGGCTTTGGTGCCTTGGACATGAGCTAGGACCTTAAGATTCTGCATGAAAGGAGGACTAACAGCCGAGTTGCACGGGAGAATGTGAAAAGTGTTCATATGTAGTAAAAACCTGAGAAATCCGTCCGTTTTCGTCATTTGTTATCGAATCGACTTAAAGCCTGATCGTCACATTGGCCGCTCTTCTCTCTGAAACGGTTGTACTTATTGTCTGCAAAGCTATGTCACGTGCTGCGGTATGCGGAGACACTAAAATCACCACAGTAGAACACAGATGAAGCTTCTAAGTTGATGCAATATCCAGTAAGAAATAGTACAATTCGCGTTTTAGGTATCGATTATTGACTTTTTAGCTGGCTTTGGTGCCTTGGACATGAGCTAGGACCTTAAGATTCTGCATGAGAGGAGGACTAGCAGCCGAGTTGCACGGGAGAATGTGAAAAGTGTTCATATGTAAAAAAATACCTGAGAAATCCGTCCGTTTTCGTCATTTGTTATCGAATCGACTTAAAGCCAGATCGTCACATTGGTCGCTCTTCTCTCTGAAACGGTTGTACTTATCGTCTGCAAAGCTATGTCGCATTCTGCGGTATGCTGAGACACTACAAGCAGCATAGTAGAACACAGATGAAGCTTCTAAGTTGATGTAATAGCCAGTAAGAAGTAGTACAATTCAAGTTTTAGGTATCGATTATTGACTTTTTAGCTAGCTTTGGTGCCTTGGACATGAGCTACGACCTTAAGATTCAGCATGAAAGGAGGACTTGCAGCCGAGTAGCACGGGAGAATGTGATAAGTGTTCATATGTAGTAAAAGCCTGAGAAATTCGTCCGTTTTCGTCATTTGTTATCGAATCGACTTAAAGCCAGATCGTCACATCGCCGCTCTTCTCTCTGAAACGGTTGTTCTTATCGTCTGCAAAGCTATGTCGCGTGCTGCGGTATGCGGAGACACTAAAAGCACCATAGTAGAACACAGATGAAGCTTCTAAGTTGATGTTATAGCCAGTAGGAAGAAATAGAATTCAAGTTTTAGGTATCGATTATTGACTTTTTACCGGGCTTTCGTACCTTGGACATGAGCTAGGACCTTACGATTCTGCATGAAAGGAGGACTAGCGGCCGAGTTGCACGGGAGAATGTGAAAAGAGTTCCTATGTAGTAAAAACCTGAGAAATCCGTCCGTTTTCGTCATTTGTTATCGAATCGACTTAAAGCCAGATCGTCACATCGCCGCTCTTCTCTCTGAAACGGTTGTACTTATCGTCTGTAAAACTATGTCGCGTGCTGCGGTATGCGGAGAAACTAAAATCACCATAGTAGAACAAAGATGAAGCTTCTAAGTTGATGTAATAGCCTGGAAGAAGTAGTAGAATTCAAGTTTTAGGTATCGATTATTGAGTTTTTAGATGGCTTTGGTGCCTTGGACATGAGCTAGGACCTTATGATTCTGCATGAAAGGAGGACTAGCAGCCGAGTTGCACGGGAGGATGCGAAAAGTGTTCATATGTAGTAAAAACCTGAGAAATCCGTCCGTTTTCTTAATTTCTTATCGAATGGACTTAAACCAGTGCTCCACATTGGCCGCTCTTCTCTCTGAAACGGTTGTACTTATCGTCTGTAAAACTATGTCGCGTGCTGCGGTATGCGAAAAAACTAAATTCACCATAGTAGAACAAAGATGAAGCTTCTAAGTTGATGTAATAGCCAGGAAGAAGTAGTAGAATTCAAGTTTTAGGTATCGATTATTGACTTTTTAGCTGGCATTGGTGCATTGGACATGAGCTAGGACCTTATGATTCTGCATGAAAGGAGGACTAGCAGCCGAGTTGCACGGGAGAATGTGAAAAGTGTTCAAATGTAGTAAAAACCTGAGAAATCCGTCCGTTTTCGTCATTTGTTATCGAATCGACTTAAAGCCAGATCGTCACATTGGCCGCTCTTCTCTCTGAAACGGTTGTACTTATCGTCTGCGAAGCTGTGTCGCTTGCTGCGGTATGCGGAGACACTAAAATCACCATAGTAGAACACAGATGAAGCATCTAAGTTGATGTAATAGCCAGTAAGAAGTAGTGCAATTCAAGTTTTAGGTATCGATTATTGACTTTTTAGCTGGCTTTGGTGCCTTGGACATGAGCTAGGACCTTAAGATTCTGCATGAAAGGAGGACTAGCAGCCGAGTTGCACGGGAGAATGTGAAAAGTGTTCATATGTAAAAAAATACCTGAGAAATCCGTCCGTTTTCGTCATTTGTTATCGAATCGACTTAAAGCCAGATCGTCACATTGGTCGCTCTTCTCTCTGAAACGGTTGTACTTATCGTCTGCAAAGCTTTGTCGCATGCTGCGGTATGCTGAGACACTACAAGCAGCATAGTAGAACACAGATGAAGCTTCTAAGTTGATGTAATAGCCAGTAAGAAGTAGTACAATTCAAGTTTTAGGTATCGATTATTGACTTTTTAGCTAGCTTTGGTGCCTTGGACATGAGCTAGGACCTTAAGATTATGCATGAAAGGAGGACTAGCAGCCGAGTAGCACGGGAGAATGTGAAAAGTGTTCATATGTAGTAAAAACCTGAGAAATTCGTCCGTTTTCGTCATTTGTTATCGAATCGACTTAAAGCCAGATCGTCACATTGGCCGCTCTTCTCTCTGAAACGCTTGTACTTATCGTCTGCAAAGCTATGTCGCATGCTGCGGTATGCTGAGACACTACAAGCAGCATAGTAGAACACAGATGAAGCTTCTAAGTTGATGTAATAGCCAGTAAGAAGTAGTACAATTCAAGTTTTAGGTATCGATTATTGACTTTTTAGCTGGCTTTGGTGCCTTGGACATGAGCTACGGCCTTAAGATTCTGCATGAAAGGAGGACTAGCAGCCGAGTTGCACGGGAGAATGTGAAAAGTGTTCATATGTAAAAAAATACTTGAGAAATCCGTCCGTTTTCGTCATTTGTTATCGAATCGACTTAAAGCCACATCGTCACATTGGTCGCTCTTCTCTCTGAAAAGGTTGTACTTATCGTCTGCAAAGCTATGTCGCGTGCTGCGGTATGCGGAGACACTAAAATCACCGTAGTAGAACACAGATGAGGCTTCTAAGTTGATGTAATAGCCAGTAAGAAGTAGTACAATTCAAGTTTTAGGTATCGATTATTGACTTTTTAGCTGGCTTTGGTGCCTTGGACATGAGCTACGGCCTTAAGATTCTGCATGAAAGGAGGACTAGCAGCCGATTTGCATGGGAGAATGTGAAAAGTGTTCATATGTAGTAAAAACCCGAGAAATCCGTCCGTTTTGTCATTTGTTATCGAATCGACTTAAAGCCAGATCGTCACATTAGCCGCTCTTCTCTCTGAAACGGTTGTACTTGTCGTTTGCAAAGCTATGTCGCGTGCTGCGGTATTCTGAGACACTATAAGCACCATAGTAGAACACAGATCAAGCTTCTAAGTTGATGTAATAGCCAGTAAGAAGTAGTACAATTCAAGTTTTAGGTATTGAATATTGAATTTTTAGCTGGCTTTGGTGCCTTGGACATGAGCTAGGACTTTAATATTCTACATGAAAGGAGGACTAGCAGCCGAGTTGCATGGGAGAATGTGAAAAGTGTTCATATGTAGTAAAAACCTGAGAAATCCGTCCACTTTCGTCATTTGTTATCGAATCGACTTAAAGCCAGATCGTCACATTGGCCGCTCTTCTCTCTGAAAAAGTTGTACTTATCGTCTGCAAAGCTATGTCGCGTGCTGCGGTATGCGGAGACACTAAAAGCACCATAGTAGAACACAGATGAAGCTTCTAAGTTGATGTAATAGCCAGTAAGAAGTAGTACAATTCAGGTTTTAGGTATCGGTTAATGACTTTTTACACTTCTTTGGTGCCTTGGACACGAGCTAGGAAATTAAGATTTTGCATGAAGGAGGACTAGCAGCCCAGTTGCACGGGAGAATGTGAAAAGTTTTCATATGTAGTAAAAACCCGAGAAATCCGTCCGTTTTCGTCATTTGTTATCGAATCGACATAAAACCAGATCGTCACATTGGCCGCTCTTCTCTCTGAAACGGTTGTACTTATCGTCTTCAAAGCTATGTCGCGTGTTGCCGTAGGCGGAAAAAGGAAAAGCACCATAGTAGAACACAGATGAAACTTCTAAGTTGATGTAATAGCCAGTAAGAAGTAGTCCAATTCAAGTTTTAGGTATCGATTATTGACTTTTTAGCTGGCTTTGGTGCCTTGGACATGAGCTAGGACCTTAAGATTCTGCATGAAAGGAGGACTAGCAGCCGAGTTGCATGGGAGAATGTGAAAAGTGTTCATATGTAGTAAAAACCTGAGAAATCCGTCCACTTTCGTCATTTGTTATCGAATCGACTTAAAGCCAGATCGTCACATTGGCCGCTCTTCTCTCTGAAAAAGTTGTACTTATCGTCTGCAAAGCTATGTCGCGTGCTGCGGTATGCGGATACACTAAAAGCACCATAGTAGAACACAGATGATGCTTCTAAGTTGATGTAATAGCCAGTAAGAAGTAGTCCAATTCAAGATTTAGGTATCGATTATTGACTTTTTAGCTGGCTTTGGTGCCTTGGACATGAGCTAAGAGCTTAAGATTCTGCATGAAAGGAGGACTAGCAGCCGAGCTGCACGGGAGAATGTGAAAAGTGTTCATATGTAATAAAAACCTGAGAAATCCGTCCGTTTTCGTCATTTGTTATCGAATCGACATAAAACCAGATCGTCACATTGGCCGCTCTTTTCTCTGAAACGGTTGTACTTATCGTCTTCAAAGCTATGTCGCGTGTTGCCGTAGGCGGAAAAAGGAAAAGCACCATAGTAGAACACAGATGAAACTTCTAAGTTGATGTAATAGCCAGTAAGAAGTAGTCCAATTCAAGTTTTAGGTATCGATAATTGACTTTTTAGCTGGCTTTGGTGCCTTGGACATGAGCTAGGACCTTAAGATTCTGCATGAAAGGAGGACTAGCAGCCGAGTTGCAGGGGAGAATGTGAAAAATGTTCATATGTAGTAAAAACCTGAGAAATCCGTCCGTTTTGGTCATTTGTTATCGAATCGACTTAAAGGTAGATCGTCACATTGGCCGCTCTTCTCTCTGAAACGGTTGTACTTATCGTCTGCAAAGCTATGTCGCGTGCTGCGGTATGTGGAGACACTAAAAGCACCATAGTAGAACACAGATGAAGCTTCTAAGTTGATGTAATAGCCAGTAAGAAGTAGTGGAATTCAAGTTTTAGGTATCGATTATTGACTTTTTAGCTGGCTTTGGTGCCTTGGATATGAGCTAGGACCTTAATATTCTGCATGAAAGGAGGACTAGCAGCCGAGTTGCAGGGGAGAATGTGAAAAGTGTTCATATGTAGTAAAAACCTGAGAAATCCGTCCGTTTTCGTCATTTGTTATCGAATCGACTTAAAGCCAGATCGTCACATTGGCCGCTCTTCTCTTTGAAACGGTTGTACTTATCGTCTTCAAAGCTATGTCGCGTGTTGCCGTAGGCGGAAAAAGGAAAAGCACCATAGTAGAACACAGATGAAGCTTCTAAGTTGATGTAATAGCCAGTAAGAAGTAGTCCAATTCAAGTTTTAGGTATCGATTATTGACTTTTTAGCTGGCTTTGGTGCCTTGGACATGAGCTAGGACCTTAAGATTCTGCATGAAAGGAGGACTAGCAGCCGAGTTGCACGGGAGAATGTGGAAAGTGTTCATATGTAGTAAAAACCTGAGAAATCCGTCCGTTTTCGTCATTTGTTATCGAATCGACTTAAAGCCAGATCGTCACATTGGCCGCTCTTCTCTCTGAAACGGTTGTACTTATCGTCTGCAAAGCTATGTCGCGTGCTGCGGTATGTGGAGACACTAAAATCACCATAGTAGAACACAGATGAAGCTTCTAAGTTGATGTAATAGCCAGTAAGAAGTAGTACAATTCAAGTTTTAGGTATCGATTATTGACTTTATAGCTGGCTTTGTTGCCTTGGACATGAGCTAGGACCTTAAATTTCTGCATTAAAGGAGGACTAGCAGCCGCGTTGCACGGGAGAATGTCAAAAGTGTTCATATGTAGTAAAAACCTTAGAAATCCTTCGGTTTTCGTCATTTGTTATCGAATCGACTTAAAGCCAGATCGTCACATTGGCCGCTCTTCTCTCTGAAACGCTTGTACTTATCGTCTGCAAAGCTATGTCGCGTGCTGCGGTATGCGGAGACACTAAAATCACCATAGTAGAACACAGTTGAAGCTTTTAAGTTGATGTAATAGCCAGTAAGAAGTAGTACAATTCATGATTTAGGTATCGATTATTGACTTTTTAGCTGGCTTTGGTGCCTTGGACATGAGCTAGGACCTTAACATTCTGCATGAAAGGAGGACTAGCAGCCGAGTTGCACGGGAGAATGTGAAAAGTGTTCATATGTAGTAAAAACCTTAGAAATCCGTCCATTTTCGTCATTTGTAATCGAATCGACTTATAGCCAGATCATCACATTGGCCGCTCTTCTCTCCGAAACGCTTGTACTTATTGTCTGCAAAGCTATGTCGCATGCTGCGGTATGCTGAGACACTACAAGCAGCATAGTAGAACACAGATGAAGCTTCTAAGTTGATGTAATAGCCAGTAAGAAGTAGTACAATTCAAGTTTTAGGTATCGATTATTGACTTTTTAGCTGGCTTTGGTGCCTTGGACATGAGCTATGGCCTTAAGGTTCTGCATGAAAGGAGGACTAGCAGCCGAGTTGCACGGGAGAATGTGAAAAGTGTTCATATGTAAAAAAATACTTGAGAAATCCGTCCGTTTTCGTCATTTGTTATCGAATCGACTTAAAGCCACATCGTCACATTGGTCGCTCTTCTCTCTGAAAAGGTTGTACTTATCGTCTACAAAGCTACGTCGCGTGCTGCGGTATGCGGAGACACTAAAATCACCATAGTAGAACACAGATGAGGCTTCTAAGCTGATGTAATAGCCAGTAAGAAGTAATACAATTCAAGTTTCAGGTATCGATTATTGACTTTTTAGCTAGCTTTGGTGCCTTGGACATGAGCTAGGACCTTAAGATTCTACATGAAAGGAGGACTAGCAGCCGAGTAGCACGGGAGAATGTGTAAAGTGTTCATATGTAGTAGAAACCTGTGAAATTCGTCCGTTTTCGACATTTGTTATCGAATCGACTTAAAGCCAGATCGTCACATTGGCCGCTCTTCTCTCTGAAACGGTTGTACTTATCGTCTGCAAAGCTATGTCGCGTGCTGCGGTATGCGGAGACACTAAAATCACCATAGTAGAACACAGATGAAGCTTCTAAGTTGACGTAATAGCCAAGAAGACGTAGTACAATTCTAATTTTAGGTATCGATTATTGACTTTTTAGCTGGCTTTGGTTCCTTGGACATGAGCTAGGACCTTAACATTCTGCATGAAAGGAGGACTAGCAGCCGATTTGCATGGGAGAATGTGAAAAGTGTTCATATGTAGTAAAAACCCGAGAAATCCGTCCGTTTTCGTCATTTGTTATCGAATCGACTTAAAGCCAGATCGTCACATTAGCCGTTCTTCTCTCTGAAACGGTTGTACTTATCGATTGCAAAGCTATGTCGAATGTTGCGGTATGCGGAGACACTAAAAGCACCATAGTAGAACACAGATGAAGCTTCTAAGTTGACGTAATAGCCAGGAAGAAGTAGTACAATTCAAGTTTTAGGTATCGATTATTGACTTTTTAGCTGGCTTTGGTGCCTTGGACATGAGCTAGGACCTTAACATTTGGCATGAAAGGAGGACTAGCAGCCGATTTGCATGGGAGAATGTGAAAAGTGTTCATATGTAGTAAAAACCCGAGAAATTCGTCCGTTTTAGTCATTTGTTATCGAATCGACTTAAAGCCAGATCGTCACATTGGCCGCTCTTCTCTCTGAAACGGTTGTACTTGTCGTTTGCAAAGCTATGTCGCGTGCTGCGGTATGCTGAGACACTATAAGCACCATAGTAGAACACAGATCATGCTTCTAAGTTGATGTAATAGCCAGTAAGAAGTAGTACAATTCAAGTTTTAGGTATTGAATATTGAATTTTTAGCTGGCTTTGGTGCCTTGGACATGAGCTAGGACCTTAATATTCTACATGAAAGGAGGACTAGCAGCCGAGTTGCATGGGAGAATGTGAAAAGTGTTCATATGTAGTAAAAACCTGAGAAATCCGTCCACTTTCGTCATTTGTTATCGAATCGACTTAAAGCCAGATCGTCACATTGGCCGCTCTTCTCTCTGAAAAAGTTGTACTTATCGTCTGCAAAGCTATGTCGCGTGCTGCGGTATGCGGAGACACTAAAAGCACCATAGTAGAACACAGATGAAGCTTCTAAGTTGATGTAATAGCCAGTAAGAAGTAGTACAATTAAAGTTTTAGGTATCGGTTAATGACTTTTTACACTTCTTTGGTGCCTTGGACACGAGCTAGGAAATTAAGATTTTGCATGAAGGAGGACTAGCAGCCCAGTTGCACTGGAGAATGTGAAAAGTTTTCATATGTAGTAAAAACCCGAGAAATCCGTCCGTTTTCGTCATTTGTTATCGAATCGACTTAAAGCCAGATCGTCACATTGGCCGCTCTTCTCTCTGAAACGGTTGTACTTATCGTCTACAGAGCTATGTCGCGTGCTGCAATATGCGGAGACACTAAAAGCACCATAGTAGAACACAGATGATGCTTCTAAGTTGAAGTAATAGCCAGTAAGAAGTAGTCCAATTCAAGATTTAGGTATCGATTATTGACTTTTTAGCTGGCTTTGGTGCCTTGGACATGAGCTAAGAGCTTAAGATTCTGCATGAAAGGAGGACTAGCAGCCGAGCTGCACGGGAGAATGTGAAAAGTGTTCATATGTAATAAAAACCTGAGAAATCCGTCCGTTTTCGTCATTTGTTATCGAATCGACTTAAAACCAGATCGTCACATTGGCCGCTCTTCTCTCTGAAACGGTTGTACTTATCGTCTGCAAAGCTATGTCGCGAGCTGTGGTATGCGGAGACACTAAAATCACCATAGTAGGAACAGATGAAGCATCTAAGTTGATGTAATAGCCAGTAAGAAGTAATCCAATTCAAGTTTTGGGTATCGATTATTCACTTTTTAGCTGGCTTTGGTGCCTAGGACATGAGCTAAGAGCTTAAGATTCTGCATGAAAGGAGGACTAGCAGCCGAGCTGCACGGGAGAATGTGAAAAGTGTTCATATGTAATAAAAACCTGAGAAATCCGTCCGTTTTCGTCATTTGTTATCGAATCGACTTAAAACCAGATCGTCACATTCGCCGCTCTTCTCTCTGAAACGGTTGTACTTATCGTCTGCAAAGCTGTGTCGCTTACTGCGGTATGTATAGACACTAAAAGCACCATAGTAGAACACAGATGAACCTTCTAAGCTGATGTAATAGCCAGTAAGAAGTAGTACAATTCAAGTTTTAGGTATCGATTATTGACTTTTTAGCTGGCTTTGGTGCCGTGGACATGAGCTAGGACCTTAAGATTGTGCGTGAAAGGAGGACTAGCAGCCGAGTTGCACGGGCGAATGTGAAAAGTGTTCATATGTAGTAAAAACCTGAGAAATCCGTCCGTTTTCGTCATTTGTTATCGAATCGACTTAAAGCCAGATCGTCACATTGGCCGCTCTTCTCTCTGATACCCTTGTACTTATCGTCTACAAAGCTATGTCGCGTGCTGCGGTATGTGGAGACACTAAAAGCAGCATAGTAGAACACAGATGAAGCTTCTAAGTTGATGTAATAGCCAGTAAGAAGTAGTACAATTCAAGTTTTAGGTATCGATTATTGACTTTTTAGCTGGCTTTGTTGCCTTGGACATGAGCTAGGACCTTAACATTCTGCATGAAAGGAGGACTAGCAGCCGAGTTGCACGGGAGAATGTGAAAAGTGTTCATATGTAGTAAAAACCTTAGAAATCCGTCCATTTTCGTCATTTGTTATCGAATCGACGTAAAGCCAGATCGTCACATTGGCCGCTCTTCTCTCCGAAACGCTTGTACTTATCGTCTGCAAAGCTATGTCGCGTGCTGCGGTATCCGGAGACACTGCACTCACCATAGTAGAACACAGTTCAAGCTTCTAAGTTGATGTAATAGCCAGTAAGAAGTAGTAGAATTCAAGTTTTAGGTATCGATTATTGACTTTTTAGCTGGCTTTGGTGCCTTGGACATGAGCTAGGACCTTAATATTCTGCATGAAAGGAGGACTAGCAGCCGAGTTGCAGGGGAGAATGTGAAATGTGTTCATATGTAGTAAAAACCTGAGAAATCCGTCCGTTTTCGTCATTTGTTATCGAATCGACTTAAAGCCAGATCGTCACATTGGCCGCTCTTCTCTCTGAAACGGTTGTACTTATCGTCTTCAAAGCTATGTCGCGTGTTGCCGTAGGCGGAAAAAGGAAAAGCACCATAGTAGAACACAGATGAAGCTTCTAAGTTGATGTAATAGCCAGTAAGAAGTAGTCCAATTCAAGTTTTAGGTATCGATTATTGACTTTTTAGCTGGCTTTGGTGCCTTGGACATGAGCTAGGACCTTAAGATTCTGCATGAAAGGAGGACTAGCAGCCGAGTTGCAGGGGAGAATGTGAAAAGTGTTCATATGTAGTAAAAACCTGAGAAATCCGTCCGTTTTGGTCATTTGTTATCGAATCGACTTAAAGCTAGATCGTCACATTGGCCGCTCTTCTCTCTGAAACGGTTGTACTTATCGTCTGCAAAGCTATGTCGCGTGCTGCGGTATGTGGAGACACTAAAAGCACCATAGTAGAACACAGATGAAGCTTCTAAGTTGATGTAATAGCCAGTAAGAAGTAGTGGAATTCAAGTTTTAGGTATCGATTATTGACTTTTTAGCTGGCTTTGGTGCCTTGGATATGAGCTAGGACCTTAATATTCTGCATGAAAGGAGGACTAGCAGCCGAGTTGCAGGGGAGAATGTGAAAAGTGTTCATATGTAGTAAAAACCTGAGAAATCCGTCCGTTTTCGTCATTTGTTATCGAATCGACTTAAAGCCAGATCGTCACATTGGCCGCTCTTCTCTCTGAAACGGTTGTACTTATCGTCTTCAAAGCTATGTCGCGTGTTGCCGTAGGCGGAAAAAGGAAAAGCACCATAGTAGAACACAGATGAAGCTTCTAAGTTGATGTAATAGCCAGTAAGAAGTAGTCCAATTCAAGTTTTAGGTATCGATTATTGACTTTTTAGCTGGCTTTGGTGTGCCTTGGACATGAGCTAGGACCTTAAGATTCTGCATGAAAGGAGGACTAGCAGCCGAGTTGCAGGGGAGAATGTGAAAAGTGTTCATATGTAGTAAAAACCAGAGAAATCCGTCCGTTTTGGTCATTTGTTATCGAATCGACTTAAAGCTAGATCGTCACATTGGCCGCTCTTCTCTCTGAAACGGTTGTACTTATCGTCTGCAAAGCTATGTCGCGTGCTGCGGTATGTGGAGACACTAAAAGCACCATAGTAGAACACAGATGAAGCTTCTAAGTTGATGTAATAGCCAGTAAGAAGTAGTGGAATTCAAGTTTTAGGTATCGATTATTGACTTTTTAGCTGGCTTTGGTGCCTTGGACATGAGCTAGGACCTTAAGATTCTGCATGAAAGGAGGACTAGCAGCCGAGTTGCACGGGAGAATGTGGAAAGTGTTCATATGTAGTAAAAACCTGAGAAATCCGTCCGTTTTCGTCATTTGTTATCGAATCGACTTAAAGCCAGATCGTCACATTGGCCGCTCTTCTCTCTGAAACGCTTGTGCTTATTGTCTGCAAAGCTATGTCGCGTGCTGCGGTATGCGGAGACACTAAAATCACCATAGTAGAACACAGATGAAGCTTTTAAGTTGATGTAATAGCCAGTAAGAATTAGTACAATTCAAGTTTTAGGTATCGATTATTGACTTTTTAGCTGGCTTTGTTGCCTTGGACATGAGCTAGGACCTTAACATTCTGCATGAAAGGAGGACTAGCAGCCGAGTTGCACGGGAGAATGTGAAAAGTGTTCATATGTAGTAAAAACCCGAGAAATTCGTCCGTTTTAGTCATTTGTTATCGAATCGACTTAAAGCCAGATCGTCACATTGGCCGCTCTTCTCTCTGAAACGGTTGTACTTGTCGTTTGCAAAGCTATGTCGCGTGCTGCGGTATGCTGAGACACTATAAGCACCATAGTAGAACACAGATCAAGCTTCTAAGTTGATGTAATAGCCAGTAAGAAGTAGTACAATTCAAGTTTTAGGTATTGAATATTGAATTTTTAGCTGGCTTTGGTGCCTTGGACATGAGCTAGGACCTTAATATTCTACATGAAAGGAGGACTAGCAGCCGAGTTGCATGGGAGAATGTGAAAAGTGTTCATATGTAGTAAAAACCTGAGAAATCCGTCCACTTTCGTCATTTGTTATCGAATCGACTTAAAGCCAGATCGTCACATTGGCCGCTCTTCTCTCTGAAAAAGTTGTACTTATCGTCTGCAAAGCTATGTCGCGTGCTGCGGTATGCGGAGACACTAAAAGCACCATAGTAGAACACAGATGAAGCTTCTAAGTTGATGTAATAGCCAGTAAGAAGTAGTACAATTAAAGTTTTAGGTATCGGTTAATGACTTTTTACACTTCTTTGGTGCCTTGGACACGAGCTAGGAAATTAAGATTTTGCATGAAGGAGGACTAGCAGCCCAGTTGCACTGGAGAATGTGAAAAGTTTTCATATGTAGTAAAAACCCGAGAAATCCGTCCGTTTTCGTCATTTGTTATCGAATCGACTTAAAGCCAGATCGTCACATTGGCCGCTCTTCTCTCTGAAACGGTTGTACTTATCGTCTACAGAGCTATGTCGCGTGCTGCAATATGCGGAGACACTAAAAGCACCATAGTAGAACACAGATGATGCTTCTAAGTTGATGTAATAGCCAGTAAGAAGTAGTCCAATTCAAGATTTAGGTATCGATTATTGACTTTTTAGCTGGCTTTGGTGCCTTGGACATGAGCTAAGAGCTTAAGATTCTGCAAGAAAGGAGGACTAGCAGCCGAGCTGCACGGGAGAATGTGAAAAGTGTTCATATGTAATAAAAACCTGAGAAATCCGTCCGTTTTCGTCATTTGTTATCGAATCGACTTAAAACCAGATCGTCACATTGGCCGCTCTTCTCTCTGAAACGGTTGTACTTATCGTCTGCAAAGCTATGTCGCGAGCTGTGGTATGCGGAGACACTAAAATCACCATAGTAGGAACAGATGAAGCATCTAAGTTGATGTAATAGCCAGTAAGAAGTAATCCAATTCAAGTTTTGGGTATCGATTATTCACTTTTTAGCTGGCTTTGGTGCCTTGGACATGAGCTAAGAGCTTAAGATTCTGCATGAAAGGAGGACTAGCAGCCGAGCTGCACGGGAGAATGTGAAAAGTGTTCATATGTAATAAAAACCTGAGAAATCCGTCCGTTTTCGTCATTTGTTATCGAATCGACTTAAAACCAGATCGTCACATTCGCCGCTCTTCTCTCTGAAACGGTTGTACTTATCGTCTGCAAAGCTATGTCGCTTACTGCGGTATGTATAGACACTAAAAGCACCATAGTAGAACACAGATGAACCTTCTAAGCTGATGTAATAGCCAGTAAGAAGTAGTACAATTCAAGTTTTAGGTATCGATTATTGACTTTTTAGCTGGCTTTGGTGCCGTGGACATGAGCTAGGACCTTAAGATTGTGCATGAAAGGAGGACTAGCAGCCGAGTTGCACGGGCGAATGTGAAAAGTGTTCATATGTAGTAAAAACCTGAGAAATCCGTCCGTTTTCGTCATTTGTTATCGAATCGACTTAAAGCCAGATCGTCACATTGGCCGCTCTTCTCTCTGATACCCTTGTACTTATCGTCTACAAAGCTATGTCGCGTGCTGCGGTATGTGGAGACACTAAAAGCAGCATAGTAGAACACAGATGAAGCTTCTAAGTTGATGTAATAGCCAGTAAGAAGTAGTACAATTCAAGTTTTAGGTATCGATTATTGACTTTTTAGCTGGCTTTGTTGCCTTGGACATGAGCTAGGACCTTAACATTCTGCATGAAAGGAGGACTAGCAGCCGAGTTGCACGGGAGAATGTGAAAAGTGTTCATATGTAGTAAAAACCTTAGAAATCCGTCCATTTTCGTCATTTGTTATCGAATCGACGTAAAGCCAGATCGTCACATTGGCCGCTCTTCTCTCCGAAACGCTTGTACTTATCGTCTGCAAAGCTATGTCGCGTGCTGCGGTATCCGGAGACACTGCACTCACCATAGTAGAACACAGTTCAAGCTTCTAAGTTGATGTAATAGCCAGTAAGAAGTAGTAGAATTCAAGTTTTAGGTATCGATTATTGACTTTTTAGCTGGCTTTGGTGCCTTGGACATGAGCTAGGACCTTAATATTCTGCATGAAAGGAGGACTAGCAGCCGAGTTGCAGGGGAGAATGTGAAATGTGTTCATATGTAGTAAAAACCTGAGAAATCCGTCCGTTTTCGTCATTTGTTATCGAATCGACTTAAAGCCAGATCGTCACATTGGCCGCTCTTCTCTCTGAAACGGTTGTACTTATCGTCTTCAAAGCTATGTCGCGTGTTGCCGTAGGCGGAAAAAGGAAAAGCACCATAGTAGAACACAGATGAAGCTTCTAAGTTGATGTAATAGCCAGTAAGAAGTAGTCCAATTCAAGTTTTAGGTATCGATTATTGACTTTTTAGCTGGCTTTGGTGCCTTGGACATGAGCTAGGACCTTAAGATTCTGCATGAAAGGAGGACTAGCAGCCGAGTTGCAGGGGAGAATGTGAAAAGTGTTCATATGTAGTAAAAACCTGAGAAATCCGTCCGTTTTGGTCATTTGTTATCGAATCGACTTAAAGCTAGATCGTCACATTGGCCGCTCTTCTCTCTGAAACGGTTGTACTTATCGTCTGCAAAGCTATGTCGCGTGCTGCGGTATGTGGAGACACTAAAAGCACCATAGTAGAACACAGATGAAGCTTCTAAGTTGATGTAATAGCCAGTAAGAAGTAGTGGAATTCAAGTTTTAGGTATCGATTATTGACTTTTTAGCTGGCTTTGGTGCCTTGGATATGAGCTAGGACCTTAATATTCTGCATGAAAGGAGGACTAGCAGCCGAGTTGCAGGGGAGAATGTGAAAAGTGTTCATATGTAGTAAAAACCTGAGAAATCCGTCCGTTTTCGTCATTTGTTATCGAATCGACTTAAAGCCAGATCGTCACATTGGCCGCTCTTCTCTCTGAAACGGTTGTACTTATCGTCTTCAAAGCTATGTCGCGTGTTGCCGTAGGCGGAAAAAGGAAAAGCACCATAGTAGAACACAGATGAAGCTTCTAAGTTGATGTAATAGCCAGTAAGAAGTAGTCCAATTCAAGTTTTAGGTATCGATTATTGACTTTTTAGCTGGCTTTGGTGCCTTGGACATGAGCTAGGACCTTAAGATTCTGCATGAAAGGAGGACTAGCAGCCGAGTTGCAGGGGAGAATGTGAAAAGTGTTCATATGTAGTAAAAACCAGAGAAATCCGTCCGTTTTGGTCATTTGTTATCGAATCGACTTAAAGCTAGATCGTCACATTGGCCGCTCTTCTCTCTGAAACGGTTGTACTTATCGTCTGCAAAGCTATGTCGCGTGCTGCGGTATGTGGAGACACTAAAAGCACCATAGTAGAACACAGATGAAGCTTCTAAGTTGATGTAATAGCCAGTAAGAAGTAGTGGAATTCAAGTTTTAGGTATCGATTATTGACTTTTTAGCTGGCTTTGGTGCCTTGGACATGAGCTAGGACCTTAAGATTCTGCATGAAAGGAGGACTAGCAGCCGAGTTGCACGGGAGAATGTGGAAAGTGTTCATATGTAGTAAAAACCTGAGAAATCCGTCCGTTTTCGTCATTTGTTATCGAATCGACTTAAAGCCAGATCGTCACATTGGCCGCTCTTCTCTCTGAAACGCTTGTGCTTATTGTCTGCAAAGCTATGTCGCGTGCTGCGGTATGCGGAGACACTAAAATCACCATAGTAGAACACAGATGAAGCTTTTAAGTTGATGTAATAGCCAGTAAGAATTAGTACAATTCAAGTTTTAGGTATCGATTATTGACTTTTTAGCTGGCTTTGTTGCCTTGGACATGAGCTAGGACCTTCACATTCTGCATGAAAGGAGGACTAGCAGCCGAGTTGCACGGGAGAATGTGAAAAGTGTTCATATGTAGTAAAAACCTGAGAAATCCGTCCACTTTCGTCATTTGTTATCGAATCGACTTAAAGCCAGATCGTCACATTGGCCGCTCTTCTCTCTGAAAAAGTTGTACTTATCGTCTGCAAAGCTATGTCGCGTGCTGCGGTATCCGGAGACACTGCACTCACCATAGTAGAACACAGCTCAAGCTTCTAAGTTGACGTAATAGCCAAGAAGACGTATTACAATTCAAGTTTTAGGTATCGATTATTGACTTTTTAGCTGGCTTTGGTTCCTTGGACATGAGCTAGGACCTTAACATTCTGCATGAAATGAGGACTAGCAGCCGATTTGCATGGGAGAATGTGAAAAGTGTTCATATGTAGTAAAAACCCGAGAAATCCGTCCGTTTTCGTCATTTGTTATCGAATCGACTTAAAGCCAGATCGTCACATTAGCCGTTCTTCTCTCTGAAACGGTTGTACTTATCGATTGCAAAGCTATGTCGAATGTTGCGGTATGCGGAGACACTAAAAGCACCATAGTAGAACACAGATGAAGCTTCTAAGTTGACGTAATAGCCAGGAAGAAGTAGTACAATTCAAGTTTTAGGTATCGATTATTGACTTTTTAGCTGGCTTTGGTGCCTTGGACATGAGCTAGGACCTTAACATTTTGCATGAAAGGAGGACTAGCAGCCGATTTGCATGGGAGAATGTGAAAAGTGTTCATATGTAGTAAAAACCCGAGAAATCCGTCCGTTTTAGTCATTTGTTATCGAATCGACTTAAAGCCAGATCGTCACATTAGCCGCTCTTCTCTCTGAAACGGTTGTACTTGTCGTTTGCAAAGCTATGACGCGTGCTGCGGGATGCTGAGACACTATAAGCACCATAGTAGAACACAGATGAAGCTTCTAAGTTGATGTAATAGCCAGTAAGAAGTAGTACAATTCAAGTTTTAGGTATTGAATATTGAATTTTTAGCTGGCTTTGGTGCCTTGGACATGAGCTAGGAACTTAATATTCTACATGAAAGGAGGACTAGCAGCCGAGTTGCATGGGAGAATGTGAAAAGTGTTCATATGTAGTAAAAACCTGAGAAATCCGTCCACTTTCGTCATTTGTTATCGAATCGACTTAAAAACAGATCGTCACATTGGCCGCTCTTCTCTCTGTAACGGTTGTACTTATCGTCTACAGAGCTATGTCGCGTGCTGCAATATGCGGAGACACTAAAAGCACCATAGTAGAACACAGATGATGCTTCTAAGTTGATGTAATAGCCAGAAAGAAGTAGTCCAATTCAAGATTTAGGTATCGATTATTGACTTTTTAGCTGGCTTTGGTGCCTTGGACATGAGCTAGGACTTTAAGATTCTGCATAAACGGAGGACTAGCAGCCCAGTTGCACGGGAGAATGTGAAAAGTGTTCATATGTATTAAAAACCAGAGAAATCCGTCCGTTTTCGTCATTTGTTATCGAATCGACTTAAAGCCAGATCGTCACATTGGCCGCTCTTCTCTCTGAAACGGTTGTACTTATCGTCTGCAAAACTATGTCGCGTGCTGCGGTATGCGGAGACACTAAAATCACCATAGTAGAACACAGATGAAGCTTCTAAGTTGATGTAATAGCCAGTAAGAAGTAGTAGAATTCAAGTTTTAGGTATCGATTATTGACTTTTTAGCTGGCTTTGGTGCCTTGGACATGAGCTAGGACCTTAAGATTCTGCATGAAAGGAGGACTAGCAGCCGAGTTGCAAGGGAGAATGTGTAAAGTGTTCATATGTAGTAAAAACCTAAAAAATCCGTCCGTTTTCGTCATTTGTTATCGAATCGACTTAAAAACAGATCGTCACATTGGCCGCTCTTCTCTCTGTAACGGTTGTACTTATCGTCTGCAAAGCTATGTCGCTTACTGCGGTATGTATAGACACTAAAAGCACCATAGTAGAACACAGATGAACCTTCTAAGCTGATGTAATAGCCAGTAAGAAGTAGTACAATTCAAGTTTTAGGTATCGATTATTGACTTTTTAGCTGGCTTTGGTGCCGTGGACATGAGCTAGGACCTTAAGATTGTGCATGAAAGGAGGACTAGCAACCGAGTTGCACGGGCGAATGTGAAAAGTGTTCATATGTAGTAAAAACCTGAGAAATCCGTCCGTTTTCGTCATTTGTTATCGAATCGACTTAAAGCCAGATCGTCACATTGGCCGCTCTTCTCTCTGATACCCTTGCACTTATCGTCTACAAAGCTATGTCGCGTGCTGCGGTATGTGGAGACACTAAAAGCAGCATAGTAGAACAAAGATGAAGCTTCTAAGTTGATGTAATAGCCAGTAAGAAGTAGTACAATTCAAGTTTTAGCTATCGATTATTGACTTTTTAGCTGGCTATGTTGCCTTGGACATGAGCTAGGACCTTAACATTCTGCATGAAAGGAGGACTAGCAGCCGAGTTGCACGGGAGAATGTGAAAAGTGTTCATATGTAGTAAAAACCTTAGAAATCCGTCCATTTTCGTCATTTGTTATCGAATCGACGTAAAGCCAGATCGTCACATTGGCCGCTCTTGTCTCCGAAACGCTTGTACTTATCGTCTGCAAAGCTATGTCGCGTGCTGCGGTATCCGGAGACACTGCACTCACCATAGTAGAACACAGTTCAAGCTTCTAAGTTGATGTAATAGCCAGTAAGAAGTAGTAGAATTCAAGTTTTAGGTATCGATTATTGACTTTTTAGCTGGCTTTGGTGCCTTGGACATGAGCTAGGACCTTAATATTCTGCATGAAAGGAGGACTAGCAGCCGAGTTGCAGGGGAGAATGTGAAAAGTGTTCATATGTAGTAAAAACCTGAGAAATCCGTCCGTTTTGGTCATTTGTTATCGAATCGACTTAAAGCTAGATCGTCACATTGGCCGCTCTTCTCTCTGAAACGGTTGTACTTATCGTCTGCAAAGCTATGTCGCGTGCTGCGGTATGTGGAGACACTAAAAGCACCATAGTAGAACACAGATGAAGCTTCTAAGTTGATGTAATAGCCAGTAAGAAGTAGTGGAATTCAAGTTTTAGATATCGATTATTGACTTTTTAGCTGGCATTGGTGCCTTGGACATGAGCTAGGACCTTAATATTCTGCATGAAAGGAGGACTAGCAGCCGAGTTGCAGGGGAGAATGTGAAAAGTGTTCATATGTAGTAAAAACCTGAGAAATCCGACCGTTTTCGTCATTTGTTATCGAATCGACTTAAAGCCAGATCGTCACATTGGCCGCTCTTCTCTCTGAAACGGTTGTACTTATCGCCTTCAAAGCTATGTCGCGTGTTGCCGTAGGCGGAAAAAGGAAAAGCACCATAGTAGAACACAGATGAAGCTTCTAAGTTGATGTAATAGCCAGTAAGAAGTAGTCCAATTCAAGTTTTAGGTATCGATTATTGACTTTTTAGCTGGCTTTGGTGCTTTGGACATGAGCTAGGACCTTAAGATTCTGCATGAAAGGAGGACTAGCAGCCGAGTTGCAGGGGAGAATGTGAAAAGTGTTCATATGTAGTAAAAACCTGAGAAATCCGTCCGTTTTGGTCATTTGTTATCGAATCGACTTAAAGCTAGATCGTCACATTGGCCGCTCTTCTCTCTGAAACGGTTGTACTTATCGTCTGCAAAGCTATGTCGCGTGCTGCGGTATGTGGAGACACTAAAAGCACCATAGTAGAACACAGATGAAGCTTCTAAGTTGATGTAATAGCCAGTAAGAAGTAGTGGAATTCAAGTTTTAGGTATCGATTATTGACTTTTTAGCTGGCTTTGGTGCCTTGGACATGAGCTAGGACCTTAAGATTCTGCATGAAAGGAGGACTAGCAGCCGAGTTGCACGGGAGAATGTGGAAAGTGTTCATATGTAGTAAAAACCTGAGAAATCCGTCCGTTTTCGTCATTTGTTATCGAATCGACTTAAAGCCAGATCGTCACATTGGCCGCTCTTCTCTCTGAAACGGTTGTACTTATCGTCTGCAAAGCTATGTCGCGTGCTGCGGTATGTGGAGACACTAAAATCACCATAGTAGAACACAGATGAAGCTTCTAAGTTGATGTAATAGCCAGTAAGAAGTAGTACAATTCAAGTTTTAGGTATCGATTATTGGCTTTTTAGCTGGCTTTGTTGCCTTGGACATGAGCTACGACCTTAAATTTCTGCATTAAAGGAGGACTAGCAGCCGCGTTACACGGGAGAATGTCAAAAGTGTTCATATGTAGTAAAAACCTTAGAAATCCTTCGGTTTTAGTCATTTGTTATCGAATCGACTTAAAGCCAGATCGTCACATTGGCCGCTCTTCTCTCTGAAACGCTTGTACTTATCGTCTGCAAAGCTATGTCGCGTGCTGCGGTATGCGGAGACACTAAAATCACCATAGTAGAACACAGATGAAGCTTTTAAGTTGATGTAATAGCCAGTAAGAAGTAGTACAATTCATGTTTTAGGTATGGATTATTGACTTTTTAGCTGGCATTGGTGCCTTGGACATGAGCTAGGACCTTAACATTCTGCATGAAAGGAGGACTAGCAGCCGAGTTGCACGGAAGAATGTTAAAAGTGTTCATATGTAGTAAAAACCTTACAAATCCGTCCGTTTTCGTCATTTGTTATCGAATCGAGTTAAAGCCAGATCGTCACATTGGCCGCTCTTCTCTCTGAAACGCTTGTACTTATCGTCTGCAAAGCTATGTCGCGTGCTGCGGTATGTGGAGACACTAAAAGCACCATAGTAGAACACAGATGAAGCTTCTAAGTTGATGTAATAGCCAGTAAGAAGTAGTACAATTCAAGTTTTAGGTATCGATTATTGACTTTTTAGCTGGCTTTGTTGCCTTGGACATGAGCTAGGACCTTAAGATTCTGCATGAAAGGAGGACTAGCAGCCGAGTTGCACGGGAGAATGTGAAAAGTGTTCATATGTAGTAAAAACCTTAGAAATCCGTCCATTTTCGTCATTTGTTATCGAATCGACTTAAAGCCAGATCATCACATTGGCCGCTCTTCTCTCCGAAACGCTTGTACTTATTGTCTGCAAAGCTATGTCGCGTGCTGCGGTATCCGGAGACACTGCACTCACCATAGTAGAACACAGTTCAAGCTTCTAAGTTGATGTAATAGCCAGTAAGAAGTAGTACAATTCAAGTTTTAGGTATCGATTATTGACTTTTTAGCTGACTTTGGTGCCTTGGACATGAGCTAGGACCTTAAGATTCTGCATGAAAGAAGGACTAGCAGCCGAGTTGCAGGGAAGAATGTGAAAAATGTTCATATGTAGTAAAAACCAGAGAATTCCGTCCATTTTCGTCATTTGTTATCGAATCGACTTAAAGCCACATCGTCACATTGGCCGTTCTGCTCAAGGAAACGCTTGTACTTATCGTCTGCAAAGCTATGTCGCGTGTTGCCGTAGGCGGAAACAGAAAAAGCATCATAGTAGAACACAGATGAAGCTTCTAAGTTGATGTAATAGAAAGTAAGAAGTAGTCCATTTCAAGTTTTAGGTATCGATTATTGACTTTTTAGCTGGCTTTGGTGCCTTGGACATGAGCTAGGACCTTACGATTCTGCATGAAATGAGGACTGGCAGCCGAGTTGCAGGGGAGAATGTGAAAAGTGTTCATATGTAGTAAAAACCTGAGAAATCCGTCCGTTCTCATCATTTGTTATCGAATCGACTTAAAGCCAGATCGTCACATTGCCCGCTGTGCTCTCGGAAACGGTTCTACTTATCGTCTGCAAAGCTATGTCGCGTGTTGCCGTAGGCGGAAACAGGAAAAGCACCGTAGTAGAACACAGATGAAGCTTCTAAGTTGATGTAATAGCCAGTAAGAAGTAGTCCAATTCAAGTTTTAGGTATCGATTATTGACTTTTTAGCTGGCTTTGGTGCCTTGGACATGAGCTAGGACCTTAACATTCTGCATGAAAGGAGGACTAGCTGCCGCGTTGCACGGGAGAATGTGAAAAGTGTTCATATGTAGTAAAAACCTTAGAAATCCGTCCATTTTCGTCATTTGTTATCGAATCGACTTAAAGCCAGATCGTCACATTGGCCGCTCTTCTCTCTGAAACGGTTGTACTTATCGTCTGCAATGCTATGTCGCGTGCTGCGGTATGTGGAGACACTAAAAGCACCATAGTAGAACACAGATGAACCTTCTAAGTTGATGAAATTGCCAGTAAGAAGTAGTACAATTCAAGTTTTAGGTATCGATTATTGACTTTTTAGCTGGCTTTGGTGCCTTGGACATGAGCTAGGACCTTAAATTTCTGCATGAAAGGAGGAGTAGCAGCCGCGTTGCGTGGGAGAATGTGAAAAGTGTTCATATGTAGTAAAAACCTTAGAAATCCTTCCGTTTTCGTCATTTGTTATCGAATCGACTTAAAGCCAGATCGTCACGTTGGCCGCTCTTCTCTCTGAAACGCTTATACTTATCGTCTGCAAAGCTATGTCGCGTGCTGCGGTATGCGGAGACACTAAAATCACCATAGTAGAACACAGATGAAGCTTTTAAGTTGATGTAATAGCCAGTAAGAAGTAGTACAATTCATGTTTTAGGTATCGATTATTGACTTTTTAGCTGGCTTTGGTGCCTTTGACATGAGCTAGGACCTTAAAATTCTGCATGAAAGGAGGACTAGCAGCCGAGTTGCACGGGAGAATGTTAAAAGTGTTCATATGTAGTAAAAACCTTAGAAATCCGTCCGTTATCGTCATTTGTTATCGAATCGACTTAAAGCCAGATCGTCACATTGGCCGCTCTTCTCTCTGAAACGCTTGTACTTATCGTCTGCAAAGCTATGTCGCGTACTGCGGTATGTGGAGACACTAAAAGCACTATAGTAGAACACAGATGAAGCTTCTAAGTTGATGTAATAGCCAGTAAGAATTAGTACAATTCAAGTTTTAGGTATCGATTATTGACATTTTAGCTGGCTTTGTTGCCTTGGACATGAGCTAGGACCTTAACATTCTGCATGAAAGGATTACTAGCAGCCGAGTAGCACGGGAGAATGTGAAAAGTGTTCATATGTAGTAAAAACCTTAGAAATCCGTCCATTTTCGTCATTTGTTATCGAATCGACTTAAAGCCAGATCGTCACATTGGCCGCTCTTCTCTCCGAAACGTTTGTACTTATCGTCTGCAAAGCTATGTCGCGTTCTGCGGTATGCGGAGACACTAAAATCACCATAGTAGAACATAGATCAAGCTTCTAAGTTGATGTAATAGCCAGTAAGAAGTAGTACAATTCAAGTTTTAGGTATCGATTATTGACTTTTTAGCTGGCTTTGTTGCCTTGGACATGAGCTAGGATCTTAACATTCTGCATGAAAGGAGGACTAGCAGCCGAGTTGCACGGGAGAATGTGAAAAGTGTTCATATGTAGTAAAAACCTTAGAAATCCGTCCATTTTCGTCATTTGTTATCGAATCGACTTAAAGCCAGATCGTCACATTGGCCGCTCTTCTCTCCGAAACGCTTGTACTTATCGTCTGCAAAGCTATGTCGCGTGCTGCGGTATCCGGAGATACTGCACTCACCATAGAAGAACACAGTTCAAGCTTCTAAGTTGATGTAATAGCCAGTAAGAAGTAGTAGAATTCAAGTTTTAGGTATCGATTATTGACTTTTTAGCTGGCTTTGGTGCCTTGGACATGAGCTAGGACCTTAATATTCTGCATGAAAGGAGGACTAGCAGCCGAGTTGCAGGGGAGAATGTGAAAAGTGTTCATATGTAGTAAAAACCTGAGAAATCCGTCCGTTTTCGTCATTTGTTATCGAATCGACTTAAAGCCAGATCGTCACATTGGCCGCTCTTCTCTCTGAAACGGTTGTACTTATCGTCTTCAAAGCTATGTCGCGTGTTGCCGTAGGCGGAAAAAGGAAAAGCACCATAGTAGAACACAGATGAAGCTTCTAAGTTGATGTAATAGCCAGTAAGAAGTAGTCCAATTCAAGTTTTAGGTATCGATTATTGACTTTTAAGCTGGCTTTGGTGCCTTGGACATGAGCTAGGACCTTAAGATTCAGCATGAAAGGAGGACTAGCAGCCGAGTTGCATGGGAGAATGTGAAAAGTGTTCATATGTAGTAAAAACCTGAGAAATCCGTCCGTTTTGGTCATTTGTTATCGAATCGACTTAAAGCTAGATCGTCACATTGGCCACTCTTCTCTCTGAAACGGTTGTACTTATCGTCTGCAAAGCTATGTCGCGTGCTGCGGTATGTGGAGACACTAAAAGCACCATAGTAGAACACAGATGAAGCTTCTAAGTTGATGTAATAGCCAGTAAGAAGTAGTGGAATTCAAGTTTTAGGTATCGATTATTGACTTTGTAGCTGGCTTTGGTGCCTTGGACATGAGCTAGGACCTTAAGATTCTGCATGAAAGGAGGACTAGCAACCGAGTTGCACGGGAGAATGTGGAAAGTGTTCATATGTAGTAAAAACCTGAGAAATCCGTCCGTTTTCGTCATTTGTTATCGAATCGACTTAAAGCCAGATCGTCACGTTGGCCGCTCTTCTCTCTGAAACGGTTGTACTTATCGTCTGCAAAGCTATGTCGCGTGCTGCGGTATGTGGAGACACTAAAATCACCATAGTAGAACACAGATGAAGCTTCTAAGTTGATGTAATAGCCAGTAAGAAGTAGTACATTTCAAGTTTTAGGTATCGATTATTGACTTTTTAGCTGGCTTTGTTGCCTTGGACATGAGCTAGGACCTTAACATTCTGCATGAAAGGAGGACTAGCAGCCGAGTTGCACGGGAGAATGTGAAAAGTGTTCATATGTAGTAAAAACCTTAGAAATCCGTCCATTTTCGTCATTTGTTATCGAATCGACTTAAAGCCAGATCATCACATTGGCCGCTCTTCTCTCCGAAACGCTTGTACTTATTGTCTGCAAAGCTATGTCGCGTGCTGCGGTATCCGGAGACACTGCACTCACCATAGTGGAACACAGTTCAAGCTTCTAAGTTGATGTAATAGCCAGTAAGAAGTAGTACAATTCAAGTTTTAGGTATCGATTATTGACTTTTTAGCTGGCTTTGGTGCCTTGGACATGAGCTAGGACCTTAAGATTCTGCATGAAAGAAGGACTAGCAGCCGAGTTGCAGGGAAGAATGTGAAAAATGTTCATATGTAGTAAAAACCAGAGAAATCCGTCCATTTTCGTCATTTGTTATCGAATGGACTTAAAGCCAGATCGTCACATTGGCCGTTCTGCTCAAGGAAACGCTTGTACTTATCGTCTGCAAAGCTATGTCGCGTGTTGCCGTAGGCGGAAACAGGAAAAGCATCATAGTAGAACACAGATGAAGCTTCTAAGTTGATGTAATAGCCAGTAAGAAGTAGTCCATTTCAAGTTTTAGGTATCGATTATTGACTTTTTAGCTGGCTTTGGTGCCTTGGACATGAGCTAGGACCTTACGATTCTGCATGAAAGGAGGACTGGCAGCCGAGTTGCAGGGGAGAATGTGAAAAGTGTTCATATGTAGTAAAAACCTGAGAAATCCGTCCGTTTTCATCATTTGTTATCGAATCGACTTAAAGCCACATCGTCACATTGCCCGCTGTGCTCTCGGAAACGGTTCTACTTATCGTCTGCAAAGCTATGTCGCGTGTTGCCGTAGGCGGAAACAGGAAAAGCACCGTAGTAGAACACAGATGAAGCTTCTAAGTTGATGTAATAGCCAGTAAGAAGTAGTCCAATTCAAGTTTTTGGTATCGATTATTGACTTTTTAGCTGGCTTTGGTGCCTTGGACATGAGCTAGGACAACATTCTGCATGAAAGGAGGACTAGCTGCCGAGTTGCACGGGAGAATGTGAAAAGTGTTCATATGTAGTAAAATCCTGAGAAATCAGTCCGTTTTCGTCATTTGTTATCGAATCGACTTAAAGCAAGATCGTCACATTGGCCGCTCTTCTCTCTGAAACGGTTGTACTTATCGTCTGCAAAGCTATGTCGCGTGCTGCGGTATGTGGAGACACTAAAAGCACCATAGTAGAACACAGATGAAGCATCTAAGTTGATGTAATAGCCAGTAAGAAGTAATCCAATTCAAGTTTTAGGTATCGATTATTGACTTCTTAGCTGGCTTTGGTGCCTTGGACATGAGCTAGGACCTTAAGATTCTGCATGAAAGGAGGACTAGCAGCCGAGTTGCACGGGAGAATGTGAAAAGTGTTCATATGTAGTAAAAACCTTAGAAATCCGTCCATTTTCGTCATTTGTTATCGAATCGACTTAAAGCCAGATCATCACATTGGCCGCTCTTCTCTCCGAAACGCTTGTACTTATTGTCTGCAAAGCTATGTCGCGTGCTGCGGTATCCGGAGACACTGCACTCACCATAGTGGAACACAGTTCAAGCTTCTAAGTTGATGTAATAGCCAGTAAGAAGTAGTACAATTCAAGTTTTAGGTATCGATTATTGACTTTTTAGCTGGCTTTGGTGCCTTGGACATGAGCTAGGACCTTAAGATTCTGCATGAAAGAAGGACTAGCAGCCGAGTTGCAGGGAAGAATGTGAAAAATGTTCATATGTAGTAAAAACCAGAGAAATCCGTCCATTTTCGTCATTTGTTATCGAATGGACTTAAAGCCAGATCGTCACATTGGCCGTTCTGCTCAAGGAAACGCTTGTACTTATCGTCTGCAAAGCTATGTCGCGTGTTGCCGTAGGCGGAAACAGGAAAAGCATCATAGTAGAACACAGATGAAGCTTCTAAGTTGATGTAATAGCCAGTAAGAAGTAGTCCATTTCAAGTTTTAGGTATCGATTATTGACTTTTTAGCTGGCTTTGGTGCCTTGGACATGAGCTAGGACCTTACGATTCTGCATGAAAGGAGGACTGGCAGCCGAGTTGCAGGGGAGAATGTGAAAAGTGTTCATATGTAGTAAAAACCTGAGAAATCCGTCCGTTTTCATCATTTGTTATCGAATCGACTTAAAGCCACATCGTCACATTGCCCGCTGTGCTCTCGGAAACGGTTCTACTTATCGTCTGCAAAGCTATGTCGCGTGTTGCCGTAGGCGGAAACAGGAAAAGCACCGTAGTAGAACACAGATGAAGCTTCTAAGTTGATGTAATAGCCAGTAAGAAGTAGTCCAATTCAAGTTTTTGGTATCGATTATTGACTTTTTAGCTGGCTTTGGTGCCTTGGACATGAGCTAGGACCTTAATATTCTGCATGAAAGGAGGACTAGCAATCGAGTTGCACGGGAGAATGTGAAAAGTGTTCATATGTAGTAAAAACCTGAGACATCCGTCCGTTTTCGTCATTTGTTATCGAATCGACTTAAAGCCAGATCGTCACATTGGCCGCTCTTCTCTCTGAAACGGTTGTACTTATCGTCTGCAAAGCTATGTCGCGTGCTGCGGTATGCGGAGACACTAAAAGAACCATAGTAGAACACAGATGAAGCTTCTAAGTTGATGTAATAGCCAGTCAGAAGTAGTACAATTCAAGTTTTAGGTATCGATTATTGACTTTTTAGCTGGATTTGGTACCTTGGACATGAGCTAGGACCTTAAGATTCTGCATGAAAGGAGGACTAGCAGCCGAGTTGCATGGGAGAATGTGAAAAGTGTTCATATGTAGTAAAAACCTGAGAAATCCGTCCGTTTTCGTCATTTGTTATCGAATCGACTTAAAGCCAGATCGTCACATTGGATGCTCTTCTCTCTGAAACGGTTGTACTTATCGTCTGCAAAGCTATGTCGCGTGCTGCGGTATGCCGAGACACTAAAAGCACCATAGTAGAACACAGATGAAGCTTCTAAGTTGATGTAATAGCCAGTAAGAAGTAGTACAATTCAAGTTTTAGGTATGGATTATTGACTTTTTAGCTGGCTTTGGTGCCTTGGACATGAGCTAGGACCTTAAGATTCTGCATGAAAGGAGGACTAGCAGCCGAGTTGCACGGGAGAATGTGATAAGTTTTCATATGTAGTAAAAACCTGAGAAATCCGCCCGTTTTCGTCATTTGTTATCGAATCGAATTAAAGCCAGATCGACACATTGGCCGCTCTTCTCTCTGAAACGGTTGTACTTATCGTCTGCAAAGCTATGTCGCGTGCTGCGGTATGCTGAGACACTACAAGCACCATAGTAGAACACAGATGAAGCTTCTAAGTTGATGTAATAGCCAGTAAGAAGTAGTAGCATTCAAGTTTTAGGTATCGATTATTGACTTTTTAGCTGGCTTTGGTGCCTTGGACATGAGCTAGGAACTTAAGATTCTGCATGAAAGGAGGACTAGCAGCCGAGTTGCACGGGAGAATGTGAAAAGTTTTCATATGTAGTAAAAACCTGAGAAATCCGTCCGTTTTCGTCATTTGTTATCGAATCGTCTTAAAGCCAGATCGACACATTGGCCGCTCTTCTTTCTGAAACGGTTGTACTTATCGTCTGCAAAGGTATTTCGCGTGCTGCGGTATGCTGAGACACTACAAGCACCATAGTAGAACACAGCTGAAGCTTCTAAGTTGATGTACTAGCCAGTAAGAGGTAGTACAATTCAAGTCTTAGGTACTGAATATAGACCTTTTAGCTGGCTTTGGTGCCTTGGACATGAGCTAGGACCTTAAGATTCTGCATGAAAGGAGGACTAGCAGCCGAGTTGCACGGGAGAATATGAAAAGTGTTCATATGTAGTAAAAACCTGAGACATACTTCCGTTTTCGTCATTTGTTATCGAATCGACTTAAAGCCAGATCGTCACATTGGCCGCTCTTCTCTCTGAAACGGTTGTACTTATCGTCTGCAAAACTATCTCGCGTGATGCGGTATGCGGAGAAACTAAAACCACCGTAGTAGAACACACATCAAGCTTCTAAGTTGATGTAATAGCCAGTAAGAAGTAGTACAATTCTAGTTTTAGGTATCGATTATTGACTTTTTAGCTGGCTTTGGTGCCTTGGACATGAGCTAGGACCTTAAGATTCTGCATGAAAGGAGGACTCTGCAGCCGAGTTGCAGGGGAGAATGTGAAAAGTGTTCATATGTAGTAAAAACCTGAGAAATCCGTCCGTTTTCGTCATTTGTTATCGAATCGACTTAAAGCCAGATCGTCACATTGCCCGCTCTGCTCTCGGAAACGGTTGTACTTATCGTCTGCAAAGCTATGTCGCGTGCTGCTGTATGCGGAGACACTAAAATCACCATAGTAGAACACATATGAAGCTTCTAAGTTCATGTAATAGCAGGTAAGAAGTAGTACAATTCAAGTTTTAGGTATCGATTATTGACTTTTTAGCTGGCTTTGGTGCCTTGGACATGAGCTAGGACCTTAAGATTCTGCATGAAAGGAGGACTAGCAGCCAAGATGCACGGAAGAATGTGAAAAGTGTTCATAAGTAGTAAAAACCTGAGAAATCCGTCCGTTTTCGTCATTTGTTACCGAATCGACTTAAAGCCAGATCGTCAGATTGGCCGCTCTTCTCTCTGAAACGGTTGTACTTATCGTCTGCAAAACCATGTCGCGTGCTGCGGTATGCGGAGAAACTAAAAGCACCGTAGTAGAACACAGATGAAGCTTCTAAGTTGATGTAATAGCCAGTAAGAAGTAGTAGAATTCAAGTTTTAGGTATCGATTATTGACTTTTTAGCTGGCTTTGGTGCCGTGGACATGAGCTAGGACCTTAAGATTTTGCATGAAAGGAGGACTAGCAGCCGAGTTGCACGGGAGGATGTGAAAAGTGTTCATATGTAGTAAAAACCTGAGAAATCCGTCCATTTTCCTCATTTGTTATCGAATAGACTTAAAGCCAGATCGTCACATTAGCCGCTCTTCTCTCTGAAACGGTTGTACTTATCGTCTGCAAAGCTATGTCGCGAGCTGTGGTATGCGGAGACACTAAAATCACCATAGTAGGAACAGATGAAGCATCTAAGTTGATGTAATAGCCAGTAAGAAGTAATCCAATTCAAGTTTTGGGTATCGATTATTGACTTTTTAGCTGGCTTTGGTGCCTTGGACATGAGCTAAGAGCTTAAGATTCTGCATGAAAGGAGGACTAGCAGCCGAGCTGCACGGGAGAATGTGAAAAGTGTTCATATGTAATAAAAACCTGAGAAATCCGTCCGTTTTCGTCATTTGTTATCGAATCGACTTAAAACCAGATCGTCACATTGGCCGCTCTTCTCTCTGAAACGGTTGTACTTATCGTCTACAAAGCTATGTCGCGTGCTGCGGTATGCGGAGACACTAAAATCACCATAGTAGAACACATATGAAGCTTCTAAGTTCATGTAATAGCAGGTAAGAAGTAGTACAATTCAAGTTTTAGGTATCGATTATTGACTTTTTAGCTGGCTTTGGTGCCTTGGACATGAGCTAGGACCTAAACATTCTGCATGAAAGGAGGAGTAGCAGCCGAGTTGCACGGGAGAATGTGAAAAGTGTTCATATGTAGTAAAAACCTTAGAAATCCGTCCGTTTTCGTCATTTGTTATCGAATCGACTTAAAGCCAGATCGTCACATTGCCCGCTCTGCTCTCGGAAACGGTTGTACTTATCGTCTGCAAAGCTACGTCGCGTGCTGCTGTATGCGGAGACACTAAAATCACCATAGTAGAACACAGATGAAGCTTCTAAGTTCATGTAATAGCAGGTAAGAAGTAGTACAATTCAAATTTTAGGTATCGATTATTGACTTTTTAGCTGGCTTTGGTGCCTTGGACATGAGCTAGGACCTAAACATTCTGCATGAAAGGAGGAGTAGCAGCCGAGTTGCACGGGAGAATGTGAAAAGTGTTCATATGTAGTAAAAACCTTAGAAATCCGTCCGTTTTCGTCATTTGTTATCGAATCGACTTAAAGCCAGATCGTCACATTGGCCGCTGTTCTCTCTGAAACGGTTGTACTTATCGTCTGCAAAGCTATGTTGCGTGCTGCGGTATGTGGAGACACTAAAAGCACCATAGTAGGAAACAGATGAAGCATCTAAGTTGATGTAATAGCCAGTAAGAAGTAATCCAATTCAAGTTTTGGGTATCGATTATTGACATTTTAGCTATCTTTGGTGCCTTGGACATGAGCTAGGACCTTAAGATTCTGCATGAAAGGAGGACTAGCAGCCGAGCTGCACGGGAGAATGTGAAAAGTGTTCATATGTAATAAAAACCTGAGAAATCCGTCCGTTTTCGTCATTTGTTATCGAATCGACTTAAAACCAGATCGTCAGATTGGCCGCTCTTCTCTCTGAAACGGTTGTACGTATCGTCTACAAAGCTATGTCGCGTGCTGCGGTATGCGGAGACACTAAAAGCACCATTGTAGAACACAGATGAAGCTTCTAAGTTAATGTAATAGCCAGTAAGAAGTAGTACAATTCAAGTTTTAGGTATCGATTATTGACTTTTTAGCTGGCTTTGGTGCCTTGGACATGAGCTAGGACATAAACATTCTGCATGAAAGGAGGAGTAGCAGCCGAGTTGCACGGGAGAATGTGAAAAGTGTTCATATGTAGTAAAAACCTTAGAAATCCGTCCGTTTTCGTCATTTGTTATCGAATCGACTTAAAGCCAGATCGTCACATTGCCCGCTCTGCTCTCGGAAACGGTTGTACTTATCGTCTGCAAAGCTATGTCGCGTGCTGCTGTATGCGGAGACACTAAAATCACCATAGTAGAACACAGATGAAGCTTCTAAGTTCATGTAATAGCAGGTAAGAAGTAGTACAATTCAAATTTTAGGTATCGATTATTGACTTTTTAGCTGGCTTTGGTGCCTTGGACATGAGCTAGGACCTAAACATTCTGCATGAAAGGAGGAGTAGCAGCCGAGTTGCACGGGAGAATGTGAAAAGTGTTCATATGTAGTAAAAACCTTAGAAATCCGTCCGTTTTCGTCATTTGTTATCGAATCGTCTTAAAGCCAGATCGACACATTGGCCGCTCTTTTTTCTGAAACGGTTGTACTTATCGTCTGCAAAGCTATGTCGCGTGCTGCGGTATGCTGAGACACTACAAGCACCATAGTAGAACACAGCTGAAGCTTCTAAGTTGATGTACTAGCCAGTAAGAGGTAGTACAATTCAAGTCTTAGGTACTGAATATAGACCTTTTAGCTGGCTTTGGTGCCTTGGACATGAGCTAGGACCTTAAGATTCTGCATGAAAGGAGGACTAGCAGCCGAGTTGCACGGGAGAATATGAAAAGTGTTCATATGTAGTAAAAACCTGAGACATACTTCCGTTTTCGTCATTTGTTATCGAATCGACTTAAAGCCAGATCGTCACATTGGCCGCTCTTCTCTCTGAAACGGTTGTACTTATCGTCTGCAAAACTATCTCGCGTGATGCGGTATGCGGAGAAACTAAAACCACCGTAGTAGAACACACTTCAAGCTTCTAAGTTGATGTAATAGCCAGTAAGAAGTAGTACAATTCTAGTTTTAGGTATCGATTATTGACTTTTTAGCTGGCTTTGGTGCCTTGGACATGAGCTAGGACCTTAAGATTCTGCATGAAAGGAGGACTCTGCAGCCGAGTTGCAGGGGAGAATGTGAAAAGTGTTCATATGTAGTAAAAACCTGAGAAATCCGTCCGTTTTCGTCATTTGTTATCGAATCGACTTAAAGCCAGATCGTCACATTGCCCGCTCTGCTCTCGGAAACGGTTGTACTTATCGTCTGCAAAGCTATGTCGCGTGCTGCTGTATGCGGAGACACTAAAATCACCATAGTAGAACACATATGAAGCTTCTAAGTTCATGTAATAGCAGGTAAGAAGTAGTACAATTCAAGTTTTAGGTATCGATTATTGACTTTTTAGCTGGCTTTGGTGCCTTGGACATGAGCTAGGACCTTAAGATTCTGCATGAAAGGAGGACTAGCAGCCAAGATGCACGGAAGAATGTGAAAAGTGTTCATAAGTAGTAAAAACCTGAGAAATCCGTCCGTTTTCGTCATTTGTTACCGAATCGACTTAAAGCCAGATCGTCAGATTGGCCGCTCTTCTCTCTGAAACGGTTGTACTTATCGTCTGCAAAACCATGTCGCGTGCTGCGGTATGCGGAGAAACTAAAAGCACCGTAGTAGAACACAGATGAAGCTTCTACGTTGATGTAATAGCCAGTAAGAAGTAGTAGAATTCAAGTTTTAGGTATCGATTATTGACTTTTTAGCTGGCTTTGGTGCCGTGGACATGAGCTAGGACCTTAAGATTTTGCATGAAAGGAGGACTAGCAGCCGAGTTGCACGGGAGGATGTGAAAAGTGTTCATATGTAGTAAAAACCTGAGAAATCCGTCCATTTTCCTCATTTGTTATCGAATAGACTTAAAGCCAGATCGTCACATTAGCCGCTCTTCTCTCTGAAACGGTTGTACTTATCGTCTACAAAGCTATGTCGCGTGCTGCGGTATGCGGAGACACTAAAATCACCATAGTAGAACACATATGAAGCTTCTAAGTTCATGTAATAGCAGGTAAGAAGTAGTACAATTCAAGTTTTAGGTATCGATTATTGACTTTTTAGCTGGCTTTGGTGCCTTGGACATGAGCTAGGACCTAAACATTCTGCATGAAAGGAGGAGTAGCAGCCGAGTTGCACGGGAGAATGTGAAAAGTGTTCATATGTAGTAAAAACCTTAGAAATCCGTCCGTTTTCGTCATTTGTTATCGAATCGACTTAAAGCCAGATCGTCACATTGCCCGCTCTGCTCTCGGAAACGGTTGTACTTATCGTCTGCAAAGCTATGTCGCGTGCTGCTGTATGCGGAGACACTAAAATCACCATAGTGGAACACAGATGAAGCTTCTAAGTTCATGTAATAGCAGGTAAGAAGTAGTACAATTCAAATTTTAGGTATCGATTATTGACTTTTTAGCTGGCTTTGGTGCCTTGGACATGAGCTAGGACCTAAACATTCTGCATGAAAGGAGGAGTAGCAGCCGAGTTGCACGGGAGAATGTGAAAAGTGTTCATATGTAGTAAAAACCTTAGAAATCCGTCCGTTTTCGTCATTTGTTATCGAATCGACTTAAAGCCAGATCGTCACATTGGCCGCTCTTCTCTCTGAAACGGTTGTACTTATCGTCTACAAAGCTATGTCGCGTGCTGCGGTATGCGGAGACACTAAAATCACCATAGTAGAACACATATGAAGCTTCTAAGTTCATGTAATAGCAGGTAAGAAGTAGTACAATTCAAGTTTTAGGAACGATTATTGACTTTTTAGCTGGCTTTGGTGCCTTGGACATGAGCTAGGACCTAAACATTCTGCATGAAAGGAGGAGTAGCAGCCGAGTTGCACGGGAGAATGTGAAAAGTGTTCATATGTAGTAAAAACCTTAGAAATCCGTCCGTTTTCGTCATTTGTTATCGAATCGACTTAAAGCCAGATCGTCACATTGCCCGCTCTGCTCTCGGAAACGGTTGTACTTATCGTCTGCAAAGCTATGTTGCGTGCTGCGGTATGTGGAGACACTAAAAGCACCATAGTAGGAAACAGATGAAGCATCTAAGTTGATGTAATAGCCAGTAAGAAGTAATCCAATTCAAGTTTTGGGTATCGATTATTGACATTTTAGCTATCTTTGGTGCCTTGGACATGAGCTAGGACCTTAAGATTCTGCATGAAAGGAGGACTAGCAGCCGAGCTGCACGGGAGAATGTGAAAAGTGTTCATATGTAATAAAAACCTGAGAAATCCGTCCGTTTTCGTCATTTGTTATCGAATCGACTTAAAACCAGATCGTCAGATTGGCCGCTCTTCTCTCTGAAACGGTTGTACGTATCGTCTACAAAGCTATGTCGCGTGCTGCGGTATGCGGAGACACTAAAAGCACCATTGTAGAACACAGATGAAGCTTCTAAGTTAATGTAATAGCCAGTAAGAAGTAGTACAATTCAAGTTTTAGGTATCGATTATTGACTTTTTAGCTGGCTTTGGTGCCTTGGACATGAGCTAGGACATAAACATTCTGCATGAAAGGAGGAGTAGCAGCCGAGTTGCACGGGAGAATGTGAAAAGTGTTCATATGTAGTAAAAACCTTAGAAATCCGTCCGTTTTCGTCATTTGTTATCGAATCGACTTAAAGCCAGATCGTCACATTGCCCGCTCTGCTCTCGGAAACGGTTGTACTTATCGTCTGCAAAGCTATGTCGCGTGCTGCTGTATGCGGAGACACTAAAATCACCATAGTAGAACACAGATGAAGCTTCTAAGTTCATGTAATAGCAGGTAAGAAGTAGTACAATTCAAATTTTAGGTATCGATTATTGACTTTTTAGCTGGCTTTGGTGCCTTGGACATGAGCTAGGACCTAAACATTCTGCATGAAAGGAGGAGTAGCAGCCGAGTTGCACGGGAGAATGTGAAAAGTGTTCATATGTAGTAAAAACCTTAGAAATCCGTCCGTTTTCGTCATTTGTTATCGAATCGTCTTAAAGCCAGATCGACACATTGGCCGCTCTTCTTTCTGAAACGGTTGTACTTATCGTCTGCAAAGCTATGTCGCGTGCTGCGGTATGCTGAGACACTACAAGCACCATAGTAGAACACAGCTGAAGCTTCTAAGTTGATGTACTAGCCAGTAAGAGGTAGTACAATTCAAGTCTTAGGTACTGAATATAGACCTTTTAGCTGGCTTTGGTGCCTTGGACATGAGCTAGGACCTTAAGATTCTGCATGAAAGGAGGACTAGCAGCCGAGTTGCACGGGAGAATATGAAAAGTGTTCATATGTAGTAAAAACCTGAGACATACTTCCGTTTTCGTCATTTGTTATCGAATCGACTTAAAGCCAGATCGTCACATTGGCCGCTCTTCTCTCTGAAACGGTTGTACTTATCGTCTGCAAAACTATCTCGCGTGATGCGGTATGCGGAGAAACTAAAACCACCGTAGTAGAACACACTTCAAGCTTCTAAGTTGATGTAATAGCCAGTAAGAAGTAGTACAATTCTAGTTTTAGGTATCGATTATTGACTTTTTAGCTGGCTTTGGTGCCTTGGACATGAGCTAGGACCTTAAGATTCTGCATGAAAGGAGGACTCTGCAGCCGAGTTGCAGGGGAGAATGTGAAAAGTGTTCATATGTAGTAAAAACCTGAGAAATCCGTCCGTTTTCGTCATTTGTTATCGAATCGACTTAAAGCCAGATCGTCACATTGCCCGCTCTGCTCTCGGAAACGGTTGTACTTATCGTCTGCAAAGCTATGTCGCGTGCTGCTGTATGCGGAGACACTAAAATCACCATAGTAGAACACATATGAAGCTTCTAAGTTCATGTAATAGCAGGTAAGAAGTAGTACAATTCAAGTTTTAGGTATCGATTATTGACTTTTTAGCTGGCTTTGGTGCCTTGGACATGAGCTAGGACCTTAAGATTCTGCATGAAAGGAGGACTAGCAGCCAAGATGCACGGAAGAATGTGAAAAGTGTTCATAAGTAGTAAAAACCTGAGAAATCCGTCCGTTTTCGTCATTTGTTACCGAATCGACTTAAAGCCAGATCGTCAGATTGGCCGCTCTTCTCTCTGAAACGGTTGTACTTATCGTCTGCAAAACCATGTCGCGTGCTGCGGTATGCGGAGAAACTAAAAGCACCGTAGTAGAACACAGATGAAGCTTCTACGTTGATGTAATAGCCAGTAAGAAGTAGTAGAATTCAAGTTTTAGGTATCGATTATTGACTTTTTAGCTGGCTTTGGTGCCGTGGACATGAGCTAGGACCTTAAGATTTTGCATGAAAGGAGGACTAGCAGCCGAGTTGCACGGGAGGATGTGAAAAGTGTTCATATGTAGTAAAAACCTGAGAAATCCGTCCATTTTCCTCATTTGTTATCGAATAGACTTAAAGCCAGATCGTCACATTAGCCGCTCTTCTCTCTGAAACGGTTGTACTTATCGTCTACAAAGCTATGTCGCGTGCTGCGGTATGCGGAGACACTAAAATCACCATAGTAGAACACATATGAAGCTTCTAAGTTCATGTAATAGCAGGTAAGAAGTAGTACAATTCAAGTTTTAGGTATCGATTATTGACTTTTTAGCTGGCTTTGGTGCCTTGGACATGAGCTAGGACCTAAACATTCTGCATGAAAGGAGGAGTAGCAGCCGAGTTGCACGGGAGAATGTGAAAAGTGTTCATATGTAGTAAAAACCTTAGAAATCCGTCCGTTTTCGTCATTTGTTATCGAATCGACTTAAAGCCAGATCGTCACATTGCCCGCTCTGCTCTCGGAAACGGTTGTACTTATCGTCTGCAAAGCTATGTCGCGTGCTGCTGTATGCGGAGACACTAAAATCACCATAGTGGAACACAGATGAAGCTTCTAAGTTCATGTAATAGCAGGTAAGAAGTAGTACAATTCAAATTTTAGGTATCGATTATTGACTTTTTAGCTGGCTTTGGTGCCTTGGACATGAGCTAGGACCTAAACATTCTGCATGAAAGGAGGAGTAGCAGCCGAGTTGCACGGGAGAATGTGAAAAGTGTTCATATGTAGTAAAAACCTTAGAAATCCGTCCGTTTTCGTCATTTGTTATCGAATCGACTTAAAGCCAGATCGTCACATTGGCCGCTCTTCTCTCTGAAACGGTTGTACTTATCGTCTACAAAGCTATGTCGCGTGCTGCGGTATGCGGAGACACTAAAATCACCATAGTAGAACACATATGAAGCTTCTAAGTTCATGTAATAGCAGGTAAGAAGTAGTACAATTCAAGTTTTAGGAACGATTATTGACTTTTTAGCTGGCTTTGGTGCCTTGGACATGAGCTAGGACCTAAACATTCTGCATGAAAGGAGGAGTAGCAGCCGAGTTGCACGGGAGAATGTGAAAAGTGTTCATATGTAGTAAAAACCTTAGAAATCCGTCCGTTTTCGTCATTTGTTATCGAATCGACTTAAAGCCAGATCGTCACATTGCCCGCTCTGCTCTCGGAAACGGTTGTACTTATCGTCTGCAAAGCTATGTCGCGTGCTGCTGTATGCGGAGACACTAAAATCACCATAGTAGAACACAGATGAAGCTTCTAAGTTCATGTAATAGCAGGTAAGAAGTAGTACAATTCAAATTTTAGGTATCGATTATTGACTTTTTAGCTGGCTTTGGTGCCTTGGACATGAGCTAGGACCTAAACATTCTGCATGAAAGGAGGAGTAGCAGCCGAGTTGCACGGGAGAATGTGAAAAGTGTTCATATGTAGTAAAAACCTTAGAAATCCGTCCGTTTTCGTCATTTGTTATCGAATCGACTTAAAGCCAGATCGTCACATTGGCCGCTCTTCTCTCTGAAACGGTTGTACTTATCGTCTGCAAAGCTATGTTGCGTGCTGCGGTATGTGGAGACACTAAAAGCACCATAGTAGGAAACAGATGAAGCATCTAAGTTGATGTAATAGCCAGTAAGAAGTAATCCAATTCAAGTTTTGGATATCGATTATTGACATTTTAGCTGGCTTTGGTGCCTTGGACATGAGCTAGGACCTTAAGATTCTGCATGAAAGGATGACTAGCAGCCGAGCTGCACGGGAGAATGTGAAAAGTGTTCATATGTAATAAAAACCTGAGAAATCCGTCCGTTTTCGTCATTTGTTATCGAATCGACTTAAAACCAGATCGTCAGATTGGCCGCTCTTCTCTCTGAAACGGTTGTACGTATCGTCTACAAAGCTATGTCGCGTGCTGCGGTATGCGGAGACACTAAAAGCACCATTGTAGAACACAGATGAAGCTTCTAAGTTAATGTAATAGCCAGTAAGAAGTAGTACAATTCAAGTTTTAGGTATCGATTATTGACTTTTTAGCTGGCTTTGGTGCCTTGGACATGAGCTAGGACCTTAAGATTCTGCATGAAAGGAGAACTAGCAGCCGAGTTGCACGGGAGAATGTGAAAAGTGTTCATATGCAGTAAAAACCTGAGAAATCCGTCAGTTTTCGTCATTTGTTATCGAATCGACTTAAAGCCAGATCGTCACATTGGCCGCTCTTCTCTCTGAAACGGTTGTACTTATCGTCTGCAAAGCTATGTCGCCTGCTGCGGTATGCTGAGACACTACAAGCACCATAGTAGGAAACAGATGAAGCATCTAAGTTGATGTAATAGCCAGTAAGAGGTAGTACAATTCAAGTCTTAGGTACTGAATATAGATCTTTTAGCTGGCTTTGGTGCCTTGGACATGAGCTAGGACCTTAAGATTCTGCATGAAAGGAGGACTAGCAGCCGAGTTGCACGGGAGAATATGAAAAGTGTTCATATGTAGTAAAAACCTGAGACATACTTCCGTTTTCGTCATTTGTTATCGAATCGACTTAAAGCCAGATCGTCACATTGGCCGCTCTTCTCTCTGAAACGGTTGTACTTATCGTCTGCAAAACTATCTCGCGTGATGCGGTATGCGGAGAAACTAAAACCACCGTAGTAGAACACACATCAAGCTTCTAAGTTGATGTATTAGCCAGTAAGAAGTAGTACAATTCAAGTTTTAGGTATTGATTATTGACTTTTTAGCTGGCTTTGGTGCCTTGGACATGAGCTAGGACCTTAAGATTCTGCATGAAAGGAGGACTAGCAGCCAAGATGCACGGAAGAATGTGAAAAGTGTTCATAAGTAGTAAAAACCTGAGAAATCCGTCCGTTTTCGTCATTTGTTACCGAATCGACTTAAAGCCAGATCGTCAGATTGGCCGCTCTTCTCTCTGAAACGGTTGTACTTATCGTCTGCAAAACCATGTCGCGTGCTGCGGTAAGCGGAGAAACTAAAAGCACCGTAGTAGAACACAGATGAAGCTTCTAAGTTGATGTAATAGCCAGTAAGAAGTAGTAGAATTCAAGTTTTAGGTATCGATTATTGACTTTTTAGCTGGCTTTGGTGCCGTGGACATGAGCTAGGACCTTAAGATTCTGCATGAAAGGAGGACTAGCAGCCGAGTTGCACGGGAGGATGTGAAAAGTGTTCATATGTAGTAAAAACCTGAGAAATCCGTCCATTTTCCTCATTTGTTATCGAATCGACTTAAAGCCAGATCGTCACATTAGCCGCTCTTCTCTCTGAAACTGTTGTACTTATCGTCTGCAAAGCTATGTCGCGAGCTGTGGTATGCGGAGACACTAAATTCACCATAGTAGGAACAGATGAAGCATCTAAGTTGATGTAATAGCCAGTAAGAAGTAATCCAATTCAAGTTTTGGGTATCGATTATTGACTTTTTAGCTGGCTTTGGTGCCTTGGACATGAGCTAAGAGCTTAAGATTCTGCATGAAAGGAGGACTAGCAGCCGAGCTGCACGGGAGAATGTGAAAAGTGTTCATATGTAATAAAAACCTGAGAAATCCGTCCGTTTTCGTCATTTGTTATCGAATCGACTTAAAACCAGATCGTCACATTGGCCGCTCTTCTCTCTGAAACGGTTGTACTTATCGTCTACAAAGCTATGTCGCGTGCTGCGGTATGCGGAGACACTAAAAGCACCATAGTAGAACACAGATGAAGCTTCTAAGTTAATGTAATAGCCAGTAAGAAGTAGTACAATTCAAGTTTTAGGTATCGATTATTGACTTTTTAGCTGGCTTTGGTGCCTTGGACATGAGCTAGGACCTTAAGATTCTGCATGAAAGGAGGACTAGCAGCCGAGTTGCACGGGAGAATGTGAAACGTGTTCATATGCAGTAAAAACCTGAGAAATCCGTCAGTTTTCGTCATTTGTTATCGAATCGACTTAAAGCCAGATCGTCACATTGGCCGCTCTTCTCTCTGAAACGGTTGTACTTATCGTCTGCAAAGCTATGTCGCCTGCTGCGGTATGCTGAGACACTACAAGCACCATAGTAGAACACAGCTGAAGCTTCTAAGTTGATGTACTAGCCAGTAAGAGGTAGTACAATTCAAGTCTTAGGTACTGAATATAGACCTTTTAGCTGGCTTTGGTGCCTTGGACATGAGCTAGGACCTTAAGATTCTGCATGAAAGGAGGACTAGCAGCCGAGTTGCACGGGAGAATATGAAAAGTGTTCATATGTAGTAAAAACCTGAGACATACTTCCGTTTTCGTCATTTGTTATCGAATCGACTTAAAGCCAGATCGACACATTGGCCGCTCTTCTCTCTGAAACGGTTGTACTTATCGTCTGCAAAACTATCTCGCGTGATGCGGTATGCGGAGAAACTAAAACCACCGTAGTAGAACACACATCAAGCTTCTAAGTTGATGTAATAGCCAGTAAGAAGCAGTACAATTCCAGTTTTAGGTATCGATTATTGACTTTTTAGCTGGCTTTGGTGCCTTGGACATGAGCTAGGACCTTAAGATTCTGCATGAAAGGAGGACTAGGAGCCGAGTTGCAGGGGAGAATGTGAAAGGTGTTCATATGTAGTAAAAACCAGAGAAATCCGTCCGTTTTCGTCATTTGTTATCGAATCGACTTAAAGCCAGATCGTCACATTGGCCGCTCTTCTCTATGAAACGGTTGTACTTATCGTCTGCAATGCTATGTCGCGTGCTGCGGTAAGCGGAGACACTAAAATCACCATAGTAGAACACAGATGAAGCATCTAAGTTGATGTAATAGCCAGTAAGAAGTAATCCAATTCAAGTTTTAGGTATCGATTATTGACTTCTTAGCTGGCTTTGGTGCCTTGGACATGAGCTAGGACCTTAAGATTCTGCATGAAAGGAGGACTAGCAGCCGAGTTGCACGGGAGAATGTGAAAAGTGTTGATATGCAGTAAAAACCTGAGACATCCGTCCGTTTTCGTCATTTGTAATCGAATCGACTTAAAGCCAGATAGTCACATTGGCCGCTCTTCTCTCTGAAACGCTTGTACTTATCGTCTGCAAAGCTGTGTCGCGTGCTGCGGTATGCGGAGACACTAAAATCACCATAGTACAACACAGATCAAGCTTCTAAGTTGATGTAATAGCAAGTAAGAAGTAGTACAATTCAAGTTTTAGGTATCGATTATTGACTTTTTAGCTGGCTTTGGTGCCTTGGACATGAGCTAGGACCTTACGATTCCTCATGAAAGGAGGACTAGCAGCCGAGTTGCAGGGGAGAATGTGAAAAGTGTTCATATGTAGTAAAGACCTGAGAAATCCGTTCGTTTTTGTCATTTGTTATCGAATTGACTTAAAGCCAGATCGTCACTTTGGCCGCTCTGCTCTCGGAAACGGTTGTACTTATCGTCTGCAAAGCTATGTCGAGTGTTGCCGTAGGCGGTAACAGGAAAAGCACCATAGTAGAACACAGATGAAGCTTCTAAGTTGATGTAATAGCCAGTAAGAAGTAGTCCAATTCAAGTTTTTGGTATCGATTATTGACTTTTTAGCTGGCTTTGGTGCCTTGGACATGAGCTAGGACCTTAATATTCTGCATGAAAGGAGGACTAGCAATCGAGTTGCACGGGAGAATGTGAAAAGTGTTCATATGTAGTAAAAACCTGAGACATCCGTCCGTTTTCGTCATTTGTTATCGAATCGACTTAAAGCCAGATCGTCACATTGGCCGCTCTTCTCTCTGAAACGGTTGTACTTATCGTCTGCAAAGCTATGTCGCGTGCTGCGGTATGCGGAGACACTAAAAGCACCATAGTAGAACACAGATGAAGCTTCTAAGTTGATGTAATAGCCAGTCAGAAGTAGTACAATTCAAGTTTTAGGTATCGATTATTGACTTTTTAGCTGGATTTGGTACCTTGGACATGAGCTAGGACCTTAAGATTCTGCATGAAAGGAGGACTAGCAGCCGAGTTGCACGGGAGAATGTGAAAAGTGTTCATATGTAGTAAAAACCTGAGAAATCCGTCCGTTTTCGTCATTTGTTATCGAATCGACTTAAAGCCAGATCGTCACATTGGCCGCTCTTCTCTCTGAAACGGTTGTACTTATCGTCTGCAAAGCTATGTCGCGTGCTGCGGTATGCGGAGACACTAAAAGCACCATAGTAGAACACAGATGAAGCTTCTAAGTTGATGTAATAGCCAGTAAGAAGTAGTACAATTCAAGTTTTAGGTATGGATTATTGACTTTTTAGCTGGCTTTGGTGCCTTGGACATGAGCTAGGACCTTAAGATTCTGCATGAAAGGAGGACTAGCAGCCGAGTTGCACGGGAGAATGTGAAAAGTTTTCATATGTAGTAAAAACCTGAGAAATCCGCCCGTTTTCGTCATTTGTTATCGAATCGACTTAAAGCCAGATCGACACATTGGCCGCTCTTCTCTCTGAAACGGTTGTACTTATCGTCTGCAAAGCTATGTCGCGTGCTGCGGTATGCTGAGACACTACAAGCACCATAGTAGAACACAGATGAAGCTTCTAAGTTGATGTAATAGCCAGTAAGAAGTAGTAGCATTCAAGTTTTAGGTATCGATTATTGACTTTTTAGCTGGCTTTGGTGCCTTGGACATGAGCTAGGAACTTAAGATTCTGCATGAAAGGAGGACTAGCAGCCGAGTTGCACGGGAGAATGTGAAAAGTTTTCATATGTAGTAAAAACCTGAGAAATCCGTCCGTTTTCGTCATTTGTTATCGAATCGTCTTAAAGCCAGATCGACACATTGGCCGCTCTTCTTTCTGAAACGGTTGTACTTATCGTCTGCAAAGCTATGTCGCGTGCTGCGGTATGCTGAGACACTACAAGCACCATAGTAGAACACAGCTGAAGCTTCTAAGTTGATGTACTAGCCAGTAAGAGGTAGTACAATTCAAGTCTTAGGTACTGAATATAGACCTTTTAGCTGGCTTTGGTGCCTTGGACATGAGCTAGGACCTTAAGATTCTGCATGAAAGGAGGACTAGCAGCCGAGTTGTACGGGAGAATATGAATAGTGTTCATATGTAGTAAAAACCTGAGACATACTTCCGTTTTCGTCATTTGTTATCGAATCGACTTAAAGCCAGATCGTCACATTGGCCGCTCTTCTCTCTGAAACGGTTGTACTTATCGTCTGCAAAACTATCTCGCGTGATGCGGTATGCGGAGAAACTAAAACCACCGTAGTAGAACACACATCAAGCTTCTAAGTTGATGTAATAGCCAGTAAGAAGTAGTCCAATTCAAGTTTTAGGTATCGATTATTGACTTTTTAGCTGGCTTTGGTGCCTTGGACATGAGCTAGGACCTTAAGATTCTGCATGAAAGGAGGACTAGCAGCCGAGTTGCACGGGAGAATGTGAAAAGTTTTCATATGTAGTAAAAACCTGAGAAATCCGCCCGTTTTCGTCATTTGTTATCGAATCGACTTAAAGCCAGATCGACACATTGGCCGCTCTTCTCTCTGAAACGGTTGTACTTATCGTCTGCAAAGCTATGTCGCGTGCTGCGGTATGCTGAGACACTACAAGCACCATAGTAGAACACAGATGAAGCTTCTAAGTTGATGTAATAGCCAGTAAGAAGTAGTAGCATTCAAGTTTTAGGTATCGATTATTGACTTTTTAGCTGGCTTTGGTGCCTTGGACATGAGCTAGGAACTTAAGATTCTGCATGAAAGGAGGACTAGCAGCCGAGTTGCACGGGAGAATGTGAAAAGTTTTCATATGTAGTAAAAACCTGAGAAATCCGTCCGTTTTCGTCATTTGTTATCGAATCGTCTTAAAGCCAGATCGACACATTGGCCGCTCTTCTTTCTGAAACGGTTGTACTTATCGTCTGCAAAGCTATGTCGCGTGCTGCGGTATGCTGAGACACTACAAGCACCATAGTAGAACACAGCTGAAGCTTCTAAGTTGATGTACTAGCCAGTAAGAGGTAGTACAATTCAAGTCTTAGGTACTGAATATAGACCTTTTAGCTGGCTTTGGTGCCTTGGACATGAGCTAGGACCTTAAGATTCTGCATGAAAGGAGGACTAGCAGCCGAGTTGTACGGGAGAATATGAATAGTGTTCATATGTAGTAAAAACCTGAGACATACTTCCGTTTTCGTCATTTGTTATCGAATCGACTTAAAGCCAGATCGTCACATTGGCCGCTCTTCTCTCTGAAACGGTTGTACTTATCGTCTGCAAAACTATCTCGCGTGATGCGGTATGCGGAGAAACTAAAACCACCGTAGTAGAACACACATCAAGCTTCTAAGTTGATGTAATAGCCAGTAAGAAGTAGTACAATTCTAGTTTTAGGTATCGATTATTGACTTTTTAGCTGGCTTTGGTGCCTTGGACATGAGCTAGGACCTTAAGATTCTGCATGAAAGGAGGACTAGCAGCCGAGTTGCAGGGGAGAATGTGAAAGGTGTTCATATGTAGTAAAAACCAGAGAAATCCGTCCGTTTTCGTCATTTGTTATCGAATCGACTTAAAGCCAGATCGTCACATTGGCCGTTCTGCTCTCGGAAACGCTTGTACTTATCGTCTGCAAAGCTATGTCGCGTGTTGCCGTAGGCGGAAACAGGAAAAGCATCATAGTAGAACACAGATGAAACTTCTAAGTTGATGTAATAGCCAGTAAGAAGTAGTCCATTTCAAGTTTTAGGTATCGATTATTGACTATTTAGCTGGCTTTGGTGCCTTGGACATGAGCTAGGACCTTACGATTGTGCATGAAAGGAGGACTCTGCAGCCGAGTTGCAGGGGAGAATGTGAAAAGTGTTCATATGTAGTAAAAACCTGAGAAATCCGTCCGTTTTCGTCATTTGTTATCGAATCGACTTAAAGCCAGATCGTCACATTGCCCGCTCTGCTCTCGGAAACGGATGTACTTATCGTCTGCAAAGCTATGTCGTGTGCTGCTGTATGCGGAGACACTAAAATCACCAAAGTAGAACACATATGAAGCTTCTAAGTTCATGTAATAGCAGGTAAGAAGTAGTACAATTCAAGTTTTAGGTATCGATTATTGACTTTTTAGCTCGCTTTGGTGCCTTGGACATGAGCTAGGACCTTAAGATTCTGCATGAAAGGAGGACTAGCAGCCGAGTTGCACGGGAGAATGTGAAAAGTGTTCATATGTAGTAAAAACCTGAGAAATCCGTCCGTTTTCGTCATTTGTTATCGAATCGACTTAAAGCCACATCGACACATTGGCCGCTCTTCTCTCTGAAACGGTTGTACTTATCGTCTGCAAAACTATGTCGCGTGCTGCGGTATGCGGAGAAACTAAAAGCACCGTAGTAGAACACAGATGAAGCTTCTAAGTTGATGTATTAGCCAGTAAGAAGTAGTACAATTCAAGTTTTATGTATTGATTATTGACTTTTTAGCTGGCTTTGGTGCCTTGGACATGAGCTAGGACCTTAAGATTCTGCATGAAAGGAGGACTAGCAGCCAAGATGCATGGAAGAATGTGAAAGGTGTTCATAAGTAGTAAAAACCTGAGAAATCCGTCCGTTTTCGTCATTTGTTACCGAATCGACTTAAAGCCAGATCGTCAGATTGGCCGCTCTTCTCTCTGAAACGGTTGTACTTATCGTCTGCAAAACCATGTCGCGTGCTGCGGTATGCGGAGAAACTAAAAGCACCGTAGTAGAACACAGATGAAGCTTCTAAGTTGATGTAATAGCCAGTAAGAAGTAGTAGAATTCAAGTTTTAGGTATCGATTATTGACTTTTTAGCTGGCTTTGGTGCCGTGGACATGAGCTAGGACCTTAAGATTCTGCATGAAAGGAGGACTAGCAGCCGAGTTGCACGGGAGGATGTGAAAAGTGTTCATATGTAGTAAAAACCTGAGAAATCCGTCCATTTTCCTCATTTGTTATCGAATCGACTTAAAGCCAGATCGTCACATTAGCCGCTCTTCTCTCTGAAACGGTTGTACTTATCGTCTGCAAAGCTATGTCGCTAACTGTGGTATGCGGAGACACTAAAATCACCATAGTAGGATCAGATGAAGCATCTAAGTTGATGTAATAGCCAGTAAGAAGTAATCCAATTCAAGTTTTGGGTATCGATTATTGACTTTTTAGCTGGCTTTGGTGCCTTGGACATGAGCTAAGAGCTTAAGATTCTGCATGAAAGGAGGACTAGCAGCCGAGCTGCACGGGAGAATGTGAAAAGTGTTCATATGTAGTAAAAACCTGAGAAATCCGTCCGTTTTCGTCATTTGTTATCGAATCGACTTAAAACCAGATCGTCACATTGGCCGCTCTTCTCTCTGAAACGGTTGTACTTATCGTCTACAAAGCTATGTCGCGTGCTGCGGTATGCGGAGACACTAAAAGCACCATAGTAGAACACAGATGAAGCTTCTAAGTTAATGTAATAGCCAGTAAGAAGTAGTACAATTCAAGTTTAAGGTATCGATTATTGACTTTTTAGCTGGCTTTGGTGCCTTGGTCATGAGCTAGGACCTTAAGATTCTGCATGAAAGGAGGACTAGCAGCCGAGTTGCACGGGAGAATGTGAAAAGTGTTCATATGCAGTAAAAACCTGAGAAATCCGTCAGTTTTCGTCATTTGTTATCGAATCGACTTAAAGCCAGATCGTCACATTGGCCGCTCTTCTCTCTGAAACGGTTGTACTTATCGTCTGCAAAGCTATGTCGCCTGCTGCGGTATGCTGAGACACTACAAGCACCATAGTAGAACACAGATGAAGCTTCTAAGTTGATGTAATAGCCAGTAAGAAGTAGTACAATTCAAGTTTTAGGTATTGAATATTGAATTTTTAGCTGGCTGTGGTGCCTTGGACATGAGCTAGGACCTTAAGATTCTGCATGAAAGGAGGACTAGCAGCCGAGTTGCAGGGGAGAATGTGAAAGGTGTTCATATGTAGTAAAAACCAGAGAAATTCGACCGTTTTCGTCATTTGTTATCGAATCGACTTAAAGCCAGATCGTCACATTGGCCGCTCTTCTCTCTGAAACGGTTGTACTTATCGTCTGCAAAGCTATGTCGCGTGTTGCCGTAGGCGGAAACAGGAAAAGCATCATAGTAGAACACAGATGAAGCTTCTAAGTTGATGTAATAGCCAGTAAGAAGTAGTCCATTTCAAGTTTTAGGTATCGATTATTGACTTTTTGGCTGGCTTTGGTGCCTTGGACATGAGCTAGGACCTTAAGATTCTGCATGAAAGGAGGACTAGCAGCCAAGATGCACGGAAGAATGTGAAAAGCGTTCATAAGTAGTAAAAACCTGAGAAATCCGTCCGTATTCGTCATTTGTTACCGAACCGACTTAAAGCCAGATCGTCAGATTGGCCGCTCTTCTCTCTGAAATGGTTGTACTTATCGTCTGCAAAACCATGTCGCGTGCTGCGGTATGCGGAGAAACTAAAAGCACCATAGTAGAACACAGATGAAGCTTCTAAGTTCATGTAATAGCAGGTAAGAAGTAGTACAATTCAAGTTTTAGGTATCGATTATTGACTTTTTAGCTGGCTTTGGTGCCTTGGACATGAGCTAGGACCTAAACATTCTGCATGAAAGGAGGAGTAGCAGCCGAGTTGCACGGGAGAATGTGAAAAGTGTTCATATGTAGTAAAAACCTTAGAAATCCGTCCGTTTTCGTCATTTGTTATCGAATCGACTTAAAGCCAGATCGTCACATTGGCCGCTCTTCTCTCTGAAACGGTTGTACTTATCGTCTGCAAAGCTATGTTGCGTGCTGCGGTATGTGGAGACACTAAAAGCACCATAGTAGGAAACAGATGAAGCATCTAAGTTGATGTAATAGCCAGTAAGAAGTAATCCAATTCAAGTTTTGGGTATCGATTATTGACATTTTAGCTGGCTTTGGTGCCTTGGACATGAGCTAGGACCTTAAGATTCTGCATGAAAGGAGGACTAGCAGCCGAGCTGCACGGGAGAATGTGAAAAGTGTTCATATGTAGTAAAAACCTGAGACATACATCCGTTTTCGTCATTTGTTATCGAATCGACTTAAAGCCAGATCGTCACATTGGCCGCTCTTCTCTCTGAAACGGTTGTACTTATCGTCTGCAAAACTATCTCGCGTGATGCGGTATGCGGAGAAACTAAAACCACCGTAGTAGAACACACATCAAGCTTCTAAGTTGATGTATTAGCCAGTAAGAAGTAGTACAATTCAAGTTTTAGGTATTGATTATTGACTTTTTAGCTGGCTTTGGTGCCTTGGACATGAGCTAGGACCTTAAGATTCTGCATGAAAGGAGGACTAGCAGCCAAGATGCACGGAAGAATGTGAAAAGTGTTCATAAGTAGTAAAAACCTGAGAAATCCGTCCGTTTTCGTCATTTGTTACCGAATCGACTTAAAGCCAGATCGTCAGATTGGCCGCTCTTCTCTCTGAAACGGTTGTACTTATCGTCTGCAAAACCATGTCGCGTGCTGCGGTATGCGGAGAAACTAAAAGCACCGTAGTAGAACACAGATGAAGCTTCTAAGTTGATGTAATAGCCAGTAAGAAGTAGTAGAATTCAAGTTTTAGGTATCGATTATTGACTTTTTAGCTGGCTTTGGTGCCGTGGACATGAGCTAGGACCTTAAGATTCTGCATGAAAGGAGGACTAGCAGCCGAGTTGCACGGGAGGATGTGAAAAGTGTTCATATGTAGTAAAAACCTGAGAAATCCGTCCATTTTCCTCATTTGTTATCGAATCGACTTAAAGCCAGATCGTCACATTAGCCGCTCTTCTCTCTGAAACGGTTGTACTTATCGTCTGCAAAGCTATGTCGCGAGCTGTGGTATGCGGAGACACTAAAATCACCATAGTAGGAACAGATGAAGCATCTAAGTTGATGTAATAGCCAGTAAGAAATAATCCAATTCAAGTTTTGGGTATCGATTATTGACTTTTTAGCTGGCTTTGGTGCCTTGGACATGAGCTAAGAGCTTAAGATTCTGCATGAAAAGAGGACTAGCAGCCGAGCTGCACGGGAGAATGTGAAGAGTTTTCATATGTAATAAAAACCTGAGAAATCCGTCCGTTTTCGTCATTTGTTATCGAATCGACTTAAAGCCAGATCGTCACACTGGCCGCTCTTCTCTCTGAAACGGTTGTACTTATCGTCTGCAAAGCTATGTCGCCTGCTGCGGTATGCTGAGACACTACAAGCACCATAGTAGAACACAGCTGAAGCTTCTAAGTTGATGTACTAGCCAGTAAGAGGTAGTACAATTCAACTCTTAGGTACTGAATATAGACCTTTTAGCTGGCTTTGGTGCCTTGGACATGAGCTAGGACCTTAAGATTCTGCATGAAAGGAGGACTAGCAGCCGAGTTGCACGGGAGAATATGAAAAGTGTTCATATGTAGTAAAAACCTGAGACATACTTCCGTTTTCGTCATTTGTTATCGAATCGACTTAAAGCCAGATCGTCACATTGGCCGCTCTTCTCTCTGAAACGGTTGTACTTATCGTCTGCAAAACTATCTCGCGTGATGCGGTATGCGGAGAAACTAAAACCACCGTAGTAGAACACACATCAATCTTCTAAGTTGATGTAATAGCCAGTAAGAAGTAGTACAATTCTAGTTTTAGGTATCGATTATTGACTTTTTAGCTGGCTTTGGTGCCTTGGACATGAGCTAGGACCTTAAGATTCTGCATGAAAGGAGGACTAGCAGCCGAGTTGCAGGGGAGAATGTGAAAGGTGTTCATATGTAGTAAAAACCAGAGAAATCCGTCCGTTTTCGTCATTTGTTATCGAATCGACTTAAAGCCAGATCGTCACATTGGCCGTTCTGCTCTCGGAAACGCTTGTACTTATCGTCTGCAAAGCTATGTCGCGTGTTGCCGTAGGCGGAAACAGAAAAAGCATCATAGTAGAACACAGATGAAGCTTCTAAGTTGATGTAATAGCCAGTAAGAAGTAGTCCATTTCAAGTTTTAGGTATCGATTATTGACTTTTTAGCTGGCTTTGGTGCCTTGGACATGAGCTAGGACCTTACGATTGTGCATGAAAGGAGGACTCTGCAGCCGAGTTGCAGGGGAGAATGTGAAAAGTGTTCATATGTAGTAAAAACCTGAGAAATCCGTCCGTTTTCGTCATTTGTTATCGAATCGACTTAAAGCCAGATCGTCACATTGCCCGATCTGCTCTCGGAAACGGTTGTACTTATCGTCTGCAAAGCTATGTCGCGTGCTGCTGTATGCGGAGACACTAAAATCACCATAGTAGAACACATATGAAGCTTCTAAGTTCATGTAATAGCAGGTAAGAAGTAGTACAATTCAAGTTTTAGGTATCGATTATTGACTTTTTAGCTGGCTTTGGTGCCTTGGACATGAGCTAGGACCTAAACATTCTGCATGAAAGGAGGAGTAGCAGCCGAGTTGCACGGGAGAATGTGAAAAGTGTTCATATGTAGTAAAAACCTTAGAAATCCGTCCGTTTTCGTCATTTGTTATCGAATCGACTTAAAGCCAGATCGTCACATTCCCCGCTCTGCTCTCGGAAACGGTTGTACTTATCGTCTGCAAAGCTATGTCGCGTGCTGCTGTATGCGGAGACACTAAAATCACCATAGTAGAACACAGATGAAACTTCTAAGTTCATGTAATAGCAGGTAAGAAGTAGTACAATTCAAGTTTTAGGTATCGATTATTGACTTTTTAGCTGGCTTTGGTGCCTTGGACATGAGCTAGGACCTAAACATTCTGCATGAAAGGAGGAGTAGCAGCCGAGTTGCACGGGAGAATGTGAAAAGTGTTCATATGTAGTAAAAACCTTAGAAATCCGTCGGTTTTCGTCATTTGTTATCGAATCGACTTAAAGCCAGATCGTCACATTGGCCGCTCTTCTCTCTGAAACGGTTGTACTTATCGTCTGCAAAGCTATGTTGCGTGCTGCGGTATGTGGAGACACTAAAAGCACCATAGTAGGAAACAGATGAAGCATCTAAGTTGATGTAATAGCCAGTAAGAAGTAATCCAATTCAACTTTTGGGTATCGATTATTGACTTTTTAGCTGGCTTTGGTGACTTGGACATGAGCTAGGACCTTAAGATTCTGCATGAAAGGAGGACTAGCAGCCGAGTTGCACAGGAGAATGTCAAAAGTGTTCATATGTAGTAAAAACCTGAGAAATCCGTCCGTTTTCGTCATTTGTTATCGAATCGACTTAAAGCCACATCGTCACATTGGCCGCTCTTCTCTCTGAAACGGTTGTACTTATCGTCTGCAAAACTATGTCGCGTGCTGCGGTATGCGGAGAAACTAAAAGCACCGTAGTAGAACACAGATGAAGCTTCTAAGTTGATGTATTAGCCAGTAAGAAGTAGTACAATTCAAGTTTTAGGTATTGATTATTGACTTTTTAGCTGGCTTTGTTGCCTTGGACATGAGCTAGGACCTTAAGATTCTGCATGAAAGGAGGACTAGCAGCCAAGATGCACGGAAGAATGTGAAAAGTGTTCATAAGTAGTAAAAACCTGAGAAATCCTTCCGTTTTCGTCATTTGTTACCGAATCGACTTAAAGCCAGATCGTCAGATTGGCCGCTCTTCTCTCTGAAACGGTTGTACTTATCGTCTGCAAAACCATGTCGCGTGCTGCGGTATGCGGAGAAACTAAAAGCACCGTAGTAGAACACAGATGAAGCTTCTAAGTTGATGTAATAGCCAGTAAGAAGTAGTAGAATTCAAGTTTTAGGTATCGATTATTGACTTTTTAGCTGGCTTTGGTGCCGTGGACATGGGCTAGGACCTTAAGATTCTGCATGAAAGGAGGACTAGCAGCCGAGTTGCACGGGAGGATGTGAAAAGTGTTCATATGTAGTAAAAACCTGAGAAATCCGTCCATTTTCCACATTTGTTATCGAATCGACTTAAAGCCAGATCGTCACATTAGCCGCTCTTCTCTCTGAAACGGTTGTACTTATCGTCTGCAAAGCTATGTCGCGAGCTGTGGTATGCGGAGACACTAAAATCACCATAGTAGGAACAGATGAAGCATCTAAGTTGATGTAATAGCCAGTAAGAAGTAATCCAATTCAAGTTTTGGGTATCGATTATTGACTTTTTAGCTGGCTTTGGTGCCTTGGACATGAGCTAAGAGCTTACGATTCTGCATGAAAGGAGGACTAGCAGCCGAGCTGCACGGGAGAATGTGAAAAGTGTTCATATGTAATAAAAACCAGAGAAATCCGTCCGTTTTCGTCATTTGTTATCGAATCGACTTAAAACCAGATCGTCAGATTGGCCGCTCTTCTCTCTGAAACGGTTGTACTTATCGTCTACAAAGCTATGTCGCCTGCTGCGGTATGCGGAGACACTAAAAGCACCATAGTTGAACACAGATGAAGCTTCTAAATTGATGTAATAGCCAGTAAGAAGTAGTACAATTCAAGTTTTAGGTATTGAATATTGAATTTTTAGCTGGCTTTGGTGCCTTGGACATGAGCTAGGACCTTAATATTCTGCATGAAAGGAGGACTAGCAGCCGAGTTGCATGAGAGAATGTGAAAAGTGTTCAAATGTAGTAAAAACCTGAGAAATACGTCTGTCTTCGTCATTAGTTATCGAATCGACTTAAAGTCAGATCGTCACTTTGGCCGCTCTTCTCTCTGAAACGGTTGTACTTATCGTCTGCAAAGCTATGTCGCGTGCTGCGGTATGCGGAGACACTAGAAGCACCATAGTAGAACACAGATGAAGCTTCTAAGTAGATGTAATAGCCAGTAAGAATTGGTACAATTCAAGTTTTAGGTATTGATTATTGACTTTTTAGCTGGCTTTGGTGCCTTGGACATGAGCTAGGACCTTAAGATTTTGCATGAATGGAGGACTAGCAGCCGAGTTGCACGGGAGAATGTGAAAAGTGTTCATATGTAGTAAAAACCTGAGAAATCCGTCCGTTTTCGTCATTTGTTATCGAATCGACTTAAAGCCAGATCGTCACATTGGCCGCTCTTCTCTCTGAAACGGTTGTACTTATCGTCTGCAAAGCTATGTCGCGTACAGCGGTATTCGGAGACACTAAAAGCACCACAGTAGAACACAGATAAAGCTTCTAAGTTGATGTAATATCCAGTAAGAAGTAGTACAATTCAAGTGTTAGGAATCGATTATTGACTTTTTAGCTGGCTTTGGTGCCTTGGACATGAGCTAGGACCTTAAGTTTCTGCATGAAAGGAGGACTAGTAGCCGAGTTGCACGGGAGAATGTGAAAAGTTTTCATATGTAGTAAAAACCTGAGAAATCCGTCCGTTTTCGTCATTTGTTATCGAATCGACTTAAAGCCAGATCGTCAAATTGGCCGCTCTTCTCTCTGAAACGGTTGTACTTATCGTCTGCAAAGCTATGTCGCGTGCTGCGGTATGCGGAGACACTAAAATCACCATAGTAGAACACAGATCAAGCTTCTAAGTTGATGTAATAGCCAGTAAGAAGTAGTACAATTCAAGTTTTAGGTATTGAATATTGACCTTTTAGCTGGCTTTGGTGCCTTGGACATGAGCTAGGACCTTAAGATTCTGCATGAAAGGAGGACTAGCAGCCAAGTTGCACGGGAGAATGTGAAAAGTGTTCATGTGTAGTAAAAACCTGAGAAATCCGTCCGTTTTCGTCATTTGTTATCGAATCGACTTAAAGCCAGATCGTCAGATTGGCCGCTCTTCTCGCTGAAACGGTTGTACTTATCGTCTGCAAAACCATGTCGGGTGCTGCGGTATGCGGAGAAACTAAAAGCACCGTAGTAGAACACAGATGAAGCTTCTAAGTTGATGTAATAGCCAGTAAGAAGTAGTAGAATTAAAGTTTTAGGTATCGGTTATTGACTTTTTAGCTGGCTTTGGTGCCTTGGACATGAGCTAGGACCTTAAGATTATCCATGAATGGAGGACTAGCAGCCGAGTTGCACGGGAGAATGAGAAAAGTGTTCATATGTAGTAAAAACCTGAGAAATCCGTCCGTTTTCGTCATTTGTTATTGAATCGACTTAAAGCCATATCGTCACATTGACCGCTCTGCTCTCTGAAACGGTTGTACTTATCGTCTGCAAAGCTATGTCGCGTACTGCGGTATTCGGAGACACTAAAAGCACCATAGTAGAACACAGATGAAGCTTCTAAAATGATGTAATAGCCAGTAAGAAGTAGTCCAATTCAAGTTTTAGATATCGATTATTGACTTTTTAGCTGGCTTTGGTGCGTTGGACATGAGCTAGGACCTTAAGATAATGCATGAAAGGAGGACTAGCAGCCGAGTTGCACGGGAGAATGTGAAAAGTGTTCATATGTAGTAAAAACCTGAGAAATCCGTCCGTTTTCGTCATTTGTTATCGAATCGACTTAAAGCCAGATCGTCACATTGGCCGATCTTCTCTCTGAAACGGATGTACTTATCGTCTGCAAAGCTATGTCGCGTGCTGCGGAATGCTGAGACACTAAAAGCACCATAGTAGAACACAGATCAAGCTCCTAAGTTGATGTAATAGCCAGTAGGAAGTAGTACAATTCAAGTTTTAGGTATTGAATATTGAACTTTTAGCTGGCTTTGGTGACTTGGACATGAGCTAGGACCTTAAGATTCTGCATGAAAGGAGGACTAGCAGCTGAGTAGCACGGGAGAATGTGAAAAGTGTTCATATGTAGTAAAAACCTGAGACATCCATCCGTTTTCGTCATTTGTTATCGAATCGACTTAAAGCCACATCGTTACATTGGCCGCTCTTCTCTCTGAAACGGTTGTACTTATCGTCTGCAAAGCTATGTCGCGTACAGCGGTATTCGGAGACACTAAAAGCACCACAGTAGAACACAGATAAAGCTTCTAAGTTGATGTAATATCCAGTAAGAAGTAGTACAATTCAAGTGTTAGGAATCGATTATTGACTTTTTAGCTGGCTTTGGTGCCTTGGACATGAGCTAGGACCTTAAGTTTCTGCATGAAAGGAGGACTAGTAGCCGAGTTGCACGGGAGAATGTGAAAAGTTTTCATAAGTAGTAAAAACCTGAGAAATCCGTCCGTTTTCGTCATTTGTTATCGAATCGACTTAAAGCCAGATCGTCAAATTGGCCGCTCTTCTCTCTGAAACGGTTGTACTTATCGTCTGCAAAGCTATGTCGCGTGCTGCGGTATGCGGAGACACTAAAATCACCATAGTAGAACACAGATCAAGCTTCTAAGTTGATGTAATAGCCAGTAAGAAGTAGTACAATTCAAGTTTTAGGTATTGAATATCGACCTTTTAGCTGGCTTTGGTGCCTTGGACATGAGCTAGGACCTTAAGATTCTGCATGAAAGGAGGACTAGCAGCCGAGTTGCATGGGAGAATGTGAAAACTTTTTATATGTAGTAAAAACCTGAGACATCCGTCCGTTTTCGTCATTTGTTATCGAATCGACTTAAAGCCACATCGTCACATTGGCCGCTCTTCTCTCTGAAACGGTTGTACTTATCGTCTGCAAAACTATGTCGCGTGCTGCGGTATGCGGAGAAACTAAAAGCACCGTAGTAGAACACAGATGAAGCTTCTAAGTTGATGTATTAGCCAGTAAGAAGTAGTACAATTCAAGTTTTAGGTATTGATTATTGACTTTTTATCTTTCTTTGGTGCCTTGGACATGAGCTAGGACCTTAAGATTCTGCATGAAAGGAGGACTAGCAGCCAAGTTGCACGGGAGAATGTGAAAAGTGTTCATGTGTAGTAAAAACCTGAGAAATCCGTCCGTTTTCGTCATTTGTTATCGAATCGACTTAAAGCCATATCGTCACATTGATCGCTCTGCTCTCTGAAACGGTTGTACTTATCGTCTGCAAAGCTATGTCGCGTACTGCGGTATTCGGAGACACTAAAAGCACCATAGTAGAACACAGATGAAGCTTCTAAAATGATGTAATAGCCAGTAAGAAGTAGTACAATTCAAGTTTTAGGTATCGGTTATTGACTTTTTAGCTGGCTTTGGTGCCTTGGACATGAGCTAGGACCTTAAGATTCTGCATGAAAGGAGGACTAGCAGCCGAGTTGTACGGGAGAATGTGAAAAGTGTTCATATTTAGTAAAAACCTGAGAAATCCGTCCGTTTTCGTCATTTGTTATCGAATCGACTTAAAGCCAGATCGTCACATTGGCCGATCTTCTCTCTGAAACGGATGTACTTATCGTCTGCAAAGCTATGTCGCGTGCTGCGGTATGCTGAGACACTATAAGCACCATAGTAGAACACAGATCAAGCTTCTAAGTTGATGTAATAGCCAGTAAGAAGTAGTACAATTCAAGTTTTAGGTATTGAATATTGAACTTTTAGCTGGCTTTGGTGCCTTGGACATGAGCTAGGACCTTAAGATTCTGCATGAAAGGAGGACTAGCAGCTGAGTAGCACGGGAGAATGTGAAAAGTGTTCATATGTAGTAAAAACCTGAGACATCCATCCGTTTTCGTCATTTGTTATCGAATCGACTTAAAGCCACATCGTTACATTGGCCGCCCTTCTCTCTGAAACGGTTGTACTTATCGTCTACAAAACTATGTCGCGTGCTGCGGTATGCGGAGAAACTAAAAGCACCGTAGTAGAACACAGATGAAGCTTCTAAGTTGATGTATTAGCCAGTAAGAAGTAGTACAATTCAAGTTTTAGGTATTGATTATTGACTTTTTAGCTGGCTTTGGTGCCTTGGACATGAGCTAGGACCGTAAGATTCTGCATGAAAGGAGGACTAGCAGCCAAGTTGCACGGGAGAATGTGAAAAGTGTTCATATGTAGTAAAAACCTGAGAAATCCGTCCGTTTTCGTCATTTGTTATCGAATCGACTTAAAGCCAGATCGTCACATTGGCCGCTCTTCTTTCTGAAACGGTTGTACTTATCGTCTGCAAAACTATGTCGCGTGCTGCGGTATGCGGAGAAACTAAAAGCAACGTAGTAGAACACAGATGAAGCTTCTAAGTTGATGTAATAGCCAGTAAGAAGCAGTAGATTTCAAGTTTTAGGTATTGATTATTGACTTTTTAGCTGGCTTTGGTGCCTTGGACATGAGCTAGGACCTTAAGATTCTGCATGAAAGGAGGACTAGCAGCCGAGTTGCACGGGAGAATGTGAAAAGTGTTCATATGTAGTAAAAACCTGAGAAATCCGTCCGTTTTCGTCTTTTGTTATCGAATCGACTTAAAGCCAGATCGTCACATTGGCCGCTCTTCTCTCTGAAACGGTTGTACTTATCGTCTGCAAAGCTATGTCGCGTACTGCGGTATTCGGAGACACTAAAAGCAACATAGTAGAACACAGATGAAGCTTCTAAAATGATGTAATAGCCAGTAAGAAGTAGTACAATTCAAGTTTTAGGTATCGATTATTCACTTTTTAGCTGGCTTTGGTGCCTTGGACATGAGATAGGACCTTAAGATTCTGCATGAAAGGAGGACTAGCAGCCGAGTTGCACGGGAGAATGTGAAAAGTGTTCATATGTAGTAAAAACCTGAGAAATCCGTCCGTTTTCGTCTTTTGTTACCAAATCGACTTAAAGCCAGATCGTCACATTGGCCGCTCTTCTCTCTGAAACGGTTGTACTTATCGCCTGCAAAGCTATGTCGCGTACTGCGGTATTCGGAGACACGAAAAGCACCATAGTAGAACACAGATGAAGCTTCTAAAATGATGTAATAGCCAGTAAGAAGTAGTACAATTCAAGTTTTATGTATCGGTTATTGACTTTTTAGCTGGCTTTGGTGCCTTGGACATGAGCTAGGACCTTAAGATTCTGCATGAAAGGAGGACTAGCAGCCGAGTTGCACGGGAGAATGTGAAAAGTGTTCATATGTAGTAAAAACCTGAGACATCCGTCCGTTTTCGTCATTTGTTATCGAATCGACTTAAAGAAACATCGTCACATTGGCCGCACTTCTCTCTGAAACGGTTGTACTTATCGTCTGCAAAACTATGTCGCGTGCTGCGGTATGCGGAGAAACTAAAAGCACCGTAGTAGAACACAGATGAAGCTTCTAAGTTGATGTATTAGCCAGTAAGAAGTAGTACAATTCAAGTTTTAGGTATTGATTATTGACTTTTTGCTGGCTTTGGTGCCTTGGACATGAGCTAGGACGGTAAGATTCTGCATGAAAGGAGGACTAGCAGCCAAGTTGCACGGGAGAATGTGAAAAGTGTTCATATGTAGTAAAAACCTGAGAAATCCGTCTGTTCTCGTCATTTGTTATCGAATCGACTTAAAGCCAGATCGTCACATTGGCCGCTCTTCTCTCTGAAAAGGTTGTACTTATCGTCTGCAAAGCTATGTCGCGAGCTGTGGTATGCGGAGACACTAAAATCACCATAGTAGGAACAGATGAAGCATCTAAGTTGATGTAATAGCCAGTAAGAAGTAATCCAATTCAAGTTTTGGGAATCGATTATTGACTTTTAGCTGGCTTTGGTGCCTTGGACATGTCCTAGGACCTTAAGATTCTGGATGAAAGGAGGACTAGCAGCCGAGTTGCACGGGAGAATGTGAAAAGTGTTCATATGTAATAAAAACCTGAGAAATCCGTCCGTTTTCGTCATTTGTTATCGAATTGACTTAAAGCCAGATCGTCACATTGGCCGCTCTTCTCTCCGAAACGGTTGTACTTATCGTCTACAAAGCTATGTCGCGTGCTGCGGTATGCGGAGACACTAAAAGCACCATAGTACAACACAGATCAAGCTTCTAAGTTAATGTAATAGCCAGTAAGAAGTAGTACAATTCAAGTTTTAGGTATCGATTATTGACTTTTTAGCTGGCTTTGGTGCCTTGGACATGAGCTAGGACCTTAAGATTCTGCATGAAAGGAGGACTAGCAGCCGAGTTGCACGGGAGAATGTGAAAAGAGTTCATATGCAGTAAAAACCTGAGACATCCGTCCGTTTTCGTCATTTGTTATCGAATCGACTTAAAGCCAGATCGTCACATTGGCCGCTCTTCTCTCTGAAACGGTTGTACTTATCGTCTGCAAAGCTATGTCGCGTGCTGCGGTATGCTGAGACACTAAAAGCACCATAGTAGAACACAGATGAAGCTTCTAAGTTGATGTAATAGCCAGTAAGAAGTAGTACAATTCAAGTTTTAGGTATTGAATATTGAATTTTTAGCTGGCTTTGGTGCCTTGGACATGAGCTAGGACCTTAATATTCTGCATGAAAGGAGGCCTAGCAGCCGAGTTGCATGAGAGAATGTGAAAAGTGTTCAAATGTAGTAAAAACCTGAGAAATACGTCTGTTTTCGTCATTGGTTATCGAATCGACTTAAAGCCAGATCGTCACATTGGCCGCTCTTCTCTCTGAAACGCTTGTACTTATCGTCTGCAAAGCTATGTCGCGTGCTGCGGTATGCGGAGACACTAAAAGCACCATACTAGAACACAGATGAAGCTTGTAAGTTGATGTAATACCCAGTAAGAATTAGTACAATTCAAGTTTTAGGTATTGAATATTGATCTTTTAGCTGGCTTTGGTGCCTTGGACATGAGCTAGGACCTTAAGATTCTGCATGAAAGGAGGACTAGCAGCCGAGTTGCACGGGAGAATGTGAAAAGTGTTCATATGTCGTAAAAACCTGAGACATCCGTCCGTTTTCGTCATTTGTTATCGAATCGACTTAAAGCCAGATCGTCACATTAGCCGCTCTTCTCTCTGAAACGGTTGTACTTATCGTCTGCAAAGCTATGTCGCGTGCTGCGGTATGCGGAGACACTAAAATCACCACAGTAGAACACAGATTAAGCTTCTAAGTTGATGTAACAGCCAGTAAGAAGTAGTACAATTCAAGTTTTAGGTATTGAATATTGACCTTTTTGCTGGCTTTGGTGCCTTGGACATGTGCTAGGACATTAAGATTCTGCATGAAAGGAGGACTAGCAGCCAAGTTGCACGGGAGAATGTGAAAAGTGTTCATATGTAGTAAAAACCTGAGAAATCCGTCCGTATTCGTCATTTGTTATCGAATAGACTTAAAGCCAGATCGTCACATTGGCCGCTCTTCTCTCTGAAACGGTTGTACTTATCGTCTGCAAAGCTATGTCGCGTGCTGCGGTATGCTGAAACACTACAAGCACCATAGTAGAACACAGATGAAGCTTTTAAAATGATGTAATAGCCAGTAAGAAGTAGTACAATTCAAGTTTTAGGTATCGGTTATTGACTTTTTAGCTGGCTTTGGTGCCTTGGACATGAGGTAGGACCTTAAGATTCTGCATGAAAGGAGGACTAGCAGCCGAGTTGCACGGGAGAATGTGAAAAGTGTTCATATGCAGTAAAAACCTGAGACATCCGTCCGTTTTCGTCATTTGTTATCGAATCGACTTAAAGCCAGATCGTCACATTGGCCGCTCTTCTCTCTGAAACGGTTGTACTTATCGTCTGCAAAGCTATGTCGCGTGCTGCGGTATGCTGAGACACTAAAAGCACCATAGTAGAACACAGATGACGCTTCTAAGTTGATGTAATAGCCAGTAAGAAGTAGTACAATTCAAGTTTTAGGTATTGAATATTGAATTTTTAGCTGGCTTTGGTGCCTTGGACATGAGCTAGGACCTTAATATTCTGCATGAAAGGAGGACTAGCAGCCGAGTTGCATGAGAGAATGTGAAAAGTGTTCAAATGTAGTAAAAACCTGAGAAATACGTCTGTTTTCGTCATTGGTTATCGAATCGACTTAAAGCCAGATCGTCACATTGGCCGCTCTTCTCTCTGAAACGCTTGTACTTATCGTCTGCAAAGCTATGTCGCGTGCTGCGGTATGCGGAGACACTAAAAGCACCATAGTAGAACACAGATGAAGCTTGTAAGTTGATGTAATACCCAGTAAGAATTAGTACAATTCAAGTTTTAGGTATTGATTATTGACTTTTTAGCTGGCTTTGGTGCCTTGGACATGAACTAGGACCTTAAGATTCTGCATGAAAGGAGGACTAGCAGCCGAGTTGCACGGGAGAATGTGAAAAGTGTTCATATGTAGTAAATACCTGAGAAATCCGTCCGTTTTCGTCATTTGTTATCGAATCGACTTAAAGCCAGATCGTCACATTGGCCGCTCTTCTCTCTGAAACGGTTGTACTTATCGTCTGCAAAGCTATGTCGCGTGCTGCGGTATGCTGAGACACTAAAAGCACCATAGTAGAACACAGATCAAGCTTCTAAGTTAATGTAATAGCCAGTAAGAAGTAGTACAATTCAAGTTTTATGTATTGAATATTGACCTTTTAGCTGGCTTTGGTGCCTTGGACATGAGTTATTACCTTAATATTCTGCATGAAAGGAGGACTAGCAGCCGAGTTGCACGGGAGAATGTGAAAAGTGTTCATATGTAGTAAAAACCTGAGACATCCGTCCGTTTTCGTCATTTGTTATCGAATCGACTTAAAGCCACATCGTCACATTGGCCGCTCTTCTCTCTAAAACGGTTGTACTTATCGTCTGCAATACTATGTCGCGTGCTGCGGTATGCGGAGAAACTAAAAGCACCGTAGTAGAACACAGATGAAGCTTCTAAGTTGATGTATTAGCCAGTAAGAAGTAGTACAATTCAAGTTTTAGGTATTTTTTATTGACTTTTTAACTTGCTTTGGTGCCTTGGACATGAGTTAGGACCTTAAGATTCTGCATGAAAGGAGGACTAGCAGCCGAGTTGCACGGGAGAATGTGAAAAGTGTTCATATGTAGTAAAAACCTGAGAAATCCGTCCGTTTTCGTCATTTGTTATCGAATCGACTTAAAGCCAGATCGTCACATTGGCCGCTCTTCTCTCTGAAACGGTTGTACTTATCGCCTGCAAAGCTATGTCGCGTACTGCGGTATTCGGAGACACTAAAAGCACCATAGTAGAACACAGATGAAGCTTCTAAAATGATGTAATAGCCAGTAAGAAGTAGTACAATTCAAGTTTTATGTATCGGTTATTGACTTTTTAGCTGGCTTTGGTGCCTTGGACATGAGCTAGGACCTTAAGATTCTGCATGAAAGGAGGACTAGCAGCCGAGTTGCACGGGAGAATGTGAAAAGTGTTCATATGTAGTAAAAACCTGAGAAATCCGTCCGTTTTCGTCATTTGTTATCGCATCGACTTAAAGCCATATCGACACATTGGCCGCTCTTCTCTCTGAAACGGTTGTACTTATCGTCTGCAAAGCTCTGTCGCGTGCTGCGGTATGCTGAGACACTACAAGCACCATAGTAGAACATAGGTGAAGCTTCTAAGTTGATGTAATAGCCAGTAAGAGGTAGTACAATTCAAGTTATAGGTATTGAATATTGACATTTAGCTGGCTTTGGTGCCTTGGACATGAGCTAGGACCTTAAGATTCTGCATGAAAGGAGGACTAGCAGCCGAGCTGCACGGGAGAATGTGAAAAGTGTTCATATGTAGTAAAAACTTGAGACATCCGTCCGTTTTCGTCATTTGTTATTGAATCGATGTAAAGCCAGATCGTCACATTGGCCGCTCTTCTCTCTGAAACGGTTGTACTTATCGTCTGCAAAGTTATGTCGCGTACTGCGGTATTCGGAGACACTAAAAGCACCACAGTAGAACACAGATGTAGCTTCTAAGTTGATGTAATATCCAGTAAGAAGTAGTACAATTCAAGTTTTAGGTATCGATTATTGACTTTTTAGCTGGCTTTGGTGCCTTGGACATGAGCTGTTACCTTAAGATTCTGCATGAAAGGAGCACTAGCAGCCGAGTTGCACGGGAGAATGTGAAAAGTGTTCATATGTAGTAAAAACCTGAGAAATCCGTCCGTTTTCGTCATTTGTTATCGAATCGACTTAAAGCCAGATAGTCACATTGGCCGCTCTTCTCACTGAAACGGTTGTACTTATCGTCTGCAAAGCTATGTCGCATACTGCGGTATTCGGAGACACTAGAAGCACCATAGTAGAACACAGATGAAGCTTCTAAAATGATGTAATAGCCAGTAAGAAGTAGTACAATTCAAGTTTTAGGTATCGGTTATTGACTTTTTAGCTGGCTTTGGTGCCTTGGACATGAGCTAGGACCTTAAGATTCTGCATGAAAGGAGGACTAGCAGCCGAGTTGCACGGGAGAATGTGAAAAGTGTTCATATGTAGTAAAAACCTGAGAAATCCGTCCGTTTTCGTCATTTGTTATCGAATCGACTTAAAAGCCAGATCGTCACATTGGCCGATCTTCTCTCTGAAACGGTTGCACTTATCGTCTGCAAAGCTATGTCGCGTGTTGCCGTAGGCTGAAACAGGAAAAGCACCGTAGTAGAACCAGATGAAGCTTGTAAGTTGATGTAATAGCCAGTAAGAAGTAGTCATATTCAAGTTTTATGTATCGGTTATTGACTTTTTAGCTGGCTTTGGTGCCTTGGACATGAGCTGGGACCTTAAGATTCTGCATGAAAGGAGGACTAGTAGGCGAGTTGCACGGGAGAATGTGAAAAGTGTTCATATGTAGTAAAAACCAGAGAAATCCGTCCGTTTTCCTCATTTGTTATCGAATCGACTTAAAGCCAGATCGTCACATTGGCCGATCTTCTCTCTGAAATGGTTGTACTTATCGTCTGCAAAGCTATGTCGCGTGTTGCTGTAGGCGGAAACAGGACAAGCACCATAATAGAACACAGATGAAGCTTCTAAGTTGATGTAATAGCCAGTAAGAAGTAGTCCAATTCAAGTTTTAGGTATCGATTATTGACTTTTTAGCTGGCTTTGGTGCCTTGGACATGAGCTAGGACCTTAAGATTCTGCATGAAAGGAGGACTAGCAGCCGAGTTGCACGGGAGAATGTGAAAAGTGTTCATATGTATTAAAAACCTGAGAAATCCGTCCGTTTTCGTCATTTGTTATCGCATCGACTTAAAGCCATATCGACACATTGGCCGCTCTTCTCTCTGAAACGGTTGTACTTATCGTCTGCAAAGCTCTGTCGCGTGCTGCAATATGCTGAGACACTACAAGCACCATAGTAGAACACCGATGAAGCTTCTAAGTTGATGTAATAGCCAGTAAGAGGTAGTACAATTCAAGTTATAGGTATTGAATATTGACCTTTTAGCTGGCTTTGGTGCCTTGGACATGAGCTAGGACCTTAAGATTCTGCATGAAAGGAGGACTAGCAGCCGAGTTGCACGGGAGAATGTGAAAAGTGTTCATATGTAGTAAAAACCTGAGAAATCCGTCCGTTTTCGTCATTTGTTATCGAATCGACTTAAAGCCAGATCGTCACATTGGCCGCTCTTCTCTCTGAAACGGTTGTACTTATCGTCTGCAAAGCTATGTCACGTGTTGCCGTTTGCGGAAACAGGAAAAGCACCATAGTAGAACAAAGACGAAGCTTCTAAGTTGATGTAATAGCCAGTAAGAAGTAGTACAATTCAAGTTTTAGGTATCGGTTATTGACTTTTTAGCTTGCTTTGGTGCCTTGGACATGAGCTAGGAACTTAAGATTCTGCATGAAAGGAGGACTAGCAGCCGAGTTGCACGGGATAATGTGAAAAGTGTTCATATGTAGTAAAAACCTGAGAAATCCGTCCGTTTTCGTCATTTGTTATCGAATCGACTTAAAAGCCAGATCGTCACGTTGGCCGATCTTCTCTCTGAAACGGTTGTACTTATCGTCTGCAAAGCTATGTCGCGTGTTACCGTAATCGGAAACAGGAAAAGCACCATAATAGAACACAGATGAAGCTTCTAAGTTGATGTAATAGCCAGTAAGAAGTAGTCCAATTCAAGTTTTATGTAACGGTTTTTGACTTTTTAGCTGGCTTTGGTGCCTTGGACATGAGCTAGGACCTTAAGATTCTGCATGAAAGGAGGACTAGAGCCGAGTTGCACGGGAGAATGTGAAAAGTGTTCATATGTAGTAAAAACCTGAGACATCCGTCCGTTTTTGTCATTTGTTATTGAATCGATGTAAAGCCAGATCGTCACATTGGCCGCTCTTCTCTCTGAAACGGTTGTACTTATCGTCTGCAAAGTTATGTCGCGTACTGCGGTATTCGGAGACACTAAAAGCACCACAGTAGAACACAGATGTAGCTTCTAAGTTGATGTAATATCTAGTAAGAAGTAGTACAATTCAAGTTTTAGGTATCGATTATTGACTTTTTAGCTGGCTTTGGTGCCTTGGACATGAGCTGTTACCTTAAGATTCTGCATGAAAGGAGGACTAGCAGCCGAGTTGCACGGGAGAATGTGAAAAGTGTTCATATGTAGTAAAAACCTGAGAAATCCGTCCGTTTTCGTCATTTGTTATCGCATCGACTTAAAGCCATATCGACACATTGGCCGCTCTTCTCTCTGAAACGGTTGTACTTATCGTCTGCAAAGCTCTGTCGCGCGCTGCGGAATGCTGAGACACTACAAGCACCATAGTAGAACACAGATGAAGCTTCTAAGTTGATGTAATAGCCAGTAAGAGGTAGGACAATTCAAGTTATAGGTATTGAATATTGACCTTTTAGCTGGCTTTGGTGCCTTGGACATGAGCTAGGACCTTAAGATTCTGCATGAAAGGAGGACTAGCAGCCGAGTTGCACGGGAGAATGTGAAAAGTGTTTATATGTAGTAAAAACCTGAGACATCCGTCCGTTTTCGTCATTTGTTATTGAATCGATGTAAAGCCAGATCGTCACATTGGCCGCTCTTCTCTCTGAAACGGTTGTACTTATCGTCTGCAAAGTTATGTAGCGTACTGCGGTATTCGGAGACACTAAAAGCACCACAGTAGAACACAGATGTAGCTTCTAAGTTGATGTAATATCCAGTAAGAAGTAGTACAATTCAAGTTTTAGGTATCGATTATTGACTTTTTAGCTGGCTTTGGTGCTTTGGACATGAGCTGTTACCTTAAGATTCTGCATGAAATGAGGACTAGCAGCCGAGTTGCACGGGAGAATGTGAAAAGTGTTCATATGTAGTAAAAACCTGAGACATCCGTCCGTTTTCGTCATTTGTCATCGAATCGACTTAAAGCCAGATCGTCACATTGGCCGCTCTTCTCTCTGAAACGGTTGTACTTATCGTCTGCAAAACTATGTCGCGTGCTGCGGTATGCGAAGAAACTAAAAGCACCGTAGTAGAACACAGATGAAGCTTCTAAGTTGATGTAATAGCCAGTAAGAAGTAGTACAATTCAAGTTTTAGGTATTGATTATTGACTTTTTAGTTGGTTTTGGTGCCTTGGACATGAGCTAGGACCTTAATATTCTGCATGAAAGGAGGACTAGCAGCCGAGTTGACCGGGAGAATGTGAAAAGTGTTCATATGTAGTAAAAACCTTAGAAATCCGTCCGTTTTCGTCATTTGTTATCGAATCGACTTAAAGCCAGATCGTCACATTGGCCGCTCTTCTCTCAGAAACGGTTGTACTTGTCGTCTGCAAAGCTATGTCACGTGCTGCGGTATGCGGAGACACTAAAATCACCACAGTAGAACACAGATCAAGCTTCTAAGTTGACGTAATAGCCAGTAAGAAGTAGTACAATTCAAGTTTTACGTATTGAATATTGACCTTTTTGCTGGCTTTGGTGCCTTGGACATGTGCTAATACCTTAAGATTCTGCATGAAAGGAGGACTAGCAGCCGAGTTGCACGGGAGAATGTGAAAAGTGTTCATATGTAGTAAAAACCTGAGAAATCCGTCCGTTTTCGTCATTTGTTATCGAATCGACTTAAAGCCAGATCGTCACATTGGCCGCTCTTCTCTCTGAAACGGTTGTACTTATAGTCTGCAAAGCTATGTCGCGTGTTGCCGTAGGCGGAAACAGGAAAAGCACCATAATAGAACACAGATGAAGCTTCTAAGTTGATGTAATAGCCAGTAAGAAGTAGTCCAATTCAAGTTTTAGGTATCGATTATTGACTTTTTAGATGGCTTTGGTGCCTTGGACATGAGCTAGGACTTAAAGATTCTGCATAAAAAGAGGTCTAGCAGCCCAGTTGCACGGGAGAATGTGAAAAGTGTTCATATGTAGTAAAAACCTGAGACATCCGTCCGTTTTCGTCATTTGTTATCGAATTGACTTAAAGCCAGATCGTCACATTTTCCGCTCTTCTCTCTGAAACGGTTGTTCTTATCGTCTGCAAAGCTATGTCGCGTGCTGCGGTATGCGGAGACACTAAAAGCACCATAGTAGAACACAGATGATGCTTCTAAGTTGATGTAATAGCCAGTAAGAAGTAGTACAATTCAAGTTTTAGGTATCGGTTATTGACTTTTTACCGTTCTTTGGTGCCTTGGACACGAGCTAGGAACTTAAGATTTTGCATGAAGGAGGACTAGCAGCCGAGTTCCACGGGAGAATGTGAGAAGTGTTCATATGTAGTAAAAACCTGAGACATCCGTCCGTTTTCGTCATTTGTTATCGAATCGACTTAAAGCCAGATCGTCACATTGGCCGCTCTTCTCTCTGAAACGGTTGTACTTATCATCTGCAAAGCTATGTCGCGTGCTGCGGTATGCTGAGACACTAAGAGCACCATAGTAGAACTCAGATGAAGCTTCGAAGTTGATGTAATAGCCAGTAAGAAGTAGTACAATTCAAGTTTTAGGTATTGAATATTGACCTTTTAGCTGGCTTTGGTGCCTTGGACATGAGCTAGGACCTTAAGATTCTGCATGAAAGGAGGACTAGCAGCCGAGTTGCACGGGAGAATGTGAAAAGTGTTCATATGTAGTAAAAACCTGAGAAATCCGTCCGTTTTCGTCATTTGTTATCGAATCGAATTAAAGCCACATCGTCACATTGGCCGCTCTTCTCTCTGAAACGTTTGTACATATCGTCTGCAAAGCTATGTCGCGTGCAGCGGTATGTGGAGACACTAAAATCGCCATAGTAGAACACAGATGAAGCATCTAAGTTGATGTAATAGCCAGTAAGAAGTAGTACAATTCAAGTTTTAGGAATCGATTATTGACTTTTTAGCTAGCTTTGGTGCCTTGGACATGAGCTAGGACTTTAAGATTCTGCATGTAAGGAGGACTAGTAGCCGAGTTGCACGGGAGAATGTGAAAAGTGTTCATATGTAGTAAAAACCTGAGAAATCCGTCCGTTTTCGTCATTTGTTATCGAATCGACTTAAAGCCAGATCGTCACATTGGCCGCTCTTCTCTCTGAAACGGTTGTACTTATCGTCTGCAAAGCTATGTCGCGTGCTGCGGGATGCTGACACACTAATAGCGCCATAGTAGACCACAGATCAAGCTTCTAAGTTGGTGTAATAGCCAGTAAGAAGTAGTACAATTCAAGTTTTAGGTATTGAATATGGACCTTTTAGCTGGCTTTGGTGTCTTGGACATGAGCTAGGACCTTAAGATTCTGCATGAAAGGAGGACTAGCAGCCGAGTTGCACGGGAGAATGTGAAAAGTGTTCATATGTAGTAATAACCTGAGAAATCCGTCAGTTTTCGTCATTTGTTATCGAATCGACTTAAAGCCAGATCGTCACATTGGCCGCTCTTCTCTCTGAAACGGTTTACTTATCGTCTGCAAAGCTATGTCGCGTGTTGCCGTAGGCGGAAACAGGAAAAGCACCATAATAGAACACAGATGAAGCTTCTAAGTTGATGTAATACCCAGTTAGAAGTAGTCCAATTCAAGTTTTAGGTATCGATTATTGACTTTTTAGCTGGCTTAGGTGCCTTGGACATGAGCTAGGACTTTAAGATTCTGCATAAAAGGAGGAATAGCAGCCCAGTTGCACGGGAGAATGTGAAAAGTTTTCATATGTAGTAAAAACCTGAGAAATCCGTCCGTTTTCGTCATTTGTTATCGAATCGTCTTAAAGCCAGATCGACACATTGGCCGCTCTTCTTTCTGAAACGGTTGTACTTATCGTCTGCAAAGCTATGTCGCGTGCTGCGGCATGCTGAGACACTAAAAGCACCATAGTAGACCACAGATCAAGCTTCTAAGTTGATGTAATAGCCAGTAAGAAGTAGTACAATTCAAGTTTTAGGTATTGAATATGGACCTTTTAGGTGGCTTTTGTGCCTTGGACATGAGCTAGGACCTCAAGATTCTGCATGAAAGGAGGACTAGCAGCCGAGTTGCACGGGAGAATGTGAAAAGTGTTCATATGTAGTAAAAACCTGAGAAATCCGTCCGTTTTCGTCATTTGTTATCGAATCGACTTAAAGCCAGATCGTCACATTGGCCGCTCTTCTCTCTGAAACGGTTGTACTTATCGTCTGCAAAGCTATGTCGCGTACTGCGGTATTCGGAAACACTAAAAGCACCATAGTAGAACACAGATGAAGCTCTTAACATGATGTAATAGCCAGTAAGAAGTAGTACAATTCAAGTTTTAGGTATCGGTTATTGACTTTTTAGCTGGCTTTGGTGCATTGGACATGAGCTAGGACCTTAAGATTGTGCATGAAAGGTGGACTAGCAGCCGAGTTCCACGGGAGAATGTGAAAAGTGTTCATATGTAGTAAAAACCTGAGAAATCCGTCCGTTTTCGTCATTTGTTATCGAATCGACTTAAAGCCAGATCGTCACATTGGCCGCTCTTCTCTCTGCAACGGTTGTACTTATCGTCTGCAAAGCTATGTAGCGTGCTGCAGTATGGGGAGACACTAAAAGCACCATAGTAGAACACAGATGAAGCTTCTAAGTTGATGTAATACCCAGTAAGAAGTAGTACAATTCAAGTTTAAGGTATCGATTATTGACTTTTTAGCTGGCTTTGGTCCCTTGGACATGAGCTAGGACCTTAACATTCTTCATGAAAGGAGGACTAGCAGCCGAGTTGCACGGGAGAATGTGAAAAGTGTTCATATGTAGTAAAAACCTTTGAAATCCGTCCGTTTTCGTCATTTGTTATCGAATCGACTTAAAGCCAGATCGTCACATTGGCCGCTCTTCTCTCTGAAACGGTTGTACTTATCGTCTGCAAAGCTATGTCACGTGCTGCGGTATGCGGAGACACTAAAATCACCACAGTAGAACACAGATGAAGCTTCTAAGTTGATGTAATATCCAGTAAGAAGTAGTACAATTCAAGTTTTAGGTATCGATTATTGACTTTTTAGCTGGCTTTGGTGCATAGGACATGAGCTAGGACCTTAATATTCTGCATGAAAAGTGGACTAGCAGCCGAGTTGCACGGGAGAATGTGAAAACTGTTCAAATGTAGTAAAAACCTGAGAAATCCGTCCGTTTTCGTCATTTGTTATCGAATTGACTTAAAGCCAGATCGTCACATTGGCCGCTCTTCTCTCTGAAACGGTTGTACTTATCGTCTGCAAAGCTATGTCACGTGCTGCGGTATGCGGAGACACTAAAATCACCACAGTAGAACACAGATGAAGCTTCTAAGTTGATGTAATATCCAGTAAGAAGTAGTACAATTCAAGTTTTAGGTATCGATTATTGACTTTTTAGCTGGCTTTGGTGCCTTGGACATGAGCTAAGACCTTAAGATTCTGCATGAAAGGAGGACATGCAAGCGAGTTGCACGGGAGAATGTGAAAAGTGTTCATATGTAGTAAAAACCTTAGAAATCCGTCCGTTTTCGTCATTTGTTATCGAATCGACTTAAAGCCAGATCGTCACATTGGGGGCTCTTCTCTCTGAAACGTTTCTACTTATCGTCTGCAAAGCTATGTCGCGTGCTGCGGTATGCTGAGACACTAAAAGCACCATAGTAGAACACAGATCAAGCTTCTAAGTTGATGTAATAGCCAGTAAGAAGTAGTAAAATTCAAGTATAAGGTACTGAATATTGAATTTTTAGCTGGCTTTGGTGCCTTGGACATGAGCTAGGACCTTAAGATTCTGCATGAAAGGAGGACTAGCAGCCGAGTTGCACGGGAGAATGTGAAAACTGTTCAAATGTAGTAAAAACCTGAGAAATCCGTCCGTTTTCGTCATTTGTTATCGAATCGACTTAAAGCCAAATCGTCACATTGGCCGCTCTTCTCTTTGAAACGGATGTACTTATCGTCTGCAAAGCTATGTCGCGTGCTGCGGTATGCGGAGACACAATAAGCACCATAGTAGAACACAGATGAAGCTTCTAAGTTGATGTAATACCCTGTAAGAAGTAGTACAATTCAAGTTTAAGGTTTCGATTATTGACATTTTAGCTTTCTTTGGTCCCTTGGACATGAGCTAGGACCTTAACATTCTTCATGAAAGGAGGACTAGCAGCCGAGTTGCACGGGAGAATGTGAAAAGTGTTCATATGTAGTAAAAACCTTAGAAATTCATCCGTTTTCGTCATTTGTTATCGAATCGACTTAAAGCCAGATCGTCACATTGGCCGCTCTTCTCTCTGAAACGGTTGTACTTATCGTCTGCAAACCTATGTCACGTGCTGCGGTATGCGGAGACACTAAAATCACCACAGTAGAACACAGATGAAGATTCTAAGTTGATGTAATATCCAGTAAGAAGTAGTACAATTCAAGTTTTAGGTATCGATTATTGACTTTTTAGCTGGCTTTGGTGCATTGGACATGACCTAGGACCTTAATATTCTGCATGAAAGGTGGACTAGTAGCCGAATTGCACGGGAGAATGTGAAAAGTGTTCATATGTAGCAAAAACCTGAGAAATCCGTCCGTTTTCGTCATTTGTTATCGAATCGACTAAAAGCCAGATCGTCACATTGGCCGCTCTTCTCTCTGAAACGGTTGTACTTATCGTCTGCAAAGCTATGTCGCGTACTGCGGTATGCTGAGACACTAAAAGCACCATAGTAGAACACAGATCAAGCTTCTAAGTTGATGTAATAGCCAGTAAGAAGTAGTACAATTCAAGTTTTAGGTATTGAATATTGACTTTTTAGCTGGCTTTGGTGCCTTGGACATGTGCTAGGACATTAAGATTCTGCATGAAAGGAGGACTAGCAGCCGAGTTGCACGGGAGAATGTGAAAAGTGTTCATATGTAGTAAAAACCTGAGAAATCCGTCCGTTTTCGTCATTTGTTATCGAATCGACTTAAGCCAGATCGTCACATTGGCCGCTCTTCTCTCTGAAACGGTTGTACTTATCGTCTGCAAAACTATGTCGCGTGCTGCGGTATGCGGAGAAACTAAAAGCACCATAGTAGAACACAGATGAATCTTCTAAGTTGATGTAATAGCCAGTAAGAAGTAGTACAATTCAAGTTTTACGTATCGATTATTGACTTTTTAGCTGGCTTTGGTGCCTTGGACATGAGCTAGGAGCTTAAGATTCTGCATGAAAGGAGGACTAGCAGCCGAGTTGTACGGGAGAATGTGAAAAGTGTTCATATGTAGTAAAAACCTGAGAAATCCGTCCGTTTTCGTCATTTGTTATCGAATCGACTTAAAGCCAGATCGTCACATTGGCCGCTCTTCTCTCTGAAACGGTTGTACTTATCGTCTGCAAAGCTATGTCACGTGTTGCCGTTTGCGGAAACAGGAAAAGCACCATAGTAGAACACAGACGAAGCTTCTAAGTTGATGTAATAGCCAGTAAGAAGTAGTACAATTCAAGTTTTAGGTATCGATTATTGACTTTTTAACTGGCTTTGGTGCCTTGGCCATGAGCTAGGACCTTGACATTCTGCATGAAAGGAGGACTAGCAGCTGAGTTGCACGGGAGAATGTGAAAAGTGTTCATATGTAGTAAAAACCTGAGAAATCCGTCCGTTTTCGTCATTTGTTACCGAATCGACTTAAAGCCAGATCGTCACATTGGCCGCCCTTCTCTCTGAAACGGTTGTACTTATCGTCTGCAAAGCTATGTCGCGTGCTGCGGTATGCGGAGACACTAAAATCACCATAGTAGAACACAGGTGAAGCTTCTAAGTTGGTGCAATAGCCAGTAAGAAGTAGAACAATTCAAGTTTTAGGTATCGATTATTGTCTTTTTAGCTGGCTTCGGTACCTTGGACATGAGCTTGGACCTTAAGATTCTGCATGAAAGGAGGACTAGCAGCCGAGTTGCACGTCAGAATGTGAAAAGTGTTCATATGTAGTAAAAACCTGAGAAATCCGTCCGTTTTCGTCATTTGTTATCGAATCTACTTAAAGCCAGATGGTCACATTGGCCGCTCTTCTCTCTGAAACGTTTGTACATATCGTCTGCAAAGCTATGTCGCGTGCAGCGGTATGTGGAGACACTAAAATCACCATAGTAGAACACAGATGAAGCATCTAAGTTGATGTAATAGCCAGTAAGAAGTAGTACAATTCAAGTTTAAGGTATCGATTATTGACTTTTTAGCTGGCTTTCGTGCCTTGGACACGAGCTAGGACTTTAAGATTCTGCATAAAAGGAGGACTAGCAGCCCAGTTGCATGGGAAAATGTGAAAAGTGTTCATATGTAGTAAAAACCTGAGAAATCCGTCCGTTTTCGTCATTTGTTATCGAATCGACTTAAAGACAGATCGTTACATTGGCCGCTCTTCTCTCTGAAACGGTTGTACTTATCGTCTGCAAAATTATGTCGCGTGCTGCGGTATGCGGAGACACTAAAAGCACCATAGTAGAACACAGATGAAGCTTCTAAGTTGATGTAATACCCAGTAAGAAGTAGTACAATTCAAGTTTAAGGTATCGATTATTGACTTTTTAGCTGGCTTTGGACCCTTGGACATGAGCTAGGACCTTAACATTCTTCATGAAAGGAGGACTAGCAGCCGAGTTACACGGGAGAATGTGAAAAGTGTTCATATGTAGTTAAAACCTTAGAAATCCGTCCGTTTTCGTCATTTGTTATCGAATCGACTTTAAGCCAGATCGTCACATTGGCCGCTCTTCTCTCTGAAACGGTTGTGCTTATCGTCTGCAAAGCTATGTCGCGTGTTGCCGTAGGCGGAAACAGGAAAAGCACCATAGTAGAACACAGATGAAGCTTCTAAGTTGATATAATAGCCAGTAAGAAGTAGTCCAATTCAAGATTTAGGTATCGATTATTGACTTTTTAGCTGGCTTTGGTGCCTTGGACATGAGCTAGGACTTTAAGATTCTGCATAATAGGAGGACTAGCAGCCGAGTTCCACGGGAGAATGTGAAAAGTGTTCATATGTAGTAATAACCTGAGAAATCCGTCCTTTTTCGTCATTTGTTATCGAATCGACTTAAAGCCAGATCGTCACATTGGCAGCTCTTCTCTCTGAAATGGTTGTACTTATCGTCTGCAAAACTATGTCGCGTGCTGCGGTATGCGGAGAAACTAAAAGCACCGTAGTAGAACACAGATGAAGCTTCTAAGTTGATGTAATAGCCAGTAAGAAGTAGTACAATTCAAGTTTTAGGTATTGATTATTGACTTTTTAGCTGGCTTTGGTGCCTTGGACATGAGCTAGGACCTTAAGATTCTGCATGAAAGGAGGACTAGCAGCCGGGTTGCACGGGAGAATGTGAAAGGTGTTCATATGTAGTAAAAACCTGAGAAATCCGTCCGTTTTCGTCATTTGTTATCGAATCGACTTAAAGCCAGATCGTCACATTGGCTGCTCTTCTCTCTGAAACGGTTGTACTTATCGTCTGCAAAGCTATATCACGTGTTGCCGTAGGCGGAAACAGGAAAAGCACCATAGTAGAACACAGACGAAGCTTCTAAGTTGATGTAATAGCCAGTAAGAAGTAGTACAATTCAAGTTTTAGGTATCGATTATTGACTTTTTAACTGGCTTTGGTGCCTTGGCCATGAGCTAGGACCTTGACATTCTGCATGAAAGGAGGACTAGCAGCCGAGTTGCACGGGAGAATGTGAAAAGTGTTCATATGTAGTAAAAACCTGAGAAATCCGTCCGTTTTCGTCATTTGTTATCGAATCGACTTAAAACCAGATCGTCACATTGGCCGCTCTTCTCTCTGAAACGGTTGTACTTATCGTCTGCAAAGCTATGTCGCGTGCTGCGGTATGCGGAGACACTAAAATCACCATAGTAGAACACAGATGAAGCTTCTAAGTTGATGCAATAGCCAGTAAGAAGTAGAACAATTCAAGTTTTAGGTATCGATTATTGTCTTTTTAGCTGGCTTCGGTACCTTGGACATGAGTTAGGACCTTAAGATTCTGCATGAAAGGAGGACTAGCAGCCGAGTTGCACGGGAGAATGTCAAAAGTGTTCATATGTAGTAAAAACCTGAGAAATCCGTCCGTTTTCGTCATTTGTTATCGAATCGACGTAAAGCCAGATCGTCACATTGGCCGCTCTTCTCTCTGAAACGGTTGTACTTATCGTCTGCAAAGCTATGTCGCGTGCTGCGCTATGTGGAGACACTAAAAGCACCATAGTAGAACACAGACGAAGTTTCTAAGTTGATGTAATAGCCAGTAAGAAGTAGTACAATTCAAGTTTTAGGTATCGATTATTGACTTTTTAGCTGGCTTTAGTGCATTGGACATGAGCTAGGGTCTTAAGATTCTGCATGAAAGGTGGACTAGCAGCCGAGTTCCACGGGAGAATGTGAAAAGTGTCCATATGTAGTAAAAACCTGAGAAATCCGTCCGTTTTCGTCATTTGTTATCGAATCGACTTAAAGCCAGATCGTCACATTGGCCGCTCTTCTCTCTGAAACGGTTGTACTTATCGTCTGCAAAGCTATGTCGCGTACTGCGGTATTCGGAGACACTAAAAGCACCATAGTAGAACACAGATGAAGCTCCTAAGATGATGTAATAGCCAGTAAGAAGTAGTACAATTCAAGTTTTAGGTATCGGTTATTGACTTTTTAGCTGGCTTTGGTGCCTTGGACATGAGCTAGGAACTTAAGATTCTGCATGAAAGGAGGACTAGCAGCCGAGTTGCACGGGAGAATGTGAAAACTGTTCAAATGTAGTAAAAACCTGAGAAATCCGTCCGTTTTCGTCATTTGTTATCGAATCGACTTAAAGCCAAATCGTCACATTGGCCGCTCTTCTCTTTGAAACGGATGTACTTATCGTCTGCAAAGCTATGTCGCGTGCTGCGGTATGCGGAGACACAATAAGCACCATAGTAGAACACAGATGAAGCTTCTAAGTTGATGTAATACCCTGTAAGAAGTAGTACAATTCAAGTTTAAGGTTTCGATTATTGACATTTTAGCTTTCTTTGGTCCCTTGGACATGAGCTAGGACCTTAACATTCTTCATGAAAGGAGGACTAGCAGCCGAGTTGCACGGGAGAATGTGAAAAGTGTTCATATGTAGTAAAAACCTTAGAAATCCATCCGTTTTCGTCATTTGTTATCGAATCGACTTAAAGCCAGATCGTCACATTGGCCGCTCTTCTCTCTGAAACGGTTGTACTTATCGTCTGCAAACCTATGTCACGTGCTGCGGTATGCGGAGACACTAAAATCACCACAGTGGAACACAGATGAAGATTCTAAGTTGATGTAATATCCAGTAAGAAGTAGTACAATTCAAGTTTTAGGTATCGATTATTGACTTTTTAGCTGGCTTTGGTGCATTGGACATGAGCTAGGACCTTAATATTCTGCATGAAAGGTGGACTAGTAGCCGAATTGCACGGGAGAATGTGAAAAGTGTTCATATGTAGCAAAAACCTGAGAAATCCGTCCGTTTTCGTCATTTGTTATCGAAACGACTAAAAGCCAGATCGTCACATTGGCCGCTCTTCTCTCTGAAACGGTTGTACTTATCGTCTGCAAAGCTATGTCGCGTACTGCGGTATGCTGAGACACTAAAAGCACCATAGTAGAACACAGATCAAGCTTCTAAGTTGATGTAATAGCCAGTAAGAAGTAGTACAATTCAAGTTTTAGGTATTGAATATTGACTTTTTAGCTGGCTTTGGTGCCTTGGACATGTGCTAGGACATTAAGATTCTGCATGAAAGGAGGACTAGCAGCCGAGTTGCACGGGAGAATGTGAAAAGTGTTCATATGTAGTAAAAACCTGAGAAATCCGTCCGTTTTCGTCATTTGTTATCGAATCGACTTAAGCCAGATCGTCACATTGGCCGCTCTTCTCTCTGAAACGGTTGTACTTATCGTCTGCAAAACTATGTCGCGTGCTGCGGTATGCGGAGAAACTAAAAGCACCATAGTAGAACACAGATGAATCTTCTAAGTTGATGTAATAGCCAGTAAGAAGTAGTACAATTCAAGTTTTACGTATCGATTATTGACTTTTTAGCTGGCTTTGGTGCCTTGGACATGATCTAGGAGCTTAAGATTCTGCATGAAAGGAGGACTAGCAGCCGAGTTGTACGGGAGAATGTGAAAAGTGTTCATATGTAGTAAAAACCTGAGAAATCCGTCCGTTTTCGTCATTTGTTATCGAATCGACTTAAAGCCAGATCGTCACATTGGCCGCTCTTCTCTCTGAAACGGTTGTACTTATCGTCTGCAAAGCTATGTCACGTGTTGCCGTTTGCGGAAACAGGAAAAGCACCATAGTAGAACACAGACGAAGCTTCTAAGTTGATGTAATAGCCAGTAAGAAGTAGTACAATTCAAGTTTTAGGTATCGATTATTGACTTTTTAACTGGCTTTGGTGCCTTGGCCATGAGCTAGGACCTTGACATTCTGCATGAAAGGAGGACTAGCAGCTGAGTTGCACGGGAGAATGTGAAAAGTGTTCATATGTAGTAAAAACCTGAGAAATCCGTCCGTTTTCGTCATTTGTTACCGAATCGACTTAAAGCCAGATCGTCACATTGGCCGCCCTTCTCTCTGAAACGGTTGTACTTATCGTCTGCAAAGCTATGTCGCGTGCTGCGGTATGCGGAGACACTAAAATCACCATAGTAGAACACAGGTGAAGCTTCTAAGTTGGTGCAATAGCCAGTAAGAAGTAGAACAATTCAAGTTTTAGGTATCGATTATTGTCTTTTTAGCTGGCTTCGGTACCTTGGACATGAGCTTGGACCTTAAGATTCTGCATGAAAGGAGGACTAGCAGCCGAGTTGCACGTCAGAATGTGAAAAGTGTTCATATGTAGTAAAAACCTGAGAAATCCGTCCGTTTTCGTCATTTGTTATCGAATCTACTTAAAGCCAGATGGTCACATTGGCCGCTCTTCTCTCTGAAACGTTTGTACATATCGTCTGCAAAGCTATGTCGCGTGCAGCGGTATGTGGAGACACTAAAATCACCATAGTAGAACACAGATGAAGCATCTAAGTTGATGTAATAGCCAGTAAGAAGTAGTACAATTCAAGTTTAAGGTATCGATTATTGACTTTTTAGCTGGCTTTCGTGCCTTGGACACGAGCTAGGACTTTAAGATTCTGCATAAAAGGAGGACTAGCAGCCCAGTTGCATGGGAAAATGTGAAAAGTGTTCATATGTAGTAAAAACCTGAGAAATCCGTCCGTTTTCGTCATTTGTTATCGAATCGACTTAAAGACAGATCGTTACATTGGCCGCTCTTCTCTCTGAAACGGTTGTACTTATCGTCTGCAAAATTATGTCACGTGCTGCGGTATGCGGAGACACTAAAAGCACCATAGTAGAACACAGATGAAGCTTCTAAGTTGATGTAATACCCAGTAAGAAGTAGTACAATTCAAGTTTAAGGTATCGATTATTGACTTTTTAGCTGGCTTTGGACCCTTGGACATGAGCTAGGACCTTAACATTCTTCATGAAAGGAGGACTAGCAGCCGAGTTGCACGGGAGAATGTGAAAAGTGTTCATATGTAGTTAAAACCTTAGAAATCCGTCCGTTTTCGTCATTTGTTATCGAATCGACTTTAAGCCAGATCGTCACATTGGCCGCTCTTCTCTCTGAAACGGTTGTGCTTATCGTCTGCAAAGCTATGTCGCGTGTTGCCGTAGGCGGAAACAGGAAAAGCACCATAGTAGAACACAGATGAAGCTTCTAAGTTGATATAATAGCCAGTAAGAAGTAGTCCAATTCAAGATTTAGGTATCGATTATTGACTTTTTAGCTGGCTTTGGTGCCTTGGACATGAGCTAGGACTTTAAGATTCTGCATAATAGGAGGACTAGCAGCCGAGTTCCACGGGAGAATGTGAAAAGTGTTCATATGTAGTAATAACCTGAGAAATCCGTCCTTTTTCGTCATTTGTTATCGAATCGACTTAAAGCCAGATCGTCACATTGGCAGCTCTTCTCTCTGAAATGGTTGTACTTATCGTCTGCAAAACTATGTCGCGTGCTGCGGTATGCGGAGAAACTAAAAGCACCGTAGTAGAACACAGATGAAGCTTCTAAGTTGATGTAATAGCCAGTAAGAAGTAGTACAATTCAAGTTTTAGGTATTGATTATTGACTTTTTAGCTGGCTTTGGTGCCTTGGACATGAGCTAGGACCTTAAGATTCTGCATGAAAGGAGGACTAGCAGCCGGGTTGCACGGGAGAATGTGAAAGGTGTTCATATGTAGTAAAAACCTGAGAAATCCGTCCGTTTTCGTCATTTGTTATCGAATCGACTTAAAGCCAGATCGTCACATTGGCCGCTCTTCTCTCTGAAACGGTTGTACTTATCGTCTGCAAAGCTATATCACGTGTTGCCGTAGGCGGAAACAGGAAAAGCACCATAGTAGAACACAGACGAAGCTTCTAAGTTGATGTAATAGCCAGTAAGAAGTAGTACAATTCAAGTTTTAGGTATTGAATATTGACTTTTTAGCTGGCTTTGGTGCCTTGGACATGTGCTAGGACATTAAGATTCTGCATGAAAGGAGGACTAGCAGCCGAGTTGCACGGGAGAATGTGAAAAGTGTTCATATGTAGTAAAAACCTGAGAAATCCGTCCGTTTTCGTCATTTGTTATCGAATCGACTTAAGCCAGATCGTCACATTGGCCGCTCTTCTCTCTGAAACGGTTGTACTTATCGTCTGCAAAACTATGTCGCGTGCTGCGGTATGCGGAGAAACTAAAAGCACCATAGTAGAACACAGATGAATCTTCTAAGTTGATGTAATAGCCAGTAAGAAGTAGTACAATTCAAGTTTTACGTATCGATTATTGACTTTTTAGCTGGCTTTGGTGCCTTGGACATGATCTAGGAGCTTAAGATTCTGCATGAAAGGAGGACTAGCAGCCGAGTTGTACGGGAGAATGTGAAAAGTGTTCATATGTAGTAAAAACCTGAGAAATCCGTCCGTTTTCGTCATTTGTTATCGAATCGACTTAAAGCCAGATCGTCACATTGGCCGCTCTTCTCTCTGAAACGGTTGTACTTATCGTCTGCAAAGCTATGTCACGTGTTGCCGTTTGCGGAAACAGGAAAAGCACCATAGTAGAACACAGACGAAGCTTCTAAGTTGATGTAATAGCCAGTAAGAAGTAGTACAATTCAAGTTTTAGGTATCGATTATTGACTTTTTAACTGGCTTTGGTGCCTTGGCCATGAGCTAGGACCTTGACATTCTGCATGAAAGGAGGACTAGCAGCTGAGTTGCACGGGAGAATGTGAAAAGTGTTCATATGTAGTAAAAACCTGAGAAATCCGTCCGTTTTCGTCATTTGTTACCGAATCGACTTAAAGCCAGATCGTCACATTGGCCGCCCTTCTCTCTGAAACGGTTGTACTTATCGTCTGCAAAGCTATGTCGCGTGCTGCGGTATGCGGAGACACTAAAATCACCATAGTAGAACACAGGTGAAGCTTCTAAGTTGGTGCAATAGCCAGTAAGAAGTAGAACAATTCAAGTTTTAGGTATCGATTATTGTCTTTTTAGCTGGCTTCGGTACCTTGGACATGAGCTTGGACCTTAAGATTCTGCATGAAAGGAGGACTAGCAGCCGAGTTGCACGTCAGAATGTGAAAAGTGTTCATATGTAGTAAAAACCTGAGAAATCCGTCCGTTTTCGTCATTTGGTATCGAATCTACTTAAAGCCAGATGGTCACATTGGCCGCTCTTCTCTCTGAAACGTTTGTACATATCGTCTGCAAAGCTATGTCGCGTGCAGCGGTATGTGGAGACACTAAAATCACCATAGTAGAACACAGATGAAGCATCTAAGTTGATGTAATAGCCAGTAAGAAGTAGTACAATTCAAGTTTAAGGTATCGATTATTGACTTTTTAGCTGGCTTTCGTGCCTTGGACACGAGCTAGGACTTTAAGATTCTGCATAAAAGGAGGACTAGCAGCCCAGTTGCATGGGAAAATGTGAAAAGTGTTCATATGTAGTAAAAACCTGAGAAATCCGTCCGTTTTCGTCATTTGTTATCGAATCGACTTAAAGACAGATCGTTACATTGGCCGCTCTTCTCTCTGAAACGGTTGTACTTATCGTCTGCAAAATTATGTCACGTGCTGCGGTATGCGGAGACACTAAAAGCACCATAGTAGAACACAGATGAAGCTTCTAAGTTGATGTAATACCCAGTAAGAAGTAGTACAATTCAAGTTTAAGGTATCGATTATTGACTTTTTAGCTGGCTTTGGACCCTTGGACATGAGCTAGGACCTTAACATTCTTCATGAAAGGAGGACTAGCAGCCGAGTTGCACGGGAGAATGTGAAAAGTGTTCATATGTAGTTAAAACCTTAGAAATCCGTCCGTTTTCGTCATTTGTTATCGAATCGACTTTAAGCCAGATCGTCACATTGGCCGCTCTTCTCTCTGAAACGGTTGTGCTTATCGTCTGCAAAGCTATGTCGCGTGTTGCCGTAGGCGGAAACAGGAAAAGCACCATAGTAGAACACAGATGAAGCTTCTAAGTTGATATAATAGCCAGTAAGAAGTAGTCCAATTCAAGATTTAGGTATCGATTATTGACTTTTTAGCTGGCTTTGGTGCCTTGGACATGAGCTAGGACTTTAAGATTCTGCATAATAGGAGGACTAGCAGCCGAGTTCCACGGGAGAATGTGAAAAGTGTTCATATGTAGTAATAACCTGAGAAATCCGTCCTTTTTCGTCATTTGTTATCGAATCGACTTAAAGCCAGATCGTCACATTGGCAGCTCTTCTCTCTGAAATGGTTGTACTTATCGTCTGCAAAACTATGTCGCGTGCTGCGGTATGCGGAGAAACTAAAAGCACCGTAGTAGAACACAGATGAAGCTTCTAAGTTGATGTAATAGCCAGTAAGAAGTAGTACAATTCAAGTTTTAGGTATTGATTATTGACTTTTTAGCTGGCTTTGGTGCCTTGGACATGAGCTAGGACCTTAAGATTCTGCATGAAAGGAGGACTAGCAGCCGGGTTGCACGGGAGAATGTGAAAGGTGTTCATATGTAGTAAAAACCTGAGAAATCCGTCCGTTTTCGTCATTTGTTATCGAATCGACTTAAAGCCAGATCGTCACATTGGCCGCTCTTCTCTCTGAAACGGTTGTACTTATCGTCTGCAAAGCTATATCACGTGTTGCCGTAGGCGGAAACAGGAAAAGCACCATAGTAGAACACAGACGAAGCTTCTAAGTTGATGTAATAGCCAGTAAGAAGTAGTACAATTCAAGTTTTAGGTATCGATTATTGACTTTTTAACTGGCTTTGGTGCCTTGGCCATGAGCTAGGACCTTGACATTCTGCATGAAAGGAGGACTAGCAGCCGAGTTGCACGGGAGAATGTGAAAAGTGTTCATATGTAGTAAAAACCTGAGAAATCCGTCCGTTTTCGTCATTTGTTATCGAATCGACTTAAAACCAGATCGTCACATTGGCCGCTCTTCTCTCTGAAACGGTTGTACTTATCGTCTGCAAAGCTATGTCGCGTGCTGCGGTATGCGGAGACACTAAAATCACCATAGTAGAACACAGATGAAGCTTCTAAGTTGATGCAATAGCCAGTAAGAAGTAGAACAATTCAAGTTTTAGGTATCGATTATTGTCTTTTTAGCTGGCTTCGGTACCTTGGACATGAGTTAGGACCTTAAGATTCTGCATGAAAGGAGGACTAGCAGCCGAGTTGCACGGGAGAATGTCAAAAGTGTTCATATGTAGTAAAAACCTAAGAAATCCGTCCGTTTTCGTCATTTGTTATCGAATCGACGTAAAGCCAGATCGTCACATTGGCCGCTCTTCTCTCTGAAACGGTTGTACTTATCGTCTGCAAAGCTATGTCGCGTGCTGCGCTATGTGGAGACACTAAAAGCACCATAGTAGAACACAGACGAAGTTTCTAAGTTGATGTAATAGCCAGTAAGAAGTAGTACAATTCAAGTTTTAGGTATCGATTATTGACTTTTTAGCTGGCTTTAGTGCATTGGACATGAGCTAGGACCTTAAGATTCTGCATGAAAGGTGGACTAGCAGCCGAGTTCCACGGGAGAATGTGAAAAGTGTCCATATGTAGTAAAAACCTGAGAAATCCGTCCGTTTTCGTCATTTGTTATCGAATCGACTTAAAGCCAGATCGTCACATTGGCCGCTCTTCTCTCTGAAACGGTTGTACTTATCGTCTGCAAAGCTATGTCGCGTACTGCGGTATTCGGAGACACTAAAAGCACCATAGTAGAACACAGATGAAGCTCCTAAGATGATGTAATAGCCAGTAAGAAGTAGTACAATTCAAGTTTTAGGTATCGGTTATTGACTTTTTAGCTGGCTTTGGTGCCTTGGACATGAGCTAGGACCTTAAGATTCTGCATGAAAGGAGGACTAGCAGCCGAGTTGCACGGGAGAATGTGAAAAGTGTTCATATGTAGTAAAAACCTCAGAAATCCGTCCGTTTTCCTCATTTGTTATCGAATCGACTTAAAGCCAGATCGTCACATTGGCAGCTCTTCTCTCTGAAACGGTTGTACTTATCGTCTGCAAAACTATGTCGCGTGCTGCGGTATGCGGAGAAACTAAAAGCACCATAGTAGAACACAGATGAATCTTCTAAGTTGATGTAATAGCCAGTAAGAAGTAGTACAATTCAAGTTTTACGTATCGATTATTGACTTTTTAGCTGGCTTTGGTGCCTTGGACATGAGCTAGGACCTTAAGATTCTGCATGAAAGGAGGACTAGCAGCCGAGTTGTACGGGAGAATGTGAAAAGTGTTCATATGTAGTAAAAACCTGAGAAATCCGTCCGTTTTCGTCATTTGTTATCGAATCGACTTAAAGCCAGATCGTCACATTGGCCGCTCTTCTCTCTGAAACGGTTGTACTTATCGTCTGCAAAGCTATGTCACGTGTTGCCGTTTGCGGAAACAGGAAAAGCACCATAGTAGAACACAGACGAAGCTTCTAAGTTGATGTAATAGCCAGTAAGAATTAGTACAATTCAAGTTTTAGGTATCGATTATTGACTTTTTATCTGGCTTTGGTGCCTTGGCCATGAGCTAGGACCTTGACATTCTGCATGAAAGGAGGACTAGCAGCTGAGTTGCACGGGAGAATGTGAAAAGTGTTCATATGTAGTAAAAACCTGAGAAATCCGTCCGTTTTCGTCATTTGTTACCGAATCGACTTAAAGCCAGATCGTCACATTGGCCGCCCTTCTCTCTGAAACGGTTGTACTTATCGTCTGCAAAGCTATGTCGCGTGCTGCGGTATGCGGAGACACTAAAATCACTATAGTAGAACACAGGTGAAGCTTCTAAGTTGGTGCAATAGCCAGTAAGAAGTAGAACAATTCAAGTTTTAGGTATCGATTATTGTCTTTTTAGCTGGCTTCGGTACCTTGGACATGAGCTTGGACCTTAAGATTCTGCATGAAAGGAGGACTAGCAGCCGAGTTGCACGTCAGAATGTGAAAAGTTTTCATATGTAGTAAAAACCTGAGAAATCCGTCCGTTTTCGTCATTTGTTATCGAATCTACTTAAAGCCAGATGGTCACATTGGCCGCTCTTCTCTCTGAAACGTTTGTACATATCGTCTGCAAAGCTATGTCGCGTGCAGCGGTATGTGGAGACACTAAAATCACCATAGTAGAACACAGATGAAGCATCTAAGTTGATGTAATAGCCAGTAAGAAGTAGTACAATTCAAATTTAAGGTATCGATTATTGACTTTTTAGCTGGCTTTCGTGCCTTGGACACGAGCTAGGACTTTAAGATTCTGCATGAAAGGAGGACTAGCAGCCTAGTTGCATGGGAGAATGTGAAAAGTGTTCATATGTAGTAAAAACCTGAGAAATCCGTCCGTTTTCGTCATTTGTTATCGAATCGACTTAAAGACAGATCGTTACATTGGCCGCTCTTCTCTCTGAAACGGTTGTACTTATCGTCTGCAAAATTATGTCGCGTGCTGCGGTATGCGGAGACACTAAAAGCACCATAGTAGAATACAGATGAAGCTTCTAAGTTGATGTAATACCCAGTAAGAAGTAGTACAATTCAAGTTTAAGGTATCGATTATTGACTTTTTAGCTGGCTTTGGACCCTTGGACATGAGCTAGGACCTTAACATTCTTCATGAAAGGAGGACTAGCAGCCGAGTTGCACGGGAGAATGTGAAAAGTGTTCATATGTAGTTAAAACCTTAGAAATCCGTCCGTTTTCGTCATTTGTTATCGAATCGACTTTAAGCCAGATCGTCACATTGGCCGCTCTTCTCTCTGAAACGGTTGTGCTTATCGTCTGCAAAGCTATGTCGCGTGTTGCCGTAGGCGGAAACAGGAAAAGCACCATAGTAGAACACAGATGAAGCTTCTAAGTTGATATAATAGCCAGTAAGAAGTAGTCCAATTCAAGATTTAGGTATCGATTATTGACTTATTAGCTGGCTTTCGTGCCTTGGACATGAGCTAGGACTTTAAGATTCTGCATAAAAGGAGGACTAGCAGCCCAGTTGCACGGGAGAATGTGAAAAGTGTTCATATGTAGTAAAAACCTGAGAAATCCGTCCGTTTTCGTCATTTGTTATCGAATCGACTTAAAGACAGATCGTTACATTGGCCGCTCTTCTCTCTGAAACGGTTGTACTTATCGTCTGCAAAATTATGTCGCGTGCTGCGGTATGCGGAGACACTAAAAGCACCATAGTAGAACACAGATGAAGCTTCTAAGTTGATGTAATACCCAGTAAGAAGTAGTATAATTCAAGTTTAAAGTATCGATTGTTGACTTTTTAGCTGGCTTTGAACCGTTGGACATGAGCTAGGACCTTAACATTCTTCATGATAGGAGGACTAGCAGCCGAGTTGCACGGGAGAATGTGAAAAGTGTTCATATGTAGTAAAAACCTTAGAAATCCGTCCGTTTTCGTCATTTGTTATCGAACCGACTTAAAGCCAGATCGTCACATTGGCCGCTCTTCTCTCTGAAACGGTTGTACTTATCGTCTGCAAAGCTATGTCACGTGCTGCGGTATGCGGAGACACTAAAATCGCCACAGTAGAACACAGATGAAGCTTCTAAGTTGATGTAATAACCAGTAAGAAGTAGTACAATTCAAGTTTTAGGTATCGATTATTGACTTTTTAGCTGGCTTTGGTGCCTTGGACATGAGCTAGGACTTTAAGATTCTGCATAATAGGAGGACTAGCAGCCGAGTTCCACGGGAGAATGTGAAAAGTGTTCATATCTAGTAATAACCTGAGAAATCCGTCCTTTTTCGTCATTTGTTATCGAATCGACTTAAAGCCAGATCGTCACATTGGCAGCTCTTCTCTCTGAAATGGTTGTACTTATCGTCTGCAAAACTATGTCGCGTGCTGCGGTATGCGGAGAAACTAAAAGCACCGTAGTAGAACACAGATGAACTTCTAAGTTGATGTAATAGCCAGTAAGAAGTAGTACAATTCAAGTTTTAGGTATTGATTATTGACTTTTTAGCTGGCTTTCGTGCCGTGGACATGAGCTAGGACCTTAAGATTCTGCATGAAAGGAGGACTAGCAGCCGAGTTGCACGGGAGAATGTGAAAAGTGTTCATATGTAGTAAAAACCTCAGAAATCCGTCCGTTTTCCTCATTTGTTATCGAATCGACTTAAAGCCAGATCGTCACATTGGCAGCTCTTCTCTCTGAAACGGTTGTACTTATCGTCTGCAAAACTATGTCGCGTGCTGCGGTATGCGGAGAAACTAAAAGCACCATAGTAGAACACAGATGAATCTTCTAAGTTGATGTAATAGCCAGTAAGAAGTAGTACAATTCAAGTTTTACGTATCGATTATTGACTTTTTAGCTGGCTTTGGTGCCTTGGACATGAGCTAGGACCTTAAGATTCTGCATGAAAGGAGGACTAGCAGCCGAGTTGTACGGGAGAATGTGAAAAGTGTTCATATGTAGTAAAAACCTGAGAAATCCGTCCGTTTTCGTCATTTGTTATCGAATCGACTTAAAGCCAGATCGTCACATTGGCCGCTCTTCTCTCTGAAACGGTTGTACTTATCGTCTGCAAAGCTATGTCACGTGTTGCCGTTTGCGGAAACAGGAAAAGCACCATAGTAGAACACAGACGAAGCTTCTAAGTTGATGTAATAGCCAGTAAGAATTAGTACAATTCAAGTTTTAGGTATCGATTATTGACTTTTTATCTGGCTTTGGTGCCTTGGCCATGAGCTAGGACCTTGACATTCTGCATGAAAGGAGGACTAGCAGCTGAGTTGCACGGGAGAATGTGAAAAGTGTTCATATGTAGTAAAAACCTGAGAAATCCGTCCGTTTTCGTCATTTGTTACCGAATCGACTTAAAGCCAGATCGTCACATTGGCCGCCCTTCTCTCTGAAACGGTTGTACTTATCGTCTGCAAAGCTATGTCGCGTGCTGCGGTATGCGGAGACACTAAAATCACTATAGTAGAACACAGGTGAAGCTTCTAAGTTGGTGCAATAGCCAGTAAGAAGTAGAACAATTCAAGTTTTAGGTATCGATTATTGTCTTTTTAGCTGGCTTCGGTACCTTGGACATGAGCTTGGACCTTAAGATTCTGCATGAAAGGAGGACTAGCAGCCGAGTTGCACGTCAGAATGTGAAAAGTTTTCATATGTAGTAAAAACCTGAGAAATCCGTCCGTTTTCGTCATTTGTTATCGAATCTACTTAAAGCCAGATGGTCACATTGGCCGCTCTTCTCTCTGAAACGTTTGTACATATCGTCTGCAAAGCTATGTCGCGTGCAGCGGTATGTGGAGACACTAAAATCACCATAGTAGAACACAGATGAAGCATCTAAGTTGATGTAATAGCCAGTAAGAAGTAGTACAATTCAAATTTAAGGTATCGATTATTGACTTTTTAGCTGGCTTTCGTGCCTTGGACACGAGCTAGGACTTTAAGATTCTGCATGAAAGGAGGACTAGCAGCCTAGTTGCATGGGAGAATGTGAAAAGTGTTCATATGTAGTAAAAACCTGAGAAATCCGTCCGTTTTCGTCATTTGTTATCGAATCGACTTAAAGACAGATCGTTACATTGGCCGCTCTTCTCTCTGAAACGGTTGTACTTATCGTCTGCAAAATTATGTCGCGTGCTGCGGTATGCGGAGACACTAAAAGCACCATAGTAGAATACAGATGAAGCTTCTAAGTTGATGTAATACCCAGTAAGAAGTAGTACAATTCAAGTTTAAGGTATCGATTATTGACTTTTTAGCTGGCTTTGGACCCTTGGACATGAGCTAGGACCTTAACATTCTTCATGAAAGGAGGACTAGCAGCCGAGTTGCACGGGAGAATGTGAAAAGTGTTCATATGTAGTTAAAACCTTAGAAATCCGTCCGTTTTCGTCATTTGTTATCGAATCGACTTTAAGCCAGATCGTCACATTGGCCGCTCTTCTCTCTGAAACGGTTGTGCTTATCGTCTGCAAAGCTATGTCGCGTGTTGCCGTAGGCGGAAACAGGAAAAGCACCATAGTAGAACACAGATGAAGCTTCTAAGTTGATATAATAGCCAGTAAGAAGTAGTCCAATTCAAGATTTAGGTATCGATTATTGACTTATTAGCTGGCTTTCGTGCCTTGGACATGAGCTAGGACTTTAAGATTCTGCATAAAAGGAGGACTAGCAGCCCAGTTGCACGGGAGAATGTGAAAAGTGTTCATATGTAGTAAAAACCTGAGAAATCCGTCCGTTTTCGTCATTTGTTATCGAATCGACTTAAAGACAGATCGTTACATTGGCCGCTCTTCTCTCTGAAACGGTTGTACTTATCGTCTGCAAAATTATGTCGCGTGCTGCGGTATGCGGAGACACTAAAAGCACCATAGTAGAACACAGATGAAGCTTCTAAGTTGATGTAATACCCAGTAAGAAGTAGTATAATTCAAGTTTAAAGTATCGATTGTTGACTTTTTAGCTGGCTTTGAACCGTTGGACATGAGCTAGGACCTTAACATTCTTCATGATAGGAGGACTAGCAGCCGAGTTGCACGGGAGAATGTGAAAAGTGTTCATATGTAGTAAAAACCTTAGAAATCCGTCCGTTTTCGTCATTTGTTATCGAACCGACTTAAAGCCAGATCGTCACATTGGCCGCTCTTCTCCCTGAAACGGTTGTACTTATCGTCTGCAAAGCTATGTCACGTGCTGCGGTATGCGGAGACACTAAAATCGCCACAGTAGAACACAGATGAAGCTTCTAAGTTGATGTAATAACCAGTAAGAAGTAGTACAATTCAAGTTTTAGGTATCGATTATTGACTTTTTAGCTGGCTTTGGTGCCTTGGACATGAGCTAGGACTTTAAGATTCTGCATAATAGGAGGACTAGCAGCCGAGTTCCACGGGAGAATGTGAAAAGTGTTCATATCTAGTAATAACCTGAGAAATCCGTCCTTTTTCGTCATTTGTTATCGAATCGACTTAAAGCCAGATCGTCACATTGGCAGCTCTTCTCTCTGAAATGGTTGTACTTATCGTCTGCAAAACTATGTCGCGTGCTGCGGTATGCGGAGAAACTAAAAGCACCGTAGTAGAACACAGATGAACTTCTAAGTTGATGTAATAGCCAGTAAGAAGTAGTACAATTCAAGTTTTAGGTATTGATTATTGACTTTTTAGCTGGCTTTCGTGCCGTGGACATGAGCTAGGACCTTAAGATTCTGCATGAAAGGAGGCCTAGCAGCCGGGTTGCACGGGAGAATGTGAAAAGTGTTCATATGTAGTAAAAACCTGAGAATTCCATCCGTTTTCGTCATTTGTTATCGAATCGACTTAAAGCCAGATCGTCACATTGGCCGCTCTTCTCTCTGAAACGGTTGTACTTATCGTCTGCAAAGCTATGTCACGTGTTGCCGTAGGCGGAAACAGGAAAAGCACCATAGTAGAACACAGACGAAGCTTCTAAGTTGATGTAATAGCCAGTAAGAAGTAGTACAATTCAAGTTTTAGGTATCGATTATTGACTTTTTAACTGGCTTTGGTGCCTTGGCCATGAGCTAGGACCTTGACATTCTGCATGAAAGGAGGACTAGCAGCCGAGTTGCACGGGAGAATGTGAAAAGTGTTCATATGTAGTAAAAACCTGAGAAATCCGTCCGTTTTCGTCATTTGTTATCGAATCGACTTAAAGCCAGATCGTCACATTGGCCGCTCTTCTCTCTGAAACGGTTTTACTTATCGTCTGCAAAGCTATGTCGCGTGCTGCGGTATGCGGAGACACTAAAATCACCATAGTAGAACACAGATGAAGCTTCTAAGTTGATGCAATAGCCAGTAAGAAGTAGAACAATTCAAGTTTTAGGTATCGATTATTGTCTTTTTAGCTGGCTTCGGTACCTTGGACATGAGTTAGGACCTTAAGATTCTTCATGAAAGGAGGACTAGCAGCCGAGTTGCACGGGAGAATGTGAAAAGTGTTCATATGTAGTAAAAACCTGAGAAATCCGTCCGTTTTCCTCATTTGTTATCGAATCGACTTAAAGCCAGATCGTCACATTGGCCGCTCTTCTCTCTGAAACGGTTGTACTTATCGTCTGCAAAGCTATGTCGCGTGCTGCGCTATGTGGAGACACTAAAAGCACCATAGTAGAACACAGACGAAGTTTCTAAGTTGATGTAATAGCCAGTAAGAGGTAGTACAATTCAAGTTCTAGGTATCGATTATTGACTTTTTAGCTGGCTTTAGTGCATTGGACATGAGCTAGGACCTTAAGATTCTGCATGAAAGGTGGACTAGCAGCCGAGTTCCACGGGAGAATGTGAAAAGTGTCCATATGTAGTAAAAACCTGAGAAATCCGTCCGTTTTCGTCATTTGTTATCGAATCGACTTAAAGCCAGATCGTCACATTGGTCGCTCTTCTCTCTGAAACGGTTGTACTTATCGTCTGCAAAGCTATGTCGCGTACTGCGGTATTCGGAGACACTAAAAGCACCATAGTAGAACACAGATGAAGCTCCTAAGATGATGTAATAGCCAGTAAGAAGTAGTACAATTCAAGTTTTAGGTATCGGTTATTGACTTCTTAGCTGGCTTTGGTGCCTTGGACATGAGCTAAGACCTTAAGATTCTGCATGAAAGGAGGACTAGCAGCCGAGTTGCACGGAAGAATGTGAAAAGTGTTCATATGTAGTAAAAACCTGAGAAATCCGTCCGTTTTCCTCATTTGTTATCGAATCGACTTAAAGCCAGATCGTAACATTGGCCGCTCTTCTCTCTGAAACGGTTGTACTTATCGTCTGCAAAACTATGTCGCGTGCTGCGGTATGCGGAGAAACTAAAAGCACCATAGTAGAACACAGATGAATCTTCTAAGTTGATGTAATAGCCAGTAAGAAGTAGTACAATTCAAGTTTTACGTATCGATTATTGACTTTTTAGCTGGCTTTGGTGCCTTGGACATGAGCTAGGACCTTAAGATTCTGCATGAAAGGAGGACTAGCAGCCGAGTTGTACGGGAGAATGTGAAAAGTGTTCATATGTAGTAAAAACCTGAGAAATCCGTCCGTTTTCGTCATTTGTTATCGAATCGACTTAAAGCCAGATCGTCACATTGGCCGCTCTTCTCTCTGAAACGGTTGTACTTATCGTCTGCAAAGCTATGTCGCGTACTGCGGTATTCGGAGACACTAAAAGCACCATAGTAGAACACAGACGAAGCTTCTAAGTTGATGTAATAGCCAGTAAGAAGTAGTACAATTCAAGTTTTAGGTATCGATTATTGACTTTTTAACTGGCTTTGGTGCCTTGGCCATGAGGTAGGACCTTGACATTCTGCATGAAAGGAGGACTAGCAGCTGAGTTGCACGGGAGAATGTGAAAAGTGTTCATATGTAGTAAAAACCTGAGAAATCCGTCCGTTTTCGTCATTTGTTATCGAATCGACTTAAAGCCAGATCGTCACATTGGCCGCTCTTCTCTCTGAAACGGTTGTACTTATCGTCTGCAAAGCTATGTCGCGTGCTGCGGTATGCGGAGACACTAAAATCACCATAGTAGAACACAGATGAAGCTTCTAAGTTTATGCAATAGCCAGTAAGAAGTAGAACAATTCAAGTTTTAGGTATCGATTATTGTCTTTTTAGCTGGCTTCGGTACCTTGGACATGAGTTAGGACCTTAAGATTCTGCATGAAAGGAGGACTAGCAGCCGAGTTGCACGGGAGAATGTGAAAAGTGTTCATATGTAGTAAAAACCTGAGAAATCCGTCCGTTTTCCTCATTTGTTATCGAATCGACTTAAAGCCAGATCGTCACATTGGCCGCTCTTCTCTCTGAAACGGTTGTACTTATCGTCTGCAAAGCTATGTCGCGTACTGCGGTATTCGGGGACACTAAAAGCACCATAGTAGAACACAGATGAAGCTCCTAAGATGATGAAATAGCCAGTAAGAAGTAGTACAATTCAAGTTTTAGGTATCGGTTATTGACTTTTTAGCTGGCTTTGGTGCCTTGGACATGAGCTAGGACCTTAAGATTCTGCATGAAAGGAGGACTAGCAGCCGAGTTGCACGGGAGAATGTCAAAAGTGTTCATATGTAGTAAAAACCTGAGAAATCCGTCCGTTTTCGTCATTTGTTATCGAATCGACGTAAAGCCAGATCGTCACATTGGCCGCTCTTCTCTCTGAAACGGTTGTACTTATCGTCTGCAAAGCTATGTCGCGTGCTGCGCTATGTGGAGACACTAAAAGCACCATAGTAGAACACAGACGAAGTTTCTAAGTTGATGTAATAACCAGTAAGAAGTAGTACAATTCAAGTTTTAGGTATCGGTTATTGACTTTTTAGCTGGCTTTGGTGCCTTGGACATGAGCTAGGACCTTAAGATTCTGCATGAAAGGAGGACTAGCAGCCGAGTTGTACGGGAGAATGTGAAAGGTGTTCATATGTAGTAAAAACCTGAGAAATCCGTCCGTTTTCGTCATTTGTTATCGAATCGACTTAAAGCCAGATCGTCACATTGGCCGCTCTTCTCTCTGAAACGGTTGTACTTATCGTCTGCAAAGCTATGTCACGTGTTGCCGTTTGCGGAAACAGGAAAAGCACCATAGTAGAACACAGACGAAGCTTCTAAGTTGATGTAATAGCCAGTAAGAAGTAGTACAATTCAAGTTTTAGGTATCGATTATTGACTTTTTAACTGGCTTTGGTGCCTTGGCCATGAGCTAGGACCTTGACATTCTGCATGAAAGGAGGACTAGCAGCTGAGTTGCACGGGAGAATGTGAAAAGTGTTCATATGTAGTAAAAACCTGAGAAATCCGTCCGTTTTCGTCATTTGTTACCGAATCGACTTAAAGCCAGATCGTCACATTGGCCGCCCTTCTCTCTGAAACGGTTGTACTTATCGTCTGCAAAGCTATGTCGCGTGCTGCGGTATGCGGAGACACTAAAATCACCATAGTAGAACACAGGTGAAGCTTCTAAGTTGGTGCAATAGCCAGTAAGAAGTAGAACAATTCAAGTTTTAGGTATCGATTATTGTCTTTTTAGCTGGCTTCGGTACCTTGGACATGAGCTTGGACCTTAAGATTCTGCATGAAAGGAGGACTAGCAGCCGAGTTGCACGTCAGAATGTGAAAAGTGTTCATATGTAGTAAAAACCTGAGAAATCCGTCCGTTTTCGTCATTTGTTATCGAATCTACTTAAAGCCAGATGGTCACATTGGCCGCTCTTCTCTCTGAAACGTTTGTACATATCGTCTGCAAAGCTATGTCGCGTGCAGCGGTATGTGGAGACACTAAAATCACCATAGTAGAACACAGATGAAGCATCTAAGTTGATGTAATAGCCAGTAAGAAGTAGTACAATTCAAGTTTAAGGTATCGATTATTGACTTTTTAGCTGGCTTTCGTGCCTTGGACACGAGCTAGGACTTTAAGATTCTGCATAAAAGGAGGACTAGCAGCCCAGTTGCATGGGAGAATGTGAAAAGTGTTCATATGTAGTAAAAACCTGAGAAATCCGTCCGTTTTCGTCATTTGTTATCGAATCGACTTTAAGCCAGATCGTCACATTGGCCGCTCTTCTCTCTGAAACGGTTGTGCTTATCGTCTGCAAAGCTATGTCGCGTGTTGCCGTAGGCGGAAACAGGAAAAGCACCATAGTAGAACACAGATGAAGCTTCTAAGTTGATATAATAGCCAGTAAGAAGTAGTCCAATTCAAGATTTAGGTATCGATTATTGACTTATTAGCTGGCTTTCGTGCCTTCGACATGAGCTAGGACTTTAAGATTCTGCATAAAAGGAGGACTAGCAGCCCAGTTGCACGGGAGAATGTGAAAAGTGTTCATATGTAGTAAAAACCTGAGAAATCCGTCCGTTTTCGTCATTTGTTGTCGAATCGACTTAAAGACAGATCGTTACATTGGCCGCTCTTCTCTCTGAAACGGTTGTACTTATCGTCTGCAAAATTATGTCGCGTGCTGCGGTATGCGGAGACACTAAAAGCACCATAGTAGAACACAGATGAAGCTTCTAAGTTGATGTAATACCCAGTAAGAAGTAGTACAATTCAAGTTTAAGGTATCGATTGTTGACTTTTTAGCTGGCTTTGAACCCTTGGACATGAGCTAGGACCTTAACATTCTTCATGATAGGAGGACTAGCAGCCGAGTTGCACGGGAGAATGTGAAAAGTGTTCATATGTAGTAAAATCCTTAGAAATCCGTCCGTTTTCGTCATTTGTTATCGAACCGACTTAAAGCCAGATCGTCACATTGGCCGCTCTTCTCTCTGAAACGGTTGTACTTATCGTCTGCAAAGCTATGTCACGTGCTGCGGTATGCGGAGACACTAAAATCGCCACAGTAGAACACAGATGAAGCTTCTAAGTTGATGTAATAACCAGTAAGAAGTAGTACAATTCAAGTTTTAGGTATCGATTATTGACTTTTTAGCTGGCTTTGGTGCCTTGGACATGAGCTAGGACTTTAAGATTCTGCATAATAGGAGGACTAGCAGCCGAGTTCCACGGGAGAATGTGAAAAGTGTTCATATGTAGTAATAACCTGAGAAATCCGTCCTATTTCGTCATTTGTTATCGAATCGACTTAAAGCCAGATCGTCACATTGGCAGCTCTTCTCTCTGAAATGGTTGTACTTATCGTCTGCAAAACTATGTCGCGTGCTGCGGTATGCGGAGAAACTAAAAGCACCGTAGTAGAACACAGATGAAGCTTCTAAGTTGATGTAATAGCCAGTAAGAAGTAGTACAATTCAAGTTTTAGGTATTGATTATTGACTTTTTAGCTGGCTTTGGTGCCTTGGACATGAGCTAGGACCTTAAGATTCTGCATGAAAGGAGGACTAGCAGCCGGGTTGCACGGGAGAATGTGAAAAGTGTTCATAAGTAGTAAAAACCTGAGAAATCCGTCCGTTTTCGTCATTTGTTATCGAATCGACTTAAAGCCAGATCGTCACATTGGCCGCTCTTCTCTCTGAAACGGTTGTACTTATCGTCTGCAAAGCTATATCACGTGTTGCCGTAGGCGGAAACAGGAAAAGCACCATAGTAGAACACAGACGAAGCTTCTAAGTTGATGTAATAGCCAGTAAGAAGTAGTACAATTCAAGTTTTAGGTATCGATTATTGACTTTTTAACTGGCTTTGGTGCCTTGGCCATGAGCTAGGACCTTGACATTCTGCATGAAAGGAGGACTAGCAGCCGAGTTGCACGGGAGAATGTGAAAAGTGTTCATATGTAGTAAAAACCTGAGAAATCCGTCCGTTTTCGTCATTTGTTATCGAATTGACTTAAAGCCAGATCGTCACATTGGCCGCTCTTCTCTCTGAAACGGTTGTACTTATCGTCTGCAAAGCTATGTCGCGTGCTGCGGTATGCGGAGACACTAAAATCACCATAGTAGAACACAGATGAAGCTTCTAAGTTGATGCAATAGCCAGTAAGAAGTAGAACAATTCAAGTTTTAGGTATCGATTATTGTCTTTTTAGCTGGCTTCGGTACCTTGGACATGAGTTAGGACCTTAAGATTCTGCATGAAAGGAGGACTAGCAGCCGAGTTGCACGGGAGAATGTGAAAAGTGTTCATATGTAGTAAAAACCTGAGAAATCCGTCCGTTTTCCTCATTTGTTATCGAATCGACTTAAAGCCAGATCGTCACATTGGCCGCTCTTCTCTCTGAAACGGTTGTACTTATCGTCTGCAAAGCTATGTCGCGTACTGCGGTATTCGGGGACACTAAAAGCACCATAGTAGAACACAGATGAAGCTCCTAAGATGATGAAATAGCCAGTAAGAAGTAGTACAATTCAAGTTTTAGGTATCGGTTATTGACTTTTTAGCTGGCTTTGGTGCCTTGGACATGAGCTAGGACCTTAAGATTCTGCATGAAAGGAGGACTAGCAGCCGAGTTGCACGGGAGAATGTCAAAAGTGTTCATATGTAGTAAAAACCTGAGAAATCCGTCCGTTTTCGTCATTTGTTATCGAATCGACGTAAAGCCAGATCGTCACATTGGCCGCTCTTCTCTCTGAAACGGTTGTACTTATCGTCTGCAAAGCTATGTCGCGTGCTGCGCTATGTGGAGACACTAAAAGCACCATAGTAGAACACAGACGAAGTTTCTAAGTTGATGTAATAACCAGTAAGAAGTAGTACAATTCAAGTTTTAGGTATCGGTTATTGACTTTTTAGCTGGCTTTGGTGCCTTGGACATGAGCTAGGACCTTAAGATTCTGCATGAAAGGAGGACTAGCAGCCGAGTTGTACGGGAGAATGTGAAAGGTGTTCATATGTAGTAAAAACCTGAGAAATCCGTCCGTTTTCGTCATTTGTTATCGAATCGACTTAAAGCCAGATCGTCACATTGGCCGCTCTTCTCTCTGAAACGGTTGTACTTATCGTCTGCAAAGCTATGTCACGTGTTGCCGTTTGCGGAAACAGGAAAAGCACCATAGTAGAACACAGACGAAGCTTCTAAGTTGATGTAATAGCCAGTAAGAAGTAGTACAATTCAAGTTTTAGGTATCGATTATTGACTTTTTAACTGGCTTTGGTGCCTTGGCCATGAGCTAGGACCTTGACATTCTGCATGAAAGGAGGACTAGCAGCTGAGTTGCACGGGAGAATGTGAAAAGTGTTCATATGTAGTAAAAACCTGAGAAATCCGTCCGTTTTCGTCATTTGTTACCGAATCGACTTAAAGCCAGATCGTCACATTGGCCGCCCTTCTCTCTGAAACGGTTGTACTTATCGTCTGCAAAGCTATGTCGCGTGCTGCGGTATGCGGAGACACTAAAATCACCATAGTAGAACACAGGTGAAGCTTCTAAGTTGGTGCAATAGCCAGTAAGAAGTAGAACAATTCAAGTTTTAGGTATCGATTATTGTCTTTTTAGCTGGCTTCGGTACCTTGGACATGAGCTTGGACCTTAAGATTCTGCATGAAAGGAGGACTAGCAGCCGAGTTGCACGTCAGAATGTGAAAAGTGTTCATATGTAGTAAAAACCTGAGAAATCCGTCCGTTTTCGTCATTTGTTATCGAATCTACTTAAAGCCAGATGGTCACATTGGCCGCTCTTCTCTCTGAAACGTTTGTACATATCGTCTGCAAAGCTATGTCGCGTGCAGCGGTATGTGGAGACACTAAAATCACCATAGTAGAACACAGATGAAGCATCTAAGTTGATGTAATAGCCAGTAAGAAGTAGTACAATTCAAGTTTAAGGTATCGATTATTGACTTTTTAGCTGGCTTTCGTGCCTTGGACACGAGCTAGGACTTTAAGATTCTGCATAAAAGGAGGACTAGCAGCCCAGTTGCATGGGAGAATGTGAAAAGTGTTCATATGTAGTAAAAACCTGAGAAATCCGTCCGTTTTCGTCATTTGTTATCGAATCGACTTTAAGCCAGATCGTCACATTGGCCGCTCTTCTCTCTGAAACGGTTGTGCTTATCGTCTGCAAAGCTATGTCGCGTGTTGCCGTAGGCGGAAACAGGAAAAGCACCATAGTAGAACACAGATGAAGCTTCTAAGTTGATATAATAGCCAGTAAGAAGTAGTCCAATTCAAGATTTAGGTATCGATTATTGACTTATTAGCTGGCTTTCGTGCCTTCGACATGAGCTAGGACTTTAAGATTCTGCATAAAAGGAGGACTAGCAGCCCAGTTGCACGGGAGAATGTGAAAAGTGTTCATATGTAGTAAAAACCTGAGAAATCCGTCCGTTTTCGTCATTTGTTGTCGAATCGACTTAAAGACAGATCGTTACATTGGCCGCTCTTCTCTCTGAAACGGTTGTACTTATCGTCTGCAAAATTATGTCGCGTGCTGCGGTATGCGGAGACACTAAAAGCACCATAGTAGAACACAGATGAAGCTTCTAAGTTGATGTAATACCCAGTAAGAAGTAGTACAATTCAAGTTTAAGGTATCGATTGTTGACTTTTTAGCTGGCTTTGAACCCTTGGACATGAGCTAGGACCTTAACATTCTTCATGATAGGAGGACTAGCAGCCGAGTTGCACGGGAGAATGTGAAAAGTGTTCATATGTAGTAAAATCCTTAGAAATCCGTCCGTTTTCGTCATTTGTTATCGAACCGACTTAAAGCCAGATCGTCACATTGGCCGCTCTTCTCTCTGAAACGGTTGTACTTATCGTCTGCAAAGCTATGTCACGTGCTGCGGTATGCGGAGACACTAAAATCGCCACAGTAGAACACAGATGAAGCTTCTAAGTTGATGTAATAACCAGTAAGAAGTAGTACAATTCAAGTTTTAGGTATCGATTATTGACTTTTTAGCTGGCTTTGGTGCCTTGGACATGAGCTAGGACTTTAAGATTCTGCATAATAGGAGGACTAGCAGCCGAGTTCCACGGGAGAATGTGAAAAGTGTTCATATGTAGTAATAACCTGAGAAATCCGTCCTATTTCGTCATTTGTTATCGAATCGACTTAAAGCCAGATCGTCACATTGGCAGCTCTTCTCTCTGAAATGGTTGTACTTATCGTCTGCAAAACTATGTCGCGTGCTGCGGTATGCGGAGAAACTAAAAGCACCGTAGTAGAACACAGATGAAGCTTCTAAGTTGATGTAATAGCCAGTAAGAAGTAGTACAATTCAAGTTTTAGGTATTGATTATTGACTTTTTAGCTGGCTTTGGTGCCTTGGACATGAGCTAGGACCTTAAGATTCTGCATGAAAGGAGGACTAGCAGCCGGGTTGCACGGGAGAATGTGAAAAGTGTTCATAAGTAGTAAAAACCTGAGAAATCCGTCCGTTTTCGTCATTTGTTATCGAATCGACTTAAAGCCAGATCGTCACATTGGCCGCTCTTCTCTCTGAAACGGTTGTACTTATCGTCTGCAAAGCTATATCACGTGTTGCCGTAGGCGGAAACAGGAAAAGCACCATAGTAGAACACAGACGAAGCTTCTAAGTTGATGTAATAGCCAGTAAGAAGTAGTACAATTCAAGTTTTAGGTATCGATTATTGACTTTTTAACTGGCTTTGGTGCCTTGGCCATGAGCTAGGACCTTGACATTCTGCATGAAAGGAGGACTAGCAGCCGAGTTGCACGGGAGAATGTGAAAAGTGTTCATATGTAGTAAAAACCTGAGAAATCCGTCCGTTTTCGTCATTTGTTATCGAATTGACTTAAAGCCAGATCGTCACATTGGCCGCTCTTCTCTCTGAAACGGTTGTACTTATCGTCTGCAAAGCTATGTCACGTGCTGCGGTATGCGGAGACACTAAAATCACCATAGTAGAACACAGATGAAGTTTCTAAGTTGATGCAATAGCCAGTAAGAAGTAGAACAATTCAAGTTTTAGGTATCGATTATTGTCTTTTTAGCTGGCTTCGGTACCTTGGACATGAGTTAGGACCTTAAGATTCTGCATGAAAGGAGGACTAGCAGCCGAGTTGCACGGGAGAATGTGAAAAGTGTTCATATGTAGTAAAAACCTGAGAAATCCGTCCGTTTTCCTCATTTGTTATCGAATCGACTTAAAGCCAGATCGTCACATTGGCCGCTCTTCTCTCTGAAACGGTTGTACTTATCGTCTGCAAAGCTATGTCGCGTACTGCGGTATTCGGAGACACTAAAAGCACCATAGTAGAACACAGATGAAGCTCCTAAGATGATGAAATAGCCAGTAAGAAGTAGTACAATTCAAGTTTTAGGTATCGGTTATTGACTTTTTAGCTGGCTTTGGTGCCTTGGACATGAGCTAGGACCTTAAGATTCTGCATGAAAGGAGGACTAGCAGCCGAGTTGCACGGGAGAATCTCAAAAGTGTTCGTATGTAGTAAAAACCTGAGAAATCCGTCCGTTTTCCTCATTTGTTATCGAATCGACGTAAAGCCAGATCGTCACATTGGCCGCTCTTCTCTCTGAAACGGTTGTACTTATCGTCTGCAAAGCTATGTCGCGTACTGCGGTATTCGGAGACACTAAAAGCACCATAGTAGAACACAGATGAAGCTCCTAAGATGATGAAATAGCCAGTAAGAAGTAGTACAATTCAAGTTTTAGGTATCGGTTATTGACTTTTTAGCTGGCTTTGGTGCCTTGGACATGAGCTAGGACCTTAAGATTCTGCATGAAAGGAGGACTAGCAGCCGAGTTGCACGGGAGAATGTGAAAAGTGTTCATATGTAGTAAAAACCTGAGAAATCCGTCCGTTTTCGTCATTTGTTATCGAATCGACTTAAAGCCAGATCGTCACATTGGCCGCTCTTCTCTCTGAAACGGTTGTACTTATCGTCTGCAAAGCTATGTCGCGTGCTGCGGTATGCGGAAACACTAAAATCACCATAGTAGAACACAGATGAAACTTCTAAGTTGATGCAATAGCCAGTAAGAAGTAGAACAATTCAAGTTTTAGGTATCGACTATTGTCTTTTTAGCTGGCTTCGGTAACTTGGACATGAGCTAGGACCTTAAGATTCTGCATGAAAGGAGGACTAGCAGCCGAGTTGCGCGGGAGAATGTGAAAAGTGTTCATATGTAGTAAAAACCTGAGTAATCCGTCCGTTTTCGTCATTTGTTATCGAATCGACTTAAAGACAGATCGTCACATTGGCCGCTCTTCTCTCTGAAACGGTTGTACTGATCGTCTGAAAAGCTATGTCGCGTGCTGCGGCATGCTGAGACACTAAAAGCACCATAGTAGAACACAGATCAAGCTTCTAAGTTGATGTAATAGCCAGTAAGAAGTAGTACAATTCAAGTTTTAGGTATTGAATATGGACCTTTTAGCTGGCTTTGGTGCCTTGGACATGAGCTAGGACCTTAAGATTCTGCGTGAAAGGAGGACTAGCAGCCGAGTTGCACGGGAGAATGTGAAAAGTGTTCATATGTAGTAATAACCTGAGAAATCCGTCCTTTTTCGTCATTTGTTATCGAATCGACTTAAAGCCAGATCGTCACATTGGCCGCTCTTCTCTCTGAAATGGTTGTACTTATCGTCTGCAAAACTATGTCGCGTGCTGCGGGATGCGGAGAAACTAAAAGCACCGTAGTAGAACACAGATGAAGCTTCTAAGTTGATGTAATAGACAGTAAGAAGTAGTACAATTCAAGTTTTAGGTATTGATTATTGATTTTTTAGCTGGCTTTGGTGCCTTGGACATGAGCTAGGACCTTAAGATTCTGCATAAAAGGAGGACTAGCAGCCCAGTTGCACGGGAGAATGTGAAAAGTGTTCATATGTAGTAAAAACCTGAGAAATCCGTCCGTTTTCGTCATTTGTTGTCGAAGCGACTTAAAGACAGATCGTTACATTGGCCGCTCTTCTCTCTGAAACGGTTGTACTTATCGTCTGCAAAATTATGTCGCGTGCTGCGGTATGCGGAGACACTAAAAGCACCATAGTAGAACACAGATGAAGCTTCTAAGTTGATGTAATACCCAGTAAGAAGTAGTACAATTCAAGTTTAAGGTATCGATTGTTGACTTTTTAGCTGGCTTTGAACCCTTGGACATGAGCTAGGACCTTAACATTCTTCATGATAGGAGGACTAGCAGCCGAGTTGCACGGGAGAATGTGAAAAGTGTTCATATGTAGTAAAAACCTTAGAAATCCGTCCGTTTTCGTCATTTGTTATTGAACCGACTTAAAGCCAGATCGTCACATTGGCCGCTCTTCTCTCTGAAACGGTTGTACTTATCGTCTGCAAAGCTATGTCACGTGCTGCGGTATGCGGAGACACTAAAATCGCCACAGTAGAACACAGATAAAGCTTCTAGGTTGATGTAATAACCAGTAAGAAGTAGTACAATTCAAGTTTTAGGTATCGATTATTGACTTTTTAGCTGGCTTTGGTGCCTTGGACATGAGCTAGGACTTTAAGATTCTGCATAATAGGAGGACTAGCAGCCGAGTTCCACGGGAGAATGTGAAAAGTGTTCATATGTAGTAATAACCTGAGAAATCCGTCCTTTTTCGTCATTTGTTATCGAATCGACTTAAAGCCAGATCGTCACATTGGCAGCTCTTCTCTCTGAAATGGTTGTACTTATCGTCTGCAAAACTATGTCGCGTGCTGCGGTATGCGGAGAAACTAAAAGCACCGTAGTAGAACACAGATGAAGCTTCTAAGTTGATGTAATAGCCAGTAAGAAGTAGTACAATTCAAGTTTTAGGTATTGATTATTGACTTTTTAGCTGGCTTTGGTGCCTTGGACATGAGCTAGGACCTTAAGATTCTGCATGAAAGGAGGACTAGCAGCCGGGTTGCACGGGAGAATGTGAAAAGTGTTCATAAGTAGTAAAAACCTGAGAAATCCGTCCGTTTTCGTCATTTGTTATCGAATCGACTTAAAGCCAGATCGTCACATTGGCCGCTCTTCTCTCTGAAACGGTTGTACTTATCGTCTGCAAAGCTATATCACGTGTTGCCGTAGGCGGAAACAGGAAAAGCACCATAGTAGACCACAGACGAAGCTTCTAAGTTGATGTAATAGCCAGTAAGAAGTAGTACAATTCAAGTTTTAGGTATCGATTATTGACTTTTTAACTGGCTTTGGTGCCTTGGCCATGAGCTAGGACCTTGACATTCTGCATGAAAGGAGGACTAGCAGCCGAGTTGCACGGGAGAATGTGAAAAGTGTTCATATGTAGTAAAAACCTGAGAAATCCGTCCGTTTTCGTCATTTGTTATCGAATTGACTTAAAGCCAGATCGTCACATTGGCCGCTCTTCTCTCTGAAACGGTTGTACTTATCGTCTGCAAAGCTATGTCGCGTGCTGCGGTATGCGGAGACACTAAAATCACCATAGTAGAACACAGATGAAGCTTCTAAGTTGATGCAATAGCCAGTAAGAAGTAGAACAATTCAAGTTTTAGGTATCGATTATTGTCTTTTTAGCTGGCTTCGGTACCTTGGACATGAGTTAGGACCTTAAGATTCTGCATGAAAGGAGGACTAGCAGCCGAGTTGCACGGGAGAATGTGAAAAGTGTTCATATGTAGTAAAAACCTGAGAAATCCGTCCGTTTTCCTCATTTGTTATCGAATCGACTTAAAGCCAGATCGTCACATTGGCCGCTCTTCTCTCTGAAACGGTTGTACTTATCGTCTGCAAAGCTATGTCGCGTACTGCGGTATTCGGAGACACTAAAAGCACCATAGTAGAACACAGATGAAGCTCCTAAGATGATGAAATAGCCAGTAAGAAGTAGTACAATTCAAGTTTTAGGTATCGGTTATTGACTTTTTAGCTGGCTTTGGTGCCTTGGACATGAGCTAGGACCTTAAGATTCTGCATGAAAGGAGGACTAGCAGCCGAGTTGCACGGGAGAATGTCAAAAGTGTTCATATGTAGTAAAAACCTGAGAAATCCGTCCGTTTTCCTCATTTGTTATCGAATCGACGTAAAGCCAGATCGTGACATTGGCCGCTCTTCTCTCTGAAACGGTTGTACTTATCGTCTGCAAAGCTATGTCGCGTACTGCGGTATTCGGAGACACTAAAAGCACCATAGTAGAACACAGATGAAGCTCCTAAGATGATGAAATAGCCAGTAAGAAGTAGTACAATTCAAGTTTTAGGTATCGGTTATTGACTTTTTAGCTGGCTTTGGTGCCTTGGACATGAGCTAGGACCTTAAGATTCTGCATGAAAGGAGGACTAGCAGCCGAGTTGCACGGGAGAATGTGAAAAGTGTTCATATGTAGTAAAAACCTGAGAAATCCGTCCGTTTTCGTCATTTGTTATCGAATCGACTTAAAGCCAGATCGTCACATTGGCCGCTATTCTCTCTGAAACGGTTGTACTTATCGTCTGCAAAGCTATGTCGCGTGCTGCGGTATGCGGAGACACTAAAATCACCATAGTAGAACACAGATGAAGCTTCTAAGTTGATGCAATAGCCAGTAAGAAGTAGAACAATTCAAGTTTTAGGTATCGACTATTGTCTTTTTAGCTGGCTTCGGTAACTTGGACATGAGCTAGGACCTTAAGATTCTGCATGAAAGGAGGACTAGCAGCCGAGTTGCGCGGGAGAATGTGAAAAGTGTTCATATGTAGTAAAAACCTGAGTAATCCGTCCGTTTTCGTCATTTGTTATCGAATCGACTTAAAGCCAGATCGTCACATTGGCCGCTCTTCTCTCTGAAACGGTTGTACTTATCGTCTGCAAAACTATGTCGCGTGCTGCGGGATGCGGAGAAACTAAAAGCACCGTAGTAGAACACAGATGAAGCTTCTAAGTTGATGTAATAGACAGTAAGAAGTAGTACAATTCAAGTTTTAGGTATTGATTATTGATTTTTTAGCTGGCTTTGGTGCCTTGGACATGAGCTAGGACCTTAAGGTTCTGCATGAAAGGAGGACTAGCAGCCGAGTTGCACGGGAGAATGTGAAAAGTGGTCATATGTAGTAAAAACCTGAGAAATCCGTTCGTTTTCGTCATTTGTTATCGAATCGACTTAAAGCCAGATCGTCACATTGGCCGCTCTTCTCTCTGAAACGGTTGTACTTATCGTCTGCAAAGCTATGTCGCGTGCTGCGCTATGTGGAGACACTAAAAGCACCATAGTAGAACACAGATGAAGCTTCTAAGTTGATGTAATACCCAGTAAGAAGTAGTACAATTCAAGTTTTAGGTATCGATTATTGACTTTTTAGCTGGCTTTGGTGCATTGGACATGAGCTAGGACCTTAATATTCTGCATGAAAGGTGGACTAGCAGCCGAGTTGCACGGGAGAATGTGAAAACTGTTCAAATGTAGTAAAAACCTGAGAAATCCGTCCTTTTTCGTCATTTGTTATCGAATCGACTTAAAGCCAGATCGTCACATTGGCCGCTCTTCTCTCTGAAACGGTTGTACTTATCGTCTGCAAAACTATGTCGCGTGCTGCGGTATGCGGAGACACTAAAATCACCACAGTAGAACACAGATGAAGCTTCTAAGTTGATGTAATATCCAGTAAGAAGTAGTACAATTCAAGTTTTAGGTATCGATTATTGACTTTTTAGCTGACTTTGGTGCCTTGGACATGAGCTAGGACCTTAAGATTCTGCATGAAAGGAGGACTAGAACCGAGTTGCACGGGAGAATGTGAAAAGTGTTCATATGTAGTAAAAACCTTAGAAATCCGTCCGTTTTCGTCATTTGTTATCGAATCGACTAAAGCCAGATCGTCACATTGGCCGCTCTTCTCTCTGAAACGGTTGTACTTATCGTCTGCAAAGCTATGTCACGTGTTGCCGTAGGCGGAAACAGGAAAAGCACCATAGTAGAACACAGACGAAGCTTCTAAGTTGATGTAATAGCCAGTAAGAAGTAGTACAACTCAAGTTTTAGGTATCGATTATTGACTTTTTAACTGGCTTTGGTGCCTTGGCCATGAGCTAGGACCTTGACATTCTGCATGAAAGGAGGACTAGCAGCAGAGTTGCACGGGAGAATGTGAAAAGTGTTCATATGTAGTAAAAACCTGAGAAATACGTCCGTTTTCGTCATTTGTTATCGAATCGACTTAAAGCCAGATCGTCACATTGGCCGCTCTTCTCTCTGAAACGGTTGCACTTATCGTCTGCAAAGCTATGTCACGTGTTGCCGTAGGCGGAAACAGGAAAAGCACCATAGTAGAACACAGACGAAGCTTCTAAGTTGATGTAATAGCCAGTAAGAAGTAGTACAATTCAAGTTTTAGGTATCGATTATTGACTTTTTAGCTGCATTCGGTACCTTGGACATGAGCTAGGACCTTAAGATTCTGCATGAAAGGAGGACTAGCAGCCGAGTTGCACGGGAGAATGTGAAAAGTGTTCATATGTAGTAAAAACCTGAGAAATCCGTCCTTTTTCGTCATTTGTTAGCGAATCGACTTAAAGCCAGATCGTCACATTGGCCGGTCTTCTCTCTGAAACTGTTGTGCTTATCGTCTGCAAAGCTATGTCGTGTGTTGCCGTAGGCGGGAACAGGAAAAGCACCATAGTAGAACACAGATGAAGCTTCTAAGTTGATGTAATAGCCAGTAAGAAGTAGTCCAATTCAAGACTTAGGTATCGATTATTGACTTTTTAGCTGGCTTTCGTGCCTTGGACATGAGCTAGGACTTTAAGATTCTGCATAAAAGGAGGACTAGCAGCCCAGTTGCACGGGAGAATGTGAAAAGTGTTCATATGTAGTAAAAACCTAAGAAATCCGTCCGTTTTCGTCATTTGTTATCGAATCGACTTCAAGCCAGATCGTGACATTGGCCGCTCTTCTCTCTGAAACGGTTGTACTTATCGTCTGCAAAACTATGTCGCGTGCTGCGGTATGCGGAGACACTAAAAGCACCATAGTAGAACACAGATGAAGCTTCTAAGTTGATGTAATACCCAGTAAGAAGTAGTACAATTCAAGTTTTAGGTATCGATTAATGACTTTTTAGCTGGCTTTGGTGCATTGGACATGAGCTAGGACCTTAATATTCTGCATGAAAGGTGGACTAGCAGCCGAGTTGCACGGGAAAATGTGAAAACTGTTCAAATGTAGTAAAAACCTGAGAAATCCGTCCTTTTTCGTCATTTGTTATCGAATCGACTTAAAGCCAGATCGTCACATTGGCCGCTCTTCTCTCTGAAACGGTTGTACTTATCGTCTGCAAAGCTATGTCACGTGCTGCGGTATGCGGAGACACTAAAATCACCACAGTAGAACACAGATGAAGCTTCTAAGTTGATGTAATATCCAGTAAGAAGTAGTACAATTCAAGTTTTAAGTATCGATTATTGACTTTTTAGCTGTATCCGGTACCTTGGACATGAGCTAGGACCTTAAGATTCTGCATGAAAGGAGGACTAGCAGCCGAGTTGCACGGGAGAATGTGAAAAGTGTTCATATGTAGTAAAAACCTGAGAAATCCGTCCTTTTTCGTCATTTGTTAGCGAATCGACTTAAAGCCAGATCGTCACATTGGCCGGTCTTCTCTCTGAAACTGTTGTGCTTATCGTCTGCAAAGCTATGTCGTGTGTTGCCGTAGGCGGAAACAGGAAAAGCACCATAGTAGAACACAGATGAAGCTTCTAAGTTGATGTAATAGCCAGTAAGAAGTAGTCCAATTCAAGATTTAGGTATCGATTATTGACTTTTTAGCTGGCTTTCGTGCCTTGGACATGAGCTAGGACTTTAAGATTCTGCATAAAAGGAGGACTAGCAGCCCAGTTGCACGGGAGAATGTGAAAAGTGTTCATATGTAGTAAAAACCGTAGAAATCCGTCCGTTTTCGTCATTTGTTATCGAATCGACTAAAGCCAGATCGTCACATTGGCCGCTCTTCTCTCTGAAACGGTTTTACTTATCGTCTGCAAAGCTATGTCACGTGTTGCCGAGGCGGAAACAGGAAAAGCACCATAGTGGAACACAGACGAAGTTTCTAAGTTGATGTAATAGCCAGTAAGAAGTAGTACAATTCAAGTTTTAGGTATCGATTATTGACTTTTTAACTGGCTTTGGTGCCTTGGCCATGAGCTAGGACCTTTACATTCTGCATGAAAGGAGGACTAGCAGCCGAGTTGCACGGGAGAATGTGAAAAGTGTTCATATGTAGTAAAAACCTGAGAAATCCGTCCGTTTTCGTCATTTGTTATCGAATCGACTTAAAGCCAGATCGTCACATTGGCTGCTCTTCTCTCTGAAACGTTTGTACATATCGTCTGCAAAGCTATGTCGCGTGCAGCGGTATGTGGAGACACTAAAATCACCATAGTAGAACACAGATGAAGCATCTAAGTTGATGTAATAGCCAGTAAGAAGTAGTACAATTCAAGTTTTAGGAATCGATTATTGACTTTTTAGCTGGCCTTGGTGCCTTGGACATGAGCTAGGACTTAAAGATTCTGCATGAAAGGAGGACTAGCAGCCGAGTTGCGCGGGAGAATGTGAAATGTGTTCATATGTAGTAAAAACCTGAGTAATTCGTCCGTTTTCGTCATTTGTTATCGAATCGACTTAAAGACAGATCGTCACATTGGCCGCTCTTCTCTCTGAAACGGTTGTACTTATCGTCTGAAAAGCTATGTCGCGTGCTGCGGCATGCTGAGACACTAAAAGCACCATAGTAGAACACAGATCAAGCTTCTAAGTTGATGTAATAGCCAGTAAGAAGTAGTACAATTCAAGTTTTAGGTATTGAATATGGACCTTTTAGCTGGCTTTGGTGCCTTGGACATGAGCTAGGACCTTAAGATTCTGCATGAAAGGAGGACTAGCAGCCGAGTTGCACGGGAGAATGTGAAAAGTGTTCATATGTAGTAATAACCTTAGAAATCCGTCCTTTTTCGTCATTTGTTAGCGAATCGACTTAAATCCAGATCGTCACATTGGCCGGTCTTCTCTCTGAAACGGTTTTACTTATCGTCTGAAAAGCTATGTCGCGTGCTGCGGCATGCTGAGACACTAAAAGCACCATAGTAGAACACAGACCAAGCTTCTAAGTTGATGTAATAGCCAGTAAGAAGTAGTACAATTCAAGTTTTAGGTATTGAATATGGACCTTTTAGCTGGCTTTCGTGCCTTGGACATGAGCTAAGACTTTAAGATTCTGCATAAAAGGAGACTAGCAGCCCAGTTGCACGGGAGAATGTGAAAAGTGTTCATATGTTGTAAAAACCTGAGAAATCCGTCCGTTTTCGTAATTTGTTATCGAATCGACTTAAAGCCAGATCGTCACATTGGCCGCTCTTCTCTCTGAAACGGTTGTACTTATCGTCTGCAAAACTATGTCGCGTGCTGCGGTATGCGGAGACACTAAAAGCACCATAGTAGAACACAGATGAAGCTTCTAAGTTGATGTAATACCCAGTAAGAAGTAGTACAATTCAAGTTTTAGGTATCGATTATTGACTTTTTAGCTGGCTTTGGTGCCTTGGACATGAGCTAGGATCTTAAGATTCTGCATGAAAGGAGGACTAGCAACCGAGTTGCACGGGAGAATGTGAAAAGTGTTCATATGTAGTAAAAACCTTAGAAATCCGTCCGTTTTCGTCATTTGTTATCGAATCGACTAAAGCCAGATCGTCACATTGGCCGCTCTTCTCTCTGTAACGGTTGTACTTATCGTCTGCAAAGCTATGTCACGTGTTGCCGTAGGCGGAAACAGGAAAAGCACCATAGTAGAACACAGACGAAGCTCCTAAGTTGATGTAATATCCAGTAAGAAGTAGTACAATTCAAGTTTTAGGTATCGATTATTGACTTTTTAGCTGGCTTTGGTGCCTTGGACATGAGCTAGGACCTTAAGATTCTGCATGAAAGGAGGACTAGCAACCGAGTTGCACGGGAGAATGTGAAAAGTGTTCATATGTAGTAAAAACCTTAGAAATCCGTCCGTTTTCGTCCTTTGTTATCGAATCGACTAAAGCCAGATCGTCACATTGGCCGCTCTTCTCTCTGAAACGGTTTTACTTATCGTCTGCAAAGCTATGTCACGTGTTGCCGAGGCGGAAACAGGAAAAGCACCATAGTAGAACACAGACGAAGCTTCTAAGTTGATGTAATAGCCAGTAAGAAGTAGTACAATTCAAGTTTTAGGTATCGATTATTGACTTTTTAACTGGCTTTGGTGCCTTGGCCATGAGCTAGGACCTTGACATTCTGCATGAAAGGAGGACTAGCAGCCGAGTTGCACGGGAGAATGTGAAAAGTGTTCATATGTAGTAAAAACCTTAGAAATCCGTCCGTTTTCGTCATTTGTTATCGAATCGACTAAAGCCGGATCGTCACATTGGCCGCTCTTCTCTCTGAAACGGTTGTACTTATCGTCTGCAAAGCTATGTCGCGTGTTGCCGTAGGCGGAAACAGGAAAAGCACCATAGTAGAACACAGACGAAGCTTCTAAGTTGATGTAATAGCCCGTAAGAAGTAGTACAATTCAAGTTTTAGGTATCGATTATTGACTTTTTAACTGGCTTTGGTGCCTTGGCCATGAGCTAGGACCTTGACATTCTGCATGAAAGGAGGACTAGCAGCCGAGTTGCACGGGAGAATGTGAAAAGTGTTCATATGTAGTAAAAACCTGAGAAATACGTCCGTTTTCGTCATTTGTTATCGAATCGACTTAAAGCCAGATCGTTACATTGGCCGCTCTTCTCTCTGAAACGGTTGTACTTATCGTCTGCAAAGCTATGTCACGTGTTGCCGTAGGCGGAAACAGGAAAAGCACCATAGTAGAACACAGATGAAGCTTCTAAGTTGATGTAATAGCCAGTAAGAAGTAGTACAATTCAAGTATTAGGTATCGATTATTGACTTTTTAGCTGCATTCGGTACCTTGGACATGAGCTAGGACCTTAAGATTCTGCATGAAAGGAGGACTAGCAGCCGAGTTGCACGGGAGAATGTGAAAAGTGTTCATATGTAGTAAAAACCTGAGAAATCCGTCCTTTTTCGTCATTTGTTAGCGAATCGACTTAAAGCCAGATCGTCACATTGGCCGGTCTTCTCTCTGAAACTGTTGTGCTTATCGTCTGCAAAGCTATGTCGTGTGTTGCCGTCGGCGGAAACAGGAAAAGCACCATAGTAGAACACAGATGAAGCTTCTAAGTTGATGTAATAGCCAGTAAGAAGTAGTCCAATTCAAGATTTAGGTATCGATTATTGACTTTTTAGCTGGCTTTCGTGCCTTGGACATGAGCTAGGACTTTAAGATTCTGCATAAAAGGAGGACTAGCAGCCCAGTTGCACGGGAGAATGTGAAAAGTGTTCATATGTAGTAAAAACCTGAGAAATCCGTCCGTTTTCGTCATTTGTTATCGAATCGACTTCAAGCCAGATCGTGACATTGGCCGCTCTTCTCTCTGAAACGGTTGTACTTATCGTCTGCAAAACTATGTCGCGTGCTGCGGTATGCGAAGACACTAAAAGCACCATAGTAGAACACAGATGAAGCTTCTAAGTTGATGTAATACCCAGTAAGAAGTAGTACAATTCAAGTTTTAGGTATCGATTAATGACTTTTTAGCTGGCTTTGGTGCATTGGACATGAGCTAGGACCTTAATATTCTGCATGAAAGGTGGACTAGCAGCCGAGTTGCACGGGAGAATGTGAAAACTGTCCAAATGTAGTAAAAACCTGAGAAATCCGTCCTTTTTCGTCATTTGTTATCGAATCGACTTAAAGCCAGATCGTCACATTGGCCGCTCTTCTCTCTGAAACGGTTGTACTTATCGTCTGCAAAGCTATGTCACGTGCTGCGGTATGCGGAGACACTAAAATCACCACAGTAGAACACAGATGAAGCTTCTAAGTTGATGTAATATCCAGTAAGAAGTAGTACAATTCAAGTTTTAAGTATCGATTATTGACTTTTTAGCTGTATTCGGTACCTTGGACATGAGCTAGGACCTTAAGATTCTGCATGAAAGGAGGACTAGCAGCCGAGTTGCACGGGAGAATGTGAAAAGTGTTCATATGTAGTAAAAACCTGAGAAATCCGTCCTTTTTCGTCATTTGTTAGCGAATCGACTTAAAGCCAGATCGTCACATTGGCCGGTCTTCTCTCTGAAACTGTTGTGCTTATCGTCTGCAAAGCTATATCGTGTGTTGCCGTAGGCGGAAACAGGAAAAGCACCATAGTAGAACACAGATGAAGCTTCTAAGTTGATGTAATAGCCAGTAAGAAGAAGTCCAATTCAAGATTTAGGTATCGATTATTGACTTTTTAGCTGGCTTTCGTGCCTTGGACATGAGCTAGGACTTTAAGATTCTGCATAAAAGGAGGACTAGCAGCCCAGTTGCACGGGAGAATGTGAAAAGTGTTCATATGTAGTAAAAACCTTAGAAATCCGTCCGTTTTCGTCATTTGTTATCGAATCGACTAAAGCCAGATCGTCACATTGGCCGCTCTTCTCTGTGAAACGGTTGTACTTATCGTCTGCAAAGCTATGTCACGTCTTGCCGTAGGCGGAAACAGGAAAAGCACCATAGTAGAACACAGACGAAGCTTCTAAGTTGATGTAATATCCAGTAAGAAGTAGTACAATTCAAGTTTTAGGTATCGATTATTGACTTTTTAGCTGGCTTTGGTGCCTTGGACATGAGCTAGGACCTTAAGATTCTGCATGAAAGGAGGACTAGCAACCGAGTTGCACGGGAGAATGTGAAAAGTGTTCATATGTAGTAAAAACCTTAGAAATCCGTCCGTTTTCGTCATTTGTTATCGAATCGACTAAAGCCAGATCGTCACATTGGCCGCTCTTCTCTCTGAAACGATTTTACTTATCGTCTGCAAAGCTATGTCACGTGTTGCCGAGGCGGAAACAGGAAAAGCACCATAGTAGAACACAGACGAAGCTTCTAAGTTGATGTAATAGCCAGTAAGAAGTAGTACAATTCAAGTTTTAGGTATCGATTATTGACTTTTTAACTGGCTTTGGTGCCTTGGCCATGAGCTAGGACCTTGACATTCTGCATGAAAGGAGGACTAGCAGCCGAGTTGCACGGGAGAATGTGAAAAGTGTTCATATGTAGTAAAAACCTGAGAAATCCGTCCGTTTTCGTCATTTGTTATCGAATCGACTTAAAGCCAGATCGTCACATTGGCTGCTCTTCTCTCTGAAACGTCTGTACATATCGTCTGCAAAGCTATGTCGCGTGCTGCGGCATGCTGAGACACTAAAAGCACCATAGTTGAACACAGATCAAGCTTCTAAGTTGATGTAATAGCCAGTAAGAAGTAGTACAATTCAAGTTTTAGGTATTGAATATGGACCTTTTAGCTGGCTTTGGTGCCTTGGACATGAGCTAGGACCTTAAGATTCTGCATGAAAGGAGGACTAGCAGCCGAGTTGCACGGGAGAATGTGAAAAGTGTTCATATGTAGTAATAACCTTAGAAATCCGTCCTTTTTCGTCATTTGTTAGCGAATCGACTTAAATCCAGATCGTCACATTGGCCGGTCTTCTCTCTGAAACGGTTTTACTTATCGTCTGAAAAGCTATGTCGCGTGCTGCGGCATGCTGAGACACTAAAAGCACCATAGTAGAACACAGACCAAGCTTCTAAGTTGATGTAATAGCCAGTAAGAAGTAGTACAATTCAAGTTTTAGGTATTGAATATGGACCTTTAAGCTGGCTTTCGTGCCTTGGACATGAGCTAGGACTTTAAGATTCTGCATAAAAGGAGACTAGCAGCCCAGTTGCACGGGAGAATGTGAAAAGTGTTCATATGTTGTAAAAACCTGAGAAATCCGTCCGTTTTCGTAATTTTTTATCGAATCGACTTAAAGCCAGATCGTCACATTGGCCGCTCTTCTCTCTGAAACGGTTGTACTTATCGTCTGCAAAACTATGTCGCGTGCTGCGGTATGCGGAGACACTAAAAGCACCATAGTAGAACACAGATGAAGCTTCTAAGTTGATGTAATACCCAGTAAGAAGTAGTACAATTCAAGTTTTAGGTATCGATTATTGACTTTTTAGCTGGCTTTGGTGCCTTGGACATGAGCTAGGACCTTAAGATCCTGCATGAAAGGAGGACTAGCAACCGAGTTGCACGGGAGAATGTGAAAAGTGTTCATATGTAGTAAAAACCTTAGAAATCCGTCCGTTTTCGTCATTTGTTATCGAATCGACTAAAGCCAGATCGTCACATTGGCCGCTCTTCTCTCTGTAACGGTTGTACTTATCGTCTGCAAAGCTATGTCACGTGTTGCCGTAGGCGGAAACAGGAAAAGCACCATAGTAGAACACAGACGAAGCTCCTAAGTTGATGTAATATCCAGTAAGAAGTAGTACAATTCAAGTTTTAGGTATCGATTATTGACTTTTTAGCTGGCTTTGGTGCCTTGGACATGAGCTAGGACCTTAAGATTCTGCATGAAAGGAGGACTAGCAACCGAGTTGCACGGGAGAATGTGAAAAGTGTTCATATGTAGTAAAAACCTTAGAAATCCGTCCGTTTTCGTCCTTTGTTATCGAATCGACTAAAGCCAGATCGTCACATTGGCCGCTCTTCTCTCTGAAACGGTTTTACTTATCGTCTGCAAAGCTATGTCACGTGTTGCCGAGGCGGAAACAGGAAAAGCACCATAGTAGAACACAGACGAAGCTTCTAAGTTGATGTAATAGCCAGTAAGAAGTAGTACAATTCAAGTTTTAGGTATCGATTATTGACTTTTTAACTGGCTTTGGTGCCTTGGCCATGAGCTAGGACCTTGACATTCTGCATGAAAGGAGGACTAGCAGCCGAGTTGCACGGGAGAATGTGAAAAGTGTTCATATGTAGTAAAAACCTGAGAAATCCGTCCTTTTTCGTCATTTGTTAGCGAATCGACTTAAATCCAGATCGTCACATTGGCCGGTCTTCTCTCTGAAACGGTTGTGCTTATCGTCTGCAAAGCTATGTCGCGTGTTGCCGTAGGCGGAAACAGGAAAAGCACCATAGTAGAACACAGTTGAAGCTTCTAAGTTGATGTAATAGCCAGTAAGAAGTAGTACAATTCAAGTTTTAGGTATTGAATATGGACCTTTTAGCTGGCTTTGGTGCCTTGGACATGAGCTAGGACCTTAAGATTCTGCATGAAAGGAGGACTAGCAGCCGAGTTGCACGGGAGAATGTGAAAAGTGTTCATATGTAGTAATAACCTTAGAAATCCGTCCTTTTTCGTCATTTGTTAGCGAATCGACTTAAATCCAGATCGTCACATTGGCCGGTCTTCTCTCTGAAACGGTTGTGCTTATCGTCCGCAAAGCTATGTCGCGTGTTGCCGTAGGCGGAAACAGGAAAAGCACCATAGTAGAACACAGTTGAAGCTTCTAAGTTGATGTAATAGCCAGTAAGAAGTAGTCCAATTCAAGATTTAGGTATCGATTATTGACTTTTTAGCTGGCTTTCGTGCCTTGGACATGAGCTAGGACTTTAAGATTCTGCATAAAAGGAGGACTAGCAGCCGAGTTGCACGGGAGAATGTGAAAAGTGTTCATATGTAGTAAAAACCTGAGAAATCCGTCCGTTTTCGTCATTTGTTATCGAATCGACTTAAAGCCAGATCGTCACATTGGCCGCTCTTCTCTCTGAAACGGTTGTACTTATCGTCTGCAAAACTATGTCGCGTGCTGCGGTATGCGGAGACACTAAAATCACCACAGTAGAACACAGATGAAGCTTCTAAGTTGATGTAATATCCAGTAAGAAGTAGTACAATTCAAGTTTTAGGTATCGATTATTGACTTTTTAGCTGACTTTGGTGCCTTGGACATGAGCTAGGACCTTAAGATTCTGCATGAAAGGAGGACGAGCAACCGAGTTTCACGGGAGAATGTGAAAAGTGTTCATATGTAGTAAAAACCTTAGAAATCCGTCAGTTTTCGTCATTTGTTATCGAATCGACTAAAGCCAGATCGTCACATTGGCCGCTCTTCTCTCTGAAACGGTTGTACTTATCGTCTGCAAAGCTATGTCACGTGTTGCCGTAGGCGGAAACAGGAAAAGCACCATAGTAGAACACAGACGAAGCTTCTAAGTTGATGTAATAGCCAGTAAGATGTAGTACAATTCAAGTTTTAGGTATCGATTATAGACTTTTTAACTGGCTTTGGTGCCTTGGCCATGAGCTAGGACCTTGACATTCTGCATGAATGGAGGACTAGCAGCCGAGTTGCACGGGAGAATGTGAAAAGTGTTCATATGTAGCAAAAACCTGAGAAATCCGTCCGTTTTCGTCATTTGTTATCGAATCGACTTAAAGCCAGATCGTCACATTGGCCGCTCTTCTCTCTGAAACGGTTGTACTTATCGTCTGCAAAGCTATGTCGCGTGCTGCGGCATGCTGAGACACTAAAAGCACCATAGTAGAACACAGATCAAGCTTCTACGTTGATGTAATAGCCAGTAAGAAGTAGTACAATTCAAGTTTTAGGTATTGAATATGGACCTTTTAGCTGGCTTTGGTGCCTTGGACATGAGCTAGGACCTTAAGATTCTGCATGAAAGGAGGACTAGCAGCCGAGTTGCACGGGAGAATGTGAAAAGTGTTCATATGTAGTAATAACCTGAGAAATCCGTCCTTTTTCGTCATTTGTTATCGAATCGACTTAAAGCCAGATCGTCACATTGGCCGCTCTTCTCTCTGAAACAGTTGTGCTTATCGTATGCAAAGCTATGTCGCGTGTTGCCGTAGGCGGAAACAGGAAAAGCACCATTGTAGAACACAGATGAAGCTTCTAAGTTGATGTAATAGCCAGTAAGAAGTAGTCCAATTCAAGATTTAGGTATCGATTATTGACTTTTTAGCTGGCTTTGTGCCTTGGACATGAGCTAGGACTTTAAGATTATGCATAAAAGGAGGACTAGCAGCCCAGTTGCACGGGAGAATGTGAAAAGTGTTCATATGTAGTAAAAACCTTAGAAATCCGTCCGTATTCGTCATTTGTTATCGAATCGACTTAAAGCCAGAGGGTCACATTGGCCGCTCTTCTCTCTGAAACGGTTGTACTTATCGTCTGCAAAGCTAGGTCGCGTGCTGCGGTATGCTGAGACACTAAAAGCACCATAGTAGAACACAGATCAAGCTTCTAAGTTGATGTAATAGCCAGTAAGAAGTAGTACAATTCAAGTTTTAGGTATTGAATATGGAACTTTAAGCTGGCTTTGGTGCCTTGGACATGAGCTAGGACCTTAAGATTCTGCATGAAAGGAGGACTAGCAGCCGAGTTGCACGGGAGAATGTGAAAAGTGTTAATATGTAGTAATAACCTGAGAAATCCGTCCTTTTTCGTCATTTGTTATCGAATCGACTTAAAGCCAGATCGTCACATTGGCCGCTCTTCTCTCTGAAACGGTTGTGCTTATCGTCTGCAAAGCTATGTCGCGTGCTGCGGTATGCGGAGACACTAAAATCACCATAGTAGAACACAGATGAAGCTTCTAAGTTGATGCAATAGCCAGTAAGAAGTAGAACAATTCAAGTTTTAGGTATCGATTATTGACTTTTTAGCTGGCTTCGGTACCTTGGACATGAGCTAGGACCTTAAGATTCTGCATGAAAGGAGGACTAGCAGCCGAGTTGCACGTGAGAATGTGAAAAGTGTTCATATGTAGTAAAAACCTGAGAAATCCGTCCGTCTTCGTCATTTGTTATCGAATCGACTTAAAGCCAGATCGTCACATTGGCCGGTCTTCTCTCTGAAACGGTTGTACTTATCGTCTGCAAAACTATGTCGCGTGCTGCGGCATGCTGAGACACTAAAAGCACCATAGTAGAACACAGATCAAGCTTCTAAGTTGATGTAATAGCCAGTAAGAAGTAGTACAATTCAAGTTTTAGGTATTGAATATGGACCTTTTAGCTGGCTTTGGTGCCTTGGACATGAGCTAGGACCTTAAGATTCTGCATGAAAGGATGACTAGCAGCCGAGTTGCACGGGAGAATGTGAAAAGTGTTCATATGTAGTAATAACCTTAGAAATCCGTCCTTTTTTGTCATTTGTTAGCGAATCGACTTAAATCCAGATCGTCACATTGGCCGGTCTTCTCTCTGAAACGGTTTTACTTATCGTCTGAAAAGCTATGTCGCGTGCTGCGGCATGCTGAGACACTAAAAGCACCATAGTAGAACACAGATCAAGCTTCTAAGTTGATGTAATAGCCAGTAAGAAGTAGTATAATTCAAGTTTTAGGTATTGAATATGGACCTTTTAGCTGGCTTTGGTGCCTTGGACATGAGCTAGGACCTTAAGATTCTGCATGAAAGGAGGACTAGCAGCCGAGTTGCACGGGAGAATGTGAAAAGTGTTCATATGTAGTAATAACCTTAGAAATCCATCCTTTTTCGTCATTTGTTAGCGAATCGACTTAAATCCAGATCGTCACATTGGCCGGTCTTCTCTCTGAAACGGTTGTGCTTATCGTCTGCAACGCTATGTCGCGTGTTGCCGTAGGAGGAAACAGGAAAAGCACCATAGTAGAACACAGATGAAGCTTCTAAGTTGATGTAATAGCCAGTAAGAAGTAGTCCAATTCAAGATTTAGGTATCGATTATTGACTTTTTAGCTGGCTTTCGTGCCTTGGACATGAGCTAGGACTTTAAGATTCTGCATAAAAGGAGGACTAGCAGCCCAGTTGCACGGGAGAATGTGAAAAGTGTTCATATGTAGTAAAAACCTGAGAAATCCGTCCGTTTTCGTCATTTGTTATCGAATCGACTTAAAGCCAGATCGTCACATTGGCCGGTCTTCTCTCTGAAACGGTTGTACGTATCGTCTGCAAAACTATGTCGCGTGCTGCGGCATGCTGAGACACTAAAAGCACCATAGTAGAACACAGATCAAGCTTCTAAGTTGATGTAATAGCCAGTAAGAAGTAGTACAATTCAAGTTTTAGGTATTGAATATGGACCTTTTAGCTGGCTTTGGTGCCTTGGACATGAGCTAGGACCTTAAGATTCTGCATGAAAGGAGGACTAGCAGCCGAGTTGCACGGGAGAATGTGAAAAGTGTTCATATGTAGTAAAAACCTTAGAAATCCGTCAGTTTTCGTCATTTGTTATCGAATCGACTAAAGCCAGATCGTCACATTGGCCGCTCTTCTCTCTGAAACGGTTGTACTTATCGTCTGCAAAGCTATGTCACGTGTTGCCGTAGGCGGAAACAGGAAAAGCACCATAGTAGAACACAGACGAAGCTTCTAAGGTGAAGTAATAGCCAGTAAGATGTAGTACAATTCAAGTTTTAGGTATCGATTATAGACTTTTTAACTGGCTTTGGTGCCTAGGCCATGAGCTAGGACCTTGACATTCTGCATGAAAGGAGGACTAGCAGCCCAGTTGCACGGGAGAATGTGAAAAGTGTTCATATGTAGTAAAAACCTGAGAAATCCGTCCGTTTTCGTCATTTGTTATCGAATCGACTTAAAGCCAGATCGTCACATTGGCCGCTCTTCTCTCTGAAACGGTTGTACTTATCGCCTGCAAAGCTATGTCGCGTGCTGCGGCATGCTGAGACACTAAAAGCACCATAGTAGAACACAGATCAAGCTTCTACGTTGATGTAATAGCCAGTAAGAAGTAGTACAATTCAAGTTTTAGGTATTGAATATGGACCTTTTAGCTGGCTTTGGTGCCTTGGACATGAGCTAGGACCTTAAGATTCTGCATGAAAGGAGGACTAGCAGCCGAGTTGCACGGGAGAATGTGAAAAGTGTTCATATGTAGTAATAACCTGAGAAATCCGTCCTTTTTCGTCATTTGTTATCGAATCGACTTAAAGCCAGATCGTCACATTGGCCGCTCTTCTCTCTGAAACAGTTGTGCTTATCGTCTGCAAAGCTATGTCGCGTGTTGCCGTAGGCGGAAACAGGAAAAGCACCATTGTAGAACACAGATGAAGCTTCTAAGTTGATGTAATAGCCAGTAAGAAGTAGTCCAATTCAAGATTTAGATATCGATTATTGACTTTTTAGCTGGCTTTCGTGCCTTGGACATGAGCTAGGACTTTAAGATTCTGCATAAAAGGAGGACTAGCAGCCCAGTTGCACGGGAGAATGTGAAAAGTGTTCATATGTAGTAAAAACCTTAGAAATCCGTCCGTTTTCGTCATTTGTTATCGAATCGACTTAAAGCCAGATCGTCACATTGGCCGCTCTTCTCTCTGAAACGGTTGTACTTATCGTCTGCAAAGCTAGGTCGCGTGCTGGGGTATGCTGAGACACTAAAAGCACCATAGTAGAACACAGATGAAGCTTCTAAGTTGATGTAATAGCCAGTAAGAAGTAGTACAATTCAAGTTTTAGGTATTGAATATGGACCTTTTACCTGGCTTTGGTGCCTTGGACATGAGCTAGGACCTTAAGATTCTGCATGAAAGGAGGACTAGCACCCGAGTTGCACGTCAGAATGTGAAAAGTGTTCATATGTAGTAAAAACCTGAGAAATCAGTCCGTTTTCGTCATTTGTTATCGAATCGACTTAAAGCCAGATGGTCACATTGGCCGCTCTTCTCTCTGAAACGGTTGTACATACCGTCTGCAAAGCTAAGTCGCGTGCAGCGGTATGTGGAGAGACTAAAATCACCATAGTAGAACACAGACGAAGCTTCTAAGTTGATGTAATAGCCAGTAAGAAGAAGTACAATTCAAGTTTTAGGTATCGATTATTGACTTTTTAGCTGGCTTTGGTGCCTTGGACATGAGCTAGGACTTTAAGATTCTAAATGAAAGAAGGACTAGCAGCCGAGTTGCGCGGGAGAATGTGAAAAGTGTTCATATGTAGTAAAAACCAGAGAAATCCGTCCGTTTTCGTCATTTGTTATCGAATCGACTTAAAGACAGATCGTCACATTGGCCGCTCTTCTCTCTGAAACGGTTGTACTTATCGTCTGAAAAGCTATGTCGCGTGCTGCGGCATGCTGAGACACTAAAAGCACCATAGTAGAACACAGATCAAGCTTCTAAGTTGATGTAATAGCCAGTAAGAAGTAGTACAATTCAAATTTTAGGTATTGAATATGGACCTTTTAGCTGGCTTTGGTGCCTTGGACATGAGCTAGGACCTTAAGATTCTGCATGAAAGGAGGACTAGCAGCCGCGTTGCACGGGAGAATGTGAAAAGTGTTCATATGTAGTAATAACCTGCGAAATCCGTCCTTTTTCGTCATTTGTTATCGAATCGACTTAAAGCCAGATCGTCACATTGGCCGCTCTTCTCTCTGAAACGGTTGTGCTTATCGTCTGCAAAGCTATGTCGCGTGTTGCCGTAGGCGGAAACAGGAAAAGCACCATAGTAGAACACAGACGAAGCTTCTAAGTTGATCTAATAGCCTGTAAGAAGTAGTACAATTCAAGTTTTATGTATCGATTATTGACTTTTTAACTGGCTTTGGTGCCTTGGCCATGAGCTAGGACCTTGACATTCTGCATGAAAGGAGGACTAGCAGCCGAGTTGCACGGGAGAATGTGAAAAGTGTTCATATGTAGTAAAAACCTGAGAAATCCGTCCGTTTTCGTCATTTGTTATCGAATCGACTTAAAGCCAGATCGTCACATTGGCCGCTCTTCTCTCTGAAACGGTTGTACTTATCGTCTGCAAAGCTATGTCGCGTACTGCGGTATGCTGAGACACTAAAAGCACCATAGTAGAACACAGATCAAGCTTCTAAGTTGATGTAATAGCCAGTAAGAAGTAGTACAATTCAAGTTTTAGGTATTGAATATTGACCTTTTAGCTGGCTTTCGTCCCTTGGACATGAGCTAGGACTTTAGGATTCTGCATAAAAGGAGGACTAGCAGCAGAGTTGCACGGGAGAATGTGAAAAGTGTTCATATGTAGTAAAAACCTGAGAAATCCGTCCGTTTTCGTCATTTGTTATGGAATCGACTTAAAGCCAGATCGTCACATTGGCCGCTCTTCTCTCTGAAGCGGTTGTACTTATCGTCTGCAAAGCTATGTCGCGTGCTGCGGTATGCGGAGACACTAAAAGCACCATAGTAGAACACAGACGAAGCTTCTAAGTTGATCTAATAGCCTATAAGAAGTAGTACAATTCAAGTTTTATGTATCGATTATTGACTTTTTAACTGGCTTTGGTGCCTTGGCCATGAGCTAGGACCTTGACATTCTGCATGAAAGGAGGACTAGCAGCCGAGTTGCACGGGAGAATGTGAAAAGTGTTCATATGTAGTAAAAACCTGAGAAATTCGTCCGTTTTCGTCATTTGTTATCGAATCGACTTAAAGCCAGATCGTCACATTGGCCGCTCTTCTCTCTGAAACGGTTGTACTTATGGTCTGCAAAGCTATGTCGCGTGCTGCGGTATGCGGAGACACTAAAATCACCATAGTAGAACACAGATCAAGCTTCTAAGTTGATGCAATAGCCAGTAAGAAGTAGAACAATTCAAGTTTTAGGTATCGATTATTGACTTTTTAGCTGGCTTCGGTACCTTGGACATGAGCTAGGACCTTAAGATTCTGCATGAAAGGAGGACTAGCAGCCGAGTTGCACGTGAGAATGTGAAAAGTGTTCATATGTAGTAAAAACCTGAGAAATCCGTCCGTCTTCGTCATTTGTTATCGAATCGACTTAAAGCCAGATCGTCACATTGGCCGCTCTTCTCTCTGAAACGGTTGTACATATCGTCTGCAAAGCTATGTCGCGTGCAGCGGTATGTGGAGACACTAAAATCACCATAGTAGAACACAGATGAAGCATCTAAGTTGATGTAATAGCCAGTAAGAAGTAGTACAACTCAAGTTTTAAGAATCGATTATTGACTTTTAAGCTGGCTTTTGTGCCTTGGACATGAGCTAGGACCTTAAGATTCTGCATGAAAGGAGGACTAGCAGCCGAGTTGCACGGGAGAATGTGAAAAGTGTTCATATGTAGTAAAAACCTGAGAAATCCGTCCGTTTTCGTCATTTGTTATCGAATCGACATAAAGCCAGATCGTCACATTGGCCGCTCTTCTCTCTGAAACGGTTGTACTTATCGTCTGCAAAGCTATGTCGCGTGCTGCGGTGTGAGGAGACACTAAAAGCACCATAGTAGAACACAGATCAAGCTTCTAAGTTGATGTAATAGCCAGTAAGAAGTAGTACAATTCAAGTTATAGGTATTGAATATGGACCTTTTAGCTGGCTTTGGTGCCTTGGACATGAGCTAGGACCTTAAGATTCTGCATGAAAGGAGGACTAGCAGCCGAGTTGCACGGGAGAATGTGAAAAGTGTTCATATGTAGTAATAACCCGAGAAATCCGTCCTTTTTCGTCATTTGTTATCGAATCGACTTAAAGCCAGATCGTCACATTGGCCGCTCTTCTCTCTGAAACAGTTGTGCTTATCGTCTGCAAAGCTATGTCGCGTACTGCGGTATTCGGAGACACTAAAAGCACCATAGTAGAACACAGATGAAGCTTCTAAGATGATGTAATAGCCAGTAGGAAGAAGTACAATTCAAGTATTAGGTATCGGTTATTGTCTTTTTAGCTGGCTTTGGTGCCTTCGACATGAGCTAGGACCTTAAGATTCTGCATGAAAGAGGGACTAGCAGCCGAGTTGCACGGGAGAATGTGAAAAGAGTTCATATGTAGTAAAAACCTGAGAAATCCGTCCGTTTTCGTCATCTGTTATCGAATCGACTTAAAGCCAGATCGTCACATTGGCCGCTCTTCTCTCTGAAACGGTTGTACTTATCGTCTGCAAAGCTATGTCACGTGCTGCGGTATGCGGTGACACTAAAATCACCACAGTAGAACACAGATGAAGCTTCTAAGTTGATGTAATATCCAGTAAGATGTAGTACAATTCAAGTTTTAGGTATCGATTATTGACTTTTTAGCTAGCTTTGGTGCATTGGACATGAGCTAGGACCTTAAGATTCTGCATGAAAGTTGGACTAGCAGCCGAGTTCCACGGGAGAATGTGAAAATTGTTCATATGTAGTAAAAACCTGAGAAATCCGTCCGTTTTCGTCATTTGTTATCGAATCGACTTAAAGCCAGATCGACACATTAGCCGCTCTTCTCTCTGAAACGGTTGTACATATCGTCTGCAAAGCTATGTCGCGTGCAGCGGTATGTGGAGACACTAAAATCACCATAGTAGAACACAGATGAAGCATCTAAGTTGATGTAATAGCCAGTAAGAAGTAGTACAATTCAAGTTTTAGGAATCGATTATTGACTTTTAAGCTGGCTTTGGTGCCTTGGACATGAGCTAGGACCTTAAGATTCCGCATGAAAGGAGGACTAGCAGCCGAGTTGCACGGGAGAATGTGAAAAGTGTTCATATGTAGTAAAAACCTAAGAAATCCGTCCGTTTTCGTCATTTGTTATCGAATCGACTTTTAGCCAGATCGTCACATTGGCAGCTCTTCTCTCTGAAACGGCTGTACTTATCTTCTGCAAAGCTATGTCGCGTGCTGCGGTGTGAGGAGACACTAAAAGCACCATAGTAGAACACAGATCAAGCTTCTAAGTTGATGTAATAGCCAGTAAGAAGTAGTACAATTCAAGTTATAGGTATTGAATATGGACCTTTTAGCTGGCTTTGGTGCCTTGAACATGAGCTATTACCTTAAGATTCTGCATGAAAGGAGGACTAGCAGCCGAGTTACACGGGAGAATGTGAAAAGTGTTCATATGTAGTAATAACCTGAGAAATCCGTCCTTTTTCGTCATTTGTTATCGAATCGACTTAAAGCCAGATCGTCACATTGGCCGCTCTTCTCTCTGAAACGGTTGTGCTTATCGTCTGCAAAGCTATGTCACGTGTTGCCGTAGTCGGAAACAAGAAAAGCATCATAGTAGAACACAGATGAAGCTTCTAAGTTGATGTAATAGCCAGTAATAAGTAGTCCAATTCAAGATTTAGGTATCGATTATTGACTTTTTAGCTGGCTTTCGTGCCTTGGACATGAGCTAGGGCTTTAAGATTCTGCAAAAAAGGAGGACTAGCAGCCGAGTTGCACGGGAGAATGTGAAAAGTGTTCATATGTAGTAAAAACCTGAGAAATCCGTCCGTTTTCGTCATTTGTTATCGAATCGACTTAAAACCAGATCGTCACATTGGCCGCACTTCTCTCTGAAAAGGTTGCACTCATCGTCTGCAAAGCTATGTCGCATGCTGCTGTATGCGGAGACACTAAAAGCACCATAGTAGAACACAGACGAAGCTTCTAAGTTGACGTAATAGCCGGTAAGATGTAGTCCAATTCAAGATTTACGTATCGATTATTGACTTTTTAACTGTCTTTGGTGCTTTGGACATGAGCTAGGACCTTGACATTCTGCATGAATGGAGGACTAGCAGCCGAGTTGCACGGGAGAATGTGAAAATTGTTCATATGTAGTAAAAACCTAAGAAATCCGTTCGTTTTCGTCATTTGTTATCGAATCGACTTAAAGCCAGATCGTCACATTGGCCGCTCTTCTCTCTGAAACGGTTGTACTTATCGTCTGCAAAGCTATGTCGCGTACTGCGGTATGCTGAGACACTAAAAGCACCATAGTAGAACACAGATCAAGCTTCTAAGTTGATGTAATAGCCAGTAAGAAGTAGTACAAATTAAGTTTTAGGTATTGAATATTGACCTTTTAGCTGGCTTTCGTGCCTTGGACATGAGCTAGGACTTTAAGATTCTGCATAAAAGGAGGACTAGCAGCAGAGTTGCACGGGAGAATGTGAAAAGTGTTCATATGTAGTAAAAACCTGAGAAATCCGTCGGTTTTCGTCATTTGTTATCGAATCGACTTAAAGCCAGATCGTCACATTGGCCGCTCTTCTCTCTGAAACGGTTGTACTTATCGTCTGCAAAGCTATGTCGCGTGCTGCGGTATGCGGAGACACTAAAAGCACCATAGTAGAACACAGACGAAGCTTCTAAGTTGATCTAATAGCCTGTAAGAAGTAGTACAATTCAAGTTTTAGGTATCGATTATTGACTTTTTAACTGGCTTTGGTGCCTTGGCCATGAGCTAGGACCTTGACATTCTGCATGAAAGGAGGACTAGCAGCCGAGTTGCACGGGAGAATGTGAAAAGTGTTCATATGTAATAAAAACCTGAGAAATTCGTCCGTTTTCGTCATTTGTTATCGAATCGACTTAAAGCCAGATCGTCACATTGGCCGCTCTTCTCTCTGAAACGGTTGTACTTATCGTCTGCAAAGCTATGTCGCGTGCTGCGGTATGCGGAGACACTAAAATCACCATAGTAGAACACAGATGAAGCTTCTAAGTTGATGCAATAGCCAGTAAGAAGTAGAACAATTCAAGTTTTAGGTATCGATTATTGACTTTTTAGCTGGCTTCGGTACCTTGGACAAGAGCTAGGACCTTAAGATTCTGCATGAAAGGAGGACTAGCAGCCGAGTTGCACGTGAGATTGTGAAAAGTGTTCATATGTAGTAAAAACCTGAGAAATCCGTCCGTTTTCGTCATTTGTTATCGAATCGACTTAAAGCCAGATCGTCACATTGGCCGCTCTTCCCTCTGAAACGGTTGTACATATCGTCTGCAAAGCTATGTCGCGTGCAGCGGTATGTGGAGACACTAAAATCACCATAGTAGAACACAGATGAAGCATCTAAGTTGATGTAATAGCCAGTAAGAAGTAGTACAATTCAAGTTTTAGGAATCGATTATTGACCTTTAAGCTGGCTTTGGTGCCTTGGACATGAGCTAGGACCTTAAGATTCTGCATGAAAGGAGGACTAGCAGCCGAGTTGCACGGGAAAATGTGAAAAGTGTTCATATGTAGTAAAAACCTGAGAAATCCGTATGTTTTCGTCATTTGTTATCGAATCGACATAAAGCCAGATCGTCACATTGGCCGCTCTTCTCTCTGAAACGGTTGTACTTATCGTCTGCAAAGCTATGTCGCGTGCTGCGGTGTGAGGAGACACTAAAAGCACCATAGTTGAACACAGATCAAGCTTCTAAGTTGATGTAATAGCCAGTAAGAAGTAGTACAATTCAAGTTATAGGTATTGAATATGGACCTTTTAGCTGGCTTTGGTGCCTTGGACATGAGCTAGGACCTTAAGATTCTGCATGAAAGGAGGACTAGCAGCCGAGTTGCACGGGAGAATGTGAAAAGAGTTCATATGTAGTAAAAACCTGAGAAATCCGTCCGTTTTCGTCATCTGTTATCGAATCGACTTAAAGCCAGATCGTCACATTGGCCGCTCTTCTCTCTGAAACGGTTGTACATATCGTCTGCAAAGCTATGTCGCGTGCAGCGGTATGTGGAGACACTAAAATCACCATAGTAGAACACAGATGAAGCATCTAAGTTGATGTAATAGCCAGTAAGAAGTAGTACAATTCAAGTTTTAGGAATCGATTATTGACTTTTAAGCTGGCTTTGGTGCCTTGGACATGAGCTAGGACCTTAAGATTCTGCATGAAAGGAGGACTAGCAGCCGAGTTGCACGGGAGAATGTGAAAAGTGTTCATATGTAGTAAAAACCTAAGAAATCCGTCCGTTTTCGTCATTTGTTATCGAATCGACTTTTAGCCAGATCGTCACATTGGCAGCTCTTCTCTCTGAAACGGTTGTACTTATCTTCTGCAAAGCTATGTCGCATGCTGCTGTATGCGGAGACACTAAAAGCACCATAGTAGAACACAGACGAAGCTTCTAAGTTGACGTAATAGCCGGTAAGATGTAGTCCAATTCAAGATTTACGTATCGATTATTGACTTTTTAACTGTCTTTGGTGCTTTGGACATGAGCTAGGACCTTGACATTCTGCATGAATGGAGGACTAGCAGCCGAGTTGCACGGGAGAATGTGAAAATTGTTCATATGTAGTAAAAACCTAAGAAATCCGTTCGTTTTCGTCATTTGTTATCGAATCGACTTAAAGCCAGATCGTCACATTGGCCGCTCTTCTCTCTGAAACGGTTGTACTTATCGTCTGCAAAGCTATGTCGCGTACTGCGGTATGCTGAGACACTAAAAGCACCATAGTAGAACACAGATCAAGCTTCTAAGTTGATGTAATAGCCAGTAAGAAGTAGTACAAATTAAGTTTTAGGTATTGAATATTGACCTTTTAGCTGGCTTTCGTGCCTTGGACATGAGCTAGGACTTTAAGATTCTGCATAAAAGGAGGACTAGCAGCAGAGTTGCACGGGAGAATGTGAAAAGTGTTCATATGTAGTAAAAACCTGAGAAATCCGTCGGTTTTCGTCATTTGTTATCGAATCGACTTAAAGCCAGATCGTCACATTGGCCGCTCTTCTCTCTGAAACGGTTGTACTTATCGTCTGCAAAGCTATGTCGCGTGCTGCGGTATGCGGAGACACTAAAAGCACCATAGTAGAACACAGACGAAGCTTCTAAGTTGATCTAATAGCCTGTAAGAAGTAGTACAATTCAAGTTTTAGGTATCGATTATTGACTTTTTAACTGGCTTTGGTGCCTTGGCCATGAGCTAGGACCTTGACATTCTGCATGAAAGGAGGACTAGCAGCCGAGTTGCACGGGAGAATGTGAAAAGTGTTCATATGTAATAAAAACCTGAGAAATTCGTCCGTTTTCGTCATTTGTTATCGAATCGACTTAAAGCCAGATCGTCACATTGGCCGCTCTTCTCTCTGAAACGGTTGTACTTATCGTCTGCAAAGCTATGTCGCGTGCTGCGGTATGCGGAGACACTAAAATCACCATAGTAGAACACAGATGAAGCTTCTAAGTTGATGCAATAGCCAGTAAGAAGTAGAACAATTCAAGTTTTAGGTATCGATTATTGACTTTTTAGCTGGCTTCGGTACCTTGGACAAGAGCTAGGACCTTAAGATTCTGCATGAAAGGAGGACTAGCAGCCGAGTTGCACGTGAGATTGTGAAAAGTGTTCATATGTAGTAAAAACCTGAGAAATCCGTCCGTTTTCGTCATTTGTTATCGAATCGACTTAAAGCCAGATCGTCACATTGGCCGCTCTTCCCTCTGAAACGGTTGTACATATCGTCTGCAAAGCTATGACGCGTGCAGCGGTATGTGGAGACACTAAAATCACCATAGTAGAACACAGATGAAGCATCTAAGTTGATGTAATAGCCAGTAAGAAGTAGTACAATTCAAGTTTTAGGAATCGATTATTGACCTTTAAGCTGGCTTTGGTGCCTTGGACATGAGCTAGGACCTTAAGATTCTGCATGAAAGGAGGACTAGCAGCCGAGTTGCACGGGAAAATGTGAAAAGTGTTCATATGTAGTAAAAACCTGAGAAATCCGTATGTTTTCGTCATCTGTTATCGAATCGACATAAAGCCAGATCGTCACATTGGCCGCTCTTCTCTCTGAAACGGTTGTACTTATCGTCTGCAAAGCTATGTCGCGTGCTGCGGTGTGAGGAGACACTAAAAGCACCATAGTTGAACACAGATCAAGCTTCTAAGTTGATGTAATAGCCAGTAAGAAGTAGTACAATTCAAGTTATAGGTATTGAATATGGACCTTTTAGCTGGCTTTGGTGCCTTGGACATGAGCTAGGACCTTAAGATTCTGCATGAAAGGAGGACTAGCAGCCGAGTTGCACGGGAGAATGTGAAAAGAGTTCATATGTAGTAAAAACCTGAGAAATCCGTCCGTTTTCGTCATCTGTTATCGAATCGACTTAAAGCCAGATCGTCACATTGGCCGCTCTTCTCTCTGAAACGGTTGTACATATCGTCTGCAAAGCTATGTCGCGTGCAGCGGTATGTGGAGACACTAAAATCACCATAGTAGAACACAGATGAAGCATCTAAGTTGATGTAATAGCCAGTAAGAAGTAGTACAATTCAAGTTTTAGGAATCGATTATTGACTTTTAAGCTGGCTTTGGTGCCTTGGACATGAGCTAGGGCTTTAAGATTCTGCATGAAAGGAGGACTAGCAGCCGAGTTGCACGGGAGAATGTGAAAAGTGTTCATATGTAGTAAAAACCTAAGAAATCCGTCCGTTTTCGTCATTTGTTATCGAATCGACTTTTAGCCAGATCGTCACATTGGCAGCTCTTCTCTCTGAAACGGTTGTACTTATCTTCTGCAAAGCTATGTCGCGTGCTGCGGTGTGAGGAGACACTAAAAGCACCATAGTAGAACACAGATCAAGCTTCTAAGTTGATGTAATAGCCAGTAAGAAGTAGTACAATTCAAGTTATAGGTATTGAATATGGACCTTTTAGCTGGCTTTGGTGCCTTGAACATGAGCTATTACCTTAAGATTCTGCATGAAAGGAGGACTAGCAGCCGAGTTACACGGGAGAATGTGAAAAGTGTTCATATGTAGTAATAACCTGAGAAATCCGTCCTTTTTCGTCATTTGTTATCGAATCGACTTAAAGCCAGATCGTCACATTGGCCGCTCTTCTCTCTGAAACGGTTGTGCTTATCGTCTGCAAAGCTATGTCACGTGTTGCCGTAGTCGGAAACAAGAAAAGCATCATAGTAGAACACAGATGAAGCTTCTAAGTTGATGTAATAGCCAGTAATAAGTAGTCCAATTCAAGATTTAGGTATCGATTATTGACTTTTTAGCTGGCTTTCGTGCCTTGGACATGAGCTAGGGCTTTAAGATTCTGCAAAAAAGGAGGACTAGCAGCCGAGTTGCACGGGAGAATGTGAAAAGTGTTCATATGTAGTAAAAACCTGAGAAATCCGTCCGTTTTCGTCATTTGTTATCGAATCGACTTAAAACCAGATCGTCACATTGGCCGCACTTCTCTCTGAAAAGGTTGCACTCATCGTCTGCAAAGCTATGTCGCATGCTGCTGTATGCGGAGACACTAAAAGCACCATAGTAGAACACAGACGAAGCTTCTAAGTTGACGTAATAGCCGGTAAGATGTAGTCCAATTCAAGATTTACGTATCGATTATTGACTTTTTAACTGTCTTTGGTGCTTTGGACATGAGCTAGGACCTTGACATTCTGCATGAAAGGAGGACTAGCAGCCGAGTTGCACGGGAGAATGTGAAAATTGTTCATATGTAGTAAAAACCTGAGAAATCCGTCCGTTTTCGTCATTTGTTATCGAATCGACTTAAAGCCAGGTGGTCACATAAGCCGCTCTTCTCTCTGAAACGGTTGTACATATCGTCTGTAAAGCTATGTCGCGTGCAGCGGCATGTGGAGACACTAAAATCACCATAGTAGAACACAGATGAAGCATCTAAGTTGATGTAATAGCCAGTAAGAAGTAGTACAATTCAAGTTTTAGGAATCGATTATTGACTTTTTAGCTGGCTTTGGTGCCTTGGACATGAGCTAGGACCTTAAGATTCTGCATGAAAGGAGGACTAGCAGCCGAGTTGCACGGGAGAATGTGAAAAGTTTTCATATGTAGTAATAACCTGAGAAATCCGTCCTTTTTCGTCATTTGTTATCGAATCGACTTAAAGCCAAATCGTCACATTGGCCGCTCTTCTCTCTGAAACGGTTGTACTTATCGTCTGCAAACCTATGTCGCGTGCTGCGGTATGCTAAGACACAAAAGCACCATAGTAGAACACAGATCAAGCTTCTAAGTTGATGTAATAGCCAGTAAGAAGTAGCACAATTCAAGTTTTAGGTAATGAATATGGAACTTTTAGCTGGCTTTGGTGCCTTGGAAATGAGCTATGACTTTAAGATTCTGCATAAAAGGAGGACTAGCAGCCCAGTTGCACAGGAGAATGTCAAAAGTGTTCACATGTAGTAAGAACCTGAGACATTCGTCCGTTTTCTTCATTTGTTGTCAATCGACATAAAGCCAGATCGTCACATTGGCCGCTCTTCTCTCTGAAACGGTTGTACTTATCGTCTGCAAAGCTATGTCGCGTGCTGCGGTATGCGGAGACACTAAAATCACCATAATAGAACTCAGATGAAGCTTCTAAGTTGATGCAATAGCCAGTAAGAAGTAGAACAATTCAAGTTTTAGGTATCGATTATTGACTTTTTAGCTGGCTTCGGTACCTTGGACATGAGCTAGGACGTTAAGATTCTGCATGAAAGGTGGACTTGAAGCCGAGTTGCACGGGAGAATGTGAAAAGTGTTCATATGTAGTAAAAACCTGAGAAATCCGTCCGTTTTCGTCATTTGTTATCGAATCGACTTAAAGCCACATCGTCACATTGGCCGCTTTTCTCTCTGAAACGGTTGTGCTTATCGTCTGCAAAGCTATGTCGCGTACTGCGGTATTCGGAGACACTAAAAGCACCATAGTAGAACACAGATGAAGCTTCTAAGATGATGTAATAGCCAGTAAGAAGAAGTACAATTCAAGTATTAGGTATCGGTTATTGTCTTTTTAGCTGGCGTTGGTGCCTTCGACATGAGCTAGGACCTTAAGATTCTGCATGAAAGGAGGACTAGCAGCCGAGTTGCACGGGAGAATGTGAAAAGAGTTCATATGTAGTAAAAACCTGAGAAATCCGTCCGTTTTCGTCATCTGTTATCGAATCGACTTAAAGCCAGATCGTCACATTGGCCGCTCTTCTCTCTGAAACGGTTGTACATATCGTCTGCAAAGCTATGTCGCGTGCAGCGGTATGTGGAGACACTAAAATCACCATAGTAGAACACAGATGAAGCATCTAAGTTGATGTAATAGCCAGTAAGAAGTAGTACAATTCAAGTTTTAGGAATCGATTATTGACTTTTAAGCTGGCTTTGGTGCCTTGGACATGAGCTAGGACCTTAAGATTCTGCATGAAAGGAGGACTAGCAGCCGAGTTGCACGGGAGAATGTGAAAAGTGTTCATATGTAGTAATAACCTGAGAAATCCGTCCTTTTTCGTCATTTGTTATCGAATCGACTTAAAGCCAGATCGTCACATTGGCCGCTCTTCTCTCTGAAACGGTTGTGCTTATCGTCTGCAAAGCTATGTCACGTGTTGCCGTAGTCGGAAACAAGAAAAGCACCATAGTAGAACACAGATGAAGCTTCTAAGTTGATGTAATAGCCAGTAATAAGTAGTCCAATTCAAGATTTAGGTATCGATTATTGACTTTTTAGCTGGCTTTCGTGCCTTGGACATGAGCTAGGGCTTTAAGATTCTGCAAAAAAGGAGGACTAGCAGCCGAGTTGCACGGGAGAATGTGAAAAGTGTTCATATGTAGTAAAAACCTGAGAAATCCGTCCGTTTTCGTCATTTGTTATCGAATCGACTTAAAGCCAGATGGTCACATAAGCCGCTCTTCTCTCTGAAACGGTTGTACATATCGTCTGTAAAGCTATGTCGCGTGCAGCGGCATGTGGAGACACTAAAATCACCATAGTAGAACACAGATGAAGCATCTAAGTTGATGTAATAGCCAGTAAGAAGTAGTACAATTCAAGTTTTAGGAATCGATTATTGACTTTTTAGCTGGCTTTGGTGCCTTGGACATGAGCTAGGACCTTAAGATTCTGCATGAAAGGAGGACTAGCAGCCGAGTTGCACGGGAGAATGTGAAAAGCTTTCATATGTAGTAATAACCTGAGAAATCCGTCCTTTTTCGTCATTTGTTATCGAATCGACTTAAAGCCAGATCGTCACATTGGCCGCTCTTCTCTCTGAAACGGTTGTACTTATCGTCTGCAAACCTATGTCGCGTGCTGCGGTATGCTAAGACATAAAAGCACCATAGTAGAACACAGATCAAGCTTCTAAGTTGATGTAATAGCCAGTAAGAAGTAGCACAATTCAAGTTTTAGGTAATGAATATGGAACTTTTAGCTGGCTTTGGTGCCTTGGAAATGAGCTATGACTTTAAGATTCTGCATAAAAGGAGGACTAGCAGCCCAGTTGCACAGGAGAATGTCAAAAGTGTTCACATGTAGTAAGAACCTGAGACATCCGTCCGTTTTCTTCATTTGTTGTCAATCGACATAAAGCCAGATCGTCACATTGGCCGCTCTTCTCTCTGAAACGGTTGTACTTATCGTCTGCAAAGCTATGTCGCGTGCTGCGGTATGCGGAGACACTAAAATCACCATAATAGAACTAAGATGAAGCTTCTAAGTTGATGCAATAGCCAGTAAGAAGTAGAACAATTCAAGTTTTAGGTATCGATTATTGACTTTTTAGCTGGCTTCGGTACCTTGGACATGAGCTAGGACGTTAAGATTCTGCATGAAAGGTGGACTAGAAGCCGAGTTGCACGGGAGAATGTGAAAAGTGTTCATATGTAGTAAAAACCTGAGAAATCCGTCCGTTTTCGTCATTTGTTATCGAATCGACTTAAAGCCACATCGTTACATTGGCCGCTCTTCTCTCTGAAACGGTTGTGCTTATCGTCTGCAAAACTATGTCGCGTGCTGCGGTATGCGGAGAAACTAAAAGCACCGTAGTAGAACACAGATGAAGCTTCTAAGTGCATGTAATAGCCAGTAAGAAGTAGTCCAATTCAAGTTTTAGGTATCGATTATTGGCTTTTTAGCTGGCTTTGGTGCCTTGGACATGAGCTAGGACCTCAAGATTCTGCATGAAAGGAGGACTAGCAGCCGATTTGCACGGGAGAATGTGAAAAGTGTTCATATGTAGTAAAAACCTTAGAAATCCGTCCGTTTTCGTCATTTGTTATCGAATCGACATAAAGCCAGATCGTCACATTGGCCGCTCTTCTCTCTGAAACGGTTGTACTTATCGTCTGCAAAGCTATGTCGCGTGCTGCGGTATGCTGAGACACTAAAAGCACCATAGTAGAACACAGATCAAGGTTCTAAGTTGATGTAATAGCCAGTAAGAAGTAGTACAATTCAAGTTTTAGGTATTGAATATGGACCTTTTAGCTGGCTTTGGTGCCCTGGACATGAGCTAGGACCTTAAGATTCTGCATGAAAGGAAGACTAGCAGCCGAGTTGCACGGGAGAATGTGAAAAGTGTTCATATGTAGTAATAACCTGAGAAATCCGTCCTTTTTCGTCATTTGCTATCGAATCGACATAAAGCCAGATCGTCACATTGGCCGCTCTTCTCTCTGAAACGGTTGTGCTTACCGTCTGCAAAGATGTGTCGCGTGTTGCCGTAGGCGGAAACAGGAAAAGCACCATAGTAGAATACAGATGAAGCTTCTAAGTTGATGTAATAGCCAGTAAAAAGTAGTCCAATTCAAGATTTAGGTATCGATTATTGACTTTTTAGCTGGCTTTCGTGCCTTGGACATGAGCCAGGACTTTAAGATTCTGCATAAAAGGAGGACTAGCAGCCCAGTTGCACGGGAGAATGTGAAAAGTGTTCATATGTAGTAAAAACCTGAGAAATTCGTCCGTTTTCGTCATTTGTTATCGAATCGACTTAAAGCCAGATCGTCACATTGGCCGCTCTTCTCTCTGAAACGGTTGTACTTATCGTCTGCAAAGCTATGTCGCGTGCTGCGGTATGCGGAGACACTAAAATCACCATAATAGAATACAGATGAAGCTTCTAAGATGATGCAATAGCCAGTAAGAAGTAGAACAATTCAAGTTTTAGGTATCGATTATTGACTTTTTAGCTGGCTTTGGTGCCTTGGACATGAGCTAGGACCTTTACATTCTGCATGAAAGAAGGACTAGCAGCCGAGTTGCACGGGAGACTGTGAAAAGTTTTCATATGTAGTAAAAACCTGAGAAATCCATCCGTTTTCGTCATTTGTTATCGAATCGACATGAAGCCAAATCGTCACATTGGCTACTCTTCTCTCTGAAACGGTTGTACTTATCGTCTGCAAAGCTATGTCGCGTGCTGCGGTATGCTGAGACACTAAAAGCACCATAGTAGAACGCAGATGAAGCTTCTAAGTTGATGTAATAGCCAGTAAGAAGTAGTACAATTCAAGTTTTAGGTATCGATTATTGACTTTTTAGCTGGCTTTGGTGCCTTGGACATGAGCTAGGACCTTTACATTCTGCATGAAAGAAGGACTAGCAGCCGAGTTGCACGGGAGACTGTGAAAAGTTTTTATATGTTGTAAAAACCTGAGAAATACGTCCGTTTTCGTCATTTGTTATCGAATCGACTTAAAGCCAAATCGTCACATTGGCTAGTCTTCTCTCTGAAACGGTTGTACTTATCGTCTGCAAAGCTATGTCGCGTGCTGCGGTATGTGGAGACACTACAAGCACCATAGTAGAACACAGATGAAGCTTCTAAGTTGATGTAATAGCCAGTAAGAAGTAGTAGAATTCAAGTTTTAGGTATCGATTATTGACTTTTTAGCTGGCTTTCGTGCCTTGGACATGAGCACGGACCTTAAGATTCTGCATGAAAGGAGGACTATCAGCCGAGTTGCACGGGAGAATGTGAAAAGTGTTCATATGTAGTAAAAACCTGAGAAATCCGTCCGTTTTCGTCATTTGTTATCGAATCGACTTAAAGCCACATCGTCACATTGGCCGCTCTACTCTCTGAAACGGTTGTGCTTATCGAGTGCAAAGCTATGTCGCGTTCTGCGATATGCGGAGAAACTAAAAGCACCGTAGTAGAACACAGATGAAGGTTAAGTTGATGTAATAGCCAGTAAGAAGTAGTACAATTCAAGTTTTAGGTATTGAATATGGACCTTTTAGCTGGCTTTGGTGCCTTGGACATGACCTATGACTTAAAGATTCTGCATAAAAGGAGGACTAGCAGCCCAGTTGCACGGGAGAATGTGAAAAGTGTTCACATGTAGTAAAAACCTGAGACTTCCGTCCGTTTTCGTCATTTGTTATTAAATCGACTTAAAGTCAGATCGTCACATTGGCCGCTCTTCTCTCTGAAACGGTTGTACTTATCGTCTGCAAAGCTATGTCGCGTACTGCGGTATGCTGAGACACTAAAAGCACCATAGTAGAACACAGATCAAGCTTCTAAGTTGATGTAATAGCCAGTAAGAAGTAATACAATTCAAGTTTTAGGTATTGAATATTGACCTTTTAGCTGGCTTTGGTGCCTTGGACATGAGCTAGGACCTTAAGATTCTGCATGAAAGGAGGACTAGCAGCCGAGTTGCACGTGAGAATGTGAAAAGTGTTCATATGTAGTAAAAACCTAAGAAATCCGTCCGTTTTCGTCATTTGTTATCGAATCGACTTAAAGCCAGATGGCCACATTGGCCACTCTTCTCTCTGAAACGGTTGTACATATCGTCTGCAAAGCTATGTCGCGTGCTGCGGTATGTGGAGACACTAAAATCACCATAGTAGAACACAGATGAAGCTTCTAAGTTGATGTAATAGCCAGTAAGAAGTAGTACAATTCAAGTTTTAGGTATCGATTATTGACTTTTTAGCTGGCTTTGGTGCCTTGGACATGAGCTAGGACCTTTACATTCTGCATGAAAGAAGGACTAGCAGCCGAGTTGCACGGGAGACTGTGAAAAGTTTTCATATGTAGTAAAAACCTGAGAAATCCGTCCGTTTTCGTCATTTGTTATCGAATCGACTTAAAGCCAAATCGTCACATTGGCTACTCTTCTCTCTGAAACGGTTGTACTTATCGTCTGCAAAGCTATGTCGCGTGCTGCGGTATGTGGAGACACTAAAAGCACCATAGTAGAACACAGATGAAGCTTCTAAGTTGATGTAATAGCCAGTAAGAAGTAGTAGAATTCAAGTTTTAGGTATCGATTATTGACTTTTTAGCTGGCTTTCGTGCCTTGGACATGAGCAAGGACCTTAAGATTCTGCATGAAAGGAGGACTATCAGCCGAGTTGCACGGGAGAATGTGAAAAGTGTTCATATGTAGTAAAAACCTGAGAAATCCGTCCGTTTTCGTCATTTGTTATCGAATCGACTTAAAGCCACATCGTCACATTGGCCGCTCTTCTCTCTGAAACGGTTGTGCTTATCGAGTGCAAAGCTATGTCGCGTTCTGCGATATGCGGAGAAACTAAAAGCACCGTAGTAGAACACAGATGAAGGTTCTAAGTTGATGTAATAGCCAGTAAGAAGTAGTACAATTCAAGTTTAAGGTATTGAATATGGACCTTTTAGCTGGCTTTGGTGCCTTGGACATGAGCTATGACTTAAAGATTCTGCATAAAAGGAGGACTAGCAGCCCAGTTGCACGGGAGAATGTGAAAAGTGTTCACATGTAGTAAAAACCTGAGACATCCGTCCGTTTTCGTCATTTGTTATTGAATCGGCTTAAAGCCAGATCGTCACATTGGCCGCTCTTCTCTCTGAAACGGTTGTACTTATCGTCTGCAAATCTATGTCGCGTACTACGGTATGCTGAGACACTAAAAGAACCATAGTAGAACACAGATGAAGCATCTAAGTTGATGTAATAGTCAGTAAGGAGTAGTACAATTCAAGTTTTAGGAATCGATTATTGACCTTTTAGCTGGCTTTGGTGCCTTGGACATGAGCTAGGACCTTAAGATTCTGCATGAAAGGAGGACTAGCAGCCCAGTTGCACGTGAGAATGTGAAAAGTGTTCATATGTAGTAAAAACCTAAGAAATCCGTCCGTTTTCGTCATTTGTTATCGAATCGACTTAAAGCCAGATGGCCACATTGGCCACTCTTCTCTCTGAAACGGTTGTACATATCGTCTGCAAAGCTATGTCGCGTGCTGCGGTATGTGGAGACACTAAAATCACCATAGTAGAACACAGATGAAGCTTCTAAGTTGATGTAATAGCCAGTAAGAAGTAGTACAATTCAAGTTTTAGGTATCGATTATTGACTTTTTAGCTGGCTTTTGCCTTGGACATGAGCTAGGACTTAAGATTCTGCATAAAAGGAGGACTAGCAGCCCAGTTGCACGGGAGAATGTGAAAAGTGTTCACATGTAGTAAAACCCTGAGACATCCGTCCGTTTTCGTCATTTGTTATTGAATCGACTTAAAGTCAGATCGTCACATTGGCCGCTCTTCTCTCTGAAACGGTTGTACTTATCGTCTGCAAAGCTATGTCGCGTACTGCTGTATTCGGAGACACTAAAAGCACCACAGTAGAACACAGATGAAGCTCCTAAGATGACGTAATAGCCAGTAAGAAGTAGTACATTTCAAGTTTTAGGTATCGGTTATTTACTTTTTAGCTGGCTTTGGTGCCTTGGACATCAGCTAGGAACTTAAGATTCTGCATGAAAGGAGAACTAGCAGCCGAGTTGCACGGGAGAATGTGAAAGGTGTTCATATGTAGTAAAAACCTGAGAAATCCGTCCGTTTTCGTCATTTGTTATCGAATCGACTTCAAGCCAGATCGTCACATTGGCCGCTCTTCTCTCTGAAACGGTTGTACTTATCGTCTGCAAAGCTATGTCGCGTGCTGCGGTATGCGGAGACACTAAAATCACCATAGTAGAACACAGATGAAGCTTCTAAGTTGATGCAATAGCCAGTAAGAAGTAGAACAATTCAAGTTTTAGGTATCGATCATTGACTTTTTAGCTGGCTTTTGCCTTGGACATGAGCTAGGACTTTAAGATTCTGCATAAAAGGAGGACTAGCAGCCCAGTTGCACGGGAGAATGTGAAAAGTGTTCACATGTAGTAAAAACCTGAGACTTCCGTCCGTTTTCGTCATTTGTTATTGAATCGACTTAAAGTCAGATCGTCACATTGGCCGCTCTTCTCTCTGAAACGGTTGTACTTATCGTCTGCAAAGCTATGTCGCGTACTGCGGTATGCTGAGACACTAAAAGCACCATAGTAGAACACAGATCAAGCTTCTAAGTTGATGTAATAGCCAGTAAGAAGTAGTACAATTCAAGTTTTAGGTATTGAATATTGACCTTTTAGCTGGCTTTGGTGCCTTGGACATGAGCTAGGACCTTAAGATTCTGCATGAAAGGAGGACTAGCAGCCGAGTTGCACGGGAGAATGTCAAAAGCGTTCATATGTAGTAAAAACCTGAGACTTCCGTCCGTTTTCGTCATTTGTTATTGAATCGACTTAAAGTCAGATCGTCACATTGGCCGCTCTTCTCTCTGAAACGGTTGTACTTATCGTCTGCAAAGCTATGTCGCGTACTGCGGTATGCTGAGACACTAAAATCACCATAGTAGAACACAGATGAAGCTTCTAAGTTGATGTAATAGCCATTAAGAAGTAGTAGAATTCAAGTTTTAGGTATCGATTATTGACTTTTTAGCTGGCTTTCGTGCCTTGGACATGAGCAAGGACCTTAAGATGAAAGGAGGACTATCAGCCGAGTTGCACGGGAGAATGTGAAAAGTGTTCATATGTAGTAAAAACCTGAGAAATCCGTCCGTTTTCATCATTTGTTATCGAATCGACTTAAAGCCACATCGTCACATTGGCCGCTCTTCTCTCTGAAACGGTTGTGCTTATCGATTGCAAAACTATGTCGCGTGCTGCGATATGCGGAGAAACTAAAAGCACCGTAGTAGAACACAGATGAAGCTTCTAAGTTGATGTAATAGCCAGTAAGAAGTAGTCCAATTCAAGTTTTAGGTATAGATTATTGACTTTTTAGCTGGCTTTGGTGCCTTGGACATGAGCTAGGACCTTAAGATCCTGCATGAAAGGAGGACTAGCAGCCGAGTTGCACGGGAGAATGTGAAAAGCGTTCATATGTAGTAAAAACCTGAGAAATCCGTCCGTTTTCGTCAGTTGTTATCGAATCGACTTAAAGCCAGATCGTCACATTGGCCGCTCTTCTCTCTGAAACGGTTGTACTTATCGTCTGCAAAGCTATGTCGCGTGCTGCGGTATGCGGAGACACTAAAAGCACCATAGTAGAACACAAACGAAGCTTCTAATTTGAAGTAATAGCCAGTAAGAAGTAGTACAATTCAAGTTTTAGGTCTCGATTATTGCCTTTTTAGCTTGGTTTGGTGCCTTGGACATGAGCAAGGACCTTAAGATTCTGCATGAAAGGAGGACTAGCAGCCGAGTTGCACGGGAGAATGTGAAAAGTGTTCATATGTAGTAAAAACCTGAGAAATCCGTCCGTTTTCGTCATTTGTTATCGAATCGACTTAAAGCCAGATCGTCACATTGGCCGCTCTTCTCTCTGAAACGGTTGTATTTATCGTCTGCAAAGCTATGTCGCGTGCTGCGCTATGCGGAGACACTAAAAGCACCATAGTAGAACACAGATGAAGCTTCTAAGTTGATGTAATAGCCAGTAAGAAGTAGTACAATTCAAGTTTTAGGTATCGATTATTGACTTCTTAGCTGGCTTTGGTGCCTTGTACATGAGCTAGGACCTTAAGATACTGCATGAAAGGCGGAGTAGCAGGCGAGTTGCACGGGAGAATGTGAAATGTGTTTATATGTAGTAAAAACCGGAGAAATTCGTCCGTTTTCGTCATTTGTTATCGAATCGACTTAAAGCCAGATCGTCACATTGGCCGCTCTTCTCTCTGAAACGGTTGTATTTATCGTCTGCAAAGCTATGTCGCGTACTACGGTATTCGGAGACACTAAATGCACCACAGTAGAACACAGATGAAGCTCCTAAGATGATGTCATAGCCAGTAAGAAGTAGTAGAATTCAAGTTTTAGGTAATGAATATTGACCTTTTAGCTGGCTTTGGTGCCTTGTACATGAGCTAGGACCTTAAGATACTGCATGAAAGGAGGAGTAGCAGGCGAGTTGCACGGGAGAATGTGAAATGTGTTTATATGTAGTAAAAACCGGAGAAATTCGTCCGTTATCGTCATTTGTTATCGAATCGACTTAAAGCCAGATCGTCACATTGGCCGCTCTTCTCTCTGAAACGGTTGTATTTATCGTCTGCAAAGCTATGTCGCGTACTACGGTATTCGGAGACACTAAATGCACCATAGTAGAACACAGATGAAGCTCCTAAGATGATGTCATAGCCAGTAAGAAGTAGTAGAATTCAAGTTTTAGGTAATGAATATTGACCTTTTAGCTGGCTTTGGTGCCTTGGACATGAGCTAGGACCTTAAGATTCTGCATGAAAGGAGGACTAGCAGCCGCGTTGCTCGGGAGAATGTGAAAAGTGTTCATATGCAGTAAAAACCTGAGAAATCCGTCAGGTTTCGTCATTTGTTATCGAATCGAGTTAAAGTCAGATCGTCACATTGGCCGCTCTTCTCTCTGAAACGGTTGTACTTATCGTCTGCAAAGCTATGTCGCGGGCTGCGGTATGCTGAGACAGTAAAAGCACCATAGTAGAACACAGATGAAGCTTCTAAGTTGATGTAATAGCCAGTAAGAAGTAGTCCAATTCAAATTTTAGGTATCGATTATTGACTTTTTAGCTGGCTTTGGTGCCTTGGACATGAGCTAGGACTTTAAGATTCTGCATAAAAGGAGGACTAGCAGCCGAGTTGTACGGGAGAATGTGAAAAGTGCTCATATGTAGTAAAAACCTTAGAAATCCGTCCGTTTTCGTCATTTGTTATCGAATCGACTCAAAGCCAGATCGTCACATTGGCCACTCTTCTCCGTGAAACGGTTGTACTTATCGTCTGCAAAGCTATGTCGCGTGCTGCGGTATGCGGAGACACGAAAATCATCATAGTAGAACACAGATGAAGCTTCCTAGTTGATGTAATAGCCAGTAAGAAGTAGTACAATTCAAGTTTTAGGTATCGACTATTGACTTTTTAGCTGGCTTTGGTGATTTGGACATGAGCTAGGACCTTGAGATTCTGCGTGAAAGGAGGACTAGCAGCCGAGATGCACGGGAGAATGTGAAAAGTGTTCATATGTAGTAAAAACCTGAGAAATCCGTCCGTTTTCGTCATTTGTTATCGAATCGACTTAAAGCCAGATCGTCACATTGGCCGCTCTTCTCTCTGAAATGGTTGTACTTATCGTCTTCAAAGCTATGTCGCGTGTTGCCGTAGGCGGAAACAGGAAAAGCACCATAGTAGAACACAGATGAAGCTTCTAAGTTGATGTAATAGCCAGTAAGAAGTAGTCCAATTCAAGATTTAGGTATCGATTATTGACTTTTTAGCTGGCTTTGGTGCCTTGGACATGAGCTAGGACTTTAAGATTCTGCATAAAAGGAGGACTAGCAGCCCAGTTGCACGGGAGAATGTGAAAAGCGTTCATATGTAGTAAAAACCTGAGAAATCCGTCCGTTTTCGTCATTTGTTATCGAATCGACTTAAAGCCAGATCGTCACATTGGCCGCTCTTCTCTCTGAAACGGTTGTACTTATCGTCTGCAAAGCTATGTCGCGTGCTGCGGAATGCGGAGACACTAAAAGCACCATAGTAGAACACAAACGAAGCTTCTAAGTTGAAGTAATAGCCAGTAAGAAGTAGTACAATTCAAGTTTTAGGTATCGATTATTGACCTTTTTACTGGCTTTGGTGCCTTGGAGATGAGCTAGGACCTTGACATTCTGCATGAAAAGAGGACTAGCAGCCGAGTTGCACGGGAGAATGTGGAAAGTGTTCATATGTAGTAAAAACCTGAGAAATCGGTCCGTTTTCGTCATTTGTTATCGAATCGACTTAAAGCCAGATCGTCACATTGGCCGCTCTTCTCTCTGAAACGGTTGTACTTATCGTCTACAAAGCTATGTCGCGTGCTGCGGTATGTGGAGACACTAAAAGCACCATAGTAGAACACAGATGAAGCTTCTAAGTTGATGTAATAGCCAGTAAGAAGTAGTACAATTCAAGTTTTAGGTATCGACTATTGACTTTTTAGCTGGCTTTGGTGCTTTGGACATGAGCTAGGACCTTGAGATTCTGCGTGAAAGGAGGACTAGCAATAGAGTTGCACGGGAGAATGTGAAAAGTGTTCGCATGTAGTAAAAACCTGAGAAATCCTTCCGTTTTCGTTATTTGTTATGGAATCGACTTAAAGCCAGATCGTCACATTGGCCGCTCTTCTCTCTGAAACGGTTGTGCTTATCGTCTGCAAAGCTATGTCGCGTGCTGCGGTATGTGGAGACACTAAAAGCACTATAGTAGAACAGAGATGAAGCTTCTAAGTTGATGTAATAGCCAGTAAGAAGAAGTAGAATTCAAGTTTAGGTATCGATTATTGACTTCTTAGCCGGCTTTGGTGCCTTGGACATGAGCTAGGACCTTAAGATTCTGCATGAAAGGAGGAGTATCAGCCGAGTTGCACGGGAGAATGTGAAAAGTGTTTATATGTAGTAAAAACCGGAGAAATTCGTCCGTTTTCGTCATTTGTTATCGAATCGACTGAAAGTCAGATAGTCACATTGGCCGCTCTTCTCTCTGAAACGCTTGTACTTATCGTCTGCAAAGCTATGTCACGTGCTGCGGTAGGCGGAGACACTAAAATCACTATAGTAGAACACAGGTGAAGCTACTAAGGTGATGCAATAGCCAGTAAGAAGTAGTCCAATTCAAGATTTAGGTATCGATTATTGACTTTTTAGCTGGCTTCGGTACCTTGGACATGAGCTAGGACCTTAAGATTCTGCATAAAAGGAGGACTAGCAGCCCAGTCGCACGGGAGAATGTGAAAAGTGTTCGTATGTAGTAAAAACCTGAGAAATCCGTCCGTTTTCGTCATTTGTTATCGAATCGACTTAAAGCCAGATCGTCACATTGGCCGCTCTTCTCTCTGAAACGGTTGTACTTATCGTCTACAAAGCTATGTCGCGTGCTGCGTTATGTGGAGACACTAAAAGCACCATAGTAGAACTCAGATGAAGCTTCTAACTTGATGTAATAGCCAGTAAGAAGTAGTACAATTCAAGTTTTAGGTAATGAATATTGACCTTTTAGCTGGCTTTGGTGCCTTGGACATGAGCTAGGACCTTAAGATTCTGCATGAAAGGAGGACTAGCAGCCGAGTTGCACGAGAGAATGTGAAAAGTGTTCATATGTAGTAAAAACCTGAGAAATCCGTCCGTTTTCGTCATTTGCTATCGAATCGACTTAAAGCCAGATCGTCACATTGGCCGCTCTTCTCTCTCAAAAGGTTGTACGTATCGTCTGCAAAGCTATGTCGCGTACTGCCGTATTCGGAGACACTAAAAGCACCATAGTAGAACACAGATGAAGCTCCTAAGATGATGTAATAGCCAGTAAGAAGTAGTACAATTCAAGTTGTAGGTATCGGTTATTGACTTTTTAGATGACTTTGGAGCCTTGGACATGAGCTAGGACCTTAAGATTCTGCATGAAAGGAGGACTACCAGCCGACTTGCACGGGAGAATGTGAAAAGTGTTCATATGTAGTAAAAACCTGAGAAATCCGTCCGTTTTCGTCATTTGTTATCGAATCGACTTAAAGCCAGATCGTCACATTGGCTGCTCTTCTCTCTGAAACGGTTGTACTTACCGTCTGCAAAGCTATGTCGCGTGCTGCGCTACGCGGAGGCACTAAAAGCACCATAGTAGAACACAGATGAAGCTTCTAAGTTGATGTAATAGCCAGTAAGAAGTAGTACAATTCAAGTTTTAGGTATCGATTATTGACTTCTTAGCTGGCTTTGGTGCCTTGGACATGAGCTATTACCTTAAGATTCTGCATGAAAGTAGGACTAGCAGCCGAGTTGCACGGGAGAATTCGAAAAGTGTTCATATGTAGTAAAAACCTGAGAAATCCGTCCGTTTTCGTCATTTGTTATCGAATCGACTTAAAGCCAGATCGTCACATTGGCCGCTCTTCTCTCTGAAACGGTTGTACTTATCGTCAGCAAAGCTGTGTCGCGTGCTGCGGTATGCGGAGAAACTAAAAGCACCGTAGTAGAACACAGATGAAGCTTCTAAGTTGATGTAATAGCCAGTAAGAAGATAGGTATCGATTATTGACTTTTTAGCTGGCTTTGGTGCCTTGTACATGAGCTAGGACCTTAACATTCTGCATGAAAGGAGGACTAGCAGCCGAGTTGCACGAGAGAATGTGAAAAGCGTTCATATGTAGTAAAAACCTGAGAAATCCGTCCGTTTTCGTCATTTGCTATCGAATCGACTTAAAGCCAGATCGTCACATTGGCCGCTCTTCTCTCTGAAACGGGTGTACGTATCGTCTGCAAAGCTATGTCGCGTACTGCGGTATTCGGAGACACTAAAAGCACCATAGTAGAACACAGATGAAGCTCCTAAGATGATGTAATAGCTAGTAAGATGTAGTACAATTCAAGTTTTAGGTAATGAATATTGACCTTTTAGCTGGCTTTGGTGCCTTGGACATGAGCTAGGACCTTATGATTCTGCATGAAAGGAGGACTAGCAGCCGAGTTGCACGAGAGAATGTGAAAAGTTTTCATATGTAGTAAAAACCTGAGAAATCCGTCCGTTTTCGTCATTTGTTATCGAATCGACTTAAAGCCAGATCGTCACATTGGCCGCTCTTCTCTCTGAAACGGTTGTATTTATCGTCTGCAAAGCTATGTCGCGTGCTGCGGTATGCGGAGACACTAAATGCACCATAGTACAACACAGATCAAGCTTCTAAGTTGATGTAATAGCCAGTAAGAAGTAGTACAGTTCAAGATTTAGGTATTGAATATTGACCTTTTAGCTGGCTTTGGTGCCTTGGACATGAGCAAGGACCTTGAGATTCTGCATGAAAGGAGGACTAGCAGCCGAGTTGCACGGGAGACTGTGAAAAGTGTTCATATGTAGTAAAAACCTGAGAAATCCGTCCATTTTCGTCATTTGTTATCGAATCGACGTAAAGCCAGATCGTCACATTGGCCGCTCTGCTCTCTGAAACGGTTGTACTTATTGTTTGCAAAGCTATGTCGCGTACTGCGGTATTCGGAGACACTAAAAGCACCATAGTAGAACACAGATGAAGCTCCTAAGATGATGTAATAGCCAGTACGAAGTAGTACAATTCAAGTTGTAGGTATCGGTTATTGACTTTTTAGTTGGCTTTGGTGCCTTGGACATGAGCTAGGACCTTAAGATACTGCATGAAAGGAGGACTAGCAGCCGACTTGCACGGGAGAATGTGAAAAGTGTTCATATGTAGTAAAAACCTGAGAAATCCGTCCGTTTTCGTCATTTGTTATGGAATCGAGTTAAAGCCAGATCGTCACATTGGCCGCTCTTCTCTCTGAAACGGTTGTACTTATCGTCTGCAAAGCTATGTCGCGTGCTGCGCTAATCGGAGGCACTAAAAGCACCATAGTAGAACACAGATGAAGTTCTAAGTTGATGTAATAGCCAGTAAGAAGTAGTACAATTCAAGTTTTAGGTATCGATTATTGACTTCTTAGCTGGCTTTCGGTGCCTTGGACATGAGCTATTACCTTAAGATTCTGCATGAAAGTAGGACTAGCAGCCGAGTTGCATGGGAGACTGTGAAAAGTGTTCATATGTAGTAAAAACCTGAGAAATCCGTGCATTTTCGTCATTTGTTATCGAATCGACTTAAAGCCAGATCGTCACTTTGGCCACTCTTCTCTCTGAAACGGTTGTACTTATCGTCTACAAAGCTATGTCGCGTGCTGCGGTATGCGGAGACACTAAAAGCACCATAGTGGAACACAGATGAAGATTCTAAGTTGATGTAATAGCCAGTAAGAAGTAGTACAATTCAAGTTATAGGTATCGATTATTGACTTCTTAGCTGGCTTTGGTGCCTTGGACATGAGCTATTACCTTAAGATTCTGCATGACAGAAGGACTAGCAGCCGAGTTGCACGGGAGAATTTGAAAAGTGTTCATATGTAGTAAAAACCTGAGAAATCCGTCCGTTTTCGTCATTTGTTATTGAATCGACTTAAAGCCAGATCGTCACATTGGCCGCTCTTCTCTCAGAAACGGTTGTACTTATCGTCTGCAAAGCTGTGTCGCGTGCTGCGGTATGCGGAGAAACTAAAAGCACCGTAGTAGAACACAGATGAAGCTTCTAAGTTGATGTAATAGCCAGTAATAAGTTAGGTATCGATTATTGACTTTTTAGCTGGCTTTGGTGCCTTGGACATGAGCTAGGACCTTAACATTCTGCATGAAAGGAGGACTAGCAGCCGCGTTGCTCGGGAGAATGTGAAATGTGTTCATATGTAGTAAAAACCTGAGAAATCCGTCCGGTTTCGTCATTTGTTATCGAATCGACTTAAAGCCAGATCGTCACATTGGCCGCTCTCCTCTCTGAAACGGTTGTACTTATCGTCTGCAAAGCTATGTCGCGTGATGCGGTACTCGGAGACACTAAAAGCACCATAGTAGAACACAGATGAAGCTCCTAAGATGATGTAATAGCCAGTAAGAAGTAGTACAATTCAAGTTTTAGGTAATGAATATTGACCTTTTAGCTGGCTTTAGTGCCTTGGACATGAGCTAGGACCTTAAGATTCTGCATGAAAGAAGGACTAGCAGCCGAGTTGCCCGGCAGAATGTGAAAAGTGTTCATATGTAGTAAAAACCTGAGAAATCCGTCCGTTTTCGCCATTTGTTATCGAATCGACTTTTAGCCAGATCGTCACATTGGCCGTTCTTCTCTCTGAAACGGTTGTACTTATCTTCTGCAAAGCTATGTCGCGTGCTGCGGTATGTGAAGACACTAAAAGCACCATAGTAGAACAGAGATGAAGCTTCTAAGTTGATGGAATAGCCAGTAAGAAGTAGTAGAATTCAAGTTTTAGGTATCGATTATTGACTTTTTAGCTGGCTTTGCTGCCTTGGACATGAGCTAGGACCTTACGATTCTGCATGAAAGGAGGACTAGCAGCCGACTTGCACGGGAGAATGTGAAAAGTGTTCATATGTAGTAAAAACCTGAGAAATCCGTCGGTTTTCGTCATTTGTTATCTAATCGACTTAAAGCCAGATCGTCACTTTGGCCGCCCTTCTCTCTGAAACGGTTGTACTTATCGTCTACAAAGCTATGTCGCGTTCTGCGGTATGCGGAGACACTAAAAGCACCATAGTAGAACACAGATGAAGATTCTAAGTTGATGTAATAGCCAGTAAGAAGTAGTACAATTCAAGTTTTAGGTATCGATTATTGACTTCTTAGCTGGCTTTGGTGCCTTGGACATGAGCTATTACCTTAAGATTCTGCATGAAAGTAGGACTAGCAGCCGAGTTGCACGGGAGAATTTGAAAAGTGATCATATGTAGTAAAAACCTGAGAAATCCGTCCGTTTTCGTCATTTGTTATCGAATCGACTTAAAGCCAGATTGTCACATTGGCCGCTCTTCTCTCTGAAACGGTTGTAGTTATCGTCTGCAAAGCTGTGTCGCGAACTGCGGTATGCGGAGACAGTAAAAGCACCATAGTAGAACACATATGAAGCTTCAAAGTTGATGTAATAGCCAGTAACAAGTAGTACAGTTCAAGTTTTAGGTATCGATTATTGACTTTTTAGCTGGCTTTGGTGCATTGGACATGAGCTAGGACCTTAACGTTCTGCATGAAAGGAGGACTAGCAGCCGAGTTGCATGGGAGAATGTGAAAAGTGTTCATATGTAGTAAAATCCTTGTAAATCCGTCCGTTTTCGTCATTTGTTATCGAATCGACTTATAGCCAGATCGTCACATTGGCCACTCTTCTCCGTGAAACGGTTGTACTTATCGTCTGCAAAGCTATGTCGCGTGCTGCGGTATGCGGAGACACGAAAATCCTCATAGTAGAACACAGATGAAGCTTCTAAGTTGATGTAATAGCCAGTAAGAAGTAGTACAGTTCAAGTTTTAGGTATCGATTATTGACTTTTTAGCTGGCTTTGGTTCCTTGGACATGATCTAGGACCTTAAGATTCTGCATGAAAGAACGACTAGCAGCCGAGTTGCCCGGGAGAATGTGAAAAGTGTTCATATGAAGTAAAAACCTGAGAAATCCGTCCGTTTTCGCCATTTGTTATCGAATCGACTTTTAGCCAGATCGTCACATTGGCCGTTCTTCTCTCTGAAACGGTTGTACTTATCTTCTGCAAAGCTATGTCGCGTGCTGCGGTATGTGAAGACACTAAAAGCACCATAGTAGAACAGAGATGAAGCTTCTAAGTTGATGGAATAGCCAGTAAGTAGTAGTAGAATTCAAGTTTTAGGTATCGATTATTGACTTTTAGCTGGCTTTGGTGCCTTGGACATGAGCTAGGACCTTAAGATTTTGCATAAAAGGAAGACTAGCAGCCCAGTTGCACGGGAGAATGTGAAAAGTGTTCACATGTAGTAAAAACCTGAGACATCCGTCCGTTTTCGTCATTTGTTATCGAATCGACTTAAAGCCAGATCGTCACATTGGCCGCTCTTCTCTCTGAAACGGTTGTACTTATCGTCTGCAAAGCTATGTCGCGTGATGCGGTATTCGAAGACACTAAAAGCACCATAGTAGAACACAGATGAAGCTCCTAAGATGATGTAATAGCCAGTAAGAAGTAGTACAATTCAAGTTTTAGGTAATGAATATTGACCTTTTAGCTGGCTTTAGTGCCTTGGACATGAGCTAGGACCTTAAGATTCTGCATGAAAGGAGGACTAGCAGCCGAGTTGCACGAGAGAATGTGAAAAGTGTTCATATGTAGTAAAAACCTGAGAAATCCGTCCGTTTTCGTCATTTGCTATCGAATCGACGTAAAGCCAGATCGTCACATTGGCCGCTCTTCTCTCTGAAACAGTTGTACGTATCGTCTGCAAAGCTATGTCGCGTACTGAGGTATTCGGAGACACTAAAAGCACCATAGTAGAACACAGATGAAGCTCTTAAGATGATGTAATAGCCAGTAAGAAGTAGTACAATTCAAGTTGTAGGTATCGGTTATTGACGTTTTAGCTGGCTTTGGTGCCTTGGACATGAGCTAGGACCTTAAGATTCTGCATGAAAGGAGGACTAGCAGCCGACTTGCACGGGAGAATGTGAAAAGTGTTCATATGTAGTAAAAACCTGAGAAATTCGTCCGTTTTCGTCATTTGTTATCGAATCGAGTTAAAGCCAGATCGTCACATTGGCTGCTCTTCTCTCTTAAACGGTTGTACTTATCGTCTGCAAAGCTATGACGCGTGCTGCGCTACGCGGAGGCACTAAAAGCACCATAGTAGAACACAGATGAAGCTTCTAAGTTGATGTAATAGCCAGTAAGAAGTAGTACAATTCAAGTTTTAGGTATCGATTATTGACTTCTTAGCTGGCTTCGGTGCCTTGGACATGAGCTATTACCTTAAGATTCTGCATGAAAGTAGGACTAGCAGCCGAGTTGCACGGGAGAATTTGAAAAGTGTTCATATGTAGTAAAAACCTGAGAAATCCGTCCGTTTTCGTCATTTGTTATCGAATCGACTTAAAGCCAGATCGTCACATTGGCCGCTCTTCTCTCTGAAACGGTTGTACTTATCGTCTGCAAAGCTGTGTCGCGTGCTGCGGTATGCGGAGAAACTAAAAGCACCGTAGTAGAACACAGATGAAGCTTCTAAGTTGATGTAATAGCCAGTAAGAAGTTAGGTATCGATTATTGACTTTTTAGCTGGCTTTGGTGCCTTGGACATGAGCTAGGACCTTAAGATTCTGCATGAAAGGAGGACTAGCAGCCGAGTTGCACGGGAGACTGTGAAAAGTGTTCATATGTAGTAAAAACCTGAGAAATCCGTCCATTTTCGTCATTTGTTATCGAATCGACGTAAAGCCAGATCGTCACATTGGCCGCTCTGCTCTCTGAAACGGTTGTACTTATTGTCTGCAAAGCTATGTCGCGTACTGCGGTATTCGGAGACACTAAAAGCACCGTAGTAGAACACAGATGAAGCTCCTAAGATGATGTAATAGCCAGTAAGAAGTAGTACAATTCAAGTTGTAGGTATCGGTTATTGACTTTTTAGCTGGCTTTGGTGCCTTGGACATGAGCTAGGACCTTAAGATTCTGCATGAAAGGAGGACTAGCAGCCGACTTGCACGATAGAATGTGAAAAGTGTTCATATGTAGTAAAAACCTGAGAAATCCGTCCGTTTTCGTGATTTGTTATCGAATCGACTTAAAGCCAGATCGTCACATTGGCCGCTCTTCTCTCTGAAACGGTTGTACTTATCGTCTGCAAAGCTATGTCGCGTGCTGCGCTAATCGGAGGCACTAAAAGCACCATAGTAGAACACAGATGAAGCTCCTAAGTTGATGTAATAGCCAGTAAGAAGTAGTACAATTCAAGTTATAGGTATCGATTATTGACTTCTTAGCTGGCTTTGGTGCCTTGGACATGAGCTATTACCTTAAGATTCTGCATGAAAGTAGGACTAGCAGCCGAGTTGCACGGGAGACTGTGCAAAGTGTTCATATGTAGTAAAAACCTGAGAAATCCGTCCGTTTTCGTCATTTGTTATCGAATCGACTTAAAGCCAGATCGTCACATTGGCCGCTCTTCTCTCTGAAACGGTTGTAGTTATCGTCTGCAAAGCTGTGTCGCGAACTGCGGTATGCGGAGACAGTAAAAGCACCATAGTAGAACACATATGAAGCTTCAAAGTTGATGTAATAGCCAGAAACAAGTAGTACAGTTCAAGTTTTAGGTATCCATTATTGACTTTTTAGCTGGCTTTGGTGCATTGGACATGAGCTAGGACCTTACCGTTCTGCATGAAAGGAGGACTAGAAGCCGAGTTGCATGGGAGAATGTGAAAAGTGTTCATATGTAGTAAAATCCTTGTAAATCCGTCCGTTTTCGTCATTTGTTATCGAATCGACTGATAGCCAGATCGTCACATTGGCCACTCTTCTCCGTGAAACGGTTGTACTTATCGTCTGCAAAGCTATGTCGCGTGCTGCGGTATGCGGAGACACGAAAATCCACATAGTAGAACACAGATGAAGCTTCTAAGTTGGTGTAATAGCCAGTAAGAAGTAGTACAATTCAAGTTTTAGGTATCGATTATTGACGTCTTAGCTGGCTTTGGTGCTTTGGACATGAGCTAGGACCTTGAGATTCTGCGTGAAAGGAGGACTAGCAGCAGAGTTGCACGGGAGAATGTGAAAAGTGTTCGCATGTAGTAAAAACCTGAGAAATCCGTCCGTTTTCGTCATTTGTTATCGAATCGACTTAAAGCCAGATCGTCACAATAACCGCTCTTCTCTCTGAAACGGTTGTGCTTATCGTCTGCAAAACTATGTCGCGTGCTGCGGTATGCGGAGAAACTAAAAGCACCGTAGTAGAACACAGATGAAGCTTCTAAGTTGATGTAATAGCCAGTAGGAAGTAGTACAGTTCAAGTTTTAGGTATCGATTATTGACTTTTTAGCTGGCTTTGGTGCCTTGGACATGATCTGGGACCTTAAGATTCTGCATGAAAGAAGGACTAGCAGCCGAGTTGCCCGGGAGAATGTGAAAAGTGTTCATATGTAGTAAAAACCTGAGAAATCCGTCCGTTTTCGCCATTTGTTATCGAATCGACTTTTAGCCAGGTCGTCACATTGGCCGTTCTTCTCTCTGAAACGGTTGTACTTATCTTCTGCAAAGCTATGTCGCGTGCTGCGGTATGTGAAGACACTAAAAGCACCATAGTAGAACAGAGATGAAGCTTCTAAGTTGATGTAATAGCCAGTAAGAAGTAGTAGAATTCAAGTTTTAGGTATCGATTATTGACTTTTTAGCTGGCTTTGGTGCCTTGGACATGAGCTAGGACCTTAAGATTTTGCATAAAAGGAAGACTAGCAGCCCAGTTGCACGGGAGAATGTGAAAAGTGTTCACATGTAGTAAAAACCTGAGACATCCATCCGTTTTCGTCATTTGTTATCGAATCGACTTAAAGCCAGATCGTCACATTGGCCGCACTTCTCTCTGAAACGGTTGTACTTATCTTGTGCAAAGCTATGTTGCGTGCTGCGTTATGTGGAGACACTAAAAGCACCATAGTAGAACAGAGATGAAGCTTCTAAGTTGATGTAGTAGCCAGTAAGAAGTAGTAGAATTCAAGTTTTAGGTATTGATTATTGACTTTTTAGCTGGCTTTGGTGCCTTGGACATTAGCTAGGACCTTAAGATTCTGCATGAAAGGAGGACTAGCAGCCGAGTTGCACGGGAGAATGCGAAAAGTGTTCATATGTAATAAAAACCTGAGAAATCCGTCCGTTTTCGTCATTTGTTATCGAATCGACATAAGCCAGATCGTCACATTGGCCGCTCTGCTCTCTGAAACGGTTGTACTTATTGTCTGCAAAGCTATGTCGCGTACTGCGGTATTCGGAGACACTAAAAGCACCGTAGTAGAACACAGATGAAGCTCCTAAGATGATGTAATAGCCAGTAAGAAGTAGTACAATTCAAGTTGTAGGTATCGGTTATTGACTTTTTAGCTGGCTTTGGTGCCTTGGACATGAGCTAGGACCTTAAGATTCTGCATGAAAGGAGGACTAGCAGCCGACTTGCACGATAGAATGTGAAAAGTGTTCATATGTAGTAAAAACCTGAGAAATCCGTCCGTTTTCGTCATTTGTTATGGAATCGAGTTAAAGCCAGATCGTCACATTGGCCGCTCTTCTCTCTGAAACGGTTGTACTTATCGTCTGCAAAGCTATGTCGCGTGCTGCGCTAATCGGAGGCACTAAAAGCACCATAGTAGAACACAGATGAAGCTCCTAAGTTGATGTAATAGCCAGTAAGAAGTAGTACAATTCAAGTTATAGGTATCGATTATTGACTTCTTAGCTGGCTTTGGTGCCTTGGACATGAGCTATTACCTTAAGATTCTGCATGAAAGTAGGACTAGCAGCCGAGTTGCACGGGAGACTGTGCAAAGTGTTCAAATGTAGTAAAAACCTGAGAAATCCGTCCGTTTTCGTCATTTGTTATCGAATCGACTTAAAGCCAGATCGTCACATTGGCCGCTCTTCTCTCTGAAACGGTTGTAGTTATCGTCTGCAAAGCTGTGTCGCGAACTGCGGTATGCGGAGACAGTAAAAGCACCATAGTAGAACACATATGAAGCTTCAAAGTTGATGTAATAGCCAGTAACAAGTAGTACAGTTCAAGTTTTAGGTATCGATTATTGACTTTTTAGCTGGCTTTGGTGCATTGGACATGAGCTAGGACCATAACGTTCTGCATGAAAGGAGGACTAGCAGCCGAGTTGCATGGGAGAATGTGAAAAGTGTTCATATGTAGTAAAATCCTTGTAAATCCGTCCGTTTTCGTCATTTGTTATCGAATCGACTTATAGCCAGATCGTCACATTGGCCACTCTTCTCCGTGAAACGGTTGTACTTATCGTCTGCAAAGCTATGTCGCGTGCTGCGGTATGCGGAGACACGAAAATCCTCATAGTAGAACACAGATGAAGCTTCTAAGTTGATGTAATAGCCAGTAAGAAGTAGTACAGTTCAAGTTTTAGGTATCGATTATTGACTTTTTAGCTGGCTTTGGTGCCTTGGACATGATCTAGGACCTTAAGATTCTGCATGAAAGAAGGACTAGCAGCCGAGTTGCCCGGCAGAATGTGAAAAGTGTTCATATGTAGTAAAAACCTGAGAAATCCGTCCGTTTTCGCCATTTGTTATCGAATCGACTTTTAGCCAGATCGTCACATTGGCCGTTCTTCTCTCTGAAACGGTTGTACTTATCTTCTGCAAAGCTATGTCGCGTGCTGCGGTATGTGAAGACACTAAAAGCACCATAGTAGAACAGAGATGAAGCTTCTAAGTTGATGGAATAGCCAGTAAGAAGTAGTAGAATTCAAGTTTTAGGTATCGATTATTGACTTTTTAGCTGGCTTTGGTGCCTTGGACATGAGCTAGGACCTTAAGATTTTGCATAAAAGGAAGACTAGCAGCCCAGTTGCACGGGAGAATGTGAAAAGTGTTCACATGTAGTAAAAACCTGAGACATCCGTCCGTTTTCGTTATTTGTTATCGAATCGACTTAAAGCCAGATCGTCACATTGGCCGCTCTTCTCTCTGAAACGGTTGTACTTATCGTCTGCAAAGCTATGTCGCGTGATGCGGTATTCGAAGACACTAAAAGCACCATAGTAGAACACAGATGAAGCTCCCAAGATGATGTAATAGCCAGTAAGAAGTAGTACAATTCAAGTTTTAGGTAATGAATATTGACCTTTTAGCTGGCTTTAGTGCCTTGGACATGAGCTAGGACCTTAAGATTCTGCATGAAAGGAGGACTAGCAGCCGAGTTGCACGAGAGAATGTGAAAAGTGTTCATATGTAGTAAAAACCTGAGAAATCCGTCCGTTTTCGTCATTTGCTATCGAATCGACTTAAAGCCAGATCGTCACATTGGCCGCTCTTCTCTCTGAAACGGTTGTACGTATCGTCTGCAAAGCTATGTCGCGTACTGCGGTATTCGGAGACACTAAAAGCGACATAGTAGAACACAGATGAAGCTCTTAAGATGATGTAATAGCCAGTAAGAAGTAGTACAATTCAAGTTGTAGGTATCGGTTATTGACTTTTTAGCTGGCTTTGGTGCCTTGGACATGAGCTAGGACCTTAAGATTCTGCATGAAAGGAGGACTAGCAGCCGACTTGCACGGGAGAATGTGAAAAGTGTTCATATGTAGTAAAAACCTGAGAAATCCGTCCGTTTTCGTCATTTGTTATCGAATCGAGTTCAAGCCAGATCGTCACATTGGCTGCTCTTCTCTCTGAAACGGTTGTACTTATCGTCTGCAAAGCTATGTCGCGTGCTGCGCTACGCGGAGGCACTAAAAGCACCATAGTAGAACACAGATGAAGCTTCTAAGTTGATGTAATAGCCAGTAAGAAGTAGTACAATTCAAGTTTTAGGTATCGATTATTGACTTCTTAGCTGGCTTCGGTGCCTTGGACATGAGCTATTACCTTAAGATTCTGCATGAAAGTAGGACTAGCAGCCGAGTTGCACGGGAGAATTTGAAAAGTGTTCATATGTAGTAAAAACCTGAGAAATCCGTCCGTTTTCGTCATTTGTTATCGAATCGACTTAAAGCCAGATCGTCACATTGGCCGCTCTTCTCTCTGAAACGGTTGTACTTATCGTCTGCAAAGCTGTGTCGCGTGCTGCGGTATGCGGAGAAACTAAAAGCACCGTAGTAGAACACAGATGAAGCTTCTAAGTTGATGTAATAGCCAGTAAGAAGTTAGGTATCGATTATTGACTTTTTAGCTGGCTTTGGTGCCTTGGACATGAGCTAGGACCTTAAGATTCTGCATGAAAGGAGGACTAGCAGCCGAGTTGCACGGGAGACTGTGAAAAGTGTTCATATGTAGTAAAAACCTGAGAAATCCGTCCATTTTCGTCATTTGTTATCGAATCGACGTAAAGCCAGATCGTCACATTGGCCGCTCTGCTCTCTGAAACGGTTGTACTTATTGTCTGCAAAGCTATGTCGCGTACTGCGGTATTCGGAGACACTAAAAGCACCGTAGTAGAACACAGATGAAGCTCCTAAGATGATGTAATAGCCAGTAAGAAGTAGTACAATTCAAGTTGTAGGTATCGGTTATTGACTTTTTAGCTGGCTTTGGTGCCTTGGACATGAGCTAGGACCTTAAGATTCTGCATGAAAGGAGGAATAGCAGCCGACTTGCACGATAGAATGTGAAAAGTGTTCATATGTAGTAAAAACCTGAGAAATCCGTCCGTTTTCGTCATTTGTTATCGAATCGAGTTAAAGCCAGATCGTCACATTGGCCGCTCTTCTCTCTGAAACGGTTGTACTTATCGTCTGCAAAGCTATGTCGCGTGCTGCGCTAATCGGAGGCACTAAAAGCACCATAGTAGAACACAGATGAAGCTCCTAAGTTGATGTAATAGCCAGTAAGAAGTAGTACAATTCAAGCTTTAGGTATCGATTATTGACGTCTTAGCTGGCTTTGGTGCTTTGGACATGAGCTAGGACCTTGAGATTCTGCGTGAAAGGAGGACTAGCAGCAGAGTTGCACGGGAGAATGTGAAAAGTGTTCGCATGTAGTAAAAACCTGAGAAATCCGTCCGTTTTCGTCATTTGTTATCGAATCGACTTAAAGCCAGATCGTCACAATAACCGCTCTTCTCTCTGAAACGTTTGTGCTTATCGTCTGCAAAACTATGTCGCGTGCTGCGGTATGCGGAGAAACTAAAAGCACCGTAGTAGAACACAGATGAAGCTTCTAAGTTGATGTAATAGCCAGTAGGATGTAGTACAGTTCAAGTTTTAGGTATCGATTATTGACTTTTTAGCTGGCTTTGGTGCCTTGGACATGATCTGGGACCTTAAGATTCTGCATGAAAGAAGGACTAGCAGCCGAGTTGCCCGGGAGAATGTGAAAAGTGTTCATATGTAGTAAAAACCTGAGAAATCCGTCCGTTTTCGCCATTTGTTATCGAATCGACTTTTAGCCAGATCGTCACATTGGCCGTTCTTCTCTCTGAAACGGTTGTACTTATCTTCTGCAAAGCTATGTCGCGTGCTGCGGTATGTGAAGAGACTAAAAGCACCATAGTAGAACAGAGATGAAGCTTCTAAGTTGATGTAATAGCCAGTAAGAAGTAGTAGCATTCAAGTTTTAGGTATCGATTATTGACTTTTTAGCTGGCTTTGGTGCCTTGGACATGAGCTAGGACCTTAAGATTTTGCATAAAAGGAAGACTAGCAGCCCAGTTGCACGGGAGAATGTGAAAAGTGTTCACATGTAGTAAAAACCTGAGACATCCATCCGTTTTCGTCATTTGTTATCGAATCGACTTAAAGCCAGATCGTCACATTGGCCGCACTTCTCTCTGAAACGGTTGTACTTATCTTGTGCAAAGCTATGTTGCGTGCTGCGTTATGTGGAGACACTAAAAGCACCATAGTAGAACAGAGATGAAGCTTCTAAGTTGATGTAGTAGCCAGTAAGAAGTAGTAGAATTCAAGTTTTAGGTATTGATTATTGACTTTTTAGCTGGCTTTGGTGCCTTGGACATTAGCTAGGACCTTAAGATTCTGCATGAAAGGAGGACTAGCAGCCGAGTTGCACGGGAGAATGCGAAAAGTGTTCATATGTAATAAAAACCTGAGAAATCCGTCCGTTTTCGTCATTTGTTATCGAATCGACTTGAAGCCAGATCGTCACATTGGCCGCTCTTCTCTCTGAAACGGTTGTACTTATCGTCTACAAAGCTATGTCGCGTGCTGCGGTATGCGGAGACACTAAAAGCAAAATAGTAGAACACAGATGAAGCTTCTAAGTTGATGTAATAGCCAGTAAGAAGTAGTACAATTCAAGTATTAGGTATCGGTTATTGACTTTTTAGCTGCCTTTGGTGCCTTGGACATGAGCTAGGAGCTTAAGATTCTGCATGAAAGGAGGACTAGCTGCCGAGTTGCACGGTAGAATGTGAGAAGTGTTCATATGTAGTAAAAACCCAAGAAATCCGTCCGTTTTCGTCATTTGTTATCGAATCGTCTTAAAGCCAGATCGTCACATTGACCGCTCTTCTCTCTGAAACGGTTGTACTTATCGTCTGCAAATCTATGTCGCGTGCTGGGGTATGCGGAGACACTAAAAGCACCATAGTAGAACACAGATGAAGCTTGTAAGTTGATGTAATAGCCAGTAAGAAGTAGTACAATTGAAGTTTTAGTTATCGATTACTGACTTTGTAGCTGGCTTTGATGCCTTGGACATGAGCTAGGACCTTAAGATTCTGCATGAAAGGAGGACTAGCAGCCGAGTTGCACGGGAGAATGAGAAAAGTGTTCATATGTAGTAAAAACCTGAGAAATCCGTCCGATTTCGTCATTTATACTTATCGTCTACAAAGCTATGTCGCGTGCTGCGATATGCGGAGACACTAAAAGCACCATAGTAGAACACAGATGAAGCTTCTTAGTTGATGTAATAGCCAGTAAGAAGTAGTACAATTCAAGTTTTAGGTATCGGTTATTGACTTTTTAGCTGGCTTTGGTGCCTTGGACATGATCTAGGACCTTAAGATACTGCATCAAAGGGCTAGCTGCCGAGTTGCACGGGAGAATGTGAAAAGTGTTCATATGTAGTAAAAACCCAAGAAATCCGTCCGTTTTCGTCATTTGTTATCGAATCGTCTTAAAGCCAGATCGTCACATTGACCGCTCTTCTCTCTGAAACGGTTGTACTTATCGTCTGCAAAGCTATGTCGCGTGCTGCGGTATGTGGAGACACTAAAAGCACCACAGTAGAACACAGATGAAGCTTCTAAGTTGATGTAATAGCCAGTAAGAAGTAGTACAATTGAAGTTTTAGTTATCGATTACTGACTTTGTAGCTGGCTTTGATGCCTTGGACATGAGCTAGGACCTTAAGATTCTGCATGAAAGGAGGACTAGCAGCCGAGTTGCACGGGAGAATGTGAAAACTGTTCATATGTAGTAAAAACCTGAGAAATTCGTCCGTTTTCGTCATTTGTTATCGAATCGACTTAAAGCCAGATCGTAACATTGGCCGCTCTTCTCTCTGAAACGGATGTACTTATCGTCTGCAAAGCTTTGTCGCGTGCTGCGGTATGCGGATACACTAAAATCACCATAGTAGAACAGAGATGAAGCTTCTAAGTTGATGGAATAGCCAGTAAGAAGTAGTACAATTCTAGTTTTAGGTATCGGTTATTGACTTTTTAGCTGGCTTTGGTGCCTTGGACATGAGCTAGGACCTTAAGATTCTACATGAAAGGAGGACTAGCTGCCAAGTTGCACGGGAGAATGTGAAAAGTGTTCATATGTAGTAAAAACCCTAGAAATCCGTCCGTTTTCGTCATTTGTTATCGAAACGTCTTAAAGCCAGATCGTCACATTGACCGCTCTTCTCTCTGAAACGGTTGTACTTATCGTCTGCAAAGCTATGTCGCGTGCTGCGGTATGCGGAGACACTAAAAGCACCATAGTAGAACACAGATGAAGGTTCTAAGATGATGTAATAGCCAGTAAGAAATAGTACAATTCAAGTTTTAGATATCGTTATTGTCTTTTTAGCTGGCTTTGGTGACTTGGACATGGGCTATGACCTTAAGATTCTGCATGAAAGGAGGACTAGCAACCGAGTTGCACGGGAGAATGTGAAAAGTGTTCATATGTAATAAAAACCTGAGAAATAAGTCCGTTTTCGTCATTTGTTATCGAATCGACTTAAAGCCAGATCGTCACATTGGTCGCTCTTCTCTCTGAAACGGTTGTACTTATCGTCTACAAAGCTATGTCGCGTGCTGCGGTATGCGGAGACACTAAAAGCACCATAGTAGAACACAGATGAAGCTTCTAAGTTGATGTAATAGCCAGTAAGAAGTAGTACAATTCAAGTTTTAGGTATCGGTTATTGACTTTTTAGCTGGCTTTGGTGCCTTGGACATGAGCTAGGACCTTAAGATTCTGCATGAAAGGAGGACTAGCTGCCGAGTTGCACGGGAGAATGTGAAAAGTGTTCATATGTAGTAAAAACCCAAGAAATCCGTCCGTTTTCGTCATTTGTTATCGAATCGTCTTAAAGCCAGATCGTCACATTGACCGCTCTTCTCTCTGAAACGGTTGTACTTATCGTCTGCAAAGCTATGTCGCGTGCTGCGGTATGCGGAGACATTAAAAGCACCATAGTAGAACACAGATGAAGCTTCTAAGTTGATGTAATAGCCAGTAAGAAGTAGTACAATTCAAGTTTTAAGTATTGATTATTGACCTTTTAGCTGCCTTGGTGCCTTGGACATGAGCTAGGACCTTGAGATTCTGCAGGAAAGGAGGACTAGCAGCCGAGTTCCACGGGAGAATGTGAAAAGTGTTCGCATGTAGTAAAAACCTAAGAAATCCGTCCGTTTTCGTCATTTGTTATCGAATCGACTTATAGCCAGATCGTCACATTGGCCGCTCTTCTCTCTGAAACGGTTGTACTTATCGTCTGCAAAGCTATGTCGAGTGCTGCGGTATGCGGAGACACTAAAATCACCATAGTAGAACACAGATGAAGCATCTAAGTTGATGTAATAGCCAGTAAGAAGTAGTACAATTCAAGTTTTAGGTATCGATTATTGACTTTTTAGCTGGCTTTGGTGACTTGGACATGAGCTAGGACCTTAAGATTCTGCATGAAAGGAGGACTAGCTGCCGAGTTGCACGGGAGAATGTGAAAAGTGTTCATATGTAGTAAAAACCCAAGAAATCCGTCCGTTTTCGTCATTTGTTATCGAATCGTCTTAAAGCCAGATCGTCACATTGACCGCTCTTCTCTCTGAAACGCTTGTACTTATCGTCTGCAAAGCTATGTCGCCTGCTGCGGTATGCGGAGACACTAAAAGCACCATAGTAGAACACAGATGAAGCTTCTAAGTTGATGTAATAGCCAGTAAGAAGTAGTACAATTCAAGTTTTAAGTATTGATTATTGACCTTTTAGCTGCCTTGGTGCCTTGGACATGAGCTAGGACCTTGAGATTCTGCATGAAAGGAGGACTAGCAGCCGAGTTGCACGGGAGAATATGAAAAGTGTTCGCATGTAGTAAAAACCTGAGAAATCCGCCCGTTTTCGTCATTTGTTATCGAATCGACTTATAGCCAGATCGTAACATTGGCCGCTCTTCTCTCTGATACGGTTGTACTTATCGTCTGCAAAGCTTTGTCGCGTGCTGCGGTATGCGGAGACAATAAAATCACCATAGTAGAACACAGATGAAGCATCTAAGTTGATGTAATAGCCAGTAAGAAGTAGTCCAATTGAACTTTTTGGTATCGATTATTGACATTTTAGCTGGCTTTGGTGACTTGGACATGAGCTAGGACCTTAAGATTCTGCATGAAAGGAGGACTAGCAGCCCAGTTGCACGGGAGAATGTGAAAAGTGTTCATATGTAGTAAAAACCTGAGAAATCCGTCCGTTTTCGTCATTTGTTATCGAATCGACTTTTAGCCAGATCGTCACATTGGCCACTCTTCTCTCTGAAACGGTTGTACTTATCTTCTGCAAAGCTATGTCGCGTGCTGCGGTATGTGGAGACACTAAAAGCACCATAGTAGAACAGAGATGAAGCTTCTAAGTTGATGTAATAGCCAGTAAGAAGTAGTAGAATTCAAGTTTTAGGTATTGATAATTGACTTTTTAGCTGGCTTTGGTTCCTTGGACATGAGCTAGGACCTTAAGATTCTGCATGAAAGGAGGACTAGCAGCCGAGTTGCACGGGAGAATGTGAAAAGTGTTCATATGTAATAAAATCCTGAGAAATCCGTCCGTTTTCGTCATTTGTTATCGAATCGACTTAAAGCCAGATCGTCACATTGGCCGCCCTTCTCTCTGAAACGGTTGTACTTATCGTCTGCAAAGCTATTTCGCGTGCTGCGGTATGCGGAGACACTAAAATCACCATAGTAGAACACAGATGAAGCATCTAAGTTGATGTAATAGCCAGTAAGAAGTAGTCCAATTCAAATTTAGGTATCGATTATTGACTTTTTAGCTGGCTTTGGTGCCTTGGACATGAGCTAGGACCTTAAGATTCTGCATGAAAGGAGGACTAGCAGCCGAGTTGCACGGGAGAATGTGGAAAGTGTTCATATGTAGTAAAAACCTGAGAAATCCGTCCGTTTTCGTCATTTGTTATCGAATCGTCTTAAAGCCAGATGGTCACATTGGCCGCTCTTCTCTCTGAAACGATGGTACGTATCGTCTGCAAAGCTATATCACGTACTGCGGTATTCGGAGACACTAAAAAAACAATAGTAGAACACAGATGAAGCTTCTAAGATGATGTAATAGCCAGTAAGAAGTAGTACAATTCAATTTTTAGGTATCGGTTATTGACTTTTTGGCTCGCTTTGGTCCCTTGGACATGAGCTAGGACCTTAAGATTCTGCATGAAAGGAGGACTAGGAGCAGAGTTGCACGGGAGAATGTGAAAAGTGTTTATATGTATTAAAAACCTGAGAAATCCGTCCGTTTTCGTCATTTGTTATCGAATCGACTTAAAGCCAAATCGTCACATTGGCCGCTCTGCTCTCTGAAACGGTTGTACTTATCGTCTGCAAAGCTATGTCGCGTACTGCGGTATTCGGAGACACTAAACGCACGTTAGTAGAACACAGATGAAGCTTCTAAGATGATGTAATAGCCAGTAAGAAATAGTACAATTCAAGATTTAGATATAGTTATTGACTTTTTTAGCTGGCTTTGGTGACTTGGACATGGGCTATGACCTTAAGATTCTGCATGAAAGGAGGACTAGCAGATGAGTTGCACGGGAGAATGTGAAAAGTGTTCATATCTACTAAAAACCTGAGAAATCCGTCCGTTTGCGTCATTTGTTATCGAATTGACTTAAAGCCAGATCGTCACATTGGCCGCTCTTCTCTCTGAAACCGTTGTACTTATCGTCTGCAAAGCAATGTCGCGTGCTGCGATATGCGGAGACACTAAAAGTACCATAGTAGAACGCAGATGAAGCTTCTAAGTTGATGTAATAGCCAGTAAGAAGTAGTACAATTCAAGTTTTATATATTGATTATTGACTTTTTAGCTGTCTTTGGTGCCTTGGACATGATCTAGGACCTTAAGATTCTGCATGAAAGAAAGACTAGCAGCCGAGTTGCCCGGGAGAATGTGAAAAGTGTTCATATGTAGTAAAAACCTGAGAAATCCGTCCGTTTTCGTCATTTTTTTATCCAATCGAGTTAAAGCCAGATCGTCACATTGGCCGCTCTTCTCTCTGAAACGGTTGTACTTATCGTCTGCAAAACTATGTCGCGTGCTGCGGTATGCGGAGAAACTAAAAGCACCGTAGTAGAACATAGATGAAGGTTCTAAGTTGATGTAATAGCCAGTAAGAAGTAGTACAATTCAAGTTTTAAGTATTGATTATTGACCTTTTAGCTGCCTTGGTGCCTTGGACATGAGCTAGGACCTTGAGATTCTGCATGAAAGGAGGACTAGCAGCCGAGTTGCACGGGAGAATGTGAAAAGTGTTCGCATGTAGTAAAAACCTAAGAAATCCGTCCGTTTTCGTCATTTGTTATCGAATCGACTTATAGCCAGATCGTCACATTGGCCGCTCTTCTCTCTGAAACGGTTGTACTTATCGTCTGCAAAGCTATGTCGCGTGCTGCGGTATGCGGAGAGACTAAAATCACCATAGTAGAACACAGATGAAGCATCTAAGTTGATGTAATAGCCAGTAAGAAGTAGTCCAATTCAAGTTTTAGGTATCGATTATTGACTTTTTAGCTGGCTTTGGTGACTTGGACATGAGCTAGGACCTTAAGGTTCTATATGAAAGGAGGACTAGCAACCGAGTTGCACGGTAGAATGTGAAAAGTGTTCATATGTAATAAAAACCTGAGAAATCCGTCCGTTTTCGTCATTTGTTATCGAATCGACTTAAAGCCAGATCGTCACATTGGCCGCTCTTCTCTCTGAAACGGTTGTACTTATCGTCTACAAAGCTATGTCGCGTGCTGCGGTATGCGGAGACACTAAAAGCACCATAGTAGAACACAGATGAAGCTTCTAAGTTGATGTAATAGCCAGTAAGAAGTAGTACAATTCAAGTTTTAGGTATCGGTTATTGACTTTTTAGCTGGCTTTGGTGACTTGGACATGAGCTAGGACCTTAAGATTCTGCATGAAAGGAGGACTAGCTGCCGAGTTACACGGGAGAATGTGAAAAGTGTTCATATGTAGTAAAAACCCAAGAAATCCGTCCGTTTTCGTCATTTGTTATCGAATCGTCTTAAAGCCAGATCGTCACATTGACCGCTCTTCTCTCTGAAACGGTTGTACTTATCGTCTGCAAAGCTATGTCGCCTGCTGCGGTATGCGGAGACTCTAAAAGCACCATAGTAGAACACAGATGAAGCTTCTAAGTTGATGTAATAGCCAGTAAAAAGTAGTACAATTCAAGTTTTAAGTATTGATTATTGACCTTTTAGCTGCCTTGGTGCCTTGGACATGAGCTAGGACCTTGAGATTCTGCATGAAAGGAGGACTAGCAGCCGAGTTGCACGGGAGAATGTGAAAAGTGTTCGCATGTAGTAAAAACCTGAGAAATCCGCCCGTTTTCGTCATTTGTTATCGAATCGACTTATAGCCAGATCGTAACATTGGCCGCTCTTCTCTCTGATACGGTTGTACTTATCGTCTGCAAAGCAATGTCGCGTGCTGCGGTATGCGGAGACAATAAAATCACCATAGTAGAACACAGATGAAGCATCTAAGTTGATGTAATAGCCAGTAAGAAGTAGTCCAATTGAACTTTTTGGTATCGATTATTGACATTTTAGCTGGCTTTGGTGACTTGGACATGAGCTAGGACCTTAAGATTCTGCATGAAAGGAGGACCAGCAGCCGAGTTGCACGGGAGAATGTGAAAAGTGTTCATATGTAGTAAAAACCTGAGAAATCCGTCCGTTTTCGTCATTTGTTATCGAATCGACTTAAAGCCAGATCGTCACATTGGCCACTCTTCTCTCTGAACGGTTGTACATATCGTCTGCAAAGCTATGTCGCGTGCTGCGGTATGCGGAGACAAGAAAATCTTCATAGTAGAACACAGATGAAGCTTCTAAGTTGATGTAATAGCCAGTAAGAAGTAGTACAATTCAAGTTTTAGTTATCGATTATTGACTTTTTAGCTGGCTTTGATGCCTTGGACATGAGCTAGGACCTTAAGATTCTGCATGAAAGGAGGACTAGCAGAGGAGTTGCACGGGTGAATGTGAGAAGTGTTCATACGTAGTAAAAACCTGAGAAATCCGTCCGTTTTCGTCATTTGTTATCGAATCGACTTAAAGCCAGATCGTCACATTGGCCGCTCTTCTCTCTGAAACCGTTGTACTTATCGTCTGCAAAGCTATGTCGCGAGCTGCGGTATGCGGAGACACTAAAAGCACCATAGTAGAACACAGATGAAGCTTCTAAGTTGATGCTATAGCCAGTAAGAGGTAGTACAATTCAAGTTTTATGTATCGATTATTAACTTTTTAGCTGGCTTTGGTGGCTTGGACATGAGCTAGGACCTTACGATTCTGCATGAAAGGAGGACTAGCAGCCGAGTTGCACGGAAGAATGTGAAAAGTGTTTATATGTATTAAAAACCTGAGAAATCCATCCGTTTTCGTCATTTGTTATCGAATCGACTTAAAGCCAAATCGTCACATTGGCCGCTCTGCTCTCTGAAACGGTTGTACTTATCGTCTGCATAGCTATGTCGCGTACTGCGGTATTCGGAGACACTAAACGCACCATAGTAGAACACAGATGAAGCTTCTAAGATGATGTAATAGCCAGTAAGAAATAGTACAATTCAAGTTTTAGATATCGTTATTGACTTTTTAGCTGGCTTTGGTGACTTGGACATGGGCTATGACCTTAAGATTCTGCATGAAAGGAGGACTAGCAGCCGAGTTGCACGGGAGAATGTGAAAAGTGTTCATATCTACTAAAAACCTGAGAAATCCGTCCGTTTGCGTCATTTGTTATCGAATCGACTTTAAGCCAGATCGTCACATTGGCCGCTCTTCTCTCTGAAACCGTTGTACTTATCGTCTGCAAAGCTATGTCGCGTGCTGCGATATGCGGAGACACTAAAAGTACCATAGTAGAACGCAGATGAAGCTTCTAAGTTGATGTAATAGCCAGTAAGAAGTAGTACAGTTCAAGTTTTAGATATTTATTATTGACTTTTTAGCTGGCTTTGGTGACTTGGACATGAGCTAGGACCTTAAGGTTCTATATGAAAGGAGGACTAGCAACCGAGTTGCACGGTAGAATGTGAAAAGTGTTCATATGTAATAAAAACCTGAGAAATCCGTCCGTTTTCGTCATTTGTTATCGAATCGTCTTAAAGCCAGATCGCCACATTGGCCGCTCTTCTCTCTGAAACGGTTGTACTTATCGTCTACAAAGCTATGTCGCGTACTGCGGTATGCGGAGACACTAAAAGCACCATAGTAGAACACAGATGAAGCTTCTAAGTTGATGTAATAGCCAGTAAGAAGTAGTACAATTCAAGTTTTAGGTATCGGTTATTGACTTTTTAGCTGGCTTTGGTGACTTGGACATGAGCTAGGACCTTAAGATTCTGCATGAAAGGAGGACTAGCTGCCGAGTTGCACGGGAGAATGTGAAAAGTGTTCATATGTAGTAAAAACCCAAGAAATCCGTCCGTTTTCGTCATTTGTTATCGAATCGTCTTAAAGCCAGATCGTCACATTGACCGCTCTTCTCTCTGAAACGGTTGTACTTATCGTCTGCAAAGCTATGTCGCGTGCTGCGGTATGCGGAGACACTATAAGCACCATAGTAGAACACAGATGAAGCTTCTAAGTTGATGTAATAGCCAGTAAGAAGTAGTACAATTCAAGTTTTAAGTATTGATTATTGACCTTTTAGCTGCCTTGGTGCCTTGGACATGAGCTAGGACCTTGAGATTCTGCATGAAAGGAGGTCTAGCAGCCGAGTTGCACGGGAGAATGTGAAAAGTGTTCGCATGTAGTAAAAACCTGAGAAATCCGCACGTTTTCGTCATTTGTTATCGAATCGACTTATAGCCAGATCGTAACATTGGCCGCTCTTCTCTCTGATACGGTTGTACTTATCGTCTGCAAAGCTATGTCGCGTGCTGCGGTATGCGGAGACAAGAAAATCTTCATAGTAGAACACAGATGAAGCTTCTAAGTTGATGTAATAGCCAGTAAGAAGTAGTACAATTCAAGTTTTAGTTATCGATTATTGACTTTTTAGCTGGCTTTGATGCCTTGGACATGAGCTAGGACCTTAAGATTCTGCATGAAAGGAGGACTAGCAGAGGAGTTGCACGGGTGAATGTGAGAAGTGTTCATACGTAGTAAAAACCTGAGAAATCCGTCCGTTTTCGTCATTTGTTATCGAATCGACTTAAAGCCAGATCGTCACATTGGCCGCTCTTCTCTCTGAAACCGTTGTACTTATCGTCTGCAAAGCTATGTCGCGAGCTGCGGTATGCGGAGACACTAAAAGCACCATAGTAGAACACAGATGAAGCTTCTAAGTTGATGCAATAGCCAGTAAGAGGTAGTACAATTCAAGTTTTATGTATCGATTATTGACTTTTTAGCTGGCTTCGGTGCCTTGGACATGAGCTAGGACCTTAAGATTCTGCATGAAAGGAGGACTAGCAGCCGAGTTGCACGGGAGAATGTGGAAAGTGTTCATATGTAGTAAAAACCTGAGAAATCCGTCCGTTTTCGTCATTTGTTATCGAATCGTCTTAAAGCCAGATGGTCACATTGGCCGCTCTTCTCTCTGAAACGATGGTACTTATCGTCTGCAAAGCTATGTCACGTACTGCGGTATTCGGAGACTCTAAAAACACCATAGTAGAACACAGATGAAGCGTCTAAGATGATGTAATAGCCAGTAAGAAGTTGTACAATTCAATTTTTAGGTATCGGTTATTGACTTTTTGGCTCGCTTTGGTCCCTTGGACATGAGCTAGGACCTTAAGGTTCTATATGAAAGGAGGACTAGCAACCGAGTTGCACGGTAGAATGTGAAAAGTGTTCATATCTACTAAAAACCTGAGAAATCCGTCCGTTTGCGTCATTTGTTATCGAATCGACTTTAAGCCAGATCGTCACATTGGCCGCTCTTCTCTCTGAAACCGTTGTACTTATCGTCTGCAAAGCTATGTCGCGTGCTGCGATATGCGGAGACACTAAAAGTACCATAGTAGAACGCAGATGAAGCTTCTAAGTTGATGTAATAGCCAGTAAGAAGTAGTACAATTCAAGTTTTAGATATTTATTATTGACTTTTTAGCTGGCTTTGGTGACTTGGACATGAGCTAGGACCTTAAGGTTCTATATGAAAGGAGGACTAGCAACCGAGTTGCACGGTAGAATGTGAAAAGTGTTCATATGTAATAAAAACCTGAGAAATCCGTCCGTTTTCGTCATTTGTTATCGAATCGTCTTAAAGCCAGATCGCCACATTGGCCGCTCTTCTCTCTGAAACGGTTGTACTTATCGTCTACAAAGCTATGTCGCGTACTGCGGTATGCGGAGACACTAAAAGCACCATAGTAGAACACAGATGAAGCTTCTAAGTTGATGTAATAGCCAGTAAGAAGTAGTACAATTCAAGTTTTAGGTATCGGTTATTGACTTTTTAGCTGGCTTTGGTGACTTGGACATGAGCTAGGACCTTAAGATTCTGCATGAAAGGAGGACTAGCTGCCGAGTTGCACGGGAGAATGTGAAAAGTGTTCATATGTAGTAAAAACCCAAGAAATCCGTCCGTTTTCGTCATTTGTTATCGAATCGACTTAAAGCCAGATCGTCACATTGGCCGCTCTTCTCTCTGAAACCGTTGTACTTATCGTCTGCAAAGCTATGTCGCGAGCTGCGGTATGCGGAGACACTAAAAGCACCATAGTAGAACACAGATGAAGCTTCTAAGTTGATGCTATAGCCAGTAAGAGGTAGTACAATTCAAGTTTTATGTATCGATTATTAACTTTTTAGCTGGCTTTGGTGGCTTGGACATGAGCTAGGACCTTACGATTCTGCATGAAAGGAGGACTAGCAGCCGAGTTGCACGGAAGAATGTGAAAAGTGTTTATATGTATTAAAAACCTGAGAAATCCATCCGTTTTCGTCATTTGTTATCGAATCGACTTAAAGCCAAATCGTCACATTGGCCGCTCTGCTCTCTGAAACGGTTGTACTTATCGTCTGCATAGCTATGTCGCGTACTGCGGTATTCGGAGACACTAAACGCACCATAGTAGAACACAGATGAAGCTTCTAAGATGATGTAATAGCCAGTAAGAAATAGTACAATTCAAGTTTTAGATATCGTTATTGACTTTTTAGCTGGCTTTGGTGACTTGGACATGGGCTATGACCTTAAGATTCTGCATGAAAGGAGGACTAGCAGCCGAGTTGCACGGGAGAATGTGAAAAGTGTTCATATCTACTAAAAACCTGAGAAATCCGTCCGTTTGCGTCATTTGTTATCGAATCGACTTTAAGCCAGATCGTCACATTGGCCGCTCTTCTCTCTGAAACCGTTGTACTTATCGTCTGCAAAGCTATGTCGCGTGCTGCGATATGCGGAGACACTAAAAGTACCATAGTAGAACGCAGATGAAGCTTCTAAGTTGATGTAATAGCCAGTAAGAAGTAGTACAATTCAAGTTTTAGATATTTATTATTGACTTTTTAGCTGGCTTTGGTGACTTGGACATGAGCTAGGACCTTAAGGTTCTATATGAAAGGAGGACTAGCAACCGAGTTGCACGGTAGAATGTGAAAAGTGTTCATATGTAATAAAAACCTGAGAAATCCGTCCGTTTTCGTCATTTGTTATCGAATCGTCTTAAAGCCAGATCGCCACATTGGCCGCTCTTCTCTCTGAAACGGTTGTACTTATCGTCTACAAAGCTATGTCGCGTACTGCGGTATGCGGAGACACTAAAAGCACCATAGTAGAACACAGATGAAGCTTCTAAGTTGATGTAATAGCCAGTAAGAAGTAGTACAATTCAAGTTTTAGGTATCGGTTATTGACTTTTTAGCTGGCTTTGGTGACTTGGACATGAGCTAGGACCTTAAGATTCTGCATGAAAGGAGGACTAGCTGCCGAGTTGCACGGGAGAATGTGAAAAGTGTTCATATGTAGTAAAAACCCAAGAAATCCGTCCGTTTTCGTCATTTGTTATCGAATCGTCTTAAAGCCAGATCGTCACATTGACCGCTCTTCTCTCTGAAACGGTTGTACTTATCGTCTGCAAAGCTATGTCGCGTGCTGCGGTATGCGGAGACACTATAAGCACCATAGTAGAACACAGATGAAGCTTCTAAGTTGATGTAATAGCCAGTAAGAAGTAGTACAATTCAAGTTTTAAGTATTGATTATTGACCTTTTAGCTGCCTTGGTGCCTTGGACATGAGCTAGGACCTTGAGATTCTGCATGAAAGGAGGTCTAGCAGCCGAGTTGCACGGGAGAATGTGAAAAGTGTTCGCATGTAGTAAAAACCTGAGAAATCCGCACGTTTTCGTCATTTGTTATCGAATCGACTTATAGCCAGATCGTAACATTGGCCGCTCTTCTCTCTGATACGGTTGTACTTATCGTCTGCAAAGCTATGTCGCGTGCTGCGGTATGCGGAGACAAGAAAATCTTCATAGTAGAACACAGATGAAGCTTCTAAGTTGATGTAATAGCCAGTAAGAAGTAGTACAATTCAAGTTTTAGTTATCGATTATTGACTTTTTAGCTGGCTTTGATGCCTTGGACATGAGCTAGGACCTTAAGATTCTGCATGAAAGGAGGACTAGCAGAGGAGTTGCACGGGTGAATGTGAGAAGTGTTCATACGTAGTAAAAACCTGAGAAATCCGTCCGTTTTCGTCATTTGTTATCGAATCGACTTAAAGCCAGATCGTCACATTGGCCGCTCTTCTCTCTGAAACCGTTGTACTTATCGTCTGCAAAGCTATGTCGCGAGCTGCGGTATGCGGAGACACTAAAAGCACCATAGTAGAACACAGATGAAGCTTCTAAGTTGATGCAATAGCCAGTAAGAGGTAGTACAATTCAAGTTTTATGTATCGATTATTGACTTTTTAGCTGGCTTCGGTGCCTTGGACATGAGCTAGGACCTTAAGATTCTGCATGAAAGGAGGACTAGCAGCCGAGTTGCACGGGAGAATGTGGAAAGTGTTCATATGTAGTAAAAACCTGAGAAATCCGTCCGTTTTCGTCATTTGTTATCGAATCGTCTTAAAGCCAGATGGTCACATTGGCCGCTCTTCTCTCTGAAACGATGGTACTTATCGTCTGCAAAGCTATGTCACGTACTGCGGTATTCGGAGACTCTAAAAACACCATAGTAGAACACAGATGAAGCGTCTAAGATGATGTAATAGCCAGTAAGAAGTTGTACAATTCAATTTTTAGGTATCGGTTATTGACTTTTTGGCTCGCTTTGGTCCCTTGGACATGAGCTAGGACCTTAAGATTCTGCATGAAAGGAGGACTAGGAGCAGAGTTGCACGGGAGAATGTGAAAAGTGTTCATATGTAGTAAAAACCTGAGAAATCCGTCCGTTTTCGTCATTTGTTATCGAATCGACTTAAAGCCAGATCGTCACATTGGTCACTCTTCTCCCTGAAACGGTTGTACTTATTGTCTCCGAAGCTATGTCGCGTGCTGCGGTATGCGGAGACACGAAAATCATCATAGTAGAACACAGATAAAGCTTCTAGGTTGATGTAATAGCCAGTAAGAACTAGTACAATTCAAGTTTTAGGTATCGATTATTGACTTTTTAGCTGGCTTTGGTGGCTTGGACATGAGCTAGGACCTTACGATTCTGCATGAAAGGAGGACTAGCAGCCGAGTTGCACGGAAGAATGTGAAAAGTGTTTATATGTATTAAAAACCTGAGAAATCCGTCCGTTTTCGTCATTTGTTATCGAATCGACTTAAAGCCAAATGTCACATTGGCCGCTCTGCTCTCTGAAACGGTTGTACTTATCGTCTGCAAAGCTCTGTCGCGTACTGCGGTATTCGGAGACACTAAACGCACCATAGTAGAACACAGATGAAGCTTCTAAGATGATGTAATAGCCAGTAAGAAATAGTACAATTCAAGTTTTAGATATCGTTATTGACTTTTTAGCTGGCTTTGGTGACTGGGACATGGGCTATGACCTTAAGATTCTGCATGAAAGGAGGACTAGCAGCCGAGTTGCACGGGAGAATGTGAAAAGTGTTCATATCTACTAAAAACCTGAGAAATCCGTCCGTTTGCGTCATTTGTTATGGAATCGACTTAAAGCCAGATCGTCACATTGGCCGCTCTTCTCTCTGAAACGGTTGTACTTATCTTCTGCAAAGCTATGTCGCGTGCTGCGATATGCGGAGACACTAAAAGTACCTTAGTAGAACGCAGATGAAGCTTCTAAGTTGATGTAATAGCCAGTAAGAAGTAGTACAATTCAAGTTTTAGATATTGATTATTGACTTTTTAGCTGGCTTTGGTGCCTTAGACATGATCTAAGACCTTAAGATTCTGCATGAAAGAAAGACTAGCAGCCGAGTTGCCCGGGAGAATGTGAAAAGTGTTCATATGTAGTAAAAACCTGAGAAATCCGTCCGTTTTCGTCATTTGTTATCGAATCGTCTTAAAGCCAGATGGTCACATTGGCCGCTCTTCTCTCTGAAACGATGGTACTTATCGTCTGCAAAGCTATGTCACGTACTGCGGTATTCGGAGACTCTAAAAACACCATAGTAGAACACAGATGAAGCGTCTAAGATGATGTAATAGCCAGTAAGAAGTTGTACAATTCAATTTTTAGGTATCGGTTATTGACTTTTTGGCTCGCTTTGGTCCCTTGGACATGAGCTAGGACCTTAAGATTCTGCATGAAAGGAGGACTAGGAGCAGAGTTGCACGGGAGAATGTGAAAAGTTTTCATATGTAGTAAAAACCTGAGAAATCCGTCCGTTTTCGTCATTTGTTATCGAATCGACTTAAAGCCAGATCGTCACATTGGTCACTCTTCTCCCTGAAACGGTTGTACTTATTGTCTGCGAAGCTATGTCGCGTGCTGCGGTATGCGGAGACACGAAAATCATCATAGTAGAACACAGATAAAGCTTCTAGGTTGATGTAATAGCCAGTAAGAACTAGTACAATTCAAGTTTTAGGTATCGATTATTGACTTTTTAGCTGGCTTTGGTGGCTTGGACATGAGCTAGGACATTACGATTCTGCATGAAAGGAGGACTAGCAGCCGAGTTGCACGGGAGAATGTGAAAAGTGTTTATATGTATTAAAAACCTGAGAAATCCGTCCGTTTTCGTCATTTGTTATCGAATTGACTTAAAGCCAAATGTCACATTGGCCGCTCTGCTCTCTGAAACGGTTGTACTTATCGTCTGCAAAGCTATGTCGCGTACTGCGGTATTCGGAGACACTAAACGCACCATAGTAGAACACAGATGAAGCTTCTAAGATGATGTAATAGCCAGTAAGAAATAGTTCAATTCAAGTTTTAGATATCGTTATTGACTTTTTAGCTGGCTTTGGTGACTTGGACATGGGCTATGACCTTAAGATTCTGCATGAAAGGAGGACTAGCAGCCGAGTTGCACGGGAGAATGTGAAAAGTGTTCATATCTACTAAAAACCTGAGAAATCCGTCCGTTTGCGTCATTTGTTATCGAATCGACTTAAAGCCAGATCGTCACATTGGCCGCTCTTCTCTCTGAAACCGTTGTACTTATCGTCTGCAAAGCTATGTCGCGTGCTGCGATATGCGGAGACACTAAAAGTACCATAGTAGAACGCAGATGAAGCTTCTAAGTTGATGTAATAGCCAGAAAGAAGTAGTACAATTCAAGTTTTAGATATTGATTATTGACTCTTTAGCTGGCTTTGGTGCCTTAGACATGATCTAGGACCTTAAGATTCTGCATGAAAGAAAGACTAGCAGCCGAGTTGCCCGGGAGAATGTGAAAAGTGTTCATATGTAGTAAAAACCTGAGAAATCCGTCCGTTTTCGTCATTTTTTTATCCAATCGAGTTAAAGCCAGATCGTCACATTTGCCGCTCTTCTCTCTGAAACGGTTGTACTTATCGTCTGCAAAACTATGTCGCGTGCTGCGGTATGCGGAGAAACTAAAAGCACCGTAGTAGAACATAGATGAAGGTTCTAAGTTGATGTAATAGCCAGTAAGAAGTAGTCCAATTCAAGTTTTAGGTATCGATTATTGACTTTTTAGCTGGCTTTGGTGCCTTGGACATGAGCTAGGACCTTAAGATTCTGCATAAAAAGATGACTAGCAGCCGAGTTGCATGGGAGAAAGTGAAAAGCGTTCATATGTAGTAAAAACCACAGACATCCGTCCGTTTTCGTCATTTGTTATCGAATCGACTTAAAGCCATATCGTAACATTAGCCGCTCTTCTCTCTAAAACGGTTGTACTTATCGTCTGCAAAGCTGTGTCGCGTGCTGCGGCATGCGGAGAAACTAAAAGCACCGTAGTAGAACATAGATGAAGCACCTAAGTTGATGTAATAGCCAGTAAGAAGTAGTCCAATTCAAGTTTTAGGTATCGATTATTGACTTTTTAGATGGCTTTGGTGACTTGGACATGATCTGGGACCTTAAGATTCTGCATGAAAGGAGGACTAGCAGCCGAGTTGCACGGGAGAATGTGAAAAGTGTTCATATGTAGTAAAAACCTGAGAAATCCGTCCGTTTTCGTCATTTGTTATCGAATCGTCTTAAAGCCAGATGGTCACATTGGCCGCTCTTCTCTCTGAAACGGTTGTACTTATCGTCTGCAAAGCTATGTCACGTACTGCGGTATTCGGAGACACTAAAGACACCATAGTAGAACACAGATAAAGCTTCTAAGTTGATGTAATAGCCAGTAAGAACTAGTACAATTCAAGTTTTAGGTATCGATTATTGACTTTTTAGCTGGCTTTGGTGCCTTGGACAAGAGCTAGGACCTTACGATTCTGCATGAAAGGAGGACTAGCAGCCGAGTTGCACGGGAGAATGTGAAAAGTGTTTATATGTAGTAAAAACCTGAGAAATCCGTCCGTTTTCGTCATTTGTTATCGAATCGACTTAAAGCCAAATCGTCACATTGGCCGCTCTGCTCTCTAAAACGGTTGTACTTATCGTCTGCAAAGCTATGTCGCGTACTGCGGTATTCGGAGACACTAAACGCACCATAGTAGAACACAGATGACGCTTCTAAGTTGATGTAATTGCCAGTAAGAAGTAGAAAAATTCAAGTTTTAGATATTGATTATTGACTTTTTAGCTGGCTTTGGTGCCTTGGTCATGATCTAGGACCTTAAGATTCTGCATGAAAGAAGGACCAGCAGCCGAGTTGCCCGGGAGAAAGTGAAAAGTGTTCATATGTAGTAAAAACCTTAGAAATCCGTCCGTTTTCGTCATTTATTTATCCAATCGACTTAAAGCCAGATCGTCACATTGGCCGCTCTTCTCTCTGAAACGGTTGTACTTATCGTCTGCAAAACTATGTCGCGTGCTGCGGTATGCGGAGAAACTAAAAGCACCGTAGTAGAACATAGATGAAGGTTCTAAGTTGATGTAATAGCCAGTAAGAAGTAGTCCAATTCAAGTTTTAGGTATCGATTATTGACTTTTTAGCTGGCTTTGGTGCCTTGGACATGAGCTAGGACCTTAAGATTCTGCATAAAAGGAGGACTAGCAGCCGAGTTGCACGGGAGAATGTGAAAAGTGTTCATATGTAGTAAAAACCTGCGACATCCGTCCGTTTTCGTCATTTGTTATCGAATCGACTTAAAGCCAAATCGTAACATTGGCCGCTCTTCTCTCTAAAACGGTTGTACTTATCGTCTGCAAAGCTGTGTCGCGTGCTGCGGTATGCGGAGAAACTAAAAGCACCGTAGTACAACATTGATGAAGGTTCTAAGTTGATGTAATAGCCAGTAAGAAGTAGTCCAATTCAAGTTCTAGGTATCGATTATTGACTTTTTAGCTGGCTTTGGTGCCTTGGACATGAGCTAAGACCTTAAGATTCTGCATAAAAGGAGGACTAGCAGCCGAGTTGCACGGGAGAATGTGAAAAGTGTTCATATGTAGTAAAAACCTGAGAAATTCGTCCGTTTTCGTCATTTGTTATCGAATCGACTTAAAGCCAGATCGTAACATTAGCCGCTCTTCTCTCTAAAACGGTTGTACTTATCGTCTGCAAAGCTGTGTCGCGTGCTGCGGTATGCGGAGAAACTAAAAGCACCGTAGTAGAACATAGATGAAGCATCTAAGTTGATGTAATAGCCAGTAAGAAGTAGTCCAATTCAAGTTTTAGGTATCGATTATTGACTTTTTAGATGGCTTTGGTGACTTGGACATGAGCTAGGACCTTAAGATTCTGCATGAAAGGAGGACTAGCAGCCGAGTTTCACGGGAGAATGTGAAAAGTGCTCATATGTAGTAAAAACCTGAGAAATCCGCCCGTTTTCGTCATTTGTTATCGAATCGACTTAAAGCCAGATCGTCACATTGGCCGCTCTTCTCTCTGAACGGTTGTACTTACCGTCTGCAAAGCTATGTCGCGTACTGCGGTATTCGGAGACACTAAACGCACCATAGTTGAACACAGATGAAGCTTCTAAGTTGATGTAATAGCCAGTAAGAAAAAGTACAATTCAAGTTTTAGATATCGTTATTGACTTTTTAGCTGGCTTTGGTGCCTTGGACATGAGCTATGACCTTAAGATTATGCATGAAAGGAGGACTAGCAGCCGAGTTGCACGGGAGAATGTGAAATGTGTTCATATCTGGTAAAAACCTGAGAAATCCGTTCGTTTTCGTCATTTGTTATCCAATCGACTTAAAGCCAGATCGTCACATTGGCCGCTCTTCTCTCTGAAACGGTTGTACTTATCGTCTGCAAAACTATGTCGCGTGCTGCGGTATGCGGAGAAACTGAAAGCACCGTAGTAGAACACAGATGAAGGTTCTAAGTTGATGTAATAGCCAGTAAGAAGTAGTACAATTCAAGTTTTAGGAATCGATTATTTACTTTGTAGCTGGCTTGGGTGCTTCGGACATGAGCTAGGACCTTAAGATTCTGCATAAAAGGAGGACTAGCAGCCGAGTTGCACGGGAGAATGTGAAAAGTGTTCATATGTAGTAAAAACCTGAGACATCCGTCAGTTTTCGTCATTTGTTATCGAATCGACTTAAAGCCAGATCGTAACATTGGCCGCTCTTCTCTCTAAAACGGTTGTACTTATCGTCTGCAAAGCTATGTCGCGTGCTGCGGTATGCGGTGACACTAAAATCACCATAGTAGAACACAGATGAAGCTTTTAAGTTGATGTAATAGCCAGTAAGAAGTAGTAGAATTCAAGTTTTAGGAATCAATTATTGATTTTTAGCTGGCTTCGGTGCCTTGGAGATGAGCTAGGACCTTAAGATTCTGCATGAAATTAGGACTAGCAGCCGAGTTGCACGGGAGAATGTGAAAGGTGTTCATATGTAGTAAAAACCTGAGAAATCGGTCAGTTTTCGTCATTTGTTATCGAATCGACTTATAGCCAGATCGTCACATTGGCCGCTCTTCTCTCTGAAACGGTTGTACTTATCGTCTGAAAAGCTATGTCGCGTGCTGCGGTATGCAGGGACGCTAAAGTCACCATAGTAGAACACAGATGAAGCTTCTAAGTTGATGCAATAGCCAGTAAGAAGTAGTACAATTCATGTTTTAGGTATCGATTATTGACTTTTTAGCTGGCTTCGGTGCCTTGGACATGAGCTAGGACCTTAAGATTCTACATGAGAGGAGGACTAGCAGCCGAGTTGCACGGGAGAATGTAAAAAGTGTTCATATGTAGTAAAAACCTGAGAAATCCGTCCGTTTTCGTCATTTGTTATCGAATCGACTTAAAGCCAGATCGTCACATTGGCCGCTCTTCTCTCTGAAACGGTTGTACTTATCGTCTGCAAAGCTATGACGCGTACTGCGATATTCGGAGACACTAAAGCACCATAGTAGAACACAGATGAAGCTTTTAAGATGATGTAATAGCCAGTAAGTTGTAGTACAATTCAATTTTTAGGTATCGGTTATTGACTTTTTAGCTGGCTTTGGTGCCTTGGACATGAACCAGGACCTTAAGATTCTGCATGAAAGGAGGACTAGCAGCCGAGTTGCACGGGAGAATGTGAAAAGTGTTCATATGTAGTAAAAACCTGAGAAATCCGTCCGTTTTCGTCATTTGTTGTCGAATCGACTTAAAGCCAGATCGTCACATTGGCCACTCTTCTCTCTGTAACGGTTGTACTTATTGTCTGCAAAGTTATGTCGCGTGCTGCGGTATGCGGAGACACGAAAATCATCATAGTAGAACACAGATAAAGCTTCTAAGTTGATGTAATAGCCAGTAAGAAGTAGTACAATTCAAGTTTTAGGTATCGATTATTGACTTTTTAGCTGGCTTTGGTGCCTTGGACGTGAGCTAGGACCTTAAGATTCAGCATGAAAGTAGGACTAGCAGCCGAGTTGCACGGGAGAATGTGAAAAGTGTTCAAATGTAGTAAAAACCTGAGAAATCCGTCCGTTTTCGTCATTTGTTATCGAATCGACTTAAAGCCAAATCGGCACATTGGCCGCTCTGCTCTCTGAAACGTTTGTACTTATCGTCTGCAAAGCTATGTCGCGTACTGCGGTATTCGGAGACACTAAACGCACCATAGTAGAACACAGATGAAGCTTCTAAGATGATATAATAGCCAGTAAGAAATAGTACAATTCAGGTTTTAGGTATAGTTATTGACTTTTTAGCTGGCTTTGGTGCCTTGGACATGAGCTATGACCTTAAGATTCTGCATGAAAGGAGGACTAGCTCTCGAGTTGCACGGGAGAATGTGAAAAGTGTTCATATGTAGCAAAAACCTGAGAAATCCGTCCGTTTTCGTCATTTGTTATCGAATCGACTTAAAGCCAAATCGTCACATTTGCCGCTCTGCTCTCTGAAACGGTTGTACTTATCGTCTGCAAAGCGATGTCGCGTACTGCGGTATTCGGAGACACTAAACGCACCATAGTAGAACACAGATGAAGCTTCTAAGATGATGTAATAGCCAGTAAGAAATAGTACAATTCAAGTTTTAGGTATCGTTATTGACTTTTTAGCTGGCTTTGGTGACTTGGACATGGGCTATGACCTTAAGATTCTGCATGAAAGGAGGACTAGCAGCCGAGTTGCACGGGAGAATGTGAAAAGTGTTCAAATGTAGTAAAAACCTGAGAAATCCGTCCGTTTTCGTCATTTGTTATCGAATCGACTTAAAGCCAAATCGGCACATTGGCCGCTCTGCTCTCTGAAACGGTTGTACTTATCGTCTGCAAAGCGATGTCGCGTGCTGCGATATGCGGAGACACTAAAAGTACCATAGTAGAACGCAGATGAAGCTTCTAAGTTGATGTAATAGCCAGAAAGAAGTAGTACAATTCAAGTTTTAGATATTGATTATTGACTCTTTAGCTGGCTTTGGTGCCTTAGACATGATCTAGGACCTTAAGATTCTGCATGAAAGAAAGACTAGCAGCCGAGTTGCCCGGGAGAATGTGAAAAGTGTTCATATGTAGTAAAAACCTGAGAAATCCGTCCGTTTTCGTCATTTTTTTATCCAATCGAGTTAAAGCCAGATCGTCACATTTGCCGCTCTTCTCTCTGAAACGGTTGTACTTATCGTCTGCAAAACTATGTCGCGTGCTGCGGTATGCGGAGAAACTAAAAGCACCGTAGTAGAACATAGATGAAGGTTCTAAGTTGATGTAATAGCCAGTAAGAAGTAGTCCAATTCAAGTTTTAGGTATCGATTATTGACTTTTTAGCTGGCTTTGGTGCCTTGGACATGAGCTACTACCTTAAGATTCTGCATAAAAGGATGACTAGCAGCCGAGTTGCATGGGAGAATGTGAAAAGCGTTCATATGTAGTAAAAACCACAGACATCCGTCCGTTTTCGTCATTTGTTATCGAATCGACTTAAAGCCAGATCGTAACATTAGCCGCTCTTCTCTCTAAAACGGTTGTACTTATCGTCTGCAAAGCTGTGTCGCGTGCTGCGGTATGCGGAGAAACTAAAAGCACCGTAGTAGAACATAGATGAAGCATCTAAGTTGATGTAATAGCCAGTAAGAAGTAGTCCAATTCAAGTTTTAGGTATCGATTATTGACTTTTTAGATGGCTTTGGTGACTTGGACATGATCTGGGACCTTAAGATTCTGCATGAAAGAAGGACTAGCAGCCGAGTTGCACGGGAGAATGTGATAAGTGTTCATATGTAGTAAAAACCAACCTGAGAAATCCGTCCGTTTTCGTCATTTGTTATCGAACCGATTTAAAGCCAAATCATCACATTGGCAGCTCTGCTCTCTGAAACGGTTGTACTTATCGTCTGCAAAGCTATGTCGCGTACTGCAGTATTCGGAGACACTAAAAGCACCATAGTAGAACACAGATGAAGCTTCTAAGTTGATGTAATAGCCAGTAAGAAGTAGTACAATTCAAGTTTTAGGTATCGATAATTGACTTTTTAGCTGGCTTTGGTGACTTGGACATGAGCTAGGACCTTAAGATTCTGCATGAAAGGAGGACTAGCAGCCGAGTTTCACGGGAGAATGTGAAAAGTGTTCATATGTAGTAAAAACCTGAGAAATCCGTCCGTTTTCGTCATTTGTTATCGAATCGACTTAAAGCCAGATCGTCACATTGGCCGCTCTTCTCTCTGAACGGTCGTACTTATCGTCTGCAAAGCTATGTCGCGTACTGCGGTATTCGGAGACACTAAACGCACCATAGTTGAACACAAATGAAGCTTCTAAGTTGATGTAATAGCCAGTAAGAAATAGTACAATTCAAGTTTTAGATATCGTTATTGACTTTTTAGCTGGCTTTGGTGCCTTGGACATGAGCTATGACCTTAAGATTATGCATGAAAGGAGGACTAGCAGCCGAGTTGCACGGGAGAATGTGAAAAGTGTTCAGATCTAGTAAAAACCTGAGAAATCCGTTCGTTTTCGTCATTTGTTATCCAATCGACTTAAAGCCAGATCGTCACATTGGCCGCTCTTCTCTCTGAAACGGTTGTACTTATCGTCTGCAAAACTATGTCGCGTGCTGCGGTATGCGGAGAAACTAAAAGCACCGTAGTAGAACACAGATGAAGGTTCTAAGTTGATGTAATAGCCAGTAAGAAGTAGTCCAATTCAAGTTTTAGGAATCTATTATTGACTTTGCAGCTGGCTTGGGTGCTTCGGACATGAGCTAGGACCTTAAGATTCTGCATAAAAGGAGGACTAGCAGCCGAGTTGCACGGGGGAATGTGAAAAGTGTTCATATGTAGTAAAAACCTGAGACATCCGTCCGTTTTCGTCATTTGTTATCGAATCGACTTAAAGCCAGATCGTAACATTGGCCGCTCTTCTCTCTAAAACGGTTGTACTTATCGTCTGCAAAGCTATGTCGCGTGCTGCGGTATGCGGTGACACTAAAATCACCATAGTAGAACACAGATGAAGCTTTTAAGTTGATGTAATAGCCAGTAAGAAGTAGTAGAATTCAAGTTTTAGGAATCAAATATTGATTTTTAGCTGGCTTCGGTGCCTTGGAGATGAGCTAGGACCTTAAGATTCTGCATGAAATTAGGACTAGCAGCCGAGTTGCACGGGTGAATGTGAAAGGTGTTCATATGTAGTAAAAACCTGAGAAATCGGTCAGTTTTCGTCATTTGTTATCGAATCGACTTATAGCCAGATTTTCACATTTGCCGTTCTTCTCTCTGAATCCGTTGTACTTATCGTCTGCAAAGCTATGTCGCGTACTGCGGTATTCGGAGACACTAAAAGCACCATAGTAGAACACAGATGAAGCTTCTAAGTTGATGTAATAGCCAGTAAGAAGTAGTACAATTCAAGTTTTAGGTATCGATTATTGACTTTTTAGGTGGCTTTGGAGCCTTTGACATGAGCTAGGACCTTAAGATTCTGCATGAAAGGAGGACTAGCAGCCGAGTTGCACGGGAGAATGTGAAAAGTGTTCATATGTAGTAAAAACCTAAGATATCCGTCCGTTTTCGTCATTTGTTATCGAATCGACTTAAAGCCAGATGGTCACATTGGCCGCTCTTCTCTCTGAAACGGTTGTACTTATCGTCTGCAAAGCTATGTCGCGTGCTGCGGTATGTGGAGACACTAAAATCACCATAGTAGAACACAGATGATGCTTCTAAGTTGATGTAATAGCCAGTAAGAAGTAGTACAATTCAAGTTCTAGGTATCGATTATTGACTTTTTAGCTGGCTTTGGTGCCTTGGACATGAGCAAGGACCTTGAGATTCTGCATGAAAGGAGGACTAACAGCCGAGTTGCACGGGACAATGTGAAAAGAGTTCATATGTAGTAAAAACCTGAGAAATCCGTCCGTTTTCGTCATTTGTTATCGAATCAAAGCCAGATCATCACATTGGCCGCTCTTATCTCTGAAACGGTTGTACTTATCGTCTGCAAAGCTATGTCGCGTACTGCGGTATTCGGAGACTCTAAAATCACCATAGTAGAACACAGTTGAAGCTTCTAAGATGATATAATAGCCAGTAAGAAGCAGTACAATTCAAGTTTTAGGTATCGGTTATTGAATTTTTAGCTGGCTTTGGTGCCTTGAACATGAGCTAGGACCTTAAGATTCTGTATGAAAGGTGGACTAGCAGCCCAGTTGCACGGGAGAATGTGAAAACTGTTCATATGTAGTAAAAACCAACCTGAGAAATTCGTCCGTTTTCGTCATTTGTTATCGAATCGTCTTAAAGCCAGATCGTCACATTGGCCGCTCTTCTCTCTGAAACGGTTGTACTTATCGTCTGCAAAGCTATGTCGCGTGCTGCGGTATGCTGAGGCACTAAAAGCACCATAGTACAACACAGATCAAGCTTCTAAGTTGATGTAATAGCCAGTAAGAAGTAGTACAATTCTAGTTTTAGGTATCGGTTATTGAATTTTTAGCTGGCTTTGGTGCCTTGGACATGAGCTAGGACATTAAGATTCTACATGAAAGGAGGACTAGCTGCCGAGTTGCACGGGAGAATGTGAAAAGTGTTCATATGTAGTAAAAACCCAAGAAATCCGTCCGTTTTCGTCATTTGTTATCGAATCGTCTTAAAGCCAGATCGTCACATTGACCGCTCTTCTCTCTGAAACGGTTGTACTTATCGTCTGCAAAGCTATGTCGCGTGCTGCGTTATGCGGAGACACTAAAAGCACCATAGTAGAACACAGATGAAGCTTCTAAGATGATGTAATAGCCAGTAAGAAATAGTACAATTCAAGTTTTAGATATCGTTATTGACTTTTTAGCTGGCTTTGGTGCCTTGGACATGGGCTATGACCGTAAGATTCTGCATGAAAGGAGGACTAGCAGCCGAGTTGCACGGGAGAATGTGAAAAGTGTTCATATGTAGTAAAAACCTGAGAAATCCGTCCGTTTGCGTCATTTGTTATCGAATCGACTTAAAGCCAGATCGTCACATTTGCCGCTCTTCTCTCTGAAACCGTTGTACTTATCGTCTGCAAAGCTATGTCGCGTGCTGCGATATGCGGAGACACTAAAAGCACCATAGTAGAACACAGATGAAGCTTCTAAGTTAATGTAATAGCCAGTAAGATGTAGTACAATTCAAGTTTTAGATATTGATTATTGATTTTTTAGCTGGCTTTGGTGCCTTGGACATGATCTAGGACCTTAAGATTCTGCATGAAAGAAGGACTAGCAGCCGAGTTGCCCGGGAGAATGTGAAAAGTGTTCATATGTAGTAAAAACCTGAGAAATCCGTCCGTTTTCGTCATTTGTTATCGAATCGACTTTTAGCCAGATCGTCACATTGGGCGCTCTTCTCTCTGAAACGGTTGTACTTATCTTCTGCAAAGCTATGTCGCGTGCTGCGGTATGTGGAGACACTAAAAGCACCATAGTAGAACAGAGATGAAGCTTCTAAGTTGATGTAATAGCCAGTAAGAAGTAGTAGAATTCAAGTTTTAGGTATTGATTATTGACTTTTTAGCTGGCTTTGGTGCCTTGGACATGAGCTAGGACCTTAAGATTCTGCATGAAAGGAGGACTAGCAGCCGAGTTGCACGGGAGAATGTGAAAAGTGTTCATATGTAATAAAATCCTGAGAAATCCGTCCGTTTTCGTCATTTGTTATCGAATCGACTTAAAGCCAGATCGTCACATTGGCCGCACTTCTCTCTGAAACGGTTGTACTTATCGTCTGCAAAGCTATTTCGCGTGCTGCGGTATGTGGAGACACTAAAATCACCATAGTAGAACACAGATGAAGCATCTAAGTTGATGTAATAGCCAGTAAGAAGTAGTCCAATTCAAATTTAGGTATCGATTATTGAGTTTTTAGCTGGCTTTGGTGACTTGGACATGAGCTAGGACCTTAAGACTCTGCATGAAAGGAGGACTAGCAACCGAGTTGCACGGGAGAATGTGAAAAGTGTTCATATGTAATAAAAACCTGAGAAATAAGTCCGTTTTCGTTATTTGTTATCGAATCGACTTAAAGCCAGATCGTCACATTGGCCGCTCTTCTCTCTGAAACGGTTGTACTTAACGTCTACAAAGCTATGTCGCGTGCTGCGGTATGCGGAGACACTAAAAGCACCATAGTAGAACACAGATGAAGCTTCTAAGTTGATGTAATAGCCAGTAAGAAGTAGTACAATTCAAGTTTTAGGAATCGGTTATTGACTTTTAAGCTGGCTTTGGTGCCTTGGACATGAGCCAAGACCTTAAGATTCTGCATGAAAGGAGGACTAGCAGCCCAGTTGCACGGGAGAATGTGAAAACTGTTCATATGTAGTAAAAACCAACCTGAGAAATCCGTCCGTTTTCGTCATTTGTTATCGAATCGACTTAAAGCCAGATCGTCACATTGGCCGCTCTTCTCTCTGAAACGGTTGTACTTATCGTCTGCAAAGCTATGTCGCGTGCTGCGGTATGCTGAGACACTAAAAGCACCATAGTACAACACAGATCAAGCTTCAAAGTTGATGTAATAGCCAGTAAGAAGTAGTACAATTCTAGTTTTAGGTATCGGTTATTGACTTTTTAGCTGGCTTTGGTGCCTTGGACATGAGCTAGGACATTAAGATTCTACATGAAAGGAGGACTAGCTGCCGAGTTGCACGGGAGAATGTGAAAAGTGTTCATATGTAGTAAAAACCCAAGAAATCCGTCCGTTTTCGTCATTTGTTATCGAATCGACTTAAAGCCAGATCGTAACATTGGCCGCTCTTCTCTCTAAAACGGTTGTACTTATCGTCTGCAAAGCTGTGTCGCGTGCTGCGGTATGCGGAGAAACTAAAAGCACCGTAGTAGAACATAGATGAAGCATCTAAGTTGATGTAATAGCCAGTAAGAAGTAGTCCAATTCAAGTTTTAGGTATCGATTATTGACTTTTTAGATGGCTTTGGTGACTTGGACATGATCTGGGACCTTAAGATTCTGCATGAAAGAAGGACTAGCAGCCGAGTTGCACGGGAGAATGTGAAAAGTGTTCATATGTAGTAAAAACCAATCTGAGAAATCCGTCCGTTTTCGTCATTTGTTATCGAACCGATTTAAAGCCAAATCATCACATTGGCAGCTCTGCTCTCTGAAACGGTTGTACTTATCGTCTGCAAAGCTATGTCGCGTACTGCAGTATTCGGAGACACTAAAAGCACCATAGTAGAACACAGATGAAGCTTCTAAGTTGATGTAATAGCCAGTAAGAAGTAGTACAATTCAAGTTTTAGGTATCGATAATTGACTTTTTAGCTGGCTTTGGTGACTTGGACATGAGCTAGGACCTTAAGATTCTGCATGAAAGGAGGACTAGCAGCCGAGTTTCACGGGAGAATGTGAAAAGTGTTCATATGTAGTAAAAACCTGAGAAATCCGTCCGTTTTCGTCATTTGTTATCGAATCGACTTAAAGCCAGATCGTCACATTGGCCGCTCTTCTCTCTGAACGGTCGTACTTATCGTCTGCAAAGCTATGTCGCGTACTGCGGTATTCGGAGACACTAAACGCACCATAGTTGAACACAGATGAAGCTTCTAAGTTGATGTAATAGCCAGTAAGAAATAGTACAATTCAAGTTTTAGATATCGTTATTGACTTTTTAGCTGGCTTTGGTGCCTTGGACATGAGCTATGACCTTAAGATTATGCATGACAGGAGGACTAGCAGCCGAGTTGCACGGGAGAATGTGAAAAGTGTTCATATCTAGTGAAAACCTGAGAAATCCGTTCGTTTTCGTCATTTGTTATCCAATCGACTTAAAGCCAGATCGTCACATTGGCCGCTCTTCTCTCTGAAACGGTTGTACTTATCGTCTGCAAAACTATGTCGCGTGCTGCGGTATGCGGAGAAACTAAAAGCACCGTAGTAGAACACAGATGAAGGTTCTAAGTTGATGTAATAGCCAGTAAGAAGTAGTCCAATTCAAGTTTTAGGAATCGATTATTGACTTTGTAGCTGGCTTGGGTGCTTCGGACATGAGCTAGGACCTTAAGATTCTGCATAAAAGGAGGACTAGCAGCCGAGTTGCACGGGAGAATGTGAAAAGTGTTCATATGTAGTAAAAACCTGAGACATCCGTCCGTTTTCGTCATTTGTTATCGAATCGACTTATAGCCAGATCGTCACATTGGCCACTCTTCTCTCTGAAACGTTTGTACTTATCGTCTGCAAAGCTATGTCGCGTACTGCGGTATTCGGAGACACTAAACGCACCATAGTAGAACACAGATGAAGCTTCTAAGATGATATAATAGCCAGTAAGAAATAGTACAATTCAAGTTTTAGGTATAGTTATTGACTTTTTAGCTGGCTTTGGTGCCTTGGACATGAGCTATGACCTTAAGATTCTGCATGAAAGGAGGACTAGCTCTCGAGTTGCACGGGAGAATGTGAAAAGTGTTCATATGTAGCAAAAACCTGAGAAATCCGTCCGTTTTCGTCATTTGTTATCGAATCGACTTAAAGCCAGATCGTCACATTTGCCGTTCTTCTCTCTGAATCCGTTGTACTTATCGTCTGCAAAGCTATTTCGCGTGCTGCGGTATGCGGAGACACTAAAAGCACCATAGTAGAACACAGATGAAACTTCTAAGTTGATGTAATAGCCAGTAAGAAGTAGTACAATTCAAGTTTTAGACATTGATTATTGACTTTTTAGCTGGCTTTCGTGCCTTGGACATGATCTAGGACCTTAAGATTCTGCATGAAAGAAGGGCTAGCAGCCGAGTTGCACGGGAGAATGTGAAAAGTGTTCATATGTAGTAAAAACCAACCTGAGAAATCCGTCCGTTTTCGTCATTTGTTATCGAACCGATTTAAAGCCAAATCATCACATTGGCAGCTCTGCTCTCTGAAACGGTTGTACTCATCGTCTGCAAAGCTATGTCGCGTACTGCGGTATTCGGAGACACTAAAAGCACCATAGTAGAACACAGATGAAGCTTCTAAGTTGATGTAATAGCCAGTAAGAAGTAGTACAATTCAAGTTTTAGGTATCGATTATTGACTTTTTAGGTGGCTTTGGAGCCTTTGACATGAGCTAGGACCTTAAGATTTTGCATGAAAGGAGGACTAGCAGCCGAGTTGCACGGGAGAATGTGAAAAGTGTTCATATGTAGTAAAAACCTAAGATATCCGTCCGTTTTCGTCATTTGTTATCGAATCGACTTAAAGCCAGATGGTCACATTGGCCGCTCTTCTCTCTGAAACGGTTGTACTTATCGTCTGCAAAGCTATGTCGCGTGCTGCGGTATGTGGAGACACTAAAATCACCATAGTAGAACACAGATGATGCTTCTAAGTTGATGTAATAGCCAGTAAGAAGTAGTACAATTCAAGTTCTAGGTATCGATTATTGACTTTTTAGCTGGCTTTGGTGCCTTGGACATGAGCAAGGACCTTGAGATTCTGCATGAAAGGAGGACTAACAGCCGAGTTGCACGGGACAATGTGAAAAGAGTTCATATGTAGTAAAAACCTGAGAAATCCGTCCGTTTTCGTCATTTGTTATCGAATCAAAGCCAGATCATCACATTGGCCGCTCTTATCTCTGAAACGGTTGTACTTATCGTCTGCAAAGCTATGTCGCGTACTGCGGTATTCGGAGACTCTAAAAACACCATAGTAGAACACAGTTGAAGCTTCTAAGATGATATAATAGCCAGTAAGAAGCAGTACAATTCAAGTTTTAGGTATCGGTTATTGAATTTTTAGCTGGCTTTGGTGCCTTGAACATGAGCTAGGACCTTAAGATTCTGTATGAAAGGTGGACTAGCAGCCCAGTTGCACGGGAGAATGTGAAAACTGTTCATATGTAGTAAAAACCAACCTGAGAAATTCGTCCGTTTTCGTCATTTGTTATCGAATCGTCTTAAAGCCAGATCGTCACATTGGCCGCTCTTCTCTCTGAAACGGTTGTACTTACCGTCTGCAAAGCTATGTCGCGTGCTGCGGTATGCTGAGGCACTAAAAGCACCATAGTACAACACAGATCAAGCTTCTAAGTTGATGTAATAGCCAGTAAGAAGTAGTACAATTCTAGTTTTAGGTATCGGTTATTGAATTTTTAGCTGGCTTTGGTGCCTTGGACATGAGCTAGGACATTAAGATTCTACATGAAAGGAGGACTAGCTGCCGAGTTGCACGGGAGAATGTGAAAAGTGTTCATATGTAGTAAAAACCTGAGAAATCCGTCCGTTTTCGTCATTTGTTATCGAATCGTCTTAAAGCCAGATTGTCACATTGACCGCTCTTCTCTCTGAAACGGTTGTACTTATCGTCTGCAAAGCTATGTCGCGTGCTGCGTTATGCGGAGACACTAAAAGCACCATAGTAGAACACAGATGAAGCTTCTAAGATGATGTAATAGCCAGTAAGAAATAGTACAATTCAAGTTTTAGATATCGTTATTGACTTTTTAGCTGGCTTTGGTGCCTTGGACATGGGCTATGACCGTAAGATTCTGCATGAAAGGAGGACTAGCAGCCGAGTTGCACGGGAGAATGTGAAAAGTGTTCATATGTAGTAAAAACCTGAGAAATCCGTCCGTTTGCGTCATTTGTTATCGAATCGACTTAAAGCCAGATCGTCACATTTGCCGCTCTTCTCTCTGAAACCGTTGTACTTATCGTCTGCAAAGCTATGTCGCGTGCTGCGATATGCGGAGACACTAAAAGCACCATAGTAGAACACAGATGAAGCTTCTAAGTTAATGTAATAGCCAGTAAGATGTAGTACAATTCAAGTTTTAGATATTGATTATTGATTTTTTAGCTGGCTTTGGTGCCTTGGACATGATCTAGGACCTTAAGATTCTGCATGAAAGAAGGACTAGCAGCCGAGTTGCCCGGGAGAATCTGAAAAGTGTTCATATGTAGTAAAAACCTGAGAAATCCGTCCGTTTTCGTCATTTGTTATCGAATCGACTTTTAGCCAGATCGTCACATTGGGCGCTCTTCTCTCTGAAACGGTTGTACTTATCTTCTGCAAAGCTATGTCGCGTGCTGCGGTATGTGGAGACACTAAAAGCATCATAGTAGAACAGAGATGAAGCTTCTAAGTTGATGTAATAGCCAGTAAGAAGTAGTAGAATTCAAGTTTTAGGTATTGATTATTGACTTTTTAGCTGGCTTTGGTGCCTTGGACATGAGCTAGGACCTTAAGATTCTGCATGAAAGGAGGACTAGCAGCCGAGTTGCACGGGAGAATGTGAAAAGTGTTCATATGTAATAAAATCCTGAGAAATCCGTCCGTTTTCGTCATTTGTTATCGAATCGACTTAAAGCCAGATCGTCACATTGGCCGCTCTTCTCTCTGAAACGGTTGTACTTATCGTCTGCAATGCTATTTCGCGTGCTGCGGTATGTGGAGACACTAAAATCACCAGAGTAGAACACAGATGAAGCATCTAAGTTGATGTAATAGCCAGTAAGAAGTAGTCCAATTCAAATTTAGGTATCGATTATTGACTTTTTAGCTGGCTTTGGTGACTTGGACATGAGCTAGGACCTTAAGATTCTGCATGTAAGGAGGACTAGCAACCGAGTTGCACGGGAGAATGTGAAAAGTGTTCATATGTAATAAAAACCTGAGAAATAAGTCCGTTTTCGTCATTTGTTATCGAATCGACTTAAAGCCAGATCGTCACATTGGCCGCTCTTCTCTCTGAAACGGTTGTACTTAACGTCTACAAAGCTATGTCGCGTGCTGCGGTATGCGGAGACACTAAAAGCACCATAGTAGAACACAGATGAAGCTTCTAAGTTGATGTAATAGCCAGTAAGAAGTAGTACAATTCAAGTTTTAGGAATCGGTTATTGACTTTTAAGCTCGCTTTGGTGACTTGGACATGAGCCAAGACCTTAAGATTCTGCATGAAAGGAGGACTAGCAGCCCAGTTGCACGGGAGAATGTGAAAACTGTTCATATGTAGTAAAAACCTGAGAAATCCGTCCGTTTTCGTCATTTGTTATCGAATCGACTTAAAGCCAGATCGTCACATTGGCCGCTCTTCTCTCTGAAACGGTTGTACTTATCGTCTGCAAAGCTATGTCGCGTGTTGCGGTATGCTGAGACACTAAAAGCACCATAGTACAACACAGATCAAGCTTCAAAGTTGATGTAATAGCCAGTAAGAAGTAGTACAATTCTAGTTTTAGGTATCGGTTATTGACTTTTTAGCTGGCTTTGGTGCCTTGGACATGAGCTAGGACATTAAGATTCTACATGAAAGGAGGACTAGCTGCCGAGTTGCACGGGAGAATGTGAAAAGTGTTCATATGTAGTAAAAACCCAAGAAATCCGTCCGTTTTCGTCAATTGTTATCGAATCGACTTAAAGCCAGATCGTAACATTGGCCGCTCTTCTCTCTAAAACGGTTGTACTTATCGTCTGCAAAGCTATGTCGCGTGCTGCGGTATGCGGAGACACTAAAATCACCATAGTAGAACACAGATGAAGCATCTAAGTTGATGTAATAGCCAGTAAGAAGTAGTCGAATTCAAGTTTTAGGTATCGATAATTGACTTTTTAGCTGGCTTTGGTGACTTGGACATGAGCTAGGACCTTAAGATTCTGCATGAAAGGAGGACTAGCAGCCGAGTTTCACGGGAGAATGTGAAAAGTGTTCATATGTAGTAAAAACCTGAGAAATCCGTCCGTTTTCGTCATTTGTTATCGAATCGACTTAAAGCCAGATCGTCACATTGGCCGCTCTTCTCTCTGAACGGTTGTACTTATCGTCTGCAAAGCTATGTCGCGTACTGCGGTATTCGGAGACACTAAACGCACCATAGTTGAACACAGATGAAGCATCTAAGTTGATGTAATAGCCAGTAATAAATAGTACAATACAAGTTCTAGATATCGTTATTGACTTTTTAGCTGGCTTTGGTGCCTTGGACGTGAGCTAGGACCTTAAGATTCAGCATGAAAGTAGGACTAGCAGCCGAGTTGCACGGGAGAATGTGAAAAGTGTTCAAATGTAGTAAAAACCGGAGAAATCCGTCCGTTTTCGTCATTTGTTATCGAATCGACTTAAAGCCAAATCGGCACATTGGCCGCTCTGCTCTCTGAAACGTTTGTACTTATCGTCTGGAAAGCTATGTCGCGTACTGAGGTATTCGGAGACACTAAACGCACCATAGTAGAACACAGATGAAGCTTCTAAGATGATATAATAGCCAGTAAGAAATAGTACAATTCAAGTTTTATGTATAGTTATTGACTTTTTAGCTGGCTTTGGTGCCTTGGACATGAGCTATGACCTTAAGATTCTGCATGAAAGGAGGACTAGCTCTCGAGTTGCACGGGAGAATGTGAAAAGTGTTCATATGTAGCAAAAACCTGAGAAATCCGTCCGTTTTCGTCATTTGTTATCGAATCGACTTAAAGCCAGATCGTCACATTTGCCGTTCTTCTCTCTGAATCCGTTGTACTTATCGTCTGCAAAGCTATTTCGCGTGCTGCGGTATGCGGAGACACTAAAAGCACCATAGTAGAACACAGATGAAACTTCTAAGTTGATGTAATAGCCAGTAAGAAGCAGTACAATTCAAGTTTTAGACATTGATTATTGACTTTTTAGCTGGCTTTGGTGCCTTGGACATGATCTAGGACCTTAAGATTCTGCATGAAAGAAGGACTAGCAGCCGAGTTGCACGGGAGAATGTGAAAAGTGTTCATATGTAGTAAAAACCAACCTGAGAAATCCGTCCGTTTTCGTCATTTGTTATCGAACCGATTTAAAGCCAAATCATCACATTGGCAGCTCTGCTCTCTGAAACGGTTGTACTTATCGTCTGCAAAGCTATGTCGCGTACTGCAGTATTCGGAGACACTAAAAGCACCATAGTAGAACACAGATGAAGCTTCTAAGTTGATGTAATAGCCAGTAAGAAGTAGTACAATTCAAGTTCTAGGTATCGATTATTGACTTTTTAGCTGGCTTTGGTGCCTTGGACATGAGCAAGGACCTTGAGATTCTGCATGAAAGGAGGACTAGCAGCCGAGTTGCACGGGACAATGTGAAAAGAGTTCATATGTAGTAAAAACCTGAGAAATCCGTCCGTTTTCGTCATTTGTTATCGAATCAAAGCCAGATCATCACATTGGCCGCTCTTATCTCTGAAACGGTTGTACTTATCGTCTGCAAAGCTATGTCGCGTGCTGCGGTATGCTGAGGCACTAAAAGCACCATAGTAGAACACAGATGAAGCTTCTAAGTTAATGTAATAGCCAGTAAGAAGTAGTGCAATTCAAGTTTTAGATATTGATTATTGATTTTTTAGCTGGCTTTGGTGCCTTGGACATGATCTAGGACCTTGAGATTCTGCATGAAAGAAGGACTAGCAGCCGAGTTGCCCGGGAGAATGTGAAAACTGTTCATATGTAGTAAAAACCAACCTGAGAAATTCGTCCGTTTTCGTCATTTGTTATCGAATCGTCTTAAAGCCAGATCGTCACATTGGCCGCTCTTCTCTCTGAAACGGTTGTACTTATCGTCTGCAAAGCTATGTCGCGTGCTGCGGTATGCTGAGGCACTAAAAGCACCATAGTACAACACAGATCAAGCTTCTAAGTTGATGTAATAGCCAGTAAGAAGTAGTACAATTCTAGTTTTAGGTATCGGTTATTGAATTTTTAGCTGGCTTTGGTGCCTTGGACATGTGCTAGGACATTAAGATTCTACATTAAAGGAGGACTAGCTGCCGAGTTGCACGGGAGAATGTGAAAAGTGTTCATATGTAGTAAAAATCCAAGAAATCCGTCCGTTTTCGTCATTTGTTATCGAATCGTCTTAAAGCCAGATCGTCACATTGACCGCTCTTCTCTCTGAAACGGTTGTACTTATCGTCTGCAAAGCTATGTCCCGTGCTGCGTTATGCGGAGACACTAAAAGCACCATAGTAGAACACAGATGAAGCTTCTAAGATGATGTAATAGCCAGTAAGAAATAGTACAATTCAAGTTTTAGATATCGTTATTGACTTTTTAGCTGGCTTTGGTGCCTTGGACATGGGCCATGACCTTAAGATTCTGCATGAAAGGAGGACTAGCAGCCGAGTTGCACGGGAGAATGTGAAAAGTGTTCATATGTAGTAAAAACCTGAGAAATCCGTCAGTTTGCGTCATTTGTTATCGAATCGACTTAAAGCCAGATCGTCACATTGGCCGCTCTTCTCTCTGAAACGGTTGTACTTAACGTCTACAAAGCTATGTCGCGTGCTGCGGTATGCGGAGACACTAAAAGCACCATAGTAGAACACAAATGAAGCTTCTAAGTTGATGTAATAGCCAGTAAGAAGTAGTACAATTCAAGTTTTAGGAATCGGTTATTGACCTTTAAGCTGGCTTTGGTGCCTTGGACATGAGCCAAGACCTTAAGATTCTGCATGAAAGGAGGACTAGCAGCCCAGTTGCACGGGAGAATGTGAAAACTGTTCATATGTAGTAAAAACCAACCTGAGAAATCCGTCCGTTTTCGTCATTTGTTATCGAATCGACTTAAAGCCAGATCGTCACATTGGCCGCTCTTCTCTCTGAAACGGTTGTACTTATCGTCTGCAAAGCTATTTCGCGTGCTGCGGTATGCGGAGACACTAAAATCACCATAGTAGAACACAGATGAAGCATCTAAGTTGATGTAATAGCCAGTAAGAAGTAGTCCAATTCAAATTTAGGTATCGATTATCGACTTTTTAGCTGGCTTTGGTGACTTGGACATGAGCTAGGACCTTAAGATTCTGCATGAAAGGAGGACTAGCAACCGAGTTGCACGGGAGAATGTGAAAAGTGTTCATAAGTAATAAAAACCTGAGAAATAAGTCCGTTTTCGTCATTTGTTATCGAATCGACTTAAAGCCAGATCGTCACATTGGCCGCTCTTCTCTCTGAAACGGTTGTACTTAACGTCTACAAAGCTATGTCGCGTGCTGCGGTATGCGGAGACACTAAAATCACCATAGTAGAACACAGATGAAGCATCTAAGTTGATGTAATAGCCAGTAAGAAGTAGTACAATTCAAGTTTTAGGTATCGGTTATTGACTTTTTAGTTGGCTTTGGTGCCTTGGACATGAGCTAGGACATTAAGATTCTACATGAAAGGAGGACTAGCTGCCGAGTTGCACGGGAGAATGTGAAAAGCGTTCATATGTAGTAAAAACCCAAGAAATCCGTCCGTTTTCGTCATTTGTTATCGAATCGTCTTAAAGCCAGATCGTCACATTGACCGCTCTTCTCTCTGAAACGGTTGTACTTATCGTCTGCAAAGCTATGTCGCGTGCTGCGTTATGCAGAGACACTAAAAGCACCATAGTAGAACACAGATGAAGCTTCTAAGATGATGTAATAGCCAGTAAGAAATAGTACAATTCAAGTTTTAGTTATCGTTATTGACTTTTTAGCTGGCTTTGGTGCCTTGGACATGGGCTATGACCTTAAGATTCTGAATGAAAGGAGGACTAGCAGCCGAGTTGCACGGGAGAATGTGAAAAGTGTTCATATGTAGTAAAAACCTGAGAAATCCGTCCGTTTGCGTCACTTGTTATCGAATCGACTTAAAGCCAGATCGTCACATTTGCCGCTCTTCTCTCTGAAACCGTCGTACTTATCGTCTGCAAAGCTATGTCGCGTGCTGCGATATGCGGAGACACTAAAAGCACCATAGTAGAACATAGATGAAGCTTCTAAGTTAATGTAATAGCCAGTAAGAAGTAGTACAATTCAAGTTTTAGATATTGATTATTGACTTTTTAGCTGGCTTTGGTGCCTTGGACATGATCTAGGACCTTAAGATTCTGCATGAAAGAAGGACTAGCAGCCGAGTTGCCCGGGAGAATGTGAAAAGTGTTCATATGAAGTAAAAACCTGAGAAATCCGTCCGTTTTCGTCATTTGTTATCGAATCGACTTTTAGCCAGATCGTCACATTGGGCGCTCTTCTCTCTGAAACGGTTGTACTTATCTTCTGCAAAGCTATGTCGCGTGCTGCGGTATGTGGAGACACTAAAAGCACCATAGTAGAACAGAGATGAAGCTTCTAAGTTGATGTAATAGCCAGTAAGAAGTAGTAGAATTCAAGTTTTAGGTATTGATTATTGACTTTTTAGCTGGCTTTGGTGCCTTGGACATGAGCTAGGACCTTAAGATTCTGCATGAAAGGAGGACTAGCAGCCGAGTTGCACGGGAGAATGTGAAAAGTGTTCATATGTAATAAAAGCCTGAGAAATCCGTCCGTTTTCGTCATTTGTTATCGAATCGACTTAAAGCCAGATCGTCACATTGGCCGCTCTTCTCTCTGAAACGGTTGTACTTATCGTCTGCAAAGCTATGTCGCCTGCTGCGGTATGCTGAGACACTAAAAGCACCATAGTACAACACAGATCAAGCTTCTAAGTTGATGTAATAGCCAGTAAGAAGTAGTACAATTCTAGTTTTAGGTATCGGTTATTGACTATTTAGCTGGCTTTGGTGCCTTGGACATGAGCTAGGACCTTAAGATTCTACATGAAAGGAGGACTAGCTGCCGAGTTGCACGGGAGAATGTGAAAAGTGTTCATATGTAGTAAAAACCCAAGAAATCAGTCCGTTTTCGTCATTTGTTATCGAATCGTCTTAAAGCCAGATCGTCACATTGACCGCTCTTCTCTCTGAAACGGTTGTACTTATCGTCTGCAAAGCTATGTCGCGTGCTGCGTTATGCGGAGACACTAAAAGCACCATAGTAGAACACAGATGAAGCTTCTAAGATGATGTAATAGCCAGTAAGAAATAGTACAATTCAAGTTTTAGATATCGTTATTGACTTTTTAGCTGGCTTTGGTGCCTTGGACATGGGCTATGACCTTAAGATTCTGCATGAAAGGAGGACTAGCAGCCGAGTTGCACGGGAGAATGTGAAAAGTGTTCATATGTAGTAAAAACCTGAGAAATCCGTCCGTTTGCGTCATTTGTTATCGAATCGACTTAAAGCCAGATCGTTACATTTGCCGCTCTTCTCTCTGAAACCGTTGTACTTATCGTCTGCAAAGCTATGTCGCGTGCTGCGATATGCGGAGACACTAAAAGCACCATAGTAGAACACAGATGAAGCTTCTAAGTTAATGTAATAGCCAGTAAGAAGTAGTACAATTCAAGTTTTAGGTATCGGTAATTGACTATTTAGCTGGCTTTGGTGCCTTGGACATGAGCTAGGACCTTAAGATTCTGCATGAAAGGAGGACTAGCTGCCGAGTTGCACGGGAGAATGTGAAAAGTGTTCATATGTAGTAAAAACCCAAGAAATCCGTCCGTTTTCGTCATTTGTTATTGAATCGTCTTAAAGCCAGATCGTCACATTGACCGCTCTTCTCTGTGAAACGGTTGTACTTATCGTCTGCAAAGCTATGTCGCCTGCTGCGGTATGCTGAGACACTAAAAGCACCATAGTACAACACAGATCAAGCTTCTAAGTTGATGTAATAGCCAGTAAGAAGTAGTACAATTCTAGTTTTAGGTATCGGTTATTGACTATTTAGCTGGCTTTGGTGCCTTGGACATGAGCTAGGACCTTAAGATTCTACATGAATGGAGGACTAGCTGACGAGTTGCACGGGAGAATGTGATAAGTGTTCATATGTAGTAAAAACCCAAGAAATCCGTCCGTTTTCGTCATTTGTTATCGTATCGTCTTAAAGCCAGATCGTCACATTGGTCGCTCTTCTCTCTGAAACGGTTGTACTTATCTTCTGCAAAGCTATGTCGCGTGCTGCGGTATGTGGAGACACTAAAAGCACCATAGTAGAACAGAGATGAAGCTTCTAAGTTGATGTAATAGCCAGTAAGAAGTAGTAGAATTCAAGTTTTAGGTATTGATTATTGACTTTTTAGCTGGCTTTGGTGCCTTGGACATGAGCTAGGACCTTAAGATTCTGCATGAAAGGAGGACTAGCAGCCGAGTTGCACGGGAGAATGTGAAAAGTGTTCATATGTAATAAAATCCTGAGAAATCCGTCCGTTTTCGTCATTTGTTATCGAATCGACTTAAAGCCAGCTCGTCACATTGGCTGCTCTTCTCTCTGAAACGGTTGTACTTATCGTCTGCAAAGCTATTTCGCGTGCTGCGGTATGCGGAGACACTAACATCACCATAGTAGAACACAGATGAAGCATCTAAGTTGATGTAATAGCCAGTAAGAAGTAGTCCAATTCAAATTTAGGTATCGATTGTTGACTTTTTAGCTGGCTTTGGTGACTTGGACATCAGCTAGGAACTTAAGATTCTGCATGAAAGGAGGACTAGCAACCGAGTTGCACGGGAGAATGTGAAAAGTGTTCATATGAAATAAAAACCTGAGAAATAAGTCCGTTTTCGTCATTTGTTATCGAATCGAATTAAAGCCAGATCGTCACATTGGCCGCTCTTCTCTCTGAAACGGTTGTACTTATCGTCTACAAAGCTATGTCGCGTGCTGCGGTATGCGGAGACACTAAAAGCACCGTAGTAGAACACAGATGAAGCTTCTAAGTTGATGTAATAGCCAGTAAGAAGTAGTACAATTCAAGTTTTAGGTATCGGTAATTGACTATTTAGCTGGCTTTGGTGCCTTGGACATGAGCTAGGACCTTAAGATTCTGCATGAAAGGAGGACTAGCTGCCGAGTTGCACGGGAGAATGTGAAAAGTGTTCATATGTAGTAAAAACCTGAGAAATCCGTCCGTTTGCGTCAATTGTTATCGAATCGACTTAAAGCCAGATCGTCACATTTGCCGCTCTTCTCTCTGAAACCGTTGTACTTATCGTCTGCAAAGCTATGTCGCGTGCTGCGATATGCGGAGGCACTAAAAGCACCATAGTAGAACACAGATGAAGCTTCTAAGTTAATGTAATAGCCAGTAAGAAGTAGTACAATTCAAGTTTTAGATATTGATTATTGACTTTTTAGCTGGTTTGGTGCCTTGGCCATGATCTAGGACCTTAAGATTCTGCATGAAAGAAGGACTAGCAGCCGAGTTGCCCGGGAGAATGTGAAAAGTGTTCATATGTAGTAAAAACCTGAGAAATCCGTCCGTTTTCGTCATTTGTTATTGAATCGACTTTTAGCCAGATCGTCACATTGGCCGCTCTTCTCTCTGAAACGGTTGTACTTATCTTCTGCAAAGCTATGTCGCGTGCTGCGGTATGTGGAGACACTAAAAGCACCATAGTAGAACAGAGATGAAGCTTCTAAGTTGATGTAATAGCCAGTAAGAAGTAGTAGAATTCAAGTTTTAGGTATTGATTATTGACTTTTTAGCTGGCTTTGGTGCCTTGGACATGAGCTAGGACCTTAAGATTCTGCATGAAAGGAGGACTAGCAGCCGAGTTGCACGGGAGAATGTGAAAAGTGTTCATATGTAATAAAATCCTGAGAAATCGGTCCGTTTTCGTCATTTGTTATCGAATCGACTTAAAGCCAGATCGTCACATCTGCCGCTCTTCTCTCTGAAACGGTTGTACTTATCGTCTGCAAAGCTATTTCGCGTGCTGCGGTATGCGGAGACACTAAAATCACCATAGTAGAACACAGATGAAGCATCTAAGTTGATGTAATAGCCAGTAAGAAGTCGTCCAATTCAAATTTAGGTATCGATTGTTGACTTTTTAGCTGGCTTTGGTGACTTGGACATGAGCTAGGACCTTAAGATTCTGCATGAAAGGAGGACTAGCAACCGAGTTGCACGGGAGAATGTGAAAAGTGTTCATATGAAATAAAAACCTGAGAAATAAGTCCGTTTTCGTCATTTGTTATCGAATCGAATTAAAGCCAGATCGTCACATTGGCCGCTCTTCTCTCTGAAACGGTTGTACTTATCGTCTACAAAGGTATGTCGCGTGCTGCGGTATGCGGAGACACTAAAAGCATCATAGTAGAACACAGATGAAGCTTCTAAGTTGATGTAATAGCCAGTAAGAAGTAGTACAATTCAAGTTTTAGGTATCGGTAATTGACTATTTAGCTGGCTTTGGTGCCTTGGACATGAGCTAGGACCTTAAGATTCTGCATGAAAGGAGGACTAGCTGCCGAGTTGCACGGGAGAATGTGAAAAGTGTTCATATGTAGTAAAAACCCAAGAAATCCGTCCGTTTTCGTCATTTGTTATTGAATCGTCTTAAAGCCAGATCGTCACATTGACCGCTCTTCTCTGTGAAACGGTTGTACTTATCGTCTGCAAAGCTATGTCGCCTGCTGCGGTATGCTGAGACACTAAAAGCACCATAGTACAACACAGATCAAGCTTCTAAGTTGATGTAATAGCCAGTAAGAAGTAGTACAATTCTAGTTTTAGGTATCGGTTATTGACTATTTAGCTGGCTTTGGTGCCTTGGACATGAGCTAGGACCTTAAGATTCTACATGAATGGAGGACTAGCTGACGAGTTGCACGGGAGAATGTGATAAGTGTTCATATGTAGTAAAAACCCAAGAAATCCGTCCGTTTTCGTCATTTGTTATCGTATCGTCTTAAAGCCAGATCGTCACATTGGTCGCTCTTCTCTCTGAAACGGTTGTACTTATCTTCTGCAAAGCTATGTCGCGTGCTGCGGTATGTGGAGACACTAAAAGCACCATAGTAGAACAGAGATGAAGCTTCTAAGTTGATGTAATAGCCAGTAAGAAGTAGTAGAATTCAAGTTTTAGGTATTGATTATTGACTTTTTAGCTGGCTTTGGTGCCTTGGACATGAGCTAGGACCTTAAGATTCTGCATGAAAGGAGGACTAGCAGCCGAGTTGCACGGGAGAATGTGAAAAGTGTTCATATGTAATAAAATCCTGAGAAATCCGTCCGTTTTCGTCATTTGTTATCGAATCGACTTAAAGCCAGCTCGTCACATTGGCTGCTCTTCTCTCTGAAACGGTTGTACTTATCGTCTGCAAAGCTATTTCGCGTGCTGCGGTATGCGGAGACACTAACATCACCATAGTAGAACACAGATGAAGCATCTAAGTTGATGTAATAGCCAGTAAGAAGTAGTCCAATTCAAATTTAGGTATCGATTGTTGACTTTTTAGCTGGCTTTGGTGACTTGGACATCAGCTAGGAACTTAAGATTCTGCATGAAAGGAGGACTAGCAACCGAGTTGCACGGGAGAATGTGAAAAGTGTTCATATGAAATAAAAACCTGAGAAATAAGTCCGTTTTCGTCATTTGTTATCGAATCGAATTAAAGCCAGATCGTCACATTGGCCGCTCTTCTCTCTGAAACGGTTGTACTTATCGTCTACAAAGCTATGTCGCGTGCTGCGGTATGCGGAGACACTAAAAGCACCGTAGTAGAACACAGATGAAGCTTCTAAGTTGATGTAATAGCCAGTAAGAAGTAGTACAATTCAAGTTTTAGGTATCGGTAATTGACTATTTAGCTGGCTTTGGTGCCTTGGACATGAGCTAGGACCTTAAGATTCTGCATGAAAGGAGGACTAGCTGCCGAGTTGCACGGGAGAATGTGAAAAGTGTTCATATGTAGTAAAAACCTGAGAAATCCGTCCGTTTGCGTCAATTGTTATCGAATCGACTTAAAGCCAGATCGTCACATTTGCCGCTCTTCTCTCTGAAACCGTTGTACTTATCGTCTGCAAAGCTATGTCGCGTGCTGCGATATGCGGAGGCACTAAAAGCACCATAGTAGAACACAGATGAAGCTTCTAAGTTAATGTAATAGCCAGTAAGAAGTAGTACAATTCAAGTTTTAGATATTGATTATTGACTTTTTAGCTGGTTTGGTGCCTTGGCCATGATCTAGGACCTTAAGATTCTGCATGAAAGAAGGACTAGCAGCCGAGTTGCCCGGGAGAATGTGAAAAGTGTTCATATGTAGTAAAAACCTGAGAAATCCGTCCGTTTTCGTCATTTGTTATTGAATCGACTTTTAGCCAGATCGTCACATTGGCCGCTCTTCTCTCTGAAACGGTTGTACTTATCTTCTGCAAAGCTATGTCGCGTGCTGCGGTATGTGGAGACACTAAAAGCACCATAGTAGAACAGAGATGAAGCTTCTAAGTTGATGTAATAGCCAGTAAGAAGTAGTAGAATTCAAGTTTTAGGTATTGATTATTGACTTTTTAGCTGGCTTTGGTGCCTTGGACATGAGCTAGGACCTTAAGATTCTGCATGAAAGGAGGACTAGCAGCCGAGTTGCACGGGAGAATGTGAAAAGTGTTCATATGTAATAAAATCCTGAGAAATCGGTCCGTTTTCGTCATTTGTTATCGAATCGACTTAAAGCCAGATCGTCACATCTGCCGCTCTTCTCTCTGAAACGGTTGTACTTATCGTCTGCAAAGCTATTTCGCGTGCTGCGGTATGCGGAGACACTAAAATCACCATAGTAGAACACAGATGAAGCATCTAAGTTGATGTAATAGCCAGTAAGAAGTCGTCCAATTCAAATTTAGGTATCGATTATTGACTTTTTAGCTGGCTTTGGTGACTTGGACATGAGCTAGGACCTTAAGATTCTGCATGAAAGGAGGACTAGCAACCGAGTTGCACGGGAGAATGTGAAAAGTGTTCATATGTAGTAAAAACCAAAGAAATCCGTCCGTTTTCGTCATTTGATATCGAATATTCTTAAAGCCAGAACGTCACATTGACCGCCCTTCTCTCTGAAACGGTTGTACTTATCGTCTGCAAAGCTATGTCGCGTGCTGCGGTATGCGGAGACATTAAAAGCACCATAGTAGCACACAGATGAAGCTTCTAAGTTGATGTAATAGCCAGTAAGAAGTAGTACAATTCAAGTTTTAAGTATTGATTATTAACCTTTTAGCTGCCTTGGTGCCTTGGACATGAGCTAGGACCTTGAGATTCTGCATGAAAGGAGGACTAGCAGCCGAGTTGCACGGGAGAATGTGAAAAGTGTTCGCATGTAGTAAAAACCTGAGAAATCCGTCCGTTTTCGTCATTTGTTATCGAATCGACTTAAAGCCAGATCGTCACAATGGCCGCTCTTTTTACTGAACGGTTGTACATATCGTCTGCAAAGCTATGTCGCGTGCTGCGGTATGCGGAGACAAGGAAATCTTCATAGTAGAACACAGATGAAGCTTCTAAGTTGATGTAATAGCCAGTAATAAGTAGTACAATTCAAGTTTTAGTTATCGATTATTGACTTTATAGCTGGCTTTGGTGCCTTGGACATGAGCTAGGACCTTAAGATTCTGCATGAAAGGAGGACTAGCAGCCGAGTTGCACGGGGGAATGTGGAATGTGTTCATATGTAGTTAAAACCTAGGAATCCGTCCGATTTCGTCATTTGTTACCGAATCGACTTATAGCCAGATCGTCACATTGGCCGCTCTTCTCTATGAAACGGTTGTACTTATCGTCTGCAAAGCTATGTCGCGTGCTGCGGTATGCGGAGACACTAAAATCACCATAGTAGAACACAGATGAAGCATCTAAGTTGATGTAATAGCCAGTAAGAAGTAGTCCAATTCAAGTTTTTGGTATCGATTATTGACATTTTAGCTGGCTTTGGTGACTTGGTCATGAGCTATGACCTTAAGATTCTGCATGAAAGGAGGACTAGCAGCCGAGTTGCACGGGAGAATATGAAAAGTGTTCATATGTAGTAAAAACCTGAGAAATCCGTCCGTTTTCGTCATTTGTTATCGAATCGACTTAACGCCAGATCGTCACAATGGCCGCTCTTTTTACTGAACGGTTGTACATATCGTCTGCAAAGCTATGTCGCGTGCTGCGGTATGCGGAGACAAGAAAATCTTCATAGTAGAACACAGATGAAGCTTCTAAGTTGATGTAATAGCCAGTAAGAAGTAGTACAATTCAAGTTTTAGTTATCGATTATTGACTTTATAGCTGGCTTTGGTGCCTTGGACATGAGCTAGGACCTTAAGATTCTGCATGAAAGGAGGACTAGCAGAGGAGTTGAACGGGTGAATGTGAGAAGTGTTCATACGTAGTAAAAACCTGAGAAATCCGTCCGTTTTCGTCATTTGTTATCGAATCGACTTAAAGCCAGATCGTCACATTGGCCGCTCTTCTCTCTGAAACCGTTGTACGTATCGTCTGCAAAGCTATGTCGCGTGCTGCGGTATGCGGAGACACTAAAAGCACCATAGTAGAACACAGATGAAGCTTCTAAGTTGATGCAATAGCCAGTAAGAAGTAGTACAATTCAAGTTTTATGTATCGATTATTGACTTTTTAGCTGGCTTCGGTGCCTTGGACATGAGCTAGGACCTTAAGATTCTGCATGAAAGGAGGACTAGCAGCCGAGTTGCACGGGAGAATGTGGAAAGTGTTCATATGTAGTAAAAACCTGAGAAATCCGTCCGTTTTCGTCATTTGTTATCGAATCGACTAAAAGCCAGATGGTCACATTGGCCGCTCTTCTCTCTGAAACGGTTGTACTTATCGTCTGCAAAACTATGTCGCGTGCTGCGGTATGCTGAGACACTACAAGCACCATAGTAGAACACAGATGAAGCTTCTAAGATGATGTAATAGCCAGTAAGAAGTTGTACAATTCAATTTTTAGGTATCGGTTATTGACTTTTTGGCTCGCTTTGGTCCCTTGGACATGAGCTAGGACCTTAAGATTCTGCATGAAAGGAGGACTAGGAGCAGAGTTGCACGGGTGAATGTGAAAAGTGTTTATATGTAGTAAAAACCTGAGAAATCCGTCCGTTTTCGTCACTTGTTATCGAATCGACTTAAAGCCAAATCGTCACATTGGCCGCTCTGCACTCTGAAACGGTTGTACTTATCTTCTGCAAAACTATGTCGCTTCCTGTGTTATGCGGAGAAACTAAAAGCACCGTAGTAGAACATACATGAAGGTTCTAAGTTGATGTAATAGCCAGTAAGAAGTAGTCCAATTCAAGTTTTAGGTATCGATTATTGACTTTTTAGCTGGCTTTGGTGTCTTGGACATGAGCTAGGACCTTAAGATTCTGCATAAAAGGAGGACTAGCAGCCGAGTTGCACGGGAGAATGTGAAAAGTGTTCATATGTAGTAAAAACCTGAGACATCCGTCCGTTTTCGTCATTTGTTATCGAATCGACTTAAAGCCAGATCGTAACATTAGCCGCTCTTCTCTCTAAAACGGTTGTACTTATCGTCTGCAAAGCTGTGTCGCGTGCTGCGGTATGCGGTATGCGGAGAAACTAAAAGCACCGTAGTAGAACTTAGATGAAGCATCTAAGTTGATGTAATAGCCAGTAAGATGTAGTCCAATTCAAGTTTTTGGTATCGATTATTGACTTTTTAGATGGCTTTGGTGACTTGGACATGAGCTAGGACCTTAAGATTCTGCATGAAAGAAGGACTAGCAGCCGAGTTGCACGGGAGAATGTGAAAAGTGTTCATATGTAGTAAATACCTGAGAAATCGGTCCGTTTTCGTCATTTCTTATCGAATCGACTTAAAGCCAGATGGTCACATTGGCTGCTCTTCTCTCTGAAACGGTTGTACTTATCGTCTGCAAAGCTATGTCACGTACTGCGGTATTCGGAGACACTAAAAACACCATAGTAGAACACAGATGAAGCTTTTAAGTTGATGTAATAGCCAGTAAGAACTAGTACAATTCAAGTTTTAGGTATCGATTATTGACTTTTTAGCTGGCTTTGGTGCCTTGGACAAGAGCTAGGACCTTACGATTCTGCATGAAAGGAGGACTAGCAGCCGAGTTGCACGGGAGAATGTGAAAAGTGTTCATATGTAGTAAAAACCTGAGACATCCGTCCGTTTTCGTCATTTGTTATCGAATCGACTTAAAGCCAGATCGTAACATTAGCCGCTCTTCTCTCTAAAACGGTTGTACTTATCGTCTGCAAAGCTGTGTCGCGTGCTGCGGTATGCGGTATGCGGAGAAACTAAAAGCACCGTAGTAGAACTTAGATGAAGCATCTAAGTTGATGTAATAGCCAGTAAGATGTAGTCCAATTCAAGTTTTAGGTATCGATTATTGACTTTTTAGATGGCTTTGGTGACTTGGACATGAGCTAGGACCTTAAGATTCTGCATGAAAGGAGGACTAGCAGCCGAGTTGCACGGGAGAATGTGAAAAGTGTTCATATGTAGTAAATACCTGAGAAATCGGTCCGTTTTCGTCATTTCTTATCGAATCGACTTAAAGCCAGATGGTCACATTGGCTGCTCTTCTCTCTGAAACGGTTGTACTTATCGTCTGCAAAGCTATGTCACGTACTGCGGTTTACGGAGACACTAAAAACACCATAGTAGAACACAGATAAAGCTTCTAAGTTGATGTAATAGCCAGTAAGAACTAGTACAATTCAAGTTTTAGGTATCGATTATTGACTTTTTAGCTGGCTTTGGTGCCTTGGACAAGAGCTAGGACCTTACGATTCTGCATGAAAGGAGGACTAGCAGCCGAGTTGCACGGGAGAATGTGAAAAGTGTTTATATGTAGTAAAAACCTGAGAAATCCGTCCGTTTTCGTCATTTGTTATCGAATCGACTTAAAGCCAAATCGTCACATTGGCCGCTCTGCTCTCTGAAACGGTTGTACTTATCGTCTGCAAAGCTATGTCACGTACTGCGGTATTCGGAGACACTAAACGCACCATAGTGGAACACTGATGAAGCTTCTAAGTTGATGTAATGGCCAGTAAGAAGTAGTACAATTCAAGTTTTAGATATTGATTATTGACTTTTTAGCTGGCTTTGGTGCCTTGGACATGATCTAGGACCTTAAGATTCTGCATCAAAGAAGGACTAGCAGCCGAGTTGCCCGGGAGAATGTGAAAAGTGTTCATATGTAGTAAAAACCTTAGAAATCCGTCCGTTTTCGTCATTTTTTTATCCAATCGACTTAAAGCCAGATCGTCACATTGGGCGCTCTTCTCTCTGAAACGGTTGTTCTTATCGTTTGCAAAACTATGTCGCGTGCTGCGGTATGCGGAGAAACTAAAATCACCGTAGTAGAACATTGATGAAGGATCTAAGTTGATGTAATAGCCAGTAAGAAGTAGTCCAATTCAAGTTTTAGGTATCGATTGTTGACTTTTTAGCTGGCTTTGGTGCCTTGGACATGAGCTAGGACCTTAAGATTCTGCATAAAAGGAGGACTAGCAGCCGAGTTGCACGGGAGAATGTGAAAAGTGTTCATATGTAGTAAAAACCTGAGAAATCCGTCCGTTTTCGTCATTTGTTATCGAATCGACTTAAAGCCAGATCGTCACATTGGCCGCTCTTCTCTCTGAACGGTTGTACTTATCGTCTGCAAAGCTATGTCGCGTACTGCGGTATTCGATGACACTAAACGCACCATAGTAGAACACAGATGAAGCTTCTAAGATGATGTAATAGCCAGTAAGAAATAGTACAATTCAAGTTTTAGATATCGTTATTGACTTTTTAGCTGGCTTTGGTGCCTTGGACATGAGCTATGACCTTAAGATTATGCATGAAAGGAGGACTAGCAGCCGAGATGCACGGGAGAATGTGAAAAGTGTTCATATCTAGTAAAAACCTGAGAAATCCGTCCGTTTGCGTCATTTGTTATGGAATCGACTTAAAGCCAGATCGTCACATTTGCCGCTCTTCTCTCTGAAACCGTTGTACTTATCGTCTGCAAAGCTATGTCGCGTGCTGCGATATGCGGAGACCTTAAAACTACCATAGTAGAACACAGATGAAGCTTCTAAGTTGATGTAATAGCCAGTAAGAAGTAGTACAATTCAAGTTTTAGATATTGATTATTGACTCTTTAGCTGGTTTTGGGGCCTTGGACATGATCTAGGACCTTAAATTTCTGCATGAAAGAAGGACTAGCAGCCGAGTTGCACGGGAGAATGTGAAAAGTGTTCATTTGTAGTAAAAACCTCAGAAATCCGTCCGTTTTCGTCATTTGTTATCCAATCGACTTAAAGCCAGATCGTCACATTGGCCGCTCTTCTCTCTGAAACGGTTGTACTTATCGTCTGCAAAGCTATGTCGCGTGCTGCAGTATGCGGAGACACTAAAATCACCATAGTAGAACACAGATGAAGCTTTTAAGTTGATGTAATAGCCAGTAAGAAGTAGTAGAATTCAAGTTTTAGGTATCGATTATTGATTTTTAGCTGGCTTCGGTGCCTTGGACATGAGCTAGGACCTTAAGATTCTGCATGAAATTAGGACTAGCAGCCGAGTTGCACGGGAGATTGTGAAAGGTGTTCATATGTAGTAAAAACCTGAGAAATCGGTCCGTTTTCGTCATTTGTTATCGAATCGACTTATAGCCAGATCGTCACATTGGCCGCTCTTCTCTCTGAAACGGTTGTACTTATGGTCTGCAAAGCTATGTCGCGTGCTGCGGTATGCAGGGACGCTAAAATCACCATAGTAGAACACAGATGAAGCTTCTAAGTTGACGCAATAGCCAGTAAGAAGTAGTACAATTCATGTTTTAGGTATCGATTATTGACTTTTTAGCTGGCTTCGGTGCCTTGGACATGAGCTAGGACCTTAAGATTCTGCATGAGAGGAGGACCAGCAGCCGAGTTGCACGGGAGAATGTGAAAAGTGTTCATATGTAGTAAAAACCTGAGAAATCCGCCGTTTTCGTCATTTGTTATCGAATCGACTTAAAGCCAGATGGACACATTGGCCGCTCTTCTCTCTTAAACGGTTGTACTTATCGTCTGCAGAGCTATGTCGCGTGCTGCGGTATGTGGAGACACTAAAATCACCATAGTAGAACACAGATGAAGCTTCTAAGTTGATGTAATAGCCAGTAAGAAATAGTACAATTCAAGTTTTAGGTATCGATTATTGACTTTTTAGCTGGCTTTGGTGCCTTGGACATGAGCTAGGACCTTGAGATTCGGCATGAAAGGAGGACTAGCAGCCGAGTTGCACGGGAGAATGTGAAAAGTGTTCATATGTAGTAAAAACCTGAGAAATCCGTCCATTTTCGTCATTTGTTATCGAATCGACTTAAGGCCAGATCGTCACATTGGCCGCTCTTCTCTCTTAAACGGTTGTACTTATGGTCTGCAAAGTTATGTCGCGTGCTGCGGTATGCGGAGACACGAAAATCATCATAGTAGAACACATATAAAGCTTCTAAGTTGATGTAATAGCCAGTAAGAAGTAGTACAATTCAAGTTTTAGGTATCGATTATTGACTCTTTAGCGGGCTTTGGTGCCTTGGACATGAGCTAGGACCTTAAGATTCAGCATGAAAGTAGGACTAGCAGCCGAGTTGCACGGGAGAATGTGAAAAGTGTTCAAATGTAGTAAAAACCTGAGAAATCCGTCCGTTTTCGTCATTTGTTATCGAATCGACTTAAAGCCAAATCGGCACATTGGCCGCTCTGCTCTCTGAAACGTTTGTACTTATCGTCTGCAAAGCTATGTCGCGTACTGCGGTATTCGGAGACCCTAAAAACACCATTGTAGAACACAGATGAAGCTTCTAAGATGATATAATAGCCAGTAAGAAGTAGTACAATTCAAGTTTTAGGTATCGGTTATTGAATTTTTAGCTGGCTTTGGTGCCTTGAACATGAGCTAGGACCTTAAGATTCTTATATGAAAGGAGGACTAGCAACCCAGTTGCACGGGAGAATGTGAAAACTGTTCATATGTAGTAAAAACCAACCTGAGAAATCGGTCCGTTTTCGTCATTTGTTATCGAATCGACTTATAGCCAGATCGTCACATTGGCCGCTCTTCTCTCTGAAACGGTTGTACTTATCGTCTGCAAAGCTATGTCGCGTGCTGCGGTATGCAGGGACGCTAAAATCACCATAGTAGAACACAGATGAAGCTTCTAAGTTGATGCAATAGCCAGTAAGAAGTAGTCCAATTCAAGTTTTAGGAATCGATTATTGACTTTGTAGCTGGCTTTGGTGCCTTGGACATGAGCTAGGACCTTAACATTCTGCATAAAAGGAGGACTAGCAGCCGAGTTGCACGGGAGAATGTGAAAAGTGTTCATATGTAGTGAAAACCTGAGACATCCGTCCGTTTTCGTCATTTGTTATCGAATCGACTTAAAGCCAGATCGTAACATTGGCCGCTCTTCTCTCTAAAACGGTTGTACTTATCGTCTGCAAAGCTATGTCGCGTGCTGCGGTATGCGGAGACACTAAAATCACCATAGTAGAACACAGATGAAGCTTTTAAGTTGATGTAATAGCCAGTAAGAAGTAGTAGAATTCAAGTTTTAGGTATCGATTATTGATTTTTAGCTGGCTTCGGTGCCTTGGACATGAGCTAGGACCTTAAGATTCTGCATGAAATTAGGACTAGCAGCCGAGTTGCGCGGGAGATTGTGAAAGGTGTTCATATGTAGTAAAAACCTGAGAAATCGGTCCGTTTTCGTCATTTGTTATCGAATCGACTTATAGCCAGATCGTCACATTGGCCACTCTTCTCTCTGAAACGGTTGTACTTATCGTCTGCAAAGCTATGTCGCGTGCTGCGGTATGCAGGGACGCTAAAATCACCATAGTAGAACACAGATGAAGCTTCTAAGTTGATGCAATAGCGAGTAAGAAGTAGTACAATTCATGTTTTAGGTATCGATTATTGACTTTTTAGCTGGCTTCGGTGCCTTGGACATGAGCTAGGACCTTAAGATTCTCCATGAAAGGAGGACTAGCAGCCGAGTTGCACGGGAGAATTTGAAAAGTTTTCATATGTAGTAAAAACCTGAGAAATCCGTCCGTTTTCGTCATTTGTTATCGAATCGACTTAAAGCCATATGGACACATTGGCCGCTCTTCTCTCTTAAACGGTTGTACTTATGGTCTGCAGAGCTATGTCGCGTGCTGCGGTATGTGGAGACACTAAAATCACCATAGTAGAACACAGATGAAGCTTCTAAGTTGATGTAATAGCCAGTAAGAAATAGTACAATTCAAGTTTTAGGTATCGATTATTGACTTTTTAGCGGGCTTTGATGCCTTGGACATGAGCTAGGACCTTAAGACTCAGCATGAAAGTAGGACTAGCAGCCGAGTTGCACGGGAGAATGTGAAAAGTGTTCAAATGTAGTAAAAACCTGAGAAATCCGTCCGTTTTCGTCATTTGTTATCGAATCGACTTAAAGCCAGATCGTCACATTGGCCGCTCTTCTCTCTGAACGGTTGTACTTATCGTCTGCAAAGCTATGTCGCGTACTGCGGTATTCGATGACACTAAACGCACCATAGTAGAACACAGATGAAGCTTCTAAGATGATGTAATAGCCAGTAAGAAATAGTACAATTCAAGTTTTAGATATCGTTATTGACTTTTTAGCTGGCTTTGGTGCCTTGGACATGAGCTATGACCTTAAGATTATGCATGAAAGGAGGACTAGCAGCCGAGATGCACGGGAGAATGTGAAAAGTGTTCATATCTAGTAAAAACCTGAGAAATCCGTCCGTTTGCGTCATTTGCTATGGAATCGACTTAAAGCCAGATCGTCACATTTGCCGCTCTTCTCTCTGAAACCGTTGTACTTATCGTCTGCAAAGCTATGTCGCGTGCTGCGATATGCGGAGACCTTAAAACTACCATAGTAGAACACAGATGAAGCTTCTAAGTTGATGTAATAGCCAGTAAGAAGTAGTACAATTCAAGTTTTAGATATTGATTATTGACTCTTTAGCTGGTTTTGGGGCCTTGGACATGATCTAGGACCTTAAATTTCTGCATGAAAGAAGGACTAGCAGCCGAGTTGCACGGGAGAATGTGAAAAGTGTTCATATGTAGTAAAAACCTCAGAAATCCGTCCGTTTTCGTCATTTGTTATCCAATCGACTTAAAGCCAGATCGTCACATTGGCCGCTCTTCTCTCTGAAACGGTTGTACTTATCGTCTGCAAAGCTATGTCGCGTGCTGCAGTATGCGGAGACACTAAAATCACCATAGTAGAACACAGATGAAGCTTTTAAGTTGATGTAATAGCCAGTAAGAAGTAGTAGAATTCAAGTTTTAGGTATCGATTATTGATTTTTAGCTGGCTTCGGTGCCTTGGACATGAGCTAGGACCTTAAGATTCTGCATGAAATTAGGACTAGCAGCCGAGTTGCACGGGAGATTGTGAAAGGTGTTCATATGTAGTAAAAACCTGAGAAATCGGTCCGTTTTCGTCATTTGTTATCGAATCGACTTATAGCCAGATCGTCACATTGGCCGCTCTTCTCTCTGAAACGGTTGTACTTATGGTCTGCAAAGCTATGTCGCGTGCTGCGGTATGCAGGGACGCTAAAATCACCATAGTAGAACACAGATGAAGCTTCTAAGTTGACGCAATAGCCAGTAAGAAGTAGTACAATTCATGTTTTAGGTATCGATTATTGACTTTTTAGCTGGCTTCGGTGCCTTGGACATGAGCTAGGACCTTAAGATTCTGCATGAGAGGAGGACCAGCAGCCGAGTTGCACGGGAGAATGTGAAAAGTGTTCATATGTAGTAAAAACCTGAGAAATCCGCCGTTTTCGTCATTTGTTATCGAATCGACTTAAAGCCAGATGGACACATTGGCCGCTCTTCTCTCTTAAACGGTTGTACTTATCGTCTGCAGAGCTATGTCGCGTGCTGCGGTATGTGGAGACACTAAAATCACCATAGTAGAACACAGATGAAGCTTCTAAGTTGATGTAATAGCCAGTAAGAAATAGTACAATTCAAGTTTTAGGTATCGATTATTGACTTTTTAGCTGGCTTTGGTGCCTTGGACATGAGCTAGGACCTTGAGATTCGGCATGAAAGGAGGACTAGCAGCCGAGTTGCACGGGAGAATGTGAAAAGTGTTCATATGTAGTAAAAACCTGAGAAATCCGTCCGTTTTCGTCATTTGTTATCGAATCGACTTAAGGCCAGATCGTCACATTGGCCGCTCTTCTCTCTGAAACGGTTGTACTTATCGTCTGCAAAGCAATGACGCGTACTGCGATATTCGGAGACACTAAAAACACCATAGTAGAACACAGATGAAGCTTTTAAGATGATGTAATAGCCAGTAAGAAGTAGTACAATTCAATTTTTAGGTATCGGTTATTGACTTTTTAGCTGGCTTTGGTGCCTTGGACATGAGCCAGGACCTTAAGATTCTGCATGAAAGGAGGACTAGCAGCCGAGTTGCACGGGAGAATGTGAAAAGTGTTCATATGTAGTAAAAACCTGAGAAATCCGCCCGTTTTCGTCATTTGTTATCGAATCGACTTAAAGCCAGATCGTCACATTGGCCACTCTTCTCTCAGAAACGGTTGTACTTATTGTCTGCAAAGTTATGTCGCGTGCTGCGGTATGCGGAGACACGAAAATCATCATAGTAGAACACATATAAAGCTTCTAAGTTGATGTAATAGCCAGTAAGAAGTAGTACAATTCAAGTTTTAGGTATCGATTATTGACTCTTTAGCGGGCTTTGGTGCCTTGGACATGAGCTAGGACCTTAAGATTCAGCATGAAAGTAGGACTAGCAGCCGAGTTGCACGGGAGAATGTGAAAAGTGTTCAAATGTAGTAAAAACCTGAGAAATCCGTCCGTTTTCGTCATTTGTTATCGAATCGACTTAAAGCCAAATCGGCACATTGGCCGCTCTGCTCTCTGAAACGTTTGTACTTATCGTCTGCAAAGCTATGTCGCGTACTGCGGTATTCGGAGACCCTAAAAACACCATTGTAGAACACAGATGAAGCTTCTAAGATGATATAATAGCCAGTAAGAAGTAGTACAATTCAAGTTTTAGGTATCGGTTATTGAATTTTTAGCTGGCTTTGGTGCCTTGAACATGAGCTAGGACCTTAAGATTCTTATATGAAAGGAGGACTAGCAACCCAGTTGCACGGGAGAATGTGAAAACTGTTCATATGTAGTAAAAACCAACCTGAGAAATCGGTCCGTTTTCGTCATTTGTTATCGAATCGACTTATAGCCAGATCGTCACATTGGCCGCTCTTCTCTCTGAAACGGTTGTACTTATCGTCTGCAAAGCTATGTCGCGTGCTGCGGTATGCAGGGACGCTAAAATCACCATAGTAGAACACAGATGAAGCTTCTAAGTTGATGCAATAGCCAGTAAGAAGTAGTCCAATTCAAGTTTTAGGAATCGATTATTGACTTTGTAGCTGGCTTTGGTGCCTTGGACATGAGCTAGGACCTTAACATTCTGCATAAAAGGAGGACTAGCAGCCGAGTTGCACGGGAGAATGTGAAAAGTGTTCATATGTAGTGAAAACCTGAGACATCCGTCCGTTTTCGTCATTTGTTATCGAATCGACTTAAAGCCAGATCGTAACATTGGCCGCTCTTCTCTCTAAAACGGTTGTACTTATCGTCTGCAAAGCTATGTCGCGTGCTGCGGTATGCGGAGACACTAAAATCACCATAGTAGAACACAGATGAAGCTTTTAAGTTGATGTAATAGCCAGTAAGAAGTAGTAGAATTCAAGTTTTAGGTATCGATTATTGATTTTTAGCTGGCTTCGGTGCCTTGGACATGAGCTAGGACCTTAAGATTCTGCATGAAATTAGGACTAGCAGCCGAGTTGCGCGGGAGATTGTGAAAGGTGTTCATATGTAGTAAAAACCTGAGAAATCGGTCCGTTTTCGTCATTTGTTATCGAATCGACTTATAGCCAGATCGTCACATTGGCCACTCTTCTCTCTGAAACGGTTGTACTTATCGTCTGCAAAGCTATGTCGCGTGCTGCGGTATGCAGGGACGCTAAAATCACCATAGTAGAACACAGATGAAGCTTCTAAGTTGATGCAATAGCGAGTAAGAAGTAGTACAATTCATGTTTTAGGTATCGATTATTGACTTTTTAGCTGGCTTCGGTGCCTTGGACATGAGCTAGGACCTTAAGATTCTCCATGAAAGGAGGACTAGCAGCCGAGTTGCACGGGAGAATTTGAAAAGTTTTCATATGTAGTAAAAACCTGAGAAATCCGTCCGTTTTCGTCATTTGTTATCGAATCGACTTAAAGCCATATGGACACATTGGCCGCTCTTCTCTCTTAAACGGTTGTACTTATGGTCTGCAGAGCTATGTCGCGTGCTGCGGTATGTGGAGACACTAAAATCACCATAGTAGAACACAGATGAAGCTTCTAAGTTGATGTAATAGCCAGTAAGAAATAGTACAATTCAAGTTTTAGGTATCGATTATTGACTTTTTAGCGGGCTTTGATGCCTTGGACATGAGCTAGGACCTTAAGACTCAGCATGAAAGTAGGACTAGCAGCCGAGTTGCACGGGAGAATGTGAAAAGTGTTCAAATGTAGTAAAAACCTGAGAAATCCGTCCGTTTTCGTCATTTGTTATCGAATCGACTTAAAGCCAAATCGGCACATTGGCCGCTCTGCTCTCTGAAACGTTTGTACTTATCGTCTGCAAAGCTATGTCGCGTACTGCGGTATTCGGAGACACTAAACGCACCATAGTAGAACACAGATGAAGCTTCTAAGATGATATAATAGCCAGCAAGAAATAGTACAATTCAAGTTTTAGGTATAGTTATTGACTTTTTAGCTGGCTTTGGTGCCTTGGACATGAGCTATGACCTTAAGATTCTGCATGAAAGGAGGACTAGCACTCGAGTTGCACGGGATAATGTGAAAAGTGTTCATATGTAGTAAAAACCTCAGAAATCCGTCCGTTTTCGTCATTTGTTATCGAATCGACTTAAAGCCAGATCGTCACATTTGCCGTTCTTCTCTCTGAATCCGTTGTACTTATCGTCTGCAAAGGTATGTCGCGTGCTGCGGTATGCGGAGACACTAAAAGCACCATAGTAGAACACAGATGAAACTTCTAAATTGATGTAATAGCCAGTAAGATGTAGTACAATTCAAGTTTTAGATATTGATTATTGACTATTTAGCTGGCTTTGGTGCCTTGGACATGATCTAGGACCTTAAGATTCTGCATGAAAGAAGGACTAGCAGCCGAGTTGCACGGGTGAATGTGAAAAGTGTTCATATGTAGTAAAAACCAACCTGAGAAATCCGTCCGTTTTCGTCATTTGTTATCGAATCGACTTAAAGCCAAATCATCACATTGGCAGCTCTGCTCTCTGAAACGGTTGTTCTTATCGTCTGCAAAGCTATGTCGCGTACTGCGGTATTCGGAGACACTAAAAGCACCATAGTAGAACACAGATGAAGCTTCTAAGTTGATGTAATAGCCAGTAAGAAGTAGTAGAATTCAAGTTTTAGGTATCGATTATTGACTTTTTAGGTGGCTTTGGAGCCTTGGACATGAGCTAGGACCTTAAGATTCTGCATGAAAGGAGGACTAGCAGCCGAGTTGCACGGGAGAATGTGAAAAGTGTTCATATGTAGTAAAAACCTGAGAAATCCGTCCGTTTTCGTCATTTGTTATCGAATCAACTTAAAGCCAGATCGTCACATTGGCCGCTCTTCTCTCTGAAACGGTTGTACTTATCGTCTGCAAAGCTATGTCGCGTGCTGCGGTATGTGGAGACACTAAAATCACCATAGTAGAACACAGATGAAGCTTCTAAGTTGATGTAATAGCCAGTAAGAAGTAGTACAATTCAAGTTCTAGGTATCGATTATTGACTTTTTAGCTGGCTTTGGTGCCTTGGACATGAGCAAGGACCTTGAGATTCTGCATGAAAGGAGGACTAGCAGCCAAGTTGCACGGGACAATGTGAAAAGAGTTCATATGTAGTAAAAACCTGAGAAATCCGTCCGCTTTCGTCATATGTTATCGAATCTACTTAAAGCCAGATCGTCACATTGGCCGCTCTTCTCTCTGAAACAGTTGTAATTATCGTCTGCAAAGCTATGTCGCGTACTGCGGTATTCGGAGACACTAAAAACACCATAGTAGAACACAGATGAAGCTTCTAAGATGATATAATAGCCAGTAAGAAGTAGTACAATTCAAGTTTTAGGTATCGGTTAATGAATTTTTAGCTGGCTTTGGTGCCTTGAACATGAGCTAGGACCTTAAGATTCTGTATGAAAGGAGGACTAGCAGCCCAGTTGCACGGGAGAATGTGAAAACTGTTCATATGTAGTAAAAACCAACCTGAGAAATCCGTCCGTTTTCGTCATTTGTTATCGAATCGACTTAAAGCCAGATCGTCACATTGGCCGCTCTTCTCTCTGAAACGGTTGTACTTATCGTCTGCAAAGCTATGTCGCGTGCTGCGGTATGCGGAGGCACTAAAAGCACCATAGTAGAACACATATGAAGCTTCTAACTTGATGTAATAGCCAGTAAGAAGTAGTACAATTCAAGTTTTAGGTATCGATTATTGACTTCATAGTTGGCTTTGGTGCCTTGGACATGAGCTATTACCTTAAGATTCTGCATGAAAGGAGGACTAGCAGCCGAGTTGCACGGGAGAATGTGAAAAGTGTTCATATGTAGTAAAAACCTGAGATATCCGCTCGTTTTCGTCATTTGTTATCGAATCGACTTAAAGCCAGATCGTCACATTGGCCGCTCTTCTCTCTCTGGAACAGTTGTACTTATCGTCTGCAAAGCTAGGTCGCGTGCTGCGGTATGCGGAGACACTAAAAGCACCATAGTAGAACACAGATGAAGCTTCTAAGTTGATGTAATAGCCAGTAAGAAGTAATCCAATTCAAGTTTTAGGTATCGATTATTGACTTTTTAGCTGGCTTTGGTGCCTTGGACATGAGCTAGGACCTTAAGATTCTGCATAAAAGGAGGACTAGCTGCCCAGTTGCACGGGAGAATGTGAAAAGTGTTCATATGTAGTAAAAACCTGAGACATCCGTCCGTTTTCGTCATTTGTTATCGAATACACTTAAAGCCAGATCGTCACATTGGCCGCTCTTCTCTCTGAAACCGTTGTACTTATCGTCTGCAAAGCTATGTCGCGTGCTGCGGTATGCGGAGACACTAAAAGCACCATAGTAGAACACAGATGAAGCTTTTAAGTTGATGTAATAGCCAGTAAGAAGTAGTAGAATTCAAGTTTTAGGTATCGATTATTGATTTTTAGCTGGCTTCGGTGCCTTGGACATGAGCTAGGACCTTAAGATTCTGCATGAAATTAGGACTAGCAGCCGAGTTGCGCGGGAGATTGTGAAAGGTGTTCTTATGTAGTAAAAACCTGAGAAATCGGTCCGTTTTCGTCATTTGTTATCGAATCGACTTATAGCCAGATCGTCACATTGGCCACTCTTCTCTCTGAAACGGTTGTACTTATCGTCTGCAAAGCTATGTCGCGTGCTGCGGTATGCAGGGACGCTAAAATCACCATAGTAGAACACAGATGAAGCTTCTAAGTTGATGCAATAGCCAGTAAGAAGTAGTACAATTCATGTTTTAGGTATCGATTATTGACTTTTTAGCTGGCTTCGGTGCCTTGGACATGAGCTAGGACCTTAAGAGTCTGCATGAAAGGAGGACTAGCAGCCGAGTTGCACGGGAGAATTTGAAAAGTTTTCATATGTAGTAAATACCTGAGAAATCCGTCCGTTTTCGTCATTTGTTATCGAATCGACTTAAAGCCATATGGACACATTGGCCGCTCTTCTCTCTTAAACGGTTGTACTTATCGTCTGCAGAGCTATGTCGCGTGCTGCGGTATGTGGAGACACTAAAATCACCATAGTAGAACACAGATGAAGCTTCTAAGTTGATGTAATAGCCAGTAAGAAATAGTACAATTCAAGTTTTAGGTATCGATTATTGACTTTTTAGCGGGCTTTGATGCCTTGGACATGAGCTAGGACCTTAAGATTCAGCATGAAAGTAGGACTAGCAGCCGAGTTGCACGGGAGAATGTGAAAAGTGTTCAAATGTAGTAAAAACCTGAGAAATCCGTCCGTTTTCGTCATTTGTTATCGAATCGACTTAAAGCCAAATCGGCACATTGGCCGCTCTGCTCTCTGAAACGTTTGTACTTATCGTCTGCAAAGCTATGTCGCGTACTGCGGTATTCGGAGACACTAAACGCACCATAGTAGAACACAGATGAAGCTTCTAAGATGATATAATAGCCAGTAAGAAATAGTACAATTCAAGTTTTAGGTATAGTTATTGACTTTTTAGCTGGCTTTGGTGCCTTGGACATGAGCTATGACCTTAAGATTCTGCATGAAAGGAGGACTAGCACTCGAGTTGCACGGGATAATGTGAAAAGTGTTCATATGTAGTAAAAACCTCAGAAATCCGTCCGTTTTCGTCATTTGTTATCGAATCGACTTAAAGCCAGATCGTCACATTTGCCGTTCTTCTCTCTGAATCCGTTGTACTTATCGTCTGCAAAGGTATGTCGCGTGCTGCGGTATGCGGAGACACTAAAAGCACCATAGTAGAATACAGATGAAACTTCTAAGTTGATGTAATAGCCAGTAAGATGTAGTACAATTCAAGTTTTAGGTATTGATTATTGACTTTTTAGCTGGCTTTGGTGCCTTGGACATGATCTAGGACCTTAAGATTCTGCATGAAAGAAGGACTAGCAGCCGAGTTGCACGGGTGAATGTGAAAAGTGTTCATATGTAGTAAAAACCAACCTGAGAAATCCGTCCGTTTTCGTCATTTGTTATCGAATCGACTTAAAGCCAAATCATCACATTGGCAGCTCTGCTCTCTGAAACGGTTGTTCTTATCGTCTGCAAGGCTATGTCGCGTACTGCGGTATTCGGAGACACTAAAAGCACCATAGTAGAACACAGATGAAGCTTCTAAGTTGATGTAATAGCCAGTAAGAAGTAGTAGAATTCAAGTTTTAGGTATCGATTATTGACTTTATAGGTGGCTTTGGAGCCTTGGACATGAGCTAGGACCTTAAGATTCTGCATGAAAGGAGGACTAGCAGCCGAGTTGCACGGGAGAATGTGAAAAGTGTTCATATGTAGTAAAAACCTGAGATATCCGTCCGTTTTCGTCATTTGTTATCGAATCGACTTAAAGCCAGATCGTCACATTGGCCGCTCTTCTCTCTGAAACGGTTGTACTTATCGTCTTCAAAGCTATGTCGCGTGCTGCGGTATGTGGAGACACTAAAATCACCATAGTAGAACACAGATGAAGCTTCTAAGTTGATGTAATAGCCAGTAAGAAGTAGTACAATTCAAGTTCTAGGTATCGATTATTGACTTTTTAGCTGGCTTTGGTGCCTTGGACATGAGCAAGGACCTTGAGATTCTGCATGAAAGGAGGACTAGCAGCCGAGTTGCACGGGACAATGTGAAAAGTGTTCAAATGTAGTAAAAACCTGAGAAATCCGTCCGTTTTCGTCATTTGTTATCGAATCGACTTAAAGCCAGATCGTAACATTGGCCGCTCTTCTCTCTAAAACGGTTGTACTTATCGTCTGCAAAGCTATGTCGCGTGCTGCGGTATGCGGAGACACTAAAATCACCATAGTAGAACACAGATGAAGCTTTTAAGTTGATGTAATAGCCAGTAAGAAGTAGTAGAATTCAAGTTTTAGGTATCGATTATTGATTTTTAGCTGGCTTCGGTGCCTTGGACATGAGCTAGGACCTTAAGATTCTGCATGAAATTAGGACTAGCAGCCGAGTTGCGCGGGAGATTGTGAAAGGTGTTCATATGTAGTAAAAACCTGAGAAATCGGTCCGTTTTCGTCATTTGTTATCGAATCGACTTATAGCCAGATCGTCACATTGGCCACTCTTCTCTCTGAAACGGTTGTACTTATCGTCTGCAAAGCTATGTCGCGTGCTGCGGTATGCAGGGACGCTAAAATCACCATAGTAGAACACAGATGAAGCTTCTAAGTTGATGCAATAGCGAGTAAGAAGTAGTACAATTCATGTTTTAGGTATCGATTATTGACTTTTTAGCTGGCTTCGGTGCCTTGGACATGAGCTAGGACCTTAAGGTTCTCCATGAAAGGAGGACTAGCAGCCGAGTTGCACGGGAGAATTTGAAAAGTTTTCATATGTAGTAAAAACCTGAGAAATCCGTCCGTTTTCGTCATTTGTTATCGAATCGACTTAAAGCCATATGGACACATTGGCCGCTCTTCTCTCTTAAACGGTTGTACTTATCGTCTGCAGAGCTATGTCGCGTGCTGCGGTATGTGGAGACACTAAAATCACCATAGTAGAACACAGATGAAGCTTCTAAGTTGATGTAATAGCCAGTAAGAAATAGTACAATTCAAGTTTTAGGTATCGATTATTGACTTTTTAGCGGGCTTTGATGCCTTGGACATGAGCTAGGACCTTAAGACTCAGCATGAAAGTAGGACTAGCAGCCGAGTTGCACGGGAGAATGTGAAAAGTGTTCAAATGTAGTAAAAACCTGAGAAATCCGTCCGTTTTCGTCATTTGTTATCGAATCGACTTAAAGCCAAATCGGCACATTGGCCGCTCTGCTCTCTGAAACGTTTGTACTTATCGTCTGCAAAGCTATGTCGCGTACTGCGGTATTCGGAGACACTAAACGCACCATAGTAGAACACAGATGAAGCTTCTAAGATGATATAATAGCCAGTAAGAAATAGTACAATTCAAGTTTTAGGTATAGTTATTGACTTTTTAGCTGGCTTTGGTGCCTTGGACATGAGCTATGACCTTAAGATTCTGCATGAAAGGAGGACTAGCACTCGAGTTGCACGGGGTAATGTGAAAAGTGTTCATATGTAGTAAAAACCTCAGAAATCCGTCCGTTTTCATCATTTGTTATCGAATCGACTTAAAGCCAGATCGTCACATTTGCCGTTCTTCTCTCTGAATCCGTTGTACTTATCGTCTGCAAAGGTATGTCGCGTGCTGCGGTATGCGGAGACACTAAAAGCACCATAGTAGAACACAGATGAAACTTCTAAATTGATGTAATAGCCAGTAAGATGTAGTACAATTCAAGTTTTAGATATTGATTATTGACTTTTTAGCTGGCTTTGGTGCCTTGGACATGATCTAGGACCTTAAGATTCTGCATGAAAGAAGGACTAGCAGCCGAGTTGCACGGGTGAATGTGAAAAGTGTTCATATGTAGTAAAAACCAACCTGAGAAATCCGTCCGTTTTCGTCATTTGTTATCGAATCGACTTAAAGCCAAATCATCACATTGGCAGCTCTGCTCTCTGAAACGGTTGTTCTTATCGTCTGCAAAGCTATGTCGCGTGCTGCGGTATGCAGGGACGCTAAAATCACCATAGTAGAACACAGATGAAGCTTCTAAGTTGATGCAATAGCCAGTAAGAAGTAGTACAATTCATGTTTTAGGTATCGATTATTGACTTTTTAGCTGGCTTCGGTGCCTTGGACATGAGCTAGGACCTTAAGATTCAGCATGAAAGTAGGACTAGCAGCCGAGTTGCACGGGAGAATGTGAAAAGTGTTCAAATGTAGTAAAAACCTGAGAAATCCGTCCGTTTTCGTCATTTGTTATCGAATCGACTTAAAGCCAAATCGGCACATTGGCCGCTCTGCTCTCTGAAACGTTTGTACTTATCGTCTGCAAAGCTATGTCGCGTACTGCGGTATTCGGAGACACTAAACGCACCATAGTAGAACACAGATGAAGCTTCTAAGATGATATAATAGCCAGTAAGAAATAGTACAATTCAAGTTTTAGGTATAGTTATTGACTTTTTAGCTGGCTTTGGTGCCTTGGACATGAGCTATGACCTTAAGATTCTGCATGAAAGGAGGACTAGCACTCGAGTTGCACGGGATAATGTGAAAAGTGTTCATATGTAGTAAAAACCTCAGAAATCCGTCCGTTTTCGTCATTTGTTATCGAATCGACTTAAAGCCAGATCGTCACATTTGCCGTTCTTCTCTCTGAATCCGTTGTACTTATCGTCTGCAAAGGTATGTCGCGTGCTGCGGTATGCGGAGACACTAAAAGCACCATAGTAGAATACAGATGAAACTTCTAAGTTGATGTAATAGCCAGTAAGATGTAGTACAATTCAAGTTTTAGATATTGATTATTGACTTTTTAGCTGGCTTTGGTGCCTTGGACATGATCTAGGACCTTAAGATTCTGCATGAAAGAAGGACTAGCAGCCGAGTTGCACGGGTGAATGTGAAAAGTGTTCATATGTAGTAAAAACCAACCTGAGAAATCCGTCCGTTTTCGTCATTTGTTATCGAATCGACTTAAAGCCAAATCATCACATTCGCAGCTCTGCTCTCTGAAACGGTTGTTCTTATCGTCTGCAAGGCTATGTCGCGTACTGCGGTATTCGGAGACACTAAAAGCACCATAGTAGAACACAGATGAAGCTTCTAAGTTGATGTAATAGCCAGTAAGAAGTAGTAGAATTCAAGTTTTAGGTATCGATTATTGACTTTATAGGTGGCTTTGGAGCCTTGGACATGAGCTAGGACCTTAAGATTCTGCATGAAAGGAGGACTAGCAGCCGAGTTGCACGGGAGAATGTGAAAAGTGTTCATATGTAGTAAAAACCTGAGATATCCGTCCGTTTTCGTCATTTGTTATCGAATCGACTTAAAGCCAGATGGTCACATTGGCCGCTCTTCTCTCTGAAACGGTTGTACTTATCGTCTTCAAAGCTATGTCGCGTGCTGCGGTATGTGGAGACACTAAAATCACCATAGTAGAACACAGATGAAGCTTCTAAGTTGATGTAATAGCCAGTAAGGAGTAGTACAATTCAAGTTCTAGGTATCGATTATTGACTTTTTAGCTGGCTTTGGTGCCTTGGACATGAGCAAGGACCTTGAGATTCTGCATGAAAGGAGGACTAGCAGCCGAGTTGCACGGGACTATGTGAAAAGTGTTCAAATGTAGTAAAAACCTGAGAAATCCGTCCGTTTTCGTCATTTGTTATCGAATCGACTTAAAGCCAGATCGTAACATTGGCCGCTCTTCTCTCTAAAACGGTTGTACTTATCGTCTGCAAAGCTATGTCGCGTGCTGCGGTATGCGGAGACACTAAAATCACCATAGTAGAACACAGATGAAGCTTTTAAGTTGATGTAATAGCCAGTAAGAAGTAGTAGAATTCAAGTTTTAGGTATCGATTATTGATTTTTAGCTGGCTTCGGTGCCTTGGACATGAGCTAGGACCTTAAGATTCTGCATGAAATTAGGACTAGCAGCCGAGTTGCGCGGGAGATTGTGAAAGGTGTTCATATGTAGTAAAAACCTGAGAAATCGGTCCGTTTTCGTCATTTGTTATCGAATCGACTTATAGCCAGATCGTCACATTGGCCACTCTTCTCTCTGAAACGGTTGTACTTATCGTCTGCAAAGCTATGTCGCGTGCTGCGGTATGCAGGGACGCTAAAATCACCATAGTAGAACACAGATGAAGCTTCTAAGTTGATGCAATAGCCAGTAAGAAGTAGTACAATTCATGTTTTAGGTATCGATTATTGACTTTTTAGCTGGCTTCGGTGCCTTGGACATGAGCTAGGACCTTAAGATTCTCCATGAAAGGAGGACTAGCAGCCGAGTTGCACGGGAGAATTTGAAAAGTTTGCATATGTAGTAAAAACCTGAGAAATCCGTCCGTTTTCGTCATTTGTTATCGAATCGACTTAAAGCCATATGGACACATTGGCCGCTCTTCTCTCTTAAACGGTTGTACTTATCGTCTGCAGAGCTATGTCGCGTGCTGCGGTATGTGGAGACACTAAAATCACCATAGTAGAACACAGATGAAGCTTCTAAGTTGATGTAATAGCCAGTAAGAAATAGTACAATTCAAGTTTTAGGTATCGATTATTGACTTTTTAGCGGGCTTTGATGCCTTGGACATGAGCTAGGACCTTAAGACTCAGCATGAAAGTAGGACTAGCAGCCGAGTTGCACGGGAGAATGTGAAAAGTGTTCAAATGTAGTAAAAACCTGAGAAATCCGTCCGTTTTCGTCATTTGTTATCGAATCGACTTAAAGCCAAATCGGCACATTGGCCGCTCTGCTCTCTGAAACGTTTGTACTTATCGTCTGCAAAGCTATGTCGCGTACTGCGGTATTCGGAGACACTAAACGCACCATAGTAGAACACAGATGAAGCTTCTAAGATGATATAATAGCCAGTAAGAAATAGTACAATTCAAGTTTTAGGTATAGTTATTGACTTTTTAGCTGGCTTTGGTGCCTTGGACATGAGCTATGACCTTAAGATTCTGCATGAAAGGAGGACTAGCACTCGAGTTGCACGGGATAATGTGAAAAGTGTTCATATGTAGTAAAAACCTCAGAAATCCGTCCGTTTTCGTCATTTGTTATCGAATCGACTTAAAGCCAGATCGTCACATTTGCCGTTCTTCTCTCTGAATCCGTTGTACTTATCGTCTGCAAAGGTATGTCGCGTGCTGCGGTATGCGGAGACACTAAAAGCACCATAGTAGAACACAGATGAAACTTCTAAATTGATGTAATAGCCAGTAAGATGTAGTACAATTCAAGTTTTAGATATTGATTATTGACTTTTTAGCTGGCTTTGGTGCCTTGGACATGATCTAGGACCTTAAGATTCTGCATGAAAGAAGGACTAGCAGCCGAGTTGCACGGGTGAATGTGAAAAGTGTTCATATGTAGTAAAAACCAACCTGAGAAATCCGTCCATTTTCGTCATTTGTTATCGAATCGACTTAAAGCCAAATCATCACATTGGCAGCTCTGCTCTCTGAAACGGTTGTTCTTATCGTCTGCAAAGCTATGTCGCGTACTGCGGTATTCGGAGACACTAAAAGCACCATAGTAGAACACAGATGAAGCTTCTAAGTTGATGTAATAGCCAGTAAGAAGTAGTAGAATTCAAGTTTTAGGTATCGATTATTGACTTTTTAGGTGGCTTTGGAGCCTTGGACATGAGCTAGGACCTTAAGATTCTGCATGAAAGGAGGACTAGCAGCCGAGTTGCACGGGAGAATGTGAAAAGTGTTCATATGTAGTAAAAACCTGAGAAATCCGTCCGTTTTCGTCATTTGTTATCGAATCGACTTAAAGCCAGATGGTCACATTGGCCGCTCTTCTCTCTGAAACGGTTGTACTTATCGTCTGCAAAGCTATGTCGCGTGCTGCGGTATGTGGAGACACTAAAATCACCATAGTAGAACACAGATGAAGCTTCTAAGTTGATGTAATAGCCAGTAAGAAGTAGTACAATTCAAGTTCTAGGTATCGATTATTGACTTTTTAGCTGGCTTTGGTGCCTTGGACATGAGCAAGGACCTTGAGATTCTGCATGAAAGGAGGACTAGCAGCCAAGTTGCACGGGACAATGTGAAAAGAGTTCATATGTAGTAAAAACCTGAGAAATCCGTCCGCTTTCGTCATATGTTATCGAATCTACTTAAAGCCAGATCGTCACATTGGCCGCTCTTCTCTCTGAAACAGTTGTACTTATCGTCTGCAAAGCTATGTCGCGTACTGCGGTATTCGGAGACACTAAAAACACCATAGTAGAACACAGATGAAGCTTCTAAGATGATATAATAGCCAGTAAGAAGTAGTACAATTCAAGTTTTAGGTATCGGTTAATGAATTTTTAGCTGGCTTTGGTGCCTTGAACATGAGCTAGGACCTTAAGATTCTGTATGAAAGGAGGACTAGCAGCCCAGTTGCACGGGAAAATGTGAAAACTGTTCATATGTAGTAAAAACCAACCTGAGAAATCCGTCCGTTTTCGTCATTTGTTATCGAATCGACTTAAAGCCAGATCGTCACATTGGCCGCTCTTCTCTCTGAAACGGTTGTACTTATCGTCTGCAAAGCTATGTCGCGTGCTGCGGTATGCGGAGGCACTAAAAGCACCATAGTAGAACACATATGAAGCTTCTAAGTTGATGTAATAGCCAGTAAGAAGTAGTACAATTCAAGTTTTAGGTATCGATTATTGACTTCATAGTTGGCTTTGGTGCCTTGGACATGAGCTATTACCTTAAGATTCTGCATGAAAGGAGGACTAGCAGCCGAGTTGCACGGGAGAATGTGAAAAGTGTTCATATGTAGTAAAAACCTGAGATATCCGCTCGTTTTCGTCATTTGTTATCGAATCGACTTAAAGCCAGATCGTCACATTGGCCGCTCTTCTCTCTCTGGAACAGTTGTACTTATCGTCTGCAAAGCTAGGTCGCGTGCTGCGGTATGCGGAGACACTAAAAGCACCATAGTAGAACACAGATGAAGCTTCTAAGTTGATGTAATAGCCAGTAAGAAGTAATCCAATTCAAGTTTTAGGTATCGATTATTGACTTTTTAGCTGGCTTTGGTGCCTTGGACATGAGCTAGGACCTTAAGATTCTGCATAAAAGGAGGACTAGCTGCCCAGTTGCACGGGAGAATGTGAAAAGTGTTCATATGTAGTAAAAACCTGAGACATCCGTCCGTTTTCGTCATTTGTTATCGAATACACTTAAAGCCAGATCGTCAGATTGGCCGCTCTTCTCTCTGAAACCGTTGTACTTATCGTCTGCAAAGCTATGTCGCGTGCTGCGGTATGCGGAGACACTAAAAGCACCATAGTAGAACACAGATGAAGCTTTTAAGTTGATGTAATAGCCAGTAAGAAGTAGTAGAATTCAAGTTTTAGGTATCGATTATTGATTTTTAGCTGGCTTCGGTGCCTTGGACATGAGCTAGGACCTTAAGATTCTGCATGAAATTAGGACTAGCAGCCGAGTTGCGCGGGAGATTGTGAAAGGTGTTCATATGTAGTAAAAACCTGAGAAATCGGTCCGTTTTCGTCATTTGTTATCGAATCGACTTATAGCCAGATCGTCACATTGGCCACTCTTCTCTCTGAAACGGTTGTACTTATCGTCTGCAAAGCTATGTCGCGTGCTGCGGTATGCAGGGACGCTAAAATCACCATAGTAGAACACAGATGAAGCTTCTAAGTTGATGCAATAGCCAGTAAGAAGTAGTACAATTCATGTTTTAGGTATCGATTATTGACTTTTTAGCTGGCTTCGGTGCCTTGGACATGAGCTAGGACCTTAAGAGTCTGCATGAAAGGAGGACTAGCAGCCGAGTTGCACGGGAGAATTTGAAAAGTTTTCATATGTAGTAAAAACCTGAGAAATCCGTCCGTTTTCGTCATTTGTTATCGAATCGACTTAAAGCCATATGGACACATTGGCCGCTCTTCTCTCTTAAACGGTTGTACTTATCGTCTGCAGAGCTATGTCGCGTGCTGCGGTATGTGGAGACACTAAAATCACCATAGTAGAACACAGATGAAGCTTCTAAGTTGATGTAATAGCCAGTAAGAAATAGTACAATTCAAGTTTTAGGTATCGATTATTGACTTTTTAGCGGGCTTTGATGCCTTGGACATGAGCTAGGACCTTAAGATTCAGCATGAAAGTAGGACTAGCAGCCGAGTTGCACGGGAGAATGTGAAAAGTGTTCAAATGTAGTAAAAACCTGAGAAATCCGTCCGTTTTCGTCATTTGTTATCGAATCGACTTAGAGCCAAATCGGCACATTGGCCGCTCTGCTCTCTGAAACGTTTGTACTTATCGTCTGCAAAGCTATGTCGCGTACTGCGGTATTCGGAGACACTAAACGCACCATAGTAGAACACAGATGAAGCTTCTAAGATGATATAATAGCCAGTAAGAAACAGTACAATTCAAGTTTTAGGTATAGTTATTGACTTTTTAGCTGGCTTTGGTGCCTTGGACATGAGCTATGACCTTAAGATTCTGCATGAAAGGAGGACTAGCACTCGAGTTGCACAGGATAATGTGAAAAGTGTTCATATGTAGTAAAAACCTCAGAAATCCGTCCGTTTTCGTCATTTGTTATCGAATCGACTTAAAGCCAGATCGTCACATTTGCCGTTCTTCTCTCTGAATCCGTTGTACTTATCGTCTGCAAAGGTATGTCGCGTGCTGCGGTATGCGGAGACACTAAAAGCACCATAGTAGAATACAGATGAAACTTCTAAGTTGATGTAATAGCCAGTAAGATGTAGTACAATTCAAGTTTTAGATATTGATTATTGACTTTTTAGCTGGCTTTGGTGCCTTGGACATGATCTAGGACCTTAAGATTCTGCATGAAAGAAGGACTAGCAGCCGAGTTGCACGGGTGAATGTGAAAAGTGTTCATATGTAGTAAAAACCAACCTGAGAAATCCGTCCGTTTTCGTCATTTGTTATCGAATCGACTTAAAGCCAAATCATCACATTGGCAGCTCTGCTCTCTGAAACGGTTGTTCTTATCGTCTGCAAGGCTATGTCGCGTACTGCGGTATTCGGAGACACTAAAAGCACCATAGTAGAACACAGATGAAGCTTCTAAGTTGATGTAATAGCCAGTAAGAAGTAGTAGAATTCAAGTTTTAGGTATCGATTATTGACTTTATAGGTGGCTTTGGAGCCTTGGACATGAGCTAGGACCTTAAGATTCTGCATGAAAGGAGGACTAGCAGCCGAGTTGCACGGGAGAATGTGAAAAGTGTTCATATGTAGTAAAAACCTGAGATATCCGTCCGTTTTCGTCATTTGTTATCGAATCGACTTAAAGCCAGATGGTCACATTGGCCGCTCTTCTCTCTGAAACGGTTGTACTTATCGTCTTCAAAGCTATGTCGCGTGCTGCGGTATGTGGAGACACTAAAATCACCATAGTAGAACACAGATGAAGCTTCTAAGTTGATGTAATAGCCAGTAAGAAGTAGCACAATTCAAGTTCTAGGTATCGATTATTGACTTTTTAGCTGGCTTTGGTGCCTTGGACATGAGCAAGGACCTTGAGATTCTGCATGAAAGGAGGACTAGCAGCCGAGTTGCACGGGACAATGTGAAAAGAGTTCATATGTAGTAAAAACCTGAGAAATCCGTCCGCTTTCTTCATTTGTTATCGAATCTACTTAAAGCCAGATCGTCACATTGGCCGCTCTTCTCTCTGAAACGGTTGTACTTATCGTCTGCAAAGCTATGTCGCGTACTGCGGTATTCGGAGACACTAAAAACACCATAGTAGAACACAGATGAAGCTTCTAAGATGATATAATAGCCAGTAAGAAGTAGTACAATTCAAGTTTTAGGTATCGGTTATTGAATTTTTAGCTGGCTTTGGTGCCTTGAACATGAGCTAGGACCTTAAGATTCTGTATGAAAGGAGGACTAGCAGCCCAGTTGCACGGGAGAATGTGAAAACTGTTCATATGTAGTAAAAACCAACCTGAGAAATCCGTCCGTTTTCGTCATTTGTTATCGAATCGACTTAAAGCCAGATCGTCACATTGGCCGCTCTTCTCTCTGAAACGGTTGTACTTATCGTCTTCAAAGCTATGTCGCGTGCTGCGGTATGTGGAGACACTAAAATCACCATAGTAGAACACAGATGAAGCTTCTAAGTTGATGTAATAGCCAGTAAGAAGTAGTACAATTCAAGTTCTAGGTATCGATTATTGACTTTTTAGCTGGCTTTGGTGCCTTGGACATGAGCAAGGACCTTGAGATTCTGCATGAAAGGAGGACTAGCACTCGAGTTGCACGGGATAATGTGAAAAGTGTTCATATGTAGTAAAAACCTCAGAAATCCGTCCGTTTTCGTCATTTGTTATCGAATCGAGTTAAAGCCAGATCGTCACATTTGCCGTTCTTCTCTCTGAATCCGTTGTACTTATCGTCTGCAAAGGTATGTCGCGTGCTGCGGTATGCGGAGACACTAAAAGCACCATAGTAGAATACAGATGAAACTTCTAAGTTGATGTAATAGCCAGTAAGATGTAGTACAATTCAAGTTTTAGATATTGATTATTGACTTTTTAGCTGGCTTTGGTGCCTTGGACATGATCTAGGACCTTAAGATTCTGCATGAAGGAAGGACTAGCAGCCGAGTTGCACGGGTGAATGTGAAAAGTGTTCATATGTAGTAAAAACCAACCTGAGAAATCCGTCCGTTTTCGTCATTTGTTATCGAATCGACTTAAAGCCAAATCATCACATTGGCAGCTCTGCTCTCTGAAACGGTTGTTCTTATCGTCTGCAAGGCTATGTCGCGTACTGCGGTATTCGGAGACACTAAAAGCACCATAGTAGAACACAGATGAAGCTTCTAAGTTGATGTAATAGCCAGTAAGAAGTATTAGAATTCAAGTTTTAGGTATCGATTATTGACTTTATAGGTGGCTTTGGAGCCTTGGACATGAGCTAGGACCTTAAGATTCTGCATGAAAGGAGGACTAGCAGCCGAGTTGCACGGGAGAATGTGAAAAGTGTTCATATGTAGTAAAAACTTGAGATATCCGTCCGTTTTCGTCATTTGTTATCGAATCGACTTAAAGCCAGATGGTCACATTGGCCGCTCTTCTCTCTGAAACGGTTGTACTTATCGTCTTCAAAGCTATGTCGCGTGCTGCGGTATGTGGAGACACTAAAATCACCATAGTAGAACACAGATGAAGCTTCTAAGTTGATGTAATAGCCAGTAAGAAGTAGTACAATTCAAGTTCTAGGTATCGATTATTGACTTTTTAGCTGGCTTTGGTGCCTTGGACATGAGCAAGGACCTTGAGATTCTGCATGAAAGGAGGACTAGCAGCCGAGTTGCACGGGACAATGTGAAAAGAGTTCATATGTAGTAAAAACCTGAGAAATCCGTCCGCTTTCTTCATTTGTTATCGAATCTACTTAAAGCCAGATCGTCACATTGGCCGCTCTTCTCTCTGAAACGGTTGTACTTATCGTCTGCAAAGCTATGTCGCGTACTGCGGCATTCGGAGACACTAAAAACACCATAGTAGAACACAGATGAAGCTTCTAAGATGATATAATAGCCAGTAAGAAGTAGTACAATTCAAGTTTTAGGTATCGGTTATTGAATTTTTAGCTGGCTTTGGTGCCTTGAACATGAGCTAGGACCTTAAGATTCTGTATGAAAGGAGGACTAGCAGCCCAGTTGCACGGGAGAATGTGAAAACTGTTCATATGTAGTAAAAACCAACCTGAGAAATCCGTCCGTTTTCGTCATTTGTTATCGAATCGACTTAAAGCCAGATCGTCACATTGGCCGCTCTTCTCTCTGAAACGGTTGTACTTATCGTCTGCAAAGCTATGTCGCGTGCTGCGGTATGCGGAGGCACTAAAAGCACCATAGTAGAACACATATGAAGCTTCTAAGTTGATGTAATAGCCAGTAAGAAGTAGTACAATTCAAGTTTTAGGTATCGATTATTGACTTCTTAGTTGGCTTTGGTGCCTTGGACATGAGCTATTACCTTAAGATTCTGCATGAAAGGAGGACTAGCAGCCGAGTTGCACGGGAGAATGTGAAAAGTGTTCATATGTAGTAAAAACCTGAGATATCCGCTCGTTTTCGTCATTTGTTATCGAATCGACTTAAAGCCAGATCGTCACATTGGCCGCTCTTCTCTCTCTGGAACGGTTGTACTTATCGTCTGCAAAGCTAGGTCGCGTGCTGCGGTATGCGGAGACACTAAAAGCACCATAGTAGAACACAGATGAAGCTTCTAAGTTGATGTAATAACCAGTAAGAAGTAATCCAATTCAAGTTTTAGGTACCGATTATTGACTTTTTAGCTGGCTTTGGTGCCTTGGACATGAGCTAGGACCTTAAGATTCTGCATAAAAGGAGGACTAGCTGCCCAGTTGCACGGGAGAATGTGAAAAGTGTTCATATGTAGTAAAAACCTGAGACATCCGTCCGTTTTCGTCATTTGTTATCGAATAGACTTAAAGCCAGATCGTCACATTGGCCGCTCTTCTCTCTGAAACCGTTGTACTTATCGTCTGCAAAGCAATGTCGCGTGCTGCGGTATGCGTAGACACTAAAAGCACTATAGTAGAACACAGATGAAGCTTTTAAGTTGATGTAATAGCCAGTAAGAAGTAGTAGAATTCAAGTTTTAGGTATCGATTATTGACTTTTTAGCTGGCTTCGGTGCCTTGGACATGAGCTAGGACCTTAAGATTCTGCATGAAAGGAGGACTAGCAGCCGAGTTGCACGGGAGAATGTGAAAAGTGTTCATATGTAGTAAAAACCTGAGAAATCCGTCCGTTTTCGTCATTTGTTATCGAATCGACTTAAAGCCAGATGGACACATTGGCCGCTCTCTGAAACGGTTGTACTTATCGTCTGCAGAGCTATGTCGCGTGCTGCGGTATGTGGAGACACTAAAAGTACCATAGTAGAACACAGATGAAGCTTCTAAGTTGATGTAATAGCCACTAAGAAATAGTACAATTCAAGTTTTAGGTATCGATTATTGACTTTTTAGCTGGCTTTGGTGCCTTGGACATGAGCTAGGACCTTGAGATTCGGCATGAAAGGAGGACTAGCAGCCGAGTTGCACGGGAGAATGTGAAAAGTGTTCATATGTAGTAAAAACCTAAGAAATCCGTCCGTTTTCGTCATTTGTTATCGAATCGACTTAAAGCCAGATCGTCACATTGGCCGCTCTTCTCTCTGAAAGGGTTGTACTTATCGTCTGCAAAGCTATGTCGCGTACTGTTGTATTCGGAGACACTAAACGCACCATAGTAGAACACACATGAAGCTTCTAAGATGATATAATAGCCAGTAAGAAATAGTAGAATTCAAGTTTTAGGTATACTTATTGACTTTTTAGCTGGCTTCGGTGCCTTGGACATGAGCTAGGACCTTAAGATTCTGCATGAAAGGAGGACTAGCTGCCTAATTGCACGGAAGAATGTGAAAAGTTTTAATATAGAGTAAAAACCTGAGAAATCCGTTCGTTTTCGTCATTTGTTATCGAATCGACTTAAAGCCAGATGGTCACATTGGCTGCTCGTCTCTCTGAAACGGTTGTACTTACCGTCTGCAGAGCTATGTCGCGCGCTGCGGTATGCGGGGACACTAAAATCACCATACTAGAACACAGATGAAGCTTCTAAGTTGATGTAATAGCCAGTAAGAAGTAGTACAATTCAAGTTTTAGGTATCGATTATTGACTTCTTAGTTGGCTTTGGTGCCTTGGACATGAGCTATTACCTTAAGATTCTGCATGAACGGAGGAATAGCAGCCGAGTTGCACGGGAGAATGTGAAAAGTGTTCATATGTAGTAAAAACCTGAGAAATCCGTCCGTATTCGTCATTTGTTATCGAATCAACTTAAAGCCCGATCGTCATATTGGCCGCTCTTCTCTCTGAAACGGTTGTACTTATCGTCTGCAATGCTATGTCGCGTGCTGCGGTATGCGGAGACACTAAAATCTCAATAGTAGAACACAGATGAAGCTTCTAAGTTGATGTAATAGCCAGTAAGATGTAGTACAATTCAAGTTTTAGCTACTGATTATTGACTTTTTAGCTGGCTTTGGAGCCTTGGACACGAGCTAGGACCTTAAGATTCTGCATGAAAGGAGGACTAGCAGCCGAGTTGCACAGGAGAATGTGAAAAGTGTTCATATGTAGTAAAAACCTGAGAAATCCGTCCGTTTTCGTCATTTGTTATCGAATCGACTTAAAGCCAAATCGTCACATTGGCCGCTCTTCTCTCTGAAACGGTTGTACTTATCGTCTGCAAAGCTATGTCGCGTGCTGCGGTATGCGGGGACACTAAAATCACCATACTGCAACACAGATGAAGCTTCTAAGTTGATGTAATAGCCAGTAAGAAGTAGTTCAATTCAAGTTTTAGGTATCGATTATTGACTTCTTAGTTGGCTTTGGTGCCTTGGACATTAGCTATTACCTTAAGATTCTGCATGAAAGGAGGACTAGCAGCCGAGTTGCACGGGAGAATGTGAAAAGTGTTCATATGTAGTAAAAACCTGAGAAATCCGTTCGTTTTCGTCATTTGTTATTGAATCGACTTAAAGCCAGATGGTCACATTGGCCGCTTTTCTCTCTGAAACAGTTGTACTTACCGTCTGCAGAGCTATGTCGCGTGCTGCGGTATGCAGAGACACTAAAAGCACCATAGTAGAACACAGATGATACTTCCAAGTTAATGTAATAGCCAGTAAGAAATAGTAAAATTCAACTTTTAGGTACTGATTATTGACTTTTTAGCTGGCTTTGGTGCCTTGGACATGAGCTAGGACCTTAAGATTCTGCATGAAAGGACGACTAGCAGCCTAATTGCACGGGAGAATGTGAAAAGTGTTCATATAGAGTAAAAACCTGAGAAATCCGTTCGTTTTCGTCATTTGTTATCGAATCGACTTAAAGCCAAATCGTCACATTGGCCGCTCTTCTCTCTGAAACGGTTGTACTTATCGTCTGCAAAGCTATGTCGCGTACTGCGGTATTCGGAGACACTAAAAGCACCATAGTAGAACACAGATGAAGCTTCTAAGATGATGTATTAGGCAGTAAGAAATAGTACAATTCAAGTTTTAGGAATCGGTTATTGCCTTTTTACCCTTGTTTGGTGACTTGCACATGAGCTAGCACCTTAAGATTCTGCATGAAAGGAGAACTAGCAGGCGAGTTGCACGGGAGAATGTGTAAAGTGTTCATATGTAGTAAAAACCTGAGAAATCCGTTCGTTTTCGTCATTTGTTATCGAATCGACTTAAAGCCAGATGGTCACATTGGCTGCTCTTCTCTCTGAAACCGTTGTACTTACCGTCTGCAGAGCTATGTCGCGTGCTGCGGTATGAAGAGACACTAAAAGCACCATAGTAGAACACAGATGATACTTCCAAGTTGGTGTAATAGCCAGTAAGAAGTAGTAAAATTCAAGTTTTAGGTACTGATTATTGACTTTTTAGCTGGCTTTGGTGCCTTGGACATGAGCTAGGACCTTAAGATTCTGCATGAAAGGAGGACTAGCAGCCTAATTGCACGGGAGAATGTGAAAAGTGTTCATATTGAGTAAAAACCTGAGAAATCCGTTCGTTTTCGTCATTTGTTATCGAATCGACTTAAAGCCAAATCGTCACATTGGCAGCTCTTCTCTCTGAAACGGTTGTACTTATCGTCTGCAAAGCTATGTCGCGTACTGCGGTATTCGGAGACACTAAAAGCACCATAGTAGAACACAGATGAAGCTTCTAAGATGATGTAATAGGCAGTAAGAAATAGTACAATTCAAGTTTTAGGAATCGGTTATTGACTTTTTACCCTTGTTTGGTGACTTGGACATGAGCTAGCACCTTAAGATTCTGCATGAAAGGAGGACTAGCAGCCGAGTTGCACGGGAGAATGTGAAAAGTGTTCATATGTAATAAAAACCTGAGACATCCGTCAGTTATCGTCATTTGTTATCGAATTGACTTAAAGCCAGATGGTCACATTGACCGCTCTTCTCTCTGAAACGGTTGTACTTATCGTCTGCAAAGCTATGTCGCATGCTGCGGTATGTGGAGACAATAAAATCACCATAGTAGAACACAGATGAAGCTTCTAAGTTGATGTAATAGCCAGTAAGAAGTAGTACAATTCAAGTTTTAGGTATCGATTATTGACTTTTTAGCTGGCTTTGGTGCCTTGGACATGAGCTAGGACCTTGAGATTCTGCATGAAAGGAGGACTAGCAGCCGAGTTGCACGGGACAATGTGAAAAGTGTTCATATGTAGTAAAAACCTGAGAAATCCGTCCGTTTTCGTCATTTGTTATCGAATCGACTTAAAGCCAGATCGTCACATTGGCCGCTCTTCTCTCTGAAACGGTTGTACTTATCGTCTGCAAAGCTATGTCGCGTGCTGCGGTCTGCGGAGGCACTAAAAGCACCATAGTAGAACACAGATGAAGCTTCTAAGATGATGTAATAGAAAGTAATAAGTTGTACAATTCAAGTTTTAGGTAATGATTATTGACTTTTTAGCTGGCTTTGGTGCCTTGGACATGAGCTAGGACCTTAAGATTCTTCATGAAAGGAGGAGTAGCAGCCGAGTTGCACGGGAGAATGTGAAAAGTGTTCATATGTAGTAAAAACCTGAGAAATCCGTCCGTTTTCGTGATTTGTTATCGAATCGACTTAAAGCCAGATCGTCACATTGGCCGCTCTTCTCTCTGAAACGGTTGTACTTATCGTCTGCAAAGCTATGTCGCATGCTGCGGTATGCGCAGACACTAAAAGCACCATAGTAGAACACAGATGAAGCTTCTAAGTTGATGTAATAGCCAGTAAGAAGTAGTCCAATTCAAGATTTAGGTATCGATTATTGACTTTTTAGCTGGCTTTGGTGCCTTGGACATGAGCTAGGACCTTAAGATTCTGCATGAAAGGAGGACTAGCTGCCTAATTGCACGGGAGAATGTGAAAAGTTTTAATATAGAGTAAAAACCTGAGAAATCCGTTCGTTTTCGTCATTTGTTATCGAATCGACTTAAAGCCAGATGGTCACATTGGCTGCTCGTCTCTCTGAAACGGTTGTACTTACCGTCTGCAGAGCTATGTCGCGCGCTGCGGTATGCGGGGACACTAAAATCACCATACTAGAACACAGATGAAGCTTCTAAGTTGATGTAATAGCCAGTAAGAAGTAGTACAATTCAAGTTTTAGGTATCGATTATTGACTTCTTAGTTGGCTTTGGTGCCTTGGACATGAGCTATTACCTTAAGATCCTGCATGAACGGAGGAATAGCAGCCGAGTTGCACGGGAGAATGTGAAAAGTGTTCATATGTAGTAAAAACCTGAGAAATCCGTCCGTACTCGTCATTTGTTATCGAATCAACTTAAAGCCCGATCGTCATATTGGCCGCTCTTCTCTCTGAAACGGTTGTACTTATCGTCTGCAATGCTATGTCGCGTGCTGCGGTATGCGGAGACACTAAAATCTCAATAGTAGAACACAGATGAAGCTTCTAAGTTGATGTAATAGCCAGTAAGATGTAGTACAATTCAAGTTTTAGCTACTGATTATTGACTTTTTAGCTGGCTTTGGAGCCTTGGACACGAGCTAGGACCTTACGATTCTGCATGAAAGGAGGACTAGCAGCCGAGTTGCACAGGAGAATGTGAAAAGTGTTCATATGTAGTAAAAACCTGAGAAATCCGTCCGTTTTCGTCATTTGTTATCGAATCGACTTAAAGCCAAATCGTCACATTGGCCGCTCTTCTCTCTGAAACGGTTGTACTTATCGTCTGCAAAGCTATGTCGCGTGCTGCGGTATGCGGGGACACTAAAATCACCATACTAGAACACAGATGAAGCTTCTAAGTTGATGTAATAGCCAGTAAGAAGTAGTTCAATTCAAGTTTTAGGTATCGATTATTGACTTCTTAGTTGGCTTTGGTGCCTTGGACATTAGCTATTACCTTAAGATTCTGCATGAAAGGAGGACTAGCAGCCGAGTTGCACGGGAGAATGTGAAAAGTGTTCATATGTAGTAAAAACCTGAGAAATCCGTCCGTTTTCGTCATTTGTTATCGCATCGAGTTAAAGCCAGATCGTCACATTGGCCGCTCTTCTCTCTGAAACGGTTGTACTTATCGTCTGCAATGCTATGTCGCGTGCTGCGGTATACGGAGACACTAAAATCTCCATAGTAGAACACAGATGAAGCTTCTAAGTTGATGTAATAGCCAGTAAGAAGTAGTACAATTCAAGTTTTAGGTATCGATTATTGAATTTTTAGCTGGCTTTGGTGCCTTGGACATGAGCTAGGACCTTAAGATTCTACATGAAAGGAGGACTAGCAGCCGAGTTGCACGGGAGAATGTGAAAAGTGTTCATATGTAGTAAAAACCTGAGAAATCCGTTCGTTTTCGTCATTTGTTATTGAATCGACTTAAAGCCAGATGGTCACATTGGCCGCTTTTCTCTCTGAAACAGTTGTACTTACCGTCTGCAGAGCTATGTCGCGTGCTGCGGTATGCAGAGACACTAAAAGCACCATAGTAGAACACAGATGATACTTCCAAGTTAATGTAATAGCCAGTAAGAAATAGTAAAATTCAACTTTTAGGTACTGATTATTGACTTTTTAGCTGGCTTTGGTGCCTTGGACATGAGCTAGGACCTTAAGATTCTGCATGAAAGGACGACTAGCAGCCTAATTGCACGGGAGAATGTGAAAAGTGTTCATATAGAGTAAAAACCTGAGAAATCCGTTCGTTTTCGTCATTTGTTATCGAATCGACTTAAAGCCAAATCGTCACATTGGCCGCTCTTCTCTCTGAAACGGTTGTACTTATCGTCTGCAAAGCTATGTCGCGTACTGCGGTATTCGGAGACACTAAAAGCACCATAGTAGAACACAGATGAAGCTTCTAAGATGATGTATTAGGCAGTAAGAAATAGTACAATTCAAGTTTTAGGAATCGGTTATTGCCTTTTTACCCTTGTTTGGTGACTTGCACATGAGCTAGCACCTTAAGATACTGCATGAAAGGAGAACTAGCAGGCGAGTTGCACGGGAGAATGTGTAAAGTGTTCATATGTAGTAAAAACCTGAGAAATCCGTTCGTTTTCGTCATTTGTTATCGAATCGACTTAAAGCCAGATGGTCACATTGGCTGCTCTTCTCTGAAACCGTTGTACTTACCGTCTGCAGAGCTATGTCGCGTGCTGCGGTATGCAGAGACACTAAAAGCACCATAGTAGAACACAGATGATACTTCCAAGTTGGTGTAATAGCCAGTAAGAAGTAGTAAAATTCAAGTTTTAGGTACTGATTATTGACTTTTTAGCTGGCTTTGGTGCCTTGGACATGAGCTAGGACCTTAAGATTCTGCATGAAAGGAGGACTAGGAGCCTAATTGCACGGGAGAATGTGAAAAGTGTTCATATAGAGTAAAAACCTGAGAAATCCGTTCGTTTTCGTCATTTGTTATCGAATCGACTTAAAGCCAAATCGTCACATTGGCCGCTCTTCTCTCTGAAACGGTTGTACTTATCGTCTGCAAAGCTATGTCGCGTACTGCGGTATTCGGAGACACTAAAAGCACCATAGTAGAACACAGATGAAGCTTCTAAGATGATGTAATAGGCAGTAAGATGTAGTACAATTCAAGTTTTAGGAATCGGTTATTGACTTTTTACCCTTGTTTGGTGACTTGGACATGAGCTAGCACCTTAAGATTCTGCATGAAAGGAGGACTAGCAGCCGAGTTGCACGGGAGAATGTGTAAAGTGTTCATATGTAGTAAAAACCTGAGAAATCCGTTCGTTTTCGTCATTTGTTATCGAATCGACTTAAAGCCAGATGGTCACATTGGCCGGTCTTCTCTCTGAAACGGTTGTACTTACCGTCTGCAGAGCTATGTCGCGTGCTGCGGTATGCGGAGACACTAAAATCTCCATAGTAGAACACAGATGAAGCTTCTAAGTTGATGTAATAGCCAGTAAGAAGTAGTACAATTCAAGTTTTATGTATCGATTATTGACTTCTTAGTTGGCTTTGGTGCCTTGGACATGAGCTATTACCTTAAGATTCTGCATGAAAGGAGGACTAGCAGCCGAGTTGCACGGGATAATGTGAAAAGTGTTCATATGTAGTAAAAAACTGAGAAATACGTCCGTTTTCGTCATTTGTTATCGAATCGACTTAGAGCCCGATCGTCACATTGGCCGCTCTTCTCTCTGAAACGGTTGTACTTATCGTCTGCAATGCTATGTCGCGTGCTGCGGTATGCGGAGACACTAAAATCTCCATAGTAGAACACAGATGAAGCTTCTAAGTTGATGTAATAGCCAGTAAGAAGTAGTACAATTCAAGTTTTAGGTATCGATTATTAAATTTTTAGCTGGCTTTGGTGCCTTGGACATGAGCTAGGACCTTAAGATTCTACATGAAAGGAGGAATAGCAGCCGAGTTGCACGGGAGAATGTGAAAAGTGTTCATATGTAGTAAAAACCTGAGAAATCCGTTCGTTTTCGTCATTTGTTATCGAATCGACTTAAAGCCAGATGGTCACATTGGCCGCTCTTCTCTCTGAAACGGTTGTACTTACCGTCTGCAGAGCTATGTCGCGTGCTGCGGTATGCAGAGACACTAAAAGCACCATAGTAGAACACAGATGATACTTCCAAGTTAATGTAATAGCCAGTTAGAAATAGTAAAATTCAACTTTTAGGTACTGATTATTGACTTCTTAGCTGGCTTTGAAGCCTTGGACATGAGCTAGGACCTTAAGATTCTGCATGAAAGGAGGACTAGCAGCCGAGTTGCACGGGAGAATGTGAAAAGTGTTCAAATAAAGTAAAAACCTGAGAAATCCGTCCGTTTTCGTCATTTTTATCGAATCGACTTAAAGCCAAATCGTCACATTGGCCGCTCTTCTCTCTGAAACGGTTGTACTTATCATCTGCAGAGCTACGTCGCGTGCTGCGGTATGCAGAGACACTAAAAGCACCATAGTAGAACACAGATGACACTTCCAAGTTGATGTAATAGCCAGTAAGAAGTAGTACAATTTAAGTTTTAGGTATCGATTATTGACTTTTTAGCTAGCTTTGGTGCCTTGGACATGAGCTAGGACCTTAAGATTCTGCATGAAAGGAGGACTAGCAGCCGAGTAGCACGGGAGAATGTGAAAAGTGTTCATAAGTAGTAAAAACCTGAGAAATTCGTCCGTTTTCGTCATTTGTTATCGAATCGACTTAAAAACAGATCGTCACATTGGCCGCTCTTCTCTCTGAAACGGTTGTACTTATCGTCTGCAGAGCTATGTCGCGTGCTGCGGTATGCAGAGACACTAAAAGCACCATAGTAGAACACAGATGACACTTACAAGTTGATGTAATAGCCAGTAAGAAGTAGTACAATTCAAGTTTTAGTTACTGATTATTGACTTTTTTGCTGGCTTTGGTGCCTTGGACATGAGCTAGGACCTTAAGATTCTGCATGAAAGGAGGACTAGCAGCCTAGTTGCCCAGGTGAATGTGAAAAGTGTTCATATGTAGTAAAAACCTGAGAAATCCGTCCGTTTTCGTCATTTGTTATAGAATCGACTTAAAGCCAGATCGTCACATTGGCCGCTCTTCTCTCTGAAACGGTTGTACTTATCGTCTGCAAAGCTATGTCGCGTGCTGCGGTATGCGGAGGCACTAAAAGCACCATAGTAGAACACATATGAAGCTTCTAACTTGATGTAATAGCCAGTAAGAAATAGTAGAATTCAAGTTTTAGGTATACTTATTGAGTTTTTAGCTGGCTTTGGTGCCTTGTCATGAGCAATGACCTTAAGATACTGCATGAAAGGAGGACTAGCACCCGAGTTGCACGGGAGAATGTGAAAAGTGTTCATATGTAGTAAAAACCTGAGAAATCCGTCCGTTTTCGTCATTTGTTATAGAATCGACTTAAAGCCAGATCGTCACATTGGCCGCTCTTCTCTCTGAAACGGTTGTACTTATCGTCTGCAAAGCTATGTCGCATGCTGCGGTATGTGGAGACAATAAAATCACCATAGTAGAACACAGATGAAGGTGCTAAGTTGATGTAATAGCCAGTAAGAAGTAGTACAATTCAAGTTTTAGGTATCGATTATTGACTTTTTAGCTGGCTTTGGTGCCTTGGACATGAGCTAGGACCTTGAGATTCTGCATGAAAGGAGGACTAGCAGCCGAGTTGCACGGGAGAATGTGAAAAGTGTTCATATGTAGTAAAAACCTGAGAAATCCGTCCGTTTTCGTCATTTGTTATCGAATCGACTTAAAGCCAGATCGTCACATTGGCCGCTCTTCTCTCTGAAACGGTTGTACTTATCGTCTGCAAAGCTATGTCGCGTGCTGCGGTGTGCGGAGGCACTAAAAGCACCATAGTAGAACGCAGATGAAGCTTCTAAGATGATGTAATAGAAAGTAATAAGTTGTACAATTCAAGTTTTAGGTAATGATTATTGACTTTTTAGCTGGCTTTGGTGCCTTGGACATGAGCTAGGACCTTAAGATTCTTCATGAAAGGAGGAGTAGCAGCCGAGTTGCACGGGAGAATGTGAAAAGTGTTCATATGTAGTAAAAACCTGAGAAATCCGTCCGTTTTCGTGATTTGTTATCGAATCGACTTAAAGCCAGATCGTCACATTGGCCGCTCTTCTCTCTGAAACGGTTGTACTTATCGTCTGCAAAGCTATGTCGCATGCTGCGGTATGCGCAGACACTAAAAGCACCATAGTAGAACACAGATGAAGCTTCTAAGTTGATGTAATAGCCAGTAAGAAGTAGTCCAATTCAAGTTTTAGGTATCGATTATTGACTTTTTAGCTGGCTTTGGTGCCTTGGACATGAGCTAGGACCTTAAGATTCTGAATGAAAGGAGGACTAGCTGCCTAATTGCACGGGAGAATGTGAAAAGTTTTAATATAGAGTAAAAACCTGAGAAATCCGTTCGTTTTCGTCATTTGTTATCGAATCGACTTAAAGCCAGATGGTCACATTGGCTGCTCGTCTCTCTGAAACGGTTGTACTTACCGTCTGCAGAGCTATGTCGCGCGCTGCGGTATGCGGGGACACTAAAATCACCATACTAGAACACAGATGAAGCTTCTAAGTTGATGTAATAGCCAGTAAGAAGTAGTACAATTCAAGTTTTAGGTATCGATTATTGACCTCTTAGTTGGCTTTGGTGACTTGGACATGAGCTATTACCTTAAGATTCTGCATGAACGGAGGAATAGCAGCCGAGTTGCACGGGAGAATGTGAAAAGTGTTCATATGTAGTAAAAACCTGAGAAATCCGTCCGTATTCGTCATTTGTTATCGAATCAACTTAAAGCCCGATCGTCATATTGGCCGCTCTTCTCTCTGAAACGGTTGTACTTATCGTCTGCAATGCTATGTCGCGTGCTGCGGTATGCGGAGACACTAAAATCACAATAGTAGAACACAGATGAAGCTTCTAAGTTGATGTAATAGCCAGTAAGAAGTAGTACAATTCAAGTTTTATGTATCGATTATTGACTTCTTAGTTGGCTTTGGTGCCTTGGACATGAGCTATTACCTTAAGATTCTGCATGAAAGGAGGACTAGCAGCCGAGTTGCACGGGATAATGTGAAAAGTGTTCATATGTAGTAAAAAACTGAGAAATCCGTCCGTTTTCGTCATTTGTTATCGAATCGACTTAGAGCCCGATCGTCACATTGGCCGCTCTTCTCTCTGAAACGGTTGTACTTATCGTCTGCAATGCTATGTCGCGTGCTGCGGTATGCGGAGACACTAAAATCTCCATAGTAGAACACAGATGAAGCTTCTAAGTTGATGTAATAGCCAGTAAGAAGTAGTACAATTCAAGTTTTAGGTATCGATTATTAAATTTTTAGCTGGCTTTGGTGCCTTGGACATGAGCTAGGACCTTAAGATTCTACATGAAAGGAGGAATAGCAGCCGAGTTGCACGGGAGAATGTGAAAAGTGTTCATATGTAGTAAAAACCTGAGAAATCCGTTCGTTTTCGTCATTTGTTATCGAATCGACTTAAAGCCAGATGGTCACATTGGCCGCTCTTCACTCTGAAACGGTTGTACTTACCGTCTGCAGAGCTATGTCGCGTGCTGCGGTATGCAGAGACACTAAAAGCACCATAGTAGAACACAGATGATACTTCCAAGTTAATGTAATAGCCAGTAAGAAATAGTAAAATTCAACTTTTAGGTACTGATTATTGACTTCTTAGCTGGCTTTGAAGCCTTGGACATGAGCTAGGACCTTAAGATTCTGCATAAATGGAGGACTAGCAGCCGAGTTGCACGGGAGAATGTGAAAAGTGTTCAAATAAAGTAAAAACCTGAGAAATCCGTCCGTTTTCGTCATTTTTATCGAATCGACTTAAAGCCAAATCGTCACATTGGCCGCTCTTCTCTCTGAAACGGTTGTACTTATCATCTGCAGAGCTACGTCGCGTGCTGCGGTATGCAGAGACACTAAAAGCACCATAGTAGAACACAGATGACACTTCCAAGTTGATGTAATAGCCAGTAAGAAGTAGTACAATTTAAGTTTTAGGTATCGATTATTGACTTTTTAGCTAGCTTTGGTGCCTTGGACATGAGCTAGGACCTTAAGATTCTGCATGAAAGGAGGACTAGCAGCCGAGTAGCACGGGAGAATGTGAAAAGTGTTCATAAGTAGTAAAAACCTGAGAAATTCGTCCGTTTTCGTCATTTGTTATCGAATCGACTTAAAAACAGATCGTCACATTGGCCGCTCTTCTCTCTGAAACGGTTGTACTTATCGTCTGCAGAGCTATGTCGCGTGCTGCGGTATGCAGAGACACTAAAAGCACCATAGTAGAACACAGATGACACTTACAAGTTGATGTAATAGCCAGTAAGAAGTAGTACAATTCAAGTTTTAGTTACTGATTATTGACTTTTTTGCTGGCTTTGGTGCCTTGGACATGAGCTAGGACCTTAAGATTCTGCATGAAAGGAGGACTAGCAGCCTAGTTGCCCAGGTGAATGTGAAAAGTGTTCATATGTAGTAAAAACCTGAGAAATCCGTCCGTTTTCGTCATTTGTTATAGAATCGACTTAAAGCCAGATCGTCACATTGGCCGCTCTTCTCTCTGAAACGGTTGTACTTATCGTCTGCAAAGCTATGTCGCGTGCTGCGGTATGCGGAGGCACTAAAAGCACCATAGTAGAACACATATGAAGCTTCTAACTTGATGTAATAGCCAGTAAGAAATAGTAGAATTCAAGTTTTAGGTATACTTATCGAGTTTTTAGCTGGCTTTGGTGCCTTGTCATGAGCAATGACCTTAAGATACTGCATGAAAGGAGGACTAGCACCCGAGTTGCACGGGAGAATGTGAAAAGTGTTCATATGTAGTAAAAACCTGAGAAATCCGTCCGTTTTCGTCATTTGTTATAGAATCGACTTAAAGCCAGATCGTCACATTGGCCGCTCTTCTCTCTGAAACGGTTGTACTTATCGTCTGCAAAGCTATGTCGCATGCTGCGGTATGTGGAGACAATAAAATCACCATAGTAGAACACAGATGAAGCTTCTAAGTTGATGTAATAGCCAGTAAGAAGTAGTACAATTCAAGTTTTAGGTATCGATTATTGACTTTTTAGCTGGCTTTGGTGCCTTGGACATGAGCTAGGACCTTGAGATTCTGCATGAAAGGAGGACTAGCAGCCGAGTTGCACGGGAGAATGTGAAAAGTGTTCATATGTAGTAAAAACCTGAGAAATCCGTCCGTTTTCGTCATTTGTTATCGAATCGACTTAAAGCCAGATCGTCACATTGGCCGCTCTTCTCTCTGAAACGGTTGTACTTATCGTCTGCAAAGCTATGTCGCGTGCTGCGGTGTGCGGAGGCACTAAAAGCACCATAGTAGAACGCAGATGAAGCTTCTAAGATGATGTAATAGAAAGTAATAAGTTGTACAATTCAAGTTTTAGGTAATGATTATTGACTTTTTAGCTGGCTTTGGTGCCTTGGACATGAGCTAGGACCTTAAGATTCTTCATGAAAGGAGGAGTAGCAGCCGAGTTGCACGGGAGAATGTGAAAAGTGTTCATATGTAGTAAAAACCTGAGAAATCCGTCCGTTTTCGTGATTTGTTATCGAATCGACTTAAAGCCAGATCGTCACATTGGCCGCTCTTCTCTCTGAAACGGTTGTACTTATCGTCTGCAAAGCTATGTCGCATGCTGCGGTATGCGCAGACACTAAAAGCACCATAGTAGAACACAGATGAAGCTTCTAAGTTGATGTAATAGCCAGTAAGAAGTAGTCCAATTCAAGTTTTAGGTATCGATTATTGACTTTTTAGCTGGCTTTGATGCCTTGGACATGAGCTAGGACCTTAAGATTCTGCATGAAAGGAGGACTAGCTGCCTAATTGCACGGGAGAATGTGAAAAGTTTTAATATAGAGTAAAAACCTGAGAAATCCGTTCGTTTTCGTCATTTGTTATCGAATCGACTTAAAGCCAGATGGTCACATTGGCTGCTCGTCTCTCTGAAACGGTTGTACTTACCGTCTGCAGAGCTATGTCGCGCGCTGCGGTATGCGGGGACACTAAAATCACCATACTAGAACACAGATGAAGCTTCTAAGTTGATGTAATAGCCAGTAAGAAGTAGTACAATTCAAGTTTTAGGTATCGATTATTGACTTCTTAGTTGGCTTTGGTGCCTTGGACATGAGCTATTACCTTAAGATTCTGCATGAACGGAGGAATAGCAGCCGAGTTGCACGGGAGAATGTGAAAAGTGTTCATATGTAGTAAAAACCTGAGAAATCCGTCCGTATTCGTCATTTGTTATCGAATCAACTTAAAGCCCGATCGTCATATTGGCCGCTCTTCTCTCTGAAACGGTTGTACTTATCGTCTGCAATGCTATGTCGCGTGCTGCGGTATGCGGAGACACTAAAATCTCAATAGTAGAACACAGATGAAGCTTCTAAGTTGATGTAATAGCCAGTAAGATGTAGTACAATTCAAGTTTTAGCTACTGATTATTGACTTTTTAGCTGGCTTTGGAGCCTTGGACACGAACTAGGACCTTAAGATTCTGCATGAAAGGAGGACTAGCAGCCGAGTTGCACAGGAGAATGTGAAAAGTGTTCATATGTAGTAAAAACCTGAGAAATCCGTCCGTTTTCGTCATTTGTTATCGAATCGACTTAAAGCCAAATCGTCACATTGGCCGCTCTTCTCTCTGAAACGGTTGTACTTATCGTCTGCAAAGCTATGTCGCGTGCTGCGGTATGCGGAGGCACTAAAAGCACCATAGTAGAACACATATGAAGCTTCTAAGTTGATGTAATAGCCAGTAAGAAGTAGTACAATTCAAGTTTTAGGTATCGATTATTGACTTCATAGTTGGCTTTGGTGCCTTGGACATGAGCTATTACCTTAAGATTCTGCATGAAAGGAGGACTAGCAGCCGAGTTGCACGGGAGAATGTGAAAAGTGTTCATATGTAGTAAAAACCTGAGAAATCCGTCCGTTTTCGTCATTTGTTATCGCATCGAGTTAAAGCCAGATCGTCACATTGGCCGCTCTTCTCTCTGAAACGGTTGTACTTATCGTCTGCAATGCTATGTCGCGTGCTGCGGTATGCGGAGACACTAAAATCTCCATAGTAGAACACAGATGAAGCTTCTAAGTTGATGTAATAGCCAGTAAGAAGTAGTACAATTCAAGTTTTAGGTATCGATTATTGAATTTTTAGCTGGCTTTGGTGCCTTGGACATGAGCTAGGACCTTAAGATTCTACATGAAAGGAGGACTAGTGCCGAGTTGCACGGGAGAATGTGAAAAGTGTTCATATGTAGTAAAAACCTGAGAAATCCGTTCGTTTTCGTCATTTGTTATTGAATCGACTTAAAGCCAGATGGTCACATTGGCCGCTTTTCTCTCTGAAACAGTTGTACTTACCGTCTGCAGAGCTATGTCGCGTGCTGCGGTATGCAGAGACACTAAAAGCACCATAGTAGAACACAGATGATACTTCCAAGTTAATGTAATAGCCAGTAAGAAATAGTAAAATTCAACTTTTAGGTACTGATTATTGACTTTTTAGCTGGCTTTGGTGCCTTGGACATGAGCTAGGACCTTAAGATTCTGCATGAAAGGAGGACTAGCAGCCTAATTGCACGGGAGAATGTGAAAAGTGTTCATATTGAGTAAAAACCTGAGAAATCCGTTCGTTTTCGTTATTTGTTATCGAATCGACTTAAAGCCAAATCGTCACATTGGCCGCTCTTCTCTCTGAAACGGTTGTACTTATCGTCTGCAAAGCTATGTCGCGTACTGCGGTATTCGGAGACACTAAAAGCACCATAGTAGAACACAGATGAAGCTTCTAAGATGATGTAATAGGCAGTAAGAAATAGTACAATTCAAGTTTTAGGAATCGGTTATTGACTTTTTACCCTTGTTTGGTGACTTGGACATGAGCTAGCACCTTAAGATTCTGCATGAAAGGAGGACTAGCAGCCGAGTTGCACGGGAGAATGTGTAAAGTGTTCATATGTAGTAAAAACCTGAGAAATCCGTTCGTTTTCGTCATTTGTTATCGAATCGACTTAAAGCCAGATGGTCACATTGGCCGGTCTTCTCTCTGAAACGGTTGTACTTACCGTCTGCAGAGCTATGTCGCGTGCTGCGGTATGCGGAGACACTAAAATCTCCATAGTAGAACACAGATGAAGCTTCTAAGTTGATGTAATAGCCAGTAAGAAGTAGTACAATTCAAGTTTTATGTATCGATTATTGACTTCTTAGTTGGCTTTGGTGCCTTGGACATGAGCTATTACCTTATGATTCTGCATGAAAGGAGGACTAGCAGCCGAGTTGCACGGGATAATGTGAAAAGTGTTCATATGTAGTAAAAACCTGAGAAATCCGTCCGTTTTCGTCATTTGTTATCGAATCGACTTAGAGCCCGATCGTCACATTGGCCGCTCTTCTCTCTGAAACGGTTGTACTTATCGTCTGCAATGCTATGTCGCGTGCTGCGGTATGCGGGGACACTAAAATCTCCATAGTAGAACACAGATGAAGCTTCTAAGTTGATGTAATAGCCAGTAAGAAGTAGTACAATTCAAGTTTTAGGTATCGATTATTAAATTTTTAGCTGGCTTTGGTGCCTTGGACATGAGCTAGGACCTTAAGATTCTACATGAAAGGAGGAATAGCAGCCGAGTTGCACGGGAGAATGTGAAAAGTGTTCATATGTAGTAAAAACCTGAGAAATCCGTTCGTTTTCGTCATTTGTTATCGAATCGACTTAAAGCCAGATGGTCACATTGGCCGCTCTTCTCTCTGAAACGGTTGTACTTACCGTCTGCAGAGCTATGTCGCGTGCTGCGGTATGCAGAGACACTAAAAGCACCATAGTAGAACACAGATGATACTTCCAAGTTAATGTAATAGCCAGTAAGAAATAGTAAAATTCAACTTTTAGGTACTGATTATTGACTTCTTAGCTGGCTTTGAAGCCTTGGACATGAGCTAGGACCTTAAGATTCTGCATGAAAGGAGGACTAGCAGCCGAGTTGCACGGGAGAATGTGAAAAGTGTTCAAATAAAGTAAAAACCTGAGAAATCCGTCCGTTTTCGTCATTTTTATCGAATCGACTTAAAGCCAAATCGTCACATTGGCCGCTCTTCTCTCTGAAACGGTTGTACTTATCATCTGCAGAGCTACGTCGCGTGCTGCGGTATGCAGAGACACTAAAAGCACCATAGTAGAACACAGATGACACTTCCAAGTTGATGTAATAGCCAGTAAGAAGTAGTACAATTTAAGTTTTAGCTACTGATTATTGACTTTTTAGCTGGCTTTGGAGCCTTGGACATGGGCTAGGACCTTAAGATTCTGCATGAAAGGAGGACTAGCAGCCGAGTAGCACGGGAGAATGTGAAAAGTGTTCATAAGTAGTAAAAACCTGAGAAATTCGTCCGTTTTCGTCATTTGTTATCGAATCGACTTAAAAACAGATCGTCACATTGGCCGCTCTTCTCTCTGAAACGGTTGTACTTATCGTCTGCAGAGCTATGTCGCGTGCTGCGGTATGCAGAGACACTAAAAGCACCATAGTAGAACACAGATGACACTTACAAGTTGATGTAATAGCCAGTAAGAAGTAGTACAATTCAAGTTTTAGTTACTGATTATTGACTTTTTTGCTGGCTTTGGTGCCTTGGACATGAGCTAGGACCTTAAGATTCTGCATGAAAGGAGGACTAGCAGCCTAGTTGCCCAGGTGAATGTGAAAAGTGTTCATATGTAGTAAAAACCTGAGAAATCCGTCCGTTTTCGTCATTTGTTATAGAATCGACTTAAAGCCAGATCGTCACATTGGCCGCTCTTCTCTCTGAAACGGTTGTACTTATCGTCTGCAAAGCTATGTCGCGTGCTGCGGTATGCGGAGGCACTAAAAGCACCATAGTAGAACACATATGAAGCTTCTAAGTTGATGTAATAGCCAGTAAGAAATAGTAGAATTCAAGTTTTAGGTATACTTATTGGGTTTTTAGCTGGCTTTGGTGCCTTGTCATGAGCAATGACCTTAAGATACTGCATGAAAGGAGGACTAGCACCCGAGTTGCACGGGAGAATGTGAAAAGTGTTCATATGTAGTAAAAACCTGAGAAATCCGTCCGTTTTCGTCATTTGTTATCTAATCGTCTTAAAGCCAGATCGTCACATTTGCCGTTCTTCTCTCTGAAACCGTTGTACTTATCGTCTGCAAAGCTATGTCGCGTGCTGCGGTATGCGGAGACACTAAAAGCACCATAGTAGAACACAGATGAAGCTTCTAAGTTGATGTAATAGCCAGTAAGAAGTAGTCCAATTCAAGTTTTAGGTATCGATTATTGACTTTTTAGCTGGCTTTGGTGCCTTGGACATGAGCTAGGACCTTAAGATTCTGCATAAAAGGAGGACTAGCAGCCGAGTTGCACGGGAGAATGTGAAAAGTGTTCATATGTAATAAAAACCTGAGACATCCGTCAGTTTTCGTCATTTGTTATCGAATTGACTTAAAGCCAGATGGTCACATTGACCGCTCTTCTCTCTGAAACGGTTGTACTTATCGTCTGCAAAGCTATGTCGCGTGCTGCGGTGTGCGGAGGCACTAAAAGCACCATAGTAGAACACAGATGAAGCTTCTAAGTTTATGTAATAGCCAGTAAGAAGTAGTCCAATTCAAGTTTTAGGTATCGATTATTGACTTTTTAGCTGGCTTTGGTGCCTTGGACATGAGCTAGGACCTTACGATTCTGCATGAAAGGAGGACTAGCAGCCGAGTTGCACGGGAGAATGTGAAAAGTGTTAATATAGAGTAAAAACCTGAGAAATCCGTTCGTTATCGTCATTTGTTATCGAATCGACTTAAAGCCAGATGGTCACATTGGCCGCTCGTCTCTCTGAAACGGTTGTACTTACCGTCTGCAGAGCTATGTCGCGTGCTGCGGTATGCGGGGACACCAAAATCACCATACTAGAACACAGATGAAGCTTCTAAGTTGATGTAATAGCCAGTAAGAAGTAGTACAATTCAAGTTTTAGGTATGGATTATTGACTTCTTAGTTGGCTTTGGTGCCTTGGACATGAGCTATTACCTTAAGATTCTGCATGAAAGGAGGACTAGCAGCTTAGTTGCACGGGAGAATGTGAAAAGTGTTCATATGTAGTAAAAACCTGAGAAATCCGTCCGTTTTCGTCATTTGTTATCGAATCAACTTAAAGCCCGATCGTCATATTGGCCGCTCTTCTCTCTGAAACGGTTGTACTTATCGACTGCAAAGCTATGTCGCGTGCTGCGGTATGCGGAGACACTAAAATCTCCATAGTAGAACACAGATGAAGCTTCTAAGTTGATGTAATAGCCAGTAAGAAGTAGTACAATTCAAGTTTTATGTATCGATTATTGAATTTTTAGCTGGCTTTGGTGCCTTGGACATGAGCTATTACCTTAAGATTCTGCATGAAAGGAGGACTAGCAGCCGAGTTGCACGGGAGAATGTGAACAGTGTTCATATGTAGTAAAAACCTGAGAAATCCGCCCGTTTTCGTCATTTGTTATCGAATCGACTTAAAGCCAGATCGTCACATTGGCCGCTCTTCTCTCTCTGGAACGGTTGTACTTATCGTCTGCAAAGCTAGGTCGCGTGCTGCGGTATGCGGAGACACTAAAAGCACCATAGTAGAACACAGATGAAGCTTCTAAGTTGATGTAATAGCCAGTAAGAAGTAATCCAATTCAAGTTTTAGGTATCGATTATTGACTTTTTAGCTGGCTTTGGTGCCTTGGACATGAGCTAGGACCATGAGATTCGGCATGAAAGGAGGACTAGCAGCCGAGTTGCACGGGAGAATGTGAAAAGTGTTCATATGTAGTAAAAACCTGAGAAATCCGTCCGTTTTCGTCATTTGTTATCGAATCGACTTAAAGCCTGATCGTCACATTGGCCGCTCTTCTCTCTGAAAGGGTTGTACTTATCGTCTGCAAAGCTATGTCGCGTACTGTTGTATTCGGAGACACTAAACGCACCATAGTAGAACACAGATGAAGCTTCTAAGATGATATAATAGCCAGTAAGAAATAGTAGAATTCAAGTTTTAGGTATACTTATTGACTTTTTAGCTGGCTTTGGTACCTTGTCATGAGCAATAACCTTAAGATTCTGCATGAAAGGAGGACTAGCACCCGAGTTGCACGGGAGAATGTGAAAAGTGTTCATATGTAGTAAAAACCTGAGAAATCCGTCCGTTTTCGTCATTTGTTATCGAATCGACTTAGAGCCCGATCGTCACATTGGCCGCTCTTCTCTCTGAAACGGTTGTACTTATCGTCTGCAATGCTATGTCGCGTGCTGCGGTATGCGGAGACACTAAAATCTCCATAGTAGAACACAGATGAAGCTTCTAAGTTGATGTAATAGCCAGTAAGAAGTAGTACAATTCAAGTTTTAGGTATCGATTATTAAATTTTTAGCTGGCTTTGGTGGCTTGGACATGAGCTAGGACCTTAAGATTCTACATGAAAGGAGGAATAGCAGCCGAGTTGCACGGGAGAATGTGAAAAGTGTTCATATGTAGTAAAAACCTGAGAAATCCGTTCGTTTTCGTCATTTGTTATCGAATCGACTTAAAGCCAGATGGTCACATTGGCCGCTCTTCTCTCTGAAACGGTTGTACTTACCGTCTGCAGAGCTATGTCGCGTGCTGCGGTATGCAGAGACACTAAAAGCACCATAGTAGAACACAGATGATACTTCCAAGTTAATGTAATAGCCAGTAAGAAATAGTAAAATTCAACTTTTAGGTACTGATTATTGACTTCTTAGCTGGCTTTGAAGCCTTGGACATGAGCTAGGACCTTAAGATTCTGCATGAAAGGAGGACTAGCAGCCGAGTTGCACGGGAGAATGTGAAAAGTGTTCAAATAAAGTAAAAACCTGAGAAATCCGTCCGTTTTCGTCATTTTTATCGAATCGACTTAAAGCCAAATCGTCACATTGGCCGCTCTTCTCTCTGAAACGGTTGTACTTATCATCTGCAGAGCTACGTCGCGTGCTGCGGTATGCAGAGACACTAAAAGCACCATAGTAGAACACAGATGACACTTCCAAGTTGATGTAATAGCCAGTAAGAAGTAGTACAATTTAAGTTTTAGGTATCGATTATTGACTTTTTAGCTAGCTTTGGTGCCTTGGACATGAGCTAGGACCTTAAGATTCTGCATGAAAGGAGGACTAGCAGCCGAGTAGCACGGGAGAATGTGAAAAGTGTTCATAAGTAGTAATAACCTGAGAAATTCGTCCGTTTTCGTCATTTGTTATCGAATCGACTTAAAAACAGATCGTCACATTGGCCGCTCTTCTCTCTGAAACGGTTGTACTTATCGTCTGCAGAGCTATGTCGCGTGCTGCGGTATGCAGAGACACTAAAAGCACCATAGTAGAACACAGATGACACTTACAAGTTGATGTAATAGCCAGTAAGAAGTAGTACAATTCAAGTTTTAGTTACTGATTATTGACTTTTTTGCTGGCTTTGGTGCCTTGGACATGAGCTAGGACCTTAAGATTCTGCATGAAAGGAGGACTAGCAGCCTAGTTGCCCAGGTGAATGTGAAAAGTGTTCATATGTAGTAAAAACCTGAGAAATCCGTCCGTTTTCGTCATTTGTTATAGAATCGACTTAAAGCCAGATCGTCACATTGGCCGCTCTTCTCTCTGAAACGGTTGTACTTATCGTCTGCAAAGCTATGTCGCGTGCTGCGGTATGCGGAGGCACTAAAAGCACCATAGTAGAACACATATGAAGCTTCTAAGTTGATGTAATAGCCAGTAAGAAATAGTAGAATTCAAGTTTTAGGTATACTTATTGAGTTTTTAGCTGGCTTTGGTGCCTTGTCATGAGCAATGACCTTAAGATACTGCATGAAAGGAGGACTAGCACCCGAGTTGCACGGGAGAATGTGAAAAGTGTTCATATGTAGTAAAAACCTGAGAAATCCGTCCGTTTTCGTCATTTGTTATCTAATCGTCTTAAAGCCAGATCGTCACATTTGCCGTTCTTCTCTCTGAAACCGTTGTACTTATCGTCTGCAAAGCTATGTCGCGTGCTGCGGTATGCGGAGACACTAAAAGCACCATAGTAGAACACAGATGAAGCTTCTAAGTTGATGTAATAGCCAGTAAGAAGTAGTCCAATTCAAGTTTTAGGTATCGATTATTGACTTTTTAGCTGGCTTTGGTGCCTTGGACATGAGCTAGGTCCTTAAGATTCTGCATAAAAGGAGGACTAGCAGCCGAGTTGCACGGGAGAATGTGAAAAGTGTTCATATGTAATAAAAACCTGAGACATCCGTCAGTTTTCGTCATTTGTTATCGAATTGACTTAAAGCCAGATGGTCACATTGACCGCTCTTCTCTCTGAAACGGTTGTACTTATCGTCTGCAAAGCTATGTCGCATGCTGCGGTGGGTGGAGACAATAAAATCACCATTGTAGAACACAGATGAAGCTTCTAAGTTGATGTAATAGCCAGTACGAAGTAGTACAATTCAAGTTTTAGGTATTGATTATTGACTTTTTAGCTGGCTTTGGTGCCTTGGACATGAGCTAGGACCTTAAGATTCTTCAAGAAAGGAGGAGTAGCAGCCGAGTTGCACGGGAGAATGTGAAAAGTGTTCATATGTAGTAAAAACCTGAGAAATCCGTCCGTTTTCGTGATTTGTTATCGAATCGACTTAAAGCCAGATCGTCACATTGGCCGCTCTTCTCTCTGAAACGGTTGTACTTATCGTCTGCAAAGCTATGTCGCGTGCTGCGGTATGCGCAGACACTAAAAGCACCATAGTAGAACACAGATGAAGCTTCTAAGTTGATGTAATAGCCAGTAAGAAGTAGTCCAATTCAAGTTTTAGGTATCGATTATTGACTTTTTAGCTGGCTTTGGTGCCTTGGACATGAGCTAGGACCTTAAGATTCTGCATGAAAGGAGGACTAGCTGCCTAAATGCACGGGAGAATGTGAAAAGTGTTAATATAGAGTAAAAACCTGAGAAATCCGTTCGTTATCGTCATTTGTTATCGAATCGACTTAAAGCCAGATGGTCACATTGGCCGCTCGTCTCTCTGAAACGGTTGTACTTACCGTCTGCAGAGCTATGTCGCGTGCTGCGGTATGCGGGGACACCAAAATCACCATACTAGAACACAGATGAAGCTTCTAAGTTGATGTAATAGCCAGTAAGAAGTAGTACAATTCAAGTTTTAGGTATGGATTATTGACTTCTTAGTTGGCTTTGGTGCCTTGGACATGAGCTATTACCTTAAGATTCTGCATGAAAGGAGGACTAGCAGCTTAGTTGCACGGGAGAATGTGAAAAGTGTTCATATGTAGTAAAAACCTGAGAAATCCGTCCGTTTTCGTCATTTGTTATCGAATCAACTTAAAGCCCGATCGTCATATTGGCCGCTCTTCTCTCTGAAACGGTTGTACTTATCGTCTGCAAAGCTATGTCGCGTGCTGCGGTATGCGGAGACACTAAAATCTCCATAGTAGAACACAGATGAAGCTTCTAAGTTGATGTAATAGCCAGTAAGAAGTAGTACAATTCAAGTTTTAGGTATCGATTATTGAATTTTTAGCTGGCTTTGGTGCCTTGGACATGAGCTATTACCTTAAGATTCTGCATGAAAGGAGGACTAGCAGCCGAGTTGCACGGGAGAATGTGAACAGTGTTCATATGTAGTAAAAACCTGAGAAATCCGCCCGTTTTCGTCATTTGTTATCGAATCGACTTAAAGCCAGATCGTCACATTGGCCGCTCTTCTCTCTCTGGAACGGTTGTACTTATCGTCTGCAAAGCTAGGTCGCGTGCTGCGGTATGCGGAGACACTAAAAGCACCATAGTAGAACACAGATGAAGCTTCTAAGTTGATGTAATAGCCAGTAAGAAGTAATCCAATTCAAGTTTTAGGTATCGATTATTGACTTTTTAGCTGGCTTTGGTGCCTTGGACATGAGCTAGGACCATGAGATTCGGCATGAAAGGAGGACTAGCAGCCGAGTTGCACGGGAGAATGTGAAAAGTGTTCATATGTAGTAAAAACCTGAGAAATCCGTCCGTTTTCGTCATTTGTTATCGAATCGACTTAAAGCCTGATCGTCACATTGGCCGCTCTTCTCTCTGAAAGGGTTGTACTTATCGTCTGCAAAGCTATGTCGCGTACTGTTGTATTCGGAGACACTAAACGCACCATAGTAGAACACAGATGAAGCTTCTAAGATGATATAATAGCCAGTAAGAAATAGTAGAATTCAAGTTTTAGGTTATACTTATTGACTTTTTAGCTGGCTTTGGTACCTTGTCATGAGCAATAACCTTAAGATTCTGCATGAAAGGAGGACTAGCACCCGAGTTGCACGGGAGAATGTGAAAAGTGTTCATATGTAGTAAAAACCTGAGAAATCCGTCCGTTTTCGTCATTTGTTATCTAATCGTCTTAATGCCAGATCGTCACATTTGCCGTTCTTCTCTCTGAAACCGTTGTACTTATCGTCTGCAAAGCTATGTCGCGTGCTGCGGTATGCGGAAACACTAAAATCTCCATAGTAGAACACAGATGAAGCTTCTAAGTTGATGTAATAGCCAGTAAGAAGTAGTACAATTCAAGTTTTAGGTATCGATTATTGCCTTTTTAGCTGGCTTTGGTGCCTTGGACATGAGCAAGGACCTTGAGATCCTGCATGAAAGGAGGACTAGCAGCCGAGTTGCACGGGACAATGTGAAAAGTGTTCATATGTAGTAAAAACCTGAGAAATCCGTCCGTTTTCGTCATTTGTTATCGAATCGACTTAAAGCCAGATCGTCACATTGGCCGCTCTTCTCTCTGAAACGGTTGTACTTATCGTCTGCAGAGCTATGTCGCGTGCTGCGGTGTGCGGAGGCACTAAAAGCACCATAGTAGAACACAGATGAAGATTCTAAGATGATGTAATAGAAAGTAATAAGTTGTACAATTCAAGTTTTAGGTATTGATTATTGACTTTTTAGCTGGCTTTGGTGCCTTGGACATGAGCTAGGAGCTTAAGATTCTTCAAGAAAGGAGGAGTAGCAGCCGAGTTGCACGGGAGAATGTGAAAAGTGTTCATTTGTAGTAAAAACCTGAGAAATCCGTCCGTTTTCGTGATTTGTTATCGAATCGACTTAAAGCCAGATTGTCACATTGGCCGCTCTTCTCTCTGAAACGGTTGTTTTTATCGTCTGCAAAGCTATGTCGCGTGCTGCGGTATGCGGAGACACTAAAAGCACCATAGTAGAACACAGATGAAGCTTCTAAGTAGATGTAATAGCCAGTAAGAAGTAGTCCAATTCAAGTTTTAGGTATCGATTATTGACTTTTTAGCTGGCTTTGGTGCCTTGGACATGAGCTAGGACCTTAAGATTCTGCATGAAAGGAGGTCTAGCTGCCTAAACGCACGGGAGAATGTGAAAAGTGTTAATATAGAGTAAAAACCTGAGAAATCCGTTCGTTTTCGTCATTTGTTATCGAATCGACTTAAAGCCAGATGGTCACATTGGCCGCTCGTCTCTCTGAAACGGTTGTACTTACCGTCTGCAGAGCTATGTCGCGTGCTGCGGTATGCGGGGACACTAAAATCACCATACTAGAACACAGATGAAGCTTCTAAGTTGATGTAATAGCCAGTAAGAAGTAGTACAATTCAAGTTTTAGGTATGGATTATTGACTTCATAGTTGGCTTTGGTGCCTTGGACATGTGCTATTACCTTAAGATTCTGCATGAAAGGAGGACTAGCAGCCGAGTTGCACGGGAGAATGTGAAAAGTGTTCATATGTAGTAAAAACCTGAGAAATCCGTCCGTTTTCGTCATTTGTTATCGAATCGACTTAAAGCCCGATCGTCACATTGGCCGCTCTTCTCTCTGAAACGGTTGTACTTATCGTCTGCAATGCTATGTCGCGTGCTGCGGTATGCGGAGACACTAAAATCTCCATAGTAGAACACAGATGAAGCTTCTAAGTTGATGTAATAGCCAGTAAGAAGTAGTACAATTCAAGTTTTAGGTATCGATTATTGAATTTTTAGCTGGCTTTGGTGCCTTGGACATGAGCTATTACCTTAAGATTCTGCATGAAAGGAGGACTAGCAGCCGAGTTGCACGGGAGAATGTGAAAAGTGTTCATATGTAGTAAAAACCTGAGAAATCCGTCCGTTTTCGTCTTTTGTTATCGAATCGACTTAAAGCCTGATCGTCACATTGGCCGCTCTTCTCTCTGAAAGGGTTGTACTTATCGTCTGCAAAGCTATGTCGCGTACTGTTGTATTCGGAGACACTAAACGCACCATAGTAGAACACAGATGAAGCTTCTAAGATGATATAATAGCCAGTAAGAAATAGTAGAATTCAAGTTTTAGGTATACTTATTGACTTTTTAGCTTGCTTTGGTGCCTTGTCATGAGCAATGACCTTAAGATTCTGCATGAAAGGACGACTAGCACCCGAGTTGCACGGGAGAATGTGAAAAGTGTTCATATGTAGTAAAAACCTGAGAAATCCGACCCTTTTCGTCATTTGTTATCTAATCGTCTTAAAGCCAGATCGTCACATTTGCCGTTCTTCTCTCTGAAACCGTTGTACTTAACGTCTGCAAAGCTATGTCGCGTGCTGCGGTATGCGGAGACACTAAAAGCACCATAGTAGAACACAGATGAAGCTTCTAAGTTGATGTAATAGCCAGTAAGAAGTAGTCCAATTCAAGTTTTAGGTATCGATTATTGACTTTTTAGCTGGCTTTGGTGCCTTGGACATGAGCTAGGACCTTAAGATTCTGCATAAAAGGAGGACTAGCAGCCGAGTTGCACGGGAGAATGTGAAAAGTGTTCATATGTAATAAAAACCTGAGACATCCGTCAGTTTTCGTCATTTGTTATCGAATTGACTTAAAGCCAGATGGTCACATTGACCGCTCTTCTCTCTGAAACGGTTGTACTTATCGTCTGCAAAGCTATGTCGCATGCTGCGTTATGTGGAGACAATAAAATCACCATAGTAGAACACAGATGAAGCTTCTAAGTTGATGTAATAGCCAGTAAGAAGTAGTACAATTCAAGTTTTAGGTATCGATTATTGCCTTTTTAGCTGGCTTTGGTGCCTTGGACATGAGCAAGGACCTTGAGATTCTGCATGAAAGGAGGACTAGCAGCCGAGTTGCACGGGACAATGTGAAAAGTGTTCATATGTAGTAAAAACCTGAGAAATCCGTCCGTTTTCGTCATTTGTTATCGAATCAACTTAAAGCCAGATCGTCACATTGGCCGCTCTTCTCTCTGAAACGGTTGTACTTATCGTCTGCAAAGCTATGTCGCGTGCTGCGGTGTGCGGAGGCACTAAAAGCACCATAGTAGAACACAGATGAAGATTCTAAGATGATGTAATAGAAAGTAATAAGTTGTACAATTCAAGTTTTAGGTATTGATTATTGACTTTTTAGATGACTTTGGTGCCTTGGACATGAGCTAGGACCTTAAAATTCTTCAAGAAAGGAGGAGTAGCAGCCGAGTTGCACGGGAGAATGTGAAAAGTGTTCATATGTAGTAAAAACCTGAGAAATCCGTCCGTTTTCGTGATTTGTTATCGAATCGACTTAAAGCCAGATCGTCACATTGGCCGCTCTTCTCTCTGAAACGGTTGTACTTATCGTCTGCAAAGCTATGTCGCGTGCTGCGGTATGCGCAGACACTAAAAGCACCATAGTAGAACACAGATGAAGCTTCTAAGTTGATGTAATAGCCAGTAAGAAGTAGTCCAATTCAAGTTTTAGGTATCGATTATTGACTTTTTAGCTGGCTTTGGTGCCTTGGACATGAGCTAGGACCTTAAGATTCTGCATGAAAGGAGGACTAGCTGCCTAAATGCACGGGAGAATGTGAAAAGTGTTAATATAGAGTAAAAACCTGAGAAATCCGTTCGTTTTCGTCATTTGTTATCGAATCGTCTTAAAGCCAGATGGTCACATTGGCCGCTCGTCTCTCTGAAACGGTTGTACTTACCGTCTGCAGAGCTATGTCGCGTGCTGCGGTATGCGGGGACACTAAAATCACCATACTAGAACACAGATGAAGCTTCTAAGTTGATGTAATAGCCAGTAAGAAGTAGTACAATTCAAGTTTTAGGTATGGATTATTGACTTCTTAGTTGGCTTTGGTGCCTTGGACATGAGCTATTACCTTAAGATTCTGCATGAAAGGAGGACTAGCAGCTTAGTTGCACGGGAGAATGTGAAAAGTGTTCATATGTAGTAAAAACCTGAGAAATCCGTCCGTTTTCGTCATTTGTTATCGAATCAACTTAAAGCCCGATCGTCATATTGGCCGCTCTTCTCTCTGAAACGGTTGTACTTATCGTCTGCAATGCTATGTCGCGTGCTGCGGTATGCGGAGACACTAAAATTTCAATAGTAGAACACAGATGAAACTTCTAAGTTGATGTAATAGCAGGTAAGATGTAGTACAATTCAAGTTTTAGCTACTGATTATTGACTTTTTAGCTGGCTTTGGAGCCTTGGACACGAGCTAGGACCTTAAGATTCTGCATGAAAGGAGGACTAGCAGCCGAGTTGCACAGGAGAATGTGAAAAGTGTTCATATGTAGTAAAAACCTGAGAAATCCGTCCGTTTTCGTCATTTGTTATCGAATCGACTTAATGCCTGATCGTCACATTGGCCGCTCTTCTCTCTGAAAGGGTTGTACTTATCGTCTGCAAAGCTATGTCGCGTACTGTTGTATTCGGAGACACTAAACGCACCATAGTAGAACACTGATGAAGCTTCTAAGATGATATAATAGCCAGTAAGAAATAGTAGAATTCAAGTTTTAGGTATAATTATTGACTTTTTAGCTGGCTTTGGTGCCTTGTCATGAGCAATGACCTTAAGATTCTGCATGAAAGGAGGACTAGCACCCGAGTTGCACGGGAGAATGTGAAAAGTGTTCATATGTAGTAAAAACCTGAGAAATCCGTCCGTTTTCGTCATTTGTTATCTAATCGTCTTAAAGCCAGATCGTCACATTTGCCGTTCTTCTCTCTGAAACCGTTGTACTTACCGTCTGCAGAGCTATGTCGCGTGCTGCGGTATGCAGAGACACTAAAAGCACCATAGTAGAACACAGATGATACTTCCAAGTTAATGTAATAGCCAGTAAGAAATAGTAAAATTCAACTTTTAGGTACTGATCATTGACTTTTTAGCTGGCTTTGGTGCCTTGGACATGAGCTAGGACCTTAAGATTCTGCATGAAAGGACGACTAGCAGCCTAATTGCACGGGAGAATGTGAAAAGTGTTCATATAGAGTAAAAACCTGAGAAATCCGTTCGTTTTCGTCATTTGTTATCGAATCGACTTAAAGCCAAATCGTCACATTGGCCGCTCTTCTCTCTGAAACGGTTGTACTTATCGTCTGCAAAGCTATGTCGCGTACTGCGGTATTCGGAGGCACTAAAAGCACCATAGTAGAACACAGATGATACTTCCAAGTTGATGTAATAGCCAGTAAGAAGTAGTAAAATTCAATTTTTATAAACTGATTATTGACTTTTTACCTGGCTTTGGTGCCTTGGACATGAGCTAGGACCTTAAGATTCTGCATGAAAGGAGGAATAGCAGCCGAGTTGCACGGGAGAATGTGAAAAGTGTTCATATGTAGTAAAAACGTGAGAAATCCGTCCGTTTTTGTCATTTGTTATCGAATCGACTTAAATGCAGATCGTCACACTGGCCACTCTTCTCTCCGAAACGGTTGTACTTATCGTCTGCAAAGCTATGTCGCGTGCTGCGGTATGCGGGGACACTAAAATCACCATACTAGAACACAGATGAAGCTTCTAAGTTGATGTAATAGCCACTAAAAAGTAGTAGAATTCAAGTTTTAGGTATCGATTATTGACTTCTTAGTTGGCATTGGTGCCTTGGACATGAGCTATTACCTTAAGATTCTGCATGAAAGGAGGACTAGCAGCCGAGTTGCACGGGATAATGTGAAAAGTGTTCATATGTAGTAAAAACCTGAGAAATCCGTCCGTTTTCGTCATTTGTTATCGAATCGACTTAAAGCCCGATCGTCACAATGGCCGCTCTTCTCTCTGAAACGGTTGTACTTATCGTCTGCAATGCTATGTCGCGTGCTGCGGTATGCGGAGACACTAAAATCTCCATAGTAGAACACAGATGAAGCTTCTAAGTTGATGTAATAGCCAGTAAGAAGTAGTACAATTCAAGTTTTAGGTATCGATTATTGAATTTTTAGCTGGCTTTGGTGCCTTGGACATGAGCTAGGACCTTAAGATTCTGCATGAAAGGACGACTAGCAGCCTAATTGCACGGGAGAATGTGAAAAGTGTTCATATAGAGTAAAAACCTGAGAAATCCGTTCGTTTTCGTCATTTGTTATCGAATCGACTTAAAGCCAAATCGTCACATTGGCCGCTCTTCTCTCTGAAACGGTTGTACTTATCGTCTGCAAAGCTATGTCGCGTACTGCGGTATTCGGAGACACTAAAAGCACCATAGTAGAACACAGATGAAGCCTTTAAGATGATGTAATAGGCAGTAAGAAATAGGACAATTCAAGTTGTAGGAATCGGTTATTGCCTTTTTACCCTTGTTTGTAGACTTGGACATGAGCTAGCACCTTAAGATTCTGCATGAAAGGAGGACTAGCAGGCGAGTTGCACGGGAGAATGTGTAAAGTGTTCATATGTAGTAAAAACCTGAAAAATCCGTTCGTTTTCGTCATTTGTTATCGAATCGACTTAAAGCCAGATGGTCACATTGGCCGCTCTTCTCTCTGATACGGTTGTACTTACCGTCTGCAGAGCTATGTCGCGTGCTGCGGTATGCAGAGACACCAAAAGCACCATAGTTGAACACAGATGATACTTCCAAGTTGGTGTAATAGCCAGTAAGAAGTAGTAAAATTCAAGTTTTAGGTACTGATTATTGACTTTTTAGCTGGCTTTGGTGTCTTGGACATGAGCTAGGACCTTAAGATTCTGCATGAAAGGACGACTAGCAGCCTAATTGCACGGGAGAATGTGAAAAGTGTTCATATAGAGTAAAAACCTGAGAAATCCGTTCGTTTTCGTCATTTGTTATCGAATCGACTTAAAGCCAAATCGTCACATTGGCCGCTCTTCTCTCTGAAACGGTTGTACTTATCGTCTGCAAAGCTATGTCGCGTACTGCGGTATTCGGAGACACTAAAAGCACCATAGTAGAACACAGATGAAGCCTTTAAGATGATGTAATAGGCAGTAAGAAATAGGACAATTCAAGTTGTAGGAATCGGTTATTGCCTTTTTACCCTTGTTTGTAGACTTGGACATGAGCTAGCACCTTAAGATTCTGCATGAAAGGAGGACTAGCAGGCGAGTTGCACGGGAGAATGTGTAAAGTGTTCATATGTAGTAAAAACCTGAAAAATCCGTTCGTTTTCCTCATTTGTTATCGAATCGACTTAAAGCCAGATGGTCACATTGGCCGCTCTTCTCTCTGATACGGTTGTACTTACCGTCTGCAGAGCTATGTCGCGTGCTGCGGTATGCAGAGACACCAAAAGCACCATAGTTGAACACAGATGATACTTCCAAGTTGGTGTAATAGCCAGTAAGAAGTAGTAAAATTCAAGTTTTTGGTACTGATTATTGACTTTTTAGCTGGCTTTGGTGTCTTGGACATGAGCTAGGACCTTAAGTTTCTGCATGAAAGGAGGACTAGCAGCCTAATTGCACGGGAGAATGTGAAAAGTGTTCATATAGAGTAAAAACCTGAGAAATCCGTTCGTTTTCGTCATTTGTTATCGAATCGACTTAAAGCCAAATCGTCACATTGGCCGCTCTTCTCTCTGAAACGGTTGTACTTATCGTCTGCAAAGCTATGTCGCGTACTGCGGAATCGGAGACACTAAAAGCACCATAGTAGAACACAGATGAAGCTTCTAAGATGATGTAATAGGCAGTAAGAAATAGTACAATTCAAGTTGTAGGAATCGGTTATTGCCTTTTTACCCTTGTTTGTAGACTTGGACATGAGCTAGCACCTTAAGATTCTGCATGAACGGAGGACTAGCAGCCGAGTTGCACGGGAGAATGTGTAAAGTGTTCATATGTAGTAAAAACCTGAGAAATCCGTTCGTTTTCGTCATTTGTTATCGAATCGACTTAAAGCCAGATGGTCACATTGGCCGCTCTTCTCTCTGAAACGGTTGTACTTACCGTCTGCAGAGCTATGTCGCGTGCTGCGGTATGCAGAGACACTAAAAGCACCGTTGTAGAACACAGATGATACTTCCAAGTTGATGTAATAGCCAGTAAGAAGTAGTAAAATTATATTTTATGTACTGATTATTGACTTTTTAGCTGGCTTTGGTGCCTTGGACATGAGCTAGGACCTTAAGATTCTGCATGAAAGGAGGACTAGCAGCCGAGTTGCACGGGAGAATGTGAAAAGTGTTCATATGTAGTAAAAACCTGAGAAATCCGTCCGTTTTTGTCATTTGTTATCGAATCGACTTAAATGCAGATCGTCACACTGGCCACTCTTCTCTCTGAAACGGTTGTACTTATCGTCTGCAAAGCTATGTCGCGTGCTGCGGTATGCGGGGACACTAAAATCACCATACTAGAACACAGATGAAGCTTCTAAGTTGATGTAATAGCCACTAAAAAGTAGTAGAATTCAAGTTTTAGGTATCGATTATTGACTTCTTAGTTGGCTTTGGTGCCTTGGACATGAGCTATTACCTTAAGATTCTGCATGAAAGGAGGACTAGCAGCCGAGTTGCACGGGAGAATGTGAAAAGTGTTCATATGTAGTAAAAACCTGAGAAATCCGTCCGTTTTCGTCATTTGTTATCGAATCGACTTAAAGCCCGATCGTCACATTGGCCGCTCTTCTCTCTGAAACGGTTGTACTTATCGTCTGCAATGCCATGTCGCGTGCTGCGGTATGCGGAGACACTAAAATCTCCATAGTAGAACACAGATGAAGCTTCTAAGTTGATGTAATAGCCAGTAAGAAGTAGTACAATTCAAGTTTTATGTATCGATTATTGACTTCTTAGTTGGCTTTGGTGCCTTGGACATGAGCTATTACCTTAAGATTCTGCATGAAAGGAGGACTAGCAGCCGAGTTGCACGGGATAATGTGAAAAGTGTTCATATGTAGTAAAAACCTGAGAAATTCGTCCGTTTTCGTCATTTGTTATCGAATCGGCTTAAAGCCAGATCGTCACATTGGCCGCTCTTCTCTCTGAAACGGTTGTACTTATCGTCTGCAGAGCTATGTCGCGTGCTGCGGAATGCAGAGACACTAAAAGCACCATAGTAGAACACAGATGACACTTCCAAGTTGATGTAATAGCCAGTAAGAAGTAGTACAATTCAAGTTTTAGTTACTATTATTGACTTTTTAGCTGGCTATGGTGCCTTGGACATGACCTAGGACCTTAAGATTCTGCATGAAAGGAGGACTAGCAGCCGAGTTGCCCAGGAGAATGTTAAAAGTGTTCATATGTAGTAAAAACCTGAGAAATCCGTCCGTTTTCGTCATTTTTATCGAATCGACTTAAAGCCAAATCGTCACATTGGCCGCTCTTCTCTCTGAAACGGTTGTACTTATCGTCTGCAGAGCTACGTCGCGTGCTGCGGTATGCAGAGACACTAATCGCACCATAGTAGAACACAGATGACACTTCCAAGTTGATGTAATAGCCAGTAAGAAGTAGTACAATACAAGTTTTAGTTACTGATTATTGACTTTTTAGCTGGCTTTGGTGCCTTGGACATGAGCTACGACCTTAAGATTCTGCATGAAAGGAGGAGTAGCAGCCGAGTTGCCCAGGAGAATGTGAAAAGTGTTCATATGTAGTAAAAACCTGAGAAATCCGTCCGTTTTCGTCATTTGTTATCGAATGGACTTAAAGCCAGATCGTCACATTGGCCGCTCTTCTCTCCGAAACGGTTGTACTTATCGTCTGCAAAGCTATGTCGCGTGCTGCGGCATACGGGGACACTAAAATCACCATAGTGGAACACAGATGAAGCTTCCAAGTTGACGTAATAGCCAGTAAGAAGTAGTACAATTCCAGTTTTAGATATCGATTATTGACTTTTTAGCTGGCTTTGATGCCTTGGACATGAGCTAGGACCTTAAGATTCTGCATGAAAGGAGGACTAGCAGCCGAGTTGCACGGGAGAATTTGAAAAGTGTTCATATGTAGTAAAAACCTGAGAAATCCGTTCGTTTTCGTCATTTGTTATCGAATCGACTTAAAGCCAGATCGTCACATTGGCCGCTCTTCTCTCTGAAACGGTTGTACTTGTCGTCTGCAATGCTATGTCGCGTGCTGCGGTATGCGGAGACACTAAAAGCACCATAGTAGAACACAGATGAAGCTTCTAAGTTGATGTAATAGCCAGTAAGAAGTAGTACAATTCAAGTTTTAGGTATCGATTATTGACTTTTTAGCTGGCTTTGGTGCCTTGGACATGAGCTATTACCTTAAGATTCAGCATGAAAGGAGGACTAGCAGCCGCGTTGCACGGGAGAATGTGAAAAGTGTTCAAATGTAGTAAAAACCAAACTGAGAAATCCGTCCGTTTTCGTCATTTGTTATCGAATCGACTTAAAGCCAGATCGTCACATTGGCCGCTCTTCTCTCTGAAACGGTTGTACTTATCGTCTGCAAAGCTATGTCGCGAGCTGCGGTATGCGGAGACTCTAAAAGCACCATAGTGGAACACAGATGACACTTCCAAGTTGATGTAATAGCCAGTAAGAAGTAGTACAATTCAAGTTTTAGTTACTGATTATTGACTTTTTAGCTGGCTATGGTGCCTTGGACATGAGCTAGGACCTTAAGATTCTGCATGAAAGGAGGACTAGCAGCCGAGTTGCCCAGGAGATTGTTAAAAGTGTTCATATGTAGTAAAAACCTGAGAAATCCGTCCGTTTTCGTCATTTTTATCGAATCGACTTAAAGCCAAATCGTCACATTGGCCGCTCTTCTCTCTGAAACGGTTGTACTTATCGTCTGCAGAGCTACGTCGCGTGCTGCGGTATGCAGAGACACTAAACGCACCATAGTAGAACACAGATGACACTTCCAAGTTGATGTAATAGCCAGTAAGAAGTAGTACAATACAAGTTTTAGTTACTGATTATTGACTTTTTAGCTGGCTTTGGTGCCTTGGACATGAGCTAGGACCTTAAGATTCTGCATGAAAGGAGGAGTAGCAGCCGAGTTGCCCAGGAGAATGTGAAAAGTGTTCATATGTAGTAAAAATCTGAGAAATCCGTCCGTTTTCGTCATTTGTAATCGAATGGACTTAAAGCCAGATCGTCACATTGGCCGCTCTTCTCTCCGAAACGGTTGTACTTATCGTCTGCAAAGCTATGTCGCGTGCTGCGGCATACGGGGACACTAAAATCACCATAGTGGAACACAGATGAAGCTTCCAAGTTGACGTAATAGCCAGTAAGAAGTAGTACAATTCCTGTTTTAGGTATCGATTATTGACTTTTTAGCTGGCTTTGATGCCTTGGACATGAGCTAGGACCTTAAGATTCTGCATGAAAGGAGGACTAGCAGCCGAGTTGCACGGGAGAATTTGAAAAGTGTTCATATGTAGTAAAAACCTGAGAAATCCGTTCGTTTTCGTCATTTGTTATCGAATCGACTTAAAGCCAGATCGTCACATTGGCCGCTCTTCTCTCTGAAACGGTTGTACTTGTCGTCTGCAATGCTATGTCGCGTGCTGCGCTATGCGGAGACACTAAAAGCACCATAGTAGAACACAGATGAAGCTTCTAAGTTGATGTAATAGCCAGTAAGAGTAGTACAATTCATGTTTTAGGTATCGATTATTGACTTTTTAGCTGGCTTTGGTGCCTTGGACATGAGCTATTACCTTAAGATTCTGCATGAAAGGAGGACTAGCAGCCGAGTTGCACGGGAGAATGTGAAAAGTGTTCATATGTAGTAAGAACCTGAGAAATCCGTTCGTTTTCGTCATTTGTTATCGAATCGACTTAAAGCCAGATCGTCACATTGGCCGCTCTCCTCTCTGAAACGGTTGTACTTTTCGTCTGCAAAGGTATGTCGCGTGCTGCGGTATGCGGAGACACTAAAAGCACCATAGTAGAACACAGATGAAGCTTCTAAGTTGATGTAATAGCCAGTAAGAAGTAGTACAATTCAAGTTTTAGGTATCGATTATTGACTTCTTAGTTGGCTTTGGTGCCTTGGACATGAGCTATTACCTTAAGATTCTGCATGAAAGGAGGACTAGCAGCCGCGTTGCACGGGAGAATGTGAAAAGTGTTCAAATGTAGTAAAAACCAAACTGAGAAATCCGTCCGTTTTCGTCATTTGTTATCGAATCGACTTAAAGCCAGATCGTCACATTGGCCGCTCTTCTCTCTGAAACGGTTGTACTTATCGTCTGCAAAGCTATGTCGCGAGCTGCGGTATGCGGAGACTCTAAAAGCACCATAGTAGAACACATATGAAGCTTCTAAGATGATGTAATAGCCAGTAAGAAGTAGTACAATTCAAGTTTTAGGTACCGATTATTTACTTTTTAGCTGGCTTTGGTGCCTTGGAGATGAGCTAGGGCCTTAAGATTCTTCGTTAAAGGAGGACTAGCAGCCGAGTTGCACGGGAGTTTGTGAAAAGTGTTCATATGTAGTGAAATCCTGAGAAATCCGTCCGTTTTCGTCATTTGTTATCGAATCGACTTAAAGCCAGATCGTCACATTGGCCGCTCTTCTCTCGGAAACGGTTTTACTTATCGTCTTCAAAGCTATGTCGCGTGCTGCGGTATGCGGAGACACTAAAAGCACCATAGTAGAACACAGATGAAGCTTCTGAGTTGATGTAATAGCCAGTAAGAAGTAGTACAATTCAAGATTACGGTATCGATTATTGACTTCTTAGATGGATTTGGTGCCTTGGACATGAGTTAGGACCTTAAGATTCTGCATGAAAGGAGGACTAGCAGCCGAGTTGCACGGGATAATGTGAAAAGTGTTCATATGTAGTAAAAACCTGAGAAATTCGTCCGTTTTCGTCATTTGTTATCGAATCGGCTTAAAGCCAGATCGTCACATTGGCCGCTCTTCTCTCTGAAACGGTTGTACTTATCGTCTGCAGAGCTATGTCGCGTGCTGCGGTATGCAGAGACACTAAAAGCACCATAGTAGAACACAGATGACACTTCCAAGTTGATGTAATAGCCAGTAAGAAGTAGTACAATTCAAGTTTTAGTTACTGATTATTGACTTTTTAGCTGGCTATGGTGCCTTGGACATGACCTAGGACCTTAAGATTCTGCATGAAAGGAGGACTAGCAGCCGAGTTGCCCAGGAGAATGTTAAAAGTGTTCATATGTAGTAAAAACCTGAGAAATCCGTCCGTTTTCGTCATTTTTATCGAATCGACTTAAAGCCAAATCGTCACATTGGCCGCTCTTCTCTCTGAAACGGTTGTACTTATCGTCTGCAGAGCTACGTCGCGTGCTGCGGTATGCAGAGACACTAAACGCACCATAGTAGAACACAGATGACACTTCCAAGTTGATGTAATAGCCAGTAAGAAGTAGTACAATACAAGTTTTAGTTACTGATTATTGACTTTTTAGCTGGCTTTGGTGCCTTGGACATGAGCTACGACCTTAAGATTCTGCATGAAAGGAGGAGTAGCAGCCGAGTTGCCCAGGAGAATGTGAAAAGTGTTCATATGTAGTAAAAACCTGAGAAATCCGTCCGTTTTCGTCATTTGTTATCGAATGGACTTAAAGCCAGATCGTCACATTGGCCGCTCTTCTCTCCGAAACGGTTGTACTTATCGTCTGCAAAGCTATGTCGCGTGCTGCGGCATACGGGGACACTAAAATCACCATAGTGGAACACAGATGAAGCTTCCAAGTTGACGTAATAGCCAGTAAGAAGTAGTACAATTCCAGTTTTAGATATCGATTATTGACTTTTTAGCTGGCTTTGATGCCTTGGACATGAGCTAGGACCTTAAGATTCTGCATGAAAGGAGGACTAGCAGCCGAGTTGCACGGGAGAATTTGAAAAGTGTTCATATGTAGTAAAAACCTGAGAAATCCGTTCGTTTTCGTCATTTGTTATCGAATCGACTTAAAGCCAGATTGTCACATTGGCCGCTCTTCTCTCTGAAACGGTTGTACTTATCGTCTGCAATGCTATGTCGCGTGCTGCGCTATGCGGAGACACTAAAAGCACCATAGTAGAACACAGATGAAGCTTCTAAGTTGATGTAATAGCCAGTAAGAAGTAGTACAATTCAAGTTTTAGGTATCGATTATTGACTTTTTAGCTGGCTTTGGTGCCTTGGACATGAGCTATTACCTTAAGATTCAGCATGAAAGGAGGACTAGCAGCCGAGTGGCACGGGAGAATGTGAAAAGTGTTCATATGTAGTAAAAACCTGAGAAATCCGTTCGTTTTCGTCATTTGTTATCGAATCGACTTAAAGCCAGATCGTCACATTGGCCGCTCTCCTCTCTGAAACGGTTGTACTTATCGTCTGCAAAGCTATGTCGCGTGCTGCGGTATGCGGAGACACTAAAAGCACCATAGTAGAACACAGATGAAGCTTCTAAGTTGATGTAATAGCCAGTAAGAAGTAGTACAATTCAAGTTTTAGGTATCGATTATTGACTTCTTAGTTGGCTTTGGTGCCTTGGACATGAGCTATTACCTTAAGATTCTGCATGAAAGGAGGACTAGCAGCCGCGTTGCACGGGAGAATGTGAAAAGTGTTCAAATGTAGTAAAAACCAAACTGAGAAATCCGTCCGTTTTCGTCATTTGTTATCGAATCGACTTAAAGCCAGATCGTCACATTGGCCGCCTCTCTGAAACGGTTGTACTTATCGTCTGCAAAGCTATGTCGCGAGCTGCGGTATGCGGAGACTCTAAAAGCACCATAGTGGAACACAGATGACACTTCCAAGTTGATGTAATAGCCAGTAAGAAGTAGTACAATTCAAGTTTTAGTTACTGATTATTGACTTTTTAGCTGGCTATGGTGCCTTGGACATGAGCTAGGACCTTAAGATTCTGCATGAAAGGAGGACTAGCAGCCGAGTTGCCCAGGAGAATGTTAAAAGTGTTCATATGTAGTAAAAACCTGAGAAATCCGTCCGTTTTCGTCATTTTTATCGAATCGACTTAAAGCCAAATCGTCACATTGGCCGCTCTTCTCTCTGAAACGGTTGTACTTATCGTCTGCAGAGCTACGTCGCGTGCTGCGGTATGCAGAGACACTAAACGCACCATAGTAGAACACAGATGACACTTCCAAGTTGATGTAATAGCCAGTAAGAAGTAGTACAATACAAGTTTTAGTTACTGATTATTGACTTTTTAGCTGGCTTTGGTGCCTTGGACATGAGCTAGGACCTTAAGATTCTGCATGAAAGGAGGAGTAGCAGCCGAGTTGCCCAGGAGAATGTGAAAAGTGTTCATATGTAGTAAAAATCTGAGAAATCCGTCCGTTTTCGTCATTTGTAATCGAATGGACTTAAAGCCAGATCGTCACATTGGCCGCTCTTCTCTCCGAAACGGTTGTACTTATCGTCTGCAAAGCTATGTCGCGTGCTGCGGCATACGGGGACACTAAAATCACCATAGTGGAACACAGATGAAGCTTCCAAGTTGACGTAATAGCCAGTAAGAAGTAGTACAATTCCTGTTTTAGGTATCGATTATTGACTTTTTAGCTGGCTTTGATGCCTTGGACATGAGCTAGGACCTTAAGATTCTGCATGAAAGGAGGACTAGCAGCCGAGTTGCACGGGAGAATTTGAAAAGTGTTCATATGTAGTAAAAACCTGAGAAATCCGTTTGTTTTCGTCATTTGTTATCGAATCGACTTAAAGCCAGATCGTCACATTGGCCGCTCTTCTCTCTGAAACGGTTGTACTTGTCGTCTGCAATGCTATGTCGCGTGCTGCGGTATGCGGAGACACTAAAAGCACCATAGTAGAACACAGATGAAGCTTCTAAGTTGATGTAATAGCCAGTAAGAGTAGTACAATTCATGTTTTAGGTATCGATTATTGACTTTTTAGCTGGCTTTGGTGCCTTGGACATGAGCTATTACCTTAAGATTCTGCATGAAAGGAGGACTAGCAGCCGAGTTGCACGGGAGAATGTGAAAAGTGTTCATATGTAGTAAGAACCTGAGAAATCCGTTCGTTTTCGTCATTTGTTATCGAATCGACTTAAAGCCAGATCGTCACATTGGCCGCTCTCCTCTCTGAAACGGTTGTACTTATCGTCTGCAAAGGTATGTCGCGTGCTGCGGTATGCGGAGACACTAAAAGCACCATAGTAGAACACAGATGAAGCTTCTAAGTTGATGTAATAGCCAGTAAGAAGTAGTACAATTCAAGTTTTAGGTATCGATTATTGACTTCTTAGTTGGCTTTGGTGCCTTGGACATGAGCTATTACCTTAAGATTCTGCATGAAAGGAGGACTAGCAGCCGCGTTGCACGGGAGAATGTGAAAAGTGTTCAAATGTAGTAAAAACCAAACTGAGAAATCCGTCCGTTTTCGTCATTTGTTATCGAATCGACTTAAAGCCAGATCGTCACATTGGCCGCTCTTCTCTCTGAAACGGTTGTACTTATCGTCTGCAAAGCTATGTCGCGAGCTGCGGTATGCGGAGACTCTAAAAGCACCATAGTAGAACACATATGAAGCTTCTAAGATGATGTAATAGCCAGTAAGAAGTAGTACAATTCAAGTTTTAGGTACCGATTATTTACTTTTTAGCTGGCTTTGGTGCCTTGGAGATGAGCTAGGGCCTTAAGATTCTTCGTTAAAGGAGGACTAGCAGCCGATTTGCACGGGAGTTTGTGAAAAGTGTTCATATGTAGTGAAATCCTGAGAAATCCGTCCGTTTTCGTCATTTGTTATCGAATCGACTTAAAGCCAGATCGTCACATTGGCCGCTCTTCTCTCGGAAACGGTTTTACTTATCGTCTTCAAAGCTATGTCGCGTGCTGCGGTATGCGGAGACACTAAAAGCACCATAGTAGAACACAGATGAAGCTTCTGAGTTGATGTAATAGCCAGTAAGAAGTAGTACAATTCAAGATTACGGTATCGATTATTGACTTCTTAGATGGATTTGGTGCCTTGGACATGAGTTAGGACCTTAAGATTCTGCATGAAAGGAGGACTAGCAACCGAGTTGCACGGGAGAATGTGAAAAGTGTTCATATGTAGTAAAAACCTCAGAAATCCGTCCGTTTTCGTCATTTGTTATCGAATCGACTTAAAGCCAGATCGTCACATTGGCCGCTCTTCTCTCTGAAACGGTTGTACTTATAGTCTGAAAAGCTATGGTTCGTGCTGCGGTATGCGGAGACACTAAAAGCACCATAGTGGAACACAGATGAAGCTTCTATGATGATGTAATAGCCAGTAAGAAGTAGTACAATTCAAGTTTTAGGTATCGATTAATGACTTTTTAGCTGGCTTTGGTGCCTTGGACATGAGCTATTACCTTAAGAATCTGCATTAAAGGAGGACTAGCAGTTGAGTTGCACGGGAGAATGTGAAAAGTGTTCAAATAGAGTAAAAACCTGAGAAATCCGTCCGTTTTAGTCATTTTTATCGAATCGACTTAAAGCCAAATCGTCACATTGGCCGCTCTGCTCTCTGAAACGGTTGTACTTATCGTCTGCAAAGCTATGTCGCGTACGGCGGTATTCGGAGACACTAAAAGCCCCATAGTAGAACACAGATGTAGCTTGTAAGATGATGTAATAGCCAGTAAGAAATAGTACAATTCTAGTTTTATTAATCGGTTATTGACTTTTTACCCTTGTTTGGTGCCTTGGACATGAGCTAGGACCTTAAGATTCTGCATGAAAGGAGGACTAGCAGCCGAGTTGCCCAGGAGAATGTGAAAAGTGTTCATATGTAGTAAAAACCTGAGAAATCCGTCCGTTTTCGCCATGTGTTATCGAATCGACTTAAAGCCAGATCGTCACATTGGCCGCTCTTCCCTCCGAAACGGTTGTACCTATCGTCTGCAAAACTATGTCGCGTGCTGCGGTATGCGGAGACACTAAAAGCACCATAGTAGAACACAGATGTAGCTTCTAAGATGATGTAATAGCCAGTAAGAAATAGTACCATTCAAGTTTTAGGAATCGGTTATTGACTTTTTACCCTTGTTTGGTGCCTTGAACATGAGCTAGGAACTTAAGATTTTACATGCAGGAGGACTAGCAGACGAGTTGCACGGGAGAATGTGTAAAGTGTCATATGTAGTAAAAACCTGAGAAATCCGTTCGTTTTCGTCATTTGTTATCGAATCGACTTAAAGCCAGATCGTCACATTGGCCGCTCTTCTCTCTGAAACCGTTGTACTTATCGTCTGCAAAGCTATGTCGCGTGCTGCGGTATGCGGAGACTCTAAAAGCACCATAGTAGAACACAGATGAAGCTTCTAAGTTGATGTAATAGCCAGTAAGAAGTAGTACAATTCAAGTTTTAGGTATCGATTATTGACTTTTTAGCTAGCTTTGGTGCCTTGGACATGAGCTTGGACCTTAAGATTCTGCATGAAAGGAGGACTAGCAGCCGAGTTGCACGGGAGAATGTGAAAAGTGTTCATATGTAGTAAAAACCTGAGAAATCCGTCCGTTTTCGTCATTTGTTATCGAATCGACTTAAAGCCAGATCGTTACATTGGCCGCTCTTCTCTCTGAAACGGTTGTACTTATCGTCTGCAAAGCTATGTCGTATGCTGCGGTAGGCGGAGACACTAAAACCACCACAGTAGAACACAGATGAAGCTTCAAATTTGATGTAATGGCCAGTAAGAAGTAGTACAATTCAAGTTTTAGGTATTGATTATTGACTTTTTAGCTGGCTTTGGAGCCTTGGACATGAGCTAGGACCTTAAGATTCTGCATAGAAGGAGGACTAGCAGCCGAGTTGCACGGGAGAATGTGAAAAGTGTTCATATGTAGTAAAAACCTGAGAAATCCGTCCGTCTTCGTCATTTGTTATCGAATCGACTTAAAGCCAGATCGTCACATTGGCCGCTCTTCTCTCTGAAACGGTTGTACTTATCGTCTGCAAAGCTATGTCGCGTGCTGCGCTATGCGGAGCCTCTAAAAGCACCATAGTAGAACACAGATAAAGCTTCTAAGTTGATGTAATAGCCAGTAAGTAGCAGTACAATTCAAGTTTTAGGTATCGATTATTGACTTTTTAGCTGGCTTTGGTGCCTTGGACATGAGCTAGGACCTTAAGAATCTGCATTAAAGGAGGACTAGCAGCCGAGTTGCACGGGAGAATGTGAAAAGTGTTCAAATAGAGTAAAAACCTGAGAAATCCGTCCGTTTTAGTCATTTTTATCGAATCGACTTAAAGCCAAATCGTCACATTGGCCGCTCTGCTCTCTGAAACGGTTGTACTTATCGTCTGCAAAGCTATGTCGCGTACGGTGGTATTCGGAGACACTAAAAGCCCCATAGTAGAACACAGATGTAGCTTCTAAGATGATGTAATAGCCAGTAAGAAATAGTTCAATTCTAGTTTTATTAATCGGTTATTGACTTTTTACCCTTGTTTGGTGCCTTGGACATGAGCTAGGAACTTAAGATTTTACATGCAGGAGGACTAGCAGCCGAGTTGCACGGGAGAATGTGTAAAGTGTTCATATGTAGTAAAAACCTGAGAAATCCGTTCGTTTTCGTCATTTGTTATCGAATCGACTTAAAGCCAGATCGTCACATTGGCCGCTCTTCTCTCTGAAACGGTTGTACTTATCGTCTGCAAAGCTATGTCGCGTGCTGCGGCATGCGGGGACACTAAAATCACCATAGTGGAACACAGATGAAGCTTCTAAGTTGATGTAATAGCCAGTAAGAAGTAGTATAATTCAAGTTTTAGGTATCGATTATTGACTTTTTAGCTGGCTTTGGAGCCTTGGACATGAGCTAGGACCTTAAGATTCTGCATGAAAGGAGGACTAGCAGCCGAGTTACACAGGTGAATGTGAAAAGTGTTTATATGTAGTAAAAACCTGAGAAATCCGTCCGTTTTCGTCATTTGTTATCGAATCGACTTAAAGCCAGATCGTCACATTGGCCGCTCTTCTCTCTGAAACGGTTGTACTTATCGTCTGCAAAGCTATGTCGTGTGCTGCGGCATGCGGGGACACTAAAATCACCATAGTGGAACACAGATGAAGCTTCTAAGTTGATGTAATAGCCAGTAAGAAGTAGTATAATTCAAGTTTTAGGTATTGATTATTGACTTTTTAGCTTGCTTTGATGCCTTGGACATGAGCTAGGACCTTAAGATTCTCCATGAAAGAAGGACTAGCAACCGAGTTGCACGGGAGAATTTGAAAAGTTTTCATATGTAGTAAAAACCTGAGAAATCCGTCCGTTTTCGTCATTTGTTATCGAATCGACTTTAAGCCAGATTGTCACATTGGCCGCTCTTCTCTCTGAAACGGTTGTACTTATCGTCTGCAATGCTATGTCGCGTGCTGCGCTATGCGGAGACACTAAAAGCACCATAGTAGAACACAGATGAAGCTTCTAAGTTGATGTAATAGCCAGTAAGATGTAGTACAATTCAAGTTTTAGCTACTGATTATTTGCATTTTAGCTGGCTTTGGAGCCTTGGACATGAGCTAGGACATAAGATTCTGCATGAAAGGAGGACTAGCAGCCGAGTTACACAGGAGAATGTGAAAAGTGTTTATATGTAGTAAAAACCTGAGAAATCCGTCCGTTTTCGTCATTTGTTATCGAATCGACTTAAAGCCAGATCGTCACATTGGCCGCTCTTCTCTCTGAAACGGTTGTACTTATCGTCTGCAAAGCTATGTCGCGTGCTGCGGTATGCGGGGACACTAAAATCACCATACTAGAACTCAGATGAAGCTTCTAAGTTGATGTAATAGCCAGTAAGAAGTAGTACAATTCAAGTTTTAAGTATCGATTTTTGACTTCTTAGTTGGCTTTGGTGCCTTGGACATGAGCTATTACCTTAAGATTCTGCATGAAAGGAGGACTAGCAGCCGAGTTACACAGGAGAATGTCAAAAGTGTTCATATGTAGTAAAAACGTGAGAAATCCGTCCGTTTTTGTCATTTGTTATCGTATCGACTTAAAGCCAGATCGTCACACTGGCCACTCTTCTCTCTGAAACCGTTGTACTTATCGTCTGCAAAGCTATGTCGCATGCTGCGGTATGCGAAGACAGTAAAAGCACCATAGTAAAACACCGATGAAGCTTCTAAGTTGATGTAATAGCCAGTAAGATGTAGTTTAATTCAAGTTTTAGGTACTGATTATTGACATTTTAACTGGCTTTGGAGCCTTGGACATGGGCTAGGACCTTAAGATTCTGCATGAAAGGAGGACTAGCAGCCGAGTTGCACAGGAGAATGTGAAAAGTGTTCATATGTAGTAAAAACCTGAGAAATCCGTCGGTTTTGGTCATTTGTTATCGAATCGACTTAAAGCCAAATCGACACATTGGCCGCTCTTCTCTCTGAAACGGTTGTACTTATCGTCTGTAAAGCTATGTCGCGTGCTGCGGTATGCGGGGACACTAAAATCACCATACTAGAACTCAGATGAAGCTTCTAAGTTGATGTAATAGCCAGTAAGAAGTAGTACAATTCAAGTTTTAAGTATCGATTTTTGACTTCTTAGTTGGCTTTGGTGCCTTGGACATGAGCTATTACCTTAAGATTCTGCATGAAAGGAGGACTAGCAGCCGAGTTGCACGGGAGAATGTGAAAAGTGTTCATATGTAGTAAAAACCTGAGAAATCCGTCCGTTTTCGTCATTTGTTATCGAATCGACTTAAAGCCAGATTGTCACATTGGCCGCTCTTCTCTCTGAAACGGTTGTACTTATCGTCTGCAAAGCTATGTCGCGTGCTGCGCTATGCGGAGACACTAAAAGCACCATAGTAGAACACAGATGAAGCTTCTAAGTTGATGTAATAGCCAGTAAGAAGTAGTACAATTCAAGTTTTAGGTATCGATTATTGACTTTTTAGCTGGCTTTGGTGCCTTGGACATGAGCTAGGACCTTAAGATTCTGCATGAAAGGAGGACTAGCAGCCGAGTTGCACGGGAGAATGTGAAAAGTGTTCAAATAGAGTAAAAACCTGAGAAATCCGTCCGTTTTCGTCATTTGTTATCGAATCGACTTAAAGCCAGATTGTCACATTTACCGCTCTTCTCTCTGAAACGGTTGTACTTATCGTCTGCAATGCTATGTCGCGTGCTGCGGTATGCGGAGACTCTAAAAGCACCATAGTAGAACACAGATGAAGCTTCTAAGTTGATGTAATAGCCAGTAAGAAGTAGTACAATTCAAGTTTTAGGTATCGATTATTGACTTTTTAGCTAGCTTTGGTGCCTTGGACATGAGCTTGGACCTTAAGATTCTGCATGAAAGGAGGACTAGCAGCCGAGTTGCACGGGAGAATGTGAAAAGTGTTCATATGTAGTAAAAACCTGAGAAATCCGTCCGTTTTCGTCATTTGTTATCGAATCGACTTAAAGCCAGATCGTTACATTGGCCGCTCTTCTCTCTGAAACGGTTGTACTTATCGTCTGCAAAGCTATGTCGTATGCTGCGGTAGGCGGAGACACTAAAACCACCACAGTAGAACACAGATGAAGCTTCAAATTTGATGTAATGGCCAGTAAGAAGTAGTACAATTCAAGTTTTAGGTATTGATTATTGACTTTTTAGCTGGCTTTGGAGCCTTGGACATGAGCTAGGACCTTAAGATTCTGCATAGAAGGAGGACTAGCAGCCGAGTTGCACGGGAGAATGTGAAAAGTGTTCATATGTAGTAAAAACCTGAGAAATCCGTCCGTCTTCGTCATTTGTTATCGAATCGACTTAAAGCCAGATCGTCACATTGGCCGCTCTTCTCTCTGAAACGGTTGTACTTATCGTCTGCAAAGCTATGTCGCGTGCTGCGCTATGCGGAGCCTCTAAAAGCACCATAGTAGAACACAGATAAAGCTTCTAAGTTGATGTAATAGCCAGTAAGTAGCAGTACAATTCAAGTTTTAGGTATCGATTATTGACTTTTTAGCTGGCTTTGGTGCCTTGGACATGAGCTAGGACCTTAAGAATCTGCATTAAAGGAGGACTAGCAGCCGAGTTGCACGGGAGAATGTGAAAAGTGTTCAAATAGAGTAAAAACCTGAGAAATCCGTCCGTTTTAGTCATTTTTATCGAATCGACTTAAAGCCAAATCGTCACATTGGCCGCTCTGCTCTCTGAAACGGTTGTACTTATCGTCTGCAAAGCTATGTCGCGTACGGTGGTATTCGGAGACACTAAAAGCCCCATAGTAGAACACAGATGTAGCTTCTAAGATGATGTAATAGCCAGTAAGAAATAGTTCAATTCTAGTTTTATTAATCGGTTATTGACTTTTTACCCTTGTTTGGTGCCTTGGACATGAGCTAGGAACTTAAGATTTTACATGCAGGAGGACTAGCAGCCGAGTTGCACGGGAGAATGTGTAAAGTGTTCATATGTAGTAAAAACCTGAGAAATCCGTTCGTTTTCGTCATTTGTTATCGAATCGACTTAAAGCCAGATCGTCACATTGGCCGCTCTTCTCTCTGAAACGGTTGTACTTATCGTCTGCAAAGCTATGTCGCGTGCTGCGGCATGCGGGGACACTAAAATCACCATAGTGGAACACAGATGAAGCTTCTAAGTTGATGTAATAGCCAGTAAGAAGTAGTATAATTCAAGTTTTAGGTATCGATTATTGACTTTTTAGCTGGCTTTGGAGCCTTGGACATGAGCTAGGACCTTAAGATTCTGCATGAAAGGAGGACTAGCAGCCGAGTTACACAGGTGAATGTGAAAAGTGTTTATATGTAGTAAAAACCTGAGAAATCCGTCCGTTTTCGTCATTTGTTATCGAATCGACTTAAAGCCAGATCGTCACATTGGCCGCTCTTCTCTCTGAAACGGTTGTACTTATCGTCTGCAAAGCTATGTCGTGTGCTGCGGCATGCGGGGACACTAAAATCACCATAGTGGAACACAGATGAAGCTTCTAAGTTGATGTAATAGCCAGTAAGAAGTAGTATAATTCAAGTTTTAGGTATTGATTATTGACTTTTTAGCTTGCTTTGATGCCTTGGACATGAGCTAGGACCTTCAGATTCTCCATGAAAGAAGGACTAGCAGCCGAGTTGCACGGGAGAATTTGAAAAGTTTTCATATGTAGTAAAAACCTGAGAAATCCGTCCGTTTTCGTCATTTGTTATCGAATCGACTTTAAGCCAGATTGTCACATTGGCCGCTCTTCTCTCTGAAACGGTTGTACTTATCGTCTGCAATGCTATGTCGCGTGCTGCGCTATGCGGAGACACTAAAAGCACCATAGTAGAACACAGATGAAGCTTCTAAGTTGATGTAATAGCCAGTAAGATGTAGTACAATTCAAGTTTTAGCTACTGATTATTTGCATTTTAGCTGGCTTTGGAGCCTTGGACATGAGCTAGGACATAAGATTCTGCATGAAAGGAGGACTAGCAGCCGAGTTACACAGGAGAATGTGAAAAGTGTTTATATGTAGTAAAAACCTGAGAAATCCGTCCGTTTTCGTCATTTGTTATCGAATCGACTTAAAGCCAGATCGTCACATTGGCCGCTCTTCTCTCTGAAACGGTTGTACTTATCGTCTGCAAAGCTATGTCGCGTGCTGCGGTATGCGGGGACACTAAAATCACCATACTAGAACTCAGATGAAGCTTCTAAGTTGATGTAATAGCCAGTAAGAAGTAGTACAATTCAAGTTTTAAGTATCGATTTTTGACTTCTTAGTTGGCTTTGGTGCCTTGGACATGAGCTATTACCTTAAGATTCTGCATGAAAGGAGGACTAGCAGCCGAGTTGCACGGGAGAATGTCAAAAGTGTTCATATGTAGTAAAAACGTGAGAAATCCGTCCGTTTTTGTCATTTGTTATCGTATCGACTTAAAGCCAGATCGTCACACTGGCCACCCTTCTCTCTGAAACCGTTGTACTTATCGCTGCAAAGCTATGTCGCATGCTGCGGTATGCGAAGACAGTAAAAGCACCATAGTAAAACACCGATGAAGCTTCTAAGTTGATGTAATAGCCAGTAAGATGTAGTTTAATTCAAGTTTTAGGTACTGATTATTGACTTTTTAACTGGCTTTGGAGCCTTGGACATGGGCTAGGACCTTAAGATTCTGCATGAAAGGAGGACTAGCAGCCGAGTTGCACAGGAGAATGTGAAAAGTGTTCATATGTAGTAAAAACCTGAGAAATCCGTCCGTTTTCGTCATTTGTTATCGAATCGACTTAAAGCCAGATCGTCACATTGGCCGCTCTTCTCTCCGAAACGGTTGTACTTATCGTCTGCAAAGCTATGTCGCATGCTGCGGTATGCGGAGACACTAAAAGCACCATAGTAGAACACCGATGAAGCTTCTAAGTTGATGTAATAGCCAGTAAGATGTAGTACAATTCAAGTTTTAGCTTCTGATTATTGACTTTTTAGCTGGCTTTGGTGCCTTGGACATGAGCTATTACCTTAAGATTATGCATGAAAGGAGGACTAGCAGCCGAGTTGCACGGGAGAATGTGAAAAGTGTTCATATGTAGTAAAAACCTGAGAAATCCGTCCGTTTTCGTCATTTGTTATCGAATCGACTTAAAGCCATATCGTCACATTGGCCGCTCTTCTCTCTGAAACGGTTGTACTTATCGTCTGCAAAGCTATGTCGTATGCTGCGGTAGGCGGAGACACTAAAACCACCACAGTAGAACACAGATGAAGCTTCTAATTTGATGTAATAGCCAGTAAGAAGTAGTACAATTCAAGTTTTAGGTATTGATTATTGACTTTTTAGCTGGCTTTGATGCCTTGGACATGAGCTAGGACCTTAAGATTCTGCATAGAAGGAGGACTAGCAGCCGAGTTGCACGGGAGAATGTGAAAAGTGTTCATATGTAGTAAAAACCTGAGAAATCCGTCCGTCTTCGTCATTTGTTATCGAATCTCCTTAAAGCCAGATCGTCACATTGGCCGCTCTTCTCTCTGAAACGGTTGTACTTATCATCTGCAAAGCTATGTCGCGTGCTGCGGTATGCGGAGACTCTAAAAGCACCATAGTAGAACACAGATAAAGGTTCTAAGTTGATGTAATAGCCAGTAGGTAGTTGTACAATTCAGGTTTTAGGTATCGATTATTGACTTTTTAGCTGGCTTTGGTGCCTTGGACATGAGCTAGGACCTTAAGAATCTGCATTAAAGGAGGACTAGCAGCCGAGTTGCACGGGAGAATGTGAAAAGTGTTCAAACAGAGTAAAAACCTGAGAAATCCGTCCGTTTTAGTCATTTTTATCGAATCGACTTAAAGCCAAATCGTCACATTGGCCGCTCTGCTCTCTGAAACGTTTGTACTTATCGTCTGCAAAGCAATGTCGCGTACGGCGGTATTCGGAGACACTAAAAGCCCCGTAGTAGAACACAGATTTAGCTTCTAAGATGATGTAATAGCCAGTAAGAAATAGTACAATTCTAGTTTTATTAATCGGTTATTGACTTTTTACCCTTGTTTGGTGACTTGGACATGAGCTAGGAACTTAAGATTTTACATGCAGGAGGACTAGCAGCCGAGTTGCACGGTAGAATGTGTAAAGTGTTCATATGTAGTAAAAACCTGAGAAATCCGATCGTTTTCGTCTTTGTTATCGAATCGACTTAAAGCCAGATCGTCACATTGGCTGCTCTTCTCTCTGAAACGGTTGTACTTATCGTCTGCAGAGCTATGTCGCGTGCTGCGGTATGCAGAGACACTAAAAGCACCATAGTAGAACACAGATGACACTTCCAAGTTGATGTAATAGCCAGTAAGAAGTAGTACAATTCAAGTTTTAGCTACTGATTATTTGCTTTTTAGCTGGCTTTGGTGCCTTGGACATGAGCTAGGACCTTAAGATTCTCCATGAAAGGAGGACTAGCAGCCGAGTTGCACGGGAGAATTTGAAAAGTTTTCATATGTAGTAAAAACCTGAGAAATCCGTCCGTTTTCGTCATTTGTTATCGATATCGACTTAAAGCCAGATTGTCACATTGGCCGCTCTTCTCTCTGAAACAGTTGTACTTATCGTCTGCAATGCTATGTCGCGTGCTTCGCTATGCGGAGACACTATAAGCACCATAGTAGAACACAGATGAAGCTTCTAAGTTGATGTAATAGCCAGTAAGAAGTAGTACAATTCAAGTTTTAGGTATCGATTATTGACTTTTTAGCTGGCTTCCGTGCCTTGGACATGAGCTAGGACCTTAAGATTCTGCATGAAAGGAGGACTAGCAGCCGAGTTGCACGGGAGAATGTGAAAAGTGTTCAAATAGAGTAAAAACCTGAGAAATCCGTCCGTTTTCGTCATTTTTATCGAATCGACTTAAAGCCAAATCGACACATTGGCCGCTCTGCTCTCTGAAACGGTTGTACTTATCGTCTGCAAAGCTATGTCGCGTACTGCGGTTTTCGGAGACACTAAAAGCACCACAGTAGAACACAGATGTAGCTTCTAAGATGATGTAATAGCCAGTAAGAAATAGTACCATTCAAGTTTTAGGAATTGGTTATTGACTTTTTACCCTTGTTTGGTGCCTTGGACATGAGCTAGGAACTTAAGATTTTACATGCAGGAGGACTAGCAGACGAGTTGCACGGGAGAATGTGTAAAGTGTTCATATGTAGTAAAAACCTGAGAAATCCGTTCGTTTTCGTCATTTGTTATCGGATCGACTTAAAGAAAGATCGTCACATTGGCCGCTCTTCTCTCTGAAACGGTTGTACTTATCGTCTGCAAAGCTATGTCGCGTGCTGCGGCATGCGGGGACACTAAAATCACCATAGTGGAACACAGATGAAGCTTCTAAGTTGATGTAATAGCCAGTAAGAAGTAGTACAATTCAAGTTTTAGTTATCGATTATTGACTTTTTAGCTGGCTTTGATGCCTTGGACATGAGCTAGGACCTTAATATTCTGCATGAAAGGAGGACTAGCAGCCAAGTTGCACGGGAGAATTTGAAAAGTGTTCATATGTAGTAAAAACCTGAGAAATCCGTCCGTTTTCGTCATTTGTTATCGAATCGACTTAAAGCCAGGTTGTCACATTGGCCGCTCTTCTCTCAGAAACGGTTGTACTTATCGTCTGCAATGCTATGTCGCGTGCTGCGCTATGCGGAGACACTAAAAGCACCATAGTGGAACACAGATGAAGCTTCTAAGTTGATGTAATAGCCAGTAAGAAGTAGTACAATTCAAGTTTTAGGTATCGATTATTGACTTTTTAGCTGGCTTTGACGCCTTGGACATCAGCTAGGACCTTAAGATTCTGCATGAAACGAGGACTAGCATCCGAGTTGCACGGGAGAATTTGAAAAGTGTTCATATGTAGTAAAAACCTGAGAAATCCGTCCGTTTACGTCATTTGTTATCGAATCGTCTTAAAGCCTGATTGTCACATTGGCCGCTCTTCTCTCTGAAACGGTTGTACTTATCGTCTCCAAAGCTGTGTCGCTTGCTGCGGTATGCGGAGAAACTAAAAGCACCATAGTAGAACACAGATGAAGCTTCTAAGTTGATGTAATAGCCAGTAAGAAGTAGTACACTTCAAGTTTAAGGTATCGATTATTGACTTCTTAGATGGATTTGGTGCCTTGGACATGAGCTAGGACCTTAAGATTCTGCGTGAAAGGAGGACTAGCAGCCGAGTTGCACCGGAGAATGTGAAAAGTGTTCATATGTAGTAAAAACCTGAGAAATCCGTCCATTTTCGTCATTTGTTATCGAATCGACTTAAAGCCAGATCGTCACATTGGCCGCTCTTCTCTCTGAAACGGTTGTACCTATCGTCTGCAAAGCTATGTCGTATGCTGCGGTAGGCGGAGACACTAAAACCACCACAGTAGAACACAGATGAAGCTTCTAATTTGATGTAATAGCCAGTAAGAAGTAGTACAATTCAAGTTTTAGGTATTGATTATTGACTTTTTAGCTGGCTTTGATGCCTTGGACATGAGCTAGGACCTTAAGATTTTACATGCAGGAGGACTAGCAGCCGAGTTGCACGGGAGAATGTGTAAAGTGTTCATATGTAGTAAAAACCCTTAGAAATCCGGTCGTTTTCGTCATTTGTTATCCAATCGACTTAAAGCCTGATTGTCACATTGGCCGCTCTTCTCTCTGAAACGGTTGTACTTATCGTCTGCAAAGCTATGTCGCGTGCTGCGGTATGCGGAGACACTAAAAGCACCATATTGGAACACAGATGAAGCTTCTAAGTTGATGTAATAGCCAGTAAGAAGTAGTACACTTCAAGTTTAAGGTATCGATTATTGACTTCTTAGATGGATTTGGTGCCTTGGACATGAGCTAGGACCTTAAGATTCTGCATGAAAGGAGGACTAGCAGCCGAGTTGCCCAGGAGATGTGAAAAGTCTTCATATGTAGTAAAAACCTGAAAAATCCGTCCGTTTTCGTCATTTGTTATCGACTCGCCAGATCGTCACATTGGCCGCTCTTCTCTCTGAAACGGTTGTACTTATCGTCTGCAAAGCTATGTCGCGTGCTGCGGTATGCGGAGACACTAAAAGCACCATAGTAGAACACAGATGACACTTCCACGTTGATGTAATAGCCAGTAAGAAGTAGTACAATTCAAGTTTTAGTTACTGATTATTGACTTTTTAGCTGGCTTTGGTGCCTTGGACATGAGCTAGGACCTTAAGATTCTGCATGAAAGGAGGACTAGCAGCCGAGTTACACAGGAGAATGTGAAAAGTTTTTATATGTAGTAAAAACCTGAGAAATCCGTCCGTTTTCGTCATTTGTTATCGAATCGACTTAAAGCCAGATCGTCACATTGGCTGCTCTTCCCTCCGAAACGGTTGTACTTATCGTCTGCAAAGCTATGTCGCGTGATGCGGTATGCGGAGACACTAAAAGCACCATAGTAGAACACAGATGAAGCTTCTAAGTTGATGTAATAGCCAGTAAGATGTAGTACAATTCAAGTTTTAGCTACTGATTATTGACTTTTTAGCTGGCCTTGGAGCCTTGAACATGAGCTAGGACCTTAAGATTCTGCATGAAAGGAGGACTAGCAGCCGAGTTACACAGGAGAATGTGAAAAGTGTTTATATGTAGTAAAAACCTGAGAAATCCGTTCGTTTTCGTCATTTGTTATCGAATCGACTTAAAGCCAGATCGTCACATTGGCCGCTCTTCTCTCTGAAACGGTTGTACTTATCGTCTGCAGAGCTATGTAGCGTGCTGCGGTATGCAGAGACACTAAAAGCACCATAGTAGAACACAGATGACACGTCCAAGTTGATGTAATAGCCAGTAAGAAGTAGTACAATTCAAGTTTTAGTTACTGATTATTGCCTTTTTAGCTGGCTTTGGTGCCTTGGACATGAGCTAGGACCTTAAGATTCTGCATGAAAGGGGGACTAGCAGCCGAGTTGCCCAGGAGTATGTGAAAAGTGTTCATATGTAGTAAAAACCTGAGAAATCCGTCCGTTTTCGTCATTTGTTATCGAATCGGCTTAAAGCCAGATCGTCACATTGGCCGCTGTTCCCTCCGAAACGGTTGTACTTATCGTCTGCAAAGCTATGTCGCATGCTGCGGTATGCGGAGACACTAAACGCACCATAGTAGAACACAGATGAAGCTTCTAAGTTGATGTAATAGCCAGTAAGATGTAGTACAATTCAAGTTTTAGCTTCTGATTATTTGCTTTTTAGCTGACTTTGGAGCCTTGGACATGAGCTAGGACCTTAAGATTCTGCATGAAAGGAGGACTAGCAGCCGAGTTACACAGGAGAATGTGAAAAGTGTTTATATGTAGTAAAAACCTGAGAAACCCGTCCGTTTTCGTCATTTGTTATCGAATCGACTTAAAGCCAGATTGTCTTATTGGCCGCTCTTCTCTCTGAAACGGTTGTACTTATCGTCTGCAATGCTATGTCGCGTGCTGCGCTATGCGGAGACACTAAAATCACCATAGTAGAACACAGATGAAGCTTCTAAGTTGATGTAATAGCCAGTAAGGAGTAGTACAATTCAAGTTTTAGGTATCGATTATTGACTTTTTAGCTGGCTTTGGTGCCTTGGACATGAGATAGGACCTTAAGATTCTGCATGAAAGGAGGACTAGCAGCCGAGTTGCACGGGAGAATGTGAAAAGTGTTCAAATAGAGTAAAAACCTGAGAAATCCGTCCGTTTTCGTCATTTTTATCGAATCGACTTAAAGCCAAATCGTCACATTGCCCGCTCTGCTCTCTGAAACGGTTGTACTTATCGTCTGCAAAGCTATGTCGCGTACTGCGGTATTCGGAGACACTAAAAGCACCATAGTAGAACACAGATGTAGCTTCTAAGATGATGTAATAGCCAGTAAGAAATAGTACCATTCAAGTTTTAGGAATCGGTTATTGACTTTTTACCCTTGTTTGGTGCCTTGGACATGAGCTAGGAACTTAAGATTTTACATGCAGGAGGACTAGCAGACGAGTTGCACGGGAGAATGTGTAAAGTGTTCATATGTAGTAAAAACCTGAGAAATCCGTTCGTTTTCGTCATTTGTTATCGAATCGACTTAAAGCCAGATCGTCACATTGGCCGCTCTTCTCTCTGAAACGGTTGTACTTATCGTCTGCAAAGCTATGTCGCGTGCTGCGGCATGCGGTGACACTAAAATCACCATAGTGGAACACAGATGAAGCTTCTAAGTTGATGTAATAGCCAGTAAGAAGTAGTACAATTCAAGTTTTAGGTATCGATTATTGACTTTTTAGCTGGCTTTGGTGCCTTGGACATGAGCTAGGACCTTAAGATTCTGCATGAAAGGAGGACTAACAGCCGAGTTGCACGGGAGAATGTGAAAAGTGTTCATATGTAGTAAAAACCTGAGAAATCCGTCCGTTTTTTGTCATTTGTTATCGTATCGACTTAAAGCCAGATCGTCACACTGGCCACTCTCCTCTCTGAAACGGTTGTACTTATCGTCTGCAAAGCTATGTCGCATGCTGCGGTATGCGGAGACAGTAAAAGCACCATAGCAAAACACCGATGAAGCTTCTAAGTTGATGTAATAGCCAGTAAGATGTAGTACAATTCAAGTTTTAGCTACTGATTATTGACTTTTTAGCTGGCTTTGGAGCCTTGGACATGGGCTAGGACCTTAAGATTCTGCATGAAAGGAGGACTAGCAGCCGAGTTGCACAGGAGAATGTGAAAAGTGTTCATATGTAGTAAAAACCTGAGAAATCCGTCCGTTTACGTCATTTGTTATCGAATCGACTTAAAGCCAAATCGTCACATTGGCCGCTCTTCTCTCTGAAACGGTTGTACTTATCGTCTGCAAAGCTATGTCGCGTGCTGCGGTATGCGGGGACACTAAAATCACCATAGTGGAACACAGATGAAGCTTCTAAGTTGATGTAATAGCCAGTAAGAAGTAGTACAATTCAAGTTTTAGTTATCGATTATTGACTTTTTAGCTGGCTTTGATGCCTTGGACATGAGCTAGGACCTTAATATTCTGCATGAAAGGAGGACTAGCAGCCAAGTTGCACGGGAGAATTTGAAAAGTGTTCATATGTAGTAAAAACCTGAGAAATCCGTCCGTTTTCGTCATTTGTTATCGAATCGACTTAAAGCCGGTTGTCACATTGGCCGCTCTTCTCTCAGAAAAGGTTGTACTTATCGTCTGCAATGCTATGTCGCGTGCTGCGCTATGCGGAGACACTAAATCCACCACAGTAGAACACAGATGAAGCTTCTAATTTGATGTAATAGCCAGTAAGAAGTAGTACTATTCAAGTTTTAGGTATTGATTATTGACTTTTTAGCTGGCTTTGATGCCTTGGACATGAGCTAGGACCTTAAGATTTTACATGCAGGAGGACTAGCAGCCGAGTTGCACGGGAGAATGTGTAAAGTGTTCATATGTAGTAAAAACCTGAGAAATCCGGTCGTTTTCGTCATTTGTTATCCAATCGACTTAAAGCCTGATTGTCACATTGGCCGCTCTTCTCTCTGAAACGGTTGTACTTATCGTCTGCAAAGCTATGTCGCGTGCTGCGGTATGCGGAGACACTAAAAGCACCATATTGGAACACAGATGAAGCTTCTAAGTTGATGTAATAGCCAGTAAGAAGTAGTACACTTCAAGTTTAAGGTATCGATTATTGACTACTTAGATGGATTTGGTGCCTTGGACATGAGCTAGGACCTTAAGATTCTGCATGAAAGGAGGACTAGCAGCCGAGTTGCCCAGGAGATGTGAAAAGTGTTCATATGTAGTAAAAACCTGAAAAATCCGTCCGTTTTCGTCATTTGTTATCGACTCGCCAGATCGTCACATTGGCCGCTCTTCTCTCTGAAACGGTTGTACTTATCGTCTGCAAAGCAATGTCGCGTGCTGCGGTATGCGGAGACACTAAAAGTACCATAGTAGAACACAGATTAAGCTTCTATGATGATGTAATAGCCAGTAAGAAGTAGTACAATTCAAGTTTTAGGTATCGATTATTGACTTTTTAGCTGGCTTTGGTGCCTTGGACATGAGCTGTTACCTTAAGATTCTGCATGAAAGAGGACTAGCAGCCGAGTTGCACGGGAGAATGTGAAAAGTGTTCATATGTAGTAAAAACCTGAGAAATCCGTCCGTTTTCGTCATTTGTTATCGAATCGACTTAAAGCCAAATCGTCACGTTGGCTGCTCTTCTGTCTGAAACGGTTGTACTTATCGTCTGCAAAGCTATGTCGCTTGATGCGGTATGCGGAGACACTAAAAGCACCATAGTAGAACACATATGAAGCTTCTAAGATGATGTAATAGCCAGTAAGAAGTAGGACAGTTCAAGTTTTAGGTATCGATTATTGACTTTTTTGCTGGCTTTGGTGCCTTGGAGATGAGCTTGGACCTTAAGATTCTGGATGAAAGGAGGAGTAGCAGCCGAGTTGCACGGGAGAATGTGAAAAGTGTTCATATGTAGTAAAAACCTAAGAAATCCGTCCGTTTTCGTCATTTGTTATCGAATCGACTTAAAGCCAGATCGTCACATTGGCCGCTCTTCTCTCTGAAACGGTTGTACTTATCGTCTGCAAAGCAATGTCGCGTGCTGCGGTATGCGGAGACACTAAAAGCACCATAGTAGAACACAGATGAAGCTTCTAAGTTGATGTAATAGCCAGTAAGAAGTAGTACAATTCAATTTAAAGGTATCAATTATTGACTTTTAAGCTGGCTTTGATGCCTTGGACATGAGCTAGGACCTTAAGATTCTACATGAAAGGAGGACTAGCAGCCGATTTGCACGGGAGAATGTGAGAAGTGTTCATATGTAGTAAAAACCTGAGAAATCCGTCCGTTTTCGTCATTTGTTATCAAATCGACTTAAAGCCAGATCGTCACATTGGCTGCTCTTCCCTCCGAAACGGTTGTACTTATCGTCTGCAAAGCTATGTCGCGTGATGCGGTATGCGGAGACACTAAAAGCACCATAGTAGAACACAGATGAAGCTTCTAAGTTGATGTAATAGCCAGTAAGATGTAGTACAATTCAAGTTTTAGCTACTGATTATTGACTTTTTAGCTGGCCTTGGAGCCTTGGACATGAGCTAGGACCTTAAGATTCTGCATGAAAGGAGGACTAGCTGCCGAGTTACACAGGAGAATGTGAAAAGTGTTTATATGTAGTAAAAACCTGAGAAATCCGTTCGTTTTCGTCATTTGTTATCGAATCGACTTGAAGCCAGATCGTCACATTGGCCGCTCTTCTCTCTGAAACGGTTGTACTTATCGTCTGCAGAGCTATGTAGCGTGCTGCGGCATGCAGAGACACTAAAAGCACCATAGTAGAACACAGATGACACTTCCAAGTTGATGTAATAGCCAGTAAGATGTAGTACAATTCAAGTTTTAGCTTCTGATTATTTGCTTTTTAGCTGGCTTTGGAGCCTTGGACATGAGCTAGGACCTTAAGATTCTGCATGAAAGGAGGACTAGCAGCCGAGTTACACGGGAGAATGTGAAAAGTGTTTATATGTAGTAAAAACCTGAGAAATCCGTCCGTTTTCGTCATTTGTTATCGAATCGACTTAAAGCCAGATTGTCTTATTGGCCGCTCTTCTCTCTGAAACGGTTGTACTTATCGTCTGCAATGCTATGTCGCGTGCTGCGCTATGCGGAGACACTAAAATCACCATAGTAGAACACAGATGAAGCTTCTAAGTTGATGTAATAGCCAGTAAGAAGTAGTACAATTCAAGTTTTAGGTATCGATTATTGACTTTTTAGCTTGCTTTGGTGCCTTGGACATGAGCTAGGACCTTAAGATTCTGCATGAAAGGAGGACTAGCAGCCGAGTTGCACGGGAGAATGTGAAAAGTGTTTATATGTAGTAAAAACCTGAGAAATCCGTCCGTTTTCGTCATTTTTATCGAATCGACTTAAAGCCAAATCGTCACATTGCCCGCTCTGCTCTCTGAAACGGTTGTACTTATCGTCTGCAAAGCTATGTCGCGTACTGCGGTATTCGGAGACACTAAAAGCACCATAGTAGAACACAGATGTAGCTTCTAAGATGATGTAATAGCCAGTAAGAAATAGTACCATTCAAGTTTTAGGAATCGGTTATTGACTTTTTACCCTTGTTTGGTGCCTTGGACATGAGCTAGGAACTTAAGATTTTACATGCAGGAGGACTAGCAGACGAGTTGCACGGGAGAATGTGTAAAGTGTTCATATGTAGTAAAAACCTGAGAAATCCGTTCGTTTTCGTCATTTGTTATCGAATCGACTTAAAGCCAGATCGTCACATTGGCCGCTCTTCTCTCTGAAACGGTTGTACTTATCGTCTGCAAAGCTATGTCGCCTGCTGCGGCATGCGGGGACACTAAAATCACCATAGTGGAACACAGATGAAGCTTCTAAGTTGATGTAATAGCCAGTAAGAAGTAGTACAATTCAAGTTTTAGGTATCGATTACTGACTTTTTAGCTGGCTTTGACGCCTTGGACATCAGCTAGGACCTTAATATTCTGCATGAAAGGAGGACTAGCATCCGAGTTGCACGGGAGAATTTGAAAAGTGTTCATATGTAGTAAAAACCTGAGAAATCCGTCCGTTTACGTCATTTGTTATCAAATCGACTTAAAGCCTGATTGTCACATTTGCCGCTCTTCTCTCTGAAACGGTTGTACTTATCGTCTGCAAAGCTGTGTCGCGTGCTGCGGTATGCGGAGAAACTAAAAGCACCATAGTAGAACACAGATGAAGCTTCTAAGTTGATGTAATAGCCAGTAAGAAGTAGTACAATTCAAGTTTTAGGTATCGATTATTGACTTTTTAGCTGGCTTTGGTGCCTTGGACATGAGCTAGGACCTTAAGATTCTGCATGAAAGGAGGACTAACAGCCGAGTTGCACGGGAGAATGTGAAAAGTGTTCATATGTAGTAAAAACCTGAGAAATCCGTCCGTTTTTGTCATTTGTTATCGTATCGACTTAAAGCCAGATCGTCACACTGGCCACTCTTCTCTCTGAAACGGTTGTACTTATCGTCTGCAAAGCTATGTCGCATGCTGCGGTATGCGGAGACAGTAAAAGCACCATAGCAAAACACCGATGAAGCTTCTAAGTTGATGTAATAGCCAGTAAGATGTAGTACAATTCAAGTTTTAGCTACTGATTATTGACTTTTTAGCTGGCTTTGGAGCCTTGGACATGGGCTAGGACCTTAAGATTCTGCATGAAAGGAGGACCAGCAGCCGAGTTGCACAGGAGAATGTGAAAAGTGTTCATATGTAGTAAAAACCTGAGAAATCCGTCCGTTTTGGTCATTTGTTATCGAATCGACTTAAAGCCAGATCGTCACATTGGCCGCTCTTCCCTCCGAAACGGTTGTACTTATCGTCTGCAAAGCTGTGTCGCATGCTGCGGTATGCGGAGACACTAAAAGCACCATAGTAGAACACCGATGAAGCTTCTAAGTTGATGTAATAGAAAGTAAGATGTAGTACAATTCAAGTTTTAGCTTCTGATTATTGACTTTTTAGCTGGCTTTGGTGCCATGGACATGAGCTATTACCTTAAGATTCTGCATGAAAGGAGGACTACCAGCCTAGTTGCACGGGAGAATGTGAAATGTGTTCATATGTAGTAAAAACCTGAGAAATCCGTCCATTTTCGTCATTTGTTATCGAATCGACTTAAAGCCTGATTGTCACATTGGCCGCTCTTCTCTCTGAAACGGTTGTACTTATCGTCTGCAAAGCTGTGTCGCGTGCTGCGGTATGCGGAGAAACTAAAAGCACCATAGTAGAACACAGATGAAGCTTCTAAGTTGATGTAATAGCCAGTAAGATGTAGTACAATTCAAGTTTTAGCTACTGATTATTGACTTTTTAGCTGGCTTTGGAGCCTTGGACATGGGATAGGACCTTAAGATTCTGCATGAAAGGAGGACTAGCAGCCGAGTTGCACAGGAGAATGTGAAAAGTGTTCATATGTAGTAAAAACCTGACAAATCCGTCCGTTTTGGTCATTTGTTATCGAATCGACTTAAAGCCAAATCGTCACATTGGCTGCTCTTCTCTCTGAAACGGTTGTACTTATCGTCTGCAAAGCTATGTCGCGTGCTGCGGTATGCGGGGACACTAAAATCACCATACTAGAACACAGATGAAGCTTCTAATTTGATGTAATAGCCAGTAAGAACTAGTACAATTCAAATTTAAGGTATCGATTATTGACTTCTTAGACGGATTTGGTGCCTTGGACATGAGCTAGGACCTTAAGATTCTGCATGAAAGGAGGACTAGCAGCCGAGTTGCACGGGAGAATGTGAAAAGTGGTCATATGTAGTAAAAACCTGAGAAATCCGTCCATTTTCGTCATTTGTTATCGAATCGACTTAAAGCCAGATCGTCACATTGGCCGCTCTTCTCTCTGAAACGGTTGTACCTATCGTCTGCAAAGCTATGTCGTATGCTGCGGTAGGCGGAGACACTAAAACCACCACAGTAGAACACAGATGAAGCTTTTAATTTGATGTAATAGCCAGTAAGAAGTAGTACAATTCAAGTTTTAGGTATTGATTATTGACTTTTTAGCTGGCTTTGATGCCTTGGACATGAGCTAGGACCTTAAGATTTTACATGCAGGAGGACTAGCAGCCGAGTTGCACGGGAGAATGTGTAAAGTGTTCATATGTAGTAAAAACCTGAGAAATCCGTTCGTTTTCGTCATTTGTTATCCAATCGACTTAAAGCCTGATTGTCACATTGGCCGCTCTTCTCTCTGAAACGGTTGTACTTATCGTCTGCAAAGCTATGTCGCGTGCTGCGGTATGCGGAGACACTAAAAGCACCATATTGGAACACAGATGAAGCTTCTAAGTTGATGTAATAGCCAGTAAGAAGTAGTACACTTCAAGTTTAAGGTATCGATTATTGACTTCTTAGATGGATTTGGTGCCCTGGACATGAGCTAGGACCTTAAGATTCTGCATGAAAGGAGGACTAGCAGCCGAGTTGCCCAGGAGATGTGAAAAGTGTTCATATGTAGTAAAAACCTGAGAAATCCGTCCGTTTTCGTCATTTGTTATCGAATCGACTTAAAGCCAGATCGTCACATTGGCCGCTCTTCCCTCCGAAACGGTTGTACTTATCGTCTGCAAAGCTATGTCGCATGCTGCGGTATGCGGAGACACTAAAAGCACCATAGTAGAACACAGATGAAGCTTCTAAGTTGATGTAATAGCCAGTAAGATGTAGTACAATTCAAGTTTTAGCTACTGATTATTGACTTTTTAGCTTTCTTTGGAGCCTTGGACATGAGCTAGGACCTTAAGATTCTGCATGAAAGGAGGACTAGCAGCCGAGTTACACAGGAGAATGTGAAAAGTGTTTATATGTAGTAAAAACCTAAGAAATCCGTCCGTTTTCGTCATTTGTTATCGAATCGACTTAAAACCAGAACGTCACATTGGCCGCTCTTCTCTCTGAAACGGTTGTACTTATCGTGTGCAAAGCTATGTCGCGTGCTGCGGTATGCGGAGACACTAAAAGCACCATAGTAGAACACATATTAAGCTTCTAAGAAGATGTAATAGCCAGTAAGAAGTAGTACAATTCAAGTTTTAGGTTTCGATTATTGACTTTTTAGCTGGCTTTGGTGCCCGGGAGAAGAGCTTGGACCATAAGATTCTGCATGAAAGGAGGAGTAGCAGCCGAGTTGCACGGGAGAATGTGAAAAGTGTCCATATGTAGTACAAACTTGAGAAATCCGTCCGTTTTCGTCATTTGTTATCGAATCGACTTAAAGCCAGATCGTCACATTGGCCGCTCTTCTCTCGGAAACGGTTGTACTTATCGTCTTCAAAGCTATGTCGCGTGCTGCGGTATGCGGAGACACTAAAAGCACCATAGTAGAACACAGATGAAGCTTCTAAGTTGATGTAATAGCCAGTAAGAAGTAGTACAATTCAAGTTTAAGGTATCGATTATTGACTTCATTTGGTGCCTTGGACATGAGCTAAGACCTTAAGATTCTGCATGAAAGGAGGACTAGCAGCCGAGTTGCACGGGAGAATGTGAAAAGTGTTCATATGTAGTAAAAACCTGAAAAATCCGTCCGTTTTCGTCATTTGTTATCGACTCGCCAGATCGTCACATTGGCCGCTCTTCTCTCTGAAACGGTTGTACTTATCGTCTGCAAAGCTATGTCGCGTGCTGCGGTATGCGGAGACACTAAAAGTACCATAGTAGAACACAGATGAAGCTTCTAAGTTGATGTAATAGCCAGTAAGAAGTAGTACAATTCAAGTTTTTGGTATCGATTATTGACTTTTTAGCTGGCTTTGGTGCCTTGAACATGAGCTAGGACCTTAAGATTCTGCATGAAACGAGGACTAGCAGCCGAGTTGCACGGGAGAATGTGAAAAGTGTTCATATGTAGTAAAAACCTGAGAAATCCGTCCGTTTTCGTCATTTGTTATCGAATCGACTTAAAGCCAGATCGTCACATTGGCCACTCTTCTCTCTGAAACGGTTGTACTTATCGTGTGCAGAGCTATGTCGCGTGCTGCGGTATGCAGGGACACTAAAAGCACCATAGTAGAACACAGATAACACTTCCAAATTGATGTAATAGCCAGTAAGAAGTAGTACAATTCAAGTTTTAGTTACTGATTATTGACTTTTTAGCTGGCTTTGGTGCCTTGGACTTGAGCTAGGACCTTAAGATTCTGCATGAAAGGAGGACTAGCAGCCGAGTTACACAGGAGAATGTGAAAAGTGTTTATATGTAGTAAAAACCTGAGAAATCCGTCCGTTTTCGTCATTTGTTATCGAATCGACTTAAAGCCAGATCGTCACATTGGCTGCTCTTCCCTCCGAAACGGTTGTACTTATCGTCTGCAAAGCTATGTCGCGTGATGCGGTATGCGGAGACACTAAAAGCACCATAGTAGAACACAGATGAAGCTTCTAAGTTGATGTAATAGCCAGTAAGATGTAGTACAATTCAAGTTTTAGCTACTGATTATTGACTTTTTAACTGGCCTTGGAGCCTTGGACATGAGCTAGGACCTTAAGATTCTGCATGAAAGGAGGTCTAGCAGCCGAGTTACACAGGAGAATGTGAAAAGTGTTTAAATGTAGTAAAAACCTGAGAAATCCGTTCGTTTTCGTCATTTGTTATCGAATCGACTTAAAGCCAGATCGTCACATTGGCCGCTCTTCTCTCTGAAACGGTTGTACTTATCGTCTGCAGAGCTATGTAGCGTGCTGCGGTATGCAGAGACACTAAAAGCACCATAGTAGAACACAGATGACACTTCCAAGTTGATGTAATAGCCAGTAAGAAGTAGTACAATTCAAGTTTTAGTTACTGATTATTGACTTTTTAGCTGGCTTTGGTGCCTTGGACATGAGCTAGGACCTTAAGATTCTGCATGAAAGGAGGACTAGCAGCCGAGTTGCCCAGGAGAATGTGAAAAGTGTTCATATGTAGTAAAAACCTGAGAAATCCGTCCGTTTTCGTCATTTGTTATCGAATCGACTTAAAGCCAGATCGTCACATTGGCCGCTGTTCCCTCCGAAACGGTTGTACTTATCGTCTGCAAAGCTATGTCGCATGCTGCGGTATGCGGAGACACTAAAAGCACCATAGTAGAACACAGATGAAGCTTCTAAGTTGATGTAATAGAAAGTAAGATGTAGTACAATTCAAGTTTTAGCTTCTGATTATTTGCTTTTTAGCTGGCTTTGGAGCCTTGGACATGAGCTAGGACCTTAAGATTCTGCATGAAAGGAGGACAAGCAGCCGAGTTACGCAGGAGAATGTGAAAAGTGTTTATATGTAGTAAAAACCTGAGAAATCCGTCCGTTTTCGTCATTTGTTATCGAATCGACTTAAAGCCAGATTGTCTTATTGGCCGCTCTTCTCTCTGAAACGGTTGTACTTATCGTCTGCAATGCTATGTCGCGTGCTGCGCTATGCGGAGACACTAAAATCACCATAGTAGAACACAGATGAAGCTTCTAAGTTGATGTAATAGCCAGTAAGAAGTAGTACAATTCAAGTTTTAGGTATCGATTATTGACTTTTTAGCTGGCTTTGGTGCCTTGGACATGAGCTAGGACCTTAAGATTCTGCATGAAAGGAGGACTAGCAGCCGAGTTGCACAGGAGAATGTGAAAAGTGTTCATATGTAGTAAAAACCTGAGAAATCCGTCCGTTTTCGTCATTTGTTATCGAATCGACTTAAAGCCAAATCGTCACATTGGCCGCTCTTCTCTCTGAAACGGTTGTACTTATCGTCTGCAAAGCTATGTCGCGTGCTGCGGTATGCGGGGACACTAAAATCACCATACTAGAACACAGATGAAGCTTCTAATTTGATGTAATAGCCAGTAAGAAGTAGTACAATTCAAGTTTTAGGTGTCGATTATTGACTTCTTAGTTGGCTTTGGTGCCTTGGACATGAGCTATTACCTTAAGATTCTGCATGAAAGGAGGACTAGCAGCCGAGTTGCACGGGAGAATTTGAAAAGTGTTCATATGTAGTAAAAACCTGAGAAATCCGTCCGTTTTCGTCATTTGTTATCGAATCGACTTAAAGCCAGATCGTCATATTGGCCGCTCTTCCCTCCGAAACGGTTGTACTTATCGTCTGCAAAGCTATGTCGCATGCTGCGGTAGGCGGAGACACTAAAAGCACCATAGTAGAACACCGATGAAGCTTCTAAGTTGATGTAATAGAAAGTAAGATGTAGTACAATTCAAGTTTTAGCTTCTGATTATTGACTTTTTAGCTGGCTTTGGTGCCATGGACATGAGCTATTACCTTAAGATTCTGCATGAATAGAGGACTAGCAGCCTAGTTGCACGGGAGAATGTGAAAAGTGTTCATATGTAGTAAAAACCTGAGAAATCCGTCCATTTTCGTCATTTGTTATCGAATCGACTTAAAGCCTGATTGTCACATTGGCCGCTCTTCTCTCTGAAACGGTTGTACTTATCGTCTGCAAAGCTATGTCGCGTGCTGCGGTATGCGGAGACACTAATAGCACCATAGAAGAACACAGATGAAGCTTCTATGATGATGTAATAGCCAGTAAGAAGTAGTACAATTCAAGTTTTAGGTATCGATTATTGACTTTTTAGCTGGCTTTGGTGCCTTGGACATGAGCTAGGACCTTAAGATTCTGCATGAAAGGAGGACTAGCAGCCGAGTTGCACAGGAGAATGTGAAAAGTGTTCATATGTAGTAAAAACCTGAGAAATCCGTCCGTTTTCGTCATTTGTTATCGAATCGACTTAAAGCCAAATCGTCACATTGGCCGCTCTTCTCTCTGAAACGGTTGTACTTATCGTCTGCAAAGCTATGTCGCGTGCTGCGGTATGCGGGGACACTAAAATCACCATACTAGAACACAGATTAAGCTTCAATGATGATGTAATAGCCAGTAAGAAGTAGTACAATTCAAGTTTTAGGTATCGATTATTGACTTCTTAGTTGGCTTTGGTGCCTTGGACATGAGCTATTACCTTAAGATTCTGCATGAAAGGAGGACTAGCAGCCGAGTTGCACGGGAGAATTTGAAAAGTGTTCATATGTAGTAAAAACCTGAGAAATCCGTCCGTTTTCGTCATTTGTTATCGAATCGACTTAAAGCCTGATTGTCACATTGGCCGCTCTTCTCTCTGAAACGGTTGTACTTATCGTCTGCAAAGCTATGTCGCGTACTGCGGTATGCGGAGACACTAAAAGCACCATACTAGAACACAGATGAAGCTTCTAAGTTGATGTAATAGCCAGTAAGATGTAGTACAATTCAAGTTTTAGCCACTGATTATTGAATTTTTAGCTGGCTTTGGAGCCTTGGACATGAGCTAGGACCTTAAGATTCTGCATGAAAGGAGGACTAGCAGCCGAGTTACACAGGAGAATGTGAAAAGTGTTCATACGTAGTACAAACTTGAGAAATCCGTCCGTTTTCGTCATTTGTTATCGAATCGACTTAAAGCCAGATCGTCACATTGGCCGCTCTTCTCTCGGAAACGGTTGTACTTATCGTCTTCAAAGCTATGTCGCGTGCTGCGGAGTGCGGAGACACTAAAAGCACCATAGTAGAACACAGATGAAGCCTCTAAGTTGATGTAATAGCCAGTAAGAAGTAGTACAATTCAAGTTTAAGGTATCGATTATTGACTTCTTAGATGGATTTGGTACCTTGGACATGAGCTAGGACCTTAAGATTCTGCATGAAAGGAGGACTAGCAGCCGAGTAGCACGGGAGAATGTGAAAAGTGTTCATATGTAGTAAAAACCTGAGAAATCCTTCCGTTTTCGTCATTTGTTATCGACTCGCCAGATCGTCACATTGGCCGCTCTTCTCTCTGAAACGGTTGTACTTATCGTCTGCAAAGCTATGTCGCGTGCTGCGGTATGCGGAGACATTAATAGCACCATAGAAGAACACAGATGAAGCTTCTATGATGATGTAATAGCCAGTAAGAAGTAGTACAATTCAAGTTTTAGGTATCGATTAATGACTTTTTAGCTGGCTTTGGAGCCTTGGACATGAGCTGTTACCTTAAGATTCTGCATGAAAGTAGGAGTAGCAGCCGAGTTGCACGGGAGAATGTGAAAAGTGTTCATATGTAGTAAAAACCTGAGAAATCCGTCCGTTTTCGTCATTTGTTATCGAATCGACTTAAAGCCAGATCGTCATATTGGCTGCTCTTCTCTCTGAAACGGTTGTACTTATCGTCTGCAAAGCTATGTCGCGTGATGCGGTATGCGGAGACACAAAAAGCACCATAGTAGAACACAGATGAAGCTTCTAAGTTGATGTAATAGCCAGTAAGAAGTAGTACAATTCAAGTTTTAGGTATCGATTATTGACTTTTTAGCTGGCTTTGGTGCCTTGGACATGAGCTAGGACCTTAAGATTCTGCATGAAAGGAGGACTAGCAGCCGCGTTGTACGGGAGAATGTGAAATGTGTTCATATGTAGTAAAAACCTGAGAAATCCGTCCGTTTTCGTCATTTGTTATCAAATCGACTTAAAGCCAGATCGTCACATTGGCTGCTCTTCTCTCTGAAACGGTTGTACTTATCGTCTGGAAAGCTTTGTCGCGTGCTGCGGTATGCGGAGACACTAAAAGCACCATAGTAGAACACAGATGAAGCTTCTAAGATGATGTAATAGCCAGTAAGAAGTAGTACAATTCAAGTTTTAGGTATCGATTATTGTCTTTTTAGCTGGCTTTGGTGCCTTGGACATGTGCTAGGACCTTAAGATTCTGCATGAAAGGAGGACTAGCAGCCGAGTTACACAGGAGAATGTGAAAAGTGTTTATATGTAGTAAAAACCTGAGAAATCCGTCCGTTTTCGTCATTTGTTATCGAATCGACTTAAAGCCAGATCGTCACATTGGATGCTCTTCCTTCCGAAACGGTTGTACTTATCGTCTGCAAAGCTATGTCGCATGCTGCGGTATGCGGAGACACTAAAAGCACCATAGTAGAACACAGACGGAGCTTCTAAGTTGATGTAATATCCAGTAAGATGTAGTACAATTCAAGTTTTAGCTACTGATTATTGACTTTTTAGCTGGCCTTGGAGCCTTGGACATGAGCTAGGACCTTAAGATTCTGCATGAAAGGAGGACTAGCAGCCGAGTTACACAGGAGAATGTGAAAAGTGTTTATATGTAGTAAAAACCTGAGAAATCCGTCCGTTTTCGTCATTTGTTTTCGAATCGACTTAAAGCCAGATCGTCACATTGGCCGCTCTTCTCTCTGAAACGGTTGTACTTATCGTCTGCAAAGCTATGTCGCGTGCTGCGGTATGCGGAGACACTAAAAGCACCATAGTAGAACACATATGAAGCTTCTAAGATGATGTAATAGCCAGTAAGAAGTAGGACAGTTCAAGTTTTAGGTATCGATTATTGACTTTTTAGCTGCCTTTGGTGCCTTGGAGATGAGCTTGGACCTTAAGATTCTGGATGAAAGGAGGAGTAGCAGCCGAGTTGCACGGGAGAATGTGAAAAGTGTTCATATGTAGTAAAAACCTAAGAAATCCGTCCGTTTTCGTCATTTGTTATCGAATCGACTTAAAGCCAGATCGTCACATTGGATGCTCTTCCTTCCGAAACGGTTGTACTTATCGTCTGCAAAGCTATGTCGCATGCTGCGGTATGCGGAGACACTAAAAGCACCATAGTGGAACACAGATGAAGCTTCTAAGTTGATGTAATAGCCAGTAAGAAGTAGTACAATTCAATGTAAAGGTATCAATTATTGACTTTTAAGCTGGCTTTGATGCCTTGGACATGAGCTAGGACCTTATGATTCTACATGAAAGGAGGACTAGCAGCCTAGTTGCACGGGAGAATTTGAAAAGTGTTCATATGTAGTAAAAACCTGAGAAATCCGTCCATTTTCGTCATTTGTTATCGAATCGACTTAAAGCCTGATTGTCACATTGAGCGCTTTTCTCTCTGAAACGGTTGTACTTATCGTCTGCAAAGCTGTGTAGCGTGCTGCGGTATGCGGAGAAACTAAAAGCACCATAGTAGAACACAGATGAAGCTTCTAAGTTGATGTAATAGCCAGTAAGATGTAGTACAATTCAAGTTTTAGCTACTGATTATTGACTTTTTAGCTGCCTTTGGAGCCTTGGACATGGGCTAGGACCTTAAGATTCTGCATGAAAGGAGGACTAGCAGCCGAGTTACACAGGAGAATGTGAAAAGTGTTCATACGTAGTACAAACTTGAGAAATCCGTCCGTTTTCGTCATTTGTTATCGAATCGACTTAAAGCCAGATCGTCACATTGGCCGCTGTTCTCTCGGAAACGGTTGTACTTATCGTCTTCAAAGCTATGTCGCGTGCTGCGGAGTGCGGAGACACTAAAAGCACCATAGTAGAACACAGATGAAGCCTCTAAGTTGATGTAATAGCCAGTAAGAAGTAGTACAATTCAAGTTTAAGGTATCGATTATTGACTTCTTAGATGGATTTGGTGCCTTGGACATGAGCTAGGACCTTAAGATTCTGCATGAAAGGAGGACTAGCAGCCGAGTTGCACGGGAGAATGTGAAAAGTGTTCATATGTAGTAAAAACCTGAGAAATCCTTCCGTTTTCGTCATTTGTTATCGACTCGCCAGATCGTCACATTGGGCGCTCTTCTCTCTGAAACGGTTGTACTTATCGTCTGCAAAGCTATGTCGCGTGATGCGGTATGCGGAGACACAAAAAGCACCATAGTAGAACACAGATGAAGCTTCTAAGTTGATGTAATAGCCAGTAAGAAGTAGTACAATTCAAGTTTTAGGTATCGGTTATTGACTTTTTAGCTGGCTTTGGTGCCTTGGACATGAGCTAGGACCTTAAGATTCTGCATGAAAGGAGGACTAGCAGCCGCGTTGTACGGGAGAATGTGAAATGTGTTCATATGTAGTAAAAACCTGAGAAATCCGTCCGTTTTCGTCATTTGTTATCAAATCGACTTAAAGCCAGATCGTCACATTGGCTGCTCTTCTCTCTGAAACGGTTGTACTTATCGTCTGGAAAGCTTTGTCGCGTGCTGCGGTATGCGGAGACACTAAAAGCACCATAGTAGAACACAGACGGAGCTTCTAAGTTGATGTAATATCCAGTAAGATGTAGTACAATTCAAGTTTTAGCTACTGATTATTGACTTTTTAGCTGGCCTTGGAGCCTTGGACATGAGCTAGGACCTTAAGATTCTGCATGAAAGGAGGACTAGCAGCCGAGTTACACAGGAGAATGTGAAAAGTGTTTATATGTAGTAAAAACCTGAGAAATCCGTCCGTTTTCGTCATTTGTTTTCGAATCGACTTAAAGCCAGATCGTCACATTGGCCGCTCTTCTCTCTGAAACGGTTGTACTTATCGTCTGCAAAGCTATGTCGCGTGCTGCGGTATGCGGAGACACTAAAAGCACCATAGTAGAACACATATGAAGCTTCTAAGATGATGTAATAGCCAGTAAGAAGTAGGACAGTTCAAGTTTTAGGTATCGATTATTGACTTTTTAGCTGCCTTTGGTGCCTTGGAGATGAGCTTGGACCTTAAGATTCTGGATGAAAGGAGGAGTAGCAGCCGAGTTGCACGGGAGAATGTGAAAAGTGTTCATATGTAGTAAAAACCTAAGAAATCCGTCCGTTTTCGTCATTTGTTATCGAATCGACTTAAAGCCAGATCGTCACATTGGATGCTCTTCCTTCCGAAACGGTTGTACTTATCGTCTGCAAAGCTATGTCGCATGCTGCGGTATGCGGAGACACTAAAAGCACCATAGTAGAACACAGATGAAGCTTCTAAGTTGATGTAATAGCCAGTAAGAAGTAGTACAATTCAATGTAAAGGTATCAATTATTGACTTTTAAGCTGGCTTTGATGCCTTGGACATGAGCTAGGACCTTATGATTCTACATGAAAGGAGGACTAGCAGCCTAGTTGCACGGGAGAATTTGAAAAGTGTTCATATGTAGTAAAAACCTGAGAAATTCGTCCGTTTTCGTCATTTGTTATCGAATCGACTTAAAGCCAGATCGTCACATTGGCCGCTCTTCTCTCTGAAACGGTTGTACTTATCGTCTGCAAAGCTATGTCGCGTGCTGCGGTATGCGGAGACACTAAAATCACCATAATAGAATACAGATGAAGCTTCTAAGATGATGCAATAGCCAGTAAGAAGTAGAACAATTCAAGTTTTAGGTATCGATTATTGACTTTTTAGCTGGCTTTGATGCCTTGGACATGAGCTAGGACCTTAAGATTCTGCATGAAAGGAGGACTAGCAGCCGAGTTGCACGGGAGAATTTGAAAAGTGTTCATATGTAGTAAAAACCTGAGAAATCCGTCCGTTTTCGTCATTTGTTATCGAATCGACTTAAAGCCTGATTGTCACATTGGCCGCTCTTCTCTCTGAAACGGTTGTACTTATCGTCTGCAAAGCTATGTCGCGTACTGCGGTATGCGGAGACACTAAAAGCACCATACTAGAACACAGATGAAGCTTCTAAGTTGATGTAATAGCCAGTAAGATGTAGTACAATTCAAGTTTTAGCCACTGATTATTGAATTTTTAGCTGGCTTTGGAGCCTTGGACATGAGCTAGGACCTTAAGATTCTGCATGAAAGGAGGACTAGCAGCCGAGTTACACAGGAGAATGTGAAAAGTGTTCATACGTAGTACAAACTTGAGAAATCCGTCCGTTTTCGTCATTTGTTATCGAATCGACTTAAAGCCAGATCGTCACATTGGCCGCTGTTCTCTCGGAAACGGTTGTACTTATCGTCTTCAAAGCTATGTCGCGTGCTGCGGAGTGCGGAGACACTAAAAGCACCATAGTAGAACACAGATGAAGCCTCTAAGTTGATGTAATAGCCAGTAAGAAGTAGTACAATTCAAGTTTAAGGTATCGATTATTGACTTCTTAGATGGATTTGGTGCCTTGGACATGAGCTAGGACCTTAAGATTCTGCATGAAAGGAGGACTAGCAGCCGAGTTGCACGGGAGAATGTGAAAAGTGTTCATATGTAGTAAAAACCTGAGAAATCCTTCCGTTTTCGTCATTTGTTATCGACTCGCCAGATCGTCACATTGGGCGCTCTTCTCTCTGAAACGGTTGTACTTATCGTCTGCAAAGCTATGTCGCGTGCTGCGGTATGCGGAGACACTAATAGCACCATAGAAGAACACAGATGAAGCTTCTATGATGATGTAATAGCCAGTAAGAAGTAGTACAATTCAAGTTTTAGGTATCGATTAATGACTTTTTAGCTGGCTTTGGAGCCTTGGACATGAGCTGTTACCTTAAGATTCTGCATGAAAGTAGGAGTAGCAGCCGAGTTGCACGGGAGAATGTGAAAAGTGTTCATATGTAGTAAAAACCTGAGAAATCCATCCGTTTTCGTCATTTGTTATCGAATCGACTTAAAGCCAGATCGTCACATTGGCTGCTCTTCTCTCTGAAACGGTTGTACTTATCGTCTCCAAAGCTATGTCGCGTGATGCGGTATGCGGAGACACTAAAAGCACCATAGTAGAACACAGATGAAGCTTCTAAGTTGATGTAATAGCCAGTAAGAAGTAGTACAATTCAAGTTTTAGGTATCGATTATTGACTTTTTAGCTGGCTTTGGTGCCTTGGACATGAGCTAGGACCTTAAGATTCTGCATGAAAGGAGGACTAGCAGCCGCGTTGTACGGGAGAATGTGAAATGTGTTCATATCTAGTAAAAACCTGAGAAATCCGTCCGTTTTCGTCATTTGTTATCAAATCGACTTAAAGCAAGATCGTCACATAGGCTGCTCTTCTCTCTGAAACGGTTGTACTTATCGTCTGGAAAGCTAAATCGCGTGCTGCGGTATGCGGAGACACTAAAAGCACCATAGTAGAACACAGATGAAGCTTCTAAGATGATGTAATAGCCAGTAAGAAGTAGTACAATTCAAGTTTTAGGTATCGATTATTGTCTTTTTAGCTGGCTTTGGTGCCTTGGACATGTGCTAGGACCTTAAGATTCTGCATGAAAGGAGGACTAGCAGCCGAGTTACACAGGAGAATGTGAAAAGTGTTTATATGTAGTAAAAAACTGAGAAATCCGTCCGTTTTCGTCATTTGTTTTCGAATCGACTTAAAGCCAGATCGTCACATTGGATGCTCTTCCTTCCGAAACGGTTGTACTTATCGTCTGCAAAGCTATGTCGCATGCTGCGGTATGCGGAGACACTAAAAGCACCATAGTAGAACACAGACGGAGCTTCTAAGTTGATGTAATATCCAGTAAGATGTAGTACAATTCAAGTTTTAGCTACTGATTATTGACTTTTTAGCTGGCCTTGGAGCCTTGGACATGAGCTAGGACCTTAAGATTCTGCATGAAAGGAGGACTAGCAGGCGAGTTACACAGGAGAATGTGAAAAGTGTTTATATGTTGTAAAAACCTGAGAAATCCGTCCGTTTTCGTCATTTGTTTTCGAATCGACTTAAAGCCAGATCGTCACATTGGCCGCTCTTCTCTCTGAAACGGTTGTACTTATCGTCTGCAAAGCTATGTCGCGTGCTGCGGTATGCGGAGACACTAAAAGCACCATAGTAGAACACATATGAAGCTTCTAAGATGATGTAATAGCCAGTAAGAAGTAGGACAGTTCAAGTTTTACGTATCGATTATTGACTTTTTAGCTGCCTTTGGTGCCTTGGAGATGAGCTTGGACCTTAAGATTCTGGATGAAAGGAGGAGTAGCAGCCGAGTTGCACGGGAGAATGTGAAAAGTGTTCATATGTAGTAAAAACCTAAGAAATCCGTCCGTTTTCGTCATTTGTTATCGAATCGACTTAAAGCCAGATCGTCACATTGGCCGCTCTTCTCTCTGAAACGGTTGTACTTATCGTCTGCAAAGCAATGTCGCGTGCTGCGGTATGCGGAGACACTAAAAGCACCATAGTAGAACACAGATGAAGCTTCTAAGTTGGTGTAATAGCCAGTAAGAAGTAGTACAATTCAATTTAAAGGTATCAATTATTGACTTTTAAGCTGGCTTTGATGCCTTGGACATGAGCTAGGACCTTATGATTCTACATGAAAGGAGAACTAGCAGCCTAGTTGCACGGGAGAATTTGAAAAGTGTTCATATGTAGTAAAAACCTGAGAAATCCGTCCATTTTCGTCATTTGTTATCGAATCGACTTAAAGCCTGATTGTCACATTGGGCGCTCTTCTCTCTGAAACGGTTGTACTTATCGTCTGCAAAGCTGTGTAGCGTGCTGCGGTATGCGGAGAAACTAAAAGCACCATAGTAGAACACAGATGAAGCTTCTAAGTTGATGTAATAGCCAGTAAGATGTAGTACAATTCAAGTTTTAGCTACTGATTATTGACTTTTTAGCTGGCTTTGGAGCCTTGGACATGGGCTAGGACCTTAAGATTCTGCATGAATGGAGGACTAGCAGCCGAGTTGCACAGGAGAATGTGAAAAGTGTTCATATGTAGTAAAAACCTGAGAAATCCGTCCGTTTTGGTCATTTGTTATCGAATCGACTTAAAGCCAGATCGTCACATTGGCCGCTCTTCTCTCGGAAACGGTTGTACTTATCGTCTTCAAAGCTATGTCGCGTGCTGCGGAGTGCGGAGACACTAAAAGCACCATAGTAGAACACAGATGAAGCCTCTAAGTTGATGTAATAGCCAGTAAGAAGTAGTACAATTCAAGTTTAAGGTATCGATTATTGACTTCTTAGATGGATTTGGTGCCTTGGACATGAGCTAGGACCTTAAGATTCTGCATGAAAGGAGGAATAGCAGCCGAGTTGCACGGGAGAATATGAAAAGTGTTCCTATGTAGTAAAAACCTGAGAAATCCGTCCGTTTTCGTCATTTGTTATCGAATCGACTTAAAGCCAGATCGTCACATTGGATGCTCTTCCTTCCGAAACGGTTGTACTTATCGTCTGCAAAGCTATGTCGCATGCTGCGGTATGCGGAGACACTAAAAGCACCATAGTAGAACACAGACGGAGCTTCTAAGTTGATGTAATATCAAGTAAGATGTAGTACAATTCAAGTTTTAGCTACTGATTATTGACTTTTTAGCTGGCCTTGGAGCCTTGGACATGAGCTAGGACCTTAAGATTCTGCATGGAAGGAGGACTAGCAGCCGAGTTACACAGGAGAATGTGAAAAGTGTTTATATGTAGTAAAAACCTGAGAAATCCGTCCGTTTTCGTCATTTGTTTTCGAATCGACTTAAAGCCAGATCGTCACATTGGCCGCTCTTCTCTCTGAAACGGTTGTACTTATCGTCTGCAAAGCTATGTCGCGTGCTGCGGTATGCGGAGACACTAAAAGCACCATAGTAGAACACATATGAAGCTTCTAAGATGATGTAATAGCCAGTAAGAAGTAGGACAGTTCAAGTTTTAGGTATCGATTATTGACTTTTTAGCTGGCTTTGGTGCCTTGGAGATGAGCTTGGACCTTAAGATTCTGGATGAAAGGAGGAGTAGCAGCCGAGTTGCACGGGAGAATGTGAAAAGTGTTCATATGTAGTAAAAACCTAAGAAATCCGTCCGTTTTCGTCATTTGTTATCGAATCGACTTAAAGCCAGATCGTCACATTGGCCGCTCTTCTCTCTGAAACGGTTGTACTTATCGTCTGCAAAGCAATGTCGCGTGCTGCGGTATGCGGAGACACTAAAAGCACCATAGTAGAACACAGATGAAGCTTCTAAGTTGATGTAATAGCCAGTAAGAAGTAGTACAATTCAATTTAAAGGTATCAATTATTGACTTTTAAGCTGGCTTTGATGCCTTGGACATGAGCTAGGACCTTAAGATTCTACATGAAAGGAGGACTAGCAGCCGATTTGCACGGGAGAATGTGAGAAGTGTTCATATGTAGTAAAAACCTGAGAAATCCGTCCGTTTTCGTCATTTGTTATCGAATCGACTTAAAGCCAGATCGTCACATTGGCCGCTCTTCTCTCTGAAACGGTTGTAATTACCGTCTGCAAAGCTATGTCGCGTGCTGCGGTATGCGGAGACACTAAAAGCACCATAGTAGAACACATACGAAGCTTCTATGATGATGTAATAGCCAGTAAGAAGTAGTACAATTCAAGTTTATGGTATCGATATCGACTTCTTAGATGGATTTGGTGCCTTGGACATGAGCTAGGACTTTAAGATTCTGCATGAAAAGAGGACTAGCTGCCGAGTTGCACGGGACAATATGAAAAGTGTTCATATGTAGTAACAACCTGAGAAATCCGTCCGTTTTCGTCATTTGTTATTGAATCGCCTTAAAGCCAGATCGTCACTTGGCCGCTCTTCTCTCTGAAACGGTTGTACTTATCGTCTGCAAAGCTATGTCGCGTGCTGCGGTATGCGGCGACACTAAAAGCACCATAGTAGAAAACAGATGAAGCTTCTATGATGATGTAATAGCCAGTAAGAAGTAGTACAATTCAAGTTTTAGGTATCGATTATTGACTTTTTAGCTGGCTTTGGTGCCTTGGACATGAGCTATTACCTTAAGATTCTGCATGAAAGGAGGAATAGCAGCCGAGTTGCACGGAAGAATGTGAAAAGTGTTCATATGTAGTAAAAACCTGAGAAATCCGTCCGTTTTCGTCATTTGTTATCGAATAGACTTAAAGCCGGATCGTCACATTGGCCGCTCTTCTCTCTGAAACGGTTGTACTTATCGTCTGCAAAGCTATGTCGCGTGATGCGGTATGCGGAGACACTAAAAGCACCATAGTAGAACATAGATGAAGCTTCTAAGTTGTTGTAATAGCCAGTAAGAAGTAGTACAATTCAAGTTTTAGGTATCGGTTATTGAATTTTTAGCTGGCTTTGGTGCCTTGAACATGAGCTAGGACCTTAAGATTCTGTATGAAAGGAGGACTAGCAGCCCAGTTGCACGGGAGGATGTGAAAACTGTTCATATGTAGTAAAAACCAACCTGAGAAATCCGTCCGTTTTCGTCATTTGTTATCGAATCGACTTAAAGCCAGATCGTCACATTGGCCGCTCTTCTCTCTGAAACGGTTGTACTTATCGTCTTCAAAGCTATGTCGCGTGCTGCGGTATGCGGAGACACTAAAAGCACCATAGTAGAACACAGATGAAGCTTCAAGTTGATGTAATAGCCAGTAAGAAGTGGTACAATTCAAGTTTTAGGTATCGATTATTGATTTTTTAACTGGCTTTGGTGCCTTGGACATGAGCTAGGATCTTAAGATTCTGCATCAAAAGGAGGACTAGCAGCCGAGTTGCACGGGAGAATGTGAAAAGTGTTCATACGTAGTAAAAACCTGAGAAATCCGTCCCTTTTCGTCATTTGTTATCGAATCGACTTAAAGCCACATCGTCACATTGGCCGCTCTTCTCTCTGAAACGGTTGTACTTATCGTCTTCAAAGCTATGTCGCGTGCTGCGGTATGCGGAGACACTAAAAGCACCACAGTAGGACACAGTGAAGCTTCTAAGTTGATGTGATAGCCAGTAAGAAGTAGTACAATTCAAGTTTTAGGTATTGATTATTGACTTTTAAGCTGGCTTTGATGCCTTGGACATGAGCTAGGACCTTAAGAATCTGCATGAAAGGAGGATTAGCAGCCGAGTTACACAGGAGAATGTGAAAAGTGTTTATATGTAGTAAAAACCTGAGAAATCCGTCCGTTTTCGTCATTTGTTTTCGAATCGACTTAAAGCCAGATCGTCACATTGGCCGCTCTTCTCTCTGAAACGGTTGTACTTATCGTCTGCAAAGCTATGTCGCGTGCTGCGGTATGCGGAGACACTAAAAGCACCATAGTAGAACACATATGAAGCTTCTAAGATGATGTAATAGCCAGTAAGAAGTAGGACAGTTCAAGTTTTAGGTATCGATTATTGACTTTTTTGCTGGCTTTGGTGCCTTGGAGATGAGCTTGGACCTTAAGATTCTGGATGAAAGGAGGAGTAGCAGCCGAGTTGCACGGGAGAATGTGAAAAGTGTTCATATGTAGTAAAAACCTAAGAAATCCGTCCGTTTTCGTCATTTGTTATCGAATCGACTTAAAGCCAGATCGTCACATTGGCCGCTCTTCTCTCTGAAACGGTTGTACTTATCGTCTGCAAAGCAATGTCGCGTGCTGCGGTATGCGGAGACACTAAAAGCACCATAGTAGAACACAGATGAAGCTTCTAAGTTGATGTAATAGCCAGTAAGAAGTAGTACAATTCAATTTAAAGGTATCAATTATTGACTTTTAAGCTGGCTTTGATGCCTTGGACATGAGCTAGGACCTTAAGATTCTACATGAAAGGAGGACTAGCAGCCGATTTGCACGGGAGAATGTGAGAAGTGTTCATATGTAGTAAAAACCTGAGAAATCCGTCCGTTTTCGTCATTTGTTATCGAATCGACTTAAAGCCAGATCGTCACATTGGCCGCTCTTCTCTCTGAAACGGTTGTACTTACCGTCTGCAAAGCTATGTCGCGTGCTGCGGTATGCGGAGACACTAAAAGCACCATAGTAGAACACATACGAAGCTTCTATGATGATGTAATAGCCAGTAAGAAGTAGTACAATTCAAGTTTATGGTATCGATATCGACTTCTTAGATGGATTTGGTGCCTTGGACATGAGCTAGGACTTTAAGATTCTGCATGAAAAGAGGACTAGCTGCCGAGTTGCACGGGACAATATGAAAAGTGTTCATATGTAGTAACAACCTGAGAAATCCGTCCGTTTTCGTCATTTGTTATTGAATCGCCTTAAAGCCAGATCGTCACTTGGCCGCTCTTCTCTCTGAAACGGTTGTACTTATCGTCTGCAAAGCTATGTCGCGTGCTGCGGTATGCGGCGACACTAAAAGCACCATAGTAGAAAACAGATGAAGCTTCTATGATGATGTAATAGCCAGTAAGAAGTAGTACAATTCAAGTTTTAGGTATCGATTATTGACTTTTTAGCTGGCTTTGGTGCCTTGGACATGAGCTATTACCTTAAGATTCTGCATGAAAGGAGGAATAGCAGCCGAGTTGCACGGGAGAATGTGAAAAGTGTTCATATGTAGTAAAAACCTAAGAAATCCGTCCGTTTTCGTCATTTGTTATCGAATCGACTTAAAGCCAGATCGTCACATTGGCCGCTCTTCTCTCTGAAACGGTTGTACTTATCGTCTGCAAAGCAATGTCGCGTGCTGCGGTATGCGGAGACACTAAAAGCACCATAGTAGAACACAGATGAAGCTTCTAAGTTGATGTAATAGCCAGTAAGAAGTAGTACAATTCAATTTAAAGGTATCAATTATTGACTTTTAAGCTGGCTTTGATGCCTTGGACATGAGCTAGGACCTTAAGATTCTACATGAAAGGAGGACTAGCAGCCGATTTGCACGGGAGAATGTGGGAAGTGTTCATATGTAGTAAAAACCTGAGAAATCCGTCCGTTTTCGTCATTTGTTATCGAATCGACTTAAAGCCAGATCGTCACATTGGCCGCTCTTCTCTCTGAAACGGTTGTAATTACCGTCTGCAAAGCTATGTCGCGTGCTGCGGTATGCGGAGACACTAAAAGCACCATAGTAGAACACATACGAAGCTTCTATGATGATGTAATAGCCAGTAAGAAGTAGTACAATTCAAGTTTATGGTATCGATATCGACTTCTTAGATGGATTTGGTGCCTTGGACATGAGCTAGGACTTTAAGATTCTGCATGAAAAGAGGACTAGCTGCCGAGTTGCACGGGACAATATGAAAAGTGTTCATATGTAGTAACAACCTGAGAAATCCGTCCGTTTTCGTCATTTGTTATTGAATCGCCTTAAAGCCAGATCGTCACTTGGCCGCTCTTCTCTCTGAAACGGTTGTACTTATCGTCTGCAAAGCTATGTCGCGTGCTGCGGTATGCGGCGACACTAAAAGCACCATAGTAGAAAACAGATGAAGCTTCTATGATGATGTAATAGCCAGTAAGAAGTAGTACAATTCAAGTTTTAGGTATCGATTATTGACTTTTTAGCTGGCTTTGGTGCCTTGGACATGAGCTATTACCTTAAGATTCTGCATGAAAGGAGGAATAGCAGCCGAGTTGCACGGAAGAATGTGAAAAGTGTTCATATGTAGTAAAAACCTGAGAAATCCGTCCGTTTTCGTCATTTGTTATCGAATAGACTTAAAGCCGGATCGTCACATTGGCCGCTCTTCTCTCTGAAACGGTTGTACTTATCGTCTGCAAAGCTATGTCGCGTGATGCGGTATGCGGAGACACTAAAAGCACCATAGTAGAACATAGATGAAGCTTCTAAGTTGTTGTAATAGCCAGTAAGAAGTAGTACAATTCAAGTTTTAGGTATCGGTTATTGAATTTTTAGCTGGCTTTGGTGCCTTGAACATGAGCTAGGACCTTAAGATTCTGTATGAAAGGAGGACTAGCAGCCCAGTTGCACGGGAGGATGTGAAAACTGTTCATATGTAGTAAAAACCAACCTGAGAAATCCGTCCGTTTTCGTCATTTGTTATCGAATCGACTTAAAGCCAGATCGTCACATTGGCCGCTCTTCTCTCTGAAACGGTTGTACTTATCGTCTTCAAAGCTATGTCGCGTGCTGCGGTATGCGGAGACACTAAAAGCACCATAGTAGAACACAGATGAAGCTTCAAGTTGATGTAATAGCCAGTAAGAAGTGGTACAATTCAAGTTTTAGGTATCGATTATTGATTTTTTAACTGGCTTTGGTGCCTTGGACATGAGCTAGGATCTTAAGATTCTGCATCAAAAGGAGGACTAGCAGCCGAGTTGCACGGGAGAATGTGAAAAGTGTTCATACGTAGTAAAAACCTGAGAAATCCGTCCCTTTTCGTCATTTGTTATCGAATCGACTTAAAGCCACATCGTCACATTGGCCGCTCTTCTCTCTGAAACGGTTGTACTTATCGTCTTCAAAGCTATGTCGCGTGCTGCGGTATGCGGAGACACTAAAAGCACCACAGTAGGACACAGTGAAGCTTCTAAGTTGATGTGATAGCCAGTAAGAAGTAGTACAATTCAAGTTTTAGGTATTGATTATTGACTTTTAAGCTGGCTTTGATGCCTTGGACATGAGCTAGGACCTTAAGAATCTGCATGAAAGGAGGATTAGCAGCCGAGTTACACAGGAGAATGTGAAAAGTGTTTATATGTAGTAAAAACCTGAGAAATCCGTCCGTTTTCGTCATTTGTTTTCGAATCGACTTAAAGCCAGATCGTCACATTGGCCGCTCTTCTCTCTGAAACGGTTGTACTTATCGTCTGCAAAGCTATGTCGCGTGCTGCGGTATGCGGAGACACTAAAAGCACCATAGTAGAACACATATGAAGCTTCTAAGATGATGTAATAGCCAGTAAGAAGTAGGACAGTTCAAGTTTTAGGTATCGATTATTGACTTTTTTGCTGGCTTTGGTGCCTTGGAGATGAGCTTGGACCTTAAGATTCTGGATGAAAGGAGGAGTAGCAGCCGAGTTGCACGGGAGAATGTGAAAAGTGTTCATATGTAGTAAAAACCTAAGAAATCCGTCCGTTTTCGTCATTTGTTATCGAATCGACTTAAAGCCAGATCGTCACATTGGCCGCTCTTCTCTCTGAAACGGTTGTACTTATCGTCTGCAAAGCAATGTCGCGTGCTGCGGTATGCGGAGACACTAAAAGCACCATAGTAGAACACAGATGAAGCTTCTAAGTTGATGTAATAGCCAGTAAGAAGTAGTACAATTCAATTTAAAGGTATCAATTATTGACTTTTAAGCTGGCTTTGATGCCTTGGACATGAGCTAGGACCTTAAGATTCTACATGAAAGGAGGACTAGCAGCCGATTTGCACGGGAGAATGTGAGAAGTGTTCATATGTAGTAAAAACCTGAGAAATCCGTCCGTTTTCGTCATTTGTTATCGAATCGACTTAAAGCCAGATCGTCACATTGGCCGCTCTTCTCTCTGAAACGGTTGTACTTACCGTCTGCAAAGCTATGTCGCGTGCTGCGGTATGCGGAGACACTAAAAGCACCATAGTAGAACACATACGAAGCTTCTATGATGATGTAATAGCCAGTAAGAAGTAGTACAATTCAAGTTTATGGTATCGATATCGACTTCTTAGATGGATTTGGTGCCTTGGACATGAGCTAGGACTTTAAGATTCTGCATGAAAAGAGGACTAGCTGCCGAGTTGCACGGGACAATATGAAAAGTGTTCATATGTAGTAACAACCTGAGAAATCCGTCCGTTTTCGTCATTTGTTATTGAATCGCCTTAAAGCCAGATCGTCACTTGGCCGCTCTTCTCTCTGAAACGGTTGTACTTATCGTCTGCAAAGCTATGTCGCGTGCTGCGGTATGCGGCGACACTAAAAGCACCATAGTAGAAAACAGATGAAGCTTCTATGATGATGTAATAGCCAGTAAGAAGTAGTACAATTCAAGTTTTAGGTATCGATTATTGACTTTTTAGCTGGCTTTGGTGCCTTGGACATGAGCTATTACCTTAAGATTCTGCATGAAAGGAGGAATAGCAGCCGAGTTGCACGGAAGAATGTGAAAAGTGTTCATATGTAGTAAAAACCTGAGAAATCCGTCCGTTTTCGTCATTTGTTATCGAATCGACTTAAAGCCAGATCGTCACATTGGCCGGTCTTCTCTCTGAAACGGTTGTACTTATCGTCTTCAAAGCTATGTCGCGTGCTGCGGTATGCGGAGACACTAAAAGCACCATAGTAGAACACAGATGAAGCTTCAAGTTGATGTAATAGCCAGTAAGAAGTGGTACAATTCAAGTTTTAGGTATCGATTATTGATTTTTTAACTGGCTTTGGTGCCTTGGACATGAGCTAGGATCTTAAGATTCTGCATCAAAAGGAGGACTAGCAGCCGAGTTGCACGGGAGAATGTGAAAAGTGTTCATACGTAGTAAAAACCTGAGAAATCCGTCCCTTTTCGTCATTTGTTATCGAATCGACTTAAAGCCACATCGTCACATTGGCCGCTCTTCTCTCTGAAACGGTTGTACTTATCGTCTTCAAAGCTATGTCGCGTGCTGCGGTATGCGGAGACACTAAAAGCACCACAGTAGGACACAGTGAAGCTTCTAAGTTGATGTGATAGCCAGTAAGAAGTAGTACAATTCAAGTTTTAGGTATTGATTATTGACTTTTAAGCTGGCTTTGATGCCTTGGACATGAGCTAGGACCTTAAGAATCTGCATGAAAGGAGGATTAGCAGCCGAGTTGCACGGGAGAATGTGAAATGTGTTCATATGTAGTAAAAACCTGAGAAATCCGTCCGTTTTCGTCATTTGTTATCGAATCGACTTAAAGCCAGATCGTCACATTGGCCGCTCTTCTCTCTGAAACGGTTGTACTTATCGTCTTCAAAGCTATGTCGCGTGCTGCGGTATGCGGAGACACTAAAAGCACCATAGTAGAACACAGATGAAGCTTCTAAGTTGATGTAATAGCCAGTAAGAAGTAGTACAATTCAAGTTTTAGGTATCGATTATTGATTTTTTAGCTGGCTTTGGTGCCATGGACATGAGCTAGGATCTTAAGATTCTGCATCAAAAGGAGGACTAGCAGCCGAGTTGCACGGGACAATGTGAAAAGTGTTCATACGTAGTAAAATCCTAAGAAATCCGTCCCTTTTCGTCATTTGTTATCGAATCGACTTAAAGCCAGATCGTCATATTGGCTGCTCTTCTCTCTGAAACGGTTGTACTTATCGTCTGGAAAGCTTTGTCGCGTGCTGCGGTATGCGGAGACACTAAAAGCACCATAGTAGAACACAGATGAAGCTTCTAAGATGATGTAATAGCCAGTAAGAAGTAGTACAATTCAAGTTTTAGGTATCGATTATTGTCTTTTTAGCTGGCTTTGGTGCCTTGGACATGTGCTATTACCTTAAGATTCTGCATGAAAGGAGGACTAGCAGCCGAGTTGCAGGGGAGAATGTGAAAAGTGTTCATATGTAGTAAAAACCTGAGAAATCCATCCGGTTTCGTCATTTGTTATCGAATCGACTTAAAGCCAGATCGTTACATTGGCCGCTCTTCTCTCTGAAACGGTTGTACTTATCGTCTTCAAAGCTATGTCGCGTGCTGCGGTATGCGGCGACACTAAAAGCACCATAGTAGAAAACAGATGAAGCTTCTATGATGATGTAATAGCCAGTAAGAAGTAGTACAATTGAAGTTTTAGGTATTGATTATTGACTTTTTAGCTGGCTTTGATGCCTTGGACATGAGCTGGGACCTTAAGATTCTGCATAGAAGGAGGACTAGCAGCCGAGTTGCACGGGAGAATGTGAAAAGTGTTCATATGTAGTAAAAACCCAAGAAATCCGTCCGTTTTCGTCATTTGTTATCGAATCGTCTTAAAGCCAGAACGTCACATTGACCGCCCTTCTCTCTGAAACGGTTGTACTTATCGTCTGCAAAGCTATGTCGCGTGCTGCGGTATGCGGAGACATTAAAAGCACCATAGTAGCACACAGATGAAGCTTCTAAGTTGATGTAATAGCCAGTAAGAAGTAGTACAATTCAAGTTTTAAGTATTGATTATTAACCTTTTAGCTGCCTTGGTGTCTTGGACATGAGCTAGGACCTTGAGATTCTGCATGAAAGGAGGACTAGCAGCCGAGTTGCACGGGAGAATGTGAAAAGTGTTCGCATGTAGTAAAAACCTGAGAAATCCGTCCGTTTTCGTCATTTGTTATCGAATCGACTTAAAGCCAAATCGTCACATTGGCCGCTCTTCTCTCTGAAACGGTTGTACTTATCGTGTGCAGAGCTATGTCGCGTGCTGCGGTATGCAAAGACACTAAAAGCACCATAGTAGAACACAGATGACACTTCCAAGTTGATGTAATAGCCAGTAAGAAGTAGTACAATTCAAGTTTTAGTTACTCATTATTGACTTTTTACCTGGCTTTGGTGCCTTGGACATGAGCTAGGACCTTACGATTCTGCATGAAAGGAGGGCTAGCAGCCGAGTTACACAGGAGAATGTGAAAAGTGTTTATATGTAGTAAAAACCTGAGAAATCCGTCCGTTTTCGTCATTTGTTATCAAATCGACTTAAAGCCAGATCGTCACATTGGCTGCTCTTCTCTCTGAAACGGTTGTACTTATTGTCTGGAAAGCTTTGTCGCGTGCTGCGGTATGCGGAGACACTAAAAGCACCATAGTAGAACACAGATGAAGCTTTTAAGATGATGTAATTGCCAGTAAGAAGTAGTATAATTCAAGTTTTAGGTATCGATTATTGACTTTTTAGCTGGCTTTGGTGCGTTGGACATGAGCTAGGACCTTAAGATTCTGGATGAAAGGAGGAGTAGCAGCCGAGTTGCAGGGGAGAATGTGAAAAGTGTTCATATATAATAAAAACCTGAGAAATCCGTCCGTTTTCGTCATTTGTTATCGAATCGACTTAAAGCCAGTTCGTCACATTAGCCGCTCTTCTCTCTGAAACGGTTATACTTATCGTCTTCAAAGCTATGTCGTGAGCTGCGGTATGCGGAGACACTAAAAGCACCATAGTAGAACACAGATGAAGCTTCTAAGTTGATGTAATAGCCAGTAAGAAGTAGTACAATTCAAGTTTTAAGTATCGATTATTGACTTTTTAGCTGGCTTTGGTGCCTTGGACATGAGCTAGGACCTTAAGATTCTGCATGAAAGGAGGACTAGCAGCCGCGTTGTACGGGAGAATGTGAAATGTGTTCATATGTAGTAAAAACCTGAGAAATCCGTCCGTTTTCGTCACTTGTTATCAAATCGACTTAAAGCCAGATCGTCACATTGGCTGCTCTTCTCTCTGAAACGGTTGTACTTATCGTCTGGAAAGCTTTGTCGCGTGCTGCGGTATGCGGAGACACTAAAAGCACCATAGTAGAACACAGATGAAGCTTCTAAGATGATGTAATAGCCAGTAAGAAGTAGTACAATTCAAGTTTTAGGTATCGATTATTGTCTTTTTAGCTGGCTTTCGTACCTTGGAGATGTGCTAGGACCATAAGATTCTGCATGAAAGGAGGACTAGCAGCCGAGTTACACAGGAGAATGTGAAAAGTGTTTATATGTAGTAAAAACCTGAGAAATCCGTCCGTTTTCGTCATTTGTTATCAAATCGACTTAAAGCCAGATCGTTACATTGGCCGCTCTTCTCTCTGAAACGGTTGTACTTATCGTCAGGAAAGCTTTGTCGCGTGCTGCGGTATGCGGAGACACTAAAAGCACCATAGTAGAACACAGATGAAGCTTTTAAGATGATGTAATAGCCAGTAAGAAGTAGTACAATTCAAGTTGCAGGTATCGATTATTGACTTTTTAGCTGGCTTTGGTGCCTTGGACATGAGCTAGGACCTTAAGATAGTGCATGAAAGGAGGACTAGCACCCGAGTTGCAGGGGAGAATGTGAAAAGTGTTCATATATAGTAAAAACCTGAGAAATCCGTCCGTTTTCGTCATTTGTTATCGAATCGACTTAAAGCCAGATCGTCACTTTGGCAGCTCTTCTCTCTGAAACGGTTATACTTATCGTCTTCAAAGCTATGTCGCGTGCTGCGGTATGCGGAGACACTAAAAGCACCATAGTAGAACACAGATGAAGCTTCTAAGATGATGTAATAGCCAGTAAGAAATAGTACAATTCACGTTTTAGGAATCGGTTATTGACTTTTTACCCTTGTTTGGTGCCTTGGACATGAGCTAGGAACTTAAGATTTTACATGCAGGAGGACTAGCAGCCGAGTTGCACGGGAGAATGTGTAAAGTGTTCATATGTAGTAAAAACCTGAGAAATCCGTCCGTTTTCGTCATTTGTTATCGAATCGACTTAAAGCCAGATCGTCACATTGGCCGCTCTTCTCTCTGAAACGGTTGTACTTATCGTGTGCAGAGCTATGTCGCGTGCTTCGGTATGCGGAGACACTAAAAGCACCATAGTAGAACACAGATGAAGCTTCTAAGTTGATGTAATAGCCAGTAAGAAGTAGTACAATTCAAGTTTTAGGTATCGATTATTGACTTTTTAGCTGGCTTTGGTGCCTTGGACATGAGCTAGGACCTTAAGATTCTGCATGAAAGGAGGACTAGCAGCCGAGTTACACAGGAGAATGTGAAAAGTGTTTATATGTAGTAAAAACCTGAGAAATCCGTCCGTTTTCGTCATTTGTTATCGAATCGACTTAAAGCCAGATCGTCACATTGGCCGCTCTTCCCTCCGAAACGGTTGTACTTATCGTCTGCAAAGCTATGTCGCATGCTGCGGTATGCGGAGACACTAAAAGCACCATAGTAGAACACAGATGAAGCTTCTAAGTTGATGTAATAGCCAGTAAGTAGTAGTACAATTCAAGTTTTAGGTATCGATTATTGTCTTTTTATCTGGCTTTGGTGCCTTGGACATGAGCTAGGACCTTAAGAATCTGCATTAAAGGAGGACTAGCAGCCGACTTGCACGGGACAATGTGAAAACTGTTCATACGTAGTAAAAACCTGAGAAATCCGTCCCTTTTCGTCATTTGTTATAGAATCGACTTAAAGCCAGATCGTCACATTGGCCACTCTTCTCTCTGAAACGGTTGTACTTATCGTCTTCAAAGCCATGTCGAGTGCTGCGGTATGCGGAGACACTAAAAGCACCATAGTACAACACAGATGAAGCTTCTAAGTTGATGTGATAGCCAGTAAGAAGTAGTACAATTCAAGTTTTAGGTACTGATTATTTTTTTTTTTAGCTGGCTTTGGTGCCTTGGACATGAGCTAGGACCTTAAGATTCTGCATGAAAGGAGGACTAGCAGCCGCGTTGTACGGGAGAATGTGAAATGTGTTCATATGTAGTAAAAACCTGAGAAATCCGTCCGTTTTCGTCATTTGTTATCAAATCGACTTAAAGCCAGATCTTCACATTGGCTGCTCTTCTCCCTGAAACGGTTGTACTTATCGTCTGGAAAGCTTTGTCGCGTGCTGCGGTATGCGGAGACACTAAAATCACCATAGTAGAACACAGATGAAGCTTCTAAGATGATGTAATAGCCAGTAAGAAGTAGTACAATTCAAGTTTTAGGTATCGATTATTGACTTTTTAGCTGGCTTTGGTGCCTTGGACATGAGCTAGGGCCTTAAGATTCTGCATGAAAGGAGGACTAGCAGCCGAGTTGCAGGGGAGAATGTGAAAAGTGTTCATATGTAGTAAAAACCTGAGAAATCCGTCCGTTCTCGTCATTTGTTATCGAATCGACTTAAAGCCAGATCGTCACATTGGCCGCTCTTCTCTCTGAAACGGTTGTACTTATCGTCTGCAAAGCTATGTCGCGTGCTGCGGTATGCGGAGACAATAAAATCACCATAGTAGAACACAGATGAAGCTTCTAAGTCGATGTAATAGCCAGTAAGAAGTAGTACAATTCAAGTTTTAGGTATCGATTATTGACTTCTTAGATGGATTTGGTGCCATGGACATGAGCTAGGACCTTAAGATTCTGCATGAAAGGAGGACTAGCAGCCGCGTTGTACGGGAGAATGTGAAAAGTGTTCATATGTAGTAAAAACCTGAGAAATCCGTCCGTTTTCGTCATTTGTTATCGAATCGACTTAAAGCCAGATCGTCACTTGGCCGCTCTTCTCTCTGAAACGGTTGTACTTATCGTCTGCAAAGCTATGTCGCGTGCTGCGGTATGCGGAGACACTAAAAGCACCATAGTAGAACACAGATGAAGCTTCTATGATGATGTAATAGCCAGTAAGAAGTAGTACAATTCAAGTTTTAGGTATCGATTATTGACTTTTTAGCTGGCTTTGGTGCCTTGGACATGAGCTAGGACCTTAAGATTCTGCATGGAAGGAGGACTAGCAGCCGAGTTGCACGGGAAAATGTGAAAAGTGTTCATATGTAGTAAAAACCTGAGAAATCCGTTCGTTTTCGTCATTTGTTATCGAATCGACTTATAGCCAGATCGTCACATTGGCCGCTCTTCTCTCTGAAACGGTTGTACTTATCGTCTGCAAAGCTATGTCGCGTGCTGCGGTATGCGGAGACACTAAAAGCACCATAGTAGAACACAGATGAAGCTTCTAAGTTGATGTAATAGCCAGTAAGAAGTAGTACAATTCAAGTTTTAGGTATCGATTATTGACTTTTTAGCTGGCTTTGGTGCCTTGGACATGAGCTAGGACCTTAAGATTCTGCATTAAAGGAGGACTAGCAGCCGAGTTGCACGGGAGAATGTGAAAAGTATTCATATGTAGTAAAAACCTGAGAAATCCGTCCGTTTTCGTCATTTGTTATCGAATCGACTTAAAGCCCGATCATCACTTGGCCGCTCTTCTCTCTGAAACGGTTGTACTTATCGTCTTCAAAGCTATGTCGCGTGCTGCGGTATGCGGAGACACTAAAAGCACCATAGTAGAACACAGATGAAGCTTCTAAGTTGATGTAATAGCCAGTAAGAAGTAGTACAATTCAAGTTTTAGGTATCGATTATTGACTTTTTAGCTGGCTTTGGTGCCTTGGACATGAGCTAGGACCTTAAGATTCTGCATGAAAGGAGGACTAGCTTCCGAGTTGCACGGGAGAATGTGAAAAGTGTTCATATGTAGTAAAAACCTGAGAAATCCGTCCGTTTTCGTCATTTGTTATCGAATCGACTTAAAGCCAGATCGACACATTGGCCGCTCTTCTCTCTGAAACGGTTGTACTTATCGTCTGCAAAGCTATGTCGTATGCTGCGGTAGGCGGAGACACTAAATCCACCACAGTAGAACACAGATGAAGCTTCTAATTTGATGTAATAGCCAGTAAGAAGTAGTACAATTCAAGTTATAGGTATTTGTTATTGACTTTTTAGCTGGCTTTGAAGCCTTGGACATGAGCTAGGACCTTAAGAATCTGCATGAAAGGAGGATTAGCAGCCGAGTTGCACGGGAGAATGTGAAAAGTGTTCATATGTAGTAAAAACCTGAGAAATCCGTCCGTTTTCGTCATTTGTTATCGAATCGACTTAAAGCCTGATCGTCACATTGGCCGCTCTTCTCTCTGAAACGGTTGTACTTATCGTCTTCAAAGCTATGTCGCGTGCTGCGGTATGCGGAGACACTAAAAGCACCATAGTAGAACACAGATGAAGCTTCTAAGTTGATGTAATAGCCAGTAAGAAGTAGTACAATTCAAGTTTTAGGTATCGATTATTGATTTTTTAGCTGGCTTTGGTGCCTTGGACATGAGCTATTACCTTAAGATTCTGCATCAAAAGGAGGACTAGCAGCCGAGTTGCACGGGACAATGTGAAAAGTGTTCATATGTAGTAAAAACCTGAGAAATCCGTCCGTTTTCGTCATTTGTTATCGAATCGACTTAAAGCCAGATCGTCACATTGGCCGGTCTTCTCTCTGAAACGGTTGTACTTATCGTCTGCAAAGCTATGTCGTATGCTGCGGTAGGCGGAGACACTAAAACCACCACAATTGAACACAGATGAAGCTTCTAATTTGATGTAATAGCCAGTAAGAAGTAGTACAATTCAAGTTTTAGGTATCGATTATTGACTTTTAAGCTGGCTTTGGTGCCTTGCACATGAGCTAGGACCTTAAGATTCTGCATGAAATGAGGACTAGCAGCCGAGTGTCATGGGAGAATGTGAAAAGTGTTCATATGTAGTAAAAACCTGAGAAATCCGTCCGTTTTCGTCATTTGTTATCGAATCGACTTAAAGCCAGATCGTCACATTGGCCGCTCTTCTCTCTGAAACGGTTGTACTTATCGTCTTCAAAGCTGTGTCGCGTGCTGCGGTATGCGGAGACACTAAAAGCACCATAGTAGAACACAGATGAAGCTTCTAAGTTGATGTAATAGCCAGTAAGAAGTAGTACAATTCAAGTTTTAGGTATCGATTATTGAATTTTTAGCTGGCTTTGGTGCCTTGGACATGAGCTAGGACCTTAAGATTCTGCATGAAAGGAGGACTAGCAGCCGAGTTGCACGGGAGAATGTGAAAAGGGTTCATATGTAGTAAAAACCTGAGAAATCCGTCCGTTTTCGTCATTTGTTATAGAATCGACTTAAAGCCAGATCGTCACATTGGCCACTCTTCTCTCTGAAACGGTTGTACTTATCGTCTGCAAAGCTATGTCGTATGCTGCGGTAGGCGGAGACACTAAAACCACCACAGTAGAACGCAGATGAAACTTCTAATTTGATGTAATAGCCAGTAGGAAGTAGTAGAATTGAAGTTTTAGTTATTGATTATTGACTTTTTAGCTGGCTTTGATGCCTTGGACATGAGCTAGGACCTTAAGATTCTTCATAGAAGGAGGACTAGCAGCCGAGTTGCACGGGAGAATGTGAAAAGTGTTCATATGTAGTAAAAACCTGAGAAATCCGTCCGTTTTCGTCATTTGTTATCGAATCGACTTAAAGCCAGATCGTCACATTGGTCGCTCTTCTCTCTGAAACGGTTGTACTTATGGTCTGCAAAGCTATGTCGCGTGCTGCGGTATGCGGAGACACTAAAAGCACCATAGTAGAACACAGATGAAGCTTCTAAGTTGATGTAATAGCCAGTAAGAAGTAGTACAATTCAAGTTTTAGGTATCGATTATTGACTTTTTAGCTGGCTTTGGTGCCTTGGACATGAGCTAGGACCTTAAGATTCTGCATGAAAGGAGGACTAGCAGCCGAGTTGCACGGGAGCATGTGAAAAGTGTTCATATGTAGTAAAAACCTGAGAAATCCGTCCGTTTTCGTCATTTGTTATTGAATCGACTTGAAGCCAGATCGTCACATTGGCCGCTCTTCTCTCTGAAACGGTTGTACTTATCGTCTGCAAAGCTATGTCGTATGCTGCGGTAGGCGGAGACACTAAAACCACCACAATTGAACACAGATGATGCTTCTAATTTGATGTAATAGCCAGTAAGAAGTAGTACAATTCAAGTTTTAGGTATCGATTATTGACTTTTTAGCTGGCTTTGGTGCCTTGGACATGAGCTAGGACCTTAAGATTCTGCATTAAAGGAGGACTAGCAGCCGAGTTGCACGGGAGAATGTGAAAAGTATTCATATGTAGTAAAAACCTGAGAAATCCGTCCGTTTTCGTCATTTGTTATCGAATCGACTTAAAGCCAGATCGTCACATTGGCCGCTCTTCTCTCTGAAACGGTTGTACTTATCGTCTTCAAAGCTATGTCGCGTGCTGCGGTATGCGGAGACACTAAAAGCACCATAGTAGAACACAGATGAAGTTTCTAAGTTGATGTAATAGCCAGTAAGAAGTAGTACAATTCAAGTTTTAGGTATCGATTATTGATTTTTTAGCTGGCTGTGGTGCCTTGGACATGAGCTACGACCTTACGATTCTGCATCAAAAGGAGGACTAGCAGCCGAGTTGCACGGGACAATGTGAAAAGTGTTCATATGTAGTAAAAACCTGAGAAATCCGTCCGTTTTCGTCATTTGTTATCGAATCGACTTAAAGCCAGATCGTCACATTGGCCGCTCTTCTGTCTGAAACGGTTGTACTTATCGTCTGCAAAGCTATGTCGCGTGCTGCGGTATGCGGAGACACTAAAAGCACCATAGTAGAACACAGATGAAGCTTCTAAGTTGTTGTGATATCCAGTAAGAAGTAGTACAATTCAAGTTTTAGGTATCGATTATTGACTTTTTAGCTGGCTTTGGTGCCATGGACATGAGCTAGGACCTTAAGACTCTGCATGAAAGGAGGACTAGCAGCCGCGTTGTACGGGAGAATGTGAAAAGTGTTCATATGTAGTAAAAACCTGAGAAATCCGTCCGTTTTCGTCATTTGTTATCGAATCGACTTAAAGCCAGATCGTCACATTGGCCCCTCTTTTCTCTGAAACGGTTGTACTTATCGTCTGCAAAGCTATGTCGCGTGCTGCGGTGTGCGGAGACACTAAAAGCACCATAGTAGAACACAGATGAAGCTTCTAAGTTGATGTAATAGCCACTAAGAAGTAGTAAATTCAAGTTTTAGGTATCGATTATTGACTTTTTAGCTGGCTTTGGTGCCTTGGACATGAGCTAGGACCTTAAGATTCTGCATGAAAGGAGGACTAGCAGCCGCGTTGCACGGGAGAATGTTAAATGTGTTCATATGTAGTAGAAACCTGAGAAATCCGTCCGTTTTCGTCATTTGTTATCGAATCGACTTAAAGCCAGATCGTCACTTGGCCGCTCTTCTCTCTGAAACGGTAGTACTTATCGTCTGCAAAGCTATGTCGCGTGCTGCGGTATGCGGAGACAATAAAATCACCATAGTAGAACACAGATGAAGCTTCTAAGTCGATGTAATAGCCAGTAAGAAGTAGTACAATTCAAGTTTTAGGTACTGATTATTGACTTTTTAGCTGGCTTTGGTGCCTTGGACATAAGCTATTACCTTAAGATTCTGCATGAAAGGAGGAATAGCAGCCGAGTTGCACGGGAGAATGTGAAAAGTGTTCATATGTAGTAAAAACCTGAGAAATCCGTCCGTTTTCGTCATTTGTTATCGAATCGACTTAAAGCCAGATCGTCACATTGGCCGCTCTTCTCTCTGAAACGGTTGTACTTATCGTCTGCAAAGCTATGTCGCGTGATGCGGTATGCGGAGACACTAAAAGCACCATAGTAGAACACAGATGTAGCTTCTAAGTTGATGTAATAGCCAGTAAGAAGTAGTACAATTCAAGTTTTAGGTATCGATTATTGACTTTTTAGCTGGCTTTGGTGCCTTGGACATGAGCTAGGACCTTAAGATTCTGCATGAAAGGAGGACTAGCATCCGAGTTGCACGGGAGAATGTGAAAAGTGTTCATATGTAGTAAAAACCTGAGAAATCCGTCCGTTTTCGTCATTTGTTATCGAATCGACTTAAAGCCAGATCGTCACATTGGCCGCTCTTCTCTCTGAAACGGTTGTACTTATCGTCTTCAAAGCTATGTCGCGTGCTGCGGTATGCGGAGACACTAAAAGCACCATAGTAGAACACAGATTAAGCTTCTAAGTTGATGTAATAGCCAGTAAGAAGTAGTACAATTCAAGTTTTTGGTATCGATTATTGATTTTTTAGCTGGCTTTGGTGCCTTGGACATGAGCTATTACCTTAAGATTCTGCATCAAAAGGAGGACTAGCAGCCGAGTTGCACGGGACAATGTGAAAAGTGTTCATATGTAGTAAAAACCTGAGAAATCCGTCCGTTTTCGTCATTTGTTATCGAATCGACTTAAAGCCAGATCGTCACATTGGCCGCTCTTCTCTCTGAAACGGTTGTACTTATCGTCTGCAAAGCTATGTCGTATGCTGCGGTAGGCGGAGACACTAAAACCACCACAATTGAACACAGATGATGCTTCAAATTTGATGTAATAGCCAGTAAGAAGTAGTACAATTCAAGTTTTAGGTATCGATTATTGACTTTTAAGCTGGCTTTGGTGCCTTGGACATGAGCTAGGACCTTAAGATTCTGCATTAAAGGAGGATTAGCAGCCGAGTTGCACGGGAGAATGTGAAAAGTATTCATATGTAGTAAAAAACTGAGAAATCCGTCCGTTTTCGTCATTTATTATCGAATCGACTTAAAGCCAGATCGTCACATTGGCCGCTCTTCTCTCTGAAACGGTTGTACTTATCGTCTTCAAAGCTATGTCGCGTGCTGCGGTATGCGGAGACACTAAAAGCACCATAGTAGAACACAGATGAAGCTTCTAAGTTGATGTAATAGCCAGTAAGAAGTAGTACAATTCAAGTTTTAGGTATCGATTATTGATTTTTTAGCTGGCTGTGGTGCCTTGGACATGAGCTACGACCTTAAGATTCTGCATCAAAAGGAGGACTAGCAGCCGAGTTACACGGGACAATGTGAAAAGTGTTCATATGTAGTAAAAACCTGAGAAATCCGTCCGTTTTCGTCATTTGTTATCGAATCGACTTAAAGCCAGATCGTCACATTGGCCGCTCTTCTCTCTGAAACGGTTGTACTTATCGTCTTCAAAGCTATGTCGCGTGCTGCGGTATGCGGAGACACTAAAAGCACCATAGTAGAACACAGATGAAGCTTCTAAGTTGATGTAATAGCCAGTAAGAAGTAGTACAATTCAAGTTTTTGGTATCGATTATTGATTTTTTAGCTGGCTTTGGTGCCTTGGACATGAGCTATTACCTTAAGATTCTGCATCAAAAGGAGGACTAGCAGCCGAGTTGCACGGGACAATGTGAAAAGTGTTCATATGTAGTAAAAACCTGAGAAATCCGTCCGTTTTCGTCATTTGTTATCGAATCGACTTAAAGCCAGATCGTCACATTGGCCGCTCTTCTCTCTGAAACGGTTGTACTTATCGTCTGCAAAGCTATGTCGCGTGATGCGGTATGCGGAGACACTAAAAGCACCATAGTAGAACACAGATGAAGCTTCTAAGTTGATGTAATAGCCAGTAAGAAGTAGTACAATTCAAGTTTTAGGTATCGATTATTGACTTTTTAGCTGGCTTTGGTGCCTTGGACATGAGCTAGGACCTTAAGATTCTGCATGAAAGGAGGACTAGCATCCGAGTTGCACGGGAGAATGTGAAAAGTGTTCATATGTAGTAAAAACCTGAGAAATCCGTCCGTTTTCGTCATTTGTTATCGAATCGACTTAAAGCCAGATCGTCACATTGGCCGCTCTTCTCTCTGAAACGGTTGTACTTATCGTCTTCAAAGCTATGTCGCGTGCTGCGGTATGCGGAGACACTAAAAGCACCATAGTAGAACACAGATGAAGCTTCTAAGTTGATGTAATAGCCAGTAAGAAGTAGTACAATTCAAGTTTTTGGTATCGATTATTGATTTTTTAGCTGGCTTTGGTGACTTGGACATGAGCTATTACCTTAAGATTCTGCATCAAAAGGAGGACTAGCAGCCGAGTTGCACGGGACAATGTGAAAAGTGTTCATATGTAGTAAAAACCTGAGAAATCCGTCCGTTTTCGTCATTTGTTATCGAATCGACTTAAAGCCAGATCGTCACATTGGCCGCTCTTCTCTCTGAAACGGTTGTACTTATCGTCTGCAAAGCTATGTCGTATGCTGCGGTAGGCGGAGACACTAAAACCACCACAATTGAACACAGATGATGCTTCAAATTTGATGTAATAGCCAGTAAGAAGTAGTACAATTCAAGTTTTAGGTATCGATTATTGACTTTTAAGCTGGCTTTGGTGCCTTGGAGATGAGCAAGGACCTTAAGATTCTGCATTAAAGGAGGATTAGCAGCCGAGTTGCACGGGAGAATGTGAAAAGTATTCATATGTAGTAAAAACCTGAGAAATCCGTCCGTTTTCGTCATTTATTATCGAATCGACTTAAAGCCAGATCGTCACATTGGCCGCTCTTCTCTCTGAAACGGTTGTACTTATCGTCTTCAAAGCTATGTCGCGTGCTGCGGTATGCGGAGACACTAAAAGCACCATAGTAGAACACAGATGAAGCTTCTAAGTTGATGTAATAGCCAGTAAGAAGTAGTACAATTCAAGTTTTAGGTATCGATTATTGATTTTTTAGCTGGCTGTGGTGCCTTGGACATGAGCTACGACCTTAAGATTCTGCATCAAAAGGAGGACTAGCAGCCGAGTTACACGGGACAATGTGAAAAGTGTTCATATGTAGTAAAAACCTGAGAAATCCGTCCGTTTTCGTCATTTGTTATCGAATCGACTTAAAGCCAGATCGTCACATTGGCCGCTCTTCTCTCTGAAACGGTTGTACTTATCGTCTTCAAAGCTATGTCGCGTGCTGCGGTATGCGGAGACACTAAAAGCACCATAGTAGAACACAGATGAAGCTTCTAAGTTGATGTAATAGCCAGTAAGAAGTAGTACAATTCAAGTTTTTGGTATCGATTATTGATTTTTTAGCTGGCTTTGGTGCCTTGGACATGAGCTATTACCTTAAGATTCTGCATCAAAAGGAGGACTAGCAGCCGAGTTGCACGGGACAATGTGAAAAGTGTTCATATGTAGTAAAAACCTGAGAAATCCGTCCGTTTTCGTCATTTGTTATCGAATCGACTTAAAGCCAGATCGTCACATTGGCCGCTCTTCTCTCTGAAACGGTTGTACTTATCGTCTGCAAAGCTATGTCGTATGCTGCGGTAGGCGGAGACACTAAAACCACCACAATTGAACACAGATGATGCTTCAAATTTGATGTAATAGCCAGTAAGAAGTAGTACAATTCAAGTTTTAGGTATCGATTATTGACTTTTAAGCTGGCTTTGGTGCCTTGGACATGAGCTAGGACCTTAAGATTCTGCATTAAAGGAGGATTAGCAGCCGAGTTGCACGGGAGAATGTGAAAAGTATTCATATGTAGTAAAAAACTGAGAAATCCGTCCGTTTTCGTCATTTATTATCGAATCGACTTAAAGCCAGATCGTCACATTGGCCGCTCTTCTCTCTGAAACGGTTGTACTTATCGTCTTCAAAGCTATGTCGCGTGCTGCGGTATGCGGAGACACTAAAAGCACCATAGTAGAACACAGATGAAGCTTCTAAGTTGATGTAATAGCCAGTAAGAAGTAGTACAATTCAAGTTTTAGGTATCGATTATTGATTTTTTAGCTGGCTGTGGTGCCTTGGACATGAGCTACGACCTTAAGATTCTGCATCAAAAGGAGGACTAGCAGCCGAGTTACACGGGACAATGTGAAAAGTGTTCATATGTAGTAAAAACCTGAGAAATCCGTCCGTTTTCGTCATTTGTTATCGAATCGACTTAAAGCCAGATCGTCACATTGGCCGCTCTTCTCTCTGAAACGGTTGTACTTATCGTCTTCAAAGCTATGTCGCGTGCTGCGGTATGCGGAGACACTAAAAGCACCATAGTAGAACACAGATGAAGCTTCTAAGTTGATGTAATAGCCAGTAAGAAGTAGTACAATTCAAGTTTTTGGTATCGATTATTGATTTTTTAGCTGGCTTTGGTGCCTTGGACATGAGCTATTACCTTAAGATTCTGCATCAAAAGGAGGACTAGCAGCCGAGTTGCACGGGACAATGTGAAAAGTGTTCATATGTAGTAAAAACCTGAGAAATCCGTCCGTTTTCGTCATTTGTTATCGAATCGACTTAAAGCCAGATCGTCACATTGGCCGCTCTTCTCTCTGAAACGGTTGTACTTATCGTCTGCAAAGCTATGTCGCGTGATGCGGTATGCGGAGACACTAAAAGCACCATAGTAGAACACAGATGAAGCTTCTAAGTTGATGTAATAGCCAGTAAGAAGTAGTACAATTCAAGTTTTAGGTATCGATTATTGACTTTTTAGCTGGCTTTGGTGCCTTGGACATGAGCTAGGACCTTAAGATTCTGCATGAAAGGAGGACTAGCAGCCGAGTTGCACGGGACAATGTGAAAAGTGTTCATATGTAGTAAAAACCTGAGAAATCCGTCCGTTTTCGTCATTTGTTATCGAATCGACTTAAAGCCAGATCGTCACATTGGCCGCTCTTCTCTCTGAAACGGTTGTACTTATCGTCTTCAAAGCTATGTCGCGTGCTGCGGTATGCGGAGACACTAAAAGCACCATAGTAGAACACAGATGAAGCTTCTAAGTTGATGTAATAGCCAGTAAGAAGTAGTACAATTCAAGTTTTTGGTATCGATTATTGATTTTTTAGCTGGCTTTGGTGCCTTGGACATGAGCTATTACCTTAAGATTCTGCATCAAAAGGAGGACTAGCAGCCGAGTTGCACGGGACAATGTGAAAAGTGTTCATATGTAGTAAAAACCTGAGAAATCCGTCCGTTTTCGTCATTTGTTATCGAATCGACTTAAAGCCAGATCGTCACATTGGCCGCTCTTCTCTCTGAAACGGTTGTACTTATCGTCTGCAAAGCTATGTCGTATGCTGCGGTAGGCGGAGACACTAAAACCACCACAATTGAACACAGATGATGCTTCAAATTTGATGTAATAGCCAGTAAGAAGTAGTACAATTCAAGTTTTAGGTATCGATTATTGACTTTTAAGCTGGCTTTGGTGCCTTGGACATGAGCTAGGACCTTAAGATTCTGCATTAAAGGAGGATTAGCAGCCGAGTTGCACGGGAGAATGTGAAAAGTATTCATATGTAGTAAAAACCTGAGAAATCCGTCCGTTTTCGTCATTTATTATCGAATCGACTTAAAGCCAGATCGTCACATTGGCCGCTCTTCTCTCTGAAACGGTTGTACTTATCGTCTTCAAAGCTATGTCGCGTGCTGCGGTATGCGGAGACACTAAAAGCACCATAGTAGAACACAGATGAAGCTTCTAAGTTGATGTAATAGCCAGTAAGAAGTAGTACAATTCAAGTTTTAGGTATCGATTATTGATTTTTTAGCTGGCTGTGGTGCCTTGGACATGAGCTACGACCTTAAGATTCTGCATCAAAAGGAGGACTAGCAGCCGAGTTACACGGGACAATGTGAAAAGTGTTCATATGTAGTAAAAACCTGAGAAATCCGTCCGTTTTCGTCATTTGTTATCGAATCGACTTAAAGCCAGATCGTCACATTGGCCGCTCTTCTCTCTGAAACGGTTGTACTTATCGTCTTCAAAGCTATGTCGCGTGCTGCGGTATGCGGAGACACTAAAAGCACCATAGTAGAACACAGATGAAGCTTCTAAGTTGATGTAATAGCCAGTAAGAAGTAGTACAATTCAAGTTTTTGGTATCGATTATTGATTTTTTAGCTGGCTTTGGTGCCTTGGACATGAGCTATTACCTTAAGATTCTGCATCAAAAGGAGGACTAGCAGCCGAGTTGCACGGGACAATGTGAAAAGTGTTCATATGTAGTAAAAACCTGAGAAATCCGTCCGTTTTCGTCATTTGTTATCGAATCGACTTAAAGCCAGATCGTCACATTGGCCGCTCTTCTCTCTGAAACGGTTGTACTTATCGTCTGCAAAGCTATGTCGTATGCTGCGGTAGGCGGAGACACTAAAACCACCACAATTGAACACAGATGAAGCTTCTAATTTGATGTAATAGCCAGTAAGAAGTAGTACAATTCAAGTTTTAGGTATCGATTATTGATTTTTTAGCTGGCTGTGGTGCCTTGGACATGAGCTACGACCTTAAGATTCTGCATCAAAAGGAGGACTAGCAGCCGAGTTACACGGGACAATGTGAAAAGTGTTCATATGTAGTAAAAACCTGAGAAATCCGTCCGTTTTCGTCATTTGTTATCGAATCGACTTAAAGCCAGATCGTCACATTGGCCGCTCTTCTGTCTGAAACGGTTGTACTTATCGTCTTCAAAGCTATGTCGCGTGCTGCGGTATGCGGAGACACTAAAAGCACCATAGTAGAACACAGATGAGGCTTCTAAGTTGATGTAATAGCCAGTAAGAAGTAGTACAATTCAAGTTTTAGGTATCGATTATTGATTTTTTAGCTGGCTGTGGTGCCTTGGACATGAGCTACGACCTTAAGATTCTGCATCAAAAGGAGGACTAGCAGCCGAGTTACACGGGACAATGTGAAAAGTGTTCATATGTAGTAAAAACCTGAGAAATCCGTCCGTTTTCGTCATTTGTTATCGAATCGACTTAAAGCCAGATCGTCACATTGGCCGCTCTTCTGTCTGAAACGGTTGTACTTATCGTCTGCAAAGTTATGTCGCGTGCTGCGGTATGCGGAGACACTAAAAGCACCATAGTAGAACACAGATGAAGCTTCTAAGTCGATGTAATAGTCAGTAAGAAGTAGTACAATTCAAGTTTTAGGTACTGATTATTGACTTTTTAGCTGGCTTTGGTGCCTTGGACATGAGCTAGGACCTTAAGAATCTGCATGAAAGGAGGATTAACAGCCGAGTTGCACGGGAGAATGTGAAAAGTGTTCATATGTAGTAAAAACCTGAGAAATCTGTCCGTTGTCGTCATTTGTTATCGAATCGACTTAAAGCCAGATCGTCACATTGGCCGCTCTTCTCTCTGAAACGGTTGTACTTATCGTCTTCAAAGCTATGTCGCGTGCTGCGGTATGCGGAGACACTAAAGGCACCATAGTAGAACACAGATGAAGCTTCTAAGTTGATGTAATAGCCAGTAAGAAGTAGTACAATTCAAGTTTTAGGTATCGATTATTGATTTTTTAGCTGGCTTTGGTGCCTTGGACATGAGCAATTACCTTAAGATTCTGCATCAAAAGGAGGACTAGCAGCCGAGTTGCACGGGACAATGTGAAAAGTGTTCATATGTAGTAAAAACCTGAGAAATCCGTCCGTTTTCGTCATTTGTTATCGAATCGACTTAAAGCCAGATCGTCACATTGGCCGCTCTTCTCTCTGAAACGGTTGTACTTATCGTCTGCAAAGCTATGTCGTATGCTGCGGTAGGCGGAGACACTAAAACCACCACAATTGAACACAGATGATGCTTCAAATTTGATGTAATAGCCAGTAAGAAGTAGTACAATTCAAGTTTTAGGTATCGATTATTGACTTTTAAGCTGGCTTTGGTGCCTTGGAGATGAGCAAGGACCTTAAGATTCTGCATTAAAGGAGGATTAGCAGCCGAGTTGCACGGGAGAATGTGAAAAGTATTCATATGTAGTAAAAACCTGAGAAATCCGTCCGTTTTCGTCATTTATTATCGAATCGACTTAAAGCCAGATCGTCACATTGGCCGCTCTTCTCTCTGAAACGGTTGTACTTATCGTCTTCAAAGCTATGTCGCGTGCTGCGGTATGCGGAGACACTAAAAGCACCATAGTAGAACACAGATGAAGCTTCTAAGTTGATGTAATAGCCAGTAAGAAGTAGTACAATTCAAGTTTTAGGTATCGATTATTGATTTTTTAGCTGGCTGTGGTGCCTTGGACATGAGCTACGACCTTAAGATTCTGCATCAAAAGGAGGACTAGCAGCCGAGTTGCACGGGACAATGTGAAAAGTGTTCATATGTAGTAAAAACCTGAGAAATCCGTCCGTTTTCGTCATTTGTTATCGAATCGACTTAAAGCCAGATCGTCACATTGGCCGCTCTTCTCTCTGAAACGGTTGTACTTATCGTCTTCAAAGCTATGACGCGTGCTGCGGTATGCGGAGACACTAAAAGCACCATAGTAGAACACAGATGAAGCTTCTAAGTTGATGTAATAGCCAGTAAGAAGTAGTACAATTCAAGTTTTTGGTATCGATTATTGATTTTTTAGCTGGCTTTGGTGCCTTGGACATGAGCTATTACCTTAAGATTCTGCATCAAAAGGAGGACTAGCAGCCGAGTTGCACGGGACAATGTGAAAAGTGTTCATATGTAGTAAAAACCTGAGAAATCCGTCCGTTTTCGTCATTTGTTATCGAATCGACTTAAAGCCAGATCGTCACATTGGCCGCTCTTCTCTCTGAAACGGTTGTACTTATCGTCTGCAAAGCTATGTCGTATGCTGCGGTAGGCGGAGACACTAAAACCACCACAATTGAACACAGATGATGCTTCAAATTTGATGTAATAGCCAGTAAGAAGTAGTACAATTCAAGTTTTAGGTATCGATTATTGACTTTTAAGCTGGCTTTGGTGCCTTGGACATGAGCTAGGACCTTAAGATTCTGCATTAAAGGAGGATTAGCAGCCGAGTTGCACGGGAGAATGTGAAAAGTATTCATATGTAGTAAAAAACTGAGAAATCCGTCCGTTTTCGTCATTTATTATCGAATCGACTTAAAGCCAGATCGTCACATTGGCCGCTCTTCTCTCTGAAACGGTTGTACTTATCGTCTTCAAAGCTATGTCGCGTGCTGCGGTATGCGGAGACACTAAAAGCACCATAGTAGAACACAGATGAAGCTTCTAAGTTGATGTAATAGCCAGTAAGAAGTAGTACAATTCAAGTTTTAGGTATCGATTATTGATTTTTTAGCTGGCTGTGGTGCCTTGGACATGAGCTACGACCTTAAGATTCTGCATCAAAAGGAGGACTAGCAGCCGAGTTACACGGGACAATGTGAAAAGTGTTCATATGTAGTAAAAACCTGAGAAATCCGTCCGTTTTCGTCATTTGTTATCGAATCGACTTAAAGCCAGATCGTCACATTGGCCGCTCTTCTCTCTGAAACGGTTGTACTTATCGTCTTCAAAGCTATGTCGCGTGCTGCGGTATGCGGAGACACTAAAAGCACCATAGTAGAACACAGATGAAGCTTCTAAGTTGATGTAATAGCCAGTAAGAAGTAGTACAATTCAAGTTTTTGGTATCGATTATTGATTTTTTAGCTGGCTTTGGTGCCTTGGACATGAGCTATTACCTTAAGATTCTGCATCAAAAGGAGGACTAGCAGCCGAGTTGCACGGGACAATGTGAAAAGTGTTCATATGTAGTAAAAACCTGAGAAATCCGTCCGTTTTCGTCATTTGTTATCGAATCGACTTAAAGCCAGATCGTCACATTGGCCGCTCTTCTCTCTGAAACGGTTGTACTTATCGTCTGCAAAGCTATGTCGCGTGATGCGGTATGCGGAGACACTAAAAGCACCATAGTAGAACACAGATGAAGCTTCTAAGTTGATGTAATAGCCAGTAAGAAGTAGTACAATTCAAGTTTTAGGTATCGATTATTGACTTTTTAGCTGGCTTTGGTGCCTTGGACATGAGCTAGGACCTTAAGATTCTGCATGAAAGGAGGACTAGCAGCCGAGTTGCACGGGACAATGTGAAAAGTGTTCATATGTAGTAAAAACCTGAGAAATCCGTCCGTTTTCGTCATTTGTTATCGAATCGACTTAAAGCCAGATCGTCACATTGGCCGCTCTTCTCTCTGAAACGGTTGTACTTATCGTCTTCAAAGCTATGTCGCGTGCTGCGGTATGCGGAGACACTAAAAGCACCATAGTAGAACACAGATGAAGCTTCTAAGTTGATGTAATAGCCAGTAAGAAGTAGTACAATTCAAGTTTTTGGTATCGATTATTGATTTTTTAGCTGGCTTTGGTGCCTTGGACATGAGCTATTACCTTAAGATTCTGCATCAAAAGGAGGACTAGCAGCCGAGTTGCACGGGACAATGTGAAAAGTGTTCATATGTAGTAAAAACCTGAGAAATCCGTCCGTTTTCGTCATTTGTTATCGAATCGACTTAAAGCCAGATCGTCACATTGGCCGCTCTTCTCTCTGAAACGGTTGTACTTATCGTCTGCAAAGCTATGTCGTATGCTGCGGTAGGCGGAGACACTAAAACCACCACAATTGAACACAGATGATGCTTCAAATTTGATGTAATAGCCAGTAAGAAGTAGTACAATTCAAGTTTTAGGTATCGATTATTGACTTTTAAGCTGGCTTTGGTGCCTTGGACATGAGCTAGGACCTTAAGATTCTGCATTAAAGGAGGATTAGCAGCCGAGTTGCACGGGAGAATGTGAAAAGTATTCATATGTAGTAAAAACCTGAGAAATCCGTCCGTTTTCGTCATTTATTATCGAATCGACTTAAAGCCAGATCGTCACATTGGCCGCTCTTCTCTCTGAAACGGTTGTACTTATCGTCTTCAAAGCTATGTCGCGTGCTGCGGTATGCGGAGACACTAAAAGCACCATAGTAGAACACAGATGAAGCTTCTAAGTTGATGTAATAGCCAGTAAGAAGTAGTACAATTCAAGTTTTAGGTATCGATTATTGATTTTTTAGCTGGCTGTGGTGCCTTGGACATGAGCTACGACCTTAAGATTCTGCATCAAAAGGAGGACTAGCAGCCGAGTTACACGGGACAATGTGAAAAGTGTTCATATGTAGTAAAAACCTGAGAAATCCGTCCGTTTTCGTCATTTGTTATCGAATCGACTTAAAGCCAGATCGTCACATTGGCCGCTCTTCTCTCTGAAACGGTTGTACTTATCGTCTTCAAAGCTATGTCGCGTGCTGCGGTATGCGGAGACACTAAAAGCACCATAGTAGAACACAGATGAAGCTTCTAAGTTGATGTAATAGCCAGTAAGAAGTAGTACAATTCAAGTTTTTGGTATCGATTATTGATTTTTTAGCTGGCTTTGGTGCCTTGGACATGAGCTATTACCTTAAGATTCTGCATCAAAAGGAGGACTAGCAGCCGAGTTGCACGGGACAATGTGAAAAGTGTTCATATGTAGTAAAAACCTGAGAAATCCGTCCGTTTTCGTCATTTGTTATCGAATCGACTTAAAGCCAGATCGTCACATTGGCCGCTCTTCTCTCTGAAACGGTTGTACTTATCGTCTGCAAAGCTATGTCGTATGCTGCGGTAGGCGGAGACACTAAAACCACCACAATTGAACACAGATGAAGCTTCTAATTTGATGTAATAGCCAGTAAGAAGTAGTACAATTCAAGTTTTAGGTATCGATTATTGATTTTTTAGCTGGCTGTGGTGCCTTGGACATGAGCTACGACCTTAAGATTCTGCATCAAAAGGAGGACTAGCAGCCGAGTTACACGGGACAATGTGAAAAGTGTTCATATGTAGTAAAAACCTGAGAAATCCGTCCGTTTTCGTCATTTGTTATCGAATCGACTTAAAGCCAGATCGTCACATTGGCCGCTCTTCTGTCTGAAACGGTTGTACTTATCGTCTGCAAAGTTATGTCGCGTGCTGCGGTATGCGGAGACACTAAAAGCACCATAGTAGAACACAGATGAAGCTTCTAAGTCGATGTAATAGTCAGTAAGAAGTAGTACAATTCAAGTTTTAGGTACTGATTATTGACTTTTTAGCTGGCTTTGGTGCCTTGGACATGAGCTAGGACCTTAAGAATCTGCATGAAAGTAGGATTAACAGCCGAGTTGCACGGGAGAATGTGAAAAGTGTTCATATGTAGTAAAAACCTGAGAAATCTGTCCGTTGTCGTCATTTGTTATCGAATCGACTTAAAGCCAGATCGTCACATTGGCCGCTCTTCTCTCTGAAACGGTTGTACTTATCGTCTTCAAAGCTATGTCGCGTGCTGCGGTATGCGGAGACACTAAAGGCACCATAGTAGAACACAGATGAGGCTTCTAAGTTGATGTAATAGCCAGTAAGAAGTAGTACAATTCAAGTTTTAGGTATCGATTATTGATTTTTTAGCTGGCTGTGGTGCCTTGGACATGAGCTACGACCTTAAGATTCTGCATCAAAAGGAGGACTAGCAGCCGAGTTACACGGGACAATGTGAAAAGTGTTCATATGTAGTAAAAACCTGAGAAATCCGTCCGTTTTCGTCATTTGTTATCGAATCGACTTAAAGCCAGATCGTCACATTGGCCGCTCTTCTGTCTGAAACGGTTGTACTTATCGTCTGCAAAGTTATGTCGCGTGCTGCGGTATGCGGAGACACTAAAAGCACCATAGTAGAACACAGATGAAGCTTCTAAGTCGATGTAATAGTCAGTAAGAAGTAGTACAATTCAAGTTTTAGGTACTGATTATTGACTTTTTAGCTGGCTTTGGTGCCTTGGACATGAGCTAGGACCTTAAGAATCTGCATGAAAGTAGGATTAACAGCCGAGTTGCACGGGAGAATGTGAAAAGTGTTCATATGTAGTAAAAACCTGAGAAATCTGTCCGTTGTCGTCATTTGTTATCGAATCGACTTAAAGCCAGATCGTCACATTGGCCGCTCTTCTCTCTGAAACGGTTGTACTTATCGTCTTCAAAGCTATGTCGCGTGCTGCGGTATGCGGAGACACTAAAGGCACCATAGTAGAACACAGATGAAGCTTCTAAGTTGATGTAATAGCCAGTAAGAAGTAGTACAATTCAAGTTTTAGGTATCGATTATTGATTTTTTAGCTGGCTTTGGTGCCTTGGACATGAGCAATTACCTTAAGATTCTGCATCAAAAGGAGGACTAGCAGCCGAGTTGCACGGGACAATGTGAAAAGTGTTCATATGTAGTAGAAACCTGAGAAATCCGTCCGTTTTCGTCATTTGTTATCGAATCGACTTAAAGCCAGATCGTCACATTGGCCGCTCTTCTCTCCGAAACGGTTGTACTTATCGTCTGCAAAGCTATGTCGTATGCTGCGGTAGGCGGAGACACTAAAACCACCACAATTGAACACAGATGAAGCTTCTAATTTGATGTAATAGCCAGTAAGAAGTAGTTCAATTCAAGTTTTAGGTATCGATTATTGACTTTTAAGCTGGCTTTGGTGCCTTGGACATGAGCTAGGACCTTAAGATTCTGCATTAAAGGAGGACTAGCAGCCGAGTTGCACGGGAGAATGTGAAAAGTATTCATATGTAGTAAAAACCTGAGAAATCCGTCCGTTTTCGTCATTTATTATCGAATCGACTTAAAGCCAGATCGTCACATTGGCCGCTCTTCTCTCTGAAACGGTTGTACTTATTGTCTTCAAAGCTGTGTCGCGTGCTGCGGTATGCGGAGACACTAAAAGCACCATAGTAGAACACAGATGATGCTTCTAAGTTGATGTAATAGCCAGTAAGAAGTAGTACAATTCAAGTTTTAGGTATCGATTATTGATTTTTTAGCTGGCTGTGGTGCCTTGGACATTAGCTACGACCTTAAGATTCTGCATCAAAAGGAGGACTAGCAGCCGAGTTACACGGGACAATGTGAAAAGTGTTCATATGTAGTAAAAACCTGAGAAATCCGTCCGTTTTCGTCATTTGTTATCGAATCGACTTAAAGCCCGATCGTCACTTGGCCGCTCTTCTCTCTGAAACGGTAGTACTTATCGTCTGCAAAGCTATGTCGCGTGATGCGGTATGCGGAGACACTAAAAGCACCATAGTAGAACACAGATGAAGCTTCTAAGTTGATGTAATAGCCAGTAAGAAGTAGTACAATTCAAGTTTTAGGTATCGATTATTGACTTTTTAGCTGGCTTTGGTGCCTTGGACATGAGCTAGGACCTTAAGATTCTGCACGAAAGGAGGACTAGCATCCGAGTTGCGCGGGAGAATGTGAAAAGTGTTCATATGTAGTAAAAACCTGAGAAATCCGTCCGTTTTCGTCATTTGTTATCGAATCGACTTAAAGCCAGATCGACACATTGGCCGCTCTTCTCTCTGAAACGGTTGTACTTATCGTCTGCAAAGCTATGTCGTATGCTGCGGTAGGCGGAGACACTAAATCCACCACAGTAGAACACAGATGAAGCTTCTAATTTGATGTAATAGCCAGAAAGAAGTAGTACAATTCAAGTTTTAGGTATTGATTATTGACTTTTTAGCTGGCTTTGATGCCTTGGACATGAGCTAGGACCTTAAGAATCTGCATGAAAGGAGGATTAGCAGCCGAGTTGCACGGGAGAATGTGAGAAGTGTTCATATGTAGTAAAAACCTGAGAAATCCGTCCGTTTTCGTCATTTGTTATCGAATCGACTTAAAGCCAGATCGTCACATTGGCCGCTCTTCTCTCTGAAACGGTTGTACTTATCGTCTTCAAAGCTATGTCGCGTGCTGCGGTATGCGGAGACACTAAAAGCACCATAGTAGAACACAGATGAAGCTTCTAAGTTGATGTAATAGCCAGTAAGAAGTAGTACAATTCAAGTTTTGGTATCGATTATTGATTTTTTAGCTGGCTTTGGTGCCTTGGACATGAGCTATTACCTTAAGATTCTGCATCAAAAGGAGGACTAGCAGCCGAGTTGCACGGGACAATGTGAAAAGTGTTCATATGTAGTAAAAACCTGAGAAATCCGTCCGTTTTCGTCATTTGTTATCGAATCGACTTAAAGCCAGATCGTCACATTGGCCGCTCTTCTCTCTGAAACGGTAGTACTTATCGTCTGCAAAGCTATGTCGTATGCTGCGGTAGGCGGAGACACTAAAACCACCACAATTGAACACAGATGAAGCTTCTAATTTGATGTAATAGCCAGTAAGAAGTAGTACAATTCAAGTTTTAGGTATCGATTATTGACTTTTAAGCTGGCTTTGAAGCCTTGGACATGAGCTAGGACCTTAAGATTCTGCATTAAAGGAGGACTAGCAGCCGAGTTGCACGGGAGAATGTGAAAAGTATTCATATGTAGTAAAAACCTGAGAAATCCGTCCGTTTTCGTCATTTGTTATCGAATCGACTTAAAGCCATATCGTCACATTGGCCGCTCTTCTCTCTGAAACGGTTGTACTTATCGTCTTCAAAGCTATGTCGCGTGCTGCGGTATGCGGAGACACTAAAAGCACCATAGTAGAACAAAGATGAAGCTTCTAAGTTGATGTAATAGCCAGTAAGAAGTAGTACAATTCAAGTTTTAGGTATCGATTATTGATTTTTTAGCTGGCTGTGGTGCCTTGGACATGAGCTACGACCTTAAGATTCTGCATCAAAAGGAGGACTAGCAGCCGAGTTACACGGGACAATGTGAAAAGTGTTCATATGTAGTAATAACCTGAGAAATCCGTCCGTTTTCGTCATTTGTTATCGAATCGACTTAAAGCCAGATCGTCACATTGGCCGCTCTTCTGTCTGAAACGGTTGTACTTATCGTCTGCAAAGTTATGTCGCGTGCTGCGGTATGCGGAGACACTAAAAGCACCATAGTAGAACACAGATGAAGCTTCTAAGTTGATGTGATATCCAGTAAGAAGTAGTACAATTCAAGTTTTAGGTATCGATTATTGACTTTTTAGCTGGCTTTGTTGCCATGGACATGAGCTAGGACCTTAAGATTCTGCATGAAAGGAGGACTAGCAGCCGCGTTGTACGGGAGAATGTGAAAAGTGTTCATATGTAGTAAAAACCTGTGAAATCCGTCCGTTTTCGTCATTTGTTATCGAATCGACTTAAAGCCAGATCGTCACATTGGCCCCTCTTTTCTCTGAAACGGTTGTACTTATCGTCTGCAAAGCTATGTCGCTTGCTGCGGAGTGCGGAGACTTTAAAAGCACCATGGTAGAACACAGATGAAGCTTCTAATTTGATGTAATAGCCAGTAAGAAGTAGTAAATTCAAGTTTTAGGTATCGATTATTGACTTTTTAGCTGGCTTTGGTGCCTTGGACATGAGCTAGGACCTTAAGATTCTGCATGAAAGGAGGACTAGCAGCCGCGTTGGATGGGAGAATGTGAAAAGTGTTCATATGTAGTAAAAACCTGAGAAATCCGTCCGTTTTCGTCATTTGTTATCGAATCGACTTAAAGCCAGATCGTCACATTGGCAGCTCTTCTCTCTGAAACGGTTGTACTTTTCGTCTTCAAAGCTATGTCGCGTGCTGCGGTATGCGGAGACACTAAAAGCACCATAGTAGAACACAGATGAAGCTTCTAAGTTGATGTAATAGCCAGTAAGAAGTAGTACAATTCAAGTTTTAGGTATCGATTATTGATTTTTTAGCTGGCTTTGGTGCCTTGGACATGAGCTACGACCTTAAGATTCTGCATCAAAAGGAGGACTAGCAGCCGAGTTGCACGGGACAATGTGAAAAGTGTTCATATGTAGTAAAAACCTGAGAAATCCGTCCGTTTTCGTCATTTGTTATCGAATCGACTTAAAGCCAGATCGTCACATTGGCCGCTCTTCTGTCTGAAACGGTTGTACTTATCGTCTGCAAAACTATGTCGCGTGCTGCGGTATGCGGAGAAACTAAAAGCACCATAGTAGAACACAGATGAAGCTTCTAAGTTGATGTAATAGCCAGTAAGAAGTAGTACAATTCAAGTTTTAGGTATCGATTATTGATTTTTTAGCTGGCTTTGGTGCCTTGGACATGAGCTACGACCTTAAGATTCTGCATCAAAAGGAGGACTAGCAGCCGAGTTGCACGGGACAATGTGAAAAGTGTTCATATGTAGTAAAAACCTGAGAAATCCGTCCGTTTTCGTCATTTGTTATCGAATCGACTTAAAGCCAGATCGTCACATTGGCCGCTCTTCTCTCTGAAACGGTTGTACTTATCGTCTGCAAAGCTATGTCGCGTGCTGCGGTGTGCGGAGACACTAAAAGCACCATAGTAGAACACAGATGAAGCTTCTATGATGATGTAATAGCCAGTAAGAAGTAGTACAATTCAAGTTTTAGGTATCGATTATTGACTTTTTAGCTGGCTTTGGTGCCTTGGACATGAGCTAGGACCTTAAGATTCTGCATGAAAGGAGGACTAGCAGCCGCGTTAGATAGGAGAATGTGAAAAGTGTTCATATGTAGTAAAAACCTGAGAAATCCGTCCGTTTTCGTCATTTGTTATCGAATCGACTTAAAGCCAGATCGTTACATTGGCCGCTCTTCTCTCTGAAACGGTTCTACTTATCGTCTGCAAAGCTATGATGCGTGCTGCGGTATGCGGAGACACTAAAAGCACCATAGTAGAACACAGATGAATCTTCTGTGATGATGTAATAGCCAGTAAGAAGTAGTACAATTCAAGTTTTAGGTATCGATTATTGATTTTTTAGCTGGCTTTGGTGCCTTGGACATGAGCTAGGACCTTTAAGATTCTGCATGAAAGGAGGACTAGCAGCCGCGTTGGATGGGAGAATGTGAAAAGTGTTCATATGTAGTAAAAACCTGAGAAATCCGTCCGTTTTCGTCATTTGTTATCGAATGGACTTAAAGCCGGATCGTCACATTGGCCGCTCTTCTCTCTGAAACGGTTGTACTTATCGCCTGCAAAGCTATGTCGCGTGATGCGGTATGCGGAGACACTAAAAGCACCATAGTAGAACGCAGATGAAGCTTCTAAGTTGATGTAATAGCCAGTAAGAAGTAGTACAATTCAAGTTTTAGGTATCGATTATATACTTTTTAGCTGGCTTTGGTGCCTTGAACATGAGCTAGGACCTTAAGATTCTGCATGAAAGGAGGACTAGCAGCCGCGTTGCACGGGAGAATGTGAAAAGTGTTCATATGTAGTAAAAACCTGAGAAATCCGTCCGTTTTCGTCATTTGTTATCGAATCGACTTAAAGCCAGATCGTCACATTGGCCCCTCTTTTCTCTGAAACGGTTGTACTTATCGTCTGCAAAGCTATGTCGCGTACTGCGGTGTGCGGAGACACTAAAAGCACCATGGTAGAACACAGATGAAGCTTCTAAGTTGATGTAATAGCCAGTAAGATGTAGTACAATTCAAGTTTTAGGTATCGAATATTGACTTTTTAGCTGGCTTTGGTGCCTTGGACATGAGCTAGGACCTTAAGATTCTGCATTAAAGGAGGACTAGCAGCAGAGTTGCACGGGACAATGTCAAAAGTATTCATATGTAGTAAAAACCTGAGAAATCCGTCCGTTTTCGTCATTTGTTATCGAATCGACTTAAAGCCAGATCGTCACATTGGCCGCTCTTCTCTCTGAAACGGTTGTACTTATCGTCTTTAAAGCTATGTCGCGTGCTGCGGTATGCGGAGACACTAAAAGCACCATAGTAGAACACAGATGAAGCTTCTATGATGATGTAATAGCCAGTAAGAAGTAGTACAATTCAAGTTTTAGGTATCGATTATTGACTTTTTAGCTGGCTTTGGTGCCTTGGACATGAGCTAGGACCTTAAGATTCTGCATGAAAGGAGGACTAGCAGCCGCGTTGGATAGGAGAATGTGAAAAGTGTTCATATGTAGTAAAAACCTGAGAAATCCGTCCGTTTTCGTCATTTGTTATCGAATCGACTTAAAGCCAGATCGTCGCATTGGCTGCTCTTCTCTCTGAAACGGTTGTACTTATCGTCTGGAAAGCTTTGTCACGTGCTGCGGTATGCAGAGACACTAAAAGCACCATAGTAGAACACAGATGAAGCTTCTAAGTTGATGTAATAGCAAGTAAGAAGTAGTACAATTCAAGTTTTAGGTATCGATTATTGATTTGTTAGCTGGCTTTGGTGCCTTGGACATGAGCTAGGACCTTACGATTCTGCATCAAAAGGCGGACTAGCAGCCGAGTTGCACGGGACAATGTGAAAAGTGTTCATATGTAGTAAAAACCTGAGAAATCCGTCCGTTTTCGTCATTTGTTACCGAATCGACTTAAAGCCAGATCGTCACATTGGCTGCACTTCTCTCTGAAACGGTTGTACTTATCGTCTGGAAAGCTTTGTCGCGTGCTGCGGTATGCGGAGACACTAAAAGCACCATAGTAGAACACAGAAGAAGCTTCTAAGATGATGTAATAGCCAGTAAGAAGTAGTACAATTCAAGTTTTAGGTATCGATTATTGACTTCTTAGCTGGCTTTGGTGCCTTGGACATGAGCTAGGACCTTAAGATTCTGCATGTAAGGAGGACTAGCAGCCGTGTTGCAGGGGAGAATGTGAGAAGTGTTCATATGTAGTAAAAACCTGAGAAATCCGTCCGTTTTCGTCATTTGTTATCGAATCGACTTAAAGCCAGATCGTCACATTGGCCGCTCTTCTCTCTGAAACGGTTGTACTTATCGTCTTCAAAGCTATGTCGCGTGCTGCGGTATGCGGAGACACTAAAAGCACCATAGTAGAACACAGATGAAGCTTCTATGATGATGTAATAGCCAGTAAGAAGTAGTACAATTCAAGTTTTAGGTATCGATTATTGACTTCTTAGCGGGCTTTGGTGCCTTGGACATGAGCTAGGACCTTAAGATTCTGCATGAAAGGAGGACTAGCAGCCGAGTTGCACGGGAGAATGTGAAAAGTGTTCATATGTAGTAAAAACCTGAGAAATCCGTCCGTTTTCGTCATTTGTTATCGAATCGACTTAAAGCCAGATCGTCACACTGGCCGCTCTTCTCTCTGAAACGGTTGTACTTATCGTCTGCAAAGCTTTGTCGTATGCTGCGGTAGGCGGAGACACTGAAACCACCACAGTAGAACACAGATGAAGCTTATAATTTGATGTAATAGCCAGTAAGAAGTAGTACAATTCAGGTTTTAGGTATCGTTTATTGACTTTTTAGCTGGCTTTGATGCCTTGGACATGAGCTAGGACCTTAAGAATCTGCATGAAAGGAGGACTAGCAGCCGAGTTGCAGGGAAGAATGTGAAAAGTGTTCATATGTAGTAAAAACCTGAGAAATCCGTCCGTTTTCGTCATTTGTTATCGAATCGACTTAAAGCCAGATCGTCACATTGGCCGCTCTTCTCTCTGAAACGGTTCTACTTATCGTCTGCAAAGCTATGTCGCATGCTGCGGTATGCGGAGACACTAAAAGCACCATAGTAGAACACAGATAAAGCTTCTAAGTTGATGTAATAGCCAGTAGGAAGTAGTACAATTCAAGTTTTAGGTACTGATTATTTATTTTTTAGCTGGCTTTGGAGCCTTGGACATGAGCTAGGACCTTAAGATTCTGCATGAAAGGGGGGCTAGCAGCCGCGTTGCACGGGAGAATGTGAAATGTGTTCATATGTAGTAAAAACCTGAGAAATCCGTCCGTTTTCGTCATTTTTTATCGAATCGACTTAAAGCTAGATCGTCACATTGGCCGCTCTTCTCTCTGAAACGGTTGTACTTATCGCCTGCAAAGCTATGTCGCGTGATGCGGTATGCGGAGACACTAAAAGCACCATAGTAGAACGCAGATGAAGCTTCTAAGTTGATGTAATAGCCAGTAAGAAGTAGTACAATTCAAGTTTTAGGTATCGATTATATACTTTTTAGCTGGCTTTGGTTCCTTGAACATGAGCTAGGACCTTAAGATTCTGCATGAAAGGAGGACTAGCAGCCGCGTTGCACGGGAGAATGTGAAAAGTGTTCATATGTAGTAAAAACCTGAGAAATCCGTCCGTTTTCGTCATTTGTTATCGAATCGACTTAAAGCCAGATCGTCACATTGGCCCCTCTTCTCTCTGAAACGGTTGTACTTATCGTCTGCAAAGCTATGTCGCGTACTGCGGTGTGCGGAGACACTAAAAGCACCGTGGTAGAACACAGATGAAGCTTCTAAGTTGATGTAATAGCCAGTAAGATGTAGTACAATTCAAGTTTTAGGTATCGATTATTGACTTTTTAGCTGGCTTTGGTGCCTTGGACATGAGCTAGGACCTTAAGATTCTGCATTAAAGGAGGACTAGCAGCAGAGTTGCACGGGACAATGTCAAAAGTATTCATATGTAGTAAAAACCTGAGAAATCCGTCCGTTTTCGTCATTTGTTATCGAATCGACTTAATGCCAGATCGTCACATTGGCCGCTCTTCTCTCTGAAACGGTTGTACTTATCGTCTTCAAAGCTATGTCGCGTGCTGCGGTATGCGGAGACACTAAAAGCACCATAGTAGAACACAGATGAAGCTTCTGTGATGATGTAATAGCCAGTAAGAAGTAGTACAATTCAAGTTTTAGGTATCGATTATTGACTTTTTAGCTGGCTTTGGTGCCTTGGACATGAGCTAGGACCTTAAGATTCTGCATGAAAGGAGGACTAGCAGCCGCGTTGGATAGGAGAATGTGAAAAGTGTTCATATGTAGTAAAAACCTGAGAAATCCGTCCGTTTTCGTCATTTGTTATCGAATCGACTTAAAGCCAGATCGTCGCATTGGCTGCTCTTCTCTCTGAAACGGTTGTACTTATCGTCTGGAAAGCTTTGTCGCGTGCTGCGGTATGCAGAGACACTAAAAGCACCATAGTAGAACACAGATGAAGCTTCTAAGTTGATGTAATAGCAAGTAAGAAGTAGTACAATTCAAGTTTTAGGTATCGATTATTGACTTGTTAGCTGGCTTTGGTGCCTTGGACATGAGCTAGGACCTTAAGATTCTGCATCAAAAGGCGGACTAGCAGCCGAGTTGCACGGGACAATGTGAAAAGTGTTCATATGTAGTAAAAACCTGAGAAATCCGTCCGTTTTCGTCATTTGTTACCGAATCGACTTAAAGCCAGATCGTCACATTGGCTGCTCTTCTCTCTGAAACGGTTGTACTTATCGTCTGGAAAGCTTTGTCGCGTGCTGCGGTATGCGGAGACACTAAAAGCACCATAGTAGAACACAGAAGAAGCTTCTAAGATGATGTAATAGCCAGTAAGAAGTAGTACAATTCAAGATTTAGGTATCGATTATTGACTTCTTAGCTGGCTTTGGTGCCTTGGACATGAGCTAGGACCTTAAGATTCTGCATGAAAGGAGGACTAGCAGCCGAGTTGCACGGGAGAATGTGAAAAGTGTTCATATGTAGTAAAAACCTGAGAAATCCGTCCGTTTTCGTCATTTGTTATCGAATCGACTTAAAGCCAGATCGTCACATTGGCCGCTCTTCTCTCTGAAACGGTTCTACTTATCGTCTGCAAAGCTATGTCGCGTGCTGCGGTATGCGGAGACAATAAAATCACCATAGTAGAACACAGATGAAGCTTCTAAGTCGATGTAATAGCCAGTCAGAAGTAGTACAATTCAAGTTTTAGGTATCGATTATTGACTTCTTAGATGGATTTGGTGCCTTGGACATGAGCTAGGAAGTTAAGATTCTGCATGAAAGGAGGACTAGCAGCCGAGTTGCACGGGACAACATGGAAAGTGTTCATATGTAGTAAAAAAATGAGAAATCCGTCCGTTTTCGTCATTTGTTAACGAATCGCCTTAAAGCCAGATCGTCACATTGGCCGCTCTTCTCTCTGAAACGGTTGTACTTATCGTCTTCAAAGCTATGTCGCGTGCTGCGGTATGCGGAGACACTAAAAGCACCATAGTAGAACACAGATGAAGCTTCTAAGTTGATGTAATAGCCAGTAAGAAGTAGTACAATTCAAGTTTTAGTAATCGATTATTGATTTGTTAGCTGGCTTTGGTGCCTTGGACATGAGCTAGGACCTTAAGATTCTGCATCAAAAGGCGGACTAGCAGCCGAGTTGCACGGGACAATGTGAAAAGTGTTCATATGTAGTAAAAACCTGAGAAATCCGTCCGTTTTCGTCATTTGTTACCGAATCGACTTAAAGCCAGATCGTCACATTGGCTGCTCTTCTCTCTGAAACGGTTGTACTTATCGTCTGGAAAGCTTTGTCGCGTGCTGCGGTATGCGGAGACACTAATAGCACCATAGTAGAACACAGAAGAAGCTTCTAAGATGATGTAATAGCCAGTAAGAAGTAGTACAATTCAAGTTTTAGGTATCGATTATTGACTTTTTAGCGGCTTTGGTGCCTTGGACATGAGCTAGGACCTTAAGATTCTGCATGTAAGGAGGACTAGCACCCGTGTTGCAGGGGAGAATGTGAAAAGTGTTCATATGTAGTAAAAACCTGAGAAATCCGTCCGTTTTCGTCATTTGTTATTGAATCGACTTAAAGCCAGATCGTCACATTGGCCGCTCTTCTCTCTGAAACGGTTGTACTTATCGTCTTCAAAGCTATGTCGCGTGCTGCGGTATGCGGAGACACTAAAAGCACCATAGTAGAACACAGATGAAGCTTCTATGATGATGTAATAGCCAGTAAGAAGTAGTACAATTCAAGTTTTAGGTATCGATTATTGACTTCTTAGCGGGCTTTGGTGCCTTGGACATGAGCTAGGACCTTAAGATTCTGCATGAAAGGAGGACTAGCAGCCGAGTTGCACGGGAGAATGTGAAAAGTGTTCATATGTAGTAAAAACCTGAGAAATCCGTCCGTTTTCGTCATTTGTTATCGAATCGACATAAAGCCAGATCGTCACATTGGCCGCTGTTCTCTCTGAAACGGTTGTACTTATCGTCTGCAAAGCTATGTCGTATGCTGCGGTAGGCGGAGACACTGAAACCACCACAGTAGAACACAGATGAAGCTTATAATTTGATGTAATAGCCAGTAAGAAGTAGTACAATTCAGGTTTTAGGTATCGTTTATTGACTTTTTAGCTGGCTTTGATGCCTTGGACATGAGCTAGGACCTTAAGAATCTGCATGAAAGGAGGACTAGCAGCCGAGTTGCAGGGAAGAATGTGAAAAGTGTTCATATGTAGTAAAAACCTGAGAAATCCGTCCGTTTTCGTCATTTGTTATCGAATCGACATAAAGCCAGATCGTCACATTGGCCGCTCTTCTCTCTGAAACGGTTCTACTTATCGTCTGCAAAGCAATGTCGCGTGCTGCGGTATGCGGAGACACTAAAAGCACCATAGTAGAACACAGATGAAGCTTCTAAGTTGATGTAATAGCCAGTAAGAAGTAGTACAATTCAAGTTTTAGGTATCGATTAATGACTTTTTAGCTGGCTTTGGAGCCTTGGACATGAGCTAGGACCTTAAGATTCTGCATGAAAGGAGGACTAGCAGCCGCGTTGCACGGGAGAATGTGAAATGTGTTCATATGTAGTAAAAACCTGAGAAATCCGTCCGTTTTCGTCATCTGTTATCGAATCGACTTAAAGCCAGATCGTCACATTGGCCGCTCTTCTCTCTGAAACGGTTGTACTTATCGCCTGCAAAGCTATGTCGCGTGTTGCGGTATGCGGAGACACTAAAAGCACCATAGTAGAACACAGATGAAGCTTCTAACTTGATGTAATAGCCAGTAAGAAGTAGTACAATTCAAGTTTTCGTTATCGATTATTGACTTTTTAGCTGGCTTTGGTGCCTTGGACATGAGCTAGGTCCTTAAGATTCTGCATGAAAGGAGGACTAGCAGCCACGTTGGATGGGAGAATGTGAAAAGTGTTCATATGTAGTAAAAACCTGAGAAATCCGTCCGTTTTCGTCATTTGTTATCAAATCGACTTAAAGCCAGATCGTCACATTGGCCGCTCTTCTCTCTGAAACGGTTGTACTTATCGCCTGCAAAGCTATGTCGCGTGATGCGGTATGCGGAGACACTAAAAGCACCATAGTAGAACACAGATGAAGCTTCTAAGTTGATGTAATAGCCAGTAAGAAGTAGTACAATTCAAGTTTTAGGTATCGATTATTGACTTTTTAGCTGGCTTTGGTGCCTTGGACATGAGCTAGGACCTTAAGAATCTGCATGAAAGGAGGACTAGCAGCCGAGTTGCACGGGAGAATGTGAAAAGTATTCATATGTAGTAAAAACCTGAGAAATCCGTCCGTTTTCGTCATTTGTTATCGAATCGACTTAAAGCCAGATCGTCACATTGGCCGCTCTTCTCTCTGAAACGGTTGTACTTATCGTCTTCAAAGCTATGTCGCGTGCTGCGGTATGCGGAGACACTAAAAGCACCATAGTAGAACACAGATGAAGCTTCTGTGATGATGTAATAGCCAGTAAGAAGTAGTACAATTCAAGTTTTAGGTATCGATTATTGACTTTTTAGCTGGCTTTGGTGCCTTGGACATGAGCTAGGACCTTAAGATTCTGCATGAAAGGAGGACTAGCAGCCGCGTTGGATAGGAGAATGTGAAAAGTGTTCATATGTAGTAAAAACCTGAGAAATCCGTCCGTTTTCGTCATTTGTTATCGAATCGACTTAAAGCCAGATCGTCGCATTGGCTGCTCTTCTCTCTGAAACGGTTGTACTTATCGTCTGGAAAGCTTTGTCGCGTGCTGCGGTATGCAGAGACACTAAAAGCACCATAGTAGAACACAGATGAAGCTTCTAAGTTGATGTAATAGCAAGTAAGAAGTAGTACAATTCAAGTTTTAGGTATCGATTATTGACTTGTTAGCTGGCTTTGGTGCCTTGGACATGAGCTAGGACCTTAAGATTCTGCATCAAAAGGCGGACTAGCAGCCGAGTTGCACGGGACAATGTGAAAAGTGTTCATATGTAGTAAAAACCTGAGAAATCCGTCCGTTTTCGTCATTTGTTACCGAATCGACTTAAAGCCAGATCGTCACATTGGCTGCTCTTCTCTCTGAAACGGTTGTACTTATCGTCTGGAAAGCTTTGTCGCGTGCTGCGGTATGCGGAGACACTAAAAGCACCATAGTAGAACACAGAAGAAGCTTCTAAGATGATGTAATAGCCAGTAAGAAGTAGTACAATTCAAGTTTTAGGTATCGATTATTGACTTCTTAGCTGGCTTTGGTGCCTTGGACATGAGCTAGGACCTTAAGATTCTGCATGAAAGGAGGACTAGCAGCCGAGTTGCACGGGAGAATGTGAAAAGTGTTCATATGTAGTAAAAACCTGAGAAATCCGTCCGTTTTCGTCATTTGTTATCGAATCGACTTAAAGCCAGATCGTCACATTGGCCGCTCTTCTCTCTGAAACGGTTCTACTTATCGTCTGCAAAGCTATGTCGCGTGCTGCGGTATGCGGAGACAATAAAATCACCATAGTAGAACACAGATGAAGCTTCTAAGTCGATGTAATAGCCAGTCAGAAGTAGTACAATTCAAGTTTTAGGTATCGATTATTGACTTCTTAGATGGATTTGGTGCCTTGGACATGAGCTAGGAAGTTAAGATTCTGCATGAAAGGAGGACTAGCAGCCGAGTTGCACGGGACAACATGGAAAGTGTTCATATGTAGTAAAAAAATGAGAAATCCGTCCGTTTTCGTCATTTGTTAACGAATCGCCTTAAAGCCAGATCGTCACATTGGCCGCTCTTCTCTCTGAAACGGTTGTACTTATCGTCTTCAAAGCTATGTCGCGTGCTGCGGTATGCGGAGACACTAAAAGCACCATAGTAGAACACAGATGAAGCTTCTAAGTTGATGTAATAGCCAGTAAGAAGTAGTACAATTCAAGTTTTAGTAATCGATTATTGATTTGTTAGCTGGCTTTGGTGCCTTGGACATGAGCTAGGACCTTAAGATTCTGCATCAAAAGGCGGACTAGCAGCCGAGTTGCACGGGACAATGTGAAAAGTGTTCATATGTAGTAAAAACCTGAGAAATCCGTCCGTTTTCGTCATTTGTTACCGAATCGTCTTAAAGCCAGATCGTCACATTGGCTGCTCTTCTCTCTGAAACGGTTGTACTTATCGTCTGGAAAGCTTTGTCGCGTGCTGCGGTATGCGGAGACACTAATAGCACCATAGTAGAACACAGAAGAAGCTTCTAAGATGATGTAATAGCCAGTAAGAAGTAGTACAATTCAAGTTTTAGGTATCGATTATTGACTTTTTAGCTGGCTTTGGTGCCTTGGACATGAGCTAGGACCTTAAGATTCTGCATGTAAGGAGGACTAGCACCCGTGTTGCAGGGGAGAATGTGAAAAGTGTTCATATGTAGTAAAAACCTGAGAAATCCGTCCGTTTTCGTCATTTGTTATTGAATCGACTTAAAGCCAGATCGTCACATTGGCCGCTCTTCTCTCTGAAACGGTTGTACTTATCGTCTTCAAAGCTATGTCGCGTGCTGCGGTATGCGGAGACACTAAAAGCACCATAGTAGAACACAGATGAAGCTTCTATGATGATGTAATAGCCAGTAAGAAGTAGTACAATTCAAGTTTTAGGTATCGATTATTGACTTCTTAGCGGGCTTTGGTGCCTTGGACATGAGCTAGGACCTTAAGATTCTGCATGAAAGGAGGACTAGCAGCCGAGTTGCACGGGAGAATGTGAAAAGTGTTCATATGTAGTAAAAACCTGAGAAATCCGTCCGTTTTCGTCATTTGTTATCGAATCGACATAAAGCCAGATCGTCACATTGGCCGCTGTTCTCTCTGAAACGGTTGTACTTATCGTCTGCAAAGCTATGTCGTATGCTGCGGTAGGCGGAGACACTGAAACCACCACAGTAGAACACAGATGAAGCTTATAATTTGATGTAATAGCTAGTAAGAAGTAGTACAATTCAGGTTTTAGGTATCGTTTATTGACTTTTTAGCTGGCTTTGATGCCTTGGACATGAGCTAGGACCTTAAGAATCTGCATGAAAGGAGGACTAGCAGCCGAGTTGCAGGGAAGAATGTGAAAAGTGTTCATATGTAGTAAAAACCTGAGAAATCCGTCCGTTTTCGTCACTTGTTATCGAATCGACATAAAGCCAGATCGTCACATTTCCGCTCTTCTCTCTGAAACGGTTCTACTTATCGTCTGCAAAGCAATGTCGCGTGCTGCGGTATGCGGAGACACTAAAAGCACCATAGTAGAACACAGATGAAGCTTCTAAGTTGATGTAATAGCCAGTAAGAAGTAGTACAATTCAAGTTTTAGGTATCGATTAATGACTTTTTAGCTGGCTTTGGAGCCTTGGACATGAGCTAGGACCTTAAGATTCTGCATGAAAGGAGGACTAGCAGCCGCGTTGCACGGGAGAATGTGAAATGTGTTCATATGTAGTAAAAACCTGAGAAATCCGTCCGTTTTCGTCATCTGTTATCGAATCGACTTAAAGCCAGTTCGTCACATTGGCCGCTCTTCTCTCTGAAACGGTTGTACTTATCGCCTGCAAAGCTATGTCGCGTGTTGCGGTATGCGGAGACACTAAAAGCACCATAGTAGAACACAGATGAAGCTTCTAACTTGATGTAATAGCCAGTAAGAAGTAGTACAATTCAAGTTTTCGTTATCGTTTATTGACTTTTTAGCTGGCTTTGGTGCCTTGGACATGAGCTAGGTCCTTAAGATTCTGCATGAAAGGAGGACTAGCAGCCGCGTTGGATGGGAGAATGTGAAAAGTGTTCATATGTAGTAAAAACCTGAGAAATCCGTCCGTTTTCGTCATTTGTTATCAAATCGACTTAAAGCCAGATCGTCACATTGGCCGCTCTTCTCTCTGAAACGGTTGTACTTATCGCCTGCAAAGCTATGTCGCGTGATGCGGTATGCGGAGACACTAAAAGCACCATAGTAGAACACAGATGAAGCTTCTAAGTTGATGTAATAGCCAGTAAAAAGTAGTACAATTCAAGTTTTAGGTATCGATTATTGACTTTTTAGCTGGCTTTGGTGCCTTGGACATGAGCTAGGACCTTAAGAATCTGCATGAAAGGAGGACTAGCAGCCGAGTTGCACGGGAGAATGTGAAAAGTATTCATATGTAGTAAAAACCTGAGAAATCCGTCCGTTTTCGTCATTTGTTATCGAATCGACTTAAAGCCAGATCGTCACATTGGCCGCTCTTCTCTCTGAAACGGTTGTACTTATCGTCTTCAAAGCTATGTCGCGTGCTGCGGTATGCGGAGACACTAAAAGCACCATAGTAGAACACAGATGAAGCTTCTAAGTTGATGTAATAGCCAGTAAGAAGTAGTACAATTCAAGTTTTAGGTATCGATTATTGATTTTTTAGCTGGCTTTGGTGCCTTGGACATGAGCTAGGACCTTAAGATTCTGCATGAAAGGAGGACTAGCAGCCGAGTTGCACGGGAGAATGTGAAAAGTGTTCATATGTAGTAAAAACCTGAGAAATCCGTCCGTTTTCGTCATTTGTTATCGAATCGACTTAAAGCCAGATCGTCACATTGGCCGCTCTTCTCTCTGAAACTGTTGTACTTATCGTCTGCAAAGCTATGTCGTATGCTGCGGTAGGCGGAGACACTGAAACCACCACAGTAGAACACAGATGAAGCTTATAATTTGATGTAATAGCCAGTAAGAAGTAGTACAATTCAGGTTTTAGGTATCGTTTATTGACTTTTTAGCTGGCTTTGATGCCTTGGACATGAGCTAGGACATTAAGAATCTGCATGAAAGGAGGACTAGCAGCCGAGTTGCAGGGAAGAATGTGAAAAGTGTTCATATGTAGTAAAAACCTGAGAAATCCGTCCGTTTTCGTCATTTGTTATTGAATCGACTTAAAGCCAGATCGTCACATTGGCCGCTCTTCTCTCTGAAACGGTTGTACTTATCGTCTTCAAAGCTATGTCGCGTGCTGCGGTATGCGGAGACACTAAAAGCACCATAGTAGAACACAGATGAAGCTTCTATGATGATGTAATAGCCAGTAAGAAGTAGTACAATTCAAGTTTTAGGTATCGATTATTGACTTCTTAGCGGGCTTTGGTGCCTTGGACATGAGCTAGGACCTTAAGATTCTGCATGAAAGGAGGACTAGCAGCCGAGTTGCACGGGAGAATGTGAAAAGTGTTCATATGTAGTAAAAACCTGAGAAATCCGTCCGTTTTCGTCATTTGTTATCGAATCGACATAAAGCCAGATCGTCACATTGGCCGCTGTTCTCTCTGAAACGGTTGTACTTATCGTCTGCAAAGCTATGTCGTATGCTGCGGTAGGCGGAGACACTGAAACCACCACAGTAGAACACAGATGAAGCTTATAATTTGATGTAATAGCCAGTAAGAAGTAGTACAATTCAGGTTTTAGGTATCGTTTATTGACTTTTTAGCTGGCTTTGATGCCTTGGACATGAGCTAGGACCTTAAGAATCTGCATGAAAGGAGGACTAGCAGCCGAGTTGCAGGGAAGAATGTGAAAAGTGTTCATATGTAGTAAAAACCTGAGAAATCCGTCCGTTTTCGTCATTTGTTATCGAATCGACATAAAGCCAGATCGTCACATTGGCCGCTCTTCTCTCTGAAACGGTTCTACTTATCGTCTGCAAAGCAATGTCGCGTGCTGCGGTATGCGGAGACACTAAAAGCACCATAGTAGAACACAGATGAAGCTTCTAAGTTGATGTAATAGCCAGTAAGAAGTAGTACAATTCAAGTTTTAGGTATCGATTAATGACTTTTTAGCTGGCTTTGGAGCCTTGGACATGAGCTAGGACCTTAAGATTCTGCATGAAAGGAGGACTAGCAGCCGCGTTGCACGGGAGAATGTGAAATGTGTTCATATGTAGTAAAAACCTGAGAAATCCGTCCGTTTTTGTCATCTGTTATCGAATCGACTTAAAGCCAGATCGTCACATTGGCCGCTCTTCTCTCTGAAACGGTTGTACTTATCGCCTGCAAAGCTATGTCGCGTGTTGCGGTATGCGGAGACACTAAAAGCACCATAGTAGAACACAGATGAAGCTTCTAACTTGATGTAATAGCCAGTAAGAAGTAGTACAATTCAAGTTTTCGTTATCGATTATTGACTTTTTAGCTGGCTTTGGTGCCTTGGACATGAGCTAGGTCCTTAAGATTCTGCATGAAAGGAGGACTAGCAGCCGCGTTGGATGGGAGAATGTGAAAAGTGTTCATATGTAGTAAAAACCTGAGAAATCCGTCCGTTTTCGTCATTTGTTATCAAATCGACTTAAAGCCAGATCGTCACATTGGCCGCTCTTCTCTCTGAAACGGTTGTACTTATCGCCTGCAAAGCTATGTCGCGTGATGCGGTATGCGGAGACACTAAAAGCACCATAGTAGAACACAGATGAAGCTTCTAAGTTGATGTAATAGCCAGTAAGAAGTAGTACAATTCAAGTTTTAGGTATCGATTATTGACTTTTTAGCTGGCTTTGGTGCCTTGGACATGAGCTAGGACCTTAAGAATCTGCATGAAAGGAGGACTAGCAGCCGAGTTGCACGGGAGAATGTGAAAAGTATTCATATGTAGTAAAAACCTGAGAAATCCGTCCGTTTTCGTCATTTGTTATCGAATCGACTTAAAGCCAGATCGTCACATTGGCCGCTCTTCTCTCTGAAACGGTTGTACTTATCGTCTTCAAAGCTATGTCGCGTGCTGCGGTATGCGGAGACACTAAAAGCACCATAGTAGAACACAGATGAAGCTTCTAAGTTGATGTAATAGCCAGTAAGAAGTAGTACAATTCAAGTTTTAGGTATCGATTATTGATTTTTTAGCTGGCTTTGGTGCCTTGGACATGAGCTAGGACCTTAAGATTCTGCATGAAAGGAGGACTAGCAGCCGAGTTGCATGGGAGAATGTGAAAAGTGTTCATATGTAGTAAAAACCTGAGAAATCCGTCCGTTTTCGTCATTTGTTATCGAATCGACTTAAAGCCAGATCGTCACATTGGCCGCTCTTCTCTCTGAAACGGTTCTACTTATCGTCTGCAAAGCTATGTCGCGTGCTGCGGTATGCGGAGACACTAAAAGCACCATAGTAGAACACAGATGAAGCTTCTAAGTTGATGTAATAGCCAGTAAGAAGTAGTACAATTCAAGTTTTAGGTATCGATTAATGACTTTTTAGCTGGCTTTGGAGCCTTGGACATGAGCTAGGACCTTAAGATTCTGCATGAAAGGAGGACTAGCAGCCGCGTTGCACGGGAGAATGTGAAATGTGTTCATATGTAGTAAAAACCTGAGAAATCCGTCCGTTTTCGTCATCTGTTATCGAATCGACTTAAAGCCAGATCGTCACATTGGCCGCTCTTCTCTCTGAAACGGTTGTACTTATCGCCTGCAAAGCTATGTCGCGTGTTGCGGTATGCGGAGACACTAAAAGCACCATAGTAGAACACAGATGAAGCTTCTAACTTGATGTAATAGCCAGTAAGAAGTAGTACAATTCAAGTTTTCGTTATCGATTATTGAGTTTTTAGCTGGCTTTGGTGCCTTGGACATGAGCTAGGACCTTAAGATTCTGCATGAAAGGAGGACTAGCAGCCGCGTTGGATGGGAGAATGTGAAAAGTGTTCATATGTAGTAAAAACCTGAGAAATCCGTCCGTTTTCGTCATTTGTTATCGAATCGACTTAAAGCCAGATCGTCACATTGGCTGCTCTTCTCTCTGAAACGACTGTACTTATCGTCTGGAAAGCTTTGTCGCGTGCTGCGGTATGCGGAGACACTGAAAGCACCATAGTAGAACACAGATGAAGCTTCTAAGATGATGTAATAGCCAGTAAGAAGTAGTACAATTCATGTTTTAGGTATCGATTATTGACTTTTTAGCTGGCTTTGGTGCCTTGGACATGAGCTAGGACCTTAAGATTCTGCATGAAAGGAGGAATAGCAGCCGAGTTGCACGGGAGAATGTGAAAAGTGTTCATACGTAGTAAAAACCTGAGAAATCCGTCCGTTTTCTTCATTTGTTATCGAATCGACTTAAAGGCAGATCGTCACATTGGCCGCTCTTCTCTCTGAAACGGTTGTACTTATCGTCTGCAAAGCTATGTCGCGTGCTGCGGTATGCGGAGACAATAAAATCACCACAGTAGAACACAGATGAAGCTTCTAAGTCGATGTAATAGCCAGTAAGAAGTAGTACAATTCAAGTTTTAGGTATCGATTATTGACTTCTTAGATGGATTTGGTGCCTTGGACATGAGCTAGGACTTTAAGATTCTGCATGAAAGGAGGACTAGCAGCCGCGTTGCACGGGAGAATGTGAAATGTGTTCATATGTAGTAGAAACCTGAGAAATCCGTCCGTTTTCGTCATTTGTTATCGAATCGCCTTAAAGCCCGAACGTCACATTGGCCGCTCTTCTCTCTGAAACGGTTGTACTTATAGTCTGCAAAGCTATGTCGCGTGCTGCGGTATGCGGAGACAATAAAATCACCATAGTAGAACACAGATGAAGCTTCTAAGTCGATGTAATAGCCAGTAAGAAGTAGTACAATTCAAGTTTTAGGTACTGATTATTGACTTTTTAGCTGGCTTTGGTGCCTTGGACATGAGCTAGGACCTTAAGATTCTGCATGAAAGGAGGACTAGCAGCCGAGTTGCATGGGAGAATGTGAAAAGTGTTCATATGTAGTAAAAACCTGAGAAATCCGTCCGTTTTCGTCATTTGTTATCGAATCGACTTAAAGCCAGATCGTCACATTGGCCGCTCTTCTCTCTGAAACGGTTGTACTTATCGTCTTCAAAGCTATGTCGCGTGCTGCGGCATGCGGAGACACTAAAAGCACCATAGTAGAACACAGATGAAGCTTCTAAGTTGATGTAATAGCCAGTAAGAAGTAGTACAATTCAAGTTTTAGGTATCGATTATTGACTTCTTAGCTGGCTTTGGTGCCTTGGACATGAGCTAGGACATTAAGATTCTGCATGAAAGGAGGACTAGCAGCCGAGTTGCACGGGAGTATGTGAAAAGTGTTCATATGTAGTAAAAACCTGAGAAATCCGTCCGTTTTCGTCATTTGTTATCGAATCGACTTAAAGCCAGATCGTCACATTGGCCGCTCTTCTCTCTGAAACGGTTCTACTTATCGTCTGCAAAGCTATGTCGCGTGCTGCGGTATGCGGAGACACTAAAAGCACCATAGTAGAACACAGATGAAGCTTCTAAGTTGATGTAATAGCCAGTAAGAAGTAGTACAATTCAAGTTTTAGGTACTGATTATTTACTTTTTAGCTGGCTTTTGTGCCTTGGGCATGAGCTAGGACCTTAAGATTCTGCATGAAAGGAGGACTAGCAGCCGAGTTGCACGGGAGAATGTGGAAAGTGTTCATATGTAGTAAAAACCTGAGAAATCCGTCCGTTTTCGTCATTTGTTATCGAATCGCCTTAAAGCCAGATCGTCACATTGGCCGCTCTTCTCTCTGAAACGGTTGTACTTATCGTGTGCAAAGCTATGTCGCGTGCTGCGGTATGCGCAGACACTAAAAGCACCATAGTATAAAACAGATGAAGCTTCTAAGTTGATGTAATAGCCAGTAAGAAGTAGTACAACTGAAGTTTTAGGTATCGATTATTGACTTTTTAGCTGGCTTTGGTGCCTTGGACATGAGCTAGGACCTTAAGATTCTGCATGAAAGGAGGACTAGCAGCCTCGGTGCACAGGAGAATGTGAAATGTGTTCATATGTAGTAGAAACCTAAAAAATCCGTCCGTTTTCGTCATTTGTTATCGAATCGACTTAAAGCCCGATCGTCACATTGGCCGCTCTTCTCTCTGAAACGGTTGTACTTATCGTCTGCAAGCTATGTCGCGTGCTGCGATATGCGGAGACAATAAAATCACCATAGTAGAACACAGATGAAGCTTCTAAGTCGATGTAATAGCAGGTAAGAAGTAGTACAATTCAAGTTTTAGGTATCGATTATTGACTTCTTAGAAGGATTTGGTGCCTTGGACATGAGCTAGGACCATAAGATTCGGCATGAATGGAGGACTAGCAGCCGAGTTGCACGGACAATATGAAAAGTGTTCATATGTAGTAAAAACCAGAGAAATCCGTCCGTTGTCGTCATTTGTTATCGAATCGCCTTAAAGCCAGATCGTCACTTGGCCGCTCTTCTCTCTGAAACGGCTGTACTTATCGTCTGCAAAGCTATGTGGCGTGCTGCGGTATGCGGAGACACTAAAAGCACCATAGTAGAACACAGATTAAGCTTCTAAGTTGATGTAATAGCCAGTAAGAAGTAGTACAATTCAAGTTTTAGGTATCGATTATTGACTTATTAGCTGGCTTTGGTGCGTTGGACATGAGCTAGGACCTTAAGATTCTGCATGAAAGGAGGACTAGCAGCCGAGTTGCACGGGAGAATGTGAAAAGTATTCATATGTAGTAAAAACCTGAGAAATCCGTCCGTTTTCGTCATTTGTTATCGAATCGACTTAAAGCCAGATCGTCACGTTGGCCGCTCTTCTCTCTGAAACGGTTGTACTTATCGTCTGCAAAGCTATGTCGCGTACTGTGGTGTGCGGAGACACTAAAAGCACCATGGTAGAACACAGATGAAGCTTCTACGTTGATGTAATCGCCAGTAAGAAATAGTACAATTCAAGTTTTAGGTATCGATTATTGACTTTTTAGCTGGCTTTGGTGCCTTGGTCATGAGCTAGGACCTTAAGATTCTGCATTAAAGGAGGACTAGCAGCCGCGTTGCACGGGAGAATGTGAAATGTGTTCATATGTAGTAGAAACCTGAGAAATCCGTCTGTTTTCGTCATTTGTTATCGAATCGACTTAAAGCCAGATCGTCACATTGGCCGCTCTTCTCTCTGAAACGGTTGTACTTATCGTCTGCAAAGCTATGTCGCGTACTGCGGTATGCGGAGACAATAAAATCACCATAGTAGAACACAGATGAAGCTTCTAAGTCGATGTAATAGCCAGTAAGAAGTAGTACAATTCAAGTTTTAGGTACTGATTATTGACTTTTTAGCTGGCTTTGGTGCCTTGGACATGAGCTAGGACCTTAAGATTCTGCATGAAAGGAGGACTAGCAGCCGAGTTGCACGGGAGAATGTGAAAAGTGTTCATATGTAGTAAAAACCTGAGAAATCCGTCCGTTTTCGTCATTTGTTATCGAATCTACTTAAAGCCAGATCGTCACATTGGCCGCTCTTCTCTCTGAAACGGTTGTACTTATCGTCTGCAAAGCTATGTCGCGTGCTGCGGTATGCGGAGACACTAAAAGCACCATAGTAGAACACAGATGAAGCTTCTATGATGATGTAATAGCCAGTAAGAAGTAGTACAATTCAAGTTTTAGGTATCGATTATTGACTTTTTAGCTGGCTTTGGTGCCTTGGACATGAGCTAGGACCTTAAGATTCTGCATGAAAGGAGGACTAGCAGCCGAGTTGCACGGGAGTATGTGAAAAGTGTTCATATGTAGTAAAAACCTGAGAAATCCGTCCGTTTTCGTCATTTGTTATCGAATCGACTTGAAGCCAGATCGTCACATTGGCCGCTCTTCTCTCTGAAACGGTTGTACTTATCGTGTGCAAAGCTATGTCGCGTGCTGCGGTATGCGCAGACACTAAAAGCACCATAGTATAAAACAGATGAAGCTTCTAAGTTGATGTAATAGCCAGTAAGAAGTAGTACAACTGAAGTTTTAGGTATCGATTATTGACTTTTTAGCTGGCTTTGGTGCATTGGACATGAGCTAGGACCTTAAGATTCTGCATGAAAGGAGGACTAGCAGCCTCGGTGCACAGGAGAATGTGAAATGTGTTCATATGTAGTAGAAACCTAAAAAATCCGTCCGTTTTCGTCATTTGTTATCGAATCGACTTAAAGCCCGATCGTCACATTGGCCGCTCTTCTCTCTGAAACGGTTCTACTTATCGTCTGCAAGCTATGTCGCGTGCTGCGATATGCGGAGACAATAAAATCACCATAGTAGAACACAGATGAAGCTTCTAAGTCGATGTAATAGCAAGTAAGAAGTAGTACAATTCAAGTTTTAGGTATCGATTATTGACTTCTTAGAAGGATTTGGTGCCTTGGACGTGAGCTAGGACCTTAAGATTCGGCATGAAAGGAGGACTAGCAGCCGAGTTGCACTGACAATATGAAAAGTGTTCATATGTAGTAAAAACCAGAGAAATCCGTCCGTTTTCGTCATTTGTTATCGAATCGCCTTAAAGCCAGATTGTCACTTGGCCGCTCTTCTCTCTGAAACGGCTGTACTTATCGTCTGCAAAGCTATGTGGCGTGCTGCGGTATGCGGAGACACTAAAAGCACCATAGTAGAACACAGATTAAGCTTCTAAGTTGATGTAATAGCCAGTAAGAAGTAGTACAATTCAAGTTTTAGGTATCGATTATTGACTTATTAGCTGGCTTTGGTGCCTTGGACATGAGCTAGGACCTTAAGATTCTGCATGAAAGGAGGACTAGCAGCCGAGTTGCACGGGAGAATGTGAAAAGTATTCATATGTAGTAAAAACCTGAGAAATCCGTCCGTTTTCGTCATTTGTTATCGAATCGACTTAAAGCCAGATCGTCACGTTGGCCCCTCTTTTCTCTGAAACGGTTGTACTTATCGTCTGCAAAGCTATGTCGCGTACTGTGGTGTGCGGAGACACTAAAAGCACCATGGTAGAACACAGATGAAGCTTCTACGTTGATGTAATCGCCAGTAAGAAATAGTACAATTCAAGTTTTAGGTATCGATTATTGACTTTTTAGCTGGCTTTGGTGCCTTGGACATGAGCTAGGACCTTAAGATTCTGCATTAAAGGAGGACTAGCAGCCGCGTTGCACGGGAGAATGTGAAATGTGTTCATATGTAGTAGAAACCTGAGAAATCAGTCCGTTTTCGTCATTTGTTATCGAATCGACTTAAAGCCAGATCGTCACATTGGCCGCTCTTCTCTCTGAAACGGTTGTACTTATCGTCTGCAAAGCTATGTCGCGTACTGTGGTATGCGGAGACAATAAAATCACCATAGTAGAACACAGATGAAGCTTCTAAGTCGATGTAATAGCCAGTAAGAAGTAGTACAATTCAAGTTTTAGGTACTGATTATTGACTTTTTAGCTGGCTTTGGTGCCTTGGACATGAGCTAGGACCTTAAGATTCTGCATGAAAGGAGGACTAGCAGCCGAGTTGCACGGGAGAATGTGAAAAGTGTTCATATGTAGTAAAAACCTGAGAAATCCGTCCGTTTTCGTCATTTGTTATCGAATCTACTTAAAGCCAGATCGTCACATTGGCCGCTCTTCTCTCTGAAACGGTTGTACTTATCGTCTGCAAAGCTATGTCGCGTGCTGCGGTATGCGGAGACACTAAAAGCACCATAGTAGAACACAGATGAAGCTTCTATGATGATGTAATAGCCAGTAAGAAGTAGTACAATTAAAGTTTTAGGTATCGATTATTGACTTTTTAGCTGGCTTTGGTGCCTTGGACATGAGCTAGGACCTTAAGATTCTGCATGAAAGGAGGACTAGCAGCCGCGTTGGATAGGAGAATGTGAAAAGTGTTCATATGTAGTAAAAACCTGAGAAATCCGTCCGTTGTCGTCATTTGTTATCGAATCGACTTAAAGCCAGATCGTCACATTGGCTGCTTTTCTCTCTGAAACGGTTGTACTTATCGTCTGGAAAGCTTTGTCGCGTGCTGCGGTATGCGGAGACACTAAAAGCACCATAGTAGAACACAGATGAAGCTTCTAAGATGATGTAATAGCCAGTAAGAAGTAGTACAATTCAAGTTTTAGGTATCGATTATTGACTTTTTAGCTGGCTTTGGTGCCTTGAACATGAGCTAGGACCTTAAGATTCTGCATGAAAGGAGGACTAGCAGACGAGATGCACGGGAGAATGTGAAAAGTGTTCATATGTAGTAAAAACCTGAGAAATCCGTCCGTTTTCTTCATTTGTTATCGAATCGACTTAAAGCCAGATCGTCACATTGGCCGCTCTTCTCTCTGAAACAGTTGTACTTATCGTCTTCAAAGCTATGTCGCGTGCTGCGGTATGCGGAGACACTAAAAGCACCATAGTAGAACACAGATGAAGCTTCTAAGTTGATGTAATAGCCAGTAAGAAGTAGTACAATTCAAGTTTTACGTATCGATTATTGACTTCTTAGCTGGCTTTGGTGCCTTGGACATGAGCTAGGACCTTAAGATTCTGCATGAAAGGAGGACTAGCAGCCGAGTTGCACGGGAGAATGTGAAAAGTGTTCATATGTAGTAAAAACCTGAGAAATCCGTCCGTTTTCGTCATTTGTTATCGAATCGACTTAAAGCCAGATCGTCACTTGGCCGCTCTTCTCTCTGAAACGGTTCTACTTATCGTCTGCAAAGCTATGTCGCGTGCTGCGGTATGCGGAGACACTAAAAGCACCATTGTAGAACACAGATGAAGCTTCTAAGTTGATGTAATAGCCAGTAAGAAGTAGTACAATTCAAGTTTTAGGTATCGATTATTGACTTTTTAGCTGGCTTTGGTTCCTTGGACATGAGCTAGGACCTTAAGATTCTGCATGAAAGGAGGACTAGCAGCCGAGTTGCACGGGAGAATGTGAAAAGTGTTCATATGTAGTAAATACCTGAGAAATCCGTCCGTTTTCGTCAATTGTTATCGAATCGACTTAAAGCCAGACCGTCACATTGGCCGCTCTTCTCTCTGAAACGGTTGTACTTATCGTCTGAAAAAAATGTCGCGTGCTGCGGTTTTCGCAGACACCAAAAGCACCATAGTATAAAACAGATGAAGCTTCTAAGTTGATGTAATAGCCAGTAAGAAGTAGTACAACTCAAGTTTTAGGTATCGATTATTGACTTTTTAGCTGGCTTTGGTGCCTTTTACATGGGCTAGGACCTTAAGATTCTGCATGAAAGGAGGACTAGAAGCCGCGTTGCACGGGAGAATGTGAAATGTGTTCATATGTAGTAGAAACCTGAGAAATCCGTCCGTTTTCGTCATTTGTTATCGAATCAATTTAAAGCCCGATCGTCACATTGGCCGCTCTTCTCTCTGAAACGTTTGTACTTATCGTCTGCAAAGCTACGTCGCGTGCTGCGGTATGCGGAGACAATAAAATCACCATAGTAGAACACAGAGGAAGCTTCTAAGTCGATGTAATAGCCAGTAAGAAGTAGTACAATTCAAGTTTTAGGTATCGATTATTGACTTCTTAGATGGATTTGGTGCCTTGAACGTGAGCTAGGACCTTAAGATTCTGTATGAAAGTAGGACTAGCAGCCGAGTTGCACGGGACAATATGAAAAGTGTTCATATGTAGTAAAAACCTGAGAAATCCGTCCGTTTTCGTCATTTGTTATCGAATCGCCTTAAAGCTAGATCGTCACTTGGCCGCTCTTCTCTCTGAAACGGCTGTACTTATCGTCTTCAATGCTATGTCGCGTGCTGCGGTATGCGGAGACACTAAAAGAACCATAGTAGAACACAGATTAAGCTTCTAAGTTGATGTAATAGCCAGTAAGAAGTAGTACAATTAAAGTTTTAGGTATCGATTATTGACTTTTTAGCTGGCTTTGGTGCCTTGGACATGAGCTAGGACCTTAAGATTCTGCATGAAAGGAGGACTAGCAGCCGCGTTGGATGGGAGAATGTGAAAAGTGTTCATATGTAGTAAAAACCTGAGAAATCCGTCCGTTTTCGTCATTTGTTATCGAATCGACTTAAAGCCAGATCGTCACATTGGCCGCTCTTCTCTCTGAAACGGTTGTACTTATCGCCTGCAAAGCTATGTCGCGTGATGCGGTATGCGGAGACACTAAAAGCACCATAGTAGAACACAGATGAAACTTCTAAGTTGATGTAATAGCCAGTAAGAAGTAGTACAATTCAAGTTTTAGGTATCGATTATTGACTTTTTAGCTGGCTTTGGTGCCTTGGACATGAGCTAGGACCTTAAGATTCTGCATGAAAGGAGGACTAGCAGCCGAGTTGCACGGGAGAATGTGAAAAGTGTTCATATGTAGTAAAAACCTGAGAAATCCGTCCGTTTTCGTCATTTGTTATCGAATCGACTTAAAGCCAGATCGTCACATTGGCCGCTCTTCTCTCTGAAACGGTTGTACTTATCGTCTGCAAAGCTATGATGCGTGCTGCGGTATGCGGAGACTCTAAAAGCACCATAGTAGAACACAGATGAAGCTTCTAAGTTGATGTAATAGCCAGTAAGAAGTAGTACAATTCAAGTTTTAGATACTGATTATTGACTTTTTAGCTGGCTTTGGTGCCTTGGACATGAGCTAGGACCATAAGATTCTGCATGAAAGGAGGACTAGCAGCCGAGTTGCACGGGAGAATGTGAAAAGTGTTCATATGTAGTAAAAACCTGAGAAATCCGTCCGTTTTCGTCATTTGTTATCGAATCGACTTAAAGCCAGATCGTCACTTGGCCGCTCTTCTCTCTGAAACGGTTCTACTTATCGTCTGCAAAGCTATGTCGCGTGCTGCGGTATGCGCAGACACTAAAAGCACCATAGTAGAACACAGATGAAGCTTCTAAGTTGATGTAATAGCCAGTAAGAAGTAGTACAATTCAAGTTTTAGGTACTGATTATTTACTTTTTAGCTGGCTTTGGTGCCTTGTACATGAGCTATTACCCTAAGATTCTGCATGAAAGGAAGACTAGAAGCCGCGTTGCACGGGAGAATGTGAAATGTGTTCATATGTAGTAAAAACTTGAGAAATCCGTCTGTTTCCGTCATTTGTTATCGAATCGACTTAATGCCCGATCGTCACATTGGCCGCTCTTCTCTCTGAAACGGTTGTACTTATCCTCTGCAAAGCTATGTCGCGTGCTGCGGTATGCGGAGACACTAAAAGCACCATAGTAGAACACAGATGAAGCTTCTAAGTTGATGTAATAGCCAGTAAGAAGTAGTCCAATTCAAGTTTTAGGTATCGATTATTGACTTTTTAGCTGGCTTTGGTGACTTGGACATGAGCTAGGACCTTAAGATTCTGCATAAAAGGAGGACTAGCAGCCGAGTTGCACGGGAGAATGTGAAAAGTGTTCATATGTAATAAAAACCTGAGACATCCGTCAGTTTTCGTCATTTGTTATCGAATTGACTTAAAGCCAGATGGTCACATTGACCGCTCTTCTCTCTGAAACGGTTGTACTTATCGTCTGCAAAGCTATGTCGCATGCTGCGTTATGTGGAGACAATAAAATCACCATAGTAGAACACAGATGAAGCTTCTAAGTTGATGTAATAGCCAGTAAGAAGTAGTACAATTCAAGTTTTAGGTACTGATTATTTACTTTTTAGCTGGCTTTGGTGCCTTGTACATGAGCTATTACCCTAAGATTCTGCATGAAAGGAAGACTAGAAGCCGCGTTGCACGGGAGAATGTGAAATGTGTTCATATGTAGTAAAAACTTGAGAAATCCGTCTGTTTCCGTCATTTGTTATCGAATCGACTTAATGCCCGATCGTCACATTGGCCGCTCTTCTCTCTGAAACGGTTGTACTTATCCTCTGCAAAGCTATGTCGCGTGCTGCGGTATGCGGAGACACTAAAAGCACCATAGTAGAACACAGATGAAGCTTCTATGATGATGTAATAGCCAGTATGAAGTAGTACAATTCAAGTTTTAGGTATCGATTATTGACTTTTTAGCTGGCTTTGGTGCCTTGGACATGAGCTAGGACCTTAAGATTCTGCATGAAAGGAGGACTAGCAGCCGCGTTGGATGGGAGAATGTGAAATGTGTTCATATGTAGTAAAAACCTGAGAAATCCGTCTGTTTTCGTCATTTGTTATCGAATCGACTTAAAGCCAGATCGTCACATTGGCCGCTCTTCTCTCTGAAACGGTTGTACTTATCGTCTGCAAAGCTATGTCGCGTGCTGCGGTATGCGCAGACACCAAAAGCACCATAGTATAAAACAGATGAAGCTTCTAAGTTGATGTAATAGCCAGTAAGAAGTAGTACAACTCAAGTTTTAGGTATCGATTATTGACTTTTTAGCTGGCTTTGGTGCCTTTTACATGAGCTAGGACCTTAAGATTCTGCATGAAAGGAGGACTAGCAGCCGCGTTGCACGGGAGAATGTGAAATGTGTTCATATGTAGTAGAAACCTGAGAAATCCGTCCGTTTTCGTCATTTGTTATCGAATCGATTTAAAGCCCGATCGTCACATTGGCCGCTCTTCTCTCTGAAACGTTTGTACTTATCGTCTGCAAAGCTACGTCGCGTGCTGCGGTATGCGGAGACAATAAAATCACCATAGTAGAACACAGAGGAAGGTTCTAAGTCGATGTAATAGCCAGTAAGAAGTAGTACAATTCAAGTTTTAGGTATCGATTATTGACTTCTTAGATGGATTTGGTGCCTTGAACATGAGCTAGGACCTTAAGATTCTGTATGAAAGTAGGACTAGCAGCCGAGTTGCACGGGACAATATGAAAAGTGTTCATATGTAGTAAAAACCTGAGAAATCCGTCCGTTTTCGTCATTTGTTATCGAATCGCCTTAAAGCCAGATCGTCACATTGGCCGCTCTTCTCTCTGAAACGGTTGTACTTATCGCCTGCAAAGCTATGTCGCGTGATGCGGTATGCGGAGACACTAAAAGCACCATAGTAGAACACAGATGAAGCTTCTAAGTTGATGTAATAGCCAGTAAGAAGTAGTACAATTCAAGTTTTAGGTATCGATTATTGACTTTTTAGATGGCTTTGGTGCCTTGGACATGAGCTAGGACCTTAAGATTCTGCATGAAAGGAGGACTAGCAGCCGAGTTGCACGGGAGAATGTGAAAAGTGTTCATATGTAGTAAAAACCTGAGAAATCCGTCCGTTTTCGTCATTTGTTATCGAATCGACTTAAAGCCAGATCGTCACATTGGCCGCTCTTCTCTCTGAAACGGTTGTACTTATCGTCTGCAAAGCTATGTCGCGTGCTGCGGTATGCGGAGACTCTAAAAGCACCATAGTAGAACACAGATGAAGCTTCTAAGTTGATGTAATAGCCAGTAAGAAGTAGTACAATTCAAGTTTTAGGTACTGATTATTTACATTTTAGCTGGCTTTGGTGCCTTGGACATGAGCTAGGACATTAAGATTCTGCATGAAAGGAGGACTAGCAGCCGCGTTGCACGGGAGAATGTGAAATGTGTTCATATGTAGTAAAAACCTGAGAAATCCGTCCGTTTTCGTCATTTGTTATCGAATCGACTTAAAGCCAGATCCTCACATTGGCTGCTCTTCTCTCTGAAACGGTTGTACTTATCATCTTCAAAGCTATGTCGCGTGCTGCGGTATGCGGAGACACTAAAAGCACCATAGTAGAACACAGATGAAGCTTCTAAGTTGATGTAATAGCCAGTAAGAAGTAGTACAATTCAAGTTTTAGGTATCGATTATTGACTTTTTAGCTGGCTTTGGTGCCTTGGACATGAGCTAGGACCTTAAGATTCTGCATGAAAGGAGGACTAGCAGCCGAGTTGCACGGGAGAATGTGAAAAGTGTTCATATGTAGTAAAAACCTGAGAAATCCGTCCGTTTTCGTCATTTGTTATCGAATCGACTTAAAGCCAGATCGTCACTTGGCCGCTCTTCTCTCTGAAACGGTTCTACTTATCGTCTGCAAAGCTATGTCGCGTGCTGCGGTATGCGCAGACACTAAAAGCACCATAGTAGAACACAGATGAAGCTTCTAAGTTGATGTAATAGCCAGTAAGAAGTAGTACAATTCAAGTTTTAGGTACTGATTATTTACTTTTTAGCTGGCTTGGGTGCCTTGTACATGAGCTATTACCTTAAGATTCTGCATGAAAGGAAGACTAGAAGCCGCGTTGCACGGGAGAATGTGAAATGTGTTCATATGTAGTAAAAACTTGAGAAATCCGTCTGTTTCCGTCATTTGTTATCGAATCGACTTAATGCCCGATCGTCACATTGGCCGCTCTTCTCTCTGAAACGGTTGTACTTATCCTCTGCAAAGCTATGTCGCGTGCTGCGGTATGCGGAGACACTAAAAGCACCATAGTAGAACACAGATGAAGCTTCTATGATGATGTAATAGCCAGTATGAAGTAGTACAATTCAAGTTTTAGGTATCGATTATTGACTTTTTAGCTGGCTTTGGTGACTTGGACATGAGCTAGGACCTTAAGATTCTGCATGAAAGGAGGACTAGCAGCCGCGTTGGATGGGAGAATGTGAAAAGTGTTCATATGTAGTAAAAACCTGAGAAATCCGTCTGTTTTCGTCATTTGTTATCGAATCGACTTAAAGCCAGATCGTCACATTGGCCGCTCTTCTCTCTGAAACGGTTGTACTTATCGTCTGCAAAGCTATGTCGCGTGCTGCGGTATGCGCAGACACCAAAAGCACCATAGTATAAAACAGATGAAGCTTCTAAGTTGATGTAATAGCCAGTAAGAAGTAGTACAACTCAAGTTTTAGGTATCGATTATTGACTTTTTAGCTGGCTTTGGTGCCTTTTACATGAGCTAGGACCTTAAGATTCTGCATGAAAGGAGGACTAGCAGCCGCGTTGCACGGGAGAATGTGAAATGTGTTCATATGTAGTAGAAACCTGAGAAATCCGTCCGTTTTCGTCATTTGTTATCGAATCGATTTAAAGCCCGATCGTCACATTGGCCGCTCTTCTCTCTGAAACGGTTGTACTTATCGTCTGCAAAGCTACGTCGCGTGCTGCGGTATGCGGAGACAATAAAATCACCATAGTAGAACACAGAGGAAGCTTCTAAGTCGATGTAATAGCCAGTAAGAAGTAGTACAATTCAAGTTTTAGGTATCGATTATTGACTTCTTAGATGGATTTGGTGCCTTGAACATGAGCTAGGACCTTAAGATTCTGTATGAAAGTAGGACTAGCAGCCGAGTTGCACGGGACAATATGAAAAGTGTTCATATGTAGTAAAAACCTGAGAAATCCGTCCGTTTTCGTCATTTGTTATCGAATCGCCTTAAAGCTAGATCGTCACTTGGCCGCTCTTCTCTCTGAAACGGCTGTACTTATCGTCTTCAAAGCTATGTCGCGTGCTGCGGTATGCGGAGACACTAAAAGAACCATAGTAGAACACAGATTAAGCTTCTAAGTTGATGTAATAGCCAGTAAGAAGTAGTACAATTAAAGTTTTAGGTACCGATTATGACTTTTTAGCTGGCTTTGGTGCCTTGGACATGAGCTAGGACCTTAAGATTCTGCATGAAAGGAGGACTAGCAGCCGCGTTGGATGGGAGAATGTGAAAAGTGTTCATATGTAGTAAAAACCTGAGAAATCCGTCCGTTTTCGTCATTTGTTATCGAATCGACTTAAAGCCAGATCGTCACATTGGCCGCTCTTCTCTCTGAAACGGTTGTACTTATCGCCTGCAAAGCTATGTCGCGTGCTGCGGTATGCGGAGACACTAAAAGCACCATAGTAGAACACAGATGAAGCTTCTAAGTTGATGTAATAGCCAGTAAGAAGTAGTACAATTCAAGTTTTAGGTATCGATTATTGACTTTTTAGCTGGCTTTGGTGCCTTGGACATGAGCTAGGACCTTAAGATTCTGCATGAAAGGAGGACTAGCAGCCGAGTTGCACGGGAGAATGTGAAAAGTGTTCATATGTAGTAAAAACCTGAGAAATCCGTCCGTTTTCGTCATTTGTTATCGAATCGACTTAAAGCCAGATCGTCACATTGGCCACTCTTCTCTCTGAAACGGTTGTACTTATCGTCTGCAAAGCTATGTCGCGTGCTGCGGTATGCGGAGACTCTAAAAGCACCATAGTAGAACACAGATGAAGCTTCTAAGTTGATGTTATAGCCAGTAAGAAGTAGTACAATTCAAGTTTTAGGTACTGATTATTTACTTTTTAGCTGGCTTTGGTGCCTTGGACATGAGCTAGGACTTTAAGATTCTGCATGAAAGGAGGACTAGCAGCCGCGTTGCACGGGAGAATGTGAAATGTGTTCATATGTAGTAAAAACCTGAGAAATCCGTCCGTTTTCGTCATTTGTTATCGAATCGACTTAAAGCCAGATCGTCACATTGGCTCCTCTTCTCTCTGAAACGGTTGTACTTATCGTCTTCAAAGCTATGTCGCGTGCTGCGGTATGCGGAGACACTAAAAGCACCATAGTAGAACACAGATGAAGCTTCTATGATGATGTAATAGCCAGTATGAAGTAGTACAATTCAAGTTTTAGGTACTGATTATTTACTTTTTAGCTGGCTTTGGTGCCTTGGGCATGAGCTAGGACATTAAGATTCTGCATGAAAGGAGGACTAGCAGCCGAGTTGCACGGGAGAATGTGAAAAGTGTTCATATGTAGGAAAAACCTGAGAAATCCGTCCGTTTTCGTCATTTGTTATCGAATCGCCTTAAAGCCAGATCGTCACATTGGCCGCTCTTCTCTCTGAAACGGTTGTACTTATCGTCTGCAAAGCTATGTCGCGTGCTGCGGTATGCGCAGACACTAAAAGCACCATAGTATAAAACAGATGAAGCTTCTAAGTTGATGTAATAGCCAGTAAGAAGTAGTACAACTGAAGTTTTAGGTATCGATTATTGACTTTTTAGCTGGCTTTGGTGCCCTTGACATGAGCTAGGACCTTAAGATTCTGCATGAAAGGAGGACTAGCAGCCGCGTTGCACGGGAGAATGTGAAATGTGTTCATATGTAGTAGAAACCTGAGAAATCCGTCCGTTTTCGTCATTTGTTATCGAATCGACTTAAAGCCCGATCGTCACATTGGCCGCTCTTCTCTCTGAAACGTTTGTACTTATCGTCTGCAAAGCTACGTCGCGTGCTGCGGTATGCGGAGACAATAAAATCACCATAGTAGAACACAGATGAAGCTTCTAAGTCGATGTAATAGCCAGTAAGAAGTAGTACAATTCAAGTTTTAGGTATCGATTATTGACTTCTTAGATGGATTTGGTGCCTTGGACATGAGCTAGGACCTTAAGATTCTGCATGAAAGGAGGACTAGCAGCCGAGTTGCACGGGACAATATGAAAAGTGTTCATATGTTGAAAAAACCTGAGAAATCCGTCCGTTTTCGTCATTTGTTATCGAATCGCCTTAAAGCTAAATCGTCACTTGGCCGCTCTTCTCTCTGAAACGGCTGTACTTATCGTCTGCAAAGCTATGTCGCGTGCTGCGGTATGCGGAGACACTAAAAGCACCATAGTAGAACACAGATTAAGCTTCTAAGTTGATGTTATAGCCAGTAAGAAGTAGTACAATTCAAGTTTTAGGTACTGATTATTGACTTTTTAGCTGGCTTTGGTGACTTGGACATGAGCTAGGACCTTAAGATTCTGCATGAAAGGAGGACTAGCAGCCGCGTTGGATGGGAGAATGTGAAAAGTGTTCATATGTAGTAAAAACCTGAGAATTCCTTCCGTTTTCGTCATTTGTTATCGAATCGACTTAAAGCCAGATCGTCACATTGGCCGCTCTTCTCTCTGAAACGGTTCTACTTATCGTCTGCAAAGCTATGTCGCGTGCTGCGGTATGCGGAGACACTAAAAGCACCATAGTAGAACACAGATGAAGCTTCTAAGTTGATGTAATACCCAGTAAGAAGTAGTACAATTCAAGTTTTAGGTACTGATTATTTTCTTTTTAGCTGGCTTTGGTGCCTTGGGCATGAGCTAGGACCTTAAGATTCTGCATGAAAGGAGGACTAGCAGCCGAGTTGCACGGGAGAATGTGAAAAGTGTTCATATGTAGTAAAAACCTGAGAAATCCGTCCGTTTTCGTTATTTGTTATCGAATCGACTTAAAGCCAGATCGTCACATTGGCCGCTCTTCTCTCTGAAACGGATGTACTTATCGTCTGCAAAGCTATGTCGCGTGCTGCGGTATGCGCAGACACCAAAAGCACCATAGTATAAAACAGATGAAGCTTCTAAGTTGATGTAATAGCCAGTAAGAAGTAGTACAACTCAAGTTTTAGGTATCGATTATTGACTTTTTAGCTGGCTTTGGTGCCTTGGACATGAGCTAGGACCTTAAGATTCTGCATGAAAGGAGGACTAGCAGCCGCGTTGCACGGGAGACTGTGAAATGTGTTCATATGTAGTAGAAACCTGAGAAATCCGTCTGTTTTCGTCATTTGTTATCGAATCGATTTAAAGCCCGATCGTCACATTGGCCGCTCTTCTCTCTGAAACGTTTGTACTTATCGTCTGCAAAGCTACGTCGCTTGCTGCGGTATGCGGAGACAATAAAATCACCATAGTAGAACACAGAGGAAGCTTCTAAGTCGATGTAATAGCCAGTAAGAAGTAGTACAATTCAAGTTTTAGGTATCGATTATTGACTTCTTAGATGGATTTGGTGCCTTGAACATGAGCTAGGACCTTAAGATTCTGTATGAAAGTAGGACTAGCAGCCGAGTTGCACAGGACAATATGAAAATTGTTCATATGTAGTAAAAACCTGAGAAATCCGTCCGTTTCCGTTATTTGTTATCGAATCGCCTTAAAGCTAGATCGTCACTTGGCCGCTCTTCTCTCTGAAACGGCTGTACTTATCGTCTGCAAAGCTATGTGGCGTGCTGCGGTATGCGGAGACACTAAAAGAACCATAGTAGAACACAGATTAAGCTTCTAAGTTGATGTAATAGCCAGTAAGAAGTAGTACAATTAAAGTTTTAGGTATCGATTAATTACTTTTTAGCTGGCTTTGGTGCATTGGACATGAGCTAGGACCTTAAGATTCTGCATGAAAGGAGGACTAGCAGCCGCGTTGGATGGGAGAATGTGAAAAGTGTTCATATGTAGTAAAAACCTGAGAAATCCGTCCGTTTTCGTCATTTGTTATCGAATCGACTTAAAGCCAGATCGTCACATTGGCCGCTCTTCTCTCTGAAACGGTTGTACTTATCGCCTGCAAAGCTATGTCGCGTGATGCGGTATGCGGAGACACTAAAAGCACCATAGTAGAACACAGATGAAGCTTCTAAGTTGATGTAATAGCCAGTAAGAAGTAGTACAATTCAAGTTTTAGGTATCGATTATTGACTTTTTAGCTGGCTTTGGTGCCTTGGACATGAGCTAGGACCTTAAGATTCGGCATGAAAGGAGGACTAGCAGCCGAGTTGCACGGGAGAATGTGAAAAGTGTTCATATGTAGTAAAAACCTGAGAAATCCGTCCGTTTTCGTCATTTGTTATCGAATCGACTTAAAGCCAGATCGTCACATTGGCCGCTCTTCTCTCTGAAACGGTTGTACTTATCGTCTGCAAAGCTATGTCGTATGGTGCGGTAGGCGGAGACACTGAAACCACCACAGTAGAACACAGATGAAGCTTCTAATTTGATGTAATAGCCAGTAAGAAATAGTACAATTCAAGTTTTAGGTATCGATTATTGATTTTTAGCTGGCTTTGATGCCTTGGACATGAGCTAGGACCTTAAGAATCTGCATGAAAGGAGGACTAGCAGCCGAGTTGCAGGGAAGAATGTGAAAAGTGATCATATGTAGTAAAAACCTGAGAAATCCGTCCGTTTTCGTCAATTGTTATCGAATCGACTTAAAGCCAGATCGTCACATTGGCCGCTCTTCTCTCTGAAACGGTTGTACTTATCGTCTGCAAAGCTATGTCGCGTGCTGCGGTATGCGGAGACTCTAAAAGCACCATAGTAGAACACAGATGAAGCTTCTAAGTTGATGTAATAGCCAGTAAGAAGTAGTACAATTCAAGTTTTAGGTATCGATTATTGACTTTTTAGCTGGCTTTGGTGCCTTGGACATGAGCTAGGACCTTAAGATTCTGCATGAAAGGAGGACTAGCAGACGCGTTGCACGGGAGAATGTGAAATGTGTTCATATGTAGTAGAAACCTGAGAAATCCGTCCGTTTTCGTCATTTGTTATCGAATCGACTTAAAGCCCGATCGTCACATTGGCCGCTCTTCTCTCTGAAACGGTTGTACTTATCGTCTGCAAAGCTAAGTCGCGTGCTGCGGTATGCGGAGACAATAAAATCACCATAATAGAACACAGATGAAGCTTCTAAGTCGATGTAATAGCCAGTAAGAAGTAGTACAATTCAAGTTTTAGGTATCGATTATTGATTTCTTAGATGGATTTGGTGCCTTGGACATGAGCTAGGACCTTAAGATTCTGCATGAAAGGAGGACTTGCAGCCGAGTTGCACGAGACAATATGAAAAGTGTTCATATGTAGTAAAAACCTGAGAAATCCGTCCGTTTTCGTCATTTGTTATCGAATCGCCTTAAAGCCAGATCGTCACTTGGCCGCTCTTCTCTCTGAAACGGCTGTACTTATCGTCTGCAAAGCTATGTGGCGTGCTGCGGTATGCGGAGACACTAAAAGCACCATAGTAGAACACAGATTAAGCTTCTAATAGCCAGTAAGAAGTAGTCCAATTCAAGTTTTAGGTACTGATTATTGACTTTTTAGCTGGCTTTGGTGCCTTGGACATGAGCTAGGACCTTAAGATTCTGCATGAAAGGAGGACTAGCAGCCGAGTTGCACGGGAGAATGTGAAAAGTGTTCATATGTAGTAAAAACCCGAGAAATCCGTCCGTTTTCGTCATTTGTTATCGAATCGACTTAAAGCCAGATCGTCACATTGGCCGCTCTTCTCTCTGAAACGGTTGTACTTATCGTCTGCAAAGCTATGTCGCGTGCTGCGGTATGCGGAGACACTAAAAGCACCATAGTAGAACACAGATGAAGCTTCTATGATGATGTAATAGCCAGTAAGTAGTAGTACAATTAAAGTTTTAGGTATCGATTATTGACTTTTTAGCTGGCTTTGGTGCCTTGGACATGAGCTAGGACCTTAAGATTCTGCATGAAAGGAGGACTAGCAGCCGCGTTGGATGGGAGAATGTGAAAAGTGTTCATATGTCGTAAAAACCTGAGAAATCCGTCCGTTTTCGTCATTTGTTATCGAATCGACTTAAAGCCAGATCGTCACATTGGCCGCTCTTCTCTCTGAAACGGTTGTACTTATCGCCTGCAAAGCTATGTCGCGTGATGCGGTATGCGGAGACACTAAAAGCACCATAGTAGAACACAGATGAAGCTTCTAACTTGATGTAATAGCCAGTAAGAAGTAGTACAATTCAAGTTTTAGGTATCGATTATTGACTTTTTAGCTGGCTTTGGTGCCTTGGACATGAGCTAGGACCTTAAGATTCTGCTTTAAAGGAGGACTAGCAGCTGAGTTGCACGGGAGAATGTGAAAAGTATTCATATGTAGTGAAAACCCGAGAAATCCGTCCGTTTTCGTCATTTGTTATCGAATCGACTTAAAGCCAGATCGTCACATTGGCCGCTCTTCTCTCCGTAACGGTTGTACTTATCGTCTTCAAAGCTATGTCGCGTGCTGCGGTATGCGGAGACACTAAAAGCACCATAGTCGAACACAGATGAAGCTTCTAAGTTGATGTAAGAGCCAGTAAGAAGTAGTACAATTCAAGTTTTAGGTATCGATTATTGACTTTTTAGCTGGCTTTGGTGCCTTGGACATGAGCTAGGACCTTAAGATTCTGCATGAAAGGAGGACTAGTAGTCGCGTTGCACGGGAGAATGTGAAATGTGTTCATATGTAGTGGAAACCTGAGAAATCCGTACGTTTTCGTCATTTGTTATCGAATCGACTTAAAGCCCGATCGTCACATTGGCCGCTCTTCTCTCTGAAACGGTTGTACTTATCGTCTGCAAAGCTATGTCGCGTGCTGCGGTATGTGGAGACAATAAAATCACCATAGTAGAACACAGATGAAGTTTTAAGTCGATGTAATAGCCAGTAAGAAGTAGTACAATTCAAGTTTTCGGTATCGATTATTGACTTTTTAGCTGGCTTTTTTGCCTTGGACATGAGCTATGACCTTAAGATTCTGCATGAAAGGAGGACTAGCAGCCGAGTTGCACGGGAGAATGTGAAAAGTGTTCATATGTAGTAAAAACCTGAGAAATCCGTCCGTTTTCGTCATTTGTTATCGAATCGACTTAAAGCCAGATCGTCACATTGGCCGCTCTTCTCTCTGAAACGGTTGTACTTATCGTCTGCAAAGCTATGTCGCGTGCTGCGGTATGCGGAGACACTAATAGCACCATAGTAGAACACAGATGGAGCTTCTATGATGATGTAATAGCCAGTAAGTAGTAGTACAATTAAAGTTTTAGGTATCGATTATTGACTTTTTAGCTGGCTTTGGTGCCTTGGACATGAGCTAGGACCTTAAGATTCTGCATGAAAGGAGGACTAGCAGCCGAGTTGCACGGGAGAATGTGAAAAGTGTTCATATGTAGTAAAAACCTGAGAAATCCGTCCGTTTTCGTCATTTGTTATCGAATCGGCTTAAAGCCAGATCGTCACATTGGCCGCTCTTCTCTCTGAAACGGTTGTACTTATCGTCTGCAAAGCTATGTCGTATGCTGCGGTAGGCGGAGACACTGAAACCACCACAGTAGAACACAGATGAAGCTTCTAATTTGATGTAATAGCCAGTAAGAAATAGTACAATTCAAGTTTTAGGTATCGATTATTGACTTTTTAGCTGGCTTTGATGCCTTGGACACGAGCTAGGACCTTAAGAATCTGCATGAAAGGAGGAATAACAGCCGAGTTGCAGGGAAGAATGTGAAAAGTGTTCATATGTAGTAAAAACCTGAGAAATCCGTCCGTTTTCGTCATTTGTTATCGAATCGACTTAAAGCCAGATCGTCACATTGGCCGCTCTTCTCTCTGAAACGGTTGTACTTATCGTCTGCAAAGCTATGTCGCGTGCTGCGGTATGCGGAGACTCTAAAAGCACCATAGCAGAACACAGATGAAGCTTCTAAGTTGATGTAATAGCCAGTAAGAAGTAGTACAATTCAAGTTTTAGGTACTGATTATTTACTTTTTAGCTGGCTTTGGTGCCTTGGACATGAGATAGGACATTAAGATTCTGCATGAAAGGAGGACTAGCAGCCGCGTTGCACGGGAGAATGTGAAATGTGTTCATATGTAGTAAAAACCTGAGAAATCCGTCCGTTTTCGTCATTTGTTATCGAATCGACTTAAAGCCAGATCGTCACATTGGCCGCTCTTCTCTCTGAAACGGTTGTACTTATCGTCTGCAAAGCTATGTCGCGTGCTGCGGTATGCGGAGACTCTAAAAGCACCATAGTAGAACACGGATGAAGCTTCTAAATTGATGTAATAGCCAGTAAGAAGTAGTACAATTCAAGTTTTAGGTATCGATTATTGACTTTTTAGCTGGATTTGGTGCCTTGGACATGAGCTAGGACCTTAAGATTCTGCTTTAAAGGAGGACTAGCAGCTGAGTTGCACGGGAGAATGTGAAAAGTATTCATATGTAGTAAAAACCCGAGAAATCCGTCCGATTTCGTCATTTGTTATCGAATCGACTTAAAGCCAGATCGTCACATTGGCCGCTCTTCTCTCCGTAACGGTTGTACTTATCGTCTTCAAAGCTATGTCGCGTGCTGCGGTATGCGGAGACACTAAAAGCACCATAGTAGAACACAGATGAAGCTTCTAAGTTGATGTAAGAGCCAGTAAGAAGTAGTACAATTCAAGTTTTAGGTATCGATTATTGACTTTTTAGCTGGCTTTGGTGCCTTGGACATGAGCTAGGACCTTAAGATTCTGCATGAAAGGAGGACTAGTAGCCGAGTTGCAGGGAAGAATGTGAAAAGTGTTCATATGTAGTAAAAACCTGAGAAATCCGTCCGTTTTCGTCATTTGTTATCGAATCGACTTAAAGCCAGATCGTCACATTGGCCGCTCTTCTCTCTGAAACGGTTGTACTTATCGTCTGCAAAGCTATGTCGCGTGCTGCGGTATGCGGAGACTCTAAAAGCACCATAGTAGAACACAGATGAAGCTTCTAAGTTGATGTAATAGCCAGTAAGAAGTAGTACAATTCAAGTTTTAGGTATCGATTATTGACTTTTTAGCTGGCTTTGGTGCCTTGGACATGAGCTAGGACCTTAAGATTCTGCTTTAAAGGAGGACTAGCAGCTGAGTTGCACGGGAGAATGTGAAAAGTATTCATATGTAGTGAAAACCCGAGAAATCCGTCCGTTTTCGTCATTTGTTATCGAATCGACTTAAAGCCAGATCGTCACATTGGCCGCTCTTCTCTCCGTAACGGTTGTACTTATCGTCTTCAAAGCTATGTCGCGTGCTGCGGTATGCGGAGACACTAAAAGCACCATAGTCGAACACAGATGAAGCTTCTAAGTTGATGTAAGAGCCAGTAAGAAGTAGTACAATTCAAGTTTTAGGTATCGATTATTGACTTTTTAGCTGGCTTTGGTGCCTTGGACATGAGCTAGGACCTTAAGATTCTGCATGAAAGGAGGACTAGTAGTCGCGTTGCACGGGAGAATGTGAAATGTGTTCATATGTAGTGGAAACCTGAGAAATCCGTACGTTTTCGTCATTTGTTATCGAAACGACTTAAAGCCCGATCGTCACATTGGCCGCTCTTCTCTCTGAAACGGTTGTACTTATCGTCTGCAAAGCTATGTCGCGTGCTGCGGTATGTGGAGACAATAAAATCACCATAGTAGAACACAGATGAAGTTTTAAGTCGATGTAATAGCCAGTAAGAAGTAGTACAATTAAAGTTTTAGGTATCGATTATTGACTTTTTAGCTGGCTTTTTTGCCTTGGACATGAGCTATGACCTTAAGATTCTGCATGAAAGGAGGACTAGCAGCCGAGTTGCACGGGAGAATGTGAAAAGTGTTCATATGTAGTAAAAACCTGAGAAATCCGTCCGTTTTCGTCATTTGTTATCGAATCGACTTAAAGCCAGATCGTCACATTGGCCGCTCTTCTCTCTGAAACGGTTGTACTTATCGTCTGCAAAGCTATGTCGCGTGCTGCGGTATGCGGAGACACTAATAGCACCATAGTAGAACACAGATGGAGCTTCTATGATGATGTAATAGCCAGTAAGTAGTAGTACAATTAAAGTTTTAGGTATCGATTATTGACTTTTTAGCTGGCTTTGGTGCCTTGGACATGAGCTAGGACCTTAAGATTCTGCATGAAAGGAGGACTAGCAGCCGAGTTGCACGGGAGAATGTGAAAAGTGTTCATATGTAGTAAAAACCTGAGAAATCCGTCCGTTTTCGTCATTTGTTATCGAATCGACTTAAAGCCAGATCGTCACATTGGCCGCTCTTCTCTCTGAAACGGTTGTACTTATCGTCTGCAAAGCTATGTCGTATGCTGCGGTAGGCGGAGACACTGAAACCACCACAGTAGAACACAGATGAAGCTTCTAATTTGATGTAATAGCCAGTAAGAAATAGTACAATTCAAGTTTTAGGTATCGATTATTGACTTTTTAGCTGGCTTTGATGCCTTGGACACGAGCTAGGACCTTAAGAATCTGCATGAAAGGAGGAATAACAGCCGAGTTGCAGGGAAGAATGTGAAAAGTGTTCATATGTAGTAAAAACCTGAGAAATCCGTCCGTTTTCGTCATTTGTTATCGAATCGACTTAAAGCCAGATCGTCACATTGGCCGCTCTTCTCTCTGAAACGGTTGTACTTATCGTCTGCAAAGCTATGTCGCGTGCTGCGGTATGCGGAGACTCTAAAAGCACCATAGCAGAACACAGATGAAGCTTCTAAGTTGATGTAATAGCCAGTAAGAAGTAGTACAATTCAAGTTTTAGGTACTGATTATTTACTTTTTAGCTGGCTTTGGTGCCTTGGACATAAGATAGGACATTAAGATTCTGCATGAAAGGAGGACTAGCAGCCGCGTTGCACGGGAGAATGTGAAATGTGTTCATATGTAGTAAAAACCTGAGAAATCCGTCCGTTTTCGTCATTTGTTATCGAATCGACTTAAAGCCAGATCGTCACATTGGCCGCTCTTCTCTCTGAAACGGTTGTACTTATCGTCTGCAAAGCTATGTCGCGTGCTGCGGTATGCGGAGACTCTAAAAGCACCATAGTAGAACACGGATGAAGCTTCTAAATTGATGTAATAGCCAGTAAGAAGTAGTACAATTCAAGTTTTAGGTATCGATTATTGACTTTTTAGCTGGATTTGGTGCCTTGGACATGAGCTAGGACCTTAAGATTCTGCTTTAAAGGAGGACTAGCAGCTGAGTTGCACGGGAGAATGTGAAAAGTATTCATATGTAGTAAAAACCCGAGAAATCCGTCCGATTTCGTCATTTGTTATCGAATCGACTTAAAGCCAGATCGTCACATTGGCCGCTCTTCTCTCTGAAACGGTTGTACTTATCGTCTGCAAAGCTATGTCGTGTGCTGCGGTATGCGGAGACTCTAAAAGCACCATAGTAGAACACAGATGAAGCTTCTAAGTTGATGTAATAGCCAGTAAGAAGTAGTACAATTCAAGTTTTAGGTATCGATTATTGACTTTTTAGCTGGCTTTGGTGCCTTGGACATGAGCTAGGACCTTAAGATTCTGCATGAAAGGAGGACTAGCAGACGCGTTGCACGAGAGAATGTGAAATGTGTTCATATGTAGTAGAATCCTGAGAAATCCGTCCGTTTTCGTCATTTGTTACCGAATCGACTTAAAGCCCGATCGTCACATTGGCCGCTCTTCTCTCTGAAACGGTTGTACTTATCGTCTGCAAAGCTAAGTCGCGTGCTGAGGTATGCGGAGACAATAAAATCACCATAATAGAACACAGATGAAGCTTCTAAGTCGATGTAATAGCCAGTAAGAAGTAGTACAATTCAAGTTTTAGGTATCGATTATTGATTTCTTAGATGGATTTGGTGCCTTGGACATGAGCTAGGACCTTAAGATTCTGCATGAAAGGAGGACTAGCAGCCGAGTTGCACGAGACAATATGAAAAGTGTTCATATGTAGTAAAAACCTGAGAAATCCGTCCGTTTTCGTCATTTGTTATCGAATCGCCTTAAAGCCAGATCGTCACTTGGCCGCTCTTCTCTCTGAAACGGCTGTACTTATCGTCTGCAAAGCTATGTGGCGTGATGCGGTATGCGGAGACACTAAAAGCACCATAGTAGAACACAGATTAAGCTTCTAATAGCCAGTAAGAAGTAGTACAATTCAAGTTTTAGGTACTGATTATTGACTTTTTAGCTGGCTTTGGTGCCTTGGACATGAGCTAGGACCTTAAGATTCTGCATGAAAGAAGGACTAGCAGCCGAGTTGCACGGGAGAATGTGAAAAGTGTTCATATGTAGTAAAAACCCGAGAAATCCGTCCGTTTTCGTCATTTGTTATCGAATCGACTTAAAGCCAGATCGTCACATTGGCCGCTCTTCTCTCTGAAACGGTTGTACTTATCGTCTGCAAAGCTATGTCGCGTGCTGCGGTATGCGGAGACACTAAAAGCACCATAGTAGAACACAGATGAAGCTTCTATGATGATGTAATAGCCAGTAAGTAGTAGTACAATTAAAGTTTTAGGTATCGATTATTGACTTTTTAGCTGGCTTTGGTGCCTTGGTCATGAGCTAGGACCTTAAGATTCTGCATGAAAGGAGGACTAGCAGCCGCGTTGGATGGGAGAATGTGAAAAGTGTTCATATGTCGTAAAAACCTGAGAAATCCGTCCGTTTTCGTCATTTGTTATCGAATCGACTTAAAGCCAGATCGTCACATTGGCCGCTCTTCTCTCTGAAACGGTTGTACTTATCGTCTGCAAAGCTATGTCGTATGCTGCGGTAGGCGGAGACACTGAAACCACCACAGTAGAACACAGATGAAGCTTCTAATTTGATGTAATAGCCAGTAAGAAATAGTACAATTCAAGTTTTAGGTATCGATTATTGACTTTTTAGCTGGCTTTGATGCCTTGGACACGAGCTAGGACCTTAAGAATCTGCATGAAAGGAGGAATAAGAGCCGAGTTGCAGGGAAGAATGTGAAAAGTGTTCATATGTAGTAAAAACCTGAGAAATCCGTCCGTTTTCGTCATTTGTTATCGAATCGACTTAAAGCCAGATCGTCACATTGGCCGCTCTTCTCTCTGAAACGGTTGTACTTATCGTCTGCAAAGCTATGTCGCGTGCTGCGGTATGCGGAGACTCTAAAAGCACCATAGCAGAACACAGATGAAGCTTCTAAGTTGATGTAATAGCCAGTAAGAAGTAGTACAATTCAAGTTTTAGGTACTGATTATTTACTTTTTAGCTGGCTTTGGTGCCTTGGACATGAGATAGGACATTAAGATTCTGCATGAAAGGAGGACTAGCAGCCGCGTTGCACGGGAGAATGTGAAATGTGTTCATATGTAGTAAAAACCTGAGAAATCCGTCCGTTTTCGTCATTTGTTATCGAATCGACTTAAAGCCAGATCGTCACATTGGCCGCTCTTCTCTCTGAAACGGTTGTACTTATCGTCTGCAAAGCTATGTCGCGTGCTGCGGTATGCGGAGACTCTAAAAGCACCATAGTAGAACACAGATGAAGCTTCTAAGTTGATGTAATAGCCAGTAAGAAGTAGTACAATTCAAGTTTTAGGTATCGATTATTGACTTTTTAGCTGGATTTGGTGCCTTGGACATGAGCTAGGACCTTAAGATTCTGCTTTAAAGGAGGACTAGCAGCTGAGTTGCACGGGAGAATGTGAAAAGTATTCATATGTAGTAAAAACCCGAGAAATCCGTCCGTTTTCGTCATTTGTTATCGAATCGACTTAAAGCCAGATCTTCACATTGGCCCCTCTTTTCTCTGAAACGGTAGTACTTTTCGTCTGCAAAGCTATGTCGCGTGCTACGGTGTGCGGAGACACTAAAAGCACCATAGTAGAACACAGATGAAGCTTCTAAGTTGATGTAAGAGCCAGTAAGAAGTAGTACAATTCAAGTTTTAGGTATCGATTATTGACTTTTTAGCTGGCTTTGGTGCCTTGGACATGAGCTAGGACCTTAAGATTCTGCATGAAAGGAGGACTAGTAGCCGCGTTGCACGGGAGAATGTGAAATGTGTTCATATGTAGTAGAAACCTGAGAAATCCGTCCGTTTTCGTCATTTGTTATCGAATCGACTTAAAGCCCGATCGTCACATTGGAAGCTCTTCTCTCTGAAACGGTTGTACTGATCGTCTGCAAAGCTATGTCGCGTGCTGCGGTATGTGGAGACAATAAAATCACCATAGTACAACACAGATGAAGTTTTAAGTCGATGTAATAGCCAGTACGTAATAGTACAATTCAAGTTTTAGGTATCGATTATTGACTTTTTAGCTGGCTTTGGTTATCTGGACATGAGCTATGACCTTAAGATTCTGCATGAAAGGAGGACTAGCAGCCGAGTTGCACGGGAGAATGTGAAAAGTGTTCATATGTAGTAAAAACCTGAGAAATCCGTCCGTTTTCGTCATTTGTTATCGAATCGACTTAAAGCCAGATCGTCACATTGGCCGCTCTTCTCTCTGAAACGGTTGTACTTATCGTCTACAAAGCTATGTCGCGTGCTGCGGTATGCGGAGACACTAAAAGCACCATAGTAGAACACAGATGAAGCTTCTAAGTTGATGTAATAGCCAGTAAGAAGTAGTACAATTCAAGTTTTAGGTATCGATTATTGATTTTTTAGCTGGCTTTGGTGCCTTGGACATGAGCTAGGATCTTAAGATTCTGCATCAAAAGGAGGACTAGCAGCCGAGTTGCACGGGAGAATGTGAAAAGTGTTCATATGTAATAAAAACCTGAGAAATCAGTCCGTTTTCGTCATTTGTTATCGAATCGACTTAAAGCCAGATCGTCACATTGGCCGCTCTTCTCTCTGAAACGGTTGTACTTATCGTCTGCAAAGCTATGTCGCGTGCTGCGGTATGCGGAGACACTAAAAGCACCATAGTAGAACACAGATGAAGCTTCTATGATGATGTAATAGCCAGTAAGTAGTAGTACAATTAAAGTTTTAGGTATCGATTATTGACTTTTTAGCTGGCTTTGGTGCCTTGGACGTGAGCTAGGACCTTAAGATTCTGCATGAAAGGAAGACTAGCAGCCGCGTTGGATGGGAGAATGTGAAAAGTGTTCATATGTAGTAAAAACCTGAGAAATCCGTCCGTTTTCGTCATTTGTTATCGAATCGACTTAAAGCCAGATCGTCACATTGGCCGCTCTTCTCTCTGAAACGGTTGTACTTATCGCCTGCAAAGCTATGTCGCGTGATGAGGTATGCGGAGACACTAAAAGCACCATAGTAGAACACAGATGAAGCTTCTAAGTTGATGTAATAGCCAGTAAGAAGTAGTACAATTCAAGTTTTAGGTATCGATTATTGACTTTTTAGCTGGCTTTGGTGCCTTGGACATGAGCTAGTACCTTAAGATTCTGCATGAAAGGAGGACTAGCAGCCGAGTTGCACGGGAGAATGTGAAAAGTGTTCATATGTAGTAAAAACCTGAGAAATCCGTCTGTTTTCGTCATTTGTTATCGAATCGACTTAAAGCCAGATCGTCACATTGGCCGTTCTTCTCTCTGAAACGGTTGTACTTATCGTCTGCAAAGCTATGTCGTATGCTGCGGTAGGCGGAGACACTGAAACCACCACAGTAGAACACAGATGAAGCTTCTAATTTGATGTAATAGCCAGTAAGAAATAGTACAATTCTAGTTTTAGGTATCGATTATTGACTTTTTAGCTGGCTTTGATGCCTTGGACATGAGCTAGGACCTTAAGAATCTGCATGAGAGGAGGACTAGCAGCCGAGTCAGGGAAGAATGTGAAAAGTGTTCATATGTAGTAAAAACCTGAGAAATCCGTCCGTTTTCGTCATTTGTTATCGAATCGACTTAAAGCCAGATCGTCACATTGGCCGCTCTTCTCTCTGAAACGGTTGTACTTATCGTCTGCAAAGCTATGTCGCGTGCTGCGGTATGCGGAGACTCTAAAAGCACCATAGCAGAACACAGATGAAGCTTCTAAGTTGATGTAATAGCCAGTAAGAAGTAGTACAATTAAAGTTTTAGGTACTGATTATTAACTTTTTAGCTGGCTTTGGTGCCTTGGACATGAGCTAGGACCTTAAGATTCTGCATGAAAGGAGGACTAGCAGCCGAGTTGCACGGGAGAATGTGAAAGGAGTTCATATGTAGTAAAAACCTGAGAAATCCGTCCGTTTTCGTCATTTGTTATCGAATCGACTTAAAGCCAGATCGTCACATTGGCCGCTCTTCTCTCTGAAACGGTTGTACTTATCGTCTGCAAAGCTATGTCGCGTGCTGCGGTATGCGGAGACACTAAAAGCACCATAGTAGAACACAGATGAAGCTTCTATGATGATGTAATAGCCAGTAAGTAGTAGTACAATTAAAGTTTTAGGTATCGATTATTGACTTTTTAGCTGGCTTTGGTGCCTTGGACATGAGCTAGGACCTTAAGATTGTGCATGAAAGGAGGACTAGCAGCCGCGTTGGATGGGAGAATGTGAAAAGTGTTCATATGTAGTAAAAACCTGAGAAATCCGTCCGTTTTCGTCATTTGTTATCGAATCGACTTAAAGCCAGATCGTCACATTGGCCGCTCTTCTCTCTGAAACGGTTGTACTTATCGCCTGCAAAGCTATGTCGCGTGATGAGGTATGCGGAGACACTAAAAGCACCATAGTAGAACACAGATGAAGCTTCTAAGTTGATGTAATAGCCAGTGAGAAGTAGTACAATTCAAGTTTTAGGTATCGATTATTGACTTTTTAGCTGGCTTTGGTGCCTTGGACATGAGCTAGTACCTTAAGATTCTGCATGAAAGGAGGACTAGCAGCCGAGTTGCACGGGAGAATGTGAAAAGTGTTCATATGTAGTAAAAACCTGAGAAATCCGTCCGTTTTCGTCATTTGTTATCGAATCGACTTAAAGCCAGATCGTCACACTGGCCGCTCTTCTCTCTGAAACGGTTGTACTTATCGTCTGCAAAGCTATGTCGTATGCTGCGGTAGGCGGAGACACTGAAACCACCACAGTAGAACACAGATGAAGCTTCTAATTTGATGTAATAGCCAGTAAGAAATAGTACAATTCTAGTTTTAGGTATCGATTATTGACTTTTTAGCTGGCTTTGATGCCTTGGACATGAGCTAGGACCTTAAGAATCTGCATGAAAGGAGGACTAGCAGCCGAGTTGCAGGGAAGAATGTGAAAAGTGTTCATATGTAGTAAAAACCTGAGATATCCGGCCGTTTTCGTCATTTGTTATCGAATCGACTTAAAGCCAGATCGTCACATTGGCCGCTCTTCTCTCTGAAACGGTTGTACTTATCGTCTGCAAAGCTATGTCGCGTGCTGCGGTATGCGGAGACTCTAAAAGCACCATAGCAGAACACAGATGAAGCTTCTAAGTTGATGTAATAGCCAGTAAGAAGTAGTACAATTCAAGTTTTAGGTACTGATTATTTACTTTTTAGCTGGCTTTGGTGCCTTGGACATGAGCTAGGACATTAAGATTCTGCATGAAAGGAGGTCTAGCAGCCGAGTTGCACGGGAGAATGTGAAATGTGTTCATATGTAGTAAAAACCTGAGAAATCCGTCCGTTTTCGTCATTTGTTATCGAATCGACTTAAAGCCAGATCGTCACATTGGCCGCTCTTCTCTCTGAAACGGTTGTACTTATCGTCTGCAAAGCTATGTCGCTTGCTGCGGTATGCGGAGACTCTAAAAGCACCATAGTAGAACACAGATGAAGCTTCTAAGTTGATGTAATAGCCAGTAAAAAGTAGTACAATTCAAGTTTTAGGTATCGATTATTGACTTTTTAGCTGGCTTTGGTGCCTTGGACATGAGCTAGGACCTTAAGATTCTGCATGAAAGGAGGACTAGTAGCCGCGTTGCACGGGAGAATGTGAAATGTGTTCATATGTAGTGGAAAACTGAGAAATCCGTACGTTTTCGTCATTTGTTATCGAATCGACTTAAAGCCCGATCGTCACATTGGCCGCTCTTCTCTCTGAAACGGTTGTACTTATCGTCTGCAAAGCTATGTCGCGTGCTGCGGTATGTGGAGACAATAAAATCACCATAGTAGAACACAGATGAAGTTTTAAGTCGATGTAATAGCCAGTAAGAAGTAGTACAATTCAAGTTTTAGGTATCGATTATTGACTTTTTAGCTGGCTTTGGTGCCTTGGACATGAGCTATGACCTTAAGATTCTGCATGAAAGGAGGACTAGCAGCCGAGTTGCACGGGAGAATGTGAAAAGTGTTCATATGTAGTAAAAACCTGAGAAATCCGTCCGTTTTCGTCATTTGTTATCGAATCGACTTAAAGCCAGATCGTCACATTGGCCGCTCTTCTCTCTGAAACGGTTGTACTTATCGTCTGCAAAGCTATGTCGCGTGCTGCGGTATGCGGAGACACTAAAAGCACCATAGTAGAACACAGATGAAGCTTCTATGAATGATGTAATAGCCAGTAAGTAGTAGTACAATTAAAGTTTTAGGTATCGATTATTGACTTTTTAGCTGGCTTTGGTGCCTTGGACATGAGCTAGGACCTTAAGATTCTGCATGAAAGGAGGACTAGCAGCCGAGTTGCACGGGAGAATGTGAAAAGTGTTCATATGTAGTAAAAACCTGAGAAATCCGTCCGTTTTCGTCATTTGTTATCGAATCGACTTAAAGCCAGATCGTCACATTGGCCGCTCTTCTCTCTGATACGGTTGTACTTATCGTCTGCAAAGCTATGTCGTATGCTGCGGTAGGCGGAGACACTGAAACCACCACAGTAGAACACAGATGAAGCTTCTAATTTGATGTAATAGCCAGTAAGAAATAGTACAATTCAAGTTTTAGATATCGATTATTGACTTTTTAACTGGCTTTGATGCCTTGGACATGAGCTAGGACCTTAAGAATCTGCATGAAAGGAGGACTAACAGCCGAGTTGCAGGGAAGAATGTGAAAAGTGTTCATATGTAGTAAAAACCTGAGAAATCCGTCCGTTTTCGTCATTTGTTATCGAATCGACTTAAAGCCAGATCGTCACATTGGCCGCTCTTCCCTCTGAAACGGTTGTACTTATCGTCTGCAAAGCTATGTCGCGTGCTGCGGTATGCGGAGACTCTAAAAGCACCACAGCAGATCACAGATGAAGCTTCTAAGTTGATGTAATAGCCAGTAAGGAGTAGTACAATTCAAGTTTTAGGTACTGATTATTTACTTTTTAGCTGGCTTTGGTGCCTTGGACATGAGCTAGGACATTAAGATTCTGCATGAAAGGAGGACTAGCAGCCGCGTTGCACGGGAGAATGTGAAATGTGTTCATATGTAGTAAAAACCTGAGAAATCCGTCCGTTTTCGTCATTTGTTATCGAATCGACTTAAAGCCAGATCGTCACATTGGCCACTCTTCTCTCTGAAACGGTTGTACTTATCGTCTGCAAAGCTATGTCGCGTGCTGCGGTATGCGGAGACTCTAAAAGCACCATAGTAGAACACAGATGAAGCTTCTAAGTTGATGTAATAGCCAGTAAGAAGTAGTACAATTCAAGTTTTAGGTATCGATTATTGACTTTTTAGCTGGCTTTGGTGACTTGGACATGAGCTAGGACCTTAAGATTCTGCTTTAAAGGAGGACTAGCAGCTGAGTTGCACGGGAGAATGTGAAAAGTATTCATATGTAGTAAAAACCCGAGAAATCCGTCCGTTTTCGTCATTTGTTATCGAATCGACTTAAAGCCAGATCGTCACATTGGCCGCTCTTCTCTCCGTAACGGTTGTACTTATCGTCTTCAAAGCTATGTCGCGTGCTGCGGTATGCGGAGACACTAAAAGCACCATAGTAGAACACAGATGAAGCTTCTAAGTTGATGTAAGAGCCAGTAAGAAGTAGTACAATTCAAGTTTTAGGTATCGATTATTGACTTTTTAGCTGGCTTTGGTGCCTTGGACATGAGCTAGGACCTTAAGATACTGCATGAAAGGTGGACTAGTAGCCGCGTTGCACGGGAGAATGTGAAATGTGTTCATATCTAGTAGAAACCTGAGAAATCCGTACGTTTTCGTCATTTGTTATCGAATCGACTTAAAGCCCGATCGTCACATTGGCCGCTCTTCTCTCTGAAACGGTTGTACTTATCGTCTGCAAAGCTATGTCGCGTGCTGCGGTATGTGGAGACAATAAAATCACCATAGTAGAACACAGATGAAGTTTTAAGTTGATGTAATAGCCTGTAAGAAGTAGTACAATACAAGTTTTAGGTATCGATTATTGACTTTTTAGCTGGCTTTCGTGCCTTGGACATGAGCTAGGACCTTAAGATACTACATGAAAGGAGGACTAGCAGCCGACTTGCACGGGAGAATGTGAAAAGTGTTCATATGTAGTAAAAACCTGAGAAATCCGTCCGTTTTCGTCATTTGTTATCGAATCGACTTAAAGCCAGATCGTCACATTGGCCACTCTTCTCTCTGAAACGGTTGTACGTATCGTCTTCAAAGCTATGTCGCGTGCTGCGGTATGCGGAGACACTAAAAGCACCATAGTAGAACACAGATGAAGCTTCTAAGTTGATGTAATAGCCAGTAAGAAGTAGTACAATTCAAGTTTTAGGTATCGATTATTGATTTTTTAGCTGGCTTTTTTGCCTTGGACATGAGCTAGGACCTTAAGATTCTGCATGAAAGGAGGACTAGTAGCCGCGTTGCACGGGAGAATGTGAAATGTGTTCATATGTAGTAGAAACCTGAGAAATCCGTACGTTTTCGTCATTTGTTGTCGAATCGACTTAAAGCCCGATCGTCACATTGGAAGCTCTTCTCTCTGAAACGGTTGTACTTATCGTCTGCAAAGCTATGTCGCGAGCTGCGGTATGTGGAGACAATAAAATCACCATGGTAGAACACAGATGAAGTTTTAAGTCGATGTAATAGCCAGTAAGAAGTAGTACAATTCAAGTTTTAGGTATCGATTATTGACTTTTTAGCTGGCTTTGGTTATCTGGACATGAGCTATGACCTTAAGATTCTGCATGAAAGGAGGACTAGCAGCCGAGTTGCACGGGAGAATGTGAAAAGTGTTCATATGTAGTAAAAACCTGAGAAATCCGTCCGTTTTCGTCATTTGTTATCGAATCGACCTAAAGCCAGATCGTCACATTGGCCGCTCTTCTCTCTGAAACGGTTGTACTTATCGTCTTCAAAGCTATGTCGCGTGCTGCGGTATGCGGAGACACTAAAAGCACCATAGTAGAACACAGATGAAGCTTCTAAGTTGATGTAATAGCCAGTAAGAAGTAGTACAATTCAAGTTTTAGGTATCGATTATTGATTTTTTAGCTGGCTTTGATGCCTTGGACATGAGCTAGGACCTTAAGATTCTGCATCAAAAGGAGGACTAGCAGCCGAGTTGCACGGGAGAATGTGAAAAGTGTTCATATGTAGTAAAAACCTGAGAAATCCGTCCGTTTTCGTCATTTGTTATCGAATCGACTTAAAGCCATATCGTTACAATGGCCGCTCTTCTCTCTGAAACGGTTGTATGTATAGTCTTCAAAGCTGTGTCGCGTGCTGCGGTATGCGGAGACACTAAAAGCACCATAGTAGAACACAGATGAAGGTTCTAAGTTGATGTAATAGCCAGTAATATATAGTACAATTCAAGTTTTAGGTATCGATTATTGACTTTTTAGCTGGCTTTGGTGCCTTGGACATGAGCTAGGACCTTAAGATTCTGCATGAAATTAGGACTAGCAGCCGAGTTGCACGGGAGAATGTGAAAAGTGTTCATATGTAGTAAAAACCTGAGAAATCCGTCCGTTTTCGTCATTTGTTATCGAATCGACTTAAAGCCAAATCGTCACATTGGCCCCTCTTTTCTCTGAAACGGTTGTACTTATCGTCTGCAAAGCTATGTCGCGTGCTGTGGTGTGCGGAGACACTAAAAGCACCATAGTAGAACACAGATGAAGCTTCTAAGTTGATGTAATATCCAGTAAGAAGTAGTTCAATTCAAGATTTAGGTATCGATTATTGACTTTTTAGCTGGCTTTGGTGCCTTGGACATGAGCTAGGACCTTAAGATTCTGCATAGAAGGAGGACTAGCAGCCGCGTTGCACGGGAGAATGTGAAATGTGTTCATATGTAGTAAAAACCTGAGAAATCCGTCCGTTTTCGTCATTTGTTATCGAATCGACTTAAAGCCAGATCGTAACATTGGCCGCTCTTCTCTCTGAAACGGTTGTACTGATCGTCTGCAAAGCTATTTCGCGTGCTGCGGTACGCGGAGACTCTAAAAGCACCATAGTAGAACACAGATGAAGCTTCTAAGTTGATGTAATATCCAGTAAGAAGTAGTACAATTCAAGATTTAGGTATCGATTATTGACTTTTTAGCTGGCTTTGGTGCCTTGGACATGAGCTAGGACCTTAAGATTCTGCATGAAAGGAGGACTAGCAGCCGAGTTGCACGGGAGAGTGTGAAAAGTGTTTATATGTAGTAAAAACCTGAGAAATCCGTCCGTTTTCGTCATTTGTTATCGAATCGACTTAAAGCCAGATCGTAACATTGGCCGCTCTTCTCTCTGAAACGGTTGTACTTATCGTCTGCAAAGCTATTTCGCGTGCTGCGGTACGCGGAGACTCTAAAAGCACCATAGTAGAACACAGATGAAGCTTCTAAGTTGATGGAATAGCCAGTAAGAAGTAGTACAATTCAAGTTTTAGATATCGATTATTGACTGTTTAGCTGGCTTTGGTGCCTTGGTCATGATCTAGGACCTTAAGATTCCCCATGAAAGGAGGACTAGCTGCCGAGTTGCACGGGAGAATGTGAAACGTGTTCATATGTAGTAAAAACCTGAGAAATCCGTCAGTTTTCGTCATTTGTTATCGAATCGACTTAAAGCCAGGTCGTCACTTGGCCGCTCTTATCCCTGAAATGGTTGTACTTATCGTCTGCAAAGCTATGTCGCGTGCTGCGGTATGCGGAGACACTAAAAGCACCATAGTAGAACACAGATGAAGCTTCTAAGTTGATGTAATAGCCAGTAAGAAGTAGTACAATTCAAGTTTTAGGTACTGATTATTTACTTTTTAGCTGGCTTTGCTGCCTTGGACATGAGCTAGGACCTTAAGATTCTGCATGAATGGAGGACTAGCAGCAGCGTTTCACGGGAGAATGTGAAATGTGTTCATATGTAGTAAAAACCTGAGAAATCCGTCCGTTTTCGTCATTTGTTATCGAATCGACTTAAAGCCCGATCGTCACATTGGCCGCTCTTCTCTCTGAAACGGTTGTACTTATCGTCTGCAAAGCTATGTCGTATGCTGCGGTATGTGGAGACACTAAAACCACCACAGTAGAACACAGATGAAGCTTCTAAGTTGATGTGATAGCCAGTAAGAAGGAGTACAATTCAAGTTTTAGGTACTGATTATTGACTTTTTAGCTGGCTTTGGTGCCTTGGACATGAGCTAGGACCTTAAGATTTTGCATGAAATTAGGACTAGCAGCCGAGTTGCACGGGAGAATGTGAAAAGTGTTCACATGTAGTAAAAACCTGAGAAATCCGTCCGTTTTCGTCATTTCTTATCGAATCGACTTAAAGCCAGATCGTCACTTGGCTGCTCTTCTCTCTGAAACGGTTCTACTTATCGTCTGCAAAGCTATGTCGCATGCTGCGGTATGCGGAGACACTAAAAGCACAATAGTAGAACACAGATGAAGCTTCTAAGTTGATGTAATAGCCAGTAAGAAGAGGTACAATTCAAGTTTTAGGTACTAATTATTTACTTTTTAGCTGGCTTTGGTGCCTTGGACATGAGCAAGGACCTTCAGATTTGCATGAAAGGAGGACTAGCAGCCGAGCTGCACGGGAGTGTGTGAAAAGTGTTCATATGTAGTAAAAACCTGAGAAACCTGTCCGTTTTCGTCATTTGTTATCGAATCGACTTGAAGCCAGATCGTCACATTGGCCCCTCTTTTCTCTGAAACGGTTGTACTTATCGTCTGCAAAGCTATGTCGCGTGCTGCGGTGTGCGGAGACACTAAAAGCACCATAGTAGAACACAGATGAAGCTTCTAAGTTGATGTAATAGCCAGTAAGAAGTAGTACAATTCAAGTTTTAGGTATCAGTTATTGACTTTTTAGCTGGCTTTGGTGCCTTGGACATGAGCTAGGACCTTAAGATTCTGCATAGAAGGAGGACTAGCAGCCGAGTTGCACGGGAGAATGTGAAACGTGTTCATATGTAGTAATAACCTGAGAAATCCGTCAGTTTTCGTCATTTGTTATCGAATCGACTTAAAGCCAGATCGTCACTTGGCCGATCTTATCCCTGAAACAGTTGTACTTATCGTCTGCAAAGCTATGTCTCGTGCTGCGGTATGCGGAGACACTAAAAGCACCATAGTAGAACACAGATGAAGTTTTAAGTCGATGTAATAGCCAGTAAGAAGTAGTACAATTCAAGTTTTAGGTATCGATTATTGACTTTTTAGCTGGCTTTGGTGCCTTGGACATGAGCTATGACCTTAAGATTCTGCATGAAAGGAGGACTAGCAGCCGAGTTGCACGGGAGAATGTGAAAAGTGTTCATATGTAGTAAAAACCTGAGAAATCCGTCCGTTTTCGTCATTTGTTATCGAATCGACTTAAAGCCAGATCGTCACATTGGCCGCTCTTCTCTCTGAAACGGTTGTACTTATCGTCTGCAAAGCTATGTCGCGTGCTGCGGTATGCGGAGACACTAAAAGCACCATAGTAGAACACAGATGAAGCTTCTATGAATGATGTAATAGCCAGTAAGTAGTAGTACAATTAAAGTTTTAGGTATCGATTATTGACTTTTTAGCTGGCTTTGGTGCCTTGGACATGAGCTAGGACCTTAAGATTCTGCATGAAAGGAGGACTAGCAGCCGAGTTGCACGGGAGAATGTGAAAAGTGTTCATATGTAGTAAAAACCTGAGAAATCCGTCCGTTTTCGTCATTTGTTATCGAATCGACTTAAAGCCAGATCGTCACATTGGCCGCTCTTCTCTCTGATACGGTTGTACTTATCGTCTGCAAAGCTATGTCGTATGCTGCGGTAGGCGGAGACACTGAAACCACCACAGTAGAACACAGATGAAGCTTCTAATTTGATGTAATAGCCAGTAAGAAATAGTACAATTCAAGTTTTAGATATCGATTATTGACTTTTTAACTGGCTTTGATGCCTTGGACATGAGCTAGGACCTTAAGAATCTGCATGAAAGGAGGACTAACAGCCGAGTTGCAGGGAAGAATGTGAAAAGTGTTCATATGTAGTAAAAACCTGAGAAATCCGTCCGTTTTCGTCATTTGTTATCGAATCGACTTAAAGCCAGATCGTCACATTGGCCGCTCTTCCCTCTGAAACGGTTGTACTTATCGTCTGCAAAGCTATGTCGCGTGCTGCGGTATGCGGAGACTCTAAAAGCACCACAGCAGATCACAGATGAAGCTTCTAAGTTGATGTAATAGCCAGTAAGAAGTAGTACAATTCAAGTTTTAGGTACTGATTATTTACTTTTTAGCTGGCTTTGGTGCCTTGGACATGAGCTAGGACATTAAGATTCTGCATGAAAGGAGGACTAGCAGCCGCGTTGCACGGGAGAATGTGAAATGTGTTCATATGTAGTAAAAACCTGAGAAATCCGTCCGTTTTCGTCATTTGTTATCGAATCGACTTAAAGCCAGATCGTCACATTGGCCACTCTTCTCTCTGAAACGGTTGTACTTATCGTCTGCAAAGCTATGTCGCGTGCTGCGGTATGCGGAGACTCTAAAAGCACCATAGAAGAACACAGATGAAGCTTCTAAGTTGATGTAATAGCCAGTAAGAAGTAGTACAATTCAAGTTTTAGGTATCGATTATTGACTTTTTAGCTGGCTTTGGTGACTTGGACATGAGCTAGGACCTTAAGATTCTGCTTTAAAGGAGGACTAGCAGCTGAGTTGCACGGGAGAATGTGAAAAGTATTCATATGTAGTAAAAACCCGAGAAATCCGTCCGTTTTCGTCATTTGTTATCGAATCGACTTAAAGCCAGATCGTCACATTGGCCGCTCTTCTCTCCGTAACGGTTGTACTTATCGTCTTCAAAGCTATGTCGCGTGCTGCGGTATGCGGAGACACTAAAAGCACCATAGTAGAACACAGATGAAGCTTCTAAGTTGATGTAAGAGCCAGTAAGAAGTAGTACAATTCAAGTTTTAGGTATCGATTATTGACTTTTTAGCTGGCTTTGGTGCCTTGGACATGAGCTAGGACCTTAAGATACTGCATGAAAGGTGGACTAGTAGCCGCGTTGCACGGGAGAATGTGAAATGTGTTCATATCTAGTAGAAACCTGAGAAATCCGTACGTTTTCGTCATTTGTTATCGAATCGACTTAAAGCCCGATCGTCACATTGGCCGCTCTTCTCTCTGAAACGGTTGTACTTATCGTCTGCAAAGCTATGTCGCGTGCTGCGGTATGTGGAGACAATAAAATCACCATAGTAGAACACAGATGAAGTTTTAAGTTGATGTAATAGCCTGTAAGAAGTAGTACAATACAAGTTTTAGGTATCGATTATTGACTTTTTAGCTGGCTTTCGTGCCTTGGACATGAGCTAGGACCTTAAGATACTACATGAAAGGAGGACTAGCAGCCGACTTGCACGGGAGAATGTGAAAAGTGTTCATATGTAGTAAAAACCTGAGAAATCCGTCCGTTTTCGTCATTTGTTATCGAATCGACTTAAAGCCAGATCGTCACATTGGCCACTCTTCTCTCTGAAACGGTTGTACGTATCGTCTTCAAAGCTATGTCGCGTGCTGCGGTATGCGGAGACACTAAAAGCACCATAGTAGAACACAGATGAAGCTTCTAAGTTGATGTAATAGCCAGTAAGAAGTAGTACAATTCAAGTTTTAGGTATCGATTATTGATTTTTTAGCTGGCTTTTTTGCCTTGGACATGAGCTAGGACCTTAAGATTCTGCATGAAAGGAGGACTAGTAGCCGCGTTGCACGGGAGAATGTGAAATGTGTTCATATGTAGTAGAAACCTGAGAAATCCGTACGTTTTCGTCATTTGTTGTCGAATCGACTTAAAGCCCGATCGTCACATTGGAAGCTCTTCTCTCTGAAACGGTTGTACTTATCGTCTGCAAAGCTATGTCGCGAGCTGCGGTATGTGGAGACAATAAAATCACCATGGTAGAACACAGATGAAGTTTTAAGTCGATGTAATAGCCAGTAAGAAGTAGTACAATTCAAGTTTTAGGTATCGATTATTGACTTTTTAGCTGGCTTTGGTTATCTGGACATGAGCTATGACCTTAAGATTCTGCATGAAAGGAGGACTAGCAGCCGAGTTGCACGGGAGAATGTGAAAAGTGTTCATATGTAGTAAAAACCTGAGAAATCCGTCCGTTTTCGTCATTTGTTATCGAATCGACCTAAAGCCAGATCGTCACATTGGCCGCTCTTCTCTCTGAAACGGTTGTACTTATCGTCTTCAAAGCTATGTCGCGTGCTGCGGTATGCGGAGACACTAAAAGCACCATAGTAGAACACAGATGAAGCTTCTAAGTTGATGTAATAGCCAGTAAGAAGTAGTACAATTCAAGTTTTAGGTATCGATTATTGATTTTTTAGCTGGCTTTGATGCCTTGGACATGAGCTAGGACCTTAAGATTCTGCATCAAAAGGAGGACTAGCAGCCGAGTTGCACGGGAGAATGTGAAAAGTGTTCATATGTAGTAAAAACCTGAGAAATCCGTCCGTTTTCGTCATTTGTTATCGAATCGACTTAAAGCCATATCGTTACAATGGCCGCTCTTCTCTCTGAAACGGTTGTATGTATAGTCTTCAAAGCTGTGTCGCGTGCTGCGGTATGCGGAGACACTAAAAGCACCATAGTAGAACACAGATGAAGGTTCTAAGTTGATGTAATAGCCAGTAATATATAGTACAATTCAAGTTTTAGGTATCGATTATTGACTTTTTAGCTGGCTTTGGTGCCTTGGACATGAGCTAGGACCTTAAGATTCTGCATGAAAGGAGGACTAGCAGCCGAGTTGCACGGGAGAATGTGAAAAGTGTTCATATGTAGTAAAAACCTTAGAAATCCGTCCGTTTTCGTCATTTGTTATCGAATCGACTTAAAGCCAAATCGTCACATTGGCCCCTCTTTTCTCTGAAACGGTTGTACTTATCGTCTGCAAAGCTATGTCGCGTGCTGTGGTGTGCGGAGACACTAAAAGCACCATAGTAGAACACAGATGAAGCTTCTAAGTTGATGTAATATCCAGTAAGAAGTAGTTCAATTCAAGATTTAGGTATCGATTATTGACTTTTTAGCTGGCTTTGGTGCCTTGGACATGAGCTAGGACCTTAAGATTCTGCATAGAAGGAGGACTAGCAGCCGCGTTGCACGGGAGAATGTGAAATGTGTTCATATGTAGTAAAAACCTGAGAAATCCGTCCGTTTTCGTCATTTGTTATCGAATCGACTTAAAGCCAGATCGTAACATTGGCCGCTCTTCTCTCTGAAACGGTTGTACTGATCGTCTGCAAAGCTATTTCGCGTGCTGCGGTACGCGGAGACTCTAAAAGCACCATAGTAGAACACAGATGAAGCTTCTAAGTTGATGTAATATCCAGTAAGAAGTAGTACAATTCAAGATTTAGGTATCGATTATTGACTTTTTAGCTGGCTTTGGTGCCTTGGACATGAGCTAGGACCTTAAGATTCTGCATGAAAGGAGGACTAGCAGCCGAGTTGCACGGGAGAGTGTGAAAAGTGTTTATATGTAGTAAAAACCTGAGAAATCCGTCCGTTTTCGTCATTTGTTATCGAATCGACTTAAAGCCAGATCGTAACATTGGCCGCTCTTCTCTCTGAAACGGTTGTACTTATCGTCTGCAAAGCTATTTCGCGTGCTGCGGTACGCGGAGACTCTAAAAGCACCATAGTAGAACACAGATGAAGCTTCTAAGTTGATGGAATAGCCAGTAAGAAGTAGTACAATTCAAGTTTTAGATATCGATTATTGACTGTTTAGCTGGCTTTGGTGCCTTGGTCATGATCTAGGACCTTAAGATTCCCCATGAAAGGAGGACTAGCTGCCGAGTTGCACGGGAGAATGTGAAACGTGTTCATATGTAGTAAAAACCTGAGAAATCCGTCAGTTTTCGTCATTTGTTATCGAATCGACTTAAAGCCAGGTCGTCACTTGGCCGCTCTTATCCCTGAAATGGTTGTACTTATCGTCTGCAAAGCTATGTCGCGTGCTGCGGTATGCGGAGACACTAAAAGCACCATAGTAGAACACAGATGAAGCTTCTAAGTTGATGTAATAGCCAGTAAGAAGTAGTACAATTCAAGTTTTAGGTACTGATTATTTACTTTTTAGCTGGCTTTGCTGCCTTGGACATGAGCTAGGACCTTAAGATTCTGCATGAATGGAGGACTAGCAGCAGCGTTTCACGGGAGAATGTGAAATGTGTTCATATGTAGTAAAAACCTGAGAAATCCGTCCGTTTTCGTCATTTGTTATCGAATCGACTTAAAGCCCGATCGTCACATTGGCCGCTCTTCTCTCTGAAACGGTTGTACTTATCGTCTGCAAAGCTATGTCGTATGCTGCGGTATGTGGAGACACTAAAACCACCACAGTAGAACACAGATGAAGCTTCTAAGTTGATGTGATAGCCAGTAAGAAGGAGTACAATTCAAGTTTTAGGTACTGATTATTGACTTTTTAGCTGGCTTTGGTGCCTTGGACATGAGCTAGGACCTTAAGATTTTGCATGAAATTAGGACTAGCAGCCGAGTTGCACGGGAGAATGTGAAAAGTGTTCACATGTAGTAAAAACCTGAGAAATCCGTCCGTTTTCGTCATTTCTTATCGAATCGACTTAAAGCCAGATCGTCACTTGGCTGCTCTTCTCTCTGAAACGGTTCTTCTTATCGTCTGCAAAGCTATGTCGCATGCTGCGGTATACGGAGACACTAAAAGCACAATAGTAGAACACAGATGAAGCTTCTAAGTTGATGTAATAGCCAGTAAGAAGAGGTACAATTCAAGTTTTAGGTACTAATTATTTACTTTTTAGCTGGCTTTGGTGCCTTGGACATGAGCAAGGACCTTCAGATTTGCATGAAAGGAGGACTAGCAGCCGAGCTGCACGGGAGTGTGTGAAAAGTGTTCATATGTAGTAAAAACCTGAGAAACCTGTCCGTTTTCGTCATTTGTTATCGAATCGACTTGAAGCCAGATCGTCACATTGGCCCCTCTTTTCTCTGAAACGGTTGTACTTATCGTCTGCAAAGCTATGTCGCGTGCTGCGGTGTGCGGAGACACTAAAAGCACCATAGTAGAACACAGATGAAGCTTCTAAGTTGATGTAATAGCCAGTAAGAAGTAGTACAATTCAAGTTTTAGGTATCAGTTATTGACTTTTTAGCTGGCTTTGGTGCCTTGGACATGAGCTAGGACCTTAAGATTCTGCATAGAAGGAGGACTAGCAGCCGAGTTGCACGGGAGAATGTGAAACGTGTTCATATGTAGTAATAACCTGAGAAATCCGTCAGTTTTCGTCATTTGTTATCGAATCGACTTAAAGCCAGATCGTCACTTGGCCGATCTTATCCCTGAAACAGTTGTACTTATCGTCTGCAAAGCTATGTCTCGTGCTGCGGTATGCGGAGACACTAAAAGCACCATAGTAGAACACAGATGAAGCTTCTAAGTTGATGTAATAGCCAGTAAGAAGTAGTACAATTCAAGTTTTAGGTATCGATTATTGACTTTTTAGCTGGCTTTGGTGCCTTGGACATGAGCTAGGACCTTAAGATTCTGCATGAAAGGAGGACTAGCAGCCGAGTTGCACGGGAGAATGTGAAATGTGTTCATATGTAGTAAAAACCTGAGAAATCCGTCCGTTTTCGTCATTTGTTATCGAATCGACTTAAAGCCAGATCGTCACATTGGCCGCTCTTCTCTCTGAAACGGTTGTACTTATCGTCTGCAAAACTATGTCGTATGCTGCGGTATGTGGAGACACTAAAACCACCACAATAGAACACAGATGAAGCATCTAAGTTGATGTAATAGCCAGTAAGAAGTAGTACAATTCAAGTTTTAGGTAGTGATTATTGACTTTTTAGCTGGCTTTGGTGCCTTGGACATGAGCTAGGACCTTAAGATTCTGCATGAAAGGAGGACTAGCAGCCGAGTTGCACGGGAGAATGTGAAAAGTGTTCACATGTAGTAAAAACCTGAGAAATCCGTCCGTTTTCGTCATTTGTTATCGAATCGACTTAAAGCCAGATCGTCACTTGGCTGCTCTTCTCTCTGAAACGGTCCTACTTATCGTCTGCAAAGCTATGTCGCATGCTGCGGTATGCGGAGACACTAAAAGCACCATAGTACAACACAGATGAAGCTTCTAAGTTGATGTAATAGCCAGTAAGAAGTAGTACAATTCAAGATTTAGGTACTGATTATTTACTTTTTAGCTGGCTTTGGTGCCTTGGACATGAGCTAGGACCTTAAGATTCTGCATGAAAGGAGGACTAGCAGCCGAGCTGCACGGGAGAATGTGAAAAGTGTTCATATGTAGTAAAAACCTGAGATATCTGTCCGTTTTCGTCACTTGTTATCGAATCGACTTAAAGCCAGATCGTCACATTGGCCGCTCTTCCCTCTGAAACGGTTGTACTTATTGTCTGGAAAGCTATGTCGCGTGCTGCGGTATGCGGAGACACTAAAAGTACCATATTAGAACACAGATGAAGCTTCTAAGTTGATGTAATAGCCAGTAAGATGTAGTACAATTCAAGTATTAGGTATCGATTATTGACTTCGTAGATGGATTTGGTGCCTTGGACATGAGCTAGGACCTTAAGATTCTGCATGAAAGGAGGACTAGCAGCCGAGGTGCACGGGAGAAAGTGAAAAGTGTTCATATGTAGTAAAAACTTGAGAAATCCGTCCGTTTTCGTCATTTGTTATCGAATCGACTTAAAGCCAGATCGTCACATTGGTCGCTCTTCTCTCTGAAACGGTTGTACTTATCGTCTGGAAAGCTATGTCGCGTGCTGCGGTATGCGGAGACACTAAAAGCACCATAGTAGAACACAGATGAAGCTTCTAAGATGATGTAATAGCCAGTAAGAAGTAGTACAATTCAAGTTTTAGTTATCGATTATTGACTTTTTAGCTGGCTTTTGTTATCTGGACATGAGCTAGGACCTTAAGATTCTGCATGAAAGGAGGACTAGCAGCCGAGTTGCACGGGAGAATGTGAAAAGTGTTCATATGTAGTAAAAACCTGAGAAATCCGTCCGTTTTCGTCATTTGTTATCGAATCGACTTAATGCCAGAACGTCACATTGGCCGCTCCTCTATCTGAAACGGTTGTACTTATCGTCCTCAAAGATATGTCGCATGCTGCGGTATGCGGAGACACTAAAAGCACCATAGTAGAACACAGATGAAGCTTCTAAGTTGATGTAATAGCCAGTAAGAAGTAGTACAATTCAAGTTTTAGGTACTGATTAATTACTTTTTAGCTGGCTTCGGTGCCTTGGACATGAGCTAGGACCTTAAAGTTCTGCATGAAAGGAGGACTAGCAGCCAAGCTGCACGGGAGAATGTGAAAAGTGTTCATATATAATAAAAACCTGAGAAATCCGTCCGTTTTCGTCATTTGTTATCGAATCGACTTAAAGCCAGTTCGTCACATTGGCCGCTCTTCTCTCTGAAACGGTTATACTTATCGTCTTCAAAGCTATGTCGTGAGCTGCGGTATGCGGAGACACTAAAAGCACCATAGTAGAACACAGATGAAGCTTCTAAGTTGATATAATAGCCAGTAAGAAGTAGTACACTTCAAGTTTTAGGTATCGATTATTGACTTTTTAGCTGGCTTTCGTGCCTTGGACATGAGCTAGGACCTTAAGATTCTGCATCAAAAGGAGGACTAGCAGCCGAGTTGCACTGGAGAATGTGAAAAGTGTTCATATGTAGTAAAAACCTTAGAAATCTGTCCGTTTTCGTCATTTGTTATCGAATCGACTTAAAGCCAGATCATCAGATAGGCCCCTCTTTTCTCTGAAACGGTTGTACTTATCGTCTGAAAAGCTATGTCGCGTGCTGCGGTATGCGGAGACAATAAAATCACCATAGTAGAACACAGATGAAGCTTCTAAGTTGATATAATAGCCAGTAAGAAGTAGTACAATACAAGTTTTAGGTATCGATTATTGACTTTTTAGCTGGCTTTGGTGCTCTGGACATGAGCTAGGACCTTAAGATTCTGCATTAAAGGAGGACTAGCAGCCGCGTTGCACGGGAGAATGTGAAATGTGTTCATATGTAGTAGAAACCTAAGAAATACGTCCGTTTTCGTCATTTGTTATCGAATCGACTTAATGCCAGAACGTCACATTTGCCGCTCCTCTAACTGAAACGGTTGTACTTATCGTCCTCAAAGCTATGTCGCGTGCTGCGGTATGCGGAGACACTAAAAGCACCATAGTAGAACACAGATGAAGCTTCTAAGTTGATGTAATAGCCAGTAAGAAGTAGTACAATTCAAGTTTTAGGTATCGATTATTGACTTTTTAGCTGGCTTTGGTGCTCTGGACATGAGCTAGGACCTTAAGATTCTGCATTAAAGGAGGACTAGCAGCCGCGTTTGCACGGGAGAATGTGAAATGTGTTCATATGTAGTAGAAACCTAAGAAATACGTCCGTTTTCGTCATTTGTTATCGAATCGACTTAAAGCCCGATCGTCACATTGGCCGCTCTTCTCTCTGAAACGGTTGTACTAATCGTCTGCAAAGTTATGTCGCGTGCTGCGGTATGCGTAGACAATAAAATCACCATAGTAGAACACAGATGAAGCTTCTAAGATGATGTAATAGCCAGTAAGAAGTAGTACAATTCAAGTTTTAGGTATCGATTATTGACTTTTTAGCTGGCTTTCGTGATCTGGACATGAGCTAGACCTTAAGATTCTGCATCAAAAGGAGGACTAGCAGCCGAGTTGCACGGGAGAATGTGAAAAGTGTTCTTATGTAGTAAAAACATGAGAAATCCGTCCGTTTTCGTCATTTGTTATCGAATCGACTTAAAGCCAGATCGTCAAATTGGCCCCTCTTTTCTCTGAAACGGTTTTACTTATCGTCTGCAAAGCTATGTCGCGAACTGCGGTATGCGGAGGCAATAAAATCACCATAGTAGAACACAGATGAAGCTTCTAAGTTGATATAATAGCCAGTAAGAAGTAGTACACTTCAAGTTTTAGGTATCGATTATTGATTTTTAGCTGGCTTTGGTGCCATGGACATGAGCTAGGATCTTAAGATTTTGCATTAAAGGAAGACTAGCAGCCGCGTTGCACGGGAGAATGTGAAATGTGTTCATATGTAGTAGAAACCTGAGAAATCCGTCCATTTCCGTCATTTGTTATCGAATCGACTTAAAGCCCGATCGTCACATTGGCCGCACTTCTCTCTGAAACGGTTGTACTTATCGTCTGCATAGCTATGTCGCGTGCTGCGGTGTGCGGAGACACTAAAAGCACCATAGTAGAACACAGATGAAGCTTCTAAGTTGATGTAATAGCCAGTAAGAAGTAGTACACTTCAAGTTTTAGGTATCGATTATTGACTTTTTAGCTGGCTTTGGTGCCTTGGACATGAGCTAGGACCTTAAGATTCTGCATCAAAAGGAGGACTAGCTGCCGAGTTGCACGGGAGAATGTGAAAAGTGTTCATATGTAGTAAAAACCTGAGAAATCCGTCCGTTTTCTTCATTTGTTATCGAATCGACTTAAAGCCAAATCGTCACATTGGCCGCTCTGCTCTCTGAAACGGTTGTACTTATCGTCTGCAAAGCTATGTCGCGTACTGCGGTATTCGGAGACACTAAAAGCACCATAGTAGAACACAGATGAAGCTTCTAAGTTGATGTAATACCCAGTAAGAAGTAGTACAATACAAGTTTTAGATATCGATTATTGACTTTTTAGCTGGCTTTGGTGATCTGGACATGAGCTAGGACCTTAAGATTCTGCATGAAAGGAGTACTTTCAGCTGAGTTGCACGGGAGAATGTGAAAAGTTTTCATATGTAGTAAAAACCTGAGAAATCCGTCCGTTTTCGTCATTTGTTATCGAATCGACTTAATGCCAGAACGCCCCATTGGCCGCTCCTCTCTCTGAAACGGTTGTACTTATCGTCCTCAAAGCTATGTCGCGTGCTGCAGTATGCGGAGACACTAAAAGCACCATAGTAGAACACAGATGAAGCTTCTAAGTTGATGTAATAGCCAGTAAGAAGTAGTACAATTCAAGTTTTAGGTATCGATTATAGACTTTTTAGCTGGCTTTGGTGCTCTGGACATGAGCTAGGACCTCAAGATTCTGCAGTAAAGGAGGACTAGCAGCCGCGTTGCACGGGAGAATGTGAAATGTGTTCATATGTAGTAGAAACCTGAGAAATACGTCCGTTTTCGTCATTTGTTATCGATTCGACTTAAAGCCCGATCGTCACATTGGCCGCTCTTCTCTCTGTAACGGTTGTACTTATCGTCTGCAAAGCTATGTCGCGTGCTGCGGTATGCGGAGACAATAAAATCACCATAGTAGAACACAGATGAAGCTTCTAAGTTGATATAATAGCCAGTAAGAAGTAGTACAATTCAAGTTTTAGGTATCGATTATTGACTTTATAGCTGGCTTTGGTGCTCTGGACATGAGGTAGGACCTTAAGATTCTGCATTAAAGGAAGAATAGCAGCCGCGTTGCACGGGAGAATGTGAAATGTGTTCATATGTAGTAGAAACCTGAGAAATACGTCCGTTTTCGTCATTTGTTATCGAATCGACTTAATGGCAGAACGTCACATTTGCCGCTCCTCTAACTGAAACGGTTGTACTTATCATCCTCAAAGCTATGTCGCGTGCTGCGGTATGCGGAGACAATAAAATCACTATAGTAGAAAACAGATGAAGCTTCTAAGTTGATATAATAGCCAGTAAGAAGTAGTACACTTCAAGTTTTAGGTATCGATTATTGACTTTTTAACTGGCTTTGGTGATCTGGACATGAGCTAGGACCTTAAGATTCTGCATGAAAGGAGGACTAGCAGCCGAGTTGCACGGGAGAATGTGAAAAGTGTTCATATGTAGTAAAAACCTGAGAAATCCGTCCGTTTTCGTCATTTGTTATCGAATCGACTTAAAGCCAGATCGTCAAATTGGCCCCTCTTTTCTCTGAAACGGTTTTACTTATCGTCTGCAAAGCTATGTCGCATGCTGCGGTATGCGGAGACACTAAAAGCACCATAGTAGAACACAGATGAAGCTTCTAAGTTGATGTAATAGCCAGTAAGAAGTAGTACAATTCAAGTTTTAGGTACTGATTAATTACTTTTTAGCTGGCTTCGGTGCCTTGGACATGAGCTAGGACCTTAAAGTTCTGCATGAAAGGAGGACTAGCAGCCAAGCTGCACGGGAGAATGTGAAAAGTGTTCATATGTAGTAAAAACCTGAGAAATCCGTCCGTTTTCGTCATTTGTTATCGAATCGACTTAAAGCCTGATCGTCAAATTGGCCCCTCTTTTCTCTGAAACGGTTGTAGTTATCGTCTGCAAAGCTATGTCGCGTGCTGCGGTATGCGGAGACAATAAAATCACCATAGTAGAACACAGATGAAGCTTCTAAGTTGATATAATAGCCAGTAAGAAGTAGTACACTTCAAGTTTTAGGTATCGATTATTGACTTTTTAGCTGGCTTTCGTGCCTTGGACATGAGCTAGGACCTTAAGATTCTGGATGAAAGGAGGAGTAGCAGCCGAGTTGCAGGGGAGAATGTGAAAAGTGTTCATATATAATAAAAACCTGAGAAATCCGTCCGTTTTCGTCATTTGTTATCGAATCGACTTAAAGCCAGTTCGTCACATTGGCCGCTCTTCTCTCTGAAACGGTTATACTTATCGTCTTCAAAGCTATGTCGTGAGCTGCGGTATGCGGAGACACTAAAAGCACCATAGTAGAACACAGATGAAGCTTCTAAGTTGATATAATAGCCAGTAAGAAGTAGTACACTTCAAGTTTTAGGTATCGATTATTGACTTTTTAGCTGGCTTTCGTGCCTTGGACATGAGCTAGGACCTTAAGATTCTGGATGAAAGGAGGAGTAGCAGCCGAGTTGCAGGGGAGAATGTGAAAAGTGTTCATATATAATAAAAACCTGAGAAATCCGTCCGTTTTCGTCATTTGTTATCGAATCGACTTAAAGCCAGTTCGTCACATTGGCCGCTCTTCTCTCTGAAACGGTTATACTTATCGTCTTCAAAGCTATGTCGTGAGCTGCGGTATGCGGAGACACTAAAAGCACCATAGTAGAACACAGATGAAGCTTCTAAGTTGATATAATAGCCAGTAAGAAGTAGTACACTTCAAGTTTTAGGTATCGATTATTGACTTTTTAGCTGGCTTTCGTGCCTTGGACATGAGCTAGGACCTTAAGATTCTGCATCAAAAGGAGGACTAGCAGCAGAGTTGCACTGGAGAATGTGAGAAGTGTTCATATGTAGTAAAAACCTTAGAAATCTGTCCGTTTTCGTCATTTGTTATCGAATCGACTTAAAGCCAGATCATCAGATAGGCCCCTCTTTTCTCTGAAACGGTTGTACTTATCGTCTGCAAAGCTATGTCGCGTGCTGCGGTATGCGGAGACAATAAAATCACCATAGTAGAACACAGATGAAGCTTCTAAGTTGATATAATAGCCAGTAAGAAGTAGTACAATACAAGTTTTAGGTATCGATTATTGACTTTTTAGCTGGCTTTGGTGCTCTGGACATGAGCTAGGACCTTAAGATTCTGCATTAAAGGAGGACTAGCAGCCGCGTTGCACGGGAGAATGTGAAATGTGTTCATATGTAGTAGAAACCTAAGAAATACGTCCGTTTTCGTCATTTGTTATCGAATCGACTTAATGCCAGAACGTCACATTTGCCGCTCCTCTAACTGAAACGGTTGTACTTATCGTCCTCAAAGCTATGTCGCGTGCTGCGGTATGCGGAGACACTAAAAGCACCATAGTAGAACACAGATGAAGCTTCTAAGTTGATGTAATAGCCAGTAAGAAGTAGTACAATTCAAGTTTTAGGTATCGATTATTGACTTTTTAGCTGGCTTTGGTGCTCTGGACATGAGCTAGGACCTTAAGATTCTGCATTAAAGGAGGACTAGCAGCCGCGTTTGCACGGGAGAATGTGAAATGTGTTCATATGTAGTAGAAACCTAAGAAATACGTCCGTTTTCGTCATTTGTTATCGAATCGACTTAAAGCCCGATCGTCACATTGGCCGCTCTTCTCTCTGAAACGGTAGTACTAATCGTCTGCAAAGTTATGTCGCGTGCTGCGGTATGCGTAGACAATAAAATCACCATAGTAGAACACAGATGAAGCTTCTAAGATGATGTAATAGCCAGTAAGAAGTAGTACAATTCAAGTTTTAGGTATCGATTATTGACTTTTTAGCTGGCTTTCGTGATCTGGACATGAGCTAGACCTTAAGATTCTGCATCAAAAGGAGGACTAGCAGCCGAGTTGCACGGGAGAATGAGAAAAGTGTTCTTATGTAGTAAAAACATGAGAAATCCGTCCGTTTTCGTCATTTGTTATCGAATCGACTTAAAGCCAGATCGTCAAATTGGCCCCTCTTTTCTCTGAAACGGTTTTACTTATCGTCTGCAAAGCTATGTCGCGAACTGCGGTATGCGGAGGCAATAAAATCACCATAGTAGAACACAGATGAAGCTTCTAAGTTGATATAATAGCCAGTAAGAAGTAGTACACTTCAAGTTTTAGGTATCGATTATTGATTTTTAGCTGGCTTTGGTGCCATGGACATGAGCTAGGATCTTAAGATTTTGCATTAAAGGAAGACTAGCAGCCGCGTTGCACGGGAGAATGTGAAATGTGTTCATATGTAGTAGAAACCTGAGAAATCCGTCCATTTCCGTCATTTGTTATCGAATCGACTTAAAGCCCGATCGTCACATTGGCCGCACTTCTCTCTGAAACGGTTGTACTTATCGTCTGCATAGCTATGTCGCGTGCTGCGGTGTGCGGAGACACTAAAAGCACCATAGTAGAACACAGATGAAGCTTCTAAGTTGATGTAATAGCCAGTAAGAAGTAGTACACTTCAAGTTTTAGGTATCGATTATTGACTTTTTAGCTGGCTTTGGTGCCTTGGACATGAGCTAGGACCTTAAGATTCTGCATCAAAAGGAGGACTAGCTGCCGAGTTGCACGGGAGAATGTGAAAAGTGTTCATATGTAGTAAAAACCTGAGAAATCCGTCCGTTTTCTTCATTTGTTATCGAATCGACTTAAAGCCAAATCGTCACATTGGCCGCTCTGCTCTCTGAAACGGTTGTACTTATCGTCTGCAAAGCTATGTCGCGTACTGCGGTATTCGGAGACACTAAAAGCACCATAGTAGAACACAGATGAAGCTTCTAAGTTGATGTAATACCCAGTAAGAAGTAGTACATTACAAGTTTTAGATATCGATTATTGACTTTTTAGCTGGCTTTGGTGATCTGGACATGAGCTAGGACCTTAAGATTCTGCATGAAAGGAGTACTTTCAGCTGAGTTGCACGGGAGAATGTGAAAAGTTTTCATATGTAGTAAAAACCTGAGAAATCCGTCCGTTTTCGTCATTTGTTATCGAATCGACTTAATGCCAGAACGCCACATTGGCCGCTCCTCTCTCTGAAACGGTTGTACTTATCGTCCTCAAAGCTATGTCGCGTGCTGCAGTATGCGGAGACACTAAAAGCACCATAGTAGAACACAGATGAAGCTTCTAAGTTGATGTAATAGCCAGTAAGAAGTAGTACAATTCAAGTTTTAGGTATCGATTATAGACTTTTTAGCTGGCTTTGGTGCTCTGGACATGAGCTAGGACCTTAAGATTCTGCAGTAAAGGAGGACTAGCAGCCGCGTTGCACGGGAGAATGTGAAATGTGTTCATATGTAGTAGAAACCTGAGAAATACGTCCGTTTTCGTCATTTGTTATCGATTCGACTTAAAGCCCGATCGTCACATTGGCCGCTCTTCTCTCTGAAACGGTTGTACTTATCGTCTGCAAAGCTATGTCGCGTGCTGCGGTATGCGGAGACAATAAAATCACCATAGTAGAACACAGATGAAGCTTCTAAGTTGATATAATAGCCAGTAAGAAGTAGTACAATTCAAGTTTTAGGTATCGATTATTGACTTTATAGCTGGCTTTGGTGCTCTGGACATGAGCTAGGACCTTAAGATTCTGCATTAAAGGAAGAATAGCAGCCGCGTTGCACGGGAGAATGTGAAATGTGTTCATATGTAGTAGAAACCTAAGAAATACGTCCGTTTTCGTCATTTGTTATCGAATCGACTTAATGGCAGAACGTCACATTTGCCGCTCCTCTAACTGAAACGGTTGTACTTATCATCCTCAAAGCTATGTCGCGTGCTGCGGTATGCGGAGAAACTAAAAGCACCATAGTAGAACACAGATGAAGCTACTAAGTTGATGTAATAGCCAGTAAGAAGTAGTACAATTCAAGTTTTAGGTATCGATTATTGACTTTTTAGCTGGCTTTGGTGCTCTGGACATGAGCTAGGACCTTAAGATTCTGCATTAATGGAGGACTAGCAGCCGCGTTGCACGGGAGAATGTGAAATGTGTTCATATGTAGTAGAAACCTAAGAAATACGTCCGTTTTCGTCATTTGTTATCGAATCGACTTAAAGCCCTATCGTCACATTGGCCGCTCTTCTCTCTGAAACGGTTGTACTTATCGTCTGCAAAGCTATGTCGCGTGCTGCGGTATGCGGAGACAATAAAATCACCATAGTAGAACACAGATGAAGCTTCTAAGATGATGTAATAGCCAGTAAGAAGTAGTACAATTCAAGTTTTAGGTATCGATTATTGACTTTTTAGCTGGCTTTGGTGATCTGGACATGAGCTAGGACCTTAAGATTCTGCATCAAAAGGAGGACTAGCAGCCGAGTTGCACGGGAGAATGTGAAAAGTGTTCTTATGTAGTAAAAACCTGAGAAATCCGTCCGTTTTCGTCTTTTTGTTATCGAATCGACTTAAAGCCAGATCGTCAAATTGGCCCCTCTTTTCTCTGAAACGGTTTTACTTATCGTCTGCAAAGCTATGTCGCGAACTGCGGTATGCGGAGGCAATAAAATCACCATAGTAGAACACAGATGAAGCTTCTAAGTTGATATAATCGCCAGTAAGAAGTAGTACACTTCAAGTTTTAGGTATCGATTATTGACTTTTTAGCTGGCTTTGGTGCCATGGACATGAGCTAGGATCTTAAGATTTTGCATTAAAGGAAGACTAGCAGCCGCGTTGCACGGGAGAATGTGAAATGTGTTCATATGTAGTAGAAACCTGAGAAATACGTCCATTTCCGTCATTTGTTATCGAATCGACTTAAAGCCCGATCGTCACATTGGCCGCTCTTCTCTCTGAAACGGTTGTACTTATCGTCTGCATAGCTATGTCGCGTGCTGCGGTGTGCGGAGACACTAAAAGCACCATAGTAGAACAAAGATGAAGCTTCTAAGTTGATGTAATAGCCAGTAAGAAGTAGTACACTTCAAGTTTTAGGTATCGATTATTGACTTTTTAGCTGGCTTTGGTGCCTTGGACATGAGCTAGGACCTTAAGATTCTGCATCAAAAGGAGGACTAGCAGCCGAGTTGCACGGGAGAATGTGAAAAGTGTTCATATGTAGTAAAAACCAGAGAAATCCGTCCGTTTTCGTCATTTGTTACCGAATCGACTTAAAGCCAAATCGTCACATTGGCCGCTCTGCTCTCTGAAACGCTTGTACTTATCGTCTGCAAAGCAATGTCGCGTACTGCGGTATTCGGAGACACTAAAAGCACCATAGTAGAACACAGATGAAGCTTCTAATATTATGTAATAGCCAGTAAGAAGTAGTACAATACAAGTTTTAGATATCGATTATTGACTTTTTAGCTGGCTTTGGTGATCTGAACATGAGCTAGGACCTTAAGATTCTGCATGAAAGGAGGACTAGCAGCCGGGTTGCACGGGAGAATGTGAAATGTGTTCATATGTAGTAGAAACCTGAGAAATGCGTCCATTTTCGTCATTTGTTATCGAATCGACTTAAAGCCCGAACGTCACATTGGCCGCTCTTCTCTCTGAAACGGTTGTACTTATCGTCTGCAAAGCTATGTCGCGTGCTGCGGTATGCGGAGACACTAAAAGCACCATAGTAGAACACAGATGAAGCTTCTAGGTTGATGTAATAGCCAGTAAGAAGTAGTACACTTCAAGTTTTAGGTATCGATTATTGACTTTTTAGCTGGCTTTGGTGCCTTGGACATGAGCTAGGACCTTAAGATTCTGCATCAAAAGGAGGATTAGCAGCCGAGTTGCACGGGAGAATGTGAAAAGTGTTCATATGTAGTAAAAACCTGAGAAATCCGTACGTTTTCGTCATTTGTTATCGAATCGACTTAAAGCCAGATCGTCAAATTGGCCCCTCTTTTCTCTGAACCGGTTTTACTTATCGTCTGCAAAGCTATGTCGCGTGCTGCGGCATGCTTAGACAATAAAATCACCATAGTAGAACACAGATGAAGCTTCTAAGTTGATATAATGGCCAGTAAGAAGTAGTACACTTCAAGTTTTAGGTATCGATTATTGACTTTTTAGCTGGCTTTGGTGCCTTGGACATGAGCTACGACCTTAAGATTCTGCATCAAAAGGAGGACTAGCAGCCGAGTTGCACGGGAGAATGTGAAAAGTGTTCATATGTAGTAAAAACCTGAGAAATCCGTCCGTTTTCGTCATTTGTTATCGAATCGACTTAAAGCCAGATCGTCACTTGGCTGCTCTTCTCTCTGAAACTGTTGTACTTACCGTCTGCAAAGCTATGTCGCATGCAGAGGGATGCGGAGACACTAAAAGCACCATAGTAGAACACAGATGAAGCTTCTAAGTTGATGTAATAGACAGTAAGAAGTAGTACAATTCAAGTTTTAGTTATCGATTATTGACTTTTTAGCTGGCTTTGGTGCCTTGGACATGAGCTAGGACCTTAAGATTCTGCATTAAAGGAGGACTAGCAGCCGCGTTGAACGGGAGAATGTGAAATGTGTTCATATGTAGTAGAAACCTGAGAAATCCGTCCGTTTTCGTAATTTGTTATCGAATCGACTTAAAGCCCGATCGTCACATTGGCCGCTCTTACCTCTGAAACGGTTGTACTTGTCGTCTGCAAAGCTATGTCGCGTGCTGCGGTATGCGGAGACACTAAAAGCACCATAGTAGAACACTGATGAAGCTTCTAAGTTGATGTAATAGCCAGTGAGAAGTAGTACAATTCAAGTTTTAGGTATCGATTATTGACTTTTTAGCTGTCTTTGGTGCCTTGGACATGAGCTAGGCCCTTAAGATTCTGCATGAAAGGAGAACTAGCAGCCGAGTTGCATGGGAGAATGTGAAAAGTGTTCATATGTAGTAAAAACCTGAGAAATCCGTCCGTTTTCGTCATTTGTTATCGAATCGACTTAAAGACCAGATCGTCAAATTGGCCCCTCTTTTCTCTGAAACGGTGGTACTTATCGTCTGCAAAGCTATGACGCGTGCTGCGGTATGCGGAGACAATAAAAGCACCATAGAAGAACACAGATGAAGCTTCTAAGTTGATATAATAGCCAGTAAGAAGTAGTACACTTCAAGTTTTAGGTATCGATTATTGACTTTTTAGCTGGCTTTCGTGCCTTGGACATGAGCTAGGACCTTAAGATTCTGCATCAAAAGGAGGACTAGCAGCCGAGTTGCACGGGAGAATGTGAAAAGTGTTCATATGTAGTAAAAACCTGAGAAATCCGTCCGTTTTCGTCATTTGTTATCGAATCGACTTAAAGCCAGATCGTCACATTGGCCGCTCTTCTCTCTGAAACGGTTGTACTTATCGTCTGGAAAGCTATGTCGCGTGCTGCGGTATGCGGAGACACTAAAAGCACCATAATAGAACACAGATGAAGCTTCTAAGTTGATGTAATAGCCAGTAAGAAGTAGTACAATTCAAGTTTTAGGTATCGATTATTGACTTTTTAGCTGGCTTTGGTGACCTGGACATGAGCTAGGACTTTAAGATTCTGCATGAAAGGAGGACTAGCAGCCGAGTTGCACGGGAGAATGTGAAAAGTGTTCATATGTAGTAAAAACCTGAGAAATACGTCCGTTTTCGTCATTTGTCATCGAATCGACTTAATCCCAGAACGTCACATTGGCCGCTCCTCTCTCTGAAACGGTAGTACTTATCGTCCTCAAAGCTATGTCGCGTGCTGCGGTATGCGGAGACTCTAAAAGCACTTTAGCAGAACACAGATGAAGCCTCTAAGATGATGTAATTGCCAGTAAGAAGTAGTACAATTCAAGTTTTATTTATCGATTATTGAATTTTAGCTGGCGTTGGTGCCTTGGACATGAGCTAGAACCTTAAGATTTTGCATGAAAGGAGGACTAGCAGCCGAGTTGCGCGGGACAATGTGAAAAGTGTTCATATGTAGTAAAAACCTGAGAAATCCGTCCGTTTTCGTCATTTGTTATAGAATCGACTTAAAGCCAGATCGTCACATTGGCCGCTCTTCTCTCTGAAACGGTTGTACTTATCGCCTGCAAAGCTATGTCGCGTGATGCGGTATGCGGAGACACTAAAAGCACCATAGTAGAACACAGATGAAGCTTCTAAGTTAATGTAATAGCCAGTAGGAAGTAGTGCAATTCAAGTTTTAGGTATCGATTATTGATTTCTTCGCTGGCTTTGGTGACTTGGAAATGAGATAGGACCTTAAGATTCTGCATGAAAGGAGGACTAGCAGCCGAGTTGCACGGGAGAAAGTGAAAAGTGTTCATATGTAGTAAAAACCTGAGAAATCCGTCCGTTTTCGTCATTTGTTATCGAATCGATTTAAAGCCAGATCGTCACATTGGCCGCTCTTCTCTCTGAAACGGTTGTACTTAACGTCTGCAAAGCTATGTCGCGTGCTGCGGTAGGCGGAGACACTAAAAGCACCATAGTAGAACACAGACGAAGCTTCTAAGTTGATGTAATAGCCAGTAAGAAGTAGTACAATTCAAGTTTTAGGTACTGATTATTTTTTTTTTAGCTGGCTTTGGTGCCTTGGACATGAGCTAGGACCTTAAGATTTGCATGAAAGGAGGACTAGCAGCCGAGTTGCACGGGAGAATGTGAAAAGGGTTCATATGTAGTAAAAACCTGAGAAATCCGTCCGTTTTCGTCATTTGTTATCGAATCGACTTAAAGCCAGATCGTCACATTGGCCGCTCTTCTCTCTGAAACGGTTGTACTTATCGTCTGCAAAGCTATGTCGCGTGCTGCGGTATGCGGAGACACTAAAGGCACCGTAGTAGAATACAGATGAAGCTTCTAAGATGATGTAATAGCCAGTAAGAAGTAGTACAATTCAAGTTTTAGGTATCCATTATTGACTTTTTAGCTGGCTTTGGTGCCTTGGACACGAGCTAGGACCTTAAGATTCTGCATTAAAGGAGGACTAGCAGCCGAGTTGCACGGGAAAATGTGAAAAGCGTTCATATGTAGTAAAAACCTGAGAACTCCGTCCGTTTTCGTCATTTGTTATCGAATCGACTTAAAACCAGACCGCCACATTGGCCGCTCTTCTTTTTGAAACGGTTGTACTTATCGTCCTCAAAGCTATGTCGCGTGCTGCGTTATGCGGAGACACTAAAAGCACCATAGCAGAACACAGATGAAGCTTCTAAGTTGATGTAATAGCCAGTAGGAAGTAGTGCAATTCAAGTTTTAGGTATCGATTATTGACTTTTTAGCTGGCTTTGGTGCCTTGGACATGAGCTGAGACCTTAAGATTCTGCATGAAAGGAGGACTAGCAGCCGAGTTGCACGGGAGAATGTGAAAAGTGTTCATATGTAGTAAAAACCTGAGAAATCCGTCCGTTTTCGTCATTTGTTATCGAATCGACTTAAAGCCAGATCGTCACATTTGCCGCTCTTCTCTCTTAAACGGTTGTACTTATCGTCTGCAAAGCTATGTCGCGTGCTGCGGTATGCGGAGACACTAAAAGCACCATAGTAGAACATAGATGAAGCTTCTAATTTGATGTAATAGCCAGTAAGAAGTAGTACAATTCAAATTTTAGGTTCTGATTATTTACTTTATAGCTGGCTTTCGTGCCTTGGACATGAGCTACGACCTTAAAATTTTGCATGAAAGGAGGACTAGCAGCCGAGTTGCACGGGAGAATGTGAAAAGTGTTCATATGTAGTAAAAACCTCAGAAATCCGTCCGTTTTCGTCATTTGTTATCGAATCGACTTAAAGCCTGATCGTCACATTGGCCGCTCTTCTCTCTGAAACGGTTGTACTTATCGTCTGCAAAGCTATGTCGCGTGCTGCAGTATGCGGAGACACTAAAAGCACCATAGTAGAACACAGATGAAGCTTCTAAGTTGATGTAACAGCCAGTAAGAAGTAGTACAATTCAAGTTTTAGATACTGATTATTAACTTTTTAGCTGGCTTTGGTGCCTTGGACATGAGCTAGGACCTTAAGAATCTGCATGAAAGGAGGACTAGCAGCCGAGTTGCACGGGAGAATGTGAAAAGTGTTCATATGTAGTAAAAACCTGAGAAATCCGTCCGTTTTCGTCATTTGTTATCGAATCGACTTAAAACCAGATCGTCACATTGGCCGCTCTTCTCTCTGAAACGGTTGTAGTTATCGTCTGCAGAGCTATGTCTCGTGCTGCGGTATGCGGAGACACTAAAAGCACCACAGTAGAACATAGATGATGATTCTACGTTGACGTAATAGCCACTAAGATGTAGTACAATTCGAGTTTAGGTATCGATTATTGACTTTTTAGCTGGCTTTGGTGCCTTGGACATGAGCTAGGACCTTAAGATTCTGCATGAAAGGAGGACTAGGAGCCGAGTTGCACGGGAGAAAGTGAAAAGTGTTCATATGTAGTAAAAACCTGAGAAATCCGTCCGTTTTCGTCATTTGTTATCGAATCGATTTAAAGCCAGATCGTCACTTGGCCGCTCTTCTCTCTGAAACGGTTGTACTTATCGTCTGCAAATCTATGTCGCGTGCTGCGGTAGGCGAAGACACTAAAAGCACCATAGTAGAACACAGATGAAGCTTCTAAGTTGATGTAATAGCCAGTAAGAAGTAGTACAATTCAAGTTTTAGGTACTGATTATTTTTTTTTTTAGCTGGCTTTGGTGCCTTGGACATGAGCTAGGACCTTAAGATTTGCATGAAAGGAGGACTAGCAGCCGAGTTGCACGGGAGAAAGTGAAAAGTGTTCATATGTAGTAAAAACCTGAGAAATCCGTCCGTTTTCGTCATTTGTTATCGAATCGATTTAAAGCCAGATCGTCACTGGGCCGCTCTTCTCTCTGAAACGGTTGTACTTATCGTCTGCAAAGCTATGTCGCGTGCTGCGGTATGCGGAGACACTAAAAGCACCATAGTAGAACACAGATGAAGCTTCTAAGTTGATGTAATAGCTAGTAGGAAGTAGTGCAATTCAAGTTTTAGGTATCGATTATTGACTTCTTAGCTGGCTTTGGTGCCTTGGACATGGACTACAACCTTAAGATTCTGCATGAAAGGATGACTAGCAGCCGAGTTGCACGGGAGAATGTGAAAAGTGTTCATATGTAGTAAAAACTTGCGAAATCCGTCCGTTTTCGTTATTTGTTATCGAATCGACTTAAAGCCAGATCGTCACATTGGCCGCTCTTCTCTCTGAAACGGTTGTGCTTATCGTCTGCAAAGCTATGTCGCGTGCTGCGGTATGCGGAGATACTAAAGGCACCATAGCAGAACACAGATGAAGCTTCTAAGTTGATGTAATAGCCAGTAGGAAGTAGTGCAATTCAAGTTTTAGGTATCGATTATTGACTTCTTAGCTGGCTTTGGTGCTTTGGACATGAGCTAGGACCTTAAGATTCTGCATGAAAGGAGGACTAGCAGCCGAGTTGCACGGGAGAATGTGAAAAGTGTTCATATGTAGTAAAAACCTGAGAAATCGGTCCGTTTTCGTCATTTGTTATCGAATCGACTTAAAGCCAGATCGTCACATTTGCCGCTCTTCTCTCTAAAACGGTTGTACTTATTGTCTGCAAAGCTATGTCGCGTGCTGCGGTATGCGGAGACACTAAAAGCACCATAGTAGAACACAGATGAAGCTTCTAATTTGATGTAATAGCCAGTAAGAAGTAGTACAATTCAAATTTTAGGTTCTGATTATTTACTTTATAGCTGGCTTTGGTGCCTTGGACATGAGCTACGACCTTAAAATTCTGCATGAAAGGAGGACTAGCAGCCGAGTTGCACGGGAGAATGTGAAAAGTGTTCATATGTAGTAAAAACCTGAGAAATCCGTCCGTTTTCGTCATTTGTTATCGAATCGACTTAAAGCCAGATCGTCACATTGGCCGCTCTTCTCTCTGAAACGGTTGTACTTATCGTCTGCAGAGCTATGTCGCGTGCTGCGGTATGCGGAGACACTAAAAGCACCACAGTAGAACACAGATGAAGATTCTAAGTTGACGTAATAGCCACTAAGAAGTAGTACAATTCAAGTTTTATGTACCGATTATTGACTTTTTAGCTGGCTTTGGTGCCTTGGACATGAGCTAGGACCTTACGAATCTGCATGAAAGGAGGACTAGCAGCCGAGTTGCACGGGAGAATGTGAAAAGTGTTCATATGTAGTAAAAACCTGAGAAATCCGACCGTTTTCGTCATTTGTTATCGAATCGACTTAAAGCCAGATCGTCACTTGGCCGCTCTTCTCTCTGGAACGGTTGTACTTATCGTCTGCAAAGCTATGTCGCGTGCTGCGGTATGCGGAGACACTAAAAGCACCATAGTAGAACACAGATGAAGCTTCTAAGTTGATGTAATAGCAAGTAAGAAGTAGTACAATTCAAGTTTTAGGTACTGATTATTGACTTTTTGGCTGGCTTTGGTGCCTTGGACATGAGCTAGGACCTTAAGATTCTGCATGAAAGAGGACTAGCAGCCGAGTTGCACGGGCGAATGTGGAATGTATTCATATGTAGTAAAAACCTAGATATTCGCTTGTTATCGTCATTTGTTATCGAATCGACCTAAAGCCAGATCTTCACATTGGCCGCTCTTCTCTCTGAAACGGTTGTTCTTATCGTCTGCAAAGCTATGACGTGTGCTGCGGTATGCGGAGACACTAAAACCACCATAGTAAAACACATATGAAGCTTCTAAGTTGATGTAATAGCCAGTAGGAAGTAGTACACTTCAAGTTTTAGGTATCGTTTATTGACTTTTTAGCTGGCTTTGGTGCCTTGGACATGAGCTAGGACCTTGAGATTCTGCATGAAAGGAGGACTAGCAGCCGAGTTGCACGGGACAGTGTGAAAAGTGTTCATATGTAGTAAAAACCTCAGAAATCCGTCCGTTTTCGTCATTTGTTATCGAATCGACTTAAAGCCAGATCGTCACATTGGTCGCTCTTCTCCCTGAAACGGTTGTACTTATCGTCTGCAAAGCTATGTCGCGTGCTGCGGTATGCGGAGACACTAAAAGGACCATAGTAGAACACAGATGAAGCTTCTAAGATGATGTAATTGCCAGTAAGAAGTAGTACAATTCAAGTTTCAGTTACTGATTATTAACTTTTTAGCTGGCTTTGGTGCCTTGGACATGAGCTAGGACCTTAAGATTCTGCATGAAAGGAGGACTAGCAGCCGAGTTGCACGGGAGAGTGTGAAAAGTGTTTATATGTAGTAAAAACCTGAGAAATCCGTCCGTTTTCGTCATTTGTTATCGAATCGACTTAAAGCCAGATCGTCACATTGGCCGCTCTTCTCTCTGAAACGGTTGTACTTATCGTCTGCAAAGCTATGTCGCGTGCTGCGGTATGTGGAGACACTAAAAGCACCATAGTAGAACACAGATGAAGCTTCTAAGTTGATGTAATAGCCAGTAAGAAGTAGTACAATTCAAGTTTTAGGTATTGATTATTGACATTTTAGCTGGCTTTGGTTCCTTGGCTATGAGCTGGGACCTTAAGATTCTGCATGAAAGGAGAACTAGCAGCCGAGTTGCACGGGAGAATGTGAAAAGTGTTCTTATGTAGTAAAAACCTGAGAAATCCGTCCGTTTTCGACATTTGTTATCGAATCGACTTAAAGCCAAATCGTCACATTAGCCGCTCTTCTCTCTGAAACGGTTGTACTTATCGTCTGCAAAGCTATGTCGCGTGCTGCGGTATGTGGAGACACTAAAAGCACCATAGTAGAACACAGATGAAGCTTCTAAGTTGATGTAACAGCTAGTAAGAAGTAGTACAATTCAAGTTTTAGGTATTGAATATTGATCTTTAGCTGGCTTTGGTGCCTTGAACATGAGCTAGGACCTTAAGAATCTGCATGAAAGGAGGACTAGCAGCCGAGTTGGACGGGAGAATGTGAAAAGTGTTCATATGTAGTAAAAACCTGAGAAATCCGTCCGTTTTCGTCATTTGTTATCGAATCGACTTAAAGCCAGATCGTCACATTGGCCGCTCTTCTCTCTGAAACGGTTGAACTTATCGTCTGGAGAGCTATGTCTCGTGCTGCGGTATGCGGAGACACTAAAAGCACCACAGTAGAACACAGATGAAGATTCTAAGTTGACGTAATAGCCACTAAGAAGTAGTACAATTCGAGTTTAGGTATCGATTATTGACTTTCTAGCTGGCTTTGGTAACTTGGACATGAGCTAGGACCTTAAGAATCTGCATGAAAGGAGGACTAGCAGCCGAGTTGCACAGGAAAGTGTGGAAAGTGTTCATATGTAGTAAAAACCTGAGGAATCCGTCCGTTTTCGTCATTTGTTATCAAATCGACTTAAAGCCAGATCGTCACATTGGCCGCTCTTCTCTCTGAAACGGTTGTACTTATCGTCTGCAAAGCTATGTCGCGTGCTGCGGTATGTGGAGACACTAAAAGCACCATAGTAGAACACAGATGAAGCTTCTAAGTTGATGTAATAGCCAGTAAGAAGTAGTACAATTCAAGTTTTAGGTACTGATTATTGACTTTTTGGCTGGCTTTGGTGCCTTGGACATGAGCTAGGACCTTAAGATTCTGCATGAAAGAGGACTAGTGGCCGAGTTGCACGGGCGAATGTGGAATGTATTCATATGTAGTAAAAACCTAGATATTCGCTTGTTATCGTCATTTGTTATCGAATCGACTTAAAGCCAGATCTTCACATTGGCCGCTCTTCTCTCTGAAACGGTTGTTCTTATCGTCTGCAAAGCTATGACGTGTGCTGCGGTATGCGGAGACACTAAAACCACCATAGTAAAACACATATGAAGCTTCTAAGTTGATGTAATAGCCAGTAAGAAGTAGTACACTTCAAGTTTTAGGTATCGTTTATTGACTTTTTAGCTGGCTTTGGTGCCTTGGACATGAGCTAGGACCTTGAGATTCTGCATGAAAGGAGGACTAGCAGCCGAGTTGCACGGGACAGTGTGAAAAGTGTTCATATGTAGTAAAAACCTCAGAAATCCGTCCGTTTTCGTCATTTGTTATCGAATCGACTTAAAGCCAGATCGTCACATTGGTCGCTCTTCTCTCTGAAACGGTTGTACTTATCGTCTGCAAAGCTATGTCGCGTGCTGCGGTATGCGGAGACACTAAAAGGACCATAGTAGAACACAGATGAAGCTTCTAAGATGATGTAATTGCCAGTAAGAAGTAGTACAATTCAAGTTTCAGTTACTGATTATTGACTTTTTAGCTGGCTTTGGTGCCTTCGACATGAGCTAGGACCTTAAGATTCTGCATGAAAGGAGAACTAGCAGCCGAGTTGCACGGGAGAATGTGAAAAGTGTTCATATGTAGTAAAAACATGAGAAATCCGTCCGTTTTCGACATTTGTTATCGAATCGACTTAAAGCCAAATCGTCACATTGGCCGCTCTTCTCTCTGAAACGGTTGTACTTATCGTCTGCAAAGCTATGTCGCGTGCTGCGGTATGTGGAGACACTAAAAGCACCATAGTAGAACACAGATGAAGCTTCTAAGTTGATGTAATAGCCAGTAGGAAGTAGTGCAATTCAAGTTTTAGGTATCGATTATTGACTTCTTAGCTGGCTTTGGTGCCTTGGAAATGAGCTAGGACCTTAAGATTCTGCATGAAAGGAGGACTAGCAGCCGAGATGCACGGGAGAATGTGGAAAGTGTTCATATGTAGTAAAGACCTGAGAAATCCGTCCGTTTTCGTCATTTGCTATCGAATCGACATAAAGCCAGATCGTACTTGGCCGCTATTCTCTCTGAAACGGTTGTACTTATCGTCTGCAAAGCTATGTCGCGTGCTGCGGTATTTGGAGACACTAAAAGCACCATAGTGGAACACAGATGAAGCTTCTAAGTTGATGTAATAGCCAGTAGGAAGTAGTGCAATTCAAGTTTTAGGTATCGATTATTGACTTTTTAGCTGGCTTTGGTGCCTTGGACATGAGCTAGGACCTTAAAAATCTGCATGAAAGGAGGACTAGCAGCCGAGTTGCACGGGAGAATGTGAAAAGAGTTCATATGTAGTTAACACCTGAGAAATCCGTCCGATTTCGTCATTTGTTATCGAATCGACTTAAAGCCAGATCGTCACATTGGCCGCTCTTCTCTCTGAAACGGTTGTACTTATCGTCTGCAGAGCTATGTCGCGTGCTGCGGTATGCGGAGACACTAAAAGCACCACAGTAGAACACAGATGAAGATTCTAAGTTGACGTAATAGCCACTAAGAAGTAGTACAATTCAAGTTTTAGGTATCGATTATTGACTTTTTAGCTGGCTTTGGTGCCTTGGACATGAGCTAGGACCTTAAGAATCTGCATGAAAGGAGGACTAGCAGCCGAGTTGCACGGGAGAATGTCAAAAGTGTTCATATGTAGTAAAAACCTGAGAAATTCGTCCGTTTTCGTCATTTGTTATCGAATCGACTTAAAGCCAGATCGTCACATTTGCCGCTCTTCTCTCTGAAACGGTTGTACTTATCGTCTGCAAAGCTATGTCGCGTGCTGCGGTATGCGGAGACCCTAAAAGCACCATAGTAGAACACAGATGAAGCTTCTAAGTTGATGTAATAGCCAGTAAGAAGTAGTACAATTCAAGATTTAGGTATTGATTATTGACTTTTTAGCTGGCTTTGGTGCCTTGGACATGAGCTAGGACCTTAAGATTGTGCATGAAAGGAGAACTAGCAGCCGAGTTGCACGGGAGAGTGTGAAAAGTGTTTATATGTAGTAAAAACCTGAGAAATCCGTCCGTTGTTGTCATTTGTTATCGAATCGACTTAAAGCCAGATCGTCACATTGGCCGCTCTTCTCTCAGAAACGGTTGTACTTATCGTCTGCAAAGCTATGTCGCGTGCTGCGGTATATGGAGACACTAAAAGCACCATAGTAGAACGCAGATGAAGCTTCTAAGATGATCTAATTGCCAGTAAGAAGTAGTACAATTCAAGTTTTAGTTACTGATTATTGACTTTTTAGCTGGCTTTGGTGCCTTGGACATGAGCTAGGACCTTAAGGTTCTGCATCAAAGGAGAACAAGCAGCCGAGTTGCATGGGAGAATTTGAAAAGGGTTCATATGTAGTAAAAACCTGAGAAATCCGTCCGTTTTCGTCATTTGTTATCGAATCGACTTAAAGCCAGATCGTCACATTGGCCGCTCTTCTCTCTGAAACGGTTGTACTTATCGTCTGCAAAGCTATGTCGCGTGCTGCGGCATGCGGAGACACAAAAAGCACCATAGTAGAACACAGATGAAGCTTCTAAGTTGATGTAATACCAAGTAAGAAGAAGTACAATTCTATGTTTTGGTACTGATTATTGACTTTTTAGCTGGCTTTGGTGCCTTGGACATGAGCTAGGACCGTAAGATTCTGCATAAAAGGAGGACTAGCAGCCGAGTTGCACGGGAGAGTGTGAAAAGTGTTTATATGTAGTAAAAACCTCAGAAATCCGTCCGTTTTCGTCATTTGTTATCGAACCGACTTAAAGCCAGATCGTCACATTGGCCGCTCTTCTCTCTGAAACGGTTGTACTTATCGTCTGCAAACCTATGTCGCGTGCTGCGATATGTGGAGACACTAAAAGCACCACAGTAGAACACAGATGAAGCTTCTAAGTTGATGTAATAGCCAGTAAGAAGTAGTACAATTCAAGTTTTAGGTATTGGTTATTGACATTTTAGCTGGCTTTGGTTCCTTGGACATGAGCTAGGACCTTAAGATTCTGCATGAAAGGAGAATTAGCAGTCAAGTTGCACGGGAGAATGTGAAAAGTGTTCATATGTAGTAAAAACCTGAGAAATCCGTCCGTTTTCGACATTTGTTATCGAATCGACTTAAAGCCAAATCGTCACATTGGCCGCTCTTCTCTCTGAAACGGTTGTACTTATCGTCTGCAAAGCTATGTCGCGTGCTGCGGTATTTGGAGACACTAAAAGCACCATAGTAGAACACAGATGAAGCTTCTAAGTTGATGTAATAGCCAGTAGGAAGTAGTGCAATTCAAGTTTTAGGTATCGATTATTGACTTCTTACCTGGCTTTGGTGCCTTGGAAATGAGCTAGGACCTTAAGATTCTGCATGAAAGGAGGACTAGCAGCCGAGTTGCACGGGAGAATGTGAAAAGTGTTCATATGTAGTAAAAACCTGCGAAATCCGTCCGTTTTCGTCATTTGTTATCGAATCGACTTAAAGCCAGATCGTACTTGGCCGCTCTTCTCTCTGAAACGGTTGTACTTATCGTCTGCAAAGCTATGTCGCGTGCTGCGGTATGCGGAGACCCTAAAAGCACCATAGTAGAACACAGATGAAGCTTCTAAGTTGATGTAATAGCCAGTAAGAAGTAGTACAATTCAAGTTTTAGGTATTGATTATTGACATTTTAGCTTACTTTGGTTCCTTGGACATGAGCTAGGACCTTAACATTCTGCATGAAAGGAGAATTAGCAGCCGAGTTGCACGGGAGAATGTGAAAAGTGTTCATATGTAGTAAAAACCTGAGAAATCCGTCCGTTTTCGACATTTGTTATTGAATCGACTTAATGCCAAATTGTCACATTTGCCGCTCTTATCTCTGAAACGGTTGTACTTATCGTCTGCAAAGCTATGCGGCGTGCTGCGGTATGTGGAGACACTAAAAGCACCATAGTAGAACACAGATGTAGCTTCTAAGTTGATGTAATAGCCAGTAGGAAGTAGTGCAATTCAAGTTTTAGGTATCGATTATTGACTTCTTAGCTGGCTTTGGTGACTTGGAAATGAGCTAGAACCTTAAGATTCTGCATGAAAGGAGGACTAGCAGCCGAGTTGCACGGGAGAATGTGAAAAGTGTTCATATGTAGTAAAAACCTGCGAAATCCGTCAGTTTTCGTCATTTGTTATCGAATCGACTTAAAGCCAGATCGTACTTGACCGCTCTTCTCTCTGAAACGGTTGTACTTATCGTCTGCAAAGCTATGTCGCGTGCTGCGGTATGCGGAGACCCTAAAAGCACCATAGTAGAACACAGATGAAGCTTCTAAGTTTATGTAATAGCCAGTAAGAAGTAGTATAAATCAAATTTTAGGTACTGATTATTTACTTTATAGCTGGCTTTGGCGCCTTGGACATGAGCTAGGACCTTAAGATTCTGCATGAAAGGAGGACTAGCAGCCGAGTTGCACGGGAGAATGTGAAAAGTGTTCATATGTAGTAAAAACCTGAGAAATCCGTCCGTTTTCGTCATTTGTTATCGAATCGACTTAAAGCCAGATCGTCACATTGGCCGCTCTTCTCTCTGGAACCATTGTGCTTATCGTCTGCAAAGCTATGTCGCGTGCTGCGGTATGCGGAGACACTAAAAGCACCATAGTAGAACACAGATGAAGCTTCTAAGTTGATGTAATAGCCAGTAAGAAGTAGTAAAATTCAAGTTTTAGGTATTGATTATTGACTTTTTAGCTGGCTTTGGTGCCTTGGACATGAGCTAGGACCTTAAGAATCTGCATGAAAGGAGGACTAGCAGCCGAGTTGCACGGGAGAATGTGAAAAGTGCTCATATGTAGTAAACACCTGAGAAATCCGTCCGATTTCGTCATTTGTTATCGAATCGACTTAAAGCCAGATCGCCACATTGGCCGCTCTTCTCTCTGAAACGGTTGTACTTATCGTCTGCAGAGCTATGTCGCGTGCTGCAATATGCGGAGACACTAAAAGCACCATAGTAGAACACAGATGAAGCTTCTAAGTTGATGTAATAGCCAGTAAGAAGTAGTACAATTCAAGTTTTAGGTATTGATTATTGACATTTTAGCTTACTTTGGTTCCTTGGACATGAGCTAGGACCTTAACATTCTGCATGAAAGGAGAACTAGCAGCCGAGTTGCACGGGAGAATGTGAAAAGTGTTCATATGTAGTAAAAACCTGAGAAATCCGTCCGTTTTCGACATTTGTTATTGAATCGACTTAAAGCCAAATTGTCACATTGGCCGCTCTTATCTCTGAAACGGTTGTACTTATCGTCTGCAAAGCTATATCGCGTGCTGCGGTATGTGGAGACACTAAAAGCACCATAGTAGAACACAGATGTAGCTTCTAAGTTGATGTATAAACCAGTAAGAAGTAGTACAATTATAGTTTTAGGTATCGATTATTGACTTTTTAGATGGCTTTGGTGCCTTGGACATGAGCTAGGACCTTAAGATTCTGCATGAAAGGAGGACTAGCAGCCGAGTTGCACGGGAGAATGTGGAATGTATTCATATGTAGTAAAAACCTAGATATTCGCCCGTTATCGTCATTTGTTATCGAATCGACTTAAAGCCAGATCTTCACATTTGCCGCTCTTCTCTCTGAAACGGTTGTTCTTATCGTCTGCAAAGCTATGACGTGTGCTGCGGTATGCGGAGATACTAAAAGGACCATAGTAGAACACAGATGAAGCTTCTAAGATGATGTAATTGCCAGTAAGAAGTAGTACAATTCAAGTTTTAGTTACTGATTATTGACTTTTTAGCTGGCTTTGGTGCCTTGGACATGAGCTAGGAACTTAAGATTCTGCATGAAAGGAGAACTAGCAGCCGAGTTGCATGGGAGAATTTGAAAAGGGTTCATATGCAGTAAAAACCCGAAAAATCCGTCCGTTTTCGTCATTTGTTATCGAATCGACTTAAAGCCAGATCGTCACATTGGCCGCACTTCTCTCTGAAATGGCTGTACTTATCGTCTGCAAAGGTATGACGTGTGCTGCGGTATGCGGAGACACTAAAGCCACCATAGTAAAACACAGATGAAGCATCTAATTTAATGTAATAGAAAGTAAGAAGTAGTACAATTCAAGTTTTAGGTATCGAGTATGGACTTTTTAGCTGGCTTTGGTGCCTTGGACATGAGCTAGGACCTTAAGAATCTGCATGAAAGGAGGACTAGCAGCCGAGTGTCACGGGAGAAAGTGAAAAGTGTTCATATGTAGTAAAAACCTGAGAAATTCGTCCGTTTTTGTCATTTGTTATCGACTCGACTTAAAGCCAGATCTTCACATTGGCCGCTCTTCTCTCTGAAACGGTTGTACTTATCGTCTGCAAAGCTATGTCGCGTGCTGCGGTATGCGGAGACACTAAAAGGACCATAGTAGAACACAGATGAAGCCTCTAAGATGAAGTAATTGCCAGTAAGAAGTAGTACAATTCAAGTTTTAGGTATCGATTATTGACTTTTTAGCTGGCTTTGGTGCCTTGGACATGAGCTAGGACCTTAAGATTCTGCATGAAAGGAGGACTAGCAGCCGAGTTGCACGGGAGAATGTAAAAAGTGTTCACATGGAGTAAAAACCTGAGAAATCCGTCCGTTTTCGTCATATGTTATCGAATCGACTTAAAGCCAGATCGTCACATTTGCCGCTCTTCTCTCTGAAACGGTTGTACTTATCGTCTGCAAAGCTATGTCGCGTGCTGCGGTATGCGGAGACACTAAAAGCACCATAGTAGAACACAGATGAAGCTTCTAAGTTGATATTATAGCCAGTAAGAAGTAGTACAATTCAACTTTTAGGTATCGATTATTGACTTTTTAGCTGGCTTTGGTGCCTTGGACATGAGCTAGGACCTTAAGATTCTGGATGAAAGGAGGACTAGCAGCCGAGTAGCACGGGAGAATGTGGAAAAAGTGTTCATATGCAGTAAAAACCCGAAAAATCCGTCCGTTTTCGTCATTTGTTATCGAATCGACTTAAAGCCAGATCGTCACATTGGCCGCTCTTCTCTCTGAAACAGTTGTACTTATCGTCTGCAAAGCTATGTCGCGTGCTGCGGTATGCGGAGACACTAAAAGCACCATAGTAGAACACAGATGAAGCTTCTAAGTTGATGTAATAGCCAGTAAGACGTAGTACAATTCAAGTTTTTGGTATCGATTTTTGACTTTTTATCTGGCTTTGGTGCCTTGGACATGAGCTAGGACCTTAAGATTCTGCATGAAAGGAGGACTAGCAGCCGAGTTACACGGGAGAATGTGAAAAGTGTTCATATGCAGTAAAAACCCGAAAAATCCGTCCGTTTTCGTCATTTGTTATCGAATCGACTTAAAGCCAGATCGTCACATTGGGCGCACTTCTCTCTGAAATGGCTGTACTTATCGTCTGCAAAGCTATGACGTGTGCTGCGGTATGCGGAGACACTAAAGCCACCATAGTAAAACACAGATGAAGCATCTAATTTAATGTAATAGAAAGTAAGAAGTAGTACAATTCAAGTTTTAGGTATCGAGTATGGACTTTTTAGCTGGCTTTGGTGCCTTGGACATGAGCTAGGACCTTAAGAATCTGCATGAAAGGAGGACTAGCAGCCGAGTGTCACGGGAGAAAGTGAAAAGTGTTCATATGTAGTAAAAACCTGAGAAATTCGTCCGTTTTTGTCATTTGTTATCGAATCGACTTAAAGCCAGATCTTCACATTGGCCGCTCTTCTCTCTGAAACGGTTGTACTTATCGTCTGCAAAGCTATGTCGCGTGCTGCGGTATGCGGAGACACTAAAAGGACCATAGTAGAACACAGATGAAGCCTCTAAGATGAAGTAATTGCCAGTAAGAAGTAGTACAATTCAAGTTTTAGGTATCGATTATTGACTTTTTAGCTGGCTTTGGTGCCTTGGACATGAGCTAGGACCTTAAGATTCTGCATGAAAGGAGGACTAGCAGCCGAGTTGCACGGGAGAATGTAAAAAGTGTTCACATGGAGTAAAAACCTGAGAAATCCGTCCGTTTTCGTCATATGTTATCGAATCGACTTAAAGCCAGATCGTCACATTTGCCGCTCTTCTCTCTGAAACGGTTGTACTTATCGTCTGCAAAGCTATGTCGCGTGCTGCGGTATGCGGAGACACTAAAAGCACCATAGTAGAACACAGATGAAGCTTCTAAGTTGATGTTATAGCCAGTAAGAAGTAGTACAATTCAACTTTTAGGTATCGATTATTGACTTTTTAGCTGGCTTTGGTGCCTTGGACATGAGCTAGGACCTTAAGATTCTGGATGAAAGGAGGACTAGCAGCCGAGTAGCACGGGAGAATGTGGAAAAAGTGTTCATATGCAGTAAAAACCCGAAAAATCCGTCCGTTTTCGTCATTTGTTATCGAATCGACTTAAAGCCAGATCGTCACATTGGCCGCTCTTCTCTCTGAAACAGTTGTACTTATCGTCTGCAAAGCTATGTCGCGTGCTGCGGTATGCGGAGACACTAAAAGCACCATAGTAGAACACAGATGAAGCTTCTAAGTTGATGTAATAGCCAGTAAGACGTAGTACAATTCAAGTTTTAGGTATCGATTATTGGCTTTTTAGCTGGCTTTGGCGCCATGGACATGAGCTAGGACCTTAAGATTCTGCATGAAAGGAGGACTAGCAGCCGCGTTGCACGGGAGAATGTGAAAAGTGTTCATATGTAGTAAAAACCTTAGAAATCCGTCCGTTTTCGTCATTTGTTATCGAATCGACTTAAAGCCAGATCGCCACATTGGCCGCTCTTCTCTCTGAAATGGCTGTACTTATCGTCTGCAAAGCTATGACGTGTGCTGCGGTATGCGAAGACACTAAAACCACCATAGTAAAACACAGATGAAGCATCTAATTTAATGTAATAGACAGTAAGAAGTAGTACAATTCAAGTTTTAGGTATCGATTATGGACTTCTTAGCTGGCTTTGGTGCCTTGGGCATGAGCTAGGACCTTAAGAATCTGCATGAAAGGAGGACTAGCAGCCGAGTTGCACGGGAGAATGTGAAAAGTGTTCATATGTAGTAAAAACCTGATAAATCCGTCCGTTTTCGTCATTTGTTATCGAATCGACTTAAAGCCAGATCATGACATTGGCCGCTCTTCTCTCTGAAATCGTCGTAATTATCGTCTGCAAAGCTATGTCTCGTGCTCCGGAATGCGGAGACACTAAAAGCACCATAGTAGAACACAGATGAAGCTTCTAAGTTGATGTAATAGCCAGTAAGAAGTAGTAAAACTCAAGTTTTTGGTATCGATAATTGACTTTTTAGCTGGCTTTGGTGCTTGGACATGAGCTAGGACCTTAAGATTCTGCATGAAAGGAGAACTAGCACCCCAGTTGCACGGGAGAATGTGAAAAGTGTTCATATGTAGTAAAAACCTGAGAAATCCGTCCGTTTTCGTCATTTTTTATCGACTCAACTTAAAGCCAGATCATCACATTGGCCGCTCTTCTCTCTGAAACGGTTGTACTTATCGTCTGCAAAGCTATGTCTCGTGCTCCGGTATGCGGAGACACTAAAAGCACCATCGTAGAACACAGATGAAGCTTCTAAGTTGATGTAATAGCCAGTAAGATATAGTACAATTCAAGTTTTAGGTATCGATTATTGACTTTTTAGCTGGCTTTGGTGCCTTGGACATGAGCTAGGACCTTAAGATTCTGCATGAAAGGAGGATTAGCAGCCGAGTTGCACGGCAGAATGTGAAAAGTGTTCATATGTAGTAAAAACCTGAGAAATCCGTCCGTTTTCGTCATTTGTTATCGAATCGACTTAAAGCCAGATCGTCACATTGGAAGCTCTTCTCTCTGGAACGGTTGTACTTATCGTCTGCAAAGCTATGTCGCGTGCTGCGGTATGCGGAGGCACTAAATGCACCATAGTAGAACACAGATGAAGCTTCTAAGTTGATGTAATAGCCAGTAGGAAGTAGTGCAATTCAAGTTTTAGGTATCGATTATTGACTTTTTAGCTGGCTTTGGTGCCTTGGAAATGAGCTAGGACCTTAAGATTCTGCATGAAAGGAGGACTAGCAGCCGAGTTGCACGACAGAATGTGAAAGTGTTCATATGTAGTAAAAACCTGAGAAATCCGACCGTATTCGTCATTTTTTATCGAATCGACTTAAAGCCAGATCGTCACATTGGCCGCTCTTCTCTCTGAAACGGTTGTACTTATTGTCTGCAAAGCTATGTCGCGTGCTGCGGTATGCGGAGACACAAAAAGCACCATAGTAGAACACAGATGAAGCTTCTAAGTTGATGTAATAGCCAGTAAGAAGTAGTAAAACTCAAGTTTTTGGTATCGATAATTGCCTTTTTAGCTGGCTTTGGTGCCTTGGACATGAGCTAGGACCTTAAGATTCTGCATGAAAGGAGGACTAGCAGCAGAGTTGCACGGGACAATGTGAAAAGTGTTCATATGTAGTAAAAACCTAAGAAATCCGTCCGTTTTCGTCATTTGTTATCGAATCGACTTAAAGCCAGACCGTCACATTGGCCGCTCTTCTCTCTGAAACGGTTGTACTTATCGTCTGCAAAGCTATGTCGCGTGCTGCGGTATGCGGAGACACTAAAAGGACCATAGTAGAACACAGATGAAGCCTTTAAGATGATGTAATTGCCAGTAAGAAGTAGTACAATTCAAGTTTTAGGTATCGATTATTGAATTTTTAGCTGGCTTTTGTGCCTTGGACATGAGCTAGGACCTTAAGATTCTGCATGAAAGGAGGACTAGCAGCCGAGTTGCACGGGAGAGTGTGAAAAGTGTTCACATGGAGTAAAAACCTGAGAAATCCGTCCGTTTTCGTCATTTGTTATCGAATCGACTTAAAGCCAGATCGTCACATTTGCCGCTCTTCTCTCTGAAACGGTTGTACTTATCGTCTGCAAAGCTATGTCGCGTGCTGCGGTATGCGGAGACACTAAAAGCACCATAGTAGAACACAGATGTAGCTTCTAAGTTGATGTAATAGCCAGTAAGGAGTAGTACAATTCAAGTTTTAGGTATCGATTATTGGCTTTTTAGCTCGCTTTGGCGCCTTGGACATGAGCTAGGACATTAAGATTCTGCATGAAAGGAGGACTAGCAGCCGCGTTGCACGGGAGAATGTGAAAAGTGTTCATATGTAGTAAAAACCTTAGAAATCCGTCCGTTTTCGTCATTTGTTATCGAATCGACTTAAAGCCAGATCGTCACATTGGCCGCTCTTCTCACTGGAACCGTTGTACTTATCGTCTGCAAAGCTATGTCGTGTGCTGCGGTATGCGGAGACACTAAAACCACCATAGTAAAACACAGATGAAGCATCTAATTTAATGTAATAGAAAGTAAGAAGTAGTACAACTCAAGTTTTAGGTATCGATTATGGACTTTTTAGCTGATTTGGTGCCTTGGGCATGAGCTAGGACCTTAAGAATCTGCATGAAAGGAGGACTAGCAGCCGAGTTGCATGGGATAATGTGAAAAGTGCTCATATGTAGTAAAAACCTGAGAAATCCGTCGGTTTTCGTCATTTGTTATCGAATCGACTTAAAGCCAGATCGTCACATTGGAAGCTCTTCTCTCTGGAACGGTTGTACTTATCGTCTTCAAAGCTATGTCGCGTGCTGCGGTATGCGGAGACACTAAAAGCACCATAGTAGAACACAGATGAAGCTTCTAAGTTGATGTAATAGCCAGTAAGAAGTAGTACAATACAAGTATTAGGTATCGATTATTGATTTTTAGGTGGCTTTCGTGCCTTGGACTTGAGCTAGGACCTTAAGATTCTGCATGAAAGGAGGACTAGCAGCTGAGTTGCACGGGAGAATGTGAAAAGTGTTCATATGCAGTAAAAACCCGAAAAATCCGTTCGTTATCGTTATTTTTCTATCAAATCGACATAAAGCCAGATCGTCACATTGGTCGCTCTTCTCTCTGAAATGGTTGTACTTATCGTCTTCAAAGCTATGACGTGTGCTGCGGTATGCGGAGACACTAAAACCACCATAGTAAAACACAGATGACGCATCTAATTTAATGTAATAGCCAGTAAGAAGTAGTACAATTCAAGTTTTAGGTATCGATTATGGACTTTTTAGCTGGCTTTGGTGCCTTGGACTTGAGCTAGGACCTTAAGATTCTGCATGAAAGGAGGACTAGCAGCCGAGTTGCACGGGAGAATGTGAAAAGCGTTCATATGTAGTAAAAATCTAGAAATCCGACCGTTTTCGTCATTTGTTATCGAATCGACTTAAAGCCAGATCGTCACATTGGTCGCTCTTCTCTCTGAAACGATTGTACTTATCGTCTGCAAAGCTATGTCGCGTGCTGCGGTATGCGGAGACACTAAAAGCACCATAGTAGAACACAGATGAAGGTTCTAAGTTGATGTAATAGCCAGTAAGAGGTAGACCAATTCAAGTTTTAGGTATAGATTATTGACTTTTTAGCTGGCTTTGGTTCCTTGGACATGAGCTAGGAACTTAAGATTCTGCATGAAAGGAGGACTAGCTGCCGAGTTGCACGGAAGAATGTGAAAAGTGTTCATATGTAGTAAAAACCTGAGAAATCCGTCCGTTTTCGTCATTTGTTATCGACTCGACTTAAAGCCAGATCGTCACATTGGCCGCTCTTCTCTCTGAAACGGTTGTACTTATCGTCTGCTAAGCTATGACGTGTGCTGCGGTATGCGGAGACACTAATACCACCATAGTAAAACACAGATGAAGCTTCTAAGTTGATGTAATAGCCAATAAGATATAGTACAATTCTAGTTTTAGGTATCGATTATTGACTTTTTAGCTGGCTTTGGTTCCTTGGACATGAGCTAGGACCTTAAGATTCTGCATGAAAGGAGGACTAGCAGCTGAGTTGCACGGGAGTATGTGAAAAGTGTTCATATGCAGTAAAAACCCGAAAAATCCGTTCGTTATCTTTTTTTATCGAATCGACATAAAGCCAGATCGTCACATTGGCCGCTCTTCTCTTTGAAATGGTTGTACTTATCGTCTGCAAAGCTATGACGTGTGCTGCGGTATGCGGAGACACTAAAACCACCATAGTAAAAGACAGATGAAGCATCTAATTTAATGTAATAGCCAGTAAGAAGTAGTACAATTAAAGTTTTAGGTATCGATTATGGACATTTTAGCTGGCTTTGGTTCCTTGGACATGAGCTAGGACCTTAAGATTCTGCATGAAAGGAGGACAAGCTGCCGAGTTGCACGGGAGAATGTGAAAAGTGTTCATATGTAGTAAAAACCTGAAAAATCCGTCCGTCTTCGTCATTTGTTATCGACTCGACTTAAAGCCAGATCGCCACATTGGCCGCTCTACTCTCTGAAACGATTGTACTTATCGTCCAATAAGCTATGTCGCGTTCTGCGGTATGCGGGGACACAAAAAAGCACCACAGTAGAACACAGATGAAGGTTCTAAGTTGATGTAATAGCCAGTAAGAAGTAGTCCAATTCAAGTTTTAGGTAACGATTATTGACTTTTTAAAAGGCTTTGGTGCCTATTACATGAGCTAGGACCTTAAGATTCTGCACGAAAGGAGGAGTAGCAGCCGAGTTGCACGGGAGAATATGAAAAGTGTTCATATGTAGTAAAAACCTGAGAAATCCATCCGTTTTCGTCATTTGTTATCGACTCGACTTAAAGCCAGATCATCACATTGGCCGCTCTTCTTTCTGATATCGTCGTAATTATCGTCTGCAAAGCTATGTCTCGTGCTCCGGAATGCGGACACACTAAAAGCAACTTAGTAGAACACAGATGAAGCTTCTAAGTTGATGTAATAGCCAGTAAGATATAGTACAATTCTAGTTTTAGGTATCGATTATTGACTTATTAGCTGGCTTTGGTGCCTTGGACATGAGCTAGGACCTTAAGATCCTTCATGAAAGGAGGACCAGCAACCGCGTTGCACGGGAGAATGTGAGAAGTGTTCATATGTAGTAAAAACCTGAGAAATCCGTCCGTTTTCGTCATTTGTTATCGAATCGACTTAAAGCCAGAATGTCACACTGGCCGCTCTTCTATCTGAAACGGTTGTACTTATCGTCTGCAAAGCTATGTCGCATGCTGCGGTATGCGGAGACACTAAAAGCACCATAGTAGAACACAGATGAAGCTTCTAAGTTGATGTAATAGCCAGTAAGAAGTAGTCCAATTCAAGTTTTAGGTATCGATTATTGACTTTTTAGCTGGCTTTGGTTCCTTGGACATGAGCTAGGACCTTAAGATTCTGCATGAAAGGAGGCCTAGCTGCAGAGTTGCACGGGAGAATGTGAAAAGTGTTCATATGTAGTAAAAACCTAAGAAATCGGTACGTTTTCGTCATTTATTATCGACTCGACTTAAAGCCAGATCATCACATTGGCCGCTCTTCTCTCTGAAACGGTCCTAATTATCGTCTGCAAAGCTATGTCTCGTGCTCCGGTATGCGGAGACACTAAAAGCACCATAGTAGAAAACAGATGAAGCTTCTAAGTTGATGTAATAGCCAGTAAGATATAGTACAATTCAAGGTTTAGGTTTCGATTATTGACTTTTTAGCTGGCTTTGGTGCCTTGGACATGAGCTAGGACCTTAAGATTCTGCATGAAAGGAGGACTAGCAGCCGAGTTGCACGGGGGAATGTGGAATGTGTTCATATGTAGTTAAAACCTAGGAATCCGTCCGATTTCGTCTTTTGTTACCGAATCGACTTATAGCCAGATCGTCACATTGGCCGCTCTTCTCTATGAAACGGTTGTACTTATCGTCTGCAAAGCTATGTCACGTGCTGCGGTGTGCGGAGACACTAAAAGCACCATAGTAGAACACAGATGAAGCTTCTAAGTTGATGTAATAGCCAGTAAGATATAGTACAATTCTAGTTTTAGGTATCAATTATTGACTTATTAGCTGGCTTCGGTGCCTTGGACATGAGCTAGGACCTTAAGATTCTGCATGAAAGGAGGACTAGCAGCCGCGTTGCACGGGAGAAAGTGAGAAGTGTTCATATGTAGTAAAAACCTGAGAAATCCGTCTGTTTTCGTCATTTGTTATCGAATCGACTTAAAGCCAGAATGTCACACTGGCCGCTCTTCTCTCTGAAACGGTTGTACTTATCGTCTGCAAAGCTATGTCGCGTGCTGCGGTATGCGGGGACACTAAAAGCATCATAGTAGAACACAGATGAAGGTTCTAAGTTGATGTAATAGACAGTAAGAAGTAGTACAATTCAAGTTTTAGGTATCGATTATTGACTTTATAGCTATCTTTGGTGCATTGGACATGAGCTAGGACCTTAAGATTCTGCATGAAAGGAGGACTAGCAGCTGATTAGCACGGGAGAATGTGAGAAGTGTTCATATGAGGAAAAACCTGAGAAATCCGTCCGTTTTCGTCATTTGTTATCGAATCGACTTAAAGCCAGAAAGTCACATTGGCCGCTCTTCTCTCTGAAATGGTTGTTCTTATCGTCTGCAAAGCTATGACGTGTGCTGCGGTATGCGGAGACACTAAAACCACAATGTTAAAACATAGATGAAGCATCTAATTTAATGTAATAGCCAGTAAGATGTAGTCCAATTCAAGTTTTAGGTATCGATTATTAATATTTTATCTGGCTTTGGTGCCTTCGACATGAGCTAGGACCTTAAGAATCTGCATGAAAGGAGGACTAGCAGCCGAGTTGCACGGGAGAATGTGAAAAGTGTTCATATGTAGTAAAAACCTGAGAAATCCGTCCGTTTTCGTCATTTGTTATCGAATCGACTTAAAGCCAGGTCGTCACTTGGCCGCTCTTATCCCTGAAATGGTTGTACTTATCGTCTGCAAAGCTATGTCGCGTGCTGCGGTATGCGGAGACACTAAAAGCACCATAGTAGAACACAGATGAGGCTTCTAAGTTGATGTAATAGCCAGTAAGAAGTAGTACAATTCAAGTTTTAGGTACTGATTATTTACTTTTTAGCTGGCTTTGCTGCCTTGGACATGAGCTAGGACCTTAAGATTCTGCATGAATGGAGGACTAGCAGCAGCGTTTCACGGGAGAATGTGAAATGTGTTCATATGTAGTAAAAACCTGAGAAATCCGTCCGTTTTCGTCATTTGTTATCGACTCGACTTAAAGCCAGATCTTCACATTGGCCGCTCTTCTCTCTGAAACGGTCCTAATTATCGTCTGCAAAGCTATGTCTCGTGCTCCGGTATGCGGAGACACTAAAAGCACCATAGTAGAAAACAGATGAAGCTTCTAAGTTGATGTAATAGCCAGTAAGATATAGTACAATTCAAGTTTTAGGTATCAATTATTGACTTTTTAGCTGGCTTTGGTGCCTTGGACATGAGCTAGGTCCTTAAGATTCTGCATGAAAGGAGGACTAGCAGCCGAGTTGCACGGAAGAATGTGGAATGTGTTCATATGTAGTAAAAACCTAGAAATCCGTCCGTTTTCGTCATTTGTTATCGAATCGACTTATGCCAGATCGTCACATTGGCCGCTCTTCTCTCTGAAACGGTTGTACTTATCGTCTGCAAAGCTACGTCGCGTGCTGCGGTATGCGGAGACACTAAAAGATCCATAGTAGAACACAGATGAAGTTTCTAAGTTGATGTAATAGCAAGTAAGAAGTAGCACAATTCAAGTTTTAGGTATCGATTATTGACTTTATAGCTATCTTTGGTGCCTTGGACATGAGCTAGGACCTTAAGATTCTGCATGAAAGGAGGACTAGCAGCTGATTTGCACTGGAGAATGTGAAAAGTGTTCATATGTAGTAAAAACCTGAGAAATTCGTCCGTTTTCGTCATTTGTTATCGACTCGACTTAAAGCCAGATCTTCACATTGACCGCATTTCAGTCTAAAACGGTTGTACTTATCGTCTGCAAAGCTATGTTGCCTGCTGCGGTTTGTGGAGACACTAAAAGCACCATAGTAGAACACATATGAAGCTTCTAAGTTGATGTAATAGCCAGTAAGATATAGTACAATTCAAGTTGCAGGTATCGATTATTGACTTTATACCTGGCTCTGGAGACTTGGACATAGCTAGGACCTTAAGATTCTGCATGAAAGGAGGACTAGCAGCCGAGTTGCACGGGAGAATGTGAAAAGTGTTCATATGTAGTAAAAACCTGAGAAATCCGTCCGTATTCGTCATTTGTTATCGAATCGACTTCAAGCAAGATCGTCAAATTGGTCGCTCTTCTCTCTGAAACGATTGTACTTATCGTCTGCCAAGCTATGTCGCGTGCTGCGGTATGCGGAGACAATAAAAGCACCATAGTAGAACACAGATGAAGCTTCTAAGTTGATGTAATAGCCAGTAAGATGTAGTACAATTCAAGTTTTAGGTATCGATTATTGACTTTTTAGGTGGCTTTGGTGCCTTGGACATGATCTAGGACCTTAAGATTCTGCATGAAAGGCGAAATAGCAGCTGAGTTGCAAGGGAGAATGTGAAAAGTGTTCATATGCAGTAAAAACCTGAGAAATCCGTCCGTTTTCGTCATTTGTTATCGAATCGACTGAAAGCCAGATCGTCACAATGGCCGCTCTTCTCTCTGAAACGGTTGTACTTATCGTCTGCAAAGCTATGTCGTGTGCTGCGGCATGCGGAGACACAAAAAGCACCATAGTAGAATACAGATGAAGCTTCTAAGTTGATGTAATAGCAAGTAAGAAGTAGTACAATTCTATGTTTTGGTACTGATTATTGACTTTTTAGCTGGCTTTGGTGCCTTGGACATAAGCTAGGACCTTAAGATTCTGCATGAAATTAGGACTAGCAGCAGAGTTGCACGGGACAATGTGAAAAGTGTTCATATGTAGTAAAAACCTGAGAAATCCGTCCGTTTTCTTCATTTGTTATCGAATCGACTTAAAGCCACATCGTCACATTGGCCGCTCTTCTCTCTGAAACGGTTGTACTTATCGTCTGCAAAGCGATGTCGCGTGCTGCGGTATGCGCAGACACTAAAAGAACTATAGTAGAAAACAGATGAAGCTTCTCAGTTGATGTAATAGCCAGTAAGAAGTAGTACAATTTAAGTTTTAGGTATCGATTATTGACTTTTTAGGTGGCTTTGGCGCCTTGGACATGAGCTAGGACCTTAAGATTCTGCATGAAAGGAGGACTAGCAGCCGCGTTGCACGGGAGAATGTGAAAAGTGTTCATATGTAGTAAAAACCTTAGAAATCCGTCCGTTTTCGTCATTTGTTATCGAATCGACTTAAAGCCAGATCGCCACATTGGCCGCTCTTCTCTCTGAAATGGCTGTACTTATCGTCTGCAAAGCTATGACGCGTGCTGCGGTATGCGGAGACACTAAAACCACCATTGTAAAACACAGATGAAGCATCTAATTTAATGTAATAGAAAGTAAGAAGTAGTACAATTCAAGTTCTAGGTATCGATTATATACTTTTTAGCTGGCTTTGGTGCCTTGGACAAGAGCTAGGACCTTAAGAATCTGCATGAAAGGAGGACTAGCAGCCGAGTTGCACGGGAGAATGTGAAAAGTGTACATATGTAGTAAAAACCTGAGAAATCCGTCCGTTTTCGTCATTTGTTATCGTATCGACTTAAAGCCAGATCGTCACATTGGCCGCTCTTCTCTCTGAAACGGTTGTACTTAACGTCTGCAAAGCGACGTCGCGTGCTGCGGTATGCGCAGACACTAAAAGCACCATAGTAGAAAACAGATGAAGCTTCTAAGTTGATGTAATAGCCAGTAAGAAGTAATACTATTTAAGTTTTAGGTATCGATTATTGACTTTTTAGCTGGCTTTGGTGCCTTGGACATGAGCTAGGACCTTAAGATTCTGCATGAAAGGAGAACTAGCACCGGAGTTGCACGGGAGAATGTGAAAAGTGTTCATATGTAGTAAAAACCTGAGAAATCCGTCCGTTTTCGTCATTTGTTATCGACTCAACTTAAAGCCAGATTATCACATAGGCCGCTCTTCTCTCTGAAACGGTCGTAATTATCGTCTGCAAAGCTATGTCTCGTGCTCCAGTATGCGGAGACACTACAAGAACCATAGTAGAAAACAGATGAAGCCTCTAAGTTGATGTAATAGCCAGTAAGATATAGTACAATTCAAGTTTTAGGTATCGATTATTGACTTTTTAGCTGGCTTTCGTGCCTTGGACATGAGCTAGGACCTTAAGATTCTGCATGAAAGGAGGACTAGCAGCTGAGTTGCACGGGAGAATGTGGAATGTGTTCATATGTAGTAAAAACCTAGAAATCCTTCCGTTTTCGTCATTTGTTATCGAATCGACTTAAAGCCAAATCGTCACATTGGCCGCTCTTCTCTCTGAAACGGTTGTACTTATCGTCTGCAAAGCGATGTCGCGTGCTGCGGTATGCGCAGACACTAAAAGCACCATAGTAGAAAACCGATGAAGCTTCTAAGTTGATGTAATAGCCAGTAAGAAGTAGTACAACTCAAGTTTTAGGTATCGATTATTGACTTTTTAGCTTGCTTTTGTGCCTTGGACATGAGCTAGGACCTTGATATCCTGCATGAAAGGAGGACTATCAGCCGAGTTGCACGGGAGAATGTGAAAAGTGTTCACATGTAGCAACAACATTAGAAATCCGTCCGTTTTCGTCATTTGTTATCGAATCGACTTATAGCCAGATCGTTACATTGGCCGCTCTTCTCTCTGAAACGGTTGTACTTATCGTCTGCAAAGCTATGACGCGTGCTGCGGTATGCGGAGACACTAAAACCACCATAGTAAAACACAGATGAAGCATCTAATTTAATGTAATAGAAAGTAAGAAGTAGTACAATTCAAGTTTTAGGTATCGATTATATACTTTTTAGCTGGCTTTGGTGCCTTGGGCAAGAGCTAGGACCTTAAGAATCTGCATGAAAGGAGGACTAGCAGCCGAGTTGCACGGGAGAATGTGAAAAGTGTTCATATGTAGTAAAAACGTGAGAAATCCGTCCGTTTTCGTCATTTGTTATCGAATCGACTTAAAGCCAGATCGTCACATTGGCCGCTCTTCTCTCTGAAACGGTTGTACTTATCGTCTGCAAAGCGATGTCGCGTGCTGCGGTATGCGCAGACACTAAAAGCACCATAGTAGAAAACAGATGAAGTTTCTAAGTTGATGTAATGGCCAGTAAGAAGTAGTACAATTTAAGTTTTAGGTATCGATTATTGACTTTTTAGCTGGCTTTGGTGCCTTGGACATGAGCTAGGACCTTAAGATTCTGCATGAAAGGAGAACTAGCACCGGAGTTGCACGGGAGAATGTGAAAAGTGTTCATATGTAGTAAAAACCTGAGAAATCCGTCCGTTTTCGTCATTTGTTATCGACTCAACTTAAAGCCAGATTATCACATAGGCCGCTCTTCTCTCTGAAACGGTCGTAATTATCGTCTGCAAAGCTATGTCTCGTGCTCCAGTATGCGGAGACACTAAAAGCACCATAGTAGAAAACAGATGAAGCTTCTAAGTTGATGTAATAGCCAGTAAGATATAGTACAATTCAAGTTTTAGGTATCGATTATTGACTTTTTAGCTGGCTTTCGTGCCTTGGACATGAGCTAGGACCTTAAGATTCTGCATGAAAGGAGGACTAGCAGCTGGGTTGCACGGGAGACTGTGGAATGTGTTCATATGTAGTAAAAACCTAGAAATCCTTCCGTTTTCGTCATTTGTTATCGAATCGACTTAAAGCCAAATCGTCACATTGGCCGCTCTTCTCTCTGAAACGGTTGTACTTATCGTCTGCAAAGCGATGTCGCGTGCTGCGGTATGCGCAGACACTAAAAGCACCATAGTAGAAAACCGATGAAGCTTCTAAGTTGATGTAATAGCCAGTAAGAAGTAGTACAACTCAAGTTTTAGGTATCGATTATTGACTTTTTAGCTTGCTTTTGTGCCTTGGACATGAGCTAGGACCTTGATATTCTGCATGAAAGGAGGACTATCAGCCGAGTTGCACGGGAGAATGTGAAAAGTGTTCACATGTAGCAAAAACATTAGAAATCCGTCCGTTTTCGTCATTTGTTATCGAATCGACTTATAGCCAGATCGTTACATTGGCCGCTCCTCTAACTGAAACGGTTGTACTTATCGTCTGCAAAGCGATGTCGCGTGCTGCGGTATGCGCAGACACTAAAAGCACCATAGTAGAAAACAGATGAAGTTTCTAAGTTGATGTAATGGCCAGTAAGAAGTAGTACAATTTAAGTTTTAGGTATCGATTATTGACTTTTTAGCTGGCTTTGGTGCCTTGGACATGAGCTAGGACCTTAAGATTCTGCATGAAAGGAGAACTAGCACCGGAGTTGCACGGGAGAATGTGAAAAGTGTTCATATGTAGTAAAAACCTGAGAAATCCGTCCGTTTTCGTCATTTGTTATCGACTCAACTTAAAGCCAGATTATCACATAGGCCGCTCTTATCTCTGAAACGGTCGTAATTATCGTCTGCAAAGCTATGTCTCGTGCTCCAGTATGCGGAGACACTAAAAGCACCATAGTAGAAAACAGATGAAGCTTCTAAGTTGATGTAATAGCCAGTAAGATATAGTACAATTCAAGTTTTAGGTATCGATTATTGACTTTTTAGCTGGCTTTGGTGCCTTGGACATGAGCTAGGACCTTGATATTCTGCATGAAAGGAGGACTATCAGCCGAGTTGCACGGGAGAATGTGAAAAGTGTTCACATGTAGCAAAAACATTAGAAAACCGTCCGTTTTCGTCATTTGTTATCGAATCGACTTATAGCCAGATCGTTACATTGGCCGCTCTTCTCTCTGAAACGGTTGTACTTATCGTCTGCAAAGCTATGACGCGTGCTGCGGTATGCGGAGACACTAAAAGCACCATAGTAGAACACAGATGAAGTTTCTAAGTTGATGTAATAGCCAGTAAGAAGTAGTACAATTCAAGTTTTATGTATCGATTATTGACTTTTTAGGTGGCTTTGGTGCCTTGGACTTGAGCTAGGACCTTAAGATTCTGCATGAAAGGAGGACTAGCAGCCGAGTTGCACGGGAGAATGTGAAAAGTGTTCATATGCAGTAAAAACCCGAAAAATCCGTTCGTTATCGACATTTTTTTATCGAATCGACATAAGGCCAGATCGTCACATTGGCCGCTCTTCTCTCTGAAATGGTTGTACTTATCGTCTGCAAAGATATGACGTGTGCTGCGGTATGCGGAGACACTAAAACCACCATAGTAAAACACAGATGAAGCATCTAATTTAATGTAATAGCCAGTAAGAAGTAGTACAATTCAAGTTTTAGGTATCGATTATGGACTTTTTAGCTGGCTTTGGTGCCTTGGACATGAGCTAGGACCTTAAGAATCTGCATGAAAGGAGGACTAGCAGCCGAGTTGCACGGGAGAATGTGAAAAGTGTTCATATGTAGTAAAACCTGAGAAATCAGTCCGTTTTCGTCATTTGTTATCGACTCGACTTAAAGCCAGATCTTCACATTGGCCGCTCTTCTCTCTGACACGGTAATAATTATCGTCTGCAAAGCTATGTCTCGTGCTCCGGTATGCGAAGACACTAAAAGCACCATAGTAGAAAACAAATGAAGCTTCTAAGTTGATGTAATAGCCAGTAAGATATAGTACAATTCAAGTTTTAGGTTTCGATTATTGACTTTTTAGCTGGCTTTGGTGCCTTGGACATGAGGTAGGACCTTAAGATTCTGCATGAAAGGAGGACTAGCAGCCGAGTTGCATGGGAGAATCTGGAATGTGTTCATATGTAGTAAAAACCTAGAAATCCGTCCGTTTTCGTCATTTGTTACCGAATCGACTTAAAGCCAGATCGTCACATTGGCCGCTCTTCTCTCAGAAACGGTTGTACTTATCGTCTGCAAAGCTATGTCGCGTGCTGCGGTATGCGGAGACACTAAAAGCACCATAGTAGAACACAGATGAAGCTTCTAAGTTGATGTAATAGCCAGTAAGAAGTAGACCAATTCAAGTTTTAGGTATCGATTATTGACTTTTTAGCTGGCTTTGGTTCCTTGGCCATGAGCTAGGACCTTAAGATTCTGCATGAAAGGAGGACTAGCAGCCGAGTTGCATGGGAGAATGTGGAATGTGTTCATATGTAGTAAAAACCTAGAAATCCGTCCGTTTTCGTCATTTGTTACCGAATCGACTTAAAGCCAGATCGTCACATTGGCCGCTCTTCTCTCAGAAACGGTTGTACTTATCGTCTGCAAAGCTATGTCGCGTGCTGCGGTATGCGGAGACACTAAAAGCACCATAGTAGAACACAGATGAAGCTTCTAAGTTGATGTAATAGCCAGTAAGAAGTAGACCAATTCAAGTTTTAGGTATCGATTATTGACTTTTTAGCTGGCTTTGGTTCCTTGGCCATGAGCTAGGACCTTAAGATTCTGCATGAAAGGAGGACTAGCAGCCGAGTTGCATGGGAGAATGTGGAATGTGTTCATATGTAGTAAAAACCTAGAAATCCGTCCGTTTTCGTCATTTGTTATCGAATCGACTTAAAGCCAGATCGTCACATTGGCCGCTCTTCTCTCTGAAACGGTTGTACTTATCGTCTGCAAAGCTATGTCGCGTGCTGCGGTATGCGGAGACACTAAATGCACCATAGTAGAACACAGATGAAGCTTCTAAGTTGATGTAATAGCCAGTAAGATATAGTACAATTCAAGTTTTAGGTATCGATTATTGACTTTTTAGCTGGCTTTCGTGCCTTGGACATGAGCTAGGACCTTAAGATTCTGCATGAAAGGAGGACTAGCTGCAAAGTTGCACGGGAGAATGTGGAATGTGTTCATATGTAGTAAAAACCTAGAAATCCTTCCGTTTTCGTCATTTGTTACCGAATCGACTTAAAGCCAGATCGTCACACTGGCCGCTCTTCTCTCTGAAACGGTTGTACTTATCGTCTGCAAAGCTATGTCGCGTGCTGCGGTATGCGCAGACACTAAAAGCACCATAGTAGAAAACAGATGAAGCTTCTAAGTTGATGTAATAGCCAGTAAGAAGTAGTACAACTCAAGTTTTAGGTATCGATAATTGACTTTTTAGCTTGCTTCTGTGCCTTGGACATGAGCTGGGACCTTGATATTCTGCATGAAAGAGGACTATCAGCCGAGTTGCACTGGTGAATGTGAAAAGTGTTCACATGTAGCAAAAACATTAGAAATCCGTCCGTTTTCGTCATTTGTTATCGAATCGACTTAAAGCCAGATTGTTACATTGGCCGCTCTTCTCTCTGAAACGGTTGTACTTATCGTCTGCAAAGCTATGTAGCGTGCTGCGGTATGTGGAGACACTAAAAGCACCATAATAGAACACAGATGAAGCTTCTAAGTTGATGTAATAGCCAGTAAGAAGTAGTCCAATTCAAGTTTTAGGTATCGATTATTGACTTTTTAGCTGGCTTTGGTTCCTTGGACATGAGCTAGGACTTTAAGATTCTGCATGAAAGGAGGCCTAGCTGCAGAGTTGGACGGGAGAATGTGAAAAGTGTTCATATGTAGTAAAAACCTAGAAATCCGTCCGTTTTCGTCATTTGTTACCGAATCGACATAAAGCCAGATCGTCACATTGGCCGCTCTTCTCTCTGAAACGGTTGTACTTATCGTCTGCAAAGCTATGTCGCATGCTGCGGTATGCGGAGACACTAAAATCACCATAGTAGAAAACAGATGAAGCTTCTAAGTTGATGTAATAGCCAGTAAGATATAGTACAATTCAAGTTTTAGGTTTCGATTATTGACTTTTTAGCTGGCTTTGGTGCCTTGGACATGAGCTAGGACCTTAAGATTCTGCATGAATCGAGGACTAGCAGCCGAGTTGCACAGGAGAATGTGGAATGTGTTCATATGTAGTAAAAACCTAGAAATCCGTCCGTTTTCGTCATTTGTTACCGAATCGACTTAAGGCCAGATCGTCACATTGGCCGCCCTTCTCTCTGAAACGGTTGTACTTATCGTCTGCAAAGCTATGTCGCGTGCTGCGGTATGCGGAGACACTAAAAGCACCATAGTAGAACACAGATGAAGCTTCTAAGTTGATGTAATAGCCAGTAAGAAGTAGTACAATTCAAGTTTTAGGTATCGATTATTGACTTTTTAGGTGGCTTTGGTGCCTTGGACTTGAGCTAGGACCTTAAGATTCTGCATGAAAGGAGGACTATCAGCCGAGTTGCACGGGAGAATGTGAAAAGTGTTCACATGTAGCAAAAACATTAGAAATCCGTCCGTTTTCGTCATTTGTTATCGAATCGACTTATAGCCAGATCGTTACATTGGCCGCTCTTCTCTCTGAAACGGTTGTACTTATCGTCTGCAAAGCTATGACGCGTGCTGCGGTATGCGGAGACACTAAAACCACCATAGTAAAACACAGATGAAGCATCTAATTTAATGTAATAGAAAGTAAGAAGTAGTACAATTCAAGTTTTAGGTATCGATTATATACTTTTTAGCTGGCTTTGGTGCCTTGGACATGAGGTAGGACCTTAAGATTCTGCATGAAAGGAGGACTAGCAGCTGAGTTGCACGGGAGAATGTGGAATGTGTTCATATGTAGTAAAAACCTGAGAAATCCGTCCGTTTTCGTCATTTGTTATCGACTCAACTTAAAGCCAGATTATCACATAGGCCGCTCTTATCTCTGAAACGGTCGTAATTATCGTCTGCAAAGCTATGTCTCGTGCTCCAGTATGCGGAGACACTAAAAGCACCATAGTAGAAAACAGATGATGCTTCTAAGTTGATGTAATAGCCAGTAAGATATAGTACAATTCAAGTTTTAGGTATCGATTATTGACTTTTTAGCTGGCTTTGGTGCCTTGGACATGAGGTAGGACCTTAAGATTCTGCATGAAAGGAGGACTAGCAGCTGAGTTGCACGGGAGAATGTGGAATGTGTTCATATGTAGTAAAAACCTAGAAATCCTTCCGTTTCCGTCATTTGTTGTCGAATCGACTTAAAGCCAAATCGTCACATTGGCCGCTCTTCTCTCTGAAACGGTTGTACTTATCGTCTGCAAAGCGATGTGGCGTGCTGCGGTATGCGCAGACACTAAAAGCACCACAGTAGAAAACAGATGAAGCTTCTAAGTTGACGTAATAGCCAGTAAGAAATAGTACAACTCAAGTTTTAGGTATCGATTATTGACTTTTTAGCTTGCTTTTGTGCCTTGGACATGAGCTAGGACCTTGATATTCTGCATGAAAGGAGGACTATCAGCCGAGTTGCACGGGAGAATGTGAAAAGTGTTCACATGTAGCAAAAACATTAGAAAACCGTCCGTTTTCGTCATTTGTTATCGAATCGACTTATAGCCAGATCGTTACATTGGCCGCTCTTCTCTCTGAAACGGTTGTACTTATCGTCTGCAAAGCTATGACGCGTGCTGCGGTATGCGGAGACACTAAAAGCACCATAGTAGAACACAGATGAAGCTTCTAAGTTGATGTAATAGCCAGTAAGAAGTAGTACAATTCAAGTTTTATGTATCGATTATTGACTTTTTAGGTGGCTTTGGTGCCTTGGACTTGAGCTAGGACCTTAAGATTCTGCATGAAAGGAGGACTAGCAGCCGAGTTGCACGGGAGAATGTGAAAAGTGTTCATATGCAGTAAAAACCCGAAAAATCCGTTCGTTATCGTCATTTTTTTATCGAATCGACATAAGGCCAGATCGTCACATTGGCCGCTCTTCTCTCTGAAATGGTTGTACTTATCGTCTGCAAAGATATGACGTGTGCTGCGGTATGCGGGGACACTAAAACCACCATAGTAAAACACAGATGAAGCATCTAATTTAATGTAATAGCCAGTAAGAAGTAGTACAATTCAAGTTTTAGGTATCGATTATGGACTTTTTAGCTGGCTTTGGTGCCTTGGACATGAGCTAGGACCTTAAGAATCTGCATGAAAGGAGGACTAGCAGCCGAGTTGCACGGGAGAATGTGAAAAGTGTTCATATGTAGTAAAACCTGAGAAATCCGTCCGTATTCGTCATTTGTTACCGAATCGAATTAAAGCCAGATCGTCACATTGGTCGTTCTTCTCTCTGAAACGATTGTACTTATCGACTGCAAAGCTCTGTCGCGTGCTGCGGTATCCGGAGACACTAAAAGCACCATAGTTGAACACATATGAAGGTTCTAAGTTGATGTAATAGCCAGTAAGAAGTAGTCCAATTCAAGTTTTAGGTATCGATTATTGACTTTTTAGCTGGCTTTGGTGACTTGGACATGAGCTAGGACCTTAAGATTCTGCATGAAAGGAGGACTAGCTGCCGAGTTCCACGGGAGAATGTGAAAAGTGTTCATATGTAGTAAAAACCTGAGAAATCAGTCCGTTTTCGTCATTTGTTATCGACTCGACTTAAAGCCAGATCTTCACATTGGCCGCTCTTCTCTCTGACACGGTAATAATTATCGTCTGCAAAGCTATGTCTCGTGCTCCGGTATGCGAAGACACTAAAAGCACCATAGTAGAAAACAAATGAAGCTTCTAAGTTGATGTAATAGCCAGTAAGATATAGTACAATTCAAGTTTTAGGTTTCGATTATTGACTTTTTAGCTGGCTTTGGTGCCTTGGACATGAGGTAGGACCTTAAGATTCTGCATGAAAGGAGGACTAGCAGCCGAGTTGCATGGGAGAATCTGGAATGTGTTCATATGTAGTAAAAACCTAGAAATCCGTCCGTTTTCGTCATTTGTTACCGAATCGACTTAAAGCCAGATCGTCACATTGGCCGCTCTTCTCTCAGAAACGGTTGTACTTATCGTCTGCAAAGCTATGTCGCGTGCTGCGGTATGCGGAGACACTAAAAGCACCATAGTAGAACACAGATGAAGCTTCTAAGTTGATGTAATAGCCAGTAAGAAGTAGACCAATTCAAGTTTTAGGTATCGATTATTGACTTTTTAGCTGGCTTTGGTTCCTTGGCCATGAGCTAGGACCTTAAGATTCTGCATGAAAGGAGGACTAGCAGCCGAGTTGCATGGGAGAATGTGGAATGTGTTCATATGTAGTAAAAACCTAGAAATCCGTCCGTTTTCGTCATTTGTTATCGAATCGACTTAAAGCCAGATCGTCACATTGGCCGCTCTTCTCTCTGAAACGGTTGTACTTATCGTCTGCAAAGCTATGTCGCGTGCTGCGGTATGCGGAGACACTAAATGCACCATAGTAGAACACAGATGAAGCTTCTAAGTTGATGTAATAGCCAGTAAGATATAGTACAATTCAAGTTTTAGGTATCGATAATTGACTTTTTAGCTGGCTTTCGTGCCTTGGACATGAGCTAGGACCTTAAGATTCTGCATGAAAGGAGGACTAGCTGCAAAGTTGCACGGGAGAATGTGGAATGTGTTCATATGTAGTAAAAACCTAGAAATCCTTCCGTTTTCGTCATTTGTTATCGAATCGACTTAAAGCCAGATCGTCACACTGGCCGCTCTTCTCTCTGAAACGGTTGTACTTATCGTCTGCAAAGCTATGTCGCGTGCTGCGGTATGCGCAGACACTAAAAGCACCATAGTAGAAAACAGATGAAGCTTCTAAGTTGATGTAATAGCCAGTAAGAAGTAGTACAACTCAAGTTTTAGGTATCGATAATTGACTTTTTAGCTTGCTTCTGTGCCTTGGACATGAGCTGGGACCTTGATATTCTGCATGAAGGAGGACTATCAGCCGAGTTGCACTGGTGAATGTGAAAAGTGTTCACATGTAGCAAAAACATTAGAAATCCGTCCGTTTTCGTCATTTGTTATCGAATCGACTTAAAGCCAGATTGTTACATTGGCCGCTCTTATCTCTGAAACGGTTGTACTTATCGTCTGCAAAGCTATGTAGCGTGCTGCGGTATGTGGAGACACTAAAAGCACCATAATAGAACACAGATGAAGCTTCTAAGTTGATGTAATAGCCAGTAAGAAGTAGTCCAATTCAAGTTTTAGGTATCGATTATTGACTTTTTAGCTGGCTTTGGTTCCTTGGACATGAGCTAGGACCTTAAGATTCTGCATGAAAGGAGGCCTAGCTGCAGAGTTGCACGGGAGAATGTGAAAAGTGTTCATATGTAGTAAAAACCTAGAAATCCGTCCGTTTTCGTCATTTGTTACCGAATCGACATAAAGCCAGATCGTCACATTGGCCGCTCTTCTCTCTGAAACGGTTGTACTTATCGTCTGCAAAGCTATGTCGCATGCTGCGGTATGCGGAGACACTAAAATCACCATAGTAGAAAACAGATGAAGCTTCTAAGTTGATGTAAAGCCAGTAAGATATAGTACAATTCAAGTTTTAGGTTTCGATTATTGACTTTTTAGCTGGCTTTGGTGCCTTGGACATGAGCTAGGACCTTAAGATTCTGCATGAATCGAGGACTAGCAGCCGAGTTGCACAGGAGAATGTGGAATGTGTTCATATGTAGTAAAAACCTAGAAATCCGTCCGTTAACGTCATTTGTTACCGAATCGACTTAAAGCCAGATCGTCACATTGGCCGCCCTTCTCTCTGAAACGGTTGTACTTATCGTCTGCAAAGCTATGTCGCGTTTTGCGGTATGCGGAGACACTAAAAGCACCATAGTAGAACACAGATGAAGCTTCTAAGTTGATGTAATAGCCAGTAAGAAGTAGTACAATTCAAGTTTTAGGTATCGATTATTGACTTTTTAGGTGGCTTTGGTGCCTTGGACTTGAGCTAGGACCTTAAGATTCTGCATGAAAGGAGGACTAGCAGCCGAGTTGCACGGGAGAATGTGAAAAGTGTTCATATGCAGTAAAAACCCGAAAAATCCGTTCGTTATCGTCATTTTTTAATCGAATCGACATAAGGCCAGATCGTCACATTGGCCGCTCTTCTCTCTGAAATGGTTGTACTTATCGTCTGCAAAGATATGACGTGTGCTGCGGTATGCGGAGACACTAAAACCACCATAGTAAAACACAGATGAAGCATCTAATTTAATGTAATAGCCAGTAAGAAGTAGTACAATTCAAGTTTTAGGTATCGATTATGGACTTTTTAGCTGGCTTTGGTGCCTTGGACATGAGCTAGGACCTTAAGAATCTGCATGAAAGGAGGACTAGCAGCCGAGTTGCACGGGAGAATGTGAAAAGTGTTCATATGTAGTAAAACCTGAGAAATCCGTCCGTATTCGTCATTTGTTATCGAATCGACTTAAAGCCAGATCGTCACATTGGTCGCTCTTCTCTCTGAAACGATTGTACTTATCGTCTGCAAAGCTATGTCGCGTGCTGCGGTATGCGGAGACACGAAAAGCACCATAGTAGAACACAGATGAAGGTTCTAAGTTGATGTAATAGCCAGTAAGAAGTAGACCAATTCAAGTTTTAGGTATCGATTATTGACTTTTTAGCTGGCTTTGGTTCCTTGGACATGAGCTAGGACCTTAAGATTCTGCATGAAAGGAGGACTAGCTGCCGAGTTGCACGGGAGAATGTGAAAAGTGTTCATATGTAGTAAAAACCTGAGAAATCAGTCCGTTTTCGTCATTTGTTATCGACTCGACTTAAAGCCAGATCTTCACATTGGCCGCTCTTCTCTCTTAAACGGTAATAATTATCGTCTGCAAAGCTATGTCTCGTGCTCCGGTATGCGAAGACACTAAAAGCACCATAGTAGAAAACAGATGAAGCTTCTAAGTTGATGTAATAGCCAGTAAGATATAGTACAATTCAAGTTTTAGGTTTCGATTATTGACTTTTTAGCTGGCTTTGGTGCCTTGGACATGAGGTAGGACCTTAAGATTCTGCATGAAAGGAGGACTAGCAGCCGAGTTGCATGGGAGAATCTGGAATGTGTTCATATGTAGTAAAAACCTAGAAATCCGTCCGTTTTCGTCATTTGTTACCGAATCGACTTAAAGCCAGATCGTCACATTGGCCGCTCTTCTCTCAGAAACGGTTGTACTTATCGTCTGCAAAGCTATGTCGCGTGCTGCGGTATGCGGAGACACTAAAAGCACCATAGTAGAACACAGATGAAGCTTCTAAGTTGATGTAATAGCCAGTAAGAAGTAGACCAATTCAAGTTTTAGGTATCGATTATTGACTTTTTAGCTGGCTTTGGTTCCTTGGCCATGAGCTAGGACCTTAAGATTCTGCATGAAAGGAGGACTAGCAGCCGAGTTGCATGGGAGAATGTGGAATGTGTTCATATGTAGTAAAAACCTAGAAATCCGTCCGTTTTCGTCATTTGTTACCGAATCGACTTAAAGCCAGATCGTCACATTGGCCGCTCTTCTCTCAGAAACGGTTGTACTTATCGTCTGCAAAGCTATGTCGCGTGCTGCGGTATGCGGAGACACTAAAAGCACCATAGTAGAACACAGATGAAGCTTCAAAGTTGATGTAATAGCCAGTAAGAAGTAGACCAATTCAAGTTTTAGGTATCGATTATTGACTTTTTAGCTGGCTTTGGTTCCTTGGCCATGAGCTAGGACCTTAAGATTCTGCATGAAAGGAGGACTAGCAGCCGAGTTGCATGGGAGAATGTGGAATGTGTTCATATGTAGTAAAAACCTAGAAATCCGTCCGTTTTCGTCATTTGTTATCGAATCGACTTAAAGCCAGATCGTCACATTGGCCGCTCTTCTCTCTGAAACGGTTGTACTTATCGTCTGCAAAGCTATGTCGCGTGCTGCGGTATGCGGAGACACTAAATGCACCATAGTAGAACACAGATGAAGCTTCTAAGTTGATGTAATAGCCAGTAAGATATAGTACAATTCAAGTTTTAGGTATCGATTATTGACTTTTTAGCTGGCTTTCGTGCCTTGGACATGAGCTAGGACCTTAAGATTCTGCATGAAAGGAGGACTAGCTGCAAAGTTGCACGGGAGAATGTGGAATGTGTTCATATGTAGTAAAAACCTAGAAATCCTTCCGTTTTCGTCATTTGTTACCGAATCGACTTAAAGCAGGATCGTCACACTGGCCGCTCTTCTCTCTGAAACGGTTGTACTTATCGTCTGCAAAGCTATGTCGCGTGCTGCGGTATGCGCAGACACTAAAAGCACCATAGTAGAAAACAGATGAAGCTTCTAAGTTGATGTAATAGCCAGTAAGAAGTAGTACAACTCAAGTTTTAGGTATCGATAATTGACTTTTTAGCTTGCTTCTGTGCCTTGGACATGAGCTGGGACCTTGATATTCTGCATGAAAGAGGACTATCAGCCGAGTTGCACTGGTGAATGTGAAAAGTGTTCACATGTAGCAAAAACATTAGAAATCCGTCCGTTTTCGTCATTTGTTATCGAATCGACTTAAAGCCAGATTGTTACATTGGCCGCTCTTCTCTCTGAAACGGTTGTACTTATCGTCTGCAAAGCTATGTAGCGTGCTGCGGTATGTGGAGACACTAAAAGCACCATAATAGAACACAGATGAAGCTTCTAAGTTGATGTAATAGCCAGTAAGAAGTAGTCCAATTCAAGTTTTAGGTATCGATTATTGACTTTTTAGCTGGCTTTGGTTCCTTGGACATGAGCTAGGACTTTAAGATTCTGCATGAAAGGAGGCCTAGCTGCAGAGTTGGACGGGAGAATGTGAAAAGTGTTCATATGTAGTAAAAACCTAGAAATCCGTCCGTTTTCGTCATTTGTTACCGAATCGACATAAAGCCAGATCGTTACATTGGCCGCTCTTCTCTCTGAAACGGTTGTACTTATCGTCTGCAAAGCTATGTCGCATGCTGCGGTATGCGGAGACACTAAAATCACCATAGTAGAAAACAGATGAAGCTTCTAAGTTGATGTAATAGCCAGTAAGATATAGTACAATTCAAGTTTTAGGTTTCGATTATTGACTTTTTAGCTGGCTTTGGTGCCTTGGACATGAGCTAGGACCTTAAGATTCTGCATGAATCGAGGACTAGCAGCCGAGTTGCACAGGAGAATGTGGAATGTGTTCATATGTAGTAAAAACCTAGAAATCCGTCCGTTTTCGTCATTTGTTACCGAATCGACTTAAGGCCAGATCGTCACATTGGCCGCCCTTCTCTCTGAAACGGTTGTACTTATCGTCTGCAAAGCTATGTCGCGTGCTGCGGTATGCGGAGACACTAAAAGCACCATAGTAGAACACAGATGAAGCTTCTAAGTTGATGTAATAGCCAGTAAGAAGTAGTACAATTCAAGTTTTAGGTATCGATTATTGACTTTTTAGGTGGCTTTGGTGCCTTGGACTTGAGCTAGGACCTTAAGATTCTGCATGAAAGGAGGACTATCAGCCGAGTTGCACGGGAGAATGTGAAAAGTGTTCACATGTAGCAAAAACATTAGAAATCCGTCCGTTTTCGTCATTTGTTATCGAATCGACTTATAGCCAGATCGTTACATTGGCCGCTCTTCTCTCTGAAACGGTTGTACTTATCGTCTGCAAAGCTATGACGCGTGCTGCGGTATGCGGAGACACTAAAACCACCATAGTAAAACACAGATGAAGCATCTAATTTAATGTAATAGAAAGTAAGAAGTAGTACAATTCAAGTTTTAGGTATCGATTATATACTTTTTAGCTGGCTTTGGTGCCTTGGACATGAGGTAGGACCTTAAGATTCTGCATGAAAGGAGGACTAGCAGCTGAGTTGCACGGGAGAATGTGGAATGTGTTCATATGTAGTAAAAACCTGAGAAATCCGTCCGTTTTCGTCATTTGTTATCGACTCAACTTAAAGCCAGATTATCACATAGGCCGCTCTTATCTCTGAAACGGTCGTAATTATCGTCTGCAAAGCTATGTCTCGTGCTCCAGTATGCGGAGACACTAAAAGCACCATAGTAGAAAACAGATGATGCTTCTAAGTTGAGGTAATAGCCAGTAAGATATAGTACAATTCAAGTTTCAGGTATCGATTATTGACTTTTTAGCTGGCTTTGGTGCCTTGGACATGAGGTAGGACCTTAAGATTCTGCATGAAAGGAGGACTAGCAGCTGAGTTGCACGGGAGAATGTGGAATGTGTTCATATGTAGTAAAAACCTAGAAATCCTTCCGTTTCCGTCATTTGTTGTCGAATCGACTTAAAGCCAAATCGTCACATTGGCCGCTCTTCTCTCTGAAACGGTTGTACTTATCGTCTGCAAAGCGATGTGGCGTGCTGCGGTATGCGCAGACACTAAAAGCACCACAGTAGAAAACAGATGAAGCTTCTAAGTTGACGTAATAGCCAGTAAGAAATAGTACAACTCAAGTTTTAGGTATCGATTATTGACTTTTTAGCTTGCTTTTGTGCCTTGGACATGAGCTAGGACCTTGATATTCTGCATGAAAGGAGGACTATCAGCCGAGTTGCACGGGAGAATGTGAAAAGTGTTCACATGTAGCAAAAACATTAGAAAACCGTCCGTTTTCGTCATTTGTTATCGAATCGACTTATAGCCAGATCGTTACATTGGCCGCTCTTCTCTCTGAAACGGTTGTACTTATCGTCTGCAAAGCTATGACGCGTGCTGCGGTATGCGGAGACACTAAAAGCACCATAGTAGAACACAGATGAAGCTTCTAAGTTGATGTAATAGCCAGTAAGAAGTAGTACAATTCAAGTTTTATGTATCGATTATTGACTTTTTAGGTGGCTTTGGTGCCTTGGACTTGAGCTAGGACCTTAAGATTCTGCATGAAAGGAGGACTAGCAGCCGAGTTGCACGGGAGAATGTGAAAAGTGTTCATATGCAGTAAAAACCCGAAAAATCCGTTCGTTATCGTCATTTTTTTATCGAATCGACATAAGGCCAGATCGTCACATTGGCCGCTCTTCTCTCTGAAATGGTTGTACTTATCGTCTGCAAAGATATGACGTGTGCTGCGGTATGCGGGGACACTAAAACCACCATAGTAAAACACAGATGAAGCATCTAATTTAATGTAATAGCCAGTAAGAAGTAGTACAATTCAAGTTTTAGGTATCGATTATGGACTTTTTAGCTGGCTTTGGTGCCTTGGACATGAGCTAGGACCTTAAGAATCTGCATGAAAGGAGGACTAGCAGCCGAGTTGCACGGGAGAATGTGAAAAGTGTTCATATGTAGTAAAACCTGAGAAATCCGTCCGTATTCGTCATTTGTTACCGAATCGAATTAAAGCCAGATCGTCACATTGGTCGTTCTTCTCTCTGAAACGATTGTACTTATCGACTGCAAAGCTCTGTCGCGTGCTGCGGTATCCGGAGACACTAAAAGCACCATAGTTGAACACATATGAAGGTTCTAAGTTGATGTAATAGCCAGTAAGAAGTAGTCCAATTCAAGTTTTAGGTATCGATTATTGACTTTTTAGCTGGCTTTGGTGACTTGGACATGAGCTAGGACCTTAGGATTCTGCATGAAAGGAGGACTAGCAGCAGAGTTGCACGGACAATGTGAAAAGTGTTCATATGTAGTAAAAACCTAGAAATCCGTCCGTTTTCGTCATTTGTTATCGAATCGACTTAAAGCCAGATCGTCACATTGGTCGCTCTTCTCTCTGAAACGATTGTACTTATCGTCTGCACAGCTATGTCGCGTGCTGCGGTATGCGGAGACACTAAAATCACCATAGTAGAACACAGATGAAGGTTCTAAGTTGATGTAATAGCCAGTAAGAAGTAGACCAATTCAAGTTTTAGGTATCGATTATTGACGTTTTAGCTGGCTTTGGTTCCTTGGACATGAGCTAGGACCTTAAGATTCTGCATGAAAGGAGGACTAGCTGCCGAGTTCCACGGGAGAATGTGAAAAGTGTTCATATGTAGTAAAAACCTGAGAAATCAGTCCGTTTTCGTCATTTGTTATCGACTCGACTTAAAGCCAGATCTTCACATTGGCCGCTCTTCTCTCTGACACGGTAATAATTATCGTCTGCAAAGCTATGTCTCGTGCTCCGGTATGCGAAGACACTAAAAGCACCATAGTAGAAAACAAATGAAGCTTCTAAGTTGATGTAATAGCCAGTAAGATATAGTACAATTCAAGTTTTAGGTTTCGATTATTGACTTTTTAGCTGGCTTTGGTGCCTTGGACATGAGGTAGGACCTTAAGATTCTGCATGAAAGGAGGACTAGCAGCCGAGTTGCATGGGAGAATCTGGAATGTGTTCATATGTAGTAAAAACCTAGAAATCCGTCCGTTTTCGTCATTTGTTACCGAATCGACTTAAAGCCAGATCGTCACATTGGCCGCTCTTCTCTCAGAAACGGTTGTACTTATCGTCTGCAAAGCTATGTCGCGTGCTGCGGTATGCGGAGACACTAAAAGCACCATAGTAGAACACAGATGAAGCTTCTAAGTTGATGTAATAGCCAGTAAGAAGTAGACCAATTCAAGTTTTAGGTATCGATTATTGACTTTTTAGCTGGCTTTGGTTCCTTGGCCATGAGCTAGGACCTTAAGATTCTGCATGAAAGGAGGACTAGCAGCCGAGTTGCATGGGAGAATGTGGAATGTGTTCATATGTAGTAAAAACCTAGAAATCCGTCCGTTTTCGTCATTTGTTATCGAATCGACTTAAAGCCAGATCGTCACATTGGCCGCTCTTCTCTCTGAAACGGTTGTACTTATCGTCTGCAAAGCTATGTCGCGTGCTGCGGTATGCGGAGACACTAAATGCACCATAGTAGAACACAGATGAAGCTTCTAAGTTGATGTAATAGCCAGTAAGATATAGTACAATTCAAGTTTTAGGTATCGATAATTGACTTTTTAGCTGGCTTTCGTGCCTTGGACATGAGCTAGGACCTTAAGATTCTGCATGAAAGGAGGACTAGCTGCAAAGTTGCACGGGAGAATGTGGAATGTGTTCATATGTAGTAAAAACCTAGAAATCCTTCCGTTTTCGTCATTTGTTATCGAATCGACTTAAAGCCAGATCGTCACACTGGCCGCTCTTCTCTCTGAAACGGTTGTACTTATCGTCTGCAAAGCTATGTCGCGTGCTGCGGTATGCGCAGACACTAAAAGCACCATAGTAGAAAACAGATGAAGCTTCTAAGTTGATGTAATAGCCAGTAAGAAGTAGTACAACTCAAGTTTTAGGTATCGATAATTGACTTTTTAGCTTGCTTCTGTGCCTTGGACATGAGCTGGGACCTTGATATTCTGCATGAAGGAGGACTATCAGCCGAGTTGCACTGGTGAATGTGAAAAGTGTTCACATGTAGCAAAAACATTAGAAATCCGTCCGTTTTCGTCATTTGTTATCGAATCGACTTAAAGCCAGATTGTTACATTGGCCGCTCTTATCTCTGAAACGGTTGTACTTATCGTCTGCAAAGCTATGTAGCGTGCTGCGGTATGTGGAGACACTAAAAGCACCATAATAGAACACAGATGAAGCTTCTAAGTTGATGTAATAGCCAGTAAGAAGTAGTCCAATTCAAGTTTTAGGTATCGATTATTGACTTTTTAGCTGGCTTTGGTTCCTTGGACATGAGCTAGGACCTTAAGATTCTGCATGAAAGGAGGCCTAGCTGCAGAGTTGCACGGGAGAATGTGAAAAGTGTTCATATGTAGTAAAAACCTAGAAATCCGTCCGTTTTCGTCATTTGTTACCGAATCGACATAAAGCCAGATCGTCACATTGGCCGCTCTTCTCTCTGAAACGGTTGTACTTATCGTCTGCAAAGCTATGTCGCATGCTGCGGTATGCGGAGACACTAAAATCACCATAGTAGAAAACAGATGAAGCTTCTAAGTTGATGTAAAGCCAGTAAGATATAGTACAATTCAAGTTTTAGGTTTCGATTATTGACTTTTTAGCTGGCTTTGGTGCCTTGGACATGAGCTAGGACCTTAAGATTCTGCATGAATCGAGGACTAGCAGCCGAGTTGCACAGGAGAATGTGGAATGTGTTCATATGTAGTAAAAACCTAGAAATCCGTCCGTTAACGTCATTTGTTACCGAATCGACTTAAAGCCAGATCGTCACATTGGCCGCCCTTCTCTCTGAAACGGTTGTACTTATCGTCTGCAAAGCTATGTCGCGTTTTGCGGTATGCGGAGACACTAAAAGCACCATAGTAGAACACAGATGAAGCTTCTAAGTTGATGTAATAGCCAGTAAGAAGTAGTACAATTCAAGTTTTAGGTATCGATTATTGACTTTTTAGGTGGCTTTGGTGCCTTGGACTTGAGCTAGGACCTTAAGATTCTGCATGAAAGGAGGACTAGCAGCCGAGTTGCACGGGAGAATGTGAAAAGTGTTCATATGCAGTAAAAACCCGAAAAATCCGTTCGTTATCGTCATTTTTTAATCGAATCGGCATAAGGCCAGATCGTCACATTGGCCGCTCTTCTCTCTGAAATGGTTGTACTTATCGTCTGCAAAGATATGACGTGTGCTGCGGTATGCGGAGACACTAAAACCACCATAGTAAAACACAGATGAAGCATCTAATTTAATGTAATAGCCAGTAAGAAGTAGTACAATTCAAGTTTTAGGTATCCATTATGGACTTTTTAGCTGGCTTTGGTGCCTTGGACATGAGCTAGGACCTTAAGAATCTGCATGAAAGGAGGACTAGCAGCCGAGTTGCACGGGAGAATGTGAAAAGTGTTCATATGTAGTAAAACCTGAGAAATCCGTCCGTATTCGTCATTTGTTATCGAATCGACTTAAAGCCAGATCGTCACATTGGTCGCTCTTCTCTCTGAAACGATTGTACTTATCGTCTGCAAAGCTATGTCGCGTGCTGCGGTATGCGGAGACACGAAAAGCACCATAGTAGAACACAGATGAAGGTTCTAAGTTGATGTAATAGCCAGTAAGAAGTAGACCAATTCAAGTTTTAGGTATCGATTATTGACTTTTTAGCTGGCTTTGGTTCCTTGGACATGAGCTAGGACCTTAAGATTCTGCATGAAAGGAGGACTAGCTGCCGAGTTGCACGGGAGAATGTGAAAAGTGTTCATATGTAGTAAAAACCTGAGAAATCAGTCCGTTTTCGTCATTTGTTATCGACTCGACTTAAAGCCAGATCTTCACATTGGCCGCTCTTCTCTCTTAAACGGTAATAATTATCGTCTGCAAAGCTATGTCTCGTGCTCCGGTATGCGAAGACACTAAAAGCACCATAGTAGAAAACAGATGAAGCTTCTAAGTTGATGTAATAGCCAGTAAGATATAGTACAATTCAAGTTTTAGGTTTCGATTATTGACTTTTTAGCTGGCTTTGGTGCCTTGGACATGAGCTAGGACCTTAAGATTCTGCATGAAAGGAGGACTAGCAGCCGAGTTGCATGGGAGAATGTGGAATGTGTTCATATGTAGTAAAAACCTAGAAATCCGTCCGTTTTCGTCATTTGTTACCGAATCGACTTAAAGCCAGATCGTCACATTGGCCGCTCTTCTCTCTGAAACGGTTGTACTTATCGTCTGCAAAGCTATGTCGCGTGCTGCGGTATGCGGAGACACTAAAAGCACCATAGTAGAACACAGATGAAGCTTCTAAGTTGATGTAATAGCCAGTAAGAAGTAGACCAATTCAAGTTTTAGGTATCGATTATTGACTTTTTAGCTGGCTTTGGTTCCTTGGACATGAGCTAGGACCTTAAGATTCTGCATGAAAGGAGGACTAGCAGCCGAGTTGCATGGGAGAATGTGGAATGTGTTCATATGTAGTAAAAACCTAGAAATCCGTCCGTTTTCGTCATTTGTTACCGAATCGACTTAAAGCCAGATCGTCACATTGGCCGCTCTTCTCTCTGAAACGGTTGTACTTATCGTCTGCAAAGCTATGTCGCGTGCTGCGGTATGCGGAGACACTAAATGCACCATAGTAGAACACAGATGAAGCTTCTAAGTTGATGTAATAGCCAGTAAGAAGTAGTACAATTCAAGTTTTAGGTTTCGATTATTGACTTTTTATCTGGCTTTGGTGCCTTGGACATGAGCTAGGACGTTAAGATTCTGCATGAAAGGAGGACTAGCAGCTGAGTTGCACGGGACAATGTGAAAAGTGTTCATATGTAGTAAAAACCTGAGTAATCCGTCCGTTTTCGTCATTTGTTATCGCATCGACTTAAAAGCCATATCGTCACATTGGCCGCTCTTCTCTCTGAAACGGATGTACTTATCGTCTGCAAAGCTATGTCGCATGCTGCGGTATGCGGAGACTCTCAAAGCACTATAGTAGAAAACAGATGAAGCTTCTAAGTTGATGTAATAGCCAGTAAGATATAGTACAACTCAAGTTTTAGGTATCGATAATTGACTTTTTAGCTTGCTTTTGTGCTTTGGACATGAGCTAGGACCTTGATATTCTGCATGAAAGGAGGAGTATCAGCCGAGTTGCACTGGTGAATGTGAAAAGTGTTCACATGTAGAAAAAACATTAGAAATCCGTCCGTTTTCGTCATTTGTTATCGAATCGACTTAAAGCCAGATTGTTACATTGGCCGCTCTTCTCTCTGAAAAGGTTGTACTTATCGACTGCAAAGCTATGTAGCGTGCTGCGGTATGTGGAGACACTAAAAGCACCATAATAGAACACAGATGAAGCTTCTAAGTTGATGTAATAGCCAGTAAGAAGTAGTCAAATTCAAGTTTTAGGTATCGATTATTGACTTTTTAGCTGGCTTTGGTTCCTTGGACATGAGCTAGGACCTTAGGATTCTGCATGAAAGGCGGCCTAGCTGCAGAGTTGCACGGGAGAATGTGAAAAGTGTTCATATGTAGTAAAAACCTAGAAATCCGTCCGTTTTCGTCATTTGTTACCGAATCGACATAAAGCCAGATCGTCACATTGGCCGCTCTTCTCTCTGAAACGGTTGTACTTATCGTCTGCAAAGCTATGTCGCATGCTGTGGTATGCGGAGACACTAAAATCACCATAGTAGAAAACAGATGAAGCTTCTAAGTTGATGTAATAGCCAGTAAGATATAGTACAATTCAAGTTTTAGGTTTCGATTATTGACTTTTTAGCTGGCTTTGGTGCCTTGGACATGAGCTAGGACCTTAAGATTCTGCATGAAAGGAGGACTAGCAGCCGAGTTGCACGGGAGAATGTGAAAAGTGTTCATATGCAGTAAAAACCCGAAAAATCCGTTCGTTATCGTCATTTTTTTATCGAATCGACATAAGGCCAGATCGTCACATTGGCCGCTCTTCTCTCTGAAATGGTTGTACTTATCGTCTGCAAACATATGACGTGTGCTGCGGTATGCGGAAACACTAAAACCACCATAGTAAAACACAGATGAAGCATCTAATTTAATGTAATAGCCAGTAAGAAATAGTACAATTCAAGTTTTAGGTATCGATTATGGACTTTTTAGCTGGCTTTGGTGCCTTGGACATGAGCTAGGACCTTAAGAATCTGCATGAAAGGAGGACTAGCAGCCGAGTTGCACGGGAGAATGTGGAATGTGTTCATATGTAGTAAAATCCTGAGAAATCAGTCCGTTTTCGTCATTTGTTATCGACTCGACTTAAAGCCAGATCTTCACATTGGCCGCTCTTCTCTCTGAAACGGTCCTAATTATCGTCTGCAAAGCTATGTCTCGTGCTCCGGTATGCGAAGACACTAAAAGCACCATAGTAGAAAACAGATGAAGCTTCTAAGTTGATGTAATAGCCAGTAAGATATAGTACAATTCAAGTTTTAGGTTTCGATTATTGACTTTTTAGCTGGCTTTCGTGCCTTGGACATGAGCTAGGACCTTAAGATTCTGCATGAAAGGGGGACTAGCAGCCGAGTTGCATGGGAGAATGTGGAATGTGTCCATATGTAGTAAAAACCTAGAAATCCGTCCGTTTTCGTCATTTGTTACCGAATCGACTTAAAGCCAGATCGTCACATTGGGCGCTCTTCTCTCTGAAACGGTTGTACTTATCGTCTGCAAAGCTATGTCGCGTGCTGTGGTATGCGCAGACACTAAAAGCACCATAGTAGAAAACAGATGAAGCTTCTAAGTTGATGTAATAGCCAGTAAGAAGTAGTACAACTCAAGTTTTAGGTATCGATAATTGACTTTTTAGCTTGCTTTTGTGCCTTGGACATGACCTAGGACCTTGATATTCTGCATGAAAGGAGGACTATCAGCCGAGTTGCACGGGCGAATGTGAAAAGTGTTCACATGTAGCAAAAACATTAAAAATCCGTCCGTTTTCGTCATTTGTTACCGAATCGACTTAAAGCCAGATCGTCACATTGGCCGCTCTTCTCTCTGAAACGGTTGTACTTATCGTCTGCAAAGCTATGTCGCGTGCTGCGGTATGCGGAGACACTAAAAGCACCATAGTAGAACACAGATGAAGCTTCTAAGTTGATGTAATAGCCAGTAAGAAGTAGACCAATTCAAGTTTTAGGTATCGATTATTGACTTTTTAGCTATCTTTGGCTCCTTGGACATGAGCTAGGACCTTAAGATTCTGCATGAAAGGAGGACTAGCAGCCGAGTTGCATGGGAGAATGTGGAATGTGTTCATATGTAGTAAAAACCTAGAAATCCGTCGGTTTTCGTCATTTGTTACCGAATCGACTTAAAGCCAGATCGTCACATTGGCCGCTCTTCTCTCTGAAACGGTTGTACTTATCGTCTGCAAAGCTATGTCGCGTGCTGCGGTATGCGGAGACACTAAATGCACCATAGTAGAACACAGATGAAGCTTCTAAGTTGATGTAATAGCCAGTAAGAAGTAGTACAATTCAAGTTTTAGGTAGTGATTATTGACTTTTTGTCTGGCTTTGGTGCCTTGGACATGAGCTAGGACGTTAAGATTCTGCATGAAAGGAGGACTAGCAGCTGAGTTGCACGGGACAATGTGAAAACTGTTCATATGTAGTAAAAACCTGAGTAATCCGTCCGTTTTCGTCATTTGTTATCGCATCGACTTAAAAGCCATATCGTCACATTGGCCGCTCTTCTCTCTGAAACGGATGTACTTATCGTCTGCAAAGCTATGTCGCATGCTGCGGTATGCGGAGACTCTCAAAGCACTATAGTAGAACACAGATGAAGCTTCTAAGTTGATGTAATAGCCAGTAAGAAGTAGTACAATTTAAGTTTTAGGTATCGATTATTGACTTTTTAGCTGGCTTTGGTGCCTTGGACATGAGCTAGGACCTTAAGATTCTGCATGAAAGGAGAACTAGCACCGGAGTTGCACGGGAGAATGTGAAAAGTGTTCATATGTAGTAAAAACCTGAGAAATCCGTCCGTATTCGTCATTTGTTATCGACTCAACTTAAAGCCAGATCATCACATTGGCCGCTCTTCTCTCTGAAACGGTTGTACTTATCGTCTGCAAAGCTATGTCTCGTGCTCCAGTATGCGGAGACACTTAAAGCACCATAGTAGAAAACAGATGAAGCTTCTAAGTTGATGTAATAGCCAGTAAGATATAGTACAACTCAAGTTTTAGGTATCGATAATTGACTTTTTAGCTTGCTTTTGTGCTTTGGACATGAGCTAGGACCTTGATATTCTGCATGAAAGGAGGACTATCAGCCGAGTTGCACTGGTGAATGTGAAAAGTGTTCACATGTAGAAAAAACATTAGAAATCCGTCCGTTTTCGTCATTTGTTATCGAATCGACATAAAGCCAGATCGTCACATTGGCCGCTCTTCTCTCTGAAACGGTTGTACTTATCGTCTGCAAAGCTATGTCGCATGCTGCGGTATGCGGAGACACTAAAATCACCATAGTAGAAAACAGATGAAGCTTCTAAGTTGATGTAATAGCCAGTAAGATATAGTACAATTCAAGTTTTAGGTTTCGATTATTGACTTTTTAGCTGGCTTTGGTGCCTTGGACATGAGCTAGGACCTTAAGATTCTGCATGAAAGGAGGACTAGCAGCCGAGTTGCACGGGAGAATGTGAAAAGTGTTCATATGCAGTAAAAACCCGAAAAATCCGTTTGTTATCGTCATTTTTTTATCGAATCGGCATAAGGCCAGATCGACACATTGGCCGCTCTTCTCTCTGAAATGGTTGTACTTATCGTCTGCAAAGATATGACGTGTGCTGCGGTATGCGGAAACACTAAAACCACCATAGTAAAACACAGATGAAGCATCTAATTTAATGTAATAGCCAGTAAGAAATAGTACAATTCAAGTTTTAGGTATCGATTATGGACTTTTTAGCTGGCTTTGGTGCCTTGGACATGAGCTAGGACCTTAAGAATCTGCATGAAAGGAGGACTAGCAGCCGAGTTGCACGGGAGAATGTGGAATGTGTTCATATGTAGTAAAACCTGAGAAATCCGTTCGTATTCGTCATTTGTTACCGAATCGAATTAAAGCCAGATCGTCACATTGGTCGCTCTTCTCTCTGAAACGATTGTACTTATCGACTGCAAAGCTCTGTCGCGTGCTGCGGTATCCGGAGACACTAAAAGCACCATAGTAGAACACAGATGAAGGTTCTAAGTTGATGTAATAGCCAGTAAGAAGTAGTCCAATTCAAGTTTTAGGTATCGATTATTGACTTTTTAGCTGGCTCTGGAGCCTTGGACATGAGCTAGGACCTTAAGATTCTGCATGAAAGGAGGACTAGCAGCAGAGTTGCACGGGAGAATGTGGAATGTGTTCATATGTAGTAAAAACCTAGAAATCCGTCCGTTTTCGTCATTTGTTATCGAATCGAATTAAAGCCAGATCGTCACATTGGTCGCTCTTCTCTCTGAAACGATTGTACTTATCGTCTGCAAAGCTATGTCGCGTGCTGCGGTATGCGGAGACACTAAAAGCACCATAGTAGAACACAGATGAAGGTTCTAAGTTGATGTAATAGCCAGTAAGAAGTAGACCAATTCAAGTTTTAGGTATCGATTATTGACTTTTTAGCTGGCTTTGGTTCCTTGGACATGAGCTAGGACCTTAAGATTCTGCATGAAAGGAGGACTAGCTGCCGAGTTCCACGGGAGAATGTGAAAAGTGTTCATATGTAGTAAAATCCTGAGAAATCAGTCCGTTTTCGTCATTTGTTATCGACTCGACTTAAAGCCAGATCTTCACATTGGCCGCTCTTCTCTCTGAAACGGTCCTAATTATCGTCTGCAAAGCTATGTCTCGTGCTCCGGTATGCGAAGACACTAAAAGCACCATAGTAGAAAACAGATGAAGCTTCTAAGTTGATGTAATAGCCAGTAAGATATAGTACAATTCAAGTTTTAGGTTTCGATTATTGACTTTTTAGCTGGCTTTGGTGCCTTGGACATGAGCTAGGACCTTAAGATTCTGCTTGAAAGGGGGACTAGCAGCCGAGTTGCATGGGAGAATGTGGAATGTGTCCATATGTAGTAAAAACCTAGAAATCCGTCCGTTTTCGTCATTTGTTACCGAATCGACTTAAAGCCAGATCGTCACATTGGCCGCTCTTCTCTCTGAAACGGTTGTACTTATCGTCTGCAAAGCTATGTCGCGTGCTGCGGTATGCGGAGACACTAAAAGCACCATAGTAGAACACAGATGAAGCTTCTAAGTTGATGTAATAGCCAGTAAGAAGTAGACCAATTCAAGTTTTAGGTATCGATTATTGACTTTTTATCTGGCTTTGGTGCCTTGGACATGAGCTAGGACCTTAAGATTCTGCATGAAAATAGGACTAGCAGCCGAGTTGCATGGGAGAATGTGGAATGTGTTCATATGTAGTAAAAACCTGAGTAATCCGTCCGTTTTCGTCATTTGTTATCGAATCGACTTAAAAGCCAGATCGTCACATTGGCCGCTCTTCTCTCTGAAACGGATGTACTTATCGTCTGCAAAGCTATGTCGCATGCTGCGGTATGCGGAGACTCTCAAAGCACTATAGTAGAACACAGATGAAGCTTCTAAGTTGATGTAATAGCCAGTAAGAAGTAGTACAATTTAGGTTTTAGGTATCGATTATTGACTTTTTAGCTGGCTTTGGTGCCTTGGACATGAGCTAGGACCTTAAGATTCTGCATGAAAGGAGAACTAGCACTGGAGTTGCACGGGAGAATGTGAAAAGTGTTCATATGTAGTAAAAACCTGAGAAATCCGTCCGTATTCGTCATTTGTTATCGACTCAACTTAAAGCCAGATCATCACATTGGCCGCTCTTCTCGCTGAAACGGTCGTAATTATCGTCTGCAAAGCTATGTCTCGTGCTCCAGTATGCGGAGACACTAAAAGCACCATAGTAGAAAACAGATGAAGCTTCTAAGTTGATGTAATAGCCAGTAAGGTATAGTACAATTCAAGTTTTAGGTATCGATTATTGACTTTTTAGGTGGCTTTGGTGCCTTGGACATGAGCTAGGACCTTAAGATTCTGCATGAAAGGAGGACTAGCAGCCGAGTTGCACGGGAGAATGTGGAATGTGTTCATATGTAGTAAAAACCTAGAAATCCTTCCGTTTTCGTCATTTGTTATCGAATCGACTTAAAGCCAGATCGTCACATTGGGCGCTCTTCTCTCTGAAACGGTTGTACTTATCGTCTGCAAAGCTATGTCGCGTGCTGTGGTATGCGCAGACACTAAAAGCACCATAGTAGAAAACAGATGAAGCTTCTAAGTTGATGTAATAGCCAGTAAGAAGTAGTACAACTCAAGTTTTAGGTATCGATAATTGACTTTTTAGCTTGCTTTTGTGCCTTGGACATGAGCTAGGACCTTGATATTCTGCATGAAAGGAGGACTATCAGCCGAGTTGCACGGGTGAATGTGAAAAGTGTTCACATGTAGCAAAAACATTAGAAATCCGTCCGTTTTCGTCATTTGTTACCGAATCGACTTAAAGCCAGAGCGTCACATTGGCCGCTCTTCTCTCTGAAACGGTTGTACTTATCGTCTGCAAAGCTATGTCGCGTGCTGCGGTATGCGGAGACACTAAAAGCACCATAGTAGAACACAGATGAAGCTTCTAAGTTGATGTAATAGCCAGGAAGAAGTAGTACAATTCAAGTTTTAGGTATCGATTATTGACTTTTTAGGTGGCTTTGGTGCCTTGGACTTGAGCTAGGACCTTAAGATTCTGCATGAAAGGTGGACTAGCAGCCGAGTTGCACGGGAGAATGTGAAAAGTGTTCATATGCAGTAAAAACCCGAAAAATCCGTTCGTTATCGTCATTTTTTTATCGAATCGACATAAGGCCAGATCGTCACATTGGCCGCTCTTCTCTCTGAAATGGTTGTACTTATCGTCTGCAAAGATATGACGTGTGCTGCGGTATGCGGAGACACTAAAACCACCATAGTAAAACACAGATGAAGCATCTAATTTAATGTAATAGCCAGTAAGAAGTAGTACAATTCAAGTTTTAGGTATCGATTATGGACTTTTTAGCTGTCTTTGGTGCCTTGGACATGAGCTAGGACCTTAAGAATCTGCATGAAAGGAGGACTAGCAGCCGAGTTGCACGGGAGAATGTGAAAAGTGTTCATATGTAGCAAAAACCTGAGAAATCCGTCCGTATTCGTCATTTGTTACCGAATCGAATTAAAGCCAGATCGTCACATTGGTCGCTCTTCTCTCTGAAACGATTGTACTTATCGACTGCAAAGCTCTGTCGCGTGCTGCGGTATCCGGAGACACTAAAATCACCATAGTAGAACACAGAAGAAGGTTCTAAGTTGATGTAATAGCCAGTAAGAAGTAGTACAATTCAAGTTTTAGGTATCGATTATTGACTTTTTAGCTGGCTTTGGTGCCTTGGACATGAGCTAGGACCTTAAGATTCTGCATGAAAGGAGGACTAGCAGCAGAGTTGCACGGGACAATGTGAAAAGTGTTCATATGTAGTAAAAACCTAGAAATCCGTCCGTTTTCGTCATTTGTTATCGAATCGACTTAAAGCCAGATCGTCACATTGGTCGCTCTTCTCTCTGAAACGATTGTACTTATCGTCTGCAAAGCTATGTCGCGAGCTGCGGTATGCGGAGACACTAAAAGCACCATAGTAGAACACAGATGAAGGTTCTAAGTTGATGTAATAGCCAGTAAGAAGTAGACCAATTCAAGTTTTAGGTATCGATTATTGACTTTTTAGCTGGCTTTGGTTCCTTGGACATGAGCTAGGACCTTAAGATTCTGCATGAAAGGAGGACTAGCTGCCGAGTTGCACGGGAGAATGTGAAAAGTGTTCACATGTAGTAAAAACCTGAGAAATCCGTCCGTTTTCGTCATTTGTTATCGACTCGACTTAAAGCCAGATCTTCACATTGGCCGCTCTTCTCTCTGAAACGGTCCTAATTATCGTCTGCAAAGCTATGTCTCGTGCTCCGGTATGCGGAGACACTAAAAGCACCATAGTAGAAAACAAGATGAAGCTTGTAAGTTGATGTAATAGCCAGTAAGCTATAGTACAATTCAAGTTTTAGGTATCGATTATTGACTTTTCAGCTGGCTTTGGTGCCTTGGACATGAGCTAGGACCTTAAGATTCTGCATGAAAGGAAGACTAGCAGCCGAGTTGCACGGAAGAATGTGGAATGTGTTCTTATGTAGTAAAAACCTAGAAATCCGTCCGTTTTCGTCATTTGTTATCGAATCGACTTAAAGCCAGATCGTCACATTGGCCGCTCTTCTCTCTGAAACGGTTGTACTTATCGTCTGCAAAGCTACGTCGCGTGCTGCGGTATGCGGAAACACTAAAAGATCCATAGTAGAACACAGATGAAGCTTCTAAGTTGATGTAATAGCCAGTAAGAAGTAGCACAATTCAAGTTTTAGGTATCGATTATTGACTTTTTAGCTGGCTTTGGTGCCTTGGACATGAGCTAGGACCTTAAGATTCTGCATGAAGGGAGGACTATCAGCCGAGTTGTACGGGAGAATGTGAAAAGTGTTCATATGTAGTAAAAACCTAGAAATCCGTCCGTTTTCGTCATTTGTTATCGAATCGACTTAAAGCCAGATCGTCACATTGGCCGCATTTATGTCTAAAACGATTGTACTTATCGTATGCAAAGCTATGTCGCGTGCTGCGGTATGCGGAGACACTAAAAGCATCATAGTAGAACACAGATGAAGCTTCTATGTTGATGTAATAGATAGTAAGAAGTAGTACAATTCAAGTTTTAGGTATCGATTATTGACTTTATAGCTATCTTTGGTGCCTTGGACATGAGCTAGGACCTTAAGATTCTTCACGAAAGGAGGACTAGCAGCTGATTTGCACGGGAGAATGTGAAAAGTGTTCATATGTAGTAAAAACCTGAGAAATCCGTCCGTTTTCGTCATTTGTTATCGACTCGACTTAAAGCCAGATCTTCACATTGGCCGCTCTTCTCTCTGAAACGGTTGTACTTATCGTCTGCAAAGCTATGACGTGTGCTGCGGTATGCGGAGACACTAAAATCACAATGGTAAAACACAGATGAAGCATCTAATTTAATGTAATAGCCAGTAAGAAGTAGTCCAATTCAAGTTTCAGGTATCGATTATTAATTTCTTAGCTGGCTTTGGTGCCTTGGACATGAGCTAGGACCTTAAGATTCTGTATGAAAGGAGGACTAGCAGCTGAGTTGCACGGGAGAATGTGAAAAGTGTTCATATGCAGGAAAAACCCGAAAAATCCGTTCGTTATCGTCATTTGTTATCGAATCGACTTAAAGCCAGATCGTCACATTGGTCGCTCTTCTCTCTGAAACGATTGTACTTATCGACTGCATCGCTATGTCGCGTGCTGCGGTATGCGGAGACACTAAAAGCACCATAGTAGAACACAGATGAAGCTTCTAAGTTGATGTAATAGCCAGTAAGAAGTAGTACAATTCAAGTTTTAGGTATCGATTATTGACTTTTTAGCTGGCTTTGGTGCCTTGGACATGAGCTAGGACCTTAAGATTCTGCATGAAAGGAGAACTAGCAGCCGAGTTGCACGGGAGTATGTGAAAAGTGTTCATATGTAGTAAAAACCTGAGAAATCCGTCCGTTTTCGTCTTTTCTTATCGAATCGACCTAAAGCCAGAATGTCACACTGGCCGCTCTTCTCTCTGAAACGGTTGTACTTATCGTCTGCAAAGCTAAGACGTGTGCTGCGGTATGCGGAGACACTAAAACCACCATAGTAAATCACAGATGAAGCATCTAATTTATTGCAATAGCTAGTAAGACATAGTACAATGCAAGTTTTAGGTATCGATAATGGACTTTTTAGCTGGCTTTGGTGCCTTGGACATGAGCTAGGACCTTAAGAATCTGCATGAAAGGAGGACCAGCAGCCGAGTTGCACGGGAGAATGTGAAAGTGTTCATATGTAGTAAAAAAATGAGAAATCCGTCCGTTTTCGTCATTTGTTATCGAATCGACTTAAAGCCAGATCGTCACATTGGTCGCTCTTCTCTCTGAAACGATTGTACTTATCGTCTGCAAAGCTATGTCGCGTGCTGCGGTATGCGGAGACACTAAAAGCACCATAGTAGAACACAGATGAAGGTTCTAAGTTGATGTAATAGCCAGTAAGAAGTAGTACAATTCAAGTTTTAGGTATCGATTATTGACTTTTTAGCTGGCTTTGGTTCCTTGGACATGAGCTAGGACCTTAAGATTCTGCATGAAAGGTGGACTAGCAGCTGAGTTGCACGGGAGAATGTTAAAAGTTTCATATGCAGTTAAAATCTGAGAAATCCGTCCGTTTTCGTCATTTGTTATCGACTCGACTTAAAGCCAGATCTTCACATTGGCCGCATTTATGTCTAAAACGATTGTACTTATCGTCTGCAAAGCTATGTCGCGTGCTGCGGTATGCGGAGACACTAAAAGCATCATAGTAGAACACAGATGAAGCTTCTATGTTGATGTAATAGATAGTAAGAAGTAGTACAATTCAAGTTATAGGTATCGATTATTGACTTTATACCTATCTTTGGTGCCTTGGACATGAGCTAGGACCTTAAGATTCTTCACGAAAGGAGGACTAGCAGCTGATTTGCACGGGAGAATGTGAAAAGTGTTCATATGTAGTAAAAACCTGAGAAATCCGTCCGTTTTCGTCATTTGTTATCGACTCGACTTAAAGCCAGATCTTCACATTGGCCGCTCTTCTCTCTGAAACGGTTGTACTTATCGTCTGCAAAGCTATGACGTGTGCTGCGGTATGCGGAGACACTAAAACCACAATAGTAAAACACAGATGAAGCATCTAATTTAAAGTAATAGCCAGTAAGAAGTAGTCCAATTCAAGTTTTAGGTATCGATTATTAATTTCTTAGCTGGCTTTGGTGCCTTGGACATGAGCTAGGACCTTAAGATTCTGCATGAAAGAAGGACTAGCAGCTGAGTTGCACGGGAGAATGTGAAAAGTGTTCATATGCAGGAAAAACCCGAAAAATCCGTTCGTTATCGTCATTTGTTATCGAATCGACTTGGAGCCAGATCGTCACATTGGTCGCCCTTCTCTCTGAAACGATTGTACTTATCGTCTGCAAAGCTATGTCGCGTGCTGCGGTATGCGGAGACACTAAAAGCACCATAGTAGAACACAGATGAAGGTTCTAAGTTGATGTAATAGCCAGTAAGAAGTAGTACAATTCAAGTTTTAGGTATCGATTATTGACTTCTTAGCTGGCTTTGGTTCCTTGGACATGAGCTAGGACCTTAAGATTCTGCATGAAAGGTGGACTAGCAGCTGAGTTGCACGGGAGAATGTTAAAAGTGTTCATATGCAGTTAAAACCTGAGAAATCCGTCCGTTTTCTTCATTTGTTATCGAATCGAGTTAAAGCCAGATCGTCACTTTGGTCGCTCTTCTCTCTGAAACGATTGTACTTATCGTCTGCAAAGCTATGTCGCGTGCTGCGGTATGTGGAGAACTAAAAGCACCATAGTAGAACACAGATGTGGCTTCTATGTTGATGTAATAGCCAGTAAGAAATAGTAAAAATCAAGATTTAGGTATCGATTATTGACTTTTTAGGTGGCTTTGGTGCCTTGGGCATGAGCTAGGACCTTAAGATTCTGCATGTAAGGAGGACTAGCAGCTGAGTTGCACGGGAGAATGTGAAAAGTGTTCATATGCAGTAAAAACCCGAAAAATCCGTTCGTTATCGTCATTTGTTATCGAATCGCTTAAAGCCAGATCGTCACATTGGCCGCTCTGCTCTCTGAAATGGTTGTACTTATCGTCTGCAATGCTATGACGTATGCTGCGGTATGCGGAGACACTAAAACCACCATAGTAAAACACAGATGAAGCATATAATTAAATGTAATAGCCTGTAAGAAGTAGTACAATTCAAGTTTTAGGTATCGATTATGGACTTTTTAGCTGGCTTTGGTTCCTTGGACATGAGCTAGGACCTTAAGAATCTGCATGAAAGGAGGACTGGCAGCCGAGTTGCACGGGAGAATGTGAAACGTGTTCATATGTAGTAAAAACCTGAGAAATCCGTCCGTATTCGTCATTTGTTATCGAATCGACTTAAAGCCAGATCGTCACATTGGTCGCTCTTCTCTCTGAAACGATTGTACTTATCGTCTGCAAAGCTATGTCGCGTGCTGCGGTATGCGGAGACACTAAAAGCACCATAGTAGAACACAGATGAAGCTTCTAAGTTGATGTAATAGCCAGTAAGAAGTAGTACAATTCAAGTTTTAGGTATCGATTATTGACTTTTTAGCTGGGTTTGGTGCCTTGGACATGAGCTAGGACCTTAAGATTCTGCATGAAAGGAGAACTAGCAGCCGAGTTGCACGGGAGAATGTGAAAAGTGTTCACATGTAGTAAAAACCTGAGAAATCCGTCCGTTTTCGTCATTTGTTATCGAATCGACTTAAAGCCAGATATTCACATTGGCCGCTCTTCTCTCTGAAACGGTCCTAATTATCGTCTGCAAAGCTATGTCTCGTGCTCCGGTATGCGGAGACACTAAAAGCACCATAGTAGAAAACAGATGAAGCTTCTAAGTTGATGTAATAGCCAGTAAGATATAGTACAATTCAAGTTTTAGGTTTCGATTATTGACTTTTTAGCTGGCTTTGGTGCCTTGGACTTGAGCTAGGACCTTAAGATTCTGCATGAAAGGAGGACTAGCAGCCGAGTTGCATGGGAGAATGTGGAATGTGTTCATATGTAGTAAAAACCTAGAAATCCGTCTGTTTTCGTCATTTGTTACCCAATCGACTTAAAGCCAGATCGTCACATTGGCCGCTCTTCTCTCTGAAACGGTTGTACTTATCGTCTGCAAAGCTATGTCGCGTGCTGCGGTATGCGGAGACACTAAAAGCACCATAGTAGAACACAGATGAAGCTTCTAAGTTGATGTAATAGCCAGTAAGAAGTAGTACAATTCAAGTTTTAGGTATCGATTATTGACTTTTTAGGGGGCTTTGGTGCCTTGGACTTGAGCTAGGACCTTAAGATTCTGCATGAAAGGAGGACTAGCAGCTGAGTTGCACGGGAGAATGTGAAAAGTGTTGATATGCAGTAAAAACCTGAAAAATCCGTTCGTTATCGTCATTTTTTTATCGAATCGTCATAAGGCCAGAACGTCACATTGGCAGCTCTTCTCTCTGAAATGGTTGTACTTATCGTCTGCAAAGATATGACGTGTGCTGCGGTATGCGGAGACACTAAAATGACCATAGTAAAACACAGATGAAGCATCTAATTTAATGTAATAGCCAGTAAGAAGTAGTACAATTCAAGTTTTAGGTATCGATTATGGACTTTTTAGCTGGCTTTGGTGCCTTGGACATGAGCTAGGACCTTAAGAATCTGCATGAAAGGAGGACTAGCAGCCGAGTTGCACGGGAGAATGTGAAAAGTGTTCATATGTAGTAAAAACCTGAGAAATCCGTCCGTATTCGTCATTTGTTACCGAATCGTCTTAAAGCCAGATCGTCACATTGGTCGCTCTTCTCTCTGAAACGATTGTACTTATCGACTGCAAAGCTATGTCGCGTGCTGCGGTATCCGGAGACACTAAAAGCACCATAGTAGAACACAGATGAAGGTTCTAAGTTGATGTAATAGCCAGTAAGAAGTAGTCCAATTCAAGTTTTAGGTATCGATTATTGACTTTTTAGCTGGCTTTGGTGCCTTGGACATGAGCTAGGACCTTAAGATTCTGCATGAAAGGAGGACTAGCAGCAGAGTTGCACGGGACAATGTGAAAAGTGTTCATATGTAGTAAAAACCTAGAAATCCGTCCGTTTTCGTCATTTGTTATCGAATCGACTTAAAGTCAGATCGTCACATTGGTCGCTCTTCTCTCTGAAACGATTGTACTTATCGTCTGCAAAGGTATGTCGCGTGCTGCGGTATGCGGAGACACTAAAAGCACCATAGTAGAACACAGATGAAGGTTCTAAGTTGATGTAATAGCCAGTAAGAAGTAGACCAATTCAAGTTTTAGGTATCGATTATCGACTTTTTAGCTGGCTTTGGTTCCTTGGACATGAGCTAGGACCTTAAGATTCTGCATGAAAGGAGGACTAGCTGCCGAGTTGCACGGGAGAATGTGAAAAGTGTTCACATGTAGTAAAAACCTGAGAAATCCGTCCGTTTTCGTCATATGTTATCGACTCGACTTAAAGCCAGATCTTCACATTGGCCGCTCTTCTCTCTGAAACGGTCCTAATTATCGTCTGCAAAGCTATGTCTCGTGCTCCGGTATGCGGAGACACTAAAAGCACCATAGTAAAACACAGATGAAGCATCTAATTTATTGTAATAGCTAGTAAGAAGTAGTACAATGCAAGTTTTAGGTATCGATAATGGACTTTTTAGCTGGCTTTGGTGCCTTGGACATGAGCTAGGACCTTAAGATTCTGCATGAAAGGAGGACCAGCAGCCGAGTTGCACGGGAGAATGTGAAAAGTGTTCATATGTAGTAAAAAAATGAGAAATCCGTCCGTTTTCGTCATTTGTTATCGAATCGACTTAAAGACAGATCAACACATTGGCCGTTCTTCTCTCTGAGACGGTTACATTTATCGTCTGCAAAGCTATGTCGCGTGCTGCGGTATGCGGAGACACTAAAAGCACCATAGTAGAACGCAGAAGAAGCTTCTAAGTTAAAGTAATAGCCAGTAAGAAGTAGTACAATTTAAGTTTTAGTTGTCCATTATTCTCTTTTTAGCCGGCTTTGGTGGCTTGGACATGACCTAGGACCTTAAGATTTTGCATGAAAGGAGGACTTGCAGCCACGTTGCACTGGAGAATGTGAAAAGTGTTCATATGTAGTAAAAACCTGAGAAATCCGTCCGTTTACGTCATTTGTTATCGAATCGACTTAAATGAAGATCGTCACATTGGCCGTTCTTCTCTCTAAAACGGTTACAATTATCGTCTGCAAAGCTATGTCGCGTGATGCGGTATGCGGAGACATTAAAGCACCATAGTAGAACACAGAAGAAGCTTCTAAGTTGAAGTAATAGCCAGTAAGAATTAGTACAATTCAAGTTTTAGTTGTCGATTATTCACTTTTTAGACGGCTTTGGTGGCTTGGACATTGCCTAGGACCTTAAGATTTTGCATGAGAGAAGGACTAGCAGCCGCGTTGCACGGGAGAATGTGAAAAGTGTTCATATGTCGTAAAAACCTGAGAAATCCGTCCGTTTTCGTCATTTGTTATCGAATCGACTTAAAGCCAGATCGTCACATTGGCCGCTTTTCTCTCTGAGACGGTTACATTTATGGTCTGCAAAGCTATGTCGCGTGCTGCGGTATGCGGAGACACTAAAAGCACCATAGTAGAACACAGAAGAAGCTTCTAAGTTGAAGTAATAGCCAGTAAGAAGTAGTACAATTCAAGTTTTAGTTGTCGATTATTCACTTTTTAGCCGGCTTTGGTATCTTAGACATGACCTAGGACCTTAAGATTTTGCATGAAAGGAGGACTAGCAGCCGCGTTGCACGGGAGAATGTGAAAAGTGTTCATATGTAGTAAAAACCTGAGAAATCCGTCCGTTCTCGTCATTTGTTATCGAATCGACTTAAAGCCAGATCGTCACATTGGCCGGTTTTCTCTCTGAGACGGTTACATTTATCGTCTGCAAAGCTATGACGCGTGCTGCGGTATGCGGAGACACTAAAAGCACCGTAGTAGAACACAGAAGAAGCTTCTAAGTTCAAGTAATAGCCAGTAAGAAGTAGTACAATTCAAGTTTTAGTTGTCGATTATTCACTTTTTTGCCGGCTTTAGTGGCTTGGACATGACCTAGAACCTTAAGATTTTGCATGAAAGTATGACCTGCAGCCGCGTTGCACGGGAAAATGTGAAAAGTGTTCATATGTAGTAAAAACCTGAGAAATCCGTCCGTTTTCGTCATTTGTTATCGAATCGACTTAAAGCCAGATCGTCACATTGGCCGCTTTTATCTCTGAGACGGTTACATTTACCGTTTGCAAAGGTATGTCGCGTACTGCGGTATGCGGAGACACTAAAACCACCATAGTAGAACACAGAAGAAGCTTCTAAGTTGAAGTAATAGCCAGTAAGACGTAGTAGAATTCAAGTTTTAATGTCGATTATTCACTTTTTAGCCGGCTTCGGTGGCTTGGGCATGACCTAGGACCATAAGATTTTGCATGAAAGGAGGACTTGCAGCCGCGTTGCACGGGAGAATGTGCAAAGTGTTGATATGTAGTAAAAACCTGAGAAATCCGTCCGTATTCGTCATTTGTTATCGAATCGACTTGAAGCCAGATCGTCACATTGGCCGCACTTCAGTCTGAAACGGTTACATTTATCGTCTGCAAAGCTATGACGTGTGCTGCGGTATGCGGAGACACTAAAACCACAATAGTAAAACACAGATGAAGCATCTAATTTAATGTAATAGCCAGTAAGAAGTAGTCCAATTCAAGTTTTAGGTATCGATTATTAATTTCTTAGCTGGCTTTGGTGCCTTGGACATGAGCTAGGACCTTAAGATTCTGCATGAAAGGAGGACTAGCAGCTGAGTTGCACGGGAGAATGTGAAAATTGTTCATATGCAGAAAAAACCCGAAAAATCCGTTCGTTATCGTCATTTGTTATCGAATCGACTTAAAGCCAGATCGTCACATTGGTCGCTCTTCTCTCTGAAACGATTGTACTTATCGACTGCATCGCTATGTCGCGTGCTGCGGTATGCGGAGACACTAAAAGCACCATAGCAGAACACAGATGAAGCTTCTAAGTTGATGTAATAGCCAGTAAGAAGTAGTACAATTCAAGTTTTAGGTATCGATTATTGACTTTTTAGCTGGCTTTGGTGCCTTGGACATGAGCTAGGACCTTAAGATTCTGCATGAAAGGAGAACTAGCAGCCGAGTTGCACGAGAGTATGTGAAAAGTGTTCATATGTAGTAAAAACCTGAGAAATCCGTCCGTTTTCGTCATTTGTTATCGAATCGACCTAAAGCCAGAATGTCACACTGGCCGCTCTTCTCTCTGAAACGGTTGTACTTATCGTCTGCAAAGCTAAAACGTGTGCTGCGGTATGCGGAGACACTAAAACCACCATAGTAAAACACAGACGAAGCATGTAATTTATTGTAATAGCTAGTAAGAAGTAGTACAATGCAAGTTTTAGGTATCGATAATGGACTTTTTAGCTGGCTTTGGTGCCTTGGACATGAGCTTGGACCTTAAGAATCTGCATGAAAGGAGGACCAGCAGCCGAGTTGCACGGGAGAATGTGAAAAGTGTTCATATGTAGTAAAAAAATGAGAAATCCGTCCGTTTTCGTCATTTGTTATCGAATCGACTTAAAGCCAGATCGTCACATTGGCCACTTTTATCTCTGAGACGGTTACATTTACCGTTTGCAAAGGTATGTCGCGTACTGCGGTATGCGGAGACACTAAAAGCACCATAGTAGAACACAGAAGAAGCTTCTAAGTTGAAGTAATAGCCAGTAAGAATTAGTACAATTCAAGTTTTAGTTGTCGATTATCCACTTTTTAGCCGGCTTTGGTGGCTTGGACATGGCCTAGGACCTTAAGATTTTGCATGAGAGAAGGACTACCAGCCGCGTTGCACGGGAGAATGTGAAAAGTGTTCATATTTAGTAAAAACCTGAGAAATCCGTCAGTTTTCGACATTTGTTATCGAATCGACTTAAAGCCAGATCGTCGCATTGGCCTCTTTTCTCTCTGAGACGGTTACATTTATCGTCTGCAAAGCTATGTCGCGTGCTGCGGTATGCGGAGACACGAAAAGCACCATAGTAGAACACAGATGAAGGTTCTAAGTTGATGTAATAGCCAGTAAGAAGTAGTACAATTCAAGCTTTAGTTATCGATTATTGACTTTTTACCCTTCTTTGGTGCCTTGGATATGTGCTAGGACCTTACGATTTTGCATGAAGGGAGGTCTAGCAGCCACGTTTCATGGGGGAATGTGAAACGTGTTCATATGTAGTGAAAACTTGAGAAATCAGCCCGTTTCGTCTTTTGCTATCGAATCAACTTAATGCCAGATTGTCATATTGGCCGCTCTTTCCTCTGAAACGGTTCCATTTATCGTGTGCAAACCTATGTCGCGAGCTGCGGTATGAGGAGACACTAAAAGCACCATAACAGAATACAGAAGAAATTTCTAAGTTGATGTGTTAGAACACAGAAGAAGCATCTAAGTTTATGTGAAAGCCAGCACGTAGCAGTACAATTTAAGTTTTAGTTATCGATTATTGCCTTTTTAGACGGCTTTGGTGAATGGACATGAGCTCGGAGCTTGAGATTTTGCAGGGAGGGAAGTATAGCTGCCGCGTTGCATGGGGGAATGTGAAAAGTGTTCATATGTAGTGAAAACCGGAGAAATCCGCCCGTTTTCGTCATATGCTAATGAATCGACTTAATGCCAGATCGTCAAATTGGCCGCTCTTCTCTCTGAAACGGTTACATTTGTCATGTGCAAAGCTATGTCGCGTGCTGCGGTATGCGGAGACACTAAAAACAGCTTAATAGAACACACAAGAAGCTTCTATGTTGATCTGATAGCCAGTACGACGCAGTGTAATTCAAGTTTTAGTTATCGATTATTGACTTTTTAGACGGCTTTGGTGCATTGGACATGCGTTAGGACCTTAAGATTTTGCATGAAGGGAGGTCAAGCAGCCACATTGCACGACAGAATGTGAAAAGTGTTCATATGTTGTAAAAAACTGAGAAATCCGCCCGTTTTCGTTATTTGCTATCGAATCGACCTAATGCCAGATCGTCATATTGGCCGTTCTTCTCTCTGAAACGGTTACATTTATCGTGTGCAAAGCTATGTCGCGTGCTGCGGTATGAGGAGACACTAAAAGCACCATAACAGAACACAGAAGAAATTTCTAAGTTGATGTGTTAGAACACAGAAGAAGCATCTAAGTTGATGTGAAAGCCAGCACGTAGCAGTACAATTCAAGTTTTAGTTATCGATTATTGACTTTTTAGACGGCTTTGGTGCATTGGACATGAGCTAGTACCTTAAGATTTTGTAAGAAGGTAGGTATAGCAGCCGCGTTGCACAGGGGAATGTGAAAAGTGTTCATATGTAGTGAAAACCTGAGAAATCTGCCCGTTTTCGTCATTTGCTATCGAATCGACCTAATGCCAGATCTTCATATTTGCCGCTCTTCTCTCTTGAACGGTTACATTTATCGTGTGCAAAGCTATCTCGCCTACTGCGGAATGCCTAGACACTAAAAGCACCATAATGGAACATAGGAGAAGCATCTAAGTTGATGTGATAGCCAGTACGAAGCAGTACAATTCAAGTTTTAGTTATCGATTATTGCCTTTTTTAGACGGCCTTGGTGCCTTGGACATGAGCTAGGACCTGAAGATTTTGCATGAAGGGAATTCTAGCAGCCACGTTGCACGGGGTGATGTGAAAAGTTTCGTATGTAGTAAAAGCTGAGAAATCCGCCCGTTTTCGTTATTTGCTATCGAATCGACCTAATGCCAGATCTTCATATTGGCCGCTCTTCTCTCTTGAATGGTTACATTAATCGTGTGCAAAGCTATCTCGCCTGCTGCGGAATGCCTAGACACTAAAAGCACCATAATGGAACATAGGAGAAGCATCTAAGTTGATGTGATAGCCAGTACGAAGCCGTACATTTCAAGTTTTAGTTATCGATTATTGACTTTTTAGACGGCTTTGGTGCCTTGGACATGAGCTAGTACCTTAAGATTTTGTAAGAAGGTAGGTCTAGCAGCCACGTTGCAAGAGAGAATGTGAAAAGTGTTCAAATGTTGTAAAAACCTGAGAAATCCGCCGGTTTTCGTTATTTGCTATCGAATCGACCTAATGCCAGATCGTCATATTGGCCGTTCTTCTCTCTGAAATGGTTACCTTTATCGTGTGCAAAGCTTTGTCGCGTGCTGCGGTATGTGGTAACACTAAAAGCACCATAATATAATACAAAAGAAGCATCTAAGTTGATGTGACAGCCAGTACGAAGCAGTACTATTCAAGTTTTACGTATCGATTATTGACTTGTCAGACGGCTTTGGTGCCGTGGACATGAGCTAGGACTTTAAGATTTTGCAGGAATGGAGGTCTCGCAGCCGCGTTGCACGGGGGAATGTGAAAAGTGTTCATATGTAGTGAATACCTGAGAAATCCGCCCGTTTTCGTCATTTTCTATCGAATCGACTTAATGCCAGATCGTCATATTGGCCGGTATTCTCTCTGAAACGGTTACATTTATCGTGTGCAAACCTATGTCGCGAGCTGCGGAATGCCTGAACACTAAAAGCGCCATAATAGAACACAGAAGAAGCATCTATGTTGATGTGATAGAAAGTACTTAGCCGTACATTTCAAGTTTTAGTTATCGATTATTGACTTTTTAGACGGCTTTTGTGCATTGGACATGAGCTAGGACCTTAAGATTTTGCATGAAGGGAGGTCTAGCAGCCACGTTGCACGAGACAATGTGAAAAGTGTTCATATGTTGTAAAAACCTGAGAAATCCGCCCGTTTTCGTTATTTGCTATCGAATCGACTTAATGCGAGATCGTCATATTGACGGTTCTTCTCTCTGAAATGGTTACATTTATCGTGTGCAATGCTATGTCGCTTGCTGTGGTATGTGGAGACACTAAAAGCACCATAATAGAACACAGAAGAAGCTTCTATGTTGATGTGATAGCCAGTGCGATGCAGTGTAATTCAACTTTTAGTTATCGATTATTGACTTTTTAGACGGCTTTGGTGCATTGGACATGAGCTATGACCTTAAGATTTTGCATGAAGGGAGGTCTAGCAGCCACGTTTGCACGATAGAATGTGAAAAGTGTTCATATGTTGTAAAAACCTGAGGAATTCGCCCGTTTTCTTTATTTGCTATCGAATCGACTTAATGCCAGATCGTCATATTGGACGCTCTTCTCTCTGAAACGGTTACATTTATCGTGTGCAAAGCTATGTCGCGTGCTGCGGTATGAGGAGACACTAAAAGCACCATAACAGAACACAGAAGAAATTTCTAAGTTGATGTGTTAGAACACAGAAGAAGCTTCTAAGTTGATGTGAAAGCCAGCACGTAGCAGTACAATTCAAGTTTTAGTTATCGATTATTGACTTTTTAGACGGCTTTGGTGCATTGGACATGAGCTAGGACCTGAAGATTTTGCATGAAGGGAATTCTAGCAGCCACGTTGCACGGGGTGATGTGAAAAGTTTCGTATGTAGTAAAAGCTGAGAAATCCGCACGTTTTCGTCATTTGCTATCGAATCGACCTAATGCCAGATCTTCATATTTGCCGCTCTTCTCTCTTGAACGGTTACATTTATCGTGTGCAAAGCTATCTCGCCTACTGCGGAATGCCTAGACACTAAAAGCACCATAATGGAACATAGGAGAAGCATCTAAGTTGATGTGATAGCCAGTACGAAGCCGTACATTTCAAGTTTTAGTTATCGATTATTGACTTTTTAGACGGCTTTGGTGCCTTGGACATGAGCTAGTACCTTAAGATTTTGTAAGAAGGTAGGTCTAGCAGCCACGTTGCAAGAGAGAATGTGAAAAGTGTTCAAATGTTGTAAAAACCTGAGAAATCCGCCGGTTTTCGTTATTTGCTATCGAATCGACCTAATGCCAGATCGTCATATTGGCCGTTCTTCTCTCTGAAATGGTTACCTTTATCGTGTGCAAAGCTATGTCGCGTGCTGCGGTATGTGGTAACACTAAAGCACCATAATATAATACAAAAGAAGCTTCTAAGTTGATGTGATAGCCAGTACGAAGCAGTACTATTCAAGTTTTACGTATCGATTATTGACTTGTCAGACGGCTTTGGTGCCGTGGACATGAGCTAGGACTTTAAGATTTTGCAGAAATGGAAGTCTCGCAGCCACGTTGCACGGGGGAATTTGAAAAGTGTTCAAATACAATGAAAACCTGAGATATCCGCCTATGTTTCGTCATTTGCTATCGAATCGACTTAACGCCAGATCGTCATAGTGCCCGCTATTCTCTCTGAAACCGTTATATTTATCGTGTGCAAGCTATGTCGCGTGCTGCGGTATGCAGAGACACTAAAAGCATCATAATAGAACACAGAAGAAGCTTCTATGTTGATGTGATAGCTAATACGAAGCAGTACAATTAAAGTTTTAGTTATCGATTATTGAATTTTTAGACGATTCAGGTGCCTTGGACATGAGCTAGGACCTTACGACCCTGCATGAAGGGAGGTCTAGCAGCCGCGTTGCACGGGGGAATGTGAAAAGTGTTCATATGTAGTGAAAACCTGAGAAATCCGCCCGTTTTCGTCATTTGCTATCGAATCGACTTAATGCCAGATCGTCATATTGGCCGGTATTCTCTCTGAAACGCTTACATTTATCGTGTGCAAACCTATGTCGCGAGCTGCGGAATGCCTGAACACTAAAAGCACCATAATAGAACACAGAAGAAGCATCTATATTGATGTGATAGAAAGTACTTAGCAGTACATTTCAAGTTTTAGTTATCGATTATTGACTTTTTAGACGGCTTTGGTGCCTTGGACACGAGCTGGGATCTTAAGATTTTGCATGAACGGAGGTCTAGCAGCCACGTTGCAAGAGAGAATGTGAAAAGTGTTCATATGTTGTAAAAACCTGAGAAATCCGCCCGTTTTCGTTATTTGCTATCGAATCGACCTAATGCCAGATCGTCATATTGGCCGTTCTTCTCTCTGAAACGGTTACATTTATCGCGTGCAAAGCTATGTCGCGTGCTGCGGTATGAGGAGACACTAAAAGCACCATAACAGAACACAGAAGAAATTTCTAAGTTGATGTGTTAGAACACAGAAGAAGCTTCTAAGTTGATGTGGAAGCCAGCACGTAGCAGTATAATTCAAGTTTTAGTTATCGATAATTGACTTTTTAGACGGCTTTGGTGCATTGGACATGAGCTACGACCTGAAGATTTTGCATGAAGGGAATTCTAGCAGCCACGTGCACGGGGTGATGTGAAAAGTTTCGTATGTAGTGAAAACTTGAGAAATACGCCCGTTTTCGTTATTTCTATCGAATCGACCTAATGCCAGATCGTCTTATTGGCCGCTCTTCTCTCTGAAATGGTTACATTTATCGTGTGCAAAGCTATGTCGCGTGCTGTGGTATGTGGAAACAGTAAAAGCACCATAATATAATACAAAAGAAGCATCTAAGTTGATGTGATAGCCAGTACGAAGCAGTACAATTCAAGCTTTAGTTATCGATTATTGCCTTTTTTAGACGGCCTTGGTGCCTTGGACATGAGCTAGGACCTTAAGATTTTGCATGAAGGGAGGTCTCGCAGCCACGTTGCCCGACAGAATGTGAAAAGTGCTCATATATATTAAACACCTGAGAAATCCGCCCGTTTTCGTCATTTGCTATCGAATCGATTTAATGCCATATCGTCAAATTTGCCGCCCTTCTCTCTGAAACGGTTACATTTATCGTGTGCAAACCTATGTTGCGGGCTGCGGAATGCCTGGACACTAAAAGCACCATAATAGAACACAGAAGAAGCATCTAAGTTGATGTGATAGAAAGTACTTAGCCGTACATTTCAAGTTTTAGTTATCGATTATTGCCTTTTTAGACGGCTTTGGTGCCTTGGACATGAGCTAAGACCTTAAGATTTTGCATGAACGGAGGTCTAGCAGCCACGCTGCAAGAGAGAATGTGAAAAGTGTTCATATGTTGTAAAAACCTGAGAAATCCGCCGGTTTTCGTTATTTGCTATCGAATCGACCTAATGCCAGATCTTCATATTGGCCGCTCTCCTCTCTTGAACGGTCACATTTATCGTGTGCAAAGCTATCTCGCCTGCTGCGGAATGCCTAGACACTAAAAGCACCATAATGGAACATAGGAGAAGCATTTAAGTTGATGTGATAGCCAGTACGAAGCCGTACATTTCAAGTTTTAGTTATCGATTATTGACTTTTTAGACGGCTTTGGTGCCTTGGACATGAGCTAGTACCTTAAGATTTTGTATGAAGGTAGGTATAGCAGCCGCGTTGCACAGGGGAATGTGAAAGGTGTTCATATGTAGTGAAAACCTGAGAAATCTGCCCGTTTTCGTCATTTGCTATCGAATCGACTTAATGCCAGATCGTCATATTGACGGTTCTTCTCTCTGAAATGGTTACATTTATCGTGTGCAATGCTATGTCGCGTGCTGCGGTATGTGGAGACACGAAAAGCACCATAATATAATACAAAAGAAGCACCTAAGTTAATGTGATAGCCAGTACGAAGCAGTACAATTCAAGTTTCAGTTATCGATTATTGCCTTTTTTAGACGGCTTTGGTGCCTTGGACATGAGCTACGACCATCAGATTTTGCAGGAAGGGAAGTCTAGCAGCCGCCTTGCACGGGAGAATGTGAAAAGTGTTGATATGTAGTGAAAACTTGTGAAATCCGCCCGTTTTCGTTATTTGCTATCGATTCGACTTAATGCCAGATCGTCATCTTGGCCGCTGTTCTCTCTGAAACGGTTACATTTATCGTGTGCAAAGCTATGTCGCGTGCTGCGGTATGCGGAGACACTAAAAGCACCATAACAGAACACAGAAGAAGGTTCTATGATGAAGTGATAGCCACTGCGAAGCAGTTCAATTTAAGTTTTAGTTATCGATTATTGACTTATTAGACGGCATTGGTTCCTTTGACATGAGCTACGACCTTACGATATTGCATGAAAGGATGTCTAGGAGCTGCGTTGCACAGGGGAATGTGAAAAGTGTTCATATATACTGGAAACCTGAGAAATCCGCCCGTTTTCGACATTTGCTATCGAATCGACTTAGTGCCAGATCGTCATATTGCCCGCTCTTCTCTCTTAAATGGTTACATGTATCGTGTGCAAAGCTATGTCGCGTGCTGCGGTATGTGGAGACACTAAAAGCACCATAACAGAACACAGAAGAAGCTTCTAAATTGATGTGATAGCCAGTACGAAGCAGTACAATTTATGATTTTGTTATCGATTATTGACTTTTTAGACGGCTTTGGTTCCTTTGACATGAGCTACGACCTGTCCTGATGTGATAGCCTGTACGAAGCAGTACAATTCAAGTTTTAGTTATCGGTTATTGAATTTTTAGAGTATATTGGTGAATTGGACATTAGCTAGGACCTTACGACCTTGAATGAAGGGGGGTCTAGCAGCCGCGTTGCAGGGGAGAATGTGAAAACTGTTCATATGCATTGAAAACCTGAGAAATCCGCTTGTTTTCGTCATTTCCTATCGAATCGACATAATGCCAGATCGTCATATTGGCCGGTATTCTCTCTGAAACGGTTACATTTATAGTGTGCAAAGATATGTCGCGTGCTGTGGTATGCGGAGAAACTAAAAGCACCATAATGGAACACAGAAGATGCTTCTAAGTTGATGTGATAGCCAGTAAGAAGCAGTACAATTCAAGTTTTAGTTATCGATTATTGACTTTTTAGATGGAGATGAGCTGGGGCTTTACGATTTGCATGAGGGAGTTATAGCAGCCGCGTTGCACGTTGGAATGTGAAAAATGTTCATATGTAGTGAAAACCTGAGAAATCCTCCAGTTTTCGTCATTTGCTATCGAATCGACTTTTGCCAGATGGTCATATTGGCCGCTCTTCTCTCTGAAACGGTTACATTTATCGTGTGCAAAGCTACGTTTCGTGCTGCGTTATGCGGAGACACTAAAAGGACCATAATGGATCACAGAAGAAGCTTCTAAGTTGATGTGATAGCCAGTACGAAGCAGTACTATTGTAGTTTTAGTTATCAATTATTGACTTTTTAGACAGGTTTGGTGCCTTGTACATGAGCTAGGACCTTACGATATTGTATGAAGGGAGGTCTAGCAGCCGCGTTGCACGGGATAATGTGAAATGTGTTCATGTGTGGTGAAAACCTGAGAAATCCGCTCGTTTTCGTCATTTGCTATCGAATCGAATTAATGCCAGATCGTCATATTGCTCGCTATTCTCTCTGAAATGATTACGTTTATCGTGTGCAAAGCTATGTCGCGTGCTGCGGTATGCGGAGACACTAAAAGCACCATAACAGAACACAGAAGAAGCTTCTATGATGACATGATATCCAGTACGAAGCAGTACAATTCAAGTTTCAGTTATCGATTATTGACTTTTAAGAAGGCTTTGGTTCCTTTGACATAAGCGTCACCTTAAGATATTGCATGAAGGGAGATCTAGGAGCTGCGTTGCATGGGGGAATGTGAAATGTGTTCATATATAGTGAAAACCTGAGAGATCCTCCCGTTTTCGTCACTTGCTATCGAATCGACTTAATGCCAGATCGTCATATTGGCCGCTCTTCTCTCTGAATCGGTTACATTTATCGTGTGCAAAGCAAGGTCTCGCGCTGCGGTATGCGGAGACACTAAACGCACCATAATAGATCACAGAAGAAGCTTCTCAGTTGATGTGATAGACAGTACGAAGCAGTACAGTTCAAGTTTTACTTATCGATTATTGACTTTTTAGACTACTTTGGTGCCTTGCACCTGAGCTAGGACCTTACGATGTTGAATGAAGGGAGGTCTAACAGGCGCGTTGCACTGGAGACCGTGAAAAGTTTTCATATGCAAAAAAAAACCTGAGAAATCCGCCCGTTTTCGTCATTTGCTATCGAATCGACTAAATGCCAGATCGCCATTTTGGCTGGTATTCTCACTAAAACGGTTACATTTATCGTGTGCAAAGCCATGTCGCGTGCTGCGCTATGCGGAGACACAAAAAGCACCATAATAGAACACAGAAGAAGCTTCTAAGTTGGTATGATAGCCAAAACGAAGCAATACAATTCAATTTTTAGCTATCGATTGTTGACTTTTTAGACGGCTTTGGTGCCTTGGACATGAGCTAGGACCTTAAGATTTTGCTTGAAGGGAGATCTAGGAGCCGCGTTGCACGGGGGAATGTGAAAAGTGTTCATATAAAGTGAAAACCTTTGAAATCCGCCAATTTACGTCATTTGCTATCGAATCGACTTTTGTCATATCGTCCAATTGCCCGCTCTTCTCTATGAAACGGTTACATTCATCGTGTGCAAAGCTATGTCGCGTGCTGCGGTATGCGGAGACACTAAAAACACCATAATAGAACACAGATGAAGCTTCTAAGTTGATGTGATAGCCAGTACGAAGCAGTACAATTCAAGTTTTAGTTATCGATTATTGACTTTTTAGGCGATTTTCGTGCCTTGGACATGAGCTAGGACATTACCAACTTGCATGAATGGAGGACTAGCAGCCGCGTTGCACGGGAGAATGTAAAAAGAGTTCATATGTAGTGAAAACGTGAGAAATCCGACCGTTTTCGTCATTTGCTATCGAATCGACTAAATGCCAGATCGTCATATTGGCGGCTCTTCTCTCGAAAACGGTTACATTTATCGTGTGCAAAGCTATGTCGCGTGCTTCGGTATGCGGAGACACTAAAAGCACCATAATACAACACAGATGAAGTTTCTAAGTTCTTGTAATAGCCAGTAAGAAGCAGTACAATTCAAGTTTTAGTTATCGATTACTGACTTTTTAGACGGCTTTGGTGCCTTGGACATGAGCTAGGACGTTAAGATTTTGCATGAGGGAGTTCTAGCAGCCGTCTTTCACGGGGGAATGTGAAATGTGTTCATATGTAGTGTAAACCTGAGAAATCGCCCCGTTTTCGACATTTGCTATCAAATCGACTAAATGCCAGATCGTCATATTGCCCGCTCTTCTCTCTGAAACGGTTACATTTATCGTGTGCAACGCTATGTCGCGTGCTGCGGTATGCGGAGACACTAAACGCACCATAACAGAACACAAAAGAAGCTTCTAAATTGGTGTGATAGCCAGTCCGAAGCAGTACATTTCAAGTTTCAGTTATCGATTATTGACTTTTTAAACGGCTTTGGTGCCTTGGACATGAGCTAGGACCTTAAGATTTTGCATAAAGGTAGGTCTAGTAGCCGCGTTGCACTGTGGAATGTGAAAACTGTTCATACGTTGTGAAAACCTGAGAAATCCGCCCGTTTTCGTCATTTGCTATCGAATCGACTTAATGCCAGATCGTCATATTGGCCGGTATTCTCTCTGAAACGGTTACATTTATCGTGTGCAAAGCTATGTCCCGTGCTGTGGAATACGGAGACACTAGAAGCACTATAATAGAACACAGAAAAAGCTTCTATGTTGATGTGATCGCCAGTACGAAGCAGTACAATTCAAGATTTAGTTACAGATTATTGAGGTTTTAGACGATTTTGGTGTCATGTACATGCGCTAGGACCTTACGACCTTGCATGAAAGGAGTCTAGCAGCCGCGTTGCACGGGGGAATGTGAAAAGTGTTCATATGTAGTGAAATCCTGAGAAATCCGCTCGTTTTCGTCATTTGCTATCGAATCGACTTAATGCCAGATCGTCATATTGGCCGCTCTTCTCTCTGAAATGTTTACATTTCTCGTGTGCAAAGCTATGAAAGCTATGTCGCGTGCTGCGGTATGCGCAGACACTAAAAGCTCCATAATAGAACACAGAATAAGCTTCTAAGTTGATGTGATAGAAAGTACGCAGCAGTACAATTCAAGTTTTAGGTATCGATTATTACCTTTTTAGACGGCTTCGGTGCCTTGGACAAGATCCAGGACCTTAAGATTTTGCATGAAGGGAGGTCTAGCAGCCGCGTTGCACGGGGGAATGTGAAAAGTGTTCATATGTTGTAAAAACCTGAGAAATTCGCCCGTTTTCGTTATTTGCTATGGAATAGACTTTAGCCAGATCGTCATATTGGGCGCTCTTTTCTCTGAAACGGTTACATTTATCGTGTGCAAAGCTTTGTCGCGTGCTGCGGTACGTGGAGACACTAAAAGCACGATAATAGAAAACATAAGAAGCTTCTAAGATGGTGTGATAGCCAAAACGAAGCAGTACAATTCAATTTTTAGCTATCGATTGTTGACTTTTTAGACGGCTTTGGTGCCTTGGACATGAGCTTGGACGTTAAGATTTTGCATGAGGGAGTTCTAGCACCGGTCTTTCACGGGGGAATGTGAAATGTGTTCATATGTAGTGAAAACCTGAGAAATCCCCCCGTTTTGGTCATTTGCTATCGAATCGACTTCATGCCATATCGTCATATTGGACGCTCTTCTCTCGGAAACGATTATTTTTTTCGTGTGCAAAGCTATGTCGCGTGCTGTGGTTGCGGAGGCACTAGAAGCACCATAATAGAACACAGAAGAAGCTTCTAAGTTGAAGTGATAGCCAGTACGAAGCAGTCCAATTCAAGTTTTAGTTAACGATTATTTACTTTTTAGACCGCTTTGGTGCCTTGGACATGAGCTAGGACCTTATGATTTTGCATGAAGGGAGTTCTAGCAGCCGCGTTGGATGGGGGTATGTGAAAGGTGTTCGTATGTAGTGAAAACCTGAGAAATCGGCAAGTTTTCATCATTTGCTATCGAATCGACTTCATGCCATATCGTCATATTGGCCGCTCTTCTCTCGGAAACTATTATTTTTTTCGTGTTCAAAGCTATGTCGCGTGCTGTGGTATGTGGAGACACTAGAAGCACCATAATAGAACACAGAAGAAGCTTCTAGTTTGATGTGATAGCCAGTACGAAGCAGTACAATTCAAGATTTAGTTATCGATTTTTGACTTTTTAGACGATATTGGTGCCTTGGACATGCGCTGGGACCTTACGACCTTGCATGAAAGCAGTCTAGCTGCCGCGTTGGACGGGGGAATGTGAAAAGTGTTCAAATGTAGTGAAATCCTGAGAAATCCATTCGTTTTCGTCATTTGCTATCGAATCGACTTAATGCCAGATCGTCATATTGGCCGCTCTTCTCTCTTAAACGGTTACATTTATCGTGTGCAAAGCTATGTCGCGTGCTGCGGTATGCGGAGACACTAAAGGCATCATAATAGAACACAGAAGAAGCTTCTAAGTTGATGTGATAGCCAGTACGAAGCAGTACAATTCAAGTTTTATTTATCGATTATTGAATTTTTAGACGATTTTGTGCCTTGGACATGGGCTAGGACCTTGTGACCTTGCATGAAGGGAGGTCTAGCATCCGCGTTGCACGGGGGAATGTGAAAAGTGTTCATATGTAGTGAAAACCTGAGAAATCCCCCCGTTTTCGTCATTTGCTATCGAATCGACTAAATGCCAGATCGTCATATTGCCCGCTCTTCTCTCTGAAACGGTTACATTTATCGTGTGCAACGCTATGTCGCGTGCTGCTGTATGCGGAGACACTAAAAGCACCATAACAGAACTCAAAAGAAGCTTCTAAATTGGTGTGATAGCCAGTCCGAAGCAGTACATTTCAAGTTTCAGTTATCGATTATTGACTTTTTAAAAGGCTTTGGTGCCTTGGACATGAGCTAGGACCTTAAGATTTTGCATAAAGGTAGGTCTAGTAGACGCGTTGCACTGGGGAATGTGAAAAGTGTTCATACGCTGTGAAAACCTGAGAAATCCGACCGTTTTCGTCATTTGCTATCGAATCAAATTAATGACAGATCGTCATATTGGCCGGTATTCTCTCTGAAAACATTACATTTATCGTGTGCAAAGCAATGTCGCTGCTGTGGTATGCGGAGACACTAAAAGCAACATAATAGAACACAGAAGAAGCTTCTAAGTTGATGAGATAGTCAGTCCTAAGCAGTACAATTGAAGTTTTATTTATCAATTATTGACTTTTCAGACGATTTTGGTGACTTGGTCATGAGCTAGGACCTTACGACCTTGCATGACGGGAGGTTTAGCAACCGCGTTGGACGGGGGAATGTGAAAAGTGTTCATATGTAGTGTAAACGTGAGAAATCCGCCCTTTTTCGTCATTTGCTATCGAATCGACTTAATGCCAGATCGTCATATTGGCAGCTCTTCACTCTGAAACGGTTACATTTATCGTGTGAAACGCTATGTCGCGTGATGTGGTATGCGGAGACACTAGAAGCACCATAATAGAACACAGAAAAAGCTTCTAGATTGATGTGATCGCCAGTACGAAGCAGTAAAATTGAAGATTTTGTTACAGATTATTGTCTTATTAGACGATTGTGGTGCCATGTACATGCGCTAGGACCTTACGACCTTGCATGAAAGGAGTCTAGCAGCCGCGTTGCACGGGGGAATGTGAAAAGTGTTCACATGTAGTGAAATCCTGAGAAATCGGCTCGTTTTCGTCATTTGCTATCGAATCGACTTAATGCCAGATCTTCATATTGGCCGCTCTTCTCTCTAAAACGGTTACATTTATAGTGTGCAAAGCTATGTCGCGTGCTGCGGTATGCGGAGACACTAAGAGCACCATAATAGAACACAGAAGAAGCTTCTAAGTTGATGTGATAGCCAGTAAGAAGCAGTACAATTCAAGTTTTAGTTATCGATTATTGACTTTTTAGATGGCTTTGGTGCCTTGGACATGAGCTGGGACCATAAGATTTTGCATGAAGGAGTTATAGCAGCCGCGTTGCACGGGGGAATGTGAAATGTGTTCATATGTAGTGAATACCTGAGAAATCCGCCCGTTTTCCTCATTTGCTATCGAATCGACTTAATGCCAGATCGTCATATTGCACGCTCTTCGCTTTGAAACGGTTACATTTATCGTCTGCAAAGCAATGTCGCGTGCTGCGGTATGCGGAGACACTAAAAGCACCACAATAGAACACAGAAGAAGCATCTAAGTTGATGTGATAGCTAGTATGAAGCAGTACAAATTAAGTTTTAGATATCGATTATTGAATTTTTAGACGGTTTTGGTGCCTTGGACATGAGCTAGGACATTACGATTTTGCATGAATGGAGGTCTAGCATCCGCGTTCCACCGGTGAATGTGAAATGTGTTCATATGTAGTGAAATTCTGAGAAATCCGCCCGTTTTCGTCATTTGCTATCGAATCGACTTAATGCCAGATCGTCATATTGGCCGGAATTCTCTCTGAAACGGTTACATTTGTCGTGTGCAAAGCTATGTCGCGTGCTGCGGTATGCGGAGACACTAAAAGCTCCATAATAGAACACAGAATAAGCTTCTAAGTTGAAGTGATAGAAAGTACGCAGCAGTACAATTCAAGTTTTAGGTATCGATTATTACCTTTTTAGACGGCTTCGGTGCCTTGGACATGATCCAGGACCTTAAGATTTTGCATGAAGCGAGATCTAGCAACCGCGTTGCACGGGGGAATGTGAAAAGTATTCATATGTAGTGGAAACATGAGAAATCCGCCCGTTTTCGTCATTTGCTATCGAATCAACTTTTGCCAGATCATCATATTGGCGGCTCTTCTCTCTGAAACGGTTACAATTATCGTGTGCAAAGCTATGTCGCGTGCTGCGGAATGCGGAGACACTACAAGCACCATAGTAGAACACAGAAAAAGCTTCTAAGTTGACGTAATAGCCAGTAAGAAGCCGTAAAATAATTCTTTTAGCTATCGATTATTGACATTTTAGTCGGCTTTGGTGCACTGGACATGAGCTAGGATATTAAGATTTTGCATGAGGGAGTTCTAGCAGCCGCGTTGCACGGGGGAATGTGCAAAGTGTTCATATGTAGTAAAAACCGAGAAATCCGCCGATTACGTCATTTGCTATCGAATCGACTTTTGTCAGATCGTCATATTGGCCGCTCTTCTCTCTGAAACGGTTACATTTATCGTGTGCAAAGCTATGTAGCGTGCTGCGGTACGCGGGGACCCTCAAAGCACCACCATAGAACACAGAAGAAGCTTCTAAGTTGATGTGACAGCCAGTACGTAGCAAGACTATTCAAGTTTTTTTTATCGATTATTGACTTTTTATACGGCTTTGGTGCCTTCGACATGAGCTCGGACCTTAAGATTTTTCATGAAGTGAGGTCTAGCAGCTGCGTTGCACGGGGGAATGTGAAAATTGAACATATGTAGTGAAAACCTGAGAAATCCGCCCATTTTCGTCATTTGCTATCGTATCAGCTTAATGCCAGATCGTCATATTGCCCGCTTTTCTCTCTGAAACCGTTAGATTTATCGTGTGCAAAGTTATATCGCGTGCTGCGGTATGCGGAGACACTAAAATCACCATAATAGAACACAGAAGAAGCTTCTAAGTTGATGTGATAGCCAGTACGAAGCAGTACAATTCAAGTTTTATCTATCGATTATTTTCTTTTTAGACGGCTTTGGTTCCTTTGAGATGACCTAGGACCTGCAGATATTGCATAAAGGGATGTCTAAGAGACGCGTTGCACGGAGGAATGTGAAATGTGTTCATATGTAGAGAAAACCTGAGATATCCGAGCGTTTTCATCATTTGCTATCGAATCAACTTAATTTCAGATCGTCATATTGCACGCTATTTTCTCTGAAACCGCTACATTTATCGTGTACAAAGCTATGTCGCGTGCTGCGGTATGCGGAGACACTAAAAGCACCATAGTAGAACACAGAAAAAGCTTCTAAGTTGATGTGATAGATAGTACGAAGCAGTAAATTTCAAGTTTTAGTTTTAGATTATTGACTTTTTAGACGGCTTTTGTGCCTTGGACATGAGCTAGGACCTTAAGATTTTGCATGAAGTGAGGTCTAGCAGCCGCGTTGCACGGGGGAATGTGAAACGTGTTCATATACAGTGAAAACCTCAGATATCCGCCCGTTTTCGTCATTTGCTATCGAATCGACTTTTGCCAGATCGTCATATTGGCCGCTCTTTTCTCTGAAACGGTGACATGTATCGTGTGCAAAGCTTTGTCGCGTGCTGCGGTATGCGGAGACAGTAAAAGCACCATAAAGGATCACAGAAGAAGCTTCTTAGTTGATGTGATAGACAGTACGGAGCAGTCCAAATCAAGTTTTAACTATCGATTATTGACTTTTTAGACGGCTTTCGTGGCTTGGACATGAGGTAGTTCCGAACGATTTTGTATGAGGGAGGTCTAGCAGCCGCGTTTGACGGGGGAATGTGAGAAGTGTTCATATGTAGTGAAAAACTGAGAAATCCGCCCGTTTTCGTCCTTTGCTATCGAATCGATTTAATGCCAGATCGTCATATTGCCCGCTTTTCTCTCTGAAACCGTTAGATTTATCGTGTGCAAAGCTATATCGCGTGCTGCGGTACGCGGAGACCCTCAAAGCACCATAATAGAACACAGAAGAAGCTTCTAAATTGATGCGATAGCCAGTACGTAGCAGTACAATTCAAGTTTTTGTTATTGATTATTGACTTTTTATACGGCTTTGGTGCCTTCGACATGAGCTCGGACCTTAAGATTTTTCATGAAGGGAGGTCTAGCAGCCGCGTTGCATGAGGGAATGTGAAAAGTGTTCATATGTATTGAAAACCTGAGAAATCCGCCCGATTTCGTCATATGCTATCGAATCGACTTGATGCCAGATCATCATATTGCCCGCTGTTCTCTCTGGAACCGTTATATTTATCGTGTGCAAAGCTATGTTGCGTGCTGCGGTATTCGTAGACACTAAAAGCACCATAATAGAACACAGAAGAAGTTTCTAAGTTGATGTGATAGCCAGTAAGGAGCAGTAAAATTCAAGTTTTAGTTATCGATTACTGACTTTTTAGACGTCTTTGGTGCCCTGGACATGAGCTAGGACCTTAAGATTTTGCATGAGGGAGGTCTAGCAGCCGCGTTGCACATGGGAATGTGCAAAGTGTTCATATGTAGTAAAAACCTGATAAATCCGCCGATTACGTCATTTGCTATCGAATCGATTTTTGCCAGATCGCCATATTGGCCGCTCTTCTCTTCGAAACGGTTACATTTATCGTGTGCAAAGCTATGTCGCGTGCTGCAGTATGCGGAGACACTAAAAGCACCATAATAGGACACAGAAGAAGTTTCTAAGTTGGTGTGATACCCTAAAGGAAGCAGTACAATTCTAGTTTAAGTTATCGATTACTGATTTTTTAGACGGCTTTGGTGCCTTGGACATGAGCTAGGACCTTAAGATTTTGCATGAAGGGAGGTCTAGCAGCCGCGTTGCATGGGGGAATGTGAAAAGTGTTTATATGTAGTGAAAACTTGAGAAATCCGCCCGTTTTCCTCATTTGCTATCGAATCGACTTGATGCCAGATCATCATATTGCCCGCTGTTCTCTCTGAAACCGTTATATTTATCGTGTGCAAAGCTATGTTGCGTGCTGCGGTATTCGTAGACACTAAAAGCTCGATAATAGAACACAGAAGAAACTTCTAAGTTGATGTGATAGCCAGCAAGAAGCAGTAAAATTCAAGTTTTAGTTATCGATTACTGACTTTTTAGACGTCTTTGGTGCCCTGGACATGAGCTAGGACCTTAAGATTTTGCATGAAGGGAGGTGTAGCTGCCGCGTTGCACGGGGGAATGTGAAAAGTGTTCATATGTAGTGAAAAGCTGAGAAATCCGCCCGTTTTCGTCATTTGCTGTCGAATCGACTTAATGCCAGATCGTCATATTACCCGCATTTCTGTCTGAAACCGTTACATTTATCGTGTGCAAAGCTAAGTTGCGTGCTCCGGTATGCGTAGACACTAAAAGCACCATAATAGAACGAAGAATAAGCTTCTAAGTTGATGTGATAACCAGTACGAAGCAGTACAATTCAAGTTTTTGTTATCGATTATTGACTTTTTAGACGGCTTTGGTGCCTAGGACATGAGCTAGGACCTTAAGATTTTGCATGAAGGGAGGTCTAGCAGCCGCGTTGGACGGGAGAATGTGAAAAGTGTTCATATGTAGTGAAAACCGGAGAGATCCGCTCGTTTTCGTCATTTGCTATCGATTCGACTTTTGCCAGATCGTCATATTGGCCGCTCTTCTCAATGAAACGGTTACAATTATCGTGTGCAAAGCTATGTCGCGTGCTGAGGTATGCGGAGACAATAAAAGCACCATAATAGGACACAGATGAAGCTTCAAAGATGATGTGATAGCCTGTACTAAGCATTACAATTTTTGTTTTAGTTATCGATTATTGACCTTTTACACGGCTTTGGTGCCTTTGACATGAGCTAGGATCTTAAGATATTGCATGAAGTGAGGTCTAGGAGCTGTGTTGCACTGGGGAATGTGAAAAGTGTTCATATGTAGTGAAAAAATGATAAATCCGCCCGTTTGCGTCATTTGCTATCGAATCAGGTTAATGCAAGATCGTCATATAGCCCGCTTTTCTCTCTGAAACCGTTACATTTATCGTGTGCAAAGATATGTCGCGTGCTGCGGTATGCGGAGACACTAAAAGCACCATAATAGAATACAGAAGAAGCTTCTAAGTTCATGTGATAGCTAGTACGAAGCAGTACAATTCAAATTTAGTTATCGATTATTGATTTTATAGACGGCTTTGTTGCGTAGGGCATGAACTAGGACCTTCAGATTTTGCATGAAGGGAGCTCTAGTAGCCGCGTTGCTCGGGGGAATGTGCAAAAGTGTTCATATGTAGTGAAAACCTGTGAAACCCGCCCGTTTTCGTCATTTGCTATCGAATCGACTTATGCCAGATCGTCAGATTAGACGCTCTTCTCTCTGATACGGTTAAATTTATCGTCTGCAAAGCTATGGCGCGTGCTGCGTATGCGGAGATACTAAAAGCACCATAGTAGAACACAGATGAAGCTTCTAAAATGATGTAATAGCCAGTAAGAACCAGTACAACTCAAGTTTTAGCTATCGATTATTGACTTTTTACCCATCTTTGCTGCCTTAGACATGAGCTAGGACCTCAAGATTTTGCATGAAAGGAGGCCTAGCAGCCGCATTGCACGGGAGAATGTGAAAAGTGTTCATATGTAGTAAAAACCTGAGCAATCCGTCCGTTATCGTCATTTGTTATCGATTCGAGTTAAAGTCTAATCGTCACATTGGCCGCTCTCTTCTCTAAAACGGTTACATTTATCGTCTGTAAAGCTATGTCGCGTGCTGCGGTACGCGGAGACACTAAATGCACCATAGTAGAACACTGAAGAAGCTTCTAAGTTGATGTAATAGCCAGTAAGAAGTAATACAATACAAGTTTTAGATATCGATTATTGTGTTTTTAGCCTTTGGTGCCTTTGACATGAGCTAGGACCTTACGATTTTGCATGATGGGAGGTCTAGCAGCCGCGTTGCACGAGAGAATGTGAAAAGTGTTAATTTGTAGTAAAAAACAGAGAAATCAGTCCGTTTTCGTCATTTGTTATCGAATCGGCTTTTAGCTAGATCGTCACATTGGCCGGTCTTCTCTCTGAAACGGTTACATTTATGGACTGCAAATCTATGTCGCGTGCTGCGGTATGCGGAGACACTAAATGCAGCGTAGCAGAACACATAAGAGGCTTCTAAATTGATGTAATAGCCAGTAAGAAGTAGTACAATTCAAGTTTTAGTTATCGATTATTGACTTTTTACCCTTCTTTGGTGCCTAGGACTTGAGCTAGGACCTTACAATTTTGCACCACAGAAGAACTAGCAGCCGCGGTACAAGGGAGACTGTGTTCACAAGTAGTAAAAACCTGGAAATCCGTCCGTTTTCGTCATTTGTTATCAAATCGACTTAAAGTGAGATCGTCATTTGCTATCGAATCGACTTTTGCCAGATCGTCATATTGGCCGCTTTTCTATCTGCAATGGTTATATTTATCTTCTGCAAAACTATATCGTGTCCTTCGCTATGCTTAGACACTAAAAGAACCATAGTAGAACACAGAAGAAGACTCTCAGAAGATGTAATCGGCCAGTACGAAGCATTACAATTCACATTTTACTTATCTATTATTGACTTATTAACCGGCTTTGGTTATTTGTACATGAGCTATGACCTTGAGATTGTTCATGAAACGAGGTCTGTCTGCCACGTTGCGCGGGAGAATGTGAAAAGTGTTCATATGTAGTAAAAACCTGAGAAATCCTCCCGTTTTCGTCATTTTCTATTTAATCGACTAATTGCCAGATCTGCAAGCTTATGTCGCGTGCTGCGTTATGCGGAGACAGTCAAAGCATCACAGTAGAACACAGATGAAGCTTCTCTGTTGGTGTAATCAGCGAGAAAGAACCAGTAATAAGTTGTACAATTCAAATTTTAGTTATCATTTATTGACTTATTAGCCTGCTTTGGTACCTTGGACATGAGCTAGGGCCTTAAGATTTTGCATGAAACGCGGTCTGGACGCCACGTTGCACGGGATGATGTGAAAAGTGTCCATTTGTAGTAAAAACCTGACAAATCCGACCGTTTTCTTCATTTGCTGTCGAATCGACTTATTGGCAGATCGTCACATCGGCCGCTTTACGCTCTGAGACGGTTAAATTTATAGTCTGCAAACTTATGTCGCCTGCTGCGGTTTGCGGAGACACTAAAAGCACCACAGCAGAAGACAGAAGAAGGTGTTAAGAAGATGTATTCGGCCAGTAAGAAGCAGTACAATTCAAGTTTTAGTTATAGATTACTGACTTATTAGCCGGCTTTGGTGCCTTGGACATGATCGAGGACCTCAAGCTTTTGCATCAAACGAGGTCTGAACGTCACGTTGCACGGGGAAATGTGAAACGTGTTAATATATATTAAAAACCTAAGAAAACCTTTCGCATTTATTTAAGTTCCTTTAGTACAATAAGAATCTGTTAAAAAACTGACTACAATAATCATAATCTTGCTGTACAAGGGAAGTAGCTACTACTATTAACAGTATTTATCAACAGCAAATAAAACAAAAGGTAAAACAGAAAGATTATCAAACGTCTAATGGCACAGTAACGAAACTGAAAACAGTTCGCGACAATTTCTTCTGAAATTATTTCACCAGGAAACAACAAGAACACCGATTGAAGACTACTAAAGTTCCAAAATAAACCACTATACACAAACAACTAATTAGTACTTAGCTTTGGATGCGCCGCTACAGCTGCAACTGGTCAGCGCGGAATGTAAACACAGGTAAGAAGTTAAGTTGCTCGATACGAAACACTCGCAAATATCAGGTCACAACCCAAGAAAGGCGGAGGTGAATGAAGAAACCATTAATAAGTATCTTATTCTTATATGGTAAATATTATCACAAAAACCGTTAAAATATGTATCTGAAACCTATAAATGTATGAAAACTTAGAGAGCGATTTCACACGCACTCACGCGCCTAATCGTAATGCCAGATCGTCGCAGTGGCAGCTTTGCTCACGGAACTGTTTACATATACATCTGGAAACTTACGTCATGTGCTGAGGTATGCGGTCGCACCACAAACAACAAAATAGGAGCTTCTCATTTGATGCAATCGGCAGGTAAGAAGTAGTACTACTCAAGTTTTAGGTATCGAAAATTCAACTGTAGGCCGGTTCTGGTGTCTTGCAGTTGATAGAGGACCTTGGAACATGCCTGTCTTTTTACCCCCCTCCCCCCTCGTAAGATGACTGTCTACGTACACCCGCCACCCCCCCCCCCCCTCGTAATATGTCTGCCTACCTACTCACGCCTTCTGAAAATGTGTGTCTACCCACTTCCCCCTCAGAAGATGACTCTCTACTTATCCCCCCAACCGGAAAACGTCAGTTTTCCCACCCCCTCCCCCCTCAGAAGATGACTGTCTACCTACACACCCTCGGAAGATACCTGTCTACTTAACCCCCCCCCCCTCGTTTGGAACATGTCTGCCTACCTACCAGCCTCTCAAAATATGTCTTACTATCTACATCCCCCACCTCCCTCAGAAGATCACTCTCTACCTACTCCGCACGTGGATGATGCCTGTCTCCCTAACCCACCCTTCAGAAGATGTTTGCCTACATACCCCTTCTTGGAAGATGTCTGTCTACCTACACACCTTTGGAAGAGGCCTGTCTACCTACCCCCTCCCCACCCCTTGGAAGATGTCTGCCCAGCTACCCTCCATCTAAGAAAATATTTGTCTACATACACCCCCTTCGGAAAATGTCTGTCTACCTACTACTGCTCTGATGATGTCTGTCTCCCTACCCCACCCTTCAGAAGATGTCTGCCTACCTTCTACTCCATGGAAGATGTCTCTATACATACCACCTATCGGGTGATGTTTGTCTACTCGCCCCCCCCACCCCATAACATGCCAATCTAACATCCCCCCCTGTGAAGATGCCTATCTATCGCCTAGCTCGGAAGCTACCCCAACTCAGAAGATTCCTATCTACCTGCACTTGGAAGATGACTATCTCTCCATCACCTTCAGAAGACTCTTATCTACCCCCTCAGAAGATGGCTGTCTACATACCCCACCCTCAGAATATGACTGTCTCTGATCTCCCACCCTATCTGTCTGTCTACCATTCTCACACATCGAGAGAGGTGGTACAGTGGTTAGCACACTGGACTCGCATTCGGGAGGACGACGGTTCAATCCCGTCTCCGGCCATCCTGATTTAGGTTTTTCGTGATTACCCTAAATCGTTTCAGGCAAATGCCGGGATGGTTCCTCTGAAAGGGCACGGCCAATTTCTTTCCCAATCCTTCCCTAACCCGAGCTTGCACTCCGTCTCTAATGACCTCGTTGTTGACGAGACATTAAACACTAACCACCACCACCACCATTCTCACAATCAGAAACTGTCTGTCTACCTACATCCCCCCCCCCCCCCGAAGATGTCTGCCTATCTTCCTAGGTACCGCCATTTTGAAGGTGTCTGCCTACCTACACCCACTTCAAAAGATGTGTAACTGACTACCCCACCTCCGAAGATCTCTGTCAAACCCTCCTCCCATCCCTGGAGGATGTATGTGTGCAGACCCCCCTCTTGGAAGACATTTGAAAACCGAAAAAACCGCTTTGGAAGATGTATGACTTCCTACCACTACCCTCGGAAGGTGTATGTCTACCTAGCACCCCCTCGAAGATGCCTGTCTATCTACCGAACCACGGTATATGCCTGCCTCACCCTGTCAGAATATGTCTGTCTACATACCCCACATGGAAGATGTCTGTCTACTTACCCCCCCCCCCCCTTGGAAGATGTTTGTCTACCTAGCCCCTCTTGGAAGATGTCTGCCCACATAAACACACACTCGGAATATGTATGACTAGCCACCACTCCCCTCGGAAGATGTCTGTCTACCTACCCCCCTCTGAACATGATTGCCTACTGAACCACAACTCAGAAGATGATTGTCTACTGACCACCCAGAAGATGGAAGCCTACCTGCCCCCTCCCACTACAACAGAAGATGACCATCCATCTAACCCCCTTGGTGGATGTCTGTTCATCTCCCCCCCCCCCCTTGGAGGACTTTGTCTTCCTACCCCTCGGAAGATGTATGTATTCCATTCGCCCCTCAGAAGAGGTCTATCTTCCAACCCCCCTCAGAAGATTTTTGTCTACCTACCCTGCCTTGGTATATGTATGTCTTCCTACACCCCCTCATACGATGTCTGCATACCTACCCCCCTCGGAAGAAGTCTATCATCCCTCTGTTAGAGAATTTCTGTCTACCTTGCCCCCCCCCCCCCTCGGAAGATATATGTCTTCATATCCTCTACCCTTGGTGCCTACATACTCAACCTCAGAAGATGTCTACCAACCTACCCCACCTTATAAGAAATCTTTCTACCTACCCCCCCCCTCATAATATGTGTGTCTACCACCTCATGGAGGATGTATGTCTACTCCCCCCCCCCCCCTCATAAAATGTCTATCTTTCCCAGTTGGAAAGATGTCTATCATCCCACTCTTAGAAGGTGTCTGTCTACCTGTCCTCCCACTCTGAAGATGTCTGTGTACCTACCCTCCCTCAGGAGATATCGGTCTAATTGCCCACCGGGACTATGTCTATCTACATACTCTCAGCCTTGGAAAATACGTGCCTACCTACCCCACCCCCTGTAAGATATCTGTCTACCTACAACCTGCCCTCGGATACTGTCTGTCTACATACACCCTCTAATAAGATGTCTGTCTACCTACCCCACACTGTCTGTCTTCCTACCCCAACCATCCTCGGAAGATGTTTGTCTACCTACCCCTCCTTGGAAAATGCCTGTCTACCTAAATCTCGCTTGGAAAATATCTGTCTACCTACCCCCCATCCTTGGAAGGTGTCTGTCCACCAACTCTCCTGTCGGAAGATGTATGGCTACCTAACCCCCCTCAGAAGATGTCTGTCTATCTATCTGCCTGTGGAATGTGTATGTCTACCTAACTCCCTTAGACAATGTCAGTCTACATACCCCCCTCGGAAGATACCTGTCTACCAATACTCTTCCCTCTACATGCCAAAACTAATAAGATAGCTGCCAACCTAACCCACCTCAGAAGGTCTCTGTTTATGCACACAAACTGAACATGTATGTCTATCTACCCCCCAGAAGTTGTCTGTCTACCTGCCCCCTCAGAAAATGTCAGTCGACCTACCCCCCCTTGGAAGATTTCTGTCTACCTATAACACCTCACGGAAAATATCTGTCTACCAGCCCCCTCTCAGAAGATGTCTGTCTACCTACCACCCCCCTCAGAAGTAGCATATCTATCTACCATACCCTTGGAACATGTCTACCTACCCCCCCCTCCCAGTCAGTAGTGGTCTGTCCACCACCTACATAAGTTGTCTATCTACACCCCCTCGGAAGATGTCTGTCCAATACACCACCCTCAGAAGATATCTGTCCTACCCCTCTCGAAAATGTTAGTCTACCTACACCCCAGATAATGAATGTCTACCAACCCCACCTCGGAAGATGTTTGTCTACCTACCCCATGGAAGATGTGTTTACCTACCACCACTCGTAGTATGTGTGTCTACCTACCCCCATTGGAAAATATCGGTCTACCAACTGCCCTTGAAGATGTATGCCTACATACCCAACACCCTCGGAAGACGTCTGGCTACCTAGCTCCCCCCCACGAAGATATCTGCCTTCATACCCAAATTCAGAAAACGACTGCCTACCTACCCCACCTCAAAAGATGTCTGCCTACCAACCACCCCTCGGAATATGTATGTCTACCTACACTCATTCGGAATATTGCTTTCTACCACCCCTCCCTCTGAACATGTCTATCTACCTACCTCCCTCAGAACATGTCTATCTACCAACATCCCCCACCTCTTATGAAGTCTCTCTCACTACCCCCCCCCTTCGAAAGTGACACCCTACCTACCATCCTCAGGAAATGTCAGTCTTCCTACTCCCCATACCTCAGAAGGTGTGTCTAACTATCCCCATGGACAATGTCTGTCTACATACCCCTAGCCTCAGAAAATACTTGTCTAACTACACCCCTCAGATTATTTCTGTCTACCTACAACCCAGCCTCGGATAATGTCTGTCTACCTACCCCCTCACTAATTGTCTCTCTACCTAAGCTACCTTAGAAGATATCCGTCTACATATCCCTCATCCTCTGAAGCTGTATGTCTACTACCCCTGCTCAGAAGATGTCTGTCTACTTAAAAACCCCTCAGAACATGTCTGTCTAACAACCCCCCACCCAGTTGTCTGTCTACCTACCCCCTTGAAGATGTCTGTCTACCTACCCCCAGTAAAATGTCTCTGTACCCATCTTCCCCTCAGAAGATGATTGTCTACCTACCCCCATACAGAAGATGCACCCCTTTCAGAAAATGTCTGTCTACCTACCCCATCCACACACGGAAGATTCCTATCTACCCACTTTGGACAATGCCTTTCTACCCCAACTCAGAAATGTCTATCTACTACCATCTCAGAAGATGTCTGTCTACCTACCCCCCATTGAATATATCTGCCTACCCAACCCATCTTTGGAAGATGATTGGCTACCTACCCCATGGAAGATGTCAGGCAACCTGCCCGCTCACTTAGGAAGATGCCTACCTCCCCCTTGGAAGTGGTCTATTTTCCACCACTCAGAAGATGTCTGTCTAACTACCCCCTCTGAATGTATATGTCTATCAACTATGTCTGTTACCTACTCCCATAAGATGTCTATCATCCCCCTCAGAAGGTATCTTCCTATATACTCCCTCCCCTTGGAAGATGTCTGTCTACATACCCAAACTAAGATGATGTCTGGCAATCTACTCCCCCACAGAAGATGTCTGTCTACCTACCACCCTTGGAACATCTATGTCTTTCTACTCCCCGGAAGATGTCTGTCAGTCTGCCCAACTTGGAAAATGTCTGTCTACGTGCCCTCCTTCGGAAGATGTCTATCATCCCCAGCCTCAGAAGAATTATGTCTATTTGTCCCGCACCAACAGTAGATGTCTGTGTACCTACCCCCTTAAGAAGAAGTCTGTTTACCAACCCCCCTTCAGGAGATTCTCAAACCACCCACCAGGAAAGTCTCTGTCTACCTATCCCTCCCCCCCCCCCCCCCCCCCCCCCGTTTGGGAGATATGTGTCTACCTACAACACAACTCGGTAAATGTCTGTCTACCTACCCCTCAGAAGATGTCTGTTTATCCACACCTCTACAGATGATGTCTATCTACCTACCCCCTGCCCCCATCCTCCGAGGATGTCTGTCTTCCTACACCCTCAGAAGATGTCTGTCTACCTACCCCCCTTGGAAGATGTTGGTCTACTTACCCCTCTAGATGATGTCTGTCTACGTACGCCCCTCAGAAGATGGCTGTCTACCAATCCACCAATGGGAGATGTCTGTCTACCAACCCCCTCGAAAGGTGCCTTTGTGCCTACCCCCTCAGAAGATTGTCTACCTACGAACACTCAGTAAATGTATGTATACCTACCCCCCCCCCCTCGGAAGAAGTCTGTCTAATTATTCCCCACCCCTTGGTAATTTCTGTCTACATACCACTCCCTTGCAAGATGTCTGTGTACCTACTCCCTCTTGAAAGATATCTGTTTACCTACATCTTCTGTGGGGAGGTAGGAAGACACACATCTTCCACGAGGGGTAGGTAGACAGACATATTCCAAAGCAGGGTACATGGTCAGACATCTTCTGATTGGTGGTAGGTAGACAGACATCCTCCAAGAGGGGGGGGGGAGACATTTTCTGTGGTGATAATGGTAGACAAACAATTCCAAGGAGGGGTAGTTAGACAGTCATCTTCTGAGTGGTTGTTTCTTAGTCAGACGTCTTCAAGGGGGAGGATTGGTAGACCGACAGTTTCCAAGGGGGGAGACATTTTTCGATTGGGGCCAAATAGGTAAACAGATGTCCTTTGAGAGGGAGGTAGACATTTTCCGGGGGGGGGGGCGAGATATTTTCGAGGGGGAGAGTAGATTGACATCTTCTGGGAGGGGGGAGATAGTATTCTTCCATGGGGGGAGGTGAGTTGTCAGACATCTTCAAAGGTTGGGGGGGGGGGGGGGTCGGTAGACAGACATCTTCCAAGAAATGTCGGTAAGTAGACAGACATCTTCTGTGGGAAGTGATGGTATGTACACTTACATCTTCTGATGGGTTCGGGTAGATAAACAGGCATCTTTCATGATGGGGGGATAGAGCTCCTCGAAGATGGGGTGTACATGTCTTTGGCAAGGAGGGTAGATAGACATATTCCGAGAGGGGGTTAGATAGATTTCTTCCATAGCGGGGATAGATAGACTTGTCCCGAGTTTGTGAGGTAGACAGACATACAGACATCTTCCTAGAATTTGGAGGTAGACAAACATATTCAGAATGGGCAGTAGACACATTCCAAATGAAGGGAGGCTGTAGAAATCTTCTGAGTCTAGGATAAATGTTCTCTGAGAGGAGGGGCTAGATGGAAATCTTAACAGGGGTGGGGTAGGTAGTCAGACATATTCTGAGAGGAGGGGGTTGATAGACAGGCATCTTTCATGAGGTGAGTTATAGACATCCGCCTGGGGGATAGACATCTTCTGAGGTGGGGATAGGTATCTTCCAGTGGGTGTAGATATCTGTGGGTGGGGTAGATAGACATCTTCTGAGGTGTTGGTTGATAGTCACCTTCCTAGTGGAGGGATACAGATATTTTCCGCCTGGGCTGGGTAGATAATCTTCTGAAGGGGGGTAGACGTCTTCCAAGGGGGGGTAGAGAGACAGCTTCTGAGGGGGGTAGATATACATTTTCCAAGGATGGGGGCAGATACACATCTTCTGAGGGGGTAGATACACCTCTTCCGAGGAAGGTATGGATAGATAATCTTATGAGGTGGGTGTTGGTAGGCATCAGCTGAAGGGGGCTAGATTGGCATCTTCCGATGTGGAAGGGTTTAGGTAGGCATTTTTAGAGGGAGGGATTTCTTCCCAGGGGTTTAGATAGGCATCTTCCAAGTGGGTGTAGAATGACATCTCAGAGAGGGGGTAGGTAGAAAGACATCTTTCGATGGGAGAGTAGGTAAGCAGACATCTTTTGAGTGGGGTTGGTAAACTGACATCTTCCAAAGGGGCAAGGTAGACATATAGTTTCTGAGGGTGGGGCATAGGTAGACTGACACTTTCCGATGTGTGGTAAGTAGAATTACATCTTCTGAAGTGATGGGGTAGGTAGACAGACATTTTCCGAAGGGGTGTAGGTATACAGACATATACCTAGGGGGAAGGTAGACAGACATGTCCCGAGTGGTGGTAGGTAGACAGCCATCTTCCAGTTGGGTAGGTACACAGACATCATCCAAGGAGGTTAGAAGGACAGACATTTTCCATGTGGGGGTTGGTAGACATAAATCATCTGAGGGGGGAGAGACATCTTTTGAGGGGAGGGTACATAGACGGACATCTTCAGAGAGGAGGTAGTCATCCTCGGAGAGGGAGATAATCATCCTCCGAGAGGGGGAGTAGATGTCTTCCGAGATGGGAGGCAGTTGTACATCTTCCACTGGTCTTAGCTAGGCAGACATCTTCTGAGGGAGGGTATGTAGACAGACATCTTCTGAGGGGGATAACGTCGACAGTCATCTTCTGATCGGGGTGGGTGGGTAGACAGACATCTTCCGAGTGGTGGTAGGTATGGAGACATCTTCTGAGGCTGGATTCGGTAGACAGGCAACTTCCAAGGGGGGGTGTTGGAAGACAGATATTTTTCAAGGGATGGGAAACATCTTCTAAAGGATGCAGTTTGGTAAGCAGTATCCTCCGAGAGGGGTCTAGACATTCTGTGAGGGGGATAACGTCGACAGTCATCTTCTGATTGGGGGGGGGGGGGGGTAGGTAGAAAGACATCTTCCGAGGAGTGCTAGGTATGGAGACATCTTCTGAGCCTGGGTGCGGTAGAAAGACATCTTCCAAGGGGTGGAGGGGGGTGTTGGAAGACAGACATCTTCCAAGGGGTGGGAAGCACCTTCTAAAGGATGCAGTTTGGTAGACAGACATCCTACGAGAGAGGATGTAGACATTCTCAGATGGGGAGTGTATATCTTCTGAGAGGAGTGGTAGATTGACATCTTCCGAGAGGGGGGAGATACTTTTCTTCCATGGCGGCAATAGATAGATATCTTCCGAGATGAGGTACATAGATAGACATGTTTAAATGTGTGGTGAATGTACACAGACAACTTTCGAGAAGGGGGGTAGGTATACAGACATCCTCAGAGGGGGTGGGTTGGGAGACAGACATCTTCCGAGATAGGGATAAGATAGAGACAAATCATTCAAGGTGTGGTAGATAAATATACAGATTCTGAGGGGTTTAGGTAAACATTCATATTATGACGGGTTGTGGGTGTAGGTAGACAGAAACCATCCGAGGAGGGGTATTTAGGCAGATAATGTCTGAGAGGGTTTATGTAGACTGGCATCTTCTGAGGGGTTGTAGGAGGACAGATATCTTCCAAGTGGAGGGTTGGTAGACAGACATCTTCAGATGTGGGGTGGGGTAGGTAGCCAGACATCTTCCAATAGGGGGTTGGTAGGCAGACATATCATGTGAGGGGATGGTTTAGACAGCCTTCTTCTGATGGGTGGGTGGGTAGACTGACATCTTCCATGATGGGGCGTAGGCAGAGAGACATTGTCCGAGGCAGGGTGACTATAGACATTTTTCGAGAGGGGGGGTAGTTAGACAGACTTCTTCTGGGGGGTTGTAGGTAAACTGACCTCTTCAGAGGGGTGGCGTAGAATGACATTTGCCAAGAGGGGTAGGTAGAGAGACATTTTCCGATGGTGGAAAGTAGACAACATCTTCTGATGAGTGTAGGTAGACAGACATCTTCCGAGGGGGATGTGTAGGTGGACATACATGTTCCGATGGTTGGTGGGTACATAGACAGACATATTCCAATGGGTGCGGTAGGTAGACAAACATCTTCCAAGTGCGGGCGTCGTAGACAGATATCATACAAAAGTTCATGTAGGTAGACACACATCTTCTGAGGGGGTGTAGGGAGACAGACATTTTCCGAGGGGTGTACATAGACATACATTTTCCACGTGGGGTCTAGGTAGACAGACATCTTCAGATGAGGGGGTAATTAGACAATCATCTTCTGGGGTAGGCTGACAGACATATTCAGAAGTATGGGTTGGTAGACAATACTTTATGACAGGAGGGATGTAGAGAGACATCTTCCAAGGGGTGTAAGTAGGTAGACAGACCTCTTCTGTTGTGGGATTTGTAGGTAGGCAGACATCTTCCGAAGCAGAGGTGTTGGTAAACAGACAATTATCATGGACAGGGTTAGGTAGGCAGACATCTTCCCAGTGAAGTTTTGTAGACAGACATCTTCCAACGAGGGGTTAGGTAGACTGACACCTTCTGAGGCAGGGTAGGTAGATAGTCATCTTCGGAGGAGTGTTTGGTATACAGACATCTTCCAAACGGGTGTAGGTATACAGACATATACCTAAGGGGGAGGTAGACAGACATCATGGGAGTGGGGGTACGTAGACAGACAGGTGGGTAGGTATACAGACATCTTCCGAGGGGGATTAGGAGGACAGACATTTTCCATTTGAGGGTTGATAGACTTACATCATCTGAGGGAGGAGAAATATCTTTTGAGAGGAGGGTATGTAGACAGACATTTCAGAGAGAGGGTAGACATCATCCGAGAGGGAGGTAGTCATCCTCCAACATAGGGGTAGATATCTTCCAAGAGGGGTGTAAATAAATATCTTCCAAGATGCGAGGTAGATGGACCTCTTCCGAGGGTTTTAGGTAGGCAGACATGTTCCGAGGTGTGGCATGTAGACATACACCTTCTGAGGGGAATAAGGTAGACAGTTATCTTCTTATGGGAAATGGGTAGGTAGACAGACATATTCCAAGGGAGGGGGGGTAGGTAAGGAGGAGATATATTCTGAGGGTGAGTTCAGTACTCAGACATCTTCTGAGGGGTGTTCATGGTAGACAGACATCTTTCAAAGGGGGGGAGACATCTTCCAAAGTATGCGTTTTGGTATACAGACATCCTCCAAGAGGGGTGTGGACATTCTCTGATGTGGGAGTAGATATCTTCCCAGAGGAGTGGTAGTTTAACAACTTCCGAGAGGGGGGGGTTGGGTAGGCAGACAGATATCCTCAGAGTTAGGGGTAGGGAGACAGATATCTCCCACAGGAGGGATAAAATCGAATCATTTGAAGGGGGTAGATAGGCATACATCTTCTGAGGGGTTTAGGTAGACATTCATCTTATGACAGGGGAAGGGGGTAGGTAGACAGATCATGCGGGGGGGGGGGGGGGATATGTAGACAGATATCTTACGAGAGGGGGGTAGTTAGGCAGACATATTCTGAAGAGTTGTAGGAGGACGGACATATTCCAAGGGGGTAGGTAGACAGGCATCTACAGAGGGGGTTAGGTAGACAGTCTTATCAGAGGTGTATAGGTACACAGACATCTTCTAAGGGGTTTGGTAGACCAACATTTCCTAAGGAGTGGCAGGTAGACAAACTTCTTCCGAGTGTGGGTGGGTATGTAGACAGACACCAGTAAGGAATTGTAGGCTGACAGACATCCTTTGTGATAGATGGTAGGTAGGCAGAAATATTCCGAAGGGAGGGTTGGAAAACATACATCTTCCAATGGAAGGGGTAGGTAGTCATACATCTTCTGAGGGCTGGGTTTAGGTATACAGAGATCTTTCCAAGGGGGGGCAGGTAAGTAGACAGACATATACTCAGGGTAGGGGGATGAGAGACAGACATTTTCCGAGGGGGAGGGGTAGGTAGACAGACATGTTCTGATGGTTGGGTAGGTAGACAGACATCTTCCGGGGTGGACAGCTATTCGGACATGGTTTGAGGGAGCTTAGGTAGACAGACATTTCCGATGGGGAGTGTAGGTAGACAGACATATTCTAAGGGTGGGGAGATGAGAGACATTTTCTGATGTGGAGATAGGTAGACAGACGTCTTCTGAGGGGTTGTAGGTAGACAGACATCTTCCAAGCGGGAGCTGTAGGTAGACAGACATCTTCAGAAGGAGATTGTAGGTTGATGGACATATTTTGTGCAGGTAATGATAGATAAACAAATTCCAAGGGGTGGTAGTTTAACAGACATCTTCCCAGGGGGGCTGAGTAGATAGACAGACATCATCCAAAGTGGGTAGACAGACATATTCCAGGTGGAGTAGACATCCTCCAAGGGGTAGACATCTTCGAATGGTGGTGAGGGTAGGTAGACATCCTATGAGAGTGGGGTTAGAGATTCTCTGAGAGGGAGGTGTAGATAGCTACCAAGAGTGGAGGTAGATAGACATATTCCGAGTGGGGGGGGGGGGTTGGATAGAAATCTTCTGGGGGTTGAAATTTGGCAGTTGGTAGACTGGGCTTTTCTGAGACTGTGTTTGGAAGACATTTTCCGAGGTGGGAGGTAGACAGATATATTCCGAGGCAGTTGGTAGGTAGACAGACTAATTCCAGGGTGGTTGGTATGCTGACAGACATCTTCTGAGGGGGGAGGGGTAGACAGACATCGCCTGAGGGGCTGGAAGACACCTTCCAAAGTTTGGGGGTCTCTAGACATCTTCCGAGACAGGGGTAAACAACTTCCGAGTGGGGGGGCTGAGTAGGGGTTGGGATAGGTAGACAGACAAATTCCGAGAGGGCAGGTAGGTAGATAGACTTCTCCTTAGTGTGGGGGGGGGGGGGGGTGTTGAGAGACATCTTTCAGGGTGATAGACATCTTACGAGGTGGGGAGAGAGTTTTTGTGGGGGTATAGATAGACATCTTCACAGGGTGAGGTAGGTGGACGAACATCTTCCTTAGGGGGGTGAGGTAGGCAGACATCTGACGAGGGGGCAGGTAGACAGACATCTCCTGTGGAGAGTTACGTAGACTGACATTTTATAAGGAGCAAGTAGGTAGAATTACATATTAGGTGGTGGGGCGATGAGAGACAGACAGCTTTCGATGGGGTAGAGGTAGTATGAAATCTTCCGATGTGGGAGGTGTAGGTAGATATCATCTGAGAGGGGTAGGTACACAGATATCTCCCGAGGGGTGGGGTAGGTAGACATTCATATTCTGTGGGGAGGGGTAGGTAGTCATACATATTCTAAGGGGGGGGGGGGATTTAGGTAGACAGACATATTCCAAGGGTGTGGGTAGGTACACAGACATCATCTGAGGGGGGGAGGGGCGGTGCAGGTTGACAGAGATCTTCCATGGATGGGTAGCTCGGTAGATATCTTCTGAGGGGGATAGATAGGCATATTTCAAGGTGGGGTAGATAGCCACCTTCCCAGGGGGGGGGGGGGGGCAGATCATCATGGGTGTGACGTCACGTGAGCTGCACTGCTGTTGAAATAGCTTGTTAATGTTTTATAAATTTTAGACTTCATTTACGTATTTTAAAGTTTTTTTGTGTTATTATTTTTGCCGTAAAAGCAAATTATTAGTGGATATTCATTTATCTCAGTGTTTCTTCCTGTGGTATTGACTCGAGTGGTCTATTATGTGTAAGTGTGCTTCCATGGTTCGTCTAAGCCTCGCGCCTCATCAGCGTGTTTACATTTTGCGGCGTGCACTGCATCTGCAGCGGTTATAAGCTAAGTACTGACGAACTTGTTTGTGCTCTGTAATACGTTATTAAACTGAATAGATTGCAGTGGTGTTGCTTGCCATTTTTGGCGAAATAATGACTTAATAAACTCTTGTAATCGTTCGCTCGCTGTGTTTTATAGAGTTTTCAGTGTGTTGAAGTCGTTTAGTAAATTTCGTGCTTTAGTTTTCAACTGGCGTTTAGTTTAAATTTTTTGGTTTTAGCCAATAATTTTGTGAAGTTTTGCTGGTATTGGTATCGGCTGTGTTGTAGTAGTATTAATACAAGTAGCTGCTTTCTTAGTAGGCAGAGAATTTCGAGACCATAGTTGTTAGTTCTTAAATAGTGCTGCTTTTGTAACTGAACTTTGGTAACGTAGACGTATAGTTTTTTTTAGTAACTGTAAAATTTTATCGTGAGTGAGAAGTGATTGCTATGTCGTAGGTTTGTGAGTAGTGGATTAAGCTGTGGGATTTGTTCAAAGTATTTTCATTGGGGGGAATGCCGTGGGGAAGCCAGTGGTCATTTGAGGGTGATCCTGTCCTGGGAATGTATAATCTGTAATAGAAACAAGTTAATAGAGGAGCAGGAGCGTAAGATCTGTGCCCTTCAGGTGCAGTTACAATGTGCAAAGGAGGAACTAGATAAATTGAGGAGGGTGAAGGGTGCTGGGGAATGGGAACTGGCAGTTGACAAGAAGATAGATAGGAAAAGGAGGTAGTCAGACAGTTTTACTTTGCATACATGCAATAGATACGACAAACTGTCAAAGTTGAGCGGAGAGGAGCCTCGTGTAGCTGTATATGGAGGTAACTTGCAGCCGTCCTCAGCAATTAGGAGGCCTAGGTTCTGCTGCTAGGTAGTTACCGGGTAGAGGTGTGGGCCAGCATTTGCAAGAAGTTTTGTGGAGTGAGTACCAGGTCACAAGCATTGTGAAGCCTAATGCAGGGTTGGCTCAGGTGGCTGAAAGCATAGGGGAGTTATGTAAGAATTTTACAAAGGAGGATCAGGTAGTGATAGTGGGTGGTGCTGGGAGCAGTCGCAATAGGGACAGGGGGTATGATGTCAGTGGTGACTTGGTTAAGATAGCTACTCAAACTGGTGGCACTAATGTGCTTTTCATGCAACTGTTTCAGCATAATGATCGGCCACACCTTAATGCGGCTGTTAGGCGCGTAATTGTGGGACTGGGAGTGCACTAATGGGAGAAGGCATGGATCACATCTCAGTGGTGCCAGTTGGGTCTATCAGTAGATGGGGTTTCACTAGGCATGGCCTGCACCTCAATAGGTATGCGAAGGAGAGGCTACCTAAGCTTATAGGTGACAGTGTAGTGGGTGGTGGTGGCGGTAGTGGTGTCACTCATGGAAAAATTCCTGTAGTATTTGGTGTTAGAGCTGCACCTTTTTAATACTGAAGTCAGCTGATTGGTATACCAGCTTAAAGGAAGTGCCTCTAAGGTTCAAAAATGGTTCTAATGGCTCTGAGCACTATGCAAATTAACATATGGGGTCATCAGTCGCCTAGAACTTAGAACTAATTAAACCTAACTAACCTAAGGACGTCACACACATCCATGCCCGAGGCAGGATTCGAACCTGCGACCGTAGCAGTCGCGCGGTTCCGAACTGAGTGCTTAGAACCGCAAGACCACCGCGGCCGGCGTGCCTCTAAGGGCTCTCCTCCAGAGGATGTAATGTTTCCAAGTAGAGAAGGAATTGGCATATTTCATCAGAATATAAGAGTTATTAGAGATAAAGTTAGTGAACTGCTAACAGATGTTAACGCTGAAATTATTTGTATATCAGAGCACCACTTCAATAAATTGATAATTTATAGGCTTCCTTTACCAGGCTACATATTACCTGGCTGTTTCTCAAGGAGTTCCTTGCGGGGTGGGGCGGTGTCTCCGTACATAAAAAACAGTACGTTATTTGAGTCCATAGACTTATCACGACACTGCACTGAACAGATATTTGAAAGTTGTGCAGCATTTGTTGAATTTAGTGAAACTCAACTTCTCATTGCTGGTGTTTATAGGGCCTCTAACTCAAACTTCAGAGCATTTTTGCTTAAGCTAGAGGGGGTTTTTGATTCACTTTGTAGGAAGTACCAGAAAGTAGTTATATGTGGGGACTTCAATATTAATTTTGTATATGATTGTGCAAGAAAAAGGGGGGTTGGGTTGTTTGGGGAAGGAGACCAGACAGCGATGTCATTGGTCTCATCGGATTAGGGAAGGATGGGGAAGGAAGTCGGCCATGCCCTTTGAGAGGAACTAACCCAGAATTTGCCGGGAGTGATTTAGGGAAATCACGGAAAACCTGAATCAAGATGGCTGAACGCGGGACTGAACCGTCGTCCTCCCGAATGTGAGTCCAGTGCCTTAACCACTGCGCCACCTCGCTCGGTCCCAAGAAAAATGATGTTGGTAGATCTCCTAAATTCATATGATCTGATGCCAACTGTGTTTTTTTTTTTTTTTTTTTTTTTCAAACTAGGGTGCAGGCGAATAGTAGCATTATTATAGACAATATTTTTATTCGTTCTTCAATACTAGATGGGCATCCTGTTAGTAAAAAAGGGAATGGCCTTTCAGACCATAATGCACAAATTTTAACACTAAAAGGTTTTTGTACTCAACCCAATGTCATATTTAGTTACAAAGAACGTAGGAAAGTCAATCCAACAGCAATAGAGTGTTTTTAAAACTTGTCAAGGAACAAGAGTGGCAAGATGTTTATAGTGCCAATAATACAGATGATAAATACAATGCTTTCCATGGCACATTTCTCATGCTCTTTGAGAGTTGTTTTCCATTAGAACATTCTGAATGGGGTACTAGCAGTAATAGACAGCACAGTTGGCTGACTAGTGGGATAATGATTTCATGTAGAACATAGGGCGAATTATATCAAAATGTTAGAAGTAGTCACAATCAAGCTAAATAAAAATTTAGTTTCAACAGGAAATCATACAAATTTCTTCGCAAATACCTTTCTGAGATTGACGTCTGAAATACTCCTCTGTGATACAAACAAGAGAGAGATTGAGTCAATAACTATATCACTGAAGACTAAGGACTCTCATGGATATGATGGAGTGCCTAGAAGCATATTAAAGTACTGTGCTGCACATGTTAGCCCTGTATTTAGCCATATTTGCAATTTTTCCTTTAGAGTTGGTCAGTTTCCTGACCGATTAAAGTACTCATCAGTAAAGCCGCTTTATGAAAAGGGAGAAAGGGATAATATAGATAATTTTAGACCTACTTCTATGCCATCAGTGTTTGCAAAAGTTACCGAAAAGGCTGTGCATGTAAGGTTAATTGATCACTTGATATCACACAATTTGCTGTCAAATGAACAGTTCGGTTTTAGAAGCCGTCTGACAACTGAAAATGCTGTATTCTGGCGTACAGACGTACTTTTAAGCAAAATCGTAAGGTCCTAGCTCTTGTCCAATGCACCAAAGCCGACAAATAAGGGAATAACCGATAACTAAAACTTGAATAGTACTTCTTCTTACTGGCTACTACATCTTCTTAGAAGATATTTCTGTGTTATAATATGATGTTTTCAGTTTTCTCCGCATACCGCAACACGCGACATAATTTTGCAGACGATAAATGTAACCGTTTCAGAGAGAAAAGCGGCCAATGTGAAGATGTGGCAATGAAGTCGATTCGATAGCAAATGACGAAAGCGGGCGGATTTCTGAAGTTTTTACTACGTATGAACAGTTTCCACATTCTCCCGTGCAACGTGGTTTCCAGACGTGGTTTCATGCTGAATCTTTAGGTCGTCGGTCATGTGCAATGTACCAAAGCCGGCAAATAAGTGAATAACCGATAACTAAAACTTGACTGCTACTGCTTGTTACTGGCCGATAACATCTTCTTAAAAGCTTCTTCTGTGTTCTACTGTGGTGCTTTTAGTGTCTCCGCATACAGCGGCAAGAGACATAACTTTGCAGACGATGTATGTGACCGATTCAGAGAGAAAATCGACCAATATGACGATCTGGCGTTAAGTCGATTCTTTTGGCAAATGACGAAAACGGGCGGATTTCTCATGGTGTTACTACATATGAAAGCTTTTCTCATTCTCCCGTGCAACGTGGCGTACAGACGTACTTTCATGCAAAATCTTAAGAACTTAGCTCATGTCCAATGTACCAAAGCCGGCAAATAAGTGAATAAACCGATATTTAAACTTGAATAGTACTGCTTCTTATTGGCTATTACATCTTCTTAGAAGCTTTTTCTGTGTTCTAATATGATGTTTTCAGTTTTTTCTGCATACCGCAACACGCGACATAATTTTGCAGCCGCTAAATGTAACCGTTTCAGAGAGAAAAGCGGCCAATATGACGATCTGACATTAAGTCGATTCGATGGAAAATGTCGAAAACGGGCGGATTTCTCATGTTGTTACTACATATGAACATTTTTTATATTCTCCCGTGCAACGTGGCGTACAGACGTACTCTCATGCATAATCTTAAGGTCCTAGCTCATGTCCAGTGCACCAAGGCGGCAAATAAGTGAATAATCGATAACTAAAGCATGTATATTACTGCTTCCTACTTTCGATTATATCTTCTTTGAAGCTTTTTCTTTGTTCTAATATAATGTTTTCAGTTTTTTCCGCATACCCCAACACGCGACATAACTTTACAGACGATAAATGTAACCGTTTCAGAGAGAAAAGTAGCCAATATGACGATCTGACAATAAGTCGATTCAATGGCAAATGTCGAAAACGGGCGGATTTCTCATGTTGTTAGTACATATGAACACTTTTCACATTCTCCTGTGCAACGTGGCGTACATACGTACTTTCATGCAAAATATTAAGGTCCTAGCTCATGTCCAACCGTGCGACTGCTAAGGTCGCAGGTTCGAATCCTGCCTGGGGCATGGATGTGTGTGATCTCCTTGGGTGAGTTAGGTTTAAGTAGTTCTAAGTTCTAGGGGACTAACGACCTCAGCAGTTGAGTCCCATTGTGCTCAGAGCCATTTGAACTGATGTTTAATGCACCAAAGCCGGCAAATAAGTCAATAGTATAGTTCTGCTTGCTACTTTCGATTACATCTTCTTAGAAGCTTTTTTTGTGTTCTAATATGATGTTTTCAGTTTCTTCTGCATATTGCAATACGCGACATACATTTCCAGACGATAAATGTAACTGTTTCAGAGAGAAAAGCGGCCAATGTGACGATCTGGCATTAAGTCGATTCGATGGCAAATGACGAAACCGAGCGGATCTCTCAAATTTTTACTACATATGAACAGTTTTCACATTCCCCCGCGCAATGTGATTTCCAGACGTCGTTTCATGCGAAATCTATAGGTCATGTCCAATATACCAAACCCGGCAAATAAGTGAATTACCGATAACTAAATCTAGAATAGTACTGCTTCTTATTGGCGATTACATCTTCTTCGAAGCTTTTTCTGTGTTCTAATATAATGTTTTCAGTTTTTTTCCATACCGCAACACGCGACATAATTTTGCAGACGATGGATGTAACCTGTTCAGAGAGAAAAGCGGCCAATGGGACGATCTGGCAATACATTCGACTCTATAGCAAATGATGAAAGCGATCGGGGTTCTTAGGTTTTTACTACATATGAACGTTTTCCACATTCTCCCGTGCAACGTGTCGTACAGACGTACTTTCTTGCAAAATCTTAACGTCCTAGCTCATGTCCAAGGCACAAAAGCCGGAAAATAAGTGAGTAACCGATAACTAGAACTTGACTAGTACTGCTTGTTACTGGCCAATTACATCTTCTTAGAAGCTTCTTCTGTGACTACTATAGTGATTTTAGTATCTGCGCATACCGCGGCAAGCGACATAACTTAGCATACGATGAATGTAACCGTTTCAGAGAGAAAAGCCACCAGTGTGACGATCAGTCATTAAGTCGATTCGATGGCAAATGACGAAAACGGGCGGATTTCTCATAGTGTTACTACATATGAAAACTTTTCTCATTCTCCTGTGCAACGTGGCGTAGAGACGAACTTTCATGCAAAATCTTAAGAACTTAGCTCATGTCCAATGTACCAAAGCCGGCAAATAAGTGAATAAACCGATATTTAAACTTGAATAGTACTGCTTCTTATTGGCTATTACATCTTCTTAGAAGCTTTTTCTGTGTTCTAATATGATGTTTTCAGTTTTTTCTGCATACCGCAACACGCGACATAATTTTGCAGCCGCTAAATGTAACCGTTTCAGAGAGAAAAGCGGCCAATATGACGATCTGACATTAAGTCGATTGGATGGAAAATGTCGAAAACGGGCGGATTTCTCATGTTGTTACTACATATGAACATTTTTTATATTCTCCCGTGCAACGTGGCGTACAGACGTACTCTCATGCATAATCTTAAGGTCCTAGTTCATGTCCAATGCACCAAGGCGGCAAATAAGTGAATAACCGATAACTAAAGCATGTATATTACTGCTTCCTACTTTCGATTATATCTTCTTTGAAGCTTTTTCTTTGTTCTAATATAATGTTTTCAGTTTTTTCCGCATACCCCAACACGCGACATAACTTTACAGACGATAAATGTAACCGTTTCAGAGAGAAAAGTAGCCAATTTGACGATCTGACAATAAGTCGATTCAATGGCAAATGTCGAAAACGGGCGGATTTCTCATGTTGTTAGTACATATGAACACTTTTCACATTCTCCCGTGCAACGTGGCGTACATACTTACTTTCATGCAAAATCATAAGCTCCTAGCTCATGTCCAACCGTGCGACTGCTAAGGTCGCAGGTTCGAATCCTGCCTGGGGCATGGATGTGTGTGATCTTCTTGGGTGAGTTAGGTTTACGTAGTTCTAAGTTCTAGGGGACTAACGACCTCAGCAGTTGAGTCCCATTGTGCTCAGAGCCATTTGAACTGATGTTTAATGCACCAAAGCCGGCAAATAAGTCAATAGTATAGTTCTGCTTGCTACTTTCGATTACATCTTCTTAGAAGCTTTTTTTGTGTTCTAATATGATGTTTTCAGTTTCTTCCGCATATTGCAATACGCGACATACATTTCCAGACGATAAATGTAACTGTTTCAGAGAGAAAAGCGGCCAATGTGACGATCTGGCATTAAGTCGATTCGATGGCAAATGACGAAACCGAGCGGATCTCTCAAATTTTTACTACATATGAACAGTTTTCACATTCCCCCGCGCAATGTGATTTCCAGACGTCGTTTCATGCGAAATCTATAGGTCGTCGGTCATGTCCAATATACCAAACTCGTCAAATAAGTGAATTACCGATAACTAAATCTAGAATAGTACTGCTTCTTATTGGCGATTACATCTTCTTCGAAGCTTTTTCTGTGTTCTAATATAATGTTTTCAGTTTTTTTCCATACCGCAACACGCGACATAATTTTGCAGACGATGGATGTAACCTGTTCAGAGAGAAAAGCGGCCAATGGGACGATCTGGCAATACATTCGACTCTATAGCAAATGATGAAAGCGATCGGGTTTCTTAGGTTTTTACTACATATGAACGCTTTCCACATTCTCCCGTGCAACGTGTCGTACAGACGTACTTTCTTGCAAAATCTTAACGTCCTAGCTCATGTCCAAGGCACAAAAGCCGGAAAATAAGTGAGTAACCGATAACTAGAACTTGACTAGTACTGCTTGTTACTGGCCAATTACATCTTCTTAGAAGCTTCTTCTGTGACTACTATAGTGATTTTAGTATCTGCGCATACCGCGGCAAGCGACATAACTTAGCATACCATGAATGTAACCGTTTCAGAGAGAAAAGCCACCAGTGTGACGATCAGTCATTAAGTCGATTCGATGGCAAATGACGAAAACGGGCGGATTTCTCATAGTGTTACTACATATGAAAACTTTTCTCATTCTCCTGTGCAACGTGGCGTAGAGACGAACTTTCATGCAAAATCTTAAGAACTTAGCTCATGTCCAATGTACCAAAGCCGGCAAATAAGTGAATAAACCGATATTTAAACTTGAATAGTACTGCTTCTTATTGGCTATTACATCTTCTTAGAAGCTTTTTCTGTGTTCTAATATGATGTTTTCAGTTTTTTCTGCATACCGCAACACGCGACATAATTTTGCAGCCGCTAAATGTAACCGTTTCAGAGAGAAAAGCGGCCAATATGACGATCTGACATTAAGTCGATTGAATGGAAAATGTCGAAAACGGGCGGAGTTCTCATGTTGTTACTACATATGAACATTTTTTATATTCTCCCGTGCAACGTGGCGTACAGACGTACTCTCATGCATAATCTTAAGGTCCTAGTTCATGTCCAATGCACCAAGGCGGCAAATAAGTGAATAACCGATAACTAAAGCATGTATATTACTGCTTCCTACTTTCGATTATATCTTCTTTGAAGCTTTTTCTTTGTTCTAATATAATGTTTTCAGTTTTTTCCGCATACCCCAACACGCGACATAACTTTACAGACGATAAATGTAACCGTTTCAGAGAGAAAAGTAGCCAATATGACGATCTGACAATAAGTCGATTCAATGGCAAATGTCGAAAACGGGCGGATTTCTCATGTTGTTAGTACATATGAACACTTTTCACATTCTCCCGTGCAACGTGGCGTACATACGTACTTTCATGCAAAATCTTAAGGTCCTAGCTCATGTCCAACCGTGCGACTGCTAAGGTCGCAGGTTCGAATCCTGCCTGGGGCATGGATGTGTGTGATCTCCTTGGGTGAGTTAGGTTTAAGTAGTTCTAAGTTCTAGGGGACTAACGACCTCAGCAGTTGAGTCCCATTGTGCTCAGAGCCATTTGAACTGATGTTTAATGCACCAAAGCCGGCAAATAAGTCAATAGTATAGTTCTGCTTGCTACTTTCGATTACATCTTCTTAGAAGCTTTTTTGTGTTCTAATATGATGTTTTCAGTTTCTTCCGCATATTGCAATACGCGACATACATTTCCAGACGATAAATGTAACTGTTTCAGAGAGAAAAGCGGTCAATGTGACGATCTGGCATTAAGTCGATTCGATGGCAAATGACGAAACCGAGCGGATCTCTCAAATTTTTACTACATATGAACAGTTTTCACATTCCCCAGCGCAATGTGATTTCCAGACGTCGTTTCATGCGAAATCTATAGGTCGTCGGTCATGTCCAATATACCAAACCCGGCAAATAAGTGAATTACCGATAACTAAATCTAGAATAGTACTGCTTCTTATTGGCGATTACATCTTCTTCGAAGCTTTTTCTGTGTTCTAATATAATGTTTTCAGTTTTTTTCCATACCGCAACACGCGACATAATTTTGCAGACGATGGATGTAACCTGTTCAGAGAGAAAAGCGGCCAATGGGACGATCTGGCAATACATTCGACTCTATAGCAAATGATGAAAGCGATCGGGTTTCTTAGGTTTTTACTACATATGAACGCTTTCCACATTCTCCCGTGCAACGTGTCGTACAGACGTACTTTCTTGCAAAATCTTAAGGTCCTAGCTCATGTCCAAGGCACAAAAGCCGGAAAATAAGTGAGTAACCGATAACTAGAACTTGACTAGTACTGCTTGTTACTGGCCAATTACATCTTCTTAGAAGCTTCTTCTGTGACTACTATAGTGATTTTAGTATCTGCGCATACCGCGGCAAGCGACATAACTTAGCATACGATGAATGTAACCGTTTCAGAGAGAAAAGCCACCAGTGTGACGATCAGTCATTAAGTCGATTCGATGGCAAATGACGAAAACGGGCGGATTTCTCATAGTGTTACTACATATGAAAACTTTTCTCATTCTCCTGTGCAACGTGGCGTAGAGACGAACTTTCATGCAAAATCTTAAGAACTTAGCTCATGTCCAATGTACCAAAGCCGGCAAATAAGTGAATAAACCGATATTTAAACTTGAATAGTACTGCTTCTTATTGGCTATTACATCTTCTTAGAAGCTTTTTCTGTGTTCTAATATGATGTTTTCAGTTTTTTCTGCATACCGCAACACGCGACATAATTTTGCAGCCGCTAAATGTAACCGTTTCAGAGAGAAAAGCGGCCAATATGACGATCTGACATTAAGTCGATTGGATGGAAAATGTCGAAAACGGGCGGATTTCTCATGTTGTTACTACATATGAACATTTTTTATATTCTCCCGTGCAACGTGGCGTACAGACGTACTCTCATGCATAATCTTAAGGTCCTAGTTCATGTCCAATGCACCAAGGCGGCAAATAAGTGAATAACCGATAACTAAAGCATGTATATTACTGCTTCCTACTTTCGATTATATCTTCTTTGAAGCTTTTTCTTTGTTCTAATATAATGTTTTCAGTTTTTTCCGCATACCCCAACACGCGACATAACTTTACAGACGATAAATGTAACCGTTTCAGAGAGAAAAGTAGCCAATTTGACGATCTGACAATAAGTCGATTCAATGGCAAATGTCGAAAACGGGCGGATTTCTCATGTTGTTAGTACATATGAACACTTTTCACATTCTCCCGTGCAACGTGGCGTACATACTTACTTTCATGCAAAATCATAAGCTCCTAGCTCATGTCCAACCGTGCGACTGCTAAGGTCGCAGGTTCGAATCCTGCCTGGGGCATGGATGTGTGTGATCTTCTTGGGTGAGTTAGGTTTACGTAGTTCTAAGTTCTAGGGGACTAACGACCTCAGCAGTTGAGTCCCATTGTGCTCAGAGCCATTTGAACTGATGTTTAATGCACCAAAGCCGGCAAATAAGTCAATAGTATAGTTCTGCTTGCTACTTTCGATTACATCTTCTTAGAAGCTTTTTTTGTGTTCTAATATGATGTTTTCAGTTTCTTCCGCATATTGCAATACGCGACATACATTTCCAGACGATAAATGTAACTGTTTCAGAGAGAAAAGCGGCCAATGTGACGATCTGGCATTAAGTCGATTCGATGGCAAATGACGAAACCGAGCGGATCTCTCAAATTTTTACTACATATGAACAGTTTTCACATTCCCCCGCGCAATGTGATTTCCAGACGTCGTTTCATGCGAAATCTATAGGTCGTCGGTCATGTCCAATATACCAAACTCGTCAAATAAGTGAATTACCGATAACTAAATCTAGAATAGTACTGCTTCTTATTGGCGATTACATCTTCTTCGAAGCTTTTTCTGTGTTCTAATATAATGTTTTCAGTTTTTTTCCATACCGCAACACGCGACATAATTTTGCAGACGATGGATGTAACCTGTTCAGAGAGAAAAGCGGCCAATGGGACGATCTGGCAATACATTCGACTCTATAGCAAATGATGAAAGCGATCGGGTTTCTTAGGTTTTTACTACATATGAACGCTTTCCACATTCTCCCGTGCAACGTGTCGTACAGACGTACTTTCTTGCAAAATCTTAACGTCCTAGCTCATGTCCAAGGCACAAAAGCCGGAAAATAAGTGAGTAACCGATAACTAGAACTTGACTAGTACTGCTTGTTACTGGCCAATTACATCTTCTTAGAAGCTTCTTCTGTGACTACTATAGTGATTTTAGTATCTGCGCATACCGCGGCAAGCGACATAACTTTGCAGACGATGAATGTGACCGATTCAGAGAGAAAATCGACCAATATGACGATCTGGCGTTAAGTCGATTCTTATGGCAAATGACGAAAACGGGCGGATTTCTCATGGTGTTACAACATATGAAAGCTTTTCTCATTCTCCCGTACAACGTGGCGTACAGACGTACTTTCATGCAAAATCTTAAGATCTTAGCTCATGTCCAATGTACCAAAGCCGGCAAATAAGTGAATAAACCGATATTTAAACTTGAATAGTACTGCTTCTTATTGGCTATTACATCTTCTTAGAAGCTTTTTCTGTGTTCTAATATGATGTTTTCAGTTTTTTCTGCATACCGTAACACGCGACATACTTTTGCAGCCGCTAAATGTAACCGTTAGAGAGAGAAAAGCGGCCAATATGACGATCTGACATTAAGTCGATTCGATGGAAAATGTCGAAAACGGGCGGATTTCTCATGTTGTTACTACATATGAACATTTTTTATATTCTCCCGTGCAACGTGGCGTACAGACGTACTCTCATGCATAATCTTAAGGTCCTAGCTCATGTCCAATGCACCAAGGCGCAAATAAGTGAATAACCGATAACTAAAGCATGTATACTACTGCTTCCTACTTATGATTATATCTTCTTTGAAGCTTTTTCTGTGTTCTAATATAATGTTTTCAGTTTTTTCCGCATACCCCAACACGCGACATAACTTTACAGACGATAAATGTAACCGTTTCAGAGAGAAAAGTAGCCAATATGACGATCTGACAATAAGTCGATTCAATGGCAAATGTCGAAAACGGGCGGATTTCTCATGTTGTTAGTACATATGAACACTTTTCACATTCTCCCGTGCAACGTGGCGTACATACGTACTTTCATGCAAAATCTTAAGGTCCTAGCTCATGTCCAACCGTGCGACTGCTAAGGTCGCAGGTTCGAATCCTGCCTGGGGCATGGATGTGTGTGATCTCCTTGGGTGAGTAAGGTTTAAGTAGTTCTAAGTTCTAGGGGACTAACGACCTCAGCAGTTGAGTCCCATTGTGCTCAGAGCCATTTGAACTGATGTTCAATGCACCAAAGCCGGCAAATAAGTCAATAGTATAGTTCTGCTGGCTACTTTCGATTACATCTTCTTAGAAGCTTTTTTTGTGTTCTAATATGATGTTTTCAGTTTCTTCCGCATATTGCAATACGCGACATACATTTCCAGACGATAAATGTAACTGTTTCAGAGAGAAAAGCGGCCAATGTGACGATCTGGCATCATGTCGATTCGATGGCAAATGACGAAACCGGGCGGATCTCTCAAATTTTTACTACATATGAACAGTTTTCACATTCCAGCGCGCAATGTGATTTCCAGACGTCGTTTCATGCGAAATCTGTAGGTCGTCGGTCATGTCCAATATACCAAAATCGGCAAATAAGTGAATTACCGATAACTATATCTTGAATAGTACTGCTTCTTATTGGCGATTACATCTTCTTCGAAGCTTCTTCTGTGTTCTAATATAATGTTTTCAGTTTTTTTCCATACCGCAACACGCGAAATAATTTTGCAGACGATGGATGTAACCTGTTCAGAGAGAAAAGCGGCCAATGGGACGATCTGGCAATACACTCGACTCGATAGCAAATGACGAAAGCGATCGGGTTTCTCAGGTTTTTACTACATATGAACGCTTTCCACATTCTCCCGTGCAACGTGTCGTACAGACGTACTTTCTTGCAAAATCTTAAGGTCCTAGCTCATGTCCAATGCACAAAAGCCAGAAAATAAGTGAGTAACCGATAACTGGAACTTGACTAGTACTGCTTGTTACTGGCCAATTACATCTTCTTAGAAGCTTCTTCTGTGACTACTATAGTGATTTTAGTATCTGCGCATACCGCGACAAGCGACATAACTTAGCATACGATGAATGTAACCGTTTCAGAGAGAAAAGCCACCAGTGTGACGATCTGTCATTAAGTCGATTCGATGGCAAATGACGAAAACGGGCGGATTTCTCATGGTGTTACTACATATGAAAACTTTTCTCATTCTCCCGTGCAACGTGGCGTACAGACGTACTTTCATGCAAAATCTTAAGGTCGTAGCTCATGTCCAATGCACCAAAGCCGGCAAATAAGTGAATAAACCGATAACTGAAGCTTGAATAGTACTGCTTCTTACTGGCAATTTCATCTTCTTTGAAGCTTTTTCTGTATTCTAATATAATGTTTTCAGCTTTTTCCGCATACCGCAACACGCGACATAGTTTTGCAGACGATAAATGTATCTGTTTCAGAGAGAAAAGCGGCCAATGTGAAGATGTGGCAATAAAGTCGATTCGATAGCAAATGACGAAAGCGGGCGGATTTCTGAAGTTTTTACTACGTATGAACAGTTTCCACATTCTCCCGTGCAACGTGGTTTCCAGACGTCGTTTTATGCTGAATCTTTAGGTCGTCGGTCATGTGCAATGTACCAAAGCCGGCAAATAAGTGAATAACCGATAACTAAAACTTGACTACTACTGCTTGTTACTGGCCGATAAAATCTTCTTAGAAGCTTCTTCTGTGTTCTACTATGGTGCTTTTAGTGTCTCCGCATACCGCGGAAAGAGACATAACTTTGCAGACGATGAATGTGACCGATTCAGAGAGAAAATCGACCAATATGACGATCTGGCGTTAAGTCGATTCTTATGGCAAATGACGAAAACGGGCGGATTTCTCATGGTGTTACAACATATGAAAGCTTTTCTCATTCTCCCGTGCAACGTGGCGTACAGACGTACTTTCATGCAAAATCTTAAGATCTTAGCTCATGTCCAATGTACCAAAGCCGGCAAATAAGTGAATAAACCGATATTTAAACTTGAATAGTACTGCTTCTTATTGGCTATTACATCTTCTTAGAAGCTTTTTCTGTGTTCTAATATGATGTTTTCAGTTTTTTCTGCATACCGCAACACGCGACATACTTTTGCAGCCGCTAAATGTAACCGTTTCAGAGAGAAAAGCGGCCAATATAACGATCTGACATTAAGTCGATTGGATGGAAAATGTCGAAAACGGGCGGATTTCTCATGTTGTTACTACATATGAACATTTTTTATATTCTCCCGTGCAGCGTGGCGTACAGACGTACTCTCATGCATAATCTTAAGGTCCTAGCTCATGTCCAATGCACCAAGGCGGCAAATAAGTGAATAACCGATAACTAAAGCATGTATATTACTGCTTCCTACTTTCGATTATATCTTCTTTGAAGCTTTTTCTGTGTTCTAATATAATGTTTTCAGTTTTTTCCGCATACCCCAACACGCGACATAACTTTACAGACGATAAATGTAACCGTTTCAGAGAGAAAAGTAGCCAATATTACGATCTGACAATAAGTCGATTCAATGGCAAATGTCGAAAACGGGCGGATTTCTCATGTTGTTAGTACATATGAAAACTTTTCTCATTCTCCCGTGCAACGTGGCGTACAGACGTACTTTCATGCAAAATCTTAAGGTCGTAGCTCATGTCCAATGCACCAAAGCTTGCAAATAAGTGAATAACCGATAGCAAAAACTTGAAAGTACTGCTTCCTACTTTCGATTACATCTTCTTAGAAGCTTTTTTGTGTTCTGATATGATATTTTCAGTTTCTTCCGCATATTGCAATACGCGACATACATTTCCAGACGATAAATGTAACTGTTTCAGAGAGAAAAGCGGCCAATGTGGCGATCTGGCATTAAGTCGATTCGATGGCAAATGACGAAACCGAGCGGATCTCTCAAATTTTTACTACATATGAACAGTTTTCACATTCCCCCGCGCAATGTGATTTCCAGACGTCGTTTCATGCGAAATCTATAGGTCGTCGGTCATGTCCAATATACCAAACCCGGCAAATAAGTGAATTACCGATAACTAAATCTAGAATAGTACTGCTTCTTATTGGCGATTACATCTTCTTCGAAGCTTTTTCTGTGTTCTAATATAATGTTTTCAGTTTTTTTCCATACCGCAACACGCGACATAATTTTGCAGACGATGGATGTAACCTGTTCTGAGAGAAAAGCGGCCAATGGGACGATCTGGCAATACATTCGACTCTATAGCAAATGACGAAAGCGATCGGGTTTCTCAGGTTTTTACTACATATGAACGCTTTCCACATTCTCCCGTGCAACGTGTCGTACAGACGTACTTTCTTGCAAAATCTTAAGGTCCTAGCTCATGTCCAATGCACAAAAGCCGGAAAATAAGTGAGTAACCGATAACTAGAACTTGACTAGTACTGCTTGTTACTGGCCAATTACATCTTCTTAGAAGCTTCTTCTGTGACTACTATAGTGATTTTAGTATCTGCGCATACCGCGGCAAGCGACATAACTTTGCATACGATGAATGTAACCGTTTCAGAGAGAAAAGCCACCAGTGTGACGATCTGTCATTAAGTCGATTCGACGGCAAATGACGAAAACGGGCGGATTTCTCATGGTGTTACTACATATGAAAACTTTTCTCATTCTCCTGTGCAACGTGGCGTACAGACGTACTTTCATGCAAAATCTTAAGGTCGTAGCTCATGTCCAATGCACCAAAGCTTGCAAATAAGTGAATAACCGATAGCAAAAACTTGAAAGTACTGCTTCCTACTTTCGATTACATCTTCTTAGAAGCTTTTTTGTGTTCTGATATGATGTTTTCAGTTTTTTCCACATATTGCAAACACGTGGCACAAATTTCCAGACGATAAATGTAACCGTTTAGAGAGAAAAGCGGCCAATGGGACGATCTGGCAATACATTCGATTCGTTAGCAAATGACGAAAGCGATGGATTTCTCAGGTTTTTACTACATATGAACACTTTCTACATTCTCCCGTGCAACGTGGCGTACAGACGTACTTTCATGCAAAATCCTAAGGTCCTAGCTCATGTCCAATGCAATAAAGCCGCAAATAAGTGAATAACCGATCGCTTAAACTTGAATAGTACTGCTTCCTATTTTCGATTACATCTTCTTAGAAGCTTTTTTTTGTGTTCTAATAAGATGTTTTCAGTTTTTTCCGCATATTGCAATACGCGACATACATTTCCAGACGATAAATGTAACTGTTTCAGAGAGAAAAGCAGCCAATGTGAAGATGTTGCAATAAAATCGATTCGGTAGCAAATGAAGAAAGCGGGCGGTTTTCTCCAGTTTTTACTACATATGAACAGTTTCCACATTCCCCCGTGCAATGTGGTTTCCAGACGTCGTTTCATGCAAAATCTTTACGTCGTCGGTCATGTCCAATGTACCAAAGGCGGCAAATAAGTGAATAACCGATAACTAAAACTTGAATAGTACTGCTTCTTATTGGCGATTACATCTTCTTAGAAGCTTTTTCTGTGTTCTAATATGATGTTTTCAGTTCTTTTCCGCATATTGCAACACACGACGTAAATTTCCAGACGGTAAATGTAACCTTTTCAGTGAGAAAAGCGACCAATATGACGCTCTATCATTAATTCGATTCGATGGCAAATGTCGAAAACGGTCGGATTTCTCATGTGGTTACTACATGTGAACATCTTTTACATTCACCCGTGCAACGTGGCGTACAGACGTACTCTCATGCAAAATCTTAAGGTCCTTGCTCATGTCCAATGCACCAAGGCGGAAAATAAGTGAATAACCGATAACTAAAGCTTGTATATTACTGCTTCCTACTTTCGATTACATCTTCTTAGAAGCTTTTTCTGTGTTCTAATATAATGTTTTCAGTTTTTTCCGCATATTGCAATAAGCGACATAAATTTCCAGGCGATAAATGTAACTGTTCCAGAGAGAAAAGCGGCCAATGTGAAGATCTGGTAATACTTTCGATTCGATAGCAAACGACGAAAGCGATTGAATTCCTCAGGTTATTACTACGTATGAACACTTTCCACATTCTCCCGTGCAACGTGGCGTACAGACGTACTTTCATGCAAAATCTTAAGGTCCTAGTTCATGTCCAACCGTGCGACTGCTAAGGTCGCAGGTTCGAATCCTGCCTGGGGCATGGATGTGTGTGATCTCCTTTGGTGCGTTAGGTTTAAGTAGTTCTAAGTTGTAGGGGACTAATGATCTCAGCAGTTGAGTCCCATTGTGCTCAGAGCCATTTAAACTGATGTCCAATGCACCAAAGCCGGCAAATTAGTAAATAACCGATAGCTAAAACGTGAATAGTACTGCTTCCTAAATTCGATTACATCTTCTTAGAAGCTTTTTTCGTGATCTAATATGATTTTTTCAGTTTTTTCCTCATATTGCAATACGCGACATACATTTCCAGACGATAAATGTAATTGTGTCAGAGAGAAAAGCTGCCAATGTGAAGATGTGGCAATATAATAGATTCGGTAGCAAATGACGAAAGCTGGCGGTTTTCTGTAGTTTTTACTACATATGAACAGTTTCCACATTCCCCCGTGCAAAGTGGTTTCCAGACGTCGTTTCATGCAAAACTTTAGGTCGTCGGTCATGTCCAATGTACCAAAGGCGGAAAATAAGTGAATAACCGATAGCTAAAACTTGAATAGTACTGCTTCTTACTTGCGATTACATCTTCTTAGATGCTTTTACTGTGTTCTAATATGATGTTTTCAGTTTTTTCCTCATACCGGAAAACACGTCAAAATTTTGCAGATGATAAATGTAACCGTTTCAGAAACAAAAGCGGCCAATGTGAAGATGTTGCAATAAAATAGATTCAGTTGCAAATGACGAACGCAGGCATTTTTCTGTAGTTTTTACTACATATGAACAGTTTCCACATTCCCCCGTGCAATGTGGTTTCCAGACGTCGTTTCATGCAAAATCTTTAGGTCTTCGGTCATGTCCAATGTACCAAAGGTGGCAAATATGTGAATAACCGACAACTAAATCTTGAATAGTGCTGCTTCTTATTGGCGATTACATCTTCGTAGAATGTGCTTCTGTATTATACTATGTTGCTTTTGTGTCTCCACATACTGCGGCAAGCGACATATCTTTGCAGACGATGAATGTCTTTACTACATATGAACACTTTTCACATTTTCATATGCAACGCGTCTGCTAGACCTCCCCTCATGCAAAATCTTAAGGTACTAACTCATGTACAAGGCACCAAAGTCGGCTAAATATTCAATTTTCGGTAATTAAAACTTGAATTGTATTGCTTCTTGCCGTATACTACATCAACTTAGAAGCTTCTTCTGTGTTCTACTATGGTGCTTTTAGTGTCTCCGCATACCTCAGAACGCAACATAGCTTTGCACACGATAAATGTAACCGTTTCAGAGAGAAGAGCAGCCAATGTGACGATCTGGCATAAAGTAGATTCGATAGCAAATGACGAAAACGAACGAATTTCTCTGGTTTTTACTACATATGAACACTCTTCACATTCTCCCATGCAACGTGGCTGCTAGTCCTCCCTTCATGCAAAATCTTAAAGTTCTAGCTCATGTCTAAGGCACCAAAGCCGGCTAAGATATCACAAGTCGATAACTGATTTTGAGTCGTACTGCTTCTTACTGGTTATTAATTCAACTTAAAAGCTTCTTCTGTGTTCTACTATGGTACTTTTAGTGTCTCCGCATTCCGCAGCACGCGACATAGTTTTGCGCACGATAAATGTAACCGTTTCATACAGAAGAGCGGCAAATGTGACTATCTGACACTAAGTCGATTCGATAGCAAATGACGAAAACGGGCGGATCTCTTACGTTTTTACTACATATGAATTCTTTTCACATTCTCCCCTACAACGGGCTGATAGTCCTCCCTTCATGCAACATCTTAAGGTTCTTGCTCATGTCCAAGGCACCAAAACCGGCTAAAAAATCCAAAATCGATAACTAAAACTTAGATTGTACTGCTTCTTACTGTCTATTACATAAACTTAGAAGTTTCTTCTGTGTTCCACTACTGTGCTTTCAGTGTATCCGCATATCGCAGCACGCGACATAGCTTTGCACACGATACATGTAACCGTTTCAGAGAGAAGTGTGGCCAAAGTAAGGATCTGACATTAAGTCGATTCAATAGCAAATGACGAAAACGGGCGGATTTCTCAGGTTTTTACTACATATGAACACTCTTCACATTGTCCCGTGCAACGTGGCTTCTAGTCCTCCATTCATGAAAAATCTTAATGTCCAAGCTCATGTCCAAGGCACCAAAGCCGGCTAAAAAGTCAAAAATCGATAACTAAACTTGAGTTGTACTGCTTCTTACTTGCTATTACATCAACTTATAATCTTATTCTGTGTTCTACTATGGTGCTTTTAGTGTCTCCGCATATCGCAGCACGCAACATAGCTTTGCACACGATAAATGTAACTGTTTCAGAGAGAATAGTGGCCAATGTGACCATCTGACATTAACTCGATTCGATAGCAAATGACGAAACGGGCAGATTTATTAGGTTGTTTCTACATATGAACACTTTTCACACTCCCACGCGCAACGTGGCTGCTAGTCCTCCCTTCATGCAACATCTTAAGGTACTAACTCATGTCCAAGTCACCAAACCAGGCTAGTGAGTCAATAATCGGTAACTAAAACTAGAATCGTAGTACTCCTTACTACCCGATTATATCAACTTAGAAACTTTTTCTGTGTACGACCATGATACATTTAGTGTCTCCGCATACTTCAAAACGCTACATAGTTTGGAAGACGATAAATGAAACCGTTTCAGAGATTTGAGCCTCCAATGATTCGATCGTTCATTAAGTCGATTCGATAGCAAATGAAGAAAACGGGAGGATTTCTGAGGGTTTTACAACTTATGAACACATTTCACATTCACCCGTGCAACGCGGATGCTAGTCCTCCCTTCATGCAAAATCTTAAGGTCCTAGCTCATTTCCAAGGCACCGAAGAAGGGAAAAACGTCAGTAATCGATAACTAAAACTTGTATTTTACTGCTTCTTACTGGCTATTACATCAACTTAGAAGTTTCTTCTGTGTTCTACTATGGTGCTTTCATTGTCTCCGCATTCCGCAGCACGCGACATAGCTTTGCACACGATAAATGTAACCGTTTCAGGGAGAAGAGGAGCCAATGTGACGATCTGACATTGAGACGATTCGATAGCAAGTGAAGAAAACGGGCGGATTTCTTAGGTTTTTACTACATATGAACAATTTTCACATTCTCCCGTGCAACGTTGCTGCTGGTCCTCCCTTCATGCATAATATTAAGGCCCTAGCTCATGTCCAAGGCACCAAAGCCGCCTTAAAAGTAAAAAATCGTTAACTAAAACTTGAATTGTACTGCTTCATATTGGCTATTACATCAACGTAGAAGCTTCTTCTGCGGTCTACTATGGTGCTTTTAGTGTCTCCGCATTCCGCAGCACGCGACATAGCTTTTCACACGTTAAATGTAACCGTTTTAGAGAGAATAGCGGCCAATGTGACCATCTGCCATTAAGTCGATTCGATAGCAAATGACGAAAACAGGCGGATTTCACAAGTTTTCACTACATATTAACACTTTTCACATTCTCCCATGCAACGCGGCTGCTAGACCTCCCTTCATGAAAAATCGTAAGGTCCTAGCTCATGTCCAAGGCACCAAAGCCGGCTAAAAAGTTAAAAATCGTTCACTAAAACTTGAATTGTACTGATTCTTATTGGCTATTACATCAACTTAGAAGCTTCTTCTGTGGTCTAGTATGGTGCTTTTAGCGTCTCCGCATTCCGTAGCACGCGAAATAGCTTTGCACACGTTAAATGTAACCGTTTCAGAGATAAGAGCGGCCAACGTGGCCATCTGACATTAAGTCGATTCGATAGGAAATGACGAAAACAGGCAGATTTATTAGGTTGTTACTACATATGAACACTTTTCACATTTTCCCGTGCAACGTGGCAGCTAGGTGTCCCTTCATGCAAAATCTTAAGGTCCTAGCTCATGTCCAAAGCACCAAAGCCAGCTCAAAAGTCAAAAATCGATAACTAAACTTGAATTGTACTGCTTCTTACTGGCATTTACATCAAATTAGAAACTTCATCTGTGTTCTTTTATGGGGATTTTAGTGTCTCCGCAACCGCAGCAGGCGACATAGCTTTGCACACGTTAAATGTAACCGTTTCAGAGAAAAGAGCGGCCAATGTGACCATCTGACATTAAGTCGATTTAATAGCAAATGACGAAAACGGGCGGATTTATTAGGTTGTTATTACATATGAAATCTTTTCACATTCACCCGTGCAACGTAGCTGCTAGTCCTCCGTTCATAGAAATTCTAAAGGTCCTAGCTCATGTCCAAGTAACCAAAGCCGGCTAAAAATTCAATAATCGATAGCTAAAACTATTATTTTACTGCTTCTTACTGCCTATTGCATCAACTTAGAAGCTTCTTCTGTGTTCTACTATGGTGCTTTTAGATTCTCCGCATTCCGCAGCACGCGACATAGCTTTGCACACGATAAATGTAACCGTATCAGAGAGAAGAGTGGCCAATGTGACCATCTGACATTAAGTCGAGTCGATAGCAAGTGACGAAAACGGACGAATTTCTCAGGTTTTTGCTACATATGAACACGTTTCACATTCTCCCGTGCAACGTGGTTGCGAGTCCTCCCTTCATGCAAAATCTTAAGGTACTAGTACATGTCCAAGGCACCAAAGCCGGCTAAAAATTTAAAAATCGATCGCTAAAACTTAAATTGTACTGCTCCTTGCTGGCTATTACATCAACTTAGAAGCTTCTTCTGTGTTCTACTATGGGGATTTTGGTGTCTCCGCATTCCGCAGCACGCGACATAGCTTTGCACCCGATAAATGTAACCGGTTCGGAGAGAAGAGCGGCCAATGTGACGATCTGACATTAAGTCGAGTCGATAGCAAGTGACGAAAACGGACGAATTTCTCAGGTTTTTACTACATATGAACACTTTTCACATTCTCCCGTGCGAGATGGCTGCTAGTCCTTCCTTCATGCAAAATCGTAAGGTCCTAGCTCATGTCCAAGGCAACAAATCCGGCTGTAAAGTCAACAATCGATAATTAAAACTTGTATTGTACTGCTTCTTACTGGTTATTACATCAACTTAGAAGCTCCTTCTGTGTTCTACTATTGTGCTTTAATGTCTCCGAGTTTCGCAGCACGCAACAAAGCTTTGCGCACGATAAATGTAACCGTTTCAGAGAGAAGAGCGGCCAATGTGACGATCTGATATAAAATCGAATCGATAGTAAACGACGAAAACGGGCGGATGTCTTAGGTTTTTACTACATATGAACACTTTACACATTCTCCCGTGCGACGTGGCTGCTAGTCCTCCCATAATACAAATTCTTACTTTCCTAGCTCATGTCCAAGGCACCAAAGACGACTAAAAAGTCAATAATCGATAGCTGAAACAATTATTTTACGGCTTCTTACTGTCTATTACGTCAACTTAGAAGCTTGTTCTGTGTTCTACTATGGTGCTTGTAGTGTCTCCGCATTCCGCAGCACGCGACATAGCTTAGAACACGATAAATGTAACCGTTTCAGAGAGAAGAGCGACCAGTGTGACGATCTGACATTAAGTCTTTTCGATAGCAAATGACGACAACGGGCGGATTCCTTAGGTTTTTACTACATGCGATCTCTTTTCACATTCTCCAGTGCAACGCGGCTGTTAGTCCTCCCTTCATGCAAAATATTAAGATCCTACCTCATGTCCAAGGCACCAAAGCCGGCTAAAAATTCAAAAATCGATAGCTAAATTTGAGTTCTTCTGCTTCTTACTGGCTATTACATCAACTTAGAAGCTTTTTCTGTGTTCTACCATGGTGCTTTTAGTGTCTCCGCATATCGCAGCACGCAACATAGCTTTGCACACGATAAATGTAACCGTTTCAGAGAGAAGAGCGGCCAATGTGACGATCTGATATAAAGTCGAATCGATGGCAAATGACGAAAACAAGCGGATTACTTAGTTTTTTACTACATTCGATCACTTTTCACATTCTCCCGTGCAACGTGGCTGCTAGTCCTCCCTTTATAGACATTCTTAAGGTCCTAGCTCATGTTCAAGGCACCAAAGCCGGCTAAAAAGTTAATAATCGATAACTAAAACGATTATTTTACGGCTTCTTACTGGCTATTACGTCAACTTGGAAGCTTCTTCTGTGTTCTACTATGGTGCTTGTAGTGTTTCCGCATATCGCAGCACGCGACCTAGCTTTGCACACGATAAATGTAACCGTTTCATACAGAACAGCCTCCAATGTGACCATCTGACATTAAGTCGATTCGATAGCAAATGACGAAAGCGTTCGGATTTCTTAGGTTTTTACTACATATGAACACGTTTCACATTCTCCCGTGCAACGTGGCTGCTAGTCCTCCCTGCATGTAAATTCTTAAGTTCCTACCTCATGTCCAAGGCACCAAAGCCGGCTAAAAATTCAAAAATCGGTAACTAAATTTGAGTTCTACTGCTTCTTAATGTCTATTACATCAACTTAGAAGCTTTTTTGTGTTCTACTATGGTGCTTTTAGAGTCTCCGAATTTTGCAGCACTCAATATAGCTTTGCACACGATAAAAGTAACCGTTTCAGAGAGAAGAGCGGCCAATGTGACGATCTGATATAAAGTCGAATCGATAGCAAACGACGAAAACGGGCGGATTTCTTAGGTTTTTACTACATATGAACACTTTGCACATACTTTCGTGCAACGTGGCTGCTAATCTTCCCTTCATGCAAAATCGTAAGGTCCTAGCTGATGCACATGGCACCAAAGCCGCCTAAAAATTTAAAAATCTATCACTAAAGCTTCAATTGTACTCCTCCTTACTGGCTATTACACAAACTTAGAAGGGTCTTCTGTGTTCTACTATGGGGCTTTTGGTGTCTCCGCATTCCTCAGCACGCGACATAGCTTTGAACACGATAAATGTAACCGTTTCAGAGAGAAGAGCGGCCAATGTGACGGCTGACATTAAGTCGATTCGATAGCAAATGACGAAAACGGACGAATTTTTCAGGTTTTTACTACATATGAACTCTTTTCACATTCTCCCGTGCAACGTGGCTGCTAGTCCTCGCATCATGCAAAATCTTAAGATCCTAGCTCATGTCCAAGGCACCAAAGCCAGCTAAAAAGTCAATAATCGATAGCTAAAACTTTTATTTCACGTCTTCTTACTGGCTATTACGTCAACTTAGAAGCATCTTCTCTGTTCTACTATGGTGCTTTTAGTGTCTCCGAATTCCGCAGCATGCGACATAGTATTGCACACGATAAATGTAACCGTTTCAGAGAGAAGAGCGGCCAATGTGACGATCTGACATTAAGTCGATTAGATAGTAAATGACGAAAACGGGCGGATTTCTATGTTTTTACTACATATGTACACTTTTCACATTCTCCCGTGTAACGTAGCTAATAGTCCTCCCTTCATGCAAAATCTTAAGTTCCTAGCTCATGTCCAAGGCACCAAAGCCGACTAAACAGTTAATAATCGATAGCTAAAACTATTATTTTACGGCTTCTTACTGGCTATTACGTCAACTTGGAAGCTTCTTCTCTGTTCTACTATGGTGCTTGTAGTGTCTCCGCATATCGCAGCACGCGACATAGCTTTGCACACGATAAATGTAACCATTTCAGAGAGAAGAGCATCCAACGTGACGATCTGACATTACGTCGATACGATAGCAAAAGACGAATACGAGCGGATTTCTTAGGTTTTTACTACATATGAACACTTTTCACATTCTCCCGTGCAACGTGGCTGCTAGTCCTCCCTTCATGCAAAATCGTAAGGTCCTAACTCATGGCCAAGACACTAAAGCCGGCTCAAAAGTCAAAAATCGATAACTAAACTTGAATTGTACTGCTTCTTACTCGCTGTTACATCAACTTAGAAGCTTCTTCTGTGTTCTGCTATGGTGCTTTTAGTGTCTCCGCATATCGCAGCACGCAACATAGCTTTGCACACGATAAATGTAACCGTTTGAGAGAAAAGAGCGGCCAATGTGACGATCTGACATTAAGACAAATCGACAGCAAATGACGAAGACGGGGGGATTTCTTAAGTTTTTTCTACATATGAACACTTTTCACATTCTCACGTGCAACGTGGCTGCAGGTCCTCCTTTTATACAAATTCTTAAGGTCCTAGCTCATGCCCAAGGCACCAAAGCCGGCTAAAAAGTTAATAATCGATAGCTAAAACTACATTCCTGGAAATGGAAAAAAGAACACATTGACACCGGTGTGTCAGACCCACCATACGTGCTCCTGACATTGCGAGACGGCTGTACAAGCAATGATCACACGCACGGCACAGCGGACACACCAGGAATTGCGGTGTTGGCCGTCGAATGGCGCTAGCTGCGCAGCATTTGTGCACCGCCGCCGTCAGTGTCAGCCAGTTTGCCGTGGCATACGGAGCTCCATCGCAGTCTTTAACACTGGTAGCATGCCGCGACAGCGTGGACGTGAACCGTATGTACAGTTGACGGACTTTGAGCGAGGGCGTATAGTGGGCATGAGGGAGGCCGGGTGGCCGTACCGCCGAATTGCTCAACACGTGGGGCGTGAGGTCTCCACAGTACATCGATGTTGTCGCCAGTGGTCGGCGGAAGGTGCACGTGCCCGTCGACCTGGGAACGGACCGCAGCGACGCACGGATGCACGCCAAGACCGTAGGATCCTACGCAGTGCCGTAGGGGACCGCACCGCCACTTCCCAGCAAATTAGGGACACTGTTGCTCCAGGGGTATCGGCGAGCACCATTCGCAACCGCCTCTATGAAGCTGGGCTACGGTCCCGCACACCGTTAGGCCGTCTTCCGCTCACGCCCCAACATCGTGCAGCCCGCCTCCAGTGGTGTCGCGACAGGCGTGAATAGAGGGACGAATGGAGACGTGTCGTCTTCAGCGATGAGAGTCGCTTCTGCCTTGGTGCCAATGATGGTCGTATACGTGTTTGGCGCCGTGCAGGTGAGCGCCACAATCAGGACTGCATATGACCGAGGCACACAGGGCCAACACCCGGCAACATGGTGTGGGGAGCGATCTCCTACACTGGACGTACACCTCTGTGATCGTCGAGGGGACACTGAATAGTGCACGCTACATCCAAACCGTCATCGAATCCATCGTTCTACCACTCCTAGACCGGCAAGGGAACTAGCTGTTCCAACAGGACAATGCAAGTCCGCATGAATCCCGCACCACCCTACGTGCTCCAGAAGGTGTAAGTCAACTAGCCTGGCCAGCAAGATCTCCGGATCTGTCCCCCATTGAGCATGTTTGAGACTGGATGAAGCGTCGTCTCACGCGGTCTGCACGTCCAGCACGAACGCTGGTCCAACTGAGGCGCCAGGTGGAAATGGCATGGCAAGCCGTTCCACAGGCCTACATCCAGCATCTCTACGATCGTCTCCATGGGAGAATAGCAGCCTGCATTGCTGCGAAAGGTGGATATACAATGTACTAGTGCCGACATTGTGCATGATCTGTTGCCTGTGTCTATGTGCCTGTGGTTCTGTCAGTGTGATCATGTGATGTACCTGCGCCCAGTAATGTGTCAATAAAGTTTCCCCTTCCTGGGACAATGAATTCACGGTGTTCTTATTTTAATTTCCAGGAGTGTATTATTTTACCGCTTCTTACTGGCTATTACTTCAACTTAGGAGCTTCTTCTTTGTTCTACTATGGTGCTTGTAGTGTTTCCGCATATCGCAGCACGCGACATAGCTTTGCACACGATAAATGTAACCGTTTCAGAGAGAAGAGAATCCAATGTGACGATCTGACATTAAGTCGATTCGATAGCAACTGACGAAAACGGGCGGGTTTCTTATGTTTTTACTACATTTGAACACATTTCACCTTCTCCCGAGCAACGTGGCTGCTAGTCCTCCCTTCATACAAATTCTTAAGGTCCTACCTCATGTCGAAGGCACCAAAGCCGCCTAAAAATTCAAAAATCGATATCTAAATTTGAGTTCTACTGCGACTTACTGGCTATTACATCAACTTAGAAGCTACTTCTGTGTTCTACTATGGTGCTTTTAGTGTCTCCGCATATCGCAGCTCGCAACATAGCTTTGCACACGATAAATGTATCCGTTTCAGAGTGAAGAGCGGCCAATGTGACGATCTGACATTAAGTCGATTCGATAGCAAATGACGAAAACGTGCGGATTTCTTAGGTTTTTACTACATATGAACACTTTTCACATTCTCCCGTGCCACGTGGCTGCTAGTGCTCCCTTCATGCAAAATCGTAAAGTCCTAGCTCAGTCCAGATCACCAAAGCCGGCTAAAAAGTCAAAAATCGATAACTGAACTTGAATTGCACTGCTGCTTACTGGCTATTACATCAACTTAAAAGCTTCTTCTGTGTTCTACTGTGGTGCTTTTAGTGTCCCCGCATATGGCATCACGCGACATAGCTTTGCACACGATAAATGTAGCCGTTTCAAAGAGAAGAGCGGCCAATGTGACGATCTGACATTAAGTCAATTCGATAGCAAATGTTGAGAACGGACGAATTTCTTAGGTTTTTACTACATATGAAAACTTTTCACATTCTCCCGTGCAACGTGGCTGCTAGTCCTCCCTTCATGCAAAATCGTAAGGTCCTAGCTCATGTCCAAGGCACCAAAGCTGGCTAAAAATTAAAAAATCGATCACTAAAACTTAAATTGTACTGCTATTTACTGGCTATTACATCAACTTAGAAGCTTATTCTGTGTACTACTATGGGGCTTTTAGTGTCTCCACATATCGCAGCACGCCACATAGTTTTACACACGATAAATGTAACCGTTTCAGGGAGAAGTGCGGCTAATGTGCCGATATGACATTAAGTAGAATCGATAGCAAATGACGAAAACGGGCGGATGTCTTAGGTTTTTACAACATATGAACATTTTTCACATTGTCCCGTGCAACGTGGCTGTAATTCGTAACTTCATGCAAAATCGTAACGTCCTAGCTCATGTCCAAGGCACCAAAGCCTGCTAAAAAGTCAATAATCGGTAGCTAAAACTAATATTTTACGGCGTCTTACTGGCTATTACGTCAACTTAGAAGCTTCATCTGTGTTCTACTATGGTGCTTTTAGTGTCTCCGCATTCCGCATCACGCGACATAGCTTTGCACACGATAAATGTAACCGTTACAGAGAGAAGAGCGGCCAGTGTGACGATCTGACATTGTCGATTCAAAGACAAATGACGAAAACTGGCGGATTTCTCAGGTTCTTACTACATATGAACACTTTTCACATTCTCCTGTGCAACGTGACTGCTAGTCCACCCTGCATGCAAAATCTGTAGGTCCTAGCTCATGTCCAAGGCGCCAAAGCCGGCTAAAAAGCCAAAAATCGATAACTAAACTTGAATTGTACTGCTTCTTACTGGCTATTACATCGACTTAGAAGCTTCTTCTTTGTTCTACTATGGTGCTTTTAGTGTCTCCGGATTCCGCAGCACGCGACCGTTTCAGAGAGAAGAGGGGCCAATGTGACCATCTAACATGAAGCCGAATAGATAGCAAATGACGAAAACGGGCTGATTTCTTAGGTTATTACTACATATGCACACTTATGAAATACTCCCGTGCAACGGGGTTGCTTGTCCTCCCTTTATGCAAAATCTTAAGGTACTAGCTCATGTCCAAGGCACCGAACCCGGCTAAATATTCTATAACCTGTAACGAAAACTTGAATTGTACTGCTTCTTACTGTCTATTACATTAACTTAGAAGATTCTTCTGTGTTCTATTATGGTGCTTTTAGTGTCTCCGCATTTCGCAGCAAGAGACATAGCTTTGCACACGTTAAATGTAACCGTTTCAGAGAGAAGAGCGGGCAATGTGACGATCTGACATTAAGTCGACTCGATAGCAAATGAAGATAACGGGCTGATTTCTTAGGTTTTTACTACATATGAAATCTTTTCAGATTCTCCCATGCAACGTGGCTGCTAGTCCTCCCTTCATGCAAAATCTTAAGGTCCTAGCTCATGTCAAAGTCACCAAAGCCCCCTAAAAAGGCAAAAATCGATAACTAAACTTTAATTGTACTGCTTCTTACAGGCAATTACATCAACTTCGAAGCTTCTTCTGTGCTCTACTAAGGTGCTTTTAGTGTCTCCGCATATCACAGCACGCGACAAAGATTTGCACACGATAAATGTAACTGTTTCCGAGAGAAAAGCTGCCAATTTGACGATCTGACATTAAGTCGATTCGATAGCAAATGACGAAAACGGGCAGATTTCTCAGGTTTTTACTACATATGAACAATTTTCACATTCTGCTGTGCAACGTTTCTGCTAGTCCTCCCTTCATGCAAAATCGTAAGGTCCTAGCTCATGTACAAGGCACCGAAGCCGGCTAAAAAGTCAAAAATCGATAACTAAATTTTATTTGTACTGCTTCTTACTGGCCATTACATCAACTTAGAAGCTTCTTCTGTGTTCTACTATGGTGCTTTTAGTGTCTCCGTATATCGCAGCACGCGACATAGCTTTGCACGCGATAAATGTAACCGTTTCACAGAGAAGAGCGGCCAATGTGACTATATGACATTAAGTTGATTCGATAGCAAATGACGAAAACGGGCGGATTTCTTAGGTTTTTACTACATATGAACACTTTTCACATTCTTTCGTGCAACGTTGGTGCTAGTCCTCCCTTCATGCAAAATCTTAAGGTCCTACCTCATTTGCAAGGCGCCAAAGCCGGCTAAAAAGCCAAAAATCGAAAACTAAACTTTAATTGTACTGCTTTATACTGGCTATTACTTCAACTTAGAAGCTTCTTCTCTGTTCTACTATGGTTCTTTTAGTGTCTCCGCATTTCGCAGCTCGCGACATAGCTTTGCACAAGATAAATGTAACCGTTTCAGAGCGAAGAGCGGCCAATGTGACGATCTGACTTTAAGTCGATTCGATAGCAAATTTATTTATTTATTTATTTATTTTTTTATTTAACCTGACAAGATTAGGGCCATCAGTCCCTCTCTTACATCTAACCAGGCATTCTACTTATTTTACAGTTATATGTTGTAGTAGGCATGTTAAACTACATCTAATACAAAACGTGAGATGAACAATTAGAAAGGTACACCTCGAAAAATACATTATTGAAGAGAAAGATTTCAGATAGGAGTGCTGGCAGCAGGGAGTGTGGGGGGAACTCATGGTGAAGGGAGGAGAGGAATAGAGGGACATGATGATACATAATTAAGGAAAATATAAAGGAAAAGAAGACTGCGTGGCTAATAGAGATAGATGAAGAGGAAGGCATCTCAGAAGCAAGATAGGAGACGCTAGCTTTGCTATTTGACATATGAGAGGATTGGCCTTGCACATTAATTTTGTGGAGAATTTTCATGCGGATGATAGTAGAAAATGCTTCAACTTCTTCTTAAAAGCAACAGGAGATTGAATTTTCCTCAAGGTGAGGGGCAGTTTGTTCCAGAGGCGAACAGCGGCAACTGAGAAGGAGTTTGCAAAAGTTTTTGTTTTGTGAGTGGGCACAGCTAGGATACCAGATAAGAGCGACCTCGTGTTTCGATTATGATGGCATTACACGTTTTTAATCTCTGAAGCTAGGTACTGGGGTGCTTGCGCGACGAGGAGTCGGTGAAGTAGACATATAGTGTGGTAGTCACGCAGTTTGTCCGGCCGCAGCCACCCTAGCTCGGAGTATGAAGCACTAACATGATCATATCGGCGAATGTTGCAGGTGTAACGCACACAGGCATTCATGGTTAGCTCTAGCCGTCTTTTGTTTTCACTGCTCATGCCTTGTTGAATCACATCACAATAGTGGAGGTTCGGTAGAACGAGTGCTTGCACGAGCTGGCGTTTCAAGTTCTGTGGGAATATGTTCCGAAACTTTTTGAGAGCATAGAGAGAAGCAGACGTCTTTCGGCACACTGCGACTGTATTCTCCGCCCAGTTGAGATGCTCGTCCAAAGTTACACCCAAGTTTTTCACTGTTTTCTGATATGGTATTGGAGTACCTTCGAGCAGAATAGGAGGTAGCCGTTCGCGGAAATCTGAACTTATTAATTTCTGATGGGCTATTAAGATTACTTGCGTCTTTTTTGCGTTTAATTTAAGCCCCTGGTTTTTCGCCCATGTCACTACTGAAGACAGATCATCATTCATCAGAGCGATTGCAGTGTTTACGTCTTCAGGTCTGACGCTTAGGTAGAGCTGGAGGTCGTCGGCATATGTTTACAGGAGGACAAAACCGACGAAAACAACAGTGGTCCTAAGACTGATCCTTGTGGCACTCCCGAAGAAACATGTTTCGAGGAAGATTTTTCATTTGCGCAGACAACACATTGCTGTCTGTCTTTTAAGTAGCTTTCAAACCATCTCATTGCACTATCAGAGAAATTAAGCTGTTGCATTTTTCTGAGTAATATGTCAAAGTTAACAGTGTCAAAAGCTTTGCTGAAGTCCAGTAGCGTCAATATTGTTGCCTTTCGATTGTCGATGGCATATTTCAGGTCATCAGTTACTTTAATTAGAGCAGTGTTTGTGCTGTGATGTTTACGGAAACCAGATTGAAATTTGTCATATAGCCTGAATTCATGCAAGTGTTCAGTGATTTGGTCATGAACAATATATTCAAGTGCTTTGGAAACAGCTGGCTGTATGCTAATTGGTCGGTAATCACTAGGCAGTTGCGGGTTTTCGATCTTAGGGATGGGTCGAATTATGCTTCTTTTCCATGCAGTGGGGTATATTCCGTTCACGAGGGAAAAATTAAATATGTCAGTTAAGATAGGTACTAAGATATCGGCAACATTCTTAATCATGGTTATACCGATAATGTCGTTGCCTATTGCATCAGAAGAGATTCTCATTATTGCTATTCTTGCCGTATTTGTTGTTACATGTTTTAGATGGAAGGTATCGTTGTTAGTTATCCTGTTTGGGGATTCTTGTGGACGGTAATTATCAGCCGTGCTGGTAATCAGAGGTGCAGAGAAGAATTCATTTAATTCGTTAGCTGACACATGAAAAGTAGTTTCCGATTTTGCCTTTCGGACCGCCAAGCTACGGAGATTCTTCCATAGAGTCGTGGGTTTCAGATCGCTGCATACAAGGGAGCGAGCGTGCCTGATTTTGGCATTGCGAATGCATTGTTTCACTCTGTTCCGTAGCTTTCTATATTCTTCGAAACGCTCGGTTTTCGGATCTGCCTTGAAACGCCTGTGGGCAGCATCATTATTAGTCATCCTTTGACTTAATTCAGCTGTCAGCCATGGAGCAGGAGATTTTCTTACACGGACTGTGTGCGCAGGTGCATGTTTGTCATAGAGGGCAAAGAGTTTATCACCAAGTTCATTAATTTTGCCGTCGATTGAAGGTTCTCTGACTATTTGATGCCATGAGATTTTTGAGCAATCGGCTGTTAGAGCGTCAAGGTCAATACTTTTCATGTTCCTACAAGTTATGTAACGCGTAAAGTCAAAAATCGATAAATAAATTTGAATTGTACTGCTCCTTACTGGCTGTTACATCAACGAAGAATCTTCTTCTGTATTCTACTATGGTGCTTTTTGTGTCTCCGCATATCGCAGCACGCGACATAGCGTTGCACACGATAAATGTAACCGTTTCAGAGTGTAGAGCAGCCAATGCGACGATCTGACATAAACTCGATTCGATAGCAAATGACAGAAAACGGGCCGATTTCTTATGTTTTTACTACATATGAATATTTTTCACATACTACCGTGCAACGTGGCTGCTAGTCCTCCCTGCATGCAAAATCTTAAGTTCCTAGCTCATGTCCAGTGCCCCAAAGCCGGCTAAAAAGTACAAAATCGATAACTTGAATTGCACTGCTTCTTACTGTCTAGTACATCAACTTAGAAGTTTCTTCTGTGTTCTACTATGGTGCTTTTAGTGTCTCCGCATTCCGCAGTACACGACATAGCTTTGCACACCATAAATGTAACCGTTTCAGAGAGAAGAGCGGCCAATGTGACCATTTGACATTAAGTCGATTCGATAGCAAATGACGAAAAGGGGCGGATTTGTTAGGTTTGTACTACATATGAACACTTTTCTCATTGTCCCCTGCAACGTGGCTGCTAGACCCTGCATGCAAAATCTTAAGGTCCTAGCTCATGTCCAAGGCTCCAAAGAAGGCTAAAAAGTAAAAAATCGATAAGTAATCTTGAATTGTCCTGCTTCTTACTGGCTATTACATCAACTTAGTAGCTTCTTCTGTGTTCCACTATGGTGTTTTTAGTGTCTCCGCATATCGCAGCAAGCGACATAGCCTTCCACATGATAAATGTAACCGTTTCAGGAAGTAGAGCGGCCAATGTGACGATGTGACATTAAGTCGATTCGGTAGCAAATGACGAAAACGGTCGGATTTGTTGGATTTTTACTACATATGAACACTTTTCACATTCCCCCGTGCAACGTGGCTGCTAGTCCTCGTTGCATGCAAAATCTTAAGGTCATAGCTTATGTCCAAGGCACCAAAGCCGCCTAAAATTTTCAAAATCGATAACTAAACTGAAATTGTACTGCTTCTTACTGGCTATTACATCAACTAAGAATCTTCTTGTGTTCTACTATAGTGCTTTTAGTGTCTCCGAATATCGCAGCACGCGTCATAGCCTTCCACACGATAAATGTAACCGTTTCAGAGAGTAGAGCTGCCAATGTGACGTTCTGTCATTAAATCGATTCGATAGCATATGACGAAAACGGGCGGATTTCTTAGGTTTTTTCTACATATAAATAGGTTTCAAATACTCCCGTGCGACGTGGCTGCTAGTCCTCCCTGCATGCAAAATCTTAAGTTCGTAGTTCATGTCCAAGCTCCAAAGCCGACTAAAGAGTCAAAATCGATAACTTGAATTGTACTGCTTCTTACTGGATATTACATCAACTTAGAAGCTTCTTTTTTTTTCTACTATGGTGCTTTTAGTGTCTCCGCATATCGCAGTACGCGACATAGCTTTGCACTCGATAAATGTAACCGTTTCAGAGAGAAGAGCGGCCAATGTGACCATCTGACATTAAATCGATTCGATCGCAAATGACGAAAACGGTCGGATTTTTACTACATATGAACTCTTTTCTCATTGTCCCCTGCAACGTGGCTGCTAGACCTCCCTGCATGCAAAATCTTAATGTCCTAGCTCATGTCCAAGGCTCCAGAGAAGGCTAAAAAGTAAAAAAATCGATAACTATACTTGAATTTTACTGCTGCATACAGGCTATTACATCTACTTAGTAGCTTCTTCTGTGTTCTACTATGGTGCTATTAGTGTCTCCGCATATCGCAGCACGCGACATAGCCTTCCACACGATAAATGTAACCGTTTCAAAGTGTAGAGCGGCCAATGTGACGAACTGACATAAAGTCGATTCGATAGCAAATGACGAAACCTGGCGGACTTCTTAGGTTTTTACTACATATGATCACTTTTCACATTCTCCCGTGCAACGTGGCTGCTAGTCGTCCCTGCATGCAAAATGGTAAGGACCTAGCTGATATCCAAGGCACCAAAGAAGGCTAAAAAGTCAAAAATCGATAAATAGACTTAAATTGTACTGCTTCTTACTGGCTATTACATCAACTTAGAAGCTTCTTCTGTGTTCTACTATGGTGCTTTTAGTGTCTCCGCATATCGCAGCACACGACATAGCTTTGCCCACGATAAATGTACCCGTTTCAGAAAGAAGAGCGGCCATTGTGGCGATCTGGTATTTCGTCGATTCGATAGTAGATGCCGAAAACGGGAGGATTTCTTAAGTTTTTACTACATATGATCAGTTTTCACACATTCTCGTGTAACGTGGCTCCCAGACCTCGTTTCATGCAAAATCGTAACGTCGTCAGTCATATCCTTGGCGCCATAGGCGGCTAATAAGTCAATAATCGATAGCTAAAACTTGAATTGTACTGCTTCTTACTGGCCGATTACATCAACTTAGAGCCGGCCGCGGTGGTCAAGAAGTTCAGGCGCTCAGTCCGGAACCGCAGGACTGCTACGCTCGGAGGTTCGAATCCTGCTCGGGCATGGATGTGTTTAATGTCCTTAGGTTAGTTAGGTTTAAGGAGTTCTACGCTCTAGGGGACTGATGAAAACAGATGTTAAGTCCCATAGTGCTCAGAGCCATTTGAACCAATAACTTAGAAGCTTCTTCTGTGTTCTATGGAGTTGCTATTAGTGCCTCCACATGCCGCAGCCAGGGACATAAGTTTCCAGACGATAAATGTAACTGTTTTATAGAGAAAAGCATCCAATGTGACGATATGTCATTACGTCGATTCGACGGCAATTGACGAAAACGGGACGATTTCTTAGGTTTTTACAACACATGAACACTTTTCCAATTCTATCGTGTAACGTGTCTTCCAGACTTCGTTTCATGCCAAATCTTAAGGTCGTCGGACATGTCTGAGGCACCAAAGCCGGATAATAAGTCAATAATCGATTACTAAAACTTGAATTTTACTGCTTCTTACTGGCTGATTACATCAACTTATAAGTTTCTTCTGTGTTTTACTGTGTTGCTATTAGTGCCTCCGCATACCGCAGCACACAAAGTAAGTTTGAAGACGATGAAGGTAACCGCTTCACAGAGAAATTTCAAATTCTGTGTCTGTGTCTATTGCCTGCTCATATTGTTTAAAGCAGGTTGCTCTAAATGCCCAGTGGATCTGATTCCATTGATACCTATTCTAAACAATCTCGGATTGGTAAAGACCAAGCTCTGCTTATACTTATAGTCTGGGAAGTTGACATATCTTAGACAGTAAAATATGATGGTTAAAGATGTACACTGAGTATTCCCATATACACTGAAGTTAGCTTTGAACAACAAATTATTAATTGGCCACCTACTCTTGACTCAATAGCTACTAAGATCTTTCACTAGTGAAGGAGGTGACGACGTTGTTATGTCCACTAGAGGCTTCTGTAGTTTGCTGAAAATGATGTGATACAATTGTGCCTTGTGATTTTCTGTGGAGTTCCAGAGTAAGTTCTATACTGGTGCAGGACATTCATTCGTGCTGTTCTCATTCGAGGCAATCCTGGATTCTGAATCTCAAGCACCAGAGGATTATAAACAGCAATGCAACCTCTGTCGTCCTGGCTGTGCACTATTTCAAAGTGCTCTGGTTGACAGTCTCTTCTCATTGTGCAGTGCTTGTAGATTATTGTAAATGGATTATCTGCATTATTTAGAACATCTCATTCTAAACTTTCTAAAGAACGAGACTTTTCTGTCATGACCACTTTTTGTGTGAGGTGATAAATACCAGGAATTTGATTGCATTTTGAGAACCTAATGGTAACTAACATTATTGTCTATGTAAATTAATGGAACTGGATTTTTCCTGAGGTCAGCAGTTTTCCGAAGGTCGTCGTTTTTCCCGAGGTCGTCGTTTTTCCCAAGGTCGGCGTTTTTCCCCGAGGTCGGCGTTTTTCCCCGAGGTGGGCGTTTTTCCCCGAGGTCGGCGTTTTTGCCCTAAGGTCGGCGTTTTTCCCCGAGGTCGACGTTTTTTCCCGAGGTCTGCGTTTTTGCCCCGAGGTCGGATCAAAGATTTTTTTTCCCGAGGTCTAGAAATCTATCGATATATTGAAAATCCAAAGTATTTTCATGTATGTAGACTATACTGTTATGTCATGTCATCTTGAAACATTTATCCGACCACTAGATAATGGTATTTATCAAGATAGCGATATATTTCGTTATATCTATTTATTTCGATAATCGTTTTCTTAGGGGTACAGATTTATTTTGAGACGTCCATACTTTTCCTATTATCGATTCAATTCGATATATCGACTTACGTAGATGCGCACATTAAATCATGATATCGATTTATTTCGAGATATCTATCTATATTGAGGAGTCTATTTATTTCGAGATATCGATTGATTTAGAGTATCCGATTATATCGAGATATCGATTTATTTTGATATACCGACACAATTAAGGTTGTCTATATATTTCCAGGTATCGATATATTTCCATGTACTGGTGTACTACAGATGTCGATTCTTATCGAGATATCGATATAATTCAAGGTACCTCCATATCTCTAATAATCCATAAATTTCTAGATATCGCTATTTTGAGAGATATCTTTATATTACGTGGTACCAATATATTTCGAGATATCGATATATTTCTGTACCTCAATTTATCTCGATATGTCGACTAGCATCGAGATTTCGGTCTATATGGTAAGCCGAAATGCGTCTAGATGTCGATATACTTCGGGATATCGACTCATTTCGGTGTAGCGGTTGTTTGGAGGTGTCGATTTATTTCGAGGTTTCGATTTATTTCACGGTGTCGATTTATTTCGAGGTTGCGATTTTTCGAGGGTTGCGATTTATTTCGAGGTGGCGATTTATTTCGAGGTGGCGATTTATTTCGAGGTGTGGATTTATTTCGAGGTGTCGATGTATTTCTAGGTGACGATATATTTCGATGTTACTTGTCGACTGCATCAGCTTAGAACCTATTTCGTACAGAGTGGTGCGACTGCATACCTCAGCAGGCGACATTGATATCCAGACGATGAATTTTACCGTTTCCGAGAGAAAAGCGTGCGATGTGATGAATTGGCACTACTTCATTATGAAAACAAATGACGAAAACGTGAGGTTTTCTTCGGTTTTTCTGCCACTGCTGCCAACTTTCAGCCCACCCCCTCCTCCCCTTCCCCAGTCGTGGCGATCAGCTTTTGTGATGGAAATGGACACAGGAAAGTAATAACGTTCCATGAAATCCCATTCTAGGGACGTTCAAGGGTAAATGTTCCAGACGGTTTATTTGCATTAAGACACGCATACTGCGCATCTACAATGTCACATCTGCCAGATCGTTTCTATTGTCAACAGTGGAAAACAAAACAGCGTACTGAAGAAGCCATAGTGAGACGCGGTTTTTGGTAGACGAAATACTAGGAATACTCTAGCCATTGATAATGATGATCTAATGAGAATTCTGTTATTGTTTTGAAAGATGCATTTAAATATGCATTGAACGTAGCTCCAAATTATTTTGAGAATTATAATTGCGGTATTATGAATCTACATTGGAGATTTTGTAATGCAAAACATTTCGATCTGAGAATACTTTACGTGATAGTACGGCATTGACCTTGTGTGTCATTAGGGTAAAGTTAATTTGCCGCCATTCACATAAAATTTATCCGCCATTAACATAAAATCTATTTTTCAGCGTACTGCAATAAGGACTCACTTCAGATGATTGGACAATTAAAGAGAACTCAAACCGTTATTTTAATAGTATTCGTAGGTCCATTGCAGCATTTACCGTGGACAGTCCCTGAGCCTAGACTGTCAGTTTTATGTAGGGAGTACTACTTTAAAAAAGCACTCCGTGTTCAGGTCACAAGTGGCCAATCAGGACCATCCGACCGCCACGTCATTCTCACTGAGGGTGGAGGAGGAGCTGGCTCTCCCACTCGTTGTGGTAGTTTCCTTTGACTGGAGCCGCTACTATTCGGACGAGTAGTTCCTCAATTGGCATCGGAAGGCTGAGTGCAACCCGAAAAATGCCAACAGCGCATAGCGGCCCATATGGTCACCCATCCAAGTGCCGACCACGCCCGAAAGTGCTAAACTTCAGTTATCTGACGGGAACCGGTGTATCCACTGCGGCAAGGCCATTGCCCCTACCACTTTTTATGATATTTTTGATCGTAGTTCAGGTCTGATGGCTGGGAAGAATGGACGTTTACCATGTTATGCACATTTATATTTTCACTACGTCGACACAGCTGGTCCAATTACGACCACAGGTGATGGTAGCCATAATGATCGTGCCAAGCATCCCTTGTACATTAGTTACACCCAAGTGTGTGGGCATCACAGCATTCGTGACATTTAAATTTGTTACTTCTTTGCTACTATATTCGCAATAAATTTTGCAGACAGTATCCGCATATGACGCTGAATGTACCTACAAAATTATATCATTGTACGACACATGTTTCGGGAGATACGTCATAAAAACTCAGGACAAGGCCAGACGCTGCATAGTACGGACGTGGACGCACAGCTCTAAATAAATGCCTGGTCAACACCAAGCTTTTCCGCTAGTCATCTATAAAGATAAAAAATCCCCAATATTGTCTACCAGCGTATTTTTGAAAAACCTTTATTTTGTCATCCATTTTTTTCCTGTAAAAATCGTAAAAGCCGTGCATCATTGTGTTTTTAAAAAGCGTTTCTTATTGTCATCTCTTTTTATGTATTTTAAACCATCTATCGCTTGTGTAACCTGTGGCTACAAGTCCATTCCCTTTATGGTGTAATCGAAATAATAAACAACTCAAAAAAGTGTGGGTCAATTTCTTCCTCATTTTTCGGAACTTCTGATAATAGTAAATCGTTGGCTCTTTGAGGGCGTGGTAGGTACATACAAGAGATTAGTGTAAGATTAGAATTTGGGTTAGATGCAGTGCCAGGAGGTTCTGTTTCTATCTGGCTAGCTTCAGAGTACTTCACCATCTACTAAGTGATGCGTTTCATTGTGAATGGTGTGTTCTGTGTTAGCTCTACCCTTTTACTGCACAATGCTGTTCCTTCGATGCTATTAAAACCAGGATGTTATCAAAATATATGCACAGTGGCAGACTGGAGTCTGCAGAAATATTTCCAGTGGTGGGGAGGGGGGAAGGCGCGTCGGGGCTGGAGTGCATGATTCTGAAACTGGCACTCTGTGTACAAATCAGCTGGTCAGTTACGAGGTGCATCAAGCTACAAGACCCTAACTCTATAAGCGCTACAACTGGCCAAAGCTAAGGTTTATCAGTATTGTGGAGAATTCTTATCTGGAAGAGTATACTGTAACGAATAAAAACTCTTTACTCCAGATTCCAGGGAGGGTTGGGGGCGATGGGTGAAAGTGCCCTTTTGCCTATCCTCCCCTCCCGACCTCCTCCCCTCCCCCTCCCCTTCACCCTCGCAGACGCCAATGGCTGGCCCGTTCATTTTGAGAACATCAGAGCTCCAGTAACCTTTCTGAGAAACTGTTCTTGTTGTCCTTGTGCGTCAATCTTACCACTCAGAACACCAGTGGGAATGTTGGTTATCGCTGAAGTAACTGGTTTTCGGCTCTTATCAGTTTCCCAACCCTTCTTTAAGCTAATTGTTAAAGCCCGTCACAATACCAGTTCTTGTAATAACCGATTTTCAGTCTTTTATTTACATTATTTTCTCTAGTAAACGTAGAAATCAAACAAAGATTAAACAATTTTTACTTTCTCAGTTTCTTGATAAATGGAATCAAAATGTCAAATTAAATACCCTTATGATGACCTGCAGCAGTTCAGAACGAAATTAGAATTATATTAATACCGTCAGCTGCTCACGTGTGTCGATATATATCAACGGCGACAGGTGACAATGTGTGCACGTCTGGGACTCGAACCCGGGATCTCCTGCTTACATGGCAGGTGCTCTGCCCATCTGAGCCACCGAGGGCACAGACGATAGTGTGACTGCAGGTACTATCTCGCGCACGCCTCCCGCGAGACTCCCATTCTCACCTTGCATGTCCACACACTACATTCGTAGTGTCCCACACCGACACACTCATTACTCGTGGAACACATTCTTACCAAGTCCAGTTCGGGGAATACGTGTGCATCTTCACAGAAGAAGGTCATGGCTGGTATTGCCAGAACCATATACTTATATTGATATGGACATGTCTTCCACGAGGAATGAGTGTGTTGGAGTGGGACTCTACGACTGTAGTGTATGGACATTCAAGGTGAGAATGTGAGTCTCGCAGGAGGCGTGCGCGAGATAGTCCCTGCAGTCGAACCATACACTGTGTCCTCTGTGCCTCAGATGGATAGAGCGTCTGTCATTTTAGCAAGAGATCCCGGGTTCGAGTCCCGGTCGCGGCACACATTTTCACTTGTCCACGTCGATATTTATCAACGCCCGCGAGCAACTGACGGTATTAACATAATTCTAATTTCTTTAAATTAAATAGTCAAATAAAACTTTGTCCGATCTTCGCTGCTGGCGAGTGCTTCTATACTACAGAAAACTGGCAATATTATCCTACTGATTATAGTTTTTAGAAGCTCTGCTCAAAAATTATATTGTAATCGGTTATCACAGCACTATGCAGGCATTACGTATAGTCCAGCGATAAAGAGTGAAAACTGCGGCAGGAGAACTCTCTTTTTCGTTTTAATTTCTCTGTTTTTAAGGGCTAAAAGCAGATAACGGCATACTACGTAGACACAGCAGCAGATCAGGCACTTTCTACTTTTATCCAGAACTATGAATGATTTGTTAAATTTTAACTTTTTTCCTTGTATGATGTCGCAAGTCGACCAAATCTAACTTTGTTCTTCACTCGTACCGCATATCGTAAAATACTTCCAGACTTCCAGATGGTGCCATTCTATGTTACAACTGACGTTCGACAACAGCGAGAAACTGTGTCCAGTCTCGCGCTCTGCTTGTATAAGAGGCACAGTATTGTCTCGGCAATGTTGGACCAATCCATTTGTTGCTCGTTTCTATCAGCAGTGTTATTAAAGTGGCATACATAACTTTTCCCATTTTTTTCTGTAATAACGCCGTATTTCAGTGCTATGGAAATCTTACGAATAAAAATTACTCGTCTTTTTTTAAAAAGGTTTATTTGAAAACTAAAAATTTTACTACGACATCTGTGGCTAATTGATATATCTGTTTTTACGTGGTTATCAGGAAAAAATGAAAAGATACTTGTTATAACCGAGAGCAAACAAATACTGAAAGACATCGGTTATTCAGAACTAAAATACCCATGTCGTTTTAACTGATCGGTTTTTCTATCTATAAACTGCAGTGTCGCCATAGAAAAGTGTGTCGCTCCATCAATGTCCATAGCAACTTTGAGATATGTGTTTATGCGCAATATCGGCAAATGGAAACACGAAGAGGTAATAAGCACCTGAGCGATAGAATTTATTTCACAGTCAGAAAAGTCGAGTGACAGGCAAGACTGAATCACTGTAATAGAAATTATATGGAAAGCTGTGTAAAGGAAAATTTCCAGTTCTTTCGTGGATTCCAAAATTGAAGCAAATTCCGGGACACCAAGGTGACATAGTCTTATACGGATAGTATTCCATGACTAACGTAATTGGCCCATATACTGTACTGGTATACGGATAATATTACACGACTAACGTAATTTACCTGAAATAATTTACAAACATGTTACTGTAACATTCGCTACTACTCATTACGCTAATTCACCTTCAGCCATTAAGCGCAAATCTCAGTTATGATACGTGCGCCAAACAAAAATTTATCAACCTAGTAACTCAAGACAACTACAAACGATCATTGTGTGCAAAATAAATAGAACACTTCATAAGAAGAACATGACGGTTTTGAATCATTCCCACCGCAAAGGATGAAAAAATCAGGCTCGCACACAAGACCACTTGATAACTAACCAGAAATTCAGATTAGTTGTAGCTTCGGTGACAATCGCCTTTTTTACATTTTCCCCGTAAACTAGATAATTATGAAACGTAACAACTACTCTAAAATATCTGCAGCAACGGACTTGCCGCGGAGGTTGCATCGGTTCACGTGAGATCACCGAAGTTAAGTGCGTTGTCGGGCGTTGAAGGCACTTGGATGGGTGATCATCCAGTCCGCCATGCGCTCTTGCCATTTTTCGGGGTGCACTAAGCCTCATGATGCCAATCGAGGAGTTACTCGACCCAATAGTAGCGGCTCCGGTCAAAGAAAACCATCATAACGACCGGGAGAACAGTGTGCTGACCCCCGCCCCTCCTGTTCGCATCCTCCACGGATGATGACACGGCGGTCGGATGGTCCCGTCCCAGTAGGCCACTCGTGGCCTGAAGACGGAGTGCTTACAAAGCAAACTAATCTCCAGTGGATGGTCGTACTACTGAGACCTTGATTCCTGGCATCAATAACAGATGGCAGCACAAGAGGTTGCCTTACGCCTACTGCCGAATTTTGCGATCTGTCGTAAGCCTGCGTAAGCACGTGGGGCGTTCCGTCTTAAGTGCAAGCATATCCATTGCGTTTTCTGCCGCGCGACTTGAGTGGAACGTTTCATTATTTCTGAAATATTATAGAAATGTTTTTCGTCGTATATCCTCACAATCGGTACTGAATTTAATGTAAAATTACTTGCTCACTTTTCGGAACTTCCGTTCATAGTAAATCGATACTATTTGAAGCCTTGGTAGACACGAGTCTAGTGTGCTTCACCTACAGCACCTTCTGTGTCAGTCTCGGTTCCTATGTCGCTGATTTCACAACGAACAGTTCGTTGTCTACTGAGTATACTGTCTGTTGCACGACACTATCACTCCCACGCTGCTAAATGTAGGTCGTCGGCAAAATATGACTGCAGTGGAACAAGGGCGTCTGCAGAAATTTCCCCAGGAGGTGGTGGTGGCATTGTTAGTGGTGTGTGTGTGTGTGTGTGTGTGTGTGTGTGTGTGTGTGTGTGTGTGTGTGTGTGTGGAGGCCATTACTATGAAATTCACACAGTCCAGACCGCCAAGGAAAATAAACCTTGAGATTTGGAAAGGTTGTTGATCTTATACCGCTTATGCTGCATATTTCGAAATTCCACCTAAGGGGGATACACAGGAAATGAAAGGATTTTTGAAACATGTAGCTATTAAGGTAATTTTGAAGCTTGGCAGACGAAAACTTGTATCTGGTTTCTAGGTCAGAAATAAAGAAATATGTATTCCAGTATTATTGGGAATTTAACCTCTATGAGGTGAAATAGTGGATGAACATTTTATTTTGAGATAAAAAATTATGGAAGAAGTATGGAAGTATTTTTAAGGCTACATCTACGAAAATTGGTATTTGACTTCAAGGTTACAAATAGGAAAATACGTATTTTCGTGTTTTTGGAAGTTCAGCCTCTAAGGGGATGAAATAGAGTGAGCTGGTGCGTTTCTGGCGCCAGTTTCCGTCGATCGTTGTTTCGATCTTTGAGTCGCGGTCCAGAGGACACTGCTCCCTAAGCGACTGTAGTAGTTCTCTGTGCAGCCCAACATCGGGCTTACCACGCTTACACTGGACACAGTTGCCAACAAATCGCCTGCCATCGCGATATAGGTTGGGCCAAAACATGTATTCCTGAACTCGGTTCAAGGTCTTGAAGAACCCCAAATGACCCCCGTCCGCCGACTCGTGGAAATATCTGAGTGCCATGCTAACTCGTTCCTGTGGAATACAGACCTTCACTTGGCCACGGTTGGCTCCCCCTTTACACAAGAGGCCCGCACGAAGGCAACAGCCAGTGACGACGTCGCCATCCACAAACTGCTGCATATTCGGTCCCCACCCGGCGTCCTCGGCCTGTTTGCCGGCTAAGTCGAAGACGAAGCCGGGTGTCTCGGAGAGAAGGAAATTCACCCCCAGATCCGGCTCCACGTTTCTGAAAATGGTTCATTATGAAAGCATTATGAAAGCATATCTGACAATTCGTATTCGGCTAATCTGTTACAATTTTTAAAAACTACGTGTTTCACTGGTTTTTAACTTCGAGCATAAGGGGATGAAAATTTTAATGAAATATTTATTGCGTTATATTAAAATATTTTAAATCTGCATCTACGAAAACCGGTATTTCACTTCTCAATTAGATATAAAGAAATATGCGTTATACAAACAAGAATACAAACGGCTTGATTAACAAAAACCTTGGACCCCAGCTGTCAGCATTGCTTTTTGGTCATTCAGCAAAAGACCATGCTTCAACGGCGTTAAGTTTAGAAAAGTTTAGAAAGTGTTGCAGTTTATAAAAGACATAAAAAAACGATTAAAGAAAAAATGCTTTGCAGACAATGAACGGTCTAAGTAAGTAAAGAAGCGGATGATAAGCTAGCTCTTTATGCAAATAAGTTGGTCAGTTTAAGTTCCGAGACATGTCATGCAGCAGGAACGGAATCCTATAGTTGCTACGATTGGCTAAAGGAAAAGTTTTGCAGAATCACGCGAAATCACTTCTGCAAGTGGCTGAGAATCTCGTAATGAATAAAAATTCTGTACTGAGAATTCCAAGGTGGGAGAGGCGAGATTCCTCCCCCCCCCCCCCTCCCCCTTCTCAGAATCCTATCCTTCTTTACCTACAGCAAAAAATAAATAAATAAATAAAACTAGAGAAATTTCTACTGTGAAACTATTTGCATACAAGAGAACGGCCATTAAAATTTAACTCTTCAAAGTTTTAAGCCCTGCCCCGTTCGAAAATTCAATTTCTTTGTAGTTGCATTTTTTAAAGGTGTACTTGTCTAGACTCCTGGAACGGAAAGGTTTTTTTTTTTTTAATCCGTGCTTTACAAAAGTTTCTACAGTCCATTGTTTGAAGCAGTGTCACGGCTGCCATGAGCCGCGCGGGGTACCCGCCATGTGTCCAACGCCTTGTCACGGTTCGCGCGGCTCCCCCCGTTGGAGGTTCGAGTCCTCCCTCGGGCATGGTTGTGTGTGTGTTGTCCTTAGCATAAGTTACTGTAAGTAGTGTGCAAACATACGGACTGATGGTTCAAATGGCTCTGAGCACTTTGGGACTTAACATCTGAGGTCATCAGTTTCCTAGAACTTAGAACGACTTAAACGTAACTAAATTAAGGACATCACACACATCCATGCTCGAGGCAGGATTTGAACCTGCGACCGTAGCGGTCGCGTGGCTCCCGACTGAAGTGCCTACAACCGCTCGGCCACATCGGCCGGTCTATCATGTATTCTAGAAGAGCTGCACGGTCGTCAGTGGCGCCTGTTCTTTCTAGAACAGTTACTATCTTCATATCTATGGTTAAACGTCACCCAGCCATTGACCTTCGTCTGTGCGAATGCGCACAGGCTACCGGAAATCTTACGGGAATCGTCACCTTAGTGTGAGCCAGTAATGAGTGGATGGACAAGTACCTATTAAGTACATTACGTAATCGGATTGTGGGCGGTTCAGGGTGTGAGTCTCACGGGAAGCGTGCGAGGGATAAATTCCTGCAGTCGTGCTGTTCATTTGTGCCCTCGATAGCTCAGATGGGTTGAGCGTCTGCCTTGTAAGCAGGAGATCCTGGGTTCGAGTCCCAGTAGCGGCACACTTTTCAGCTGTCCCCATCGAAGTATATCAACAACACCTGTCGGCAGCTGAGGGTTTCAATTAATTATCAGTTGTGTAGGTGATTCGATGAACCCTTTGCCAGGCAATTAAATGTGTTTTGCAGGGTATCCATATAGATGTAGATGATAACTCGTCCCGTGTCGCACGTGCTCAAAATGATTCATACTGCAGAATGCATGCAAACATACTCACCGAAAATACGGACGAATATCAAGTGCAGGCTGCCGAGTGCTGCATATCCAGCTTAGACAGATCGGCTTTTCCTGCCAAGAAGAACAGGAAGTTGCTGTCTAGGAACAATCAGAGGTAGAGGAAGGGCTGATAAATACTGCTTGAATTGCAGACTAAACGTAAATAACGAAAATACATTTTTGGTAAAAATTGGTCAAAACATAATCGTTTGCCCTCCGTATTGGATTAGCTGTTTTGAATATTGAAAATCTGACTTCAGATTCGTTTTCAGCGACATTAAGAATATATGTGTAACACTCAGTTCATGCAAATCGAAGTAATAATATAACTAAATGTTTTCCCTAAACTTTGAACACTTTTTTTTTCGAGTAACGATTTTCTCAGAACGGCATGCAGCATAAATTAAAAGTGGTTCGATCTCTTAACTTCTACCTCTGACCCCTAAAAGTAAACACTTTTCTTAGGAACTTATAGCTATAATATGACATTTGTTAATATTAACTAATTTTTGTGTAGGCATAAGGAGTGAAACAAACCCCTCAAAATCGAACTCAAAGTTCGAATTAGCACTGTATCGTTAAATTTAAGGTTGTTTCATTGCGGTTAGGTATGCGCTCCCATTAATTTTATGTATTATCGACTGATGTTATCCATTTTCAAGTTCAGAGAAATAATGTAGTATCAACTGATGTTACCCATTTTTGAATTCAGGTAACATCTGAGGTGCCACACTGCACGCACTCTGCGTACTCCAGTCTCGCAAGCCCTTGATCAAATCATAATTACGGGCGCCATTTTTTATTGAAAATCTAATATTAAGCTCATAGTATTGTCACTCGTAATTCCCAAACAGATCGTTCGAATGTATTTTCATTGTCTCAAAAATAATTTCAAATTTACCCTTTTTTGCTCATTTGTATGAGAACCTGGCCGTAACGCCGTAATATAGTCACTAGATTTTATTTCAGAGACGCTGTACGTTCGCGAGAAGACTTTCGTTCTGCGCGTGTCGAAGGACATTCCTCAGATATTACTGTGTGTGTGCTACTCAGTCGTGCCATTTAAGTGTACATCTTTGCATAGTTTTCCTTTCACGATGTAAACAGTGTTCCGCTCAGTTGCTAACTGGCCAGTGAGTGGTTCCGAAGGTGTCGGATGTGCGGTGCGTTCGGTCTGCTAGGACAACAGCAGACTGGCGTGGTGCGATGGCAGAAGCAGACACTGAGGGAGCTAGCTGCTGGGACGCCAGCGAACAATTTATGCCAAGTAAGACGAAGAGGACTATTCTAAAATTACGAGCCGTCTAAAAAGTGTTTACCATTGGTAAATCTTGCTGTTGAGTCTGACAAAACTGACAGTTTTTCCTAGAGATACAGTAAATCCCCCCACCCCCACTCAATGAATATTTGGTTGTGATGACAGGCCGATTGGTAGTGTAGCCCGAGATCTAAGTTAGGTTGGAAGGTGGTAATTTGATTGAGAGTTGTTTACGCCAACGATTATGAATGCCGACTAAACGTTGTGCGAGCAGATTGCCCTGTAGCGTAGCCTAGTGTTTCCGTCCGCGCCACATTTAACACACTTTCTCTAACTGTGTACAAAAGTCTCACAACAGCCACGATAACTACGTTTCTGGTGGGGGGAGGGTAGAGTCCACTATGTAACTTTCACGGCAAATTTTAGTAACCGCATAAACTAACCGAAATAGAAGCGTCATTTTAACTATATTTCCTTTTGTGGGAAAATAATGGTTCTCCTCTTTCGGCAGCAACTGTAATATGTAGGCGACTTATTAGTTTTTTTTAACTCTGAATCATGATCTCAATAGACGCAGTGCTTTTTTTACGTTACTTGATTTGTGGTCTATAGTAAACCATGCAACGAATTGGTAAATTCTTTGAAGTTTGACGTGTGTTACATAGACGACGTCTGCAATGTTCGTAAGGCCAAGTTTGCATATATTCGGTGTCTGTTTTTTTCGCCATGTACTGTATAATTAAAGGGAGGAGGATTATGTTCAAGGAGCAGTGCATTAGCAGTCTATGGAGAAATTGAGAATTTGGATCTAACGAACGGCATGCTCGGGCAGTTCGTGCTATTCTGTTGACCACTGTGTAATTCGGACACAGTGATCATTGCCTCTCCCTCGTAACCAGGGGACTCGGGTGCTAATCCTGGTCTGGCACAAATTTTCAACAGTGCCCATTGACTAAAGTCTGTGCCCATTGTCAGCTAATGTCATTGTTTCGGTGTTAAATAGTATTTTGTTCGCGATACGTGGTTTAGCTTTTTCATGGATAACAGCTTTGAAAAGCGTACAGGTTATATTGATATTTGCTCGTCGTTAGTCCAAGGCAACTATAGCGATTTATAAACACAGTTGTAGTTCGTATTAAGCCTACATACGTAATTGTGTCCTGTGTTTCTTTACCAAGAACTACTTCGTAAGTAATTCCCCTGTAGTGGTATCTTGTTTTAGTATTTTGTTTAAATATTTATAGACTGCAGGCTTGGATGAAATATGAAACACATGTCCGAAGTTCCTGTTGATATTGCAGATACTGTTTCATCCGTACTAGGGGCCAAAACATTTCATCAAATACAGAAGGACACAATTTGTCTCGAGATTTAGCAATTTTTCGTAATAGAGGCCTTGCGTCGATATGTTTTTCTCTAATTCTTGTTTGGATTTAATCTTAAAACACACTAACTCTTCCACCACTTATTCGATATGTGTTTTCATCCCTTTCGTAGCCTAGAGTTCCTAAACGGTCGATAATATTAATAATTTCCTTTCTCAATTTTATTTTCTGTAAAATCTCCTGTTTATGGTTATTGCTAACATGTTTCACGTCCTCACTTTTATTATTTTTATTTTTCTAGTTTTGTGCCTTGTAGCCAAATTTTCTTTGAATCTGGTTTTCAATTCTGAAATAGTAACAGTTGAAGGTCAAGAGAAGATTGCGGTCTATTTGAGGAGAGTGGCTTGGAGATTTTTTATAACAGACGTATACAGGTCATGGGGATCCTTACCTATATACATTTACTTCGAGTGTGATGTAGCCCATTCTCTTGTCATGATCTCGGCTGTATCGTAGCACATTGTCTCGGTTAGGTTGGAGATTTCTGTTGAGAGTTGCCGAAGTCAACGAAAGTGATTACAAAGTAAAGACTGTGCTAACAGAACGATCTCTAGCGTAGTCCAACAGGTTCTTTCTGTCCTTTTAAAGCCTCTTTTAATTAAAAATAACTAAAGCTGCAAGATACAATCACAAAAACTGTATTACGTAATAGAGTAATCCCAGACTATTGTTGTGTAAGTTGTGTGCATACACTATTTTTTTTGTTAGTGAATATACACTTTTTTACTCATTTGCTGGGTTTCAGTTTTCCCCGTTTTCTGGCAAAAAACCTTTTCCTGTGAAGGGCCCATTAGCTTGTCGGTTATATTTGTGACATTCTCGACGGTCAGTAATTTCGTGATAGTCCATCCACCGGCGTCATTGTTAACATCTGATATAGATTTAAGTATTAGGAAGGCTAATATGAAGCTAATGCATGAGTAGGTCTAATAATTAATAAAAATAGGAATGCGGGTAAGCTACTACATACAGCATAGTGAACGCATTGTTGTGGCCAAGATAGCCACGAATCCCACGCCTACCAAAGTCGTAAAAGTAGTCCTCAGATGATGAAGAAATTGATGGAATGTGTGATGAGATAAAAGAAATCATTCAGATAGTGATGGGAGATGAAAATTTAATATTAATGGGTGACTGGAATTCGACAGTAGGAAATGGAAGAAAAGGAAACGTAGTAGGTGAATATGGAATGGGGGTAAAAAATTAAAGAGGAAGCCGCCTGGTAGGCTTTTGCCCAGAGCATAACTAACACTTGGTTCAAAAATCATGAAAGAAGGTTGTATACGTGGAAGAGACCTGGAGATACTGCAATATTTCATATAGATTATATAATGGTAAGACAGAGATTTAGGAACCATATTTTAAATTGTATGACATTTCCAGGGGCAAATGTGAACTCTGATCACAATATATTGATTATGAACTGTAGATTAAAACTGAAGAAACTGGAAAAAGGTGGGAATTTAAGGAGATGGGACCTGAAAGAACTGACAGAATCAGAAGTTGTACAGTGTTTCAGGAAGAGCATTAGGGAACGATCTACAGGAATGGGGGAACGTAATACAGTGTGATGGGGGATCTGAGTGGTGTACTGTCAAGGGGGAGGGGGTTCCTCAGGGATCAGTGTTGGGGCCGCTATAGTTCCTTATTTATATAAATGATATGCCCTCAAGTATTACGGGTAACTCTAAAATATTTTTGTTTGCTGATGACACTAGCTTGGTAGTAAAGGATGTTGTGTGCAACACTGACTCCGTTTCAAGTAGTGCAGTACATGACCTCAGTCCATGGCTTGTAGAAAATAAACTAACGTTAAATCACAGTAAGATTCAGTTTTTACAGTTTCTAACACACAATTCAACAAAACCTGACGTTTTAATATCACAGCATAGGCATATGATTAGTGAAACTGAACGGTTCAAATTCCTAGGTGTTCAAATAAATAGTAAGGTGTTGTGGAAAGCCCACGTTCAGGATCTTGTTCAAAGACATAATACTGCCATTTTCACTATTCGAACGGTACCGAAAGTGAGTGATACTTCGCCAAGTAAATTAGTCTACTTTGCTTATTTCCATTCACTTATGTCGTATGGTATTATGTTTTTGGGTAACTCTTCCCCTTCTAGAAGGATATTTTTGGCTCAGAAACGAGAGGTTCGGGCAAAAAGTGGTGTGAGTTCACGAACCTCTTGTCGACCTCTGTTCAGGGAGTCTGGGTATTTTGACATTGGCCTCTCAATATGTATATTCCTTATTGTCGTTTCTTGTTACCAATATTAGTTTATTTCCAACAATAAGCAGCTTTCACTCGGTTAATACTCGGGAGAAATCAAACCTCCATTTGGATCGGACTTCCTTAACTCTTGTGCAAAAATGTGTGCAGTATACTGCTGCATCCATTTTCAATAAGCTGCCACTCGAATTCAAAAATCTTAGCAGTAATCCACGCGCTTTCAAATCGAAACTGGAGTGTTTCCTCATGGGTCACTCCTTCTATTCTGTCGAGGAGTTAATTGAAAAATTAAGCTGATTCTCATTGTACTGCTGATAGCGTTTGCTTAAACTTATGGACTGATTTTCTCTCAGGTTCATGAACATGTATTTTTATCTGTTATTACTTTTATGTTGTAAGTTCATGTGTCGCCCTAACCGCCGTCTGCTTCACGTCTGCTGTGCAGCGAGCTACCTTAATTTAAGTATTAACTGTATTTTTCTTACTTGTCACTTCTTCTTCCGTGTGTTTTTGCTTTTGCTGCCTCGGAGTGTAGCGGCAGTGGGGAGTCTAGTGCGTCGCATGGTGCAACCCAGGTGTTAGATGCTTCACCCACTGTCCCTGCTGTCGAGACATCTTCGCGGGTACCGGGCGCGGCTGGCCACCCTCTCCCCAAGGGGAGTGGCGGGTTCAGCGGCGTTCGCGGCGCACGAGGCGGAGGGTCAATGTGGAGGCTGGCCGTGTGGCATCGCCCGCTCTGCCTGTGAATGGACATGTGGCTGCTCCTTCAGCAAGGTCCGAGCAGGCACACGGGGGGAGGGGTTTATTAGTTATTGGGAGCTCCAACGTTAGGCTGGTGATGGAGCCCCTTAGGGAAATAGCGGAAAGGTCGGGGAAGAAGGCCAGTGTTCACTCTGTGTGCTTGCCGGGGGGTCTCATCCGAGATGTGGAGGGGGCCCTACCGGCGGCGATAGAGAGCACTGGGTGCACCCGACTGCAAATTGTTGCTGATGTCGGCACCAATGACTCCTGCCGTCTGGGTTCAGAGGTCATCCTCAGTTCGTACAGGCGGTTGGCGGAGTTGGTGAAGGCGGAAAGCCTCGCTTGCGGGGTGGAATCAGAGCTAACTATTTGTAGTATCGTTCCCAGAACCGATCGCGGTCCTCTGGTTTGGATCCGAGTGGAAGGCTTAAACCAGAGGCTCAGACGATTCTTCGGAGAGCTGGGGTGCAAATTTCTCGACCTCCGCAATGGGGTGGAGAAATGTATGGTCCCCCTGAATAGGTCAGCCGTGCACTACACGCCGGAAGCGGCTACGAGGGTAGCGGAGTACGTGTGGAGTGCACATGGGCTTTTTATTAGGTTAGAGAATTCCCTCCCTAGGCCCGACAAGACGCCTCCTGAGACGCGGCAAGGCAGGAGTAGGCAAAATGCGACAGGGAATAACAATATTAATGTGCTAATAGTAAACTGCAGGAGCGTCTATAGAAAGGTCCCAGAACTGCTCTCATTAATAAACGGTCACAACGCCCATATAGTACTAGGGACAGAAAGTTGGCTGAAACCACATGTAAACAGTAATGAAATCCTAAACTCCGATTAGAATGTATATCGCAGAGAAAGGCTGGACAGTAAAGGGGGAGGCGTGTTTATAGCGATAAGAAGTGCAATAGTATCGAAGGAAATTGACGGAGATTCTAATTGTGAAATGATTTGGGTGAATGTCACGGTTAAAGCAGGCTCAGACATGGTAATTGGATGTCTCTATAGGCCCTCAGGCTCAGCAGCTGTTGTGGCTCAGCACCAGAAGAATAATTTGGAAAATATTTCGAGTAGATTTCCCCACCAAGTTATAGTTCTGGGTGGAGATCTTAATTTGCTGGATATAGACTGGGAGACTCAAACGTTCATAACGGGTGGCAGGGACAAAGAATCTAGTGAAATATTTTTAAGTGCTTTATCTGAAAACTACCTTGAGCAGTTAAACAGAGAACCGACTCGTGGCGATAATATATTAGACGTTCTGGTGACAAACAGACCCGAACTATTTGAATCAGTTAATGCAGAACAGGGAATCAGCGATCATAAAGCGGTTACTGCAACGACGATTTCAGCCGTAAATAGAAATATTAAAAAAGGTAATAAGATTTTTCTGTTTAGCAAAAGTGACGAAAAGCAGATTACAGAGTACCTGACGGCTCAACACAAAAGTTTTGTCTCAAGTACAGATAGTGTTGAGGATCAGTGGACAAAGTTCAAAACCATCGTACAATATGCGTTAGATGAGTATGTGCCAAGCAAGATCGTAAGAAATGGAAAAGAGCCACCGTGGTACAACAACCGAGTTAGAAAACTGCTGCGGAAGCAAAGGGAACTTCACAGCAAACATAAACATAGACAAAGCCTTGCAGACAAACAAAAATTACGCGAAGCGAAATGTAGTGTGAGGAGGGCTATGCGAGAGGCTTTCAGTGAATTCGAAAGTAAAGTTCTATGTACTGAATTGGCAGAAAATCGTAAGAAATTTTGGTCCTATGTCAAAGCGGTAGGTGGATCAAAACAAAATGTCCAGACACTCTGTGGCCAAAATGGTACTGAAACAGAGGATGACAGACTAAAGGCCAAATACTAAATGTCTTCTTCCAAAGCTGTTTCACAGAGGAAGACTGCACTGTGCTTCCTTCTCTTGAAGTCGCATAGTTGACAAAATGGTAGATATCGAAATAGACGACAGAGGAATAGAGAAACAATTAAAACCGCTCAAAAGAGGAAAGGCCGCTGGTCCTGATGGGATACCAGTTCGGTTTTACACAGTGTACGCGAAGGAACTTGCCCCCCTTCTTGCAGCGGTGTACCGTAGGTCTCTAGAATAGCGAAGCGTTCCAAAGGATTGGAAAAGGGCACAGGTCATCCCCGTTTTCAATAAGGGACGTCGAACAGATGTGCTGAACTATAGACCTATATCTCTAACGTCGATTAGTTGTAGAATTTTGGAACACGTATTATGTTCGAGTATAATGACTTTTCTGGAGACTAGAAATCTACTCTGTAGGAATCAGCATGGGTTTCGAAAAAGACGGCCGTGTGAAACCCAGCTCGCGCTATTCGTCCACGAGACTCAGAGGGTCTTAGACACGGGTTCACAGGTAGATGCCGTGTTTCTTGACTTCCGCAAGGCGTTTGACACAGTACCCCACAGTCGTTTAATTAACAAAGTAGGAGCATACGGACTATCAGATCAGTTGTGTGCTTGGATCGAGGAGTTCCTAGATAACAGAACGCAGCATGTCATTCTCAATGGAGAGAAGTCTTCCGAAGTAAGAGTGATTTCAGGTGTGCCGCACGGGAGTGTCATAGGGCCGTTGCTATTCACAATATTCATAAATGACCTGGTGAGTGACATCGGAAAGTCTCTGAGGCTTTTTGCAGATGATGCTGTGGTGTATCGAGAGGTTGCAATAATGGAAAATTGTACTGATATGCAGGAGGATCTGCAGCGAATTTACGCATGGTGCACGGAATGGCAATTGAATCTCAATGTAGACAAGTGTAATGTGATGCGAATACATAGAACGATAGGTCCCTTATCATTTAGCTACAAAATAGCAGGTCAGCAACTGGAAGCAGTTAATTCCATAAATTATCTGGGAGTACGCATTAGGAGTGATTTAAAACGTCGACTGTCAATGGTAAGAAAAGTGTTTCTAAAGAAGAAAAATTTGTTAACATCGAGTATAGGTTTAGGTATCAGGAAGTCTTTTCTCCGAGTATTTGTATGGAGTGTAGCCACGTATGGAAGTGAATAATGGACAATAAATAGTTTGAACAAGAAGAGAATAGAAGCTTTCGAAATGTGGTGCTACAAAAGAATGCTGAAGATTAGATGGGTAGATCACATAACTAATGTGGAGGTATTGAATAGGATACTGGAGAAGAGAACTTTGTGGCACAACTTGACTAGAAGATGGGGTCGGATGGTAGGACACGTTCTGAGACATTAAGGAATCACCAATTTAATATTGGAGGGCAACGTGAAGGGTAAAAATCGAGGAGGGAGACCAGGAGATGAATACACTAAGCAGATTCACAAGGATGTAGGTTGCAGTTGGTACTGGGAGATGAAGCTTCCACACGATACAGTAGCATGGAGAGCTACATCAAACCAGTTTGTGGACTGAAGACAACAACAACAACAACAACAACAACAACAACAAGGTATTTGTCTCATGTGTAACCTTCAACAGAAGTGGGGCAGACAAGAGGGTTAGATTATATGCACTTTCCATTGAAATTGATCCATAATGGGGAGATACTCAATGGGAAAATAATATGCTAATTTATTATCCACAGACCGCAAATGGACTGATCATGAACGAGGAATGAAAATTTGGTCACACTTCTGATAGTACACGTATTATTTGACCCCCCCCCTCTCTCTCTCTCTCTCTCTCTCTCTCTCTCTCTCTCTCTCTCTCTCTCTCTCTCTCTCTCTCTCTCTCTCTCTCTCTCTCTAACACACACACACACACACACACACACACACACACACACACACACACACACACACACTCAATCGCGCGCGCGCGCTTGTTCTACTAAGTAATTCAATTCATTAATGGTGTCGGAAGAGATGGTTAGCAAGAAATCCTTTAGGTTCCTCGTAAACTGAAATCTGTCAGTAGTAAAGCTTTTTATGGCTGCCGGCAAGTTATTGAAAACATCGTTCTCCTTAATGATGGAGACTTTCTTGCACCAAAGTAATTAACTTACCAATTTTTGTGGAGATTATTCACTTCTAGTTATGACTTCATGAAATGAGCTGTTGATTTGAAAATATTCATTTGTTTTTAAACACAATATTCACGGGGAGAACGTATCTTCCATCTCCACCATGTTAACTGATCTATTTATATGACCCTTATCCTAAGTTGTGTTATATTAACGGTAAAACACAAAACATTTCTTACATGCATTTCCACTATTTTCCAACAAGCTGACAATTTTTCATGAATAATATATTAATAGTGAAATTTTTAGAAAAATTTTTAAAGACAGGTTTTGCGGGCAAATTTCAAAAATTAAAAGACCATAGTGTTCATTATAATACAATTTCTCCATGGTTTTTAATTCCTACTCCGAAGTTTTCTTTTGTTTCCTTTACTGCTTGCTCAGCAAACAGATTGAATAACATCGGGGATAGGCTACAACCCTGTCTCACTCTCTTCCCAACCACTGCTTCCCTTTCATATCCCTCGACTCTTCATGCCCTCGAGTAAGAAAACTGGTCGTTAGAATTCCATGGTTCTGGGATAAATGGTTTGAGAGGAAAGGTACATTTAGTTAGAAAAGTTACGGAAAATTTAAAGTTGTATTGCACTTACCGTCGTACATGCACTCATTTAAATTCATAGTTTCTTTCACTTTCCAATAGTACGCATGCTGTACATAAACATAACATTTGTTTCATGATATTTACTTTTTTATTTCTTGCAAGTCTTCTAGAACTTCTTTCGAAAACTTTGTGGGTAGATCTTGGCATTTGTTTTGTTCAGAAACGTTATTACTCTAGCAAACAACTGACTACGAGACAAGAAAAAATGTATTCAATAGGTGAAAGCTCAAAGCTACGGGTAAAATGTCCCTAGGCTTATCTCAAAGAAGAGATGGCACAGAGAAACAAGTGGGCATGTCTTACATAGCAAGCTGCCATTTAAACCGACATTTAGAACCTTCAAATACGGATTTGGACAAAAATACTTTCATATTCACACTAAGTGTAAATAAAACTGGTACAATCACCAATAAACAAAATTATTTTCATTGTTTTCGGGGTTCCTTTTGCCTTTCGGAATAAATATATTGCGAATCAGTAGTTAACATGCCTGGTTCCCCAAACAGGAGACGACTAGAAACTTCCGAAATGTGGTGGTGTAGAAGAATGCTAAAAAAGTTTTGATCGAATAGCTGATGGGGAGATACGAAATCAGATTAGGGAGCAGAGAAATTAATGGCACAAATTGACAAAAAGAAGCGATCGTGGGTAAATGTCATATTTCGATTCCACCCATCCGCTGTGACCCACGACGTTCTGCATGACGTTGATTAGTTGCATTTCGAAGGATACCAGTGGCCTTATTAAATGTTAACTGCGATTGCCTTCGTTAACTATGATTTTTTTCGGAATATATCGTGATGAACTCTGGGAGGAACCACAGAACACAGCTTAAATTGTCGTTGAAGAAACGAGTAGTGATTGTATTTTTATCTTTCTTATCCGACACGTTGGGGAATCCAAGGTATAATGGGGTACACAGTTGAAAACTTTGATTAAATGTACAAAATTGATAAATAAGAGAGTTACAAATTTTTATATGAACACATTATGATGTATTAATCACAAAAATACAAGAACATTGCCATAAAATAAAACAACAATATTTTCTCACTCAAAAACAGAAATTTATAACATTTGCACGCGTCACAATGGGGTGGTAAATACAAGTGATTACAAAAACGTATAAAATTATCCGAAATGCAGAAAATATTGGCTTGCTCGTTATTTTTTTTAGTTTAAAGTGAGTATTAATGTCAAACTACAGTTTTCATGAATCGCATCCTTTTCTTGAGGCTGTTTACAAAAATCACACACGGGGAGACACTCATCATCTTCGCTATCTATTCCTGCACAAGAATCGTGTGTCAGTTTTTTGCAGGTGGAACAAGCGACCCAACTTCCAACTGATTTTGAATATAACCCACCACAATATACACATTGACAGTCAGAACTTTCCTCATAATCACTCTCGTTAGTATTGTATTCTCTCTCCTTTTTTCCATTTACCTTCAGAATCTTTCTCTCTTTTTTGAGTTCTTAATTTTATTCTCTTTCGCAGAAAGTTTTCTGTTTGCTCTTTCTTCTTTGTCAATGTTCTTTTTTCTATTTCTCCCATTAATGACTTTTAACTCTTTTTTTGTACGGCGAATCAGTTAAAACAACGTTGTTCCCCCTTTTCAGTCTCGCTCTTTTCTTGCTTTCGTTAACTTTTGACAAGAAAATCAGAATCTCAGGTGAAATATGAAATGAGGAGGTTGTGTTGTCAGTTGTCATCCAAGAGCACCCAAGATTAGAACAATTAGCCCCAATAACTTTGTTATTCTTAGGCGGCAGTTCATTGTAACAATTCGCTGAAACCTCGTCCCCTTGATTATCCAGCCCGTTTGAGTCGTCTTTTTCAGCTGGTGTGCTAGTTGGAGGCAATTCCAATTGTTCAGATATAATAACCCCTTCATCTGACGGCCTATCACGTCCGCTGTCAGTTGTGTGTGCCGGGAGGAAGTGTGCGTCGTGAATATGGATGGGTCCGTGGGCCATATTGCAGTAGCTTCGAAACCTTTAATAGCGGTTTTCATTGTTGCGCTTTAGACGAAAGCTGAACCAAAAAGCGTTGAAATTTGAAAGATAGTTACGACTTTCGCTGCATGGTTCCGTAGCCATTTTCGAAGCTGATCACTATAACGAGGATTTATAAAACAAACATCAAGCGGCTGAAGTCTGTGAGAGCAATGTGGTGGTAAAGAAACGCCACTCTCCCTCGCGTAGTCCATAACGTCAATGTTCGTGGTATGTGCTGAGTGGCCATCTGATATAAGGAGAACTGGGACCTGCTTTGATGCCTTAGAAAATACCACTAATTGTGGAAACCATACAAAGAAGGACTCTGTGGCCATACATGCTGTGCTGTGGACCTCAGCGCAACCTCCTGCTGCCTGTCCTAACTCAAATTCTTTCTGCTTCTTCTTTCGTGGAAAAATAATCGTAGGAGGAATGTCAGCTCCGCTTGCTGACGTACTAATGAGGCTGGTTGCAGTTTCGCCCCTTTCTGCAGAGGTTAACGATCGCACTGGACGGTTCCCTTTGCAAGCTGCGATGTTCGATTAGTTTTTAGCATTAACCGAGACGCCTGTTCCATCACAATTAGTTATTTGAGAAGTCATTAGTTTGTGATTGTCAGTTACATCTGTAAGCAACGAAAAAAACCTATCGACAGCTACTTTATTAAAATCCATGATTCTTGTACCAGATGTTGCTTCGGGCTTGCGAACAAACCCACATTTGCTTCTTCATTGTTTCATGATGTAATAAAGATTTCGATTTGTTTTGCTCGAAATTTTCGAAAAGGTATCTGTGAAACGTGCAAAAATTGAAATGGCAAAACTGTGCACCTGCCGAAATACGAGTGCGTATACTCATTTGAAAAAATGTTCCTAAACTGCTTCTGATACGCTAGAGGTTACCTCACAGTAAACAGCAATTGTAGTTGTCCATTTGCCTGCACCGTATAAAGTACGGCCAATAAAATATTTTTGTAGGGAGGACACATCATCTCATCCTAAATGGAGAGTTCATCTATACGTGTAAAAGTAACCACTTGTGCCAGAGGGAAGCGTGTTGGGAGCCTTACTGTTCATGTTGTATATTAACATTACAGATAATATAAGAAAGCTCACATATTTCGAAAATGATGCCGATATCGACATTGAGGTAACAAAGGTCGTGTGAAGCGATATGCACATACAGGGGATAGTAAAAATGTGACCACCTATACTTGCATCTACATGGATACTCTTCAAATCACATTTAAGTGCCTGGCAGGTTGTTCATCGAACCACCTTCACAAGTCTCTATTATTCCAATCTCGCATAGCACCCGGAAAGAATGATCACCTGTGTCTTTCCATACGAGCTCTGACTTCCCTTATTTTATCGTTGTGGTCGTTTCTCCCTACGTAGGTCGGTGTCAACAAAATATTTTCGCATTCGGAGGAAAAAGTTGGTGATTGGAATTTTCGTGAGAAGATTCCGTCGCAAAGAAAAACGCTTTTCTTTTAATGATGTCCAGCCAAAATCCTGTATCATTTGTGTGACACACTCTCTCATATTTCGCGATAATAGGAGGACGTGCTGCCTTTCTTTGGACTTTTTCGATCTACTCCGTCAGTCCGATCTTTTAAGGATCCCACATTTCCCAGCAGTATTCTAAAAGAGGACGGACAAGCGTAGTGTAGCCAGTGTCCTTTGTAGGTCTGTTACGTTTTCTAAGTGTTGTGCCAATAAAACGCAGTCTTCGGTTAGCCTTAACCGCAACATTTTCTATGTGTTCTTTCCAATTTAAGTTGTTCGTTATTGTATAATAATAATGGCGTGTGACGAGGGCCTCCCATCGGGTAGATCGTTCGCCTGGTGCAAGTCTTTCGATTTAACGCCACTTCGGCGACTTGCGCGTCGATGGGGATGAAATGATGATTAGTACAACACAACACCCAGTCCCTGAGCGGAGAAAATCTCCGACCCAGCCGGGAATCTAACCCGGTCTTTTAGGATTGACAGTCTGTCGTGCTGACCACTCAGCTACCGCGGGCGGACGTTAGTTATTGTAACACCTAGTTAGTTAGTTGACTTTACGGCTTTTAGATTAGACTACAACTTCTCTGATAGTGATTCGTCCATTCTGCTTCACCAGCAATATTGCGGGATCAGTAACGACCTGATTTGCGGATATTGCGGGCGTACCTTAACTGGCTTCTGTCTTCATTGATTAGCGGCTAAATTTGAAATGGTTGTACCACTCCTTTAGCCCTGCAGTACCCATTACTTTGTCCACAAACACACGATGGTTTCAACTTGAGAATCGCCAAGCTTGGAGCCAAATGTGATGTAAAGACGTCATTTTGCTCAGAATACTAAATCCAACGTGTACGACTTGCAAGTGTTCCGAAGTAGTGGAGAAAATCAGGTATGTGTGCTAAATATGCCTGAAAACATGAGCCCATGCGCGCCCTGATACCATTGTTGATTTCAACAATTAAAAAAGGTCGGATATTTTTTGAACAGCTCATGTATATAAGCCATCGCCAGTGATGTCGAAAGAGCAAGATACCCCTAACTACGCCAGTTGTATAGGTAGTTCGAATGGAGCCGTCTATTGTCTGACGTATCTCCATAACAGCTCCGAACCGAATACCCCAAAGTTCGACAAATGGTTCAAATGGCTCTGAGCACTATGGGTCTTAACATCTATGGTCATCAGTCCCCTAGAACTTACAACTACTTAAACCTAACTAACCTAAGGACATCACAAAACACCCAGCCATCACGAGGCAGACAAAATCCCTGACCCCACCGTGAATCGAACCCCGGAACCCAGACGCGGAAAGCGAGAACGCTACCTTCACGTCAGGAATCAAGCTGAGCTCAGAAGGGCGCAATTCCGGGGCTGTCTCAGGCCGATACTGATCTTCGGCCTGACGTGGCTACTTGTCCTGTTCCAGGGGTTGCCCCTCAGTCTGCAAGATCCGAGTAGTCGCAGAGGGTGGTCTTACTGGTAGTTGGGAGCTCCAACGTCAGGCGCGTAATGGGGCCCCTTAGGGATATGGCAGCAAGAGAGGGGAAGAAAACCAATGTGCAATCCGTGTGCATAACGGGGTGAGTCATTCCAGATGTGGAAAGGGTCCTTCCGGATGCCATGAAGGGTACAGGTTGCACCCATTTGCAGGTGGTCGCTCATGTCGACACCAATGATGTGTGTCGCTATGGATCGGAGGAAACCCTTCCTGGCTATCTGATTTGGTGAAGACTGCCAGTCTCGCTAGCCGGATGAAAGCTTAAGAATTCTATAATGTATAAGTACTTCAGTAGTCGCCGCGCGGGATAGTCTCTCAAACGAAATTGCTCCCACGTCCGAGGCCTTTCAATATCACGTCTTCCATTCCGCTTGTAGTTCAGAATATTTTGGGGAAGTCTGGGACGTAGCATTCTCACCAGTCTTCACGATATTTTTGAATTTTTTAGTTTCTGTTGAAAATACTTAATTTTTCTCTAGTATCTTCATTCCTAATCATTTCTTGTTGTGCAGCTCTTCGAATTTCTTAGGAACCTCATCTCTGCCGTGTGATTTTTTTTTGCTTTTTTTTAACCATGTTTTCGCTTTCATAGCATAATACAGGAACCGCGACCACGTTATAGAATTTCGGGACAATCTTTTTGTACTTTATTGCCCAATATTCAGATAATAGTGTCACAAACAGCTTAGAATTTGTGTAATTTATTTTAAGTATCAGAGTAAAAATCAGATCTTACAGCGTAGCCTAAATGAAAGATTAAGAGACCAGTTCTAAAGCAGGATTATCCAAAACTAGTTTTAAACTGACTGAGTATTTTCCTCGGAGTGCACTTATTTTCGTTTTGTTCCTAGAAATTTTAAAGTTGTATTCATTGCATATTTCATTCAGGTGGTATATAGATCTTTGGAGGTCATTTCGTGAACGTGAATCATGTCATCTACAAACAGAAGCACAATCAGGTATTTCTCATTCGTTATCCCAATTCCTTTGTCTTGTCATAGTTCCTGCTTTCATTTATGAAGAACGAAGTCAATGTAAATACTAAAAATGCTGACTTAATCTGCTCATTTAAATGTATACCGAACGAGCTGCCGCAGTGGTTATTACATGGTATGATGATGATGATGATGATGATTGGTTTTTGGGGCGCTTAACTGCACGGTTATCAGTGCCTGTACAAAGCCCCAACCTTTACACAGTCCAGTTTCGCCACCTTCACGGATGATGATGAAATGATGACACCACAGACACCTACTTCCCGGGCGGAGAAAGCAACCCAGCCGTGAATCGAACCCGGAATCCCATCACCAACAACGCTAGCTTCTACACGACGAGCTGTCAACTAGTACACTAGACTCGCATTCGGGAGGATGACGTTTAAATCCGCATCCGGCCATCCTGATACGTTTTCCGTAACTTTCCTGAATCGCTCCAAGTAAATGCTGGGATGGTTCCTTTGAAAGGGAACGGCGGACTTCTTTTACCCTTCCCTGACGCAGTGCCAACTCCTGCTCCGTCTCTAATGACCTCGACATCGATAGCACATTAAATGCAATCCTCCTTCCGTCCTTCATTTAAAGGCATAGGTTTACGCAATAAGTCGGGCGTTAAAAGTTAAAAACTGCCTACTCGTCTAAGGCAGCATAATTTCATGGCGCGCAAATTATCGAGACTATATTCACCGAGCATTTGTGAAAGGCAGCACGTGGCGACTTCCAACAAACTTCACACATAATTTCGAAACTTGGCGAAACTTTTTTTCCCCTCTGACATCCCTGACATAATGATGAAAGGAAAAAGACTTTTATCACTTCTACATTTTCGCTGATCGTGCAGTAAGGTGTCAGCATCAGGCTTGATGTTTCACTTTATTACTTCTTTACTACTCACTTTATTCGCAACACATTTGTCAGACAGTATCCATAAACGTCGCCGAATGTACCTGAAAATTATAGAATTGTACAACACCTAGTTCAGTACATAAATATTGAGACGTTTTCGAAAAACTAGCTTCTCTTACAACTGAGCGTCTTCAACTGCAAAGGGTTATGTTTCTTCAGGTCAAGTTTTTAACACATTAACTGATACGGAATGTGAACGAACTTCTGAAGGTGTTTTACAAATGGGACTTCCAGTTTTCAGACAGCAATTTGGAGGGGAGAAGGGGGCCGTGGTTACGCGGTCTATTTGGATCTTCAGTGTTTTCGCAAATGATGCTGTTGCCTGTAATAAAGTTCTGTTTGAAAGAAGTCACGCCTTCATAAGATTTCAGTGTAGTGCAAAGCATGACAACTTAGTTTAAATGTTCCCGAAATGTAAAATTGTTCGGTTCACAAAACGATATAACCTTATCCTACGAGTATAGTGCAGCGAGTCAAATTCGCTATCGCTCAACCCACATGAATACCTGGGTGTAAAAATTTCTAGAGATTTGAAATGGAACCGTCACATAGTCGCAGTCTTAGGGAAATACGGTGGATGGCTGCAATTCGTTGGTAGAATTCTAGGAAAATACAATCAGTGTACAAAAGAAATTGCTTACAAATCACGCTTGCGACCCATCCCCGAATATTGCTCGAGATTCTTGGATCCTAATCAGATACAACTGCCCGGCGATACTGAATGTATACAGAGAAGGGCGGCACGAATGGTCACAGGTTTTTTGACCCGTTGGAGAATGTCACACAGTTTCTGATCAAATTGAACAGGCAGGCGCTTGGAAAGAAACGTAAAATATCCAGAGAAAGTCTACTTGGAATATTTCCGGAGGAATCCTTAACTGTTGAATATAGGCGAATGGTAGTCAATGGAGGGAATACTGCGAATGATCGTTCGATTTGCGTTCTCTTCCGTAGGCTGCGATGCAAACCAATCCTGGTCATATTCCCGGTGTGAGATGTAGTTGGCAGCTCTGTAAATGCTGACCGGTGAGTCGCTTAAAGCCCAGGTGAAATTAATCTCGGAGGGACACATCACGCTCTCAACCGACTAAGCTTGTCCCCTAAGGATCGCCTAGAGCCTGTGACTAGTGCATTGAATGTAAATACGGAAAACTGCAAAAACTCACTTTTTCAACTATTTGTAATTCCATTAACTAGTTTTGTAACCTTTACAGACTCATCTTCAAATGTGGCACACAGAATTTCCGTCTCTCTGGCGTGGAGACAGAGCGACAGTTACATGGCGACATGTGTCGGAAAACCAGTTACTCCACTTACTGACTAACGGACAGTTCATGGTAGACACAGACTATCCCGTGGAAGAGTAAAGTATCTCGAGGAGACCTAATTAGAAAGTTTCTAGAACTGACGTTACATGATGAAAGTAGGAATGGAATATACTGAAACCGCCTACGTATTGTAACTGTAGGAAGCGTGAAGACCAGAAGAGACTAAGCACAGCACGCACAGAGGCTTTTAAGCAGCCACGGTTCGCACGCTCCATACGTCAGTGGAGTGGGAATAAGTCCTAATAACTGGTATACTGGCAAGTTCCATCTGTCACGCAATTCACGGTCGGTTATAGACTACAAATTATAAGCTGCCTATGTTTTGTTTAAATTTGGATTACAAGAAAATGGGCGTTTTGCAAAATGTCCTACATAAGTCTCCTCTTCATCAACACCACCACCATGAGTGTTCTGCCCTAGGGCAGGTCTTCACATGTAGTTCTCCATGCAGTCCCATCATTTGTTACCCTCTTGTTTTCTCACAACTATTTTCTGTTCTTACGCTGTCCACCACCTGGTATGTTCTGCGTCTTCTTCTTCTTCTTCTTCTTCTTCTTCTTCTTGCATTCACCATTTCCTTCATACCATCAATAAACAATCTCTTCTCATTCAGTGTCCATGCCAATTGTGTTTGCTCATCCTGCTACCTTTAAAATTTCTCTCTGTTCTCCCAATCAACACCACCTCATTTCTCACTGTGCCTGCCTATTTTATCCCCTATCAACGCACCCACATAAAAGCCTCCTGTTATGAAACGTCTCGTTGGCAATTGCTATACGTATTTTCACCTCCTTATTACTTCCAATGTCGTCCATAATAGCACGTCGCAGTTATCTAAAAACACTAAATTGTTGTGTATCTTCCTGCCTAACATTATAGTTGTTCTTGCTTTTCTTGCACCTATCACCGGACATTTTGCGTTTTTCTTATTATTTCTCATTCCAATTTACTCACGTCTCTTGTTCAATTCTTTTAACATTTCAGTCATACTTTCGCTCTCTGCCAATAACACCACATGATCCGCGAGTCTAATACATTCTGCTCTCCTAACAACAACCCGCTCCCGTCTATGTCGTTTCAAACGTTTTTGAATGACATGCTCCAAATATATTTACACACTAAGGAGAATAAACGTATCCCGGAGGACTTACCCCAGCGCGATGAAAATCGATACACGTGATGTTCATTCATGCCCAATAGTATCCGAACGACCTGAATTGAATTTCGCCTGATTCACATGCAACCCACATAGCGCAACTGTCTAGCAGGTCTCCTTATCGCTCCTTGGTACAGTCGTTTGACTATTGAAAGTGGTTCCAACAAGTCACCACGAGAAAAAACTGTTCTGTATTGCAATAACTCAAGATGCAAAGTAATACCACGATACTACAAATATCACGGAACACCTTATCACAGATAAGACTGCCCTTAAGGCTTGTAGCTCACATTTATTACAATAAATGACATACCTGACATTTTACCACTCTCATTATTACGTCAGATAGGTAATGCACGTGGTAAATTCGACGTATTCATGATTTACTCTTCAAAGTAACATACCGTACTTATTATTTAACACAAAATAAGATTAAAAATTAAAGATATTCACGAGCAGCTAATTGAGAATATTTATGAACTTCAAATGACACGACGAACCGTCTCGTTCTGCATATGGATGCAAACTCAGGTCATGCAGACTAAGCAATGATTTCGTGCCTGACGGATACTGACTGTCACTCCTGATTAGGCATACAGAGAGTGATATACCTCGATTTTAGACAGAGCCAGTTTGCAAATTCCAACTTTAAATTACATATCGCAAGTATTTTTGCCGGACGCGAATTCCTACCCAGCACCTATTGTCCCTGTTAACGAACGACGAGAGATGTTGAATCTTAGTTCTTAACAAGTAACTTATTTGAATTGCCGTGAGGTAAGGCTTTGTGTTGGACAGGGGTTCGAACTCAGAACTTAATCGGATAGATATCGACGCACAATCAACTGTGACATTTCGGGTTTTCTCGGCAGTAGCTAGATGTTTTAACTGAAATGACGAGACGAAACATACATTTTTTTCCTTCCCAAGACTCCAACCCGGCATCTGTCGCTGTTATATTCTAGAGAAAACGAACGTTAAATATGGGTTTGTTGCACCAGCAGCGACATGTGAGCGTGTTGGAACTAGAAATAATACGACGAAGAGTTCGGTGCTCACTGGGAATACAGCTCCACACATCATATCTCTTTTGACTACACACAAAGATACGTCAGCTTCCGAATTTTTGTCCAGCTCGGACTAACATCTTGAACTTACAGTGATCTCGCAAATAGTTCTGTGTCTCACTGGGTGTCAAAAACGTCACATATCGTTAGTGTTGACAACGAATGAAAATACATTAAACATTAAAATAATTATCCACCAGCAGATAGGTGTTCTCATGCTAGAGCTTGATAATACATAATGAAATCTATAGTGCCGGGCCAGGATTCGAACCCATTCACGCGCAGTATGTGGAGATGTTGAGGAATCTGCAGTTCTGAACAAACAACAAATTGTAGACGTGCTGTATTCTCACGAAGGGATCAAATTCAGCGTTAAGTACGGTCTAAGTTGCATTCCCAGATGAGAACCGATTTTATCGACATACAGAAGCTCATATAAAATATGGACTAAATGTCCTGTGAGCCTACATAGCGTTTGTTTCGTCACTAGAAATAAATAACAAGTATAAGAAAGGTTTCTACGTGTCGCCGCTCCAGTCTTTATTGTGATTCATCCTAACGTCTACTTTGTAGTAAAGGAATATCATTTTTCATGTTAATTTCAGACCACAATGTCATTATATCTTCTTCACTTGGTGTAGCCAGAAGAGAATGGAATCTGTCTCTCCTTATCTAAAATCATTGACAGAAGTTGGAATCGAACCCAGTCCATAGATATACAAGCATATTATAAGTATGTGGCTCATTTTTCTATCGTAACGCCGTTGCACCTCTCTGGATGAGAATTGACACACAGGCTTCCTGTAGTAATTTGCAGCAGGTTCAGTAAATTCATTTACTTGGTTGGCCGAATCACAATGAACTAGCTGCCTCGACTACCCAGTGCATAAATTCGACTTTATTTTGTAATCACTGAAATAAAATCACGTACCTGCCACCTACACAGAACAGCCAACAGTGTAGGATGCACAAATTTGAAAAGGAAGTGTTTCTTTCCACTTGAGCTACTGTATTGCGCCATCTCTTTGTTGAAAACGTCGTGCATTGCAAATGTCGCATTTCATAAGTAAAGTTTTGTATTCCTAGAAACCCAAAATTTGTTTGTCAGCTGCGGGAAGAGGAGTTACCTGTTGTGCAGCATTGTAAGTTTTCACCATTGCACTATGAGCCGAAAGTATTTTTTTGCGATTTCCTTATCGATGTTTTATCTGACTGCTTGTAGCTCTTTCACAGAAGGGATAAAAACGTTACAGTCAGCGAGACTGGAAGTGCGAACCATGACAGATGCTATTTCTCAGGTCAGCGCATTACCATAGAGCTGGCGTAGAAGTACGTGTCTTAGCTTACTCTTACGAGTTCGATAATGTCTAGCACTCGTAAACCGCTATTTAAAGGACGAGATTAGTTGAGATTTCCACGTGCAACGACTTTCCTGGGCTGAAAACCGTAAATTTACAATCTTTTGTTACACCTAACGTGATAATAAATCAGATTATTCAATGGAAATGACAGGTAAAATCAAGTGAACTTTGAGGATAAATTCCGTGCGCACCAGGAAGGAACTCGTCGATCACAGAGTTGCCAAACATACGTTGCCTTGTTGTCAAATCTCAGTTACAGTACCAGCAGAAAGAAGACGAACCGATGTGATCGTACAGCGGGCTGGGAAGTGACCATAGCTGGTGTCTCCAAGTCGCGGCTGCTACGGCCTGGAATACGTAATGCGTCTGATTCGCATTTCTGTAACTAGGTTTAGGGACTGGAGCGTGGTTACTAATAATACTCCAAACTGACTGAAATCTAAGCATCATATACCAGTAACTCTCACAGTTGTTTTTATATTTATTTAGTAAGTGTACTAAAAACTAAGAAGCTCATTCAGAGACGTTTTGATGCCTCGCCGATAGTCGAGCAAAACAAACAAATAAAGAAAAAAAGAATGTGTGTGTGTATGATAGAGAGAGAGAGAGAGAGAGAGAGAGAGAAATCAAAAAGAATGAGAGAGAGTAAGAAATTGTTGTAAAGAAATTGAATCATGGTATGTAAAGAAATCTTTCATTAAAATTACACGTTACACATCATTACGAAATATCGTATTCATGATCTATGAAACAAAAATTTATCTAATGTAATCTAATCATATCATATTGATGGCTATCCATGAAGAGTCATGAATTACCGAAATTTTTGCCAATACCAGTAATGAAATCTAAACTTGAAAATAAAAGACGACAATTTTTGTAATAAACCTGGACTCCTAACAAGACAATTTCGTCCCTGTTAACTAACCACGAAAGATGTCTGATATACCTCCAAGCTCAAGTAACAAAGTGCGCATGCATTTAAAGATTAAGTGCATGATGTGAAGTTATATGACGGAGATACGAACCCAACACGTAATCGTATTGTTAATTAAGTAAAATCAAATGTTACGTATCGGTTTTCCTTACCAGCTGCTAGGTGTTTGAATCTAAACTAAGGATACAAACTTTTGTACCTAAGTGACAATCTAACTACACGCCTACCGTGCATCCACAAATATAGCTTAAATATCAGTTGCTTACTCACCAACGGTAAGGTGTGTGCGTGTTTGACAAGAAATAATGACACCTATTGCGATTGTTGGCAACACATGAATAGACATTAAAAGCGCACGTTGGTTTTCACTAGCGGGACGGTGTGCACGTTATAGGGCTTGAACTGAAACTATGAATATTTTTGTATTGGATCAGGATTCGGACCCTCATCCTTACCTTTGGAGGAGACCTAGAGAAGGTTGCAGTCTTGCGAAAAGGGACGAAATGGTTGAACTATAATGTCCCGAGAGATTCAGATCCTCGAAAGAGGAGAAACGAATTCGAAGCACCAAATTTTTCAACGTCTCTAGTTCAATCAATTACAAGTAAAATAAGAGCCCCATCCTTTAAATGGCTATCGGTTCATAAAATAAAATAAAATTTTCTAATGTAAGTAAGTTTACTGGCGACTGTATTTCTGTTTACGATGACTTCCGCTATGTCACTTCCCAACGTAACCTGGCTCTGCCCAGTTGGTAATGATGGAACGTGATTTGTATTGCGAATTCTGGATTATAACGTCTTTCTTTTGAGGTTACCAGACGCAAAGTAAATCTGTTTGTGCTTCTTAAAAGTAAATGTCTGAACCCACGCATTGCTCCTGTGATAGTTCCACCAGACCATTGTGCCCACATTTCCCAGACCCAGGAGTATTCTGCAACGGATGATGTGCTGAGCTTACAAAAGTAGTCACGGTGGATAAAACGCGAGTCTATTAAATGTTTAAGTAGAAAAAAGCTTCTGACGCGGAGATTATGCTATTCTCATGTCAGCAGGATGTAAAGACCCTTGTAGGCATCATAGGCTCGATGTGAAGCCATTTTGAAATGTTCACAAATTCAGATATTTTCTTAGTTCGTGAAGATCCACTGGGAAGTGTGAAGTTACCGGATAATTGGATTATTACCGACATTATTACTATCATTTTCTTCATGCCGCTGCTGGAACACTGTACTTGAATATAAGTTCGTGCCTTTTGGTCACTATACAAGTAGTTTCCCAAGAAGAGGTTCTTTCTCTGTCTACAGAATTCTTTTCATGTTAATATCAAACATCAGCAATTACTCATAGATTACATTAAAACTAAAGTAATCGATGAAGACGTTACTTGATAACAAAAACGCGCTGCCATTCTTCTATTTCTTGCGCCTAGAAATGGCTGTCGAGTGCTGCCAAACCAAAAGCTAAGAGATGCTACTGCCTGCCGATATACGTTCGAATCCCTGCCCAGTACAAAGCCTTACCTCACGGCAATTCAAGTAAGTTACTTGTTAAGAACCAAGATTCAACATCTCTCGTCGTTCGTTAACAGTGAAAATAGGTGCTGGGTAGGAATTCGCGTCCGGCAAAAATACTTGCGATATGTAATTTAAAGTTGAAATTTGAAAACTGGCTCTGTCTAAAATCGAGGTATATCACTCTCTGTATGCCTAATCAGGAGTGACAGTTAGTATCCGTCAGGCACGAAATCATTGCTTAGTCTGCATGACCTGAGTTTGCATCCATATGCAGAACGAGACGGTTCGTCGTGTCATTTGAAGTTCATAAATATTCTCAACTGGTTGCCCGTGAATAACTTCAATTTTTAATCTCATTTTGTGTTCAATGATAAGTACGGTATGTTACTTTGAAGAGGAAATCATGAATACGACGAATTTACTACGTGTATTACCTATCTGACGTAATAATGAGAGTGGTAAAATGTCAGGTATGTCATTTATTGTAATAAATGTGAGCTACAAGCCTTAAGGGCAGTCTTATCTGTGGTAAGGTGTTCCGTGATATTTGTAGTATCGTGGTATTACTTTACATCTTGAGTTATTGCGATACAGAACAGTGTTTTCTTGTGGTGATTTGTTGGAACCATTTTCAATAGTCAAACGACTGTACCAAGGAGCGATAAGGGGACCTGCTAGACAGTTGCGTTATGTGGGTTGCATCTGAATCAGGCGAAATTCAATTCGGGCGTTAGGATAGTTTTGAGCATGACTGTACGTGTAGGGTCAAATGAATGATTAGAGTTGAAGAAAAACTGGATGATTAATTCAAGACAAAGAGCTTCACAAATTGATAAGTCGATAACGTGTTGGGCCACCTCTAGCCTTTCCGCGGTCAGTTACTAGGCTTGACATTCACTGATAAAGTTAGTTTATACCCTTCTGACGGATATCGTACCAAATTCAGTTCAGTTGGTTCGTTACATCCTCAAAATCGCGACCTGCTTTAAAGAACCTGCCCATTGTGCTCCAGATGTTGAAAATTGATGAGAGATATGGCGATCTTGCTGAGCAATTTATTGCCTTGCGTGTACAAACACGTAGATACGATATCCGTGTGTGGTGCGTAAATTGTCGGAAGGCACCTCACTTAGTGTCCCGAGCAGAGTTCAAGCCGCCATAAAGACAAAGGGTGGACGCACTGCATATTAATGTCCACTAACAGGTGTCTGTACACTCACTGATAGGATAGTGTATTTCGAAATGTTAGCAGAGGCCAGAAGTTGGAGCATTTGGTCTTCCTTTTTAAAGCTTACGTGGGGCGAGTCGTAGAATCTCTAAAAAGAGACACCTCTGGCAACACTAGTTGAAAGTGGCCTTCAAACTAGCCGTCAGAGCTGCCGTAGCCGAGACGCCCCCTGGGTAAACGCTACGGATTTCTGCAGTCGCGCCTCGCGATCTGTCACGAATTATGGAATGTATTCTCAGATACCAATTGTAATACGACAACGGCTATACAGTTTGCTGGAAACGTACAGGATGTTCTGAAATTCCCATCACTACCTGCTACAACTTGTAGAGGGGACTGAGTACATAATACTCTTATTTTAAATTGTAACCTGTCTCCCGAGACGTACCGTATACTAGAACCACTTGAAAACATGTTGGTAACGCTGTCACTTTGATAAGTAATTTGTTACATTGAGGAGCCAAAGAAATATCGTTTAAGGTCCCCACGAGCACGCAGAAGTGCCTCAACACGCCGTGGCATGGACTCTACTGATGGCTGAAGTCGCGCTGCAGGGAACTGACACCATGAAACCTGCAGAGCTGCCCATAAATCCGTAACAGTAAGAGGGAGCAGAGATCTCTTCTGATCAACACGTTGCAAGGCATTCCAGATATGCTAGTTAATGCTATAAAATTTACTAGAAACGTACAGTATGTTTGGGGAGTTTGGTGGCCAGCGAAAGTGTTTAGGCTCGGAAGAGTGTTCCTGCAGCCACTCTGTAGCAACTGTGGTTGTGTGGGCCGCTCCATTGTCCTGCTGGAATTACCCACTTCCGTCGGAATCCACAATGGACACGAATGGATTCAGGTGATCAGACAGGATGTATCTAGACGTATCAGGGATCCCACATCACTCCGAATGCGCACGCTCTACAACGTCACAGAGCCTCCACCAGATTGAACAGTCCGCAGTTGACATGCGGGGTCCATGGAGTCATGATGTTGTCTTCATACCCATACACGTCCATACTGTATATACATTTTGAAATGAGACACGTCCAACCAGGGATTATGTTTCGAGTCATCAACAGTCCAATGTTCGTACCGATGGGCCCAAATGAGGCGTAAAGCTTTGTGCTGTGCAGTCAGCAAGGGTACACGAGTGGGCCTTCGGCTCTGAAAGGCCATGTAGATGATGTTTCCATGAATGGTTCGCATGCTGATACTTGTTGATGGTCAAGCATTGAAATTTTCAGTTATTTTCGGAAGGGTTGCACTATCGCCACTCTGAACGATTCTCTTCAGATTTTTTTCTGGCCACAGAGATGTTGGAGATTTATTGTTTTACTGGATTGCTGATATTCAGGGTGCCCTCGTGAAATGGTCGTACAGGAAAATCCCCACTTCATCGCTACCTCGTAGATGCTGTGTCCCATCGGTCTTGCGCCAAGTATAAAACCACGTTCAAAGTCATTTAAATCTTGATAACCTGCCATTGTAGCAGCAGTAACCGATCTAACAACTACGGTAGACACATGTCTTACATAGGCGTTGCCGGCGGCAGCACCATATTAAGCCTGTTTACATATCTCTGTGTTTGAATACGTATTATTATAATAGTTTCTTTGGCATTTCAGTGTAGATGTGGCCGAGTACATCTATTGTTCTACAGTTTCACTCTTTAATAACCAAAGAATCAAAAAAATCGGTCTTCAGAGACACTGGTTTTACAGGAGGGCGTTTTCCAATTTGAAATTACAATGATATTATTTCCTTCAGCTGCTGACGGGCGTTAATAGATATCAACGAAGACAGGTGAAAATGTGTGCCCCGACCGGAACTTGAACCAGGGATCTCCTGCTTAGATGGCAGTCGCTCTATCCATCTGAGCCACAGACGCCACAGAGGATAGTGAGACTACAGGGACTGTCTCGCGCACGCCTCCCGCGAGACCCACATTCTCACCTTTGTATGTCCACACACTACATTCGTAGCGTCCTTTCGCACATGTCCGGAAGAACAGACACAATATCCATATAAATATATTTTCCAATTCGCGTGCGCTGCGTCTCCACGGGGCACCACAGACGCACCTGCTGACGGTGAAGACACCCATAGTCGAAGACGTTGTGCAATGGCAACGAAAAGCGTGTGGGGAGGAGTCAGACGTTGTGCACAACGATCTTGATAAAGGCGACCAGCAGCTCTTCCAGTACTGTGCGCTTTGGCCACATAGGATACTCGTGTCGGTGTATTCGGCAAAAGTGTGCTCAGAAATGTTGCTCTAACACTCACAGACACATGAACGAGACTCGATCCAGGTCAGAGAGGAGACAGCCGTCAAATGACATCATAGGATCAGACGTAAGTAACCCCCCCCCCTCCAGTGATTATAACCCTGTTGCATACCACATTAGCGAAGGTGTATTTATACGGCTGTAGCACGGATATACCTTTCCATACATGGGCTCCTCTTCAGAATATCGTCACTCAGTTCCCTAGAAGTTTTTAACGGGAATTTTGCAACATCCTGTATCTCTCCACTAACTATACAGTTCTTTCCAGAATTAGATCCCTCTGCAGTGGAGTGTGCGCCGATATGAAATTTCCCGGCAGATTAAAACTGTGTGCGGGACCGAGACTCGAACTCGGGACCTTTGCCTTTCGTGGGCGAGTGCTCTACCATCTGAGCTACCCAAACACGACTCACGTCCCGTCTAAACAGCTTTACTTCTGCAGTACCCCGTCTCCTACCTACAGCTGTTGTACGACATTCGAAATATACGGATGTATTTCAGAATTTCGGCGTAATGCAACTTCGCAGAAACATGGCTGAATTTTCCTGTATATTGTTATCATTAAAACCAAGCACCGTCTCAGTACCTAATACTTTTTGATATGGAGACAATTTTCATCATTTCAAGCACTATTAAAGTTGGTAGGTGTAGGAAAAAAAATACCAGTACCATACTGAAAATATCGGTGAGAAGCGATAGAATTCCTACAAACAACTTGGAGAAAATCATTTTGGGTTCTAGGCCATGTCATTATAAAACAGTGAAACAACTAAAATAACTACATTCCGACCATCGTTTGAACGATCCTCTTCAGAGCGAATAAATGCCACGAAATTTCAAATCAGCAGCAGCGAAATGAAAGGTCGATTTGGAAACAGTTCCTATTTCTTCTTTCTTATCTTCGATTTATTTCCCAAATATCTTGTTCATTTCGTATGTTGCTTTCTTTATACAAGGTGTTTCACATTTCTAGAGCTTGCAATTTTACCTAGTAACTCATGCATGCAAACGTCATCTAACGAGGCTACAGAGCATCAAAATACAGGCACCAGCCCCGGCGAATGTATGTAAGTAGAGTGTGATGCCGTGATTATTTATCAATTTGATCATGTATCATGTTCCGGAAGTTACAAGGGAATATCGTTATCATACCTCTGACGGCGGAATACAAGTACTGGTACTGTTGTTGCTAACTTTCATAGTTGGTAGTATGGATCAAAGTAAGAAAAATATGTCCGGTAAACATGGGCTACAAAATGCATACCTGAGGCGCTATGAGCACTTGTTCAACAGTGGAGATATGTTTTATGCTAGCGAAGATGAACAAGTCCTCACAGCTCTTAAGGTATGCATTTTACAGCCCATGTGTACTGGACATTCGGTCCATACTACCACCTCTGAAAGTTTCCTGCCCTACATCTTAGCTGCAACACTACTGGTACATACTGTCACACGCAACAGGAATGTCTTCTCTTCCAATTTTCCGTTATAGGGACATAACCTCAAATTTATACATTTATCCATCTCCATCATCATAGAAAATTGGTAACATCTTCATTGAATCTTTCTGTGTACACATATTTTACAGACTCCAGCGCCTGTAACTTCGATACCCTGTAGCGTCGCTGGATGACGTTTCCAGACATCGATTCCTATGTAAAACTTCATCTGGTAGGTCCCCTCTACAGACGCGATAAGTGTGTAGCACGACGTGTGAAACATTCTGTATGCAAAGTGAATAACATGGGTGAATGGGCTAGAACCGAACCGCCCCCCCCCCTCCCATTATATATATATATATATATATATATATATATATATATATATCTCTCTCTCTCTCTCTCTCTCTCTCTCTCTCTCTCTCTCTCTCTCTGTCTCTCTCATTCTCTCTCATTCTCTCACTTTCATTCTCTCACTCTCTCTTCTCAACTATCAACTGCCAGCTTTCCTTTATGTCTTTTAAGTCTTAAAATTGCTGTCTGATTTCTGGCAGAGCTCTAGATAACATGCCGCTCACTGTATTTTATCGCTGGTTGCATCATCTTAAATTCAAACTGTATATTTTGCTCAAAATTGTCAGAAGTTGTTTTGTAACATCTATAGATGTTATAAATATGGGTTGAATTTCTTCAACCGATCTCTAGCGGCTAGTGTGTTCTCTCAAAATCGATTTTCCTCTAGCTCGTCTCCTCTAATTCCTGTGTAAATATTTTGGATCAGTATTTTCAGCCAGGACGTATGAAAGTGATGGTTCGGTAGTATTCACAATTATCACTATTTGCCATATTTGGTGTTGGTGTTATTTTTTTCGTATAGTCTGAAAATTTAGCAGTCACGTCAGTTAGCATAGATGTTGAGGAGTGAAGCAGCAAACGTCGATAGAATGAGTCCTCGCCGGTGCTGATAGAGCCTTCTGGTGGCGAAGCCCTGCACTACAGACAACTGAGTGTGTGAGGAACTAGTAGCGACATCTAGCAGCGAAGTGATGAACAGCAAAATGGCCGCGAAAATTGAGTGACTTAAATGTCTAGTTGCTGTTTATTTCTTCCTTTACACTATTATTACAAAACAGATTACAGCATCACTGCTCGGTTTGTCTGTTACCGTATTTTTGTGTATTTCACACATTACAAAATAGTTCTGTTCTGATAACATATAATGCAAACTACATCTCGAGCGACATTAATGTACGCAGCATGTTACATTCATCATTCCCTCTTCGTAATTTAGTATTACTAATAGTTTTGTCCACACTTTCAAGCATTAAAAATGGATATGTGGCTCGGAACAGGACTACTGTTACATTAAATGTTAACAACATAATCGCACGGTATAGTGAGATAAAGAATATTGAACAGCAACGAGAACTGTAAGTAAGTTTATGCAGTGCAACGTTAGTGATATAATAGTACAACAGTAATAGGCGTTTTTCAGCCCTTATTTCTATTTTACAGTTTCACTGATTACTGATGGCAAATGCCTTGCAGAGAACGTAATATTCTGCATCTTCGGTATGGCCTTTACAATCTCTTTCATTGAACTGCACTTAACCTGGAGAGGTAGTAATACAATTTTTTCTCTGATCTACAAGATACTTTTACAAAAAGTAGAGGCAGAGAGGTAGTCATGTAGCTATTAATCGAAATATTATATGAACTATATGGGCGTGTTAGTAAAATCACCAAGAAATTCCTCTTGTTAACGTTAAGTATTATCTGTTTGATTCAGCATTCAGCTCACATAAAACCACGAGAAATATCGTTTTTATAAAAAAAACAGTTTATGTCATTAGTGACCTGTGTAAAATCAAACATCTCATTTTGACACTAGAATAATTTGAGAAAAAAAGGCCTGTTTTAGTTTTTGAAAATGCAATAAGTGAAAACAATGTATTTTTAAAAGGTATTGTCAATTGTTACGAAACGATTTATTATACAGAATTTATTAATCGCATAGTAAATCATGATACAAAAAAGAACACCTTGTTGGCTTGTGATACAATATTTTGCATTTTCTTATGACTTTGAAATAATTACTGCTTTTTCAGCTCTGAGAATGAGTAAAATACATTATGTAATATATGAATCAGTATGATAAACTTTTTTCGAATATTCATTGTTAACTACAAGAAAATGGCAGATGTTTGGGTATTTACCTCAGAAGTATTCAGCACACGAAGGATAACAAAAATCATTTTTTTGGTAAGGTTTTTGTTTCATAGTTTCCTACAAATATTACTGATACCACAGTGAGATATATTAAGTACCTTAAAATATATGTAGATGTGGTCTGGTGAAGAAAGTGTGCGTATTAAAATTTAAAATAAGTGATTGCAGCAGCATAATGAGGTATATTTTGTAGTGTGGGAGTGAGCTCCACGTGGGATCCGAAGCACGGACCCCACGGGGGTGCCCGGCATGCGCCACATGCCAAGGCAGAGGTGGAGGCTAGTGTTCGGAAGTCTGAAAATTCCAGCGCCGGCCGGGGACTGAACCCCGGCCCGGCTGGCGCGAATAGCCCCAGCCGAGGCGCTGGAACGTTCCAGACCCCCTTACCACTAGACCACCGGGGACCCCGGCTGTTTCTTGCTCCATAGTCCAGCTAGTGGTCGTAGAGCACTTCCTGTTGTCCTCCGTGTTTACACCGAGGCAGCAGTGGCGTGGTGTAACAGGAAGTGTTTACTTGCGTCCGCTGGATGTCCACTTAGTGTACGACTTATTTACCCGGCTGACGTTCGTGTCGCTATAATCTCCTTAGTTCCGTTACAATTACATGCAGGGACTGAAAATCTGCCTATGCAGTTGCACGCAGTCGCATCTCACTATTTGAACCTCTGTAATTCGATCGTGTTGTCAAGACCCATGTCAGAGCTGTTTATCGAAGAATGCTCATGTGTTCGGTACATTTCATAAACGGAAGCGACTGGGATAACAGACAGCCCGTAAACATTTTGTAATGAAGTGTCAGCCGGTACGTAATACTCGATATCTGGAGTTGTTTTATCGGTTATTAAGATAATCGTTTCACCCCTATACACTTAAAAAATTCCCGTGTTTTCTTAATAAAGCATAAGCACAGTACATAAATCCCTCGCGAAAATGACATCGGAGAAGTACAAGTGTTCGAGTGCCACAGAAAACAAGTGGGTCCTTGAAGGTGTGGAACGGAGAGCAGAACTAAAATAAGATGTAACGTTTCGGGATTCCCTCATAGTCGCGTAGACACTCCAGAAGCAGGAAGATCCGTTTGATGACGTCTCTTGAGGAGCGAGGAAAAAATTCACTCTCAAATAACTACTGTACAAGATGCCTCGCCGCCTCTTGAAGGGTGTCATGGGATTCTGCAGCCGTGGACTCGGCGACCCGTGAGCCAACGCGGTGTTTCTGACCACATACATTTTAGCTGCGGGTTCTCCGACGTGCAAAGGAAGCCGCGACAATGGGGAGGCTCTGCGTGCCGTTTTGTAATAAGAACGCCTCTCCACATTTTATCGTAGGAATGATATAAATTTTAAACTTCTTAGATCCACCGAGTCATTATGTATTCTTAAAATATCTTTTAACTCTTTTTCAACACATATGTATCTTTTACCTCTTTCACTGAAGAAGCTGACCAACAGATTTTTTTTCAATTTCAGGTATTGGTTTTATTGCATTCTCCTTTAGCGTATTGATCAGAAATTGTAGGTTAAGATACCTTTGCCTTATTGAGTATCGTTTGCTATGCCAAACTTCGACAGCATTCATGGTCCTGTGCATCGAATTGATGACGGTAGATAGCTGACCGAAATCACTTTGAAATAAATTCTCTGAACGCAGATAACTTTGATACAGTAGTGTTAGGTATCGAAGTATTATCTAACGCAACTGAAGCCAACCTAAGAGTGAATTTATTTCGAAATAATTTTAGTCGACTGTCTGTCTTCACCAATTCCACATTTCAGGTTGTGTACTAGCATTTTCCATCTATTGACTGATTAAATAGTCTACGCCACTGGGCACTTGCTACGCTGTTACTCTCCATGCTTCATCAAGGCAGTCCGGTGGAAGATGGACTCTACAGCACACGTGCAGCAAGACAAACGAACTACTTCTTCATCCCTGTATTGCTCCACTAATCGCAGTTCTTGTATGTCTTCCACAGGCATTGCTTGAAATGAAAATTACAACTGGAAAATAAATGTCTCGGATAACACTGTTTTCATAGCTTAATTTGCAGTCATTTCGAAGTAAAGCAATGCAGTTTTAAATGACAACCAAGTTATGACATTTCTCGGTTGAGAAAAAATATTTCACAATTATTTTGACTTTCCTCTGGTAAAAAAGCTAGTCTTCCGTGCTTCAGGTATCAACAAGTTGTTTCGAACACCTCTGAAACGTCCGTCCATAAGAAGAGCTTTATTTTCAAACATTTTCTCCCCTTCTTCGTAACTGATCACCAGGATTCATTTGTCAGGAACAGGGTTATTATCAGTCTCCAAAAAAACTTCAGTCACTTTCAAAACATCTTCGTGCTGCCGAATCCCTGAACTACTGCCACGGTTATGGGACATCCCAGAAGCTTCCCTTACACAGTGCAGTCTTTCTCATAATTCGTTATACTTGCGACGTAATCTAAACCTTTATCTCGCAAATCTTGAAATTGCTCTTTAAACCCTCCGAAAAAAGGCACTGTCTACTCACCGCAGACTGTTTCCCAGCAGTTATGCATTCGTTTCTCAATATCCACATCTGTTTCGTCAGGTTGGGCGAGAAACTTACTGTTGAGCCGTGATTCTACCATTTACAATTTTTAAACTGCCGCTGCTCCTATTCCGTTCGGAGTTCCTGTACAAGCAATTCGTATAATTACCACATTTCCGGTGCTCCTGGCACCGCTTACCATCCTTTCCCCTTTCTGTTTCCTTTTCCTTTCCTTTTTCTAACCACAGGCTCGAGTCACATTAACGTGATCACCGCCTGTGTCCGACGCTAATGAGTAGGGTATGCGTAACGCGGAATCTCAGCCACTTATGTGACATCCAAAAGGACGTGATCATTGCCTTTCGGGCCACAGGTGGATGCATTTTCGAAACGGCAGAGTTCGTAAAATGTTGGCGTGTTGCCATATTTAAAGCACTCCGCGCATGGCGCTGTCGAGAGCCGACGCTGAGGCCGTTGTGGTGCCCCACGGTCCACAGAGGACAGGAGTTAAAGGAGACCGCAGGTGAATAACGTGCAACTGCTGAGCAACTGACCATGCACGTGAACCGAAGAGCCTACCGACAGTGCCTCCTCTAAGACCACTCAGCGAAAAATGCTATGTGTGGGTCTCCACAGCAGACTCCTGGTCCACACACCTATGCTGACTGCTGTTCGTCCTCGACGAAGGCTGGAATTTTTACGCCAGTTCTGCGACTGGGCGTCCACTGAACGGTGACCTGCGGGCTTTCCAAGTGACAGACAGACGATGGCGTGTAGGGCGCGATTCACCTGAAAGTGAACACCCTGCAACAGTCGGCAGCAGGGTTAGGACAGGAGGAAGGATCGTTACGATCTCACAAACGTTATCGTGACACTCCCGTCGTTCTGGAAGGCACAGTGGATGAGCAGAAATATCGGTCGGAACCGTTGCCACACCTACATCGAGTCTTTTTTTCCCTCGGAATCTACCAGCAGAACAACTAAATCTGTGACACAGCTTGCAGTGTGAAAAGCACCAGGATGAGTTTGCTGTACTCCGCCGACCACCAGGCTTCCCGGAATCGAGAATATGTGGGACCACCTCGATGAAGCTCTTCGTATCCTGGGTCCTCAACCGAAAAACGTAGCGCAGCTAACTAAGGCACCGGCGTCGGCATGGCTCAGTACCTCACTGACTCCTGCGCGTTTCTCAGTTGTCCGCGCTTCCCGTTAATCGTACCCCCCTACAGTGACTCAATGACGACACTCTCCCGTACACGTCAGCATCATCAACAGCCGCAGACTGCTGTTCACTCAGCCTGTCACCTCATTTATGTCTATACAGCATAACAGCTGTCTGTTACACTTCCTGGGACACTCCTGACGATATCCTTGTGTCTGATCAACGCTCGCCGTCGAGAACGTACTGGTATCTGTTGTAGACTTGAAGCCGCTCTCATATCTGGGAACCGACTCCGTATGCTCATACGAGGCCCTTGGTTAACAGTGTGCAGTGGAGCACCGTGCCAAAGGCTTTTCTCAAATATAGGAGAGTGCAATGTGCTTGGGACCCTTCATCCGTGGTTCGCAGTATATAATGTGCGAAAAGGGCAAGCTGCGTTTCACACGAGCTTTCTAAAACCGTGCTGATTTCTGGACGTAAGCTTTTCGGTGTCTAGGAAATTTATTATAATCATATTTAGAATACGTTCTAGGATTCTGCAGAAAATCGATGTCTGTAATTTTGCACATCCTTTCTGTTACTCTTCTTTTACACGAGTGTCACCTGCGATTTTTTAAACTGCCTTAGGTTGGACCCATTACAGGTGTAATATTCAGAAGGCAAATGTATATTGATCTCGTTATATACGGCTGCAACTTGCGCTTTTGCCAGTCCTTTGCGAAATACTGCTGGGCAAGAGAAAGGCGATAAATGCGAATGAAGTAAGTAAAACTGAAATTGTTTTAACTTCTTCGCTGTCGCCGAATCCTTTCCAAGCGATGCGTCCTTGAGCGGGTCAAACAGGTAGCAATAAATGCTCTACAAGTGAGGTTGACTTTTGAAGTTTTTCTTACCAGTCAAGTACAATGCAGACAGCTTCCATTCTCCATAATATCAGCAATATGAAAATGAAAATTCACGAAAGTCAAATCTGGACTGTAGCGATAATGACGCAGAGTCTCCCAACCCATTACTGTTTCTTTTCCCTTCCAGTGGTTTCTTGGATCAGCTGCGCTATGTTTGGGCGAGCGTTGTTGTGTAATAGTATCACGTCTTTTCTTTGACATTGGCGACCCTTTCCTCTCGTTTTCGGCTTTACTTTGCTCATCACTATGTGTGAGTGGTCAGCGCTGCATCCTGTACGCTGATCTTCCAAATAATCACCAAAATACAACTACTTTGGCATCCAAATGATGGCCAGCATCACTTTCCTCGCTGATGCTCGAGTTTGAATTCCTTTCGGACAGGTGAACTAGTGTGCTTCCATTTCACTCCTTGTCTTTTCGAGTCGGGTTCCCCATTTTGAACGAAAGTTTAATCACACGTTAAAATCTCGTTCGAAAAAGGTTCACCTTCACGTTCATAGCACTCTTTGTTTCCTTGTGTTGTGTGAATTCTCTCGGGACCCACGTTGGACTTGTTTCGCTGTACTTGAGCATGTCAATGACGACGTTGTGGACTGTGCCACTACCTGTTGCAGCTATTTTGCTATTCAGTTCTACTGCAACACGTCGGCCATCAGGAGTAATGTCGTCAGAGCCGGCTTTAAGCGAAGGAGGAGACAGTTCAATTGGCCGGCCACGGTGTTTTTTTATTAGTCACTGAAGTTAGATTGTTTTTGAACTGTCCTACGTATTTATCAAAAATTTCCGTCTTTCGCACAGCTTCGACCATACTGAAAAAACGTTTGAGAAAATATTTCGGCCGTTTTCTGCCTTCTGAAAGGGAAAACGCATCGTTGAACGTTGCTCAGTTAATGTGGAAACTTCAACCAGACACGCCATTCTCAATTGCAACATTAAGGTTATAAATAAAACTATTATTTTTTGTCAGCCGCTCTTAGCTCATCACAGTCATGCCATCCTAAAGTCATGAAACTACAAAAATTCTTCCTACGGACTATTCGACTTCATTAATTTGCTTTGCAGGGGAAACTCACGAAGGAGTATGCGCTTAGTATTTAGTCGGTCATTTCTAGTTGATGAGAAAGTTAAAACAAACAAGTAGCAAACCATTGCTCATTTATTTAGGAACAACATTTATCAGATACAGCTGAGTAACGTTTAACCCAAACCTTAAATGTCATATATATGACACTGCTCGTAGCTGCATCATCTGGCAAGAGTACGCACTAACACCAATAACAAGTAAATGCACCATGACTTTCGTAAACTGTGCATTCTTCATGCCACTGTTGGGAGCAGACATCACACTCGATACAGTCTTCCGTGACAGACTCGTTTTAGTCTTCACCACACCTTGGGCAGTTCAAAACATGAAGTTGGAATAATAGACAATTGTGAAGGTGATTCGATAAACCCTATGCCTGGCACTTAGATATGATTTGCACAATATCCATGTGGGTGTAGATCCCTCCTTGGATTGTGCCCTGGTTGTTGCTGAAGATGATGGAGCAGTTTAATCCAGATTAGCCACAGAGATTCTACGTTGTTCGTTACTGATATTTTGTCCCTCCTTGGTTTAGTTTGTTTTCCTAACAATGCATTTTTGTACGTAGACTCAAACAGAATTCCGGATGTTTTTGCAGCTTGCTTTAGATGTTCGAAAACCTAAAATTGTGCAGTTCACAAAACGAAAAATCATAGTGTCCTATGACTACAGCATCAATAACTCTCATTTTCAGTCGGTCAGCTCACACAAATACCTCGGTGTAACACGTTGTAAGGATACGGAATGGAAGCAGGACTGAATAAAACTCAAACGATTTCTACGCCTGGATAAGCGTTCGACAATGTAAAATGGTGCAAGATCGAAGTTGTGAAGAAAATAGCTCTAGGCAGAGACGGGTATATATTAGTACAAGACCCAAGAGGAAATAAGAGTGGAAGACCAAGAACGAAGTGCAAGGATTAAAAAGAGAGTAAGACTTTGATGTAGTTATTCGCCTATACTGTTCAATGTTTGTATCAAAGAAGCAATGAAGAAAATAAGAGAGAGGTTCAAGATTCGCACTGAAATACGGGTTGAAAGGATATCAGTGACAGTGTTTGCTGATAATATTATCGTTGTCAGTGAAAGTGAATTACTACAGGATCTGATGAATGAAATATACAATATAATGAGTGTAGAATTAGGGGTCAGAGTAAATCAAAGACAATAGTGATGAGAAGAAGCATAAACGGGAAAAGCGAGAGTCTTAACATTGGTGATAACGAAGTAAGAAATGGAACCATCACATCGTGTCGGTCAAAGATAAAGGTGGTGGCGAACTGTAATTTATTGTTAGAATTAAAGAGAAATATAATCAGTGCACAAAGATGATCTTTTTTGAACTATTGGTGCGACCCATACTCTAATATTGCTCAATGGTGTGGGACCTGTCCCATATACGAGTAGCAGGGGATATTGAACTGTTCATAATAAAGACAGCACAGGTTTGTTTGGCTCACAGGAGAATGTAACAGAGATGCTGAAGAAATTGGGAGATGCCTGAAGATACACATAAGCTATCCCGAGAAAGCTTACTTGCCAAATTTCTAGAACATACCGTAAATTTTGAATATACGAGGTGTGTTAAAAAAAATTGGGAACGTTCGTAATTTCGTGCCAATGGCGTGTTGGGGCGAAATGCAGTTGACATCCCTGCACGCGCGTGTGCTTAATGTGTAACTGCGGGAAGTTTCACTGTTGTATGTCTGTTAGCTTATTGTTCAGTGCTGTATTGACTAGAACGTTGTGTCGCACAGTTGGCGAACTTCGAGAGGGTATAGTTAGAGGAGCAATGCGCCTGCAATAAATTTTGCGTGAAACTCAAGAAAACCGCCGCTCGGGGTAGCTGCGCAGTCTAGGGGCCTTGCCACGGTTCGTGTGGCTCCCCTCTGTCGGTTAGAGTCCTCCCTCGGGCGTGGGTGTGTGTAAGTGGTGCAAGCCTAGGGACTGATGACATCAGCAGTTGGTCCCATAGGAACATAATAGCTAAACTCAAGAACACCTCTACAGAGACACGCCAAATGATGCAGGAAGCCTACGGTGATGAGTGCTTAAGCCGCACTCGGTGTTACGGATGGTTCACACGGTTTAAGAACGGCCGGACGGAAGCTAAAGACGACGCTCGTCCTCCGACTTCTGCCAGCAACGTCAACGATCCTGTGCGTGCTGAACGAAGACTGACTGTCCGAGAGATTGCAGAAGAATGTAACATTGCAGTTGGATCGTGAAATCCTAATACAGCATCTTGCAATGTATCGTGTTGCCGCCAAGTTTGTGCCACGGCTCACGAGTCAAGAGCAGAAAGACCTCCACCTCCCAATCTGAGAAGAGCCTTAGGATCACCCAAATGAGAACGAGATGTTCCTTAAGAAAATTATAACTGGTGATGGGTCTGCAGTTATGACGTTGTCATGAAGGTTCAATCTTCACAATGTGTAGGGAAATGTTCTGAACGATCAACATATAAAATAGCTTGTCAGGTCAGCTTGGCCCTTGCAGACATTTATTTTCAAAGTTGAAAACCAAGTTGAGAGGACGAAGATTTGTAACGATAGACGCACGGTCCAGCGAAAGGCGAACCAAGTCTGCTCCCAGAAGTGGAAACGGTTTATCAGTCGTGGGGGTGATCATATACAAATATGTGAAGGTAAGCGTAGAAAATTTTTGTGGACAAAGTTCCGGAATTTTTTAAACAGACCTCTTAGACGAAAGGTAATGAATACAGGCAAGTGGTCTGCAAATGTTCGTACGCTTGAGTTCGCTTCCATTCGCTGCTGTTGAAACTGGGCTTAATAATAATATTCCCTGTGTGAGATGTAATTGGAAAACTATGTAAACGCTGAGCTGTGCGCCGCTTACAGCCCACGCGAAATTATTCTCGGAGGGACACATCATTATCCCCTTCGTGCCTAAAGTTGCTTCGGCCAAACTCAAACTCAATTGCCAGGCCGATAGCTCGTTATCCTACTGCTCTGCAAGTAACACTTGGTCTGAAACCGTCTGTACGGTTATGTAGGTTAAGACACTGCAGCCACTCAAAATGGTGGCTCCACGTTTGCGAGTAACTGACGAGAAAAGAAATTCTGAATTTTGTGTGACACTCCGTAGCATTAAGAAAGCTGAGTGACGTTAGTTGGTTGTGAGGTGTAATGGAAAGGATAATAGCTTCACATGTTGTGTTCGGATACCAAGATTTAAAAGCCTGAAGTCTTATATTTCAGAAGCAAGGAGCGTAACAATCAAGTGATTTATGAACAGTACGTGCACACATTTTTGCTCGGTTGATTTTAATTGAGGTTGCAACGTGCAGATCAAGCAAGTACCGTACTGTAGAGAGGTTGAGCAAGAGAAGCGTTTGGAACATGTGTTTATCCTTATTTTGGATAGTTAGCTTTCTTACCTGAGAAGTAATTGTGGCTAGCCCTTGACATGCATCACGAATTCCTTCGTCGTTCAGTCTAATATCGCCTCCCCCCCCCCCCCCCCCCCACACAATACCCTCCACCTCTCATGATTTTGAAAATAAAAGTGTTCCTAGAAAAGTTGTTCACTGTACAGTTTATTTATGTGCCAAAGTTAGTGATAATGTGGGGGAGGGGGAGGGAAGGCCACAGACCTCAGGGAGGGGGGGGGGGGGGGGGGTAGGACAGGGGGTACTGGCAAATGTCTGATGACAGTCAGGAGCAACGGTCTGAGAAAGGCTGGGAACCACTGTTCAACTGCCTGTGAATGTATACTGAACATAAATGTGGAAAACTGACACAACTCACTTTTTGAATATTTTTTTTAAATTCGGGTTAACTAGTTTTGGAACCGTTTGAGGGTCATCTGAAAATGTGGCGCACAGAATTCGCGTCTTTATGTCTTTAGAGTGAATCTGGGTACTGGCTCTTTCACAATAAGACAGAGCACTCTTTAATGTATCGCCACGAGCGGCAGTTAAACGGCGACATGTATCGCGAAACCAAAACACCTACTTACCGTGGCAGCGTGGGCGCTATTGCGGTTAATATCCATCTAGCAACTTGCGTTTTAGTTGTCTGTTGGCCACTGGTCAATCTCTTTCCATTGTAAATATAAATACGAATTGTCACCATATATCACAAGCATAACGTTTACCACAGATGTACGTTACAAAGATCTTTACTTAAAAATACAGCATACTTTGCTCGGAAACAATTTTTTTGATTTTTGTGCTTATAACACGACGGCGTGCTGAGAAGATAATGACTCGGTCTGTTTTATTTGAAGTCAGTAACATTCTACATCTTTACTATGGATATCTGCAGCTCTCTGCTTCGTACCGCGTTACATAGCGGTGTGTGACGTGACTATGTTGGGGGTGAGAAAGAGCTCACAACACTAAAAGCACGAATTCGAAGACTTCGTCCGCATGTGGAGCACACTCTCCTTGAGCACGGCAGTGCCAAACTACACACGATCGCTGCGGCATCTGCAGCAAGCCGACGTCCTTGGTTCACTGCCGTCGATCATCCTACACACAGTCTAGATTTTCGTCTATGTGCAAAACTAAGAAAACGTTCGAGCACTTCAATTATTTCAAGCGGTGCAAGCAGAGGTAAGGTTGTGGCTCTGTTAACATAGTCAAACAATATACTGTGACGGTGTCAACAAAATAGTATCTAGTTGGGGAAATTGTGCTGGTTCCGAGGGTGAGTGTGTTGAAAACTAAATTTATTGACGTGAAGAATACCGATGCAGAATGTTCATGAAGTTTGTTTTATTTAAAAATCTTTGTGACTTTTCACTCAAAACATGTCAACATTACTTTTCTGTACGTCCTCGTACAATGGATGTCGCAAAAAATACGTACATTGATCAAAATAAGTGTTAACATGAATGCTTTTAACAGCACTAGGTTCAAAAAATTTTAACTCTATGCCAATTGCAGATTAATTTTAATGGCAGCTAGCGCGATTATATGAGTGGACTATTAGATTTTAAACATTCTCTGCCTTGTCATTCTTCCTCTCTTAAGTGCCTCGTCTTCCAGTAACACTGTCGATCGATAGCATGATCTGTTGTCCGTCCATGGTTTTTCAGACCATTGATTCAGTGCTGAACCCAAACTGCTGGTCTGAGTTATTTAGCCTGGATAATCCTGTGCGTCGTGGGTCACGTATGCCATTAATCTTTCAAAGAAATGGTTCAAATGGCTCTGAGCACTATGGGACTTAACATCTGAGGTCATCAGTCCCTTAGAACTTAGGTTTAAGTAGTTCTAACTAACCTAAGGACATCACACACACACACGCCCGAGTCTGGATTCGAACCTGCGACCGTAGCGGTCGCGCGGTTTGAGACTGAAGCGCCTAGAACAGCTCGTCCACAATGGCCGGCCATTAATGTTTCATTGAATTATTAGTTTCAACAAGTTTTATTTATTGTTGCGAAATTGCGCTACCAAAACAATCGAGTTTTGCTATGTGGATGCTGTTGAGAATTTCTGCATTTTCGTACCGCTATATTTTTGACTATATCTGTCGATGGTGTTGTTGTTGTCTTCAGTCCTGAGACTGGTGTGATGCAGCTCTCCATGCTACTCTATCCTGTGAAAGCTGCTTCATCTCCCAGTACCTACTGCAACCTACATCCTTCTGAATCTGCTTAGTGTATTCATCTCTTGGTCTCCCTCTACGATTTTTACCCTGCACGCTGCCCTCCAATGCTAAATTTGTGATCCCTTGATGCCTCAAAACATGTCCTACCAACCGATCCCTTCTTCTAGTCAAGTTGTGCCACAAACTTCTCTTCTCTCCAATCCTATTCAATACCTCCTCATTAGTTACGTGATCTACCCATCTAATCTTCAGCATTCTTCTGTAGCATCACATTTCGAAAGCTTCTATTCTCTTCTTGTCCAAACTAGTTATCGTCCATGTTTCACTTTCATACATGGTTACACTCCAAACAAATACTCGGAGAAACGACTTCCTGATACATAAATCTATATTCGATATTAACAAATTTCTCTTCTTCAGAAACGCTTTCCTTGCCATTGCCAGTCTACATTTTATATCCTCTCTACTTCGACCATCATCAGTTATTTTACTTCCTAAATAGCAAAACTCCTTTACTAATTTAAGTGTCTCATTTCCTAATCTAATCCCCTCAGCGTCACCCGATTTAATTTGACTACATTCCATTATCCTCGTTTTGCTTTTGTTGATGTTCATCTTATATCCTCTTTTCAAGACACTGTCCATTCCGTTCAACTGCTCTTCCAAGTCCTTTGCCGTCTCTGACAGAATTACTATTTCATCGGCGAACCTCAAAGTTTTTACTTCTTCTCCATGAATTTTAATACCTACTCCAAATTTTTCTTTTGTTTCCTTCACTGCTTGCTCAATATTTAGATTGAATAACATCGGGAGAGGCTACAACCCTGTCTCACTCCTTTTCCAACCATTGCTTCCCTTTCATGCCCCTCGACTCTAATAATTGCCATCTGGTTTCTGTACAAATTGTAAATATCCTTTCGCTCCCTGTATTTTACCCCTCTGTCGATGGTATCCTTAATATTTTTCGATACGATCGCATTTCAAATGCCTAATAGAGTCCATGACTCAGCTCCATAGAGTAGGACACCGAACGTGTAACATCGAAGTAGTCGACTGCTCTGAAGGTTCTCAGCAGTCGCCGCGGACTAAATGACTGCAGGGGACTCGATGCATTGGCCATAAGTTTTCTAGTAATTCTGGAGATTTTCCTTTGGACTAAGTATGAAGTCGTTCCTTGTTGCTTAGATCGTGCAGGTTTCAGACCGATTGTGTTAGTATTGCTACACTACTAAATGTGTATCCACCACCATATCAGGGTATATAATGAAACGGCGGCCCTCTTTCGTCATGCCTTACAAGGAGATATCTCCAGCGGTAGGATCGACTTTCTGGAACCATCTATACGGTTATGTAGGTTAAGCACCCAAGTATCGCACACTGCAGCCATTCATCCTGGTGAGTCGACGTTAGCGAGGAAGTGACGAGAAAAGAAATTCGGAATTTTGTGTGAGACTCGATAGTATGAAGAAAGCCGAATGACATAAGTTGGTTATGAGGATAATTGAAAGGATACTAGCTTCACATGCATGAGGTTGTGGGTTCGAATCTCACCAGAGAAATAAATCTATTTTAGGTCTTTATCGAAGTGACATTGATAATCATATTCCTTCAACTGATGTAAATATATATATTTATTTTTTTAGTTCCACTCCTGGGTCACGTGATTCAATAGTGATATGAACTTCTTCATTTGGTCTAGTTTTTCTTCTTATCATCCCTTCTCCACTGGAAATATTTGTTTGTGAACTTTTAATTATCTTCATGTATCAATTCCGATTTAATGTCTCCTGTTTTTATTACCCTGTATTTTCGTCTACGTTATTGTGTACATTATATCGATTTCTCACTTTGCTTGAATTTTATTTTACTTAGAAAACATTCTCTCATTTATGTCCTCATCTACACTATAATTTCCATAGTGCACAAAGATTTTATGTTATGTTTTAAATATTTGTATATCGATTACCATGCAAAAAAAGGCACGTCTCCCAAAGAAAAACGTTTTTCACATTAATGCACAGTCAATATAAATAGATTATTTCGTCTTTTGTTTTTTAATTCATTTATCGGAGTTTTGAAGTAATTCAATAGTCAAACAGATAGGTATAATAAATTACACATTCACAAAAATTCCGATTGGGAGAAAAATTAAACAAATGGAAAAGTTCATACGGTGACTAAAACGATGTGACAAAAGAATAGAACGAAATAAATTACATTTAAACCAATAAATAGAGTACAAATAAACATCAAAGTCATTTCTATAAATATTTAAAAAAAAATTACTGCACCTGACGAGGCATGGTTAAGCTTCTATCGTAACCATTATGACACGTAACCAGACTGTGGAATACGACTTCCTTCACGCTATGTAGCATCACGCAAAATTTTGAAATCTTTTCCGTCAGTTACTTTCAAACCGAGGGCCACCTGGATGCAGGGATCTTAAGTTGCACTACGGCTTATTTGGATTCAAAAAGTCGATCCCACCGCTGGGGGCTCTCCTTGTTAGTTTTAAGAGTAACAAACGGCTCATTTTGAAATAACAGTAATATCGCAGTCCAGTAGCGCCGGACCCTGCAAACTTGAAAGACAACTCCAGCAAAGGCAAAGAAAATGTTACTGTAGCAAGTAAATTACTGTAGGCAACTGAACAACAACGAAATAATAACAATAATAGGTTCGCAGGAGAGCTTCTGTAAAGTTTGCAAGGTAGGAGACGAGGCACTGGTAAAGCTGTGAGGACAGGGCGTGAGTCGTGCTGGGGTGGCTCAGTTGGTAGAGCACTTGCCAGCGAAAGGCAAGGGTCCCGAGTTCGAGTCTCGGTGCGGCACCCATTTTCAATCTGCCAGGAAGTTTCAATAATAATAATAATAGATCCAGTCATATTAATATGACCAACTCCTATTTTCGAGGTCAACGTGTAATAACCCATAGACTCCAGGAGATAGCATTAGTAGGTTGTGAATGGGGGTGGGGGGAGGAGGCTGGAAACAGTGAAGTCGTTGTCATAATGCGTAAAAGGGGCGATTTATGTGACGTCCAACAGGGCATAATCGTTGGCTTTCTTCCCAAGGGTGGAAGCATTTCCGAAACGGCAAAATCTGTAATTTTTTCACATGCCACTGTATGTAAAGTTAACCGTGAGTGGCAAAATCTCGGTATTCTAATCCGGCTCCAAGGCAAGTGTGTTGGACTACGGGCAGTAGGCGACACAGGTGGACGATAGCTGCAGATGTGTGTGCTGGCGAGAAGACGTGCAACTTTTGTGCAGCTGACAGCCCAGGCGAACCGAGGGCTGCCACCAATGTTTCCTCAACAACTTATGGGCTTCCGCAGTGGGCACCTGGTCCCTGCACCCACGCTGACTGCTCTTCATTGGCGTTGAAAGCTTGCATTTGCACGCCGGTACCACAACTGAAAGTCCACTGAGTGCTACAGGTGGCCTCTCCATATTCATCACATTTTGTGCTCCATCGGACAGATTGAAAGCAAACGCCCTGCAACCCTGAGGGAGTGTTATGGTGTGGGCAATGTTTTCGTGGCACTCCCTGGGTGATCTCGTTGTTCTGAAAGGCACAATGGATCAACCCTAGTACGCACCTATCCTTGGGGACCAAATCCACCCCTAGATGCACGTGTAACATAGCTCGCAGTGTATGTGCGTGGTTCTGAAAGCTCTAGGATGAATTTACCGTACTGCCCTCACCACCAAATTTTCCGCCTTTAAACCCAATCGAGAATCTGAAAGGTCACCTCGATCGAGTAGTTTGTGCCACGGATCCTCAATCGATAGAATTCTATCGCAGCATGACAAGTACTGGGGTAGGAATGGCTTCTTATGACTGTCGTTACATCATTGACTCTATTCCTGTGCGTCTCGTGCTGCAGAAGGTGTTTATTCGGTATTTTAACACGTGGTCAGATTACTGCGACTGGAGAGTGTAATAATAATAATAAATTTCGCTTATTTCAGTGCCCTCGTTTAAGTCTTTCAATTGGACGGCACTTTGAAGACATGCTTATCATTAACGTACTCCAGTTGTCCAACCGGGGAAAGGAAATCGGCAGTTTAACGTGGAATCCGCACCACATGTTGTTTCTACCGACTCCTCATATCATTGAGAGGTGAAGGCTGTATTAAAAGCAGACAGAAAAATTTATTTGTTCATCTGGGATTCGATCCCGAGATTCTCGATTTGCAGGCACGCGCTGTGCCGGTAGACCACCAGGTCCAACAGTTACGAGACGGTAATCGAACTGTATTGGTAGAGTATTTCGTCGTATTTTGCGTCAAGTAAATGTGCTGTGGTGCAAGCCAAAGTACATTCACGCTAAGGGCATCAGTTCCGATCCCAGAAAAATGTGCAGCCAGAGCAGTATTGTAAGTAAAAATCAAACTCTTCCATTTTTCTTACCGAATTGCTATACATCTAGAAAACAAACCAAAATTGTGAAAACATTTCATACAAGATTACTGACAAATTTTTATGAGTAAAAATAAACGGGTATGGTAATATACATGGAGGTGAATGAAAAGTAGTGGCAGTTTGGCTATAATTCATGTCAGTCTTCATTGACTAAAATTCACTTTATCACATTTCCGTCTCGCGTCTCGATCACTTTCCACACCCACATGAAAGATGTCATACACTGTCTGTGCATCCATCTGTGATGATGTCTCGCTAGGACCGCCATATGGTGTCTTATCATTTGCTGTAAGACGTGCCACGAAATACTTCGTTCATTTGGGTGATCAGGCCATAATTGGGGGGACTCTACCGGATGAATACGGTGGATGTCCCAGTATGTCCCGCTGCCACGTATGCGGTGCTCCTGCACAGGGCTCGTCGTTTGGCGTCGTGTAAGTTGGTAGAATGCAGCACTGGAGGGAAAGATTGTTGCGCGCTCCGACCACGTGCCCTTCCAGTCTGCACCCAAGCACGTTTTTCGTGTTTCCCAAACATACTATTAAGGCACTCGAGCTAGCCTCTCCAACTCTGAGAGAGTACACACTGCAACTGACTCAAACACGACTTGTGCTGCTGACTTTACTACTTCAGCCCACCATCTGTCAGCAACAGAAAGTGTGCGTACCGAATGACTCACATCCGTCATATTATGGCATTGTGCTACCACTTTTTATCCAACACATGCAAAGACGCATGTGTGACTACTTGTTGTCTCCCATCTTGGTAGTGGCCTAATTATTGGGAGGTTTTGAAGTGCATTATCTATACGTGGTGTATCAAAAACAATCATCCGACCTGGGCCGTCTATATTTCTGGAACTAAGAAACATATACAATGAATACAATGAATTTTGTCCTTTGATGCACGAAAACTAAAAATGTTATTTTCATCCTTTTCATTGGTGTTCAATATGCATCGTTGAGATGCACGGAACATGTCAATGCGGTGTTCAAATTGTACCAACACTGCAGCAAGCATGTCTGGAGTTACAGTTTCCACAGGTGCTGTTATGCGATGTCTCAGTTCATTTATTGCTGTTGGTAATGTAGGTACATAAAGAGTCTCTTACAAAACCATACATATATAATCACATATAGTCGGGTGCGGTGACCTTGGAGTCTAGTAGTCTAAGGGTGAGTGATTTAGTCCAGTGTGAACGATCCATCGTTCAGCAATCGTTTGATTTAGAAATTCCCACACTTCCAGATGCCACTGTCGCGGTGCCCCATCGCATTGGAAAATGAAGTCGTTCGAATCAAACTGTGGGAAGAGAAAGTTTTCAGGCATATCGAGATATATGCTTACTGTAACAGTGTTTCCGGCAAAGAAATATGAATCATACACATTTTCCCTCTAAACTGTACAAAATACATTAAATTTAGGAGAGTCTATTTTATGTTGTACACCTTCATGTGGTTGTCCCGTACCTCATATTGTCACATTATGACAGTTCACCTCTCTGTGTAAATGGAGTGTTGCCTCGTCACTAAACACTAACTGTGGGAGAAAACGGCCATCCTCCACCTTGACAAGAGTGAAATTATGGAACTTCACACGATGTATCGCCCTCACGAACAGCTCGCATTAGCTGAATTTAATATTGTTTGATGCATAAACGTCGACGCAGAGACGCCAGACGGACATCGGGGACGTGCTGAGCTCTCGAGCTGCACGGCGAACGGATTTCTGCGGACCCCTCGTGAAACTGTGGCGGATGCGTTTGACGTCTGTGTCAGGCATTCGGGGACGGCCCGGCGATTCGCCTTTCCGCAAACCTTCTCTTTCTCTTAATCGTTGATGCCATCATCTAATGCTCTGTGCTGTAGGAGGATCATCATCGTACCTTGTACGAAAGTCACGTCGAACACTTATTACTGCCCACACTGCGCAAAATGCAGAACACAAAACGCTTCCTGTCGCCGCGACACCATTTTTACTAGGACTGAAATGGTCGGACAGTGCTGCTGCCAAGCGGTAACCATGTAAAGCCGTAGGGTTTGCTCTTTCCAGCAGTACGCTATTCACGCACATATGTCGAATAACATAATAGTTACTTTTTAAAAAAAAATCGGTTGATCCTTTTTGATACACCCTGCATATTTACACCCTAAGCAGTACCACCAATAAATTATCCCAGTGTGAAGGAAATCGTTAGATGTGATGTACGTGTAAAGGCAAACAAATGATAACAATTGCTGTTAAATTGGGTGACTCATTCAGGAGAAAGTCATAACGCGTTGGGCCACCTCTGGCCCTTAAGGAAGCAGCTATTCGACTTGATCTTTATTGATAAAGTTGGTGGATGTCCTCCTGACGGATGTCGTACCATATTCAGTTCAATTGATTTGTTACATCGTCAAAATCTCGACCTGGTTGCAAGGAGAATCCCATATAGCTCCAAAATTGGGGAGAGAGGTGGAGATCTTGTTGGCCAGTGTATTGTCACGTACGTACACACAGATGAAACTCTCAACATGTGTGATGCATAAAATATCGTCTACACTGAAAGCGTTCCCAGGAGAGGTTAACCCCTCGTAATGGCAAAAGGTGGTCATACCGCATATTGAAGTCCACTACCAGGTGTCTGGATACTTTTGATCCGATAGTGTATTTCAGAATGTTAGCAGTGGCCAGAATTTGGGACATTCGGCTTTGAGCTTAAAGCTGGTGCGAGGCGGTTCAAGATACCTCTAAAAATAGACACATCTGGCAGCATTAGAGTGAAATGTCCATCAAAGAAGCTGTGTTGCGCTCTCTACCTACAGTTGTTCTCGTGGGCGTCAGAGCCCCCGTACGCAAGAGGCCCCCTGGGTTTTATACTGCGGACACGGTAGTCGCGCCTGATGAGCTCTCAGAAATTATGAAATGTATTCGAAATTTCTATTATGGTGGAACAACAACTGTACAATATACCGGAAACATGCACGATGTTCCGAAATTTCCGTTACAAACTCCTAGTGTAGATGGGGAATGAGTACACAATACTCGTATTCTGAATTGGAACCCATCTCCTGTAACGCACCGTTTCCTCGCTACAGCCGTCGGAAAACATGTTAGTAACGCGACCACTTGTACAAGTAAGTCATTAGCTGTGACCCAGTACATCGATAGTTCCACAATTCCACTCATTGAAAGGAAACTTGATAAGTTTTCAGAAACACTCTTCTTTACAATACGGCCTTTTGAAACTTAGGTGCGCTGCGTCTCTTTGTAGCACTGCAGTCACCCGTGCTGACGGTGAACGCACCATTATCTCAAAGTCGTTGCGCAGTTGTGGCGAAAAGCGTATGCCGTGAAGTTGGACGCTGCTGAGAACGAGCTTGATAAAGGCGACGAACTTCGCCATACAGTAGGATCATATCGGTGTATTCGGCAAAAGTGCACTCCGCAATATTTCTCTAATACTGAGAGACACTTGAGTGACGCACGAACCTTGTCAGAGTGGCAGGGCTGACGGTGAATGACATCCGACGTAAGCATCTTCCCCCACCCCTTCCGCCATCCCACGATGGCTACCCTGTTGCCTACCCACGTAGCAAACATGTATTCAAACGGCTGTAGCACGGAAAGTATACGTTTCCGTACGGGGGTTCAAATTAAAAATATTGTCGCTTAGTTCCCTCTAAAAGTGCTAGAATTTCGGAAAACTCTGTATCTGTCCAGTAAACTGTACAGCTGGTGTCGTACCACATTCGAAATATCCGATTATATTTCAGGATTTGGGTGTTATGGCATTTTGCAGAAACATTACAGAATTTTGCTGTATATTGTTATCATTAAAGTGAACTACCGTTTCTGTCTCCATACCATAAATCATAAGTACCATTTATATCGTTTCAAGCACTATTCAGCTGCTAGGTTTTAGGAAAAAATAATTGTATCATTCTCAAAATATCGGACAGAAGCGATATAGTTCCTACAAAGAACGCTAGCGAAGATGAACAAGTGCTCATGGTTCCTGATGTATGCATGTAACAGCCTATGTGTACTGCACATTGTTTTCTTCTCTCGTTCCGTACCACCACACCTGAAAGTTTCCTGTCCTACATCTTAGCAACAACGATAACGGTACATACTGAGGTAACAGAGAGGTTCTCTGTTATAATTTTCCGGTACAAGGACATAATCTCAAATTTATGCATTTTTCCATCTGCATCATCTTGGAAAGGTTGTAACATCTTCGTGGGATCCCTCTATTTTTGTAGGCACCGGTATCTGTAACTTTGACGCTCTGTAGCGTCGCTGGCTGACGTTTTCAGAAGTAGATTCCTATGTAAAACTTCATCAGTTACGTCCCCTGAACAGCCCTGAGTAGTGTGAAGCATGATTTGTGAAACACCCTGTATAAAGAATGAATAACATCAGGGAATGGACTAGAATCCTGTCTCACTCACTTGTCACGTATTTCCTTTCTTTCATGTCCTTCAACTCGTACAGCTGCTGTCTCGTTTCTGGTCGAGTTCTAAGTAATGCTTCGCTCGCTATATTTTATTCCTGGTTGCATCTTAAATTCAAACTATATTCTGGTCAACATCGTCAAAAGTTTTTTCTGTATCGAAAGATGTTATAAATATGGGTGCTGTACCCTCCAAATTGATTTTCCTCTAAATCAGCTTCTGTAAGGTGCTCCATTCCTCTGCAAATAGTTTGTATCAGTATTTTCAGCTAGGAGTTATCATAGTGGTGGTTTGAAAATATTCGCACTGACCACGAGTTGCCTTATTTGGTATTGGTGCTATTACGCTTCTCGTTTAGTGTGAGGATTTAGCGGGTATTTCAGCCGGCGTACTCGTTCAGGAATGAAGCAGCAAATCCCGGCAGAGTGAGTCCACTGGTAGCGAAGCCCTGCGCTACAGACAACTGACTGTGTGAGGGACCAGTAGCGACACCTAGCAGCGATGTGGTGAAAAGGAAATAGTATTGCTAAAAGTTTTATCCACGATTTTTAGCATTTAGAATGGAGATATGGCACGGAATTTAATAGAAAAAGAAAACAGCTATAGTAGCTGTCTCTCTCTCGCAATGCAACAATAGTACAACAACAATAGACCAACTGAATCTGTAGAGGTAGTAATAAAATTTATTTTCTGACCTGCAAGATACTTTCATATAAAGCTGAGCCTGAGAGGATGTCAGCTAACTACCGTCAGAAATATAATATGAAACATGTAGACCTGTCAGTAAAATCGTCAAGAAATTCGTTTTTTAAATGTTAAATGTTATCTGTTTAATTTAACATTTAGCTCACATAAAACCAGGATAATTAACCTCTTTCATACAAAGAAAGAGAGTACCTCATTAGTGACCTGTGTCATATCATAATCTCATTTTGACTCTTGAATAATTAAAAAAAAAATTGATATAATATTTTGCATTTCTTTTGACATTGAAACAATTTATCCTGTTCCTGCACTGCGAATGTACTAAGTAAATATGTAATATATGTATCAGTATTATAGCCAAATTTATTTTTCTAATTACTGATTATTAAATACCAAAACAGCTTCCAATTTCTTGTAGTTATCTTAGCAGCATTTAGAACAAAAACGAAAATAAAACGTATTAGTTTTTTTAGTAAGGATATTATTTCATTGTTGCAATCCTACAAATGTTCATGATACTATGCTGTTTCTTTTGACAGTGAGATATAATATGTAGAAAGTACCTGGAAAATATATGCAGATGTGGTCTGGTGAAGAAAGTGTGCGTATTAAAATTTAAAATAAGTGATTGCAGCAGCATAATGAGGTATATTTTGTAGTGTGGGAGTGAGCTCCACGTGGGATCCGAAGCACGGACCCCACGGGGGTGCCCGGCATGCGCCACATGCCAGGGCAGAGGTGGAGGCTAGTGTTCGGAAATCTGAAAATTCCAGCGCCGGCCGGGGATTGAACCCCGGCCCGGCTGGGGCGAATAGCCCCAGCCGAGGCGCTGGAACGTTCCAGACCCCCTTACCACTTTTTTTTTCTTTTTTTTTTAGTGCTCTACCAACTTTCTTTTGTTTTTTTACTACCCCTTTTTTATTTTTTATTTTTTATTTTCTTTTTTTTATTTTTTTTGTGTTTTTTTATTTATTTTTTTCTTTATTTATTTTTTTTATAAAGTAATTTCCCTTAAAAGCCCTTTAGGAAAATGGAACTAAAAAAACCCCTAAGTGCCACCGCCACTTTTCATCCTATAACAAAAAAATCTGATCCACTTCAGGCGTTGGCTCCTGATTAAACCCACCCCAGAAAGCTGCCTATATATCAGGGGAAATATGGGAAATCAAGGTTAGGGCTATACTTTGCCACTTTTTTTTGTTACATGTGAATTCTAGTAAGTAAGTGTTACAAGTAAGTGTTACAACAACAAAGGTGGCATAAAAGAGTAATCCAGAAATAAAAACATAAATCACTGATGTAATTCCAACTAAAAGGTTCTTCAATAATGTAACTGGTTCCACTTGGAGCCTCGTCATCGTTGTCTGATATCTCCAATTGCGTCTTTGAAGGGCATCTGCAACGGAGGCATTCAGCTTCGGTAGTGCCTCAAGGAAAACAGCATCCCTGCAGCAGCTTGTCTCTTCCTTCGCTCATGGCTGACAAGGCAGAACGTTCAGCCGTTTGTGTGATGCGGCACAGAACATTAACCGCAGCTCGGTACTCCCCAGCTGAGTGGGGGGTTAACGAAAACGCTGCGTAAATAATTTGCGAAGAGCGTACGGTATTTCGGTGTGCGTTCGAGGGCATTGTGAGCATTTTGCAGGAACCACCAGTAATCAAGCTGCTCTTTCTCTCCGTCGCGAAAGATGTAGGCGACTGTAAGTCCTTTGAACCATGTAAGCGCATGATATTTTGCAGTCGGAAAGTAAGTTCCATCGGGGCAGAGTAGGGTCTGAGGGTCAATCATATCAGGTGTGACCCAGAGGTAACAAGCCAATATCTTCTGTGTTAGTCGCCAAACTCCGGACGATGATGCGCAAGTAAAACGATGTTCATCAGTATCCAAAACGTGACAATCTGGGCAATAGGGGGAGTCTGCCAGTCCAATAGTGTGAAGTCGCTGTAGTGTGGCATATTTTTTGTTGGCGATCTGATACCACTTCGAACGCACCGTGGAGGACAGAAAGTTGTGGTGTATCGTTTTCCACACTCTTGGCCAGTGAACCGTAGGGTACTTGTTTTCCACCACGTTATGGGGAACAGCACGCAGAAGGTTGGTGTAAAAATCTTTCGCCTTTGGTGGACGCGTGGCGGAGAGGTTCAAGCTGACATAGCTGTAATCAAGAATGAAGGTCGACACATGGGAGAGCTGTGGTGCGACGTGCGCAACCGACACCGGCGGGACGTTAGAGACTGGCATCAGAACCTGTAGTAAACGACCCGTGAGAGAGGTATATTGACTTTTCCATCGTTTCCTCATGTTGCTCATGTAAAGGCTAGCTGCTCTCGCCCTGACGTTGACCAATCCCAGCCCTCCTTTGTGCACTGGGAGGGTAAGAGTGTCGTATCGTACTTTAAAGATATGACCTGCGGAAACGTAGTAACTGAGGGCCGCTTGAAGCCGGCGACCTATCTGCAGCGGTAGTGGGAGGACTTGTGCAACGTGATTGAGTTTTGATGCCACATAGAGGTTCAGGTATTCAACACGTTGTAGCTGGTTCAAGTCCCGGAGCAGGTTCTGTCGCACCATTGCGCGTATGATCTGTAATAACCGTCGGTAGTTTGCTGCAGCTGTTTTACGTACATCTTTCTTGAACGTGATTCCCAAATATCGCAGATCAGAAACTGGTGGGAGGGGAGCGAGGGCTTCCGGTCCGAGACCTCGCCCAATATCCAACGCCGCCGACTTGTTGATGTTCAGAAGACTGCCGGCGGCCTGTCCGTATCGCTCAATCCAGGTTAGTACGTTTTGAACTTCGTCATTGGAACGAACCAGCAGTAGCAGGTCGTCAGCGTATGTCCTATAGCGAAAGGTGACGTCCCGCAGCGTGATGCCAGATAGGCGGTGGTTAAGGCCCCCTAGGAGTGGCTCGAGTGCGATGGCATAAAGGTAGGTAGAAAGGGGACAACCCTGTCGTAGAGACCTCTTAATGGGTACTGGTCCTACCGTCCTTCCATTGACCTGGACGTGTGAGCTGGCTGCGGTCCAAAGACGCCGTAGGGTGTCGATGAGGCCCGGGGGGAATCCCATATAGTCCATCACTCGTAGGAGGAAGTTGTGGTGCACTCTATCAAAGGCGCGATTGAAATCTACGGAGACGATCGCCGCTCTCAGACGGCACGCAGAAGCGATTGCTATTAAATCCCTGCAGTCACCGGTGGCCATGTGTATGTTGGCTTCTCCCCCCTGCGACGTCTGTTCAGGAGCGAGGATCATCGGCAAAGTCGTCTTAATACGGCTCGCCATAATCCTGGTGAAAATCTTGTAATCGGCGTTCAGCATTGTAAGCGGCCGATAGTCGTTAATCGATAGCCCTCCACCTGGCTTGTGTACCGGTATGAGAAGTCCTTCTACAAACGCTGGCGGCACAACACAGTCTGGAGACGTAAGTTCGCGGAACATTATAACCCAGCGAGGCATCATGATGTCACGGAAAGTCCGGTAGAATTCGATGGGCAATCCATCAGGTCCAGGAGACTTATTGGCCGCACCTTTGTCCACGGCGTCTTCGACTTCTTCGAGTGAGATTTCCTCTGTTAGTGCATTCACAGTAGCCTCGTCGATAGTACGTGTTACCTGCTGTAACACTTCAGTAGTGGCCTCGTCATCGACGATTCTTTCCTTGTAAAGATGACGAAAATGATCCTCCATCGCCTTTACTATGGTTGCTTGGGTCGTACATAAGCGACCGTCGTGTGTCCTGAGTTGTGTGATTAAGTGTTGGCGTTGTCGGCGCTTATCCGCCACAACGTGATGCATAGTGGGTTCCTCCGCAAACGTTCGGTCGTGCCGTCGCGAGCGGACGACTGCACCTTCTAGTCGGCGCTTCGTCAATGATAGTATGTGAGCCTTGATTCTGCTTTGATCATGTTGTCTCTCCGGGGAAGGGGGTAAGGCGTCGAGGTCCCTGAGAGTCGCATAGTAAAAATCGAGGGTCTGTCGATGCCACGCAGTCACGTCCTTGCCATATTGCATAAGTGTCTTACGGATTGCTGGTTTGGCACAGAGGAGCCACCACTCCAGGGTCGAGGCGTATCGAGGGTGGCGGCGTTCACAGTCAGTCCACGTTGCTGCAACTTGCCGACGGCAATCCAGGTCCTGGAGATGAGTTATGTTGAGCTTCCAAAAGCCATTGCTGCGCCAGACTTGTTGGGGGCGTAGGTGTATAGTGCAGATATAGGCACTGTGATCAGAATAGGCTTGAGGCCATAGTTCGGCGTCCACCACACCTTGTGTTAGATCTTATGACACATATATGCGGTCTAGTCGGCTGGCCGAATGACTGGTAAGATGAGTGTGGCCAGAGTGGTTACCGTGGACTTTTTCCCACGTGTCGCACAAGTGAAGTTCTTGGATCATCGCACCCAGTTCCTGACAAGGCGTGTAATGTGGGATTTGGTCCTTGGGGTGAAGTACGCAATTAAAATCGCCAGCGAAGACGCTGTGGTCGTATCGTCCTAGGAAAAGGGGAGCGACATCTGTGGAGTAGAATCTGGCGCGGTCGTGACGTCTTGTGGTACCCGACGGCGCGTAAACATTAATGAATCGGGTGTTGAGTGCCGTAAATGCTATTCCTCGAGCGGAGGGAAGAAACGTGACGTCGGTAACTTCAATACCTTCACGCACTAATATTGCCACTCCGGTATCTGCAGGGCTACCGGGCGTCACATGTGTGGTGTACCCGTAAAAGTGCGGGAGTGCAGTCGTTTTCGCTTCTTGTAGGAAAGCAAAGTCAACCCCCATGGCTCGTATGGTTTCTTTCAAAAGTTGGATCTTGACAGGAGAACTGATCATGTTGATATTCATTGTCGCCAGGCGGTAAGCCTGGCAACGAGTTGTTTGGGCGAGGTTATCCATGGTGAAGGTGGAGAGAAGCGAACATCGGAAGTGATGTCACCCCCCGCCGTACGCGGTCCTCCTTGTGCTGCTTATGCTGCATGATCCGGCGGCGCCTCAGCTGGCCGCGGGTCGTGATCTTGTGTCTCAACGTCCTCGGCCCGTGAAGCGGGCGCGGATGTCTGTTCATGGTCCATAGCCTCAGAATGTTTGATAGCAAGGGACCGGGCGACTTCGCTACCTGCACTGGTACCTTCCCGCTGCTCAATGTTTCTGTCAATAGGCCGATGGTCGAAAGCTGCACGTTTTTCTGTCTGTTCTGCAAGGTTGGAGTCAGTGGAAACAGCTTCAGCTTCGCGGCTGGCTTCTTGAGTGGTCAGTCGTTCTTCCCCGGCCGAATGCGAACCGCTGTGTTCCGACACGGTCCGACGACGCCGCTTTCGGCGTTTCGGTGATCGCTGTTTCCGTACGTGGCCTTCATTGTCAGAAGACGGCACTGACTCATGCTCCGCCGGAACAAACGCTTCGGTCGGTACAATAAGGGAATCAATTGCCATCTTACTGGCGTCAATGTCTGTCGCGTTCGGTAGCTCCAGAGTCGTAGTGCTATTTTCCACCACTGGCCAGGTCGGCGGATCATCCAGGTCTTTGTCCGTGGAAAGTGATTCTTGTACCGCTGAAGCGGTCGGCCGTGTCTGTTGTGTGGAGAACGTCGTGAGCGCCGCCGCGTAAGTAACGGGTAGAATAGTCTTCGCCGCTGGTGGTGCAACGTCCTTCGGTGGGAGTTGTGTGATCCGACGCTGGAGGCACTCGGAACGAAGGTGACCTTCCTTACCGCATCCGGAGCACGTCTTCGGTTGGCCGTCATAAATAACTATGGCCCGGCATCCACCTATCTGTAGATAGGATGGCACGTGTCGTTGGAGATCTATGCGCACTTGGCGTACTCCATTGAGTACTGGATACGTCTTAAACTGGGTCCATTTTTCAGCCACGTGTTCGTGTACCGTGCCGTAGGGGCGGAGCGCCGCTACAACTTCTGCCGCCGGGAGTTCAAATGGAAGTTCGAAGATGCGTATAGTCCGCAGTCCCATTGCGGCATGGCCCACATCGACGTTGCCAACATTTCCATCTGCGTGGCAGAAGCGGAGTTCTTGTTTCATCTCTCGAAGCACCTTTTCGCAAGTAGTTTCGTTTATGAGCTTTACATAGACCGTGCTACTGACGATCGAAAAGTGAATGCCGACAATGTCGGCAGCCGGGATCTTGGCTTCCTGTTTTAAAAAACGTTCGACTTCGAGCGCCTTTGGTCGGGTAAAGTCGTTCCGAAATGTGAATTTCAAGGTTGATCTTCTGTACTGGTTTGCCATGGTCTTGGAGCGCTACGGCGTCACGTTAGTGTCGGCCGAAGAAAGTAAACAAGGCGCGCGGGCCCTCTCTGCCAGCGGAGAGCACACACCGCACGTCCGCTTCGCTCGGCTGCGAGAGCCGCACTGCCACTAGACCACCGGGGACCCCGGCCGTTTCCTGCTCTGAACTCGGTCTGGTAGTCCTGTCACACTTCCTGTTGTCGGCTGTGTTTACATCGGACGCTGAGTGGCATAGTGTAGCCGGCAACATTAGAACGCTGTGAGGGGGAAGTGTTTACCTCCGACTAGTAGCTGTCCCCCCTACCCAGGTGAAGTAGCTTTACAGTTACCAAAGACATTTGAAATCAGCCTTTGCGACTGTATGCAGTCGACGGTTGTTAATCGTTTGTTTCAACCTGTTCCCAAATGCCTCGAGAAAACCGAAGCAACTTCTTCACTAATCGAGGCGACTGTCATATCAAAACGACCCGCAGACATTCTATAATTACAAGTCAAGGCCTAGCTTACACCAGATAATTCTGTCTGTTTCATCAGTTGTTTTAACAGTGCACGAAATACCACAGCATATTATTAATCCGTTGCAAATAAATTTCTGTGTGTGCAGTTCAGGTCTGGGCCGTAGAGTTTTCGTGAAAACGTCGGGATAAAATCGTAACATGTGTTTCATATTAATATGAAATTTAGTTAACAATATCTTTATTACAGTGGTCACACTCACAATTTTGGACTTTTCAGTGGCTGGGGTACGATATAGCCTTTGAGTACGTTATCGCGTTGCGCAATTTCTTCCTTTTTTTCCGACTCTGAGGGAGCTGTCACCTTCTCTCAGCGCTGCCCTATTTAGGCTTCTGGGAGGGCTTTTCTCACGTTTTCTGTAATTTAGAGCATATTTACAAGTCCTGAGACGAACTCTTCCTATGTGTCGTAGGTTTAAACTCAATATAGATTTTCGTTTATATTCCAGCGAATATTTTTATTTTCTGTTACTCCTAGCGGCGCTCCCTAAGCTGTTCATCGCAATGACACACAAATGAGAATCCTAGCTAACAGCTTCACCAGTTTATAATTTTACATAAAGATGATTCCTAACAATGACCCGCATATGCCAATACAGGCAATAAGTGACAACCACGTGGACTTAACCTTTGTTTGCGCACTGTCAGTCTCGTAATTAATAGTGATTCAAATCTGACGCCATTTTGTCACACAAGGAACTTCGACCACGGAGAAAGTAGACGTTTTTCACTTTAGGATATTTTCCAGGAAGTTTCCGACATTCGTAAAACAGAAACGAGTTTCGACGCTGTGGAATGCAACGAGAAGTAGCAGGTAACGAATTGTTTCGGGATTCCACCATCCAAGCTGCAAACGATCATCGAGCGGAAAGATAATGTTGCTCATAAGTATTAAAAAGCGGGAGCAAGCAGACCGGGCGAGACGAAAGTTTATAGTATTGCCTTACTCAATGCAGGGTACAAAAGGTATTTGTCGGAGGTTATAGCTTAACGGAACGCTAAATCATTAACGGTTAGTCTGGGAACCGAAGTCTCAGATACAAATAAGAAGTGACACGCTAAATCCAAAGGCATAAGGTGGTTTATAAGAAATTTTGTTCACAAAATGCATCCATTCGTAACAGTTTGTTCAGTATTGAAAAATGAATGAAGCTGAATGTATGTATTTTCGAACATTTGTGTGTACCTTCCATTTCAAATACTAAAGCAAATAACATGTAAGAAAACTGGAAATACGTTAGTAAAAAGAAAATAAAAATTTTATTTCGATTTTTCCTGATTTCATCTAAAGTCGAGTTAAATAGAATTAATTATTCGAACTTCGAATTGTGCAGACTCGATTGTAACGGTCATTTGCGCTTCGAATTTTCTAGTCAGGAGTAATGTCTAAAAAGTAAAAACAAATCTTTTCGTACTACTATCCACGTTGCAGTGGATGCTGGTTTGGTTGTCCATTTTAGTATATCAGTATGATCATAGAGTCATAATCAACGTACACAACGCTGTTACGGTATAAAAGTACTTTGGTAAAAATAAAAGTCGCGTAAGAATGCGCTTTTGCCATGCATCCCAACTCCCTAAATCCGCCATCAGGCAAAAGAAAGTGAATACTCTTTCCTTTGCTTTCACCCTTCATCAATGACAATTGATAATGACTTGGCAGCAGAGACCTGTTTAGCTTGAGTGAGTGCTTAAACGAAAGGCATGGACGAATAGAAATACAAAACAGATATATACGTAACGTCACGTAACCATGAAGAAAAGCAGACTTGGTTTATTTTACCAAATAAGTTAATTCTTTTAAAACATCGTAAGTAGAATTAACAATTTCGGTCGCTTTCAACATCTAGGAATGTTCTTTATAATAGATAAGTTTCTGATATTTACTTATAGCATTCTTGTGTCTTTTCCCCTTGCATTTGGAGTTGTCTTCTCTGACTGCAGATTTTTGAGCAGCAGTGATGTCATTATCCTACATTTATGTTGGTCTGCAGCGCTGAGGTTGATCCCTCACCTGTGGTCGAGTGAGAGATCATTCCAAAGTATGGCAGGCAGCGAAAGACTTTGCGAGGGGCCGATCGTAGGGCCTCCAGAGGAACCTTCTTGGAACGCAAATTCGTGGTGTTCACAGAAGGTGAGTTTGCTGGTGGTTCGGAACTCCAATAATAGGCGCGTAATTGGGCCCCCTTAGTAACATGGCTGCCAAGGTGTGGAAGGATGGCAGTGTGCACAAGGTGGGGGAGTGAGTCCTGATTTGTAAAGAGTGTTCCGGATGCCATGAAGAGTACAGGGTGCACCCAACTGCAGGTGGTGGCCCCAGTCGGTGCCAATGGCTTGTGTCGCTTTGGATTGGACGAGATTCTCTCTCCTTTTGTTTAGCGGAAATGGTAAAGACTGCCAGTCTTGCTTGCGAGATTAAAGCGGAGCTCACCATCTGCAGCATCATCGACAGAACCGACTGTGGTCCTTCGGTGCAGAGCCGAGTGGAAGGTATGAATCATAGGCTCAGGCGGTTATGTGACTGTGTTGGCCTCAGCGTCCTTGACTTGTGCCATAGGGTAGTGGGTTTCTGGATTCCGCTTAATAGGTCAGGAGTCCACTACACGGGTAGTGGAGGCGGCTGGGGTGCATTTTTAGGTTAGAGGGTCTCAGGAAAACATAGAAATGGCGTCTGTCTAAAAGGGGGGCAGGTAACACACAGTAAGGAGATTGTAGAAACGATCGGTGTTGTAAATTATCGTAGCTGTGTTGGGAAAGAACCAGAGCTCCAGGCCCTAATAGAAAGCACTGAAGCTCAAACAGTTATAGGTACGGAAACCTGGCTAAAGCCGGAAATATGTTAAGCCGAAATTTTTTTCAAACGACCTAACAACGTTCAGAAGGGATAGATTAAACATAGTTGGTGCTGGAGTATTTATTGCTGTCAGAAGTAATTTACCTTGTAGTGAAACTGAAGTAGATAGTTCCTGCGAAATAGTTTGGGTAGAGGCTGTACTTGTCAATCGGACTAAACTGGATCGTTTTACCGACCCCCGAGTGAGAGAATATAGTTGCTGAACAGTTCAAAGAAAACGTGAGTCTCATTTCAAAAGGTACCCCACTCACACAATTATAGTCGGTGGTGATTTCAATGTATCCTCGATATGGTGGAAAATTTACACGTTTAAAGCCGGCGGCAGGCTTAAAACGTCACCTGAAATAGTACTGAATGCTTTCTAAAAAAAGTATTTTGAACTATTAGTTCGTGAGCCCACTCGAAGCATAAATGGTTACGAAAGCGTATTTGACCTCATAGCAGCAAATATTCCTGGATGAATAGGTAGTATCATGACGAATACAGGGATTAGCGACCACAAGTCAGTTGCCTGTACACTGAATAGTGTAACACCTACAACCATCAAAAAGAAACTTAAAGTACATATGTTTAAAAAAAGCTGACAATGCTCTTAACGATTTTTAAGGAAACAGCCTCCACTCCTTCCGATCTGATCATGTAAGCGTAGAAAAGGTGTGGAATGATTTCAGAGAAATAGTATCGATTGCTATTGAGAGATATATATACCACATAGATTAATAAGTGATGGTACTGATCCCCCATGGACAAAACGGGTGAAATCGCTGTTGCAGAAGTAACGAAAAAGCATGCCAAATCTAAAAGAATCCAAAATCCGCAAGACTGGCAATGTTTTGCAGAAGTTCTAAATATAGCGGTTACTACAGTGCGAGATGCTCTTGATAATTTCCGCAACAAAACTCTGTTTCGAAATCTGGCGAGAAACCCAGAGATTCTCTTCATGCATAGAGTACACCAGTGTCAAGACGCAGTCAGTACCTTCACTGCGCGAAAGTAACGGTGGAGTCACTGATGACAGTGCCACTAAAGTAGAGTTAAGAAACGTGGTTTTCCGAAACTCCTTCAGCAAAGAATACGAAGTAAGCCTTCCCGAAGCCCAGTCAACAGAAAGTGCCAAAATGAGAAGCATATGTCCTCGGTGTAGCAAAGCAGCTTAAATCACTTATTAAAGGCAAGGTTTCCGTTCCAGATTGTATACCAGTCAAGTTCCTCTGAGTGTGCTGATACAATAGGTCCATGTTTAGTAATTATATACAACCGCTCACAGAAAGATCCGTACCTAAAGACTGGAAAATTGCTCAGGTCACACCAATTTCTTAAAGTACTGCCTTTTGTGATGTTTAACAAAACTGTTGGCAAGCGTACTTGTTATACAAATGGGCACGGCAAAGGCTTAAGGTCGTAAAAAAAATTTCAGCGTTAAACTGGAAATAGTTGTAGGAGAGTATCAGAAGTAATAACCTAATGACATCTTTAATTTCTTGTACATTAGGTTTTTGTGTTGGAGAAGATTCTCATCAGTAATTTTAATAGTCTCATAAATGTGAATGTTAGCAAGTAAATTAACTACGTTAAAGGATACGGAATTACCATCATCAGAAATGGAAAAGTTTTTAATTTTAGCTGTTAGTTAAAGGGAATTTTTGACAGTGTAGTTTTCTTCAAAAACATAATATTCTTTAAATGGTGTATATAATTTTTTGCCGATTTCGTAGAAGCGCCGTCTGTAGAGTTAACACTGTGGACAGGAAGCGAAGGCGGCGTGCAGTCGGAGGCGATGCTGGGTTCGTAGCGGTGGGCACCAATTGTCGGCTACGACGGGGCTGCCTGGGAGGCACACTCACACTCCAGTGGCCGCACGTGTCACGGTGAATGCAGCAGTGACCCTGTCGCGGATGCGTGCACCACCTGTTCTAGTGTCTCGTGTACACGAAGGACCTCTGCGGACCGAGCTGCAACTTTCTTAGCTCGCTGGACTGTGCAGTTACTGATTTACAGGGGCTATGCTCTATGCAGCCTGCCTGGCAGAGGTATGTTGCAGGGTGGCATCAGAGCCTGACGGCTTCAGCGACTGGACAAATGAACTGGCGATAAAAAAAAATCACAGCAACAAACGAACAAAAAATCATGTAGAGTAATGAAATTTCGGGAATACGTCTGTCTATGTAGGATATTTAAGTAATTAACATTGCAGCATCACAGGGCAACGTAAGCGCGAAATAAGCCGTTGCAAAAGTGACATGCTGGTAAGTTAATAACAGATGTAACGATCAGAATGTTGAATGCAAACATTGAAACGGGCATGCATTGTGTTGTAATGGTGTGCGATGTCAGTTTTGTGTCGCAAATGCCGGTGGTTTGGGGGTCAGTGAAATGCATGCTACTGGGCGCCTTGGCTCGGGGCTGTCCCTGAAGTAATCGATTATTATTTCGTTATGTCGTCGACTGCTGTTCGAATTGCTACTGCAGAAGAAATGTGATGTGCCAGAGACGTACGCCAGACACGACTGCCTTCCCTCTTGGTAGCGCCACGTGACCGGTCGGAGCCCGAGCTTTTTGCAACCGTACATTCTCGCGGTCACCGCTGCCAGTATACAGTGCTACATTTTTGCCAAGTCTCCTGCGAAATCGCTGGAGGAACATCCAGCTTCTCGTGTCCCTATTACACGACCTCGTTCAAACTCGTTAAGATGATCGTAATGGCGTCTCTGTCTCCTCAAAGGCATTCTTGGCTAAGATCAAACCACCACGTCCAATCTAGAAGGTAACTAACGCTCACAACCGCCACGGCGTGTATTTACAGCAGACCTGATCTGCACCCTCACAGTGCCCCTACTAACACCATTCTTATGCGACTGGCGCGAAATTTAAATCGACACCATTTTTCAATTGTAGAAACACGCCTACCAACTTTCGTTTATCTCTCACAACTGCTTGTGGTGTTGCGATTTTTTCCGTCGTAGCACATCTGCAATGTAACGTCCACTGTTCAAAGTGCCGCCAATGCGGACAAGAGGTGACCGAGACCTGTAACCAATTGCTCCCCATACCATCACGCGGGGTGATACAGCAGTATGGCGATGACGAATACACGCTTTCGTGATGCTGTAAACAGAACCTGCATTCATCCGAAAAAATGACGTTTTGCCATTCGTGCAGCCAGGTTCGTCGTTGAGTACACCATCGCAGGCGCTCTTGTCTGTGATGCAGCGTCAAGAGTAACAGAGCTCATAGTCCATGCTGCTGCAAACGTCGTCAAACTGTTCGTGCAGATGGTTGTTGTCTTGGAAACGTCCCCACCTGTTGACTCAGGGATCGAGACGTGGCTGCACGGTCCGTTACAGCCATGCGGATAAGATGTCTGTCACCTAGACTGCTAGTGATACGAGGTCGCTGGGATCCTGCACGGCATTCCGTATTACGCTCCTGAACCCACCGATTCCATATTCTGCTAACAGTCATTGGCTCTCGACCAAGCAGCAGTGTCGCGCTCCGATAAACCGCAATCGCGATAGGCTAGAATCCGACATTTATCAAAGTCGGAAACGTGATGGCACGCATTTCTCCTCCTTACACGAGGCATGACAACAACGTTTCACCAGACAACGCCGGTCAACTGCTGTTTGTGTATGAGAAATCGGTTGAAAACTTTCCTCATGCCAGCACGTTGTAGGTGTCGCCAATGTTGTGTGAATGCTCTGGAAAGCTAATTATTTGCATATCACAGCATCTTCTTCCTGTCGGTTATATTTCACGCGTGTAGCAGGTCATCTTCGTAGTATAGCAATCTTAATGGCCATTAGTGTACATAGGAGTCACTTTTTTCCAGTCACTTGGGACTTTGCGTTATGCGAGAGATTCACGATAAATGCAATCTAAGTAAGGGGCCAATGCCGTAGAGTACTGTTTGTGAAACCGAATCGGTATTCGGTCAGGACCTGGCGACTTATTTGCTACCAAATGTTCCAGCTGCTTCTCTAGGCTAGGAATGTCCATTACCGTGGTGTCGACACGAGAGTGTAACGACTGCATGTTTCTACGATTCTGCTGCGTGAAATATTCCTTAAACATGAAATTTAAAACTTGAGCATTCCTTTTGTTGTTTTCTACTAGCACACCAGGCTGAAGCTTCGCCCCCCACTCAGCGGTTTTACGCAGGACCAGAATAGTCTCGCGATCTCTTCAAGATAATTTGTTGAGGTATGACGGCGGCAGCTTTATGCTCGAGCTTCGATCTTTCCACAGACGCACGAATCTCTACTAACCTTGAATTGTTGTTAGCGTGCTCTCTGTTGAACTGAGTGTGCAACAGTCTCTGCTTCATCATCATTTTCCGCAATGTATCTTCTCCATCCTTCATTCGCTTACTAGGCACATACTTTTCCACAGCACGATTTAGGATCTGTTCAAACTTGGCTTATAATTACTCTACACCCATCATACTGGAACTAAATAATGTCCATTCACTGTTTGAAATTCTAACAACCGCTTTTCTGCTCAACTACTCTCCTAGCTTTCTTGATTGATTTAATAACTTAAGTAACCATCGTCGCTACGGCGGCGTCATTATCACTAACGCCTGTCTCTGTAGCGACACCCTCGGTGAGTCCAGGCATCTTTGTAGCTACATGCTCTAAAATACTTACATCAAAAAAAGTTTAGCATCACTTCGGTTGGTTCCGGAAACTATTCCAATTTTTTGTACAGAGATCGATATAAACATCGTTTCCGCCCTTATTATTGCTCATAAAAATAGCACATGGCATGTTGTACCACCGTATAGCGAGACCTTCAGAGTCGGTTGCCCAGATTGGTGTACACACCGGAACCTGTAATACCCACTACCACGTCCTCTTGAATTAATGCATTCCTGTATTCGTCGTGGAATACTATCCACAAGTTCATCAAGGCAGATTGTCCCATTCCTAACGGTGATTCGGCGTAGATCACTCAGTGTGGTTGGAGGGTCACGTCGGCCATAAACAGCCCTCTTCAGTCTGTCCCAGGTATGTTCGATAGGGTGCATGTCTGGAGAAAAATGGTTCAAATGGCTCTGAGCACTATGCAAATTGACTTACGAGGTCATGAGTCGCCTAGAACTTAGGTTTAATTAGTTCTAACTAGCCTAAGGACATCACACACATCCATGCCCATGGCAGCATTCGAACCTGAGACCGTAGCTGTCGCCCGGCTCCAGACTGTAGCGCCTAGAACCGCTCTGCCACTCCGGCCGGCACATGTCTGGAGAATATGCTGGCCACACTAGTCGGGCGATGTCGTTATCCTGAAGGAAGTCAGCCACAAGATGTGCACGATGGGGCCGCGAATTGTCGTCCATGAAGACGAATGCCTCGGCCATATACTGTATACTGCCGATCTCGTTGCACTAAAAACGAAATTAAAAAAATCGGTCGGAGGATGGCATTCACGTATTGTACAGCCGTTGCGGCGCCTTCCATGACCACGAGAGAGTACATCGGCCCCACATAATGCCACCCCAAAACAGCAGGGAACCTCTATGTTGCTGCACAGTGTATTTAAAGCTTTCAGCCTGACCGGGTTGCCTCCAAGCACGTCTCCGACGATTGTCTGGTTGAAGGTATATATGAGACTCATCGGTGCAGAGAACGTGATGCCAATGCTGAGAGGTCCATCCGGCATGTTGTTGGGCCCTTCGGTACCGCGCTGCACTGTGTCGTAGTTGCGAAGATGGACCTCGCCACGGACGTCGGGAGTGAAGACGTGCATCGTGCAGGTTACTGTGCACTGTTTGAGTCTTAACACGACGTCCTGTGGCTGCACGAAAGGCATTATTCAACATGTTGGCTTTGCTGTCGGGGTACCTCCGAGCCATAATCCGCAAGCAGCGGTCATCGATTGCCGTAGTCGCCCCCGGGCATCCTGAGCGAGACATGTCATCGACATCGCTTTCGTTTACTCCGACTCGCCTTGACAATTCACTTGTTGAGAGCCCTTCCTGGCACAAACGAACAATGCGGACCGCTGTATTGACGGTGTAGGCACGGTTGAACTACAGACAACACGAGCCGTGTACCTCCTTCGTGGTGGAATGACTGGAACGGATCGGCTGTCGGACCCCGTCTGTCTAATAGGCGCTGCTCATACACGGTTGCTCACATCTGTGGTCGGGCTTAGTGACATCTTTAAAAAGTCAAAGGGACTGTGTATCTGATACGATATCCACAGCCAACGTTTATCTTCCCGAGTTCTGGTAACCGGGGTCACGCAATTTTTTTTGTGTGTGTATTTCCATTGTATGTGCTCCCTCGAACTAGGTGCTCAAGACAGTTTTCGAAAAAACATGTTCAACAGTACTCTGCAAGGCTACTTATGTGGAAACCTTGTAATGAATCCATCGGTGTCCTTGTCTATGCTCGGAACTAATACTGCACGATTTGGGTACTTCCGCACTACTGAGCGTAGACTTTCTTTGAATAACTGTGTCTCGACGGAATCGGGAGGCCGTTAATAACATCCAACAATTACCTTCTTTTCACCTAGACCTGTTGTGCGTTACCAGATAACTTCACAGCCACACTGAAATCCGACTTGAGTAGAGACAACATTTTTGTCGCCCTTGGTAAACGCTTCCCCATCAGTGGCGTTTAACATGTCTTTTCGTTACACGTCTCACGAATCGCTAAACATTTCAGAGCTTTATACAGCTCTCGGTCCCGAGAATAATTTGTGTGTGACGAATTTCAGAGAGGGCAGTAAAGGCGAAATATTAGGGATACGCGATGTCTGTTCTTTGTGACATGTTTGAATAAACGGACAGCACGCTTTCATATAACTGATTCGCCTCTACGAGCAATGAATCATGTAGCAGCGGACCCCGGGTTCGAGTTCCAGGGTTGCATACATTTTTTCTCATTGCCGCTGATTCCGCGCAAGGTCTCAGTGCAGCTTACCTTAATAGTTCCTTCCGTTTCCTTTCTCCTCGCTTCAGTCTACATAAAAAGGAAAAATAGCCGGCGGCGAAGATGAGCCGGAAGACACAGATGACCTCCTTATACAGGTTGCACGAGAAATATTAGGCATTGACATAGGTAAGGTAGACACTGGATGGTACGTGGATTATAAGGTGCTTCGAAATCTCATCCAATAATTGTCAAATTTGTCTCACACCGAAAAAGGACGCAGATCTTCAGCCACGAGAAAAAATAGTTAGCAAGGGCAGGGCTTACAATAAGACAAGATCTTACACTCCTGGAAATTGAAATAAGAACACCGTGAATTCATTGTCCCAGGAAGGGGAAACTTTATTGACACATTCCTGGGGTCAGATACATCACATGATCACACTGACAGAACCACAGGCACATAGACACAGGCAACAGAGCATGCACAATGTCGGCACTAGTACAGTGTATATCCACCTTTCGCAGCAATGCAGGCTGCTATTCTCCCATGGAGACGATCGTAGAGATGCTGGATGTAGTCCTGTGGAACGGCTTGCCATGCCATTTCCACCTGGCGCCTCAGTTGGACCAGCGTTCGTGCTGGACGTGCAGACTGCGTGAGACGACGCTTCATCCAGTCCCAAACATGCTCAATGGGGGACAGATCCAGAGATCTTGCTGGCCAGGGTAGTTGATTTACACCTTCTAGAGCACGTGATACATGCGGACGTGCATTGTTCTGTTGGAACAGCAAGTTCCCTTGCCGGTCTAGGAATGGTAGAACGATGGGTTCGATGACGGTTTGGATGTACCGTGCGCTATTCAGTGTCCCCTCGACGATCACCAGAGGTGTACGACGAGTGTAGGAGATCGCTCCCCACACCATGATGCTGGGTGTTGGCCCTGTGTGCCTCGGTCGTATGCAGACCTGATTGTGGCGCTCACCTGCACGGCGCCAAACACGCATACGACCATCATTGGCACCAAGGCAGAAGCGACTCTCATCGCTGAAGACGACACGTCTCCATTCGTCCCTCCATTCACGCCTGTCGCGACACCACTGGAGGCGGGCTGCACGATGTTGGGGCGTGAGCGGAAGACGGCCTAACGGTGTGCGGGACCGTAGCCCAGCTTCATGGAGACGGTTGCGAATGGTCCTCGCCGATACCCCAAGAGCAACAGTGTCCCTAATTTGCTGGGAAGTGGCGGTGCGGTCCCCTACGGCACTGCGTAGGATCCTACGGTCTTGGCGTGCATCTGTGCGTCGCTGCGGTCCGGTCCCAGGTCGACGGGCACGTGCACCTTCCGCCGACCACTGGCGACAACATCGATGTACTGTGGAGACCTCACGCCCCACGTGTTGAGCAATTCGGCGGTACGTCCACCCGGCCTCCCGCATGCCCACTATACGCCCTCGCTCAAAGTCCGTCAACTGCACATACGGTTCACGTCCACGCTGTCGCGGCATGCTACCAGTGTTAAAGACTGCGATGGAGCTCCGTATGCGACGGCAAACTGGCTGACACTGACGGCGGCGGTGCACAAATGCTGCGCAGCTAGCGCCATTCGATGGCCAACACCGCGGTTCCTGGTGTGTCCACTGTGCCGTGCGTGTCATCATTGCTTGTACAACCCTCTCGCTGTGTCCGGAGCAAGTATGGTGGGTCTGACACACCGGTGTCAATGTGTTTTTTTTCCATTTCCAGGAGTGTACAAAGGACCATCTAAGGATTTAAAACAACGCCACACCCCATTTCGGCCTTCAGAATGTATGTACCCTGGGCGGCAGCATAATTAAGACCGCCCCCCCCCCTGAAAAGAATGCGTTTAGAAACGTGTCAGAACTGAACAGCATCAAGAGAAACTATGCGAGCCAAAGCGAAAACCTAGCACCTCTCACCTTAATTTAATACTAATCTTTTGCAACATCTCTCCTTCTCTGAATGCTATCTTGAAATTGCATCTACTCTCCAACTATCTCTGTTTCTGTGCCTTTACCTATTGTTCTTGTAACTGTAACTCCGTAATTATCTTCCTGCTAGTGTCTTCGACTGTTACCGTTAACTGTAGTATTACTTGATCTGAAACTATTTGCCTGAAATTCTTTACATTGTATGCTATAGCATACAACTGTAGCTATTGTTATTTTCCTGGTTACCTTACTCGCTCACCTACTCGGTTTAAACTGCCGAGAGAAATATCGCAATCACTATTATTGTAGTAATTCCTAACTTGTTGGCATTCTTCGTTAATTTTGTAGCGAACTGCTTTTCGTCCCCTGACACATCGTATCTATTCTCGACGGCACCCCTTCACAACGAATACTCTCCGCTCCTCTCTACTCCGTACTGTAACTGGGTTTTCTCTGTTTGTGATGGTCATCTGTCAGGATGAGCACTACTGCAAAGGGCATTTGATTCTAAAGCATTATGTCAGGGTGAAAAACACTAAATAAATTACTTTTTCTCTCTTAACAACATTTTTGCAGGGTGGGTTCATCCTTGCCTCAGGTATGAGGTAGAATGAAACAGCAGTTTTACATAAGATAACTTTTATTGAAAGTTTTGTACAAGGGTTTCTGGCTGGGATACTGGCAACTGTGTCGTTTGCGAAGCCTTCTGCTTGCGTGAGCGGCGGCGTCTGATTACGCACGGCGGTGTGTATCTCGTGTCGCCGTTTCGCCCAGTTGACTGGAGACGCGCATCGCGAGGTGGTCCGTTTAATTATTGAGGAAGAAGTCGTGAATCGGACGGTGACGACTCGGATGTGCGCTGTCTCCTTCCCGTCCTCACGAGTCACTCGGGTACATAAAAATCTGGCCTCAAATACCTTCTGTCTTCTGGCGCCGAGGCTGCTGCTTGCTATTCCATTACAGCGGCGGACTCGGTGCTTCTGTGTACGATGTAGTATCTTCCTGCATGACGGTCTTGAGCACCGACTGTACCGGAACTGAACTGAAAGCTACTCCTGTCGGGCCCACTGCGTCTCGCGTACTTATTCACTTCACTTCACTGGAGGTGAACAACATCGCTGTCGTTGCCTCTTTTGTCACGTCGAAAAGCTTCGCGAAGAATCTTCTTAACGTCGGTCATTGGCTCTCGGAATGTAGGCGAGAGCCTTTGATCACGTGTGACAATTGAGAAACACGTGAGCCGGACGGGCGATGCCCTGACGGCTGAATCGACAGCTTCTGCTTACGTGGGGGAGGACGATAGCTTCTCCTGAATGTGCTGACTTCGCGGTCATTGACTCTTCTGCTCTGCCCGTTGTTTGCCAGAGTGTAACTCTTCTAAGCTAAACGAAGTTTCTCATTAATTTTAAATTTCTACTTCACTTCACCTTGATTTCACTAATTTATTTCCCTATCTTAAGTACCACTCAACAGTATTTGCGCCGATCTCCGTGCACTGTTTTAGGAAAGTGTAATGCCGTCACTACACGGACGGTGTTGTGAACATCAGTCTTGAGCGTGCCAAGTTGAAAGTGCTGCCGAACGCTCTGACTTGTGCATAAAGCATGTGCGTGTCAACGTGGTAAACGCGACCGCAGCGGCAGCATCTGGGTCACACATCACCCGGTTGTCCGCCCCGGTAGCTGAGTGGTCAGCGTGACAGACGGGTTCGATTCCTGGCTGGGTTGGAGATTTTCTCTGCTCAGGGACTGGGTGTCGTGTTGTCCTAATCGTCATCATTTCATCTCCAAGGACGCGCAAGTGGCGTCAAGTCGAAAGACCTGCACCAGGCGAGCGGTCGGGAGGCCCTCGTCACACGTTTCTCTCTATCACCCACTTTACAAAATGCATGGGCGTAAAATTCTTAAGCTAGCGCTATTAAAACGCGCCTTTCCTCTCTTGTCCACGTGAGAGTCACGTTGTTCTGCGTGTAGTGTCCACGGACATGTTATAAGGCAGAAAGAGAAGCTCCGTAACAAATAGCGCGATTCAAAGTCTTACTTTATATTTGTTCCTATTCAGCAGCAGAATCTTCACAACATGTGAAATAAAAAAGAATTGTTTTACACTTTCTTGTTATATCTTACTGCATGTAGTGCAATCTGTCTTGTAAATTAAACCATTCGAACAAACTCCATCCTCAGATGGAACGTACATATGTAACATCGAATATTAGAGAATATACTTTCTTTTCGGTGCAATAAAAGTATCAGATCCTAACAGAAAAAGCGAAGACTAGTAATAAAAATATTCGGATCCACTGAGGCGCAAACAAGAATCACATTACCAGCTACCTCATCATTTCGCTCTACCGACTGTGACTGTCGAATGGCCATACATTGAATCTGACCTACTGAAAGTTTTAATGGTAGATACGTTATTAACTGACACTGAAATATGACAGATTGTATCAACGACAATGCGTTTCTTATGGATCCTCACTGTGCCCGTTTACAGTCTGTCCCCACTCTGGCTACCCAGCCACGTCACCGGGCGCCTCCACAGGCTGTCTCACGACGCAGTACCGCCCTGCCGCGGCGCGCGCTTTAAGTCGGCGGCGACGCCGTCTGCATACACGGCCCGGCAGCGTTAATTTTTAGACGAGTGTTTTAGTACCGTAAAGAATACAAAAGACGATAGCTTCTTCCGAAACATAACGCTATAGAGTAAATAATATTAACATATGAACGTAAGTCGGGATTTTACTACAAACATGGAACCGAATGCCTGTTCATGTGAATGTACGTTCCTCTACTTCTACCCCATAAAGCGCAATGAAACTGTAGAATTTAAGAATTATTCTCACTTTGTGTTTCTACTAAAGGATAGAAGTTTCCTTTGAAGGATTGCGTTGAAACTTAACAGGTCTTGCAACACGATGAATGTTTAAAAAGTAACAAGAAATTTACAATTTCTTGTGTTGTACTAGTCCGATTTGCACTACATTTTTTGTCACTGCATTCGTAAACGTACGTGAAAAGTATGTGGACAATGTTATATCCATTGGCTATTTGCTCTATTGTCAGCTGTCAAAAAGGATACATGTGTTTTGGTAGCATCAACGATTATTTGTTTTGTGTAAAAACAGATTAGAGAATCTTTCTTACATAAAGAGTATGGAATTTTAGAAAAGTTAAATATTCCTTTTGGCGAGCCTGTTACGAGTAAAACTGGAGTTTTTTGTTTCACGACAATTTGTAGTTTCCGTAATGTCGGCACTATTTTTAGATTGATGTAAAAGCCCTCCATCGTTTGTGGAAGGATCGATTTTATGAAATTGTCTACGACGACGGGTTTCCTCCCAAAATTACTAGTTTTCCTTCGTGGCGATCCCTGTAAACCACGCGGTTTATTTTTGCGTTCCTTCCTTAGGCGTGACAGACGTTTGCATAAATTGGAGCCCTTTGCTTGGAACGGGTAACAGTTCTTTTTGTGTCACCTCCTTAACACACGCTGTAACATAACAGACGATCGAACGCTCGTTACATCTACATCTACATCCATTCTCTGCAAGCTACCTGACGGTGTGTGGCGGAGGGTACCTTGAGTATCTCTATCAGTTGTCCCTTCTATTCCAGTCTCGTATTGTTCGTGGAAAGAAGGATTGTCGGTATGCCTCTGTGTGACCTCTAATCTCTCTGATTTTATCCTCATGTCTCTTCGCGAGACCTACGTAGGAGGGAGCAATATACTGCTTGACTCCTCGGTGAAGGTATGTTCTAGAAACTTCAACAGAAGCCCATACAGAGCTACTGAGCGTCTCCGTGCAGAGTCTTCGAGTTTATCTGTCATCTCTGTAACGCTTTCGCGATTACTAAATCGTCCTGTAACGAAGCGCGCGGCTCTCCGTTGGATCTTCTCTATCTCTTCTATCAACCCTATCTGGTGCGGATCCCACACTGCTGAGCAGTATTGAAGCAGTGGGCGAACAAGGGTACTGTAACCTACTTCCTTTGTTGTCGGATTGCATTTCCTTAGGATTCTTCCAATGAATTTCAGTCTGGCATCTGCTTTACCGACGATCAACTTCATATGATCATTCCATTTTAAATCACTCCTAATGCGTTCTCCCAGTTGCTGACCTGCTATATTGTAGCTAAATGATAAGGGATTTATCTTTCTATGTATTCGCAGCACATTACACTTGTCCACATTGAGATTCAATTGCCATTCCCTGCAACATGCGTCAATTCGTTGCAGATCCTTCTTCATTTCGGTACAATTTTCCATTGTTACAACCTCTGGATATACTACAGCGTCATCCGCAAAAAGCCTCAGTGATCTTCCGATGATATCCTCAAGGTCATTTATGTATATTGTGAATAGCAACGGTCCTATGACACTCCCCTGCGGCACACCTGAAATCACTCTTACTTCGGAAGACTTCTCTCCATTGAGAATGACATGCTGCGTTCTGTCATGTAGGAACTCTTCAATCCAATCACACAATTGGTCTGATAGTCCGTATGCTCTTACTTTGTTCATTAAACGATTGTGGGGAACTGTATCAAAAGCCTTGCGGAAGTCAAGAAACACGGCATCTACCTGTGAACCCGTGTCTATGCCCTTCTGAGTCTCATGGACGAATAGCGAGAGCTGGGTATCACACGACCGTCTTTTCCGAAACCCGTGCTGATTCCTACAGAGTAGATTTCTAGCCTCCAGAAAAGTCGTTATACTCGAACATAATACGTGTTCCAAAATTCTACAACTGATTGACGTTAGAGATATAGGTCTATAGTTCTGCACATTTGTTTGAAGTCCCTTCTTGAAAACGTGGATGACCTGTGCCATTTTCCAATCGTTCGGAACGCTACACCGCTTCAAGAAGGGGGGCAAGTTCCTTCGCGTACTCTGTGTAAAATCGAACTGGTATCCCATAAGGTCCAGCGGCCTTTCCTCATTTGAGCGATTTTAATTGTTTCTCTATCCCTCTGTCGTCTACTTCGATATCTACCATTTTGTCAACTGTGCGACAATCTAGAGAAGGAAGCACAGTGCAGTCTTCCTCTGTGAATTAGCCATTTAGTAGTTCGGCCTTCAGTCTGTTTCAGTACCATTTTGGTCACAGAGTGTCTGAACATTTCGTTTTGCTCCACCTACTGCTTTGACATAAGACCAAAATTTCTTAGGGTTTTCTGCCAATCAGTACATAGAGCTTTACTTTCGAATTCATTGAATGCCTCTCGCATAGCCCTCCTCACATTACATTTCGCTTCGCGTAATTTTTGTTTGTCTGCAAGGCTTTGGCTATGTTCATGTTTGCTGTGAAGTTCCCTTTGCTTCCGCAGCAGTTTTCAAACTCGGTTGTTGTACCACGGTGGCTCTTTTCCATTTCTTACGATCTTGCTTGGCACATACTCATCTAACGCATATTGTACGATGGTTTTGAACTTTGTCCACTGATCCTCAACACTATCTGTACTTGAGACAAAACTTTTGTGTTGAGCCGTCAGGTACTCTGTAATCTGCTTTTTGTCACTTTTGCTAAACAGAAAAATCTTCCTACCTTCTTTAATATTTCTACTTATGGCTGAAATCAGTGATGCAGTAACCGCTTTATGATCGCTGATTGCGTGTTCTGCGTTAACTGTTTCGGGTCTGTTTGTCGCCAGAATGTCCAATATGTTATCGCCACGAGTCGGTTCTCTGTTTAACTGCTCAAGGTAGTTTTTCAGATAAAGCACTTTAAAAAAATTTCACTGGATTCTTTGTCCCTGCCACCCGTTATAAACGTTTGAGTCTCCCAGTCTAACGGGTGATCAAAAAGTCAGTATAAATTGGAAAAAGTGATAAACCATGGAATAATGTAGATAGAGAGTTAAAAATTGAGACACATGCTTGGAATGACATGGGGATTTATTAGAAAAAACAAATTCACAAAATGTCTGACAGATCTCTTATGCGCGTCGTTTGGTGATGATCGTGTGCTGAGCCGCCACTTTCGTCACACTTGGCCTCCTAGGTCCCCAGACCTCAGTCCGTGCTATTGTTGGCTTTGGGGTTACCTGAAGTCGCAAGTGTATCGTGATCGAGCGACATCTCTAGGGATGCTGAAAGACAACATCCAACGCCAATGCCTCACCACATACTCCGGACATGCTTTACAGTGCTTTTCACAACATTATTCCTCGATTACAATTACTGTTGAGGAATGATGGTGGACATATTGAGCATTTCCTGTAAAAAACATCATTTTTGCTTTGTCATGCTATTCTGATCTGATGAAGCGCCACCTGTCGGACATTTTTTGAGCTTTTGTATTTTTTTTTTTTTGTTCTAATCAAATCCCATGTCATTCCAAGCATGTGTGTCAATTTGTACCTCCCTATCTACATTATTCCGTGATTTATTCAGTTTTCAAATTTATACTGACTTCTTGGTCACCTGGTGTATCTGGCAAATTAAAATCTCCACCCAAAACTAGAACATGGTGGGGAAATGTACTCCGCAAATAGCTCCTCTTCGTCTTCTGCAATTTTCTTGCAATGCGACGCTGTTATCCAGCACTTCCAGATACCGAAGTATGTCAGTGACTGATGCTGGCAACAAGGATCTCACGAACAGAAACGACGTATTGTACACCACTGCACGCCGATCTACGCCGCTAGACAGGTAACAGGCAACTGATTTTGGGTGCCCCTGGTGAGACAAGCCTCTACATCCTTACATTTGTCCTCTATCCATCCCTGCTTAGCCATTTTGCACTTCCTGTCGATTTCATTTTTGAGACGTTTGTATTCCTTTTTGCCTGCTTCACTTACTGTATTTTCATATTTTCTCCTTTCATCAGTTAGATTCAATATCTCTTCTGTTACCCAAGTATTTCTACTAGCCCTCGTCTTTTTACCTACTTGATCCTCTGCTGCCTTCACTATTTCATCTCTGAAAGCTACCCATTCTTCTTCTACTGTATTTCTTTCCCCCATTACTGTCAATTGTTCCTTTATGCTCTCACTGAAACTCTGTACAACCTCTTGTTCTTTCTCTTTATCGAGGTCCCATCTCCTTAAATTCCCACCTGTTTGCAGTTTTAATCTACAGGACATAACCAATAGATTGTGGTCAGATTCCACATTTGCCCCTGGAAATGTCTTACAATTTAAAACCTGGTTCCTTAATCTCTGCCTTACCATTATATAATCTATCTGATACCTTTTAGTATCTCCAGGGTTCTTCCATGTATACAACCTCCTTTCATGATTCTGAAACCAAGTGTTAGCTACGATTAAGTTGTGCTGTGTGCAAAATTCTACCAGGCAGCTTCCTCTTTCATTTCTTAACCCCAAACCATATTCACCTAACTACGTTTCCTTCTCTTCCTTTTCCCACTATCGAGTTCCAGTCACGGCGTAGCGTGCCATCATCATCAGATTACTCCTGTTGACTGACGTCCAATGCCGGCGGGCGGTGTGGTATATATACCTGTCGCCTCTCCCCTCCGTATGGACTCCGCGTATGGACCGAGGGATGTGCAGGCCGCGGTGGTCTTTCAAATTTCAACGCTTTTTTCATCAAAAGTGCAACAATGCTATTTGCTATTAAAGGTTTGAAAGCTACTGGAGTATGGCCCACGGACCAGTCCGTATTCACCGATGCAGATTTCCTCCCGGAAGACAAAACTGACATCGGACTTGAGAGGCCGTCAGATAAAGAGGTTATTGTATCTGGAGCTGAACGATTGGAGTTGCCTTCACCTAGCACACCAGGTAAAAAAGACGACGCCAACAGGTTGGGTGATCAAGCTGGCAGGTTTCAGCGAATTGTAACTATGAACTGCCGCCCAAGAATGACGAAGTTATTGAGGCTAATTGTTCTAGTCCTGCAACTGCTAGATCGTACATTTATGGGTGCACTTAAGACTCACTACAGCGAGAATATTTGGCAGTGGATGCTCCATGAAAGCAAACTTGTTGGATCCTATGATATAGTGTGTTTCTTTGGCAAGGGAAGGAAATACAGTAGAAGGATGAAGTAGTGAAGGCAGCAGAGGATCAAATAGGTAAAAAGACGAGGGCTATTAGAAATCCTTGGATAACAGAAGAGATATTGAATTTAATTGATGAAAGGAGAAAATATAAAAATGCAATAAATGAAGCAGCCAACAAGGTACACAGACGTCTCAAAAATGAGATCGACAGGAAGCGCAAAATGGCTAAGCAGACATGGATGGCTAGAGGACAAATGTAAGGATGTAGAAGCTTATCTCACTAGGGGGTCTTTGGCAAAGTTCTTTTCCTCTTTTTTCTTTAATAATGACTTGTAACTCTTTTTGTACAGCAAATCAGTTGAAACAATGGTCTTTCCCCTCATCTGTTCTCGGGAATACGAACATCAGGGCAACATAAGAACCTCCTGCACTCAGCAAACAGATGACCATTACTAGAGACCCACACTCAGCAGCAGTCAGAGAACAAATTTGGCGTTTACCTCTGCTTGCAGTATCAGTCTGAACTACACTAAGGCCTGTTTCCTCAACGTTCCATACACGATCTTCTGGATATTTATGTTTCCAGAATTCAGCTTATAGCAAGTCGTAGAATGAGTTAACTCTCTCATGCGAAAAGCGTTTTGCTCGAGCATATGATGTTCCAGTTGGCTTTCTGATTGAAAGCTTATCTTGATGACATCGAATAAAATGGTCAAGACAAGGCCTTCCAGCAATTTCATTTCTGAAGTTTGTTGCAATTCCATTCCCAACTGCAAGTTGGTAGGCCATTTTTCTAACATCCATACTAGTAAAAGCATAGAATTTGGCCTCCATATAGTGTATGTAAACCACTAGTTCTCTTTCCAGGGCAGCTGGTTTTCTTCCAAACTTTTTAGTTTCAACATCTGTCAGGTATTAGCCTCATACACATACTGGCACAGAGTTGTTTTTGGGACAGCGCAATGTTTGCTTTTTTAACTCCCATGATTTTTACTACAACAGCAGACACTGCCTCTCGCATTTTGTTTTTATCCCACACCTGCCTTTTACGGGTTCATTTAGGTGCCAGATTAGTCCTAGGCATCTGAAAACAGAAATAAAAACATTTTACGGTCTGCTTATAATATGGACCCTGAGGTCCACATTACAGTCACTTACACCTTGTAAACTAGTGTAGACAGCTTAAAAATGCAATAATACCATACTTTTAATCTATTTGAAACTGTTGCCAATACTTAGTAGGTTGCATCTAAGTATTAACCAATAATGGTATGTTAATACACTACTAGAGTTCAGCTAAATATTATTAAGATATTAAGGGGGGGGGGGGTGCATATTACCACCACTTACTCTACATGGTAATGCAAGGCAGGTGAAACATTTGGATAAAGGTGTACTTGCATTCACGTTGCTTGTAACAGCAAATCTGTTTGACAGGCTCATTGTCATTGTGAAAGAAAAACTAACAAGCAAAATGAAAACATCCACCATAAGCACGAATCCAGTATTTTGATGAATAAGGACTCAACTAGAAAGGTAGGCAGAGGTTGGAAAGTACCAGCCACAAAATCACTTGAAGTTTACCTTGTGGAAGAAAATATTATCCACTGTAACTCCAAATTAGTGTGCACTGACTGTAAAGTAAGAATTCATAGATATTACTATGCATGTATTGATTATAGCATTAAGTTAAATACGTGCAAGCATATACATAATGTTTATGAAGTAGAGAGTATAGAAGAAAAACCGTTTGAAATTTCTGAATTACCAGATGTACTACTTATGAATGTTGGAGAGGAAAATTCTGAAGCCAGTTTGTTCCTGTGACACAGAGGTACTGGCAGAAATTGTTTCTGGTATTTCAGTTACTGAAGTTTAGCTGGCCAACAAAATGGTAACTTCACTGAAGGCTAGTGTAGGTGCTGTTCATGCCAGTAGTGGCGTCTCTTTCAATAGCCCACAAAGGAGTCACAAGAGAAAACTTGCAGTACAGAGGAGACTGTTTTGAGCAAAGAAAACAAATTCCTCAAGCTGCATACTCATGGCAGTTCCTGATACAGAAGAAACTGTGAACACTTCTGGATGAAGGTTTACACCACATTAGCTAGTGTGTTGATCTCACATTCAGGAACATGATGGCTTTATTCCGTGTCCTGCCATCCAGTTTTAGGTTTTCCATTATTTCCCTAGATCAATCAAGGCAAATTCTGGGATGGTTCCTTTGAAAGGCCAAGGCCAATTTTCTCCCCCATCCTTGAAACAGTCAGAGCTTATGCTCTGTCTCTGACAGCCTCACTGTTGACAGAATGTCAGATGTCGATATTCCTTCCTTCTTCACTGGCCTCTGGTGCGGCAGTTCTGCTGACACATGGGACCACCAGAAACTGCTGCGGCTTGTGCCAGCAGCCTAGAATGCTGGCATCACTGGGTCAGCCCCGTCCCAAGCCGTGCTGGGCAGTGATGACTGTGACTGAGGCTCAGCGCACTGCTGGTGATGGCCACACATTTGACAACTGTCCCAACGTGACAACAGAGTGAGTTGCAATCGTCAACTTGTAATATATATTTATTTTTGATCTAGCTAGATGGGTAACACTAGTGCAACTGTTAAACAGATTAAATATTTTCATATTCTAGCAAGGAATACACTAACATCTGATTGTGAACAATCAATTTTCCTGATAATGTAACTCATTTACCAAAAAATAAATTTGGTGAATAAATAATAATTTCAATATCAGTACAAACACATGCAGTTGGAATTAGGAATGAGTAATTATGAATTAGCAATATAACCCAACTGAAAGCCTTTCACGTTCCAATTTGCAGTATAATTTTACTTTTTAAAAAAATCCCCCTTTTTGAAAAGTTATCTGTAACCAAATAACTCATATTCCAGAATTTTCTGTTTTTAGCAGGCCATTATTTCCTAAATTTAAGCATATAATTTTGTAGTTCTAATTTACCAGGGCACAAAAGTGGCTGTTTTTATTTGGAAACAAGTAATAATTTCAAACATGTCATTAATGCTAGTAACACCCTGACACAGATGCTAAGAGAGCAGATACCAAGTCTCACTGCTTGCCTGCTGGCTGCAGATGTTGATTGATTGTCTGAATGAGGAGAGGAACGAAACAGTGACATCATTTGTCCCAAGATCCAAAGTGGCAGAGACTGTGGGAGCAGCAAACCAACAGCACAATCTATTTGATGGCGAAGCAAAACAGGCAAATGAAGATGGAACACTGGGGTGGCAGGAAGATTAAAGAACTGGAGGGAGGAAGGGGGAGATCATAAGACACCCCAATGGTGCTATGTGTGACATGGTGCTGGAATCACTGCTAACCCACCCCAGTTCACACTTCATACCATGAGTGCGACACAGTGGGGAAAACACCGTGGCGGCGGAGGGGGGGGGGGGGGTGATGAAACAGCACAAAATGGAGAGGAAAACCTGACCAGCATGAAAGCAATGATGCAGGCCTTCAATTGTGGAAGAGAATTCGGGTACTTAAATCTAGGGAACAAACCACTTTTATGATGAAAACCAAAGACAGATGTAACTATGTAATGTTGTATGCTACCATCTGTGATAATGGGGAATGGAAGAGTATGTTTAGTGCAAAAGGCCAAATGGTAGGGGAGTCTCATAAAATGTGGGGGTTACAGATCATTATGGAGTAAGAGGCTAAGATTCAACCTTGTATGACCAATACGAAGTTCGCAGAGGATGGTAGATCCCCAGTGGGCCATGTGGCAAGAGTCCCCTTATCGCAATAAGTTTATTAGGCAGGGGGCTGGCCTCCAAGAGTCAGCTCAAGGCTGAGCAAAAAGGAATTGGACATGAGGCTGCAAACCCAGCACCAGAGAGGTCACACAAAAGGGGCACACCCTCCAGCCACAGGATCAGCAGTTCATTACCTGGGATACCCACATGAGTGGGAACCCAAAGAAAGTCAACTGAACAACCAGCATGGTCAAGATTGGTAAGGTGGTCTTAGATGTCATAGACCAAGAAGAGGGAGGGAAAACCACTGCCTGATAGCCTCAAGGGCAGTTATCGAGTCTGCACATAACGTGGGTGGGAGAGGACTGTTAAACATACTAAAGAACCTGGTAAATGGCCATTAGCTATGCAGTACACATGCTACATGGGGCAGGTAAGAGATGGTGTTACTTGCCAGCAGAAGGCACATTCCTTCTAATTAGCAGATTTAGAGCCTAGAGCTATTCCATTAAAACACAACAGCAGCCTGAAACTCCCATAAGAGCTGGCAGAACAAACAATGAAACACAGACCCCTCTGAATCTGGGATCAAGGAACTAACCAAGGAGGAGGAGGTTTTTGGAGGGAATGGGGAACAGGACAAAGAGGGAAGATAAAAATCATGGCAAAGGACTGCAAGCTGGAGCCCAACTGTTAAACTCACCTGAAGAGTGAGCAATTTCCTGCTGCTAAAGTATAAAATATAAGGGATGTGTGGGGAAAGAGAAGATGGTGATGGCATAGGAACAATATGGTGACAGAAATGCACCACCCACAATTTAAGAGGAGAAAACTGAAAACTGTGTGAGAAGGTCCATGCAGAAGCATACCACATGGCACCCTGGAACTGTCACTTCACAAAAGCCACCAAGTGTTAAATAACTCAGACACAGAAGTCATCCACATGCAGAGCAGGGGTGACCAACAACAGTTTGACGGAGGTCACAAGTCCTTTAATAGTGATGAGGAAAAGGATACTTCACTGAACCCTATGGAATGCCATCCTCCTCAGCAATGGAGTGTCCTCATCCCAGGACTTATGTCCCTTCTTCTCTTTCATAAGTAGAGGAGGACACACGCTAGATGCCAGAGAGGTAGGGGGGGGGGGGGGGAGAGGCTTCTGCTAGTTCTATAAAGAGAGACCAGGCAACCTTGGGGATGCTAGAGCTGACGGTTCCATGGCCAATGTGTACCAGCAGACTCTTGGACTGAGAGGAGGCCCTAATGGCAGCAGACACCAGAGAAGAGGCACTTCTCTGGTGGATGAAAGGAGCAACAGTTGGAGGGGAGGAAGATGTAAGTTGAGGGGAGAGGGAGAGAAGAGTGAGGCATCACTGGGATAAGGTGGGGGAAAGGATGTAACAGAGTCAATAGTAGATTTTTGTAGACACAAGGCAAAGCTGATCGTAAACCCCAATATATTCTTTCCTTCTTACAAACCAGCGACAGTTGTGACAATGAATACATGTGGTCAGTAGAACAAAGGCACACCTGGGCATCCTCATTCATTGCATACAGGATTAATACATGTGTACAAATCATAAACACCAAAACATTTTAGCAGTGGCAGGACATACATCACAGTGCACAGTGATAAGCCATAACCTTGACCTTGTCTTGGGGGTATCCACTTCAAAGACCAGAATAAAGTGGTCATTATCAGTGTGGTTGTCCTTAGTGCCTTTCTGAATATGATGAACAAAATGAATGCCTTGCCACTCCAGACTGGCCCACGCTTCACCAGTTTGGAAGATGAGGTCTCTATGAAAAAGACACCCTGAAGCATATTCAATGGCTAGTGAGGAGTAATGGTTTGCCAAACTTGTCTTTGATAGTTTCTACCAAAATAATGGGTTCATGGTGGGAAGGTGTCCTTGTCAGTCTTGATGCAGACCAGGTAATGGGGAAAAGATTTGACCCCAAGCAAGCGAGTCTGACCCTCCTCCCATGAGGGGATAGTTGTAAGTTGTTCCTGACTAAAGGTCCGCCAAAGACGGCCGGTTTTTTAAGTCTGATACGTTTGATACACAAAGTGTAGACCCTAATAACACCAAAACCAATCAGGGGCTCTCCCCTTGTGCACTACTCAGCCACACCAAGGGCCAATGCCATAGGGGCTGTTGCTGGGAGTTCCAATGCTTCAGAATGACAAGCCACTACTCCTAGGCATACACAGGGAGGTAGCAGCTCGTGTATCAGAACTGTCATCCCTGTTTTCAGAGGACTCCATCAAAAGAGTACATAACACCCCAAGCACACGAAATGACTACTGTGCTAGCTGTACAGCACAAAAAGGGCAATGGCTTCCGGTAAAAAATGGAAGAGGTGGTAAGCCCACATGCCAAAGACTTCATGTATGGTGTTGTTCCACAGCTGGCTCACACCATGGAGACAAAATTTAGAGTAGTTCAATCCCCAAAGAGGGACCAAAATTTCCAAAAAGGGAATTGTAAAGCAAGAGGAACAATACTGTAAGGGATATCAACAAAAAAAAAGATAGCCAGGCCAATGTAAGCAAGGGAAAGGATTGAGGACAGGGATGGATGAGCACGGCAAAGTTAATGCAGTTTTGAAAAGTAGAAAGGATCCAATTACTAGCAGACTCATGTGCACAAAATAATTGTTACCCCCCCTTCCACTGGGGAATGGGGATGGAGCAGATATAGAAACATGATTCTGTGATGTTAAAGATAAACGAATCTTCATATGTGAGTATTACTGGATTTGCTCCAAGTACCCACTGGCCAACATGCAAACATGTAGTACTGAGGTCAGACTGGCCATCGTGACAGCTCTATTTCTCATGCAGTGAAGTAGACAACACTACCCAGTGCTGTTGGCACTGTTGCAGTGGCATGTTGTATTGCCATGCTAGGTGACACGACAACTCACCATAGTGCACACAACTACACACTGCTTACTCTAGAGCCCTGCAAATTAATATTAAACCGACTGAGCATATACAAATTAAGAGATGACTCACAATTCAATAATGTGCATATCAGAGAATCAGTTTCATACCTAGCGTGAAATGAAATGACAGTATGGCATTTCTGGCCGGGAGATCGTATGCAGGAGAAATCGGCTGCCTACTGCAAGTCTACATCAGTTGATACTGCTTATTTTTGCATCTAAAGAAATGGTAAAATGGTGATAAGCACAACACAACACCCAACCTCTGAGAGGATAAATTCTCAAATTGGCCAGGAATTGCACCTGGAGCCCCTGCACAGCTGTTGGTCTCTCTATCCGACAGCCACAGTGATGGACAGAGCTGGCATCCAGCACACTCATTTACTGACAGTCCTGTAAGGCATTGTGTATCGGAAGAGGAAAGCAACATTGGGCATATGAATATAGGGATGACTCACGAGGCATTTCAGTATTGTGCTTACACACAATCAGTTGCATATATGGTGTGCTGTTTGGATGCTCTTGCTGCCATGGTATGCCAAAAGCTTATCCCTCACACCCAGTGACAGGTCCTATAAGTAAACACTAAATCAGAATGCAGGCATTGTGTACTGAAACAGGAAAGTAACATTGAGCATATTTGAATTTATAGACGTCTCACAAGGCATTTCAGTATAGTGCATATTACATAATTAATCTCATACCTGGTGTGCTGTGTGGAATCTCCAGCTACCTTTTTTAAGCCAAAAGCTTACCCTTCACGCCCAGTAAGTAAACAAACATTAAAACAGACAGGAAGACAAGATGTCCAGCGAGTGAGATCACAGGTGTTTTCTTCGTCCACTAAAAGAACTTATTTGAGAGGAAATAGTGTCAAATTTAAATTTCCTTTGTTTTGTATATTTGCTGTAGTGTCCATTCTTGTCACAAAACTGAATATTTGCGTCCCCATAGAGATTATTCTTGAAAAAAAAAAAAAACTTTGTGTAATCTGAAGTCACGATAATTGTGACATAATTTTCCATTCCAAAACACAAAAAATTCTATTCAAATTTTCCTGATAGCGGAAAATTCGTTTAAGAAAGGCAGCTACTAGTTTCATCAGTGCCTATTGTTACAATAAAAGTATAATTAAAAGTTTTTTAAATTGTATTTAACTAACACATTTCATATTGTTCACTAGTTAGAGGTGATCTAGGTATAAATTTAAAACCTGACCAAACACTAAAGTAAATTCTCTAAAAGCAAAGTAATTACTAATTCATTCTTCTGTCATTGCATCTCTAAATCATTACAAAAACAACAACAATAGCATGTAAGACCTCCATGTCATTTTTGCATACATATAGCCAATCTCGTGTCCTGGACAAATTTAAAACTTAATTATTCTTTTGAAACTGATCATGAGTGGGAAATGTGGAAGCTGTTATAGCATTGTGAGTAGAGGGATTTGTTGCTAACCTTGTAGGAAATATTTTCACTGGGGGAGGGAGAGGTGGGGGGAGAATCTTGGGAGAACAGAAGAGGCTCTCTCCTGGAACTGCAGAGTATGCAGTAGGAACATTTTGGTTGGGGTACAGGAAAGGAAAATCTGTGCCCTTGGGGCACAGTTGAAGGAAGCAAGGAAGGAACTGATAAGGATCAAGAGAGATAGGGAGGTTGTGAACTGGCAGCTTGTAGGAGGGTAGGAAGAAAGAGAACATGATCTGATGTTTTTGGGGTTGATGATAAAACTGTGTGTCTACCACTTCCAGAGCCTCTGGTAGAACACGGAGCAAGAAATGTGCAGCACACTTCAACTGAGGCCAAGAAGCTTAGAAATATACAAAATGTTAGGAAGAAGAAAGTGCTGCTGCTAGGTATTAGGCATGGGTGAGTTGTAGGCCCCGAGTTACAGGAATGTTTAGGGGCAACATACCAGGCCACCAGTATGTTCCAGCCAAATGCAGGGCAAAGTCATGTGATAGAGGACTTAAGGTCTTTACAAAAGAAGACCATGTAGTGATAGTGGGTGGGGCAGGAAACAGTTTGCACAGGGATAGGGCACATGACATAGGTGGTGACCTGGGCAAGATAGCTTCCCTGACTTGTGGCAGTACACTTTGTTGAGCTGTTCCGGTGTCACGATTGGCCAAACCTTGATGGAGATGTGAGGCGAATCAATTTGGGGTTAGGGAAGCCAACTTTGCTCACATGCCCGTCGGGACTATCGACAGATGGGGTTTCACTGGGTGTGGCCTATACCTAAACAGGACTGGCAAAGGAAGATTGGTACAGCTGATTCGTGAAAGTATAGGCAGTGGATCTCGGGCCACACATGGTCAAATACCTGTTGTCATCAGTATGAGAAGTAGGTCTTTTTTAGGATAAATCCAGACAACAGGTTCCCCTGCCTAAAGAGTGTCTCCAGCAGTTTGAATTAACAGGGCTTGATATCACCAAGATATTAATAATTTTGTGTTTGTATGGATCTCCCAGAGATAGTGTGGACACTGTTTTTCAATAAATTAACAGAATTTCTATATAAAGTCTCAAGTACAAAGCTCAGCACAATTCTGTGTGGGGACATTAAAATCAACATGAATATCATAAATGAATCCAGCAGCACCTTCATAAATATACTTCAAAGTTTTGGCCTCTCCCTATTGGTCAATTGTTGCTACAATGACTTCATCAGTAATTGACCATGTTGCCACAAATATGGGCAGGGAAAAATGTGATGTAGCTGTAAAAGATCTCGGATTATCAGACCATCTCTGTCAAACAACAACAGTAATATGAGACATGAAATCATCCCATAAACTACAAGCCTACAAATGACATCCATTGGAAATGAAAATAAAAGATTTTTCAAAGGAACTAGCAAAAAAAACGCTGGGATGAAGTGTATAGGGAAACCAATGTGAATAAGAATCCACATTATTTAAATTGAACTTTGAAAAGGCATTTCCAAAAGTATGCATGTCTGTATCAACGTCACACAAAAGTAGATGGATAACAGCAGGTACTAAGAAGTCCTCCCAAACAATTAAATACCTCACTTCCATGGAAAAGAGTCACAATGATCCATAGGAAGGTGCTGATAGCTGCAACAAAATCGTTTAATGACACAGTAATATATAATGCAGGGAATAAAAGCAAAGCAGTCTGGGATGTTATAAAAACGGGAACGGGAACAGGGAGAGGCAAAGAAAGACAGACAGAATAACATATTCCTAAGGGAGGAGGATAAGGTAATAAATAAGCCACAACACTTATCAAAGTATGTAAATGAGCATTTTTCAAGTATTTTAGGGAAGTTACGGCAAGAATTCCCAAAAACAAATATAACCCCTGTAAAAAATGTGGCACTAAATACAATGATGTTACTTCAAATCACAGATAATGAAGCCAGTAAAACTTTAGTTTTCGAACAAAGTCAGTAGGCTTAAATGAAGTACCAATGCGTGTACTAAAACAATGCATAGAAGTTATACAAGGTCCCTTAACACACATAATAAATGAATCCTGTACACCAGGGACATTTCCACAGCAGTTAAAACAGGCAAGAGTTGTGCCTTTGTTTAAGAAAGGTAATGCAGAAAATGACAAGCTGTCACCATTCTCAAAAATAATAGAAGCAATTATGAAAAACAGATTAATGAATTACCTGAATAAATACAATCTTTTAAGTGAATCACAGTTTTGTTTGTGATGTGGCAAAAATACGGAGTCAGCTGTCGTAGAATGCACAAAAGTTGTACTTGATGCTCTTGATAAAGAACAGCCTGTCAGAGGGTTCCTTTATGATCTTTCTAAGCCCTTTGATGCAGTCGACCACAAGATTCAATTAAATCAATTAGAAGCATTAGGAGAAAGAGTGGTAGCTAGGGACTGGTTTTGATCATACCTAGCAGATAGGGTACAAAGAATAGTGATAACACATACTTCAAATAGAGCTTAACATTTAGTAAAACACTTACCCGAACAAATGTAAGCACATTACACACATCCATGCCCGAGGCAGGATTTCAACCTGCGACCGTAGCAGTCGTGCGGTTCTGGACTGAACTGCTCGGCCACCACGGCCGGCGAAAAATACATTAATATGGGGTTTCCGCAAGGTATCAAATGAGGACCAATAGTATTCCTGATGTACATCAATGACTTTCCCAGTAGTGTTACTCATGGTGAAAAAATTCTTTTCACTGATGACAGCAATATTATAGTCAGTGAGAAAACAAGAGAACTCCTCTAAGAGAAAGCAAATGAAACTCTCAAGGAAGTCTACAATTGATTGATTTTTATTGTTGTAGACACCTCGGAGATCATCTGAGGCATTACAAAACAGAGAAACTTCTGGTACAAATTGATATTGCATAGTAATTTTAGCCAATTACAGACTTACTCATATATAGAAGCATGTAAAAACTGATCACAAAGTGTGGTCATACCATATTCTTTGCCTCCCTTCAAAATTCATCCGTTTCATAAATGTTGAGTTCAAGAAGAAATTCTTTTACTTTTTTTTTATTGGAAGATCTGTGATATGTTGGGGTATGGCATTAAAAAATTTTATGGGCTTGTATAAAGAGCACTTTTGTGTTTTTTTATAGTTACATCAGAAAGAAAGTAGGTCTTGCTTGTTTCTTGTGTTATAATTATGCCGCATGTCATACTGTTGATACTTCGGATAGATTTCCTTGGTATGCATTACACACTATGGTATAAATATTGACAGCAGGGTCATAATCTGTAATTTTTTAAACCTTGGTCTACAGTGAGCTCTGGGTGCCAAGCTACATATCAGTCTTATTGCCTTATTTTGTAGTTTGAAGACATTAGCTGCCTTGCTTTGATGTCCCCACAGTAAATGTGACTGTGGTTTCTTTTGCTTTAAGTACTGGCACATTTAGACAAAGACACAGCTTCCTTGGAGAAAATATTCCTTTGCTAATGCTGCTTCCCACCTTTTTGAATCAATTGAGATTCCTAGGAAATCAACAGCATTTGAGCTCTGCTCAAGTTCAGTGTTATTATTCCACGATACATACAGGTCTTGATTTTTTTTTTTTTTTTTTTTTTTTTTTTTTTTTTTTTTTTTTGACACAAAGGGAATTAGCTTTACACCAGTTTTCAACTTTGACAGTGCACTGGTCTGCTTAATATTTGACCTTCTGTGCTGTTTCTGCAGTTATACAGACTGCAAGATCATCTGCAAATAAGTAACTCCTAGCTGATGGCCCAACTATGTTACATGATAAGTCATTTATATAAATAATAAATAGAATTGGGCCAAGTACAGAACATGCCCACAAGTAAGTAATCTGATTCTGTACCATTAAAAACCACCTTCTGCACTCTATTACTTAGATAGGATTTTATCAATTCCCGAGCACTTCGTGTAAAGCCATGGAATTGCACTTTGTTCAATAAGATTTCATGAGACGCAGTGTCAAAAGCTTTTCATAAATCAGAGAGTTTATTATGAACCATGAGCTTGCTTTCTAGTTGCTTCACACACTGTGTTAAAAGTGATAAGGCAGATTTAACAGTTCCTAACCCTGATCTGAAGCCAAATTGTCTATCACTGAAGATATAGTTTCCTTCAAAGTATTTTACTATTTAATATAGCTTCTATCACTTTAGACAAGACTGGCACAATTGAAACAGGCCTAAAATTATCACAACTTTGGAGGCTGCCTTTTTTGTGTTTTCGAGTGACTTTACTGCCCTGGGGAATTGAGCCTCCAAAATACATGTAGTAAATACATGTGTTATCAATTCTGGCAGCTGAACTGAATCACATTTAACATGGCTGAACGTAAAACATAAACGTCATTACTAAAACTGTTCTTCATTTTCCTCAGTATATAGGTAACATCCTGTACCTTGACCAATTTAAAGCTAAATGTACTTTCAGGTTTTGTGGTGTTTCTCAGGCAGTATTTATGGTCAGTGACTATATTGTAAGTGCCAATCACCTTCTCAGTGAAGGATGTATTTAACTGTGCAGCATTCAGATTGCTGCCTTCAGCCTGTGAAGTCATTTTCCTGTTGCATTGACTGTTAATGATATTATTTTATGATGTTAGTATTATATCTTCATTTTTTCATACACCTAGCTTCCTTTAAGGCCTGTCTTAATCTTTTCTTTTTCACTGTGAGCATGTCTTTAAATACTTGAGAACCTGTACTTTTGTACAGGCATAATGTTGATCACACTCCCTCTTGATCTCCAACACCTTTTCACCCTTGACCTTATTTACTCTTAGTGCCTTTTTATTATTTGGTACGTTAATGGGAAACGACATCTTAGCATATACAGAAAGAGTAGATATGAGTTCTTCCACCTTTCTACCTATTGCATGTTCTCGATAAACTTGCAACCAATAACTTTTATCAATATTAGACTTAAACATATTTAGATTATCATAATTGACCACACATACACTCTTTCCTGCCATGTGCACTGAGTCAGTGGCCAGATACCCAGGTCTTAATTACGTCTGACTTCAGATGCACTAACTCATTTGATACAAATATATTGTCAATACATGTACCAGTACCTTTATAATGAAGCCTTGTTATTTCAGTGGTTGTAATATAAAGACCAAATGAATTTAATAAATTATTTGCATATGAGTTACAGATAGTGGACAACTGAAAATTCAAATTGAAATCTCCACAGACTGTCAGTATTGCCTCACGTGTTCCAATATTTCTACGGAATCCAAACTGATCTTCCCCGAGGTTGGCTTCTAGTTTTTCCATTCATCTGTAAAGAATTCACATTAGTATTTTGCAGCAGTGACTTATTAAACTTATAGTTTGGTAATTTTCTCATCTGTCAACGCTTGCTCTCTTTGGGATTGGAATTATTATACTCTTCTTGAGGTCTGAGGGTATTCCGCCTGTCTCATACACCTTGCTCACCAGATGGTAGAGTTCTGTCAGGACTGGCTCTGCCAAGGCCGTCAGTAGTTCTAATGTAATGTTGTCTACTCCTGGGGCTTTGGTTCGACTCAGGTCTTTCAGTGCTCTGTCAAACTCTTCACACAGTATCATATCTCCCACTTCATTTTCATCTACATTCTCTTCCATTTCCATAATATTGTCCTCAAGTACATTGGCCTTGTATAGACCCTCTATATACTCCTTCCACCTTTCTGCTTAGAACTGCGTTTCCATCTGAGCTCTTGATGTTCATACAAGTGGTTCTCTTTTCTTCAAAGGACTCTCAAATTTTCCTGTAGGCAGTATCTATCTTACCCCTAGTGAGATCAGCCCCTAAAGCCTTACATTTGTCCTCTAGCCATCTTGCACTTCCTGTCAATCACATTTTTGAGACGTTTGTATTCCTTTTTGCCTGCATTTTTATGTTTTTTCCTTTCATCAATTAAATTCAATATTTCTTCTGTTACCCAACGGTTTCTACTAGACCTCTTCTTTTTACATATTTGATCTTCTGCTGCCTTTACTGTTTCATCCCTCAATGCTACCCATTCTTCTTCTACTGTATTTCCTTCCCCCATTGGTTCCCTTATGCTCTCCCTGAAACTCTGTACCACCTCTGGTTCTTTCAGTTTATCCAGGTCCCATCTCCTTAAATTCCCACCTTTTTGCAGTTTCTTCAGTTTTAATCTACAGGTCCTAACCAATAGATTGTGGTCAGAGTCCACATCTGCCCCTGGAAATGTCTTACAATGTTTCCTTTCCTCCCTACCGAATTCCATTCACCCATGACTATTAAATTTTCGTCTCCCTTCACTACCTGAATAATTTCTTTTACCTCATCATACATTTTATCAATTTCTTCATCATGTGCAGAGCTAGTTGGCATATAAACTTGTACTACTGTAGTAGCGTTCACTATGCTGTTTGTAGTAGCTTACCCGCATTCCTATTCATTATTAAACCTACTCCTGCATTACCCCTATTTGATTTTGTGTTTATAACCCTGTATTCAACTCACCAAAAGTCTTGTTCCTCTTGCCACCGAACTTTACTAATTCTCACTATATCTAACTTTAACCTATCCATTTCTCTTTTTAAATTTTCTTACATACCTGCCCGATTAAGGGATCTGACATTACACGCTGCGATCCGTAGAATGCCAGTTTTCTTTCTCCTGATAACGACATCCTCGAGTAGGCCCCTCCTGGAGATTATAATGGGGGACTATTTTACCCAAGAAGACACCATCATTTAACCATACAGTAAAGCTGCATGCCCTCAGGAAAAATTATGGCTGTAGTTTCCCCTTGCTTTCAACTGTTTGCAGTACCAGCACAGCAGGGCCATTTTGATTAGTGTTTCAAGACCAAATCATTCAATCATCCAGACTGTTGCTCCTGCAACTACTGAAAAGGCTGCTGCCCCTCTTCAGGAACCACACGTTTGTCGGGCCTCTCAACAGATACCCCTCCGTTGTGGTTCCTCCTACAGTGCGGCTATCTGTATCACTGAGGCACGCAAGCCTCCACACCAATGGCAAGGTCCATGTTTCTTGGGGTGGGGGGGTGTACTTTTCATTAATAATCCAAATTATTAGCATTGAGATTGTTGTGTTTTAATGTATTATTATAATACATTATTAATGTTAGTGTTATTATTATTATTTTGTTTTCTGTGTAATATTGTTCCTGGTCATGTGTAAGTTAGCGCCTGAAGCATCTAATCTAGTCAGGGTAAATAAGCCATAAATAAATAAGTTTGGGAATTTTGTTGCAAAAACTACAACAGTTAACTGATAAAATTTGTCAAAGTGTCTTCACTCTGAATGCTGTCTGATTTTGTTATCTGTATGTCAACTGCTTTGTGTTCATCAGAGTATCTCAGACTACCATGTAGGCTAAAAACCACCATGTGCACCCCGCAAGTACTTACCTAACTGAGTAGCTGCTTCCTTTGTGTAGTGTACCCTGACCTGTCTAGGAGAGTCCTACAATTATCCACCCAATAATGGAGGTCCAGCCAAGACTGTCAGACTCAACAAAGCCTCTGGCCGAGATTGTCCACTCGGCTCCAGACCTTAGGACCCCAGTCAACTCTGGAAACTGTGCTGCAAATCGTGAGCTGTTCTTGCACTCCATATGAGAGGCCAGCAGCCTCCACCAGTCATCTGAATGAACTGAGGATGACCTCGGAACCCTCGCAAAAGGCACTGTCAGAACTGATGCCACTCCTCGGAGATGACTGCACCCTGCAAGCTCGATAGCCACAGGCAAAGATGCCCCATCTCGGATGAGGCTCCCTGACAGACCTACTGAGTGCATATTGGCTATCTTTGTGGCTCTGAACAATATTTCCCTAATGTGTCCAACACTTGTGAACCCCTCCTCCAGTGAGCTCGCTCAGATGCCGTCGGAGGAGTGACTCACAGACGAGTGGGCGTGGCCGGACAGCCAGCCTCCACATGCCTAACCTAGTAGTGTAGTTAGTCGTTCAAGAGAAATGACGACTGTGCTACACACTGCCTGAATTTCCACTTTAAAGGTACAAAAATGTGAGACTTCTTGTATTTAAGAGGTGTAAACTCATGGAATTTAAGAATTAATCTATGAAGAGAACAGAAAAATCTAAAGACATAACTAGCTGTTGTCCACATCTGGAACCAGTGTGTAACTCAGCTTTACTTGTTTCTTGTCAAGACAAGATTTAAAAAAGATTGTGCTCTGGGTTGATCTACATTTATTTTTGTCGTTATGAAATTTTGAACTTTATTTATAAGCCAGTCAGTGCCCCATTGTGAATTTACGGAAAAGCTGAATAATACAGCAATACTGAGCATTAGCTGAAGTTTAGATATATTAGGAACCTGTGCATACTGTCAGTCTTTTAGCCTCCTTCTTTTAGAGAGTCTTTGTACATATGATGGACTACAAGCACACTTTTATAACAACAGCTTAATAATCATATATTTTACTCTTCCATAAAAAAAAAAAAAATTAAATAACAATCAGTACTTTTCAGCCATGACTAGAACCCCCCCAAAAAAAGATATATGCGAAGAGGCATCGGACGTCTCAACTGTGTCATCCTCAGCTAACCAAATTAATTGGAGGGGCACGTGGTCAGCACACCTCTGTCCCGGACCTTGCCAGTTTTTGGCAATGGCGATGCTACTTCTCAGTAGAGTAGTTCCTCAGTTGGCCTTACAAGGACTGCGTGCACCCTTATTGAACCTTGCCCACACAGCACAGTACAGAGAGCTTCACTCACAATGTTTCATCGAGATGTGCGTCGGTTAAAATCACACGTGGTTTCTTACAGGGCTCAGAATTTTGCTGCCAAGCTGGATAACAGACATGTCTAATCCCACAACCATAGTTTTTTATTACAGTCCCAATGTATTTGACTACATTGCTCGCTAACAAATGAATACTTCACTTACCAACATTTACAGGCTTTGTGAAAATTGGCTACATCTTTCAACAGAACTTTGCCCACTTCATCATAGCTTGATGTGAGGAGTAAGAATATCGTGGTCAAAATTTTGTGTTTGCTTCCAATAACAGTATGCTATTAATCACTTAACTTAAACCATATGCTAGTACATTTGTATGTCATCCTGATACCAGGTTCCCACCATATATTTCATTCCCTTGAGAATCAGCTAGCAAATCTCCTTACACTCTATTCGTGCATGGTACGACGTATGACCAGCTGTCTGCTATCCTGAATGGACTCTTCCAAACTGTGACCAACAACCACCTAAACTGACTCGTGTGATGGAATGGGGCATTTACACAACATTTTAAAATATTTCACATTCCAAGCTAAAATTTCAATTGAAACAGGAACTTTCTTTCTGTGGCCATAAAATGATGTAGACCTAACTATGAAGCTATTATAATCGTTACAGGACAACTTTTCAACACTGTCATACAACATACACAAGTTCTTGTGAGTTCATAGTAGAGGTCCACCTTGAGCCATGCAATTAATTACGAATGAAGCACGGTATTGATATTAAATGTCTGAGTGATAGTCAGTTTAGAGAGTAATTTAAAACAGATTTGTACAATAGCTGGGAATAAGGGGATCTGGCTGAGCTCGTCTGGAAAGCGGCGGTGAGGGGAAACTTTCACTGTGGCAGCCTGGCCCAGTAAGTGTCTTTGTGATCCCTAATGGCACCACCGTGTGGATGGACAAGAGTCAAGACATTCTGCATTGTTCACTCACACAAATATTTTACGTGTTGGAGTGAGAAGTAATGTTTGTGAAAGATGCAATTGACTGCCAAATGCAGAAAATCTGGCTTTGGGATGTGTGCCAGAGATTGCTGTCTTACAGGTGAACTCCCAGCGAGGCCTTTTAAATGCCACCAAACACATAACTCTTACAAAAATTTTGTTTAGGGATTTAAGACCTTTGGACAGTGGTTCATCTTGATGTTTTTCAGAGTGACAGAGAGCTAAAAGGAAGCTGTCTCACTGACACGGGAGAGAGATACGAATAGTGAGGCATGACTTTTTCCAAGGGGTATAGCAGAAATGGAAGCAATGGTTGCCCGAGTAAAACATAGCCCAGGGAAGGGGAGTTGTGCTCTCTGAGGAGCATTTTTCCCAGTCAGAGCTTGGAAGATCCAGAGCACAGCCAGTAAAATTAAGCACATATAGAAAAATTTGAGGTTTCTCTCCTCACAGTTGCTACACTGATGTGTAAGGAGACTTGTCAAATATTTGGCCAGCCACAGAAGTGGTCTGCTGCTACTGAATGGTATCAAGGGAACTTCAAGTCATCTTGTAAATACAATCTCAGAGATTCATTCGGAATATTTGTATTGCAAAGTCGTTAACACTCTGCTTCTAAAATCCACAAAAAGTGTGACAAATTACCTCCAATAACTTATTAGTTTCAGTAGTTCTATTCTGTGCTCATAAACCAACTAATCACAATACATGTTCCACAGTCGTAAAACACTCCTTCCCACCCAAACACACAACCTCTCAAAGCTTCCAGAATGAAATTTTCTCTCTGCAGTAAAGTGTACACAGATTTAAAACTATGTGCTGTACTGAGACTCTATCTCAGTACCTTTGCCTTCTGTGGGAAAGTGCTCTACCAACTGAGCCACCTAAGCATGACTCATGACCCATCCTCACAGCTTTACTTCCTCCAGTACCTCATCTCCTACCATCCAAACTTCAGAGAAGCTGTCCTGCAATGCTGGAAGAAAGGATATAGCAAAGACATGGCTTGTCACAGCGTGGGGGATGTTTACAGAATGAAATTTTCACTCTGCAGTGGAATGTGTGCTGATGTGAAACTTCCTGGCAGATTAAAACTGAGACTCAAACTCAGATCCTTTGCCTTTAGCAGGCAAGTGGTCTCAAAGCTTGTCACAGTTTGGAGCTACCATGTACACAAAGCCATTGCTGCTAATTTTGGCTAACAATAAAAGACAAGCTGCTCCATTACACTCAGTCCAATACATTATTGATAGAGTAGTTTGTATTAGGAAACCTGCAATAAAGTTCTATGCATGCACACGGATTAGCATTTTACTTAAGTGTCAGTGTACACCATTTTCCCAAAACTGCGAAAAAGAGAATAATGTATCATGTAATAAAATGTACTGTAGCCTGTTTGATGCATCAGTCCATTTGTCACAAGCAACTGGAGTTGAGTAAAATAGTGTTAAAAGCAGAATAAGTGCTAAGTGTGAAACGGTATATTGAAACTTACTTAACATACTTGTAGACAGAGTGTCAGGGACACAGATTATTAATAACAACTTTTTCATTTATGGTCTTGTGCTGGTATGAACTACCAATTTTCTTTTGGTTCCAGCTGTATGGAATTGAATTCTCACAAGCTTTTTGTTGAGTACTCGTAAACCGATGTCAGATGGTAGCTGACTCTCATACCAAACACGACCTCATCCACAGCCATGTTGCCAGCACTATCATGAAGATGGCTGCAGTATAATTGGATAAATAAGATGATCTACTCACCACACTGGTGGCAGCAGAAACTATATGCAAAGGATATAGAAATGTGGAAGCTTTCAGAGCCAATGGCTCTTCCTTCTAGCAGAAGATTTGAAGGGAAAGAAAGAAGACTGGCAAGACTTAAGAAAGGGAGAGAGTTATGGAAAAGTTGCCCAAAACCATAGGTCAGAGGAGACTTACCAGACAGGATGAGAAGGAAAGACTGATCCTTGGTGCCTGCGCTGGATGAGATTTGAAAACCTGAGAGCTTAACGATGGAAGATGCGGTAATCAGCAAGACACAATTTACTGGAAAAAAAAGGTCATTTGGAGTCAATATGAGCTGAAAGCTAACTGCATTGTACATGATAGGCATATATGGGGAGGGGGAAGATGGTGGAGATATGTGTGTGTGTGTGGGGGGGGGGGATAGATGGACTGCAAAATGAAAGGGGAGCAAAGAAAAGGAATAGTTACTGAGAATAAATTCTGACAACACTATGATGCAATTTTACTTTTTTAAGCTGATGTTTCTCATTGATTGTGTAAACAAAACAAACGGATCACATACTTTTGGACATATAAATACAGACTGATTATTGGCTCCAGTGTCCAAGGTTGTTGAATAAGTCAGTTTGCAGTCTGCTTGTTTCTATTAAATCATTGTCCACCCACGTTAGCTGAGTGGTGAGTGTGACATACTGTCGATCTTAAGGGCCTGCATTTGATCCCCAGCTGGATAAGAGATTTTCTCCACTCAGGGACTGGGTGTTGTGTTGTCCAGATAATCACCTATTCATCCCCATCCAAGCACAATTCGCCAAAGTGGTGTGAAATTAATTAGTTTGTTTATTTTCATTCATTTTAGAAAAACATCTGTCTGTCTCTGATTTGATTGTCTTGGCCATGGTTTCTAAATCTGCCTCTACTTGTGTGACACGCCTCGTGATGTCATCATGAGGGGTAACGCATTTTCCTACTTTTGTCATTATGTGCTACTTAAAGGTTTGACATTGATTTCATTATGTTTTGAAAACTAGGTGGCCATTTGAGTGATCCTTTTGTTCAAGTCAGTACCAATTTTGGTTAATTTAGCGTCATTACTGTCATGTTTTTTCTTTATTTCCTGAAATTTTTCCGTAAACAGTTTCTCATTGTTCTGTAAACTTGTATTCATCTGCTGAAATTGTTGCATGACTGCACTGATAAATTGTGAGAAATTTACTGTTTGAACATTATCTGCTCCCGGTAAATCGTGAGAATTTACTGCTTGTGATCCACTTTCCATATCTTGCAACTCTATGTTGCTGTCGGTTCCTATGGCTAGATTATTTAGGTTCTGTATTTCATTTACTGTTTCACTTGTTTGAGCAAGTGTAATTTAATTCTATGCTGCTTCATTGGATATGGAACTTGCAGTAGGCAAACTGTTTATGTTATCCATTCTGTGAGTCATGACCGTATCAATAGTAATAAGATTTTTTTTTTAAACTCGTCTCTACAATGTTTAGCTTGTATGTAATGTTATTCAAACAATGCATAGAGTTGATCTATTATTGACAATGTCTCTACACGCCATGTTGTCTCCACTGAGCTGTGTATCGGCCATTTTGCAGTAATTGTTGTCGTACTTTGAAAAAAACAAAAAATATACACTCAGCAGTAAAAATCACTTTTTAACTTTAGCAAAACTTCGCTATATATCGTGAGTTAATGAAAGATTGTGCCAACAAACAGCCCAAGATGCTATGGGGCAATGTATCACAGGATGGCATTTGGCACCTTTATGTGTCAGAATATACACCTGCGTTGCCATCAGACAGTGGTATGCATTGTAGTGATGTGACAGGACACCCTTCACTGTGACACGTTTTTCATTTGACCTGAATTACAGCGATGTCACATCGTATGACCAAAATGACCATTTCCTTGAGGGTGTTGCAGTTTCTTCTTTCAGCAGAGTAAATGGTATGCATTTCATTGTAACCTTTCTAGTTTAGTAAATAAATCACCTTCCTTGACAAGGATCTCAATATCTGTTTATTGTTGTTACTAAGTATATACTACAGGTCAAAATTATTCGATCACCTATGAAAAAAGCTGTGCACTTTATTTTAATAGACAACTACACTCTTCAAACTAAATAGGCTAACAATACAAATATTTTCTCTCTCTCTGTCATTAAGTACCCTTCGTGCTAAGAACAGCTGCGCAGACTGTTGGCATTATGGAGATAATATTTTTGCAGAGATTACAGTCCCATGCATCTGTAATCCATAGATTTTCAACATTAGATGATGCCAGTTCTCTGATCTCTCTGCCATGTTCATCCCAGTGGGTGAGGTGGAGCAGTGGTTAGCACACTGGACTTGCATTCGGGAGGACAACGGTTCAAACCCATATCTAGCCATCTTGATTTAGGTTTTCTGTGATATCCCTAAATCACTTCAGGCCAATGCCGTGATGGTTCTTGTGAAAGGGCAGAGTGGACTTCCCTCCCCATCCTTCCCTAATCCAAGCTTGTGCTCCGTCTCTAATAACCTTGTTTTCAATGGGACATTAGTGTTTAATCTCCCTTCCTCAAGTTCATCCCGTAAGTATTCAATGGGATTTAAGTGAGGCGGCTGACTTCACCAGACCATATTCTTCAGTTTCCCAAATTTCTTTCCTCTATTGACTTACTATTGGCACAATTTAGAAGTCTGTCTGAGATCATTGTCTTGCTGCAGATCAACTAATATGCCTCTTGGCAGATTGAACTGAATTGTTGATCAGTACTGACTTCATACGTTCTCCACGATGTCAATGAGTAAACATTCAGTGAAGGCTTACAAATTTAAAACTCGATTAATCCTTGGACCATTGCAATCAATTCAACTTCTCTCTATCCATCCATGTAAGTCATGGTCACACAAATGGCATTGCTCTGCTGAGACAAAGGTTGGAGCTTCTCACATATTGTTTACTTTATTATTAATTATAGGTGCAGGAGGATTCTTCACATTTACTCTGTACACATAGGAACTAATCTTTGCTTTACCGTGTTACTCAGGGTCTTCCAGATTGTCAAACACTTGAGCTGGCACCAGAGCAATGTATACACTACTGTAGGCTTGGTTAGGCCAAAATTTGTTACTATTGCCTTGCTAGAATAGCCTTTGTGATGCAGAGCTACAATTACAGCACTTTTTTCAATTCCGACCTCCTCCTTCCATCTTATTAGGATGCAATACAGCATGAACTTGAACAAGTATAGAAACTCACTTCTAGGTACACACAGTGTACAAAGGCAGCAAAAGAAATGAGACCTATTTAAATGGAACCCTCTTAGGTAAAGGCCACCAGTGTTGTGGAGACTCACCAGCACCTCTCTGGGTGAAGAATGAGCTTAGTTTTTGCATGTTTTACTATCAAAACAGGTTTATGACACAATACTCAAAGTTGAATCCCTGTTTTTAACACAAATCAATAGCTGTGATGGAAAACTTTTCTTCACTTTTGCATCTAAAATTCGTAGACAATGTGTGTGATCATCTGGACCACAGCCCTTGGACACCCAAAAAGATCAAAATGCATCTGACAGCAAGCCATCCGAGTCATTGGCACATCTCAAGGGCCCAAGTAGCATGTACGTGGTTTTATAGTGATCCCAACATAAACTGCTTCCAAACCTCAGAAATGGAATTCTGTGATTGAAATTCAACCTTTGTAAGAGATTAGAATGTATGCCACTTACTACTAGCACAGACATACTGCTATTTTAAGTGTTCTCTCTGTCAAGGTAACTGTAACTGAATTGGCAGAGAAGTGACTAAACACAGGAATGATATTGAGTTGCTACAACAAAATCAGGGATCTTCTCTTTATAACAGTATCTAATTTTGTAATATGTTTCTGCTGTTGAATCGTGTTCCATCTGTGTATTACAGTGCCTATGTAGCACCAAAATGTTCCATCTTCAAAATTTGAATTCAGAATATTTTCATGTGCTTTTGGAAGGTGTGAAATGTCACAACTCGTATCCCTAGAAGTGTTGGTATTATAATTGCCAGCTCAGAGACATGGTTATTCATTACAAATGATGGGGGGAAAAAGCCTCCAATTGAATACAAAGCTGATATATAAATGAGTGAGTGAACGTACAATTGCTCATTGGATTACACTGTGTCTGTTATTGTTATATTTCCAATTCTTAATTTTCTGCATTCAGTTACAGTTATCATTGTACAGCTTGCTACATTGAAGCATGGAAATCACCCCAAGACAGTGAAGATCACATGGAACATGGAATGAGTGTCTGAACTGAAATGATTCCAAGCAAGCTACCCTGGGAATTGATTAATACTAAAAGTGTGTACTGCTTGGAGTATCTGACAAATTGTGCAGGGTCAGAAACACATACATTTTACAGAAAAAGTACAAGATGTGGTGAACATTCTGTCTGCAGTCTGGTATAGTGAACTGCTATGGGTGAAACAGAGTACAGTACTGCTCAAAGTAGAGGTGCTAGTTCTTGGAGTGCATTTACAGTAACCAGGATGAAATGTTTGTGGCTTTGCTTGCCTGTGTGAGAAGGACTGTTGCTAAAGAAAAAATCCATTTTATTTTGTCAAATGTGTTTAAAAGTAAAAAATAATACATATATTGACTGAATTATAAAGGTAACTAATGATAATGGTGTTTCAGACATTCCAGACTACACCTTGGGTACAGTTACAAGAATTATCAGGTGCTGTGAAAAATGGTATTGGTTGCTAAACATTTAAATGTAATGCTGTGGTAATTTAGGATCAAGAAAGTGCCTTGAAAAAAATGTTTATGTCTCCTTTTTCGTATATTTTTTAAGTTGAAGTGACTGTACATCATGTGGCAATAGCTGAAACAAATTGGCAACAAATTTAAATGAAATGTATACAATTTTTACGGTTCATATAGAAGATAACATGTTTAATAAACAATGCTGTTTTTAACAATAGTATAATGAATACTATGCCTTATCTTACGATAACATTAGAATAATATTTAAATACCTAAATTTGTGAGTTGATATAGCCAGTAGTGTCTGCAACACATCAAACAGAGCTTTTCGTTAGCTACCATTGTATGTTCCAGCACCATGTTAACAAGCCTGCCACTCCTATCATACTTTATGTACACCCTATATAAAGTACAGGAACACTTTCAAGTAATTACTGCACAAGAACTAAACATTGTACAGATATCATACATATTGCAATTTGAAGCGAAACTGTAAAAAAACTTCCAAACAAACGGGGCACTGCTTCATCATGTGGTAGAGGCAGTACATACACCAGATCTTTAATGCGTCCCCACAGAAAAAAGTCACATGGAGTGAGATGTGGTGATTGGGGAACCATTTAGTGAAACACCTGTCCTCTTCTGTAGCAAGGCCGATCCATCGATGCAGCAGCTCTGTGTTCAGACACCCACAAACTTCACGATGAAAATGGGTTGGAGCTCCATCCTGCTGAAAAATGAATGAAGGGTCCAGTTGCATTTGAGGTATCAGCCATTGCTGCAACACATCCAAGTAGGAATATCCAGTAACAGTGCTCTCAGTGAAGAAGAATTGCCTGTACTGTTTTTGGTACGACAAGGCACAAAAAACATTTACTTTTGGGGACTCATGCTCAAATTCAATGCATTTGTGTGGATGCTTTGTACCCCCAGATATGACAATTATGCCTGTTCACTTTCCCATTAGTGTGAAAAGTGGCTTCCCTGCTAAATATTATGTAATCAAAGCCATTACCATACCCATTCAGTTTTTGCAACTCTGAACAAAACTCAAAGAGAAGCGTTTTGTCATCATCATTGAGTTCCTGCACTAGCTCCAGTTTGAATGATTTCATTGACACCTTCTGTAGCAGGACTTTTCACTATGTCATTGGAGCTATTTTGAGATCATGGGATGCACGACGCACAGATTTTCTCGGACTCCTTATAGATGACTCTCGTATGCACTCCTCATTCACTTCACTCACACTGGGACGTCTGCTTCTCTTTCCCGGGCACAAGCAACCCATCATAACAAATTTGTTGTGCCAGTGGTAAATGGCCTTCCTTGTTGGTGGCTCCTTACCACACTAGTTTTTGTTGGACGCCAACACACCACGTTTGTGACTATCCTCAAGTTACGAAACTACACTGTGGTGGTATACATTAAAAAAAAAAAAAACTTTCAGTGTCTCTTTGAAATGACACATGTATGATAGGTGCACACTGTTTGGTTCTTGTGCAATAAATAATTGAAAGTGTTTGTGGTCTTTATGTACGCCTCATATTTTTTTATACATGGCAAAATCATGATATTCTCAACATTAGAAATGTTCATAATGTAACCATATGCATAAATTAATTTGCAAATGAATGTAAAATGACTCATTCCTCATCATTATGATCCATAGAACATGTATCCTACTAACTAAATTGGATTAGATGATGATGCATCACTATTAAATCATTTGCCTGTATTCTCTCTGTCGCCAAAAAGTGTATTATTAAGGGAGATAAGACTATTAGTTTGTTCTTTCAGTTGTCACTTGAAACTGAAAATAACATTGATATGAATGATCATCAAAAAGAAAAGAAACTTTATGGTTCCATGGACCTTTTACAAGTCTCAACCAACTATGCAGACTGAAGAGATGAATGAAAATTTGACCGAATTCCGAGATTTGAACCCAGATCCTCTGCTCACTGGGCAGATGCACGAACCACTACACCACCCTGGCACAGTGGCTCTGCACTGTTTGCCCCAGCATGCCTCCCTCCTCAGTCCAAAATCCTGTTCACAACTCAGTCCACTTATTTCCCCAAAACACAAAGAGCACCACAGAGGATGTCAAACTGTCATGGAATAGCACCTCAGTTTTGAATGAAATGGGGATTCCTCTCTGGAACCATATAGTTTCATTTAATGAAAGCAGCTATACCTGGGTCTCAGGCAGCACCTCCTGTTTCGTTTGATTCTGAGGTACTATTCCAATACTGTTGGACATGTTCCACACCCAGGAGGATACCCTCTTTTGTGGGTCTGTGGAATAAATAATTAATGTAATCTAGTCTGAGAGCCCCTCCTCTTGTGGCAGTTAATTGTATATCACTGGAGCAACAAGGCATTGTGACTAAAAAGGACACACCATTCCCATTTTCTGGAATGGTTGCAAGGCAAATGCACTTACTTGCAGGCCTTTATTATGGATAACAATCTGTTGAAGCATTAAAGAACACAGTTAACATTTCTGAATTGTGACACACTTTATAGACCAGAATTGTCTTCTCTAGGTCTCAACATGAATTTGATGAAGGGTAATTGCCTGAAACTTTACTGATAAAGGCAAAATAGTTCTCTTAATTCACCTCAAAAGCACGATAACCGACCTCGATATCAGATGGAGCAATAAATGAAATATTCGAAAGTGTCATTCATTGGTTCTCAATAAATGGTCTAGCACATCATTTACAAAGAAAAGGCATCTTATTCAGTTTTGTACAAGGAAAGACAAATCATCACTAATAATGAAGCATTACGGAAAAGAAATATGTGAAGACTTATTGTTAAAAATACTTGGGGGTACATAGTGATGAGAACAAGAATTATAAAACTGAGTGCAGCAACATTTGCTCTAAATTTGATTGCCATAAGTGGCAATGACATCACTAGAAAATTTAACTTCCTTCTTTCATTGATGTCATATTTAGAATGGGGGCCTCTGACCCCTCCCCCTCCCCATCCCCCTACACAAACGCACAGTGCCTATCCTCAAACTTCACATAGATAAAGAAATTAGGTAGCCTCACAACACATACACTCTTACAAAGTTTGTTTTGAAGGATCAGCACAATTTGAAAATAATACTAGCATTCATAAATACAATACTAGGAGGAAAACAGTGGGACTTAATCTTGTTGTAGCACAGAAAGAAGCATATCATGCAGCCATAAAAATATTTGACAACCTCCCTTTAATTAACAAGGTGCTGGCTGATAATGAAAGTTGACAAGTGCTATTCCATAGATGAATTTCTGAGAAGGAAACAACAGGTTACCCACGAGCACTGATGTGCTGCTTCCTGGACTTGGGTAGGCGCGCCGGCCCCGGACTGAATCAGCCCTTCAGGTTAACAACGAGGGACGGCATGCCTGAATGTGGTTTTTAGGCAGTTTTCCACATCCCACATGGTAAATACTGGGCTGGTCCCCATGTACCACCTCAGTTACACAACTTACAGACATCTGAAAAACATTCGAACTATTTCATGGCTTACACTAGACGCAGACAGCTAGGGTACATTACTTCTGTCCTGGGGGGTACATGATGGTGACAAGAAGGGCATCTGGCAACAACACTCTGTGACACTAACATTGCCAACTCTATAGTAACAGGGTCAACCCCGTGTTGAAGCGGGGCAAAGGCCCAAGCAAATTATGAGAAGGTGACATCCAAAAATGAACATATCTACTAAATGCAATTTATCACAGTCAACATGAAACTTATTTTGGGCATACATAAGAAGGAAAATAGCATACTGCAGTGTGAATGCCTTTTACTTTTACTTTTAGGCCAAAAGGCAGTTCATATCTGTAAATCAAATCAAGAATGAAAATATTCCTTTAAAAAGAGCATTTAAATATTCATTACATGAACCATGAGCGATTTTCAAAACCAAAAATCTTCTTTCTTTCAAAATAACTTACCTCTTACTGAATAATGCTTGTTATACCATATCATTTCACATATTTTTATAGTGTAGTATGTGATACCATAGAAAAAACTGTACTTCACAATAATTTGAAATGTTTCAGATCACCATGCCAGAATAAAATGACGTAACTGTGGCATTAACTATCTTTAGAAGTATTCTTTGACGTAAGTGTTACATGCAAAAAAGAATAATTTTCTTAACAGTCACAAGCAACATGGAAATATCATCGGTGATGGTTGTGTTCCAACTTAAGTACTAGTGATTTTGGCAGGCTTCTTAAAAAATAGTTTACTGTAAACCATCAACATCTTTTTTCCTATTATCTTCGACTGGATGGCTGAAAAGTACTTTTGCTTTTGTCCAAGGAAAGGGTTTTGTAGTCGTTCATCTGCTCTTTTACATCTAGTTGGGAATTCTAGAATGCATTTGTCTCAACATGAGTATGAGTGTTTCCCATAGCTTTGTACTTGTGTATGGAAATGCATTTTATTTCACACATTTAATGTGAAATCCCTATCTAAGGACCTACAAGATGTACATTGGCGAGCAAGGTTTCTTAGCTGAGTCACTGATTGTAGATCTCATTGTATTCCTCTTTTGTTACAATTGTTGGCCTTTTTCTTAGAAGTTTTCCTATTCTATCAAAAGTGGAGTCAGTGCATAAGTAACTGTGTCCTTTTAATAATAGTAATTATTAGTGCTATGCAACATATTATGAGGGAGCACGGAAGCACAAACAGTTGCTCTGCATTAGAGAAACAGTGTGACTGGAATGGAAATCACTCGACTGGATGTAATGGATTAGTTATCCTTCACACAAAATGTGTATGTGGACACACATTTATTTTCCTAGGCTTGTATCTTGGCAAATGTTTGATTTCACTTAAATTGTATGATTATCTAGGTTCTGCCTATCCTGTTTGTTTTGTTCCATTCTGTGTCTCATTTATTTTAAATTCCTGACATGCTTGCTTTTGCATGTAAGCTCCTCATATAAAATTTTGTTGAGGATTAAGACAGCAACAAAGTTCAGTACATAGTCAGCATGAACTAATGCTGTGCAATGGGAACCCCAGAAAAGCAGACGATAAAAGCTCTCAGGTTACAATTGCCTTCCTCAACTTCCAGAAAACACTTGGTGGGGGGGGGGGGGGGGGGGGGGGGGCAGGGTGCATGGTAAATGCTTGCTATGCCCTCATAATTCTTTATGCTACTTTTGATTTTTGGGTCATGACAAATGTTGACCATCTTGATGAGATCAGTCTCATTGACTGGGTGCACATTTGTCAAACATGGATTTCATGAGCTGGGGACTTGTTAACACGAACAGTGGATTACTACTCTAAGCTCTGGACATGCTTTTGCCTGCCATCCAATGACACAGTAATGGAACATTGTACGCCATAGTGCATGGGATTTTGATCTTATTGGCTGAACTGTGAACATTGTAGGAGAAAAATAATTTTGAAAATGCACCATTTGTCAATAAGGGTTGAGGGGAGTGAAACAATCATTACTGAGTAAGTGCTATGGAATATGCTGTACTGGGGCAAGCAGGGTTCTGTTTGGGTGGGCCCCAAATAGGCTTGTGATTATCTCACTGTATAAATTTCCAGATGGTTATTGGTTGACCCTACCACCCCATCAGCAAACAAACGTTTAACAGTAAAAATGTGATAGTAACACAGTATCAGGAGAATTATTAAATAATGTTGCACTAGTTACAGAACACAGATTTGAACCGTTGCCTCATGACTCACACACATGAATGTATCTTCTTCTGCTTCTACACAATGAGCACTGATCCAAAGGAATTGCTGAAGAAATGGTCTTGGATGGTTATTGATTCATTCAAGAGACATACTTGAGGTATAGGGGCTTCTGAAATTAAGTTACGCAACAGGCACGGCACCCTTTCAGAAGACTGGGCATGTTACCAATTTCCTGAGAGACAATTCTGCTGCAGTACGGACAACAGGTTCATCACATTGTGGGAGTGAAATGGCTCTCCAAAGTTGAGGTACAAGGAACAGTAAGTTTCTTGTTAGCCAAACATACAAATTGCACACAAATTCGCCATGGAATTCTTGCAGTGTATGGTGCAATGCAATGTAGCACCCAGTCGTAGTGAAACAGTGCCAACAATTTGATGAAGACCATTCAGTCTTTCCAGCAAGCTCAGTGCATATTTGACAGGAAAGAGATTTTCCATGAAAGAGGAAATTCACACAGCAGTCCTCAAATTGTTTCATGACTGAGGCGCACGTTTATATTTTCAAGAAACTGAACACTTTGTGGGATGTTACAATTGTTGTTTACAGGTTTTAGTGACTGTAGTGAAAAGTAGTATCTGCATCACTTTGAATTGTATTGCAGCATACAGTAAAAGTTACTCAGTCTGCCATAGTAACAGGTAACTTTCTTTCTGAAGTCTCATAGTTTCCTGCTGCTTTCACACCTTTCTTTGACAATCATCAGATGTCAGGTTACTCCTGGATGCATCAGTGAATGGAATCCTACTCTGCTGACTGAGTACCCATTCTGTGTTTTCCCGTACCCAACTCCACAGACCAATGCTTTGGGGGAGGGATGCTAGTGCTATCTGAGGCCACATTGATAATGTGGAGACTTGGATTCTGTCTTGACCATAGTTGCCTGATATCCCAGATATCTGGTTGGAAACCCAACTCCCAACTGTACTTTGTTGGGATAGATAAAATTCCGGGTTACATAAAAATGGACAACATTATATAAAATGATGTGGTCTTCACTTCAAATTGCTCATTACCAATTTCTAATGAGGGGCAGTCTTGTATGAGTTACTGACTTAAACTCCTCCTTTTATTAACAGCGCTAAGTGGCCATACTTGACTAAATAGCCATTGTTTTCGAGTAGTGCATCAGAGGTCAATCGTGACAGTGCTTTGTAATTCTCTGCTGAAAAAATTGAATAGGGTTGTGCAGTTTCCTTCCCCTGTGGCAGCCTTAGTCATCATGATGATCTTATCAAAACATTCGAAAGAGAAATTGTGACGAAGGAAGCTGGGATAATTTTTTAATTTTTACTTCCCCCTTGTTTTGCAATATGCCTCCTTCAAATTTGTTTCTTCACTTTCAACTAATTACCATTAACATATGTGAATTGTAATCTGCATTTTCATAAAAGAGAAAGGCAGCCCCCTCAGGTTGAATTTTGTCTGTGTAATTGATTTTCTAATTTATATTGAGTATTCCTAGTTAGTATCTTTTATTATAGGGCAAAATCAGTCATTTTTATGTAACTTTAATTCCGATGTTGACTTATAAACAAATATAAATGGGAAGTTGTGCACTGGCCATACATAACTGTGTATTATTGGGAGGATGTGAAAGTAGAAGACTGTGCATCTGTCGGCTACATCATTTACAGTAGACAGTACTGCACATCCAACCCCTATGTTTTCAGCCAGTATGTAGACACCGAGGACAACAAAGGAACAAAGTAGGCAAACCACAACAAAATGGCAGTTTACTTGCAGCACAGTCTAAACTATGTTGAAAAATGATTTGACTTTGAAGAAAGTGTCTACAGGACTTTCAAACCATTTTCACTGACAGTGAAACAGAGCTCAGTTTCAGAATATCTAGAAGTTATTTCTTGCAGATGGGGATTTGATGTTTGAAGAATGTGTGCAGTTAAAGAACTTTCTCAAGGATGAAGAGAAGAACTTTTCAAGCTGAAATCTGATTAGTGGAAGGAATTTTTTTTCATTGTTATGAAAACTATGACAACTTCTTAAAACTTTTCCGTTTTGTTTCAGATGATGGTGAACACTTGGTGAGCTGAGAGGAACCTTTTCCCAGCAGCAACATTAGAAGCTGAAATAATAATAATAATGAAGATGGTTTAGTGATTTACATGTCTCCAGTTTTATTGAGGAAGAAGAGAAGATTCTATGAAGGAGATTGAAAAGTGAGCAAAAATCTCAATAAGGTAAAAAAAAAAAAACATTGAATTGTAGCCTGTGTGTGTTTAGTCTTGGTTTTTTAAAAAATATCCCGATTTAGTTCAGAAAAAACTTGGTGTCTGGTCTGTACTAATACAGCTGCCTTCTAAATGGGCAGTGCACAGCTCTTTTGCATTTTCTTGTGGGTGCCTATGAGCCACAACTCTTATGCTCTAAACAGGTTGTTGACTCCAGGCTACCACTGGAAGATGGTTTGTCTCACAGTAGTGGTTCTCTGTTTGAATGATGTCACTGTGGTGTATGACAAATTGACAGGCAACTTATCATGCTGCTATACACTCACAATGTAGATAAGCCTGAAATGATCCTTCAGAGCATGTTTACAGACAACACAGTTGAAGATTTTAATGAATCTGTCTCACAGAGACTTCTGTTCAATAGTAGATTATGATAAATATTCTGGCCAACAAAGTATCTGATTCCATTAAATTTTCAGCTATGTTTTTTCAATAATTGCAAATCTGCTGTTCAAAAATGGAAGCCTTTTGGATTGATATTTTGTTTGAGATTATAAATTTCATGTGTTTCACATTTTCAAATTATTTGGTTATGAAAATGCCTCATAGCACTTCTGTGTCAAATAGAAACTGTTATAATTTTTCATAACCACTAGAACAGTTCCTGAAGTTAATATTGTAAAAATGTACCTTTGATGCTTTGCACCCGTGAGTTGAGTTGTGCTATCGTTGTTAACTTTCTCAATAGTTTTAGTGAGGTTACTGAATGAGAGTAGTTGTCTTGGACTTGATGTCACATGGAACCAAGTGCAGTTTTATCTGTTGGACTGAGTAATGTGAACTCAGTGTATATCATGAATTGTAATTTGCTTCTATACTTCTGCAACTTTGAAATCAGTGACTCTTTTTTAGCCAGTTGCCAAAGCTTTAGAAATGTGGTTTAGCTGTTGATTACATTTGGAGAATTGGGCTTATCAAAAGCTACAATGTTGTTTCATCAGCAAGTCAAGATATTAACTGAAACTATATGACGTAGAGCCCACATGAATTGTACTTCTAAATATATTTGGATGGTGAGCTGAGCACAAAATACTTCAAATCATGTCGATGATTGTTGATACTGTTTTCTAGGTTATGCAACAAATGTCATTGGAACTCTATCCTACAGTGTCATATCCCAACATTACACTTCAGACAGTTCTGACAAACAAATATTACATCGTTTCAATATTTTCTTGTTGTTTGGAGTGAGTAACGGGACTCTTATAAGACACAGGAAGAGGGAAGAAATAAAGCTCTTGATATCAGAGGCAGGAAGGGTCTTGGAAGATAAGTTGAATGGAATGGAAGGGATAAAAATCAGAAATTTTTGACATTCCTACCTGGGATTTCCGTTGGTTGTTTTAAAAATGCTAAAATTCCACCAACCGACATATTGCCCCCTGCCAGTGGTGTGGTGTGATGTGATGCAACATGGAGGGGCAGCTGGTCAGCACACCTCTCTCCTGGGATTTTTTTTACTGTGAAACCACTGCTACTTGGTCAAGCAGCTCCTCACAAGACTGACTGCATTTTGTACCAGTCCCCCCCCCCCCCCCTCCCCCCGAGGAAAAATCGCTGCAGTTAGTCGAATGGCACAGCTAAGGAGGCAGACAGTGGAATGGATAGTGTGTTAAAGAGCAGTTCTAAGATGAACATAAGACAAGAATAATGGAATGTAGTCAAGTTCAATCAGGAGATGCGGAATGAATAACGAGGGATGATCAGCGAGTTTGCATTTGAAAGCTGTACGAGGAGGGGTGAAAAAGCTTCTACCCTAACAAATAAAGAGTGAAAGAAATTTCATAATATAAATTTATTTGTATATATAATACCTGTGTACACCAATACACTTGGAGGCATGCTCAGATAACTTCTACAAACCATTCAAAGAAAAGATCTTTGATTTCAATTGCAACAAAGCATCAGTCACTGCATCATCATCATCCTTTGAGGTATTTTTTTTCGGTTTGGGACAAGGAAAAAGTCTGACCCAGTCAGATCTGGAGAATATGGCAGGTGACACGTTCCACATCATTACGAAAGAATCGTGTTCATGATCCATGAAACAAGTAATATAACAAACTAATTTGAATGGGAAGTTTTTCATTGTCCATTATATGAGGTTTGTCCGGAAAATACGTATAAAGGTTGAATAATGTCTTTATGTTACAGGTTGCAGTCACCATCAGGTGAGACTACTGCTGTAATCAATCAAATCAATGCTCAGAGTCAGAGCACTCTGCGTGAAGGTGGGAGTGTGCAGCAGCTTGTGTTCTTAAAGACCGTGGATTGACAGAATGATTGCTGACGAGCTGTCAACCCTCAAAACAATTGTTCACAAAAACTTGAAATGAAGAAATTGTACCGAAGCTCTTGACACCAGAACAGAAAGCAAAGAGGGTTGAGTGCTGTAAGGATTGGTTGGAAGCAGAGGAACGAGGGGACTTTCTCAACCGAGTCATCACTGGAGACGTGTCCTGGTTTTAGAAATTTGATGTGGAGCTCGAAGCAAGGTATGGAAACTAGCAGGAGAACCGAGAACAAAAGAGTCGCGAAAATCAAGGTCCAATGTGATGACAGTGTTGATTCTTGGAGCATTGTTCACAAGGAGTTTGTCCCTCCCAGCCAGAGATAGAACGGAAATTTTTACATTGAAGTTCTGACATGTCTCGGAGCTCTTGTGGCAAGAGTTCGACCAGAGTTGGATCCTTCATCACAAGAATGCACCCGCACACATTTCGCTCGTTGTGTTTTTGGCCCGAAGCTCAATCACCACTGGATTTAGTCCTGTGTGAGTTCTTCATGTTCCCAAAAATGCGTAATGGTGTGGCATTGGGAGATGTGGAAACGACATGGCAACTAAACAACATCACAACTGAAGACTTTCAGCAATGTTATCAACAGTGGAAATGGCGTTGGCAGAAGTGTATCATGTCTCAGGGTGAGCACTTTGAAGGAGACCATATTGTAATACCTGAATAATTGTAAAATAAAGTTATTATGCAACTTTTATATGTATTTTTCGGACAAACCTCGCAGATTAGGAAATGAGACACTGAAGATAATAGAAGTGTTTTGTTATTTGGGTAACAAAATAATTGATTTTGGCTGACACAGAGAGGATATAAAATGCAGGCTTCACTGTATATCTGAGAAAGAGGAATATGTTAGGAGTGGATGTAAATGTTACGGAGTCTTTTCTGGAGGTATCTGCGTGAAGTGTAGCCTTGCTCCGAAACGAGATGTGAACAACAAGCAGTTGAAGCTAGAAAAGGATGGTATCTTTAAAAATGTGTTTCTAGGAAGAAATTTTGATGATTTCGTGGATAAAACATAAGGTAAACTCTGTCCATCGGTACTGGCCGACCACCGTGTCATCGTTTACCAATGACGTCCAGCACACCACTATCCTGCCTGTGTCAGTTTTCTTGTCCTCGAGTTCCTCAGTTGGCATCACAAGGGTGAATGTACACTTTCCCAATCCTCTCACCCAGAAAAATCCCTGGCAGTACAGGGAATCTAAACCTGCGTCCTCGCCATGATAGGCAGCAGCAGTGAACACTAAGTTACAGAGGTAGTCAATAAGTGGATAGATGACTACTACTGGCACTCGACACCCTCTGCACTGCACCTAGAGGTGGCTAATGGAATAATTATGCAGTTGCAAATCAAATTACCAGGGACATAGTATTGAAGGAAATTTTCAGCACAACATGAGTAAAAGAAGGAACTGGTTGATAAGACATACACTGATGCATCGAGGAATCATCAATTTGGTGTTGGTGGGATTTGAGTGAGAGGAGGAAAAACTGTTGAAGGGGAAATACAGTAAGCAGGTTCAAATAGATGTAGGCTTGCATAGAGAGCTGCATCAAACCAGTCTTTGGACTGAAGACCACAACAACAAAAACAGTTGGCTGTGTGTAGGAATTTTCTGTGGTCAGGAAAGCAATGAGAAATGATTTTCTGATTAAGAAAAGTGCAAACACTATACATTAATGTGGTGTAAAATGTTTCTTGAGCTGTTTATGAAGCCAGAGAAATCTTATATTAGTTCTTTTGGCATGATAAACCTGTACACGATGATTAAACTACACCTACCCATGGGTTTTATGCAACTTGCAATGCCTACAAATGTCATGGGCAAGATTTTCATTTCTGTCACCCACTACGTGCAAATTACTAGTCCTAAATAAAAAAAATGAACAGGATGTCTTTGTGGGAAATTTAATGTAGTCATTTCTTTTTGGGAGGGGATACATTTTTGCTAGAAGCCATAGTTTTTGTTAAATAATTCAAAAAGTAGAAGACAGGCATTCAAATGCCTTTTTTCTTCAATGCCACAGAAAGTGTGGTGTCCAGAAAAGTACAAAATGTAATGTAGTTAATTTTGATACGAAAAGGTTCTGTTCATTGTTTTTGCAGGACTAATAGTGTGCATGTAGGGAGGAGAGGAGAGAAGATTAAAATCATGGGTGTGGTTCTTGAAGATGTTGCAGGTTCCATAAAACTTTATGGCAGGGGCAGCTGAATAACCCTGTGTATGATCCAGAAGATTCAACCACATGCTGAACAAACCACACGGCTGCTGATAGGAAATAGGTGGTTCATATTGGCTTGAGTATCCCCATTATGTGACTGCTGTAAAGAAGAGGATGTGGGGTGTTCTCTGTCAACTTTTATACCAACATTGGTATGCCAAGAAAGTAAGTACCATTGTGGGAAAGGACTCATGAAAACATTTCTTCAGACCGTAACAGCCACCACTGTTCAGACACTTGTCATAGCAGTAATCCAACTTTTCTATGCCCTTTTCATAGAAAGATAATACCAGTTAAGACCTCCAATACTGATCACACTTGCTTACATCATCATAGGTGTTCAAGCACCTTCATCCTGACTGATGATGAAGTAAAAGTGGTAGTCCGAAGATGTGAGATCAGCACTGATTGGCAGGTGGTCTCACTGTTCCCAAGTGAATTGTTTAGTAAGGATTTCAGTGCCACCAGCAGAAATGAAGCATCATAATGATTCGATTGAGAGTTTTGCATCTTTTGTTTTGAATAGTGTGATGGAGTTCTCTCGGTGTTTTGCAGTATCATACCGCTTTCATGGTTTCAGCTCTGAGAAGGAACTCAACAAGCAGAATGCCTTGTTGGTCGCAGAATCCATTTCACCTGACTTTTTGCACTTGCAACTTCATTATGATTTCTTTTTTGGGGGTGGTGGAGGATTGTCGGACTGTCAGTTCCTTCACTCCATAGATTGTTGCTTTTATTTTGGAGTGTCATGAAGACCCCAAGTTTCATCACCAGTCACGATTCTATTTAAGAACTCATCTTCCTTATCACTGTATTCAGTGCTGAAATGTCAAAACTCTGCCAAGGTACATAATTTTGTAAGCATTTTTCAAACGCAATTCACAAAAATTTAAGCAATTTATGACTGAGTCATGCAAAACAGTTTTTGAAATACATTCTTATTGTGAACCATGTGTTTTCTCACCCATACCATCAGTGACAACAGAAGGCTGTCCAACACATGCTTCGTCATGAGTGTTTCTTCAACTGTCTCATCCACTTTCTCACTGTAAATGTCTACAAGTTGATGAATTTCAGGTGGCTTAATGTTCTGTGTGTTGGAACTAAACATAACAGAGCACACTTCACAGTCACTGGGCTCAGAGGTTGTCCTAAAGATTTTGACTGATCACTAACAAATATAAATACCACAAAATTGAGCTGCAGTGTCAAGACAATGAACCAGAGAAATGTGTGAACCTACAACACAAGTGCTGCAGTGGCAGTAGAATGATTTGGCAATTACTTTCAGGATGCACCTCATACTTAGGACTTCAATGGAAGTGCCTGTCGCCTTTTAATGTAAATTTTTGCTTATGATGGTAACTATGTTTAAGCAGTGTGTGTGTGTGGCAAGGGGGTAATTAACAGTTGAACTATCTTTGTTTTGTTTATCTCTCTCTAGTCATGACACGTAATGTGAATCAAGGACAAAGGTACTTTCTGAGTTACCTTAGTCAAGCTCCAACCCTTCTGTCCTGTACAGCTACTTGCTTTTATCCTGAGGTTGTTACTCTCTGGTCAGCAGGTGCTCCTAAAAAAGTTGCATACATTGTGTACAAAAATCTACATTTACAAAGAATTTGTGGGGCCAGACATGTTAGTAATTCTCAAGATATGGTGTGACTATTGGTATAGGGGCAATTCAGAAAATATCACCTGTCTACATTATGGCACAACTGGAATATGCTTGCTCAAATAGTGACAATGCATTCAGCTGAACTGGTAACCAGTGCTTCATATACCAACATCGTCTCCCCCTATAAAAAAAGAAATTTAGAGGCAGTCACATAAAAAAAAAGCTTCTTTTCCTCTCCTAAACACTCGAAAATTGTGTGTATGTAGTTTGTTTTCATATACAGGGTGTATTAAAAGAGCTGTCACCATTACCTACACTGCTTGCATGGTGTTAATTTGCACACAGATTTCTGGTTGTTCCACTGGAAAGCTTACCAAGACATTTACAGCATAAAACTGATACCTGCTTGTATTTTAAAAAATGTACACAGCTCAAAGGTAGTGCAACTGCAGCTCTGTAGAATTACCATGCCTTTCATGCAGTACAACATTTTTAACCTCTGGGATTTGCTATGAAGTAATTACTCGATGCCATACGAAAAAACAAAACAGCCTCACTGCTAATATTTCTCACATACGTAACAGGTGATGGGAACAATGAAACCAACAAAATTAAGAAGACCATTAGCATTTTTTTTAAATTCATCTATCTTTTACAGTAAATTTCAACCATAAATGTTTCGTAGGCACATTACAACATTAACAAACACTGCATTATAAATATAATTTGGGACTTCAGTGTGCAACTATATACATGACCATTTTTATTACTTAAGGGTTAATTTTATCAACTTACAGAAACAGTTTGGTTAAGAAACATTTAATCATGCCAATGGTCACCTGTTATCTCCCTGCAGTCTGTCACTGCTACATAGTGTTAAACCATAAGCAAGGTGGAAGACTCACTGGACGAAAAATTGTTAGAACTACCTACATACATTGGTAAAAAGCACTTCTGCTGGTCTCAAAATACTTTATTGTGCGCTTCTGTTCCAAATGACAACTTCACAGCTACAGTAATTTCACCAATAAGGTGGGCTACAAATAGGTTGTAATATTCTGACCTGAGTAGCTCTTCAGCAAATAGAGCTACATAATATGTGCTACTGTTTTTACATGACCACTAATGCTAGTCATGTTTACAATAGAAACAATAATTAGGCCCAATACATTTAAAATTGTATGCCTACAGCCAGAATGTACTACTTGTTGGAAATGAAAATTCATCAAAATACTTGTAGTACACACTGAAATACCTTGCATCCATTCTCTCTTGCTGCAATAAAGCTAAATCTCATAGCCAAAGGCAGTTGTACATTGTTGAGGGGAACTAGAACAGCTAGTAAATGTAACTAAATAATATCTGTATTCATTTGAGTTTGTTTCACCAAGATCCAGATTATGTTGTCACTTATGTCCCCTTGTTCTCACATTAACCGATTAGTTTTCAATTTTGGCCAATTGATACAAGACAGACTTATAACTCCTTCATGTTCATTGTTATTGGCAATAACTTTATTATCTCTGATGACAATACAAAACTTGATAAACAAGTCAATGCAATCTGTGCCAGCACTTACCTCTTTCAAATTTTGTTTACATTCAGTGCTATTCATTTTGTTCTAAGGCTTGTGTTTAGTATAAATAACCAATGGTGCATCTGTAGGCCATACCAGGTCCAATATTAAAACTGCCTCAATTTGATCCCATAGATTGCCACTTTACTGATGTGGCATTTAATAAATTAAAAAGAGCATCTCTCTTGAAATATTTACAAACTGAATACTGCTGAACAAGACGTACGTACATTTTGACACAGTTATACAATTGAAAACGTTGACAGATGCTCCAAAAAGTTCTTTTGCAACCTGAATACTGAAACATGTTCTAGGAACTACTTTAAAATGTTAAAATTCTACACTGGAAGACACTCTGTTTCATTTTTATATTACTGCAGAAGGGCAGGAGCAAGATAAGGTACTTTCAGGTTCCAGTACTGACCATGGTCTTACTGTCATCCAGTTAGAAACATTCACACAATGTTAGTCATAGCAGAAGCACTTCCACTACAATGGTTGTGACAAGTATGCTCCTAAACCCTATTATTCTCATTTACTTTTTTGTGGTTTACATTGTTCACCGATAAACAATGGCATCCTAGCAGACACTGTAGAAATAAACTTCTTTGGACCAAATACATGTTAAATGTTTATTAGTATTTCTGTCACAACAATAGAAGGTAAGTAAGGTTGCTCCACACCAAAATTATAAAATTTTTTACTGCCAACACCAGTTGTTCTGCTCCAAAATCAAACTAAATTTTCAGGTCTTCTGTGTGGTCTGCAAGTTCCTTTATGTTGGGAGCATATGTTTTACTTAATAGACAAGTTTTCTAGAACTTGTGATTTAGTAGAAAGCAAAGAAAAAACTAAAAGGCGATGAAATGAGAAATTAGAATGTGTGAGAATCACTCCAATTAGGCCAGTGGCTATATAATCTTGGTGGTGCACGGAACTGGGTTCTCAAGGCTGAGAAGAGACAGAAAAATGAAGTGAGATGTTTATGTTCCTTTGAAAGATCTAGAGACACTAGGAAGGATTATGTATGCCAATCAAGGACTATTTAAGACCATGACAGTTGGTCCTCTTGACTAGGGGTGTGAGAGAACAAACCACCACAGAAGAAAGGGAAAAATATTGTGAACTGCTATGCCAGATAGACAAATGTGTAAATTCATTAACTGAACACATAACAGGTATTGACTTGTAATAAGTTTCGCCAAAGCCAGTTGTCATTGGTTAGGTCAATACATGCCTAAGATGTCATTTTTCATGAGTAACACTGTGTGAACAAAGAACAGCTCTCAAGCATACTAAACATCAATGACCCGCTGCCTACTGGAATAACAAAGTTTCTTTATGGACCACATTTTGATTACTTGGCAGAAGCAATCTCTAGTTTATAGTGGGCTGTAATGATATCAAGCATAATATCTCACATCACCTCATAACTTTGGCATTCTGCTGTTTTTAGGGCAGTGCTTAACAAATCAAAGAAGTTCGCCAAGATATGGCACCGTTTTTTATAATACCTGCCACTCTGCTTGTGTCATGTTAATGGAAACTGACAATCATAGCACCCACAATGGTTCAATTTTCACTTTCACAAAAAGAAAACCAGACTGTCTGTGGGTTTGGTGTTCAGCAGGGGGCAAAACCTTGTTAGTGGTCTCGCTGTGAGACTCAAAAGCATTCTAATGCCCGTGCTTACATCACCGGGTTTTGAGAGAACTGTCGGAAGGCAGCAGTGTTATTCTTGGCAGGTCCTGGCAAAAATTACTATTGGGACAGCAAATGCATTAAATCACTATAAACTGCTGTCAGGTAGAACCACTGTACTCAATAACAACCAGAATCATTTCTATAAGTATCGCATATGAGTGCAGCTTATGGAAACTATATGGACATGAGTTCAAAATCCCTTTCTTATTTGCAGGAATTTACACTAGATTATCACACAACAGCTGTAGGGACCTAGAATAAGTTTATTCATTGAGAATACAGAAAATTGCGACACTCTCATTTCGTTATTTTCAACAGAACAACCAAAGGAAATGGAAAATCTAGCTGAAGAAATTAATAAATTACACCACAAAATTCAATTCATTTCATGTCACTGTAGGAATGAAACATTAACAAAACTTTTTATATAAAATTCTGAAATTTCCAGGAAGCCAACAATTACCAGGGTTACCATCCATATCAATATAAAAATGTGTTCTTCAGAAGAATGTTTAATCACATGCGTAATGATCCAATGGATACAAGTGAAATATAAAAAGAAACACAAATTGTAAAATCAGCTGCCTCCAGTTATGAATACATTCCCACTGTAATACATAAATTAAACCAACCACCCACAAACAGGAAGACCATCTTTGTAATAAGCTGACCTTCCTCAAGGAAGATTTCATGCCAACCTCTTCAAGTTGTATGACATAAAAATAAGCTTCTTCACAAGCAACACAATACTGAAAGCACTAAGCAAGAATATCACAAGTCAGGTATGTCCAAACTTCTGCAATAAACAAACTGGTAGAAGCACAGGGATGCACTCTGTCTTAACATCCAAAACAAATCTGACTTTGCAGAATGAGTTACTGGGCAAGAATTGTGGCAATCAGTGTAGAAAAGAACCAGGCAAGAAATCTGACTTTCTTGAAGGAACTGAAATATCTTTCAACAGAGATACAGCACCAGTCTACTTGCTCAATGACAAATCTTGCCTTCACAGCTATGAAGGCTTTATATTTCAAAAATAATTAAATTAAAAAAAAAAAAAACCTGCCCCCCTATCTCTCTTTACATCTTACCTACATTAATATCACTATAAATAATCTTGCATGATATATCTAAGCCTTCTACTCTTGTTTTTAAAAGTAAACTGCATCTACATAGCAAGAGCTGCAAATATTGGAACTTAACTCTATTATTGGGCATTCATGTTCAGTTTTGATAAAAGTATTTACCCACACACTTTTATTGTCTCTGAGCAAAGTATGTTATATCTTCATAACACGCATCAGTTGTACAGTGCTGGCTAATTTTAGTAATCAATTGTGCCTCATGGGCATGACTATTGTCTGAAGTAGTGATGGAAGGAATTGACACTTTGAATGCTGCATAGAGGGCTATGTGAGTGTCTTTTCTGAGCAGCACATTGCAAATCATACCAGATAAGCTCAATGTTCAAATCTGGGGAGTTTAGTGGCCAGTGGAAGTGTTTAAATTTAGAAGAGTGTTCCAGGAACCACTTTGTAGCAATTCTGGACCTGCCAACTGTATCATTGTCCTGCTGGAATTGACCGAGTCCATCAGAATTCCCAATGGACAGGATGCTTATGTATGTGTCACCTTTCAGGGTCATACCTAGCCATATACTCCAACTGCATGCCTCCTACATCATTACAGAGCCTCCACCAGCTACAACTGTCCCCTACTGACATGCAGTGTCCATAGATTCAAGAGGTTGTCTCCATGCCTGTACGTGTCCAACTGCACGACACAGTTTGAAATGAGACTTGTCCGACCAGGCAATGCATTTCCACTCATCAACAGTCAAATATCGGTGTTGATGGACCCAGGTGAGGCATAAAGCTTTGTGTCATTCAGTCAACAAGGGTACACAAGTGGACCTTCCGCTACAAAAGTTCATATCGGTGATGGTTCACACTCTGACACTTGTCCATGGCCCAGCATTGAAATATGCAGAAGGGTTGCACTTCTGTCACTTTGAATGATTCTCTTCAGTTGTTGGTCCTGTTTTTGCAGGATCTTTCTTCGGCTGCAATGATGTCGGAGATCTTATGTTTTACTAGATTCCGGATATTCACTGAATGCTCATGAAAATAACCACTTCATTCTTACGTTGGAGATGCTTTGTCCCAGTGCTCATATGCCAACTATAACACCACATTCAAATTCACGTAAATCTTGATAAGCTGCCATTGTAGCAGCACTAAGCAATCTAGCATCTGTGCCAGAAAAATGTTGTCTTATATAGGCATTGCCGACTGCAGTGCCATAATCTGTATGTTTACAAATCCCTGTATTTGAATACGCATGCCTAAGCCAGTTTTGTTGGCAATTCAGAGTATATACATATCCAGTGAGAAGATAATGATATGTTACCAATCCACATACTGTGATGGAAGAGGTACATGGCAGGGAATGTGTTCTGTTGTTTGGTGGTTGATGGTATTCTGGGACCATTTTATCCTCAGAAAAAAAAAAAAACTCTTACCTTGATATGCTCAGGCTGTTACTATGACTGGCTGACTCCCAAGACACAGTCTTTTTCCAGCAATATGGTGCACTGTGGCAGATGTTGCGGACCAGGTGTTACGAGGTATGCTGAAATGGCAGGGGTGGTCCTATTCCCTGGTGTTCTAGGCCAACAGGCATTAGAAACGTGGGCTTGTTTCTGTGAGCACATACCAAGGACAGAGTCTAACAAGCAGCTGTCAACCACATCAAAAATTTAATGAACAAAATCATTTCTGTCCTTGCCACAGGTGATGCAGATATAATGTGCTGAATGTGGATCGATCCTGATAACAGACTGGAAATTGTGCCCACATGTTGAAATTGATTAAACTGCATAAAACTTTGTGACAATACCTTAGGTCAAATTTGTTTGCATGCTGTTACACAACATAAGTGTTCTGTAACTTTTGAGACACTCTGTTTATCCTCTGCCCATTGCAGGTTAAAAACCTTATTGTGCTGTCAGAGCCCTTGATATGTTCTCAGAAAGAGGCTAAACCACCACACATTTCAAGTCACCTGCTGTCCAGTTTATGTGGTGTTTGCTGCACTTACAACATATACATTTTTATGCCTCAATAGTCTTCTGCAACGGTCCCACTGCATGCAACTTGGCATCACAATATTTGGTTGAAAACTAGTAGACATGGGTCTGCAGTGATTCCTGTTGTGTTTGAGACTGACTGTCAATGGAAACTTACAATGTTCATCTCGATGACTAACTACGAGTTAGGATCTTAATGTGGCCACATTGTGTGGTACAACATTCCTTGTAGACAAGCATTTGGGAGAGAATAATCCCATACGAGGAGGGTTGAGGAAAGAGCATGTAAAAGGCACATTATAAAATATGTGATGAAGGGAGGCAAATAACGTTGAGTAGCATCTATCGACCCACTTCACTGAGTGGTCAGCATATCTGACTGCCATGCAGTTCATTTCCAGTCATGTCGCACCTTCTCTCTGCTCAGGGAGTGGGTGATATGTTGTCCTTATTATTGATTCATCATCGCCAGCATGAAAGTCACCCACCGTGGTGTCAACAGAAAAGACCTGCTACTTGTCAGCCAAACTTACCCAGCAAGTGACTCCCAGGTATCAATGTCCATATGACCACTTCATTCCACCTAGAGCATTAGAAAGGGAAACGTACCAAAGAGGAACAGTGACTAAATATGCTAAATGTGTTGGGCTATAAACAAACAAAGATACTATTTCAAAATTTAAAAGCTTTTGTCTACCTTGGTCACCAAAGTCTGAACATTATGGCCTTTCCTCAGAAACATACAGTGATCACAAGTCCAAAGTAGCAACCGAAAAGATATCTTATCAGTGTACTATCAGATATGAGGCTCCTCTGAAATTGTCTATGGAGGTTTTTTACTTTCTCCTACATAAAGGGTGAGATGAACTCCACTGATAAAATTCAGGTGGTGGTTCAAAGATGTTTTATGAGTATTTTGGCACAATGGACCTTGGTCTCCTGTGGCTCACTGCAAAGTAATAATGTAATTATGATTTATTTAGTTTGTTACCTTCATTTCTTCTGAAAATACACTGTCCAGACACGTTAATGTGACTACCCGTCAAGACCTCGAATAACCTCTTTTTGCAGTGCACACCGTTGCGAGACATGCAGGAAGAGATTCATGGAAATGATCATATGGCATTAATGACTGGCAGACCCCATCCAGGCTCGATCAGTTGCCTACTGCAATTCTTTTCATTTTATGCTGCTTTTGAGACATGCTTGTTGATGACAAGAACAACACAATGCCCACTTTCCAAGGACACAAAAATCCCGTATCAAACTGGGCTCCCCCACATGGCTGTGAAGTTCTGTATTAACAGGGGTGTGGAGCCATTACTATTTCATTGGCAAGTTCAGGTGTTCTAGGTTTCTCATGTGAGGATCCACAGACAATACACCCTGAGCAAAATTCCTGGGTATGCACATTGATGAGAAGATAAACTGGAAGGACCATGTGGTGAGCTTAGCACTAAAACCCAATTCAGCATGTTTTGTACTTGGAATAATTTCAAGAGTTTGTAGTAATGACTGTACCAGATTAGTATATTTTGGCTATTTCCAGTCAATTGAGGCCTATAGGATAGTATCCTTGAGGAAAAACAAATTGTTGTTTAAATGAGATTTTCAAATTACAAAAACACCCTATTCAGATAACGACCCAGAGCCCACATCAAACACGTTGTAGGCCCCTTTTTAAAGCATTGGAAATTTTTGCAATTCCATCATTATACATTCTGAAATGTCTGTCGGTGATCAAACAAAATCGCGACAAAATGAAAAACCAATACAGGTTACCATACACGGCAATGTAAAAATCTCCACTTACAGGCTGTAATAAGGACCCAAAGTCAGAAACATGTATGTAATCAAGGCATCAAACTTTTTAATGCACTACCAAAACAAATCAAAGAGCTGGAAAATTAGGATAAATTTAAAACTGTTATAAAGAACAACATGCTTGACAAATGTTATTACAGCATAAGTGAATAGCTGTGCACAAATGTATAAGGATTTAATTTCATGTGATGAACAAAATTTCATCAGTGAATGTGTCTTGCAAGCCCATAAGAAGATCAATAACCACATGCTTAACAAATGTCACTAAAGTATAAGTGAATAGCTCTGCTCAACTGTAGAAAAATATATGATGTGGCAAATGAAATCACAACTTCAAGGAATAGGTCTGTCCAGCACATAATTTCTTGTGTCATAAAAACAGTTATTTGTTGTATATTGTATTAAAACTGAGATAAATTAATATGAATACAGCACAAATTTGATCATTGGGATGTTGTGGTCTTAAGTCCTGATACTGGTTTGATGCAGCTCTCCATGCTGCTCTATCCTGTGCAAGCTGCTTCATCTCCCAGTACCTACTGCAACCTACATCCTTCTGAATCTGTTTACTGTATTCATCTCTTGGTCTTCCTCTACGTTTTTACCTTTCCTGCTGCCCTCCAATACTAAATTGGTGATGTCTGAGAACATGTCCTACCAACCGATCCCATCCTCTACTCAAGTTGTGCCACAAACTCGCCTTCTCCCGAATCGTATCCAATACCTCCTCATTAGTTATATGATCTACCCATCTAATCTTCAGCATTCTTCTGTAGCACCACATTTCGAAAGCTTCTATTCTCTTATTGTCCATGTTTCACTTCCATACCAGGCTACACTCCATACAAATACTTTCAGAAACGACTTCCTGACACATAAATCTATACTCGATGTGAACAAATTTCTCTTCTTCAGAAACGCTTTCCTTGCCAGTCTACATTTTATATCCTCTCTACTTCTCATCAGTTATTTTGCTCCCCAAATAGCAAAACTCATTTACTACTTTAAGTGTCTCATTTCCTAATATAATTCCCTCAGTATCACCTGACTTAATTCGACTACATTCCATTATCCTTGTTTTGCTTTTGTTGATGTTCATCTTATATCCTCCTTTCAAGACACTATACATTCCGTTCAACTGCTCTTCCAGGTCATTTGCTGTCTCTGACAGAATTACAATGTCACTGGCGAACCTCAAAGTTTTTATTTCTTCTCCATGGCTTTTAATACCTACTCCCAACTTTTCTTTTGTTTCCTTTACTGCTTGCACAATATACAGATTGAATAACATCGAGGAGAGGCTACAACCCTGTCTCATTCCCTTCCCAACCACTGCTTCCCTTTCATGTCCCTCGAATCTTATAACTGCCATCTTGTTTCTGTACAAATTGTAAATAGCCTTTCGCTCCCTGTATTTTACCCCTGCCACCTTTAGAATTTGAAAGCAAGTATTCCAGTCAACATTGTCAAAAGCTTTCTCTAAGTCTACAAATGTTAGAAACGTAGGTTTGCCTTTCCTTAATCTACTTTATAAGGTAAGTCGTAGGGTCAGTATTGCCTCAAGTGTTCCAATATTTCTACGGAATCCAAACTGATCTTCCCCGAGTTTGGCTTCTAGTTTTTCCATTCATCTGTAAAGAATTTGCGTTAGTACTTTGCAGCTGTGACTTATTAAACTTATAGTTTGGTAATTTTCTCATCTGTCAACGCTTGCTCTCTTTGGGATTGGAATTATTATACTCTTCTTGAGGTCTGAGGGTATTTCGCCTGTCTCATACACCTTGCTCACCAGATGGTAGAGTTTTGTCAGGACTGGCTCTCCCAAGGCTGTCAGTAGTTCTAATGGAAGGTTTTCGACTCAGGTCTTTCACTGCTCTGTCAAACTCTTCATGCAGTATCATATCTCTCATTTCATCTTCATCTACATCCTCTTCCATTTCCACAATATTGTCCTCAAGTACATCACCCTTGTATAGATCCTCTATATACTCCTTCCAACTTTCAGCTTTCCCTTCTTTGCTTAGAACTGAGTTTCCATCTGAGCTCTTGATATTCATACAAGTGGTTCTCTTTAATTTTCCTGTAGGCAGTATCTATATTACCCCTGGTGAGACAAGCCTCTACATCCTTACATTTGTCCTCTACCCATCTCTGCTTAGCCATTTTGCACATCCTGTCGATCTCATTTTTGAGACATTTGTATACCTTTTGGCCTTCTTCATTTACTGCATTTTTATATTTTCTCCTTTCATCAGTTAGGTTCAATAACTCTTCTGTTACCCAAGGATTTCTAGCAGCCCTCATCTTTTTTCCTACTTTATCCTCTGCTGCCTTCACTACTTCGTTTCTCAAAGCTACCCATTCTTCTTCTACTGTATTACTTTCCCCCATTCCTGTCATTTGTTCCCTTACGGTCTCCTTGAAGCTCTGTACAACCACTGGTTCTTTCAGTTTATCCAGGTCCCACCTTTTTGCAGTTTCTTCAGTTTTAATCTACAGGTCATAACCAATAGATTGTGGCCAGAGTCCACATTTGCCCCTGGAAATGTCTTACAATTTAAAACCTGTTTCCTAAATCTCTGTCTTACCATTATATAATGTGAAATATTGCAGTATCTCCAGGTCTCTTCCACATATACAACCTTCTTTCATGATTCTTGAACCCAGTGTTAATCATAGCTAAGTTATGATCCGTGCAAAATTCTACCAGATGGCTTCCTCTTTCATTTCTTCCCCCCCCCCCCCCCCCCCCAATCCATATTCACCTACCACGTTTCCTTATTTCCCTTTTCCTGCTACCGAATTGCAGTCACCAATGACTATTAAATTTTCGTCTCCTTTCACTATCTGAATAATTTCTTTTACTTCATCATACATTTCTTCGTCATCTGCAGAGCTAGTTGGCATATAAAGTTCTACTACTGTGGTAGGCGTGGCCTTCGTGTCTATCTTGGCCACAATAATGCGTTTACTATGCTGTTTGTAGTAGCTTACCCACACTCCTATTTTTTTAATTCATTATTTAACCTACTCCTGGTTACCCCTCATTGATTTTGTGTTTATAACCCTGTAGTCACCTGACCAAAAGTCTTGTTCCTCCTGCCACCGAACTTCACCAATTCCCGCTATATCTTACTTTAACTTATCCATTTCCCTTTTTAAATTTTCTAACCTACCTGCCCGATTAAGGGATCTGAAATTCCACGCTCCGTTCCGTAGAACGTCAGTTTTCTTTCTCCTGATAACGACATCCTACTGAGTAGAGCTCGCCCAGAGATCCGAATGGGGGATTATTTTACCCCCGAAATGTTTTACCGAAGAGGACGCCATCATCATTTAACCATACAGTAAATGTGCATGCCCTCGGGAAAAATTTCTGCCATAGTTTCCCCTCGCTTTCAGCCATTCGCAGTACCAGCACAGCAGGGCCGTTTCGGTTCGTGTTACAAGGGCAGATCAGTCAATCATCCATAATGTTGCCCTGCAACTACTAAAAAGGCTGCTGCCCCTCTTTAGGAATCACACCTTTGTCTGGCCTCTCAACAGATACTCCTCCGTTTTGGTTGCCCTATGGTACGTCTATCTGTATCACTGAGGCAAGCAAGCCTCCCCACCAACGGCAAGGTCCATGGTTCATTGGGATGATGATAAATAAAAGTGGCGAGTGGATGAGTGTGTTATGCATTGCAAGGCAAAACACAGCCAACTGGGCACGGTATAGCAAGAGCCAACGCTGCAGCACACTACTGGAACAGAAACCTTTCATCATTTTCCACTATGGAAGTGTTTAGAGAACGTGAGCTTAAGTCCTAAACGAACATAGTGTGGATGTGTAAGCCCTCAGCCTTCGTGCACTAAATTCTTCTCATCTCAGTACCACAGCCTTCGCCATCGGCGTAACCGTGGAATGCAGTAAGGGGTTGGCTGTTCGACCACAAGAAGCAGCAGCCTGCCCTGAGTTACAAGGGGCTAGCGGAAATTCGTGGGGATTGTCAGCTGCACTGTTTTGCTGCTTTACCTACAACTCAGACTATTGTGGTCGTGACATTTCTTGTACCCATAAGCATAAAAAAGCAAATGTCGGGCTTGGTAGTCTAGCGATAATGAGCGTGCAGGAACAGTAGAAGTCGCGAGTTCGAATCTCGGTGCCTTTCTTTTTTGTATTTTTAAGTGCAGTGTGCCATGTTTTTGGCTAAATATACCACTTAATCTTTTACCCTTGTTTTCGTCTGTCTGTTGCAGATCCTTTGCTTCGGGAACGGGGAGATGTATCAAGTTGAAATTTTTTTCACATACAGAGGTCGTGTTCCCTTCACGGTGTAAAATATACAGACCTAGAGGGCACTTTCTGTTGACCTACACTAATGAAAATTAGCAAGGAGCAAGGTTTTACAGTACACGTAAAGGAAAAATCCGAAAACTGGCAATTTGTTATTATATCACACGGAAATTGTTATCCAACATCAAACTTCAAATTACAACATCAGTAGTTCTGCGTTCATGTTGACTGGGTCCCAATACTAAACGTCAAATATCGCGCAAGGAATGGCAGTATTGTGTTTCGGAATGTAGCCGTCATCAGATATCCATATGCGATTACTGCATGTGCATATGTCGTTCAAAGTTGCGTGTGAAGCAAAATTTCGCAGAATAGACGCAGTTAGCCTCAATGCAAAACTTCTAATTACTCTAATAACAGTAATACTTAAATATCTTCAACATTTCTCGGTCCTGTCACCAACTGTATAAACATTAATTTTAATAATGAACAGTCTCAGTTGCACCGTTTATCTAGAATTTACCTGTGTTTCAGTCGGGATAACCCAACCTTCTTCACAATAACTTATCTACTGTCTGTCCATAGTGGACATCGCCAAGTTAATACTACTAATTCATAAACTATCGCCAGACTGTAAAACTTATCTGGCACTGCCTCGGCCCCACTTCGCGACCGCGATACGGCAGCCACGAGTGCTGTACTGGATCTCCACTATGAACACACAGTAAACACTGTTATTCTGAAGAAGGTTGAGTTATCCCTACTGAAACCTGGGTAAAGTCTAGGTAAGCGGTGCAACAGAGGCTGTTCATTATTAAAATAATAATACTGGTCGCCTGCTTCCTGCATGACTTTGTCACATTTCATTTTAATAGTATAAAACATTCTCGAAAATCTTTTAATCCGTGGGATCGGTATCTTGCCAGGATCAATGTCGATAACGGGTGAGACTGCTACGGTCGCAGGTTCGAATCCTGCCTCGGGCATGGATGTGTGTGATGTCCTTAGGTTAGTTAGGTTTAAGTAGTTCTAAGTTCTAGGGGACTGATGACCACAGCAGTTGAGTCCCATAGTGCTCAGAGCCATTTTGATAACGGGTGAAAATAGTCGAGATTCTCTACTCCCGGAACGTATGAACTGTCTACATACATAATTAAGTTTGTATAACATCCTCACCGAGCGAGTCCATTTTTTCGTTTTTTTTTTTTTTTTGTATATTATGCAATGTACCTTTTTTCTCTTTTGAAAATGTGTCTTAATGACGTGTAAGATTTGGCAGTTCATGGATGACTGACATGCAATGATTCAAACCCATTACATTCTTATGCCTTGTCTTAAATAACAATGCTGCAATGAGACTGAAAATTGAAACCTATTACAGGGTTGCCACAACTTTCCCCCAAGTGAAAGACCTAAATTGTAAAAAAAAAAGTAATGACCTCTGTGTTTCTGAACGTGTGAACAAAAATCTTAAGTACTAACATCAAAATGTTGTGTAATGAACTGCTTGTAGATGGAGAAAGGAAGCCCAATGGTAGATATGTTTAATTAAGATCACTGATTTTATTTTCATAAAGCGAAACCTATTTGGTGACGAAAATATGCATTTTCTTGGAGTTGCGAGACACATTCCTGAAAGCAGTGATGGTATTTAAAATAATCTCAGAAAAAAAGTAGGCCTCTCGAAATAAATGTACAAGGTGGGGAAGAGGTGTGTCAACCAACACTGTAGGTGACTGCTAATAAAATTATGCTTCTATGTTCGTAATTGTCGGTTATTACTCACTGAGTTATGTCTATTATCTACAGGTATTGTGTGATTCTTTTTCTTTCAATAAATACATGACTTCATAGTGTACAAAGTGCCTGCGATTGCCACAAATTTTTTTTTTCTTATCGTCCATTCTTTCAAATATATAAACTACTTTCGAAGTGCCAAAATATACTATAATAAATAAATTTTGTATCAAACGCCGCACTGTACAATGTACTTGCTGTGAGACAGTCACGATGCCTGAAATACATCGCCTGGGGCCGAGGAGGGGCACCACAGTCCTAGGTCCATGGTAGTACCCGCACATTAGTGGCAAACTATGGGCTTTGGATCGGCAGGCCCGTTCCGTTAGAGAGACCCACAGAAATGGCCTGCAATTTTGGCCCGCCACGAAAGTCCATTCATGTGGCCAGCCATTCACATGTCACAGTCACCACGTCGATGAAATGAGACCGCGGCGATAACACACGCAACGGGTAACTCGAGCAAATACTCTGAGAGTAGTCAGCAACTCACCGTAATGATGATCGCTCAGGCACATAGAAAAGACCATCAAACTCTATAACTAAATTTTTGGCTACAGCCTTTGTCAGAAAACGAAAGTTGTTGTGACTTTTTTTTACCGCCAGTTCATTCGTCCAGTTGCGGAAGCTGTCAGGCGCTGACGCCACGCTGCAACACACCACTGCCAGGCGGGCTGCATCGAGCACAGCCCCTGTAAATCAGCAACTGCACAGTCCAGCGAGCTAAGAAAGTTGCAACTCGGTCTGCAGAGGTCCTTGGTGCACACGAGACACTAGAACAGGTGGTGCACACAACCGCGACAGTATCAGTGCTACTGCGGACCTTTCGCTGCATCCACCGTGACTCGTGCGGCCACTGGAGTGTAAGTGTGCCTCCCCGGCAGTCCCGTCGTAGCCGACAATTGGTGCCCAGCATCGACTCCAACTGCACGCCGCCTTCGCTTCCTGTCCACAGTGTTAACTATACAGACGGCGCTTCTACGAAATCGGCAAAAAATTAGATACACCATTTAAAGAATATTATGTTTTTGAAGAAAACTACACTGTCAAAAATTCCCTTTAACTAACAGCTAAAATTAAAAACTTTTCCATTTCTGATGATGGTAATTCCGTATCCTTTAACGTAGTTAATTTACTTGCTAACATTCACATTTATGAGACTATTAAAATTACTGATGAGAATCTTCTCCAACACAAAAACCTAATGTACAAGAAATTAAAGATGTCATTAGGTTATTACTTCTGATACTCTCCTACAACTATTTCCAGTTTAACGCTGAAATTTTTTTCACGACCTTAAGCCTTTGCCGTGCCCATTTGTATAACAAGTACGCTTGCCAACAGTTTTGTTAAACATCACAAAAGGCAGTACTTTAAGAAATTGGTGTGACCTGAGCAATTTTCCAGTCTTTAGGTACGGATCTTTCTGTGAGCGGTTGTATATAATTACTAAACATGGACCTATTGTATCAGCACACTCAGAGGAACTTGACTGGTATACAATCTGGAACGGAAACCTTGCCTTTAATAAGTGATTTAAGCTGCTTTGCTACACCGAGGATATATGCTTCTCATTTTGGCACTTTCTGTTGACTGGTCTTCGGGAATACTTGCTTCGTATTCTTTGCTGAAGGAGTTTCGGAAAACCACGTTTCTTAACTCTACTTTAGTAGCACTGTCATCAGTGACTCCACCGTTACTTTCGCGCAGTGAAGGTACTGATGGCGTCTTGACACTGGTGTACTTCATGCATGACCAGAATCTCTTTGGGTTTTTCGCCAGATTTCGAAACAGAGTTTTGTTGCGGAAATTATCAAGAGCATCTCGCTGTAGTAACCGCTATATTTAGAACTTCTGCAAAACATTGCTAGTCTTGCGGATTTTGGATTCTTTTAGTTTTGGCATGCTTTTTCGTTACTTCTGCAACAGCGATCTGACCCGTTTTGTCCATGGGGGATCAGTACCATCACTTATTAATCTATGTGGTATATATATCTCTCAATTGCAATCGATACTATTTCTCTGAAATCATTCCACATCTTTTCTAAGCTTACATGATCAGATCGGAAGGAGTGGAGCATTGTCAGCTTTTTTTAAACAGATGTACTTTAAGTTTCTTTTTGATGGTTGTAGGTGTTACACTATTCAGTGTACGGGCAACTGACTTGTGGTCGCTAATCCCTGTATTCGTCATGATACTACCTATTCATCCAGGAATATTTGCTGCTATGAGGTCAAGTACGCTTTCGTAACCATTTATGCTTCGAGTGGGCTCACGAACTAATTGTTCAAAATAATTTTTTTAGAAAGCATTCAGTACAATTTCGGCTGACGTTTTATGCCTACCGCCGCCTTTAAAGGTATAAATTTTCCAGCATATCGAGGATAGATCGAAATCAACACCGACTATAATTGTGGGAGTGGGGTACCGATTTGAAATGAGACTCACGTTTTCTTTGAACTGTTCAGCAACTATATCCTCTCAGTCGGGGTCGGTAAAACGATCCAGTTTAGTCCGATTGACAAGTACAGCCTCTACCCAAACTATTTCGCAGGAACTATCTACTTCAGTTTCACTACAAGGTAAACTACTTCTGACAGCAATAAATACTCCAGCACCAACTATGTTTAATCTATCCCTTCTGAACGTTGTTAGGTCGTTTGAAAAAATTTCGGCTTAACATATTTCCGGCTTTAGCCAGGTTTCCGTACCTATAACTGTTTGAGCTTCAGTGCTTTCTATTAGGGCCTGGAGCTCTGGTTCTTTCCCAACACAGCTACGATAATTTACAACACCGATCGTTTCTACAACCACCTTACTGTGTGTTACCTGCCCCCTTTTAGACAGACGCCATTTCTATGTTTTCCTGAGACCCTCTAACCTAAAAATCCGCCCCCACTACCCGTGTAGTGGACTCCTGACCTATTAAGCGGAATCCGGAAACCCACCACACTATGGCTCAAGTCAAGGAATCTGAGGCCTACACAGTCACATAACCGCCTGAGCCTATGATTCATACCTTCCACTCGGCTCTGCACCGAAGGACCACAGTCGGTTCTGTCGATGATGGTGCAGATTATGAGCTCCGCCTTAAACTCGCTTAACCATATCCGCTAAACAAAAGGAGAGATAATCTCCTCCAATCCAAAGCGACACAAGCCATTGGCACCGACTGGGGCCACCACCTGCAGTTGTGTGCACCCTGTACTCTTCATGGCATCCGGAAGCACTCTTTAGAAATCAGGACTGACTCCCCCACCTTATGCACACTGCCATCCTTCCACACCTTGGCAGCCATGTTACTAAGGGGGCCCAATTACGCGCCTATTATTGGAGTTCCGAACCACCAGCAAACTCACCTTCTGTGAACACCACGAATTTGCGTTCCAAGAAGGTTCCTCTGGAGGCCCTACGATCGGCCCCTCGCAAAGTCTTTCACTGCCTGCCATACTTTGGAATGATCTCTCACTCGACCACAGGTGAGGGATCAACCTCAGCTCTGCAGACCAACATAAATGTAGGATAATGACATCACTGCTGCTCAAAAATCTGCAGTCAGAGAAGACAACTCCAAATGCAAGGGGAAAAGACACAAGAATGCTATAAGTAAATATCAGAAACTTATCTATTATAAATAACATTCCTAGATGTTGAAAGCGACCGAAATTGTTAATTCTACTTACGATGTTTTAAAAGAATTAACTTATATGGTAAAATAAACCAAGTCTGCTTTTCTTCATGGTTACGTGACGTTACGTATATATGTTTTGTATTTTTATTCGTCAATGCCTTCCGTTTAAGCACTCACTCAAGCTAAACAGGTCTCTGCTGCCAAGTCATTATCAATTGTCATTGATGAAGGGTGAAAGCAAAGGAAAGAGTATTCACTTTCTTTTGCCTGATGGCGGATTTAGGGAGTTGGGATGCATGGCAAAAGCGCATTCTTACGCGACTTTTATTTTTACCAAAGTACTTTTATACCGTAACAGCGTTGTGTACGTTGATTATGACTCTATGATCATACTGATATACTAAAAAGGACAACCAAACCAGCATCCACTGCAACGTGGATAGTAGTACGAAAAGATTTGCTTTTACTTTTTAGACATTACTCCTGAGTAGAAAATTCGAAGCGCAAATGACCGTTACAATCGAGTCTGCACAATTCGAAGTTCGAATAATTAACTCGACTTTACTCTAGATGAAATCAGGAAAAATCGAAATAAAATTTTGATTTTTTTTTACTAACGTATTTCCAGTTTTCTTACATGTTATTTGCTTTAGTATTTGAAACGGAAGGTACACACAAATGTTCGAAAATACATAAATTCAGCTTCATTCATTTTTCAATGCTGAACCAACTGTCACGAATGGTTGCTTTTTGTCAGTTAAGTTTCTCATAAAGAACCTTATGTCTTTGGAGCTAGCGTGTCACTCCTTATTTGTATCTGAGACTTCTGTTCCCAGACTAACCGTAAATGTCTTAGCGTTCCGACAAATACCTTTTGTACCCTGCATTGAGTAAGGCAATACTATAAACTTTCGCCTCGCCCGGTCTGCTTGCTCCCGCTTTTTAATACTTATGAGCAACATTATCTTTCCGCTCGATGATAGTTTGCAGCTTGGATGGTGGAATCCCGAAACAATTCGTTACCTGCTACTTCTCGTTGCATTCCACAGCGTCGAAACTCGTTTCTGTTTTACGAATGTCGGAAACTTCCTGGAAAATATCCTAAAGTGAAAAACGTCTACTTTCTCCGTGGTCGAAGTTCCTTGTGTGACAAAATGGCGTCAGATTTGAATCACTATTAATTACGAGACTGACAGTGCGCAAACAAAGGTTAAGTCCACGTGGTTGTCACTTATTGCCTGTATTGGCATATGCGGGTCATTGTTAGGAATCATCTTTATGTAAAATTATAAACTGGTGAAGCTGTTAGCTAGGATTCTCATTTGTGTGTCATTGCGATGAACAGCTTAGGGAGCGCCGCTAGGAGTAACAGAAAATAAAAATATTCGCTGGAATATAAACGAAAATCTATATTGAGTTTAAACCTACGACACATAGGAAGAGTTCGTCTCAGGACTTGTAAATATGCTCTAAATTACAGAAAACGTGAGAAAAGCCCTCCCAGAAGCCTAAATAGGGCAGCGCTGAGAGAAGGTGACAGCTCCCTCAGAGTCGGAAAAAAAGGAAGAAATTGCGCAACGCGATAACGTACTCAAAGGCTATATCGTACCCCAGCCACTGAAAAGTCCAAAATTGTGAGTGTGACCACTGTAATAAAGATATTGTTAACTAAATTTCATATTAATATGAAACACATGTTACGATTTTATCCCGACGTTTTCACGAAAACTCTACGGCCCAGACCTGAACTGCACACACAGAAATTTATTTGCAACGGATTAATAATATGCTGTGGTATTTCGTGCACTGTTAAAACAACTGATGAAACAGACAGAATTATCTGGTGTAAGCTAGGCGTTGACTTGTAATTATAGAATGTCTGCGGGTCGTTTTCATATGACAGTCGCCTCGATTAGTGAAGAAGTTGCTTCGGTTTTCTCGAGGCATTTGGGAACAGGTTGAAACAAACGATTAACAACCGTCGACTGCATACAGTCGCAAAGGCTGATTTCAAATGTCTTTGGTAACTGTAAAGCTACTTCACCTCGGTAGGGGGGACAGCTACTAGTTGGAGGTAAACACTTCCCCCTCACAGCGTTCTAATGTTGCCGGCTACACTATGCCACTCAGCGTCCAATGTAAACACAGCCGACAACAGGAAGTGTGACAGGACTACCAGACCGAGTTCAGAGCAGGAAACGGCCGGGTTCCCCGGTGGTCTAGTGGTAAGGGGGTCTGGAACGTTCCAGCGCCTCGGCTGGGGCTATTCGCCCCAGCCGGGCCGGGGTTCAATCCCCGGCCGGCGCTGGAATTTTCAGATTTCTGAACACTAGCCTCCACCTCTGCCCTGGCATGTGGCGCATGCCGGGCACCCCCGTGGGGTCCGTGCTTCGGATCCCACGTGGAGCTCACTCCCTCACTACAAAATATACCTCATTATGCTGCTGCAATCACTTATTTTAAATTTCAATACGCACACTTTCTTCACCAGACCACATCTACATATATTTTCCAGGTACTTTCTACATAAGACATCTCACTGTCGCAAGAAACTGCATAGTATCATGAACATTTGTAGGATTGCAACAATGAAATGAAATCCTCACTAAAAAAACTAATAAGTTTTATTTTCCTTTTTGTGCTAAATGCTGCTAAGATAAATACCAAAACAGCTTTCATTTTCTTGTAGGTAATTATGAAAGTAAGTTTGGCTATAATACTGAATAAATTATCTCAATGTCAAAGAAATGCAAAATATTATATCAATACCATCACACAAGATATTTTCAGGTGTCTCAGTCTGCCTTTTCTTTTTATTATCCTGATTGATTATACGATAATAAATAAATTCTGTATCAGAAATCGTTTCGTAACCGCTCACACTCAGTGCCATTTATAAGTGTATATTGTCAGCAATTGTAGTTTCAAAACGAACACAGGCCTTTTTTTCAAATTATTCAAGTGTCTAAATGAGATTAAGATAGGATACAGGTCACTAATGAGATAAACTCTTTGTTTGTATGATACAGGATAATTCTCCTGGTCTTATGTCAGCTGAATGCTAAATTAAACAGTTAACATTTAAAAAAACGAATTTTACTGACAGGTCTACATGTCTCATATAATATTTCTGTTGGTAGTTTCATGACAACCTCTCAGGCTCAGCTTTATATAAAAGTATCTTGCAGGTCAGAAAAGAAATTTTATTACTACCTCTACAGATTCAGTTGGTCTATTGTTGTTGTACTATTGTTGCATTGCGAGAGAGAGACTGCTACTATAGCTGTTTTCTTTTGCTATTAAATTCCGTGCCATATCTCCATTCTAAATGCTAAAAGGCGTGGATAAACTTTTAGCAATACTATTTCCTTTTCACCACATCGCTGCTAGGTGTCGCTACTGGTCCCTCACACAGTCAGTTGTCTGTAGCGCAGGGCTTCGCTACCAGAGGGCTCTAGCGGAGCTGGCGACGACTCACTCTGCCGGGATTTGCTGCTCCTCTCCTGAACGAGTACGCCAGCTGAGATACCCGCTAAATCCTCACACTAAACGAGAAGCGTAATAGCACCAATGCTACATAAGGCAAATCGTGATCAGCGAAACCACCACTATTATAACTGCTTGCTGAAAATACTGCTTTAAACTATTTAGAGCGGAAGGGAGCACCTTACCGAAGCCGATCTAGAGGAAAATCCATTTGGAGGGAACAGAACCCATATCTATAACATCTTTAGATACAGAAACTTTTGACAATGTTGACCAGAATATGCAGTTTGAATTTAAGATGCAGCCAGGAATAAAATATAGCGAGAGAAACATTACTTAGAACTCCACCAGAAATGAGACAGAGGCTGTACAAGTCGAAGGACATAAAAGTAAGGCAATACGTGAGAAGTGAGTGAGACAGCGTTCTAGTCCATTGCCTGATGTTATTCATTCTATATGCAGGGTGTTTCACACTACTCGGGACTGTACAGGCGATTTAACTGATCAAGTTTTACATAGGAATCTACTTCTGAAAACGTCATCTTGCGATGCTACAGAACGTCAAAGTTATAGGAACCGGCATCTACAAAAATAGATGGATCCCACGAAGATGTTACAAACTTTCTAAGATGATGCAGATGGATAAATGCGTACATTTGTGATTATGTCCTTGCACCGGAAAATTATAACAGAAAACCTTTCTGTTACCTCTGACAGCATGTAACGTTATCGTTGTTGCTAGGATGTAGGACAGGAAACTTGCAGAGGCGGTGGTATGGAACGAAAGAAGAAAACAATGTGCAGTACACATAGGCTGTAAGATGCATACATCATGAACCATGAGCACTTGTTCATCATCGCTTGCGTGAAAGCCATCTCCACTATTGAACAAGTGCTTACAGCTCCAGAATTATGCAGTTTAGAGTCCATGTTTACTGCACTTTTTTTCTTGTTTCGGTCTATACTGCCGCCTCTGAACGTTGCCTACCCTACAATCCTAGCAACAACAGTACCAGTACACGTATTCCACTGTCAGAGGCAGGATAACGATTTTCACTTACAACTTTCGACACCTTTGTTTCCGGTACAGGGGCCCTTACCTCAAATCGATACATTTGTCTGTTTCCATCATACTAGGAAGTTTGTAACACAATCACGGATCATCTTGCATATACATACATTTACCGGAGCTGGCGCCTGTGACTTTGATGCTCCACAGCGTCGGTGGGTGACGTTTGCAGGCATGAGTTTCTAAGTAAAACTGCAATCTCTAGAAGTGTTGTGGCTCAGTGGTCTGAAGAAGATGATTCTTGCGAGGAAGGAAATATATTTGAAGATGCAAGTAGTGAAGAATTAGCCAATGAACCTGCAGATGTGAATATTGAGGCAGATGGCAGTCCTTCCGATAATATTACTTCATCAGAGTCTGAAAATGGAGCACCACCACAAAAAGGTATAGAAGACCACACATACATTAGTCGGAATGGAGCGATTTGGAAATTAGATCCTCCTGCAACTTTTCGTACGCCTGTCCATAACATCGTAAAGAAGGCACCTAGTCCAGCCCTTGGTTTGAATACCTGTAAACCTAAGGATGCCTGGGACTATTTCATCTCCAAGGAAATGATCATCTGCACAAATATTGAAGGCAGAAGAGTGGCTGCTTTACGTGGAAAAACGTTTTGCTTCCTGGAATGGTGGGTTTTCTTGGTCTTTTACTGCTTTCTGGTGATGAGAAGACTTGGGATGTCCTTATTAGAGAATTATTCTAGGATGAAAAGGAAAATCCTACATAGAAGGCTACCTTGCCAGTAAATAGATTCGAGGATATAAGGAGAATGATTAGATTTGATGACAGGCGTACCCGTGAAGCTCGATCTGCAGATGACGCAGCAGTTCGCTATGTATGGGAACTATTTGTTGACAAGTGTAGAAATAGAATGAATCCCAATCATTCACTCACAGTTGACGAACAGCTAGTCCTAATCCGTGGAAGATGCAGCTTCACCCAGTATATGCCCTCTGAACCAGCCAAGTGTGGCATAAAAATATTTTTGTTATGTGATCATATGCTTTAGAGGGAACTGTTTACACGAGAAGGAAGCCCCATGAATTTATTCAGAAAAATCTTGGATTGAATGTAGTGAAAGATCTTGCTAAAAGCATTCAATGATCATCAAAAAATATTACCGTTGACAACTTCTTTACTAGTGTGCTTCAGAAGCAAATTACAGTGGTGGGAACAATCAAACAAAATAGACCAGAAATTCCTAATGAGATGAAACCATCTGTCTCAAGAGCAATTCATTCCTCTTTGTTTGCATTTATAGGTGTCATTACAATGGTGAGTTATCTTCCCAATAAGAAGAAGTCTATAGTTCTCATTAGCACAATGCAATACGACAGAAACATTGATGAAACTCATGCAAAAAAGAAACCAGATGCAATAAACTTCTATAACTCTACGAAGGGTGGAGTAGATAAATGGACCAGAATATTCGTTATTACACTTGCAAGAGACGAACGAGAAGATGTCCATTTGCATTATGGATGAATATGATGGACATCGCAGCAATGACCACTGAAATTTTATTTTCCGCCCAACATCTGACATACCATCGTGGAAGAAGTAATAAAAGGCGTTTGTTCCTAAGAGGTTTAGCAGAGGAAATGGTAAGACCTCTAATGGAACTTCATATTCAGATCCCTAATCTTCCAAAGAAAATCGTTGATGATATGCGAAGATGTCATATTGCCAAACCAACTACATGTTTCAGGAAAAAGAAGAAGATGCAATTATTGTCCATATAAGAAACACAGGAAAAGTGCTATGACATGCATTAAGTGCAAACCCAACTTTTGTAAGGAGCATAGTGGCGTTCTTTGTGCTTCTTGTTTGTCACATGTTGAAAACTAAGAAAGATGCAATTTTATGTGAACAATGAATAATAACTTTTTATAAAAATATTGCCTATACACATAATACTGTGAATAATGAGCATGTTTTAATTGAAGAAATTGGTTGTAATAAGTGTTTCAAAATGTAAACTGCAAGTTATAAGTGAATTAATAAAATAATTTGTATATGTTGTTTGTAAAGGAAAGTAACTAATAAAAATTCACTCTTAGCGTTTTATATATATATATATATATGAAGAGTAAATCATGAATTCGACGAATTTACTACGTGCATTACCTATCTGACGTAATAATGAGAGTGGTAAAATGTCTATTGTAATAAATGTGAGCTACAAGCCTTAAGGGCAGTCTTATCTGTGATAAGGTGTTCCGTGATATTTGTAGTATCGTGGTATTACTTTACATCTTGAGTTATTGCGATACAGAACAGTTTTTTCACGTGGTGACTTGTTGGAACCACTTTCAATAGTCAAACGACTGTACCAAGGAGCGATAAGGAGACCTGCTAGACAGTTGCGCTATGTGGGTTGCATGTGAATCAGGCGAATTTCAATTCAGGTCTTTCGGATACTATTGGGCATGAATGAACATCACGTGTATCGATTTCCATCGCGCTGGGGTAAGTCCTCCGGGATACGTTTATTCTCCTTAGTGTGTAAATATATTTGGAGCATGTCATTCAAAAACGTTTGAAACGACATAGACGGGAGCGGGTTGTTGTTAGGAGAGCAGAATGTATTAGACTCGCGGATCATGTGGTGTTATTGGCAGAGAGCGAAAGAAGTATGCCTGAAATGTTAAAAGAATTGAACAAGAGGCGTGAGTAAATTGGAATGAGAAATAATAAGAAAATCGCAAAATGTCCGGTGATAGGTGCAAGAAAAGCAAGAACAACTATAATGTTAGGCAGGAAGATACACAACAATTTAGTGTTTTTAGATAACTGCGACGTGCTATTATGGACGACATTGGAAGTAATATGGAGGTGAAAATACGTATAGCAATTGCCAACGAGACGTTTCATAACAGGAGGCTTTTATGTGGGTGCGTTGATAGGGGATAAAATAGGCAGGCACAGTGAGAAATGAGGTGGTGTTGAGTGGGAGAACAGAGAGAAATTTTAAAGGTAGCAGGATGAGCAAACACAATTGGCATGGACACTGAATGAGAAGAGATTGTTTATTGATGGTATGGAGGAAACGGTGAATGCAAGAAGAAGAAGAAGAAGAAGAAGAAGAAGAAGAAGACGATGAACATACCAGGTGATGGACAGCGTAAGAACAGATAATAGTTGTGAGAAAACAAGAGGGTAACAAATGATGGGACTGCATGGAGAGCTACATGTGGAGACCTGCCCTAGGGCAGAACACTCATGGTGGTGGTGTTGATGAAGAGGAGACTTATGTAGGACATTTTGCAAAACGCCCATTTTCTTGTAATCCAAATTTAAACAAAACATAGGCAACTTATAATTTGTAGTCTATAAATGACCGTGAATTGCGTGACAGATGGAACTTGCCAGTATACCAGTTATTAGGACTTATTCCCACTCCACTGACGTATGGAGCGTGCGAACTGTGGCTGCTTAAAAGCCTCTGTGCGTGCTGTGCTTAGTCTCTTCTGGTCTTCACGCTTCCTACAGTTACAATACGTAGGCGGTTTAAGTATATTCCATTCCTACTTTCATCATGTAACGTCAGTTCTAGAAACTTTCTAATTAGGTCTCCTCGCGATACTTTGCTCTTCCACGGGATAGTCTGTGTCTACCATGAACTGCCCGTTAGTCAGTAAGTGGAATAATTGGTTTTCCGACACATGTCACCATGTTACTGTCGCCCTGTCTCCACGTCCGAGAGACGGAAATTCTGTGTGCCACATTTGAAGATGAGTCTGTAAAGGTTACAAAACTAGTTAATGGAATTACAAATAGTTCAAAAAGTGAGTTTTTGCAGTTTTCCGTATTTACATTCAATGCACTAGTCACAGGCTCTAGGCGATCCTTAGGGGATATGCTTAGTCGGTTGGGAGCGTGATGTGTCCCTCCGAGATTAATTTCACCTGGGCTTTAAGCGACTCACCGGTCAGCATTTACAGAGCTGCCAACTACATCTCACACCGGGAATATTACCAGGATTAGTTTGCATCGCAGCCTACGGAAGAGAACGCAAATCGAACGAGCATTCGCAGTCATTCCCTCCATTGACCACCATTCGCCTATATTCAACAGTTAAGGATTCCTCCGGAAATATTCCAAGTAGACTTTCTGTGGATATTTTACGTTTGTTTCCAAGCGCCTGCCTGTTCAATTTGATCAGAAACTGTGTGACATTTTCCAACGGGTCAAAAAACCTGTGACCATTCGTGCCGCCCTTCTCTGTATACATTCAGTATCGCCGGGCAGTTGTATCTGATTAGGATCCAAGAATCTCGAGCAATATTGGGGGATGGGTCGCAAGCGTGATTTGTAAGCAATTTCTTTTGTACACCGATTGTATTTTCCTAGAATTCTACCAACGAATTGCAGCCAGCCACCGTATTTCCCTAAGACTGCGACTATGTGACGGTTCCATTTCAAATCTCTAGAAATTTTTACACCCAGGTATTCATGTGGGTTGAGCGATTGCGAATTTGACTCGCTGCACTATACTCGTAGGATAAGGTTATATCGTTTTGTGAACCGAACGATTTTACGTTTCGGGAACATTTAAACTAAGTTGTCATGCTTTGCACTACACTGAAATCTTATGAGGGCGTGGCTTCTTTCAAACAGAACTTTATTACAGGCAACAGCATCATTTGCGGAAACACTGAAGATCCAAATAGACCGCGTAACCACCGCCCCTTCTCCTCTCCAAATTGCTGTCTCAAAACGGTAAGTCCCATATGTAAACCACCTTCAGAAGTTCGTTCACTTTCCGTATCAGTTAATGTGTTAAAAACTTGACCTGAAGAAACATAACCCTTTGCAGTTGAAGACGCTCTGTTGTAAGAGAAGCTAGTTTTTCGAAAACGTCTCAATATTTATGTACTGAACTAGGTGTTGTACAATTCTATAATTTTCAGGTACATTTGGCGACGTATGTGGATACTGTCTGACAAATGTGTTGCGAATAAAGTGAGTAGTAAAGAAGTAATGAAGTGAAACATCAAGCCTGATGCTGACACTTTACTGCACGAACAGCGAAAATGTAGAAGTGATAAAAGTCTTTTTCCTTTCATCATTCTGTCAGGGATGTCAGAGGGGAAAAAAAGTTTCGCCAAGTTTCGAAATTATGTGTGAAGTTTGTTGGAAGTCGCCACGTGCTGCCTTTCACAAATGCTCGGTGAATATAGTCTCGATAATTTGCGCTCCATGAAATTATGCTGCCTTAGACGAGTACGCAGTTTGTAACTTTTAACGCCCGACTTATTGCGTAAACCTATGCCTTTAAATGAAGGACGGAAGGAGGATTGCATTTAATGTGCTATCGATGTCGAGGTCATTAGAGACGGAGCAGGAGTTGGCAATGCGTCAGGGAAGGGTAAAAGAAGTCCGCCGTTCCCTTTCAAAGGAATCATCCCAGCATTTGCTTGGTTCGATTCAGGAAAGTTACGGAAAACGTATCAGGATGGCCGGATGCGGATTTAAACGTCATCCTCCCGAATGCGAGTCTAGTGTACTAGTTGACAGCTCGTCGTGTAGAAGCTAGCGTTGCTGGTGATGGGATTCCGGGTTCGATTCACGGCTGGGTTGCGTTCTCCGCCCGGGAAGTAGGTGTCTGTGATGCCATCATTTCATCATCATTCGTGAAGGTGGCGAAACTGGACTGTGTAAAGGTTGGGGCTTTGTACAGGCGCTGATAACCGTGCAGTTAAGCGCCCCAAAAACCAAACATCATCATCATCATCATCATCATCATCATACCATGTACTAACCACTGCGGCAGCTCGTTCGGTATACATTTAAATGAGCAGATTAAGTCAGCATTTTTAGTATTTACATTGACTTCGTTCTTCATAAATGAAAGCAGGAACTACGACAAGACAAAAGAATTGGGATAACGAATGAGAAATACCTGATTGTGCTTCTGTTTGTAGATGACATGATTCACGTTCACGAAATGACCTCCAAAGATCTATATACCACCTGAACGAAATATGCAATGAATACAACTTTAAAATTTCTAGTAATAAAACGAAAATAAGTGCACTCCGAGGAAAATACTCAGTCATTTTAAAACTAGTTTTGGATAATCCTGCTTTAGAACTGGTCTCTTAATCTTTCACTTAGGCTACGCTGTAAGATCTGATTTTTACTCTGATACTTAAAATAAATTACACAAATTCTAAGCTGTCTGTGACACTATTATCTGAATATTGGGCAATAAAGTACAAAAAGATTGTTCCGAAATTCTATAACGTGGTCCCGGTTCCTGTATTATGCTATGAAAGCGAAAACATGGTTAAAAAAAAGCAAAAAAAATCACACGGCAGAGATGAGGTTCCTAAGAAATTCGAAGAGCTGCACAAAAAGAAATGATTAGGAATGAAGATACTAGAGAAAAATTAAGTATTTTCAACAGAAACTAAAAAATTCAAAAATATCGTGAAGACTGGTGAGAATGCTACGTCCCAGACTTCCCCAAAATATTATGAACTACAAACGGAATGGAAGACGTGATATTGAAAGGCCTCGGACGTGGGAGCAATTTCGTTTGAGAGACTATCCCGCACGGCGACTACTGAAGTACTTATACATTATAGAATTCTTAAGTTATACAAGCAAAATAAGTAAGTTTTAATGTAGTTTACGTTCACTGATGCAAAAAAAAAAATTTTTCTTGCTTTTTAAAGTGGGCTATGTTCTTTCTCAGAGTTCAAACTGTCTCCATGCCAATTTTGAACAATATCTGTTAAGCGGTTTGGACTCGAAAACGAAACAGACTGTGTTACAAAGCAGAAAAGCAACTGAGAGAAAGAAGCGGCGTCGGTTACTGCAGGAGGCGGACATCATTTTGTAGGACAATGTTCGGGCACGCTCGGTTCAAGTCGTGACTGATTTGATCGGTATATGGGGATGGGGAGCGCCGCATCACGCACCACACTCATCTACATCTACATTTATACTCCGCAAGCCACCCAACGGTGTGTGGCGGAGGGCACTTTACGTGCCACTGTCATTACCTCCCTTTCCTGTTCCAGTCGCGTATGGTTCGCGGGAGGAAAGACTGTCTGAAAGCCCCTGTGCTCTCTCTAATCTCTCTAATTTTACATTCGTAATCTCCTCGGGAGGTATAAGTAGGGGGAAGCAATATATTCGATACCTCATCCAGAAACGCACCCTCTCGAAATCTGGCGAGCAAGCTACACCGCGATGAAGAGCGGCTCTCTTGCAGAGTCTGGCACTTGAGTTTGTCAAACATCTCCGTAACGCTATCACGGTTACCAAATAACCCTGTGACGAAACGCGCCGCTCTTCTTTGAATCTTCTCTATCTCCTCCGCAAACCCGATCTGGTACGGATCCCACACCGATGAGCAATACTCAAGTATAGGTCCAACGAGTGTTTTGTAAGCCACCTCCTTTGTTGATGAACTACAGTTTCTAAGGACTCTCGCAATGGATCTCAACCTGGTACGCGCCTTACCAACAGTTAATTTTATATGATCATTCCACTTCAAAAAGTTCCGCACGCATACTCCGAGATATTTTACAGAAGTAACTGATACCAGTGTTTGATCCGCTATCATATAATCATACAATAAAGGATCCTTCTTTATATGTATTCGCAATACATTACATTTGTATATGTTAAGGGTCAGTTGCCACTCCCTGCACCAAGGGCTTATCCGCTGCAGATCTTCCGGCATTTCGCTACAATTTTCTAATGCTGCAACTTCTGTGTATGCTACAGAATCATCCGCGAAAAACCGCATGGAACTTCCGACACTATCTACTACCTCATTTATATATATTGTGAAAAGTAATGGTCCCATAACACTCCCCTGTGGCACGCCAGAGATTATTTTAACGTCTGTAGACGTCTCTCCAGTGATAACAACATGCTGTGTTCTGTTAGTTAAAACTCTTCAATCCAGCCACAGAGCTGGTCTGATATTCCGTGGGCTCTTACTTTACTTATCAGGCGACAGTGCGGAACTGAATCTAACGCCTTCCGGAAGTCGAGAAAAATAGCATCTACCTGGGAGCCTGTATCGAATATTTTCTGGGTCTCATGAACAAATAAAGTGAGTTGGGTCTCACACGATGGATGTTTCCGGAATCCGTGTTGATTCCTACAGAGTAGATTCTGGGTTTCCAAAAACTACATGATACTCGAGCAAAAAACATGTTCTAAAATTCTACAACAGATCGACGTCAGAGATATAGGTCTATAGTTTTGCGCATCTGCTCTACGACCCTTCTTGAAGACTCGGACTACCTGTGCTCTTTTCCAATCATTTGGAGCCTTCCGTTCCCCTAGAGACTGGCGGTACACGGCTGTTAGAAGGGAGGGCAAGTTCTTTCTCGTACTGTGTAGAATCGAATTGGTCCAGTGGACTTTCCTCTGTTGAGTGATTCCAGTTGCTTTTCTACTCCTTGGACACTTATTTCGATGTCAGCCATTTTCTCGTTTGTGCTAGGATTTAGAGAAGGAACTGCAGTGCGGTCTTCCTCTATGAAACATCTTTGGAAAAAGGTGTTTAGTATTTCAGCTTTACGCCTGTCATCCTCTGTTTCAATGCCATCATCACCCCGGAGTGTCTGGACATGCTGTTTCCAACCACTTACTGATTTAACGTGAGACCAGAACTTTCTAGGATATTCTGTCAAGTCAGTACATAGAATTTTACTTTCGAATTCACTGAACGCTTCACGCATAGCCCTCCTTACGCTAACTTTGACATCGTTTAGCTTCTGTTTGTCTGAGAGGTTTTGGCTGCGTTTATACTTGGAGTGAAGCTGTCTTTGCTTTCGCAGTAGTTTCCTAACTTTGTTGTTGAACCACGGTGGGTTTATCCCGTCCCTCACAGTTTTACTCTACACGTACCTGTCTAAAACGCATTTTACGATTGCCTTGAACTTTTTCCATAAATACGCAACATTGTCAGTGTCAGAACAGAAATTTTCGTTTTGATCTGTTAGGTAGACTGAAATCTGCCTTCTATTACTCTTGCTAAACACGTAAACCTTCCTCCCTCTTTTTATATTCCTATTAACTTCCATATTCAGGGATGTTGCAACAGCCTTATGATCACTGATTCCCTGTTCTGCACATACAGAGTCGAAAAGTTCGGGTCTGTTTGTTATCAGTAGGTCCAAGATGTTATCTCCACGAGTCGGTTCTCTGTTTAATTGCTCGAGGTAATTTTCGGATAGCGCACTCAGTATAATGTCACTCGATGCTCTGTCCCTACGACCCATCCTAAACATCTGAGTGTCCCAGTCTATATCTGGTAAATTGAAATCTCTACCTAAGACTATAACTTGCTGAGAAAATTGATGTGAAATGTATTCCAAATTTTCTCTCAGTTGTTCTGCCACTAATGCTGCTGGATCGGGAGGTCGTTAAAAGGAGCCAATTATTAACCTAGCTCGGCTGTTGCGTGTAACCTCCACCCATAATAATTCACAGGAACTATCCACTTCTAATTCACTACAGGATAAACTTCTACTAACAGCGACTAACTCTCCACCACCGGTTGCATGCAATCTATCCTTTCTACCTGTCTGTACCTTTGTAAAAATTTCGGCAGAATTTCTCTCTGGTTTCAGCCAGCTTTCTGTACCTATAACGATTTCAGCTTCGTACTTTCTATCAGCGCTTGAAGTTCCGGTACTTTACCAACGCAGCTTCGACAGTTTACCATTACAATACCGATTGCTGCTTGGTCCCCTCATGTCCTGCTTTGCCCCGAACTCGTTGAGGCTGCCGCCCTTTTTGTACTTGCCCAATGCCATCTAACCTAAAAAACCGCCCAGCCCACGCCACACAACCCCTGCTACCCGTGTAGCCGCTTGTTGCGTGTAGTTGACTCCTGACCTATCCAGCGGAACCCGAAACCCCACCACCCTATGGCTCAAGTCGAGGAATCTGCAGCCCACACGGTCGCAGAACAATCTCAGCCTCTGATTCAGACCCTTTACTCAGCTCTTTACCAAAGGTCCGCAGTCAGTCCTATCGACGATGCTGCAGATGGTGAGCTCTGCTTTCATCCGGCTAGCGAGACTGGCAGTCTTCACCAAATCAGATAGCCAGGGAGGGTTTCCTCCGATCCATAGCGACACACATCATTGGTGCCGACATGAGCGACCACCTGCAAATGAGTGCAACCTGTACCCTTCATGGCATCCGGAAGGACCCTTTCCACATCTGGAATGACTCACCCCGGTATGCACACGGATTGCACATTGGTTTTCTTCCCCTCTCTTGCTGCCATATCCTTAAGGGGCCCCATTACGCGCCTGACGTTGGAGCTCCCAACTACCAGTAAGACCACCCTCTGCGACTGCTCGGATCTTGCAGACTGAGGGGCAACCCCTGGAACAGGACAAGCAGCCACGTCAGGCCGAAGATCAGTATCAGCCAGAGACAACCCCGGACTTGCGCCCTTCTGAGCTCAGCTTGATTCCTGACGTGAAGGTAGCGTTCTCGCTTTCCGCGTCTGGGTTCCGGGGTTCGATTCACGGCGGGGTCAGGGATTTTGTCTGCCTCGTGATGGCTGGGTGTTGTGTGATGTCCTTAGGTTAGTTAGGTTTAAGTAGTTCTAAGTTCTAGGGGACTGATGACGATAGATGTTAAGACCCATAGTGCTCAGAGTCATTTGAACCATTTGTCGAACTTTGGGGTATTCGGTTCGGAGCTGTTATGGAGATACGTCAGACAATAGACCGCTCCATTCGAACTACCTATACAACTGCCGTAGTTAGGGGTATCTTGCTCTTTCGACATCACTGGCGATGGCTTATATAGGGTGATTCAGAAATGCATGTAAATATTTTAAGGGTGTATTTGTGAGGTAAATATAAGACAAAAATGTTCTATAAATGTTTTTCCATAAACGTTTAATTCCAGAGTTATCGTTAAAATACGAAAGTCATGTCCGTATCGAAACGACGTCAGTGCAAGCAGCAGGATGCCATATTCTGGTACGTAATGCACATACGTATCTCCCAACAGTTGATTCGAAACTGCTTGAATAGTGTTTGTTTGTGTTTGCAATTGCTGTTTACTCCTACTGTACAGAAGATGGCGCTGATGTTGTTGGTAACGGAAACGTACTTCCTGTCGTTCATTCATCGTCGGAAGGCTACTGGTTTCGTGCACATGATGTACTCAAACAGTGAGTATGCTGATATGCACCTTGTGTATGGTGCAGCAGATGGAAACGCACTTGCAGCAAGACGAAGGTACAGTGAGCTGTTTCCAAGACGACGGTTACCAAGTCATCAGACGTTTGTATCTGTGGACAGACGTATGCGGGAGTATGGCATTCGTCCTATGCCACATTCAGGTCGACCACTTGAGCATGCAGTGAACGTCGAGGAACATGTTTTGGACCTGGTAGACCAAGATTCAGCCATCAGTACAAGACAAATTAGTGCAGCTGTACGACTTCCACAATCTACTGTATGGCGGCTGCTTCGGAGACAACAGTTGCATCCATTTCACCTGCACAAAGTGCACGAATTGACACCTGCAGACTATCCTCGCCGTCAGCAATTCTGCCAGTGGTTACAAGAGCGTCATTTGAATGATCCAATGTTCATTCGGTGGATATTATTCACAGATGAGGCCATGTTTACTCGTGCGGGTGTAATCAATTCGCATAATATGCACCAGTGGGCTGTCGAGAATCCTGGCGCGAGAATTGTGCGTGGATATCAACATCAATTCTCCATAAACATTTGGTGTGGTATTGTGGGGAATGACTTACTCGGACCTCATGTTCTACCTCCAAGGCTGACTGGCCACGCTTACCGCGAATTTTTGGAGGGGGAATTGCCTGGATTGTTACAGGATGTCCCTCTTGCAACACGAGCCACCTTGTGGTTTATGCACGATGGTGCTCCTGCCCATTACAGCCGCAACGTAAGGGCGTACCTCAATGATGCGTATCCACATCGATGGATAGGTCGCGGAGGACCAATTGCTTGGCCAGCCAGATCACCTGACCTGAACCCTTTAGACTTTTATTTATGGGGCCGACTAAAGACATTGGTGTATTCTTCTGCAGTACCAAACAGAGAAGTGCTACAACAAAGAATTGAAGGTGGTTGTGAAATTATTCGTGGAGAGTTGAACGGACTGTGTAATGTGCAGAGATCATTGCGGCGACGAGCACGGGTCTGTCTGCAAGTTCAGGGACAGCATTTTGAACATGCATTGCATTAAGATTTGTGCAAATACAGTACAGTACAGTCTGTAAATTCTTCACGTATTTTCCTTAGTTATTTTGCATTGATTTAGTTCAATCAACAGGAACTAAAGTAATACAGTATTCGCGAGGAATTGTTTCAATATGTTACGTCACGTTTATTTACCAGTTTGCGTTTTTAGTCCAAATGCACTGTAATTAAACTGTGAACGCTGGGAAGTAAATACTTAACGTTGTATTGAATGTATTATCATGTTTTGTTCATAACTCTGTAATAAGCCAAGTATAGCAAAAATTGTATAGAACATTTTTGTCTTATATTTACCTCACAAATACACCCTTAAAATATTTACATGCATTTTTGAATCACCCTGTATACATGAGCTGTTCAAAAAATATCCGACCTTTTTTAATTGTTGAAATCAACAATGGTATCAGGGCGCGCATGCGCTCATGTTTTCAGGCATATTTAGCACACATACCTGATTTTCTCCACTACTTGGGAACGCTTGCAAGTGGTACACGTTGGATTTAGTATTCTGAGCAAAATGACGTCTTTACATCACATTTGGCTCCAAGCTTGGCAATTCTCAAGTTGAAACCATCGTGTGTTTGTGGACAAAGTAATGGGTACTGCAGGGCTAAAGGAGTGGTACAACCATTTCAAAGGTAGCCGCTAATCAATGAAGACAGAAGCCAGTTAAGGTACGCCCGCAATATCCGCAAATCAGGTCGTTACTGATCCCGCAATATTGCTGGTGAAGCAGAATGGACGAATCACTATCAGAGAAGTTGCAGTCTAATCTAAAAGCCGTAAAGTCAACTAAATAACTAGGTGTTACAATAACTAACGTCCGCCCGCGGTAGCTGAGTGGTCAGCACGACAGACTGTCAATCCTAAAAGACCGGGTTAGATTCCCGGCTGGGTCGGAGATTTTCTCCGCTCAGGGACTGGGTGTTGTGTTGTACTAATCATCATTTCATCCCCATCGACGCGCAAGTCGCCGAAGTGGCGTCAAATCGAAAGACTTGCACCAGGCGAACGGGCTACCCGATGGGAGGCCCTCGTCACACGCCATTATTATTATACAATAACGAACAACTTAAATTGGAAAGAACACATAGAAAATGTTGCGGTTAAGGCTAACCAAAGACTGCGTTTTATTGGCACGACACTTATAAAACGTAACAGACCTACAAAGGAGACTGCCTACACTACGCTTCTCCGTCCTCTTTTAGAATACTGCTGGAAGATGTGGGATCCTTACAAGATAGGACTTACGGAGTAGATCGAAAAAGTCCAAAGAAAGGCAGCACGTTTTCTATTATCGCGAAATATGAGAGAGTGTGTCACACAAATGATACTGGATTTGGGCTGGACATCATTAAAAGAAAAGCGTTTTTCGTTGCGACAGTATCTTCTCACGAAATTCCAATCACCAACTTTTTCCTCCGAATGCGAAAATATTTTGTTGACACCGACCTACGTAGGTAGAAACGACCACAACGATAAAATAAGGGAAGTCAGAGCTCGTATGAAAAGACACAGGTGATCATTCTTTCCGGGTGCTATGCGAGATTGGAATAATAGAGACTTGTGAAGGTGGTTCGATGAACAATCTGCCATGCACTTAAATGTGACTTGCAGAGTATCCATGTAGATGCAAGTATAGGTGGTCACATTTTTACTATCCCCTGTATGTGCATATCGCTTCACACGACCTTTGTTACCTCAATGTCGATATCGGCATCATTTTCGAAATATGTGAGCTTACTTATATTATCTGTAATGTTAATATACAACAGGAACAATAAGGCTCCCAACACACTTCCCTCTGGCACAAGTGGTTACTTTTACACGTATAGATGAACTCTCCATTTAGGATGAGATGATGTGTCCCCCCTACAAAAATATTTTATTGGCCGTACTTTATACGATGCAGGCAAACGGTCAACTACAATTGTTGTTTACTGTGCGGTAACCTCTAGCGTATCAGAAGCGGTGTAGGAAAATGTTTTCAAATGAGTATACGCACTCGTATTTCGGCAGGTGCACAGTTTTGCCATTTCAATTTTTGCACGTTTTTACAGATACCTTTTCGAAAATTTCGAGCAAAACAAATCGAAATCTTTATTACATCACGAAACAATGAAGAAGCAAATGCGGGTTTGTTCGCAAGCCCGAAGCTTTATCTGGTACAAGAATCATTGATTTTAATAAAGTAGCTGTCGATAGGTTTTTTTCGTTGCTAACAAATGTAACTGACAATCACAAACTAATGACTTCTCAAATAACTAATTGTGATGAAACAGGCGTCTCGGTTAATGCTAAAAACCAATCGAACATCGCAGCTTGCAAAGGGAACCGTCCAGTGCGATCGTTAACCTCTGCAGAAAGGGGCGAAACTGCAACCATCCTCATTAGTACGTCAGCAAGCGGAGCTGACATTCCTCCTACGATTATTTTTCCACTAAAGAAGAAGCAGAAAGAATTTGAGTTAGGACTGACAGCAGGAGGTTGCGGTGAGGTCCACATCACCGCATGGATGGCCACAGAGTCATTCTTTGTATGGTTTCCACAATTAGTGGTATTTTCTAAGACATCAAAGCACGTCCCAGTTCTCCTTATATCAGATGGCCACTCAGCTCATACCACGAACAATGACGTTATGGACTACGCGAGGGAGAGTGGCGTTTCTTCACCACCACATTGCTCTCACAGACTTCAGCCGCTTGATGTTTGTTTTATAAATCCTCGTTATAGTGATCAGCTTCGAAAATGGCTGCGAAGCCACGCAGGGAAAGTCGTAACTATCTTTCAAATTTCAACGCTTTTTGGTTTAGCTTTCGTCTAAAGCGCAACAATGAAAACCGCTATTAAAGGTTTCGAAGCTACTGCAATATGGCCCACGGACCCATCCATATTCAAGACGCACACTTCCTATCGGCACACACAACTGACAGCGGACGTGATACGCCGTCAGATGAAGGGGTTATTATATCTGAACAATTGGAATTGCCTTCACCTAGCACACCAGCTGAAAAAGACGACTCAAACGGGCTGGATAATCAAGGGGACGAGGTTTCAGCGAATTGTTACAATGAACTGCCGCCTAAGAATAACAAAGTTATTGGGGCTAATTGTTCTAATCTTGGGTGCTCTTGGATGACAACTGACAACACAACCTCCTCAATTCATATTTCACCTGAGATTCTGATTTTCTTGTCAAAAGTTAACGAAAGCAAGAAAAGAGCGAGACTGAAAAGGGGGAACAACGTTGTTTTAACTGATTCGCCGTACAAAAAAGAGTTAAAAGTCATTAATGGGAGAAATAGAAAAAAGAACTTTAACAAAGAAGAAAGAGCAAACAGAAAACTTTTTGCGAAAGAGAATAAAATTAAGAACTCAAAAACGAGAGAAAGAGCCTGAAGATAAATGGAAGAAAGGAGTAAGAATACTATACTAACGAGAGTGATTATGAGGAAAGTTCTGACTGTCAATGTGTATATTGTGGTGGGTTATATTCAAAATCAGTTGAAGGTTGGGTCGCTTGTTCCACGTGCAAAAAATGGACACACGATTCTTGTGCAGGAATAGATAGCGAAGATGATGAGTGTCTCCCCGTGTGTGAATTTTGTAAACAGCCTCAAGAAAAGGATACGATACATGAAAACTGTAGTTTGACATTAATACTCACTTTAAATTAAAAAAAATACCGAGCAAGCCAATATTTTCTGTATTTCCGATAATTTTATACGTTTTTGTAATCACTTGTATTTACCACCCCATTCTGCCGCGTGCAAATGATATAAATTTCTGTTTTTGAGTGAGAAAATATTGTTGTTTTATTTTATGGCAATGTTCTTGTATTTTTGTGATTAATACATCATAATGTGTTCATATAAAAATTTGTAACTCTCTTATTTATCAATTTTGTACATTTAATCAAAGTTTTCAACTGTGTACCCCATTATACCTTGGATTCCCCAACGTGTCGGATAAGAAAGATAAAAATACAATCACTACTCGTTTCTTCAACGACAATTTAAGCTGTGTTCTGTGGTTCCTCCCAGAGTTCATCACGATATATTCCGAAAAAAATCATAGTTAACGAACGTTATAAATTGCTCTAGAAACGAAGGCAATCCCAGTTAACATTTAATAAGGCCACTGGTATCCTTCGAAATGCAACTAATCAAAGTAATGCAGAACGTCGTGGGTCACAGCGGATGGGTGGAATCGAAATATGACATTTACCCACGATCGCTTCTTTTTGTCAATTTGTGCCATTAATTTCTCTGCTCCCTAATCTGATTTCGTATCTCCCCATCAGCTATTCGATCAAAACTTTTTTAGCATTCTTCTACACCACCACATTTCGGAAGTTTCTAGTCGTCTCCTGTTTGGGGAACCAGGCATGTTAACTGCTGATTCGCAATATATTTATTCCGAAAGGCAAAAGGAACCCCGAAAACAATGAAAATAATTTTGTTTATTGGTGATTGTACCAGTTTTATTTACACTTAGTGTGAATATGAAAGTATTTTAGTCCAAATCCGTATTTGAAGGTTCTAAATGTCGGTTTAAATGGCAGCTTGCTATGTAAGACATGCCCACTTGTTTCTCTGTGCCATCTCTTCTTTGAGATGATAAGCCTAGGGACATTTTACCCGTAGCTTTGAGCTTTCACCTATTGAATACATTTTTTCTTGTCTCGTAGTCAGTTGTTTGCTAGAGTAATAACGTTTCTGAACAAAACAAATTCCAAGATCTACCCACAAAGTTTTCGAAAGAAGTTCTAGAAGACTTGCAAGAAATAAAAAAGTAAATATCATGAAACAAATGTTATGTTTATGTACAGCATGCGTACTATTGGAAAGTGAAAGAAACTATGAATTTAAATGAGTGCATGTACGACGGTAAGTGCAATACAACTTTAAATTTTCCGTAACTTTTCTAACTAAATGTACCTTTCCTCTCAAACCATTTATCCCAGAACCATGGAATTCTAACGACCAGTTTTCTTACTCGAGCGCATGAAGAGTCGAGGGATATGAAAGGGAAGCAGTGGTTGGGAAGAGAGTGAGACAGGGTTGTAGCCTATCCCCGATGTTATTCAATCTGTTTGCTGAGCAAGCAGTAAAGGAAACAAAAGAAAACTTCGGAGTAGGAATTAAAAACCATGGAGAAATTGTATTATAATGAACACTATGGTCTTTTAATTTTTGAAATTTGCCCGCAAAACCTGTCTTTCAAAATTTTTCTAAAAATTTCACTATTAATATATTATTCATGAAAAATTGTCAGCTTGTTGGAAAATAGTGGAAATGCATGTAAGAAATGTTTTGTGTTTTACCGTTAATATAACACAACTTAGGATAAGGGTCATATAAATAGATCAGTTAACATGGAGGAGATGGAAGATACGTTCTCCCCGTGAATATTGTGTTTAAAAACAAATGAATATTTTCAAATCAACAGCTCATTTCATGAAGTCATAACTAGAAGTGAATAATCTCCACAAAAATTGGTAAGTTAATTACTTTGGTGCAAGAAAATCTCCATCATTAAGGAGAACAATGTTTTCAATAACTTGCCGGCAGCCACAAAAAGCTTTACTACTGACAGATTTCAGTTTACGAGGAGCCTAAAGGATTTCTTGCTAACCATCTCTTCCGACACCATTAATGAATTGAATTACTTAGTAGAACAAGCGCGCGCGCGCGATTGAGTGTGTGTGTGTGTGTGTGTGTGTGTGAGAGAGAGAGAGAGAGAGAGAGAGAGAGAGAGAGAGAGAGGGGGGGGGGGGTCAAATAATACGTGTACTATCAGAAGTGTGACCAAATTTTCATTCCTCGTTCATGATCAGTCCATTTGCGGTCTGTGGATAATAAATTAGCATATTATTTTCCCATTGAGTATCTCCCCATTATGGATCAATTTCAATGGAAAGTACATATAATCTAACCCTCTTGTCTGCCCCACTTCTGTTGAAGGTTACACATGAGACAAATACCTTGTTGTTGTTGTTGTTGTTGTCTTCAGTCCACAAACTGGTTTGATGTAGCTCTCCATGCTACTGTATCGTGTGGAAGCTTCATCTCCCAGTACCAACTGCAACCTACATCCTTGTGAATCTGCTTAGTGTATTCATCTCCTGGTCTCCCTCCTCGATTTTTACCCTTCACGTTGCCCTCCAATATTAAATTGGTGATTCCTTAATGTCTCAGAACGTGTCCTACCATCCGACCCCATCTTCTAGTCAAGTTGTGCCACAAAGTTCTCTTCTCCAGTATCCTATTCAATACCTCCACATTAGTTATGTGATCTACCCATCTAATCTTCAGCATTCTTCTGTAGCACCACATTTCGAAAGCTTCTATTCTTTTCTTGTTCAAACTATTTATTGTCCATTATTCACTTCCATACGTGGCTACACTCCATACAAATACTCGGAGAAAAGACTTCCTGATACCTAAAGCTATACTCGATGTTAACAAATTTTTCTTCTTTAGAAACACTTTTCTTACCATTGACAGTCGACATTTTAAATCACTCCTAATGCGTACTCCCAGATAATTTATGGAATTAACTGCTTCCAGTTGCTGACCTGCTATTTTGTAGCTAAATGATAAGGGACCTATCGTTCTATGTATTCGCATCACATTACACTTGTCTACATTGAGATTCAATTGCCAATCCGTGCACCATGCGTAAATTCGCTGCAGATCCTCCTGCATATCAGTACAATTTTCCATTATTGCAACCTCTCGATACACCACAGCATCATCTGCAAAAAGCCTCAGAGACTTTCCGATGTCACTCACCAGGTCATTTATGAATATTGTGAATAGCAACGGCCCTATGACACTCCCGTGCGGCACACCTGAAATCACTCTTACTTCGGAAGACTTCTCTCCATTGAGAATGACATGCTGCGTTCTGTTATCTAGGAACTCCTCGATCCAAGCACACAACTGATCTGATAGTCCGTATGCTCCTACTTTGTTAATTAAACGACTGTGGGGTACTGTGTCAAACGCCTTGCGGAAGTCAAGAAACACGGCATCTACCTGTGAACCCGTGTCTAAGACCCTCTGAGTCTCGTGGACGAATAGCGCGAGCTGGGTTTCACACGGCCGTCTTTTTCGAAACCCATGCTGATTCCTACAGAGTAGATTTCCAGTCTCCAGAAAAGTCATTATACTCGAACATAATACGTGTTCCAAAATTCTACAACTAATCGACGTTAGAGATATAGGTCTATAGTTCTGCACATCTGTTCGACGTCCCTTATTGAAAACGGGGATGACCTGTGCCCTTTTCCAATCCTTTGGAACGCTTCGCTCTTCTAGAGACCTACGGTACACCGCTGCATGAAGGGGGCAAGTTCCTTCGCGTATTCTGTGTAAAATCAAACTGGTATGCCATCAGGACCAGAGGCCTTTCCTCTTTTGAGCGATTTTAATTGTTCTCTATCCCTCTGTTTTCTATTTCGATATCTACCATTTTGTCAACTGTGCGACTTCAAGAGAAGGAAGCACAGTGCAGTCTTCCTCTGTGAAACAGTTTTGGAAGAAGACATTTAGTATTTCGGCCTTTAGTCTGTCATCCTCTGTTTCAGTACCATTTTGGCCACAGAGTGTCTGGACATTTTGTTTTGATCCACCTACCACTTTGACATAGGACCAAAATTTCTTACGATTTTCTGCCAATTCAGTACATAGAACTTTACTTTCGAATTCACTGAAAGCCTCTCGCATAGCCCTCCTCACAATACATTTCGCTTCGCGTAATTTTTGTTTGTCTGCAAGGCTTTGGCTATGTTTATGTTTGCTGTGAAGTTCCCTTTGCTTCCGCAGCAGTTTTCTAACTCGGTTGTTGTACCACGGTGGCTCTTTTCCATTTCTTACGATCTTGCTTGGCACATACTCATCGAACGCATATTGTACGATGTTTTTGAACTTTGTCCACTGATCCTCAACACTATCTGTACTTGAGACAAAACTTTTGTGTTGAGCCGTCAGGTACTCTGTAATCTGCTTTTTGTCACTTTTGCTAAACAGAAAAATCTTATTACCTTTTTTAATATTTCTATTTACGGCTGAAATCGTCGTTGCAGTAACCGCTTTATGATCGCTGATTCCCTGTTCTGCATTAACTGATTCAAATAGTTCGGGTCTGTTTGTCACCAGAACGTCTAATATATTATCGCCACGAGTCGGTTCTCTGTTTAACTGCTCAAGGTAGTTTTCAGATAAAGCACTTAAAAATATTTCACTAGATTCTTTGTCCCTGCCACCCGTTATGAACGTTTGAGTCTCCCAGTCTCTATCCAGCGAATTAAAATCTCCACCCAGAACTATAACTTGGTGGGGAAATCTACTCGAAATATTTTCCAAATTATTCTTCTGGTGCTGAGCCACAACAGCTGCTGAGCCTGGGGGCCTATAGAGACATCCAATTACCATGTCTGAGCCTGCTTTAACCGTGACCTTCACCCAAATCATTTCACAATTAGAATCTCCGTCAGTTTCCTTCGATACTATTGCACTTCTTATCGCTATAAACACGCCTCCCCCTTTACTGTCCAGCCTTTCTCTGCGATATACATTCTAATCGGAGTTTAGGATTTCATTACTGTTTACATGTGGTTTCAGCCAACTTTCTGTCCCTAGTACTATATGGGCGTTGTGACCGTTTATTAATGAGAGCAGTTCTGGGACCTTTCTATAGACGCTCCTGCAGTTTACTATTAGCACATTAATATTGTTATTCCCTGTCGCATTTTGCCTACTCCTGCCTTGCCGCGTCTCAGGAGGCGTCTTGTCGGGCCTAGGGAGGGAATTCTCTAACCTAATAAAAAGCCCATGTGCACTCCACACGTACTCCGCTACCCTCGTAGCCGCTTCCGGCGTGTAGTGCACGGCTGACCTATTCAGGGGGACCATACATTTCTCCACCCCATTGCGGAGGTCGAGAAATTTGCACCCCAGCTCTCCGAAGAATCGTCTGAGCCTCTGGTTTAAGCCTTCCACTCGGATCCAAACCAGAGGACCGCGATCGGTTCTGGGAACGATACTACAAATAGTTAGCTCTGATTCCACCCCGCGAGCGAGGCTTTCCGCCTTCACCAACTCCGCCAACCGCCTGTACGAACTGAGGATGACCTCTGAACCCAGACGGCAGGAGTCATTGGTGCCGACATCAGCAACAATTTGCAGTCGGGTGCACCCAGTGCTCTCTATCGCCGCCGGTAGGGCCCCCTCCACATCTCGGATGAGACCCCCCGGCAAGCACACAGAGTGAACACTGGCCTTCTTCCCCGACCTTTCCGCTATTTCCCTAAGGGGCTCCATCACCAGCCTAACGTTGGAGCTCCCAATAACTAATAAACCCCTCCCCCCGTGTGCCTGCTCGGACCTTGCTGAAGGAGCAGCCACATGTCCATTCACAGGCAGAGCGGGCGATGCCACACGGCCAGCCTCCACATTGACCCTCCGCCTCGTGCGCCGCGAACGCCGCTGAACCCGCCACTCCCCTTGGGGAGAGGGTGGCCAGCCGCGCCCGGTACCCGCGAAGATGTCTCGACAGCAGGGACAGTGGGTGAAGCATCTAACACCTGGGGTGCACCATGCGACGCACTAGACTCCCCACTGCCGCTACACTCCGAGGCAGCAAAAGCAAAAACACACGGAAGAAGAAGTGACAAGTAAGAAAAATACAGTTAATACTTAAATTAAGGTAGCTCGCTGCACAGCAGACGTGAAGCAGACGGCGGTTAGGGCGACACATGAACTTACAACATAAAAGTAATAACAGATAAAAAATACATGTTCATGAACCTGAGAGAAAATCAGTCCATAAGTTTAAGCAAACGCTATCAGCAGTACAATGAGAATCAGCTCCTCGACAGAATAGAAGGAGTGACCCATGAGGAAACACTCCAGTTTCGATTTGAAAGCGCGTGGATTACTGCTAAGACTTTTGAATTCGAGTGGCAGCTTATTGAAAATGGATGCAGCAGTATACTGCACACATTTTTGCACAAGAGTTAAGGAAGTCCGATCCAAATGGAGGTTTGATTTCTCCCGAGTATTAACCGAGTGAAAGCTGCTTATTGTTGGAAATAAACTAATATTGGTAACAAGAAACGACAATAAGGAATATACATATTGAGAGGCCAATGTCAAAATACCCAGACTCCCTGAACAGAGGTCGACAAGAGGTTCGTGAACTCACACCACTTTTTGCCCGAACCTCTCGTTTCTGAGCCAAAAATATCCTTCTAGAATGGGAAGAGTTACCCAAAAACATAATACCATACGACATAAGTGAATGGAAATAAGCAAAGTAGACTAATTTACTTGGCGAAGTATCACTCACTTTCGGTACCGTTCGAATAGTGAAAATGGCAGTATTAAGTCTTTGAACAAGATCCTGAACGTGGGCTTTCCACAACACCTTACTATTTATTTGAACACCTAGGAATTTGAACCGTTCAGTTTCACTAATCATATGCCTATGCTGTGATATTAAAACGTCAAGTTTTTTTGAATTGTGTGTTAGAAACTGTAAAAACTGAATCTTACTGTGATTTAACGTTAGTTTATTTTCTACAAGCCATGGACTGAGGTCATGTACTGCACTACTTGAAACAGAGTCAATGTTGCACACAACATCCTTTACGACCAAGCTAGTGTCATCAGCAAACAGAAATATTTTAGAGTTACCCATAATACTTGAGGGCATATCATTTATATAAATAAGGAACTGGAGCGGCCCCAACACTGATCCCTGAGGAACCCCCTCCCCCTTGACAGTACACCACTCAGATCCTCCATCACACTGTATTACTTTCCCTCCATTCCTGTAGATCGTTCCCTAATGCTCTTCCTGAAACACTGTACAACTTCTGATTCTGTCAGTTCTTTCAGGTCCCATCTCCTTAAATTCCCACCTTTTTCCAGTTTCTTCAGTTTTAATCTACAGTTCATAATCAATATATTGTGATCAGAGTTCACATTTGCCCCTGGAAATGTCATAAAATTTAAAATATGGTTCCTAAATCTCTGTCTTACCATTATATAATCTATATGAAATATTGCAGTATCTCCAGGTCTCTTCCACGTATACAACCTTCTTTCATGATTTTTGAACCAAGTGTTAGTTATGCTCTGGGCAAAAGCCTACCAGGCGGCTTCCTCTTTAATTTTTTACCCCCATTCCATATTCACCTACTACGTTTCCTTTTCTTCCATTTCCTACTGTCGAATTCCAGTCACCCATTAATATTAAATTTTCATCTCCCATCACTATCTGAATGATTTCTTTTATCTCATCACACATTCCATCAATTTCTTCATCATCTGAGGACTACTTTTACGACTTTGGTAGGCGTGGGATTCGTGGCTATCTTGGCCACAACAATGCGTTCACTATGCTGTATGTAGTAGCTTACCCGCATTCCTATTTTTATTAATTATTAGACCTACTCATGCATTAGCTTCATATTAGCCTTCCTAATACTTAAATCTATATCAGATGTTAACAATGACGCCGGTGGATGGACTATCACGAAATTACTGACCGTCGAGAATGTCACAAATATAACCGACAAGCTAATGGGCCCTTCACAGGAAAAGGTTTTTTGCCAGAAAACGGGGAAAACTGAAACCCAGCAAATGAGTAAAAAAGTGTAAATTCACTAACAAAAAAAAAATAGTGTACGCACACAACTTACACAACAATAGTCTGGGATTACTTTATTACGTAATACAGTTTTTGTGATTGTATCTTGCAGCTTTAGTTATTTTTAATTAAAAGAGGCTTTAAAAGGACAGAAAGAACGTGTTGGACTACGCTAGAGATCGTTCTGTTAGCACAGTCTTTACTTTGTAATCACTTTCGTTGACTTCGGCAACTCTCAACAGAAATCTCCAACCTAACCGAGACAATGTGCTACGATACAGCCGAGATCATGACAAGAGAATGGGCTACATCACACTCGAAGTAAATGTATATAGGTAAGGATCCCCATGACCTGTATACGTCTGTTACAAAAAATCTCCAAGCCACTCTCCTCAAATAGACCGCAATCTTCTCTTGACCTTCAACTGTTACTATTTCAGAATTGAAAACCAGATTCAAAGAAAATTTGGCTACAAGGCACAAAACTAGAAAAATAAAAATAATAAAAGTGAGAACGTGAAACATGTTAGCAATAACCATAAACAGGAGATTTTACAGAAAATAAAATTGAGAAAGGAAATTATTAATATTGTCGACCGTTTAGGAACTCTAGGCTACGAAAGGGATGAAAACACATATCGAATAAGTGGTGGAAGAGTTAGTGTGTTTTAAGATTAAATCCAAACAAGAATTAGAGAAAAACATATCGACGCAAGGCCTCTATTACGAAAAATTGCTAAATCTCGAGACAAATTGTGTCCTTCTGTATTTGATGAAATGTTTTGGCCCCTAGTACGGATGAAACAGTATCTGCAATATCAACAGGAACTTCGGACATGTGTTTCATATTTCATCCAAGCCTGCAGTCTACAAATATTTAAACAAAATACTATAACAAAATACCACTACAGGGGAATTACTTACGGAGTAGTTCTTGGTAAAGAAACACAGGACACAATTACGTATGTGGGCTTAATACGAACTACAACTGTGTTTATAAATCGCTATAGTTGCCTTGGACTAACGACGAGCGAATATCAATATAACCTGTACGCTTTTCAAAGCTGTTATCCATGAAAAAGCTAAACCACGTATCGCGAACAAAATACTATTTAACACCGAAACAATGATATTAGCTGACAATGGGCACAGACTTTAGTCAATGGGCACTGTTGAAAATTTGTGCCAGACCAGGATTAGCACCCGAGTCCCCTGGTTACGAGGGAGAGGCAATGATCACTGTGTCCGAATTACACAGTGGTCAACAGAATAGCACGAACTGCCCGAGCATGCCGTTCTTTAGATCCAAATTCTCAATTTCTCCATAGACTGCTAATGCACTGCTCCTTGAACATAATCCTCCTCCCCTTAATTATACAGTACATGGCCAAAAAAACAGACACCGAATATATGCAAACTTGGCCTTACGAACATTGCAGACGTCGTCTATGTAACACACGTCAAACTTCAAAGAATTTACCAATTCGTTGCATTGTTTACTATAGACCACAAATCAAGTAACGTAAAAAAAGCACTGCGTCTATTGAGATCATGATTCAGAGTTTAAAAAAAACTAATAAGTCGCCTACATATTACAGTTGCTGCCAAAAGAGGAGAACCATTATTTTCCCACAAAAGGAAATATAGTTAAAATGACGCTTCTATTTCGGTTAGTTTATGCGGTTACTAAAATTTGCCGTGAAAGTTACATAGTGGACTCTACCCTCCCCCCACCAGAAACGTAGTTATCGTGGCTGTTGTGAGACTTTTGTACACAGTTAGAGAAAGTGTGTTAAATGTGGCGCGGACGGAAACACTAGGCTACGCTACAGGGCAATCTGCTCGCACAACGTTTAGTCGGCATTCATAATCGTTGGCGTAAACAACTCTCAATCAAATTACCACCTTCCAACCTAACTTAGATCTCGGGCTACACTACCAATCGGCCTGTCATCACAACCAAATATTCATTGAGTGGGGGTGGGGGGATTTCCTGTATCTCTAGGAAAAACTGTCAGTTTTGTCAGACTCAACAGCAAGATTTACCAATGGTAAACACTTTTTAGACGGCTCGTAATTTTAGAATAGTCCTCTTCGTCTTACTTGGCATAAATTGTTCGCTGGCGTCCCAGCAGCTAGCTCCCTCAGTGTCTGCTTCTGCCATCGCACCACGCCAGTCTGCTGTTGTCCTAGCAGACCGAACGCACCGCACATCCGACACCTTCGGAACCACTCAGTGGCCAGTTAGCAACTGAGCGGAACACTGTTTACATCGTGAAAGGAAAACTATGCAAAGATGTACACTTAAATGGCACGACTGAGTAGCACACACACAGTAATATCTGAGGAATGTCCTTCGACACGCGCAGAACTAAAGTCTTCTCGCGAACGTACAGCGTCTCTGAAAAAAAATCTAGTGACTATATTCCGGCGTTACGGCCAGGTTCTCATACAAATGAGCAAAAAAGGGTAAATTTGAAATTTTTTTGAGACAATGAAAATACATTCGAACGATCTGTTTGGGAATTACGAGTGACAATACTATGAGCTTAATTTTAGATTTTCAATAAAAAATGGCGCCCGTAATTATGATTTGATCAAGGGCTTGCGAGACTGGAGTACGCAGAGTGCGTGCAGTGTGGCACCTCAGATGTTACCTGAATTCAAAAATGGGTAACATCAGTTGATACTACATTATTTCTCTGAACTTGAAAATGGATAACATCAGTCGATAATACATAAAATTAATGGGAGCACTTACCTAACCGCAATGAAACAACCTTAAATTTAACGATACAGTGCTAATTCGAACTTTGAGTTCGATTTTGAGGGGTTTGTTTCACTCCTTATGCCTACACAAAAATTAGTTAATATTAACAAATGTCATATTATAGCTATAAGTTCCTAAGAAAAGTGTTTACTTTTAGGGGTCAGAGGTAGAAGTTAAGAGATCGAACCACTTTTAATTTATGCTGCATGCCGTTCTGAGAAAATCGTTACTCGAAAAAAAAAGTGTTCAAAGTTTAGGGAAAACATTTAGTTATATTATTACTTCGATTTGCATGAACTGAGTGTTACACATATATTCTTAATGTCGCTGAAAACGAATCTGAAGTCAGATTTTCAATATTCAAAACAGCTAATCCAATACGGAGGGCAAACGATTATGTTTTGACCAATTTTTACCAAAAATGTATTTTCGTTATTTACGTTTAGTCTGCAATTCAAGGAGTATTTATCAGCCCTTCCTCTACCTCTGATTGTTCCTAGACAGTAACTTCCTGTTCTTCGTGGCAGGAAAAGCCGATCTGTCTAAGCTGGATATGCAGCACTCGGCAGCCTGCACTTGATATTCGTCCGTATTTTCGGTGAGTATGTTTGCATGCATTCTGCAGTATGAATCCTTTTGAGCACGTGCGACACGGGACGAGTTATCATCTACATCTATATGGATACCCTGCAAAACACATTTAAGTGCCTGGCAAAGGGTTCATCGAATCACCTACACAACTGATAATTAATTGAAACCCTCAGCTGCCGACAGGTGTTGTTGATATACTTCGATGGGGACAGCTGAAAAGTGTGCCGCTACTGGGACTCGAACCCAGCATCTCCTGCTTACAAGGCAGACGCTCAATCCATCTGAGCTATCGAGGGCACAAATGAACAGCACGACTGCAGGAATTTATCCCTCGCACGCTTCCCGTGAGACTCACACCCCGAACCGCCCACAATCCGATTACGTAATGTACTTAATAGGTATTTGTCCATCCACTCATTACTGGCTCACACTAAGGTGACGATTCCCGAAAGATTTCCGGTAGACTGTGCGCATTCGCACAGACGAAGGTCAATGGCTGGGTGACGTTTAACCATAGATCTGAAGATAGTAACTGTTCTAGAAAGAACAGGCGCCACTGACGACCGTGCAGCTCTTCTAGAATACATGATAGACCGGCCGATGTGGCCGAGCGGTTGTAGGCACTTCAGTCGGGAGCCACGCGACCGCTACGGTCGCAGGTTCAAATCCTGCCTCGAGCATGGATGTGTGTGATGTCCTTAATTTAGTTACGTTTAAGTCGTTCTAAGTTCTAGGAAACTGATGACCTCAGATGTTAAGTCCCAAAGTGCTCAGAGCCATTTGAACCATCAGTCCGTATGTTTGCACACTACTTACAGTAACTTATGCTAAGGACAACACACACACAACCATGCCCGAGGGAGGACTCGAACCTCCAACGGGGGGAGCCGCGCGAACCGTGACAAGGCGTTGGACACATGGCGGGTACCCCGCGCGGCTCATGGCAGCCGTGACACTGCTTCAAACAATGGACTGTAGAAACTTTTGTAAAGCACGGATTAAAAAAAAAAAACCTTTCCGTTCCAGGAGTCTAGACAAGTACACCTTTAAAAAATGCAACTACAAAGAAACTGAATTTTCGAACGGGGCAGGGCTTAAAACTTTGAAGAGTTAAATTTTAATGGCCGTTCTCTTGTATGCAAATAGTTTCACGGTAGAAATTTCTCTAGTTTTATTTATTTATTTATTTTTTGCTGTAGGTAAAGAAGGATAGGATTCTGAGAAGGGGGAAGGGGGGGGGGGAGGAATCTCGCCTCTCCCACCTTGGAATTCTCAGTACAGAATTTTTATTCATTACGAGATTCTCAGCCACTTGCAGAAGTGATTTCGCGTGATTCTGCAAAACTTTTCCTTTAGCCAATCGTAGCAACTATAGGATTCCGTTCCTGCTGCATGACATGTCTCGGAACTTAAACTGACCAACTTATTTGCATAAATAGCTAGCTTATCATCCGCTTCTTTACTTACTTAGACCGTTCATGGTCTGCAAAGCATTTTTTCTTTAATCGTTTTTTTTATGTCTTTTATAAACTGCAACACTTTCTAAACTTTTCTAAACTTAACGCCGTTGAAGCATGGTCTTTTGCTGAATGACCAAAAAGCAATGCTGACAGCTGGGGTCCAAGGTTTTTGTTAATCAAGCCGTTTGTATTCTTGTTTGTATAACGCATATTTCTTTATATCTAATTGAGAAGTGAAATACCGGTTTTCGTAGATGCAGATTTAAAATATTTTAATATAACGCAATAAATATTTCATTAAAATTTTCATCCCCTTATGCTCGAAGTTAAAAACCAGTGAAACACGTAGTTTTTAAAAATTGTAACAGATTAGCCGAATACGAATTGTCAGATATGCTTTCATAATGCTTTCATAATGAACCAATTTCAGAAACGTAGAGCCGGATCTGGGGGTGAATTTCCTTCTCTCCGAGACACCCGGCTTCTTCTTCGACTTAGCCGGCAAACAGGCCGAGGACGCCGGGTGGGGACCGAATATGCAGCAGTTTGTGGATGGCGACGTCGTCACTAGCTGTTGCCTTCGTGCGGGCCTCTTGTGTAAAGGGGGAGCCAACCGTGGCCAAGTGAAGGTCTGTATTCCACAGGAACGAGTTAGCATGGCACTCAGATATTTCCACGAGTCGGCGGACGGGGGTCATTTGGGGTTCTTCAAGACCTTGAACCGAGTTCAGGAATACATGTTTTGGCCCAACCTATATCGCGATGGCAGGCGATTTGTTGGCAACTGTGTCCAGTGTAAGCGTGGTAAGCCCGATGTTGGGCTGCACAGAGAACTACTACAGTCGCTTAGGGAGCAGTGTCCTCTGGACCGCGACTCAAAGATCGAAACAACGATCGACGGAAACTGGTGCCAGAAACGCACTAGCTCACTCTATTTCATCCCCTTAGGGGTTGAACTTCCAAAAACACCGAAACACGTATTTTCTTATTTGTAGCCTTGAAGTCAAATACCAATTTTCGTAGATGTAGCCTTAAAAATACTTTCATAGTTCTTCCATAATTATTTATCTCAAAATAAAATATTCATCCACTATTTCACCTCATAGAGGTTAAATTCCCAAAGATACTGGAACACATATTTCTTTATTTCTGACCTAGAAACCAGATACAAATGTTCGTATGCCTAGCTTCAAAATTACCTTAATAGCTACATGATTCAGAAATCCTTTCATGTCCTGTGTCTCCCCCTTAGAGGTGGAATTTTGAAATATGCAGTATAAGCGGTATAAGATCAACACTCTTTCCAAATCTCAAGGTTTATTTTCCTTGGCGGTCTGGACTGTGTGAGTTTCATAGTAATAGTCCTCCACACACACACACACACACACACACACACACACACACACACACACACACACCATTACCAATGCCACCACCTCCTGGGGAAATTTCTGCAGACGCCCTTGTTCCACTGCAGTCATATTTTGCCGACGACCTACATTTAGCAGCGTGGGAGGGATAGTGTCGTGCAACAGACAGTATACTCAGTAGACAACGAACTGTTCGTTGTGAAATCAGCGACATATTAACCGAGACTGACACAGAAGGTGCTGAAGGTGAAGCACACTAGACTCGTGTCTACCACGGCTTCAAATAGTATCGATTTACTATGAACGGAAGTTCCGAAAAGTGAGCAAGTAATTTTACAGTAAATTCAGTACCGATGGTGAGGATATACAACGAAAAACATTTCTATAAAATTTCAGAAATAATGAAATATTCCACTCAAGTCGCGTGACAGAAAACGCAATGGATATGCTTGCACTTAAGACGGAAGGCCCTACGTGCTTACGCAGGCTTACGACAGATCGCAAAATTCGGCAGTAGGCGTAAGCCAACCTCTTGTGCTGCCATCTGTTATTGATGCCAGGCATCAAGGTCTCAGTAGTACGACCATCCACTGGAGAGTAGTTTGCTTTGTAAGCACTCCGTCTTCAGGCCACGAGTGACCTACTGGGACAGCACCATCCGACCGCCGTGTCATCATCCGTGGAGGATGCGAACAGGAGGGGCGGGGGTCAGCACACTGCTCTCCCGGTCGTTATGTTGGTATTTTTTGACCGGAGCCGCTACTATTGGGTCGAGTAGCTCCTCGATTGGCATCATGAGGCTGAGTGCACCCCGAGAAATGGCAAGAGCGCATGGCGGCCTGGATGATCACCCATCCAAGTGCCTTCAACGCCCGACAACGCACTTAACTTCGGTGATCCCACGTGAACCGATGCAACCTCCGCGGCAAGGCCGTTGCCGCAGATATTTTACAGTAGTTGCTTACGTTTCATAATTATCTAGTTTACGGGGAAAATGTAAAAAAGGCGATTGTCACCGAAGCTACAACTAATCTGAATTTCTGGTTAGTTATCAAGTGGTCTTGTGTGCGAGCCTGAATTTTTCATCCTTTGCGGTGGGAATGATTCAAACCCGTCATGTTCTTCTTATGAAGTGTTCTATTTATTTTGCACACAATGATCGTTTGTAGTTGTCTTGAGTTACTAGGTTGATAAATTTTTGTTTGGCGCACGTATCATAACTGAGATTTGCGCTTAATGGCTGAAGGTGAATTAGCGTAATGAGTAGTAGCGAATGTTACAGTAACATGTTTGTAAATTATTTCAGGTAAATTACGTTAGTCGTGTAATATTATCCGTATACTAGTACAGTATATGGGCCAATTACGTTAGTCATGGAATACTATCCGTATAAGACTATGTCACCTTGGTGTCCCGGAATTTGCTTCAATTTTGGAATCCACGAAAGAACTGGAAATTTTCCTTTACACAGCTTTCCATATAATTTCTATTACAGTGATTCAGTCTTGCCTGTTACTCGACTTTTCTGACTGTCAAATAAATTCTATCGCTCAGGTGCTTATTACCTCTTCGTGTTTCCATTTGCCGATATTGCGCATAAACACATATCTCAAAGTTGCTATGGACATTGATGGAGCGACACACTTTTCTATGGCGACACTGCAGTTTATAGATAGAAAAACCGATCAGTTAAAACGACATGGGTATTTTAGTTCTGAATAACCGATGTCTTTCAGTATTTGTTTACTCTCGGTTATAACAAGTATCTTTTCATTTTTTCCTGATAACCACGTAAAAACAGATATATCAATTAGCCACAGATGTCGTAGTAAAATTTTTAGTTTTCAAATAAACCTTTTTAAAAAAAAGACGAGTAATTTTTATTCGTAAGATTTCCATAGCACTGAAATACGGAGTTATTACAGAAAAAATGGGAAAAGTTATGTATGCCACTTTAATAACACTGCTGATAGAAACGAGCAACAAATGGATTGGTCCAACATTGCCGAGACAATACTGTGCCTGTTATACAAGCAGAGCGCGAGACTGGACACAGTTTCTCGCTGTTGTCGAACGTCAGTTGTAACATAGAATGGCACCATCTGGAAGTCTGGAAGTATTTTACGATATGCGGTACGAGTGAAGAACAAAGTTAGATTTGGTCGACTTGCGACATCATACAAGGAAAAAAGTTAAAATTTAACAAATCATTCATAGTTCTGGATAAAAGTAGAAAGTGCCTGATCTGCTGCTGTGTCTACGTAGTATGCCGTTATCTGCTTTTAGCCCTTAAAAACAGAGAAATTAAAACGAAAAAGAGAGTTCTCCTGCCGCAGTTTTCACTCTTTATCGCTGGACTATACGTAATGCCTGCATAGTGCTGTGATAACCGATTACAATATAATTTTTGAGCAGAGCTTCTAAAAACTATAATCAGTAGGATAATATTGCCAGTTTTCTGTAGTATAGAAGCACTCGCCAGCAGCGAAGATCGGACAAAGTTTTATTTGACTATTTAATTTAAAGAAATTAGAATTATATTAATACCGTCAGTTGCTCGCGGGCGTTGATAAATATCAACGTGGACAAGTGAAAATGTGTGCCGCGACCGGGACTCGAACCCGGGATCTCTTGCTAAAATGACAGACGCTCTATCCATCTGAGGCACAGAGGACACAGTGTATGGTTCGACTGCAGGGACTATCTCGCGCACGCCTCCTGCGAGACTCACATTCTCACCTTGAATGTCCATACACTACAGTCGTAGAGTCCCACTCCAACACACTCATTCCTCGTGGAAGACATGTCCATATCAATATAAGTATATGGTTCTGGCAATACCAGCCACGACCTTCTTCTGTGAAGATGCACACGTATTCCCCGAACTGGACTTGGTAAGAATGTGTTCCACGAGTAATGAGTGTGTCGGTGTGGGACACTACGAATGTAGTGTGTGGACATGCAAGGTGAGAATGTGAGTCTCGCGGGAGGCGTGCGCGAGATAGTACCTGCAGTCACACTATCGTCTGTGCCCTCGGTGGCTCAGATGGGCAGAGCACCTGCCATGTAAGCAGGAGATCCCGGGTTCGAGTCCCAGACGTGCACACATTGTCACCTGTCGCCGTTGATATATATCGACACACGTGAGCAGCTGACGGTATTAATATAATTCTAATTTCGTTCTGAACGGCTGCAGGTCATCATAAGGGTATTTAATTTGACATTTTGATTCCATTTATCAAGAAACTGAGAAAGTAAAAATTGTTTAATCTTTGTTTGATTTCTACGTTTACTAGAGAAAATAATGTAAATAAAAGACTGAAAATCGGTTATTACAAGAACTGGTATTGTGACGGGCTTTAACAATTAGCTTAAAGAAGGGTTGGGAAACTAATAAGAGCCGAAAACCAGTTATTTCAGCGATAACCAACATTCCCACTGGTGTTCTGAGTGGTAAGATTGACGCACAAGGACAACAAGAACAGTTTCTCAGAAAGGTTACTGGAGCTCTGATGTTCTCAAAATGAACGGGCCAGCCATTGGCGTCTGCGAGGGTGAAGGGGAGGGGGAGGGGAGGAGGTCGGGAGGGGAGGATAGGCAAAAGGGCACTTTCACCCATCGCCCCCAACCCTCCCTGGAATCTGGAGTAAAGAGTTTTTATTCGTTACAGTATACTCTTCCAGATAAGAATTCTCCACAATACTGCTAAACCTTAGCTTTGACCAGTTGTAGCGCTTATAGAGTTAGGGTCTTGTAGCTTGATGCACCTCGTAACTGACCAGCTGATTTGTACACAGAGTGCCAGTTTCAGAATCATGCACTCCAGCCCCGACCCGCCTTCCCCCCTCCCCACCACTGGAAATATTTCTGCAGACTCCAGTCTGCCACTGTGCATATATTTTGATAACATCCTGGTTTTAATAGCATCGAAGGAACAGCATTGTGCAGTAAAAGGGTAGACCTAGCACAGAACACACCATTCACAATGAAACGCATCACTTAGTAGATGGTGAAGTACTCTGAAGCTAGCCAGATAGAAACAGAACCTCCTGGCACTGCATGTAACCCAAATTCTAATCTTACACTAATCTCTTGTATGTACCTACCACGCCCTCAAAGAGCCAACGATTTACTATTATCAGAAGTTCCGAAAAATGAGGAAGAAATTGACCCACACTTTTTTGCGTTGTTTATTATTTCGATTACACCATAAAGGGAATGGACTTGTAGCCACAGGTTACACAAGCGATAGATGGTTTAAAATACATAAAAAGAGATGACAATAAGAAACGCTTTTTAAAAACACAATGATGCACGGCTTTTACGATTTTTACAGGAAAAAAATGGATGACAAAATAAAAGTTTTTCAAAAATACGCTGGTAGACAATATTGGGGATTTTTTATCTTTATAGATGACTAGCGGAAAAGCTTGGTGTTGACCAGGCATTTATTTAGAGCTGTGCGTCCACGTCCGTACTATGCAGCGTCTGGCCTTGTCCTGAGTTTTTATGACGTATCTCCCGAAACATGTGTCGTACAATGATATAATTTTGTAGGTACATTCAGCGTCATATGCGGATACTGTCTGCAAAATTTATTGCGAATATAGTAGCAAAGAAGTAACAAATTTAAAGGTCACGAATGCTGTGATGCCCACACACTTGGGTGTAACTAATGTACACGGGATGCTTGGCACGATCATTATGGCTACCATCACCTGTGGTCGTAATTGGACCAGCTGTGTCGACGTAGTGAAAATATAAATGTGCATAACATGGTAAACGTCCATTCTTCCCAGCCATCAGACCTGAACTACGATCAAAAATATCATAAAAAGTGGTAGGGGCAATGGCCTTGCCGCAGTGGATACACCGGTTCCCGTCAGATAACTGAAGTTTAGCACTTTCGGGCGTGGTCGGCACTTGGATGGGTGACCATATGGGCCGCTATGCGCTGTTGGCATTTTTCGGGTTGCACTCAGCCTTCCGATGCCAATTGAGGAACTACTCGTCCGAATAGTAGCGGCTCCAGTCAAAGGAAACTACCACAACGAGTGGGAGAGCCAGCTCCTCCTCCACCCTCAGTGAGAATGACGTGGCGGTCGGATGGTCCTGATTGGCCACTTGTGACCTGAACATGGAGTGCTTTTTTAAAGTAGTACTCCCTACATAAAACTGACAGTCTAGGCTCAGGGACTGTCCACGGTAAATGCTGCAATGGACCTACGAATACTATTAAAATAACGGTTTGAGTTCTCTTTAATTGTCCAATCATCTGAAGTGAGTCCTTATTGCAGTACGCTGAAAAATAGATTTTATGTTAATGGCGGATAAATTTTATGTGAATGGCGGCAAATTAACTTTACCCTAATGACACACAAGGTCAATGCCGTACTATCACGTAAAGTATTCTCAGATCGAAATGTTTTGCATTACAAAATCTCCAATGTAAATTCATAATACCGCAATTATAATTCTCAAAATAATTTGGAGCTACGTTCAATGCATATTTAAATGCATCTTTCAAAACAATAACAGAATTCTCATTAGATCATCATTATCAATGGCTAGAGTATTCCTATTATTTCGTCTACCAAAAACCGCGTCTCACTATGGCTTCTTCAGTACGCTGTTTTGTTTTCCACTGTTGACAATAGAAACGATCTGGCAGATGTGACATTGTAGATGCGCAGTATGCGTGTCTTAATGCAAATAAACCGTCTGGAACATTTACCCTTGAACGTCCGTAGAATGGGATTTCATGGAACGTTATTACTTTCCTGTGTCCATTTCCATCACAAAAGCTGATCGCCACGACTGGGAAAGGGGAGGAGGGGGTGGGCTGAAAGTTGGCAGCAGTGGCAGAAAAACCGAAGAAAACCTCACGTTTTCGTCATTTGTTTTCATAATGAAGTAGTGCCAATTCATCACATCGCACGCTTTTCTCTTGGAAACGGTAAAATTCAGCGTCTGGATATCAATGTCGCCTGCTGAGGTATGCAGTCGCACCACTCTGTACGAAATAGGTTCTAAGCTGATGCAGTCGACAAGTAACATCGAAATATATCGTCACCTAGAAATACATCGACACCTCGAAATAAATCCACACCTCGAAATAAATCGCCACCTCGAAATAAATCGCCACCTCGAAATAAATCGCAACCTCGAAAAATCGCAACCTCGAAATAAATCGACACAGTGAAATAAATCGAAACCTCGAAATAAATCGACACCTCCAAACAACCGCTACACCGAAATGAGTCGATATCCCGAAGTATATCGACATCTAGACGCATTTCGGCTTACCATATAGACCGAAATCTCGATGCTAGTCGACATATCGAGATAAATTGAGGTACAGAAATATATCGATATCTCGAAATATATTGGTACCACGTAATATAAAGATATCTCTCAAAATAGCGATATCTAGAAATTTATGGATTACTAGAGATATGGAGGTAACTTGAATTATATCGATATCTCGATAAGAATCGATATCTGTAGTACACCAATACATGGAAATATATCGATACCTGGAAATATATAGACAACCTTAATAGTGTCGGTATATCAAAATAAATCGATATCTCGATATAATCGGATACTCTAAATCAATCGATATCTCGAAATAAATAGACTCCTCAATATAGATAGATATCTCGAAATAAATCGATATCATTATTTAATGTGCGCATCTACGTAAGTCGATATATCGAATTGAATCGATAATGGGAAAAGTATGGACGTCTCAAAATAAATCTGTACCCCTAAGAAAACGATTATCGAAATAAATAGATATAACGAAATATATCGCTATCTTGATAAATACCATTATCTAGTGGTCGGATAAATGTTTCAAGATGACATGACATAACAGTATAGTCTACATACATGAAAATACTTTGGATTTTCAATATATCGATAGATTTCTAGACCTCGGGAAAAAAAATCTTTGATCCGACCTCGGGGCAAAGACACAGACCTCGGGAAAAAACGTCGACCTCGGGGAAAAACGCCGACCTTAGGGCAAAAACGCCGACCTCGGGGAAAAACGCCGCCCTCGGGGCAAAAACGCCGACCTCGGGGAAAAACGCCGACCTCGGGGGGAAACGCCGACCTCGGGGAAAAACGCCGACCTTGGGAAAAACGACGACATCGTGGAAAAACGCCGACCTTGGGGAAAAACGACGACATCGTGGAAAAACGCCGACATCGGGGAAAAACGCCGCTGTTGGGAGAAAACGCCGACCTCGGGGAAAAACGCCCACCTCGGGGAAAAACGCCGACCTCGGGGAAAAACGCCGACCTTGGGAAAAACGACGACCTCGGGAAAAACGACGACCTTCGGAAAACTGCTGACCTCAGGAAAAATCCAGTTCCATTAATTTACATAGACAATAATGTTAGTTACCATTAGGTTCTCAAAATGCAATCAAATTCCTGGTATTTATCACCTCACACAAAAAGTGGTCATGACAGAAAAGTCTCGTTCTTTAGAAAGTTTAGAATGAGATGTTCTAAATAATGCAGATAATCCATTTACAATAATCTACAAGCACTGCACAATAAGAAGAGACTGTCAACCAGAGCACTTTGAAATAGTGCACAGCCAGGAAGACAGAGGTTGCATTGCTGTTTATAATCCTCTGGTGCTTGAGATTCAGAATCCAGGATTGCCTCGAATGAGAACAGCACGAATGAATGTCCTGCACCAGTATAGAACTTACTCTGGAACTCCACAGAAAATCACAAGGCACAATTATATCACATCATTTTCAGCAAACTACAGAAGCCTCTAGTGGACATAACAACGTCGTCACCTCCTTCACTAGTGAAAGATCTTAGTAGCTATTGAGTCAAGAGTAGGTGGCCAATTAATAATTTGTTGTTCAAAGCTAACTTCAGTGTATATGGGAATACTCAGTGAACATCTTTAACCATCATATTTTACTGTCTAAGATATGTCAACTTCCCAGACTATAAGTATAAGCAGAGCTTGGTCTTTACCAATCCGAGATTGTTGAGAATGGGTATCAATGGAATCAGATCCACTGGGCATTTAGAGCAACCTGCTTTAAACAATATGAGCAGGCAATAGACACAGACACAGAATTTGAAATTTCTCTGTGAAGCGGTTACCTTCATCGTCTTCAAACTTACTTTGTGTGCTGCGGTATGCGGAGGCACTAATAGCAACACAGTAAAACACAGAAGAAACTTATAAGTTGATGTAATCAGCCAGTAAGAAGCAGTAAAATTCAAGTTTTAGTAATCGATTATTGACTTATAATCCGGCTTTGGTGCCTCAGACATGTCCGACGACCTTAAGATTTGGCATGAAACAAAGTCTGGAAGGCACGTTACACGATAGAATTGGAAAAGTGTTCATGTGTTGTAAAAACCTAAGAAATCGTCCCGTTTTCGTCAATTGCCGTCGAATCGACGTAATGACATATCGTCACATTGGATGCTTTTCTCTATAAAACAGTTACATTTATCGTCTGGAAACTTATGTCCCTGGCTGCGGCATGCGGAGGCACTAATAGCAACTCCATAGAACACAGAAGAAGCTTCTAAGTTATTGGTTCAAATGGCTCTGAGCACTATGGGACTTAACATCTGTTTTCATCAGTACCCTAGAGCGTAGAACTCCTTAAACCTAACTAACCTAAGGACATTAAACACATCCATGCCCGAGCAGGATTCGAACCTCCGAGCGTAGCAGTCCCGCGGTTCCGGACTGAGCGCCTGAACTTCTTGACCACCGCGGCCGGCTCTAAGTTGATGTAATCGGCCAGTAAGAAGCAGTACAATTCAAGTTTTAGCTATCGATTATTGAATTATTAGCCGCCTATGGCGCCAGGGATATGACTGACGACGTTACGATTTTGCATGAAACGAGGTCTGGGAGCCACGTTACACGAGAATGTGTGAAAACTGATCATATGTAGTAAAAACTTAAGAAATCCTCCCGTTTTCGGCATCTACTATCGAATCGACGAAATACCAGATCGCCACAATGGCCGCTCTTCTCTCTGAAACGGTTACATTTATCGTGGGCAAAGCTATGTCGTGTGCTGCGATATGCGGAGACACTAAAAGCACCATAGTAGAACACAGAAGAAACTTCTAAGTTGATGTACTAGCCAGTAAGAAGCAGTGCAATTCAAGTTATCGATTTTGTACTTTTTAGCCGGCTTTGGGGCACTGGACATGAGCTAGGAACTTAAGATTTTGCATGCAGGGAGGACCAGCAGCCACGTTGCACGGTAGTATGTGAAAAATATTCATATGTAGTAAAAACATAAGAAATCGGCCCGTTTTCGTCATTTGCTATCGAATCGAGTTTATGTCAGATCGTCGCATTGGCTGCTCTACACTCTGAAACGGTTACATTTATCGTGTGCAACGCTATGTCGCGGGCTGCGATATGCGGAGACACAAAAAGCACTATAGTAGAATACAGAAGAAGATTCTACGTTGATGTAACAGCCAGTAAGGAGCAGTACAATTCAAATTTATTTATCGATTTTTGACTTTACGCGTTACATAACTTGTAGGAACATGAAAAGTATTGACCTTGACGCTCTAACAGCCGATTGCTCAGAAATCTCATGGCATCAAATAATCAGAGAACCTTCAATCGACGGCAAAATTAATGAACTTGGTGATAAACTCTTTGCCCTCTATGACAAACATGCACCTGCGCACACAGTCCGTGTAAGAAAATCTCCTGCTCCATGGCTGACAGCTGAATTACGTCAAAGGATGACTAATAATGATGCTGCCCACAGGCGTTTCAAGGCAGATCCGAAAACCGAGCGTTTCGAAGAATATAGAAAGCTACGGAACAGAGTGAAACAATGCATTCGCAATGCCAAAATCAGGCACGCTCGCTCCCTTGTATGCAGCGATCTGAAACCCACGGCTCTATGGAAGAATCTTAGTAGCTTGGGGGTCGGAAAGGCAAAATCGGAAACTACTTTTCATGTGTCAGCTAACGAATTAAATGAATTCTTCTCTGCACCTCTGATTACCAGCACGGCTGATAATTACCGTCCACAAGAATCCCCAAACAGGATAACTAACAACGATACCTTCCATCTAAAACATGTAACAACAAATACGGCAAGAATAGCAATAATGAGAATCTCTTCTGATGCAATAGGCAACGACATTATCGGTATAACCATGATTAAGAATGTTGCCGATATCTTAGTACCTGTCTTAACTGACATATTTAATTTTTCCCTCGTGAACGGAATATACCCCACTGCATGGAAAAGAAGCATAATTCGACCCATCCCTAAGATCGAAAACCCGCAACTGCCTAGTGATTACCGACCAATTAGCATACAGCCAGCTGTTTCCAAAGCACTTGAATATATTGTTCATGACCAAATCACTGAACACTTGCATGAATTCAGTCTATATGACAAATTTCAATCTGGTTTCCGTAAACATCACAGCACAAACACTGCTCTAATTAAAGTAACTGATGACCTGAAATATGCCATCGACTATCGAAAGGCAACAATATTGACGCTACTGGACTTCAGCAAAGCTTTTGACACTGTTAACTTTGACATATTACTCAGAAAAATGCAACAGCTTAATTTCTCTGATAGTGCAATGAGATGGTTTGAAAGCTACTTAAAAGACAGACAGCAATGTGTTGTCTGCGCAAATGAAAAATCTTCCTCGAAACATGTTTCTTCGGGAGTGCCACAAGGATCAGTCTTAGGACCACTGTTGTTTTCGTCGGTTTTGTCCTCCTGTAAACATATGCCGACGACCTCCAGCTCTACCTAAGCGTCAGACCTGAAGACGTAAACACTGCAATCGCTCTGATGAATGATGATCTGTCTTCAGTAGTGACATGGGCGAAAAACCAGGGGCTTAAATTAAACGCAAAAAAGACGCAAGTAATCTTAATAGCCCATCAGAAATTAATAAGTTCAGATTTCCGCGAACGGCTACCTCCTATTCTGCTCGAAGGTACTCCAATACCATATCAGAAAACAGTGAAAAACTTGGGTGTAACTTTGGACGAGCATCTCAACTGGGCGGAGAATACAGTCGCAGTGTGCCGAAAGACGTCTGCTTCTCTCTATCCTCTCAAAAAGTTTCGGAACATATTCCCACAGAACTTGAAACGCCAGCTCGTGCAAGCACTCGTTCTACCGAACCTCCACTATTGTGATGTGATTCAACAAGGCATGAGTAGTGAAAACAAAAGACGGCTAGAGCTAACCATGAATGCCTGTGTGCGTTACACCTGCAACATTCGCCGATATGATCATGTTAGTGCTTCATACTCCGAGCTAGGGTGGCTGCGGCCGGACAAACTGCGTGACTACCACACTATATGTCTACTTCACCGACTCCTCGTCGCGCAAGCACCCCAGTACCTAGCTTCAGAGATTAAAAACGTGTAATGCCATCATAATCGAAACACGAGGTCGCTCTTATCTGGTATCCTAGCTGTGCCCACTCACAAAACAAAAACTTTTGCAAACTCCTTCTCAGTTGCCGCTGTTCGCCTCTGGAAAACTGCCCCTCACCTTGAGGAAAATTCAATCTCCTGTTGCTTTTAAGAAGAAGTTGAAGCATTTCCTACTATCATCCGCATGAAAATTCTCCACAAAATTAATGTGCAAGGCCAATCCTCTCATATGTCAAATAGCAAAGCTAGCGTCTCCTATCTTGCTTCTGAGATGCCTTCCTCTTCATCTATCTCTATTAGCCACGCAGTCTTCTTTTCCTTTATATTTTCCTTAATTATGTATCATCATGTCCCTCTATTCCTCTCCTCCCTTCACCATGAGTTCCCCCCACACTCCCTGCTGCCAGCACTCCTATCTGAAATCTTTCTCTTCAATAATGTATTTTTCGAGGTGTACCTTTCTAATAGTTTATCTCACTTTTTGTATTAGATGTAGTTTAATATGCCTACTACAACATATGACTGTAAAATAAGTAGAATGCCTGGTTAGATGTAAGAGAGGGACTGATGGCCCTAATCTTGTCAGGTTAAATAAAAAAATAAATAAATAAATAAATAAATTGGCTATCGAATCGACTTAAAGTCAGATCGTCACATTGGCCGCGCTTCGCTCTGAAACGGTTACATTTATCTTGTGCAAAGCTATGTCGCGAGCTGCGAAATGCGGAGACACTAAAAGAACCATAGTAGAACAGAGAAGAAGCTTCTAAGTTGAAGTAATAGCCAGTATAAAGCAGTACAATTGAAGTTTAGTTTTCGATTTTTGGCTTTTTAGCCGGCTTTGGCGCCTTGCAAATGAGGTAGGACCTTAAGATTTTGCATGAAGGGAGGACTAGCACCAACGTTGCACGAAAGAATGTGAAAAGTGTTCATATGTAGTAAAAACCTAAGAAATCCGCCCGTTTTCGTCATTTGCTATCGAATCAACTTAATGTCATATAGCCACATTGGCCGCTCTTCTCTGTGAAACGATTACATTTATCGCGTGCAAAGCTATGTCGCGTGCTGCGATATACGGAGACACTAAAAGCACCATAGTAGAACACAGAAGAAGCTTCTAAGTTGATGTAATGGCCAGTAAGAAGCAGTACAAATAAAATTTAGTTATCGATTTTTGACTTTTTAGCCGGCTTCGGTGCCTTGGACATGAGCTAGGACCTTACGATTTTGCATGAAGGGAGGACTAGCAGAAACGTTGCACAGCAGAATGTGAAAATTGTTCATATGTAGTAAAAACCTGAGAAATCTGCCCGTTTTCGTCATTTGCTATCGATTCGATTTTATATCAGATCGTCACATTGGCCGCTCTTCTCTCTGAAACGGTTACATTTATCGTGCGCAAAGCTTTGTTGCGTGCTGCGAAACTCGGAGACATTAAAGCACAATGTAGAACACAGAAGGAGCTTCTAAGTTGATGTAATAACCAGTAAGAAGCAGTACAATACAAGTTTTAATTATCGATTGTTGACTTTACAGCCGGATTTGGTGCCTTGGACATGAGCTAGGACCTTACGATTTTGCATGAAGGGAGGACTAGCAGCCATCTCGCACGGGAGAATGTGAAAAGTGTTCAAATGTAGTAAAAACCTGAGAAATTCGTCCGTTTTCGTCACCTGCTATCGACTCGACTTAATGTCAGATCGTCACATTGGCCGCTCTTCTCTCCGAAACGGTTACATTTATCGGGTGCAAAGCTATGTCGCGTGCTGCGGAATGCGGAGACACCAAAATCCCCATAGTAGAACACAGAAGAAGCTTCTAAGTTGATGTAATAGCCAGCAAGGAGCAGTACAATTTAAGTTTTAGCGATCGATTTTTAAATTTTTAGCCGGCTTTGGTGCCTTGGACATGTACTAGTACCTTAAGATTTTGCATGAAGGGAGGACTCGCAACCACGTTGCACGGGAGAATGGGAAACGTGTCCATATGTAGTAAGAAACTAAGAAATCCGCCCGTTTTCGTCATTTGCTATCGACTCGACTTAACGTCAGATCGTCACATTGGCCGCTCTTCTCTCCGAAACGGTTACATATATCGTGTGCAAAGCTATGTTGCGTGCTGCGATAAGCGGAGACTCTAAAAGCACCATAGTAGAACACAAAAAAGCTTCTAAGTTGATGTAATAGACATTAAGAAGCAGTAGAACTCAAATTTAGTTATCGATTTTTGAATTTTTAGCCGGCTTTGGTGCCTTGGACATGAGGTAGGACCTTAAGAATTTACATGCAGGGAGGACTAGCAGCCAAGTTGCACGGGAGAATGTGAAACGTGTTCATATGTAGTAAAAACCTATGAAATCCGAACGCTTTCGTCATTTGCTATCGAATCGACTTAATGTCAGATGGTCACATTGGAGGCTGTTCTATATGAAACGGTTAAATTTAACGTCTGCAAAGCTATGTCGCGTGCTGCGGAATGCGGAGACACTACAAGAACCATAGTAGAACACAGAAGAAGCTTCTAAGGTTATGTAATAGCCAATAAGAATCAGTACAATTATAAGTTTTAGTTAACGATTTTTGACTTTTTAGCCGGCTTTGTTGCCTTGGACATGAGCTAGGACCCTAAGATTTTGCATGAAAAGACGCCTAGCTGCCACGTTGCACGGGAGAATGTAAAAAGCGTTCATATGTAGTAAAAACCTAAGAAATCCGCCTGTTTTCGTCATCTGCTATCAAATCGACTCAATGTCATATCGTCACGTTAACCGCTCTTCTCTCTGAGACGGTTACATTTATCGTGTGCAAAGCTATGTCGCGTGCTGCGGAATGCGGAGAATCTAAAAGCACCATAGTAGAACACAGAAGAAGCTTCTAAGTTGATGTAATAGGCAGTAAGAAGCAGTAAAATAATAGTTTTAGCTATCGATTATTGAATTTTTAGCCGGCTTAGGTTACTTGGACATGAGCTAGGACCTTTAGAATTTCTATGAACGGAGGACTAGCAGCTACGTTGCACGGGTGAATGTGAAAAGTTTTCATATGTAATAACAACCTAATAAATCCGCCCGTTTTCGTCATTTGCTATTGAATCGACTTAATGTCAGATGGTCACATTGGCCGCTCTTTTCTCTGAAACGGTTACATTTAACGTGTGCAAAGCTATGTCGCTTGCTGTGGAAAGCGGAGACACTAAAAGCACCATAGTAGACCACAGAAGAAGCTTCTATGTTGATGTAATACCCAATAAGAAGCAGTACATTTCAAGTTTTAGTTAACGATTTTTGACTTTATAGCCAGCTTTGGTGCCTTGGACATTAGCTAGGACCTTAAGATTTTGCATGAAGGGAGGACTAGCAGCCACGTTGCACGGGAGAATGTGGAGAGTGTTCATATGTAGTAAAAACCTAGGAAATCCGCCCGTTTTCGTCATTTGCTATCGAATCGTCTTAATGTCAGATGGTCACATTGGCCGCTCTTCTCTCTGATACGGTTACATTTATCGTGTGTAAAACTATGTGGCGTGATGCGGAATTCGGAGACACTAAAAGCACCATAGTAGAACACAGAAGGAGCTCCTAAGTTGATGTAATAACCAGTAAGAAACGGTACAATTCAAGTTTTATTTATCGATTTTTGGCTTTTAAGCCGGCTTTGGTGCCTTGGACGTGAGCTAGGTCCTTACGATTTTGCATGAAGGGAGGACTAGCAGCCACGTTGCACGGGAGAATCTGAAAAGTGTTCATATGTAGTAAAAACCTGAGAAATTCGTCCGTTTTCGTCATTTGCTATTGAATTGACTTAATGTCAGGTCGTCACATTGGCCGCTCTTCCCTGTGAAACAGTGACATTAATCATGTGCAAAGCTATGTCGCCAGCTGCGGTTGCGGAGACACTAAAATCCCCATAAAAGAACACAGATGAAGTTTCTAATTTGATGTAAATGCCAGTAAGAAGCAGTACAATTCAAGTTTAGTTATCGATTTTTGACTTTTGAGCTGGCTTTGGTGCCTTGGACATGAGCTAGGACCTTAAGATTTTGCATGAAGGGACACCTAGCTGCCACGTTGCACGGGAAAATGTGAAAAGTGTTCATATGTAGTAACAACCTAATAAATCTGCCTGTTTTCGTCATTTCCTATCGAATCGACTTAATGTCAGATGGCCACGTTGGCCGCTCTTATCTCTGAAACGGTTACATTTAACGTGTGCAAAGCTATGTCGCGTGCTACGGAATGCGGAGACGCTAAAAGCACCATACTAGACCACAGAAGAAGCTTCTAAGTTGATGTAATAGCCAAAAAGAATCAGTACAATTCAAGTTTTAGTGAACGATTTTTGACTTTTTAGCCGGCTTTGGTGCCTTGGACATGAGCTAGGACCTTACGATTTTTCATGAAGGGAGGTCTAGCAGCCGCGTTGCATGGGAGAATGTGAAAAGTGTTAATATGTAGTGAAAACTTGTGAAATCCGCCCGTTTTCGTCATTTGCTATCGATTCGACTTAATGGCAGATGGTCACATTGGCCGCTATTCTCTCTAAAACGGTTACATTTAACGTGTGAAAAGCTATGGCGCGTGCTGCGGAATGCGGAGACACTAAAAGCACCATAGTAGAACACAGAAGAAGCTTCTAAGGTGATGTAATAGCCAATATGAAGCAGTACAATTCAAGTTTTAGTTAACGATTTTTTACTTTTAAGGCGGCTTTGGTGCCTTGGACATGAGCTAGGGCCTTAATATTATGCATGAAGGGAGGACCAGCAGCAACGTTGCACGGGAGAATGTGAAAATTGTTCATATGTAGTAAAAACCTAAGAAATCCGCCCGTTTTCTTCACTTGCTATCGAATCGTCTTAATGTCAGATCGTCACATTGGCTCCTCTTCTCCCTGAAACGGTTACATTTATCGTGTGCAAAGCTATGTCGCGTGCTGCGGAATGCGGAGACACTAAAAGCCCCATAGTAGAACACAGAAGAAGCTTCTAAGGTGATGTAATAGCCAGTAAGAAGCTTTACAATTCAAGTTTTAGTTATTGATTTTTGACTTTTTAGCCGGCTTTGGTGACTTGGACATTAGCTAGGACCTTATAATTTTGTATGAATGGAGGAATAGCAGCCACGTTGCAAGGGAGAATGTGAAAGGTGTTCATATGTAGAAACAACCTAATAAATCTGCCCGTTTCGTCATTTGCTATCGAATCGAGTTAATGTCAGATGGTCACATTGGCCGCTACTCTCTCTGAAACGGTTACATTTATCGTGTGCAAAGCTATGTTGCGTGCTGCGATATGCGGAGACACTAAAAGCACCATAGTAGAACACAGAATAAGATTATAAGTTGATGTAATAGCAAGTAAGAAGCAGTACAACTCAAGTTTAGTTATCGATTTTTGACTTTTTAGCCGGCTTTGGTGCCTTGGACATGAGCTTGGACATTAAGATTTTTCATGAATGGAGGACTAGCAGCCACGTTGCACGGGACAATGTGAAGAGTGTTCATATGTAGTAAAAACCTGAGAAATCCGCCCGTTTTCGTCATTTGCTATTGAATCGACTTAATGTCAGATCCTTACTTTGGCCACACTTCTCTCTGAAACGGTTACATGTATCGTGTGCAAAGCTATGTCGCGTGCTGCGATATGCGGATACACTGAAAGCACAGTAGTGGAACAAAGAAGAAACTTCTAAGTTTATGTAATAGACAGTAAGAAGCAGTACAATTTAAGTTTTAGTTATCGATTTTGGATTTTTTAGCCGGTTTTGGTGCCTTGGACATGAGCAAGAACCTTAAGATGTTGCATGAAGGGAGGACTATCAGCCCGTTGTACGGGAGAATGTGAAAAGAATTCATATGTAGTAAAAACGTAAGAGATCCGCCCGTTTTCGTCATTTGCTATCGAATCGACTTAGTGTCAGATAGTCACATTTGCCGCTCTTCTGTATGAAACGGTTACATTTATCGTGTGCAAAACTATGTCGCGTGCTGCGGAATGCGGAGACACTAAAAGTACCATAGTAGAACACAGAAGAAGCTTTTAAGTTGAATTAATAACCAGTAAGAAGCAGTACGACTCAAAATCAGTTATCGACTTGTGATATTTTAGCCGGCTTTGGTGCCTTAGACATGAGCTAGAACTTTAAGATTTTGCATGAAGGGAGGACTAGCAGCCACGTTGCATGGGAGAATGTGAAGAGTGTTCATATGTAGTAAAAACCAGAGAAATTCGTTCGTTTTCGTGATTTGCTATCGAATCTACTTTATGCCAAATCGTCACATTGGCTGCTCTTCTCTCTGAAACGGTTACATTTATCGTGTGCAAAGCTATGTTGCGTTCTGAGGTATGCGGAGACACTAAAAGCACCATAGTAGAACACAGAAGAAGCTTCTAAGTTGATGTAGTAGCCGGCAAGAAGCAATACAATTCAAGTTTTAATTACCGAAAATTGAATATTTAGCCGACTTTGGTGCCTTGTACATGAGTTAGTACCTTAAGATTTTGCATGAGGGGAGGTCTAGCAGACGCGTTGCATATGAAAATGTGAAAAGTGTTCATATGTAGTAAAGACATTCATCGTCTGCAAAGATATCTCGCTTGCCGCAGTATGTGGAGACACAAAAGCAACATAGTATAATACAGAAGCACATTCTACGAAGATGTAATCGCCAATAAGAAGCAGCACTATTCAAGATTTAGTTGTCGGTTATTCACATATTTGCCACCTTTGGTACATTGGACATGACCGAAGACTTAAAGATTTTGCATGAAACGACGTCTGGAAACCACATTGCACGGGGGAATGTGGAAACTGTTCATATGTAGTAAAAACTAGAGAAAAATGCCCGCGTTCGTCATTTGCAACTGAATCTATTTTATTGCAACATCTTCACATTGGCCGCTTTTGTTTCTGAAACGGTTACATTTATCATCTGCAAAATTTTGACGTGTTTTCCGGTATGAGGAAAAAACTGAAAACATCATATTAGAACACAGTAAAAGCTTCTAAGAAGATGTAATCGCAAGTAAGAAGCAGTACTATTCAAGTTTTAGCTATCGGTTATTCACTTATTTTCCGCCTTTGGTACATTGGACATGACCGACGACCTAATGTTTTGCATGAAACGACGTCTGGAAACCACTTTGCACGGGGGAATGTGGAAACTGTTCATATGTAGTAAAAACTACAGAAAACCGCCAGCTTTCGTCATTTGCTACCGAATCTATTATATTGCCACATCTTCACATTGGCAGCTTTTCTCTCTGACACAATTACATTTATCGTCTGGAAATGTATGTCGCGTATTGCAATATGAGGAAAAAACTGAAAAAATCATATTAGATCACGAAAAAAGCTTCTAAGAAGATGTAATCGAATGTAGGAAGCAGTACTATTCACGTTTTAGCTATCGGTTATTTACTAATTTGCCGGCTTTGGTGCATTGGACATCAGTTTAAATGGCTCTGAGCACAATGGGACTCAACTGCTGAGATCATTAGTCCCCTACAACTTAGAACTACTTAAACCTAACGCACCTAAGGAGATCACACACATCCATGCCCCAGGCAGGATTCGAACCTGCGACCTTAGCAGTCGCACGGTTGGACATGAACTAGGACCTTAAGATTTTGCATGAAAGTACGTCTGTACGCCACGTTGCACGGGAGAATGTGGAAAGTGTTCATACGTAGTAATAACCTGGGGAATTCAATCGCTTTCGTCGTTTGCTATCGAATCGAAAGTATTACCAGATCTTCACATTGGCCGCTTTTCTCTCTGAAACAGTTACATTTATCGCCTGGAAATTTATGTCGCTTATTGCAATATGCGGAAAAAACTGAAAACATTATATTAGAACACAGAAAAAGCTTCTAAGAAGATGTAATCGAAAGTAGGAAGCAGTAATATACAAGCTTTAGTTATCGGTTATTCACTTATTTTCCGCCTTGGTGCATTGGACATGAGCAAGGACCTTAAGATTTTGCATGAGAGTACGTCTGTACGCCACGTTGCACGGGTGAATGTAAAAGATGTTCATATGTAGTAACAACATGAGAAATCCGACCGTTTTCGACATTATCCTTCGAATCGACTTAATGCCAGATCGTCACATTGGCCGCTTTTCTCTTTGAAACTGTTACATTCATCGTCTGCAAAGTTACGTCGATTGCCGCGGTATGCGCAGACACTAAAGGCAAAATAGTAGAACACAGAGGATGCTTCTAAGAAAATGTAATCGGCCAGTAACAAGCAGTGTTATTCAAGTGTTAGTTATCAGTTATTCACATATTTGCCGGCTTTGGTACATTGGACATGACCGACGACCTAATGATTTTGCATGAAACGACGTCTGGAAACCACGATGCACAGGAGGATGTGAAAAGTGTTCACATGTAGTAACCACATGAAAAATCCGCCCGTTTTCGACATTTGCCATCGAATCGAATTAATGATAGAGCGTCATATTGGCCGCTTTTCTCACTGAAAAGGTTACATTTACCGTCTGGAAATTTATGTCGTGTGTTGCAATATGCGGAAAAGAACTGAAAACATCATATTAGAACACAGAAAAAGCTTCTAAGAAGATGTAATCGCCAATAAGAAGCAGTACTATTCAAGTTTTAGTTATCGGTTATTCACTTATTTGCCGCTTTTGGTACATTGGACATGACCGACGACCTAATGTTTTGCATGAAACGACGTCTGGAAACCACTTTGCACGGGGGAATGTGGAAACTGTTCATATGTAGTAAAAACTACAGAAAACCGCCAGCTTTCGTCATTTGCTACCGAATCTATTATATTGCCACATCTTCACATTGGCTGCTTTTCTCTCTGAAACAGTTACATTTATCGTCTGGAAATGTATGTCGCGTATTGCAATATGCGGAAAAAACTGAAAACATCTTATTAGAACACAAAAAAAGCTTCTAAGAAGATGTAATCGAAAGTAGGAAGCAGTACTATTCAAGTTTAAGCGATCGGTTATTCACTTATTTGCGGCTTTATTGCATTGGACATGAGCTAGGACCTTAGGATTTTGCATGAAAGTACGTCTGTACGCCACGTTGCACGGGAGAATGTAGAAAGTGTTCATATGTAGTAAAAACCTGAGAAATCCATCGCTTTCGTCATTTGCTAACGAATCGAATGTATTGCCAGATCGTCCCATTGGCCGCTTTTCTCTCTGAAACGGTTACATTTATCGTCTGGAAATTTGTGCCACGTGTTTGCAATATGTGGAAAAAACTGAAAACATCATATCAGAACACAAAAAAGCTTCTAAGAAGATGTAATCGAAAGTAGGAAGCAGTACTTTCAAGTTTTTGCTATCGGTTATTCACTTATTTGCAAGCTTTGGTGCATTGGACGTGAGCTATAACCTTAAGATTTTGCATGAAATTACGTCTGTACGCCACGTTGCACGGGAGAATGACAAAGTTGTACATAATAGTAACAACATGAGAAATCCGCCCGTTTTCGTCATTTGCGTTCGAATCGACTTAATGCCAGATCATAACATTGGCCGCTTTTCTCTCTGAAACGGTTACATTTATCGTATGCAAAATTATGTCGCGTGTTGCGGTATGCGGAAAAAACTGAAAACATTATATTAGAATACAGAAAAAGCTTCAAAGAAGATGTAATTGCCAGTAAGAAGCAGTACTATTCAAGTTTCAGTTATCGGTTTATTCACTTATTTGCCGGCTTTGGTGCATTGGACATGAGCTACGACCTTAAGATTTTGCATGAAAGTACGTCTGTACGCCACGTTGCACGGGAGAATGAGAAAAGTTTTCATATGTAGTAACACCATGAGAAATCCGCCCGTTTTCGTCATTTGCCGTCGAATCGACTTAATGACAGATCGTCACACTGGTGGCTTTTCTCTATGAAACGGTTACATTCATCGTATGCAAAGTTATGTCGCTTGCCGCGGTATGCGCAGATACTAAAATCACTATAGTAGTCACAGAAGAAGCTTCTAAGAAGATGTAATTGGCCAGTAACAAGCAGTACTAGTCAAGTTCTAGTTATCGGTTACTCACTTATTTTCCGGCTTTTGTGCATTGGACATGAGCTAGGACCTTAAGATTTTGCAAGAAAGTACGTCTGTACGACACGTTGCACGGGAGAATGTGGAAAGCGTTCATATGTAGTAAAAACCTGAGAAACCCGATCGCTTTCGTCATTTGCTATAGAGTCGAATGTGTTGCCAGATCGTCCCATTGGCCGCTTTTCTCTCAGAACAGGTTACATCCATCGTCTGCAAAATTATGTCGCGTGTTGCGGTATGGAAAAAAAACTTAAAACATTATATTAGAACACAGAAAAAGCTTCGAAGAAGATGTAATCGCCAATAAGAAGCAGTACTATTCTAGATTTAGTTATCGGTAATTCACTTATTTGCCGGGTTTGGTATATTGGACATGACCGACGACCTATAGATTTCGCATGAAACGACGTCTGGAAATCACATTGCGCGGGGGAATGTGAAAACTGTTCATATGTAGTAAAAATTTGAGAGATCCGCTCGCTTTCGTCATTTGCCATCGAATCGACTTGATGCCAGATCGTCACATTGGCCGCTTTTCTCTCTGAAACAGTTACATTTATCGTCTGGAAATGTATGTCGCGTATTGCAATATGCGGAAGAAACTGAAAACATCATATTAGAACACAAAAAAAGCTTCTAAGAAGATGTAATCGAAAGTAGCAAACAGAACTATACTATTGACTTATTTGCCGGCTTTGGTGCATTAAACATCAGTTGAAATGGCTCTGAGCACAATGGGACTCAACTGCTGAGGTCGTTAGTCCCCTAGAACTTAGAACTACTTAAACCTAACTCACCCAAGGAGATCACACACATCCAAGCCCCAGGCAGGATTCGAACCTGCGACCTTAGCAGTCGCACGGTTGGACATGAGCTAGGACCTTAAGATTTTGCATGAAAGTACGTATGTACGCCACGTTGCACGGGAGAATGTGAACAGTGTTCATATGTACTAACAACATGAGAAATCCGCCCGTTTTCGACATTTGCCATTGAATCGACTTATTGTCAGATCGTCATATTGGCTACTTTTCTCTCTGAAACGGTTACATTTATCGTCTGTAAAGTTATGTCGCGTGTTGGGGTATGCGGAAAAAACTGAAAACATTATATTAGAACACAGAAAAAGCTTCAAAGAAGATATAATCATAAGTAGGAAGCAGTAGTATACATGCTTTAGTTATCGGTTATTCACTTATTTGCGCCTTGGTGCATTGGACATGAGCTAGGACCTTAAGATTATGCATGAGAGTACGTCTGTACGCCACGTTGCACGGGAGAATATAAAAAATGTTCATATGTAGTAACAACATGAGAAATCCGCCCGTTTTCGACATTTTCCATCGAATCGACTTAATGTCAGATCGTCATATTGGCCGCTTTTCTCTCTGAAACGGTTACATTTAGCGGCTGCAAAAGTATGTCGCGTGTTGCGGTATGCAGAAAAAACTGAAAACATCATATTAGAACACAGAAAAAGCTTCTAAGAAGATGTAATAGCCAATAAGAAGCAGTACTATTCAAGTTTAAATATCGGTTTATTCACTTATTTGCCGGCTTTGGTACATTGGACATGAGCTAAGATCTTAAGATTTTGCATGAAAGTACGTCTGTACGCCACGTTGTACGGGAGAATGAGAAAAGCTTTCATATGTTGTAACACCATGAGAAATCCGCCCGTTTTCGTCATTTGCCATAAGAATCGACTTAACGCCAGATCGTCATATTGGCCGATTTTCTCTCTGAATCGGTCACATTCATCGTCTGCAAAGTTATGTCTCTTGCCGCGGTATGCGGAGACACTAAAAGCACCATAGTAGAACACAGAAGAAGCTTCTAAGAAGATTTTATCGGCCAGTAACAAGCAGTAGTAGTCAAGTTTTAGTTATCGGTTATTCACTTATTTGCCGGCTTTGGTACATTGCACATGACCGACGACCTAAAGATTCAGCATGAAACCACGTCTGGAAACCACGTTGCACGGGAGAATGTGGAAACTGTTCATACGTAGTAAAAACTTCAGAAATCCGCCCGCTTTCGTCATTTGCTATCGAATCGACTTTATTGCCACATTTTTACATTGGCCGCTTTTCTCTCTGAAACGGTTACATTTATCATCTGCAAAATTATGTCGCGTGTTGCGGTATGCGGAGAAAACTGAAAACATCATATTATAACACAGAAATATCTTCTAAGAAGATGTAGTATCCAGTAAGAAGCAGTACTATTCAAGTTTTAGTTATCGGTTATTCCCTTATTTGCCGGCTTTGGTGCATTGGACAAGAGCTAGGACCTTACGATTTTGCATGAAAGTACGTCTGTACGCCAGAATACAGCATTTTCAGTTGTCAGACGGCTTCTAAAACCGAACTGTTCATTTGACAGCAAATTGTGTGATATCAAGTGATCAATTAACCTTACATGCACAGCCTTTTCGGTAACTTTTGCAAACACTGATGGCATAGAAGTAGGTCTAAAATTATCTATATTATCCCTTTCTCCCTTTTCATAAAGCGGCTTTACTGATGAGTACTTTAATCGGTCAGGAAACTGACCAACTCTAAAGGAAAAATTGCAAATATGGCTAAATACAGGGCTAACATGTGCAGCACAGTACTTTAATATGCTTCTAGGCACTCCATCATATCCATGAGAGTCCTTAGTCTTCAGTGATATAGTTATTGACTCAATCTCTCTCTTGTTTGTATCACAGAGGAGTATTTCAGACGTCAATCTCAGAAAGGTATTTGCGAAGAAATTTGTATGATTTCCTGTTGAAACTAAATTTTTATTTAGCTTGATTGTGACTACTTCTAACATTTTGATATAATTCGCCCTATGTTCTACATGAAATCATTATCCCACTAGTCAGCCAACTGTGCTGTCTATTACTGCTAGTACCCCATTCAGAATGTTCTAATGGAAAACAACTCTCAAAGAGCATGAGAAATGTGCCATGGAAAGCATTGTATTTATCATCTGTATTATTGGCACTATAAACATCTTGCCACTCTTGTTCCTTGACAAGTTTTAAAAACACTCTATTGCTGTTGGATTGACTTTCCTACGTTCTTTGTAACTAAATATGACATTGGGTTGAGTACAAAAACCTTTTAGTGTTAAAATTTGTGCATTATGGTCTGAAAGGCCATTCCCTTTTTTACTAACAGGATGCCCATCTAGTATTGAAGAACGAATAAAAATATTGTCTATAATTGTGCTACTATTCGCCTGCACCCTAGTTTGAAAAAAAAAAAACAAAACACAGTTGGCATCAGATCATATGAATTTAGGAGATCTACCAACATCATTTTTCTTGGGACCGAGCGAGGTGGCGCAGTGGTTAAGGCACTGGACTCACATTCGGGAGGACGACGGTTCAGTCCCGCGTTCAGCCATCTTGATTCAGGTTTTCCGTGATTTCCCTAAATCACTCCCGGCAAATTCTGGGTTAGTTCCTCTCAAAGGGCATGGGCGACTTCCTTCCCCATCCTTCCCTAATCCGATGAGACCAATGACATCGCTGTCTGGTCTCCTTCCCCAAACAACCCAACCCCCCTTTTTCTTGCACAATCATATACAAAATTAATATTGAAGTCCCCACATATAACTACTTTCTGGTACTTCCTACAAAGTGAATCAAGAACCCTCTCTAGCTTAAGCAAAAATGCTCTGAAGTTTGAGTTAGAGGCCCTATAAACACCAGCAATTAGAAGTTGAGTTTCACTAAATTCAACAAATGCTACACAACTTTCAAATATCTGTTCAGTGCAGTGTCGTGATAAGTCTATGGACTCAAGTAACGTACTGTTTTTTATGTACGGAGACACCTCCCCATCCCGCAAGGAACTCCTTGAGAAACAGCCAGGTAATATGTAGCCTGGTAAAGGAAGCCTATAAATTATCAATTTATTGAAGTGGTGCTCTGATATACAAATAATTTCAGCGTTAACATCTGTTAGCAGTTCACTAACTTTATCTCTAATAACTCTTATATTCTGATGAAATATGCCAATTCCTTCTCTACTTGGAAACATTACATCCTCTGGAGGAGAGCCCTTAGAGGCACGCCGGCCGCGGTGGTCTTGCGGTTCTAAGCGCTCAGTTCGGAACCGAGCGACTGCTACGGTCGCAGGTTCGAATCCTGCCTCGGGCATGGATGTTTGTGACGTCCTTAGGTTAGTTAGGTTTAATTAGTTCTAAGTTCTAGGCGACTGATGACCCCATATGTTAATTTGCATAGTGCTCAGAGCCATTAGAACCATTTTTGAACCTTAGAGGCACTTCCTTTAAGCTGGTATACCAATCAGCTGACTTCAGTATTAAAAAGGTGCAGCTCTAACACCAAATACTACAGGAATTTTTCCATGAGTGACACCACTACCGCCACCACCACCCACTACACTGTCACCTATAAGCTTAGGTAGCCTCTCCTTCGCATACCTATTGAGGTGCAGGCCATGCCTAGTGAAACCCCACCTACTGATAGACCCAACTGGCAACACTGAGATGTGATCCATGCCCTCTCCCATCACTGCCCTCCCCAGCCCCACAATTACGCCCCCAACAGCCGCATTAAGGTGTGGCCGATCATTATGCTGAAACAGTTGCACGAAAAGCACATTAGTGCCACCAGTTTGAGTAGCTATCTTAACCAAGTCACCACTGACATCATACCCCCTGTCCCTATTGCGACTGCTCCCAGCACCACCCACTATCACTACCTGATCCTCCTTTGTAAAATTCTTACATAACTCCCCTATGCTTTCAGCCACCTGAGCCAACCCTGCATTAGGCTTCACAATGCTTGTGACCTGGTACTCACTCCACAAAACTTCTTGCAAATGCTGGCCCACACCTCTACCCGGTAACTACCTAGCAGCAGAACCTAGGCCTCCTAATTGCTGAGGACGGCTGCAAGTTACCTCCATATACAGCTACACGAGGCTCCTCTCCGCTCAACTTTGACAGTTTGTCGTATCTATTGCATGTATGCAAAGTAAAACTGTCTGACTACCTCCTTTTCCTATCTATCTTCTTGTCAACTGCCAGTTCCCATTCCCCAGCACCCTTCACCCTCCTCAACTTATCTAGTTCCTCCTTTGCGCATTGTAACTGCACCTGAAGGGCACAGATCTTACGCTCCTGCTCCTCTATTAACTTGTTTCTATTACAGATTCTACATTCCCAGGACAGGATCACCCTCAAATGACCACTGGCTTCCCCACCGCATTCCCCCCAATGAAAATACTTTGAACAAATCCCACAGCTTAATCCACTACTCACAAACCTACGACATAGCAATCACTTCTCACTCACGATAAAATTTTACAGTTACTAAAAAAAACTATACGTCTACGTTACCAAAGTTCAGTTACAAAAGCAGCACTATTTAAGAACTAACAACTATGGTCTCGAAATTCTCTGCCTACTAAGAAAGCAGCTACTTGTATTAATACTACTACAACACAGCCGATACCAATACCAGCAAAACTTCACAAAATTATTGGCTAAAACCAAAAAATTTAAACTAAACGCCAGTTGAAAACTAAAGCACGAAATTTACTAAACGACTTCAACACACTGAAAACTCTATAAAACACAGCGAGCGAACGATTACAAGAGTTTATTAAGTCATTATTTCGCCAAAAATGGCAAGCAACACCACTGCAATCTATTCAGTTTAATAACGTATTACAGAGCACAAACAAGTTCGTCAGTACTTAGCTTATAACCGCTGCAGATGCAGTGCACGCCGCAAAATGTAAACACGCTGATGAGGCGCGAGGCTTAGACGAACCATGGAAGCACACTTACACATAATAGACCACTCGAGTCAATACCACAGGAAGAAACACTGAGATAAATGAATATCCACTAATAATTTGCTTTTACGGCAAAAATAATAACACAAAAAAACTTTAAAATACGTAAATGAAGTCTAAAATTTATAAAACACTAACAAGCTATTTCAACAGCAGTGCAGCTCACGTGACGTCACACCCATGATGATCTGCCCCCCTCCCCCCCTGGGAAGGTGGCTATCTACCCCACCTTCGAAATATGCCTATCTATCCCCCTCAGAAGATATCTACCGAGCTACCCATCCATGGAAGATCTCTGTCAACCTGCACCGCCCCTCCCCCCTCAGATGATGTCTGTGTACCTACCCACACCCTTGGAATATGTGTGTCTACCTAAATCCCCCCCCCCCCCTTAGAATATGTATGACTACCTACCCCTCCCCACAGAATATGAATGTCTACCTACCTCACCCCTCGGGAGATGTCTGTGTACCTACCCCTCTCAGATGATATCTACCTACACCTCCCACATCGGAAGATTTCATACTACCTCTACCCCATCGAAAGCTGTCTGTCTCTCATCGCCCCACCACCTAATATGTAATTCTACCTACTTGCTCCTTATAAAATGTCAGTCTACGTAACTCTCCACAGGAGATGTCTGTCTACCTGCCCCCTCGTCAGATGTCTGCCTACCTCACCCCCCTAAGGAAGATGTTTGTCCACCTACCTCACCCTGTGAAGATGTCTATCTATACCCCCACAAAAACTCTCTCCCCACCTCGTAAGATGTCTATCACCCTGAAAGATGTCTCTCAACACGCCCCCCCCCCCCCCCCCCACACTAAGGAGAAGTCTATCTACCTACCTGCCCTTTCGGAATTTGTCTGTCTACCTATCCCAACCCCTACTTAGCCCCCCCACTCGGAAGTTCTTTACCCCTGTCTCGGAAGATGTCTAGAGACCCCCAAACTTTGGAAGGTGTCTTCCAGCCCCTCAGGCGATGTCTGTCTACCCCCCCCCCCCCCTCAGAAGATGTCTATCAGCATACCAACCACCCTGGAATTAGTCTGTCTACCTACCAACTGCCTCGGAATATATCTGTCTACCTCCCACCTCGGAAAATGTCTTCCAAACACAGTCTCAGAAAAGCCCAGTCTACCAACTGCCAAATTTCAACCCCCAGAAGATTTCTATCCAACCCCCCCCACTCGGAATATGTCTATCTACCTCCACTCTTGGTAGCTATCTACACCTCCCTCTCAGAGAATCTCTAACCCCACTCTCATAGGATGTCTACCTACCCTCACCACCATTCGAAGATGTCTACCCCTTGGAGGATGTCTACTCCACCTGGAATATGTCTGTCTACCCACGTTGGATGATGTCTGTCTATCTACTCAGCCCCCCTGGGAAGATGTCTGTTAAACTACCACCCCTTGGAATTTGTTTATCTATCATTACCTGCACAAAATATGTCCATCAACCTACAATCTCCTTCTGAAGATGTCTGTCTACCTACAGCTCCCGCTTGGAAGATGTCTGTCTACCTACAACCCCTCAGAAGACGTCTGTCTACCTATCTCCACATCAGAAAATGTCTCTCATCTCCCCACCCTTAGAATATGTCTGTCTACCTACACTCCCCATCGGAAATGTCTGTCTACCTAAGCTCCCTCAAACCAAGTCCGATTAGCTGTCCACTCCGGAAGATGTCTGTCTACCTACCCAACCATCAGAAGATGTCTGTCTACCTACCCCTCCCCCTCGGAAAATGTCTGTCTCTCATCCCCCTACCCTGAGTATATGTCTGTCTACTTACCTGCCCCCCCTTGGAAAGATCTCTGTATACCTAAACCCAGCCCTCAGAAGATGTATGACTACCTACCCCTTCCATTGGAAGATGTATGTTTTCCAACCATCCCTTCGGAATATTTCTGCCTACCTATCATCTATCACAAAGGATGTCTGTCAGCCTACAATTCCTTACTGGTGTCTGTCTACATACCCACCCACACTCGGAAGAAGTTTGTCTACCTGCCACTCCTTAGGAAATGTTGGTCTACCAAACCCCTTAGAAGATGTCTGTCTACCTATACACCTCTGATAAGACTGTCTACCTAACCCCCTCTGTAGATGCCTGTCTACCTACCCCCTTGGAATATGTCCATCCTCCTACAACTCTTCAGAATATGTCTGCCTAACTACCCCCCTCTCGTAAGATATCTGTCCACATATCCCCCCCCCCCCCACATGATCTGTCTACCTACCCCCTTCCCCTGTCATAAGATGAATGTCTACCTAAATCCCTCAGAAGATGTATGCCTATCTACCCCCTTCAAATGATTCGATTTTATCCCTCCTGTGGGAGATATCTGTCTCCCTACCCCTACCTCTGAGGATATCTGTCTGCCTACCCAACCCCCCCCCTCTCGGAAGTTGTTAAACTACCACTCCTCTGGGAAGATATCTACTCCCACATCAGAGAATGTCCACACCCCTCTTGGAGGATGTCTGTATACCAAAATGCATACTTTGGAAGATGTCTCCCCCCCTTTGAAAGATGTCTGTCTACCATGAACACCCCTCAGAAGATGTCTGAGTACTGAACTCACCCTCAGAATATATCTCCTCCTTACCTACCCCCCTCCCTTGGAATATGTCTGTCTACCTACCCATTTCCCATAAGAAGATGACTGTCTACCTTATTCTCCTCAGAAGGTGTATGTCTACATGCCACACCTCGGAACATGTCTGCCTACCTAAAACCCTCGGAAGAGGTCCATCTACCTCGCATCTTGGAAGATATTTATTTACACCCCTCTTGGAAGATATCTACCCCTGTGTTGGAGGATGACTACCTCCCTCTCGGATGATGTCTACCCTCTCTCTGAAATGTCTGTCTACATACCCTCCTCTCAAAAGATATTTCTCCTCCCTCAGATAATGTAAGTCTATCAACCCTCAAATGGAAAATGTCTGTCCTCCTAATCCCCCTCGGAAGATGTCTGTATACCTACCCACCTGTCTGTCTACGTACCCCCACTCCCATGATGTCTGTCTACCTCCCCCTTAGGTATATGTCTGTATACCTACACCCGTTCGGAAGATGTCTGTATACCAAACACTCCTCCGAAGATGACTATCTACCTACCCTGCCTCAGAAGGTGTCAGTCTACCTAACCCCTCGTTGGAAGATGTCTGTCTACAAAACTTCACTGGGAAGATGTCTGCCTACCTAACCCTGTCCATGATAATTGTCTGTTTACCAACACCTCTGCTTCGGAAGATGTCTGCCTACCTACAAATCCCACAACAGAAGAGGTCTGTCTACCTACTTACACCCCTTGGAAGATGTCTCTCTACATCCCTCCAGTCATAAAGTATTGTCTACCAACCCATACTTCTGAATATGTCTGTCAGCCTACCCCAGAAGATGATTGTCTAATTACCCCCCTCATCTGAAGATGTCTGTCTACCTAGACCCCACGTGGAAAATGTATGTCTATGTACACCCCTCGGAAAATGTCTGTCTCCCTACACCCCCTCAGAAGATGTGTGTCTACCTACATGAACTTTTGTATGATATCTGTCTACGACGCCCGCACTTGGAAGATGTTTGTCTACCTACCGCACCCATTGGAATATGTCTGTCTATGTACCCACCAACCATCGGAACATGTATGTCCACCTACACATCCCCCTCGGAAGATGTCTGTCTACCTACACTCATCAGAAGATGTTGTCTACTTTCCACCATCGGAAAATGTCTCTCTACCTACCCCTCTTGGCAAATGTCATTCTACGCCACCCCTCTGAAGAGGTCAGTTTACCTACAACCCCCCAGAAGAAGTCTGTCTAACTACCCCCCCCCTCTCGAAAAATGTCTATAGTCACCCTGCCTCGGACAATGTCTCTCTGCCTACGCCCCATCATGGAAGATGTCAGTCTACCCACCCACCCATCAGAAGAAGGCTGTCTAAACCATCCCCTCACATGATATGTCTGCCTACCAACCCCCTATTGGAAGATGTCTGGCTACCTACCACACCCCACATCTGAAGATGTCTGTCTACCAACACTCCACTTGGAAGATATCTGTCCTCCTACAACCCCTCAGAAGATGCCAGTCTACATAAACCCTCTCAGACATTATCTGCCTAAATACCCCTCCTCGGATGGTTTCTGTCTACCTACACCCACAACCCGTCATAATATGAATGTTTACCTAAACCCCTCAGAATATGTATATTTATCTACCACACCTTGAATGATTTGTCTGTATCTTATCCCTATCTCGGAAGATGTCTGTCTCCCAACCCACCCCCTCTGAGGATGTCTGTATACCTACCCCCCTTCTCGAAAGTTGTCTGTGTACATTCACCACACATTTAAACATGTCTATCTATGTACCTCCTCTCGGAAGATATCTATCTATTGCCGCCATGGAAGAAAAGTATCTCCCCCCTCTCGGAAGATGTCAATCTACCACTCCTCTCAGAAGATATACACTCCCCATCTGAGAATGTCTACATCCTCTCTCGTAGGATGTCTGTCTACCAAACTGCATCCTTTAGAAGGTGCTTCCCACCCCTTGGAAGATGTCTGTCTTCCAACACCCCCCTCCACCCCTTGGAAGATGTCTTTCTACCGCACCCAGGCTCAGAAGATGTCTCCATACCTAACACTCCTCGGAAGATGTCTTTCTACATACCCCCCCCCCCCCCCCCCAATCAGAAGATGACTGTCGACGTTATCCCCCTCACAGAATGTCTAGACCCCTCTCGGAGGATACTGCTTACCAAACTGCATCCTTTAGAAGATGTTTCCCACCCCTTGAAAAATATCTGTCTTCCAACACCCCCCCTTGGATGATGCCTGTCTACCGAATGCAGCCTCAGAAGATGTCTCCATACCTACCACCACTCGGAAGATGTCTGTCTACCCACCCACCCCGATCAGAAGATGACTGTCGACGTTATCCCCCTCAGAAGATGTCTGTCTACATACCCTCCCTCAGAAGATGTCTGCCTAGCTAAGACCAGTGGAAGATGTACAACTGCCTCCCATCTCGGAAGACATCTACTCCCCCTCTCGGAGGATGACTATCTCCCTCTTGGAGGATGACTACCTCCTCTCTGAAGATGTCCGTCTATGTACCCTCCCCTCAAAAGATGTCTCTCCCCCCTCAGATGATTTATGTCTACCAACCCCCACATGGAAAATGTCTGTCCTTCTAACCTCCTTGGATGATGTCTGTGTACCTACCCAACTGGAAGATGGCTGTCTACCTACCACCACTCGGGACATGTCTGTCTACCTTCCCCCTAGGTATATGTCTGTATACCTACACCCCTTCGGAAAATGTCTGTCTACCTACCCCATCACTTCAGAAGATGTAATTCTACTTACCACACATCGGAAAGTGTCAGTCTACCTATGCCCCACCCTCAGAAACTATATGTCTACCTTGCCCCTTTGGAAGATGTCAGTTTACCAACCCCACTCAAAAGATGTCTGCTTACCTACTCTCCCATCGAAAGATGTCTTTCTACCTACCCCCTCTCGGAAGATTTTGTCTACCCCCTCTCTGAGATGTCATTCTACACCCACTTGGAAGATGCCTATCTAAACCCCTGGGAAGAAATCCCTCCCTCTAAAAATGCCTACCTAAACCCTTCCACATCGGAAGATGCCAATCTAGCCCCCTTCAGCTGATGCCTACCAACACCCACCTCATAAGATTATCTATCCATACCTTCCTCGGAAGAGGTGTATCTACCCCCTCAGAAGATGTGTATCTGCCCCCATCCTTGGAAAATGTCTATCTACCCCCCTCAGAAGCTGTCTCTCTACCCCCCCTTGGAAGACGTCTACCCCCCTTCAGAAGACTATCTACCCAGCCCAGGCGGAAAATATCTGTATCCCTCCACTAGGAAGGTGACTATCAACCAACACCTCAGAAGATGTCTATCTACCCCACCCACAGATATCTACACCCACTGGAAGATACCTATCCCCACCTCAGAAGATGTCTATCCCCCAGGCGGATGTCTATAACTCACCTCATGAAAGATGCCTGTCTATCAACCCCCTCCTCTCAGAATATGTCTGACTACCTACCCCACCCCTGTTAAGATTTCCATCTAGCCCCTCCTCTCAGAGAACATTTATCCTAGACTCAGAAGATTTCTACAGCCTCCCTTCATTTGGAATGTGTCTACTGCCCATTCTGAATATGTTTGTCTACCTCCAAATTCTAGGAAGATGTCTGTATGTCTGTCTACCTCACAAACTCGGGACAAGTCTATCTATCCCCACTATGGAAGAAATCTATCTAACCCCCTCTCGGAATATGTCTATCTACCCTCCTTGCCAAAGACATCTACACCCCATCTTCGAGGAGCTCTATCCCCCCATCATGAAAGATGCCTGTTTATCTACCCGAACCCATCAGAAGATGTAAGTGTACATACCATCACTTCCCACAGAAGATGTCTGTCTACTTACCGATATTTCTTGGAAGATGTCTGTCTACCGCCCCCCCCCCCCCCAACCTTTGAAGATGTCTGACAACTCACCTCCCCCCATGGAAGAATACTATCTCCCCCTCCCAGAAGATGTCAATCTACTCTCCCCCTCGAAAATATCTCCCCCCCCCGGAAAATGTCTACCTCCCTCTCAAAGGATATCTGTTTACCTATTTGGCCCCAATCGAAAAATGTCTCCCCCCTCGGAAACTGTCGGTCTACCAATCCTCCCCCTTGAAGACGTCTGACTAAGAAACAACCACTCAGAAGATGACTGTCTAACTACCCCTCCTTGGAATTGTTTGTCTACCATTATCACCATAGAAAATGTCTCCCCCCCCTCTTGGAGGATGTCTGTCTACCTACCACCCTTCAGAAGATGTCTGACCATGTACCCTGCTTTGGAATATGTCTGTCTACCTACCCCTCGCGGAAGATGTGTGTCTTCCTACCTCCCCACAGAAGATGTAGGTAAACAGATATCTTTCAAGAGGGAGTAGGTACACAGACATCTTGCAAGGGAGTGGTATGTAGACAGAAATTACCAAGGGGTGGGGAATAATTAGACAGACTTCTTCCGAGGGGGGGGGGGGGTAGGTATACATACATTTACTGAGTGTTCGTAGGTAGACAATCTTCTGAGGGGGTAGGCACAAAGGCACCTTTCGAGGGGGTTGGTAGACAGACATCTCCCATTGGTGGATTGGTAGACAGCCATCTTCTGAGGGGTGTACGTAGACAGACATCATCTAGAGGGGTAAGTAGACCAACATCTTCCAAGGGGGGTTGGTAGACAGACATCTTCTGAGGGTGTAGGAAGACAGACATCCTCGGAGGATGGGGGCAGGGGGTAGGTAGATAGACATCATCTGTGGAGGTGTGGATAAACAGACATCTTCTGAGGGGTAGGTAGACAGACATTTACCGAGTTGTGTTGTAGGTAGACACATATCTCCCAAAGGGGGGGGGGGGAGGGATAGGTAGACAGAGACTTTCCTGGTGGGTGGTTTGAGAATCTCCTGAAGGGGGGTTGGTAAACAGACTTCTTCTTAAGGGGGTAGGTACACAGACATCTACTGTTGGTGCGGGACAAATAGACATAATTCTTCTGAGGCTAGGGATGATAGACATCTTCCGAAGGAGGGCACGTAGACAGACATTTTCCAAGTTGGGCAGACTGACAGACATCTTCCGGGGAGTAGAAAGACATAGATGTTCCAAGGGTGGTAGGTAGACAGACATCTTCTGTGGGGGAGTAGATTGCCAAACATCATCTTAGTTTGGGTATGTAGACAGACATCTTCCAAGGGGAGGGAGTATATAGGAAGATACCATCTGAGGGGGATGATAGACATCTTATGGGAGTAGGTAAACAGACATAGTTGATAGACATATACATTCAGAGGGGGTAGTTAGACAGACATCTTCTGAGTGGTGGAAAATAGACCACTTCCAAGGGGGAGGTAGGCATCTTCCTAAGTGAGCGGGCAGGTTGCCTGACATCTTCCATGGGGTAGGTAGCCAATCATCTTCCAAAGATGGGTTGGGTAGGCAGATATATTCAATGGGGGGTAGGTAGACAGACATCTTCTGAGATGGTAGTAGATAGACATTTCTGAGTTGGGGTAGAAAGGCATTGTCCAAAGTGGGTAGATAGGAATCTTCCGTGTGTGGATGGGGTAGGTAGACAGACATTTTCTGAAAGGGGTGCATCTTCTGTACGGGGGTAGGTAGACAATCATCTTCTAAAGGGGAAGATGGGTACAGAGACATTTTACTGGGGGTAGGTAGACAGACATCTTCAAGGGGGTAGGTAGACAGACAACTGGGGGGGGGGGGGGTTGTTAGACAGACATGTTCTGAGGGGTTTTTAAGTAGACAGACATCTTCTGAGCAGGGGTAGTAGACATACACCTTCAGAGGATGAGGGATATGTAGACAGATATCTTCTAAGGTAGCTTAGGTAGAGAGACAATTAGTGAGGGGGTAGGTAGACAGACATTATCCGAGGCTGGGTTGTAGGTAGACAGAAATAATCTGAGGGGTGTAGTTAGACAAGTATTTTCTGAGGCTAGGGGTATGTAGACAGACATTGGGGATAGTTAGACACACCTTCTGAGGTATGGGGAGTAGGAAGACTGACATTTCCTGAGGATGGTAGGTAGGGTGTCACTTTCGAAGGGGGGGGGGGGGTAGTGAGAGAGACTTCATAAGAGGTGGGGGATGTTGGTAGATAGACATGTTCTGAGGGAGGTAGGTAGATAGACATGTTCAGAGGGAGGGGTGGTAGAAAGCAATATTCCGAATGAGTGTAGGTAGACATACATATTCCGAGGGGTGGTTGGTAGGCAGACATCTTTTGAGGTGGGGTAGGTAGGCAGTCGTTTTCTGAATTTGGGTCCGTTGACAGACATCTTCCAAGAGAAGTGGGTATGAAGGCAGATATCTTCGTGGGGGGGAGCTAGGTAGCCAGACGTCTTCCGAGGGTGTTGGGTATGTAGGCATACATCTTCAAGGGCAGTTGGTAGACCGATATTTTCCAATGGGGGTAGGTAGACACACATACTACGAGTGGTGGTAGGTAAACACATCTTCCATGGGGTAGGTAGACAAACATCTTCCGAGGTGGGGTTGGTAGACATTCATTATCTGGGGTGTAGGTAGACTAACATTTTCGAGAGGGGTAGGACAGATATCTTCTGAGGGTGGTGTATTGGACAGACATCTTCCGAGGGGGTGTAGATAGACAACTTATGTAGGTGGTGGACAGACAACTGCTGACTGGGAGGGGGGGTAGGTAGACATGTTCCAAGGGTACGGTAGATAGATATACTACTTCTGAGGGGGGTGGTAGGTAGACAGACATCTTCTGAGAGGGGGCTGGTAGACAGATATTTTCCGTGAGGTGTTATAGGTAGACAGAAATCTTCCAAGGGGGGGTAGGTCGACTGACATTTTCTGAGGGGGCAGGTAGACAGACAACTTCTGGGGGGTAGATAGACATACATGTTCAGTTTGTGTGCATAAACAGAGACCTTCTGAGGTGGGTTAGGTTGGCAGCTATCTTATTAGTTTTGGCATGTAGAGGGAAGAGTATTGGTAGACAGGTATCTTCCGAGGGGGGTATGTAGACTGACATTGTCTAAGGGAGTTAGGTAGACATACACATTCCACAGGCAGATAGATAGACAGACATCTTCTGAGGGGGGTTAGGTAGCCATACATCTTCCGACAGGAGAGTTGGTGGACAGACACCTTCCAAGGATGGGGGGTAGGTAGACAGATATTTTCCAAGCGAGATTTAGGTAGACAGGCATTTTCCAAGGAGGGGTAGGTAGACAAACATCTTCCGAGGATGGTTGGGGTAGGAAGACAGACAGTGTGGGGTAGGTAGACAGACATCTTATTAGAGGGTGTATGTAGACAGACAGTATCCGAGGGCAGGTTGTAGGTAGACAGATATCTTACAGGGGGTGGGGTAGGTAGGCACGTATTTTCCAAGGCTGAGAGTATGTAGATAGACATAGTCCCGGTGGGCAATTAGACCGATATCTCCTGAGGGAGGGTAGGTACACAGACATTTTCAGAGTGGGAGGACAGGTAGACAGACACCTTCTAAGAGTGGGATGATAGACATCTTTCCAACTGGGAAAGATAGACATTTTACGAGGGGGGGGGGGGGGAGTAGACATACATCCTCCATGAGGTGGTAGACACACATATTATGAGGGGGGGGGGGGGGTAGGTAGAAAGATTTCTTATAAGGTGGGGTAGGTTGGTAGACATCTTCTGAGGTTGAGTATGTAGGCACCAAGGGTAGAGGATATGAAGACATATATCTTCCGAGGGGGGGGCAAGGTAGACAGAAATTCTCTAACAGAGGGATGATAGACTTCTTCCGAGGGGGGTAGGTATGCAGACATCGTATGAGGGGGTGTAGGAAGACATACATATACCAAGGCAGGGTAGGTAGACAAAAATCTTCTTAGGGGGGTTGGAAGATAGACCTCTTCTGAGGGGCGAATGGAATACATACATCTTCCGAGGGGGGTAGGAAGACAAAGTCCTCCAAGGGGGGGGGGGGGGAGATGAACCGACATCCACCAAGGGGGTTAGATGGATGGTCATCTTCTGTTGTAGTGGGAGGGGGCAGGTAGGCTTCCATCTTCTGGGTGGTCAGTAGACAATCATCTTCTGAGTTGTGGTTCAGTAGGCAATCATGTTCAGAGGGGGGTAGGTAGACAGACATCTTCCGAGGTGGGATGATAGACATCTTCCAAAGGGGTGGAAAGTAGACAGGCATTTTACAAAGTGGGGTGCAGGTGGACTGACATCTCCCATGCATTAGGTGGAAAATCATATTCCGAGGTCGGGTTCGATATACAGACATATTCCGAGGGAGGTGGTAGGTAGACAGCCATCTTCCGAGTGGGGATAGGTAGACATACTTTTCCCGAGAGGGGGTTGGGTAGACAGGCATTTACCGAGGGGATGGGGGGTAGGTAGATAGACATCTTCTGAAGGGGGGTAGGTAGACAGACATCTCCCGAGGAGTGGTGGTAGACATACAACTTTCGAGGGGCGGTAGGTAGACAGACATTTTCTGTTGGAGGGGTTGATTGACAGGCATCTTTCAGAAGTGAGGGGGGGCAGGTAGACTGAAATCTTCCGGGGGTAGGTAGACAATCATCTTCTGAGGGGGTGTTGGGTAGACAGACATCCTCCGGGTTTTGGTAGACATAAATATTCCAAGGTGGGCAGGTAGACAGACATTTTCTGAGGGAGGGCCAGGTTGACAGACATCTTCAAATGGCGGGTTGGTAGACACACAACTTATGAGTGGGGGCGTAGGTAGAGAGACATGTCCGGAGGTGGGGTAGGTAGACATACATGTTCCGAGGGGAGTGGTGACTAGTCATACATATTCCGAGTGTGTGTTTATGTGGGCAGACATCTTCCAAGAGGGGCTAGGTAGACAAACATCTTCCAAGGGGGGGGGGGGGGGTAAGTAGACAGACATCTTCCATGTGGGGTATGTAGACAGACATATTCTGACAGGGTGAGGCAGGCATATACCGTGGTTCGGTAGATAGACAGGCATCTTCGAGGGGTCGATAGGTAGACATACACCTTCCGAGGGTAGTGGTAGGAAGTCATACATCTTCCAAAGCGGTTTTTTCGGTTGTCAAATGTCTTCCAAGAGGGGGGTCTGCACACATACATCCTCCAGGGATGGGAGGAGGGTTTGACAGAGATCTTCGGAGGTGGGGTAGTCAGTTACACATCTTTTGAAGTGGGTGTAGGTAGGCAGACACCTTCTAAATGGCGGTACCTAGGAAGATAGGCAGACATCTTCGGGGGGGGGGGGAGGTAGGTAGACAGACAGTTTCTGATTGTGAGAATGGTGGTGGTGGTGGTTAGTGTTTAATGTCTCGTCAACAACGAGGTCATTAGAGACGGAGCGCAAGCTCGGGTTAGGGAAGGATTGGGAAAGAAATTGGCCGTGCCCTTTTCAGAGGAACCATCCCGGCATTTGCCTGAAACGCTTTATGGTAATCACGAAAAACCTAAATCAGGATGTCCGGAGATGGGATTGAACCATTGTCCTCCCGAATGCGAGTCCAGTGTGCTAACCACTGTACCACCTCTCTCGATGTGTGAGAATGGTAGACAGACAGATAGGGTGGGAGATCAGAGACAGTCATATTCTGAGGGTGGGGTATGTAAGCAGCCATCTTCTGAGGGGGTAGAGAAGAGTCTTCTGAAGGTGATGGAGAGATAGTCATCTTCCAAGTGCAGGTAGATAGGAATCTTCTGAGTTGGGGTAGCTTCCGAGCTAGGCGATAGATAGGCATCTTCACAGGGGGGGATGTTAGATTGGCATGTTATGGGGTGGGGGGGGGGCGAGTAGACAAACATCACCCGATAGGTGGTATGTATAGAGACATCTTCCATGGAGTAGAAGGTAGGCAGACATCTTCTGAAGGGTGGGGTAGGGAGACAGACATCATCAGAGCAGTAGTAGGTAGACAGACATTTTCCGAAGGGGGTGTATGTAGACAAATATTTTCTTAGATGGAGGGTAGCTGGGCAGACATCTTCCAAGGGGTGGGGAGGGGGTAGGTAGACAGGCCTCTTCCAAAGGTGTGTAGGTAGACAGACATCTTCCAAGAAGGGGTATGTAGGCAAACATCTTCTGAAGGGTGGGTTAGGGAGACAGGCATCATCCACGTGCGGAGTAGGTAGAGAGTGATCTTCTGAGGGGGGTGGGGGATGTAGATAGAAAGACATATTTTGAGAGGCTGGTAGGTAGGCAGACATGTTCCAAACGAGGGGGGGGGGGGGGGGTTAAGTAGACAGGTATCTTCCGAGGGTGTGTAGGTAGACAGTCATCTTCTGAGGGGGGAGGGGGTGGGAAAACTGACGTTTTCCGGTTGGGGGGATAAGTAGAGAGTCATCTTCTGAGGGGGAAGTGGGTAGACACACATTTTCAGATGGCGTGAGTAGGTAGGCAGACATATTACGAGGGGGGGGGGGGGGTGGCGGGTGTACGTAGACAGTCATCTTACGAGGGGGGAGGGGGGTAAAAAGGCAGGCATGTTCCAAGGTCCTCTATCAACTGCAAGACACCAGAACCGCCCTACAGTTGAATTTTCGATACCTAAAACTTGAGTAGTACTACTTCTTACCTGCCGATTGCATCAAATGAGAAGCTCCCAATTTTGTTGTTTGTGGTGCGACCGCATACCTCAGCACATGACGTAAGTTTCCAGATGTATATGTAAACAGTTCCGTGAGCAAAGCTGCCACTGCGACGATCTGGCATTACGATTAGGCGCGTGAGTGCGTGTGAAATCGCTCTCTAAGTTTTCATACATTTATAGGTTTCAGATATATATTTTAACGGTTTTTGTGATAATATTTACTATATAAGATACTTATTAATGGTTTCTTCATTCACCTCCGCCTTTCTTGGGTTGTGACCTGATATTTGCGAGTGTTTCGTATCGAGCAACTTAACTTCTTACCTGTGTTTACATTCCGCGCTGACCAGTTGCAGCTGTAGCGGCGCATCCAAAGCTAAGTACTAATTAGTTGTTTGTGTATAGTGGTTTATTTTGGAACTTTAGTAGTCTTCAATCGGTGTTCTTGTTGTTTCCTGGTGAAATAATTTCAGAAGAAATTGTCGCGAACTGTTTTCAGTTTCGTTACTGTGCCATTAGACGTTTGATAATCTTTCTGTTTTACCTTTTGTTTTATTTGCTGTTGATAAATACTGTTAATAATAGTAGCTACTTCCCTTGTACAGCAAGATTATGATTATTGTAGTCAGTTTTTTAACAGATTCTTATTGTACTAAAGGAACTTAAATAAATGCGAAAGGTTTTCTTAGGTTTTTAATATATATTAACACGTTTCACATTTCCCCGTGCAACGTGACGTTCAGACCTCGTTTGATGCAAAAGCTTGAGGTCCTCGATCATGTCCAAGGCACCAAAGAAGGCTAATAAGTCAGTAATCTATAACTAAAACTTGAATTGTACTGCTTCTTACTGGCCGAATACATCTTCTTAACACCTTCTTCTGTCTTCTACTGTGGTGCTTTTAGTGTCTCCGCAAACCGCAGCAGGCGACATAAGTTTGCAGACTATAAATTTAACCGTCTCAGAGCGTAAAGCGGCCGATGTGACGATCTGCCAATAAGTCGATTCGACAGCAAATGAAGAAAACGGTCGGATTTGTCAGGTTTTTACTACAAATGGACACTTTTCACATCATCCCGTGCAACGTGGCGTCCAGACCGCGTTTCATGCAAAATCTTAAGGCCCTAGCTCATGTCCAAGGTACCAAAGCAGGCTAATAAGTCAATAAATGATAACTAAAATTTGAATTGTACAACGTGTTACTGGTTCTTTCTCGCTGATTACACCAACAGAGAAGCTTCATCTGTGTTCTACTGTGATGCTTTGACTGTCTCCGCATAACGCAGCACGCGACATAAGCTTGCAGATCTGGCAATTAGTCGATTAAATAGAAAATGACGAAAACGGGAGGATTTCTCAGGTTTTTACTACATATGAACACTTTTCACATTCTCCCGCGCAACGTGGCAGACAGACCTCGTTTCATGAACAATCTCAGGTCATAGCTCATGTACAAATAACCAAAGCCGGTTAATAAGTCAATAATAGATAAGTAAAATGTGAATTGTAATGCTTCGTACTGGCCGATTACATCTTCTGAGAGTCTTCCTCTGTGTTCTACTATGGTTCTTTTAGTGTCTAAGCATAGCGAAGGACACGATATAGTTTTGCAGAAGATAAATATAACCATTTCAGAGAGAAAAGCGGCCAATATGACGATCTGGCATTAAGTCGATTCGATATCAAATGACGAAAACGGCCGAATTTGTCAGGTTTTCACTACATATGAACACATTTCACATTCCCCCGTGCAACGCGGCTGCTCGACCTCCCTTCATGCCAAATCTTAAGGTCCTAGCTCATGTCCAAGGCACCAAAGCCGGCTAAATAGTCAATAATCGATAACTAAAACTTGAATTGTACTACTTCTTACTGGCTATTACATCAACATAGAACCTTCTTCTGTGTTCTATTATGGTGCTTTTATTGTCCCCGCATACCGCAGCACGCGACTTAGCTTTGCAGACGATAAATGTAACCGTTTCAGAGAAAAGAGCGGCCAATATGACGATCTGGCAAAAGTCGATTCGATAGCAAATGACGATCTCACTTTAAGTCGATTTGATAACACATGACGAAAACGGACGGATTTCCAGGTTTTTACTACTTGTGAACACAGTCTCCCTTGTACCGCGGCTGCTAGTTCTTCTGTGGTGCAAAATTGTAAGGTCCTAGCTCAAGTCCTACGCACCAAAGAAGGGTAAAAAGTCAATAATCGATAACTAAAACTTGAATTGTACTACTTCTTACTGCCTATTACATCAACTTAGAAGCCTCTTATGTGTTCTGCTATGCTGCATTTAGTGTCTCCGCATACCGCAGCACGCGACATAGATTTGCAGTCCATAAATGTAAGTTTTCAGAGAGAAGACCGGCCAATGTGACGATCTAGCTAAAAGCCGATTCGAAAACAAATGACGAAAACGGACTGATTTCTCTGTTTTTTACTACAAATTAACACTTTTCACATTCTCTCGTGCAACGCGGCTGCTACACCTCCCATCATGCAAAATCGTAAGGTCCTAGCTCATGTCAAAGGCACCAAAGGCTAAAAACACAATAATCGATATCTAAAACTTGTATTGTATTACTTCTTACTGGCTATTACATCAACTTAGAAGCTTCTTCAGTGTTCTACTATGGTGCATTTAGTGTCTCCGCGTACCGCAGCACGCGACATAGCTTTACAGACGATAAATGTAACCGTTTTAGAGAGAAGAGCGGCCAATGTGACGATTAGACTTTAACTCGAATCGATAACAAATGACGATAACGGACGGATTGCTCAGGTTTTTACTACATATGAACACTTTTCACATTCTCCCGTGCAATGCGGCTGCTAGGCCTCCTTTCATGCAAAATCTTGAGGTGCTAGCTCATGTCTAAGGCACCAAAGATGGGTAAAAAGTCAATAATCGATAGCTAAAACTTGAGTTGTACTGGTTCTTACTGGCTATTACATCATTTTAGAAGCTTCATCTGTGTTCTACTATGGTGCTTTTAGTATCTCCGCATACGCAGCGCGCGCCATAGCTTTTCAGACGATAAATTTAACCGTATCAGTGAGAAGAGCGTCTAATCTGACGATCTGGCATAAGTCGATTCGATAGCAAATGACGAAAACGGGCGGGTTTCTCAGGTTTTCACTACATATGAACACTTTTGCACATTCCCCCGAGCAACGCGGCTACTAGAGCTCCCTTCATGCAAAATCTGAAGGTCCTAGTTCATGCCCAACGCAACAAAGCCGTCTATAAAATCAATAATCGATAACTAAATTTGAATTGTACTGCTTCGTACTAGCTATCACATGAACTTAGAAGCTTCTTCTGTATTCTATTATGGTGCTTTTAGTGTCTCCGCATACCGCAGCACGCGACATATCTTTGCACACGACAAATGTAACGGTTTCAGAGAGAAAAGCGGGCTATATGACGATCTTGCATTAACCTGATTCGATAGCAAATGACGCAAACGGGCGGATTTCTCATTTTTTCACTACATATGAACACTTTTCACATTCCCCAGTGCAACACAGCTCCTAGACCTCCCTTCATGCAATATCTTAAGATCCTAGCTCATGTCAAAGGCAGCAAAGCCGTGTAAAAGGTCAATAATCGATAACTAAAACAAAAATTGTAATGCTTAGTACAGGCTATCACATCATCTTTGAAGCTTCTTCTGTGTCCTATTATGGTGCTTTTATTGTCTCCGCATATCTCAGCACGCGACATAGCTTTTCACACGATAATTGTAACCGTTTCATTGAGAAGAGCGGCCAATATGACGATCTGGCAAAAGTCGAATCGATAGCAAATGACGAAAACGAGCGGATTTCTCCGGTTTTTACTACATATGAACACTTTTCACATTCCCCCGTCGAACGCGGCTGCTAGACCTCCCTTCATGCAAAATCTTAAGGACCTAGCTCATGTGCAAGGCACCAAAGCCGTCTAAAAAATCAATAATCGATAACTTAATCTAGAATTGTACTGCTTCGTTTTGGGTATCACACCAACATAGAAACTTCTTCTGTGTTCTATTGTGGTGGTTTTAGTGTCTACGCATACCGCAGTACGCGACATAGCTTTGAACACGATACATGTAACCGTTTCAGAGAGAAGAGTGGCCAATATAACGATCTGGCAAAAGTCGATTCGATAGCAAATGACGGAATCGGCGGTTTTCTCAGGTTTTCACTAAATATGAACACTTTGCACTTTCCCCCGTGGAACGCGGCTGCTAGAACTCCCTCATGCAAAATCTTAAGGTCCTAGCTCATGTCCTAGACACCAAAGCCGTCTAAAAAGTCAATAATCGATAACAAAAACTTGAATTGTACTGCTTCGTACTGGTTATCACATCAACTTAGAAGCTTATTCTGTGTTCTATTATAGTGCTTTTAGTGTCTACGCATACCGGAACACGCAACTTAGCTTTGCACACGATAAATGTAACGGTTTCAGACAGAAATGCGGGTAATATGACGATCTTCCATTAAGTCGATTCGATAGCAAATGACGAAAACGGGCGGATTTCTCAGCTTTTCACTACATATGAACACTTTTCACATTCCCCCGTGCAACGCGGCTGCTAAACCTTACTTCATGCAAGGTCGTAAAGTCCTAGCTCATGTTCAAGGCACCAAAATCGTCTAAAAATTAAATAATTGATAACTAAATCTTGAATAGTACTGCTTCGTACTGGCTATCACATCAACTTAGAAGCTTTTTCTGTTTTATATTATTGTGCTTCTAGTGTCTCTGCATACCGCAGCACGCGAAATAGCTTTGCACACGATGAATGTAACCGTTTCAGAGACAAGTGCGGCCAGTATGACGATCTGGCATTAAGCTGATACGATAGCATATGACGAAAACGGGCGGATTTCTCAGGTTTTCACTACATATGAACACTTTTCACATTCCCCCGTGCAACGCGGTTGCTAGACCTCGCTTCATGCAAAATCTTAAGGTCCTTGATCATGTCTAGGGCACCGAAGCCGTCTAACAAGTTATTAATCGATAACTAAAACTTGAATTATACTGCTACGTAATGACTTTCACAGCAACTTAGAAGCTTCATCTATGTTCTATTATGGAGCTTTTAGTGACTCCGCAGACCGCAGCACGCGACATAGCTTTGCAAACCATGAATGTAACCGTTTCAGAGAGAGGAGCCGCCAATATGACGATCTGGCAAATGTCGATTCGATAGCAATGAGGAGAACGGGTGGATTTTCCAGTTTCCCACAGCATATGAACACTTCCCACATTCCCCTGTCAAACGCGGATGCTAGACCTCCCTCATGCAAAATCTTAAGGAACTACCTAATGTCCAAGCCACGAAAGCCGTGTAAAAAGTCAATGATCGATAGTTAAAACTTGAATTGGACTGCTTCGTACTGGCTATCACATCAACTTAGAAGCTTCTTCTGTGATCCATTATGGTGCTTTTAGTGTCTCCACATACCGCAGCACGCGACATATCTTTGCACACGATAAATGTAACGGTTTCAGAGAGAATAGCGGGCAATATGACGATCTGAAATTAAGTCGATTCGATAGCAAATGACGAAAACGCTCGGATATCTCAGGTTTTCTCTACATATGAACACTTTTCACATTCCCCCGTGCAACGCTTCTCTTAGACATCCCTTTATGCAATATCTTAGGGTCCTAGCTCATCTCAAAGGAACCAAAGCCGTTTAAAAAGTCTATAATCGATAACTAAAACTTGAATTGTACTGCTTCGTACAGGTTATCACATCAACTTAGAAGCTTCTTCTGTGTTCTATTATGGTGATTTTAGTGTCTACGCATACCGCAGCATACGACATAACTTTGCACACGATAAATGTAACGGTTTCAGAGAGAAAAGCGGGCTATATAACGATCTGGCATTAAGCTGATTCGATAGCAAATGACGAAAACGGGCGGATTTCTCAGGTTTTCACTACATATGAACACTTTTCACATTCCCCAGTGCAACACAGCTCCTAGACCTCCCTTCATGCAATACCTTAAGGTCCTAGCTCATGTCAAAGGCACCAAAGACGTGTAAAAAGTCATTAATCGATAACTAAAACAAAAATTGTAATGCTTAGTACAGGCTATCACATCATCTTTGAAGCTACTTCTCTGACCTATTATGGTGCTTTTATTGTCTCTGCATACCTCAGCACGCGACATAGCTTTGCACACGATAATTGTAACCGTTTCGATGAGAAGAGCGGCCAATATGACACTCTGGCAAAAGTCGAATCGATAGCAAATGACGAAAACGGGCGGATTTCTCCGGTTTTCACTACATATGAACACTTGTCACATTCCCCCGTCCAACGCGGCTGCTACACCTCCCTTCATGCAAAATCTTAAGGTCCTAGCTCATGTCCAAGGCACCAAAGCCGTCTAAAAAATCAGTAATCGATAACGTAAACTAGAATTGTACTACTTCCTTTAGGGTATCACACCAACTTAGAAACTTCTTCTGTGTCCTATTATGGTGCTTTTAGTGTCTCCGCATACTGCAGCACGCGACATAGCTTTGCACACGATAAATGTAACCGTTTCGAAGAGAAGAGCGGCCAATATGGCGATCTGGCAAAAATCGATTCGATAGCAAATGACGTAATCGGCGGATTTATCAGGTTTTTACTACATATGAACACTTTGCACATTCCCATGTGCAACGCGGCTGCTAGAACTCCCTCATGCAAAATCTTAAGGTCCTAGCTCATGTCCAGGGCACCAAAGACGTCTAAAAAGTCAGTAATCGATAACTAAAACTTGAATTTTACTGCTCCTTACTGGCTATCACATCAACTTAGAAACTTCTTCTGTGTTCTATTATGGTGCTTTTAGTGTCTACGAATACCGCAGCACGCAACATATATTTGCACACGATAAATATAACGGTTCCAGAGAGAACAGCGGGCAATATGATGATCTGGCATCAAGTCGATTCGAAAGCATATGACGAAAACGGGCGGATTTCTCAGGTTTTCAATACATATGAACACTTTTCACATTCCCCCGTGCAGCGAGGCTGCTACACCTCCCTTCATGAAAAATCTTAAGGTCCGAGCTCATGTCGAAGGCACCAAAGCCGTATAAAAAGTCAATAATCAATAACAAAAACTTGAATTGTACTGCTACGTACTGGCTATCGCATCAATTTAGAAGCTTCTTCTGTGTTCTATTATGGTGCTATTAGTGTCTCCGCATACCGCAACACGCTACTTAGCTTTGCACACGATAAATGTAACCGTTTCAGAGAAAAGAGCGGCCAATATGACGATCTGGCAAAAGTCGATTCCATAGCAAATGACGAAAACGGGCGGATTTCTAGGGTTTCACAACATATGAACACTTTTCACATTCCCCCGTGCAATGCGGCTGCTAGACCTCCCTTCATGCAAAATCTTAAGGTCCTATCTCAAGTCCAAGGCACAAAAGCCGTCTAAGAAGTCAGTAATCGATAACTAAAACCTGAATTGCACTGATTCTTACTGGCTATCACATCAACTTAGAAGCATCTTCTGTGTTCTATTATGGTGCTTTTAGTGTCTCCCCATACCGCAGCACGCGACATAGCTTTGTACACGATAAATGTGACGGTTTCAGAGAGAATAGCGGGCAATATGACGATCTGAAATTAAGTGGATTCGATAGCAAATTACGAAAACGCTCGGGTATCTCTGGTTTTCTCTACATATGAACAATTTTCACATTCACCCGTGCATCGCTTCTCTTAGTCATCCCTTTATGCAATATCTTAAGGTCCTAGCTCATCTCAAAGGAACCAAAGCCGTCTAAAAAGTCAATAATCGATAACTAAAACTTGAATTGTACTGCTTCGTACTGGCTATTACATCAACTTAGAAACTTCTTCTGTGTTCTATTATGTTGCTTTTAGTGTCTACGCATACCGCAGCACGCGACATAGCTTTGAACACGATAAATGTAACCGTTTCAGAGAGAAGAGCGGCCAATATGACGATTTGGCGTTAAGTCGATTCGATAGCAAATGACGATATCGGCGGTTTTCTCAGGTTTTCACTACATATGAACACTTTTCACATTCCCCCGGTCAACGTGGCTGCTAGAACTCCCTCATGCAAAATCTTAAGGGCCTAGCTCATGTCCAAGGCACCAAAGCCGTCTAAGAAGTCAATAATCGATAACTAAAACCTGAATTGTACCGCTTCGTACTGGCTATCACATCAACATAGAAGCTTCCTCTGTGTTCTATTATGGTGCTTTTAGGATCTACGCATACCGCAGCACGCAACATAGCTTTGCACACCATAAATGTAACGGATTCAGAGATAATTGCGGGTAATATGTCGATCTGGCACTAAGTCGATTCGATAGCAAATGACGTAATCGGCGGATTTCTCGGTTTTTACTACATATGAACACTTTGCACATTCCCCCGTGCAACGCGGCTGCTAGAACTCCCTCATGCAAAATCTTAATATCCTAGCTCATGTCCAGTGCACCAAAGCCGACTAAAATGTCAATAATCGATAGCTAAAAGAATTATTTTACGGCTTCTTACTGGCTATTACGTCAACTTAGAAGCTTCTTCTATGTTCTACTATGGTGCTTGTAGTGTCTCCGCATTCCGCAGCACGCGACATAGCTTTGTACACGATAATTGTAACCGTTTCATAGAGAAGAGCGGCAAATATGACGATCTGGCAAAAGTCGATTCGATAGCAAATGACGAAAACGGGAGGATTTCTCATGTTTCCACTACATATGAACACTTTTCACATTCCCCCGTGCAACGCGGTTGCTAGAACTCGCTTCATGCAAAATCTTAAGGTACTGGATCATGTCCAAGGCACCGAAGCCGTCTAAAAAGGTAATAATCGATACCTAAAACTTGAATTGTACTGCTGCGTACTTTCTATCACTTCAACTTAGAAGCTTATTCTGTGTTCTATTATGGAGCTTTTAGTGTCTCCGCATACCGCAGGACGCGACATAGCTTTGCACACGACAAATGTAACCGTTTCAGAGAGAATTCCGGCCAATATGACGATCTGGCATTAAGTCGATTCGATAGCAAATGACGAAAACGGGCGGATTTCTCAGAATTTCACTACATATGAACACATTTCACATTCACACGTGGAACGCGGATGCTAGACTCCTTTCATGCAAGGTCGTAAGATCCTAGCGCATGTACATGGCACCAAAATCGTCTAATAAGTCAATAATCTGTAACAAAATCTTCAATTTTACTGCTTCGTACTGGCGATCACTTCAACCTAGAAGCTTTTTCTGTGTTCTATTATGGTGCTTCTAGTGTCTCCGCATACCACATCACGCGACATAGCTTTTCACACGATAAATGCAACCGTTTCAGAGTGAAGAGCTGCCAATATGACGATCTGGCATTAAGTCGATTCGATAGCAAATGACGAAAAAGGGCGGATTTCTCACGTTTACACTACATATGAACACTTTTCACATTCCCCCGTCCAACGCGGTTGCTAAACCTCCCGTCATGCAAGGTCGTAAGGTCCTAGCTCATGACCAAGTCACCAAAATCGTCTGAAAAGTCAATAATCGATAACTAAAACTTCAATTGTACTGCTTAGGACTGACTATCTCATCAACTTAGAAGTTTCTTCTGTGTTCTATTATGTTGCTTTTAGTGTCTCCGCATACCACAGCAGCGACATTGCTTTGCACACGATAAATGTAACCGTTTCAGAGAGAATACCGGCCAATATGTCGATCTGTCATTAATTTGATTCGATAGCAAATGACGAAAACGGGCGGATTTCTCAGGTTTTCACAACGTATGAACACTTTTCACATTCCCCAGTGCAACGCGTCTACTAGACCTACCTTTATGCAAAATCTTAAGGTCCTAGCTCATGTCCAAGGCACCAAAGCCGTTTAAAAAGTCAATAATCGATAACTGAAACTTGAAATGTACTGCTTCGGACTGGCTATCACACCAATTTAGAAGCTTCTTTTGAGTTCTGTTATGGTGCTTTTAGTGTCTCCGCATACCGCAGCACGCGACATAGCGTTGCACACGATAAATGTAATCGTTTCAGAGAGAAGAGCGGGCAATATGACGATCTGGCATTTAGTCGATTCGATAGCAAATGACAAAAACATGGGGATTTCTCAGGTTTTCACTACATATGAACACTTTTCACATTCCCCCGTGCAACGCGGATGCTAGACCTCCCTTCATGCAAGGTCACAAGGTCCTAGCCCATGTCCAAGGCACAAAATCGTCTAAAAATACAATAATCGATAAATAAAACTTGAATTGTACTGCTTCGTACAGGCTATCACATCAATTTAGAAGCTTCATCTGTGTTCTATTATGTTGCTTTTAGTGTCTACGCATACCGCAGCACGCAACATAGCTTTGCACACGATAAATGTAACCGTTACAGAGAGAAGAGCGGCCAAATTGACGATCTGGCAAAAGTCGATTCGATAGCTAATGTGGAAAACGGGCAGATTTCTCACGTTTTCACTGCATATAACCACTTTTCACATTCCCCCGTGCAACGCGGCTGCTAGATCTCCCTTCATGCATAATCTTAAGGTCCTAGCTCATGTCCAAAGCACCAGAGCCGTCTAAAAAGTCAATAATCGATAACTAAAACTTGAATTGTACTGCTTCGTGCTGGCTATCACATCAACTTAGAAGCTTCTTCTGTGTTCTATTATGATGCCTTTAGTGTCTCCGCATACCGCAGCACGCGACATAGCTTTGCACACGATAAATGTAACCGTTTAAGAGAGAAGAGCGGCCAATATGACGATCTGGCATTAAGTCGATTCGATAATAAATGACGAAAACGAACGGATTTCTCAGGATTTCACTACATTTGAACACTTTTCACATTCCCCCGTCCAACGCGGCAGCTAGACTGCTTTCATGCAAGGTCGTAAGGCCCCAGCGCATGTCCAAGGTACCAATATCGTCTAAAAAGTCAAAAATCGATAACTAAATCTTGAATTGTACTGCTTCGTACTGGCTATCACATCAACCTAGAAGCTTCTTCTGTGTTCTATTATGGTGCTTCTAGTGTCTCCACATACCACAGCACGCGACATAGCTTTGAACACGAAAAAAATAATAGTTTCCGAGAGAAGAGCGGCCAATATGATGATATGGCATGAAGTCGATTCGATAGCAAATGATGAAAACTTGCCGATTTCTCAGGTTTTCACTACATATGAACACCTTTCACATACCCCCATCCAACGCGGCTGCTAGAACTCCCTTCATGCAAAATCATAAGGTCCTAGCTCATGTCCAAAGCAACAAAGCCGTCTAAAAAGTAAATAATCGATAACTAAAACTTGAATTGGACTGCTTCGTACTGGCTATCACTTCAACTTAGAAGCTTCTTCTGTGTTCTATTATGGTGCTTCTAGTGCCTCCGCAACCACAGCACGCGACATAGCTTTGCACACGAAAAAAATAATCGTTTCCGAGAGAAGAGCGTCCAATATGACGATATGGCATGAAGTCGATTCGATAGCAAATGACCAAAACGGGGGGATTTCTCAGGTTTTCACTACATATGAACACATTTCACATTCCCCCGTGAAAGACCGGTGCTAGAACTCCCTCATGCAAAATCTTAACGTCCAAGCTCATGTCCAAGGCACCAAAGCCGTCTAAAAAGTCAACAATCGATAGCTAAAAATTGAATTGTACTGCTTCGTTTTGGCTATCACACCATCTTAGAAGCTTCTTATGTTTTCTATTATCGTGCTTTTAGTGTCTCCACATACCGCAGCACGCGACAAAGCTTTGCACTCGATAAATGTAACCGTTTCAGAGAAAAGAGCGCCCAATATGACGATCTGGCTAAAGTCTATTCCATAGCAAATAACGAAAACGGGCGAATTTCTCAGGTTTTTACAACATATGAACACTTTTCACATTCCCCCGTGCAACGCGGCTGCTAGACATCCCTTCATGCAAAATCTTAAGGTCCTGGATCATGTCCAAGGCACCGAAGCCGTCTAAAAAGGTAATAATCGATACCTAAAACTTGAATTGTACTGCTGCGTACTTTCTATCACATCAACTTAGAAGCTTATTCTGTGTTCTATTATGGAGCTTTTAGTGTCTCCGCATACCGCAGCACGCGACATAGCTTTCATAGCTTTGCACACGATAAATGTAACCGTTTTAGAGAGAAGAGCGGCCAATATGACGATCTGGCATTAAGTCGATTCGATAGCAAATGACGAAAACGAGCCGATTTCTCAGGATTTCACTACATGTGAACACTTTTCACATTCCCCCGTCCAACGCGGCTGCTAGACTCCTTTCATGCAAGGTCGTAAGGTCCTAGCGCATGTACATGGCACCAAAATCGTCTAATAAGTCAATAATCGATAACTAAAACTTGAATTGCACTGCTTCGTACTGGCTATCACATCAACTTAGAAGCTTCATCTGTGTTCTATTATGGTGTTTTTAGTGTCTCCGCATACCGCAGCACGCGACATAGCTTTGCACACGATGAATGTAACCGTTTCATAGAGAAGAGCGGCCAATTGGACGATATGACAAAAGTCGATTCGATAGCAAATGACGAAAATTGGCGGATTTCACAGGTTTTCACTTTATATGAACACTTTTCACATTCCCCCGTGCAACGCGGCTCCTAGATCTCCCTTCAAGCAAAATCTTAAGGTCCTAGCTCATGTCCAAGGCACCAAAGCAGTCTAAAAAGTCAATAATCGATAACTAAAACTTGAACTGTACTGCTTCGTACTGTCTATCACATCAACTGAGAAGCTTCTTCTGTGATCTATTATGGTGCGTTTAGTGTCTCCGCATACCGCAGCGCGAGACCTTGCATTGCACACGATAAATGTAACCGATTCAGAGAGAAGAGCGGCCAATATGACGATCTGGCATTAAGTCGATTCGATAGCAAGTGACGAAAACGGGCGGATCTCTCAGGTTTTCACTACATATGAACACATTTCACATTCCCCCATGCAACGCAGCTCCTAGATCTCCCTTCATGCAATATCTTAAGGTCGACGCTTATGATAAAGGAACCAAAGCCTTCTTAAAAGTCAATAATCGATAAGTGAAACTTGAATTGTACTGCTTCGTACTGGATATCATGTCATCATAGAAGCTTCTTCTGTGTTCTGTTATGGTGCTTTTAGTGTTTCCGCATACCGCAGCACGCGACATAGCTTTGCACACGATAAACGTAATCATTTCAGAGAGAATAGCGGGCAATATGACGATCTGGCATTAATTCGATTCGATAGCAAATGACGAAAACGGGCGGATTTCTCAGGTTTTCACCACACATGAACACATTTCACATTCTCCCGTGCAACGCGGCTGCTAGACCTCCCTTCATACAAAATCGTAAGGTCCTAGCTCATGTACAAGGCACCAAACCCGTCTAAAAAGTCAATAATTGATAACTGAACTACAATAGTACTGCTTCGTACTGGCTATCACATCAACTTAGAAGCTTCTTCTGTGATCCATTATGGTCCTTTTAGTGTCTCCGCATAACGCAGCACGAAACGTAGCTTTGCACACGATAGATGTAACCGTTTCAGAGAGAAGAGCGGCCAATATGACCATCTGGCAAAAGTCGATTCGATAGCAAATGACGAAAACTGGAGGATTTCTCAGGTTTTCACTACATATGAACATTTTTCACATTCCAACGTGCAACGCGGCTGCTATAACTCCCTCATGCAAATCGTAAAGTCCCAGCTCATCTCCATCTAAAAAGTCAATAATCGATAACTAAAACTTGAATTGTACTGCTTCGTACTGGCTATCACATCAACTTAGAAGCATCTTCTGTGTTCCATTATGGTGCTTTTAGTGTCTCCGCATACCACAGCACGCGACATATCTTTGCACACTATAAATGTAACCGTTTCAGAGAGAATACCGGCCAATATGACGATCTGGCATTAAGTCGATTCGTTAGGAAACGACGAAAACAAGCGGATTTCTCAGGTTTTCAATGCATATGAACAGTTTTCACATTCTCCCGTGCAACGCGGCTGCTAGACCCCCCTTCATTCAAGGTCGTAAGGTCCTAGCTAATGTCCAATTCACCAATATAGTCTAAAAATTCAATAACCGATAACTAAAACTTGAATTGTACTGCTTCGTACAGGCTATCACATCAGGACACGTCGTAGCTCATGTCAAAGGAACCAAAGCCGTCTAAAAAGTCAATAATCGATAACAAAATCATAAATTGTACTGCTTCGTACTGGCTATCACATCAATTTAGAAGCTTCTTCTGTGTTCTGTTATGGTGCTTTTAGTGTCTCCACATACCGCAGCTCGCGACATAGCTTTGCACACGATACATGTAACCATTTAAGAGAGAAGAGCGGGCAATATGACGATCTGGCACTAAGTCGATTCGATAGCAAATGTCGAAAACGGGCGGATTTCTCAGGTTTCCACTATATATGAACACTTTTCACATTCCCCCGTGCAACGCAGCTCCTAGACATCCTTTCATGCAATATCGTAAGGTCGTAGCTCATGCCAAAGGAACCAGGTTTCCACTATATATGAACACTTTTCACATTCCCCCGTGCAACGCAGCTCCTAGACATCCTTTCATGCAATAACGTAAGGTCGTAGCTCATGTCAAAGGAACCAATGCCGTCTAAAAAGTCAATAATCGATAACTAAAACTTGAATTGTACTGCTTCGTAGTGGCTATCACTTCATCATAGAAGCTTCTTCTGTGTTCTGTTATGGTGCTTTTAGTGTCTCCGCATACCTCAGCACGCGACATAGCTTTGCACACGATAAATGTAACCGTTTCAGAGAGAAGAGCGGCCAAGATGACGATCTGGCATTAAGTCGAATCGATAGGAAATAACGAAAACGGGCGGATTTCACAAGTTTTCACTACATATCAACACTTTTCACATTCTCCCGTGCAAGGCGGCTGCTAGACTTCCCTTCCTGCAAAATCTGATGGTCGTAGCTCATGTCCAAGGCACCAAAGCCGTCTAAAAAAGGCAATAATCGATAACTGAAACTTGAATTGTACTGCTTCGTACTGGCTATCACATTAACTTAGGTGCTTCTTTTGTATTACATTATGGTGCTTTTCGTGTCTCCACATCCCGCAGCACGCGACATAGCATTGCACACGATAAATGTAACCATTTCAGAGAGAAGAACCGTCAATATGACGATCTGGCATTAAGTCGATTCGATAGCAAATGACGAAAACGGGCAGATTTCTCAGGTTTTCACTACATACGAACACCTTTCATATTCCCCTGTGCAACGCGGCTGCTATGCCTACCTTCATACAAAATCTTAAGGTACTAGCTCATGTCCAAGGCACCAAAGCCGTCTAAAAAGTCAATAATCGATAACTAAAACTTGAAATGTACGGCTTCGTACTGGCTATCACATCAACTTAAATGCTTCTCCTATGTTCCATTATGGTGCTTTTAGTGTCTAGGCATTCCGCAGCAGGCGAGATAGCTTTGCACACGATAAATGTGACCGTTCAAGAGAAAGAGCGGCCAATATGAAGATCTGGCATTAGGTCGATTCGATAGCAAATAACGAAAACGGGCGGATTTCTCAGGTTTTTACAACATATGAACACTTTTCACATTCTCTCTTGCAACGTGGCTGCTAGACCTCCGTTCATGCAAAATCTTAAGGTCCCAGCTCATGTCCAAGGCACCAAAGCCGTCTAAAAAGTCAACAATCGATAGCTAAAAATTGAATTGTATTGCTTCGTTTTGGCTATCATATCAACTTAGAAGCTTCTTCTGTGTTCTATTATGGTGCTTTTAGTGTCTCCGCATAGCGCAGCACGCGACATGGCTTTGCACACGATAAATGTAACCGTTTTAGTGAGAATACCAGCCAAAATGGCGATCTGGCATTTATTCGATTCGACAGCAAATGACGAAAACGGGCGGATTTCTCAGGTTTTTTTTTGCATATGAAAACTTTTCACGGTCTCCAGTGCAACGCGGCTGTTAGACCTCCCTTCATTCAAAATCGTAAGGTCCTAGCTCATGTCCAAGGCACCAAAGCAGTCTAAAAAGTCAATAATCGATAACAAAAACTTGAACTGTACTGCTTCGTACTGTCTATCACATCAACTGAGAAGCTTCTTCTGTGATCTATTATGGTGCGTTTAGTGTCTCCGCATACCGCAGCGCGAGACCTTGCTTTGCACACGATAAATGTAACCGATTCAGAGAGAAGAGCGGCCAATATGACGATCTGGCTTTAAGTCGATTCGATAGCAAGTGACGAAAACGGGCGGATCTCTCAGGTTTTCACTACATATGAACACATTTCACATTCCCCCATGCAACGCAGCTCCTAGATCTCCCTTCATGCAATATCTTAAGGTCGACGCTTATGTCAAAGGAATCAAAGCCTTCTTAAAAGTCAATAATCGATAACTGAAACTTGAATTGTACTGCTTCGTACTGGATATCATGTCATCATAGAAGCTTCTTCTGTGTTCTGTTATGGTGCTTTTAGTGTCTCCGCATACCGCAGCACGCGACATAGCTTTGCACACGATAAACGTAATCATTTCAGAGAGAATAGCGGGCAATATGACGATCTGGCATTAATTCGATTCGATAGCAAATGACGAAAACGGGCGGATTTCTCAGGTTTTCACCACACATGAACACATTTCACATTCTCCCGTGCAACGCGGCTGCTAGACCTCCCTTCATACAAAATCGTAAGGTCCTAGCTCATGTACAAGGCACCAAACCCGTCTAAAAAGTCAATAATTGATAACTGAAACTACAATAGTACTGCTTCGTACTGGCTATCACATCAACTTAGAAGCTTCTTCTGTGATCCATTATGGTCCTTTTAGTGTCTCCGCATAACGCAGCACGAAACGTAGCTTTGCACACGATAAATGTAACCGTTTCAGAGAGAAGAGCGGCCAATATGACCATCTGGCAAAAGTCGATTCGATAGCAAATGACGAAAACTGGAGGATTTCTCAGGTTTTCACTACATATGAACATTTTTCACATTCCAACGTGCAACGCGGCTGCTATAACTCCCTCATGCAAATCGTAAAGTCCCAGCTCATCTCCATCTAAAAAGTCAATAATCGATAACTAAAACTTGAATTGTACTGCTTCTTACTGGCTATCACATCAACTTAGAAGCATCTTCTGTGTTCCATTATGGTGCTTTTAGTGTCTCCGCATACCACAGCACGCGACATATCTTTGCACACTATAAATGTAACCGTTTCAGAGAGAATACCGGCCAATATGACGATCTGGCATTAAGTCGATTCGATAGGAAATGACGAAAACAAGCGGATTTCTCAGGTTTTCAATGCATATGAACAGTTTTCACATTCTCCCGTGCAACGCGGCTGCTAGACCCCCTTCATTCAAGGTCGTAAGGTCCTAGCTAATGTCCAATTCACCAATATAGTCTAAAAATTCAATAACCGATAACTAAAACTTGAATTGTACTGCTTCGTACAGGCTATCACATCAGGACAGGTCGTAGCTCATGTCAAAGAAACCGATGCCGTCTAAAAAGTCAATAATCGATAACTAAAACTTGAATTGTACTGCTTCGTAGTGGCTATCACTTCATCATAGAAGCTTCTTCTGTGTTCTGTTATGGTGCTTTTAGTGTCTCCGCATACCGCAGCACGCGACATAGCTTTGCACACGATAAATGTAACCGTTTCAGAGAGAAGAGCGGCCAAGATGACGATCTGGCATAAGTCGAATCGATAGCAAATAACGAAAACGGGCGGATTTCACAAGTTTTCACTACATATCAACACTTTTCACATTCTCCCGTGCAAGGCGGCTGCTATACTTCCCTTCCTGCAAAATCTGATGGTCGTAGCTCATGTCCAAGGCACCAAAGCCGTCTAAAAAAGGCAATAATCGATAACTGAAACTTGAATTGTACTGCTTCGTACTGGCTATCACATTAACTTAGGTGCTTCTTTTGTATTATATTATGGTGCTTTTCGTGTCTCCACATACCGCAGCACGCGACATAGCATTGCACACGATAAATAACCATTTCAGAGAGAAGAACCGTCAATATGACGATCTGGCATTAAGTCGATTCGATAGCAAATGACGAAAACAAGCAGATTTCTCAGGTTTTCACTACATATGAACACCTTTCACATTCCCCTGTGCAACGCGGCTGCTATACCTACCTTCATACAAAATCGTAAGGTACTAGCTCATGTCCAAGGCACCAAAGCCGTCTAAAAAGTCAATAATCGATAACTAAAACTTGAAATGTACGGCTTCGTACTGGCTATCACATCAACTTAAATGCTTCTCCTATGTTCCATTATGGTGCTTTTAGTGTCCAGGCATTCCGCAGCCCGCAACATAGGTTTGCACACGATAAATGTAACCGTTTCAGAGAGAAGGGCGGCAAATTTGACGATATGGCATTAAATCGATTCGATAGCAAATGACGAAAACGGGCGGATTTCCCAGGTGTTTAATATATATGAGCACTGTTCACATTCTGTTGTGCAACGTGGCTGCTAGACCTCCCTTCATGCAAAATCTTAAGGTCCTAGCTCATGTCCAAGGCACCAAGGCCGTCTAAAAAAGGCAATAATCGATAACTAAAACTTGAAATGTACGGCTTCGTACTGGCTATCACATCAACTTAAATGCTTCTCCTATGTTCCATTATGGTGCTTTTAGTGTCTAGGCACTCCGCAGCAGGCGAGATAGCTTTGCACACGATAAATGTAACCGTTTAAGAGAGAAGAGCGGCCAATATGAAGATCTGGCATTAGGTCGATTCGACAGCAAATAACGAAAACGGACGGATTTCTCAGGTTTTTACAACATATGAACACTTTTCACATTCTGTCGTGCAACGTGGCTACTAGACCTCCCTTCATGCAAAATCTTAAGGTCCTAGCTCATGTCCAATGCACGAAAGCCGTCTAAAAAGTCAATAATCGATAACTAAAACTTGAATTACACTGCTTCGTACTGGCTATCAGATCAACATAGAAGCTTCTTGTGTGTTCTATTATGCTGTTTTTAGTGTCTCCGCATACCGCAGCACGCGATATGGCTTTGCACACGACAAATGTAACAGTTTCAGAGAGAAGAGCGGCCAATATGACGATCTGGCATTAAGTCGATTCGATAGCAAATGACGAAAACGGGCGGATTTCTCAGGTTTTCAATACATATGAACACTTTTCACATTCCCCCGTGCAACGCGGCTGCGAGTCCTCCATTCCTGCAAAATCTTAAAGTCCTAGCTCATGTCCACGGCACCAAAGCCGTCTGACAAGTCAATAATCGGTAAGTAAAACTTGAATTGTACTGCTTCGTACTGGCTATCACATCAACTTAGTAGTTTCTTGTATGTTCTATTATGCAGTTTTTAGTGTCTCCGCATACCGCAGCACGCGACATAGCTTTGCACATGACAAATGTAGCCGTTTCAGAGAGAAGAGCGGCCAATTTGACGATCTGGCATTAAGTCGATTCATTAGCATATGACGAAAACGGGCGGATTTCTCCGGTTTTCACTACATATGAACACTTTTCACATTCCCCCATGCAACGCGGCAGCTATACTTCCCTCCCTGCAAAAGCTCAAGCTCCGAGCTCATGTCCATTCACCAAAGCCGTCTAAAAAGGCAATAATCGATAACTAAAACTTAAATTGTACTGCTACGTGCTGGCTTTCACATCAACGTAGATGCTTCTCCTGTGTTCTAACACATCAACTTAGAAATTTCTTCTGTGTTCTGTTATGGTGCTTTTAGTGTCTCCTCATACCGCAGCACGCGACATAGCTTTGCACACGATAAATGTAACCCTTTCAGAGAGAAAAGTGGCCAATATGACGATCTGGCATTAAGTCGATTCTATAGCAAAATGACGAAAGCAGGCGGATTTCTCCGGTTTTCACTACATATGAACACTTTTCACACTCCCCCATGCAACGCGGCGGCTAGACCTCCCTCCCTGGAAAATCTTAAGGTCCTAGCTCATGCCCACGGCACCAAAGCCGTCTAAGAAGTCAATAATCGATAACTAAAACTTGAATTGCACTGCTTCGTACTGGCTATCACATCAACTTAGTAGTTTCTTGTGTGTTCTATTATGCAGTTTTTAGTGTCTCCGCATACCGCAGCACGCAACATAGCTTTGCACATGACAAATGGAACCGTTTCAGAGAGAAGAGCGGCCAATTTGACGATCTGGCATTAAGTCGATTCATTAGCATATGACGAAAACGGGCGGATTTCTCCGGTTTTCACTACATATGAACACTTTTCACATTCCCCCATGCAACGCGGCAGCTATACTTTCCTCCCTGCAAAATCTCAATCTCCGTGCTCATGTCCATTCACCAAAGCCGTCTAAAAAGGCAATAATCGATAACTAAAACTTAAATTGTACTGCTACGAGCTGGCTTTCACGTCAACTTAGATGCTTCTTCTGTGTTCTAACACATCAACTTAGAAATTTCTTCTGTGTTCTGTTATGGTGCTTTTAGTGTCTCCTCATACCGCAGCTCGCGACATAGGTTTGCAGACGATAAGTACAACCGTTTCAGAGAGAAGAGTGGCCAATGTCACGATCTGGCTTTAAGACGATTCGATAACAAATGACGAAAACGGAAGTATTTCTCAGGGTTTTACTACATATGAACACATTTCACATTCTCCCGTACAACGCGGCTGCTAGTCCTCCTTTCATGCAGAATCTTAAGGTCCTAGCTCATGTCCAAGCACCAAAGCCAGCTAAAAAGTCAATAATCGATACCTAAAACTTGAATTGTACTACTTCTTACTGGCTATTACATCAACTTAGAAGCTTCATCAGTGTTCTACTACGGTGCTTCTAGTGTCTCCGCATACCGCAGCACGCGACATAGCTTTGCACACGATAAATGTAACTGTTTCAGACAGAAGAGCGGACAATGTGACAATACAGCTTTAAGTCGATTCGATAACAAATGACAAAAACGGACGGATTTCTCAGGCTTTTACTACATATGAACACTTTTCACATTCTCCCGTGCAACGCGGCTGCTAGTCCTCCTTTCATGCAAAATCTTAAGTTCCTAGCTCATGTCCAGGGCACCAAAGAAGGTTAAAAAGTCAATAATCCATAACTAAAACTTGAATTGTACTACTTCTTACTGGCTATTACATCAGTTGAGAAGCTTCATCTGTGTTCTACTATGGTGCTTTTAGTGTCTCGCATACCGAAGCACGCGACATAGCTTTGCAGACGATAAGTAAAACCGTTTCAGAGAGAAGAGCGGCCAATGTGACGTTCTGGCTTTAAGTCGATTCGATAACAAATGACGAAAACGGACGGATTTCTCAGGTATTTACTACATATGAACACTATTCACATTCTCCAGTGCAACTCGGCTGCTAGTCCTCCTTTCATGCAAAATGTTAAGGTCCTAGCTCATGTCCAAGGCACCAAAGCCAGCTAAAAATTCAATAATCTATAACTAAAACTTGAATTGCACTACTTCTCACTTGCTATTACATCAACATAGAGGCTTCATCTGTGTTCTACTATGGTGCCTTTAGTGTCCCCGCATACCGCAGCACGCGACATAGCTTTGCAGACGATAAATGTAACCGTTTCAGACTGAAGTGCGGCCAATGTGACGATCTGGCTTCAAGTCGATTCGATAACAAATGACGAATACGGACGGATTTCTCAGGTTTTTACTACATATGAACACTTTTCACATTCTCCCGTGCAAGTCGGCTGCCAGTCCTCCTTTCATGCAGATTCTTAAGGTCCTAGCTCATGTCCAAGGCGCCAAAGCCAGCTAAAAAGTCCATAATCGATACCTAAAACTTGAATTATACTACTTCTTACAGGCGATTACATTTAATTAGATGCTTCATCTGTGTTTTACTATGGTGGTTTTAGTGTCTCCACATACCGCAGCACGCGACATAGCTTTGCAGACGATAAGTACAACCGTTTCAGAGAGAAGAGGGGCCAATGTGACGATTTGGCTTTAAGTCGATTCGATAACAAATGACGAAAACGGACGGATTTCTCAGGTTTTTACTACATATGAACACTATTCACATTCTCCCGTGCAACTCGGCTGCTAGTTCTCCTTACATGCAGAATCTTAAGGTCCTAGCTCATGTCCAAGGAACCAAAGCCAGCTAAAAAGTCAATAATCGATACCTAAAACTTGAATTGTACTACTTCTTACTGGCTATTACATCAACTTAGAACCTTCATCTGTGTTCTACTATGGTGCTAATAGTGTCTCCGCATACCGCAGCACGCGATATTGCTTTGCAGACGATAAGTACAACCGTTTTAGACAGAAATGCGGCCAATGTGACGATCTGGCTTTAAGTCGATTCGATAACAAATGACGAAAACGGACGGATAACTAGGTTTTTACTACATATGAACAGTTTTCACATTCTCCTGTGCAACTCGGCAGCTAGTCCTCCTTTCATGCAGAATCTTAAGGTCCTAGCTCATATCCAAGGAACCAAAGCCAGCTAAAAAGTCAATAATCGATACCTAAAACTTGAATTGTACTACTTCTTACTGGCTATTACAACAACTTAGAACCTTCATCTGTGTTCTACTATGGTGCTAATAGTGTCTCCGCATACCGCAGCACGCGACATAGCTTTGCAGACGATAAGTACAATCGTTTCAGAGAGAAGAGCGACCAATGTGACGATCTGGCTTTAAGTCGATTCGATAACAAATGACGAAAACGGACGGATTTCTCAGGTTTTTACTACATATGAACACTTCTCACATTCTCCCGTGCAACTCGGCTGCTGGTCCTCCTTTCATGCAAAATGTTAAGGTCCCAGCTCATATCCAAGGCACCAAAGAAGTGTAAAAAGTCAATAATCGATACCTCAAACCTGAATTGTACTACTTCTCACTTGCTATTACATCAACATAGAAGCTTCATCTGTGTTCTACTATGGTGCTTTTAGTGTCTCCGCATACCGCAGCACGAGACATAGCTTTGCAGACGATAAATGTAACCGTTTCAGACTGAAGTGCGGCCAATGTGACGATCTGGCTTTAAGTCGATTCGATAACAAATGACGAAAACGGACGGATTTCTCAGGTTTTTACTACATATGAACTCTTTTCACATTCTGCCGTGCAACTCGGCTGCTAGTTCTCTTTTCATGCAGAATCTTAAGGTCCTAGTTCATGTCCAACCGCACCAAAGCCAGCTAAAAAGTCAATAATCGATACCTAATACTTGAATTGTACTACTTCTTACTTTCTATTACATCAACATAGAAGCTTAATCTGTGTTCTGCTATGGTGCTTTTAGTATTTCCACATACCGCAGCACGCGACATAGCTTTGCAGACGATAAGTACAACCGCTTCAGAGAGAAGAGAGGCCAATGTGACGATTTGGCTTTAAGTCGATTCGATAACAAATGACGAAAACGGACGGATTTCTCAGGTTTTTACTACATGTGAACACTTTTCACATTCTCCCGTGCAACTCGGCTGCTAGTTCTCCTTTCATGCAGAATCTTAAGGTTCTAGCTCATGTCCAAGGCACCAAAGCCAGCTAAAAAGTCAATAATCGATACCTAAAACTTGAATTGTACTACTTCTTACTGGCTATTACATCAACTTAGAAGCTTCATCTGTGTTCTACTATGGTGCTTTTAGTGTCTCCGCATTCCGCAGCACGCGACATAGCGATGCAGTCGATAAGTACAATCGTTTCAGAGAGAAGAGCGACCAATGTGACGATCTGGCTTTAAGTCGATTCGATAACAAATGACGATAACGAACGGATTTTTCGGGTTTTTCCTGCATATGAACACTTTTCACATTCTCCCGTGCAACTCAGCTGCTAGTCCTCCTTTCATGCAGAATCAAAAGGTCCTAGCTCATGTCCAAGGCACCAAAGCCAGCTAAGAAATTAATAATCGATACCTAAAACTTGAATTGGACTACTTCTTACTGGCTATTACATTAAATTAGATGCTTCATCTGTGTTTTACTATTGTGGTTTTAGTGTCTCCGCATACCGCTGCACACGTCATAGCTTTGCAGACGATAAGTACAACCGTTTCAGAGAGAAGAGCGGCCAATGTGACATTCTGGCTTTAAGTCGATTCGATAACAAATGACGAAAAAGGACGGATTTCTCAGATTTTTACTACATATGAACACTTCTCACATTCTCCCGTGCAACGCGGCTGCTAGTCCTCCTTTCATGCAGAATCTTAAGGTCCTAGCTCATGTCCAAGGCACCAAAGCCAGCTAAAAAGTCAATAATCGATACCTAAAACTAGAATTGTACTATATCTTACTGGCTATTACATCAACTTAGAAGCATCATCTGTGTTTTACTATGGTGGTTTTAGTGTCTCCGCATACCGCAGCACACGTCATAGCTTTGCAGACGATAAGTACAACCGTTTCAGAGAGAAAAGCGGCCAATGTGAAGATCTGGCTTTAAGTCGAGTCGATAACAAATGACGAAAACGGACGGATTTCTCAGGTTTTTACTACATATGAACACTTTTCACATTGTCCCGTGCAACTCTGCTGCTAGTCCTCCTTTCATGCAGAATCTTAAGGTCCTAGCTTATGTCCAAGGCACCAAAGCCAGCTAAAAAGTCAATAATCAGTACCAAAACATAGAATTGTACTACTTCTTACTTGCTATTACATCAACTTAGAAGCTTCATCTGTATTCTACTATGGTGCTTTTTGTGTCTCCAAATACCGCAGCACGCGACATAGCTTTGCAGACGATAAGTACAACCGTTTCAGAGAGAATAGCGGCCAAGTACGATCTGGCTTTATGTCGATTCGATAACAAATGACGAAAACGGACGGATTTCTCAGGTTTTTACTACATATGAACACTTTTCACATTCTCCCGTGCAACTCGGCTGCTAGTCCTCCTTTCATGCAGAATCTTAAGGTCCTAGCTCATGTCCAAGGAACCAAAGCCAGCTAAGAAGTCAATAATCGATACCTAAAACTTGAATTGCACTACTTCCTACTGGCTATTACATCAACTTAGAAGCTTCATCTGTGTTCTACTATGGTGCTTTTAGTGTTTCCACATACCGCAGCACGCGACATAGCTTTGCAGACGATAAGTACAACCGTTTCAGAGAGAAGAGCGGCCAATGTGACGATTTGGCTTTAAGTCGATTCGATAACAAATGTCGAAAACGGACGGATTTCTCAGGTTTTTACTACATATGAACACTTTTCACATTCTCCCGTGCAACTCGGCTGCTAGTTCTCCTTTCATGCAGAATCTTAAGGTCCCAGCTCATGTCCCAGGAACCAAAGCCAGCTAAAATGTCAATAATCAATACCTAAAACTTGAATTGTACTACTTCTTACTGGCTATTACATCAACTTAGAAGCTTCATCTGTGTTCTACTATGGTGCTTTTAGGGTCTCCGCATCCCGCAGCATGCGACATAGCTTTGCAGACGATAAGTACAACCGTTTCAGAGAGAAGAGCGGCCAATGCGACGATCTGGCTTTAAGTCGATTCGATAACAAATGACGAAAACGGACGGATTTCTCAGGTTTTTACTACATATGAACCCTTTTCAAATTCTCCCATGCAACTCGGCTCCTAGTTCTCCTTTCATGCAGAATCTTAAGGTCCTAGCTCATGTCCAAGGCACCAAAGCCAGCTAAAAAGTCAATAATCAGTAACTAAAACTTGAATTGTACTACTTCTTACTGGCTATTACATCAACTTAGAAGCTTCATCTGTGTTCTACTATGGTGCTTTTAGGGTCTCCGCATCCCGCAGCACGCGACATAGCTTTGCAGACGATAAGTACAATCGTTTCAGAGAGAAGAGCGACCAATGTGACGATCTGGCTTTAAGTCGATTCGATAACAAATGACGATAACGAACGGATTTTTCGGGTTTTTCCTGCATATGAACACTTTTCACATTCTCCCGTGCAACTCAGCTGCTAGTCCTCCTTTCATGCAGAATCTTAAGGTCCTAGCTCATGTCCAAGGCACCAAAGCCAGCTAAGAAATTAATAATCGATACCTAAAACTTGAATTGGACTACTTCTTACTGGCTATTACATTAAATTAGATGCTTCATCTGTGTTTTACTATTGTGGTTTTAGTGTCTCCGCATACCGCTGCACACGTCATAGCTTTGCAGACGATAAGTACAACCGTTGCAGAGAGAAGAGCGGCCAATGTGACATTCTGGCTTTAAGTCGATTCGATAACAAATGACGAAAAAGGACGGATTTCTCAGGTTTTTACTACATATGAACACTTCTCACATTCTCCCGTGCAACGCGGCTGCTAGTCCTCTTTTCATGCAGAATCTTAACGTCCTAGCTCATGTCCAAGGCACCAAAGCCAGCTAAAAAGTCAATAATCGATACCTAAAACTAGAATTGTACTATATCTTACTGGCTATTACATCAACTTAGAAGCTTCATCTGTGTTTTACTATGGTGGTTTTAGTGTCTCCGCATACCGCAGCACACGTCATAGCTTTGCAGACGATAAGTACAACCGTTTCAGAGAGAAGAGCGGCCAATGTGAAGATCTGGCTTTAAGTCGAGTCGATAACATATGACGAAAACGGACGTATTTCTCAGGTTTTTACTACATATGAACACTTTTCACATTCTCCCGTGCAAATCAGCTGCTAGTCCTCCTTTCATGAAGAATCTTAAGGTCCTAGCTCATGTCCAAGGCACCAAAGATAGCTATAAAGTCAATATTCGATACCTAAAACTTGAATTGTACTACATCTTACTATCTATTACATCAACTTAGAAGCTTCATCTGTGTTCTACTATGATGCTTTTAGTGTCTCCGCATACCGCAGCACGCGACATAGCTTTGCATACGATAAGTACAATCGTTTTAGACATAAATGCGGCCAGTGTGACGATCTGGCTTTAAGTCGATTCGATAACAAATGACGAAAACGGACGGATTTCTAGGTTTTTACTACATATGAACACTTTTCACATTCTCCCGTACAACTCGGCTGATAGTCCTCCTTTCATGCAGAATCTTAAGGTCCTAGCTCATGTCCAAGGCACCAAAGCCAGCTAAAAAGTCAATAATCGATACCTAAAATTTGAATTGTGCTACTTCTTACTGGCTATTACATCAACTTAGAAGCTTCATCTGTGTTCTACTATGGGGATTTAAGTGTCTCCGCATACCGCAGCACGCGACATAGCTTTGCAGACGATAAGTACAACGGTTCCAGAGAGAAGAGCGGCCAATTTGACGATCTGGCTTTTAGTCGATTCGATAACAAATGACTAAAACGGACGGATTTCTCAGGTTTTTACTACATATGAACACTTTTCACATTCTCCCGTGCAACTCGGCTGCTAGTCCTCCTTTCATGCAGAATCTTAAGCTCCTAGCTCATTTCCAAGGCACCAAAGCCAGCTAAGAAGTCAATAATCGATACCTAAAACTTGAATTGCACTACATCCTACTGGCTATTACATCAACTTAGAAGCTTCATCTGTGTTCTACTATGGTGCTTTTAGTGTCTCCAAATACCGCAGCACGCGACATAGCTTTGCAGACGATAAGTACAACCGTTTCAGAGAGAAGAGCGGCCAATGTGACGATTTGGCTTTAAGTCGATTCGATAACAAATGTCGAAAACGGACGGATTTCTCAGGTTTTTACTACATATGAACACTTTTCACATTCTCCCGTGCAACTCGGCTGCTAGTTCTCCTTTCATGCAGAATCTTAAGGTCCCAGCTCATGTCCCAGGAACCAAAGGCAGCTAAAAAGTCAATAATCAATACCTAAAACTTGAATTGTACTACTTCTTACTGGCTATTACATCAACTTAGAAGCTTCATCTGTGTTCTACTATGGTGCTTTTAGTGTCTCCGCATACCGCAGCACGCGACATAGCTTTGCAGACGATAAGTACAACCGTTTCAGAGAGAATAGCGGCCAAGTACGATCTGGCATTAAGTCGATTCGATAACAAATGAAGAAAACGGACGGATTTCTCAGGTTTTTACTACATATGAACCCTTTTCAAATTCTCCCATGCAACTCGGCTGCTAGTTCTCCTTTCATGCAGAATCTTAAGGTCCTAGCTCATGTCCAAGGCACCAAAGCCAGCTAAAAAGTCAATAATCAGTAACTAAAACTTGAATTGTACTACTTCTTACTGGCAATTACATCATCATAGAAGCTTCATCTGTGTTCTACTATGGTCCTTTTAGTGTCTCCGCATACCGCTGCACACGTCATAGCTTTGCAGACGATAAGAACAACCGTTTCAGAGAGAAGAGCGGCCAATGTGAAGATCTGGCTTTAAGTCGATTCGATAACAAATGACGATAACGGGCGAATATCTAGGTTTTTACTACATATGAATACATTCCACATTCTCCCGTGCAACTCGGCTGCTAGTCCTCCTTTCATGCAGAATCTTAAGGTCCTAGCTCATGTCCAAGGCACCAAAGCCTTCTAAAAAGTCAATAATCGATACCTAAAACTATAATTGTACTACTTCTTACTGGTTTATACATCAACTTAGAAGCTACATCTGTGTTCTACTATGGTACTTTTAGTGTCCCCACATACCGCAGCACGCGACATAGCTTTGCAGACGATACGTACAACCGTTTCAGAGAGAAGAGCGGCCAAGTACGATCTGGCTTTAAATCGATTCGATAACAAATGACGAAAACGGACGGATTTCGCAGGTTTTTACTACATATGAACACTTTTCACATTCTCCCGTGCAACTCGGCTGCTAGTCCTCCTTTCATGCAGAATCTTAAGGTCCTAGCTCATGTCCAAGGCACCAAAGCCAGCTAAAAAGTCAATAATCAGTAACTAAAACTTGAATTTCACTACTTCCTACTGGCTATTACATCAACTTAGAAGCTTCATCTGTGTTCTACTACGGTGCTTTTAGTGTCTCCAAATACCGCAGCACGCGACATAGCTTTGCAGACGATAAGTACAACCGTTTCAGAGAGAAGAGCGGCCAATGTGACGATCTGGTTTTAAGTCGATTCGATAACAAATGACGAAAACGGACGGATTTCTAGGTTTTTACTACATATGAACACATTCCACATTTTTCCGTGCAACTCGGCTGCTAGTCCTCCTTTCATGCAGAATCTTAATGTCCTAGCTCATGTCCAAGGCACCAAAGCCAGCTAAAAAGTCAATAATCGATACCTAAAACTTGAATTGTACTATATCTTACTGGCTATTACATCAACTTACAAGTTTCATCTTGTTTTCTACTATGGTGCTTTTAGTGTCTGCGCATACCGGAGCACGAGACATAGCTTTGCAGACGATAAATGTAACCGTTCAGACTGAAGTGCGGCCAATGTGACGAACTGGCTTTAAGTCGATTCGAAAACAAATGACGAAAACGGACGGATTTCTCAGGTTTTTACTACATATGAACACTTTTCACATTCTCCCGTGCAACTCCGGTGCTAGTTCTCCTTTGATGCAGAATCTTAAGGTCCTAGCTCATGTCCAAGGCAACAAAGCCAGCTAAAAAGTCAATAATCGATACCTAAAACTTAAATTGTACTACTTCTTACTGGCTATTACATCAACTTAGAAGCTTCATCTGTGTTCTACTATAGTGCTTTGAGAGTCTCCGCATACCGCAGCATGCGACATAGCTTTGCAGACGATAAGTACAACCGTTTCAGAGAGAAGAGCGGCCAATGTGACGATCTGGCTTTTAAGTCGATTCGATAACAAATTACGAAAACGGACGGATTACTCAGGTTTTTACTACATATGAACACTTTTCACATTCTCCCGTGCAACTCAGGTGCTAGTCCTCCTTTCATGCAGAATCTTAACGTCCTAGCTCATGTCCAAGGCACCAATGCCATATAAAAAGTCAATAATCACTACCTAAAACTTAAATTGTACTACTTCTTACTGGCTATTACATCAACTAAGAAGCTTCATCTGTGTTCTACTATGGTGCATTTAGTGTCTCCGCATACCGCAGCACGAGACATAGCTTTGCAGACGATAGGTACAACCGTTTCAGAGAGAAGAGCGGCCAATGTGACGATCTGGCTTTAAGTCGATTCGGTAACAAATGACGAAAACGGACGGATTTCTAGGTTTTTACTACATATGAACACATTCCACATTCTCCCATGCAACTCGGCTGCTAGTCCTCCTTTCATGCAGAGTCTTAAGGTCCTAGCGCATGTCCAAGGAACCAAAGCCAGCTAAAAAGTCAATAATCGATACCTAAAACTTGAATTGGTCTACTTCTTACTGGCTATTACATCAACTTAGAAGCTTCATCTGTGTTCTACTATGGTGCTTTTAGTGTCTCCGCATACCGCAGCACGCGACATAGCTTTGCAGACGATAAGTACAACCGTTTCAGAGAGAAGAGCGGTCAATGTGACGATCTGGCTTTAAGTCGATTCGGTAACAAATGACGAAAACGGAAGGATTTCTAGGTTTTTACTACATATGAACACATTTCACATTCTCCCATGCAACTCGGCTGCTAGTCCTCCTTTCATGCAGAATCTTAAGGTCCTAGCTCATGTCCAAGGCACCAAAGCCAGCTAAAAAGTCAATAATCGAAACCTAAAACTTGAATTGTACTATATCTTACTGGCTATTACATCAACTTAGAAGCTTCATCTGTTTTCTACTATGGTGCTTTTAGTGTCTCCGCATACCGGAGCACGAGACATAGCTTTGCAGACGATAATTAGGACCGTTTCAGAGAGAAGAGCGGCCAATGTGAAGATCTGGCTTTAAGTCGTGTCGATAACAAATGACGAAAACGGACTGATTTCTCAGTTTTTTACTACATATGAACACTTTTCACATTCTCCCGTGCAACTCGGCAGCTAGTCCTCCTTTCATGCAGAATCTTAAGGTCCTAGCTCATGTCCAAGGAACCAAAGCCAGCTAAAAAGTCAATAATCGAAATCTAAAACTTGAATTGGACTACTTAATACTGGCTATTACATCAACTTAGAACCTTCATCTGTGTTCTACTATGGTGCTTTTAGTGTCTCCGTATACCGCAGCACGCGACAGAGCTTTGCAGTCGATAAGTATAATCGTTTCAGAGAGAAGAGCGACCAATGTGACGATCTGGCTTTAATTCGATTCGGTAACAAATAACGAATACGGACGGATTTCTAGGTTTTTACTACATATGAACACATTCCACATTCTCCCGTGCAACTCGGCTGCTAGTCCTTCTTTCATGCAGATTCTTAAGGTCCTAGCTCATGTCCAAGGCACCAAAGCCAGCTAAAAAGTCAATAATCGAAATCTAAAACTTGAATTGGACTACTTATTACTGGCTATTACATCAACTTAGAACCTTCATCTGTGTTCTACTATGGTGCTTTTAGTGTCTCCGTATACCGCAGCACGCGACAGAGCTTTGCAGTCGATAAGTATAATCGTTTCAGAGAGAAGAGCGACCAATGTGACGATCTGGCTTTAATTCGATTCGGTAACAAATAACGAATACGGACGGATTTCTAGGTTTTTACTACATATGAACACATTCCACATTCTCCCATGCAACTCGGCTGCTAGTCCACCTTTCATGCAGAATCTTAAGGTCCTAGCTCATGTCCAAGGAACTAAAGCCAGCTAAAAATTCAATAATCGATACCTAAAACTTGAATTGGTCTACTTCTTACTGGCTATTACATCAACTTAGAAGCTTCATCTGTGTTCTACTATGGTGCTTTTAGTGTCTCCGCATACCGCAGCACGCGACATAGCTTTGCAGACGATAAGTACAACCGTTTCAGAGAGAAGAGCGGCCAATGTGACGATCTGGCTTTAAGTCGATTCGGTAACAAATGACGAAAACGGACGGATTTCTAGGTTTTTACTACATATGAACACATTTCACATTCTCCCATGCAACTCGGCTGCTAGTCCTCCTTTCATGCAGAATCTTAAGGTCCTAGCTCATGTCCAAGGCACCAAAGCCAGCTAAAAAGTCAATAATCGAAACCTAAAACTTGAATTGTACTATATCTTACTGGCTATTACATCAACTTAGAAGCTTCATCTGTTTTCTACTATGGTGCTTTTAGTGTCTCCGCATACCGGAGCACGAGACATAGCTTTGCAGACGATAATTAGGACCGTTTCAGAGAGAAGAGCGGCCAATGTGAAGATCTGGCTTTAAGTCGTGTCGATAACAAATGACGAAAACGGACTGATTTCTCAGGTTTTTACTACATATGAACACTTTTCACATTCTCCCGTGCAACTCGGCAGCTAGTCCTCCTTTCATGCAGAATCTTAAGGTCCTAGCTCATGTCCAAGGAACCAAAGCCAGATAAAAAGTCAATAATCACTACCTAAAACTTGAATTGTACTACTTCTTACTGGCTATTACAACAACTTAGAACCTTCATCTGTGTTCTACTATGGTGCTTTTAGTGTCTCCGCATACCGCAGCACGCGACATAGCTTTGCAGACGATAAGTACAATCGTTTCAGAGAGAAGAGCGACCAATGTGACGATCTGGCTTTAAGTCGATTCGATAACAAATGACGAAAACGAACGGATTTCTAGGTTTTTACTACATATGAACACTTTTCACATTCTCCCGTGCACCTCGGCTGCTAGTCCTCCTTACATGCAGATTCTTAAGGTCCTAGCTCATGTCCAAGGCACCAAAGCCAGCTAAAAAGTCAATAATCGAAATCTAAAACTTGAATTGGACTACTTCTTACTGGCTATTACATCAACTTAGAACCTTCATCTGTGTTCTACTATGGTGCTTTTAGTGTCTCCGGATACCGCAGCACGCGACAGAGCTTTGCAGTCGATAAGTATAATCGTTTCAGAGAGAAGAGCGACCAATGTGACGATCTGGCTTTAATTCGATTCGGTAACAAATGACGAATACGGACGGATTTCTCAGGTTTTTACTACATATGAACACTTTTCACATTCTCCCGTGCAACTCGGCTGCTAGTCCTCCTTTCATGCAGATTCTTAAGGTCCTAGCTCATGTCCAAGGCACCAAAGCCAGCTAAAAATCCATAATCGATACCTAAAACTTGAATTGTACTACTTCTTACTGGCTATTACATGAAATTAGATGCTTCATCTGTGTTTCACTATGGTGGTTTTAGTGTGTCCGCATACCGCAGCACACGTCATATCTTTGCAGACGATAAGTACAACCATTTCAGAGAGAAGAGCGGCCAATGTGACGATCTGGCCTTATGTCGATTCGATAAAAAAATGACGATAACGAACGTATTTTTCGGGTTTTTACTGCATATGAACACTTTTCACATTCTCCCATGCAACTCGGCTGCTAGTCCTCCTTTCATGCAGAATCTTAAGGGCCTAGCTCAAGTCCAAGGCACCAAAGCCAGCTAAAAATTCAATAATCGATACCTAAAACTTGAATTGTACTACTTCTTACTGGCTATTACATCAACTTAGAAGCTTCATCTGTGTTCTACTATGGTGCTTTTAGTGTTTCCGCATACCGCAGCACGCGACATAGCTTTGCAGACGATAAGTACAACCGTTTCAGAGAGAAGAGCGGCCAATGTGACGATCTGGCTTTAAGTCGATTCGGTAACAAATGACGAAAACGGACGGATTTCTAGGTTTTTACTACATATGAACACATTTCACATTCTCCCATGCAACTCGGCTGCTAGTCCTCCTTTCATGCAGAATCTTAAGGTCCTAGCTCATGTCCAAGGCACCAAAGCCAGCTAAAAAGTCAATAATCGAAACCTAAAACTTGAATTGTACTATATCTTACTGGCTATTACATCAACTTAGAAGCTTCATCTGTTTTCTACTATGGTGCTTTTAGTGTCTCCGCATACCGGAGCACGAGACATAGCTTTGCAGACGATAATTAGGACCGTTTCAGAGAGAAGAGCGGCCAATGTGAAGATCTGGCTTTAAGTCGTGTCGATAACAAATGACGAAAACGGACTGATTTCTCAGGTTTTTACTACATATGAACACTTTTCACATTCTCCCGTGCAACTCGGCAGCTAGTCCTCCTTTCATGCAGAATCTTAAGGTCCTAGCTCATGTCCAAGGAACCAAAGCCAGATAAAAAGTCAATAATCACTACCTAAAACTTGAATTGTACTACTTCTTACTGGCTATTACAACAACTTAGAACCTTCATCTGTGTTCTACTATGGTGCTTTTAGTGTCTCCGCATACCGCAGCACGCGACATAGCTTTGCAGACGATAAGTACAATCGTTTCAGAGAGAAGAGCGACCAATGTGACGATCTGGCTTTAAGTCGATTCGATAACAAATGACGAAAACGAACGGATTTCTAGGTTTTTACTACATATGAACACTTTTCACATTCTCCCGTGCACCTCGGCTGCTAGTCCTCCTTACATGCAGATTCTTAAGGTCCTAGCTCATGTCCAAGGCACCAAAGCCAGCTAAAAAGTCAATAATCGAAATCTAAAACTTGAATTGGACTACTTCTTACTGGCTATTACATCAACTTAGAACCTTCATCTGTGTTCTACTATGGTGCTTTTAGTGTCTCCGGATACCGCAGCACGCGACAGAGCTTTGCAGTCGATAAGTATAATCGTTTCAGAGAGAAGAGCGACCAATGTGACGATCTGGCTTTAATTCGATTCGGTAACAAATGACGAATACGGACGGATTTCTCAGGTTTTTACTACATATGAACACTTTTCACATTCTCCCGTGCAACTCGGCTGCTAGTCCTCCTTTCATGCAGATTCTTAAGGTCCTAGCTCATGTCCAAGGCACCAAAGCCAGCTAAAAATCCATAATCGATACCTAAAACTTGAATTGTACTACTTCTTACTGGCTATTACATGAAATTAGATGCTTCATCTGTGTTTCACTATGGTGGTTTTAGTGTGTCCGCATACCGCAGCACACGTCATATCTTTGCAGACGATAAGTACAACCATTTCAGAGAGAAGAGCGGCCAATGTGACGATCTGGCCTTATGTCGATTCGATAAAAAAATGACGATAACGAACGTATTTTTCGGGTTTTTACTGCATATGAACACTTTTCACATTCTCCCATGCAACTCGGCTGCTAGTCCTCCTTTCATGCAGAATCTTAAGGGCCTAGCTCAAGTCCAAGGCACCAAAGCCAGCTAAAAATTCAATAATCGATACCTAAAACTTGAATTGTACTACTTCTTACTGGCTATTACATCAACTTAGAAGCTTCATCTGTGTTCTACTATGGTGCTTTTAGTGTTTCCGCATACCGCAGCACGCGACATAGCTTTGCAGACGATAAGTACAACCGTTTCAGAGAGAAGAGCGGCCAATGTGACGATCTGGCTTTAAGTCGATTCGGTAACAAATGACGAAAACGGACGGATTTCTAGGTTTTTACTACATATGAACACATTCCACATTCTCCTGTGCAACTCGGCTGCTAGTCCTCCTTTCATGCAGAATCTTAAGGTCCTAGCTCATGTCCAAGGCACCAAAGCCAGCTAAAAAGTCAATAATCGAAACCTAAAACTTGAATTGTACTATATCTTACTGGCTATTACATCAACTTAGAAGCTTCATCTGTTTTCTACTATGGTGATTTTAGTGTCTCCGCATACCGCAGCACGCGACATAGCTTTGCAGACGATAAGTACAACCGTTTCAGAGAGAAGAGCGGCCAATGTGACGATCTGGCTTTATGTCGATTCGGTAACAAATGACGAAAACGGACGGATTTCTAGGTTTTTACTACATATGAACACTTTTCACATTCTCCCGTGCAACTCTGCAGCTAGGCCTCCTTTCATGCAGAATCTTAAGGTCCTAGTTCATGTCCAAGGAACCAAAGCCAGCTAAAAAGTCAATAATCGATACCTAAAACTTGAATTGGACAACTTCTTACTGGCTATTACATCAACTTAGAAGCTTCATATGTGTTCTATTATGGTGCTTTTAGTGTCTCCACATACCGCAGCATGCTACATAGCTTTGCAGACGATAAGTACAACCGTTTCAGAGAGAAGAGCGGTCAATGTGACGATCTGGCTTTAAGTCGATTCGTTAACAAATGACGAAAACGGACGGATTTCTAATGTTTTTCCTACATGTGAACACTTTTCACATTCACCCGTGCAACTCGGCTGATAGTCCTCCTTTCATGCAGAATATCAAGGTCCTAGCTCATGTCCAAGGCACCAAAGCCAGCTAAAAAGTCAATAATCGATACCTAAAACTTGAATTGTACTATATCTTACTGGCTATTACATCAACTTAGAAGCTTCATCTGTTTTCTACTATGGTGCTTTTAGTGTCTCCGCATACTGGAGCACGAGACATAGCTTTGCAGACGATAATTGCGACCGTTTCAGAGAGAAGAGCGGCCAATGTGATGATCTGGCTTTAAGTTGAGTCGATAACAAATGACGAAAACGGACGGATTTCTCAGGTTTTTACTACATATGAACACTTTTTACATTCTCCCGTGCAACTCCGGTGCTAGTTCTCCTTTCATGCAGAATCGTAAGGTCCTAGCTCATGTCCAAGGCACCAAAGCCAGCTAAAAAGTCAATAATCGATACCTAAAACTTAAATTGTACTACTTCTTACTGGCTATTACATCAACTTAGAAGCTTCATCTGTGTTATACTATAGTGCTTTGAGAGTCTCCGCATACCGCAGCACGCGACATAGCTTTGCAGACGATAAGTACAACCGTTTCAGAGAGAAGAGCGGCCAATGTGACGACCTGGCTTTTAAGTCGATTCGATAACAAATGACGAAAACGGACGGATTACTCAGGTTTTTACTACATATGAACACTTTTCACATTGTCCCATGCAACACGGCTGCTAGTCCTCCTTTCATGCAGAACTTAACGTCCTAGCTGATGTCCAAGGCACCAAAGCCAGATAAAAAGTCAATAATCACTACCTAAAACTTGAATTGTACTACTTCTTACTGGCTATTACATCAACTTAGAAGCTTCATCTGTGTTCTACTATGGTGCATTTAGTGTCTCCGCATACCGCAGCACGCGACATAGCTTTGCAGACGATAAGTACAATCGTTTCAGAGAGAAGAGCGACCAATGTGACGATCTGGCTTCAAGTCGATTCGGTAACAAATGATGAATACGGACGGATTTCTCAGATTTTTACTACATATGAACACTTTTCACACTCTCCCGTGCAACTCGGCTGCTAGTCCTCCTTTCATGCAGATTCTTAAGGTCCTAGCTCATGTCCAAGGCACCAAAGCCAGCTAAAAAGTCCATAATCGATACCTAAAAATTGAATAGTACTACTTCTTACTGGCTATTACATTAAATTAGATGCTTCATCTGTGTTTTACTATGGTGGTTGTAGTGTCTCCGCATACCGCAGCACACGTCATATCTTTGCAGACGATAAGTACAACGATTTCAGAGAGAAGAGCGGCCAATGTGACGATCTGGCCTTATGTCGATTCGATAAAAAATGACGATAACGAACGGATTTTTCGGGTTTTTACTGCATATGAACACTTTTCACATTCTCCCGTCCAAATCGGCTGCTAGTCCTCCTTTCATGCAGAATGTTAAGGTCCTAGCTCATGTCCAAGGAACCAAAGCCAGCTAAAAAGTCAATAATCGATACCTAAAACTTGAATTGTACTATATCTTACTGGCTATTACATCAACATAGAAGCTTCATCTGTGTTCTACTATGGTGCTTTTAGTGTCTCCGCATACCGCACCACGCGACATAGCTTTGCAGACGATAAGTACAACCGTTTCAGAGAGAAGAGCGGCCAATGTAACGATCTGGCTTTAAGTCGATTCGATAACAAATGACGAAAACGGACGGATTTCTAATGTTTTTGCTACATGTGAACACTTTTCACATTCACCCGTGCAACTCGGCTGATAGTCCTCCTTTCATGCAGAATATCAAGGTCCTAGCTCATGTCCAAGGCACAAAAGCAAGCTAAAAAGTCAATTATCGATACCTAAAACTTGAGTTGTATTACTTCTTACTGGCTATTACATCAACTTAGAAGCTTCATCTGTTTTCTACTATGGTGCTTTTAGTGTCTGCGCATACCGCAGCACGCGACATAGCTTTGCAGACGATAAGTACAACCGTTTCAGAGAGAAGAGCGGCCAGTGTGACGATCTGGCTTTTAGTCGATTCGATAACAAATGACGAAAACGGACGGATTTCTCAGGTTTTTACTACATATGAACACTTTTCACATTCTCCCGTGCAACTCCGGTGCTAGTTCTCCTTTCATGCAGAATCTTAAGGTCCTAGCTCATGTCCAAGGCACCAAAGCCAGCTAAAAAGTCAATAATCGATACCTAAAACTTAAATTGTACTACTTCTTACTGGCTATTACATCAACTTAGAAGCTTCATCGTGTTCTACTATAGTGCTTTGAGAGTCTCCGCATACCGCAGCACGCGACATAGCTTTGCAGACGATAAGTACAACCGTTTCAGAGAGAAGAGCGGCCAATGTGACGATCTGGCTTTTAAGTCGATTCGATAACAAATGACGAAAACGGACGGATTACTCAGGTTTTTACTACATATGAACACTTTTCACAATGTCCCGTGCAACACGGCTGCTAGTCCTCCTTTCATGCTGAACTTAACGTCCCAGCTCATGTTCAAGGCACCAAAGCCAGATAAAAAGTCAATAATCACTACCAAAAACTTGAATTGTACTACTTCTTACTGGCTATTACATCAACTTAGAAGCTTCATCTGTGTTCTACTATGGTGCATTTAGTGTCTCTGCATACCGCAGCACGCGACATAGCTTTGCAGACTATAAGTACAACCGTTTCAGAGAGAAGAGCGGCCAATGTGACGATCTGGCTTTAATTCGATTCGGTAACAAATGACCAAAACGGACGGATTTCTAGGTTTTTACTACATATGAACACTTTTCACATTGTCTCGTGCAACTCTGCTGCTAGTCCTCCTTTCATGAAGAAACTTAAGGTCCTAGCTCATGTCCAAGGCACCAAAGCCAGCTAAAAAGTCAATAATCGATACATAAAACTTGAATTGTACTACTTCTTACTGGCTATTACATCAACTTAGAACCTTCATCTGTGTTCTACTATGGTGCTTTTAGTGTCTCCGGATACCGCAGCACGCGACACAGCTTTGCAGACGATAAGTACAATCGTTTCAGAGAGAAGAGCGACCAATGTGACGATCTGTCTTTAAGTCGATTCGGTAACAAATGACGAATACGGACGGATTTCTCAGGTTTTTACTACATATGAGCACTTTTCACATTCTCCCGTGCAACTCGGCTGGTAGTCCTCCTTTCATGCAGATTCTTAAGGTCCTAGCTCATGTCTAAGGCACCAAAGCCAGCTAAAAAGTCCATAATCGATACCTAAAACTTGAATTGTACTACTTCTTACTGGCTATTACATTAAATTAGATGCTTCATCTGTGTTTTACTATGGTGCTTTTAGTGTCTCCGCATACCGCAGCACGCGACATAGCTTTGCAGACGATAAGTACAACCGTTTCAGAGAGAAGAGCGGGCAAAGTGACGATCTGGCTTTAAGTCGATTCGGTAACAAATGACGAAAACGGACGGATTTCTAGGTTTTTACTACATATGAACACATTCCACATTCTCCTGTGCAACTCGGCTGCTAGTCCTCCTTTCATGCAGAATCTTAAGGTCCTAGCTCATGTCCAAGGCACCAAAGCCAGCTAAAAAGTCAATAATCGATACCTAAAACTTGAATTGTACTATATCTTACTGGCTATTACATCAACTTAGAAGCTTCATCTGTTTTCTACTATGGTGATTTTAGTGTCTCCGCATACCGCAGCACGCGACATAGCTTTGCAGACGATAAGTACAACCGTTTCAGAGAGAAGAGCGGCCAGTGTGACGATCTGGCTTTATGTCGATTCGGAAACAAATGACGAAAACGGACGGATTTCTAGGTTTTTACTACATATGAACACTTTTCACATTCTCCCGTGCAACTCTGCAGCTAGGCCTCCTTTCATGCAGAATCTTAAGGTCCTAGTTCATGTCCAAGGAACCAAAGCCAGCTAAAAAGTCAATAATCGATACATAAAACTTGAATTGGACTACTTCTTACTGGCTATTACATCAACTTAGAAGCTTCATCTGTTTTCTACTATGGTGCTTTTAGTGTCTGCGCATACCGCAGCACGCGACATAGCTTTGCAGACGATAAGTACAACCGTTTCAGAGAGAAGAGCGGCCAGTGTGACGATCTGGCTTTAAGTCGATTCGATAACAAATGACGAAAACGGACGGATTTCTAATGTTTTTGCTACATGTGAACACTTTTCACATTCACCCGTGCAACTCGGCTGATAGTCCTCCTTTCATGCAGAATATCAAGGTCCTAGCTCATGTCCAAGGCACAAAAGCAAGCTAAAAAGTCAATTATCGATACCTAAAACTTGAGTTGTATTACTTCTTACTGGCTATTACATCAACTTAGAAGCTTCATCTGTTTTCTACTATGGTGCTTTTAGTGTCTGCGCATACCGCAGCACGCGACATAGCTTTGCAGACGATAAGTACAACCGTTTCAGAGAGAAGAGCGGCCAGTGTGACGATCTGGCTTTAAGTCGATTCGATAACAAATGACGAAAACGGAAGGATTTCTCAGGTTTTTACTACATATGAACACTTTTCACATTCTCCCGTGCAACTCCGGTGCTAGTTCTCCTTTCATGCAGAATCTTAAGGTCCTAGCTCATGTCCAAGGCACCAAAGCCAGCTAAAAAGTCAATAATCGATACCTAAAACTTAAATTGTACTACTTCTTACTGGCTATTACATCATCTTAGAAGCTTCATCTGTGTTCTACTATAGTGCTTTGAGAGTCTCCGCATACCGCAGCACGCGACATAGCTTTGCAGACGATAAGTACAACCGTTTCAGAGAGAAGAGCGGCCAATGTGACGATCTGGCTTTAAGTCGATTCGGTAACAAATGACGAAAACGGACGGATTTCTAGGTTTTTACTACATATGAACACTTTTCACATTGTCCCGTGCAACTCTGCTGCTAGTCCTCCTTTCATGCAGAAACTTAAGGTCCTAGCTCATGTCCAAGGCACCAAAGCCAGCTAAAAAGTCAATAATCGATACATAAAACTTGAATTGGACTACTTCTTACTGGCTATTACATCAACTTAGAACCTTCATCTGTGTTCTACTATGGTGCTTTTAGTGTCTCCTGATACCGCAGCACGCGACATAGCTTTGCAGACGATAAGTACAATCATTTCAGAAAGAAGAGCGACCAATGTGACGATCTGGCTTTAAGTCGATTCGGTAACAAATGACGAATACGGACGGATTTCTCAGGTTTTTACTACATATGAACACTTTTCACATTCTCCCGTGCAACTCGGCTGCTAGTCCTCCTTTCATGCAGATTCTTAAGGTCCTAGCGCATGTCCAAGGCACCAAAGCCAGCTAAAAAGTCCATAATCGATACCTAAAAATTGAATAGTACTACTTCTTACTGGCTATTACATTAAATTAGATGCTTCATCTGTGTTTTACTATGGTGGTTGTAGTGTCTCCGCATACCGCAGCACACGTCATATCTTTGCAGACGATAAGTACAACGATTTCAGAGAGAAGAGCGGCCAATGTGACGATCTGGCCTTATGTCGATTCGATAAAAAATGACGATAACGAACGGATTTTTCGGGTTTTTACTGCATATGAACACTTTTCACATTCTCCCGTCCAAATCGGCTGCTAGTCCTCCTTTCATGCAGAATGTTAAGGTCCTAGCTCATGTCCAAGGAACCAAAGCCAGCTAAAAAGTCAATAATCGATACCTAAAACTTGAATTGTACTATATCTTACTGGCTATTACATCAACATAGAAGCTTCATCTGTGTTCTACTATGGTGCTTTTAGTGTCTCCGCATACCGCACCACGCGACATAGCTTTGCAGACGATAAGTACAACCGTTTCAGAGAGAAGAGCGGCCAATGTAACGATCTGGCTTTAAGTCGATTCGATAACAAATGACGAAAACGGACGGATTTCTAATGTTTTTGCTACATGTGAACACTTTTCACATTCACCCGTGCAACTCGGCTGATAGTCCTCCTTTCATGCAGAATATCAAGGTCCTAGCTCATGTCCAAGGCACAAAAGCAAGCTAAAAAGTCAATTATCGATACCTAAAACTTGAGTTGTATTACTTCTTACTGGCTATTACATCAACTTAGAAGCTTCATCTGTTTTCTACTATGGTGCTTTTAGTGTCTGCGCATACCGCAGCACGCGACATAGCTTTGCAGACGATAAGTACAACCGTTTCAGAGAGAAGAGCGGCCAGTGTGACGATCTGGCTTTTAGTCGATTCGATAACAAATGACGAAAACGAACGGATTTCTCAGGTTTTTACTACATATGAACACTTTTCACATTCTCCCGTGCAACTCCGGTGCTAGTTCTCCTTTCATGCAGAATCTTAAGGTCCTAGCTCATGTCCAAGGCACCAAAGCCAGCTAAAAAGTCAATAATCGATACCTAAAACTTAAATTGTACTACTTCTTACTGGCTATTACATCAACTTAGAAGCTTCATCGTGTTCTACTATAGTGCTTTGAGAGTCTCCGCATACCGCAGCACGCGACATAGCTTTGCAGACGATAAGTACAACCGTTTCAGAGAGAAGAGCGGCCAATGTGACGATCTGGCTTTTAAGTCGATTCGATAACAAATGACGAAAACGGACGGATTACTCAGGTTTTTACTACATATGAACACTTTTCACAATGTCCCGTGCAACACGGCTGCTAGTCCTCCTTTCATGCTGAACTTAACGTCCCAGCTCATGTTCAAGGCACCAAAGCCAGATAAAAAGTCAATAATCACTACCAAAAACTTGAATTGTACTACTTCTTACTGGCTATTACATCAACTTAGAAGCTTCATCTGTGTTCTACTATGGTGCATTTAGTGTCTCTGCATACCGCAGCACGCGACATAGCTTTGCAGACTATAAGTACAACCGTTTCAGAGAGAAGAGCGGCCAATGTGACGATCTGGCTTTAATTCGATTCAGTAACAAATGACGAAAACGGACGGATTTCTAGGTTTTTACTACATATGAACACTTTTCACGTTGTCTCGTGCAACTCTGCTGCTAGTCCTCCTTTCATGCAGAAACTTAAGGTCCTAGCTCATGTCCAAGGCACCAAAGCCAGCTAAAAAGTCAATAATCGATACATAAAACTTGAATTGTACTACTTCTTACTGGCTATTACATCAACTTAGAACCTTCATCTGTGTTCTACTATGGTGCTTTTAGTGTCTCCGGATACCGCAGCACGCGACACAGCTTTGCAGACGATAAGTACAATCGTTTCAGAGAGAAGAGCGACCAATGTGACGATCTGTCTTTAAGTCGATTCGGTAACAAATGACGAATACGGACGGATTTCTCAGGTTTTTACTACATATGAGCACTTTTCACATTCTCCCGTGCAACTCGGCTGGTAGTCCTCCTTTCATGCAGATTCTTAAGGTCCTAGCTCATGTCTAAGGCACCAAAGCCAGCTAAAAAGTCCATAATCGATACCTAAAACTTGAATTGTACTACTTCTTACTGGCTATTACATTAAATTAGATGCTTCATCTGTGTTTTACTATGGTGCTTTTAGTGTCTCCGCATACCGCAGCACGCGACATAGCTTTGCAGACGATAAGTACAACCGTTTCAGAGAGAAGAGCGGGCAAAGTGACGATCTGGCTTTAAGTCGATTCGGTAACAAATGACGAAAACGGACGGATTTCTAGGTTTTTACTACATATGAACACATTCCACATTCTCCTGTGCAACTCGGCTGCTAGTCCTCCTTTCATGCAGAATCTTAAGGTCCTAGCTCATGTCCAAGGCACCAAAGCCAGCTAAAAAGTCAATAATCGATACCTAAAACTTGAATTGTACTATATCTTACTGGCTATTACATCAACTTAGAAGCTTCATCTGTTTTCTACTATGGTGATTTTAGTGTCTCCGCATACCGCAGCACGCGACATAGCTTTGCAGACGATAAGTACAACCGTTTCAGAGAGAAGAGCGGCCAATGTGACGATCTGGCTTTATGTCGATTCGGAAACAAATGACGAAAACGGACGGATTTCTAGGTTTTTACTACATATGAACACTTTTCACATTCTCCCGTGCAACTCTGCAGCTAGGCCTCCTTTCATGCAGAATCTTAAGGTCCTAGTTCATGTCCAAGGAACCAAAGCCAGCTAAAAAGTCAATAATCGATACATAAAACTTGAATTGGACTACTTCTTACTGGCTATTACATCAACTTAGAACCTTCATCTGTGTTCTATTATGGTGCTTTTAGTGTCTCTACATACCGCAGCACGCTACATAGCTTTGCAGACGATAAGTACAACCGTTTCAGAGAGAAGAGCGGCCAATGTAACGATCTGGCTTTAAGTCGATTCGATAACAAATGACGAAAACGGACGGATTTCTAATGTTTTTGCTACATGTGAACACTTTTCACATTCACCCGTGCAACTCGGCTGATAGTCCTCCTTTCATGCAGAATATCAAGGTCCTAGCTCATGTCCAAGGCACAAAAGCAAGCTAAAAAGTCAATTATCGATACCTAAAACTTGAGTTGTATTACTTCTTACTGGCTATTACATCAACTTAGAAGCTTCATCTGTTTTCTACTATGGTGCTTTTAGTGTCTGCGCATACCGCAGCACGCGACATAGCTTTGCAGACGATAAGTACAACCGTTTCAGAGAGAAGAGCGGCCAGTGTGACGATCTGGCTTTAAGTCGATTCGATAACAAATGACGAAAACGGAAGGATTTCTCAGGTTTTTACTACATATGAACACTTTTCACATTCTCCCGTGCAACTCCGGTGCTAGTTCTCCTTTCATGCAGAATCTTAAGGTCCTAGCTCATGTCCAAGGCACCAAAGCCAGCTAAAAAGTCAATAATCGATACCTAAAACTTAAATTGTACTACTTCTTACTGGCTATTACATCAACTTAGAAGCTTCATCTGTGTTCTACTATAGTGCTTTGAGAGTCTCCGCATACCGCAGCACGCGACATAGCTTTGCAGACGATAAGTACAACCGTTTCAGAGAGAAGAGCGGCCAATGTGACGATCTGGCTTTAAGTCGATTCGGTAACAAATGACGAAAACGGACGGATTTCTAGGTTTTTACTACATATGAACACTTTTCACATTGTCCCGTGCAACTCTGCTGCTAGTCCTCCTTTCATGCAGAAACTTAAGGTCCTAGCTCATGTCCAAGGCACCAAAGCCAGCTAAAAAGTCAATAATCGATACATAAAACTTGAATTGGACTACTTCTTACTGGCTATTACATCAACTTAGAACCTTCATCTGTGTTCTACTATGGTGCTTTTAGTGTCTCCTGATACCGCAGCACGCGACATAGCTTTGCAGACGATAAGTACAATCATTTCAGAAAGAAGAGCGACCAATGTGACGATCTGGCTTTAAGTCGATTCGGTAACAAATGACGAATACGGACGGATTTCTCAGGTTTTTACTACATATGAACACTTTTCACATTCTCCCGTGCAACTCGGCTGCTAGTCCTCCTTTCATGCAGATTCTTAAGGTCCTAGCGCATGTCCAAGGCACCAAAGCCAGCTAAAAAGTCCATAATCGATACCTAAAAGTTGAATTGTACTACTTCTTACTGGCTATTACATTAAATTAGATGCTTCATCTGTGTTTTACTATGGTGGTTGTAGTGTCTCCGCATACCGCAGCACACGTCATATCTTTGCAGACGATAAGTACAACCGTTTCAGAGAGAAGAGCGGCCAATGTGACGATTTGGCTTTAAGTCGATTCGATAACATATGACGAAAACTTAAGGATTTCTAGGTTTTTACTACATATGAACACATTCCACATTCTCCCGTGCAACTCGGCTGCTAGTCCCCCTTTCATGCAGATTCTTAAGGTCCTAGCTCTTGCCCAAGGCACCAAAGCCAGCTAAAAAGTATATAATCGATACCTAAAACTTGAATTGTACTACTTCTTACTTTCTATTACATTAAATTAGATGCTTCATCTGTGTTCTACTATGGTGCTTTTAGTGTCTCCGCATACCGCAGCACGCGACATAGCTTTGCAGACGATAAGTACAACCGTTTCAGAGAGAAGAGCGGCCAATGTGACGATCTGGCTTTAAGTCGATTCGATAACAAATGACGTAACGGACGGATTTTTCGGGTTTTTACTGCAAATGAACACTTTTCACACTCTCCCGTGCAACTCGGCTACTAGTCATCCTTTCATGCAGAATCTTAAGGTCCTAGCTCATGTCCAAGGCACCAAAGCCAGCTAAAAAGTCAATAATCGATACCTAAAACTTGAATTGTACTACTTCTTACTGGCAATTACATCGTCTTAGAGGCTTCATCTGTGTTCTACTATGGTCCTTTTAGTGTCTCCGCATACCGCAGCACGCGACATAGCTTTGCAGACGATAAGTACAACCGTTTCAGAGAGAAGAGCGGCCAATGTGACGATCTGGCTTTAAGTCGACTCGATAACAAATGACGAAAACGGACGGATTTCTCAGGTTTTTACTACATATGAACACTTTTCACATTGTCCCGTGCATCTCTGCTGCTAGTCCTCCTTTCATGCAGTATCTTTAGGTCCTAGCTTATGTCCAAGGCACTAAAGCCAGCTAAAAAGTCAATAATCAGTACCAAAACATAGAATTGTACTACTTCTTACTTGCTATTACATCAACTTAGAAGCTTCATCTGTATTCTACTATGGTGCTTTTTGTGTCTCCGCATACCGCAGCACGCGACATAGCTTTGCAGACGATAAGTACAACCGTTTCAGAGAGAAGAGCGGCCATTGTGACGATCTGGCTTTAAGTCGATTCGATAACAAATGACGAATACGGACGGATTTCTCAGGTTTTTACTACATATGAGCACTTTTCACATTCTCCCGTGCAACTCGGCTGGTAGTCCTCCTTTCATGCAGATTCTTAAGGTCCTAGCTCATGTCTAAGGCACCAAAGCCAGCTAAAAAGTCCATAATCGATACCTAAAACTTGAATTGTACTACTTCTTACTGGCTATTACATTAAATTAGATGCTTCATCTGTGTTTTACTATGGTGCTTTTAGTGTCTCCGCATACCGCAGCACGTGACATAGCTTTGCAGACGATAAGTACAACCGTTTCAGAGAGAAGAGCGGGCAAAGTGACGATCTGGCTTTAAGTCGATTCGGTAACAAATGACGAAAACGGACGGATTTCTAGGTTTTTACTACATATGAACACATTCCACATTCTCCTGTGCAACTCGGCTGCTAGTCCTCCTTTCATGCAGAATCTTAAGGTCCTAGCTCATGTCCAAGGCACCAAAGCCAGCTAAAAAGTCAATAATCGATACCTAAAACTTGAATTGTACTATATCTTACTGGCTATTACATCAACTTAGAAGCTTCATCTGTTTTCTACTATGGTGATTTTAGTGTCTCCGCATACCGCAGCACGCGACATAGCTTTGCAGACGATAAGTACAACCGTTTCAGAGAGAAGAGCGGCCAATGTGACGATCTGGTTTTATGTCGATTCGGAAACAAATGACGAAAACGGACGGATTTCTAGGTTTTTACTACATATGAACACTTTTCACATTCTCCCGTGCAACTCTGCAGCTAGGCCTCCTTTCATGCAGAATCTTAAGGTCCTAGTTCATGTCCAAGGAACCAAAGCCAGCCAAAAAGTCAATAATCGATACCTAAAACTTGAATTGGACTACTTCTTACTGGCTATTACATCAACTTAGAACCTTCATCTGTGTTCTATTATGGTGCTTTTAGTGTCTCCACATACCGCAGCACGCTAAATAGCTTTGCAGACGATAAGTACAACCGTTTCAGAGAGAAGAGCGGCCAATGTAACGATCTGGCTTTAAGTCGATTCGATAACAAATGACGAAAACGGACGGATTTCTAATGTTTTTGCTACATGTGAACACTTTTCACATTCACCCGTGCAACTCGGCTGATAGTCCTCCTTTCATGCAGAATATCAAGGTCCTAGCTCATGTCCAAGGCACAAAAGCAAGCTAAAAAGTCAATTATCGATACCTAAAACTTGAGTTGTATTACTTCTTACTGGCTATTACATCAACTTAGAAGCTTCATCTGTTTTCTACTATGGTGCTTTTAGTGTCTGCGCATACCGCAGCACGCGACATAGCTTTGCAGACGATAAGTACAACCGTTTCGGAGAGAAGAGCGGCCAGTGTGACGATCTGGCTTTAAGTCGATTCGATAACAAATGACGAAAACGGAAGGATTTCTCAGGTTTTTACTACATATGAACACTTTTCACATTCTCCCGTGCAACTCCGGTGCTAGTTCTCCTTTCATGCAGAATCTTAAGGTCCTAGCTCATGTCCAAGGCACCAAAGCCAGCTAAAAAGTCAATAATCGATACCTAAAACTTAAATTGTACTACTTCTTACTGGCTATTACATCAACTTAGAAGCTTCATCTGTGTTCTACTATAGTGCTTTGAGAGTCTCCGCATTCCGCAGCACGCGACATAGCTTTGCAGACGATAAGTACAACCGTTTCAGAGAGAAGAGCGGCCAATGTGACGATCTGGCTTTAAGTCGATTCGGTAACAAATGACGAAAACGGACGGATTTCTAGGTTTTTACTACATATGAACACTTTTCACATTGTCCCGTGCAACTCTGCTGCTAGTTCTCCTTTCATGCAGAAACTTAAGGTCCTAGCTCATGTCCAAGGCACCAAAGCCAGCTAAAAAGTCAATAATCGATACATAAAACTTGAATTGGACTACTTCTTACTGGCTATTACATCAACTTAGAACCTTCATCTGTGTTCTACTATGGTGCTTTTAGTGTCTCCTGATACCGCAGCACGCGACATAGCTTTGCAGACGATAAGTACAATCATTTCAGAAAGAAGAGCGACCAATGTGACGATCTGGCTTTAAGTCGATTCGGTAACAAATGACGAATACGGACGGATTTCTCAGGTTTTTACTACATATGAACACTTTTCACATTCTCCCGTGCAACTCGGCTGCTAGTCCTCCTTTCATGCAGATTCTTAAGGTCCTAGCGCATGTCCAAGGCACCAAAGCCAGCTAAAAAGTCCATAATCGATACCTAAAACTTGAATTGTACTACTTCTTACTGGCTATTACATTAAATTAGATGCTTCATCTGTGTTTTACTATGGTGGTTGTAGTGTCTCCGCATACCGCAGCACACGTCATATCTTTGCAGACGATATGTACAACCGTTTCAGAGAGAAGAGCGGCCAATGTGACGATTTGGCTTTAAGTTGATTCGATAACATATGACGAAAACTTAAGGATTTCTAGGTTTTTACTACATATGAACACATTCCACATTTTCCCGTGCAACTCGGCTGCTAGTCCCCCTTTCATGCAGATTCTTAAGGTCCTAGCTCTTGCCCAAGGCACCAAAGCCAGCTAAAAAGTATATAATCGATACCTAAAACTTGAATTGTACTACTTCTTACTTTCTATTACATTAAATTAGATGCTTCATCTGTGTTCTACTATGGTGCTTTTAGTGTCTCCGCATACCGCAGCACGTGACATAGCTTTGCAGACGATAAGTACAACCGTTTCAGAGAGAAGAGCGACCAATTTGACGATCTGGCTTTAAGTCGATTCGATAACAAATGACGAATACGGACGGATTTCTCAGGTTTTTACTACATATGAACACTTTTCACATTCTCCCGTGCAACTCGGCTGCTAGTCCTCCTTTCATGCAGAATCTTAAGGTCCTAGCTATGTCCAAGTCTCCAGAGCCAGCTATAAAGTCAATAATCGATACCTGAAACTTGAATAGTACTATATCTTACTGGCTATTACATCAACTTAGAAGCTTCATATGTGTTCTACTATGGTGCTTTTAGTGTCTCCACATACCGCAGCAAGCAACATAGCTTTGCAGACGATAAGTACTACCGTTTTAGACAGAAATGCGGTCAATGTGAAGATCTGGCTTTATGTCGAGTCGATAACAAATGACGAAACGGACGAATTTCTCAGGTTTTTACTACATATGAACACTTTTCACATTCTCCCGTGCAAATCAGCTGCTAGTCCTCCTTTCATGCAGAATCTTAAGGTCCTAGCTCATGTCCAAGGCACCAAAGATAGCTATAAAGTCAATAATCGATACCTAAAACTTGAATTGTGCTACTTCTTACTGGCTATTACATGAACTTAGAAGCTTCATCTGTGTTCTACTATGGTGCTTTTAGTGTCTCCGCATACCGCAGCACGCGACGTAGCTTTGCAGACGATAAGTACAACCGTTTCAGAGAGAAGAGCGGCCAATGTGACGATCTGGCTTAAGTCGATTCGATAACAAATGACGAAAACGGACGGATTTCTAGGTTTTTACTATATATGAACACATTCCACATTCTTCCGTGCAACTCGGCTGTTAGTCCTCCTTTAATGCAGAATCTTAAGGTCCTAGCTCATGTCCAAGGCACCAAAGCCAGCTAAAAACTCAATAATCGATACCTAAAACTTGAATTGTACTATATCTTACTGGCTATTACATCAACTTAGAAGCTTCATCTGTTTTCTACTATGGTGCTTTTAGTGTCTCCGCATACTGGAGCACGAGACATAGCTTTGCAGACGATAATTACGACCGTTTCAGAGAGAAGAGCGGCCAATCTGATGATCTGGCTTTAAGGTGAGTCGATAACAAATGACGAAAACGGACGGATTTCTCAGATTTTTACTACATATGAACACTTTTCACATTCTCCCGTGCAACTCCGGTGCTAGTTCTCCTTTCATGCAGAATCTTAAGGTCCTAGCTCATGTCCAAGGCACCAAAGCCAGCTAAAAAGTCAATAATCGATACCTAAAACTTAATTGTACTACTTCTTACTGGTTATTACATCAACTTAGAAGCTTCATCTGTGTTCTACTATAGTGCTTTGAGAGTCTCCGCATACCGCAGCACGCGACATAGCTTTGCAGACGATAAGTACAACCGTTTCAGAGAGAAGAGCGGCCAATGTGACGATCTGGCTTTTAAGTCGATTCGATAACAAATGACGAAAACGGACGGATTACTCAGGTTTTTACTACATATGAACACTTTTCACATTCTCCCGTGCAAGACGGCTGCTAGTCCTCCTTTCATGGAGAACTTACGTCCCAGCTCATGTCCAAGGCACCAAAGCCAGATAAAAAGTCAATAATCACTACCTAAAACTTGAATTGTACTACTTCTTACTGGCTATTACATCAACTTAGAAGCTTCATCTGTGTTCTACTATGGTGCATTTAGTGTCTCCGCATACCGCAGCACGCGACATAGCTTTGCAGACGATAAGTACAACCGTTTCAGAGAGAAGAGCGGCCAATGTGACGATCTGGCTTTAAGTCGATTCGGTAACAAATGATGAAATCGGACGGATTTCTAGGTTTTTACTACATATGAACACTTTTCACATTGTACCGTGCAACTCTGCTGCTAGTCCTCCTTTCATGCGGAATATCAAGGTACTAGCTCATGTCCAAGGCACCAAAGCCACCTAAAAAGTCAATAATCGATACCTAAAACTAGAATTGTACTATATCTTACTGGCTATTACATCAACTTAGAAGCTTCATCTGTTTTCTACTATGGTGCTTTTAGTGTCTGCGCATACCGCAGCACGCGACATCGCTTTGCAGACGATAAGTACAACCGTTTCAGAGAGAAGAGCGGCCAATGTGACGATTTGGCTTTAAGTCGATTCGATAACAAATGACGAAAACGGAAGGATTTCTAGGTTTTTACTACATATGAACACATTCCACATTCTCCCGTGCAACTCGGCTGCTAGTCCCCCTTTCATGCAGAATCTTAAGGTCCTAGCTCATGTCCAAGGCACCAAAGCCAGCTAAAAAGTCAATAATCGATACCTAAAACTTGAATTGTACTACTTCTTACTGGCAATTACATCGTCTTAGAGGCTTCATCTGTGTTCTACTATGGTCCTTTTAGTGTCTCCGCATACCGCAGCACGCGACATAGCTTTGCAGACGATAAGTACAACCGTTTCAGAGAGAAGAGCGGCCAATGTGACGATCTGGCTTTAAGTCGACTCGATAACAAATGACGAAAACGGACGGATTTCTCAGGTTTTTACTACATATGAACACTTTTCACATTGTCCCGTGCAACTCTGCTGCTAGTCCTCCTTTCATGCAGAATCTTAAGGTCCTAGCTTATGTCCAAGGCACCAAAGCCAGCTAAAAAGTCAATAATCAGTACCAAAACATAGAATTGTACTACTTCTTACTTGCTATTACATCAACTTAGAAGCTTCATCTGTATTCTACTATGGTGCTTTTTGTGTCTCCGCATACCGCAGCACGCGACATAGCTTTGCAGACGATAAGTACAACCGTTTCAGAGAGAAGAGCGGCCATTGTGACGATCTGGCTTTAAGTCGATTCGAAAACAAATGACGAAAACGGACGGATTTCTCAGGTTTTTACTGCATATGAACACTTTTCACATTCTCCCTTGCAACTCAGCTGCTAGTTCTCCTTTCATGCAGAATCTTAAGGTCCTAGCTCATGTCCAAGGCACCAAAGCCACCTAAAAAGTCAATAATCGATACCTAAAACTTGAATTGTACTACATCTTACTGGCTATTACATCAACTTAGAAGCTTCATCTGTGTTCTACTATGGTGCTTTTAGTGTCTCCGCATACCGCAGCACGCGACATAGCTTGGCAGACGATAAGTACAATCGTTTCAGAGAGAAGAGCGACCAATTTGACGATCTGGCTTTAAGTCGATTCGATAACAAATGACGAATACGGACGGATTTCTCAGGTTTTTACTACATATGAACACTTTTCACATTCTCCCGTGCAACTCGGCTGCTAGTCCTCCTTTCATGCAGAATCTTAAGGTCCTAGCTATGTCCAAGTCTCCAGAGCCAGCTATAAAGTCAATAATCGATACCTGAAACTTGAATTGTACTATTTCTTACTGGCTATTACATCAACTTAGAAGCTTCATATTTCATATGTGTTCTACTATGGTGCTTTTAGTGTCTCCACATACCGCAGCAAGCAACATAGCTTTGCAGACGATAAGTACAACCGTTTTAGACAGAAATGCGGTCAATGTGAAGATCTGGCTTTATGTCGAGTCGATAACAAATGACGAAAACGGACGAATTTCTCAGGTTTTTACTACATATGAACACTTTTCACATTCTCCCGTGCAAATCAGCTGCTAGTCCTCCTTTCATGCAGAATCTTAAGGTCCTAGCTCATGTCCAAGGCACCAAAGATAGCTATAAAGTCAATAATCGATACCTAAAACTTGAATTGTGCTACTTCTTACTGGCTATTACATGAACTTAGAAGCTTCATCTGTGTTCTACTATGGATCTTTTAGTGTCTCCGCATACCGCAGCACGCGACGTAGCTTTGCAGACGATAAGTACAACCGTTTCAGAGAGAAGAGCGGCCAATGTGACGATCTGGCTTTTAAGTCGATTCGATAACAAATGACGAAAACGGACGGATTACTCAGGTTTTTACTACATATGAACACTTTTCACATTCTCCCGTGCAAGACGGCTGCTAGTCCTCCTTTCATGCAGAACTTACGTCCTAGCTCATGTCCAAGGCACCAAAGCCAGATAAAAAGTCAATAATCACTACCTAAAACTTGAATTGTACTACTTCTTACTGGCTATTACATCAACTTAGAAGCTTCATCTGTGTTCTACTATGGTGCATTTAGTGTCTCCGCATACCGCAGCACGCGACATAGCTTTGCAGACGATAAGTACATCCGTTTCAGAGAGAAGAGCGGCCAATGTGACGATCTGGCTTTAAGTCGATTCGGTAACAAATGATGAAATCGGACGGATTTCTAGGTTTTTACTACATATGAACACTTTTCACATTGTACCGTGCAACTCTGCTGCTAGTCCTCCTTTCATGCGGAATATCAAGGTACTAGCTCATGTCCAAGGCACCAAAGCCACCTAAAAAGTCAATAATCGATACCTAAAACTAGAATTGTACTATATCTTACTGGCTATTACATCAACTTAGAAGCTTCATCTGTGTCTTACTATGGTGGTTTTAGTGTCTCCGCATACCGCAGCACACGTCATAGCGTTGCAGACGTTAAGTACAACCGTTTCAGAGAGAAGAGCGGCCTATGTGAAGATCTGGCTTTAAGTCGAGTCGATAACAAATGACGAAAACGGACGGATTTCTCAGGTTTTTACTACATATGAACACTTTTCACATTCTCCCGTGCAAATCAGCTGCTAGTCCTCCTTTCATGCAGAATCTTAAGGTCAAAGCTCATGTCCAAGGCACCAAAGATAGCTATAAAGTCAATAATCCATACCTAAAACTTGAATTGTACTACTTCTTACTGTCTATTACATCAACTTAGAAGCTTCATCTGTGTTCTACTATGATGCTTTTAGTGTCTCCGCATACCGCAGCACGCGACATAGCTTAGCAGACGATAAGTACAACCGTTTTAGACATAAATGCGGCCAATATGACGATCTGGCTTTAAGTGGATTCGATAACAAATGACGAAAACGGACGGATTTCTCAGGTTTTTACTACATATGAACACTTTTCACATTCTCCCGTACAACTCGGCTGATAGTCTTCCTTTCATGCAGAATCTTAAGGTCCTAGCTCATGTCCAAGGCACCAAAGCCAGCTAAAAAGTCAATAATCGATACTTAAAACTTGAATTGTGCTACTTCTTACTGGCTATTACATCAACTTTCAAGCTTCATCTGTGTTATACTATGGATCTTTTAGTGTCTCCGCATATCGCAGCACGCGACGTAGCTTTGCAGACGATAAGTACAACCGTTTCAGAGAGAAGAGCGGCCAATGTGACGATCTGGCTTTAAGTCGATTCTATAACAAATGACGAAAACGGACGGATTTCTCAGGTTTTTACTACATATGAACACTTTTCACATTCTCCCGTGCAACTCGGCAGCTAGTCCTCCTTTCATGCAGAATCTTAAGTTCCTAGCTCATGTCCAAGGAACCAAAGCCAGCTAAAAAGTCAATAATCAATACCTAAAGCTTGAATTGGTCTACTTCTTACTGGCTATTACATCAACTTAGAAGCTTCATCTGTGTTCTACTATGGTGCTTTTAGTGTCTCCGCATGCCGCAGCACGCGACATAGCTTTGCAAACGATAAGTACAACCGTTTCAAAGAGAAGAGCGGCCAATGTGACGATCTGGCTTTAAGTAGATTCGGTAACAAATGACGAAAACGGACGGATTTCTAGGTTTTTACTGCATATGAACACATTCCACATTCTCCCGTGCAACTCGGCTGCTAGTCCTCCTTTCATGCAGAATCTTGAGGTCCTAGCTCATGTCCAAGGCACCAAAGCCAGCTAAAAAGTCAATAATCGAAACCTAAAACTTGAATTGTACTATATCTTACTGGCTATTACATCAAATTAGAAGCTTCATCTGTTTTCTACTATGGTGCTTTTAGTGTCTCCGCATACCGGAGCACGAGACATAGCTTTGCCGACGATAATTAGGACCGTTTCAGAGAGAAGAGCGGCCAATGTGATGATCTGGATTTAAGTCGAGTCGATAACAAATGACGAAAACGGACGGATTTCTCAGGTTTTTACTACATATGAACACTTTTCACATTCTCCCGTGCAAATCAGCTGCTAGTCCTCCTTTCATGCAGAATCTTAAGGTCAAAGCTCATGTCCAAGGCACCAAAAATAGCTATAAAGTCAATAATCGATACCTAAAACTTGAATTGTACTACTTCTTACTGTCTATTACATCAACTTAGAAGCTTCATCTGTGTTCTACTATGATGCTTTTAGTGTCTCCGCATACCGCAGCACGCGACATAGCTTTGCAGACGATAAGTACAACCGTTTTAGACATAAATGCGGCCAATATGACGATCTGGCTTTAAGTGGATTCGATAACAAATGACGAAAACGGACGGATTTCTCAGGTTTTTACTACATATGAACACTTTTCACATTCTCCCGTACAACTCGGCTGATAGTCCTCCTTTCATGCAGAATCTTAAGGTCCTAGCTCATGTCCAAGGCACCAAAGCCAGCTAAAAAGTCAATAATCGATACTTAAAACTTGAATTGTGCTACTTCTTACTGGCTATTACATCAACTTTCAAGCTTCATCTGTGTTATACTATGGATCTTTTAGTGTCTCCGCATATCGCAGCACGCGACGTAGCTTTGCAGACGATAAGTACAACCGTTTCAGAGAGAAGAGCGGCCAATGTGACGATCTGGCTTTAAGTCGATTCTATAACAAATGACGAAAACGGACGGATTTCTCAGGTTTTTACTACATATGAACACTTTTCACATTCTCCCGTGCAACTCGGCAGCTAGTCCTCCTTTCATGCAGAATCTTAAGTTCCTAGCTCATGTCCAAGGAACCAAAGCCAGCTAAAAAGTCAATAATCAATACCTAAAGCTAGAATTGGTCTACTTCTTACTGGCTATTACATCAACTTAGAAGCTTCATCTGTGTTCTACTATGGTGCTTTTAGTGTCTCCGCATGCCGCAGCACGCGACATAGCTTTGCAAACGATAAGTACAACCGTTTCAAAGAGAAGAGCGGCCAATGTGACGATCTGGCTTTAAGTAGATTCGGTAACAAATGACGAAAACGGACGGATTTCTAGGTTTTTACTGCATATGAACACATTCCACATTCTCCCGTGCAACTCGGCTGCTAGTCCTCCTTTCATGCAGAATCTTAAGGTCCTAGCTCATGTCCAAGGCACCAAAGCCAGCTAAAAAGTCAATAATCGAAACCTAAAACTTGAATTGTACTATATCTTACTGGCTATTACATCAAATTAGAAGCTTCATCTGTTTTCTACTATGGTGCTTTTAGTGTCTCCGCATACCGGAGCACGAGACATAGCTTTGCCGACGATAATTAGGACCGTTTCAGAGAGAAGAGCGGCCAATGTGATGATCTGGATTTAAGTCGAGTCGATAACAAATGACGACAACGGACGGATTTCTCAGGTTTTTACTACATATGAGCACTTTTCACATTCTCCCGTGCAACTCTGCAGCTAGGCCTACTTTCATGCAGAATCTTAAGGTCCTAGCTCATGTTTAAGGAACCAAAGCCAGCCAAAAAGTCAATAATCGATACATAAAACTTGAATTGTACTACTTCTTACTGGCTATTACATCAACTTAGAACCTTCATCTGTGCTCTACTATGGTGCTTTTAGTGTCTCCGCATACCGCAGCACGCGACATAGCTTTGCAGACGATAAGTACAACCGTTTCAGAGAGAAGAGCGGCCAGTGTGACATTCTTGCTTTAAGTCGATTCGATAACAAATGACGAAAACAGACGGATTTCTCAGGTTTTTACTACATATGAACACTTCTCACTTTCTCCCGTGCAACGCGGCTGCTAGTCCTCCTTTCATGCAGAATCTTAAGGTCCTAGCTCATGTCCAAGGCACCGAAGCCAGCTAATAAGTCAATAATCGATACCTAAAACTAGAATTGTACTATATCTTACTGGCTATTACATCAACTTAGAAGCTTCATCTGTGTTCTACTATGGTGCTTTTAGTGTCTCCGCATACCGCAGCACACGTCATATCTTTGCAGACGATAAGTACAACCATTTCAGAGAGAAGAGCAGCCAATGTGACGATCTGGCCTTATGTCGATTCGAAAAAAAAATGACGATAACGAACGGATTTTTCGTGTTTTTACTGCATATGAACACTTTTCACATTCTCCCGTGCAACTCTGCAGCTAGGCCTCCTTTCATGCAGATTCTTAAGGTCCTAGCTCATGTCCAAGGCACCAAAGCCAGCTAAAAAATTAATAATCGATACCTAAAACTTGAATTGGACTACTTCTTACTGGCTATTACATTAAATTAGATGCTTCATCTATGTTTTACCATTGTGGTTTTAGTGTCTCCGCATACCGCAGCACACGTCATAGCTTTGCAGACGATAAGAACAACCGTTTCAGAGAGAAGAGCGGCCAATGTGACTTTCTCGCTTTAAGTCGATTCGATAACAAATGACGAAAACGGACGGATTTCTCAGGTTTTTACCTCATATGAACACATTTCACATTCTCCCGTGCAACGCGGCTGCTAGTCCTCCTTTAAAGCAGAATCTTAAGGTCCTAGCTCATGTCCAAGGAACCAAAGCCAGCTAAAAAGTCAATAATCGATACCTAAAACTAGAATTGTACTATATCTTACTGGCTATTACATCAACTTAGAAGCTTCATCTGTGTTTTACTATCGTGGTTTTAGTGTCTCCGCATACCGCAGCACACGTCATAGCTTTGCAGACGATAAGTACAACCGTTTTAGAGAGAAGAGCGGCCAATGTGAAGATCTGGCTTTAAGTCGAGTCGATAACAAATGACGAAAACGGACGTATTTCTCAGGTTTTTACTACATATGAACACTTTTCACATTCTCCCGTGCTAATCAGCTGCTAGTCCTCCTTTCATGCAGAATCTTAAGGTCCTAGCTCATGTCCAAGGCACCAAAGATAGGTATAAAGTCAATAATCGATACCTAAAACTTGAATTGTACTACTTCTTACTGTCTATTACATCAACTTAGAAGCTTCATCTGTGTTCTTCTATGGTGCTTTTAGTGTCTCCGCATACCGGAGCACGAGACATAGCTTTGCAGACGATAATTAGGACCGTTTCAGAGAGAAGAGCGGCCAATGTGATGATCTGGCTTTAAGTCGAGTCGATAACAAATGACGAAAACGGACGGATTTCTCAGGTTTTTACTACATATGAACACTTTTCACATTCTGCCGTGCAACTCGGCTGCTAGTCCTCCTTTCATGCAGAATCTTAAGGTCCTAGCTCATGTCCAAGGCACCAAAGCCAGCTAAAAAGTCAATAATGGATACCTAAAACTTGAATTGGACTACTTCTTACTGGCTATTACATCAACTTAGAACCTTCATCTGTGTTCTACTATGGTGCTTTTAGTGTCTCCGCATACCGCAGCACGCGACATCGCTTTGCAGACGATAAGTACAACCGTTTCAGAGAGAAGAGCGGCCAATGTGACGATTTGGCTTTAAGTCGATTCGATAACAAATGACGAAAACGGAAGGATTTCTGGGTTTTTACTACATATGAACACATTCCACATTCTCCCGTGCAACTCGGCTGCTAGTCCCCCTTTCATGCAGAATCTTAAGGTCCTAGCTCATGTCCAAGGCACCAAAGCCAGCTAAAAAGTCAATAATCGATACCTAAAACTTGAATTGTACTATATCTTACTGGCTATTACATCAACTTAGAAGCTTCATCTGTATTCTACTATGGTGCTTTTTGTGTCTCCGCATACCGCAGCACGCGACATAGCTTTGCAGACGATAAGTACAACCGTTTCAGAGAGAAGAGCGGCCATTGTGACGATCTGGCTTTAAGTCGATTCGATAACAAATGACGAAAACGGACGGATTTCTCAGGTTTTTATTGCATATGAACACTTTTCACATTCTCCCTTGCAACTCAGCTGCTAGTTCTCCTTTCATGCAGAATCTTAAGGTCCTAGCTCATGTCCAAGGCACCAAAGATAGCTATAAAGTCAATAATCGATACCTAAAACTTGAATTGTGCTACTTCTTACTGGCTATTACATGAACTTAGAAGCTTCATCTGTGTTCTACTATGGATCTTTTAGTGTCTCCGCATACCGCAGCACGCGACGTAGCTTTGCAGACGATAAGTACAACCGTTTCAGAGAGAAGAGCGGCCAATGTGACGATCTGGCTTAAGTCGATTCGATAACAAATGACGAAAACGGACGGATTTCTAGGTTTTTACTACATATGAACACTTTTCACATTCTCCCGTGCAACTCGGCAGCTAGTCCTCCTTTCATGCAGAATCTTAAGTTCCTAGCTCATGTCCAAGGAACCAAAGCGAGCTAAAAAGTCAATAATCGATACCTAAAACTTGAATTGGTCTACTTCTTACTGGCTATTACATCAACTTAGAACCTTCATCTGTGTTCTACTATGGTGCTTTTAGTGTCTCCGCATACCGCAGCACGCGACATAGCTTTGCAGACGATAAGTACAACCGTTTCAGAGAGAAGAGCGGCCAATGTGACGATCGGGCTTTAAGTCGATTCGGGAACAAATGACGAAAACGGACGGATTTCTAGGTTTTTACTACATATGAACACTTCTCACATTCTCCCGTGCAACGCGGCTGCTAGTCCTCCTTTCATGCAGAATCTTAAGGTCCTAGCTCATGTCCAAGGAACCAAAGCCAGCTAAAAAGTCAATAATCGATACCTAAAACTAGAATTGTACTATATCTTACTGGCTATTACATCAACTTAGAAGCTTCATCTGTGTCTTACTATGGTGGTTTTAGTGTCTCCGCATACCGCAGCACACGTCATAGCGTTGCAGACGTTAAGTACAACCGTTTCAGAGAGAAGAGCGGCCAATGTGAAGATCTGGCTTTAAGTCGAGTCGAAAACAAATGACGAAAACGGACGGATTTCTCAGGTTTTTACTACATATGAACACTTTTCACATTCTCCCGTGCAAATCAGCTGCTAGTCCTCCTTTCATGCAGAATCTTAAGGTCAAAGCTCATGTCCAAGGCACCAAAGATAGCTATAAAGTCAATAATCGATACCTAAAACTTGAATTGTACTACTTCTTACTGTCTATTACATCAACTTAGAAGCTTCATCTGTGTTCTACTATGATGCTTTTAGTGTCTCCGCATACCGCAGCACGCGACATAGCTTTGCAGACGATAAGTACAACCGTTTTAGACATAAATGCGGCCAATATGACGATCTGGCTTTAAGTGGATTCGATAACAAATGACGAAAACGGACGGATTTCTCAGGTTTTTACTACATATGAACACTTTTCACATTCTCCCGTACAACTCGGCTGATAGTCCTCCTTTCATGCAGAATCTTAAGGTCCTAGCTCATGTCCAAGGCACCAAAGCCAGCTAAAAAGTCAATAATCGATACTTAAAACTTGAATTGTGCTACTTCTTACTGGCTATTACATCAACTTTCAAGCTTCATCTGTGTTCTACTATGGTGCTTTTAGTGTCTCCGCATGCCGCAGCACGCGACATAGCTTTGCAAACGATAAGTACAACCGTTTCAAAGAGAAGAGCGGCCAATGTGACGATCTGGCTTTAAGTAGATTCGGTAACAAATGACGAAAACGGACGGATTTCTAGGTTTTTACTGCATATGAACACATTCCACATTCTCCCGTGCAACTCGGCTGCTAGTCCTCCTTTCATGCAGAATCTTAAGGTCCTAGCTCATGTCCAAGGCACCAAAGCCAGCTAAAAAGTCAATAATCGAAACCTAAAACTTGAATTGTAGTATATCTTACTGGCTATTACATCAAATTAGAAGCTTCATCTGTTTTCTACTATGGTGCTTTTAGTGTCTCCGCATACCGGAGCACGAGACATAGCTTTGCCGACGATAATTAGGACCGTTTCAGAGAGAAGAGCGGCCAATGTGATGATCTGGATTTAAGTCGAGTCGATAACAAATGACGACAACGGACGGATTTCTCAGGTTTTTACTACATATGAGCACTTTTCACATTCTCCCGTGCAACTCTGCAGCTAGGCCTACTTTCATGCAGAATCTTAAGGTCCTAGCTCATGTCCAAGGAACCAAAGCCAGCCAAAAAGTCAATAATCGATACATAAAACTTGAATTGTACTACTTCTTACTGGCTATTACATCAACTTAGAACCTTCATCTGTGCTCTACTATGGTGCTTTTAGTGTCTCCGCATACCGCAGCACGCGACATAGCTTTGCAGACGATAAGTACAACCGTTTCAGAGAGAAGAGCGGCCAGTGTGACATTCTTGCTTTAAGTCGATTCGATAACAAATGACGAAAACAGACGGATTTCTCAGGTTTTTACTACATATGAACACTTCTCACTTTCTCCCGTGCAACGCGGCTGCTAGTCCTCCTTTCATGCAGAATCTTAAGGTCCTAGCTCATGTCCAAGGCACCGAAGCCAGCTAATAAGTCAATAATCGATACCTAAAACTAGAATTGTACTATATCTTACTGGCTATTACATCAACTTAGAAGCTTCATCTGTGTTCTACTATGGTGCTTTTAGTGTCTCCGCATACCGCAGCACACGTCATATCTTTGCAGACGATAAGTACAACCATTTCAGGGAGAAGAGCAGCCAATGTGACGATCTGGCCTTATGTCGATTCGAAAAAAAAATGACGATAACGAACGGATTTTTCGTGTTTTTACTGCATATGAACACTTTTCACATTCTCCCGTGCAACTCTGCAGCTAGGCCTCCTTTCATGCAGATTCTTAAGGTCCTAGCTCATGTCCAAGGCACCAAAGCCAGCTAAAAAATTAATAATCGATACCTAAAACTAGAATTGTACTATATCTTACTGGCTATTACATCAACTTAGAAGCTTCATCTGTGTTTTACTATCGTGGTTTTAGTGTCTCCGCATACCGCAGCACACGTCATAGCTTTGCAGACGATAAGTACAACCGTTTTAGAGAGAAGAGCGGCCAATGTGAAGATCTGGCTTTAAGTCGAGTCGATAACAAATGACGAAAACGGACGTATTTCTCAGGTTTTTACTACATATGAACACTTTTCACATTCTCCCGTGCTAATCAGCTGCTAGTCCTCCTTTCATGCAGAATCTTAAGGTCCTAGCTCATGTCCAAGGCACCAAAGATAGCTATAAAGTCAATAATCGATACCTAAAACTTGAATTGTACTACTTCTTACTGTCTATTACATCAACTTAGAAGCTTCATCTGTGTTCTTCTATGGTGCTTTTAGTGTCTCCGCATACCGGAGCACGAGACATAGCTTTGCAGACGATAATTAGGACCGTTTCAGAGAGAAGAGCGGCCAATGTGATGATCTGGCTTTAAGTCGAGTCGATAACAAATGACGAAAACGGACGGATTTCTCAGGTTTTTACTACATATGAACACATTTCACATTCTGCCGTGCAACTCGGCTGCTAGTCCTCCTTTCATGCATAATCTTAAGGTCCTAGCTCATGTCCAAGGCACCAAAGCCAGCTAAAAAGTCAATAATGGATACCTAAAACTTGAATTGGACTACTTCTTACTGGCTATTACATCAACTTAGAACCTTCATCTGTGTTCTACTATGGTGCTTTTAGTGTCTCCGCATACCGCAGCACGCGACATAGCTTTGCAGACAATAAGTACAATCGTTTCAGAGAGTAGAGCGACCAATGTGACGATCTGGCTTTAAGTCGATTCGATAACAGATGACGAAAACCGACGGATTTCTCAGGTTTTTACTACATATGAACACTTTTCACACTCTCCCGTGCAACTCGGCTGCTAGTCCTCCTTTCATGCAGAATCTTAAGGTCCTAGCTCAAGTCCAAGGCACCAAAGCCAGCTAAAAAGTCAATAATCGATACCTAAAACTTGAATTGTACTACTTCTTACTGGCAATTACATCATCTTAGAGGCTTCATCTGAGTTCTACTATGGTCCTTTTAGTGTCTCCGCATACCGCAGCACGCGACATAGCTTTGCAGACGATAAGTACAACCGTTTCAGAGAGAAGAGCGGCCAATGTGACGATCTGGCTTTAAGTCGATTCGATAACAAATGACGAAAACGGACGGATTTCTAGGTTTTTACTACATATGAACACATTCCATATTCTCACGTGCAACTCGGCTGCTAGTCCTCCTTTCATGCAGAATCTTAAGGTCCTAGCTCATGTCCAAGGCACCAAAGCCAGCTAAAAAGTCAATAATCGATACCTAAAACTTGAATTGTACTATATCTTACTGGCTATTACATCAACTTAGAACCTTCATCTGTGTTCTACTATGGTGCTTTTAGTGTCTCCACATACCGCAGCAAGCAACATAGCTTTGCAGACGATAAGTACAACCGTTTCAGATAGAAGAGCGGCCAGTGTGACATTCTGGCTTTAAGTCGGTTCGATAACAAATGACGAAAACGGACGGATTTGTCAGGTTTTTACTACATATGAACACTTCTCACATTCTCCCGTGCAACGCGGTTGCTAGTCCTCCTTTCATGCAGAATCTTAAGGTCCTAGCTCATGTCCAAGGCACCAAAGCCAGCTAATAAGTCAATAATCGATACCTAAAACTAGAATTGTACTATATCTTACTGGCTATTACATCAACTTAGAAGCTTCATCTGTGTTCTACTATGGTGCTTTTAGTGTCTCCGTATTCCGGAGCACGAGACATAGCTTTGCAGACGATAATTACGACGATTTCAGAGAGAAGAGCGGCCAATGTGATGATCTGGCTTTAAGTCGAGTCGATAACAAATGACGAAAACGGACGGATTTCTCAGGTTTTTACTACATATGAACACTTTTCATATTCTCCCGTGCAACTCGGATGCTAGTCCTCCTTTCGTGCAGAATCTTAAGGTCCTAGCTCATGTCCAAGGCACCAAAGCCCGCTAAAAAGTCAATAATCGATACCTAAAACTTGAATTGGACTACTTCTTACTGGCTATTACATCTACTTAGAACCTTCATCTGTGTTCTACTATGTTGCTTTTAGTGTCTCCGCATACCGCAGCACGCGACATAGCTTTGCAGACGATAAGTACAATCGTTTCAGAGAGAAGAGCGACCAATGTGACGATCTGGCTTTAAGTCGATTCGATAACAAATGACGAAAACGGTCGGATTTCTAGGTTTTTACTACATATGAACACTTTTCACATTCTCCCGTGCAACTCGGCTGCTAGTCCTCCTTTCATGCAGAATCTTAAGGTCCTAGCTCATGTCCAAGGCACCAAAGCCAGCTAAAAAGTCAATAATCGATACCTAAAACTTGAATTGTACTACTTCTTACTGGCTATTACATTAAATAAGATGCTTCATCTGTGTTTTACTATGGTGCTTTTAGTGTCTCCGCATACAGCAGCACACGTCATAGCTTTGAAGACGATAAGTACAACCATTTCAGAGAGAAGAGCGGCGAATGTGACGATCTGGCTTTATGTCGATTCGATAGAAAAATGACGATAACGAACGGATTTTTCGGGTTTTTACTGCATATGAACACTTTTCACATTCTCCCATGCAACTCAGCTGCTAGTCCTCTTCTCATGCAGAATCTTAAGGTCCTAGCTCAAGTCCAAGGCACGAAAGCCACCTAAAAATCAATAATCGATACCTAAAACTTGTATTGTACTACTTCTTACTGGCTATTACATCAACTTAGAAGCTTCATCTGTGTTCTACTATGGTGCTTTTAGTGTCTCCGCATACCGCAGCACGCGACATACCTTTGCAGACGATAAGTACAACCGTTTCAGAGAGAAGAGCGGCCAATGTGACGATCTGCCTTTAAGTCGATTCGGTAACAAATGACGAAAACGGACGGATTTCTAGGTTTTTACTACATATGAACACATTCCACATTCTCCCATGCAACTCGGCTGCTAGTCCTCCTTTAATGCAGAATCTTAAGGTCCTAGCTCATGTCCAAGGCACCAAAGCCAGCTAAAAAGTCAATAATCAGTACCAAAACATAGAATTGTACTACTTCTTACTTGCTATTACATCAACTTAGAAGCTTCATCTGTGTTCTACTATGGTGCTTTTTGTGTTTCCGCATACCGCAGCACGCGACATAGCTTTGCAGACGATAAGTACAACCGTTTCAGAGAGAAGAGCGGCCAATGTGACGATCTGGCTTTAAGTCGATTCGATAAGAAATGACGAAAACGGACGGATTTCTCAGGTTTTTACTACATATGAACACTTTCACATTCTCCCGTGCAACTCGGCTGCTAGTCATCCTTTCATGCAGAATCTTAAGGTCCTAGCTCATGTCCAAGGCACCAAATCCAGCTAAAAAGTCAATAATCACTAATTAAAACTTGAATTGTACTACTTCCTACTGGCTATTACATCAACTTAGAAGCTTCATCTGTGTTCTACTATGGTGCATTTAGTGCCTCCGCATACCGCAGCACGCGACATAGCTTTGCAGACGATAAGTACAACCGTTCCAGAGAGAAGAGCGGCCAATGTGACGATCTGGCTTTAAGTCGATTCGATAACAAATGACGAAAACGGACGGATTTCTCAGGTTTTTACTACATATGAACACTTTTCACATTCTGCCGTGCAACTCGGCTGCTAGTCCTCCTTTCATGCAGAATCTTAAGGTCCTAGCTCATGTCCAAGGCACCAAAGCCAGCTAAAAAGTCAATAATGGATACCTAAAACTTGAATTGGACTACTTCTTACTGGCTATTACATCAACTTAGAACCTTCATCTGTGTTCTACTATGGTGCTTTTAGTGTCTCCGCATACCGCAGCACGCGACATAGCTTTGCAGACGATAAGTACAATCGTTTCAGAGAGTAGAGCGACCAATGTGACGATCTGGCTTTAAGTCGATTCGATAACAGATGACGAAAACCGACGGATTTCTCAGGTTTTTACTACATATGAACACTTTTCACACTCTCCCGTGCAACTCGGCTGCTAGTCCTCCTTTCATGCAGAATCTTAAGGTCCTAGCTCAATTCCAAGGCACCAAAGCCAGCTAAAAAGTCAATAATCGATACCTAAAACTTGAATTGTACTACTTCTTACTGGCAATTACATCATCTTAGAGGCTTCATCTGTGTTCTACTATGGTCCTTTTAGTGTCTCCGCATACCGCAGCACGCGACATAGCTTTGCAGACGATAAGTACAACCGTTTCAGAGAGAAGAGCGGCCAATGTGACGATCTGGCTTTAACTCGATTCGATAACAAATGACGAAAACGGACGGATTTCTAGGTTTTTACTACATATGAACACATTCAATATTCTCACGTGCAACTCGGCTGCTAGTCCTCCTTTCATGCAGAATCTTAAGGTCCTAGCTCATGTCCAAGGCACCAAAGCCAGCTAAAAAGTCAATAATCGATACCTAAAACTTGAATTGTACTATATCTTACTGGCTATTATATCAACTTAGAAGCTTCATCTGTGTTCTACTATGGTGCTTTTAGTGTCTCCGCATACCGGAGCACGAGACATAGCTTTGCAGACGATAATTACGACCGTTTCAGAGAGAAGAGCGGCCAATGTGATGATCTGGCTTTAAGTTGAGTCGATAACAAATGACGAAAACGGACGGATGTCTCAGGTTTTTACCACATATGAACACTTTTCACATTCTCCCGTGCAACTCGGGTGCTAGTTCTCCTTTCATGCAGAATCTTAAGGTCCTAGCTCATGTCCAAGGCACCAAAGCCAGCTAAAAAGTCAACAATCGATACCTAAAACTTGAATTTTACTACTTCTTACTGGCTATTACATCAACTTAGAAGCTTCATCTGTGTTCTACTATGGTGCTTTGAGAGTCTCCGCATACCGCAGCACGCGACATAGCTTTGCAGACGATAAGTAGAACCGTTTCAGAGAGAAGAGCGGCAAATGTGACGATCTGACTTTAAGTCGATTTGATAACAAATGTCGAAAACGGACGGATTTCTCAGGTTTTTACTCCATGTGAACACTTTTCACCCTCTCCCGTGCAACTCGGCTGCTAGTCCTCGTTTCATGCAGAATCTTAAGGTCCTAGCTCATGTCCAAGGCACCAAAGAAAGCTAAAAAGTCAATAATCGATACCTAAAACTTGAATTGTACTACTTCTTACTGGCTATTACATCAACTTAGAAGCTTCATCTGTGTTCTACTATGGTGCATTTAGTGTCTCCGCATACCGCAGCACGCGACATAGCTTTGTAGACGATAAGTACAACCGTTCCAGAGAGAAGAGCGGCCAATGTGACGATCTGGCTTTAAGTCGATTCGATAACAAATGACGAAAACGGACGGATTTCTCAGGTTTTTACTACATATGAACACTTTTCACATTCTCCCGTGCAACTCGGCTGCTAGTCCTCCTTTCATGCAGAATCTTAAGGTCCTAGCTCATGTCCAAGGCACCAAAGCCAGCTAAAAAGTCAATAAACGATACCTAAAACTTGAATTGTACTACTTCTTACTGGCTATTACATCAACTTAGAAGATTCATCTGTGTTCTACTATGGTGCTTTTTGTGTTTCCGCATACCGCAGCACGCGACATAGCTTTGCAGACGATAAGTACAACCGTTTCAGAGAGAAGAGCGGCCAATGTGACGATCTGGCTTTAAGTCGATTCGATAAGAAATGACGAAAACGGACGGATTTCTCAGGTTTTTACTACATATGAACACTTTCACATTCTCCCGTGCAACTCGGCTCCTAGTCATCCTTTCATGCAGAATCTTAAGGTCCTAGCTCATGTCCAAGGCACCAAATCCAGCTAAAAAGTCAATAATCACTAATTAAAACTTGAATTGTACTACTTCCTACTGGCTATTACATCAACTTAGAAGCTTCATCTGTGTTCTACTATGGTGCATTTAGTGCCTCCGCATACCGCAGCACGCGACATAGCTTTGCAGACGATAAGTACAACCGTTCCAGAGAGAAGAGCGGCCAATGTGACGATCTGGCTTTAAGTCGATTCGATAACAAATGACGAAAACGGACGGATTTCTCAGGTTTTTACTACATATGAACACTTTTCACATTCTGCCGTGCAACTCGGCTGCTAGTCCTCCTTTCATGCAGAATCTTAAGGTCCTAGCTCATGTCCAAGGCACCAAAGCCAGCTAAAAAGTCAATAATGGATACCTAAAACTTGAATTGGACTACTTCTTACTGGCTATTACATCAACTTAGAACCTTCATCTGTGTTCTACTATGGTGCTTTTAGTGTCTCCGCATACCGCAGCACGCGACATAGCTTTGCAGACGATAAGTACAATCGTTTCAGAGAGTAGAGCGACCAATGTGACGATCTGGCTTTAAGTCGATTCGATAACAGATGACGAAAACCGACGGATTTCTCAGGTTTTTACTACATATGAACACTTTTCACACTCTCCCGTGCAACTCGGCTGCTAGTCCTCCTTTCATGCAGAATCTTAAGGTCCTAGCTCAAGTCCAAGGCACCAAAGCCAGCTAAAAAGTCAATAATCGATACCTAAAACTTGAATTGTACTACTTCTTACTGGCAATTACATCATCTTAGAGGCTTCATCTGTGTTCTACTATGGTCCTTTTAGTGTCTCCGCATACCGCAGCACGCGACATAGCTTTGCAGACGATAAGTACAACCGTTTCAGAGAGAAGAGTGGCCAATGTGACGATCTGGCTTTAAGTCGATTCGATAACAAACGACGAAAACGGACGGATTTCTAGGTTTTTACTACATATGAACACATTCCATATTCTCACGTGCAACTCGGCTGCTAGTCCTCCTTTCATGCAGAATCTTAAGGTCCTAGCTCGTGTCCAAGGCACCAAAGCCAGCTAAAAAGTCAATAATCGATACCTAAAACTTGAATTGTACTATATCTTACTGGCTATTATATCAACTTAGAAGCTTCATCTGTGTTCTACTATGGTGCTTTTAGTGTCTCCGCATACCGGAGCACGAGACATAGCTTTGCAGACGATAATTACGACCGTTTCAGAGAGAAGAGCGGCCAATGTGATGATCTGGCTTTAAGTTGAGTCGATAACAAATGACGAAAACGGACGGATTTCTCATGTTTTTACCACATATGAACACTTTTCACATTCTCCCGTGCAACTCGGGTGCTAGTTCTCCTTTCATGCAGAATCTTAAGGTCCTAGCTCATGTCCAAGGCACCAAAGCCAGCTAAAAATTCAATAATCGATACCTAAAACTTGAATTTTACTACTTCTTACTGGCTATTACATCAACTTAGAAGCTTCATCTGTGTTCTACTATGGTGCTTTGAGAGTCTCCGCATACCGCAGCACGCGACATAGCTTTGCAAACGATAAGTACAACCGTTTCAGAGAGAAGAGCGGCAAATGTGACGATCTGGCTTTAAGTCGATTTGATAACAAATGACGAAAACGGACGGATTTCTCAGGTTTTTACTCCATGTGAACACTTTTCAAACTCTCCCGTGCAACTCGGCTGCTAGTCCTCGTTTCATGCAGAATCTTAAGGTCCTAGCTCAATTCCAAGGCACCAAAGCCAGCTAAAAAGTCAATAATCGATACCTAAAACTTGAATTGTACTACTTCTTACTGGCCATTACATCAACTTAGAAGCTTCATCTGTGTTCTACTATGGTGCATTTAGTGTCTCCGCATACCGCAGCACGCGACATAGCTTTGTAGACGATAAGTACAACCGTTCCAGAGAGAAGAGCGGCCAATGTGACGATCTGGCTTTAAGTCGATTCGATAACAAATGACGAAAACGGACGGATTTCTCAGGTTTTTACTACATATGAACACTTTTCACATTCTCCCGTGCAACTCGGCTGCTAGTCCTCCTTTCATGCAGAATCTTAAGGTCCTAGCTCATGTCCAAGGCACCAAAGCCAGCTAAAAAGTCAATAATCGATACCTAAAACTTGAATTGTACTATATCTTACTGGCTATTACATCAACATAGAAGCTTCATCTGTGTTCTACTACGGTGCTTTTAGTGTCTCCGCATACCGGAGCACGAGACATAGCTTTGCAGACGATAATTACGACCGTTTCAGAGAGAAGAGCGGCCAATGTGATGATCTGGCTTTAAGTTGAGTCGATAAAAAATGACGAAAACGGACGGATTTCTCAGGTTTTTACTACATATGAACACTTTTCACATTCTCCCGTGCAACTCAAGTGCTAGTTCTCCTTTCATGCAGAATCTTAAGGTCCTAGCTCATGTCCAAGGCGCCAAAGCCAGCTAAAAACCCAATAATCGATACCTAAAACTTGAATTGTACTACTTCTTACTGGCTATTACATCAACTTAGAAGCTTCATCTGTGTTCTACTATGGTGCTTTTAGTGTCTCCGCATACCGCAGCACGCGACATAGCTTTGCAGGCGATAAGTACAACTGTTTCAGCGAGAAGAGCGGCCAATGTGACGATCTGGCTTTAAGTCGATTCGATAACAAATGACGAAAACGGACGGATTTTTCGGGTTTTTACTGCATATGAACACTTTTCACATTCTCCCGTGCTACTCGGCTGCTAGTCCTCCTTTCATGCAGAATCTTAAGGTCCTAGCTCATGTCCAAGGCACCAAAGCCAGCTAAAAAGTCAATAATCGATACCTAAAACTTGAATTGTACTACTTCTTACTGGCTATTACATCAACTTAGAAGCTTCATCTGTGTTCTACTATGGTGCTTTTAGTGTCTACGCATACCGCAGCACACGACATAGCTTTGCAGACAATAAGTACAACCGTTTCAGAGAGAAGAGCGGCAAATGTGACGATCTGGCTTTAAGTCGATTCGATAACAAATGACGAAAACGGACGGATTTCTCAGGTTTTTACACCATGTGAACACTTTTCACACTCTCCCGTGCAACTCGGCTGCTAGTCCTCGTTTCATGCAGAATTTTAAGGTCCTAGCTCATGTCCAAGGCACCAAAGCCAGCTAGAAAGTCAATAATCGATACCTAAATCTTGAATTGTACTACTTCTTACTGGCTATTACATCAACTTAGAAGCTTCATCTGTGTTCTACTATGGTGCATTTAGTGTCTCCGCATACCGCAGCACGCGACATAGCTTTGTAGACGATAAGTACAACCGTTCCAGAGAGAAGAACGGCCAATGTGACGATCTGGCTTTAAGTCGATTCGATAACAAATGACGAAAACGGACGGATTTCTCAGGTTTTTACTACATATGAACAATTTTCACATTCTCCCGTGCAACTCGGCTGCTAGTCCTCCTTTCATGCAGAATCTTAAGGTCCTAGCTCATGTCCAAGGCACCAAAGCCAGCTGAAAAGTCAATAATCGATACCTAAAACTTGAATTGGACTACTTCTTACTGGCTATTACATCAACTTAGAACCTTCGTCTGTGTTCTACTATGGTGCTTTTAGTGTCTCCGCATACCGCAGCACACGACATAGCTTTGCAGACGATAAGTACAATCGTTTCAGAGAAAAGAGCGGCAAATGTGACGATCTGGCTTTAATTCGATTCGATGACAAATGACGAAAACGGACCGATTTCTCAGGTTTTTACTACTTGTGAACTTTTTTCACACTCTCCCGTGCAACTCGGCTGCTAGTCCTCCTTTCATGCAGGATCTTAAGGTCCTAGCTCATGTCCAAGGCACCAAAGCCAGCTAAAAAGTCAATAATCAATACCTAAAACTTGAATTGTACTATTTCTTACTGGCAATTACTTCATCTTAGAGGCTTCATCTGTGTTCTACTATGGTCCTTTTAGTGTCTCCGCATACCGCAGCACGCGACATAGCTTTGCAGACGATAAAAACAATCGTTTCAGAGAAAAGAGCGACCAATGTGACGATCTGGTTTTAAGTCGATTCGATAACAAATGACGAAAACGGACGAATTTCTCAGGTTTTTACTACATATGAACACTTTTCACTTTCTCCCGTGCAACTCGGCTGCTAGTCCTCATTTCATGCAGATTCTTAAGGTCCTAGCTCATGTCCAAGGCACCAAAGCCAGCTAAAAAGTCCATACTCGATACCTAAAACTTGAATTGTACTACTTCTTACTTTCTATTACATTAAATTAGATGCTTCATCTGTGTTCTGCTATGGTGCGTTTAGTGCCTCCGCATAACGCAGCACGCGACATACCTTTGCAGACGATAAGTACAACCGTTTCAGAGAGAAGTGCGGCCAATGTGACGATCTGGCTTCAAGTCGATTCGATAACAAATGACGAAAACGGACGGATTTTTCGGGTTTTTACTGCATATGAACACTTTTCACATTCTCCCGTGTAACTCGGCTGCTAGTCCTCGTTTCATGCAGAATCTTAAGGTCCTAGCTCATGTCCAAGCCACCAAAGCCAGCTAAAAAGTCAAAAATCGATGCCAAAAACTTGAATTGTACTACTTCTTACTGGCTATTACATCAACTTAGAAGCTTCATCTGTGTTCTACTATGGTGCATTTAGTGTCTCCGCATACCGCAGCACGCGACATAGCTTTGCAGACGATAAGTACAACCGTTACTGAGTGAAGAGCGGCAAATGTGACGATCTGGCTTTAAGTCGAATCGATAACAAATGACGAAAACGGACGGATTTCTCAGGTTTTTACTACATATGAACACTTTTCACATTCTCCCGTGCAACTCAAGTGCTAGTTCTCCTTTCATGCAGAATCTTAAGGTCCTAGCTCATGTCCAAGGCGCCAAAGCCAGCTAAAAACCCAATAATCGATACCTAAAACTTGAATTGTACTACTTCTTACTGGCTATTACATCAACTTAGAAGCTTCATCTGTGTTCTACTATGGTGCTTTTAGTGTCTCCGCATACCGCAGCACGCGACATAGCTTTGCAGGCGATAAGTACAACTGTTTCAGCGAGAAGAGCGGCCAATGTGACGATCTGGCTTTAAGTCGATTCGATAACAAATGACGAAAACGGACGGATTTTTCGGGTTTTTACTGCATATGAACACTTTTCACACTCTCCCGTGCAACTCGGCTGCTAGTCCTCGTTTCATGCAGAATCTTAAGGTCCTAGCTCATGTCCAAGGCACCAAAGCCAGCTAGAAAGTCAATAATCGATACCTAAATCTTGAATTGTACTACTTCTTACTGGCTATTACATCAACTTAGAAGCTTCATCTGTGTTCTACTATGGTGCATTTAGTGTCTCCGCATACCGCAGCACGCGACATAGCTTTGTAGACGATAAGTACAACCGTTCCAGAGAGAAGAACGGCCAATGTGACGATCTGGCTTTAAGTCGATTCGATAACAAATGACGAAAACGGACGGATTTCTCAGGTTTTTACTACATATGAACAATTTTCACATTCTCCCGTGCAACTCGGCTTTTAGTCCTCCTTTCATGCAGAATCTTAAGGTCCTAGCTCATGTCCAAGGCACCAAAGCCAGCTGAAAAGTCAATAATCGATACCTAAAACTTGAATTGGACTACTTCTTACTGGCTATTACATCAACTTAGAACCTTCGTCTGTGTTCTACTATGGTGCTTTTAGTGTCTCCGCATACCGCAGCACACGACATAGCTTTGCAGACGATAAGTACAATCGTTTCAGAGAAAAGAGCGGCAAATGTGACGATCTGGCTTTAATTCGATTCGATGACAAATGACGAAAACGGACGGATTTCTCAGGTTTTTACTACATGTGAACTTTTTTCACACTCTCCCGTGCAACTCGGCTGCTAGTCCTCCTTTCATGCAGGATCTTAAGGTCCTAGCTCATGTCCAAGGCACCAAAGCCAGCTAAAAAGTCAATAATCAATACCTAAAACTTGAATTGTACTATTTCTTACTGGCAATTACTTCATCTTAGAGGCTTCATCTGTGTTCTACTATGGTCCTTTTAGTGTCTCCGCATACCGCAGCACGCGACATAGCTTTGCAGACGATAAAAACAATCGTTTCAGAGAAAAGAGCGACCAATGTGACGATCTGGTTTTAAGTCGATTCGATAACAAATGACGAAAACGGACGAATTTCTCAGGTTTTTACTACATATGAACACTTTTCACTTTCTCCCGTGCAACTCGGCTGCTAGTCCTCATTTCATGCAGATTCTTAAGGTCCTAGCTCATGTCCAAGGCACCAAAGCCAGCTAAAAAGTCCATACTCGATACCTAAAACTTGAATTGTACTACTTCTTACTTTCTATTACATTAAATTAGATGCTTCATCTGTGTTCTGCTATGGTGCGTTTAGTGCCTCCGCATAACGCAGCACGCGACATAGCTTTGAGGACGATAAGTACAACCGTTTCAGAGAGAAGTGCGGCCAATGTGACGATCTGGCTTCAAGTCGATTCGATAACAAATGACGAAAACGGACGGATTTTTCGGGTTTTTACTGCATATGAACACTTTTCACATTCTCCCGTGTAACTCGGCTGCTAGTCCTCGTTTCATGCAGAATCTTAAGGTCCTACCTCATGTCCAAGCCACCAAAGCCAGCTAAAAAGTCAAAAATCGATACCAAAAACTTGAATTGTACTACTTCTTACTGGCTATTACATCAACTTAGAAGCTTCATCTGTGTTCTACTATGGTGCATTTAGTGTCTCCGCATACCGCAGCACGCGACATAGCTTTGCAGACGATAAGTACAACCGTTACTGAGTGAAGAGCGGCAAATGTGACGATCTGGCTTTAAGTCGAATCGATAACAAATGACGAAAACGGACGGATTTCTCAGGTTTTTACTACATATGAACCCTTTTCAAATTCTCCCATGCAACTCGGCTGCTAGTTCTCCTTTCATGCAGAATCTTAAGGTCCTAGCTCATGTCCAAGGCACCAAAGCCAGCTAAAAAGTCAATAATCAGTAACTAAAACTTGAATTGTACTACTTCTTACTGGCAATTACATCATCTTAGAAGCTTCATCTGTGTTCTACTATCGTCCTTTTAGTGTCTCCGCATACCGCAGCACACGTCATAGCTTTGCAGACGATAAGAACAACCGTTTCAGAGAGAAGAGCGGCCAATGTGAAGATCTGGCTTTAAGTCGATTCGATAACAAATGACGATAACGGGCGAATATTTAGGTTTTTACTACATATGAATACATTCCACATTCTCCCGTGCAACTCGGCTGCTAGTCCTCCTTTCATGCAGAATCTTAAGGTCCTAGCTCATGTCCAAGGCACCAATGCCATCTAAAAAGTCAATAATCGATACCTAAAACTTGAATTGTACTACTTCTTACTGGTTTATACATCAACTTAGAAGCTACATCTGGTTTCTACTATGGTGCTTTTAGTGTCTCCACATACCGCAGCACGCGACATAGCTTTGCAGACGATAAGTACAACCGTTTCAGAGATAAGAGCGGCCAATGTGACGATCTGGCTTTAAGTCGATTCGATAACAAATGACGAAAACGGACGAATTTCTCAGGTTTTTACTACATATGAACACTTTTCACATTCTCCCGTGCAACTCGGCTGCTAGTTCTGCATTAATGCAGAATGTTAAGGTCCTAGCTCATGTCCAAGGAACCAAAGTAAGCTAAAATGTCAATAATCAATACCTAAAACTTGAATTGTACTACTTCTTACTGGCTATTACATCAACTTAGAAGCTTCATCTGTGTTCTACTATGGTGCTTTTAGTGTCTCCGCATACCGCAGCACGCGACATAGCTTTGCAGACGATAAGTACAACCGTTTCTGAGTGAAGAGCGGCAAATGTGACGATCTGGCTTTAAGTCGATTCGATAACAAATGACGAAAACGGACGGATTTCTCAGGTTTTTACTACATATGAACCCTTTTCAAATTCTCCCATGCAACTCGGCTGCTAGTTCTCCTTTCATGCAGAATCTTAAGGTCCTAGCTCATGTCCAAGGCACCAAAGCCAGCTAAAAAGTCAATAATCAGTAACTAAAACTTGAATTGTACTACTTCTTACTGGCAATTACATCATCTTAGAAGCTTCATCTGTGTTCTACTATGGTCCTTTTAGTGTCTCCGCATACCGCAGCACACGTCATAGCTTTGCAGACGATAAGAACAACCGTTCAGAGAGAAGAGCGGCCAATGTGAAGATCTGGCTTTAAGTCGATTCGATAACAAATGACGATAACGGGCGAATATCTAGGTTTTTACTACATATGAATACATTCCACATTCTCCCGTGCAACTCGGCTCCTAGTCCTCCTTTCATGCAGAATCTTAAGGTCCTAGCTCATGTCCAAGGCACCAAAGCCAGCTATAAAGTAAATAATCAGTACCTAAAATTTGATTTATACTACTTCTTACTGGCTATTACATCAACTTAGAAGCTTCATCTGTGTTCTACTATGGTGCTTTTCGGGTCTCCGCATACCGCAGCACGCGACATAGCTTTGCAGACGATAAGTACAACCGTTTCAGAGAGAAGAGCGGCCAAGTACGCTCTGGCTTTAAGTCGATTCGATAACAAATGATGAAAACGGACGGATTTCGCAGGTTTTTACTACATATGAACACTTTTCACATTCTCCCGTGCAACTCGGCTGCTAGTCCTCCTTTCATGCAGAATCTTTAGGTCCTAGCTCATTTCCAAGGCACCAAAGCCAGCTAAGAAGTCAATAATCGATACCTAAAACTTGAATTGCACTACTTCTTACTGGCTATTACATCAACTTAGAAGCTTCATCTGTGTTCTACTATGGTGCTTTTAGTGTCTCCGCATACCGCAGCACGCGACATAGCTTTGCAGGCGATAAGTACAACTGTTTCAGCGAGAAGAGCGGCCAATGTGACGATCTGGCTTTAAGTCGATTCGATAACAAATGACGAAAACGGACGGATTTTTCGGGTTTTTACTGCATATGAACACTTTTCACATTCTCCCGTGCTACTCGGCTGCTAGTCCTCCTTTCATGCAGAATCTTAAGGTCCTAGCTCATGTCCAAGGCACCAAAGCCAGCTAAAAAGTCAATAATCGATACCTAAAACTTGAATTGTACTACTTCTTACTGGCTATTACATCAACTTAGAAGCTTCATCTGTGTTCTACTATGGTGCTTTTAGTGTCTACGCATACCGCAGCACACGACATAGCTTTGCAGACAATAAGTAAAACCGTTTCAGAGAGAAGAGCGGCAAATGTGACGATCTGGCTTTAAGTCGATTCGATAACAAATGACGAAAACGGACGGATTTCTCAGGTTTTTACACCATGTGAACACTTTTCACACTCTCCCGTGCAACTCGGCTGCTAGTCCTCGTTTCATGCAGAATCTTAAGGTCCTAGCTCATGTCCAAGGCACCAAAGCCAGCTATAAAGTCAATAATCGATACCTAAATCTTGAATTGTACTACTTCTTACTGGCTATTACATCAACTTAGAAGCTTCATCTGTGTTCTACTATGGTGCATTTAGTGTCTCCGCATACCGCAGCACGCGACATAGCTTTGTAGACGATAAGTACAACCGTTCCAGAGAGAAGAACGGCCAATGTGACGATCTGGCTTTAAGTCGATTCGATAACAAATGACGAAAACGGACGGATTTCTCAGGTTTTTACTACATATGAACAATTTTCACATTCTCCCGTGCAACTCGGCTGCTAGTCCTCCTTTCATGCAGAATCTTAAGGTCCTAGCTCATGTCCAAGGCACCAAAGCCAGCTGAAAAGTCAATAATCGATACCTAAAACTTGAATTGGACTACTTCTTACTGGCTATTACATCAACTTAGAACCTTCGTCTGTGTTCTACTATGGTGCTTTTAGTGTCTCCGCATACCGCAGCACACGACATAGCTTTGCAGACGATAAGTACAATCGTTTCAGAGAAAAGAGCGGCAAATGTGACGATCTGGCTTTAATTCGATTCGATGACAAATGACGAAAACGGACGGATTTCTCAGGTTTTTACTACATGTGAACTTTTTTCACACTCTCCCGTGCAACTCGGCTGCTAGTCCTCCTTTCATGCAGGATCTTAAGGTCCTAGCTCATGTCCAAGGCACCAAAGCCAGCTAAAAAGTCAATAATCAATACCTAAAACTTGAATTGTACTATTTCTTACTGGCAATTACTTCATCTTAGAGGCTTCATCTGTGTTCTACTATGGTCCTTTTAGTGTCTCCGCATACCGCAGCACGCGACATAGCTTTGCAGACGATAAAAACAATCGTTTCAGAGAAAAGAGCGACCAATGTGACGATCTGGTTTTAAGTCGATTCGATAACAAATGACGAAAACGGACGAATTTCTCAGGTTTTTACTACATATGAACACTTTTCACATTCTCCCGTGCAACTCGGCTGCTAGTCCTCATTTCATGCAGATTCTTAAGGTCCTAGCTCATGTCCAAGGCACCAAAGCCAGCTAAAAAGTCCATACTCGATACCTAAAACTTGAATTGTACTACTTCTTACTTTCTATTACATTAAATTAGATGCTTCATCTGTGTTCTGCTATGGTGCGTTTAGTGCCTCCGCATAACGCAGCACGCGACATAGCTTTGAGGACGATAAGTACAACCGTTTCAGAGAGAAGTGCGGCCAATGTGACGATCTGGCTTCAAGTCGATTCGATAACAAATGACGAAAACGGACGGATTTTTCGGGTTTTTACTGCATATGAACACTTTTCACATTCTCCCGTGTAACTCGGCTGCTAGTCCTCGTTTCATGCAGAATCTTAAGGTCCTAGCTCATGTCCAAGCCACCAAAGCCAGCTAAAAAGTCAAAAATCGATACCAAAAACTTGAATTGTACTACTTCTTACTGGCTATTACATCAACTTAGAAGCTTCATCTGTGTTCTACTATGGTGCATTTAGTGTCTCCGCATACCGCAGCACGCGACATAGCTTTGCAGACGATAAGTACAACCGTTACTGAGTGAAGAGCGGCAAATGTGACGATCTGGCTTTAAGTCGAATCGATAACAAATGACGAAAACGGACGGATTTCTCAGGTTTTTACTACATATGAACCCTTTTCAAATTCTCCCATGCAACTCGGCTGCTAGTTCTCCTTTCATGCAGAATCTTAAGGTCCTAGCTCATGTCCAAGGCACCAAAGCCAGCTAAAAAGTCAATAATCAGTAACTAAAACTTGAATTGTACTACTTCTTACTGGCAATTACATCATCTTAGAAGCTTCATCTGTGTTCTACTATGGTCCTTTTAGTGTCTCCGCATACCGCAGCACACGTCATAGCTTTGCAGACGATAAGAACAACCGTTTCAGAGAGAAGAGCGGCCAATGTGAAGATCTGGCTTTAAGTCGATTCGATAACAAATGACGATAACGGGCGAATATTTAGGTTTTTACTACATATGAATACATTCCACATTCTCCCGTGCAACTCGGCTGCTAGTCCTCCTTTCATGCAGAATCTTAAGGTCCTAGCTCATGTCCAAGGCACCAATGCCATCTAAAAAGTCAATAATCGATACCTAAAACTTGAATTGTACTACTTCTTACTGGTTTATACATCAACTTAGAAGCTACATCTGGTTTCTACTATGGTGCTTTTAGTGTCTCCACATACCGCAGCACGCGACATAGCTTTGCAGACGATAAGTACAACCGTTTCAGAGATAAGAGCGGCCAATGTGACGATCTGGCTTTAAGTCGATTCGATAACAAATGACGAAAACGGACGAATTTCTCAGGTTTTTACTACATATGAACACTTTTCACATTCTCCCGTGCAACTCGGCTGCTAGTTCTGCATTAATGCAGAATGTTAAGGTCCTAGCTCATGTCCAAGGAACCAAAGTAAGCTAAAATGTCAATAATCAATACCTAAAACGTGAATTGTACTACTTCTTACTGGCTATTACATCAACTTAGAAGCTTCATCTGTGTTCTACTATGGTGCTTTTAGTGTATCCACATACCGCAGCACGCGACATAGCTTTGCAGACGATACGTTCAACCGTTTCTGAGAGAAGAGCGGCAAATGTGACGATCTGGCTTTAAGTCGATTCGATAACAAATGACAACAACGGACGGATTTCTCAGGTTTTTACTACATATAAACACTTTTCACACTCTCCCGTGCAAATCGGCTGCTAGTTCTCCTTTCATGCAGAATCTTAAGGTCCTAGCTCATGTCCAAGGCACCAATGCCAGCTAAAAAGTCAATAATCAATACCTAAAACTTGAATTGTACTACTTCTTACTGGCTATTACATCAACTTAGAAGCTTCATCTGTGTTCTACTATGGTGCTTTTAGGGTCTCCGCATACCGCAGCACGTGACATAGCTTTGCAGACGATAAGAACAACCGTTTCAGAGAGAAGAGCGGCAAATGTGACGATCTGGCTTTAAGTCGATTCGATAACAAATGACGAAAACGGACGAATTTCTCAGGTTTTTACTACATATGAACACTTTTCACTTTCTCCCGTGCAACTCGGCTGCTAGTCCTCCTTTCATGCAGATTCTTAAGGTCCTAGCTCATGTCCAAGGCACCAAAGCCAGCTAATAAGTCCATACTTGATACCTAAAACTTGAATTTTACTACTTCTTACTTTCTATTACATTAAATGAGATGCTTCATCTGTGTTTTACTATGGTGGCTTTAGTGTCTCCGCATACCGCAGCACACGTCATAGCTTTGCAGACGATAAGTACAGCCATTTCAGAGAGAAGTGCGGCAATGTGACGATCTGGCTTTAAGTCGATTCGATAACAAATGACGAAAACGGACGGATTTTTCGGGTTTTTACTGCATATGAACACTTTTCACATTCTCCCGTGTAACTCGGCTGCTAGTCCTCCTTTCATGCAGAATCTTAAGGTCCTAGCTCATGTCCAAGGCACCAAAGCCAGCTAAAAAGTCAAAAATCGATACCAAAAACTGGAATTGTACTACTTCTTACTGGCTATTACATCAAATTAGAAGCTTCATCTGTGTTCTACTATGGTGCTTTTAGTGTCTCCGCATACCGCAGCACGCGACATAGCTTTGCAGACGATAAGTACAACCGTTTCTGAGTGAAGAGCGGCAAATGTGACGATCTGGCTTTAAGTCGATTCGATAACAAATGACGAAAACGGACGGATTTCTCAGGTTTTTACTACATATGAACCCTTTTCAAATTCTCCCATGCAACTCGGCTGCTAGTTCTCCTTTCATGCAGAATCTTAAGGTCCTAGCTCATGTCCAAGGCACCAAAGCCAGCTAAAAAGTCAATAATCAGTAACTAAAACTTGAATTGTACTACTTCTTACTGGCAATTACATCATCTTAGAAGCATCATCTGTGTTCTACTATGGTCCTTTTAGTGTCTGCGCATACCGCAGCACACGTCATAGCTTTGCAGACGATAAGAACAACCGTTCAGAGAGAAGAGCGGCCAATGTGAAGATCTGGCTTTAAGTCGATTCGATAACAAATGACGATAACGGGCGAATATCTAGGTTTTTACTACATATGAATACATTCCACATTCTCCCGTGCAACTCGGCTCCTAGTCCTCCTTTCATGCAGAATCTTAAGGTCCTAGCTCATGTCCAAGGCACCAAAGCCAGCTATAAAGTAAATAATCAGTACCTAAAATTTGATTTATACTACTTCTTACTGGCTATTACATCAACTTAGAAGCTTCATCTGTGTTCTACTATGGTGCTTTTAGTGTCTCCAAATACCGCAGCACGCGACATAGCTTTGCAGACGATAAGTACAACCGTTTCAGAGAGAAGAGCGGCCAATGTGACGATTTGGCTTTAAGTCGATTCGATAACAAATGTCGAAAACGGACGGATTTCTCAGGTTTTTACTACATATGAACACTTTTCACATTCTCCCGTGCAACTCGGCTGCTAGTTCTCCTTTCATGCAGAATCTTAAGGTCCTAGCTCATGTCCAAGGAACCAAAGCCAGCTAAAATGTCAATAATCAATACCTAAAACTTGAATTGTACTACTTCTTACTGGCTATTACATCAACTTAGAAGCTTCATCTGTGTTCTACTATGGTGCTTTTAGTGTCTCCACATACCGCAGCACGCGACATAGCTTTGCAGACGATAAGTACAACCGTTTCAGAGAGAAGAGCGGCCAATGTGACGATCTGGCTTTAAGTCGATTCGATAACAAATGACGAAAACGGACGGATTTCTCAGGTTTTTACTACATATAAACACTTTTCACACTCTCCCGTGCAACTCGGCTGCTAGTCCTCCTTTTATGCAGAATCTTACGGTCCTAGCTCATGTCCAAGGAACCAAAGCCAGCTAAAAAGTCAATAATCAGTACCAAAACATAGAATTGTACTTCTTCTTACTTGCTATTACATCAACTTAGAAGCTTCATCTGTGTTCTACTATGGTGCTTTTTGTGTCTCCGCATGCCGCAGCACGCGACATAGCTTTGCAGACGATAAGTACAACCGTTTCGGAGAGAAGAGCGGCCAATGTGACGATCTGGCTTTAAGTCGATTCGATAACAAATGACGAAAACGGACGAATTTATCAGGTTTTTACTACATATGAACACTTTTGACATTCTCCGGTGCAACTCGGCTGCTAGTCCTCCTATCATGCAGATTCTTAAGGTCCTAGCTCATGTCCAAGGCACCAAAGCCAGCTAAAAAGTCAATAATCGATACCAAAAACTTGAATTGTACTACTTCTTACTGGCTATTACATCAACTTAGAAGCTTCATCTGTGTTCTACTATGGTGCTTTTAGTGTCTCCGCATACCGCAGCACGCGACATAGCTTTGCAGACGATAAGTACAACCGTTTCAGAGAGAAGAGCGGCCAAGTACGATCTGGCTTTAAGTCGATTCGATAACAAATGACGAAAACGGACGGATTTCTCAGGTTTTTACTACATATGAACACTTTTCACATTCTCCCTTGCAACTCGGCTGCTAGTCCTCCTTTCATGCAGAATCTTAAGGTCCTAGCTCATTTCCAAGGCACGAAAGCCAGCTAAGAAGTCAATAATCGGTACCTAAAAATTGAATTGCACTACTTCCTACTGGCTATTACATTAACTTAGAAGCTTCATCTGTGTTCTACTATGGTGCTTTTAGTGTCTCTACATACCGCAGCACGCGACATAGCTTTGCAGACGATAAGTACAACCGTTTCAGAGAGAAGAGCGGCCAATGTGACGATTTGGCTTTAAGTCGATTCGATAACAAATGTCGAAAACGGACGGATTTCTCAGGTTTTTACTACATATGAACACTTTTCACATTCTCCCGTGCAACTCGGCTGCTAGTCCTCCTTTCATGCAGAATCTTAAGGTCCTAGCTCATGTCCAAGGATCCAAAGCCAGCTAAAATGTCAATAATCAATACCTAAAACTTGAATTGTACTACTTCTTACTGGCTATTACATCAACTTAGAAGCTTCATCTGTGTTCTACTATGGTGCTTTTAGTGTCTCCACATATCGAAGCACGCGACATAGCTTTGCAGACGATAAGTACAACCGTTTCAGAGAGAAGAGCGGCCAATGTGACGATCTGGCTTTAAGTCGATTCGATAACAAATGACGAAAACGGACGGATTTCTCAGGTTTTTACTACATATAAACACTTTTCACACTCTCCCGTGCAACTCGGCTGCTAGTCCTCCTTTCATGCAGTATCTTTAGGTCCTAGCTTATGTCCAAGGCACTAAAGCCAGCTAAAAAGTCAATAATCAGTACCAAAACATAGAATTGTACTACTTCTTACTTGCTATTACATCAACTTAGAAGCTTCATCTGTATTCTACTATGGTGCTTTTTGTGTCTCCGCATACCGCAGCACGCGACATAGCTTTGCAGACGATAAGTACAACCGTTTCAGAGAGAAGAGCGGCCATTGTGACGATCTGGCTTTAAGTCGATTCGATAACAAATGACGAATACGGACGGATTTCTCAGGTTTTTACTACATATGAGCACTTTTCACATTCTCCCGTGCAACTCGGCTGGTAGTCCTCCTTTCATGCAGATTCTTAAGGTCCTAGCTCATGTCTAAGGCACCAAAGCCAGTTAAAAAGTCCATAATCGATACCTAAAACTTGAATTGTACTACTTCTTACTGGCTATTACATTAAATTAGATGCTTCATCTGTGTTTTACTATGGTGCTTTTAGTGTCTCCGCATACCGCAGCACGCGACATAGCTTTGCAGACGATAAGTACAACCGTTTCAGAGAGAAGAGCGGCCAAGTACGATCTGGCTTTAAGTCGATTCGATAACAAATGACGAAAACGGACGGATTTCTCAGGTTTTTACTACATATGAACACTTTTCACACTGTCCCGTGCAACTCGGCTGCTAGTCCTCCGTTTATGCAGAATCTCAAGGTCCTAGCTCATGTCCAAGGCCCCAAAGCCAGCTAAAAGGTCAATAAACGATACCTAAAACTTGAGTTGTACTACTTCTTACTGGCTATTACACCAACTTAGAAGCTTCATCTGTGTTTTACTATGGTGGTTTTAGTGTCTCCGCATACCGCAGCACACGTCACAGCTTTGCAGACGATAAGAACAACCGTTTCAGACAGTAGAGCGGCCAATGTGAAGATCTGGCTTTAAGTCGATTCGATAACAAATGACGATAACGGGCGAATATTTAGGTTTTTACTACATATGAATACATTCCACATTCGCCCGTGCAACTCGGCCGCTAGTCCTCCTTTCATGCAGAATCTTAAGGTCCTAGCTCATGTCCAAGGCACCAAAGCCAGCCAAAAAGTCAATAATCAGTACATAAAACTTGAATTGTACTACTTCTTACTTGCTATTACATCAACTTAGAAGCTTCATATGTGTTCTACTATGGTGCTTTTAGTGTCTCCGCATACCGCAGCACACGTCATAGCTTTGCAGACGATAAGTACAACCGTTCCAGAGAGAAGAGCGGCCAAGTGACGATCTGGCTTTAAGTCGATTCGATAACAAATGACGAAAACGGTCGGATTTCTCAGGTTTTTACTACATATGAACACTTCTCACATTCTCCCGTGCAACTCGGCTGCTAGTCCTCCTTTCATGCAGATTCGTAAGGTCCTACCTCATGTCCAAGGCACAAAAAGCCACCTAAAAAGTCAATAATCGGTACCTAAAACTTGAATTGTACTACTTCTTACTTGCTATTACATCAACTTAGAAGCTTCATCTGTGTTCTACTATGGTGCTTTTAGTGTCTCCGCATACCGCAGCACGCGACATAGCTTTGCAGACGATAAGTACAACCGTTCCAGAGAGAAGAGCGGCCAAGTGACGATCTGGCTTTAAGTCGATTCGATAACAAATGACGAAAACGGTCGGATTTCTCAGGTTTTTACTACATATGAACACTTCTCACATTCTCCCGTGCAACTCGGCTGCTAGTCCTCCTTTCATGCAGATTGTTAAGGTTCTAGCTCATGTCCAAGGCACCAAAGCCAGCTAAAAAGTTAATAATCAATATCTAAAACTTGAATTGTACTACTTCTTACTGGCTGTTACATCAACTTAGAAGCTTCATCTGTGTTCTACTATGGTGCTTTTAGTGTCTCCGCATACCGCAGCACGCGACATAGCTTTGCAGACGATAAGTACAACCGTTTCAGAGAGAAGAGCGGCCAATGTGACGATCAGGCTTTAAGTCGATTCGATAACAAATGACGAAAACGGACGGATTTCTCAGGTTTTTACTACATATGAACACTTTTCACATTCTCCCGTGCAACTCGGCTGCTAGTCCTCCTTTCATGCAGAATTTTAAGGTCCTAGCTCATGTCCAAGGCACCGAAGCCAGCTATAAAGTAAATAATCAGAACCTAAAATTTGAATTGTACTACTTCTTACTGGCTATTACATCAAATTAGAAGCTTCATCTGTGTTCTACTATGGTGCTTTTAGTGTCTCCGCATACCGCAGCACGCGACATAGCTTTGCAGACGATAAGTACAACCGTTTCAGAGAGAAGAGCGGCAAATGTGACGATCTGGATTTAAGTCGATTCGATAACAAATGACGAAAACGGACGGATTTCTCAGGTTTTTACTACATATGAACACTTTTCACATTCTCCCGTGCAACTCGGCTGCTAGTCCTCCTTTCATGCAGAATCTTAAGGTCCTAGCTCATGTCCAAGGCACCAAAGCCAGCTAAGAAGTCAATAATCGATACCTAAAACTTGAATTGCCCTACTTCCTACTGGCTATTACATCAACTTAGAAGCTTCATCTGTGTTCTGCTATGGTGCTTTTAGTGTCTCCGCCTACCGCAGCACGCGACATAGCTTTGCAGACGATAAGTACAACCGTTTCAGAAAGAAGAGCGGCCAAGTGACGATCTGGCTTTAAATCGATTCGATAACAAATGACGAAAACGGACGGATTTCTCAGGTTTTTACTACATATGAACACTTTTCACTTTCTCCCCTGCAACTCGGCTGCTAGTCCTCCTTTCATGCAGAATCTTAAGGTCCTAGCTCATGTCCAAGGCACCAAATCCATCTAAGAAGTCAATAATCGATACCTAAAACTTGAATTGTACTACATCTTACTGGCTATTACATCAACTTAGAAGCTTCATCTGTGTTCTGCTATGGTGCTTTTAGTGTCTCCGCATACCGCAGCACGCGACATAGCTTTGAGGACGATAAGTACAACCGTTTCAGAGAGAGGAGCGGCCAATGTGACGTTCTGGCATTAAGTCGATTCGATGACAAATGACGAAAACGGACGGATTTCTCAGGTTTTTACTACATATGAACACTTTTCACATTCTCCCGTGCAACTCGGCTGCTAGTCCTCCTTTCATGCAGAATCTTAAGGTCCTAGCTCATGTCCAGGTCACCAAAGCCAGCTAAAAAGTCAATAATCGATACCTAAAACTTGAATTGTACTACTTCTTACTGGCTATTACATCAACTTAGAAGCTTCATCTGTGTTCTACTATAGTGCTTTTAGTGTCTCCGCATACCGCAGCACGCGACATAGCTTTGCAGACGATAAGTACAACCGTTTCAGAGGAAAGAGGGGCCAATTTGACCATCTGGTCTTTAAGTCGATTCGATAACAAATGACGAAATCGGACGGATTTCTCAGGTTTTTACTACATATGAACACTTTTCACATTCTCCCATGCAACTCGGCTGCTAGTTCTCCTTTCATGCAGAATCTTAAGGTCCTAGCTCATGTCCAAGGCACCAAAGACAGCTAAAAAGTCAATAATCGATACCTAAAACTTGAATTGTACTACTTCTCACTGGCTATTACATCAACTTAGAAGCTTCATCTGTGTTCTACTATGGTGCTTTTAGTGTCTCCGCATACCGCAGCACGCGACATAGCTTTGCAGACGACAAGTACAACCGTTTCAGAGGTAAGAGCGGCCAATGTGACGATCGGGCTTTAAGTCGATTCCATAACAAATGACGAAAATGGACGCATTTCTCAGGTTTCTACTACATATGAACACATTTCACATTCTCCCGTGCAACGCGGCTGCTAGTCCTCCTTTAATGCAGAATCTTAAGGTCCTAGCTCATGTCCAAGGCACCAAAGCCAGCTAAAAAGTCAATAATCGATACCTAAAACTTGAATTGTACTACTTCCTACTGGCTATTACATCATCTTAGAAGCTTTATCTGTGTTCTACTATGGAGCTTTTAGTGTCTCCGCATACCGCAGCACGCGACATAGCTTTGCAGACGATAAGTACAGATGTTTCAGAGTGAAGACCGGCCAATGTGACGATCTGGCTTTAAGTCGATTCGATAACAAATGACGAAAACGGACGGATTTCTCAGGTTTTTACTACATATGAACCCTTTTCACATTCTCCCGTGCAACTCGGCTGCTAGTCCTCCTTTCATGCAAATCTTAAGGTCCTAGCTCATGTCCAAGGCACCAAAGCCAGCTAAAAAAAAATAATCAGTACCTAAAACTTGAATTGTACTACTTCTTACTGGCTATTACATCAACTTAGAAGCTTCATCTGTGTTCTGCTATGGTGCTTTTAGTGTCTCCGCCTACCGCAGCACACGTCATAGCTTTGCAGACGATAAGTACAACCGTTTCAGAGAGAAGAGCGGCCAAGTACGAACTGGCTTTAAGTCGATTCGATAACAAATGACGAAAACGGACGGATTTCTCAGGTTTTTACTACATATGAACACTTTTCACATTCTACCGTGCAACTCGGCTGCTAGTCCTCCTTTCATGCAGAATCTTAAGGTCCTATCTCATTTCCAAGGCACCAAAGCCAGCTAAGAAATCAATAATCGATACCTAAAACTTGAATTGCACTACTTCCTACTGGCTATTACATTAACTTAGAAGCTTCATCTGTGTTCTACCTTGGGCTTTTAGTGTCTCCGCATAACGCAGCACGCTACATAGCTTTGAGGACGATAAGTACAACCGTTTCAGAGAGAAGAGCGGCCAATGTGACGATCTGGCTTTAAGTCGATTCGATAACAAATGACGAAAACGGACGGATTTCTCAGGTTTTTACTACATATGAACACTTTTCACATTGTCCCGTGCAACTCGGCTGCTAGTCCTCCTTTCATGCAGAATCTTAAGGTTCTAGCTCATGTCCAAGGCACCAAAGCCAGCTAAAATTTAATAAACGATAAATAAAACTTGAATTGTACTACTTCTTACTGGCAATTACATCATCTTAGAGGCTTCATCTGTGTTCTGCTATGGTGCTTTTGGAGTCTCCGCATACCGCAGCACGCGACATAGCTTTGAGGACGATAAGTACAACCGTTTCAGAGAGAGGAGCGGCCAATGTGACGTTCTGGCATTAAGTCGATTCGATGACAAATGACGAAAACGGACGGATTTCTCAGGTTTTTACTACATATGAACACTTTTCACATTCTCCCGTGCAACTCGGCTGCTAGTCCTCCTTTCATGCAGAATCTTAAGGTCCTAGCTCATGTCCAGGTCACCAAAGCCTGCTAAAAAGTCAATAATCGATACCTAAAACTTGAATTGTACTACTTCTTACTGGCTATTACATCAACTTAGAAGCTTCATCTGTGTTCTACTATGGTGCTTTTAGTGTCTCCGCATAACGCAGCACGCGACATAGCTTTCCAGACGATAAGTACAACCGTTTCAGAGAGAAGAGCGGCCAATGTGACGATCTGGCATTAAGTCGATTCGATAACAAATGACGAAAACGGACGGATTTCTCAGGTTTTTACTACATATGAACACTTTTCACATTCTCCCGTGCAACTCGGCTGCTGCTCCTCCTTTTGATGCAGAATCTTAACGTCCTAGCTCATGTCCAAGGCACGAAAGCCAGCTAAAAAGTCAATAATCGATACCTAAAACTTGAAGTGCACTACTTCTTACTGGCTATTATATCAACTTAGAAGCTTCATCTGCGTTCTACTATGGTGATTTTATTGTCTCCGCATACCGCAGCACGCGACATAGCTTTGCAGACGATAAGTGCAACCGTTTCAGGGAAAAGAGGGGCCAATTTGACGATCTGGTCTTTAAGTCGATTCGATACCAATTTACGAAAACGGACGGATTTCTAAGGTTTTTACTACATATGAACACTTTTCACATTCTCCCATGCAACTCGGCTGCTAGTTCTCCTTTCATGCAGAATCTTAAGGTCCTAGCTCATGTCCAAGGCACCAAAGACAGCTAAAAAGTCAATAATCGATACCTAAAACTTGAATTGTACTACTTCTCACTGGCTATTACATCAACTTAGAAGCTTCATCAGTGTTCTACTATGGTGATTTTAGTGTCTCCGCATTCCGCAGCACGCGACATAGCTTTGCAGACGACAAGTACAACCGTTTCAGAGGTAAGAGCGGCCAATGTGACGATCGGGCTTTAAGTCGATTCGATAACAAATTACGAAAACGGACGGATTTCTCAGGTTTCTACTACATATGAACACATTTCACATTCTCCCGTTCAACGCGGCTGCTAGTCCTCCTTTTGATGCAGAATCTTAAGGTCCTAGCTCATGTCCAAGGCACCAAAGCCAGCTAAAAAGTCAATAATCGATACCTAAAACTTGAATTGTACTACTTCTTACTTTCTATTACATCAACTTAGAAGCTTCATCTGTGTTCTACTATGGTGCTTTTAGTGTCTCCGCATACCGCAGCATGCGACATAGCTTTGCAGACGGTAAGTACAACCGTTTCAGAGAGAAGAGCAGCCAAGTGACGATCTGGCTTTAAGTCGATTCGATAACAAACGACGAAAACGGACGGATTTCTCAGGTTTTTACTACATATGAACACTTTTCACATTCTCCCGTGCAACTCGGCTGCTAGTCCTCCTTTCATGCAGAATCTTAAGGTCCTAGCTCATGTCCAAGGAACCAAAGCCAGCTAAAATGTCAATAATCAATACCTAAAACTTGAATTGTACTACTTCTTACTGGCTATTACATCAACTTAGAAGCTTCATCTGTGTTCTACTATGGTGCTTTTAGTGTCTCCACATACCGCGGCACGCGACATAGCTTTGCAGACGATAAGTACAACCGTTTCAGAGAGAAGAGCGTCCAATGTGACGATCTGGCTTTAAGTCGATTCGATAACAAATGACGAAAACGGACGGATTTCTCAGGTTTTTACTACATATAAACACTTTTCACACTCTCCCGTGCAACTCGGCTGCTAGTCCTCCTTTTATGCAGAATCTTACGGTCCTAGCTCATGTCCAAGGAACCAAAGCCAGCTAAAAAGTCAATAATCAGTACCAAAACATAGAATTGTACTTCTTCTTACTTGCTATTACATCAACTTAGAAGCTTCATCTGTGTTCTACTATGGTGCTTTTTGTGTCTCCGCATGCCGCAGCACGCGACATAGCTTTGCAGACGATAAGTACAACCGTTTCGGAGAGAAGAGCGGCCAATGTGACGATCTGGCTTTAAGTCGATTCGATAACAAATGACGAAAACGGACGAATTTATCAGGTTTTTACTACATATGAACACTTTTGACATTCTCCGGTGCAACTCGGCTGCTAGTCCTCCTATCATGCAGATTCTTAAGGTCCTAGCTCATGTCCAAGGCACCAAAGCCAGCTAAAAAGTCAATAATCGATACCTAAAACTTGAATTGTACTACTTCTCACTGGCTATTACATCAACTTAGAAGCTTCATCTGTGTTCTACTATGGTGCTTTTAGTGTCTCCGCATACCGCAGCACGCGACATAGCTCTGCAGACGATAAGTACAACCGTTTCAGAGAGAAGAGCGGCCAATGTGACGATCTGGCTTTAAGTCGATTCAATAACAAATGACGAAATCGGACGGATTTCTCAGGTTTTTACTACATATGAACACTTTTCACATTCTCCCGTGCAACTCGGCTGCTAGTCCTCCTTTCATGCAGATTCTTAAAGTCCTAGCTCATGTCCAAGGCACCAAAGCCAGCTAAAAAGTCAATAATCAATACCTAAAACTTGAATTGTACTACTTCTTACTGGCTATTACATCAACTTAGAAGCTTCATCTGTGTTCTACTATGGTGCTTTTAGTGTCTCCGCATACCGCAGCACGCGACATAGCTTTGCAGACGATAAGTACAACCGTTTCAGAGAGAAGAGCGGCCAAGTACGATCTGGCTTTAAGTCGATTCGATAACAAATGACGAAAACGGACGGATTTCTCAGGTTTTTACTACATATGAACACTTTTCACATTCTCCCTTGCAACTCGGCTGCTAGTCCTCCTTTCATGCAGAATCTTAAGGTCCTAGCTCATTTCCAAGGCACGAAAGCCAGCTAAGAAGTCAATAATCGGTACCTAAAAATTGAATTGCACTACTTCCTACTGGCTATTACATCAACTTAGAAGCTTCATCTGTGTTCTACTATGGTGCTTTTAGTGTCTCTACATACCGCAGCACGCGACATAGCTTTGCAGACGATAAGTACAACCGTTTCAGAGAGAAGAGCGGCCAATGTGACGATTTGGCTTTAAGTCGATTCGATAACAAATGTCGAAAACGGACGGATTTCTCAGGTTTTTACTACATATGAACACTTTTCACATTCTCCCGTGCAACTCGGCTGCTAGTCCTCCTTTCATGCAGAATCTTAAGGTCCTAGCTCATGTCCAAGGATCCAAAGCCAGCTAAAATGTCAATAATCAATACCTAAAACTTGAATTGTACTACTTCTTACTGGCTATTACATCAACTTAGAAGCTTCATCTGTGTTCTACTATGGTGCTTTTAGTGTCTCCACATATCGAAGCACGCGACATAGCTTTGCAGACGATAAGTACAACCGTTTCAGAGAGAAGAGCGGCCAATGTGACGATCTGGCTTTAAGTCGATTCGATAACAAATGACGAAAACGGACGGATTTCTCAGGTTTTTACTACATATAAACACTTTTCACACTCTCCCGTGCAACTCGGCTGCTAGTCCTCCTTTCATGCAGTATCTTTAGGTCCTAGCTTATGTCCAAGGCACTAAAGCCAGCTAAAAAGTCAATAATCAGTACCAAAACATAGAATTGTACTACTTCTTACTTGCTATTACATCAACTTAGAAGCTTCATCTGTATTCTACTATGGTGCTTTTTGTGTCTCCGCATACCGCAGCACGCGACATAGCTTTGCAGACGATAAGTACAACCGTTTCAGAGAGAAGAGCGGCCATTGTGACGATCTGGCTTTAAGTCGATTCGATAACAAATGACGAATACGGACGGATTTCTCAGGTTTTTACTACATATGAGCACTTTTCACATTCTCCCGTGCAACTCGGCTGGTAGTCCTCCTTTCATGCAGATTCTTAAGGTCCTAGCTCATGTCTAAGGCACCAAAGCCAGCTAAAAAGTCCATAATCGATACCTAAAACTTGAATTGTACTACTTCTTACTGGCTATTACATTAAATTAGATGCTTCATCTGTGTTTTACTATGGTGCTTTTAGTGTCTCCGCATACCGCAGCACGCGACATAGCTTTGCAGACGATAAGTACAACCGTTTCAGAGAGAAGAGCGGCCAAGTACGATCTGGCTTTAAGTCGATTCGATAACAAATGACGAAAACGGACGGATTTCTCAGGTTTTTACTACATATGAACACTTTTCACACTGTCCCGTGCAACTCGGCTTCTAGTCCTCCGTTTATGCAGAATCTCAAGGTCCTAGCTCATGTCCAAGGCCCCAAAGCCAGCTAAAAGGTCAATAAACGATACCTAAAACTTGAGTTGTACTACTTCTTACTGGCTATTACACCAACTTAGAAGCTTCATCTGTGTTTTACTATGGTGGTTTTAGTGTCTCCGCATACCGCAGCACACGTCACAGCTTTGCAGACGATAAGAACAACCGTTTCAGACAGAAGAGCGACCAATGTGAAGATCTGGCTTTAAGTCGATTCGATAACAAATGACGATAACGGGCGAATATTTAGGTTTTTACTACATATGAATACATTCCACATTCGCCCGTGCAACTCGGCCGCTAGTCCTCCTTTCATGCAGAATCTTAAGGTCCTAGCTCATGTCCAAGGCACCAAAGCCAGCCAAAAAGTCAATAATCAGTACATAAAACTTGAATTGTACTACTTCTTACTTGCTATTACATCAACTTAGAAGCTTCATATGTGTTCTACTATGGTGCTTTTAGTGTCTCCGCATACCGCAGCACACGTCATAGCTTTGCAGACGATAAGTACAACCGTTCCAGAGAGAAGAGCGGCCAAGTGACGATCTGGCTTTAAGTCGATTCGATAACAAATGACGAAAACGGTCGGATTTCTCAGGTTTTTACTACATATGAACACTTCTCACATTCTCCCGTGCAACTCGGCTGCTAGTCCTCCTTTCATGCAGATTCGTAAGGTCCTACCTCATGTCCAAGGCACAAAAAGCCACCTAAAAAGTCAATAATCGGTACCTAAAACTTGAATTGTACTACTTCTTACTTGCTATTACATCAACTTAGAAGCTTCATCTGTGTTCTACTATGGTGCTTTTAGTGTCTCCGCATACCGCAGCACGCGACATAGCTTTGCAGACGATAAGTACAACCGTTCCAGAGAGAAGAGCGGCCAAGTGACGATCTGGCTTTAAGTCGATTCGATAACAAATGACGAAAACGGTCGGATTTCTCAGGTTTTTACTACATATGAACACTTCTCACATTCTCCCGTGCAACTCGGCTGCTAGTCCTCCTTTCATGCAGATTGTTAAGGTTCTAGCTCATGTCCAAGGCACCAAAGCCAGCTAAAAAGTTAATAATCAATATCTAAAACTTGAATTGTACTACTTCTTACTGGCTGTTACATCAACTTAGAAGCTTCATCTGTGTTCTACTATGGTGCTTTTAGTGTCTCCGCATACCGCAGCACGCGACATAGCTTTGCAGACGATAAGTACAACCGTTTCAGAGAGAAGAGCGGCCAATGTGACGATCAGGCTTTAAGTCGATTCGATAACAAATGACGAAAACGGACGGATTTCTCAGGTTTTTACTACATATGAACACTTTTCACATTCTCCCGTGCAACTCGGCTGCTAGTCCTCCTTTCATGCAGAATTTTAAGGTCCTAGCTCATGTCCAAGGCACCGAAGCCAGCTATAAAGTAAATAATCAGAACCTAAAATTTGAATTGTACTACTTCTTACTGGCTATTACATCAAATTAGAAGCTTCATCTGTGTTCTACTATGGTGCTTTTAGTGTCTCCGCATACCGCAGCACGCGACATAGCTTTGCAGACGATAAGTACAACCGTTTCAGAGAGAAGAGCGGCAAATGTGACGATCTGGATTTAAGTCGATTCGATAACAAATGACGAAAACGGACGGATTTCTCAGGTTTTTACTACATATGAACACTTTTCACATTCTCCCGTGCAACTCGGCTGCTAGTCCTCCTTTCATGCAGAATCTTAAGGTCCTAGCTCATGTCCAAGGCACCAAAGCCAGCTAAGAAGTCAATAATCGATACCTAAAACTTGAATTGCCCTACTTCCTACTGGCTATTACATCAACTTAGAAGCTTCATCTGTGTTCTGCTATGGTGCTTTTAGTGTCTCCGCCTACCGCAGCACGCGACATAGCTTTGCAGACGATAAGTACAACCGTTTCAGAAAGAAGAGCGGCCAAGTGACGATCTGGCTTTAAATCGATTCGATAACAAATGACGAAAACGGACGGATTTCTCAGGTTTTTACTACATATGAACACTTTTCACTTTCTCCCCTGCAACTCGGCTGCTAGTCCTCCTTTCATGCAGAATCTTAAGGTCCTAGCTCATGTCCAAGGCACCAAATCCATCTAAGAAGTCAATAATCGATACCTAAAACTTGAATTGTACTACATCTTACTGGCTATTACATCAACTTAGAAGCTTCATCTGTGTTCTGCTATGGTGCTTTTAGTGTCTCCGCATACCGCAGCACGCGACATAGCTTTGAGGACGATAAGTACAACCGTTTCAGAGAGAGGAGCGGCCAATGTGACGTTCTGGCATTAAGTCGATTCGATGACAAATGACGAAAACGGACGGATTTCTCAGGTTTTTACTACATATGAACACTTTTCACATTCTCCCGTGCAACTCGGCTGCTAGTCCTCCTTTCATGCAGAATCTTAAGGTCCTAGCTCATGTCCAGGTCACCAAAGCCAGCTAAAAAGTCAATAATCGATACCTAAAACTTGAATTGTACTACTTCTTACTGGCTATTACATCAACTTAGAAGCTTCATCTGTGTTCTACTATAGTGCTTTTAGTGTCTCCGCATACCGCAGCACGCGACATAGCTTTGCAGACGATAAGTACAACCGTTTCAGAGAAAAGTGGGGCCAATTTGACCATCTGGTCTTTAAGTCGATTCGATAACAAATGACGAAATCGGACGGATTTCTCAGGTTTTTACTACATATGAACACTTTTCACATTCTCCCATGCAACTCGGCTGCTAGTTCTCCTTTCATGCAGAATCTTAAGGTCCTAGCTCATGTCCAAGGCACCAAAGACAGCTAAAAAGTCAATAATCGATACCTAAAACTTGAATTGTACTACTTCTCACTGGCTATTACATCAACTTAGAAGCTTCATCTGTGTTCTACTATGGTGCTTTTAGTGTCTCCGCATACCGCAGCACGCGACATAGCTTTGCAGACGACAAGTACAACCGTTTCAGAGGTAAGAGCGGCCAATGTGACGATCGGGCTTTAAGTCGATTCCATAACAAATGACGAAAATGGACGCATTTCTCAGGTTTCTACTACATATGAACACATTTCACATTCTCCCGTGCAACGCGGCTGCTAGTCCTCCTTTAATGCAGAATCTTAAGGTCCTAGCTCATGTCCAAGGCACCAAAGCCAGCTAAAAAGTCAATAATCGATACCTAAAACTTGAATTGTACTACTTCCTACTGGCTATTACATCATCTTAGAAGCTTTATCTGTGTTCTACTATGGAGCTTTTAGTGTCTCCGCATACCGCAGCACGCGACATAGCTTTGCAGACGATAAGTACAGATGTTTCAGAGTGAAGACCGGCCAATGTGACGATCTGGCTTTAAGTCGATTCGATAACAAATGACGAAAACGGACGGATTTCTCAGGTTTTTACTACATATGAACCCTTTTCACATTCTCCCGTGCAACTCGGCTGCTAGTCCTCCTTTCATGCAAATCTTAAGGTCCTAGCTCATGTCCAAGGCACCAAAGCCAGCTAAAAAAAAATAATCAGTACCTAAAACTTGAATTGTACTACTTCTTACTGGCTATTACATCAACTTAGAAGCTTCATCTGTGTTCTGCTATGGTGCTTTTAGTGTCTCCGCCTACCGCAGCACACGTCATAGCTTTGCAGACGATAAGTACAACCGTTTCAGAGAGAAGAGCGGCCAAGTACGAACTGGCTTTAAGTCGATTCGATAACAAATGACGAAAACGGACGGATTTCTCAGGTTTTTACTATATATGAACACTTTTCACATTCTACCGTGCAACTCGGCTGCTAGTCCTCCTTTCATGCAGAATCTTAAGGTCCTATCTCATTTCCAAGGCACCAAAGCCAGCTAAGAAATCAATAATCGATACCTAAAACTTGAATTGCACTACTTCCTACTGGCTATTACATTAACTTAGAAGCTTCATCTGTGTTCTACCTTGGGCTTTTAGTGTCTCCGCATAACGCAGCACGCTACATAGCTTTGAGGACGATAAGTACAACCGTTTCAGAGAGAAGAGCGTCCAATGTGACGATCTGGCTTTAAGTCGATTCGATAACAAATGACGAAAACGGACGGATTTCTCAGGTTTTTACTACATATGAACACTTTTCACATTGTCCCGTGCAACTCGGCTGCTAGTCCTCCTTTCATGCAGAATCTTAAGGTTCTAGCTCATGTCCAAGGCACCAAAGCCAGCTAAAATTTAATAAACGATAAATAAAACTTGAATTGTACTACTTGTTACTGGCAATTACATCATCTTAGAGGCTTCATCTGTGTTCTGCTATGGTGCTTTTGGAGTCTCCGCATACCGCAGCACGCGACATAGCTTTGAGGACGATAAGTACAACCGTTTCAGAGAGAGGAGCGGCCAATGTGACGTTCTGGCATTAAGTCGATTCGATGACAAATGACGAAAACGGACGGATTTCTCAGGTTTTTACTACATATGAACACTTTTCACATTCTCCCGTGCAACTCGGCTGCTAGTCCTCCTTTCATGCAGAATCTTAAGGTCCTAGCTCATGTCCAGGTCACCAAAGCCTGCTAAAAAGTCAATAATCGATACCTAAAACTTGAATTGTACTACTTCTTACTGGCTATTACATCAACTTAGAAGCTTCATCTGTGTTCTACTATGGTGCTTTTAGTGTCTCCGCATAACGCAGCACGCGACATAGCTTTCCAGACGATAAGTACAACCGTTTCAGAGAGAAGAGCGGCCAATGTGACGATCTGGCATTAAGTCGATTCGATAACAAATGACGAAAACGGACGGATTTCTCAGGTTTTTACTACATATGAACACTTTTCACATTCTCCCGTGCAACTCGGCTGCTGCTCCTCCTTTTGATGCAGAATCTTAACGTCCTAGCTCATGTCCAAGGCACGAAAGCCAGCTAAAAAGTCAATAATCGATACCTAAAACTTGAAGTGCACTACTTCTTACTGGCTATTATATCAACTTAGAAGCTTCATCTGCGTTCTACTATGGTGATTTTATTGTCTCCGCATACCGCAGCACGCGACATAGCTTTGCAGACGATAAGTGCAACCGTTTCAGGGAAAAGAGGGGCCAATTTGACGATCTGGTCTTTAAGTCGATTCGATACCAATTTACGAAAACGGACGGATTTCTAAGGTTTTTACTACATATGAACACTTTTCACATTCTCCCATGCAACTCGGCTGCTAGTTCTCCTTTCATGCAGAATCTTAAGGTCCTAGCTCATGTCCAAGGCACCAAAGACAGCTAAAAAGTCAATAATCGATACCTAAAACTTGAATTGTACTACTTCTCACTGGCTATTACATCAACTTAGAAGCTTCATCAGTGTTCTACTATGGTGATTTTAGTGTCTCCGCATTCCGCAGCACGCGACATAGCTTTGCAGACGACAAGTACAACCGTTTCAGAGGTAAGAGCGGCCAATGTGACGATCGGGCTTTAAGTCGATTCGATAACAAATTACGAAAACGGACGGATTTCTCAGGTTTCTACTACATATGAACACATTTCACATTCTCCCGTTCAACGCGGCTGCTAGTCCTCCTTTTGATGCAGAATCTTAAGGTCCTAGCTCATGTCCAAGGCACCAAAGCCAGCTAAAAAGTCAATAATCGATACCTAAAACTTGAATTGTACTACTTCTTACTTTCTATTACATCAACTTAGAAGCTTCATCTGTGTTCTACTATGGTGCTTTTAGTGTCTCCGCATACCGCAGCATGCGACATAGCTTTGCAGACGGTAAGTACAACCGTTTCAGAGAGAAGAGCAGCCAAGTGACGATCTGGCTTTAAGTCGATTCGATAACAAACGACGAAAACGGACGGATTTCTCAGGTTTTTACTACATATGAACACTTTTCACATTCTCCCGTGCAACTCGGCTGCTAGTCCTCCTTTTGATGCAGAATCTTAAGGTCCTAGCTCATGTCCAATCACCAAAGCCAGCTAAAAAGTCAATAATCGATACCTAAAACTTGAAGTGTACTACTTCTTACTGGCTATTATATCAACTTAGAAGCTTCATCTGTGTTCTACTATGGTGATTTTATTGTCTCCGCATACCGGAGAACGCGACATAGCTTTGCAGACGATAAGTACAACCGGTTCAGAGAAAAGAGGGGCCAATTTGGCGATCTGGCTTTAAGTCGATTCGATAACAAATGACGAAAACGGACGGATTTCTCAGGTTTTTACTACATATGAACACTTTTCACATTCTCCCGTGCAACTCGGCTGCTAGTCCTCATTTTGATGCAGAATCTTAAGGTCCTAGCTCATGTCCAAGGCACCAAAGCCAGCTAAAAAGTCAATAATCGATACCTAAAACTTGAAGTGTACTACTTCTTACTGGCTATTACATCAACTTAGAAGCTTCATCTGTGTTCTACTATGGTGCTTTTAGTGTCTCCGCATACCGCAGTACGCGACATAGCTTTGCAGACGATAAGTACAACCGTTTCAGAGAGCAGAGCGGAAAATGCGGAAAATGTCACGATTTGGCTTTAAGTCGATTCTATAACAAATGACGAAAACGGACGGATTTCTCAGGTTTTTACTACATATGAACAATTTTCACATTCTCCCGTGCAACTCGGCTGCTAGTCCTCCTTTTGATGCAGAATCTTAAGGTCCTAGCTCATGTCCAAGGCACCAAAGCCAGCTAAAAAGTCAATAATCGATACCTAAAACTTGAAGTGTACTACTTCTTACTGGCTATTACATCAACTTAGAAGCTTCATCTGTGTTCTACTATGGTGCTTTTAGTGTCTCCGCACACCGCAGCACGCGACATAGCTATGCAGACGATAAGTACAACCGTTTCAGAGAGAAGAGCGGCCAATGTGACGATCGGGCTTTAAGTCGATTCGATAACAAATGACGAAAATGGACGGATTTCTCAGGTTTCTACTACATATGAACACATTTCACATTCTCCCGTGCAACGCGGCTGCTAGTCCTCCTTTAATGCAGAATCTTATGGTCCTAGCTCATGTCCATGTCACCAAAGCCAGCTAAAAAGTCAATAATCGATACCTAAAACTTGAAGTGCACTACTTCTTACTGGCTATTATATCAACTTAGAAGCTTCATCTGTGTTCTACTATGGTGATTTTATTGTCTCCGCAAACCGCAGCATGCGACATAGCTTTGCAGACGATAAGTACAACCGTTTCAGAGAAAAGAGGGGCCAATTTGACGATCTGGCTTTAAGTCGATTACATAACAAATGACGAAAACGGACGGATTTCGCAGGTTTTTACTACATATGAACACTTTTCACATTCTCCCGTGCAACTCGGCTGCTAGTCCTCCTTTCATGCAGAATCTTAAGGTACTAGCTCATGTCCAAGGCACCAAAGCCAGCTAAAAAAAAAAAAAATCAGTACCTAAAACTTGAATTGTACTACTTCTTACTGGCTATTACATCAACTTAGAAGCTGCATCTGTGTTCTGCTATGGTGCTTTTAGTGTCTCCGCATACCGCAGCACGCGACATAGCTTTGAGGACGATAAGTACAACCGTTTCAGAGAGAGGAGCGGCCAATGTGACGTTCTGGCATTAAGTCGATTCGATGACAAATGACGAAAACGGACGGATTTCTCAGGTTTTTACTACATATGAACACTTTTCACATTCTCCCGTGCAACTCGGCTGCTAGTCCTCCTTTCATGCAGAATCTTAAGGTCCTAGCTCATGTCCAGGTCACCAAAGCCAGCTAAAAAGTCAATAATCGATACCTAAAACTTGAATTGTACTACTTCTTACTGGCTATTACATCAACTTAGAAGCTTCATCTGTGTTCTACTATAGTGCTTTTAGTGTCTCCGCATACCGCAGCACGCGACATAGCTTTCCAGACGATAAGTACAACCGTTTCAGAGAGAAGAGCGGCCAATGTGACGATCTGGCTTTAAGTCGATTCGATAACAAATGACGAAAACGGACGGATTTCTCAGGTTTTTACTACATATGATCACTTTTCACATTCTCCCGTGCAACTCGGCTGCTAGTCCTCCTTTTGATGCAGAATCTTAAGGTCCTAGCTCATGTCCAAGGCACCAAAGCCAGCTAAAAAGTAAATAATCGATACCTAAAACTTGAAGTGTACTACTTCTTACTGGCTATTATATCAACTTAGAAGCTTCATCTGTGTTCTACTATGGTGATTTTATGGTCTCCGCATACCGCAGCACGCGACATAGCTTTGCAGACGATAAGTACAACCGTTTCAGAGAAAAGAGGGGCCAATTTGACCATCTGGTCTTTAAGTCGATTCGATAACAAATGACGAAATCGGACGGATTTCTCAGGTTTTTACTACATATGAACACTTTTCACATTCTCCCATGCAACTCGGCTGCTAGTTCTCCTTTCATGCAGAATCTTAAGGTCCTAGCTCATGTCCAAGGCACCAAAGACAGCTAAAAAGTCAATAATCGATACCTAAAACTTGAATTGTACTACTTCTCACTGGCTATTACATCAACTTAGAAGCTTCATCTGTGTTCTACTATGGTGCTTTTAGTGTCTCCGCATACCGCAGCACGCGACATAGCTTTGCAGACGACAAGTACAACCGTTTCAGAGGTAAGAGCGGCCAATGTGACGATCGGGCTTTAAGTCGATTCCATAGCAAATGACGAAAATGGACGCATTTCTCAGGTTTCTACTACATATGAACACATTTCCCATTCTCCCGTGCAACGCGGCTGCTAGTCCTCCTTTAATGCAGAATCTTAAGGTCCTAGCTCATGTCCAAGGCACCAAAGCCAGCTAAAAAGTCAATAATCGATACCTAAAACTTGAATTGTACTACTTCTTACTGGCTATTACATCATCTTAGAAGCTTCATCTGTGTTCTACTATGGTGATTTTATTGTCTCCGCATACCGCAGCACGCGACATAGCTTTGCAGACGATAAGTACAACCGTTTCAGAGAGAAGAGCGGCCAATGTGACGATCGGGCTTTAAGTCGATTCGATAACAAATGACGAAAACGGACGAATTTCTCAGGTTTTTACTACATATGAACACTTTTCACTTTCTCCCGTGCAACTCGGCTGCTAGTCCTCATTTCATGCAGATTCTTAAGGTCCTAGCTCATGTCCAAGGCACCAAAGCCAGCTAAAAAGTCCATACTCGATACCTAAAACTTGAATTGTACTACTTCTTACTTTCTATTACATTAAATTAGATGTTTCATCTGTGTTCTGCTATGGTGCGTTTAGTGTCTCCGCATAACGCAGCACGCGACATAGCTTTGAGGACGATAAGTACAACCGTTTCAGAGAGAAGTGCGGCCAATGTGACGATCTGGCTTCAAGTCGATTCGATAACAAATGACGAAAACGGACGGATTTTTCGGGTTTTTACTGCATATGAACACTTTTCACATTCTCCCGTGTAACTTGGCCGCTAGTCCTCGTTTCATGCAGAATCTTAAGGTCCTAGCTCATGTCCAAGCCACCAAAGCCAGCTAAAAAGTCAAAAATCGATACCAAAAACTTGAATTGTACTACTTCTTACTGGCTATTACATCAACTTAGAAGCTTCATCTGTGTTCTACTATGGTGCTTTTAGTGTCTCCGCATACCGCAGCACGCGACATAGCTTTGCAGACGATAAGTACAACCGTTACTGAGTGAAGAGCGGCAAATGTGACGATCTGGCATTAAGTCGATTCGATGACAAATGACGAAAACGGACGGATTTCTCAGGTTTTTACTACATATGAACACTTTTCACATTCTCCCGTGCAACTCGGCTGCTAGTCCTCCTTTCATGCAGAATCTTAAGGTCCTAGCTCATGTCCAGGTCACCAAAGCCAGCTAAAAAGTCAATAATCGATACCTAAAACTTGAATTGTACTACTTCTTACTGGCTATTACATCAACTTAGAAGCTTCATCTGTGTTCTACTATGGTGATTTTATTGTCTCCGCATACCGCAGCACGCGACATAGCTTTGCAGACGATAAGTACAACCGTTTCAGAGAAAAGAGGTGCCAATTTGACCATCTGGTCTTTAAGTCGATTCGATAACAAATGACAAAATCGGACGGATTTCTCAGGTTTTTACTACATATGAACACTTTTCACATTCTCCCATGCAACTCGGCTGCTAGTTCTCCTTTCATGCAGAATCTTAAGGTCCTAGCTCATGTCCAAGGCACCAAAGACAGCTAAAAAGTCAATAATCGATACCTAAAACTTGAATTGTACTACTTCTCACTGGCTATTACATCAACTTAGAAGCTTCATCTGTGTTCTACTATGGTGCTTTTAGTGTCTCCGCATACCGCAGCACGCGACATAGCTTTGCAGACGACAAGTACAACCGTTTCAGAGGTAAGAGCGGCCAATGTGACGATCGGGCTTTAAGTCGATTCCATAGCAAATGACGAAAATGGACGCATTTCTCAGGTTTCTACTACATATGAACACATTTCCCATTCTCCCGTGCAACGCGGCTGCTAGTCCTCCTTTAATGCAGAATCTTAAGGTCCTAGCTCATGTCCAAGGCACCAAAGCCAGCTAAAAAGTCAATAATCGATACCTAAAACTTGAATTGTACTACTTCTTACTGGCTATTACATCATCTTAGAAGCTTCATCTGTGTTCTACTATGGTGATTTTATTGTCTCCGCATACCGCAGCACGCGACATAGCTTTGCAGACGATAAGTACAACCGTTTCAGAGAGAAGAGCGGCCAATGTGACGATCGGGCTTTAAGTCGATTCGATAACAAATGACGAAAACGGACGAATTTCTTAGGTTTTTACTACATATGAACACTTTTCACTTTCTCCCGTGCAACTCGGCTGCTAGTCCTCATTTCATGCAGATTCTGAAGGTCCTAGCTCATGTCCAAGGCACCAAAGCCAGCTAAAAAGTCCATACTCGATACCTAAAACTTGAATTGTACTACTTCTTACTTTCTATTACATTAAATTAGATGTTTCATCTGTGTTCTGCTATGGTGCGTTTAGTGTCTCCGCATAACGCAGCACGCGACATAGCTTTGAGGACGATAAGTACAACCGTTTCAGAGAGAAGTGCGGCCAATGTGACGATCTGGCTTCAAGTCGATTCGATAACAAATGACGAAAACGGACGGATTTTTCGGGTTTTTACTGCATATGAACACTTTTCACATTCTCCCGTGTAACTCGGCCGCTAGTCCTCGTTTCATGCAGAATCTTAAGGTCCTAGCTCATGTCCAAGCCACCAAAGCCAGCTAAAAAGTCAAAAATCGATACCAAAAACTTGAATTGTACTACTTCTTACTGGCTATTACATCAACTTAGAAGCTTCATCTGTGTTCTACTATGGTGCTTTTAGTGTCTCCGCATACCGCAGCACGCGACATAGCTTTGCAGACGATAAGTACAACCGTTACTGAGTGAAGAGCGGCAAATGTGACGATCTGGCTTTAAGTCGATTCGATAACAAATGACGAAAACGGACGGATTTCTCAGGTTTTTACTGCATATGAACCCTTTTCAAATTCTCCCATGCAACTCGGCTGCTAGTTCTCCTTTCATGCAGAATCTTAAGGTCCTAGCTCATGTCCAAGGCACCAAAGCCAGCTAAAAAGTCAACAATCAGTAACTAAAACTTGAATTGTACTACTTCTTACTGGCAATTACATCATCTTAGAAGCTTCATCTGTGTTCTACTATGGTCCTTTTAGTGTCTCCACATACCGCAGCACACGTCATAGCTTTGCAGACGATAAGAACAACCGTTTCAGAGAGAAGAGCGGCCAATGTGAAGATCTGGCTTTAAGTCGATTCGATAACAAATGACGATAACGGGCGAATATCTAGGTTTTTACTACATATGAATACATTCCACATTCTCCCGTGCAACTCGGCTGCTAGTCCTCCTTTCATGCAGAATCTTAAGGTCCTAGCTCATGTCCAAGGCACCAATGCCATCTAAAAAGTCAATAATCGATACCTAAAACTTGAATTGTACTACTTCTTACTGGTTTATACATCAACTTAGAAGCTACATCTGTGTTCTACTATGGTGCTTTTAGTGTCTCCACATACCGCAGCACGCGACATAGCTTTGCAGACGATAAGTACAACCGGTTCAGAGATAAGAGCGGCCAATGTGACAATTTGGCTTTAAGTCGATTCAATAACAAATGTCGAAAACGGACGGATTTCTCAGGTTTTTACTACATATGAACACTTTTCACATTCTCACGTGCAACTCGGCTGCTAGTTCTGCATTAATGCAGAATGTTAAGGTCCTAGCTCATGTCCAAGGAACCAAAGTAAGCTAAAATGTCAATAATCAATACCTAAAACTTGAATTGTACTACTTCTTACTGGCTATTACATCAACTTAGAAGCTTCATCTGTGTTCTACTATGGTGCTTTTAGTGTATCCACATACCGCAGCACGCGACATAGCTTTGCAGACGATACGTTCAACCGTTTCTGAGAGAAGAGCGGCAAATGTGACGATCTGGCTTTAAGTCGATTCGATAACAAATGACAACAACGGACGGATTTCTCAGGTTTTTACTACATATAAACACTTTTCACACTCTCCCGTGCAAATCGGCTGCTAGTTCTCCTTTCATGCAGAATCTTAAGGTCCTAGCTCATGTCCAAGGCACCAAAGCCAGCTAAAAAGTCAATAATCAATACCTAAAACTTGAATTGTACTACTTCTTACTGGCTATTACATCAACTTAGAAGCTTCATCTGTGTTCTACTATGGTGCTTTTAGGGTCTCCGCATACCGCAGCACGTGACATAGCTTTGCAGACGATAAGAACAACCGTTTCAGAGAGAAGAGCGGCAAATGTGACGATCTGGCTTTAAGTCGATTCGATAACAAATGACGAAAACGGACGAATTTCTCAGGTTTTTACTACATATGAACACTTTTCACTTTCTCCCGTGCAACTCGGCTGCTAGTCCTCCTTTCATGCAGATTCTTAAGGTCCTAGCTCATGTCCAAGGCACCAAAGCCAGCTAAAAAGTCCATACTTGATACCTAAAACTTGAATTTTACTACTTCTTACTTTCCATTACATTAAGTTAGATGCTTCATCTGTGTTTTACTATGGTGGCTTTAGTGTCTCCGCATACCGCAGCACACGTCATAGCTTTGCAGACGATAAGTACAGCCATTTCAGAGAGAAGTGCGGCAATGTGACGATCTGGCTTTAAGTCGATTCGATAACAAATGACGAAAACGGACGGATTTTTCGGGTTTTTACTGCATATGAACACTTTTCACATTCTCCCGTGTAACTCGGCCGCTAGTCCTCGTTTCATGCAGAATCTTAAGGTCCTAGCTCATGTCCAAGGCACCAAAGCCAGCTAAAAAGTCAAAAATCGATACCAAAAACTTGAATTGTACTACTTCTTACTGGCTATTACATCAACTTAGAAGCTTCATCTGTGTTCTACTATGGTGCTTTTAGTGTCTCCGCATACCGCAGCACGCGACATAGCTTTGCAGACGATAAGTACAACCGTTTCTGACTGAAGAGCGGCAAATGTGACGATCTGGCTTTAAGTCGATTCGATAACAAATGACGAAAACGGACGGATTTCTCAGGTTTTTACTACATATGAACCCTTTTCAAATTCTCCCATGCAACTCGGCTGCTAGTTCTCCTTTCATGCAGAATCTTAAGGTCCTAGCTCATGTCCAAGGCACCAAAGCCAGCTAAAAAGTCAATAATCAGTAACTAAAACTTGAATTGTACTACTTCTTACTGGCAATTACATCATCTTAGAAGCTTCATCTGTGTTCTACTATGGTCCTTTTAGTGTCTCCGCATACCGCAGCACACGTCATAGCTTTGCAGACGATAAGAACAACCGTTTCAGAGAGAAGAGCGGCCAATGTGAAGATCTGGCTTTAAGTCGATTCGATAACAAATGACGATAACGGGCGAATATCTAGGTTTTTACTACATATGAATACATTCCACATTCTCCCGTGCAACTCGGCTCCTAGTCCTCCTTTCATGCAGAATCTTTAGGTCCTAGCTCATGTCCAAGGCACCAAAGCCATCTAAAAAGTCAATAATCGATACCTAAAACTTGAATTGTACTACTTCTTACTGGTTTATACATCAACTTAGAAGCTACATCTGTGTTCTACTATGGTGCTTTTAGTGTCTCCACATACCGCAGCACGCGACATAGCTTTGCAGACGATAAGTACTCCCGTTTCAGAGATAAGACCGGCCAATGTGACGATCTGGCTTTAAGTCGATTCGATAACAAATGACGAAAACGGACGGATTTCTCAGGTTTTTACTACATATGAACCCTTTTCACATTCTCCCGTGCAACTCGGCTGCTAGTCCTCCTTTCATGCAAATCTTAAGGTCCTAGCTCATGTCCAAGGCACCAAAGCCAGCTAAAAAAAAATAATCAGTACCTAAAACTTGAATTGTACTACTTCTTACTGGCTATTACATCAACTTAGAAGCTTCATCTGTGTTCTGCTATGGTGCTTTTAGTGTCTCCGCCTACCGCAGCACACGTCATAGCTTTGCAGACGATAAGTACAACCGTTTCAGAGAGAAGAGCGGCCAAGTACGAACTGGCTTTAAGTCGATTCGATAACAAATGACGAAAACGGACGGATTTCTCAGGTTTTTACTACATATTAACACTTTTCACATTCTACCGTGCAACTCGGCTGCTAGTCCTCCTTTCATGCAGAATCTTAAGGTCCTATCTCATTTCCAAGGCACCAAAGCCAGCTAAGAAATCAATAATCGATACCTAAAACTTGAATTGTACTACTTCTTACTGGCTATTACATCAACTTAGAAGCTTCATCTGTGTTCTACTATGGTGATTTTATTGTCTCCGCATACCGCAGCACGCGACATAGCTTTGCAGACGATAAGTACAACCGTTTCAGAGAAAAGAGGTGCCAATTTGACCATCTGGTCTTTAAGTCGATTCGATAACAAATGACAAAATCGGACGGATTTCTCAGGTTTTTACTACATATGAACACTTTTCACATTCTCCCATGCAACTCGGCTGCTAGTTCTCCTTTCATGCAGAATCTTAAGGTCCTAGCTCATGTCCAAGGCACCAAAGACAGCTAAAAAGTCAATAATCGATACCTAAAACTTGAATTGTACTACTTCTCACTGGCTATTACATCAACTTAGAAGCTTCATCTGTGTTCTACTATGGTGCTTTTAGTGTCTCCGCATACCGCAGCACGCGACATAGCTTTGCAGACGACAAGTACAACCGTTTCAGAGGTAAGAGCGGCCAATGTGACGATCGGGCTTTAAGTCGATTCCATAGCAAATGACGAAAATGGACGCATTTCTCAGGTTTCTACTACATATGAACACATTTCCCATTCTCCCGTGCAACGCGGCTGCTAGTCCTCCTTTAATGCAGAATCTTAAGGTCCTAGCTCATGTCCAAGGCACCAAAGCCAGCTAAAAAGTCAATAATCGATACCTAAAACTTGAATTGTACTACTTCTTACTGGCTATTACATCATCTTAGAAGCTTCATCTGTGTTCTACTATGGTGATTTTATTGTCTCCGCATACCGCAGCACGCGACATAGCTTTGCAGACGATAAGTACAACCGTTTCAGAGAGAAGAGCGGCCAATGTGACGATCGGGCTTTAAGTCGATTCGATAACAAATGACGAAAACGGACGAATTTCTCAGGTTTTTACTACATATGAACACTTTTCACTTTCTCCCGTGCAACTCGGCTGCTAGTCCTCATTTCATGCAGATTCTGAAGGTCCTAGCTCATGTCCAAGGCACCAAAGCCAGCTAAAAAGTCCATACTCGATACCTAAAACTTGAATTGTACTACTTCTTACTTTCTATTACATTAAATTAGATGTTTCATCTGTGTTCTGCTATGGTGCGTTTAGTGTCTCCGCATAACGCAGCACGCGACATAGCTTTGAGGACGATAAGTACAACCGTTTCAGAGAGAAGTGCGGCCAATGTGACGATCTGGCTTCAAGTCGATTCGATAACAAATGACGAAAACGGACGGATTTTTCGGGTTTTTACTGCATATGAACACTTTTCACATTCTCCCGTGTAACTCGGCCGCTAGTCCTCGTTTCATGCAGAATCTTAAGGTCCTAGCTCATGTCCAAGCCACCAAAGCCAGCTAAAAAGTCAAAAATCGATACCAAAAACTTGAATTGTACTACTTCTTACTGGCTATTACATCAACTTAGAAGCTTCATCTGTGTTCTACTATGGTGCTTTTAGTGTCTCCGCATACCGCAGCACGCGACATAGCTTTGCAGACGATAAGTACAACCGTTACTGAGTGAAGAGCGGCAAATGTGACGATCTGGCTTTAAGTCGATTCGATAACAAATGACGAAAACGGACGGATTTCTCAGGTTTTTACTGCATATGAACCCTTTTCAAATTCTCCCATGCAACTCGGCTGCTAGTTCTCCTTTCATGCAGAATCTTAAGGTCCTAGCTCATGTCCAAGGCACCAAAGCCAGCTAAAAAGTCAACAATCAGTAACTAAAACTTGAATTGTACTACTTCTTACTGGCAATTACATCATCTTAGAAGCTTCATCTGTGTTCTACTATGGTCCTTTTAGTGTCTCCACATACCGCAGCACACGTCATAGCTTTGCAGACGATAAGAACAACCGTTTCAGAGAGAAGAGCGGCCAATGTGAAGATCTGGCTTTAAGTCGATTCGATAACAAATGACGATAACGGGCGAATATCTAGGTTTTTACTACATATGAATACATTCCACATTCTCCCGTGCAACTCGGCTGCTAGTCCTCCTTTCATGCAGAATCTTAAGGTCCTAGCTCATGTCCAAGGCACCAATGCCATCTAAAAAGTCAATAATCGATACCTAAAACTTGAATTGTACTACTTCTTACTGGTTTATACATCAACTTAGAAGCTACATCTGTGTTCTACTATGGTGCTTTTAGTGTCTCCACATACCGCAGCACGCGACATAGCTTTGCAGACGATAAGTACAACCGGTTCAGAGATAAGAGCGGCCAATGTGACAATTTGGCTTTAAGTCGATTCAATAACAAATGTCGAAAACGGACGGATTTCTCAGGTTTTTACTACATATGAACACTTTTCACATTCTCACGTGCAACTCGGCTGCTAGTTCTGCATTAATGCAGAATGTTAAGGTCCTAGCTCATGTCCAAGGAACCAAAGTAAGCTAAAATGTCAATAGTCAATACCTAAAACTTGAATTGTACTACTTCTTACTGGCTATTACATCAACTTAGAAGCTTCATCTGTGTTCTACTATGGTGCTTTTAGTGTATCCACATACCGCAGCACGCGACATAGCTTTGCAGACGATACGTTCAACCGTTTCTGAGAGAAGAGCGGCAAATGTGACGATCTGGCTTTAAGTCGATTCGATAACAAATGACAACAACGGACGGATTTCTCAGGTTTTTACTACATATAAACACTTTTCACACTCTCCCGTGCAAATCGGCTGCTAGTTCTCCTTTCATGCAGAATCTTAAGGTCCTAGCTCATGTCCAAGGCACCAAAGCCAGCTAAAAAGTCAATAATCAATACCTAAAACTTGAATTGTACTACTTCTTACTGGCTATTACATCAACTTAGAAGCTTCATCTGTGTTCTACTATGGTGCTTTTAGGGTCTCCGCATACCGCAGCACGTGACATAGCTTTGCAGACGATAAGAACAACCGTTTCAGAGAGAAGAGCGGCAAATGTGACGATCTGGCTTTAAGTCGATTCGATAACAAATGACGAAAACGGACGAATTTCTCAGGTTTTTACTACATATGAACACTTTTCACTTTCTCCCGTGCAACTCGGCTGCTAGTCCTCCTTTCATGCAGATTCTTAAGGTCCTAGCTCATGTCCAAGGCACCAAAGCCAGCTAAAAAGTCCATACTTGATACCTAAAACTTGAATTTTACTACTTCTTACTTTCTATTACATTAAGTTAGATGCTTCATCTGTGTTTTACTATGGTGGCTTTAGTGTCTCCGCATACCGCAGCACACGTCATAGCTTTGCAGACGATAAGTACAGCCATTTCAGAGAGAAGTGCGGCAATGTGACGATCTGGCTTTAAGTCGATTCGATAACAAATGACGAAAACGGACGGATTTTTCGGGTTTTTACTGCATATGAACACTTTTCACATTCTCCCGTGTAACTCGGCTGCTAGTCCTCCTTTCATGCAGAATCTTAAGGTCCTAGCTCATGTCCAAGGCACCAAAGCCAGCTAAAAAGTCAAAAATCGATACCAAAAACTTGAATTGTACTACTTCTTACTGGCTATTACATCAACTTAGAAGCTTCATCTGTGTTCTACTATGGTGCTTTTAGTGTCTCCGCATACCGCAGCACGCGACATAGCTTTGCAGACGATAAGTACAACCGTTTCTGACTGAAGAGCGGCAAATGTGACGATCTGGCTTTAAGTCGATTCGATAACAAATGACGAAAACGGACGGATTTCTCAGGTTTTTACTACATATGAACCCTTTTCAAATTCTCCCATGCAACTCGGCTGCTAGTTCTCCTTTCATGCAGAATCTTAAGGTCCTAGCTCATGTCCAAGGCACCAAAGCCAGCTAAAAAGTCAATAATCAGTAACTAAAACTTGAATTGTACTACTTCTTACTGGCAATTACATCATCTTAGAAGCTTCATCTGTGTTCTACTATGGTCCTTTTAGTGTCTCCGCATACCGCAGCACACGTCATAGCTTTGCAGACGATAAGAACAACCGTTTCAGAGAGAAGAGCGGCCAATGTGAAGATCTGGCTTTAAGTCGATTCGATAACAAATGACGATAACGGGCGAATATCTAGGTTTTTACTACATATGAATACATTCCACATTCTCCCGTGCAACTCGGCTCCTAGTCCTCCTTTCATGCAGAATCTTTAGGTCCTAGCTCATGTCCAAGGCACCAAAGCCATCTAAAAATTCAATAATCGATACCTAAAACTTGAATTGTACTACTTCTTACTGGTTTATACATCAACTTAGAAGCTACATCTGTGTTCTACTATGGTGCTTTTAGTGTCTCCACATACCGCAGCACGCGACATAGCTTTGCAGACGATAAGTACTCCCGTTTCAGAGATAAGACCGGCCAATGTGACGATCTGGCTTTAAGTCGATTCGATAACAAATGACGAAAACGGACGGATTTCTCAGGTTTTTACTACATATGAACCCTTTTCACATTCTCCCGTGCAACTCGGCTGCTAGTCCTCCTTTCATGCAAATCTTAAGGTCCTAGCTCATGTCCAAGGCACCAAAGCCAGCTAAAAAAAAATAATCAGTACCTAAAACTTGAATTGTACTACTTCTTACTGGCTATTACATCAACTTAGAAGCTTCATCTGTGTTCTGCTATGGTGCTTTTAGTGTCTCCGCCTACCGCAGCACACGTCATAGCTTTGCAGACGATAAGTACAACCGTTTCAGAGAGAAGAGCGGCCAAGTACGAACTGGCTTTAAGTCGATTCGATAACAAATGACGAAAACGGACGGATTTCTCAGGTTTTTACTACATATTAACACTTTTCACATTCTACCGTGCAACTCGGCTGCTAGTCCTCCTTTCATGCAGAATCTTAAGGTCCTATCTCATTTCCAAGGCACCAAAGCCAGCTAAGAAATCAATAATCGATACCTAAAACTTGAATTGCACTACTTCCTACTGGCTATTACATTAACTTAGAAGCTTCATCTGTGTTCTACTATGGTGCTTTTAGTGTCTCCGCATAACGCAGCACGCTACATAGCTTTGAGGACGATAAGTACAACCGTTTCAGAGAGAAGAGCGGCCAATGTGACGATCTGGCTTTAAGTCGATTCGATAACAAATGACGAAAACGGACGGATTTCTCAGGTTTTTACTACATATGAACACTTTTCACATTGTCCCGTGCAACTCGGCTGCTAGTCCTCCTTTCATGCAGAATCTTAAGGTTCTAGCTCATGTCCAAGGCACCAAAGCCAGCTAAAATTTAATAATCGATAAATAAAACTTGAATTGTACTACTTCTTACTGGCAATTACATCATCTTAGAGGCTTCATCTGTGTTCTGCTATGGTGCTTTTGGAGTCTCCGCATACCGCAGCACGCGACATAGCTTTGAGGACGATAAGTACAACCGTTTCAGAGAGAGGAGCGGCCAATGTGACGTTCTGGCATTAAGTCGATTCGATGACAAATGACGAAAACGGACGGATTTCTCAGGTTTTTACTACATATGAACACTTTTCACATTCTCCCGTGCAACTCGGCTGCTAGTCCTCCTTTCATGCAGAATCTTAAGGTCCTAGCTCATGTCCAGGTCACCAAAGCCTGCTAAAAAGTCAATAATCGATACCTAAAACTTGAATTGTACTACTTCTTACTGGCTATTACATCAACTTAGAAGCTTCATCTGTGTTCTACTATGGTGCTTTTAGTGTCTCCGCATAACGCAGCACGCGACATAGCTTTCCAGACGATAAGTACAACCGTTTCAGAGAGAAGAGCGGCCAATGTGACGATCTGGCATTAAGTCGATTCGATAACAAATGACGAAAACGGACGGATTTCTCAGGTTTTTACTACATATGAACACTTTTCACATTCTCCCGTGCAACTCGGCTGCTGGTCCTCCTTTTGATGCAGAATCTTAAGGTCCTAGCTCATGTCCAAGGCACGAAAGCCAGCTAAAAAGTCAATAATCGATACCTAAAACTTGAAGTGCACTACTTCTTACTGGCTATTATATCAACTTAGAAGCTTCATCTCCGTTATACTATGGTGATTTTATTGTCTCCGCATACCGCAGCACGTGACATAGCTTTGCAGACGATAAGTACAACCGTTTCAGGGAAAAGAGGGGCCAATTTGACGATCTGGTCTTTAAGTCGATTCGATACCAATTTACGAAAACGGACGGATTTCTAAGGTTTTTACTACATATGAACACTTTTCACATTCTCCCATGCAACTCGGCTGCTAGTTCTCCTTTCATGCAGAATCTTAAGGTCCTAGCTCATGTCCAAGGCACCAAAGACAGCTAAAAAGTCAATAATCGATACCTAAAACTTGAATTGTACTACTTCTCACTGGCTATTACATCAACTTAGAAGCTTCATCAGTGTTCTACTATGGTGATTTTAGTGTCTCCGCATTCCGCAGCACGCGACATAGCTTTGCAGACGACAAGTACAACCGTTTCAGAAAGAAGAGCGGCCAAGTGACGATCTGGCTTTAAATCGATTCGATGACAAATGACGAAAACGGACGGATTTCTCAGGTTTTTACTACATATGAACACTTTTCACATTCTCCCGTGCAACGCGGCAGCTAGTCCTCCTTTCATGCAGAATCTTAAGGTCCTAGCTCATGTCCAAGGCACCAAAGCCAGCTAAAAAGTCAATAATCGATAACTAAAACTTGAAGTGCACTACTTCTTACTGGCTATTATATCAACTTAGAAGCTTCATCTGTGTTCTACTATGGTGCTTTTAGTGTCTCCGCATACCGCAGCATGCGACATAGCTTTGCAGACGGTAAGTACAACCGTTTCAGAGAGAAGAGCAGCCAAGTGACGATCTGGCTTTAAGTCGATTCGATAACAAACGACGAAAACGGACGGATTTCTCAGGTTTTTACTACATATGAACACTTTTCACATTCTCCCGTGCAACTCGGCTGCTAGTCCTCCTTTTGATGCAGAATCTTAAGGTCCTAGCTCATGTCCAAGGCACCAAAGCCAGCTAAAAAGTCAATAATCGATACCTAAAACTCGAAGTGTACTACTTCTTACTGGCTATTATATCAACTTAGAAGCTTCATCTGTGTTCTACTATGGTGATTTTATTGTCTCCGCATACCGCAGAACGCGACATAGCTTTGCAGACGATAAGTACAACCGGTTCAGAGAAAAGAGGGGCCAATTTGGCGATCTGGCTTTAAGTCGATTCGATAACAAATGACGAAAACGGACGGATTTCTCAGGTTTTTACTACATATGAACACTTTTCACATTCTCCCGTGCAACTCGGCTGCTAGTCCTCCTTTTGATGCAGAATCTTAAGGTCCTAGCTCATGTCCAAGGCACCAAAGCCAGCTAAAAAGTCAATAATCGATACCTAAAACTTGAAGTGTACTACTTCTTACTGGCTATTACATCAACTTAGAAGCTTCATCTGTGTTCTACTATGGTGCTTTTAGTGTCTCCGCATACCGCAGTACGCGACATAGCTTTGCAGACGATAAGTACAACCGTTTCAGAGAGCAGAGCGGAAAATGCGGAAAATGTGACGATTTGGCTTTAAGTCGATTCTATAACAAATGACGAAAACGGACGGATTTCTCAGGTTTTTACTACATATGAACAATTTTCACATTCTCCCGTGCAACTCGGCTGCTAGTCCTCCTTTTGATGCAGAATCTTAAGGTCCTAGCTAATGTCCAAGGCACCAAAGCCAGCTAAAAAGTCAATAATCGATACCTAAAACTTGAAGTGTACTACTTCTTACTGGCTATTACATCAACTTAGAAGCTTCATCTGTGTTCTACTATGGTGCTTTTAGTGTCTCCGCACACCGCAGCACGCGACATAGCTATGCAGACGATAAGTACAACCGTTTCAGAGAGAAGAGCGGCCAATGTGACGATCGGGCTTTAAGTCGATTCGATAACAAATGACGAAAATGGACGGATTTCTCAGGTTTCTACTACATATGAACACATTTCACATTCTCCCATGCAACGCGGCTGCTAGTCCTCCTTTAATGCAGAATCTTAAGGTCCTAGCTCATGTCCATGTCACCAAAGCCAGGTAAAAAGTCAATAATCGATACCTAAAACTTGAAGTGCACTACTTCTTACTGGCTATTATATCAACTTAGAAGCTTCATCTGTGTTCTACTATGGTGATTTTATTGTCTCCGCAAACCGCAGCATGCGACATAGCTTTGCAGACGATAAGTACAACCGTTTCAGAGAAAAGAGGGGCCAATTTGACGATCTGGCTTTAAGTCGATTACATAACAAATGACGAAAACGGACGGATTTCGCAGGTTTTTACTACATATGAACACTTTTCACATTCTCCCGTGCAACTCGGCTGCTAGTCCTCCTTTCATGCAGAATCTTAAGGTACTAGCTCATGTCCAAGGCACCAAAGCCAGCTAAAAAAAAAAATCAGTACCTAAAACTTGAATTGTACTACTTCTTACTGGCTATTACATCAACTTAGAAGCTTCATCTGTGTTCTGCTATGGTGCTTTTAGTGTCTCCGCCTACCGCAGCACGCGACATAGCTTTGCAGACGATAAGTACAACCGTTTCAGAAAGAAGAGCGGCCAAGTGACGATCTGGCTTTAAATCGATTCGATGACAAATGACGAAAACGGACGGATTTCTCAGGTTTTTACTACATATGAACACTTTTCACATTCTCCCGTGCAACTCGGCTGCTAGTCCTCCTTTCATGCAGAATCTTATGGTCCTAGCTCATGTCCAGGTCACCAAAGCCAGCTAAAAAGTCAATAATCGATACCTAAAACTTGAATTGTACTACTTCTTACTGGCTATTACATCAACTTAGAAGCTTCATCTGTGTTCTACTATAGTGCTTTTAGTGTCTCCGCATACCGCAGCACGCGACATAGCTTTCCAGACGATAAGTACAACCGTTTCAGAGAGAAGAGCGGCCAATGTGACGATCTGGCTTTATGTCGATTCGATAACAAATGACGAAAACGGACGGATTTCTCAGGTTTTTACTACATATGAACACTTTTCACATTCTCCCGTGCAACTCGGCTGCTAGTCCTCCTTTTGATGCAGAATCTTAAGGTCCTAGCTCATGTCCAAGGCACGAAAGCCAGCTAAAAAGTAAATAATCGATACCTAAAACTTGAAGTGTACTACTTCTTACTGGCTATTATATCAACTTAGAAGCTTCATCTGTGTTCTACTATGGTGATTTTATTGTCTCCGCATACCGCAGCACGCGACATAGCTTTGCAGACGATAAGTACAACCGTTTCAGAGAAAAGAGGGGCCAATTTGACCATTTGGTCTTTAAGTCGATTCGATAACAAATGACGAAATCGGACGGATTTCTCAGGTTTTTACTACATATGAACACTTTTCACATTCTCCCATGCAACTCGGCTGCTAGTTCTCCTTTCATGCAGAATCTTAAGGTCCTAGCTTATGTCCAAGGCACCAAAGACAGCTAAAAAGTCAATAATCGATACCTAAAACTTGAATTGTACTACTTCTCACTGGCTATTACATCAACTTAGAAGCTTCATCTGTGTTCTACTATGGTGCTTTTAGTGTCTCCGCATACCGCAGCACGCGACATAGCTTTGCAGACGACAAGTACAACCGTTTCAGAGGTAAGAGCGGCCAATGTGACGATCGGGCTTTAAGTCGATTCCATAACAAATGACGAAAATGGACGCATTTCTCAGGTTTCTACTACATATGAACACATTTCACATTCTCCCGTGCAACGCGGCTGCTAGTCCTCCTTTAATGCAGAATCTTAAGGTCCTAGCTCATGTCCAAGGCACCAAAGCCAGCTAAAAAGTCAATAATCGATACCTAAAACTTGAATTGTACTACTTCTTACTGGCTATTACATCATCTTAGAAGCTTCATCTGTGTTCTACTATGGTGATTTTATTGTCTCCGCATACCGCAGCACGCGACATAGCTTTGCAGACGATAAGTACAACCGTTTCAGAGAGAAGAGCGGCCAATGTGACGATCGGGCTTTAAGTCGATTCGATAACAAATGACGAAAACGGACGAATTTCTCAGGTTTTTACTACATATGAACACTTTTCACTTTCTCCCGTGCAACTCGGCTGCTAGTCCTCATTTCATGCAGATTCTTAAGGTCCTAGCTCATGTCCAAGGCACCAAAGCCAGCTAAAAAGTCCATACTCGATACCTAAAAGTTGAATTGTACTACTTCTTACTTTCTATTACATTAAATTAGATGTTTCATCTGTGTTCTGCTATGGTGCGTTTAGTGTCTCCGCATAACGCAGCACGCGACATAGCTTTGAGGACGATAAGTACAACCGTTTCAGAGAGAAGTGCGGCCAATGTGACGATCTGGCTTCAAGTCGATTCGATAACAAATGACGAAAATGGACGGATTTTTCGGGTTTTTACTGCATATGAACACTTTTCACATTCTCCCGTGTAACTCGGCCGCTAGTCCTCGTTTCATGCAGAATCTTAAGGTCCTAGCTCATGTCCAAGCCACCAAAGCCAGCTAAAAAGTCAAAAATCGATACCAAAAACTTGAATTGTACTACTTCTTACTGGCTATTACATCAACTTAGAAGCTTCATCTGTGTTCTACTATGGTGCTTTTAGTGTCTCCGCATACCGCAGCACGCGACATAGCTTTGCAGACGTTAAGTACAGCCGTTTCTGAGTGAAGAGCGGCAAATGTGACGATCTGGCTTTAAGTCGATTCGATAACAAATGACGAAAACGGACGGATTTCTCAGGTTTTTACTACATATGAACCTTTTTCAAATTCTCCCATGCAACTCGGCTGCTAGTTCTCCTTTCATGCAGAATCTTAAGGTCCTAGCTCATGTCCAAGGCACCAAAGCCAGCTAAAAAGTCAATAATCAGTAACTAAAACTTGAATTGTACTACTTCTTACTGGCAATTACATCATCTTAGAAGCTTCATCTGTGTTCTACTATGGTCCTTTTAGTGTCTCCGCATACCGCAGCACACGTCATAGCTTTGCAGACGATAAGAACAACCGTTTCAGAGAGAAGAGCGGCCAATGTGAAGATCTGGCTTTAAGTCGATTCGATAACAAATGTCGATAACGGGCGAATATCTAGGTTTTTACTACATATGAATACATTCCACATTCTCCCGTGCAACTCGGCTCCTAGTCCTCCTTTCATGCAGAATCTTTAGGTCCTAGCTCATGTCCAAGGCACCAAAGCCATCTAAAAAGTCAATAATCGATACCTAAAACTTGAATTGTACTACATCTTACTGGTTTATACATCAACTTAGAAGCTACATCTGTGTTCTACTATGGTGCTTTTAGTGTCTCCACATACCGCAGCACGCGACATAGCTTTGCAGACGATAAGTACACCCGTTTCAGAGATAAGAGCGGCCAATGTGACAATTTGGCTTTAAGTCGATTCAATAACAAATGTCGAAAACGGACGGATTTCTCAAGTTCTTACTACATATGAACACTTTTCACATTCTCCCGTGCAACTCGGCTGCTAGTCCTCCTTTCATGCAGATTCTTAAGGTCCTAGCTCATGTCCAAGGCACCAAAGCCAGCTAAAAAGTCAATATTCAATACCTAAAACTTGAATTGTACTACTTCTTACTGGCTATTACATCAACTTAGAAGCTTCATCTGTGTTGTACTATGGTGCTTTTAGTGTCTCCGCATACCGCAGCACGCGACATAGCTTTGCAGACGATAAGTACAATGGTTCCAGAGAGAAGAGCGGCCAATGTGACGATCTGGCTATAAGTCGATTCGATAACAAATGACGAAAACGGACGGATTTCTCAGGTTTTTACTACATATGAACACTTTTCACATTCTCCCGTGCAACTCGGCTGCTAGTCCTCCTTTCATGCAGAATCTTAAGGTCCTAGCTCATGTCCAAGGCACCAAAGCCAGCTATAAAGTAAATAATCAGTACCTAAAATTTGATTTATACTACTTCTTACTGGCTATTACATCAACTTAGAAGCTTCATCTGTGTTCTACTATGGTGCTTTTCGGGTCTCCGCATACCGCAGCACGCGACATAGCTTTGCAGACGATAAGTACAACCGTTTCAGAGAGAAGAGCGGCCAAGTACGCTCTGGCTTTAAGTCGATTCGATAACAAATGACGAAAACGGACGGATTTCGCAGGTTTTTACTACATATGAACACTTTTCACATTCTCCCGTGCAACTCGGCTGCTAGTCCTCCTTTCATGCAGAATCTTTAGGTCCTAGCTCATTTCCAAGGCACCAAAGCCAGCTAAAAAGTTAATAATCAATATCTAAAACTTGAATTGTACTACTTCTTACTTGCTATTACATCAACTTAGAAGCTTCATCTGTGTTCTACTATGGTGCTTTTAGTGTCTCCGCATACCGCAGCACGCGACATAGCTTTGCAGACGATAAGTACAACCGTTCCAGAGAGAAGAGCGGCCAAGTGACGATCTGGCTTTAAGTTGATTCGATAACAAATGACGAAAACGGTCGGATTTCTCAGGTTTTTACTACATATGAACACTTCTCACATTCTCCCGTGCAACTCGGCTGCTAGTCCTCCTTTCATGCAGATTGTTAAGGTTCTAGCTCATGTCCAAGGCACCAAAGCCAGCTAAAAAGTTAATAATCAATATCTAAAACTTGAATTGTACTACTTCTTACTGGCTGTTACATCAACTTAGAAGCTTCATCTGTGTTCTACTATGGTGCTTTTAGTGTCTCCGCATACCGCAGTACGCGACATAGCTTTGCAGACGATAAGTACAACCGTTTCAGAGAGAAGAGCGGCCAATGTGACGATCAGGCTTTAAGTCGATTCGATAACAAATGACGAAAACGGACGGATTTCTCAGGTTTTTACTACATATGAACACTTTTCACATTCTCCCGTGCAACTCGGCTGCTAGTCCTCCTTTCATGCAGAATTTTAAGGTCCTAGCTCATGTCCAAGGCACCAAAGCCAGCTATAAAGTAAATAATCAGAACCTAAAATTTGAATTGTACTACTTCTTACTGGCTATTACATCAAATTAGAAGCTTCATCTGTGTTCTACTATGGTGCTTTTAGTGTCTCCGCATACCGCAGCACGCGACATAGCTTTGCAGACGATAAGTACAACCGTTTCAGAGAGAAGAGCGGCAAATGTGACGATCTGGATTTAAGTCGATTCGATAACAAATGACAAAAACGGACGGATTTCTCAGGTTTTTACTACATATGAACACTTTTCACATTCTCCCGTGCAACGCGGCTGCTAGTCCTCCTTTCATGCAGAATCTTAAGGTCCTAGCTCATGTCCAAGGCACCAAAGCCAGCTAAAAAGTCAATAATCGATACCTAAAACTTGAATTATACTACTTCTTACTGGCTATTACATCAACTTAGAAGCTTCATCTGTGTTCTACTATGGTGCTTTTAGTGTCTCCGCATACCGCATCACGCGACATAGCTTTGCAGGCGATAAGGACAACCGTTTCAGAGAGAAGAGCGGCCAATGTGACGATCTGGCTTTAAGTCGATTCGATAACAAAACGGACGGATTTCTCAGGTTTTTACTACATATGAACACTATTCACATTCTCCCATCCAACGCGGCTGCTAGTCCTCCTTTCACGCAGAATCTTAAGGTCCTAGCTCATGTCCAAGGCACCAAAGCCAGCTAAAAAGTCAATAATCAGTACCTAAAACTTGAATTGTACTACTTCTTACTGGCTATTACATTAACTTAGAAGCTTCATCTGTGTTCTACTATGGTGCTTTTAGTGTCTCCGCATACCGCAGCACGCGACATAGCTTTGCAGACGATAAGTACAGCCGTTTCAGAGAGAAGAGCGGCCAAGTGACGATCTGGCTTTAAGGCGATTCGATAACAAATGACGAAAACGGACGGATTTCTCAGGTTTTTACTACATATGAACACTTTTCATATTGTCCCGTGCAACTCGGCTGCTAGTCCTCCTTTCATGCAGAATCTTAACATCCTAGCTCATGTCCAAGGCACCAAATCCATCTAAGAAGTCAATAATCGATACCTAAAACTAGAATTGTACTACTTCTTACTGGCTATTACATCGACTTAGAAGCTTCATCTGTGTTCTACTGTGGTGATTTTATTGTCTCCGCATACCGCAGCACGCGACATAGCTTTGCAGACGATAAGTACAACCGTTTCAGAGAGAAGAGCGGCCAATGTGACGATCTGCCTTTAAGTCGATTCGATAACAAATGACGAAAACGGACGGATTTCTCAGGTTTTTACTACATATGAACCCTTTTCACATTCTCCCGTGCAACTCGGCTGCCAGTCCTCCTTTCATGCAAATCTTAAGGTCCTAGCTCATGTCCAAGGCACCAAAGCCAGCTAAAAAAAAATAATCAGTACCTAAAACTTGAATTGTACTACTTCTTACTGGCTATTACATCAACTTAGAAGCTTCATCTGTGTTCTGCTATGGTGCTTTTAGTGTCTCCGCCTACCGCAGCACACGTCATAACTTTGCAGACGATAAGTACAACCGTTTCAGAGAGAAGAGCGGCCAAGTGACGATCTGGCTTTAAATCGACTCGATAACAAATGACGAAAACGGACGGATTTCTCAGGTTTTTACTACATATGAACACTTTTCACTTTCTCCCGTGCAACTCGGCTGCTAGTCCTCCTTTCATGCAGAATCTTAAGGTCCTAGCTCATGTCCAAGGCACCAAATCCATCTAAGAAGTCAATAATCGATACCTAAAACTTGAATTGTACTACATCTTACTGGCTATTACATCAACTTAGAAGCTCCATCTGTGTTCTGCTATGGTGCTTTTAGTGTCTCCGCATACCGCAGCACGCGACACAGCTTTGCAGACGATAAGTACAACCTTTTCAGAGAGAAGAGCGGCCAAGTACGAACTGGCTTTAAGTCGATTCGATAACAAATGACGAAAACGGACGGATTTCTCAGGTTTTTACTACATATGAACACTTTTCACATTCTACCGTGCAACTCGGCTGCTAGTCCTCCTTTCATGCAGAATCTTAAGGTCCTATCTCATTTCCAAGGCACCAAAGCCAGCTAAGAAATCAATAATCGATACCTAAAACTTGAATTGCACTACTTCCTACTGGCTATTACATTAACTTAGAAGTTTCATCTGTGTTCTACTATGGTGCTTTTAGTGTCTCCGCATAACGCAGCACGCTACATAGCTTTGAGGACGATAAGTACAACCGTTTCAGAGAGAAGAGCGGCCAATGTGACGATCTGGCTTTAAGTCGATTCGATAACAAATGACGAAAACGGACGGATTTCTCAGGTTTTTACTACATATGAACACTTTTCACATTGCCCCGTGCAACTCGGCTGCTAGTCCTCCTTTCATGCAGAATCTTAAGGTTCTAGCTCATGTCCAAGGCACCAAAGCCAGCTAAAATTTAATAATCGATAAATAAAACTTGAATTGTACTACTTCTTACTGGCAATTACATCATCTTAGAGGCTTCATCTGTGTTCTGCTATGGTGCTTTTAGAGTCTCCGCATACCGCAGCACGCGACATAGCTTTGAGGACGATAAGTACAACCGTTTCAGAGAGAGGAGCGGCCAATGTGACGTTCTGGCATTAAGTCGATTCGATGACAAATGACGAAAACGGACGGATTTCTCAGGTTTTTACTACATATGAACACTTTTCACATTCTCCCGTGCAACTCGGCTGCTAGTCCTCCTTTCATGCAGAATCTTAAGGTCCTAGCTCATGTCCAGGTCACCAAAGCCTGCTAAAAAGTCAATAATCGATACCTAAAACTTGAATTGTACTACTTCTTACTGGCTATTACATCAACTTAGAAGCTTCATCTGTGTTCTACTATGGTGCTTTTAGTGTCTCCGCATAACGCAGCACGCGACATAGCTTTCCAGACGATAAGTACAACCGTTTCAGAGAGAAGAGCGGCCAATGTGACGATCTGGCATTAAGTCGATTCGATAACAAATGACGAAAACGGACGGATTTCTCAGGTTTTTACTACATATGAACACTTTTCACATTCTCCCGTGCAACTCGGCTGCTGGTCCTCCTTTTGATGCAGAATCTTAAGGTCCTAGCTCATGTCCAAGGCACGAAAGCCAGCTAAAAAGTCAATAATCGATACCTAAAACTTGAAGTGCACTACTTCTTACTGGCTATTATATCAACTTAGAAGCTTCATCTGCGTTCTACTATGGTGATTTTATTGTCTCCGCATACCGCAGCACGCGACATAGCTTTGCAGACGATAAGTACAACCGTTTCAGGGAAAAGAGGGGCCAATTTGGCGATCTGGTCTTTAAGTCGCTTCGATACCAATTTACGAAAACGGACGGATTTCTCAGGTTTCTACTACATATGAACACATTTCACATTGTCCCGTTCAACGCGGCTGCTAGTCCTCCTTTAATGCAGAATCTTAAGGTCCTAGCTCATGTCCAAGGCACGAAAGCCAGCTAAAAAGTCAATAATCGATACCTAAAACTTGAATTGTACTACTTCTTACTTTCTATTACATCAACTTAGAAGCTTCATCTGTGTTCTACTATGGTGCTTTTAGTGTCTCCGCATACCGCAGCATGCGACATAGCTTTGCAGACGGTAAGTACAACCGTTTCAGAGAGAAGAGCAGCCAAGTGACGATCTGGCTTTAAGTCGATTCGATAACAAATGACGAAAACGGACGGATTTCTCAGGTTTTTACTACATATGAACAATTTTCACATTCTCCCGTGCAACTCGGCTGCTAGTCCTCCTTTTGATGCAGAATCTTAAGGTCCTAGCTCATGTCCAAGGCACCAAAGCCAGCTAAAAAGTCAATAATCGATACCTAAAACTTGAAGTGTACTACTTCTTACTGGCTATTACATCAACTTAGAAGCTTCATCTGTGTTCTACTATGGTGCTTTTAGTGTCTCCGCACACCGCAGCACGCGACATAGCTATGCAGACGATAAGTACAACCGTTTCAGAGAGAAGAGCGGCCAATGTGACGATCGGGCTTTAAGTCGATTCGATAACAAATGACGAAAATGGACGGATTTCTCAGGTTTCTACTACATATGAACACATTTCACATTCTCCCGTGCAACGCGGCTGCTAGTCCTCCTTTAATGCAGAATCTTAAGGTCCTAGCTCATGTCCATGTCACCAAAGCCAGCTAAAAAGTCAATAATCGATACCTAAAACTTGAAGTGCACTACTTCTTACTGGCTATTATATCAACTTAGAAGCTTCATCTGTGTTCTACTATGGTGATTTTATATTCTCCGCAAACCGCAGCATGCGACATAGCTTTGCAGACGATAAGTACAACCGTTTCAGAGAAAAGAGGGGCCAATTTGACGATCTGGCTTTAAGTCGATTACATAACAAATGACGAAAACGGACGGATTTCGCAGGTTTTTACTACATATGAACACTTTTCACATTCTCCCGTACAACTCGGCTGCTAGTCCTCCTTTCATGCAGAATCTTAAGGTACTAGCTCATGTCCAAGGCACCAAAGCCAGCTAAAAAAAAAAAATCAGTACCTAAAACTTGAATTGTACTACTTCTTACTGGCTATTACATCAACTTAGAAGCTTCATCTGTGTTCTGCTATGGTGCTTTTAGTGTCTCCGCCTACGGCAGCACGTGACATAGCTTTGCAGACGATAAGTACAACCGTTTCAGAAAGAAGAGCGGCCAAGTGACGATCTGGCTTTAAATCGATTCGATAACAAATGACGAAAACGGACGGATTTCTCAGGTTTTTACTACATATGAACACTTTTCACTTTCTCCCCTGCAACTCGGCTGCTAGTCCTCCTTTCATGCAGAATCTTAAGGTCCTAGCTCATGTCCAAGGCACCAAATCCATCTAAGAAGTCAATAATCGATACCTAAAACTTGAATTGTACTACATCTTACTGGCTATTACATCAACTTAGAAGCTTCATTTGTGTTCTGCTATGGTGCTTTTAGTGTCTCCGCATACCGCAGCACGCGACATAGCTTTGAGGACGATAAGTAAAACCGTTTCAGAGAGAGGAGCGGCCAATGTGACGTTCTGGCATTAAGTCGATTCGATGACAAATGACGAAAACGGACGGATTTCTCAGGTTTTTACTACATATGAACACTTTTCACATTCTCCCGTGCATCTCGGCTGCTAGTCCTCCTTTCATGCAGAATCTTAAGGTCCTAGCTCATGTCCAGGTCACCAAAGCCAGCTAAAAAGTCAATAATCGATACCTAAAACTTGAATTGTACTACTTCTTACTGGCTATTACATCAACTTAGAAGCTTCATCTGTGTTCTACTATAGTGCTTTTAGTGTCTCCGCATACCGCAGCACGCGACATAGCTTTCCAGACGATAAGTACAACCGTTTCAGAGAGAAGAGCGGCCAATGTGACGATCTGGCTTTAAGTCGATTCGATAACAAATGACGAAAACGGACGGATTTCTCAGGTTTTTACTACATATGAACACTTTTCACATTCTCCCGTGCAACTCGGCTGCTAGTCCTCCTTTTGATGCAGAATCTTAAGGTCCTAGCTCATGTCCAAGGCACGAAAGCCAGCTAAAAAGTAAATTATCGATACCTAAAACTTGAAGTGTACTACTTCTTACTGGCTATTATATCAACTTAGAAGCTTCATCTGTGTTCTACTATGGTGATTTTATTGTCTCCGCATACCGCAGCACGCGACATAGCTTTGCAGACGATAAGTACAACCGTTTCAGAGAAAAGAGGGGCCAATTTGACCATCTGGTCTTTAAGTCGATTCGATAACAAATGACGAAATCGGACGGATTTCTCAGGTTTTTACTACATATGAACACTTTTCACATTCTCCCATGCAACTCGGCTGCTAGTTCTCCTTTCATGCAGAATCTTAAGGTCCTAGCTCATGTCCAAGGCACCAAAGACAGCTAAAAAGTCAATAATCGATACCTAAAACTTGAATTGTACTACTTCTCACTGGCTATTACATCAACTTAGAAGCTTCATCTGTGTTCTACTATGGTGCTTTTAGTGTCTCCGCATACCGCAGCACGCGACATAGCTTTGCAGACGACAAGTACAACCGTTTCAGAGGTAAGAGCGGCCAATGTGACGATCGGGCTTTAAGTCGATTCCATAACAAATGACGAAAATGGACGCATTTCTCAGGTTTCTACTACATATGAACACATTTCACATTCTCCCGTGCAACGCGGCTGCTAGTCCTCCTTTAATGCAGAATCTTAAGGTCCTAGCTCATGGCCAGAGCACCAAAGCCAGCTAAAAAGTCAATTACCGATACCTAAAACTTGAATTGTACTACTTCTTACTGGCTATTACATCAACTTAGAAGCTTCATCTGTGTTCTACTATGGTGCTTTTAGTGTCTCCGCATACCGCAGCACGCGACATAGCTTTGAGGACGATAAGTACAACCGTTTCAGAGAGAGGAGCGGCCAATCTGACGTTCTGGCATTAAGTCGATTCGATAACAAATGACGAAAACGGACGGATTTCTCAGGTTTTTACTACATATAACCACTTTTCACATTCTCCCGTGCAACTCGACTGCTAGTCCTCCTTTCATGCAGAATCTTAAGGTCCTAGCTCATGTCCAGATCACCAAAGCCAGCTAAAAAGTCAATAATCGATACCTAAAACTTGAATTGTACTACTTCTTACTGGCAATTACATCATCTTAGAGGCTTCATCTGTGTTCTGCTATGGTGCTTTTAGAGTCTCCGCATACCGCAGCACGCGACATAGCTTTGAGGACGATAAGTACAACCGTTTCAGAGAGAGGAGCGGCCAATGTGACGTTCTGGCATTAAGTCGATTCGATGACAAATGACGAAAACGGACGGATTTCTCAGGTTTTTACTACATATGAACACTTTTCACATTCTCCCGTGCAACTCGGCTGCTAGTCCTCCTTTTTATGCAGAATCTTAAGGTCCTAGCTCATGTCCAAGGCACCAAAGCCAGCTAAAAAGTCAATAATCGATACCTAAAACTTGAAGTGTACTACTTCTTACTGGCTATTATATTAACTTAGAAGCTTCATCTGTGTTCTACTATGGTGATTTTATTGTCTCCGCATACCGCAGCACGCGACATAGCTTTGCAGACGATAAGTACAACCGTTTCAGAGAAAAGAGGGGCCAATTTGACGATCTGGCTTTAAGTCGATTCGATAACAAATGACGAAAACGGACGGATTTCTCAGGTTTTTACTACATATGAACACTTTTCACATTCTCCCGTGCAACTCGGCTGCTAGTCCTCCTTTTGATGCAGAATCTTAAGGTCCTAGCTCATGTCCAAGGCACCAACGCCAGCTAAAAAGTCAATAATCGATACCTAAAACTTGAAGTGTACTACTTCTTACTGGCTATTATATCAACTTAGAAGCTTCATCTGTGTTCTACTATGGTGCTTTTAGTGTCTCCGCATACCGCAGCACGCGACATAGCTTTGAGGACGATAAGTACAACCGTTTCAGAGAGAGGAGCGGCCAATGTGACGTTCTGGCATTAAGTCGATTCGATAACAAATGACGAAAACGGACGGATTTCTCAGGTTTTTACTACATATGAACACTTTTCACATTCTCCCGTGCAACTCGGCTGCTAGTCCTCCTTTCATGCAGAATCTTAAGGTCCTAGCTCATGTCCAGATAACCAAAGCCAGCTAAAAAGTCAATAATCGATACCTAAAACTTGAATTATACTACTTCTTACTGGCTATTACATCATCTTAGATGCTTCATCTGTGTTCTACTATGGTGCTTTTAGTGTCTCCGCATACCGCAGCACGCGACATAGCTTTGCAGACGATAAGTACAACCGTTTCAGAGAGAAGAGCGGCCAATGTGACGATCTGGCTTTAAGTCGATTCGATAACAAATGACGAAAACGGACGGATTTCTCAGGTTTTTACTACATATGAACACTTTTCACATTCTCCCGTGCAACTCGGCTGCTAGTCCTCCTTTTGATGCAGAATCTTAAGGTAGTAGCTCATGTCCAAGGCACCAAAGCCAGCTAAAAAGTCAATAATCGATACCTAAAACTTGAAGTGTACTACTTCTTACTGGCTATTATACCAACTTAGAAGCTTCATCTGTGTTCTACTATGGTGATTTTATTGTCTCCGCATACCGCAGCACGCGACATAGCTTTGCAGACGATAAGTACAACAGTTTCAGAGAAAGGAGGGGCCAATGTGACGATCTGGCTTTAAGTCGATTCGATAACAAATGACGAAAACGGACAGATTTCTGAGGTTTTTACTACATATGAACACTTTTCACATTCTCCCGTGCAGCTCGGCTGCTAGTCCTCCTTTCATGCAGAATCTTAAGGTCCTAGCTCATGTCCAAGGCACCAAAGCCAGCTAAAAAGTAAATAATCAGTACCTAAAACTTGAATTGTACTACTTCTTACTGGCTATTACATCAACTTAGAAGCTTCATCTGTGTTCTACTATGGTGCTTTTAGTGTCTCCGCATACCGCAGCATGCGACATAGCTTTGCAGACGATAAGTAGAACCGTTTCAGAGAGAAGAGCAGCCAAGTGACGATCTGGCTTTAAGTCGATTCGATAACAAATGACGAAAACGGATGGATTTTTCAGGTTTTTACTACATGTGAACACTTTTCACATTCTCCCGTGCAACTCGGCTGCTAGTCCTCCTTTCATGCAGAATCTTAAGGTCCTAGCTCATGTCCAAGGCACCAAAGCCAGCTAAAAAGTAAATAATCAGTACCTAAAACTTGAATTGTACTACTTCTTACTGGCTATTACATCAACTTAGAAGCTTCATCTGTGTTCTACTATGGTGCTTTTACAGTCTCCGCATACCGCAGCACGCGACATAGCTTTGCAGACGATAAGTACAACCGTTTCAGAGAGAAGAGCGGCCAATGTGACGATCGGGCTTTAAGTCGATTCGATAACAAATGACGAAAACGGACGGATTTCTCAGGTTTTTACTACATATGAACACATTTCACATTCTCCCGTGCAACGCGGCTCCTAGTCCTCCTTTCATGCAGAATCTTAAGGTCCTAGCTCATGTCCAAGGCACCAAAGCCAGCTAAAAAGTCAATAATCGATACCTAAAACTTGAATTGTACTACTTCTTACTGGCTATTACATCAACTTAGAAGCTTCATCTGTGTTCTACTATGGTGCATTTAGTGTCTCCGCACACCGCAGCACGCGACATAGCTTTGCAGACGATATGTACAACCGTTTCAGAGAGAAGAGCGGAAAATGTGACGATCTGGCTTTAAGTCGATTCGATAACAAATGAAGAAAACGGACGGATTTCTCAGGTTTTTACTACATATGAACATTTATCACATTCTCCAGTGTAACTCGGCTGCTAGACTTCCTTTCATGCAGAAACATAAGGTCCTAGCTCATGTCCAAGGCACCAAAGTAAGCTAAAAAGTAAATAATCAGTACCTAAAACTTGAATTGTACTACTTCTTACTGGCTATTACATCAACTTAGAAGCTTCATCTGTGTTCTACTATGGTGCTTTTAGTGTCTCCGCATACCGCAGCACGCGACATAGCTTTGCAGACGATAAGTACAGCCGTTTCAGAGAGAAGAGCGGCCAAGTGACGATCTGGCTTTAAGGCGATTCGATAACAAATGACGAAAACGGACGGATTTCTCAGGTTTTTACTACATATCAACACTTTTCATATTGTCCCGTGCAACTCGGCTGCTAGTCCTCCTTTCATGCAGAATCTTAACATCCTAGCTCATGTCCAAGGCACCAAATCCATCTAAGAAGTCAATAATCGATACCTAAAACTAGAATTGTACTACTTCTTACTGGCTATTACATCGACTTAGAAGCTTCATCTGTGTTCTACTGTGGTGATTTTATTGTCTCCGCATACCGCAGCACGCGACATAGCTTTGCAGACGATAAGTACAACCGTTTCAGAGAGAAGAGCGGCCAATGTGACGATCTGCCTTTAAGTCGATTCGATAACAAATGACGAAAACGGACGGATTTCTCAGGTTTTTACTACATATGAACCCTTTTCACATTCTCCCGTGCAACTCGGCTGCCAGTCCTCCTTTCATGCAAATCCTAAGGTCCTAGCTCATGTCCAAGGCACCAAAGCCAGCTAAAAAAAAAATAATCAGTACCTAAAACTTGAATTGTACTACTTCTTACTGGCTATTACATCAACTTAGAAGCTTCATCTGTGTTCTGCTATGGTGCTTTTAGTGTCTCCGCCTACCGCAGCACACGTCATAGCTTTGCAGACGATAAGTACAGCCGTTTCAGAGAGAAGAGCGGCCAAGTGACGATCTGGCTTTAAATCGATTCGATAACAAATGACGAAAACGGACGGATTTCTCAGGTTTTTACTACATATGAACACTTTTCACTTTCTCCCGTGCAACTCGGCTGCTAGTCCTCCTTTCATGCAGAATCTTAAGGTCCTAGCTCATGTCCAAGGCACCAAATCCATCTAAGAAGTCAATAATCGATACCTAAAACTTGAATTGTACTACATCTTACTGGCTATTACATCAACTTAGAAGCTCCATCTGTGTTCTGCTATGGTGCTTTTAGTGTCTCCGCATACCGCAGCACGCGACACAGCTTTGCAGACGATAAGTACATCCATTTCAGAGAGAAGAGCGGCCAAGTACGAACTGGCTTTAAGTCGATTCGATAACAAATGACGAAAACGGACGGATTTCTCAGGTTTTTACTACATATGAACACTTTTCACATTCTCCCGTGCAACTCGGCTGCTCGTCCTCCTTTCATGCAGAATCTTAAGGTCCTATCTCATTTCCAAGGCACCAAAGCCAGCTAAGAAATCAATAATCGATACCTAAAACTTGAATTGCACTACTTCCTACTGGCTATTACATTAACTTAGAAGTTTCATCTGTGTTCTACTATGGTGCTTTTAGTGTCTCCGCATAACGCAGCACGCTACATAGCTTTGAGGACGATAAGTACAACCGTTTCAGAGAGAAGAGCGGCCAATGTGACGATCTGGCTTTAAGTCGATTCGATAACAAATGACGAAAACGGACGGATTTCTCAGGTTTTTACTACATATGAACACTTTTCACATTGCCCCGTGCAACTCGGCTGCTAGTCCTCCTTTCATGCAGAATCTTAAGGTTCTAGCTCATGTCCAAGGCACCAAAGCCAGCTAAAATTTAATAATCGATAAATAAAACTTGAATTGTACTACTTCTTACTGGCAATTACATCATCTTAGAGGCTTCATCTGTGTTCTGCTATGGTGCTTTTAGAGTCTCCGCATACCGCAGCACGCGACATAGCTTTGAGGACGATAAGTACAACCGTTTCAGAGAGAGGAGCGGCCAATGTGACGTTCTGGCATTAAGTCGATTCGATGACAAATGACGAAAACGGACGGATTTCTCAGGTTTTTACTACATATGAACACTTTTCACATTCTCCCGTGCAACTCGGCTGCTAGTCCTCCTTTCATGCAGAATCTTAAGGTCCTAGCTCATGTCCAGGTCACCAAAGCCTGCTAAAAAGTCAATAATCGATACCTAAAACTTGAATTGTACTACTTCTTACTGGCTATTACATCAACTTAGAAGCTTCATCTGTGTTCTACTATGGTGCTTTTAGTGTCTCCGCATAACGCAGCACGCGACATAGCTTTCCAGACGATAAGTACAACCGTTTCAGAGAGAAGAGCGGCCAATGTGACGATCTGGCATTAAGTCGATTCGATAACAAATGACGAAAACGGACGGATTTCTCAGGTTTTTACTACATATGAACACTTTTCACATTCTCCCGTGCAACTCGGCTGCTGGTCCTCCTTTTGATGCAGAATCTTAAGGTCCTAGCTCATGTCCAAGGCACGAAAGCCAGCTAAAAAGTCAATAATCGATACCTAAAACTTGAAGTGCACTACTTCTTACTGGCTATTATATCAACTTAGAAGCTTCATCTGCGTTCTACTATGGTGATTTTATTGTCTCCGCATACCGCAGCACGCGACATAGCTTTGCAGACGATAAGTACAACCGTTTCAGGGAAAAGAGGGGCCAATTTGACGATCTGGTCTTTAAGTCGATTCGATACCAATTTACGAAAACGGACGGATTTCTCAGGTTTCTACTACATATGAACACATTTCACATTGTCCCGTTCAACGCGGCTGCTAGTCCTCCTTTAATGCAGAATCTTAAGGTCCTAGCTCATGTCCTAGGCACGAAAGCCAGCTAAAAAGTCAATAATCGATCCCTAAAACTTGAATTGTACTACTTCTTACTTTCTATTACATCAACTTAGAAGCTTCATCTGTGTTCTACTATGGTGCTTTTAGTGTCTCCGCATACCGCAGCATGCGACATAGCTTTGCAGACGGTAAGTACAACCGTTTCAGAGAGAAGAGCAGCCAAGTGACGATCTGGCTTTAAGTCGATTCGATAACAAATGACGAAAACGGACGGATTTCTCAGGTTTTTACTACATATGAACAATTTTCACATTCTCCCGTGCAACTCGGCTGCTAGTCCTCCTTTTGATGCAGAATCTTAAGGTCCTAGCTCATGTCCAAGGCACCAAAGCCAGCTAAAAAGTCAATAATCGATACCTAAAACTTGAAGTGTACTACTTCTTACTGGCTATTACATCAACTTAGAAGCTTCATCTGTGTTCTACTATGGTGCTTTTAGTGTCTCCGCACACCGCAGCACGCGACATAGCTATGCAGACGATAAGTACAACCGTTTCAGAGAGAAGAGCGGCCAATGTGACGATCGGGCTTTAAGTCGATTCGATAACAAATGACGAAAATGGACGGATTTCTCAGGTTTCTACTACATATGAACACATTTCACATTCTCCCGTGCAACGCGGCTGCTAGTCCTCCTTTAATGCAGAATCTTAAGGTCCTAGCTCATGTCCATGTCACCAAAGCCAGCTAAAAAGTCAATAATCGATACCTAAAACTTGAAGTGCACTACTTCTTACTGGCTATTATATCAACTTAGAAGCTTCATCTGTGTTCTACTATGGTGATTTTATTGTCTCCGCAAACCGCAGCATGCGACATAGCTTTGCAGACGATAAGTACAACCGTTTCAGAGAAAAGAGGGGCCAATTTGACGATCTGGCTTTAAGTCGATTACATAACAAATGACGAAAACGGACGGATTTCGCAGGTTTTTACTACATATGAACACTTTTCACATTCTCCCGTACAACTCGGCTGCTAGTCCTCCTTTCATGCAGAATCTTAAGGTACTAGCTCATGTCCAAGGCACCAAAGCCAGCTAAAAAAAAAATCAGTACCTAAAACTTGAATTGTACTACTTCTTACTGGCTATTACATCAACTTAGAAGCTTCATCTGTGTTCTGCTATGGTGCTTTTAGTGTCTCCGCCTACGGCAGCACGCGACATAGCTTTGCAGACGATAAGTACAACCGTTTCAGAAAGAAGAGCGGCCAAGTGACGATCTGGCTTTAAATCGATTCGATAACAAATGACGAAAACGGACGGATTTCTCAGGTTTTTACTACATATGAACACTTTTCACTTTCTCCCCTGCAACTCGGCTGCTAGTCCTCCTTTCATGCAGAATCTTAAGGTCCTAGCTCATGTCCAAGGCACCAAATCCATCTAAGAAGTCAATAATCGATACCTAAAACTTGAATTGTACTACATCTTACTGGCTATTACATCAACTTAGAAGCTTCATTTGTGTTCTGCTATGGTGCTTTTAGTGTCTCCGCATACCGCAGCACGCGACATAGCTTTGAGGACGATAAGTAAAACCGTTTCAGAGAGAGGAGCGGCCAATGTGACGTTCTGGCATTAAGTCGATTCGATGACAAATGACGAAAACGGACGGATTTCTCAGGTTTTTACTACATATGAACACTTTTCACATTCTCCCGTGCATCTCGGCTGCTAGTCCTCCTTTCATGCAGAATCTTAAGGTCCTAGCTCATGTCCAGGTCACCAAAGCCAGCTAAAAAGTCAATAATCGATACCTAAAACTTGAATTGTACTACTTCTTACTGGCTATTACATCAACTTAGAAGCTTCATCTGTGTTCTACTATAGTGCTTTTAGTGTCTCCGCATACCGCAGCACGCGACATAGCTTTCCAGACGATAAGTACAACCGTTTCAGAGAGAAGAGCGGCCAATGTGACGATCTGGCTTTAAGTCGATTCGATAACAAATGACGAAAACGGACGGATTTCTCAGGTTTTTACTACATATGAACACTTTTCACATTCTCCCGTGCAACTCGGCTGCTAGTCCTCCTTTTGATGCAGAATCTTAAGGTCCTAGCTCATGTCCAAGGCACGAAAGCCAGCTAAAAAGTAAATTATCGATACCTAAAACTTGAAGTGTACTACTTCTTACTGGCTATTATATCAACTTAGAAGCTTCATCTGTGTTCTACTATGGTGATTTTATTGTCTCCGCATACCGCAGCACGCGACATAGCTTTGCAGACGATAAGTACAACCGTTTCAGAGAAAAGAGGGGCCAATTTGACCATCTGGTCTTTAAGTCGATTCGATAACAAATGACGAAATCGGACGGATTTCTCAGGTTTTTACTACATATGAACACTTTTCACATTCTCCCATGCAACTCGGCTGCTAGTTCTCCTTTCATGCAGAATCTTAAGGTCCTAGCTCATGTCCAAGGCACCAAAGACAGCTAAAAAGTCAATAATCGATACCTAAAACTTGAATTGTACTACTTCTCACTGGCTATTACATCAACTTAGAAGCTTCATCTGTGTTCTACTATGGTGCTTTTAGTGTCTCCGCATACCGCAGCACGCGACATAGCTTTGCAGACGACAAGTACAACCGTTTCAGAGGTAAGAGCGGCCAATGTGACGATCGGGCTTTAAGTCGATTCCATAACAAATGACGAAAATGGACGCATTTCTCAGGTTTCTACTACATATGAACACATTTCACATTCTCCCGTGCAACGCGGCTGCTAGTCCTCCTTTAATGCAGAATCTTAAGGTCCTAGCTCATGGCCAGAGCACCAAAGCCAGCTAAAAAGTCAATAATCGATACCTAAAACTTGAATTGTACTACTTCTTACTGGCTATTACATCAACTTAGAAGCTTCATCTGTGTTCTACTATGGTGCTTTTAGTGTCTCCGCATACCGCAGCACGCGACATAGCTTTGAGGACGATAAGTACAACCGTTTCAGAGAGAGGAGCGGCCAATCTGACGTTCTGGCATTAAGTCGATTCGATAACAAATGACGAAAACGGACGGATTTCTCAGGTTTTTACTACATATAACCACTTTTCACATTCTCCCGTGCAACTCGACTGCTAGTCCTCCTTTCATGCAGAATCTTAAGGTCCTAGCTCATGTCCAGATCACCAAAGCCAGCTAAAAAGTCAATAATCGATACCTAAAACTTGAATTGTACTACTTCTTACTGGCAATTACATCATCTTAGAGGCTTCATCTGTGTTCTGCTATGGTGCTTTTAGAGTCTCCGCATACCGCAGCACGCGACATAGCTTTGAGGACGATAAGTACAACCGTTTCAGAGAGAGGAGCGGCCAATGTGACGTTCTGGCATTAAGTCGATTCGATGACAAATGACGAAAACGGACGGATTTCTCAGGTTTTTACTACATATGAACACTTTTCACATTCTCCCGTGCAACTCGGCTGCTAGTCCTCCTTTTGATGCAGAATCTTAAGGTCCTAGCTCATGTCCAAGGCACCAACGCCAGCTAAAAAGTCAATAATCGATACCTAAAACTTGAAGTGTACTACTTCTTACTGGCTATTATATCAACTTAGAAGCTTCATCTGTGTTCTACTATGGTGCTTTTAGTGTCTCCGCATACCGCAGCACGCGACATAGCTTTGAGGACGATAAGTACAACCGTTTCAGAGAGAGGAGCGGCCAATGTGACGTTCTGGCATTAAGTCGATTCGATAACAAATGACGAAAACGGACGGATTTCTCAGGTTTTTACTACATATGAACACTTTTCACATTCTCCCGTGCAACTCGGCTGCTAGTCCTCCTTTTGATGCAGAATCTTAAGGTAGTAGCTCATGTCCAAGGCACCAAAGCCAGCTAAAAAGTCAATAATCGATACCTAAAACTTGAAGTGTACTACTTCTTACTGGCTATTATACCAACTTAGAAGCTTCATCTGTGTTCTACTATGGTGATTTTATTGTCTCCGCATACCGCAGCACGCGACATAGCTTTGCAGACGATAAGTACAACAGTTTCAGAGAAAGGAGGGGCCAATGTGACGATCTGGCTTTAAGTCGATTCGATAACAAATGACGAAAACGGACAGATTTCTGAGGTTTTTACTACATATGAACACTTTTCACATTCTCCCGTGCAGCTCGGCTGCTAGTCCTCCTTTCATGCAGAATCTTAAGGTCCTAGCTCATGTCCAAGGCACCAAAGCCAGCTAAAAAGTAAATAATCAGTACCTAAAACTTGAATTGTACTACTTCTTACTGGCTATTACATCAACTTAGAAGCTTCATCTGTGTTCTACTATGGTGCTTTTAGTGTCTCCGCATACCGCAGCATGCGACATAGCTTTGCAGACGATAAGTAGAACCGTTTCAGAGAGAAGAGCAGCCAAGTGACGATATGGCTTTAAGTCGATTCGATAACAAATGACGAAAACGGATGGATTTTTCAGGTTTTTACTACATGTGAACACTTTTCACATTCTCCCGTGCAACTCGGCTGCTAGTCCTCCTTTCATGCAGAATCTTAAGGTCCTAGCTCATGTCCAAGGCACCAAAGCCAGCTAAAAAGTAAATAATCAGTACCTAAAACTTGAATTGTACTACTTCTTACTGGCTATTACATCAACTTAGAAGCTTCATCTGTGTTCTACTATGGTGCTTTTACAGTCTCCGCATACCGCAGCACGCGACATAGCTTTGCAGACGATAAGTACAACCGTTTCAGAGAGAAGAGCGCCCAATGTGACGATCGGGCTTTAAGTCGATTCGATAACAAATGACGAAAACGGACGGATTTCTCAGGTTTTTACTACATATGAACACATTTCACATTCTCCCGTGCAACGCGGCTGCTAGTCCTCCTTTCATGCAGAATCTTAAGGTCCTAGCTCATGTCCAAGGCACCAAAGCCAGCTAAAAAGTCAATAATCGATACCTAAAACTTGAATTGTACTACTTCTTACTGGCTATTACATCAACTTAGAAGCTTCATCTGTGTTCTACTATGGTGCATTTAGTGTCTCCGCACACCGCAGCACGCGACATAGCTTTGCAGACGATATGTACAACCGTTTCAGAGAGAAGAGCGGAAAATGTGACGATCTGGCTTTAAGTCGATTCGATAACAAATGAAGAAAACGGACGGATTTCTCAGGTTTTTACTACATATGAACATTTATCACATTCTCCAGTGTAACTCGGCTGCTAGACATCCTTTCATGCAGAAACATAAGGTCCTAGCTCATGTCCAAGGCACCAAAGTAAGCTAAAAAGTAAATAATCAGTACCTAAAACTTGAATTGTACTACTTCTTACTGGCTATTACATCAACTTAGAAGCTTCATCTGTGTTCTACTATGGTGCTTTTAGTGTCTCCGCATACCGCAGCACGCGACATAGCTTTGCAGACGATAAGTACAGCCGTTTCAGAGAGAAGAGCGGCCAAGTGACGATCTGGCTTTAAGGCGATTCGATAACAAATGACGAAAACGGACGGATTTCTCAGGTTTTTACTACATATGAACACTTTTCATATTGTCCCGTGCAACTCGGCTGCTAGTCCTCCTTTCATGCAGAATCTTAACATCCTAGCTCATGTCCAAGGCACCAAATCCATCTAAGAAGTCAATAATCGATACCTAAAACTAGAATTGTACTACTTCTTACTGGCTATTACATCGACTTAGAAGCTTCATCTGTGTTCTACTGTGGTGATTTTATTGTCTCCGCATACCGCAGTACGCGACATAGCTTTGCAGACGATAAGTACAACCGTTTCAGAGAGAAGAGCGGCCAATGTGACGATCTGCCTTTAAGTCGATTCGATAACAAATGACGAAAACGGACGGATTTCTCAGGTTTTTACTACATATGAACCCTTTTCACATTCTCCCGTGCAACTCGGCTGCCAGTCCTCCTTTCATGCCAATCTTAAGGTCCTAGCTCATGTCCAAGGCACCAAAGCCAGCTAAAAAAAAATAATCAGTACCTAAAACTTGAATTGTACTACTTCTTACTGGCTATTACATCAACTTAGAAGCTTCATCTGTGTTCTGCTATGGTGCTTTTAGTGTCTCCGCCTACCGCAGCACACGTCATAGCTTTGCAGACGATAAGTACAACCGTTTCAGAGAGAAGAGCGGCCAAGTGACGATCTGGCTTTAAATCGATTCGATAACAAATGACGAAAACGGACGGATTTCTCAGGTTTTTACTACATATGAACACTTTTCACTTTCTCCCGTGCAACTCGGCTGCTAGTCCTCCTTTCATGCAGAATCTTAAGGTCCTAGCTCATGTCCAAGGCACCAAATCCATCTAAGAAGTCAATAATCGATACCTAAAACTTGAATTGTACTACATCTTACTGGCTATTACATCAACTTAGAAGCTCCATCTGTGTTCTGCTATGGTGCTTTTAGTGTCTCCGCATACCGCAGCACGCGACACAGCTTTGCAGACGATAAGTACAACCTTTTCAGAGAGAAGAGCGGCCAAGTACGAACTGGCTTTAAGTCGATTCGATAACAAATGACGAAAACGGACGGATTTCTCAGGTTTTTACTACATATGAACACTTTTCACATTCTCCCGTGCAACTCGGCTGCTAGTCCTCCTTTCATGCAGAATCTTAAGGTCCTATCTCATTTCCAAGGCACCAAAGCCAGCTAAGAAATCAATAATCGATACCTAAAACTTGAATTGCACTACTTCCTACTGGCTATTACATTAACTTAGAAGTTTCATCTGTGTTCTACTATGGTGCTTTTAGTGTCTCCGCATAACGCAGCACGCTACATAGCTTTGAGGACGATAAGTACAACCGTTTCAGAGAGAAGAGCGGCCAATGTGACGATCTGGCTTTAAGTCGATTCGATAACAAATGACGAAAACGGACGGATTTCTCAGGTTTTTACTACATATGAACACTTTTCACATTGCCCCGTGCAACTCGGCTGCTAGTCCTCCTTTCATGCAGAATCTTAAGGTTCTAGCTCATGTCCAAGGCACCAAAGCCAGCTAAAATTTAATAATCGATAAATAAAACTTGAATTGTACTACTTCTTACTGGCAATTACATCATCTTAGAGGCTTCATCTGTGTTCTGCTATGGTGCTTTTAGAGTCTCCGCATACCGCAGCACGCGACATAGCTTTGAGGACGATAAGTACAACCGTTTCAGAGAGAGGAGCGGCCAATGTGACGTTCTGGCATTAAGTCGATTCGATGACAAATGACGAAAACGGACGGATTTCTCAGGTTTTTACTACATATGAACACTTTTCACATTCTCCCGTGCAACTCGGCTGCTAGTCCTCCTTTCATGCAGAATCTTAAGGTCCTAGCTCATGTCCAGGTCACCAAAGCCTGCTAAAAAGTCAATAATCGATACCTAAAACTTGAATTGTACTACTTCTTACTGGCTATTACATCAACTTAGAAGCTTCATCTGTGTTCTACTATGGTGCTTTTAGTGTCTCCGCATAACGCAGCACGCGACATAGCTTTCCAGACGATAAGTACAACCGTTTCAGAGAGAAGAGCGGCCAATGTGACGATCTGGCATTAAGTCGATTCGATAACAAATGACGAAAACGGACGGATTTCTCAGGTTTTTACTACATATGAACACTTTTCACATTCTCCCGTGCAACTCGGCTGCTGGTCCTCCTTTTGATGCAGAATCTTAAGGTCCTAGCTCATGTCCAAGGCACGAAAGCCAGCTAAAAAGTCAATAATCGATACCTAAAACTTGAAGTGCACTACTTCTTACTGGCTATTATATCAACTTAGAAGCTTCATCTGCGTTCTACTATGGTGATTTTATTGTCTCCGCATACCGCAGCACGCGACATAGCTTTGCAGACGATAAGTACAACCGTTTCAGGGAAAAGAGGGGCCAATTTGACGATCTGGTCTTTAAGTCGATTCGATACCAATTTACGAAAACGGACGGATTTCTCAGGTTTCTACTACATATGAACACATTTCACATTGTCCCGTTCAACGCGGCTGCTAGTCCTCCTTTAATGCAGAATCTTAAGGTCCTAGCTCATGTCCAAGGCACGAAAGCCAGCTAAAAAGTCAATAATCGATACCTAAAACTTGAATTGTACTACTTCTTACTTTCTATTACATCAACTTAGAAGCTTCATCTGTGTTCTACTATGGTGCTTTTAGTGTCTCCGCATACCGCAGCATGCGACATAGCTTTGCAGACGGTAAGTACAACCGTTTCAGAGAGAAGAGCAGCCAAGTGACGATCTGGCTTTAAGTCGATTCGATAACAAATGACGAAAACGGACGGATTTCTCAGGTTTTTACTACATATGAACAATTTTCACATTCTCCCGTGCAACTCGGCTGCTAGTCCTCCTTTTGATGCAGAATCTTAAGGTCCTAGCTCATGTCCAAGGCACCAAAGCCAGCTAAAAAGTCAATAATCGATACCTAAAACTTGAAGTGTACTACTTCTTACTGGCTATTACATCAACTTAGAAGCTTCATCTGTGTTCTACTATGGTGCTTTTAGTGTCTCCGCACACCGCAGCACGCGACATAGCTATGCAGACGATAAGTACAACCGTTTCAGAGAGAAGAGCGGCCAATGTGACGATCGGGCTTTAAGTCGATTCGATAACAAATGACGAAAATGGACGGATTTCTCAGGTTTCTACTACATATGAACACATTTCACATTCTCCCGTGCAACGCGGCTGCTAGTCCTCCTTTAATGCAGAATCTTAAGGTCCTAGCTCATGTCCATGTCACCAAAGCCAGCTAAAAAGTCAATAATCGATACCTAAAACTTGAAGTGCACTACTTCTTACTGGCTATTATATCAACTTAGAAGCTTCATCTGTGTTCTACTATGGTGATTTTATTGTCTCCGCAAACCGCAGCATGCGACATAGCTTTGCAGACGATAAGTACAACCGTTTCAGAGAAAAGAGGGGCCAATTTGACGATCTGGCTTTAAGTCGATTACATAACAAATGACGAAAACGGACGGATTTCGCAGGTTTTTACTACATATGAACACTTTTCACATTCTCCCGTACAACTCGGCTGCTAGTCCTCCTTTCATGCAGAATCTTAAGGTACTAGCTCATGTCCAAGGCACCAAAGCCAGCTAAAAAAAAAAATCAGTACCTAAAACTTGAATTGTACTACTTCTTACTGGCTATTACATCAACTTAGAAGCTTCATTTGTGTTCTGCTATGGTGCTTTTAGTGTCTCCGCATACCGCAGCACGCGACATAGCTTTGAGGACGATAAGTAAAACCGTTTCAGAGAGAGGAGCGGCCAATGTGACGTTCTGGCATTAAGTCGATTCGATGACAAATGACGAAAACGGACGGATTTCTCAGGTTTTTACTACATATGAACACTTTTCACATTCTCCCGTGCATCTCGGCTGCTAGTCCTCCTTTCATGCAGAATCTTAAGGTCCTAGCTCATGTCCAGGTCACCAAAGCCAGCTAAAAAGTCAATAATCGATACCTAAAACTTGAATTGTACTACTTCTTACTGGCTATTACATCAACTTAGAAGCTTCATCTGTGTTCTACTATAGTGCTTTTAGTGTCTCCGCATACCGCAGCACGCGACATAGCTTTCCAGACGATAAGTACAACCGTTTCAGAGAGAAGAGCGGCCAATGTGACGATCTGGCTTTAAGTCGATTCGATAACAAATGACGAAAACGGACGGATTTCACAGGTTTTTACTACATATGAACACTTTTCACATTCTCCCGTGCAACTCGGCTGCTAGTCCTCCTTTTGATGCAGAATCTTAAGGTCCTAGCTCATGTCCAAGGCACGAAAGCCAGCTAAAAAGTAAATTATCGATACCTAAAACTTGAAGTGTACTACTTCTTACTGGCTATTATATCAACTTAGAAGCTTCATCTGTGTTCTACTATGGTGATTTTATTGTCTCCGCATACCGCAGCACGCGACATAGCTTTGCAGACGATAAGTACAACCGTTTCAGAGAAAAGAGGGGCCAATTTGACCATCTGGTCTTTAAGTCGATTCGATAACAAATGACGAAAACGGACGGATTTCTCAGGTTTTTACTACATATGAACACTTTTCACATTCTCCCATGCAACTCGGCTGCTAGTTCTCCTTTCATGCAGAATCTTAAGGTCCTAGCTCATGTCCAAGGCACCAAAGACAGCTAAAAAGTCAATAATCGATACCTAAAACTTGAATTGTACTACTTCTCACTGGCTATTACATCAACTTAGAAGCTTCATCTGTGTTCTACTATGGTGCTTTTAGTGTCTCCGCATACCGCAGCACGCGACATAGCTTTGCAGACGACAAGTACAACCGTTTCAGAGGTAAGAGCGGCCAATGTGACGATCGGGCTTTAAGTCGATTCCATAACAAATGACGAAAATGGACGCATTTCTCAGGTTTCTACTACATATGAACACATTTCACATTCTCCCGTGCAACGCGGCTGCTAGTCCTCCTTTAATGCAGAATCTTAAGGTCCTAGCTCATGGCCAGAGCACCAAAGCCAGCTAAAAAGTCAATAATCGATACCTAAAACTTGAATTGTACTACTTCTTACTGGCTATTACATCAACTTAGAAGCTTCATCTGTGTTCTACTATGGTGCTTTTAGTGTCTCCGCATACCGCAGCACGCGACATAGCTTTGAGGACGATAAGTACAACCGTTTCAGAGAGAGGAGCGGCCAATCTGACGTTCTGGCATTAAGTCGATTCGATAACAAATGACGAAAACGGACGGATTTCTCAGGTTTTTACTACATATAACCACTTTTCACATTCTCCCGTGCAACTCGACTGCTAGTCCTCCTTTCATGCAGAATCTTAAGGTCCTAGCTCATGTCCAGATCACCAAAGCCAGCTAAAAAGTCAATAATCGATACCTAAAACTTGAATTGTACTACTTCTTACTGGCTATTACATCATATTAGAAGCTTCATCTGTGTTCTACTATGGTGCTTTTACTGTCTCCGCATACCGCAGCACGCGACATAGCTTTCCAGACGATAAGTACAACCGTTTCAGAGAGAAGAGCGGCCAATGTGACGATCTGGCTTTAAGTCGATTCGATAACAAATGACGAAAACGGACGGATTTCTCAGGTTTTTACTATATATGAACACTTTTCACATTCTCCCGTGCAACTCGGCTGCTAGTCCTCCTTTTAATGCAGAATCTTAAGGTCCTAGCTCATGTCCAAGGCACCAAAGCCAACTAAAAAGTCAATAATCGCTACCTAAAACTTTAAGTGTACTACTTCTTACTGGCTATTATATCAATTTAGAAGCTTCATCTGTGTTCTACTATGGTGATTTTATTGTCTCCGCATACCGCAGCACGCGACATAGCTTTGCAGACGATAAGTACAACCGTTTCAGAGAAAAGAGGGGCCTATTTGACGATCTGGCTTTAAGTCGATTCGATAACAAATGACGAAAACGGACAGATTTCTAAGGTTTTTACTACATATGAACACTTTTCACATTCTCCCGTGCAACTCGGCTGCTAGTCCTCCTTTTGATGCAGAATCTTAAGGCCCTACCTCATGTCCAAGGCTCCAAAGCCAGCTAAAAAGTCAATAATCGATACCTAAAACTTGTATTGTACTACTTCTTACTGGCTATTACACCATCTTAGAAGCTTCACCTGTGTTCTACTATGGTGCTTTTAGTGTCTCCGCATGCCGCAGCACGCGACATAGCTTTCCAGACGATAAGTACAACCGTTTCAGAGAGAAGAGCGGCCAATGTGACGATCTGGCTTTAAGTCGATTCGATAACAATTGACGAAAACGGACGGATTTCTCAGGTTTCTACTACATATGAACACATTTCACATTCTCCCGTGCAACGCGGCTGCTAGTCCTCCTTCTATGCAGAATCTTAAGGTCCTAGCTCATGTCCAAGCAACCAAAGCCAGCTAAAAAGTTAATAATCGATACCTAAAACTTGAATTGTACTACATCTTACTGGCTATTACATCAACTTAGAAGCTTCATCTGTGTTCTACTATGGTGATTTTAGTGTCTCCGCATACCGCAGCACGCGACATAGCTTTGAGGACGATAAGTACAACCGTTTCAGAGAGAGGAGCGGCCAATGTGACGTTCTGGCATTAAGTCGATTCGATAACAAATGACGAAAACGGACGGATTTCTCAGGTTTTTACTACATCTGAACACTTTTCACATTCTCCCGTGCCACTCGGCTGCTAGTCCTCCTTTCATGCAGAATCTTAAGGTCCTAGCTGATGTCCAGATCACCAAAGCCAGCTAAAAAGTCAATAATCGATACCTAAATCTTGAATTGTACTACTTCTTACTGGCTATTACACCATCTTAGAAGCTTCATCTGTGTTCTACTATGGTGCTTTTAGTGTCTCCGCATACCGCAGCACGCGACATAGCTTTCCAGACGATAAGTACAACCGTTTCAGAGAGAAGAGCGGCCAATGTGACGATCTGGCTTTAAGTCGATTCGATAACAAATGACGAAAACGGACAGATTTCTCAGGTTTTTACTACATATGAACACTTTTCACATTCTCCCGTGCAACTCGGCTGCTAGTCCTCCTTTTGATGCAGAATCTTAAGGTCCTAGCTCATGTCCAAGGCACCAAAGCCAGCTAAAAAGTCAATAATCGATAGCTATAACTTGAAGTGTACTACTTCTTACTGGCTATTATATCAACTTAGAAGCTTCATCTGTGTTCTACTATGGTGATTTTATTGTCTCCGCATACCGCAGCACGCGACATAGCTTTGCAGACGGTAAGTACAACCGTTTCAGAGAAAAGAGGGGCCAATTTGACGATCTGGCTTTAAGTCGATTCGATAACAAATGACGAAAACGGACGGATTTCTCAGGTTTTTACTACATATGAACACTTTTCACATTCTCCCGTGCAGCTTGGCTGCTAGTCCTCCTTTCATGCAGAACTTTAAGGTCCTAGCTCATGTCCAAGGCACCAAAGCCAGCTAAAAAGTAATTAATCAGTACCTAAAACTTGAATTGTACTACTTCTTACTGGCTATTACATCAACTTAGAAGCTTCATCTGTGTTCTACTATGGTGCTTTTAGTGTCTCCGCATACCGCAGCATGCGACATAGCTTTGCAGACGATAAGTAAAACCGTTTCAGAGAGAAGAGGGGCCAATTTGACGATCTGGCTTTAAGTCGATTCGATAACAAATGACGAAAACGGACGGATTTCTCAGGTTTTTACTACATATGAACACTTTTCACATTCTCCCATGCAACTCGGCTGTTAGTCCTCCTTTTGATGCAGAATCTTAAGGTCCTAGCTCATGTCCAAGGCACCAAAGCCAGCTAAAAAGTCAATAATCGATACCTAAAACTTGAAGTGTACTACTTCTAACTGGCTATTATATCAACTTACAAGCTTCATCTGTGTTCTACTATGGTGATTTTATTGTCTCCGCATACCGCAGCACGCGACATAGCTTTGCAGACGATAAGTACAACCGTTTCTGAGAGAAGAGCGGCCAATGTGACGATCGGGCTTTAAGTCGATTCGATAACAAATGACGAAAACGGACGGATTTCTCAGGTTTCTACTACATATGAACACATTTCACATTCTCCCGTGCAACGCGGCTGCTAGTCCTCCTTTTGATGCAGAATCTTAAGGTCCTAGCTCATGTCCAAGGCACCAAAGCCAGCTAAAAAGTCAATAATCGATACCTAAAACTTGATGTGTACTACATCTTACTGGCTATTATATCAACTTAGAAGCTTCATCTGTGTTCTACTATGGTGATTTTATTGTCTCCGCATACCGCAGCACGCGACATAGCTTTGCAGACGATAAGTACAACCGTTTCAGAGAAAAGAGGGGCCAATTTGACGATCTGGCTTTAAGTCGATTCCATAACAAATGACGAAAACGGACGGATTTCTAAGGATTTTACTACATATGAACACTTTTCACATTCTCCCGTGCAACTCGGCTGCTAGTCCTCCTTTTGATGCAGAATCTTAAGGTCCTAGCTCATGTCCAGATCACCAAAGCCAGCTAAAAAGTCAATAATCGATACCTAAAACTTGAAGTGCACTACTTCTTGCTGGCTATTATATCAACTTAGAAGCTTCATCTGTGTTCTACTATGGTGATTTTATTGTCTCCGCGTACCGCAGCACGCGACATAGCTTTGCAGACGATAAGTACAACCGTTTCAGAGAGAAGAGCGGCCAATGTGACGATCGGGCTTTAAGTCGATTCGATAACAAATGACGAAAACGGACGGATTTCTCAGGTTTCTACCACATATGAACACATTTCACATTCTCCCGTGCAACGCGGCTGCTAGTCCTCCTTTAATGCAGAATCTTAAGGTCCCAGCTCATGTCCAAGGCACCAAAGCCAGCTAAAAAGTCAATAATCGATACCTAAAACTTGAAGTGTACTACTTCTTACTGGCTATTATATCAACTTAGAAGCTTCATCTGTTTTCTACTATGGTAATTTTATTGTCTCCGCATACCGCAGCACGCGACATAGCTTTGCAGACGATAAGTACAACCGTTTCAGAGAAAAGAGGGGCCAATGTGACGATCTGGCTTTAAGTCGATTCGATAACAAATGACGAAAACGGACGGATTTCTCAGGTTTTTACTACATATGAACACTTTTCACATTCTCCCGTGCAACTCGGCTGCTAGTCCTCCTTTTGATGCAGAATCTTAAGGTCCTAGCTCATGTCCAAGGCACCAAAGCCAGCTAAAAAGTCAATAATCGATACCTAAAACTTGAAGTGTACTACTTCTTACTGGCTATTATATCAACTTAGAAGCTTCATCTGTGTTCTACTATGGTGATTTTATTGTCTCCGCATACCTCAGAACGCGACATAGCTTTGCAGACGATAAGTACAACCGTTTCACAGAGAAGAGCGGCCAATGTTACGATCGGGCTTTAAGTCGATTCGATAACAAATGACGAAAACGGACGGATTTCTCAGGTTTCTACTACATATGAACACATTTCACATTCTCCCGTGCAACGCGGCTGCTAGTCCTCCTTTAATGCAGAATCTTAAGGTCCTAGCTCATGTCCAAGGCACCAAAGCCAGCTAAAAAGTCAATAATCGATACCTAAAACTTGAATTGTACTACTTCTTACTGGCTACTACATCAACTTAGAAGCTTCATCTGTGTTCTCCTATGGTGCTTTTAGTGTCTCCGCATACCGCAGCACGCGACATAGCTTTGAGGACGATAAGTACAACCGTTTCAGAGAGAGGAGCGGCCAATGTGACGTTCTGGCATTAAGTCGATTCGATAACAAATGACGAAAACGGACGGATTTCTCAGGTTTTTACTACATATGATCACTTTTCACATTCTCCCGTGCAACTCGGCTGCTAGTCCTCCTTTTGATGCAGAATCTTAAGGTCCTAGCTCATGTCCAAGGCACCAAAGCCAGCTAAAAAGTCAATAATCGATACCTAAAACTTGAATTGTACTACTTCTTACTGGCTATTATATCAACTTAGAAGCTTCATCTGTGTTCTACTATGGTGATTTTATTGTCTTCGCATACCGCAGCACGCGACATAGCTTTGCAGACGATAAGTACAACCGTTTCAGAGAAAGGAGGGGCCAATGTGACGATCTGGCTTTAAGTCGATTCGATAACAAATGACGAAAACGGACAGATTTCTCAGGTTTTTACTACATATGAACACTTTTCACATTCTCCCGTGCAGCTCGGCTGCTAGTCCTCCTTTCATGCAGAATCTTAAGGTCCTAGCTCATGTCCAAGGCACCAAAGCCAGCTAAAAAGTCAATAATCGATACCTAAAACTTGAAGTGTACTACTTCTTACTGGCTATTATATCAACTTAGAAGCTTCATCTGTGTTCTACTATGGTGATTTTATTGTCTTCGCATACCGCAGCACGCGACATAGCTTTGCAGACGATAAGTACAACCGTTTCAGAGAGAAAAGCGGCCAATGTGACGATCGGGCTTTAAGTCGATTCGATAACAAATGACGAAAACGGACGGATTTCGCAGGTTTTTACTACATATGAACACATTTCACATTCTCCCGTGCAACGCGGCTGCTAGTCCTCCTTTCATGCAGAATCTTAAGGTCCTAGCTCATGTCCAAGGCACCAAAGCCAGCTAAAAAGTCAATAATCGATACCTAAAACTTGAATTGTACTACTTCTTACTGGCTATTACATCAACTTAGAAGCTTCATCTGTGTTCTACTATGGTGCATTTAGTGTCTCCGCACACCGCAGCACGCGACATAGCTTTGCAGACGATATGTACAACCGTTTCAGAGAGAAGAGCGGCCAATGTGACGATCTGGCTTTAAGTCGATTCGATAACAAATGAAGAAAACGGACGGATTTCTCAGGTTTTTACTACATATGAACATTTTTCACATTCTCCCGTGTAACTCGGCTGCTAGACCTCCTTTCATGCAGAAACTTAAGGTCCTAGCTCATGTCCAAGGCACCAAAGTAAGCTAAAAAGTAAATAATCAGTACCTAAAACTTGAATTGTACTACTTCTTACTGGCTATTACATCAACTTAGAAGCTTCATCTGTGTTCTACTATGGTGCTTTTAGTGTCTCCGCGTACCGCAGCACGCGACATAGCTTTGCAGACGATAAGTACAACCGTTTCAGAGAGAAGAGCGGCCAATGTGACGATCGGGCTTTAAGTCGATTCGATAACAAATGACGAAAACGGACGGATTTCTCAGGTTTCTACCACATATGAACACATTTCACATTCTCCCGTGCAACGCGGCTGCTAGTCCTCCTTTAATGCAGAATCTTAAGGTCCCAGCTCATGTCCAATGCACCAAAGCCAGCTAAAAAGTCAATAATCGATAACTAAAACTTGAAGTGTACTACTTCTTACTGGCTATTATATCAACTTAGAAGCTTCATCTGTGTTCTACTATGGTGATTTGATTGTCTCCGCATACCGCAGCACGCGACATAGCTTTGCAGACGATAAGTACAACCGTTTCAGTGAAAAGAGGGGCCAATTTGACGATCTGGCTTTAAGTCGATTAGATAACAAATGACGAAAACGGACGGATTTCTCAGGTTTTTACTACATATGAACACTTTTCACATTCTCCCGTGCAACTCGGCTGCTAGTCCTCCTTTCATGCAGAATCTTAAGGTCCTAGCTCATGTCCAGATAACCAAAGCCAGCTAAAAAGTCAATAATCGATACCTAAAACTTGAATTATACTACTTCTTACTGGCTATTACATCATCTTAGATGCTTCATCTGTGTTCTACTATGGTGCTTTTAGTGTCTCCGCATACCGCAGCACGCGACATAGCTTTGCAGACGATAAGTACAACCGTTTCAGAGAGAAGAGCGGCCAATGTGACGATCTGGCTTTAAGTCGATTCGATAACAAATGACGAAAACGGACGGATTTCTCAGGTTTTTACTACATATGAACACTTTTCACATTCTCCCGTGCAACTCGGCTGCTAGTCCTCCTTTTGATGCAGAATCTTAAGGTAGTAGCTCATGTCCAAGGCACCAAAGCCAGCTAAAAAGTCAATAATCGATACCTAAAACTTGAAGTGTACTACTTCTTACTGGCTATTATACCAACTTAGAAGCTTCATCTGTGTTCTACTATGGTGATTTTATTGTCTCCGCATACCGCAGCACGCGACATAGCTTTGCAGACGATAAGTACAACAGTTTCAGAGAAAGGAGGGGCCAATGTGACGATCTGGCTTTAAGTCGATTCGATAACAAATGACGAAAACGGACAGATTTCTGAGGTTTTTACTACATATGAACACTTTTCACATTCTCCCGTGCAGCTCGGCTGCTAGTCCTCCTTTCATGCAGAATCTTAAGGTCCTAGCTCATGTCCAAGGCACCAAAGCCAGCTAAAAAGTAAATAATCAGTACCTAAAACTTGAATTGTACTACTTCTTACTGGCTATTACATCAACTTAGAAGCTTCATCTGTGTTCTACTATGGTGCTTTTAGTGTCTCCGCATACCGCAGCATGCGACATAGCTTTGCAGACGATAAGTAGAACCGTTTCAGAGAGAAGAGCAGCCAAGTGACGATCTGGCTTTAAGTCGATTCGATAACAAATGACGAAAACGGATGGATTTTTCAGGTTTTTACTACATGTGAACACTTTTCACATTCTCCCGTGCAACTCGGCTGCTAGTCCTCCTTTCATGCAGAATCTTAAGGTCCTAGCTCATGTCCAAGGCACCAAAGCCAGCTAAAAAGTAAATAATCAGTACCTAAAACTTGAATTGTACTACTTCTTACTGGCTATTACATCAACTTAGAAGCTTCATCTGTGTTCTACTATGGTGCTTTTACAGTCTCCGCATACCGCAGCACGCGACATAGCTTTGCAGACGATAAGTACAACCGTTTCAGAGAGAAGAGCGGCCAATGTGACGATCGGGCTTTAAGTCGATTCGATAACAAATGACGAAAACGGACGGATTTCTCAGGTTTTTACTACATATGAACACATTTCACATTCTCCCGTGCAACGCGGCTGCTAGTCCTCCTTTCATGCAGAATCTTAAGGTCCTAGCTCATGTCCAAGGCACCAAAGCCAGCTAAAAAGTCAATAATCGATACCTAAAACTTGAATTGTACTACTTCTTACTGGCTATTACATCAACTTAGAAGCTTCATCTGTGTTCTACTATGGTGCATTTAGTGTCTCCGCACACCGCAGCACGCGACATAGCTTTGCAGACGATATGTACAACCGTTTCAGAGAGAAGAGCGGCCAATGTGACGATCTGGCTTTAAGTCGATTCGATAACAAATGAAGAAAACGGACGGATTTCTCAGGTTTTTACTACATATGAACATTTTTCACATTCTCCCGTGTAACTCGGCTGCTAGACCTCCTTTCATGCAGAAACTTAAGGTCCTAGCTCATGTCCAAGGCACCAAAGTAAGCTAAAAAGTAAATAATCAGTACCTAAAACTTGAATTGTACTACTTCTTACTGGCTATTACATCAACTTAGAAGCTTCATCTGTGTTCTACTATGGTGCTTTTAGTGTCTCCGCGTACCGCAGCACGCGACATAGCTTTGCAGACGATAAGTACAACCGTTTCAGAGAGAAGAGCGGCCAATGTGACGATCGGGCTTTAAGTCGATTCGATAACAAATGACGAAAACGGACGGATTTCTCAGGTTTCTACCACATATGAACACATTTCACATTCTCCCGTGCAACGCGGCTGCTAGTCCTCCTTTAATGCAGAATCTTAAGGTCCCAGCTCATGTCCAATGCACCAAAGCCAGCTAAAAAGTCAATAATCGATAACTAAAACTTGAAGTGTACTACTTCTTACTGGCTATTATATCAACTTAGAAGCTTCATCTGTGTTCTACTATGGTGATTTGATTGTCTCCGCATACCGCAGCACGCGACATAGCTTTGCAGACGATAAGTACAACCGTTTCAGTGAAAAGAGGGGCCAATTTGACGATCTGGCTTTAAGTCGATTAGATAACAAATGACGAAAACGGACGGATTTCTCAGGTTTTTACTACATATGAACACTTTTCACATTCTCCCGTGCAACTCGGCTGCTAGTCCTCCTTTTGATGCAGAATCTTAAGGTCCTAGCTCATGTCCAAGGCACCAAAGCCAGCTAAAAAGTCAATAATCGATACCTAAAACTTGAAGTGTACTACTTCTTACTGGCTATTATATTAACTTAGAAGCTTCATCTGTGTTCTACTATGGTGATTTTATTGTCTCCGCATACCGCAGCACGCGACATAGCTTTGCAGACGATAAGTACAACCGTTTCAGAGAAAAGAGGGGCCAATTTGACGATCTGGCTTTAAGTCGATTCGATAACAAATGACGAAAACGGACGGATTTCTCAGGTTTTTACTACATATGAACACTTTTCACATTCTCCCGTGCAACTCGGCTGCTAGTCCTCCTTTTGATGCAGAATCTTAAGGTCCTAGCTCATGTCCAAGGCACCAACGCCAGCTAAAAAGTCAATAATCGATACCTAAAACTTGAAGTGTACTACTTCTTACTGGCTATTATATCAACTTAGAAGCTTCATCTGTGTTCTACTATGGTGCTTTTAGTGTCTCCGCATACCGCAGCACGCGACATAGCTTTGAGGACGATAAGTACAACCGTTTCAGAGAGAGGAGCGGCCAATGTGACGTTCTGGCATTAAGTCGATTCGATAACAAATGACGAAAACGGACGGATTTCTCAGGTTTTTACTACATATGAACACTTTTCACATTCTCCCGTGCAACTCGGCTGCTAGTCCTCCTTTCATGCAGAATCTTAAGGTCCTAGCTCATGTCCAGATAACCAAAGCCAGCTAAAAAGTCATTAATCGATACCTAAAACTTGAATTATACTACTTCTTACTGGCTATTACATCATCTTAGATGCTTCATCTGTGTTCTACTATGGTGCTTTTAGTGTCTCCGCATACCGCAGCACGCGACATAGCTTTGCAGACGATAAGTACAACCGTTTCAGAGAGAAGAGCGGCCAATGTGACGATCTGGCTTTAAGTCGATTCGATAACAAATGACGAAAACGGACGGATTTCTCAGGTTTTTACTACATATGAACACTTTTCACATTCTCCCGTGCAACTCGGCTGCTAGTCCTCCTTTTGATGCAGAATCTTAAGGTAGTAGCTCATGTCCAAGGCACCAAAGCCAGCTAAAAAGTCAATAATCGATACCTAAAACTTGAAGTGTACTACTTCTTACTGGCTATTATACCAACTTAGAAGCTTCATCTGTGTTCTACTATGGTGATTTTATTGTCTCCGCATACCGCAGCACGCGACATAGCTTTGCAGACGATAAGTACAACAGTTTCAGAGAAAGGAGGGGCCAATGTGACGATCTGGCTTTAAGTCGATTCGATAACAAATGACGAAAACGGACAGATTTCTGAGGTTTTTACTACATATGAACACTTTTCACATTCTCCCGTGCAGCTCGGCTGCTAGTCCTCCTTTCATGCAGAATCTTAAGGTCCTAGCTCATGTCCAAGGCACCAAAGCCAGCTAAAAAGTAAATAATCAGTACCTAAAACTTGAATTGTACTACTTCTTACTGGCTATTACATCAACTTAGAAGCTTCATCTGTGTTCTACTATGGTGCTTTTAGTGTCTCCGCATACCGCAGCATGCGACATAGCTTTGCAGACGATAAGTAGAACCGTTTCAGAGAGAAGAGCAGCCAAGTGACGATCTGGCTTTAAGTCGATTCGATAACAAATGACGAAAACGGATGGATTTTTCAGGTTTTTACTACATGTGAACACTTTTCACATTCTCCCGTGCAACTCGGCTGCTAGTCCTCCTTTCATGCAGAATCTTAAGGTCCTAGCTCATGTCCAAGGCACCAAAGCCAGCTAAAAAGTAAATAATCAGTACCTAAAACTTGAATTGTACTACTTCTTACTGGCTCTTACATCAACTTAGAAGCTTCATCTGTGTTCTACTATGGTGCTTTTACAGTCTCCGCATACCGCAGCACGCGACATAGCTTTGCAGACGATAAGTACAACCGTTTCAGAGAGAAGAGCGGCCAATGTGACGATCGGGCTTTAAGTCGATTCGATAACAAATGACGAAAACGGACGGATTTCTCAGGTTTTTACTACATATGAACACATTTCACATTCTCCCGTGCAACGCGGCTGCTAGTCCTCCTTTCATGCAGAATCTTAAGGTCCTAGCTCATGTCCAAGGCACCAAAGCCAGCTAAAAAGTCAATAATCGATACCTAAAACTTGAATTGTACTACTTCTTACTGGCTATTACATCAACTTAGAAGCTTCATCTGTGTTCTACTATGGTGCATTTAGTGTCTCCGCACACCGCAGCACGCGACATAGCTTTGCAGACGATATGTACAACCGTTTCAGAGAGAAGAGCGGAAAATGTGACGATCTGGCTTTAAGTCGATTCGATAACAAATGAAGAAAACGGACGGATTTCTCAGGTTTTTACTACATATGAACATTTATCACATTCTCCAGTGTAACTCGGCTGCTAGACCTCCTTTCATGCAGAAACATAAGGTCCTAGCTCATGTCCAAGGCACCAAAGTAAGCTAAAAAGTAAATAATCAGTACCTAAAACTTGTATTGTACTACTTCTTACTGGCTATTACATCAACTTAGAAGCTTCATCTGTGTTCTACTATGGTGCTTTTAGTGTCTCCGCATACCGCAGCACGAGACATAGCTTTGCAGACGATAAGTACAACCGTTTCAGGGATAAGATCGGCCAAGTGACGATCTGGCTTTAAGTCGATTCGATAACAAATGACGAAAACCGACGGATTTCTCAGGTTTTTACTACATATGAACACTTTTTACATTCTCCCGTGCAACTCGGCTGCTAGTCCTCCTTTCATGCAGATTCTTAAGGTCCTAGCTCATGTCCAAGGCACCAAAGCCAGCTAAAAAGTCAATAATCGATACCTAAAACTTGAATTGTACTACTTCTTACTGGCTATTACATCAACTTTAAAGCTTCATCTGTGTTCTACTGTGGTGGTCTTAGTGTCTCCGCATACCGCAGCATACGACATAGCTTTGCAAACGATAGGTACAACCGTTTCAGAGAGAAGAGCGGCCAATGTGACGATCGGGCTTTAAGTCGATTCGATAACAAATGACGAAAACGGACGGATATCTCAGGTTTCTACTACATATGAACACGTTTCACATTCTCCCGTGCAACGCGGCTGCTAGTCCTCCTTCTATGCAGAATCTTAAGGTCCTAGCTCATGTCCAAGGCACCAAAGCAAGCTAAAAAGTCAATAACTGATACCTAAAACTTGAATTGTACTACTTCTTACTGGCTATTACATCAACTTAGAAGCTTCATCTGTGTTCTACTATGGTGCTTTTAGTGTCTCCGCACACCGCAGCACGCGACATAGCATTGCAGACGATAAGTACAACCGTTTCTGAGAAAATAGGGGCCAATGTGACGATCTGGCTTTAAGTCGATTCGATAACAAATGACGAAAACGGACAGGTTTCTCAGGTTTTTACTACATATGAACACTTTTCACACTCCCTCGTGCAGCTCGGCTGCTAGTCCTCCTTTCATGCAAATCTTAAGGTCCTAGCTCATGTCCAAGGCAACAAAGCCAGCTAAAAAGTAAATAATCAGTACCTAAAACTTGAATTGTACTACTTCTTACTGGCTATTACATCAACTTAGAAGCTTCATCTGTGTTCTACTATGGTGGTTTTACAGTCTCCGCATACCGCAGCACGCGACATAGCTTTGCAGACGATAAGTACAACCGTTTCAGAGAGAAGAGCGGCCAATGTGACGATCTGGCTTTAAGTCGATTCGATAACAAATGACGAAAACGGACAGGTTTCTCAGGTTTTTACTACATATGAACACTTTTCACACTCTCCCGTGCAGCTCGGCTGCTAGTTCTACTTTCATGCAGAATCTTAATGTCCTAGGTCATGTCCAAGCCACCAAAGCCGGCCCAAAGGGAATAATCGATAACTAAAACTTGAATTGTACTACTTCTTACTGGCTATTACTTCAACTTAGAAGCTTCTTCTGTGTTCTACTGTGGTGGTTTTAGTGTCTCCACATACCGCAGCATACGACATAGCTTTGCAGACGATAAGTACAACCTTTTCAGAGAGAAGAGCGGCCAATGTGACGATCGGGCTTTAAGTCGATTCGATAACAAATGACGAAAACGGACGGATTTCTAAGGTTTTTACTACATATGAACACATTTCACATTCTCCCGTGAAACGCTGCTGCTAGTCCTCCATTCATGCAGAATCTTAAGGTCCTAGCTCATGTCCAAGGCAGCAAAGCCAGCTAAGAAGTAAATAATCAGTACCTAAAACTTGAATTGTACTACTTCTTACTGGCTATTACATCAACTTAGAAGCTTCATCTGTGTTCTACTATGGTGCTTTTAGTGTCTCCGCATACCGCAGCACGCGACATAGCTTTGCAGACGATAAGTACAACCGTTTCAGGGATAAGAGCGGCCAAGTGACGATCTGGCTTTAAGTCGATTCGATAACAAATGACGAAAACTGACGGATTTCTCAGGTTTTTACTACATATGAACACGTTTCACATTCTCCCGTGCAACTCGACAGCTAGTCCTCCTTTCATGGGGAATCTTAAGGTCCTAGATCATGTCCAAGGCACCAAAGCCAGCTAAACAGTCAATAATCGATACCTAAAACTTGAATTGTACTACTTCTTACTGGCTATTACATCAACTTAGAAGCTTCATCTGTGTTCTACTATAGTGCTTTTAGAGTCTCCGCGTACCGCAGCACGCGAAATAGCTTTGCAGACGATAAGTACAACCGTTTCAGAGAGAAGAGCGGCCAATGTTACGATCTGGCTTTAAGTCGATTCGATAACAAATGACGAAAACGGACGGATTTCTCAGGTTTTTACTACATATGAACACTTTTTACATTCTCCCGTGTAACTCGGCTGCTAGTCCTCCTTTCATGCAGATTCTTAAGGTCCTAGCTCATGTCCAAGGCACCAAAGCCAGCTAAAAAGTCAATAATCAATACCTAAAACTTGAATTGTACTACTTCTTACTGGGTATTACATCAACTTAGAAGCTTCATCTGTGTTCTACTGTGGTGGTTTTAGTGTCTCCGCATACCGCAGCATACGACATAGCTTTGCAAACGATAAGTACAACCGTTTCAGAGACAAGAGCGGCCAATGTGACGATCGGGCTTTAAGTCGATTCGATAACAAATGACGAAAACGAACGGATTTCTCAGGTTTCTACTACATATGAACACATTTCACATTATCCCGTGCAACGCGGCTGCTAGTCCTCCTTCTATGTAGATTCTTAAGGTCCTAGCTCATGTCCAAGGCACCAAAGCCAGCTAAAAAGTCAATAATCGATACCTAAAACTTGAATTGTACTACTTCTTGCAAGATATTACATCAACTTAGAAGCTTCATCTGTGTTCTACTATGGTGCTTTTAGAGTCTCCGCACACCGCAGCACGCGACATAGCTTTGCAGACGATAAGTACAACCGTTTCAGAGAAAAGAGGGGCCAATGTGACGATCTGGCTTAAAGTCGATTCGATAACAAATGACGAAAACGGACGGATTTCTCAGGTTTTTACTACATATGAACACTTTTCACATTCTCCCGTGCAACTCGGCTGCTAGTCCTCCTTTCATGCTGAATCTTAAGGTCCTAGCTCATGTCCAAGACACCAAAGCCAGCTAAAAAGTCAATAATCGATACCTGAAACTTGAATTGTACTACTTCTTACTGGCTCTTACATCAACTTAGAAGCTTCATCTGTGTTCTACTATGGTGCTTTTAGTGTCTCCGCATACCGCATCACGCGACATAGCTTTGCAGGCGATAAGTACAACCGTTTCAGAGAGAAGAGCGGCCAATGTGACGATCTGGCTTTAAGTCGATTCGATAACAAATGACGAAAACGGACGGATTTCTCAGGTTTTTACTACATATGAACACTTTTGACATTCTCCCATCCAACGCGGCTGCTAGTCCTCCTTTCATGCAGAATCTTAAGGTCCTAGCTCATGTCCAAGGCACCAAAGCCAGCTAAAAAGTCAATAATCGATACCTTAAACTTTAATTGTACTACTACTTACTGGCTATTACATCATCATAGAAGCTTCATCTGTGTTCTACTATGGTGCTTTTAGTGTCTCCGCATACCGCAGCACGCGACATAGCTTTGCAGACGATAAGTACAACCGTTTCAGAGAGAAGAGCGGCCAATGTGACGATCTGGCTTTAAGTCGATTCGATAACAAATGACGAAAACGGACGGATTTCTCAGGTTTTTACTACATATGAACACTTTTCACATTCTCCCGTGCAACTCGGCTGCTAGTCCTCCTTTCATGCAGAATCTTAAGGTCCTAGCTCATGTCCAAGGCACCAAAGCCAGCTAAAAAGTCAATAATCAGTACCTAAAACTTGAATTGTACTACTTCTTACTGGCTATTACATCAACTTAGAAGCTTAATCTGTGTTCTACTATGGTGCTTTTAGTGTCTCCGCATACCGCAGCACGCCACATAGCTTTGCAGACAATAAGTACAGCCGTTTCAGAGAGAAGAGCGGCCAAGTGACGATCTGGCTTTAAGGCGATTCGATAACAAATGACGAAAACGGACGGATTTCTCAGGTTTTTACTACATATGAACACTTTTCATATTGTCCCGTGCAACTCGGCTGCTAGTCCTCCTTTCATGCAGAATCTTAAGGTCCTAGCTCATGTCCAAGGCACCAAATCCATCTAAGAAGTCAATAATCGATACCTAAAACTTGAATTGTACTACTTCTTACTGGCTATTACATCGACTTAGAAGCTTCATCTGTGTTCTACTATGGTGATTTTATTGTCTCCGCATACCGCAGCACGCGACTTAGCTTTGCAGACGATAAGTACAACCGTTTCAGAGAGAAGAGCGGCCAATGTGACGATCGGGCTTTAAGTCGATTCGATAACAAATGACGAAAACGGACGGATTTCTCAGGTTTCTACTACATATGAACACATTTCACATTGTCCCGTGCAACGCGGCTGCTAGTCTTCCTTTCATGCAGAATCTTAAGGTCCTAGCTCATGTCCAAGGCACCAAAGCCAGCTAAAAAGTCAATAATCGATACCTAAAACTTGAATTGTACTACTTCTTACTGGCTATTACATCAACTTAGAAGCTTCATCTGTGTTCTACTACGGTGCTTTTAGTGTCTCCGCATACCGCAGCACGCGACATAGCTTTGCAGACGATAAGTACAACCGTTTCAGAGAGAAGAGCGGCCAATGTGACGATCGGGCTTTAAGTCGATTCGATAACAAATGACGAAAACGGACGGATTTCTCAGGTTTCTACTACATATGAACACATTTCACATTCTCCCGTGCAACGCGGCTGCTAGTCCTCCTATCATGCAGAATCTTAAGGTCCTAGCTCATGTCCAAGGCACCAAAGCCAGCTAAAAGTCAATAATCGATACCTAAAACCTCAGTTGTACTACTTCTTACTGGCTATTACATCAACTTAGAAGCTTCATCTGTGTTCTACTATGGTGATTTTAGTGTCTCCGCATACCGCAGCACGCGACATAGCTTTGCAGACGATAAGTACAACCGTTTCAGAGAGAAGAGCGGCCAATGTGACGGTCTGGCTTTAAGTCGATTCGATAACAAATGACGAAAACGGACGGATTTCTCAGGTTTTTACTACATATGAACACTTTTCACATTCTTCCCTGCAACTCGGCTGCTAGTCCTCCTTTCATGCAGATTCTTAAGGTCCTAGCTCATGTCCAAGGCATCAAAGCCAGCTAAAAAGTCAAAAATTGATACCTAAAACTTGAATTGTACTATTTCTTACTGGCTATTACATCAAATTAGAAGCTTCATCTGTGTTCTACTGTGGTGGTTTCAGTGTCTCCGCCTACCGCAGCATACGACATAGCTTTGCAGACGATAAGTACAACCGTTTCAGAGAGAAGAGCGGCCAATGTGACGATCTGGCTTTAAGTCGATTCGATAACAAGTGACGAAAACGGACGGATTTCTCAGGTTTTTACTACATATGAACACTTTTCACATTCTCCCGTGCAACTCGGCTGCTAGTCCTCCTTTCATGCAGAATCTTAAGGTCCTAGGTCATGTCCAAGGCACCAAAGCCAGCTAAAAAGTCAATAATCCATACCTAAAACTTTAATTGTACTACTTCTTACTGGCTATTACATCAACTTAAAAGCTTCATCTGTGTTCTACTATGGTGCTTTTAGTGTCTCCGCATACCGCATCACGCGACATAGCTTTGCAGGCGATAAGTACAACCGTTTCAGAGAGAAGAGCGGCCAATGTGACGATCTGGCTTTAAGTCGATTCGATAACAAATGACGAAAACGGACGGATTTCTCAGGTTTTTACTACATATGAACACTTTTCACATTCTCCCATCCAACGCGGCTGCTAGTCCTCCTTTCATACAGAATCTTAAGGTCCTAGCTCATGTCCAAGGCACCAAAGCCAGCTAAAAAGTCAATAATCGATACCTAAAACTTGAATTGTACTACTTCTTACTGGCTATTACATCAACTTAGAAGCTTCATCTATTTTATACTATGGTACTTTTGGTGTCTGCGCATACCGCAGTACGCGACATAGCTTTGCAGACGATAAGTACAAACGTGTCAGAGAGAAGAGCGGCCAATGTGACGATCTGGCTTTAAGTCGATTCGATAACAAATGACGAAAACGGACGGATTTCTCAGGTTTTTACTACATATGAACACATTTCACATTCTCCCGTGCAACGCGGCTGCTAGTCCTCCTTTCATGCAGAATCTTAATGTCCTAGCTCATGTCCAAGGCACCAAAGCAGGCTAAAAAGTAAATAATCAGTACCTAAAACTTGAATTTTACTACTTCTTACTGGCTATTACATCAACTTAGAAGCTTCATCTGTGTTCTACTATGGTGCTTTTAGAGTCTCCGCATACCGCAGCACGCGACATGGCTTTGCAGACGATAAGTACAACCGTTTCAGAGAGAAGAGCGGCCAATGTGACGATCTGGCTTTAAGTCGATTCGATAACAAATGACGAAAACGGACGGATTTCTCAGGTTTTTACTACATATGAACACTTTTCACATTCTTCCCTGCAACTCGGCTGCTAGTCCTCCTTTCATGCAGATTCTTAAGGTCCTAGCTCATGTCCAAGGCATCAAAGCCAGCTAAAAAGTCAATAATCGATACCTAAAACTTGAATTGTACTATTTCTTACTGGCTATTACATCAAATTAGAAGCTTCATCTGTGTTCTACTGTGGTGGTTTCAGTGTCTCCGCCTACCGCAGCATACGACATAGCTTTGCAGACGATAAGTACAACCGTTTCAGAGAGAATAGCGGCCAATGTGACGATATGGCTTTAAGTCGATTCGATAACAAATGACGAAAACGGACGGATTTCTCAGGTTTTTACTACATATGAACACTTTTCACATTCTCCCGTGCAACTCGGCTGCTAGTCCTCCTTTCATGCAGAATCTTAAGGTCCTAGGTCATGTCCAAGGCACCAAAGCCAGCTAAAAAGTCAATAATCGATACCTAAAACTTGAATTGTACTACTTCTTACTGGCTATTACATCAACTTAGAAGCTTCATCTGTGTTCTACTATGGTGCTATTAGTGTCTCCGCATACCGCATCACGCGACATAGCTTTGCAGGCGATAAGTACAACCGTTTCAGAGAGAAGAGCGGCCAATGTGACGATCTGGCTTTAAGTCGATTCGATAACAAATGACGAAAACGGACGGATTTCTCAGGTTTTTACTACATATGAACACTTTTCACATTCTCCCATCCAACGCGGCTGCTAGTCCTCCTTTCATGCAGAATCTTAAGGTCCTAGCTCATGTCCAAGGCACCAAAGCCAGCTAAAAAGTCAATAATCGATACCTAAAACTTTAATTGTACTACTTCTTACTGGCTATTACATCATCATAGAAGCTTCATCTGTGTTCTACTATGGTGCTTTTAGTGTCTCCGCATACCGCATCACGCGACATATCTTTGCAGGCGATAAGTACAACCGTTTCAGAGTGAAGAGCGGCCAATGTGACGATCTGGCTTTAAGTCGATTCGATAACAAATGACGAAAACGGACGGATTTCTCAGGTTTTTACTACATATGAACACTTTTCACATTCTCCCATCCAACGCGGCTGCTAGTCCTCTTTTCATGCAGAATCTTAAGGTCCTAGCTCATGTCCAAGGCACCAAAGCCAGCTAAAAAGTCAATAATCAGTACCTAAAACTTGAATTGTACTACTTCTTACTGGCTATTACATCAACTTAGAAGCTTCATCTGTGTTCTACTATGGTGCTTTTAGTGTCTCCGCATACCGCAGCACGCCACATAGCTTTTCAGACGATAAGTACAGCCGTTTCAGAGAGAAGAGCGGCCAAGTGACGATCTAGCTTTAAGGCGATTCGATAACAAATGACGAAAACGGACGGATTTCTCAGGTTTTTACTACATATGAACACTTTTCTTATTGTCCCGTGCAACTCGGCTGCTAGTCCTCCTTTCATGCAGAATCTTAAGGTCCTAGCTCATGTCCAAGGCACCAAATCCATCTAAGAAGTCAATACTCGATACCTAAAACTTGAATTGTACTACTTCTTACTGGCTATTACATCGACTTAGAAGCTTCATCTGTGTTCTACTATGGTGATTTTATTGTCTCCGCATACCGCAGCACGCGACGTAGCTTTGCAGACGATAAGTACAAACGTTTCAGAGAGAAGAGCGGCCAATGTGACGATCTGGCTTTAAGTCGATTCGATAACAAATGACGAAAACGGACGGATTTCTCACGTTTCTACTACATATGAACACATTTCACATTCTCCCGTGCAACGCGGCTGCTAGTCCTCCTTTCATGCAGAATCTTAAGGTCCTAGCTCATGTCCAAGGCACCAAAGCCAGCTAAAAAGTCAATAATCGATACCTAAAACTTGAGTTGTACTACTTCTTACTGGCTATTACATCAACTTAGAAGCTTCATCTGTTTTATACTATGGTACTTTTGGTGTCTGCGCATACCGCAGTACGCGATATAGCTTTGCAGACGATAAGTACAACCGTTTCAGAGAGAAGAGCGGCCAATGTGACGATCTGGCTTAAAGTCGATTCGATAACAAATGACGAAAACGGACGGATTTTTCAGGTTTTTACTACATATGAACACTTTTCACATTCTCCCGTGCAACTCGGCTGCTAGTCCTCCTTTAATGCAGAATCTTAAGGTCCAAGCTCATGTCCAAGGCACCAAAGCCAGCTAAAAAGTCAATAATCAGTACCTAAAACTTGAATTGTACTACTTCTTACTGGCTATTACATCAACTTAGAAGCTTCATCTGTATTCTACTATGGTGCTTTTAGTGTCTCCGCATACCGCAGCACGCGACATAGCTTTGCAGACGATAAGTACAAACGTTTCAGAGAGAAGAGCGGCCAATGTGACGATCTGGCTTTAAGTCGATTCGATAACAATTGACGAAAACGGACGTATTTCTCAGGTTTTTACTACATATGAACACTTTTCACATTCTCCCGTGCAACTCGGCTGCTAGTCCTCCTTTCATGTAGAATCTTAAGGTCCAAGCTCATGTCCAAGGCACCAAAGCCAGCTAAAAGTCAATAATCAGTACCTAAAACTTGAATTGTACTACTTCTTACTGGCTATTACATCAACTTAGAAGCTTCATCTGTATTCTACTATGGTGCTTTTAGTGTCTCCGCATACCGCAGCACGCGACATAGCTTTGCAGACGATAAGTACAAACGTTTCAGAGAGAAGAGCGGCCAATGTGACGATCTGGCTTTAAGTCGATTCGATAACAATTGACGAAAACGGACGTATTTCTCAGGTTTTTACTACATATGAACACTTTTCACATTCTCCCGTGCAACTCGGCTGCTAGTCCTCCTTTCATGCAGAATCTTAAGGTCCTAGCTCATGTCCAAGGCACCAAAGCCAGCTAAAAAGTCAATAATCGATACCTAAAACTTGAATTGTACTACTTCTTACTGGCTATTACATCAACTTAGAAGCTTCATCTGTGTTCTACTATGGTGCTTTTAGTGTTTCCGCATACCGCAGCACGCGACATAGCTTTGCAGACGATAAGTACAACCGTTTCAGAGAGAAGAGCGGCCAATGTGTCGATCTGGCTTTAAGTCGATTCGATAACAAATGACGAAAACGGACGGATTTCTCAGGTTTTTACTACATATGAACACTTTTCACATTCTCTCCTGCAACTCGGCTGCTAGTTTTCCTTTCTTGCAGAGTCTTAAGGTCCTAGCTCATGTCCAAGGCAACAAAGCCAGCTAAAAAATCAATAATCGATACCTAAAACTTGAATTGTACTACTTCTTACTGGCTATTACATCAACTTAGAAGCTTCATCTGTGTTCTACTATGGTGCTTTTAGTGTCTCCGCATACCGCAGCACGCGACATAGCTTTGAAGACGATAAGTACAATCGTTTCAGAGAGAAGAGCGGCCAATGTGACGATCTGGCTTTAAGTCGATTCGATAACAAATGACGAAAACGGACGGATTTCTCAGGTTTTTACTACATATGAACACTTTTCACACTCTCCCATCCAACGCGGCTGCTAGTCCTCCTTTCATGCAGAATCTTAAGGTCCTAGCTCATGTCCAAGGCACCAAAGCCAGCTAAAAAGTCATTAATCAGTACCTAAAACTTGAATTGTACTACTTCTTACTGGCTATTACATCAACTTAGAAGCTTAATCTGTGTTCTACTATGGTGCTTTTAGTGTCTCCGCATACCGCAGCACGCCACATAGCTTTGCAGACGATAAGTACAGCCGTTTCAGAGAGAAGAGCGGCCAAGTGACGATCTAGCTTTAAGGCGATTCGATAACAAATGACGAAAACGGACGGATTTCTCAGGTTTTTTCTACATATGAACACTTTTCATATTGTCCCGTGCAACTCGGCTGCTAGTCCTCCTTTCATGCAGAATCTTAAGGTCTTAGCTCATGTCCAAGGCACCAAATCCATCTAAGAAGTCAATAATCGATACCTAAAACTTGAATTGTACTACTTCTTACTGGCTATTACATCGACTTAGAAGCTTCATCTGTGTTCTACTATGGTGATTTTATTGTCTCCGCATACCGCAGCACGCGACGTAGCTTTGCAGACGATAAGTACAAACGTTTCAGAGAGAAGAGCGGCCAATGTGACGATCGGGCTTTAAGTCGATTCGATAACAAATGACGAAAACGGACGGATTTCTCAGGTTTTTACTACATATGAACACTTTTCACATTCTCTCCTTCAACTCGGCTGCTAGTTTTCCTTTCTTGCAGAATCTTAAGGTCCTAGCTCATGTCCAAGGCAACAAAGCCAGCTAAAAAATCAATAATCGATACCTAAAACTTGAATTGTACTACTTCTTACTGGCTATTACATCAACTTAGAAGCTTCATCTGTGTTCTACTATGGTGCTTTTAGTGTCTCCGCATACCGCAGCACGCGACATAGCTTTGAAGACGATAAGTACAATCGTTTCAGAGAGAAGAGCGGCCAATGTGACGATCTGGCTTTAAGTCGATTCGATAACAAATGACGAAAACGGACGGATTTCTCAGGTTTTTACTACATATGAACACTTTTCACACTCTCCCATCCAACGCGGATGCTAGTCCTCCTTTCATGCAGAATCTTAAGGTCCTAGCTCATGTCCAAGGCACCAAAGCTAGCTAAAAAGTCAATAATCAGTACCTAAAACTTGAATTGTACTACTTCTTACTGGCTATTACATCAACTTAGAAGCTTAATCCGTGTTCTACTATGGTGCTTTTAGTGTCTCCGCATACCGCAGCACGCCACATAGCTTTGCAGACGATAAGTACAGCCGTTTCAGAGAGAAGAGCGGCCAAGTGACGATCTAGCTTTAAGGCGATTCGATAAGAAATGACGAAAACGGACGGATTTCTCAGGTTTTTTCTACATATGAACACTTTTCATATTGTCCCGTGCAACTCGGCTGCTAGTCCTCCTTTCATGCAGAATCTTAAGGTCTTAGCTCATGTCCAAGGCACCAAATCCATCTAAGAAGTCAATAATCGATACCTAAAACTTGAATTTTACTACTTCTTACTGGCTATTACATCAACTTAGAAGCTTCATCTGTGTTCTACTATGGTGCTTTTAGAGTCTCCGCATACCGCAGCACGCGACATGGCTTTGCAGACGATAAGTACAACCGTTTCAGAGAGAAGAGCGGCCAATGTGACGATCTGGCTTTAAGTCGATTCGATAACAAATGACGAAAACGGACGGATTTCTCAGGTTTTTACTACATATGAACACTTTTCACATTCTTCCCTGCAACTCGGCTGCTAGTCCTCCTTTCATGCAGATTCTTAAGGTCCTAGCTCATGTCCAAGGCATCAAAGCCAGCTAAAAAGTCAATAATCGATACCTAAAACTTGAATTGTACTATTTCTTACTGGCTATTACATCAAATTAGAAGCTTCATCTGTGTTCTACTGTGGTGGTTTCAGTGTCTCCGCCTACCGCAGCATACGACATAGCTTTGCAGACGATAAGTACAACCGTTTCAGAGAGAATAGCGGCCAATGTGACGATATGGCTTTAAGTCGATTCGATAACAAATGACGAAAACGGACGGATTTCTCAGGTTTTTACTACATATGAACACTTTTCACATTCTCCCGTGCAACTCGGCTGCTAGTCCTCCTTTCATGCAGAATCTTAAGGTCCTAGGTCATGTCCAAGGCACCAAAGCCAGCTAAAAAGTCAATAATCGATACCTAAAACTTGAATTGTACTACTTCTTACTGGCTATTACATCAACTTAGAAGCTTCATCTGTGTTCTACTATGGTGCTTTTAGTGTCTCCGCATACCGCATCACGCGACATAGCTTTGCAGGCGATAAGTACAACCGTTTCAGAGAGAAGAGCGGCCAATGTGACGATCTGGCTTTAAGTCGATTCGATAACAAATGACGAAAACGGACGGATTTCTCAGGTTTTTACTACATATGAACACTTTTCACATTCTCCCATCCAACGCGGCTGCTAGTCCTCCTTTCATGCAGAATCTTAAGGTCCTAGCTCATGTCCAAGGCACCAAAGCCAGCTAAAAAGTCAATAATCGATACCTAAAACTTTAATTGTACTACTTCTTACTGGCTATTACATCATCATAGAAGCTTCATCTGTGTTCTACTATGGTGCTTTTAGTGTCTCCGCATACCGCATCACGCGACATAGCTTTGCAGGCGATAAGTACAACCGTTTCAGAGAGAAGAGCGGCCAATGTGACGATCTGGCTTTAAGTCGATTCGATAACAAATGACGAAAACGGACGGATTTCTCAGGTTTTTACTACATATGAACACTTTTCACATTCTCCCATCCAACGCGGCTGCTAGTCCTCTTTTCATGCAGAATCTTAAGGTCCTAGCTCATGTCCAAGGCACCAAAGCCAGCTAAAAAGTCAATAATCAGTACCTAAAACTTGAATTGTACTACTTCTTACTGGCTATTACATCAACTTAGAAGCTTCATCTGTGTTCTACTATGGTGCTTTTAGTGTCTCCGCATACCGCAGCACGCCACATAGCTTTTCAGACGATAAGTACAGCCGTTTCAGAGAGAAGAGCGGCCAAGTGACGATCTAGCTTTAAGGCGATTCGATAACAAATGACGAAAACGGACGGATTTCTCAGGTTTTTACTACATATGAACACTTTTCTTATTGTCCCGTGCAACTCGGCTGCTAGTCCTCCTTTCATGCAGAATCTTAAGGTCCTAGCTCATGTCCAAGGCACCAAATCCATCTAAGAAGTCAATACTCGATACCTAAAACTTGAATTGTACTACTTCTTACTGGCTATTACATCGACTTAGAAGCTTCATCTGTGTTCTACTATGGTGATTTTATTGTCTCCGCATACCGCAGCACGCGACGTAGCTTTGCAGACGATAAGTACAAACGTTTCAGAGAGAAGAGCGGCCAATGTGACGATCTGGCTTTAAGTCGATTCGATAACAAATGACGAAAACGGACGGATTTCTCACGTTTCTACTACATATGAACACATTTCACATTCTCCCGTGCAACGCGGCTGCTAGTCCTCCTTTCATGCAGAATCTTAAGGTCCTAGCTCATGTCCAAGGCACCAAAGCCAGCTAAAAAGTCAATAATCGATACCTAAAACTTGAGTTGTACTACTTCTTACTGGCTATTACATCAACTTAGAAGCTTCATCTGTTTTATACTATGGTACTTTTGGTGTCTGCGCATACCGCAGTACGCGATATAGCTTTGCAGACGATAAGTACAACCGTGTCAGAGAGAAGAGCGGCCAATGTGACGATCTGGCTTAAAGTCGATTCGATAACAAATGACGAAAACGGACGGATTTTTCAGGTTTTTACTACATATGAACACTTTTCACATTCTCCCGTGCAACTCGGCTGCTAGTCCTCCTTTAATGCAGAATCTTAAGGTCCAAGCTCATGTCCAAGGCACCAAAGCCAGCTAAAAAGTCAATAATCAGTACCTAAAACTTGAATTGTACTACTTCTTACTGGCTATTACATCAACTTAGAAGCTTCATCTGTATTCTACTATGGTGCTTTTAGTGTCTCCGCATACCGCAGCACGCGACATAGCTTTGCAGACGATAAGTACAAACGTTTCAGAGAGAAGAGCGGCCAATGTGACGATCTGGCTTTAAGTCGATTCGATAACAATTGACGAAAACGGACGTATTTCTCAGGTTTTTACTACATATGAACACTTTTCACATTCTCCCGTGCAACTCGGCTGCTAGTCCTCCTTTCATGTAGAATCTTAAGGTCCAAGCTCATGTCCAAGGCACCAAAGCCAGCTAAAAGTCAATAATCAGTACCTAAAACTTGAATTGTACTACTTCTTACTGGCTATTACATCAACTTAGAAGCTTCATCTGTATTCTACTATGGTGCTTTTAGTGTCTCCGCATACCGCAGCACGCGACATAGCTTTGCAGACGATAAGTACAAACGTTTCAGAGAGAAGAGCGGCCAATGTGACGATCTGGCTTTAAGTCGATTCGATAACAATTGACGAAAACGGACGGATTTCTCAGGTTTTTACTACATATGAACACTTTTCACATTCTCCCGTGCAACTCGGCTGCTAGTCCTCCTTTCATGCAGAATCTTAAGGTCCTAGCTCATGTCCAAGGCACCAAAGCCAGCTAAAAAGTCAATAATCGATACCTAAAACTTGAATTGTACTACTTCTTACTGGCTATTACATCAACTTAGAAGCTTCATCTGTGTTCTACTATGGTGCTTTTAGTGTTTCCGCATACCGCAGCACGCGACATAGCTTTGCAGACGATAAGTACAACCGTTTCAGAGAGAAGAGCGGCCAATGTGTCGATCTGGCTTTAAGTCGATTCGATAACAAATGACGAAAACGGACGGATTTCTCAGGTTTTTACTACATATGAACACTTTTCACATTCTCTCCTGCAACTCGGCTGCTAGTTTTCCTTTCTTGCAGAGTCTTAAGGTCCTAGCTCATGTCCAAGGCAACAAAGCCAGCTAAAAAATCAATAATCGATACCTAAAACTTGAATTGTACTACTTCTTACTGGCTATTACATCAACTTAGAAGCTTCATCTGTGTTCTACTATGGTGCTTTTAGTGTCTCCGCATACCGCAGCACGCGACATAGCTTTGAAGACGATAAGTACAATCGTTTCAGAGAGAAGAGCGGCCAATGTGACGATCTGGCTTTAAGTCGATTCGATAACAAATGACGAAAACGGACGGATTTCTCAGGTTTTTACTACATATGAACACTTTTCACACTCTCCCATCCAACGCGGCTGCTAGTCCTCCTTTCATGCAGAATCTTAAGGTCCTAGCTCATGTCCAAGGCACCAAAGCCAGCTAAAAAGTCATTAATCAGTACCTAAAACTTGAATTGTACTACTTCTTACTGGCTATTACATCAACTTAGAAGCTTAATCTGTGTTCTACTATGGTGCTTTTAGTGTCTCCGCATACCGCAGCACGCCACATAGCTTTGCAGACGATAAGTACAGCCGTTTCAGAGAGAAGAGCGGCCAAGTGACGATCTAGCTTTAAGGCGATTCGATAACAAATGACGAAAACGGACGGATTTCTCAGGTTTTTTCTACATATGAACACTTTTCATATTGTCCCGTGCAACTCGGCTGCTAGTCCTCCTTTCATGCAGAATCTTAAGGTCTTAGCTCATGTCCAAGGCACCAAATCCATCTAAGAAGTCAATAATCGATACCTAAAACTTGAATTGTACTACTTCTTACTGGCTATTACATCGACTTAGAAGCTTCATCTGTGTTCTACTATGGTGATTTTATTGTCTCCGCATACCGCAGCACGCGACGTAGCTTTGCAGACGATAAGTACAAACGTTTCAGAGAGAAGAGCGGCCAATGTGACGATCGGGCTTTAAGTCGATTCGATAACAAATGACGAAAACGGACGGATTTCTCAGGTTTTTACTACATATGAACACTTTTCACATTCTCTCCTTCAACTCGGCTGCTAGTTTTCCTTTCTTGCAGAATCTTAATGTCCTAGCTCATGTCCAAGGCAACAAAGCCAGCTAAAAAATCAATAATCGATACCTAAAACTTGAATTGTACTACTTCTTACTGGCTATTACATCAACTTAGAAGCTTCATCTGTGTTCTACTATGGTGCTTTTAGTGTCTCCGCATACCGCAGCACGCGACATAGCTTTGAAGACGATAAGTACAATCGTTTCAGAGAGAAGAGCGGCCAATGTGACGATCTGGCTTTAAGTCGATTCGATAACAAATGACGAAAACGGACGGATTTCTCAGGTTTTTACTACATATGAACACTTTTCACACTCTCCCATCCAACGCGGTTGCTAGTCCTCCTTTCATGCAGAATCTTAAGGTCCTAGCTCATGTCCAAGGCACCAAAGCTAGCTAAAAAGTCAATAATCAGTACCTAAAACTTGAATTGTACTACTTCTTACTGGCTATTACATCAACTTAGAAGCTTCATCTGTATTCTACTATGGTGCTTTTAGTGTCTCCGCATACCGCAGCACGCGACATAGCTTTGCAGACGATAAGTACAAACGTTTCAGAGAGAAGAGCGGCCAATGTGACGATCTGGCTTTAAGTCGATTCGATAACAATTGACGAAAACGGACGTATTTCTCAGGTTTTTACTACATATGAACACTTTTCACATTCTCCCGTGCAACTCGGCTGCTAGTCCTCCTTTCATGTAGAATCTTAAGGTCCAAGCTCATGTCCAAGGCACCAAAGCCAGCTAAAAGTCAATAATCAGTACCTAAAACTTGAATTGTACTACTTCTTACTGGCTATTACATCAACTTAGAAGCTTCATCTGTATTCTACTATGGTGCTTTTAGTGTCTCCGCATACCGCAGCACGCGACATAGCTTTGCAGACGATAAGTACAAACGTTTCAGAGAGAAGAGCGGCCAATGTGACGATCTGGCTTTAAGTCGATTCGATAACAATTGACGAAAACGGACGGATTTCTCAGGTTTTTACTACATATGAACACTTTTCACATTCTCCCGTGCAACTCGGCTGCTAGTCCTCCTTTCATGCAGAATCTTAAGGTCCTAGCTCATGTCCAAGGCACCAAAGCCAGCTAAAAAGTCAATAATCGATACCTAAAACTTGAATTGTACTACTTCTTACTGGCTATTACATCAACTTAGAAGCTTCATCTGTGTTCTACTATGGTGCTTTTAGTGTTTCCGCATACCGCAGCACGCGACATAGCTTTGCAGACGATAAGTACAACCGTTTCAGAGAGAAGAGCGGCCAATGTGTCGATCTGGCTTTAAGTCGATTCGATAACAAATGACGAAAACGGACGGATTTCTCAGGTTTTTACTACATATGAACACTTTTCACATTCTCTCCTGCAACTCGGCTGCTAGTTTTCCTTTCTTGCAGAGTCTTAAGGTCCTAGCTCATGTCCAAGGCAACAAAGCCAGCTAAAAAATCAATAATCGATACCTAAAACTTGAATTGTACTACTTCTTACTGGCTATTACATCAACTTAGAAGCTTCATCTGTGTTCTACTATGGTGCTTTTAGTGTCTCCGCATACCGCAGCACGCGACATAGCTTTGAAGACGATAAGTACAATCGTTTCAGAGAGAAGAGCGGCCAATGTGACGATCTGGCTTTAAGTCGATTCGATAACAAATGACGAAAACGGACGGATTTCTCAGGTTTTTACTACATATGAACACTTTTCACACTCTCCCATCCAACGCGGCTGCTAGTCCTCCTTTCATGCAGAATCTTAAGGTCCTAGCTCATGTCCAAGGCACCAAAGCCAGCTAAAAAGTCATTAATCAGTACCTAAAACTTGAATTGTACTACTTCTTACTGGCTATTACATCAACTTAGAAGCTTAATCTGTGTTCTACTATGGTGCTTTTAGTGTCTCCGCATACCGCAGCACGCCACATAGCTTTGCAGACGATAAGTACAGCCGTTTCAGAGAGAAGAGCGGCCAAGTGACGATCTAGCTTTAAGGCGATTCGATAACAAATGACGAAAACGGACGGATTTCTCAGGTTTTTTCTACATATGAACACTTTTCATATTGTCCCGTGCAACTCGGCTGCTAGTCCTCCTTTCATGCAGAATCTTAAGGTCTTAGCTCATGTCCAAGGCACCAAATCCATCTAAGAAGTCAATAATCGATACCTAAAACTTGAATTGTACTACTTCTTACTGGCTATTACATCGACTTAGAAGCTTCATCTGTGTTCTACTATGGTGATTTTATTGTCTCCGCATACCGCAGCACGCGACGTAGCTTTGCAGACGATAAGTACAAACGTTTCAGAGAGAAGAGCGGCCAATGTGACGATCGGGCTTTAAGTCGATTCGATAACAAATGACGAAAACGGACGGATTTCTCAGGTTTTTACTACATATGAACACTTTTCACATTCTCTCCTTCAACTCGGCTGCTAGTTTTCCTTTCTTGCAGAATCTTAATGTCCTAGCTCATGTCCAAGGCAACAAAGCCAGCTAAAAAATCAATAATCGATACCTAAAACTTGAATTGTACTACTTCTTACTGGCTATTACATCAACTTAGAAGCTTCATCTGTGTTCTACTATGGTGCTTTTAGTGTCTCCGCATACCGCAGCACGCGACATAGCTTTGAAGACGATAAGTACAATCGTTTCAGAGAGAAGAGCGGCCAATGTGACGATCTGGCTTTAAGTCGATTCGATAACAAATGACGAAAACGGACGGATTTCTCAGGTTTTTACTACATATGAACACTTTTCACACTCTCCCATCCAACGCGGTTGCTAGTCCTCCTTTCATGCAGAATCTTAAGGTCCTAGCTCATGTCCAAGGCACCAAAGCTAGCTAAAAAGTCAATAATCAGTACCTAAAACTTGAATTGTACTACTTCTTACTGGCTATTACATCAACTTAGAAGCTTAATCTGTGTTCTACTATGGTGCTTTTAGTGTCTCCGCATACCGCAGCACGCCACATAGCTTTGCAGACGATAAGTACAGCCGTTTCAGAGAGAAGAGCGGCCAAGTGACGATCTAGCTTTAAGGCGATTCGATAAGAAATGACGAAAACGGACGGATTTCTCAGGTTTTTTCTACATATGAACACTTTTCATATTGTCCCGTGCAACTCGGCTGCTAGTCCTCCTTTCATGCAGAATCTTAAGGTCTTAGCTCATGTCCAAGGCACCAAATCCATCTAAGAAGTCAATAATCGATACCTAAAACTTGAATTGTACTACTTCTTACTGGCTATTACATCGACTTAGAAGCTTCATCTGTGTTCTACTATGGTGATTTTATTGTCTCCGCATACCGCAGCACGCGACGTAGCTTTGCAGACGATAAGTACAAACGTTTCAGAGAGAAGAGCGGCCAATGTGACGATCGGGCTTTAAGTCGATTCGATAACAAATGACGAAAACGGACGGATTTCTCAGGTTTCTACTACATATGAACACATTTCACATTCTCCCGTGCAACGCGGCTGCTAGTCCTCATTTCATGCAGTATCTTAAGGTCCTAGCTCATGTCCAAGGCACCAAAGCCAGCTAAAAAGTCAATAATCGATACCTAAAACTTGAGTTGTACTACTTCTTACTGGCTATTACATCAACTGAGAAGCTTCATCTGTTTTATACTATGGTGCTTTTAGTGTCTGCGCATACCGCAGCACGCGACATAGCTTTGCAGACGATAAGTACAACCGTTTCAGAGAGAAGAGCGGCCAATGTGACGATCTGGCTTTAAGTCGATTCGATAACAAATGACGAAAACGGACGGATTTCTCAGGTTTTTACTACATATGAACACTTTTCACATTCTCCCATCCAACGCGGCTGCTAGTCCTCCTTTCATGCAGAATCTTAAGGTCCTAGCTCATGTCCAAGGCACCAAAGCCAGCTAAAAAGTCAATAATCGATACCTAAAACTTGAATTACACTACTTCTTACTGGCTATTACATCATCATAGAAGCTTCATCTGTGTTCTACTATGGTGCTTTTAGTGTCTCCGCATACCGCAGCACGCGACATAGCTTTGCAGAGGATAAGTACAACCGTTTCAGAGAGAAGAGCGGCCAATGTGACGATCGGGCTTTAAGTCGATTCGATAACAAATGACGGAAACAGACGGATTTCTCAGGTTTTTACTACATATGAACACATTTCACATTCTCCCGTGCAACGCGGCTGCTAGTCCTCCTTTCATGCAGAATCTTAAGGTAATAGCTCATGTACAAGGCACCAAAGACAGCTAAAAAGTAAATAATCAGTACCTAAAACTTGAATTGTACTACTTCTTACTGGCTATTACATCAACTTAGAAGCTTCATCTGTGTTCTACTATGGTGCTTTTAGTGTCTCCGCATACCGCAGCACGCGACATAGCTTTGCAGACGATAAGTACAACCGTTTTAGAGAGAAGAGCGGCCAAGTGACGATCTGGCTTTAAGTCGATTCGATAACAAATGACGAAAACGGACGGATTTCTCAGGTTTTTACTACATATGAACACTTTTCACATTCTCCCATCCAACGCGGCTGCTAGTCCTCCTTTCATGCAGAATCTTAAGGTCCTAGCTCATGTACAAGGCACCAAAGCCAGCTAAAAAGTCAATAATCGATACCTAAAACTTGAATTGTACTACTTCTTACTGGCTATTACATCATCATAGAAGCTTCATCTGTGTTCTACTATGGTGCTTTTAGTGTCTCCGCATACCGCAGCACGCGACATAGCTTTGCAGAGGATAAGTACAACCGTTTCAGAGAGAAGAGCGGCCAATGTGACGATCGGGCTTTAAGTCGATTCGATAACAAATGACGGAAACAGACGGATTTCTCAAGTTTTTACTACATATGAACACATTTCACATTCTCCCGTGCAACGCGGCTGCTAGTCCTCCTTTCATGCAGAATCTTAAGGTCCTAGCTCATGTCCAAGGCACCAAAGCCAGCTAAAAAGTCAATAATCAGTACCTAAAACTTGAATTGTACTACTTCTTACTGGCTATTACATCAACTGAGAAGCTTCATCTGTTTTATACTATGGTGCTTTTAGTGTCTGCGCATACCGCAGCACGCGACATAGCTTTGCAGACGATAAGTACAACCGTTTCAGAGAGAAGAGCGGCCAATGTGACGATCTGGCTTTAAGTCGATTCGATAACAAATGACGAAAACGGACGGATTTCTCAGGTTTTTTCTACATATGAACACTTTTCATATTGTCCCGTGCAACTCGGCTGCTAGTCCTCCTTTCATGCAGAATCTTAAGGTCTTAGCTCATGTCCAAGGCACCAAATCCATCTAAGAAGTCAATAATCGATACCTAAAACTCGAATTGTACTACTTCTTACTGGCTATTACATCGACTTAGAAGCTTCATCTGTGTTCTACTATGGTGATTTTATTCTCTCCGCATACCGCAGCACGCGACGTAGCTTTGCAGACGATAAGTACAAACGTTTCAGAGAGAAGAGCGGCCAATGTGACGATCGGGCTTTAAGTCGATTCGATAACAAATGACGAAAACGGACGGATTTCTCAGGTTTCTACTACATATGAACACATTTCACATTCTCCCGTGCAACGCGGCTGCTAGTCCTCCTTTCATGCAGAATCTTAAGGTCCTAGCTCATGTCCAAGGCACCAAAGCCAGCTAAAAAGTCAATAATCGATACCTAAAACTTGAGTTGTACTACTTCTTACTGGCTATTACATCAACTTAGAAGCTTCATCTGTTTTATACTATGGTGCTTTTAGTGTCTGCGCATACCGCAGCACGCGACATAGCTTTGCAGACGATAAGTACAACCGTTTCAGAGAGAAGAGCGGCCAATGTTACGATCTGGCTTTAAGTCGATTCGATAACAAATGATGAAAACGGACGGATTTCTCAGGTTTTTACTACATATGAACACTTTTCACATTCTCCCATCCAACGCGGCTGCTAGTCCTCCTTTCATGCAGAATCTTAAGGTCCTAGCTCATGTCCAAGGCACCAAAGCCAGCTAAAAAGTCAATAATCGATACCTAAAACTTGAATTGTACTACTTCTTACTGGCTATTACATCATCATAGAAGCTTCATCTGTGTTCTACTATGGTGCTTTTAGTGTCTCCGCATACCGCAGCACGCGACATAGCTTTGCAGAGGATAAGTACAAACGTTTCAGAGAGAAGAGCGGCCAATGTGACGATCGGGCTTTAAGTCGATTCGATAACAAATGACGAAAACGGACGGATTTCTCAGGTTTCTACTACATATGAACACATTTCACATTCTCCCGTGCAACGCGGCTGCTAGTCCTCCTTTCATGCAGTATCTTAAGGTCCTAGCTCATGTCCAAGGCACCAAAGCCAGCTAAAAAGTCAATAATCGATACTTAAAACTTGAGTTGTACTACTTCTTACTGGCTATTACATCAACTGAGAAGCTTCATCTGTTTTATACTATGGTGCTTTTAGTGTCTGCGCATACCGCAGCACGCGACATAGCTTTGCAGACGATAAGTACAACCGTTTCAGAGAGAAGAGCGGCCAATGTGACGATCTGGCTTTAAGTCGATTCGATAACAAATGACGAAAACGGACGGATTTCTCAGGTTTTTACTACATATGAACACTTTTCACATTCTCCCATCCAACGCGGCTGCTAGTCCTCCTTTCATGCAGAATCTTAAGGTCCTAGCTCATGTCCAAGGCACCAAAGCCAGCTAAAAAGTCAATAATCGATACCTAAAACTTGAATTACACTACTTCTTACTGGCTATTACATCATCATAGAAGCTTCATCTGTGTTCTACTATGGTGCTTTTAGTGTCTCCGCATACCGCAGCACGCGACATAGCTTTGCAGAGGATAAGTACAACCGTTTCAGAGAGAAGAGCGGCCAATGTGACGATCGGGCTTTAAGTCGATTCGATAACAAATGACGGAAGCAGACGGATTTCTCAAGTTTTTACTACATATGAACACATTTCACATTCTCCCGTGCAACGCGGCTGCTAGTCCTCCTTTCATGCAGAATCTTAAGGTAATAGCTCATGTACAAGGCACCAAAGACAGCTAAAAAGTAAATAATCAGTACCTAAAACTTGAATTGTACTACTTCTTACTGGCTATTACATCAACTTAGAAGCTTCATCTGTGTTCTACTATGGTGCTTTTAGTGTCTCCGCATACCGCAGCACGCGACATAGCTTTGCAGACGATAAGTACAACCGTTTCAGAGAGAAGAGCGGCCAAGTGACGATCTGGCTTTAAGTCGATTCGATAACAAATGACGAAAACGGACGGATTTCTCAGGTTTTTACTACATATGAACACTTTTCACATTCTCCCATCCAACGCGGCTGCTAGTCCTCCTTTCATGCAGAATCTTAAGGTCCTAGCTCATGTACAAGGCACCAAAGCCAGCTAAAAAGTCAATAATCGATACCTAAAACTTGAATTGTACTACTTCTTACTGGCTATTACATCATCATAGAAGCTTCATCTGTGTTCTACTATGGTGCTTTTAGTGTCTCCGCATACCGCAGCACGCGACATAGCTTTGCAGACGATAAGTACAACCGTTTCAGAGAGAAGAGCGGCCAATGTGACGATCGGGCTTTAAGTCGATTCGATAACAAATGACGGAAACAGACGGAATTTCTCAAGTTTTTGCTACATATGAACACATTTCACATTCTCCCGTGCAACGCGGCTGCTAGTCCTCCTTTCATGCAGAATCTTAAGGTCCTAGCTCATGTCCAAGGCACCAAAGCCAGCTAAAAAGTCAATAATCAGTACCTAAATTTGAATTGTACTACTTCTTACTGGCTATTACATCAACTTAGAATCTTAATCTGTGTTCTACTATGGTGCTTTTAGTGTCTCCGCATACCGCAGCACGCCACATAGCTTTGAAGACGATAAGTACAGCCGTTTCAGAGAGAAGAGCGGCCAAGTGACGATCTAACTTTAAGGCGATTCGATAACAAATGACGAAAACGGACGGATTTCTCAGGTTTTTTCTACATATGAACACTTTTCATATTGTCCCGTGCAACTCGGCTGCTAGTCCTCCTTTCATGCAGAATCTTAAGGTCTTAGCTCATGTCCAAGGCACCAAATCCATCTAAGAAGTCAATAATCGATACCTAAAACTTGAATTGTACTACTTCTTACTGGCTATTACATCGACTTAGAAGCTTCATCTGTGTTCTACTATGGTGATTTTATTGTCTCCGCATACCGCAGCACGCGACGTAGCTTTGCAGACGATAAGTACAAACGTTTCAGAGAGAAGAGCGGCCAATGTGACGATCGGGCTTTAAGTCGATTCGATAACAAATGACGAAAACGGACGGATTTCTCAGGTTTCTACTACATATGAACACATTTCACATTCTCCCGTGCAACGCGGCTGCTAGTCCTCCTTTCATGCAGAATCTTAAGGTCCTAGCTCATGTCCAAGGCACCAAAGCCAGCTAAAAAGTCAATAATCGATACCTAAAACTTGAGTTGTACTATTTCTTACTGGCTATTACATCAACTTAGAAGCTTCATCTGTTTTATACTATGGTGCTTTTAGTGTCTGCGCATACCGCAGCACGCGACATAGCTTTGCAGACGATAAGTACAACCGTTTCAGAGAGAAGAGCGGCCAATGTGACGATCTGGCTTTAAGTCGATTCGATAACAAATGACGAAAACGGACGCATTTCTCAGGTTTTTACTACATATGAACACTTTTCACATTCTCCCATCCAACGCGGCTGCTAGTCCTCCTTTCATGCAGAATCTTAAGGTCCTAGCCCATGTCCAAGGCACCAAAGCCAGCTAAAAAGTCTATAATCGATACCTAAAACTTGAATTGTACTACTTCTTACTGGCTATTACATCATCATAGAAGCTTCATCTGTGTTCTACTATGGTGCTTTTAGTGTCTCCGCATACAGCAGCACGCGACATAGCTTTGCAGAGGATAAGTACAACCGTTTCAGAGAGAAGAGCGGCCAATGTGACGATCGGGCTTTAAGTCGATTCGATAACAAATGACGGAAACAGACGGATTTCTCAAGTTTTTACTACATATGAACACATTTCACATTCTCCCGTGCAACGCGGCTGCTAGTCCTCCTTTCATGCAGAATCTTAACGTAATAGCTCATGTACAAGGCACCAAAGCCAGCTAAAAAGTCAATAATCGATACCTAAAACTTGAATTGTACTACTTCTTACTGGCTATTACATCAACTTAGAAGCTTCATCTGTGTTCTGCTATGGTGCTTTTAGTGTCTCCGCATACCGCAGCACGCGACATAGCTTTGAAGACGATAAGTAGAACCGTTTCAGAGAGAAGAGCGGCCAATGTGACGATCGGGCTTTAAGTCGATTCGATAACAAATGACGAAAACGGACGGATTTCTCAGGTTTTTACTACATATGAACACTTTTCACATTCTCCCGTGAAACTCGGCTGCTAGTCCTCCTTTCATGCAGAATCTGAAGGTCCTAGCTCATGTTCAAGGCACCAAAGCCATCTAAAAAGTGAATAATCGATACCTAAAACTTGAATTGTACTACTTCTTACTGGCTATTACATCATCTTAGAAGCTTCATCTGTGTTCTACCATGGTGCTTTTAGTGTCTCCGCATACCGCAGCACGCGACAAAGCTTTCCAGACGATAAGTACAACCGTTTCAGAGAGAAGAGCAGCCAATGTGACGATCTGGCTTTAAGTCGATTCGATAACAAATGACGAAAACGGACGGATTTCTCAGGTTTTTACTACATATGAACACTTTTCACATTCTCCTATCCAACGCGGATGCTAGTCCTCCTTTCATGCAGAATCTTAAGGTCCTAGCTCATGTCCAAGGCACCAAAGCCAGCTAAAAAGTCAATAATCAGTACCTAAAACTTGAATTGTACTACTTCTTACTGGCTATTACATCGTCATAGGAGCTTCATCTGTGTTCTACTATGGTGATTTTATTGTCTCCGCATACCGCAGCACGCGACATAGCTTTGCAGACGATAAGTACAACCGTTTCAGAGAGAAGAGCGGCCAATGTGACGATCGGGCTTGAAGTCGATTCGATAGCAAATGACGAAAACGGACGGATTTCTCAGGTTTCTACTACATATGAACACATTTCACATTCTCCCGTGCAACGCGGCTGCTAGTCCTCCTTTAATGCAGAATCTTAAGGTCCTAGCTCATGTCCAAGGCACCAAAGCCACCTAAAAAGTCAATAATCGATACCTAAAACTTGAATTGTACTACTTCTTACTGGCTATTACATCAACTTAGAAGCTTCATCTGTGTTCTACTATGGTGCTTTTAGTGTCTCCGCATACCGCAGCACGCGACATAGCTTTGCAGACGATAAGTACAACCGTTTCAGAGAGAAGAGCGGCCAAGTGACGATCTGGCTTTAAGTCGATTCGATAACAAATGACGAAAACGGACGGATTTCTCAGGTTTTTACTACATATGAACACTTTTCACATTCTCCCGTGCAACTCAAGTGCTAGTCCTCCTTTCATGCAGAATCTTAAGGTCCTAGCTCATGTCCAAGGCACCAAAGCCAGCTAAAAAGTCGATAATCGATACCTTAAACTTGAAATGTACTACTTCTTACTGGCTATTACATCATCATAGAAGCTTCATATGTGTTCTACTATGGTGCTTTTAGTGTCTCCGCATACCGCAGCACGCGACATAGCTTTGCAGACGATAAGTACAACCGTTTCAGAGAGAAGAGCGGCCAATGTGACGATCTGGCTTTAAGTCGATTCGATAACAAATGACGAAAACGGACGTATTTCTCAGGTTTTTACTACATATGAACACATTTCACATGCTCCCGTACAACGCGGCTGCTAGTCCTCCTTTCATGCAGAATCTTAAGGTCCTAGCTCATGTCCAAGGCACCAAATCCAGCTAAAAAGTCAATAATCGATACCTAAAACTTGAATTGTACTACTTCTTACTGGCTATTACATCAACTTAGAAGCTTCATCTGTGTTCTACTATGGTGCTTTTAGTGTCTCCGCATACCGCAGCACGCGACATAGCTTTGAAGACGATAAGTACAACCGTTTCAGAGAGAAGAGCGGCCAATGTGACGATCTGGCTTTAAGTCGATTCGATAACAAATGACGAAAACGGACGGATTTCTCAGGTTTCTACTACATATGAACACTTTTCACATTCTCCCATCCAACGCGGCTGCTAGTCCTCCTTTCATGCAGAATCTTAAGGTCCTAGCTCATGTCCAAGGCACCAAAGCCAGCTAAAAATTCAATAATCTATACCTAAAACTTGAATTGTACTACTTCTTACTGGCAATTACATCATCTTAGTGGCTTCATCTGTGTTCTACTATGGTCCTTTTAGTGTCTCCGCATACCGCAGCACGCGACATAGCTTTGCAGACGATAAGTACAACCGTTTCAGAGAGAAGAGCGGCCAATGTGACGATCTGGCTTTAAGTTGATTCGATAACAAATGACGAAAACGGACGGATTTCTCAGGTTTTTACTACATATGAACACTTTTCACATTCTTCCCTGCAACTCGGCTGCTAGTCCTCCTTTCATGCAGATTCTTAAGGTCCTAGCTCATGTCCAAGGCATCAAAGCCAGCTAAAAAGTCAATAATCGATACCTAAAACTTGAATTGTACTATTTCTTACTGGCTATTACATCAAATTAGAAGCTTCATCTGTGTTCTACTGTGGTGGTTTCAGTGTCTCCGCATACCGCAGCATACGACATAGCTTTGCAGACGATAAGTACAACCGTTTCAGAGAGAAGAGCGGCCAATGTGACGATCTGGCTTTAAGTCGATTCGATAACAAATGACGAAAACGGACGGATTTCTCAGGTTTTTACTACATATGAACACTTTTCACATTCTCCCGTGCAACTCGGCTGCTAGTCCTCCTTTCATGCAGAATCTTAAGGTCCTAGGTCATGTCCAAGGCACCAAAGCCAGCTAAAAAGTCAATAATCGATACCTAAAACTTGAATTGTACTACTTCTTACTGGCTATTACATCAACTTAGAAGCTTCATCTGTGTTCTACTATGGTGCTTTTAGTGTCTCCGCATACCGCATCACGCGACATAGCTTTGCAGGCGATAAGTACAACCGTTTCAGAGAGAAGAGCGGCCAATGTGACGATCTGGCTTTAAGTCGATTCGATAACAAATGACGAAAACGGACGGATTTCTCAGGTTTTTACTACATATGAACACTTTTCATATTCTCCCATCCAACGAGGCTGCTAGTCCTCCTTTCATGCAGAATCTTAAGGTCCTAGCTCATGTCCAAGGCACCAAAGCCAGCTAAAAAGTCAATAATCGATACCTAAAACTTTAATTGTACTACTTCTTACTGGCTATTACATCATCATAGAAGCCTCATCTGTGTTCTACTATGGTGCTTTTAGTGTCTCCGCATACCGCATCACGCGACATAGCTTTGCAGGCGATAAGTACAACCGTTTCAGAGAGAAGAACGGCCAATGTGACGATCTGGCTTTAAGTCGATTCGATAACAAATGACGAAAACGGACGGATTTCTCAGGTTTTTACTATATATGAACACTTTTCACATTCTCCCATCCAACGCGGCTGCTAGTCCTCCTTTCGTGCAGAATCTTAAGGTCCTAGCTCATGTCCAAGGCACCAAAGCCAGCTAAAAAGTCAATAATCGATATCTAAAACTTGAATTGTACTACTTCTTACTGGCTATTACATCAAATTAGAAGCTTCATCTGTGTTCTACTGTGGTGGTTTCAGTGTCTCCGCCTACCGCAGCATACGACATAGCTTTGCAGAGGATAAGTACAACCGTTTCAGAGAGAAGAGCGGCCAATGTGACGATCTGGCTTTAAGTCGATTCGATAACAAATGACGAAAACGGACGGATTTCTCAGGTTTTTACTACATATGAACACTTTTCACATTCTCCCGTGCAACTCGGCTGCTAGTCCTCCTTTCATGCAGAATCTTAAGGTCCTAGCTCATGTCCAAGGCACCAAAGCCAGCTAAAAAGTCAATAATCGATACCTAGAACTTGAATTATACTACTTCTTACTGGCTATTACATCAACTTAGAAGCTTCATCTGTGTTCTACTATGGTGCTTTTAGTGTCTCCGCATACCGCATCACGCGACATAGCTTTGCAGGCGATAAGGACAACCGTTTCAGAGAGAAGAGCGGCCAATGTGACGATCTGGCTTTAAGTCGATTAGACAACAAATGACGAAAACGGACGGATTTCTCAGGTTTTTACTACATATGAACACTATTCACATTCTCCCATCCAACGCGGCTGCTAGTCCTCCTTTCACGCAGAATCTTAAGGTCCTACCTCATGTCCAAGGCACCAAAGCCAGCTAAAAAGTCAATAATCGATACCTAAAACTTGAATTGTACTACTTCTTACTGGCTATTACATCATCATAGAAGCTTCATCTGTGTTCTACTATGGTGCTTTTAGTGTCTCCGCATACCGCAGCACGCGACATAGCTTTCCAGACGATAAGTACAACCGTTTCAGAGAGAAGAGCGGCCAATGTGACGATCGGGCTTGAAGTCGATTCGATAACAAATGACGAAAACGGACGGATTTCTCAGGTTTCTACTACATATGAACACATTTCACATTCTCCCGTGCAACGCGGCTGCTAGTCCTCCTTTAATGCAGAATCTTAAGGTCCTAGCTCATGTCCAAGGCACCAAAGCCAGCTAAAAAGTCAATAATCGATACCTAAAACATGAATTGTACTACTTCTTACTGGCTATTACATCAACTTAGAAGCTTCATCTGTGTTCTACCATGGTGCTTTTAGTGTCTCCGCACACCGCAGTACGCGATATAGCTTTGCAGACGATAAGTACAACCGTTTCAGAGAAAAGAGGGGCCAATGTGTCGATCTGGCTTTAAGTCGATTCGATAACAAATGACGAAAACGGACGGATTTCTCAGGTTTTTACTACATATGAACACTTTTCTCATTCTCCCGTGCAACTCGGCTGCTAGTCCTCCTTTCATGCAGAATCTTAAGGTCCTAGCTCATGTCCAAGGCACCAAAGCCAGCTAAAAAGTCGATAATCGATACGTTAAACTTGAATTGTACTACTTCTTACTGTCTATTACATCATCATAGAAGCTTCATATGTGTTCTACTATGGTGCTTTTAGTGTCTCCGCATACCGCAGCACGCGACATAGCTTTGCAGACGATAAGTACAACCGTTTCAGAGAGAAGAGCGGCCAATGTGACGATCTGGCTTTAAGTCGATTCGATAACAAATGACGAAAACGGACGTATTTCTCAGGTTTTTACTACATATGAACACTTTTCACATTCTCCCGTACAACGCGGCTGCTAGTCCTCCTTTCATGCAGAATCTTAAGTTCCTAGCTCATGTCCAAGGCACCAAAGCCAGCTAAAAAGTCAATAATCGATACCTAAAACTTGAATTGTACTACTTCTTACTGGCTATTACATCAACTTAGAAGCTTCATCTTTGTTCTACTATGGTGCTTTTAGTGTCTCCGCATACCGCAGCACGCGACATAGCTTTGAAGACGATAAGTACAACCGTTTCAGAGAGAAGAGCGGCCAATGTGACGATCTGGCTTTAAGTCGATTCGATAACATATGACGAAAACAGACGTATTTCTCAGGTTTCTACTACATATGAACACATTTCACATTCTCCCGTGCAACGCGGCTGCTAGTCCTCCTTTAATGCAGAATCGTAAGGTCCAAGCTCATGTCCAAGGCACCAAAGCCAGCTAAAAAGTCAATAATCGATACCTAAAACTTGAATTGTACTACTTCTTACTGGCTATTACATCAACTTAGAAGCTTCATCTGTGTTCTACCATGGTGCTTTTAGTGTCTCCGCACACCGCAGTACGCGACAAAGCTTTCCAGACGATAAGTACAACCGTTTCAGAGAGAAGAGCAGCCAATGTGACGATCTGGCTTTAAGTCGATTCGATAACAAATGACGAAAACGGACGGATTTCTCAGGTTTTTACTACATATGAACACTTTTCACATTCTCCTATCCAACGCGGCTGCTAGTCCTCCTTTCATGCAGAATCTTAAGGTCCTAGCTCATGTCCAAGGCACCAAAGCCAGCTAAAAAGTCAATAATCGATATCTAAAACTTGAATTGTACTACTTCTTACTGGCTATTACATCAAATTAGAAGCTTCATCTGTGTTCTACTGTGGTGGTCTCAGTGTCTCCGCCTACCGCAGCATACGACATAGCTTTGCAGAGGATAAGTACAACCGTTTCAGAGAGAAGAGCGTCCAATGTGACGATCTGGCTTTAAGTCGATTCGATAACAAATGACGAAAACGGACGGATTTCTCAGGTTTTTACTACATATGAACACTTTTCACATTCTCCCGTGCAACTCGGCTGCTAGTCCTCCTTTCATGCAGAATCTTAAGGTCCTAGCTCATGTCCAAGGCACCAAAGCCAGCTAAAAAGTCAATAATCGATACCTAAAACTTGAATTATACTACTTCTTACTGGCTATTACATCAACTTAGAAGCTTCATCTGTGTTCTACTATGGTGCTTTTAGTGTCTCCGCATACCGCATCACGCGACATAGCTTTGCAGGCGATAAGGACAACCGTTTCAGAGAGAAGAGCGGCCAATGTGACGATCTGGCTTTAAGTCGATTCGATAACAAATGACGAAAACGGACGGATTTCTCAGGTTTTTACTACATATGAACACTATTCACATTCTCCCATCCAACGCGGCTGCTAGTCCTCCTTTCACGCAGAATCTTAAGGTCCTACCTCATGTCCAAGGCACCAAAGCCAGCTAAAAAGTCAATAATCGATACCTAAAACTTGAATTGTACTACTTCTTACTGGCTATTACATCATCATAGAAGCTTCATCTGTGTTCTACTATGGTGCTTTTAGTGTCTCCGCATCCCGCAGCACGCGACATAGCTTTCCAGACGATAAGTACAACCGTTTCAGAGAGAAGAGCGGCCAATGTGACGATCGGGCTTGAAGTCGATTCGATAACAAATGACGAAAACGGACGGATTTCTCAGGTTTCTACTACATATGAACACATTTCACATTCTCCCGTGCAACGCGGCTGCTAGTCCTCCTTTAATGCAGAATCTTAAGGTCCTAGCTCATGTCCAAGGCACCAAAGCCAGCTAAAAAGTCAATAATCGATACCTAAAACTTGAATTGTACTACTTCTTACTGGCTATTACATCAACTTAGAAGCTTCATCTGTGTTCTACCATGGTGCTTTTAGTGTCTCCGCACACCGCAGTACGCGATATAGCTTTGCAGACGATAAGTACAACCGTTTCAGAGAAAAGAGGGGCCAATGTGTCGATCTGGCTTTAAGTCGATTCGATAACAAATGACGAAAACGGACGGATTTCTCAGGTTTTTACTATATATGAACACTTTTCTCATTCTCCCGTGCAACTCGGCTGCTAGTCCTCCTTTCATGCAGAATCTTAAGGTCCTAGCTCATGTCCAAGGCACCAAAGCCAGCTAAAAAGTCGATAATCGATACGTTAAACTTGAATTGTACTACTTCTTCCTGGCTATTACATCATCATAGAAGCTTCATATTTGTTCTACTATGGTGCTTTTAGTGTCTCCGCATACCGCAGCACGCGACATAGCTTTGCAGACGATAAGTACAGCCGTTTCAGAGAGAAGAGCGGCCAATGTGACGATCTGGCTTTAAGTCGATTCGATAACAAATGACGAAAACGGACGTATTTCTCAGGTTTTTACTACATATGAACACTTTTCACATTCTCCCGTACAACGCGGCTGCTAGTCCTCCTTTCATGCAGAATCTTAAGTTCCTAGCTCATGTCCAAGGCACCAAAGCCAGCTAAAAAGTCAATAATCGATACCTAAAACTTGAATTGTACTACTTCTTACTGGCTATTACATCAACTTAGAAGCTTCATCTGTGTTCTACTATGGTGCTTTTAGTGTCTCCGCATACCGCAGCACGCGACATAGCTTTGAAGACGATAAGTACAACCGTTTCAGAGAGAAGAGCGGCCAATGTGACGATCTGGCTTTAAGTCGATTCGATAACAAATGACGAAAACAGACGTATTTCTCAGGTTTCTACTACATATGAACACATTTCACATTCTCCCGTGCAACGCGGCTGCTAGTCCTCCTTTAATGCAGAATCGTAAGGTCCAAGCTCACATCCAAGGCACCAAAGCCAGCTAAAAAGTCAATAATCGATACCTAAAACTTGAATTGTACTACTTCTTACTGGCTATTACATCAACTTAGAAGCTTCATCTGTGTTCTACCATGGTGCTTTTAGTGTCTCCGCACACCGCAGTACGCGACATAGCTTTGCAGACGATAAGTACAACCGTTTCAGAGAAAAGAGGGGCCAACGTGACGATCTGGCTTTAAGTCGATTCGATAACAAATGACGAAAACGGACGGATTTCTCAGGTTTTTACTACATATGAACACTTTTCACATTCTCCCGTGCAACGCGGCTGCTAGTCCTCCTTTAATGCAGAATCTTAAAATCCTAGCTCATGTCCAAGGCACCAAAGCCAGCTAAAAAGTCAAAAATCGATACCTAAAACTTGAATTGTACTACTTCTTACTGGCTATTACATCAACTTAGAAGCCTCATCTGTGTTCTACCATGGTGCTTTTAGTGTCTCCGCACACCGCAGTACGCGATATAGCTTTGCAGACGATAAGTACAACCGTTTCAGAGAAAAGAGGGGCCAATGTGACGATCTGGCTTTAAGTCGATTCGATAACAAATGACGAAAACGGACGGATTTCTCAGGTTTTTACTACATATGAACACTTTTCACATTCTCCCGTGCAACTCGGTTGCTAGTCCTCCTTTCATGCAGAATCTTAAGGTCCTAGCTCATGTCCAAGGCACCAAAGCCAGCTAAAAAGTCGATAATCGATACCTTAAACTTGAATTGTACTACTTCTTACTGGCTATTACATCATCATAGAAACTTCATATGTGTTCTACTATGGTGCTTTTAGTGTCTCCGCATACCGCATCACGCGACATAGCTTTGCAGGCGATAAGTACAACCGTTTCAGAGAGAAGAGCGGCCAATGTGACGATCTGGCTTTAAGTCGATTCGATAACAAATGACGAAAACGGACGTATTTCTCAGGTTTTTACTACATATGAACACTTTTCACATTCTCCCGTACAACGCGGCTGCTAGTCCTCCTTTCATGCAGAATCTTAAGGTCCTAGCTCATGTCCAAGGCACCAAAGCCAGCTAAAAAGTCAATAATCGATACCTAAAACTTGAATTGTACTACTTCTTACTGGCTATTACATCAACTTAGAAGCTTCATCTGTGTTCTACTATGGTGCTTTTAGTGTCTCCGCATACCGCAGCACGCGACATAGCTGTGAAGACGATAAGTACAACCGTTTCAGAGAGAAGAGCGGCCAATGTGACGATCTGGCTTTAAGTAGATTCGATAACAAATGACGAAAACAGACGGATTTCTCAGGTTTCTACTACATATGAACACATTTCACATTCTCCCGTGCAACGCGGCTGCTAGTCCTCCTTTAATGCAGAATCATAAGGTCCAAGCTCATGTCCAAGGCACCAAAGCCAGCTAAAAAGTCAATAATCGATACCTAAAACTTGAATTGTACTACTTCCTACTGGCTATTACATCAACTTAGAAGCTTCATCTGTGTTCTACCATGGTGCTTTTAGTGTCTCTGCACACCGCAGTACGCGACATAGCTTTGCAGACGATAAGTACAACCGTTTCAGAGAAAAGAGGGGCCAACGTGACGATCTGGCTTTAAGTCGATTCGATAACAAATGACGAAAACGGACGGATTTCTCAGGTTTTTACTACATATGAACACTTTTCACATTCTCCCGTGCAACTCGGCTGCTAGTCCTCCTTTCATGCAGAATCTTAAGGTCCTAGCTCATGTCCAAGGCACCAAAGCCAGCTAAAAAGTCAATAATCGATACCTAAAACTTGAATTGTACTACTTCTTACTGGCTATTACATCAACTTAGAAGCTTAATCTGTGTTCTACTATGGTGCTTTTAGTGTCTCCGCATACCGCAGCACGCCACATAGCTTTGCAGACGATAAGTACAGCCGTTTCAGAGAGAAGAGCGGCCAAGTGACGATCTGGCTTTAAGGCGATTCGATAACAAATGACGAAAACGGACGGATTTCTCAGGTTTTTACTACATATGAACACTTTTCATATTGTCCCGTGCAACTCGGCTGCTAGTCCTCCTTTCATGCAGAATCTTAAGGTCCTAGCTCATGTCCAAGGCACCAAAGCCAGCTAAAAAGTCGATAATCGATACGTTAAACTTGAATTGTACTACTTCTTACTGGCTATTACATCATCATAGAAGCTTCATATGTGTTCTACTATGGTGCTTTTAGTGTCTCCGCATACCGCAGCACGCGACATAGCTTTGCAGACGATAAGTACAACCGTTTCAGAGAGAAGAGCGGCCAATGTGACGATCTGGCTTTAAGTCGATTCGATAACAAATGACGAAAACGGACGTATTTCTCAGGTTTTTACTACATATGAACACTTTTCACATTCTCCCGTGCAACGCGGCTGCTAGTCCTCCTTTAATGCAGAATCTTAAGGTCCTAGCTCATGTCCAAGGCACCAAAGCCAGCTAAAAAGTCAAAAATCGATACCTAAAACTTGAATTGTACTACTTTTTACTGGCTATTACATCAACTTAGAAGCCTCATCTGTGTTCTACCATGGTGCTTTTAGTGTCTCCGCACACCGCAGTACGCGATATAGCTTTGCAGACGATAAGTACAACCGTTTCAGAGAAAAGAGGGGCCAATGTGACGATCTGGCTTTAAGTCGATTCGATAACAAATGACGAAAACGGACGGATTTCTCAGGTTTTTACTACATATGAACACTTTTCACATTCTCCCGTGCAACTCGGTTGCTAGTCCTCCTTTCATGCAGAATCTTAAGGTCCTAGCTCATGTCCAAGGCACCAAAGCCAGCTAAAAAGTCGATAATCGATACCTTAAACTTGAATTGTACTACTTCTTACTGGCTATTACATCATCATAGAAACTTCATATGTGTTCTACTATGGTGCTTTTAGTGTCTCCGCATACCGCAGCACGCGACATAGCTTTGCAGACGATAAGTACAACCGTTTCAGAGAGAAGAGCGGCCAATGTGACGATCTGGCTTTAAGTCGATTCGATATCAAATGACGAAAACGGACGTATTTCTCAGGTTTTTACTACATATGAACACTTTTCACATTCTCCCGTACAACGCGGCTGCTAGTCCTCCTTTCATGCAGAATCTTAAGGTCCTAGCTCATGTCCAAGGCACCAAAGCCAGCTAAAAAGTCAATAATCGATACCTAAAACTTGAATTGTACTACTTCTTACTGGCTATTACATCAACTTAGAAGCTTCATCTGTGTTCTACTATGGTGCTTTTAGTGTCTCCGCATACCGCAGCACGCGACATAGCTGTGAAGACGATAAGTACAACCGTTTCAGAGAGAAGAGCGGCCAATGTGACGATCTGGCTTTAAGTAGATTCGATAACAAATGACGAAAACGGACGGATTTCTCAGGTTTCTACTACATATGAACACATTTCACATTCTCCCGTGCAACGCGGCTGCTAGTCCTCCTTTAATGCAGAATCTTAAGGTCCTAGCTCATGTCCAAGGCACCAAAGCCAGCTAAAAAGTCAATAATCGATACCTAAAACTTGAATTGTACTACTTCTTACTGGCTATTACATCAACTTAGAAGCTTAATCTGTGTTCTACTATGGTGCTTTTAGTGTCTCCGCATACCGCAGCACGCCACATAGCTTTGCAGACGATAAGTACAGCCGTTTCAGAGAGAAGAGCGGCCAATGTGACGATCTGGCTTTAAGTCGATTCGATAACAAATGACGAAAACAGACGTATTTCTCAGGTTTCTACTACATATGAACACATTTCACATTCTCCCGTGCAACGCGGCTGCTAGTCCTCCTTTAATGCAGAATCGTAAGGTCCAAGCTCACATCCAAGGCACCAAAGCCAGCTAAAAAGTCAATAATCGATACCTAAAACTTGAATTGTACTACTTCTTACTGGCTATTACATCAACTTAGAAGCTTCATCTGTGTTCTACCATGGTGCTTTTAGTGTCTCCGCACACCGCAGTACGCGACATAGCTTTGCAGACGATAAGTACAACCGTTTCAGAGAAAAGAGGGGCCAACGTGACGATCTGGCTTAAAGTCGATTCGATAACAAATGACGAAAACGGACGGATTTCTCAGGTTTTTACTACATATGAACACTTTTCACATTCTCCCGTGCAACGCGGCTGCTAGTCCTCCTTTAATGCAGAATCTTAAAATCCTAGCTCATGTCCAAGGCACCAAAGCCAGCTAAAAAGTCAAAAATCGATACCTAAACCTTGAATTGTACTACTTCTTACTGGCTATTACATCAACTTAGAAGCCTCATCTGTGTTCTACCATGGTGCTTTTAGTGTCTCCGCACACCGCAGTACGCGATATAGCTTTTGCAGACGATAAGTACAACCGTTTCAGAGAAAAGAGGGGCCAATGTGACGATCTGGCTTTAAGTCGATTCGATAACAAATGACGAAAACGGACGGATTTCTCAGGTTTTTACTACATATGAACACTTTTCACATTCTCCCGTGCAACTCGGTTGCTAGTCCTCCTTTCATGCAGAATCTTAAGATCCTAGCTCATGTCCAAGGCACCAAAGCCAGCTAAAAAGTCGATAATCGATACCTTAAACTTGAATTGTACTACTTCTTACTGGCTATTACATCATCATAGAAACTTCATATGTGTTCTACTATGGTGCTTTTAGTGTCTCCGCATACCGCAGCACGCGACATAGCTTTGCAGACGATAAGTACAACCGTTTCAGAGAGAAGAGCGGCCAATGTGACGATCTGGCTTTAAGTCGATTCGATAACAAATGACGAAAACGGACGTATTTCTCAGGTTTTTACTACATATGAACACTTTTCACATTCTCCCGTACAACGCGGCTGCTAGTCCTCCTTTCATGCAGAATCTTAAGGTCCTAGCTCATGTCCAAGGCACCAAAGCCAGCTAAAAAGTCAATAATCGATACCTAAAACTTGAATTGTACTACTTCTTACTGGCTATTACATCAACTTAGAAGCTTCATCTGTGTTCTACTATGGTGCTTTTAGTGTCTCCGCATACCGCAGCACGCCACATAGCTTTGCAGACGATAAGTACAGCCGTTTCAGAGAGAAGAGCGGCCAAGTGACGATCTGGCTTTAAGGCGATTCGATAACAAATGACGAAAACGGACGGATTTCTCAGGTTTTTACTACATATGAACACTTTTCATATTGTCCCGTGCAACTCGGCTGCTAGTCCTCCTTTCATGCAGAATCTTAAGGTCCTAGCTCACGTCCAAGGCACCAAATCCATCTAAGAAGTCAATAATCGATACCTAAAACTTGAATCGTACTACTTCTTACTGGCTATTAGATCGACTTAGAAGCTTCATCTGTGTCCTACTATGGTGATTTTATTGTCTCCGCATACCGCAGCACGCGACATAGCTTTGCAGACGATAAGTACAACCGTTTCAGAGAGAAGAGCGGCCAATGTGACGATCGGGCTTTAAGTCGATTCGATAACAAATGACGAAAACGGACGTATTTCTCAGGTTTTTACTACATATGAACACTTTTCACATTCTCCCGTGCAACTCGGCTGCTAGTCCTCCTTTCATGCAGAATCTTAAGGTCCTAGCTCATTTCCAAGGCACCAAAGCCAGCTAAAAAGTCAATAATCAGTACCTAAAACTTGAATTGTACTACTACTTACTGGCTATTACATCATCTTGGAAGCTTCATCTGTGTTCTACTATGGTGCTTTTAGTGTCTCCGCATACCGCAGCATGCGACAAAGCTTTCCAGACGATAAGTACAACCGTTTCAGAGAGAAGAGCAGCCAATGTGACGATCTGGCTTTAAGTCGATTCGATAACAAATGACGAAAACGAACGTATTTCTCAGGTTTTTACTACATATGAACACTTTTCACATTCTCCTATCCAACGCGGGTGCTAGTCCTCCTTTCATGCAGAATCTTAAGGTCCTAGCTCATGTCCAAGGCACCAAAGCCAGCTAAAAAGTCAATAATCGATACCTAAAACTTGAATTGTACTACTTCTTATGGCTATTACATCATCATAGAAGCTTCATCTGTGTTCTACTATGGTGCTTTTAGTGTCTACGCATACCGCAGCACGCGACATAGCTTTGCAGACCATAAGTACAACCGTTTCAGAGAGAAGAGCGGCCAATGTGACGATCTGGCTTTAAGTCGATTCGATAACAAATGACGAAAACGGACGGATTTCTCAGGTTTTTACTACATATGAACACTTTTCACATTCTCCCATGCAACTCGGCTGCTAGTCCTCCTTTCATGCAGAATCTTAAGGTCCTAGCTCATGTCCAAGGCACCAAAGCCAGCTAAAAAGTCAATAATCAGTACCTAAAACTTGAATTGTACTACTTCTTACTGGCTATTACATCGACTTAGAAGCTTCATCTGTGTTCTACTATGGTGATTTTATTGTCTCCGCATACCGCAGCACGCGACATAGCTTTGCAGACGATAAGTACAACCGTTTCAGAGAGAAGAGCGGCCAATGTGACGATCTGGCTTTAAGTCGATTCGATAACAAATGACGAAAACGGACGGATTTCTTACGTTTTTACTACATATGAACACTTTTCACATTCTCCCGTGCAACTCGCCTGCTAGTCCTCCTTTCATGCAGAATCATAAGGTCCTAGCTCATGTCCAAGGCACCAAAGCCAGCTAAAAAGTCAATAATCGATACCTAAAACTTGAATTGTACTACTTCTTACTGGCTAATACATCAACTTAGAAGCTTCATCTGTGTTCTACCATGGTGCTTTTAGTGTCTCCGCATACCGCAGCACGCGACATAGCTTTGCAGACCATAAGTACAACCGTTTCAGAGAGAAGAGCGGCCAATGTGACGATCTGGCTTTAAGTCGATTCGATAACAAATGACGAAAACGGACGTATTTCTCAGGTTTTTACTACATATGAACACTTTTCACATTCTCCCGTACAACGCGGCTGCTAGTCCTCCTTTCATGCAGAATCTTAAGGTCCTAGCTCATGTCCAAGGCACCAAAGCCAGCTAAAAAGTCAATAATCGATACCTAAAACTTGAATTGTACTACTTCTTACTGGCTATTACATCAACTTTGAAGCTTCATCTGTGTTCTACTATGGTGCTTTTAGTGTCTCCGCATAACGCAGCACGCGACATAGCTTTGAAGACGATAAGTACAACCGTTTCAGAGAGAAGAGCGGCCAATGTGACGATCTGGCTTTAAGTAGATTCGATAACAAATGACGAAAACAGACGGATTTCTCAGGTTTCTGCTACATATGAACACATTTCACATTCTCCCGTGCAACGCGGCTGCTAGTCCTCCTTTAATGCAGAATCATAAGGTCCAAGCTCATGTCCAAGGCACCAAAGCCAGCTAAAAAGTCAATAATCGATACCTAAAACTTGAATTGTACTACTTCCTACTGGCTATTACATCAACTTAGAAGCTTCATCTGTGTTCTACCATGGTGCTTTTAGTGTCTCTGCACACCGCAGTACGCGACATAGCTTTGCAGAGATAAGTACAACCGTTTCAGAGAAAAGAGGGGCCAACGTGACGATCTGGCTTTAAGTCGATTCGATAACAAATGACGAAAACGGACGGATTTCTCAGGTTTTTACTACATATGAACACTTTTCACATTCTCCCGTGCAACTCGGCTGCTAGTCCTCCTTTCATGCAGAATCTTAAGGTCCTAGCTCATGTCCAAGGCACCAAAGCCAGCTAAAAAGTCAATAATCGATACCTAAAACTTGAATTGTACTACTTCTTACTGGCTATTACATCAACTTAGAAGCTTAATCTGTGTTCTACTATGGTGCTTTTAGTGTCTCCGCATACCGCAGCACGCCACATAGCTTTGCAGACGATAAGTACAGCCGTTTCAGAGAGAAGAGCGGCCAAGTGACGATCTGGCTTTAAGGCGATTCGATAACAAATGACGAAAACGGACGGATTTCTCAGGTTTTTACTACATATGAACACTTTTCATATTGTCCCGTGCAACTCGGCTGCTAGTCCTCCTTTCATGCAGAATCTTAAGTCCTAGCTCACGTCCAAGGCACCAAATCCATCTAAGAAGTCAATAATCGATACCTAAAATTTGAATTGTACTACTTCTTACTGGCTATTACATCGACTTAGAAGCTTCATCTGTGTTCTACTATGGTGATTTTATTGTCTCCGCATACCGCAGCACGCGACATAGCTTTGCAGACGATAAGTACAACCGTTTCAGAGAGAAGAGCGGCCAATGTGACGATCGGGCTTTAAGTCGATTCGATAACAAATGACGAAAACGGACGTATTTCTCAGGTTTTTACTACATATGAACACTTTTCACATTCTCCCGTGCAACTCGGCTGCTAGTCCTCCTTTCATGCAGAATCTTAAGGTCCTAGCTCATTTCCAAGGCACCAAAGCCAGCTAAAAAGTCAATAATCAGTACCTAAAACTTGAATTGTACTACTACTTACTGGCTATTACATCATCTTAGAAGCTTCATCTGTGTTCTACTATGGTGCTTTTAGTGTCTCCGCATACCGCAGCACGCGACATAGCTTTGCAGACGATAAGTACAACCGTTTCAGAGAGAAGAGCGGCCAATGTGACGATCTGGCTTTAAGTCGATTCGATAACAAATGACGAAAACGGACGGATTTCTCAGGTTTTTACTACATATGAACACTTTTCACATTCTCCCATGCAACTCGGCTGCTAGTCCTCCTTTCATGCAGAATCTTAAGGTCCTAGCTCATGTCCAAGGCACCAAAGCCAGCTAAAAAGTCAATAATCAGTACCTAAAACTTGAATTGTACTACTTCTTACTGGCTATTACATCGACTTAGAAGCTTCATCTGTGTTCTACTATGGTGATTTTATTGTCTCCGCATACCGCAGCACGCGACATAGCTTTGCAGACGATAAGTACAACCGTTTCAGAGAGAAGAGCGGCCAATGTGACGATCGGGTTTTAAGTCGATTCGATAACAAATGACGAAATCGGACGGATTTCTCAGGTTTCTACTACATATGAACACATTTCACATTCTCCCGTGCAACGCGGCTGCTAGTCCTCCTTTAATGCAGAATCTTAAGGTCCTAGCTCAAGTCCAAGGCACCAAGCCAGCTAAAAAGTCAATAATCGATACCTAAAACTTGAATTGTACTACTTCTTACTGGCTATTACTTCAACATAGAAGCTTCATCTGTGTTCTACCATGGTGCTTTTAGTGTCTCCGCACACCGCAGTACGCGACATAGCTTTGCAGACGATAAGTACAACCGTTTCAGAGAAAAGAGGGGCCAATGTGACGATCTGGCTTTAAGTCGATTCGATAACAAATGACGAAAACGGACGGATTTCTTACGTTTTTACTACATATGAACACTTTTCACATTCTCCCGTGCAACTCGGCTGCTAGTCCTCCTTTCATGCAGAATCATAAGGTCCTAGCTCATGTCCAAGGCACCAAAGCCAGCTAAAAAGTGAATAATCGATACCTAAAACTTGAATTGTACTACTTCTTACTGGCTAATACATCAACTTAGAAGCTTCATCTGTGTTCTACCATGGTGCTTTTAGTGTCTCCGCATACCGCAGCACGCGACATAGCTTTGCAGACCATAAGTACAACCGTTTCAGAGAGAAGAGCGGCCAATGTGACGATCTGGCTTTAAGTCGATTCGATAACAAATGACGAAAACGGACGTATTTCTCAGGTTTTTACTACATATGAACACATTTCACATTCTCCCGTACAACGCGGCTGCTAGTCCTCCTTTCATGCAGAATCTTAAGGTCCTAGCTCATGTCCAAGCACCAAATCCAGCTAAAAAGTCAATAATCGATACCTAAAACTTGAATTGTACTACTTCTTACTGGCTATTACTTCAACTTAGAAGCTTCATCTGTGTTCTACTATGGTGCTTTTAGTGTCTCCGCATACCGCAGCACGCGACATAGCTTTGAAGACGATAAGTACAACCGTTTCAGAGAGAAGAGCGGCCAATGTGACGATCTGGCTTTAAGTAGATTCGATAACAAATGACGAAAACAGACGGATTTCTCAGGTTTCTACTACATATGAACACATTTCACATTCTCCCGTGCAACGCGGCTGCTAGTCCTCCTTTAATGCAGAATCATAAGGTCCAAGCTCATGTCCAAGGCACCAAAGCCAGCTAAAAAGTCAATAATCGATACCTAAAACTTGAATTGTACTACTTCCTACTGGCTATTACATCAACTTAGAAGCTTCATCTGTGTTCTACCATGGTGCTTTTAGTGTCTCTGCACACCGCAGTACGCGACATAGCTTTGCAGACGATAAGTACAACCGTTTCAGAGAAAAGAGGGGCCAACGTGACGATCTGGCTTTAAGTCGATCCGATAACAAATGACGAAAACGGACGGATTTCTCAGGTTTTTACTACATATGAACACTTTTCACATTCTCCCGTGCAACTCGGCTGCTAGTCCTCGTTTCATGCAGAATCTTAAGGTCCTAGCTCATGTCCAAGGCACCAAAGCCAGCTAAAAAGTCAATAATCGATACCTAAAACTTGAATTGTACTACTTCTTACTGGCTATTACATCAACTTAGAAGCTTAATCTGTGTTCTACTATGGTGCTTTTAGTGTCTCCGCATACCGCAGCACGCCACATAGCTTTGCAGACGATAAGTACAGCCGTTTCAGAGAGAAGAGCGGCCAAGTGACGATCTGGCTTTAAGGCGATTCGATAACAAATGACGAAAACGGACGGATTTCTCAGGTTTTTACTACATATGAACACTTTTCATATTGTCCCGTGCAACTCGGCTGCTAGTCCTCCTTTCATGCAGAATCTTAAGGTCCTAGCTCACGTCCAAGGCACCAAATCCATCTAAGAAGTCAATAATCGATACCTAAAACTTGAATTGTACTACCCTTTACTGGCTATTACATCGACTTAGAAGCTTCATCTGTGTTCTACTATGGTGATTTTATTGTCTCCGCATACCGCAGCACGCGACATAGCTTTGCAGACGATAAGTACAACCGTTTCAGAGAGAAGAGCGGCCAATGTGACGATCGGGCTTTAAGTCGATTCGATAACAAATGACGAAAACGGACGTATTTCTCAGGTTTTTACTACATATGAACACTTTTCACATTCTCCCGTGCAACTCGGCTGCTAGTCCTCCTTTCATGCAGAATCTTAAGGTCCTAGCTCATTTCCAAGGCACCAAAGCCAGCTAAAAAGTCAATAATCAGTACCTAAAACTTGAATTGTACTACTACTTACTGGCTATTACATCATCTTAGAAGCTTCATCTGTGTTCTACTATGGTGCTTTTAGTGTCTCCGCATACCGCAGCACGCGACATAGCTTTGCAGACCATAAGTACAACCGTTTCAGAGAGAAGAGCGGCCAATGTGACGATCTGGCTTTAAGTCGATTCGTTAACAAATGAGGAAAACGGACGGATTTCTCAGGTTTTTACTACATATGAACACTTTTCACATTCTCCCATGCAACTCGGCTGCTAGTCCTCCTTTCATGCAGAATCTTAAGGTCCTAGCTCATGTCCAAGGCACCAAAGCCAGCTAAAAAGTCAATAATCAGTACCTAAAACTTGAATTGTACTACGTCTTACTGGCTATTACATCGACTTAGAAGCTTCATCTGTGTTCTACTATGGTGATTTTATTGTCTCCGCATACCGCAGCACGCGACATAGCTTTGCAGACCATAAGTACAACCGTTTCAGAGAGAAGAGCGGCCAATGTGACGATCGGGTTTTAAGTCGATTCGACAACAAATGACGAAAACGGACGGATTTCTCAGGTTTCTACTACATATGAACACATTTCACATTCTCCCGTGCAACGCGGCTGCTAGTCCTCCTTTAATGCAGAATCTTAAGGTCCTAGCTCAAGTCCAAGGCACCAAGCCAGCTAAAAAGTCAATAATCGATACCTAAAACTTGAATTGTACTACTTCTTACTGGCTATTACATCAACTTAGAAGCTTCATCTGTGTTCTACTATGGTGCTTTTAGTGTCTCCGCATACCGCAGCACGCAACATAGCTTTCCAGACGATAAGTACAACCGTTTCAGAGAGAAGAGCGGCCAATGTGACGATCGGGCTTGAAGTCGATTCGATAACAAATGACGAAAACGGACGGATTTCTCAGGTTTCTACTACATATGAACACATTTCACATTCTCCCGTGGAACGCGGCTGCTAGTCCTCCTTTAATGCAGAATCTTAAGGTCCTAGCTCATGTCCAAGGCACCAAAGCCAGCTAAAAAGTCAATAATCGATACCTAAAACTTGAATTGTACTACTTCTTACTGGCTATTACATCAACTTAGAAGCTTCATCAGTGTTCTACCATGGTGCTTTTAGTGTCTCCGCACACCGCAGTACGCGATATAGCTTTGCAGACGATAAGTACAACCGTTTCAGAGAAAAGAGGGGCCAATGTGTCGATCTGGCTTTAAGTCGATTCGATAACAAATGACGAAAACGGACGGATTTCTCAGGTTTTTACTACATATGAACACTTTTCTCATTCTCCCGTGCAACTCGGCTGCTAGTCCTCCTTTCATGCAGAATCTTAAGGTCCTAGCTCATGTCCAAGGCACCAAAGCCAGCTAAAAAGTCGATAATCGATACGTTAAACTTGAATTGTACTACTTCTTACTGGCTATTACATCATCATAGAAGCTTCATATGTGTTCTACTATGGTGCTTTTAGTGTCTCCGCATACCGCAGCACGCGACATAGCTTTGCAGACGATAAGTACAACCGTTTCAGAGAGAAGAGCGGCCAATGTGACGATCTGGCTTTAAGTCGATTCGATAACAAATGACGAAAACGGACGTATTTCTCAGGTTTTTACTACATATGAACACTTTTCACATTCTCCCGTACAACGCGGCTGCTAGTCCTCCTTTCATGCAGAATCTTAAGTTCCTAGCTCATGTCCAAGGCACCAAAGCCAGCTAAAAGGTCAATAATCGATACCTAAAACTTGAATTGTACTACTTCTTACTGGCTATTACATCAACTTAGAAGCTTCATCTGTGTTCTACTATGGTGCTTTTAGTGTCTCCGCATACCGCAGCACGCGACATAGCTTTGAAGACGATAAGTACAACCGTTTCAGAGAGAAGAGCGGCCAATGTGACGATCTGGCTTTAAGTCGATTCGATAACAAATGACGAAAACAGACGTATTTCTCAGGTTTCTACTACATATGAACACATTTCACATTCTCCCGTGCAACGCGGCTGCTAGTCCTCCTTTAATGCAGAATCGTAAGGTCCAAGCTCATGTCCAAGGCACCAAAGATAGCTAAAAAGTCAATAATCGATACCTAAAACTTGAATTGTACTACTTCTTACTGGCTATTACATCAACTTAGAAGCTTCATCTGTGTTCTACCATGGTGCTTTTAGTGTCTCCGCACACCGCAGTACGCGACAAAGCTTTCCAGACGATAAGTACAACCGTTTCAGAGAGAAGAGCAGCCAATGTGACGATCTGGCTTTAAGTCGATTCGATAACAAATGACGAAAACGGACGGATTTCTCAGGTTTTTACTACATATGAACACTTTTCACATTCTCCTATCCAACGCGGCTGCTAGTCCTCCTTTCATGCAGAATCTTAAGGTCCTAGCTCATGTCCAAGGCACCAAAGCCAGCTAAAAAGTCAATAATCGATATCTAAAACTTGAATTGTACTATTTCTTACTGGCTATTACATCAAATTAGAAGCTTCATCTGTGTTCTACTGTGGTGGTCTCAGTGTCTCCGCCTACCGCTGCATACGACATAGCTTTGCAGAGGATAAGTACAACCGTTTCAGAGAGAAGAGCGTCCAATGTGACGATCTGGCTTTAAGTCGATTCGATAACAAATGACGAAAACGGACGGATTTCTCAGGTTTTTACTACATATGAACACTTTTCACATTCTCCCGTGCAACTCGGCTGCTAGTCCTCCTTTCATGCAGAATCTTAAGGTCCTAGCTCATGTCCAAGGCACCAAAGCCAGCTAAAAAGTCAATAATCGATACCTAAAACTTGAATTATACTACTTCTTACTGGCTATTACATCAACTTAGAAGCTTCATCTGTGTTCTACTATGGTGCTTTTAGTGTCTCCGCATACCGCATCACGCGACATAGCTTTGCAGGCGATAAGGACAACCGTTTCAGAGAGAAGAGCGGCCAATGTGACGATCGGGCTTGAAGTCGATTCGATAACAAATGACGAAAACGGACGGATTTCTCAGGTTTCTACTACATATGAACACATTTCACATTCTCCCGTGCAACGCGGCTGCTAGTCCTCCTTTAATGCAGAATCTTAAGGTCCTAGCTCATGTCCAAGGCACCAAAGCCAGCTAAAAAGTCAATAATCGATACCTAAAACTTGAATTGTACTACTTCTTACTGGCTATTACATCAACTTAGAAGCTTCATCTGTGTTCTACCATGGTGCTTTTAGTGTCTCCGCACACCGCAGTACGCGATATAGCTTTGCAGACGATAAGTACAACCGTTTCAGAGAAAAGAGGGGCCAATGTGTCGATCTGGCTTTAAGTCGATTCGATAACAAATGACGAAAACGGACGGATTTCTCAGGTTTTTACTATATATGAATACTTTTCTCATTCTCCCGTGCAACTCGGCTGCTAGTCCTCCTTTCATGCAGAATCTTAAGGTCCTAGCTCATGTCCAAGGCACCAAAGCCAGCTAAAAAGTCGATAATCGATACGTTAAACTTGAATTGTACTACTTCTTACTGGCTATTACATCAACTTAGAAGCTTCATCTGTGTTCTACTATGGTGCTTTTAGTGTCTCCTCATACCGCAGCACGCGACATAGCTTTGAAGACGATAAGTACAACCGTTTCAGAGAGAAGAGCGGCCAATGTGACGATCTGGCTTTAAGTCGATTCGATAACAAATGACGAAAACAGACGTATTTCTCAGGTTTCTACTACATATGAACACATTTCACATTCTCCCGTGCAACGCGGCTGCTAGTCCTCCTTTAATGCAGAATCGTAAGGTCCAAGCTCACATCCAAGGCACCAAAGCCAGCTAAAAAGTCAATAATCGATACCTAAAACTTGAATTGTACTACTTCTTACTGGCTATTACATCAACTTAGAAGCTTCATCTGTGTTCTACCATGGTGCTTTTAGTGTCTCCGCACACCGCAGTACGCGACATAGCTTTGCAGACGATAAGTACAACCGTTTCAGAGAAAAGAGGGGCCAACGTGACGATCTGGCTTTAAGTCGATTCGATAACAAATGACGAAAACGGACGGATTTCTCAGGTTTTTACTACATATGAACACTTTTCACATTCTCCCGTGCAACGCGGCTGCTAGTCCTCCTTTAATGCAGAATCTTAAAATCCTAGCTCATGTCCAAGGCACCAAAGCCAGCTAAAAAGTCAAAAATCGATACCTAAAACTTGAATTGTACTACTTCTTACTGGCTATTACATCAACTTAGAAGCCTCATCTGTGTTCTACCATGGTGCTTTTAGTGTCTCCGCACACCGCAGTACGCGATATAGCTTTGCAGACGATAAGTACAACCGTTTCAGAGAAAAGAGGGGCCAATGTGACGATCTGGCTTTAAGTCGATTCGATAACAAATGACGAAAACGGACGGATTTCTCAGGTTTTTACTACATATGAACACTTTTCACATTCTCCCGTGCAACTCGGTTGCTAGTCCTCCTTTCATGCAGAATCTTAAGGTCCTAGCTCATGTCCAAGGCACCAAAGCCAGCTAAAAAGTCGATAATCGATACCTTAAACTTGAATTGTACTACTTCTTACTGGCTATTACATCATCATAGAAACTTCATATGTGTTCTACTACGGTGCTTTTAGTGTCTCCGCATACCGCAGCACGCGACATAGCTTTGCAGACGATAAGTACAACCGTTTCAGAGAGAAGAGCGGCCAATGTGACGATCGGGCTTTAAGTCGATTCGATAACAAATGACGAAAACGGACGTATTTCTCAGGTTTTTACTACATATGAACACTTTTCACATTCTCCCGTGCAACTCGGCTGCTAGTCCTCCTTTCATGCAGAATCTTAAGGTCCTAGCTCATTTCCAAGGCACCAAAGCCAGCTAAAAAGTCAATAATCAGTACCTAAAACTTGAATTGTACTACTACTTACTGGCTATTACATCATCTTAGAAGCTTCATCTGTGTTCTACTATGGTGCTTTTAGTGTCTCCGCATACCGCAGCATGCGACAAAGCTTTCCAGACGATAAGTACAACCGTTTCAGAGAGAAGAGCAGCCAATGTGACGATCTGGCTTTAAGTCGATTCGATAACAAATGACGAAAACGGACGTATTTCTCAGGTTTTTACTACATATGAACACTTTTCACATTCTCCTATCCAACGCGGGTGCTAGTCCTCCTTTCATGCAGAATCTTAAGGTCCTAGCTCATGTCCAAGGCACCAAAGCCAGCTAAAAAGTCAATAATCGATACCTAAAACTTGAATTGTACTACTTCTTACTGGCTATTACATCATCATAGAAGCTTCATCTGTGTTCTACTATGGTGCTTTTAGTGTCTCCGCATACCGCAGCACGCGACATAGCTTTGCAGACCATAAGTACAACCGTTTCAGAGAGAAGAGCGGCCAATGTGACGATCTGGCTTTAAGTCGATTCGATAACAAATGACGAAAACGGACGGATTTCTCAGGTTTTTACTACATATGAACACTTTTCACATTCTCCCATGCAACTCGGCTGCTAGTCCTCCTTTCATGCAGAATCTTAAGGTCCTAGCTCATGTCCAAGGCACCAAAGCCAGCTAAAAAGTCAATAATCAGTACCTAAAACTTGAATTGTACTACTTCTTACTGGCTATTACATCGACTTAGAAGCTTCATCTGTGTTCTACTATGGTGATTTTATTGTCTCCGCATACCGCAGCACGCGACATAGCTTTGCAGACGATAAGTACAACCGTTTCAGAGAGAAGAGCGGCCAATGTGACGATCGGGTTTTAAGTCGATTCGATAACAAATGACGAAAACGGACGGATTTCTCAGGTTTCTACTACATATGAACACATTTCACATTCTCCCGTGCAACGCGGCTGCTAGTCCTCCTTTAATGCAGAATCTTAAGGTCCTAGCTCAAGTCCAAGGCACCAAGCCAGCTAAAAAGTCAATAATCGATACCTAAAACTTGAATTGTACTACTTCTTACTGGCTATTACATCAACTTAGAAGCTTCATCTGTGTTCTACCATGGTGCTTTTAGTGTCTCCGCACACCGCAGTACGCGACATAGCTTTGCAGACGATAAGTACAACCGTTTCAGAGAAAAGAGGGGCCAATGTGACGATCTGGCTTTAAGTCGATTCGATAACAAATGACGAAAACGGACGGATTTCTTACGTTTTTACTACATATGAACACTTTTCACATTCTCCCGTGCAACTCGGCTGCTAGTCCTCCTTTCATGCAGAATCATAAGGTCCTAGCTCATGTCCAAGGCACCAAAGCCAGCTAAAAAGTCAATAATCGATACCTAAAACTTGAATTGTACTACTTCTTACTGGCTAATACATCAACTTAGAAGCTTCATCTGTGTTCTACCATGGTGCTTTTAGTGTCTCCGCATACCGCAGCACGCGACATAGCTTTGCAGACCATAAGTACAACCGTTTCAGAGAGAAGAGCGGCCAATGTGACGATCTGGCTTTAAGTCGATTCGATAACAAATGACGAAAACGGACGTATTTCTCAGGTTTTTACTACATATGAACACATTTCACATTCTCCCGTACAACGCGGCTGCTAGTCCTCCTTTCATGCAGAATCTTAAGGTCCTAGCTCATGTCCAAGCACCAAAGCCAGCTAAAAAGTCAATAATCGATACCTAAAACTTGAATTGTACTACTTCTTACTGGCTATTACATCAACTTAGAAGCTTCATCTGTGTTCTACTATGGTGCTTTTAGTGTCTCCGCATACCGCAGCACGCGACATAGCTTTGAAGACGATAAGTACAACCGTTTCAGAGAGAAGAGCGGCCAATGTGACGATCTGGCTTTAAGTCGATTCGATAACAAATGACGAAAACGGACGGATTTCTCAGGTTCCTACTACATATGAACACTTTTCACATTCTCCCGTGCAACGCGGCTGCTAGTCCTCCTTTAATGCAGAATCTTAAGGTCCAAGCTCATGTCCAAGGCACCAAAGCCAGCTAAAAAGTCAATAATCGATACCTAAAACTTGAATTGTACTAATTCTTACTGGCTATTACATCAACTTAGAAGCTTCATCTGTGTTCTACCATGGTGCTTTTAGTGTCTCCGCACACCGCAGTACGCGACATAGCTTTGCAGACGATAAGTACAACCGTTTCAGAGAGAAGAGCGGCCAATGTGACGATCTGGCTTTAAGTCGATTCGATAACAAATGACGAAAACGGACGGATTTCTCAGGTTTTTACTACATATGAACACTTTTCACATTCTCCCGTGCAACTCGGCTGCTAGTCCTCCTTTCATGCAGAATCTTAAGGTCCTAGCTCATGTCCAAGGCACCAAAGCCAGCTAAAAAGTCAATAATCAGTACCTAAAACTTGAATTGTACTACTTCTTACTGGCTATTACATCATCTTAGAAGCTTCATCTGTGTTCTACTATGGTGCTTTTAGTGTCTCCGCATACCGCAGCACGCGACAAAGCTTTTCAGACGATAAGTACAACCGTTTCAGAGAGAAGAGCAGCCAATGTGACGATCTGGCTTTAAGTCGATTCGATAACAAATGACGAAAACGGACGGATTTCTCAGGTTTTTACTACATATGAACACATTTCACATTCTCCCGTGCAACGCGGCTGCTAGTCCTCCTTTCATGCAGAATCTTAAGGTCCTAGCTCATGTCCAAGGCACCAAAGCCAGCTAAAAAGTCAATAATCGATACCTAAAACTTGAGTTGTACTACTTCTTACTGGCTATTACATCAACTTAGAAGCTTCATCTGATTTATACTATGGTGCTTTTAGTGTCTGCGCATACCGCAGCACGCGACATAGCTTTGCAGACGATAAGTACAACCGTTTCAGAGAGAAGAGCGGCCAATGTGACGATCTGGCTTTAAGTCGATTCTATAACAAATGACGAAAACGGACGGATTTCTCAGGTTTTTACTACATATGAACACTTTTCACGTTCTCCCATCCAACGCGGCTGCTAGTCCTCCTTTCATGCAGAATCTTAAGGTCCTAGCTCATGTCCAAGGCACCAAAGCCAGCTAAAAAGTCAATAATCGATACCTAAAACTTGAATTGTACTACTTCTTACTGGCTATTACATCATCATAGAAGCTTCATCTGTGTTCTACCATGGTGCTTTTAGTGTCTCCGCATACCGCAGCACGCGACATAGCTTTGCAGACCATAAGTACAACCGTTTCAGAGAGAAGAGCGGCCAATGTGACGATCTGGCTTTAAGTCGATTCGATAACAAATGACGAAAACGGACGTATTTCTCAGGTTTTTACTACATATGAACACATTTCACATTCTCCTGTACAACGCGGCTGCTAGTCCTCCTTTCATGCAGAATCTTAAGGTCCTAGCTCATGTCCAAGCACCAAAGCCAGCTAAAAAGTCAATAATCGATACCTAAAACTTGAATTGTACTACTTCTTACTGGCTATTACATCAACTTAGAAGCTTCATCTGTGTTCTACTATGGTGCTTTTAGTGTCTCCGCATACCGCAGCACGCGACATAGCTTTGAAGACGATAAGTACAACCGTTTCAGAGAGAAGAGCGGCCAATGTGACGATCTGGCTTTAAGTCGATTCGATAACAAATGACGAAAACGGACGGATTTCTCAGGTTTTTACTACATATGAACACTTTTCACATTCTGCCGTGCAACTCGGCTGCTAGTCCTCCTTTCATGCAGAATCTTAAGGTCCTAGCTCATGTCCAAGGCACCAAAGCCAGCTAAAAAGTCAATAATCAGTACCTAAAACTTGAATTGTACTACTTCTTACTGGCTTTTACATCATCTTAGAAGCTTCATCTGTGTTGTACTATGGTGCTTTTAGTGTCTCCGCATACCGCAGCACGCGACAAAGCTTTTCAGACGATAAGTACAATCGTTTCAGAGAGAAGAGCAGCCAATGTGACGATCTGGCTTTAAGTCGATTCGATAACAAATGACGAAAACGGACGGATTTCTCAGGTTTTTACTACATATGAACACTTTTCACATTCTGCCGTGCAACTCGGCTGCTAGTCCTCCTTTCATGCAGAATCTTAAGGTCCTAGCTCATGTCCAAGGCACCAAAGCCAGCTAAAAAGTCAATAATCGATACCTAAAACTTGAGTTGTACTACTTCTTACTGGCTATTACATCAACTTAGAAGCTTCATCTGTTTTATACTATGGTGCTTTTAGTGTCTGCGCATACCGCAGCACGCGACATAGCTTTGCAGACGATAAGTACAACCGTTTCAGAGAGAAGAGCGGCCAATGTGACGATCTGGCTTTAAGTCGATTCGATAACAAATGACGAAAACGGACGGATTTCTCAGGTTTTTACTACATATGAACACTTTTCACATTCTCCCGTCCAACGCGGCTGCTAGTCCTCCTTTCATGCAGAATCTTAAGGTCCTAGCTCATGTCCAAGGCACCAAAGCCAGCTAAAAAGTCAATAATCGATACCTAAAACTTGAATTGTACTACTTCTTACTGGCTATTACATCATCATAGAAGCTTCATCTGTGTTCTACTATGGTGCTTTTAGTGTCTCCGCATACCGCAGCACGCGACATAGCTTTGCAGAGGATAAGTACAACCGTTTCAGAGAGAAGAGCGGCCAATGTCACGATCGGGCTTTAAGTCGATTCGATAACAAATGACGGAAACAGACGGATTTCTCAAGTTTTTACTACATATGAACACATTTCACATTCTCCCGTACAACGCGGCTGCTAGTCCTCCTTTCATGCAGAATCTTAAGGTAATAGCGCATGTACAAGGCACCAAAGCCAGCTAAAAAGTAAATAATCAGTACCTAAAACTTGAATTGTACTACTTCTTACTGGCTATTACATCAACTTAGAAGCTTCATCTGTGTTCTACTATGGTGCTTTTAGTGTCTCCGCATACCGCAGCACGCGACATAGCTTTGCAGACGATAAGTAGAACCGTTTCAGAGAGAAGAGCGGCCAAGTGACGATCTGGCTTTAAGTCGATTCGATAACAAATGACGAAAACGGACGGATTTCTCAGGTTTTTACTACATATGAACACTTTTCACATTCTCCCGTGCAACTCAAGTGCTAGTCCTCCTTTCATGCAGAATCTTAGGGTCCTAGCTCATGTCCAAGGCACCAAAGCCAGCTAAAAAGTCAATAATCGATACCTAAAACTTGAATTGTACTACTTCTTACTGGCTATTACATCAACTTAGAAGCTTCATCTGTGTTCTACCATGGTGCTTTTAGTGTCTCCGCACACCGCAGTACGCGACATAGCTTTTCAGACGATAAGTACAATCGTTTCAGAGAAAAGAGGGGCCAATGTGACGATCTGGCTTTAAGTCGATTCGATAACAAATGACGAAAACGGACGGAATTCTCAGGTTTTTACTACATATGAACACTTTTCACATTCTCCCGTGCAACTCGGCTGCTAGTCCTCCTTTCATGCAGAATCATAAGGTCCTAGCTCATGTCCAAGGCACCAAAGCCAGCTAAAAAGTCAATAATCGATACCTAAAACTTGAATTGTACTACTTCTTACTGGCTAATACATCAACTTAGAAGCTTCATCTGTGTTCTACCATGGTGCTTTTAGTGTCTCCGCATACCGCAGCACGCGACATAGCTTTGAAGACGATAAGTACAACCGTTTCAGAGAGAAGAGCGGCCAATGTGACGATCTGGCTTTAAGTCGATTCGATAACAAATGACGAAAACGGACGGATTTCTCAGGTTTCTACTACATATGAACACTTTTCACATTCTCCCGTGCAACGCGGCTGCTAGTCCTCCTTTAATGCAGAATCTTAAGGTCCAAGCTCATGTCCAAAGCACCAAAGCCAGCTAAAAAGTCAATAATCGATACCTAAAACTTGAATTGTACTAATTCTTACTGGCTATTACATCAAATTAGAAGCTTCATCTGTGTTCTACCATGGTGCTTTTAGTGTCTCCGCACACCGCAGTACGCGACATAGCTTTGCAGACGATAAGTACAACCGTTTCAGAGAGAAGAGCGGCCAATGTGACGATCTGGCTTTAAGTCGATTCGATAACAAATGACGAAAACGGACGTATTTCTCAGGTTTTTACTACATATGAACACTTTTCACATTCTCCCGTGCAACTCGGCTGCTAGTCCCCCTTTCATGCAGAATCTTAAGGTCCTAGCTCATGTCCAAGGCACCAAAGCCAGCTAAAAAGTCAATAATCAGTACCTAAAACTTGAATTGTACTACTTCTTACTGGCTATTACATCATCTTAGAAGCTTCATCTGTGTTCTACTATGGTGCTTTTAGTGTCTCCGCATACCGCAGCACGCGACAAAGCTTTTCAGACGATAAGTACAACCGTTTCAGAGAGAAGAGCAGCCAATGTGACGATCTGGCTTTAAGTCGATTCGATAACAAATGACGAAAACGGACGGATTTCTCAGGTTTTTACTACATATGAACACTTTTCACATTCTCCCATCCAACGCGGCTGCTAGTCCTCCTTTCATGCAGAATCTTAAGGTCCTAGCTCATGTCCCAGGCACCAAAGCCAGCTAAAAAGTCAATAATCGATACCTAAAACTTGAATTGTACTACTTCTTACTGGCTATTAAATCATCATAGAAGCTTCATCTGTGTTCTACTATGGTGCTTTTAGTGTCTCCGCATACCGCAGCACGCGACATAGCTTTGCAGACGATAAGTACAACCGTTTCAGAGAGAAGAGCGGCCAATGTGACGATCGGGCTTTAAGTCGATTCGATTACAAACGACGGAAACAGACGGATTTCTCAAGTTTTTACTACATATGAACACATTTCACATTCTCCCGTACAACGCGGCTGCTAGTCCTCCTTTCATGCAGAATCTTAAGGTAATAGCTCATGTACAAGGCACCAAAGCCAGCTAAAAAGTAAATAATCAGTACCTAAAACTTGAATTGTACTACTTCTTACTGGCTATTACATCAACTTAGAAGCTTCATCTGTGTTCTACTATGGTGCTTTTAGTGTCTCCGCATACCGCAGCACGCGACATAGCTTTGCAGACGATAAGTAGAACCGTTTCAGAGAGAAGAGCGGCCAAGTGACGATCTGGCTTTAAGTCGATTCGATAACAAATGACGAAAACGGACGGATTTCTCACGTTTTTACTACATATGAACACTTTTCACATTCTCCCGTGCAACTCAAGTGCTAGTCCTCCTTTCATGCAGAATCATAAGGTCCTAGCTCATGTCCAAGGCACCAAAGCCAGCTAAAAAGTCAATAATCGATACCTAAAACTTGAATTGTACTACTTCTTACTGGCTATTACATCAACTTAGAAGCTTCATCTGTGTTCTACCATGGTGCTTTTAGTGTCTCCGCATACCGCAGCACGCGACATAGCTTTGCAGACCATAAGTACAACCGTTTCAGAGAGAAGAGCGGCCAATGTGACGATCTGGCTTTAAGTCGATTCGATAACAAATGACGAAAACGGACGTATTTCTCAGGTTTTTACTACATATGAACACATTTCACATTCTCCTGTACAACGCGGCTGCTAGTCCTCCTTTCATGCAGAATCTTAAGGTCCTAGCTCATGTCCAAGCACCAAAGCCAGCTAAAAAGTCAATAATCGATACCTAAAACTTGAATTGTACTACTTCTTACTGGCTATTACATCAACTTAGAAGCTTCATCTGTGTTCTACTATGGTGCTTTTAGTGTCTCCGCATACCGCAGCACGCGACATAGCTTTGAAGACGATAAGTACAACCGTTTCAGAGAGAAGAGCGGCCAATGTGACGATCTGGCTTTAAGTCGATTCGACAACAAATGACGAAAACGGACGGATTTCTCAGGTTTCTACTACATATGAACACTTTTCACATTCTCCCGTGCAACTCGGCTGCTAGTCCTCCTTTCATGCAGAATCTTAAGGTCCTAGCTCATGTCCAAGGCACCAAAGCCAGCTAAAAAGTCAATAATCAGTACCTAAAACTTGAATTGTACTACTTCTTACTGGCTATTACATCATCTTAGAAGCTTCATCTGTGTTCTACTATGGTGCTTTTAGTGTCTCCGCATACCGCAGCACGCGACAAAGCTTTTCAGACGATAAGTACAACCGTTTCAGAGAGAAGAGCAGCCAATGTGACGATATGGCTTTAAGTCGATTCGATAACAAATGACGAAAACGGACGGATTTCTCAGGTTTTTACTACATATGAACACTTTTCACATTCTCCCATCCAACGCGGCTGCTAGTCCTCCTTTCATGCAGAATCTTAAGGTCCTAGCTCATGTCCAAGGCACCAAAGCCAGCTAAAAAGTCAATAATCGATACCTAAAACTTGAATTGTACTACTTCTTACTGGCTATTACTTCATCATAGAAGCTTCATCTGTGTTCTACTATGGTGCTTTTAGTGTCTCCGCATACCGCAGCACGCGACATAGCTTTGCAGACGATAAGTACAACCGTTTCAGAGAAAAGAGGGGCCAATGTGACGATCTGGCTTTAAGTCGATTCGATAACAAATAACGAAAACGGACGGATTTCTTACGTTTTTACTACATATGAACACTTTTCACATTCTCCCATCCAACGCGGCTGCTAGTCCTCCTTTCATGCAGAATCTTAAGGTCCTAGCTCATGTCCAAGGCACCAAAGCCAGCTAAAAAGTCAATAATCGATACCTAAAACTTGAATTGTACTACTTCTTACTGGCTATTACATCATCATAGAAGCTTCATCTGTGTTCTACTATGGTGCTTTTAGTGTCTCCGCATACCGCAGCACGCGACATAGCTTTGCAGACCATAAGTACAACCGTTTCAGAGAGAAGAGCGGCCAATGTGACGATCTGGCTTTAAGTCGATTCGATAACAAATGACGAAAACGGACGTATTTCTCAGGTTTTTACTACATATGAACACATTTCACATTCTCCTGTACAACGCGGCTGCTAGTCCTCCTTTCATGCAGAATCTTAAGGTCCTAGCTCATGTCCAAGGCACCAAAGCCAGCTAAAAAGTCAATAATCGATACCTAAAACTTGAATTGTACTACTTCTTACTGGCTATTACATCAACTTAGAAGCTTCATCTGTGTTCTACTATGGTGCTTTTAGTGTCTCCGCATACCGCAGCACGCGACATAGCTTTGAAGACGATAAGTACAACCGTTTCAGAGAGAAGAGCGGCCAATGTGACGATCTGGCTTTAAGTCGATTCTATAACAAATGACGAAAACGGACGGATTTCTCAGGTTTTTACTACATATGAACACTTTTCACATTCTCCCATCCAACGCGGCTGCTAGTCCTCCTTTCATGCAGAATCTTAAGGTCCTAGCTCATGTCCAAGGCACCAAAGCCAGCTAAAAAGTCAATAATCGATACCTAAAACTTGAATTGTACTACTTCTTACTGGCTATTACATCATCATAGAAGCTTCATCTGTGTTCTACTATGGTGCTTTTAGTGTCTCCGCATACCGCAGCACGCGACATAGCTTTGCAGTCCGTAAGTACAACCGTTTCAGAGAGAAGAGCGGCCAATGTGACGATCTGGCTTTAAGTCGATTCGATAACAAATGACGAAAACGGACGTATTTCTCAGGTTTTTACTACATATGAACACATTTCACATTCTCCTGTACAACGCGGCTGCTAGTCCTCCTTTCATGCAGAATCTTAAGGTCCTAGCTCATGTCCAAGCACCAAAGCCAGCTAAAAAGTCAATAATCGATACCTAAAACTTGAATTGTACTACTTCTTACTGGCTATTACATCAACTTAGAAGCTTCATCTGTGTTCTACTATGGTGCTTTTAGTGTCTCCGCATACCGCAGCACGCGACATAGCTTTGAAGACGATAAGTACAACCGTTTCAGAGAGAAGAGCGGCCAATGTGACGATCTGGCTTTAAGTCGATTCGACAACAAATGACGAAAACGGACGGATTTCTCAGGTTTCTACTACATATGAACACTTTTCACATTCTCCCGTGCAACTCGGCTGCTAGTCCTCCTTTCATGCAGAATCTTAAGGTCCTAGCTCATGTCCAAGGCACCAAAGCCAGCTAAAAAGTCAATAATCAGTACCTAAAACTTGAATTGTACTACTTCTTACTGGCTATTACATCATCTTAGAAGCTTCATCTGTGTTCTACTATGGTGCTTTTAGTGTCTCCGCATACCGTAGCACGCGACAAAGCTTTTCAGACGATAAGTAGAACCGTTTCAGAGAGAAGAGCGGCCAAGTGACGATCTGGCTTTAAGTCGATTCGATAACAAATGACGAAAACGGACGGATTTCTCAGGTTTTTACTACATATGAACACTTTTCACATTCTCCCGTGCAACTCAAGTGCTAGTCCTCCTTTCATGCAGAATCTTAAGGTCCTAGCTCATGTCCAAGGCACCAAAGCCAGCTAAAAAGTCAATAATCGATACCTAAAACTTGAATTGTACTACTTCTTACTGGCTATTACATCATCATAGAAGCTTCATCTGTGTTCTACTATGGTGCTTTTAGTGTCTCCGCATACCGCAGCACGCGACATAGCTTTGCAGACGATAAGTACAACCGTTTCAGAGAAAAGAGGGGCCAATGTGACGATCTGGCTTTAAGTCGATTCGATAACAAATGACGAAAACGGACGGATTTCTTACGTTTTTACTACATATGAACACTTTTCACATTCTCCCGTGCAACTCGGCTGCTAGTCCTCCTTTCATGCAGAATCATAAGGTCCTAGCTCATGTCCAAGGCACCAAAGCCAGCTAAAAAGTCAATAATCGATACCTAAAACTTGAATTGTACTACTTCTTACTGGCTAATACATCAACTTAGAAGCTTCATCTGTGTTCTACCATGGTGCTTTTAGTGTCTCCGCATACCGCTGCACGCGACATAGCTTTGCAGACCATAAGTACAACCGTTTCAGAGAGAAGAGCGGCCAATGTGACGATCTGGCTTTAAGTCGATTCGATAACAAATGACGAAAACGGACGTATTTCTCAGGTTTTTACTACATATGAACACATTTCACATTCTCCCGTACACCGCGGCTGCTAGTCCTCCTTTCATGCAGAATCTTAAGGTCCTAGCTCATGTCCAAGCACCAAAGCCAGCTAAAAAGTCAATAATCGATACCTAAAACTTGAATTGTACTACTTCTTACTGGCTATTACATCAACTTAGAAGCTTCATCTGTGTTCTACTATTGTGCTTTTAGTGTCTCCGCATACCGCAGCACGCGACATAGCTTTGAAGACGATAAGTACAACCGTTTCAGAGAGAAGAGCGGCCAATGTGACGATCTGGCTTTAAGTCGATTCGATAACAAAAGACGAAAACGGACGGATTTCTCAGGTTTCTACTACATATGAACACTTTTCACATTCTCCCGTGCAACGCGGCTGCTAGTCCTCCTTTAATGCAGAATCTTAAGGTCCAAGCTCATGTCCAAGGCACCAAAGCCAGCTAAAAAGTCAATAATCGATACCTAAAACTTGAATTGTACTACTTCTTACTGGCTATTACATCAACTTAGAAGCTTCATCTGTGTTCTACCATGGTGCTTTTAGTGTCTCCGCATACCGCAGCACGCGACATAGCTTTGCAGACCATAAGTACAACCGTTTCAGACAGAAGAGCGGCCAATGTGACGATCTGGCTTTAAGTCGATTCGATAACAAATGACGAAAACGGACGTATTTCTCAGGTTTTTACTACATATGAACACATTTCACATTCTCCTGTACAACGCGGCTGCTAGTCCTCCTTTCATGCAGAATCTTAAGGTCCTAGCTCATGTCCAAGCACCAAAGCCAGCTAAAAAATCAATAATCGATACCTAAAACTTGAATTGTACTACTTCTTACTGGCTATTACATCAACTTAGAAGCTTCATCTGTGTTCTACTATGGTGCTTTTAGTGTCTCCGCATACCGCAGCACGCGACATAGCTTTGAAGACGATAAGTACAACCGTTTCAGAGAGAAGAGCGGCCAATGTGACGATCTGGCTTTAAGTCGATTCGACAACAAATGACGAAAACGGACGGATTTCTCAGGTTTCTACTACATATGAACACTTTTCACATTCTCCCGTGCAACTCGGCTGCTAGTCCTCCTTTCATGCAGAATCTTAAGGTCCTAGCTCATGTCCAAGGCACCAAAGCCAGCTAAAAAGTCAATAATCAGTACCTAAAACTTGAATTGTACTACTTCTTACTGGCTATTACATCATCTTAGAAGCTTCATCTGTGTTCTACTATGGTGCTTTTAGTGTCTCCGCATACCGCAGCACGCGACAAAGCTTTTCAGACGATAAGTACAACCGTTTCAGAGAGAAGAGCAGCCAATGTGACGATATGGCTTTAAGTCGATTCGATAACAAATGACGAAAACGGACGGATTTCTCAGGTTTTTACTACATATGAACACTTTTCACATTCTCCCATCCAACGCGGCTGCTAGTCCTCCTTTCATGCAGAATCTTAAGGTCCTAGCTCATGTCCAAGGCACCAAAGCCAGCTAAAAAGTCAATAATCGATACCTAAAACTTGAATTGTACTACTTCTTACTGGCTATTACATCATCATAGAAGCTTCATCTGTGTTCTACTATGGTGCTTTTAGTGTCTCCGCATACCGCAGCACGCGACATAGCTTTGCAGACGATAAGTACAACCGTTTCAGAGAAAAGAGGGGCCAATGTGACGATCTGGCTTTAAGTCGATTCGATAACAAATGACGAAAACGGACGGATTTCTTACGTTTTTACTACATATGAACACTTTTCACATTCTCCCATCCAACGCGGCTGCTAGTCCTCCTTTCATGCAGAATCTTAAGGTCCTAGCTCATGTCCAAGGCACCAAAGCCAGCTAAAAAGTCAATAATCGATACCTAAAACTTGAATTGTACTACTTCTTACTGGCTATTACATCATCATAGAAGCTTCATCTGTGTTCTACTATGGTGCTTTTAGTGTCTCCGCATACCGCAGCACGCGACATAGCTTTGCAGACCATAAGTACAACCGTTTCAGAGAGAAGAGCGGCCAATGTGACGATCTGGCTTTAAGTCGATTCGATAACAAATGACGAAAACGGACGTATTTCTCAGGTTTTTACTACATATGAACACATTTCACATTCTCCTGTACAACGCGGCTGCTAGTCCTCCTTTCATGCAGAATCTTAAGGTCCTAGCTCATGTCCAAGCACCAAAGCCAGCTAAAAAGTCAATAATCGATACCTAAAACTTGAATTGTACTACTTCTTACTGGCTATTACATCAACTTAGAAGCTTCATCTGTGTTCTACTATGGTGCTTTTAGTGTCTCCGCATACCGCAGCACGCGACATAGCTTTGAAGACGATAAGTACAACCGTTTCAGAGAGAAGAGCGGCCAATGTGACGATCTGGCTTTAAGTCGATTCTATAACAAATGACGAAAACGGACGGATTTCTCAGGTTTTTACTACATATGAACACTTTTCACATTCTCCCATCCAACGCGGCTGCTAGTCCTCCTTTCATGCAGAATCTTAAGGTCCTAGCTCATGTCCAAGGCACCAAAGCCAGCTAAAAAGTCAATAATCGATACCTAAAACTTGAATTGTACTACTTCTTACTGGCTATTACATCATCATAGAAGCTTCATCTGTGTTCTACTATGGTGCTTTTAGTGTCTCCGCATACCGCAGCACGCGACATAGCTTTGCAGACCATAAGTACAACCGTTTCAGAGAGAAGAGCGGCCAATGTGACGATCTGGCTTTAAGTCGATTCGATAACAAATGACGAAAACGGACGTATTTCTCAAGTTTTTACTACATATGAACACATTTCACATTCTCCTGTACAACGCGGCTGCTAGTCCTCCTTTCATGCAGAATCTTAAGGTCCTAGCTCATGTCCAAGCACCAAAGCCAGCTAAAAAGTCAATAATCGATACCTAAAACTTGAATTGTACTACTTCTTACTGGCTATTACATCAACTTAGAAGCTTCATCTGTGTTCTACTATGGTGCTTTTAGTGTCTCCGCATACCGCAGCACGCGACATAGCTTTGAAGACGATAAGTACAACCGTTTCAGAGAGAAGAGCGGCCAATGTGACGATCTGGCTTTAAGTCGATTCGACAACAAATGACGAAAACGGACGGATTTCTCAGGTTTCTACTACATATGAACACTTTTCACATTCTCCCGTGCAACTCGGCTGCTAGTCCTCCTTTCATGCAGAATCTTAAGGTCCTAGCTCATGTCCAAGGCACCAAAGCCAGCTAAAAAGTCAATAATCAGTACCTAAAACTTGAATTGTACTACTTCTTACTGGCTATTACATCATCTTAGAAGCTTCATCTGTGTTCTACTATGGTGCTTTTAGTGTCTCCGCATACCGTAGCACGCGACAAAGCTTTTCAGACGATAAGTAGAACCGTTTCAGAGAGAAGAGCGGCCAAGTGACGATCTGGCTTTAAGTCGATTCGATAACAAATGACGAAAACGGACGGATTTCTCAGGTTTTTACTACATATGAACACTTTTCACATTCTCCCGTGCAACTCAAGTGCTAGTCCTCCTTTCATGCAGAATCTTAAGGTCCTAGCTCATGTCCAAGGCACCAAAGCCAGCTAAAAAGTCAATAATCGATACCTAAAACTTGAATTGTACTACTTCTTACTGGCTATTACATCATCATAGAAGCTTCATCTGTGTTCTACTATGGTGCTTTTAGTGTCTCCGCATACCGCAGCACGCGACATAGCTTTGCAGACGATAAGTACAACCGTTTCAGAGAAAAGAGGGGCCAATGTGACGATCTGGCTTTAAGTCGATTCGATAACAAATGACGAAAACGGACGGATTTCTTACGTTTTTACTACATATGAACACTTTTCACATTCTCCCGTGCAACTCGGCTGCTAGTCCTCCTTTCATGCAGAATCATAAGGTCCTAGCTCATGTCCAAGGCACCAAAGCCAGCTAAAAAGTCAATAATCGATACCTAAAACTTGAATTGTACTACTTCTTACTGGCTAATACATCAACTTAGAAGCTTCATCTGTGTTCTACCATGGTGCTTTTAGTGTCTCCGCATACCGCTGCACGCGACATAGCTATGCAGACCATAAGTACAACCGTTTCAGAGAGAAGAGCGGCCAATGTGACGATCTGGCTTTAAGTCGATTCGATAACAAATGACGAAAACGGACGTATTTCTCAGGTTTTTACTACATATGAACACATTTCACATTCTCCCGTACACCGCGGCTGCTAGTCCTCCTTTCATGCAGAATCTTAAGGTCCTAGCTCATGTCCAAGCACCAAAGCCAGCTAAAAAGTCAATAATCGATACCTAAAACTTGAATTGTACTACTTCTTACTGGCTATTACATCAACTTAGAAGCTTCATCTGTGTTCTACTATGGTGCTTTTAGTGTCTCCGCATACCGCAGCACGCGACATAGCCTTGAAGACGATAAGTACAACCGTTTCAGAGAGAAGAGCGGCCAATGTGACGATCTGGCTTTAAGTCGATTCGATAACAAAAGACGAAAACGGACGGATTTCTCAGGTTTCTACTACATATGAACACTTTTCACATTCTCCCGTGCAACGCGGCTGCTAGTCCTCCTTTAATGCAGAATCTTAAGGTCCAAGCTCATGTCCAAGGCACCAAAGCCAGCTAAAAAGTCAATAATCGATACCTAAAACTTGAATTGTACTAATTCTTACTGGCTATTACATCAACTTAGAAGCTTCATCTGTGTTCTACCATGGTGCTTTTAGTGTCTCCGCACACCGCAGTACGCGACATAGCTTTGCAGACGATAAGTACAACCGTTTCAGAGAGAAGAGCGGCCAATGTGACGATCTGGCTTTAAGTCGATTCGATAACAAATGACGAAAACGGACGGATTTCTCAGGTTTTTACTACATATGAACACTTTTCACATTCTCCCGTGCAACTCGGCTGCTAGTCCTCCTTTCATGCAGTATCTTAAGGTCCTAGCTCATGTCCAAGGCACCAAAGCCAGCTAAAAAGTCAATAATCAGTACCTAAAACTTGAATTGTACTACTTCTTACTGGCTATTACATCATCATAGAAGCTTCATCTGTGTTGTACTATGGTGCTTTTAGTGTCTCCGCATACCCCAGCACGCGACATAGCTTTGCAGAGGATAAGTACAACCGTTTCAGAGAGAAGAGCGGCCAATGTGACGATCGGGCTTTAAGTCGATTCGATAACAAACGACGGAAACAGACGGATTTCTCAAGTTTTTACTACATATGAACACATTTCACATTCTCCCGTACAACGCGGCTGCTAGTCCTCCTTTCATGCAGAATCTTAAGGTAATAGCTCATGTACAAGGCACCAAAGCCAGCTAAAAAGTAAATAATCAGTACCTAAAACTTGAATTGTACTACTTCTTACTGGCTATTACATCAACTTAGAAGCTTCATCTGTGTTCTACTATGGTGCTTTTAGTGTCTCCGCATACCGCAGCACGCGACATAGCTTTGCAGACGATAAGTAGAACCGTTTCAGAGAGAAGAGCGGCCAAGTGACGATCTGGCTTTAAGTCGATTCGATAACAAATGACGAAAACGGACGGATTTCTCACGTTTTTACTACATATGAACACTTTTCACATTCTCCCGTGCAACTCAAGTGCTAGTCCTCCTTTCATGCAGAATCATAAGGTCCTAGCTCATGTCCAAGGCACCAAAGCCAGCTAAAAAGTCAATAATCGATACCTAAAACTTGAATTGTACTACTTCTTACTGGCTATTACATCAACTTAGAAGCTTCATCTGTGTTCTACCATGGTGCTTTTAGTGTCTCCGCATACCGCAGCACGCGACATAGCTTTGCAGACCATAAGTACAACCGTTTCAGAGAGAAGAGCGGCCAATGTGACGATCTGGCTTTAAGTCGATTCGATAACAAATGACGAAAACGGACGTATTTCTCAGGTTTTTACTACATATGAACACATTTCACATTCTCCTGTACAACGCGGCTGCTAGTCCTCCTTTCATGCAGAATCTTAAGGTCCTAGCTCATGTCCAAGCACCAAAGCCAGCTAAAAAGTCAATAATCGATACCTAAAACTTGAATTGTACTACTTCTTACTGGCTATTACATCAACTTAGAAGCTTCATCTGTGTTCTACTATGGTGCTTTTAGTGTCTCCGCATACCGCAGCACGCGACATAGCTTTGAAGACGATAAGTACAACCGTTTCAGAGAGAAGAGCGGCCAATGTGACGATCTGGCCTTAAGTCGATTCGACAACAAATGACGAAAACGGACGGATTTCTCAGGTTTCTACTACATATGAACACTTTTCACATTCTCCCATCCAACGCGGCTGCTAGTCCTCCTTTCATGCAGAATCTTAAGGTCCTAGCTCATGTCCAAGGCACCAAAGCCAGCTAAAAAGTCAATAATCAGTACCTAAAACTTGAATTGTACTACTTCTTACTGGCTATTACATCATCTTAGAAGCTTCATCTGTGTTCTACTATGGTGCTTTTAGTGTCTCCGCATACCGCAGCACGCGACAAAGCTTTTCAGACGATAAGTACAACCGTTTCAGAGAGAAGAGCAGCCAATGTGACGATCTGGCTTTAAGTCGATTCGATAACAAATGACGAAAACGGACGGATTTCTCAGGTTTTTACTACATATGAACACTTTTCACATTCTCCCATCCAACGCGGCTGCTAGTCCTCCTTTCATGCAGAATCTTAAGGTCCTAGCTCATGTCCAAGGCACCAAAGCCAGCTAAAAAGTCAATAATCGATACCTAAAACTTGAATTGTACTACTTCTTACTGGCTATTACATCATCATAGAAGCTTCATCTGTGTTCTACTATATTGCTTTAAGTGTCTCCGCATACCGCAGCACGCGACATAGCTTTGCAGACGATAAGTACAACCGTTTCAGAGAAAAGAGGGGCCAATGTGACGATCTGGCTTTAAGTCGATTCGATAACAAATGACGAAAACGGACGGATTTCTTACGTTTTTACTACATATGAACACTTTTCACATTCTCCCATCCAACGCGGCTGCTAGTCCTCCTTTCATGCAGAATCTTAAGGTCCTAGCTCATGTCCAAGGCACCAAAGCCAGCTAAAAAGTCAATAATCGATACCTAAAACTTGAATTGTACTACTTCTTACTGGCTATTACATCATCATAGAAGCTTCATCTGTGTTCTACTATGGTGCTTTTAGTGTCTCCGCATACCGCAGCACGCGACATAGCTTTGCAGACCATAAGTACAACCGTTTCAGAGAGAAGAGCGGCCAATGTGACGATCTGGCTTTAAGTCGATTCGATAACAAATGACGAAAACGGACGTATTTCTCAGGTTTTTACTACATATGAACACATTTCACATTCTCCTGTACAACGCGGCTGCTAGTCCTCCTTTCATGCAGAATCTTAAGGTCCTAGCTCATGTCCAAGCACCAAAGCCAGCTAAAAAGTCAATAATCGATACCTAAAACTTGAATTGTACTACTTCTTACTGGCTATTACATCAACTTAGAAGCTTCATCTGTGTTCTACTATGGTGCTTTTAGTGTCTCCGCATACCGCAGCACGCGACATAGCTTTGAAGACGATAAGTACAACCGTTTCAGAGAGAAGAGCGGCCAATGTGACGATCTGGCTTTAAGTCGATTCGATAACAAATGACGAAAACGGACGGATTTCTCAGGTTTTTACTACATATGAACACTTTTCACATTCTCCCATCCAACGCGGCTGCTAGTCCTCCTTTCATGCAGAATCTTAAGGTCCTAGCTCATGTCCAAGGCACCAAAGCCAGCTAAAAAGTCAATAATCGATACCTAAAACTTGAATTGTACTACTTCTTACTGGCTATTACATCATCATAGAAGCTTCATCTGTGTTCTACTATGGTGCTTTTAGTGTCTCCGCATACCGCAGCACGCGACATAGCTTTGCAGACCATAAGTACAACCGTTTCAGAGAGAAGAGCGGCCAATGTGACGATCTGGCTTTAAGTCGATTCGATAACAAATGACGAAAACGGACGTATTTCTCAGGTTTTTACTACATATGAACACATTTCACATTCTCCTGTACAACGCGGCTGCTAGTCCTCCTTTCATGCAGAATCTTAAGGTCCTAGCTCATGTCCAAGCACCAAAGCCAGCTAAAAAGTCAATAATCGATACCTAAAACTTGAATTGTACTACTTCTTACTGGCTATTACATCAACTTAGAAGCTTCATCTGTGTTCTACTATGGTGCTTTTAGTGTCTCCGCATACCGCAGCACGCGACATAGCTTTGAAGACGATAAGTACAACCGTTTCAGAGAGAAGAGCGGCCAATGTGACGATCTGGCTTTAAGTCGATTCGACATCAAATGACGAAAACGGACGGATTTCTCAGGTTTCTACTACATATGAACACTTTTCACATTCTCCCGTGCAACTCGGCTGCTAGTCCTCCTTTCATGCAGAATCTTAAGGTCCTAGCTCATGTCCAAGGCACCAAAGCCAGCTAAAAAGTCAATAATCAGTACCTAAAACTTGAATTGTACTACTTCTTACTGGCTATTACATCATCTTAGAAGCTTCATCTGTGTTCTACTATGGTGCTTTTAGTGTCTCCGCATACCGCAGCACGCGACAAAGCTTTTCAGACGATAAGTAGAACCGTTTCAGAGAGAAGAGCGGCCAAGTGACGATCTGGCTTTAAGTCGATTCGATAACAAATGACGAAAACGGACGGATTTCTCAGGTTTTTACTACATATGAACACTTTTCACATTCTCCCGTGCAACTCAAGTGCTAGTCCTCCTTTCATGCAGAATCTTAAGGTCCTAGCTCATGTCCAAGGCACCAAAGCCAGCTAAAAAGTCAATAATCGATACCTAAAACTTGAATTGTACTACTTCTTACTGGCTATTACATCATCATAGAAGCTTCATCTGTGTTCTACTATGGTGCTTTTAGTGTCTCCGCATACCGCAGCACGCGACATAGCTTTGCAGACGATAAGTACAACCGTTTCAGAGAAAAGAGGGGCCAATGTGACGATCTGGCTTTAAGTCGATTCGATAACAAATGACGAAAACGGACGGATTTCTTACGTTTTTACTACATATGAACACTTTTCACATTCTCCCGTGCAACTCGGCTGCTAGTCCTCCTTTCATGCAGAATCATAAGGTCCTAGCTCATGTCCAAGGCACCAAAGCCAGCTAAAAAGTCAATAATCGATACCTAAAACTTGAATTGTACTACTTCTTACTGGCTAATACATCAACTTAGAAGCTTCATCTGTGTTCTACCATGGTGCTTTTAGTGTCTCCGCATACCGCAGCACGCGACATAGCTTTGCAGACCATAAGTACAACCGTTTCAGAGAGAAGAGCGGCCAATGTCACGATCTGGCTTTAAGTCGATTCGATAACAAATGACGAAAACGGACGTATTTCTCAGGTTTTTACTACATATGAACACATTTCACATTCTCCCGTACAACGCGGCTGCTAGTCCTCCTTTCATGCAGAATCTTAAGGTCCTAGCTCATGTCCAAGCACCAAAGCCAGCTAAAAAGTCAATAATCGATACCTAAAACTTGAATTGTACTACTTCTTACTGGCTATTACATCAACTTAGAAGCTTCATCTGTGTTCTACTATGGTGCTTTTAGTGTCTCCGCATGCCGCAGCACGCGACATAGCTTTGAAGACGATAAGTACAACCGTTTCAGAGAGAAGAGCGGCCAATGTGACGATCTGGCTTTAAGTCGATTCGATAACAAATGACGAAAACGGACGGATTTCTCAGGTTTCTACTACATATGAACACTTTTCACATTCTCCCGTGCAACGCGGCTGCTAGTCCTCCTTTAATGCAGAATCTTAAGGTCCAAGCTCATGTCCAAGGCACCAAAGCCAGCTAAAAAGTCAATAATCGATACCTAAAACTTGAATTGTACTAATTCTTACTGGCTATTACATCAACTTAGAAGCTTCATCTGTGTTCTACCATGGTGCTTTTAGTGTCTCCGCACACCGCAATACGCGACATAGCTTTGCAGACGATAAGTACAACCGTTTCAGAGAGAAGAGCGGCCAATGTGACGATCTGGCTTTAAGTCGATTCGATAACAAATGACGAAAACGGACGGATTTCTCAGGTTTTTACTACATATGAACACTTTTCACATTCTCCCGTGCAACTCGGCTGCTAGTCCTCCTTTCATGCAGTATCTTAAGGTCCTAGCTCATGTCCAAGGCACCAAAGCCAGCTAAAAAGTCAATAATCAGTACCTAAAACTTGAATTGTACTACTTCTTACTGGCTATTACATCATCTTAGAAGCTTCATCTGTGTTCTACTATGGTGCTTTTAGTGTCTCCGCATACCGCAGCACGCGACAAAGCTTTTCAGACGATAAGTACAACCGTTTCAGAGAGAAGAGCGGCCAATGTGACGATCTGGCTTTAAGTCGATTCGATAACAAATGACGAAAACGGACGGATTTCTCAGGTTTTTACTACATATGAACACATTTCACATTCTCCCGTGCAACGCGGCTGCTAGTCCTCCTTTCATGCAGAATCTTAAGGTCCTAGCTCATGTCCAAGGCACCAAAGCCAGCTAAAAAGTCAATAATCGATACCTAAAACTTGAGTTGTACTACTTCTTACTGGCTATTACATCAACTTAGAAGCTTCATCTGTTTTATACTATGGTGCTTTTAGTGTCTGCGCATACCGCAGCACGCGACATAGCTTTGCAGACGATAAGTACAACCGTTTCAGAGAGAAGAGCGGCCAATGTGACGATCTGGCTTTAAGTCGATTCTATAACAAATGACGAAAACGGACGGATTTCTCAGGTTTTTACTACATATGAACACTTTTCACATTCTCCCATCCAACGCGGCTGCTAGTCCTCCTTTCATGCAGAATCTTAAGGTCCTAGCTCATGTCCAAGGCACCAAAGCCAGCTAAAAAGTCAATAATCGATACCTAAAACTTGAATTGTACTACTTCTTACTGGCTATTACATCATCATAGAAGCTTCATCTGTGTTCTACTATGGTGCTTTTAGTGTCTCCGCATACCGCAGCACGCGACATAGCTTTGCAGAGGATAAGTACAACCGTTTCAGAGAGAAGAGCGGCCAATGTCACGATCGGGCTTTAAGTCGATTCGATAACAAATGACGGAAACAGACGGATTTCTCAAGTTTTTACTACATATGAACACATTTCACATTCTCCCGTACAACGCGGTTGCTAGTCCTCCTTTCATGCAGAATCTTAAGGTAATAGCTCATGTACAAGGCACCAAAGCCAGCTAAAAAGTAAATAATCAGTACCTAAAACTTGAATTGTACTACTTCTTACTGGCTATTACATCAACTTAGAAGCTTCATCTGTGTTCTACTATGGTGCTTTTAGTGTCTCCGCATACCGCAGCACGTGACATAGCTTTGAAGACGATAAATACAACCGTTTCAGAGAGAAGAGCGGCCAAGTGACGATCTGGCTTTAAGTCGATTCGATAACAAATGACGAAAACGGACGTATTTCTCAGGTTTTTACTACATATGAACACATTTCACATTCTCCCGTGCAACGCGGCTGCTAGTCCTCCTTTCATGCAGAATCTTAAGGTCCTAGCTCATGTCCAAGGCACCAAAGCCAGCTAAAAAGGCAATAATCGATACCTAAGACTTGACTTGTACTACTTCTTACTGGCTATTACATCAACTTAGAAGCTTCATCTGTTTTATACTATGGTGCTTTTAGTGTCTGCGCATACCGCAGCACGCGACATAGCTTTGCAGACGATAAGTACAACCGTTTCAGAGAGAAGAGCGGCCAATGTGACGATCTGGCTTTAAGTCGATTCGATAACAAATGACGAAAACGGACGGATTTCTCAGGTTTTTACTACATATGAACACTTTTCACATTCTCCCATCCAACGCGGCTGCTAGTCCTCCTTTCATGCAGAATCTTAAGGTCCTAGCTCATGTCCAAGGCACCAAAGCCAGCTAAAAAGTCAATAATCGATACCTAAAACTTGAATTGTACTACTTCTTACTGGCTATTACATCATCATAGAAGCTTCATCTGTGTTCTACTATGGTGCTTTTAGTGTCTCCGCATACCGCAGCACGCGACATTGCTTTGCAGAGGATAAGTACAACCGTTTCAGAGAGAAGAGCGGCCAATGTGACGATCGGGCTTTAAGTCGATTCGATAACAAACGACGGAAACAGACGGATTTCTCAAGTTTTTACTACATATGAACACATTTCACATTCTCCCGTACAACGCGGCTGCTAGTCCTCCTTTCATGCAGAATCTTAAGGTAATAGCTCATGTACAAGGCACCAAAGCCAGCTAAAAAGTAAATAATCAGTACCTAAAACTTGAATTGTACTACTTCTTACTGGCTATTACATCAACTTAGAAGCTTCATCTGTGTTCTACTATGGTGCTTTTAGTGTCTCCGCATACCGCAGCACGCGACATAGCTTTGCAGACGATAAGTAGAACCGTTTCAGAGAGAAGAGCGGCCAAGTGACGATCTGGCTTTAAGTCGATTCGATAACAAATGACGAAAACGGACGGATTTCTCAGGTTTTTACTACATATGAACACTTTTCACATTCTCCCGTGCAACTCAAGTGCTAGTCCTCCTTTCATGCAGAATCATAAGGTCCTAGCTCATGTCCAAGGCACCAAAGCCAGCTAAAAAGTCAATAATCGATACCTAAAACTTGAATTGTACTACTTCTTACTGGCTATTACATCAACTTAGAAGCTTCATCTGTGTTCTACCATGGTGCTTTTAGTGTCTCCGCATACCGCAGCACGCGACATAGCTTTGCAGACCATAAGTACAACCGTTTCAGAGAGAAGAGCGGCCAATGTGACGATCTGGCTTTAAGTCGATTCGATAACAAATGACGAAAACGGACGTATTTCTCAGGTTTTTACTACATATGAACACATTTCACATTCTCCTGTACAACGCGGCTGCTAGTCCTCCTTTCATGCAGAATCTTAAGGTCCTAGCTCATGTCCAAGCACCAAAGCCAGCTAAAAAGTCAATAATCGATACCTAAAACTTGAATTGTACTACTTTTTACTGGCTATTACATCAACTTAGAAGCTTCATCTGTGTTCTACTATGGTGCTTTTAGTGTCTCCGCATACCGCAGCACGCGACATAGCTTTGAAGACGATAAGTACAACCGTTTCAGAGAGAAGAGCGGCCAATGTGACGATCTGGCTTTAAGTCGATTCGACAACAAATGACGAAAACGGACGGATTTCTCAGGTTTCTACTACATATGAACACATTTCACATTCTCCCGTGCAACGCGGCTGCTAGTCCTCCTTTAATGCAGAATCTTAAGGTCCAAGCTCATGTCCAATGCACCAAAGCCAGCTAAAAAGTCAATAATCGATACCTAAAACTTGAATTGTACTAATTCTTACTGGCTATTACATCAACTTAGAAGCTTCATCTGTGTTCTACCATGGTGCTTTTAGTGTCTCCGCACACCGCAGTACGCGACATAGCTTTGCAGACGATAAGTACAACCGTTTCAGAGAGAAGAGCGGCCAATGTGACGATCTGGCTTTAAGTCGATTCGATAACAAATGACGAAAACGGACGGATTTCTCAGGTTTTTACTACATATGAACACTTTTCACATTCTGCCATGCAACTCGGCTGCTAGTCCTCCTTTCATGCAGAATCTTAAGGTCCTAGCTCATGTCCAAGGCACCAAAGCCAGCTAAAAAGTCAATAATCAGTACCTAAAACTTGAATTGTACTACTTCTTACTGGCTTTTACATCATCTTAGAAGCTTCATCTGTGTTCTACTATGGTGCTTTTAGTGTCTCCGCATACCGCAGCACGCGACAAAGCTTTTCAGACGATAAGTACAACCGTTTCAGAGAGAAGAGCAGCCAATGTGACGATCTGGCTTTAAGTCGATTTGATAACAAATGACGAAAACGGACGGATTTCTCAGGTTTTTACTACATATGAACACTTTTCACATTCTCCCGTGCAACTCGGCTGCTAGTCCTCCTTTCATGCAGAATCATAAGGTCCTAGCTCATGTCCAAGGCACCAAAGCCAGCTAAAAAGTCAATAATCGATACCTAAAACTTGAATTGTACTACTTCTTACTGGCTAATACATCAACTTAGAAGCTTCATCTGTGTTCTACCATGGTGCTTTTAGTGTCTCCGCATACCGCAGCACGCGACATAGCTTTGCAGACCATAAGTACAACCGTTTCAGAGAGAAGAGCGGCCAATGTCACGATCTGGCTTTAAGTCGATTCGATAACAAATGACGAAAACGGACGTATTTCTCAGGTTTTTACTACATATGAACACATTTCACATTCTCCCGTACAACGCGGCTGCTAGTCCTCCTTTCATGCAGAATCTTAAGGTCCTAGCTCATGTCCAAGCACCAAAGCCAGCTAAAAAGTCAATAATCGATACCTAAAACTTGAATTGTACTACTTCTTACTGGCTATTACATCAACTTAGAAGCTTCATCTGTGTTCTACTATGGTGCTTTTAGTGTCTCCGCATACCGCAGCACGCGACATAGCTTTGAAGACGATAAGTACAACCGTTTCAGAGAGAAGAGCGGCCAATGTGACGATCTGGCTTTAAGTCGATTCGATAACAAATGACGAAAACGGACGGATTTCTCAGGTTTCTACTACATATGAACACTTTTCACATTCTCCCGTGCAACGCGGCTGCTAGTCCTCCTTTAATGCAGAATCTTAAGGTCCAAGCTCATGTCCAAGGCACCAAAGCCAGCTAAAAAGTCAATAATCGATACCTAAAACTTGAATTGTACTAATTCTTACTGGCTATTACATCAACTTAGAAGCTTCATCTGTGTTCTACCATGGTGCTTTTAGTGTCTCCGCACACCGCAGTACGCGACATAGCTTTGCAGACGATAAGTACAACCGTTTCAGAGAGAAGAGCGGCCAATGTGACGATCTGGCTTTAAGTCGATTCGATAACAAATGACGAAAACGGACGGATTTCTCAGGTTTTTACTACATATGAACACTTTTCACATTCTCCCGTGCAACTCGGCTGCTAGTCCTCCTTTCATGCAGTATCTTAAGGTCCTAGCTCATGTCCAAGGCACCAAAGCCAGCTAAAAAGTCAATAATCAGTACCTAAAACTTGAATTGTACTACTTCTTACTGGCTATTACATCATCTTAGAAGCTTCATCTGTGTTCTACTATGGTGCTTTTAGTGTCTCCGCATACCGCAGCACGCGACAAAGCTTTTCAGACGATAAGTACAACCGTTTCAGAGAGAAGAGCGGCCAATGTGACGATCTGGCTTTAAGTCGATTCGATAACAAATGACGAAAACGGACGGATTTCTCAGGTTTTTACTACATATGAACACATTTCACATTCTCCCGTGCAACGCGGCTGCTAGTCCTCCTTTCATGCAGAATCTTAAGGTCCTAGCTCATGTCCAAGGCACCAAAGCCAGCTAAAAAGTCAATAATCGATACCTAAAACTTGAGTTGTACTACTTCTTACTGGCTATTACATCAACTTCGAAGCTTCATCTGTTTTATACTATGGTGCTTTTAGTGTCTGCGCATACCGCAGCACGCGACATAGCTTTGCAGACGATAAGTACAACCGTTTCAGAGAGAAGAGCGGCCAATGTGACGATCTGGCTTTAAGTCGATTCTATAACAAATGACGAAAACGGACGGATTTCTCAGGTTTTTACTACATATGAACACTTTTCACATTCTCCCATCCAACGCGGCTGCTAGTCCTCCTTTCATGCAGAATCTTAAGGTCCTAGCTCATGTCCAAGGCACCAAAGCCAGCTAAAAAGTCAATAATCGATACCTAAAACTTGAATTGTACTACTTCTTACTGGCTATTACATCATCATAGAAGCTTCATCTGTGTTCTACTATGGTGCTTTTAGTGTCTCCGCATACCGCAGCACGCGACATAGCTTTGCAGAGGATAAGTACGACCGTTTCAGAGAGAAGAGCGGCCAATGTCACGATCGGGCTTTAAGTCGATTCGATAACAAATGACGGAAACAGACGGATTTCTCAAGTTTTTACTACATATGAACACATTTCACATTCTCCCGTACAACGCGGCTGCTAGTCCTCCTTTCATGCAGAATCTTAAGGTAATAGCTCATGTACAAGGCACCAAAGCCAGCTAAAAAGTAAATAATCAGTACCTAAAACTTGAATTGTACTACTTCTTACTGGCTATTACATCAACTTAGAAGCTTCATCTGTGTTCTACTATGGTGCTTTTAGTGTCTCCGCATACCGCAGCACGTGACATAGCTTTGAAGACGATAAGTACAACCGTTTTAGAGAGAAGAGCGGCCAAGTGACGATCTGGCTTTAAGTCGATTCGATAACAAATGACGAAAACGGACGTATTTCTCAGGTTTTTACTACATATGAACACATTTCACATTCTCCCGTGCAACGCGGCTGCTAGTCCTCCTTTCATGCAGAATCTTAAGGTCCTAGCTCATGTCCAAGGCACCAAAGCCAGCTAAAAAGGCAATAATCGATACCTAAGACTTGACTTGTACTACTTCTTACTGGCTATTACATCAACTTAGAAGCTTCATCTGTTTTATACTATGGTGCTTTTAGTGTCTGCGCATACCGCAGCACGCGACATAGCTTTGCAGACGATAAGTACAACCGTTTCAGAGAGAAGAGCGTCCAATGTGACGATCTGGCTTTAAGTCGATTCGATAACAAATGACGAAAACGGACGGATTTCTCAGGTTTTTACTACATATGAACACTTTTCACATTCTCCCATCCAACGCGGCTGCTAGTCCTCCTTTCATGCAGAATCTTAAGGTCCTAGCTCATGTCCAAGGCACCAAAGCCAGCTAAAAAGTCAATAATCGATACCTAAAACTTGAATTGTACTACTTCTTACTGGCTATTACATCATCATAGAAGCTTCATCTGTGTTCTACTATGGTGCTTTTAGTGTCTCCGCATACCGCAGCACGCGACATAGCTTTGCAGAGGATAAGTACAACCGTTTCAGAGAGAAGAGCGGCCAATGTGACGATCGGGCTTTAAGTCGATTCGATAACAAACGACGGAAACAGACGGATTTCTCAAGTTTTTACTACATATGAACACATTTCACATTCTCCCGTACAACGCGGCTGCTAGTCCTCCTTTCATGCAGAATCTTAAGGTAATAGCTCATGTACAAGGCACCAAAGCCAGCTAAAAAGTAAATAATCAGTACCTAAAACTTGAATTGTACTACTTCTTACTGGCTATTACATCAACTTAGAAGCTTCATCTGTGTTCTACTATGGTGCTTTTAGTGTCTCCGCATACCGCAGCACGCGACATAGCTTTGCAGACGATAAGTAGAACCGTTTCAGAGAGAAGAGCGGCCAAGTGACGATCTGGCTTTAAGTCGATTCGATAACAAATGACGAAAACGGACGGATTTCTCACGTTTTTACTACATATGAACACTTTTCACATTCTCCCGTGCAACTCAAGTGCTAGTCCTCCTTTCATGCAGAATCATAAGGTCCTAGCTCATGTCCAAGGCACCAAAGCCAGCTAAAAAGTCAATAATCGATACCTAAAACTTGAATTGTACTACTTCTTACTGGCTATTACATCAACTTAGAAGCTTCATCTGTGTTCTACCATGGTGCTTTTAGTGTCTCCGCATACCGCAGCACGCGACATAGCTTTGCAGACCATAAGTACAACCGTTTCAGAGAGAAGAGCGGCCAATGTGACGATCTGGCTTTAAGTCGATTCGATAACAAATGACGAAAACGGACGTATTTCTCAGGTTTTTACTACATATGAACACATTTCACATTCTCCTGTACAACGCGGCTGCTAGTCCTCCTTTCATGCAGAATCTTAAGGTCCTAGCTCATGTCCAAGCACCAAAGCCAGCTAAAAAGTCAATAATCGATACCTAAAACTTGAATTGTACTACTTTTTACTGGCTATTACATCAACTTAGAAGCTTCATCTGTGTTCTACTATGGTGCTTTTAGTGTCTCCGCATACCGCAGCACGCGACATAGCTTTGAAGACGATAAGTACAACCGTTTCAGAGAGAAGAGCGGCCAATGTGACGATCTGGCTTTAAGTCGATTCGACAACAAATGACGAAAACGGACGGATTTCTCAGGTTTCTACTACATATGAACACATTTCACATTCTCCCGTGCAACGCGGCTGCTAGTCCTCCTTTAATGCAGAATCTTAAGGTCCAAGCTCATGTCCAATGCACCAAAGCCAGCTAAAAAGTCAATAATCGATACCTAAAACTTGAATTGTACTAATTCTTACTGGCTATTACATCATCTTAGAAGCTTCATCTGTGTTCTACTATGGTGCTTTTAGTGTCTCCGCATACCGCAGCACGCGACAAAGCTTTTCAGACGATAAGTACAACCGTTTCAGAGAGAAGAGCAGCCAATGTGACGATCTGGCTTTAAGTCGATTCGATAACAAATGACGAAAACGGACGGATTTCTCAGGTTTTTACTACATATGAACACTTTTCACATTCTGCCGTGCAACTCGGCTGCTAGTCCTCCTTTCATGCAGAATCTTAAGGTCCTAGCTCATGTCCAAGGCACCAAAGCCAGCTAAAAAGTCAATAATCGATACCTAAAACTTGAGTTGTACTACTTCTTACTGGCTATTACATCAACTTAGAAGCTTCATCTGTTTTATACTATGGTGCTTTTAGTGTCTGCGCATACCGCAGCACGCGACATAGCTTTGCAGACGATAAGTACAACCGTTTCAGAGAGAAGAGCGGCCAATGTGACGATCTGGCTTTAAGTCGATTCGATAACAAATGACGAAAACGGACGGATTTCTCAGGTTTTTACTACATATGAACACTTTTCACATTCTCCCATCCAACGCGGCTGCTAGTCCTCCTTTCATGCAGAATCTTAAGGTCCTAGCTCATGTCCAAGGCACCAAAGCCAGCTAAAAAGTCAATAATCGATACCTAAAACTTGAATTGTACTACTTCTTACTGGCTATTACATCATCATAGAAGCTTCATCTGTGTTCTACTATGGTGCTTTTAGTGTCTCCGCATACCGCAGCACGCGACATAGCTTTGCAGAGGATAAGTACAACCGTTTCAGAGAGAAGAGCGGCCAATGTCACGATCGGGCTTTAAGTCGATTCGATAACAAATGACGGAAACAGACGGATTTCTCAAGTTTTTACTACATATGAACACATTTCACATTCTCCCGTACAACGCGGCTGCTAGTCCTCCTTTCATGCAGAATCTTAAGGTAATAGCGCATGTACAAGGCACCAAAGCCAGCTAAAAAGTAAATAATCAGTACCTAAAACTTGAATTGTACTACTTCTTACTGGCTATTACATCAACTTAGAAGCTTCATCTGTGTTCTACTATGGTGCTTTTAGTGTCTCCGCATACCGCAGCACGCGACATAGCTTTGCAGACGATAAGTAGAATCGTTTCAGAGAGAAGAGCGGCCAAGTGACGATCTGGCTTTAAGTCGATTCGATAACAAATGACGAAAACGGACGTATTTCTCAGGTTTTTACTACATATGAACACTTTTCACATTCTCCCGTGCAACGAGGCTGCTAGTCCTCCTTTAATGCAGAATCTTAAGGTCCAAGCTCATGTCCAAGGCACCAAAGCCAGCTAAATAGTCAATAATCGATACCTAAAACTTGAATTGTACTAATTCTTACTGGCTATTACATCAACTTAGAAGCTTCATCTGTGTTCTACCATGGTGCTTTTAGTGTCTCCGCACACCGCAGTACGCGACATAGCTTTGCAGACGATAAGTACAACCGTTTCAGAGAGAAGAGCGGCCAATGTGACGATCTGGCGTTAAGTCGATTCGATAACAAATGACGAAAACGGACGGATTTCTCAGGTTTTTACTACATATGAACACTTTTCACATTCTCCCGTGCAACTCGGCTGCTAGTCCTCCTTTCATGCAGAATCTTAAGGTCCTAGCTCATGTCCAAGGCACCAAAGCCAGCTAAAAAGTCAATAATCAGTACCTAAAACTTGAATTGTACTACTTCTTACTGGCTATTACATCATCTTAGAAGCTTCATCTGTGTTCTACTATGGTGCTTTTAGTGTCTCCGCATACCGCAGCACGCGACAAAGCTTTTCAGACGATAAGTACAACCGTTTCAGAGAGAAGAGCAGCCAATGTGACGATCTGGCTTTAAGTCGATTCGATAACAAATGACGAAAACGGACGGATTTCTCAGGTTTTTACTACATATGAACACATTTCACATTCTCCCGTGCAACGCGGCTGCTAGTCCTCCTTTCATGCAGAATCTTAAGGTCCTAGCTCATGTCCAAGGCACCAAAGTAAGCTAAAAAGTCAATAATCGATACCTAAAACTTGAGTTGTACTACTTCTTACTGGCTATTACATCAACTTAGAAGCTTCATCTGTTTTATACTATGGTGCTTTTAGTGTCTGCGCATACCGCAGCACGCGACATAGCTTTGCAGACGATAAGTACAACCGTTTCAGAGAGAAGAGCGGCCAATGTGACGATCTGGCTTTAAGTCGATTCGATAACAAATGACGAAAACGGACGGATTTCTCAGGTTTTTACTACATATGAACACTTTTCACATTCTCCCATCCAACGCGGCTGCTAGTCCTCCTTTCATGCAGAATCTTAAGGTCCTAGCTCATGTCCAAGGCACCAAAGCCAGCTAAAAAGTCAATAATCGATACCTAAAACTTGAATTGTACTACTTCTTACTGGCTATTACATCATCATAGAAGCTTCATCTGTGTTCTACTATGGTGCTTTTAGTGTCTCCGCATACCGCAGCACGCGACATAGCTTTGCAGAGGATAAGTACAACCGTTTCAGAGAGAAGAGCGGCCAATGTCACGATCGGGCTTTAAGTCGATTCGATAACAAATGACGGAAACAGACGGATTTCTCAAGTTTTTACTACATATGAACACATTTCACATTCTCCCGTACAACGCGCCAGCTAGTCCTCCTTTCATGCAGAATCTTAAGGTAATAGATCACGTACAAGGCACCAAAGCCAGCTAAAAAGTAAATAATCAGTACCTAAAACTTGAATTGTACTACTTCTTACTGGCTATTACATCAACTTAGAAGCTTCATCTGTGTTCTACTATGGTGCTTTTAGTGTCTCCGCATACCGCAGCACGCGACATAGCTTTGCAGACGATAAGTAGAACCGTTTCAGAGAGAAGAGCGGCCAAGTGACGATCTGGCTTTAAGTCGATTCGATAACAAATGACGAAAACGGACGGATTTCTCAGGTTTTTACTACATATGAACACATTTCACATTCTCCCGTGCAACGCGGCTGCTAGTCCTCCTTTAATGCAGAATCTTAAGGTCCAAGCTCATGTCCAATGCACCAAAGCCAGCTAAAAAGTCAATAATCGATACCTAAAACTTGAATTGTACTAATTCTTACTGGCTATTACATCAACTTAGAAGCTTCATCTGTGTTCTACCATGGTGCTTTTAGTGTCTCCGCACACCGCAGTACGCGACATAGCTTTGCAGACGATAAGTACAACCGTTTCAGAGAGAAGAGCGGCCAATGTGACGATCTGGCTTTAAGTCGATTCGATAACAAATGACGAAAACGGACGGATTTCTCAGGTTTTTACTACATATGAACACTTTTCACATTCTCCCATCCAACGCGGCTGCTATTCCTCCTTTCATGCAGAATCTTAAGGTCCTAGCTCATGTCCAAGGCACCAAAGCCAGCTAAAAAGTCAATAATCAGTACCTAAAACTTGAATTGTACTACTTCTTACTGGCTATTACATCATCTTAGAAGCTTCATCTGTGTTCTACTATGGTGCTTTTAGTGTCTCCGCATACCGCAGCACGCGACAAAGCTTTTCAGACGATAAGTACAACCGTTTCAGAGAGAAGAGCAGCCAATGTGACGATCTGGCTTTAAGTCGATTCGATAACAAATGACGAAAACAGACGGATTTCTCAGGTTTTTACTACATATGAACACATTTCACATTCTCCCGTGCAACGCGGCTGCTAGTCCTCCTTTCATGCAGAATCTTAAGGTCCTAGCTCATGTCCAAGGCACCAAAGCCAGCTAAAAAGTCAATAATCGATACCTAAAACTTGAGTTGTACTACTTCTTACTGGCTATTACATCACCTTAGAAGCTTCATCTGTTTTATACTATGGTGCTTTTAGTGTCTGCGAATACCGCAGCACGCGACATAGCTTTGCAGACGATAAGTACAACCGTTTCAGAGAGAAGAGCGGCCAATGTGACGATCTGGCTTTAAGTCGATTCGATAACAAATGACGAAAACGGACGGATTTCTCAGGTTTTTACTACATATGAACACTTTTCACATTCTCCCATCCAACGCGGCTGCTAGTCCTCCTTTCATGCAGAATCTTAAAGTCCTAGCTCATGTCCAAGGCACCAAAGCCAGCTAAAAAGTCAATAATCGATACCTAAAACTTGAATTGTACTACTTCTTACTGGCTATTACATCATCATAGAAGCTTCTTCTGTTTTCTACTATGGTGCTTTTAGTGTCTCCGCATACCGCAGCACGCGACATAGCTTTGCAGAGGATAAGTACAACCGTTTCAGAGAGAAGAGCGGCCAATGTCACGATCGGGCTTTAAGTCGATTCGATAACAAATGACGGAAACAGACGGATTTCTCAAGTTTTTACTACATATGAACACATTTCACATTCTCCCGTACAACGCGGCTGCTAGTCCTCCTTTCATGCAGAATCTTAAGGTAATAGCGCATGTACAAGGCACCAAAGCCAGCTAAAAAGTAAATAATCAGTACCTAAAACTTGAATTGTACTACTTCTTACTGGCTATTACATCAACTTAGAAGCTTCATCTGTGTTCTACTATGGTGCTTTTAGTGTCTCCGCATACCGCAGCACGCGACATAGCTTTGCAGACGATAAGTAGAACCGTTTCAGAGAGAAGAGCGGCCAAGTGACGATCTGGCTTTAAGTCGATTCGATAACAAATGACGAAAACGGACGGATTTCTCAGGTTTTTACTACATATGAACACATTTCACATTCTCCCGTGCAACGCGGCTGCTAGTCCTCCTTTCATGCAGAATCTTAAGGTCCTAGCTCATGTCCAAGCACCAAAGCCAGCTAAAAAGTCAATAATCGATACCTAAAACTTGAATTGTACTACTTCTTACTGGCTATTACATCAACTTAGAAGCTTCATCTGTGTTCTACTATGGTGCTTTTAGTGTCTCCGCATACCGCAGCACGCGACATAGCTTTGCAATCGATAAGTACAACCGTTTCAGAGAGAAGAGCGGCCAATGTGACGATCTGGCTTTAAGTCGATTCGATAACAAATGACGAAAACGGACGGATTTCTCAGGTTTCTACTACATATGAACACATTTCACATTCTCCCGTGCAACGCGGCTGCTAGTCCTCCTTTAATGCAGAATCTTAAGGTCCAAGCTCATGTCCAATGCACCAAAGCCAGCTAAAAAGTCAATAATCGATACCTAAAACTTGAATTGTACTAATTCTTACTGGCTATTACATCAACTTAGAAGCTTCATCTGTGTTCTACCATGGTGCTTTTAGTGTCTCCGCACACCGCAGTACGCGACATAGCTTTGCAGACGATAAGTACAACCGTTTCAGAGAGAAGAGCGGCCAATGTGACGATCTGGCTTTAAGTCGATTCGATAACAAATGACGAAAACGGACGGATTTCTCAGGTTTTTACTACATATGAACACTTTTCACATTCTCCCATCCAACGCGGCTGCTAGTCCTCCTTTCATGCAGAATCTTAAGGTCCTAGCTCATGTCCAAGGCACCAAAGCCAGCTAAAAAGTCAATAATCAGTACCTAAAACTTGAATTGTACTACTTCTTACTGGCTATTACATCATCTTAGAAGCTTCATCTGTGTTCTACTATGGTGCTTTTAGTGTCTCCGCATACCGCAGCACGCGACAAAGCTTTTCAGACGATAAGTACAACCGTTTCAGAGAGAAGAGCAGCCAATGTGACGATCTGGCTTTAAGTCGATTCGATAACAAATGACGAAAACAGACGGATTTCTCAGGTTTTTACTACATATGAACACATTTCACATTCTCCCGTGCAACTCGGCTGCTAGTCCTCCTTTCATGCAGAATCTTAAGGTCCTAGCTCATGTCCAAGGCACCAAAGCCAGCTAAAAAGTCAATAATCGATACCTAAAACTTGAGTTGTACTACTTCTTACTGGCTATTACATCACCTTAGAAGCTTCATCTGTTTTATACTATGGTGCTTTTAGTGTCTGCGCATACCGCAGCACGCGACATAGCTTTGCAGACGATAAGTACAACCGTTTCAGAGAGAAGAGCGGCCAATGTGACGATCTGGCTTTAAGTCGATTCGATAACAAATGACGAAAACGGACGGATTTCTCAGGTTTTTACTACATATGAACACTTTTCACATTCTCCCATCCAACGCGGCTGCTAGTCCTCCTTTCATGCAGAATCTTAAGGTCCTAGCTCATGTCCAAGGCACCAAAGCCAGCTAAAAAGTCAATAATCGATACCTAAAACTTGAATTGTACTACTTCTTACTGGCTATTACATCATCATAGAAGCTTCATCTGTGTTCTACTATGGTGCTTTTAGTGTCTCCGCATACCGCAGCACGCGACATAGCTTTGCAGAGGATAAGTAAAACCGTTTCAGAGAGAAGAGCGGCCAATGTCACGATCGGGCTTTAAGTCGATTCGATAACAAATGACGGAAACAGACGGATTTCTCAAGTTTTTACTACATATGAACACATTTCACATTCTCCCGTACAACGCGGCTGCTAGTCCTCCTTTCATGCAGAATCTTAAGGTAATAGCGCATGTACAAGGCACCAAAGCCAGCTAAAAAGTAAATAATCAGTACCTAAAACTTGAATTGTACTACTTCTTACTGGCTATTACATCAACTTAGAAGCTTCATCTGTGTTCTACTATGGTGCTTTTAGTGTCTCCGCATACCGCAGCACGCGACATAGCTTTGCAGACGATAAGTAGAACCGTTTCAGAGAGAAGAGCGGCCAAGTGACGATCTGGCTTTAAGTCGATTCGATAACAAATGACGAAAACGGACGGATTTCTCAGGTTTTTACTACATATGAACACTTTTCACATTCTCCCGTGCAACTCAAGTGCTAGTCCTCCTTTCATGCAGAATCTTAGGGTCCTAGCTCATGTCCAAGGCACCAAAGCCAGCTAAAAAGTCAATAATCGATACCTAAAACTTGAATTGTACTACTTCTTACTGGCTATTACATCAACTTAGAAGCTTCATCTGTGTTCTACCATGGTGCTTTTAGTGTCTCCGCACACCGCAGTACGCGACATAGCTTTGCAGACGATAAGTACAATCGTTTCAGAGAAAAGAGGGGCCAATGTGACGATCTGGCTTTAAGTCGATTCGATAACAAATGACGAAAACGGACGGAATTCTCAGGTTTTTACTACATATGAACACTTTTCACATTCTCCCGTGCAACTCGGCTGCTAGTCCTCCTTTCATGCAGAATCTTAAGGTCCTAGCTCATGTTCAAGGCACCAAAGCCAGCTAAAAAGTCGATAATCGATACCTTAAACTTGAATTGTACTACTTCTTACTGGCTATTACATCATCATAGAAGCTTCATATGTGTTCTACTATGGTGCTTTTAGTGTCTCCGCATACCGCAGCACGCGACATAGCTTTGCATACCATAAGTACAACCGTTTCAGAGAGAAGAGCGGCCAATGTGACGATCTGGCTTTAAGTCGATTCGATAACAAATGACGAAAACGGACGTATTTCTCAGGTTTTTACTACATATGAACACATTTCACGTTCTCCCGTGCAACGCGGCTGCTAGTCCTCCTTTCATGCAGAATCTTAAGGTCCTAGCTCATGTCCAAGACACCAAAGCCAGCTAAAAAGGCAATAATCGATACCTAAAACTTGAGTTGTACTACTTCTTACTGGCTATTACATCAACTTAGAAACTTCATCTGTTTTATACTATGGTGCTTTTAGTGTCTGCGCATACCGCAGCACGCGACATAGCTTTGCAGACGATAAGTACAACCGTTTCAGAGAGAAGAGCGGCCAATGTGACGATCTGGCTTTAAGTCGATTCGATAACAACTGACGAAAATGGACGGATTTCTCAGGTTTTTACTACATATGAACACATTTCACATTCTCCCGTACAACTCGGCTGCTAGTCCCCCTTTCATGCAGAATCTTAAGGTAATAGCTCATGTACAAGGCACCAAAGCCAGCTAAAAAGTAAATAATCAGTACCTAAAACTTGAATTCTACTACTTCTTACTGGCTATTACATCAACTTAGAAGCTTCATCTGTGTTCTACTATGGTGCTTTTAGTGTCTCCGCATACCGAAGCACGCGACATAGCTTTGCAGACGATAAGTAGAACCGTTTCAGAGAGAAGAGCGGCCAAGTGACGATCTGGCTTTAAGTCGATTCGATAACAAATGACGAAAACGGACGGATTTCTCATGTTTTTACTACATATGAACACTTTTCACATTCTCCCGTGCAACTCAAGTGCTAGTCCTCCTTTCATGCAGAATCTTAAGGTCCTAGCTCATGTCCAAGGCACCAAAGCCAGCTAAAAAGTCAATAATCAGTACCTAAAACTTGAATTGTACTACTTCTTACTGGCTATTACATCATCTTAGAAGCTTCATCTGTGTTCTACTATGGTGCTTTTAGTGTCTCCGCATACCGCAGCACGCGACAAAGCTTTCCAGACGATAAGTACAACCGTTTCAGAGAGAAGAGCAGCCAATGTGACGATCTGGCTTTAAGTCGATTCGATAACAAATGACGAAAACGGACGGATTTCTCATGTTTTTACTACATATGAACACATTTCACATTCTCCCGTGCAACGCGGCTGCTAGTCCTCCTTTCATGCAGAATCTTAAGGTCCTAGCTCATGTCCAAGGCACCAAAGCCAGCTAAAAAGGCAATAATCGATACCTAAAACTTGAGTTGTACTACATCTTACTGGCTATTACATCAACTTAGAAGCTTCATCTGTTTTATACTATGGTGCTTTTAGTGTCTGCGCATACCGCAGCACGCGACATAGCTTTGCAGACGATAAGTACAACCGTTTCAGAGAGAAGAGCGGCCAATGTGACGATCTCGCTTTAAGTCGATTCGATAACAAATGACGAAAATGGACGGATTTCTCAGGTTTTTACTACATATGAACACATTTCACATTCTCCCGTACAACGCGGCTGCTAGTCCTCCTTTCATGCAGAATCTTAAGGTAATAGCTCATGTACAAGGCACCAAAGCCAGCTAAAAAGTAAATAATCAGTACCTAAAACTTGAATTCTACTACTTCTTACTGGCTATTACATCAACTTAGAAGCTTCATCTGTGTTCTACTATGGTGCTTTTAGTGTCTCCGCATACCGAAGCACGCGACATAGCTTTGCAGACGATAAGTAGAACCGTTTCAGAGAGAAGAGCGGCCAAGTGACGATCTGGCTTTAAGTCGATTCGATAACAAATGACGAAAACGGACGGATTTCTCAGGTTTTTACTACATATGAACACTTTTCACATTCTCCCGTGCAACTCAAGTGCTAGTCCTCCTTTCATGCAGCATCTTAAGGTCCTAGCTCATGTCCAAGGCACCAAAGCCAGCTAAAAAGTCGATAATCGATACCTTAAACTTGAATTGTACTACTTCTTACTGGTTATTACATCATCATAGAAGCTTCATATGTGTTCTACTATGGTGCTTTTAGTGTCTCCGCATACCGCAGCACGCGACATAGCTTTGCAGACCATAAGTACAACCGTTTCAGAGAGAAGAGCGGCCAGTGTGACGATCTGGCTTTAAGTCGATTCGATAACAAATGACGAAAACGGACGTATTTCTCAGGTTTTTACTACATATGAACACATTTCACATTCTCCCGTACAACGCGGCTGCTAGTCCTCCTTTAATGCAGAATCTTAAGGTCCTAGCTCATGTCCAAGCACCAAAGCCAGCTAAAAAGTCAATAATCGATACCTAAAACTTGAATAGTACTACTTCTTACTGGCTATTACATCAACTTAGAAGCTTCATCTGTGTTCTACTATGGTGCTTTTAGTGTCTCCGCATACCGCAGCACGCCACATAGCTTTGCAGACGATAAGTACAGCCGTTTCAGAGAGAAGAGCGGCCAAGTGACGATCTGGCTTTAATGCGATTCGATAACAAATGACGAAAACGGACGGATTTCTCAGGTTTCTACTATATATGAACACTTTTCATATTGTCCCGTGCAACTCGGCTGCTAGTCCTCCTTTCATGCAGAATCTTAAGGTCCTAGCTCATGTCCAAGGCAAAAAATCCATCTAAGAAGTCAATAATCGATACCTAAAACTTGAATTGTACTACTTCTTACTGGCTATTACATCGACTTAGAAGCTTCATCTGTGTTCTACTATGGTGCTTTTATTGTCTCCGCATACCGCAGCACGCGACATAGCTTTGCAGACGATAAGTACAACCGTTTCAGAGAGAAGAGCGGCCAATGTGACGATCGGGCTTTAAGTCGATTCGATAACAAATGACGAAAACGGACGGAATTCTCAGGTTTTTACTACATATGAACACTTTTCACATTCTCCCGTGCAACTCGGCTGCTAGTCCTCCTTTCATGCAGAATCTTAAGGTCCTAGCTCATGTCCAAGGCACCAAAGCCAGCTAAAAAGTCGATAATCGATACCTTAAACTTGAATTGTACTACTTCTTACTGGCTATTACATCATCATAGAAGCTTCATATGTGTTCTACTATGGTGCTTTTAGTGTCTCCGCATACCGCAGCACGCGACATAGCTTTGCAGACCATAAGTACAACCGTTTCAGAGAGAAGAGCGGCCAATGTGACGATCTGGCTTTAAGTCGATTCGATAACAAATGACGAAAACGGACGTATTTCTCAGGTTTTTACTATATATGAACACATTTCACATTCTCCCGTACAACGCGGCTGCTAGTCCTCCTTTCATGCAGAATCTTAAGGTCCTAGCTCATGTCCAAGCACCAAAGCCAGCTAAAAAGTCAATAATCGATACCTAAAACTTGAATTGTACTACTTCTTGCTGGCTATTACATCAACTTAGAAGCTTCATCTGTGTTCTACTATGGTGCTTTTAGTGTCTCCGCATACCGCAGCACGCGACATAGCTTTGAAGACGATAAGTACAACCGTTTCAGAGAGAAGAGCGGCCAATGTGACGATCTGGCTTTAAGTCGATTCGATAACAAATGACGAAAACGGACGGATTTCTCAGGTTTCTACTACATATGAACACATTTCACATTCTCCCGTGCAACGCGGCTGCTAGTCCTCCTTTAAAGCAGAATCTTAAGGTCCAAGCGCATGTCCAAGGCACCAAAGCCAGCTAAAAAGTCAATAATCGATACCTAAAACTTGAATTGTACTACTTCTTACTGGCTATTACATCAACTTAGAAGCTTCATCTGTGTTCTACCATGGTGCTTTTAGTGTCTCCGCACACCGCAGTACGCGACATAGCTTTGCAGACGATAAGTACAACCGTTTCAGAGAGAAGAGCGGCCAATGTGACGATCGGGCTTTAAGTCGATTCGATAACAAATGACGAAAACGGACGGATTTCTCAGGTTTTTACTACATATGAACACTTTTCACATTGTCCCGTGCAACTCGGCTGCTAGTCCTCCTTTCATGCAGAATCTTAAGGTCCTAGCTCATGTCCAAGGCACCAAAGCCAGCTAAAAAGTCAATAATCAGTACCTAAAACTTGAATTGTACTACTTCTTACTGGCTATTACATCATCTTAGAAGCTTCATCTGTGTTCTACTATGGTGCTTTTAGTGTCTCCGCATACCGCAGCACGCGACAAAGCTTTCCAGACGATAAGTACAACCGTTTCAGAGAGAAGAGCAGCCAATGTGACGATCTGGCTTTAAGTCGATTCGATAACAAATGACGAAAACGGACGGATTTCTCAGGTTTTTACTACATATGAACACATTTCACATTCTCCCGTGCAACGCGGCTGCTAGTCCTCCTTTCATGCAGAATCTTAAGGTCCTAGCTCATGTCCAAGGCACCAAAGCCAGCTAAAAAGGCAATAATCGATACCTAAAACTTGAGTTGTACTACATCTTACTGGCTATTACATCAACTTAGAAGCTTCATCTGTTTTATACTATGGTGCTTTTAGTGTCTGCGCATACCGCAGCACGCGACATAGCTTTGCAGACGATAAGTACAACCGTTTCAGAGAGAAGAGCGGCCAATGTGACGATCTCGCTTTAAGTCGATTCGATAACAAATGACGAAAACGGACGGATTTCTCAGGTTTTTACTACATATGAACACATTTCACATTCTCCCGTACAACGCGGCTGCTAGTCCTCCTTTCATGCAGAATCTTAAGGTCCTAGCTCATGTCCAAGGCACCAAATCCAGCTAAAAAGTAAATAATCAGTACCTAAAACTTGAATTCTACTACTTCTTACTGGCTATTACATCAATTTAGAAGCTTCATCTGTGTTCTACTATGGTGCTTTTATTGTCTCCGCATACCGCAGCACGCGACATAGCTTTGCAGACGATAAGTACAACCGTTTCAGAGAGAAGAGCGGCCAATGTGACGATCGGGCTTTAAGTCGATTCGATAACAAATGACGAAAACGGACGGATTTCTCAGGTTTTTACTACATATGAACACTTTTCACATTCTCCCGTGCAACTCGGCTGCTAGTCCTCCTTTCATGCAGAATCTTAAGGTCCTAGCTCATGTCCAAGGCACCAAAGCCAGCTAAAAAGTCAATAATCAGTACCTAAAACTTGAATTGTACTACTTCTTACTGGCTATTACATCAACTTAGAAGCTTCATCTGTGTTCTACCATGGTGCTTTTAGTGTCTCCGCACACCGCAGTACGCGACATAGCTTTGCCGACCATAAGTACAACCGTTTCAGAGAGAAGAGCGGCCAATGTGACGATCTGGCTTTAAGTCGATTCGATAACAAATGATGAAAACGGACGTATTTCTCAGGTTTTTACTATATATGAACACATTTCACATTCCCCGTACAACGCGGCTGCTAGTCCTCCTTTCATGCAGAATCTTAAGGTCCTAGCTCATGTCCAAGCACCAAAGCCAGCTAAAAAGTCAATAATCGATACCTAAAACTTGAATTGTACTACTTCTTACTGGCTATTACATCAACTTAGAAGCTTCATCTGTGTTCTACTATGGTGCTTTTAGTGTCTCCGCATACCGCAGCACGCGACATAGCTTTGAAGACGATAAGTACAACCGTTTCAGAGAGAAGAGCGGCCAATGTGACGATCTGGCTTTAAGTCGATTCGATAACAAATGACGAAAACGGACGGATTTCTCAGGTTTCTACTACATATGAACACATTTCACATTCTCCCGTGCAACGCGGCTGCTAGTCCTCCTTTAATGCAGAATCTTAAGGTCCAAGCTCATGTCCAAGGCACCAAAGCCAGCTAAAAAGTCAATAATCGATACCTAAAACTTGAATTGTACTACTTCTTACTAGCTATTACATCAACTTAGAAGCTTCATCTGTGTTCTACCATGGTGCTTTTAGTGTCTCCGCACACCGCAGTACGCGACATAGCTTTGCAGACGATAAGTACAACCGTTTCAGAGAGAAGAGCAGCCAATGAGACGATCTGGCTTTAAGTCGATTCGATAACAAATGACGAAAACGGACGGATTTCTCAGGTTTTTACTACATATGAACACATTTCACATTCTCCCATCCAACGCGGCTGCTAGTCCTCCTTTCATGCAGAATCTTAAGGTCCTAGCTCATGTCCAAGGCACCAAAGCCAGATAAAAAGGCAATAATCGATACCTAAAACTTGAGTTGTACTACTTCTTACTGGCTATTACATCAACTTAGAAGCTTCATCTGTTTTATACTATGGTGCTTTTAGTGTCTGCGCATACCGCAGCTCGCGACATAGCTTTGCAGACGATAAGTACAACCGTTTCAGAGAGAAGAGCGGCCAATGTGACGATCTGGCTTTAAGTCGATTCGATAACAAATGACGAAAATGGACGGATTTCTCAGGTTTTTACTACATATGAACACATTTCACATTCTCCCGTACAACTCGGCTGCTAGTCCTCCTTTCATGCAGAATCTTAAGGTAATAGCTCATGTACAAGGCACCAAAGCCAGCTAAAAAGTAAATAATCAGTACCTAAAACTTGAATTCTACTACTTCTTACTGCTATTACATCAACTTAGAAGCTTCATCAGTGTTCTACTATGGTGCTTTTAGTGTCTCCGCATACCGAAGCACGCGACATAGCTTTGCAGACGATAAGTAGAACCGTTTCAGAGAGAAGAGCGGCCAAGTGACGATCTGGCTTTAAGTCGATTCGATAACAAATGACGAAAACGGACGGATTTCTCAGGTTTTTACTACATATGAACACTTTTCACATTCTCCCGTGCAACTCAAGTGCTAGTCCTCCTTTCATGCAGAATCTTAAGGTCCTAGCTCATGTCCAAGGCACCAAAGCCAGCTAAAAAGTCGATAATCGATACCTTAAACTTGAATTGTACTACTTCTTACTGGCTATTACATCATCATAGAAGCTTCATATGTGTTCTACTATGGTGCTTTTAGTGTCTCCGCATACCGCAGCACGCGACATAGCTTTGCAGACCATAAGTACAACCGTTTCAGAGAGAAGAGCGGCCAATGTGACGATCTGGCTTTAAGTCGATTCGATAACAAATGACGAAAACGGACGTATTTCTCAGGTTTTTACTACATATGAACACATTTCACATTCTCCCGTACAACGCGGCTGCTAGTCCTCCTTTAATGCAGAATCTTAAGGTCCTAGCTCATGTCCAAGCACCAAAGCCAGCTAAAAAGTCAATAATCGATACCTAAAACTTGAATTGTACTACTTCTTACTGGCTATTACATCAAATTAGAAGCTTCATCTGTGTTCTACTATGGTGCTTTTAGTGTCTCCGCATACCGCAGCACGCGACATAGCTTTGCAGACGATAAGTACAGCCGTTTCAGAGAGAAGAGCGGCCAAGTGACGATCTGGCTTTAAGGCGATTCGATAACAAATGACGAAAACGGACGGATTTCTCAGGTTTTTACTATATATGAACACTTTTCATATTGTCCCGTGCAACTCGGCTGCTAGTCCTCCTTTCATGCAGAATCTTAAGGTCCTAGCTCATGTCCAAGGCACCAAATCCATCTAAGAAGTCAATAATCGATACCTAAAACTTGAATTGTACTACTTCTTACTGGCTATTACATCGACTTAGAAGCTTCATCTGTGTTCTACTATGGTGCTTTTATTGTCTCCGCATACCGCAGCACGCGACATAGCTTTGCAGACGATAAGTACAACCGTTTCAGAGAGAAGAGCGGCCAATGTGACGATCGGGCTTTAAGTCGATTCGATAACAAATGACGAAAACGGACGGATTTCTCAGGTTTTTACTACATATGAACACTTTTCACATTTTCCCGTGCAACTCGGCTGCTAGTCCTCCTTTCATGCAGAATCTTAAGGTCCTAGCTCATGTCCAAGGCACCAAAGCCAGCTAAAAAGTCAATAATCAGTACCTAAAACTTGAATTGTACTACTTCTTACTGGCTATTACATCATCTTAGAAGCTTCATCTGTGTTCTACTATGGTGCTTTTAGTGTATCCGCATACCGCAGCACGCGACAAAGCTTTCCAGACGATAAGTACAACCGTTTCAGAGAGAAGAGCAGCCAATGTGACGATCTGGCTTTAAGTCGATTCGATAACAAATGACGAAAACGGACGGATTTCTCAGGTTTTTACTACATATGAACACTTTTCACATTCTCCCGTGCAACGCGGCAGCTAGTCCTCCTTTCATGCAGAATCTTAAGGTCCTAGCTCATGTCCAAGGCACCAAAGCCAGCTAAAAAGTCAATAATCGATACCTAAAACTTGAATTGTACTACTTCTTACTGGCTATTACATCATCATAGAAGCTTCATCTGTGTTCTACTATGGTGCTTTTAGTGTCTCCGCATACCGCAGCACGCGACATAGCTTTGCAGACGATAAGTACAACCGTTTCAGAGAGAAGAGCGGCCAATGTGACGATCGGGCTTTAAGTCGATCCGATAACAAATGACGAAAACGGACGGATTTCTCAGGTTTTTACTACATATGAACACATTTCACATTCTCCCGTGCAACGCGGGTGCTAGTCCTCCTTTAATGCAGACTCTTAAGGTCCTAGCTCATGTCCAAGGCAACAAAGCCAGCTAAAAAGTCAATAATCGATACCTAAAACTTGAATTGTACTACTTCTTACTGGCTATTACATCAACTTAGAAGCTTCATCTGTGTTCTACCATGGTGCTTTTAGTGTCTCCGCACACCGCAGTACGCGACATAGCTTTGCAGACGATAAGTACAACCGTTTCAGAGAAAAGAGGGGCCAATGTGACGATCTGGCTTTAAGTCGATTCGATAACAAATGACGGAAACGGACGGATTTCTCAGGTTTTTACTACATATGAACACTTTTCACATTCTCCCGTGCAACTCGGCTGCTAGTCCTCCTTTCATGCAGAATCTTAAGGTCCTAGCTCATGTCCAAGGCACCAAAGCCAGCTAAAAAGTCAATAATCGATACCTAAAACTTGAATTGTACTACATCTTACTGGCTATTACATCATCTTAGAAGCTTCATCTGTGTTCTACTATGGTGCTTTCAGTGTCTCCGCATACCGCAGCACGCGACAAAGCTTTCCAGACGATAAGTACAACCGTTTCAGAGAGAAGAGCAGCCAATGTGACGATCTGGCTTTACGTCGATTCGATAACAAATGACGAAAACGGACGGATTTCTCAGGTTTTTACTACATATGAACTCTTTTCACATTCTTCCCTGTAACTCGGCTGCTAGTCCTCCTTTCATGCAGATTCTTAAGGTCCTAGCTCACGTCCAAGGCATCAAAGCCAGCTAAAAAGTCAATAATCGATACCTGAAACTTGAATTGTACTACTTCTTACTGGCTATTACATCAAATTAGAAGCTTCATCTGTGTTCTACTGTGGTGGTTTCAGTGTCTCCACCTACCGCAGCATACGACATAGCTTTGCAGACGATAAGTACAACCGTTTCAGAGAGAAGAGCGGCCAATGTGACGATCTGGCTTTAAGTCGATTCGATAACAAATGACGAAAACGGACGGATTTCTCAGGGTTTTACTACATATGAACACTTTTCACATTCTCCCGTGCAACTCGGCTGCTAGTCCTCCTTTCATGCAGAATCTTAAGGTCCTAGCTCATGTCCAAGGCACCAAAGCCAGCTAAAAAGTCAATAATCGATACCTAAAACTTGAATTATACTACTTCTTACTGGCTATTACATCAACTTAGAAGCTTCATCTGTGTTCTACTATGGTGCTTTTAGTGTCTCCGCATACCGCATCACGCGACATAGCTTTGCAGGCGATAAGGACAACCGTTTCAGAGAGAAGAGCGGCCAATGTGACGATCTGCCTTTAAGTCGATTCGATAACAAATGACGAAAACGGACGGATTTCTCAGGTTTTTACTACATATGAACACTATTCACATTCTCCCATCCAACGCGGCTGCTAGTCCTCCTTTCACGCAGAATCTTAAGGTCCTAGCTCATGTCCAAGGCACCAAAGCCAGCTAAAAAGTCAATAATCAGTACCTAAAACTTGAATTGTACTACTTCTTACTGGCTATTACATCAACTTAGAAGCTTCATCTGTGTTCTACTATGGTGCTTTTAGTGTCTCCGCATACCGCAGTACGCGACATAGCTTTGCAGACGATGAGTAGAACCGTTTCAGAGAGAAGAGCGGCCAATGTGACGATCTGGCTTTAAGTCGATTCGATAACAAATGAGGAAAACGGACGGATTTCTCAGGTTTTTACTACATATGAACACTTTTCACATTCTCCCCGGCAACTCGGCTGCTAGTCCTCCTTTCATGCAGAATCTTAAGGTCCTAGCTGATGTCCAAGGCACCAAAGCCAGCTAAAAAGTCAATAATCGATACATAAAACTTGAATTGTACTACTTCTTACTGGCTATTACATCATCTTAGAAGCTTCATCTGTGTTCTACTATGGTGCTTTCAGTGTCTCCGCATACCGAAGCACGCGACAAAGCTTTCCAGACGATAAGTACAACCGTTTCAGAGAGAAGAGCAGCCAATGTGACGATCTGGCTTTAAGTCGATTCGATAACAAATGACGAAAACGGACGGATTTCTCAGGATTTTACTACATATGAACACATTTCACATTCTCCCGTACAACGCGGCCGCTAGTCCTCCTTTCATGCAGAATCTTAAGGTCCTAGCTCATGTCCAAGGCACCAAAGCCAGCTAAAAAGTCAATAATCGATACCTAAAACTTGAATTGTACTACTTCTTACTGGCTATTACATCAACTTAGAAGCTTCATCTGTGTTCTACTATGGTGCTTATAGTGTCTCCGCATACCGCATCACGCGACATAGCTTTGCAGGCGATAAGTACAACCGTTTCAGAGAGAAGAGCGGCCAATGTGACGATCGGGCTTTAAGTCGATTCGATAACAAATGACGAAAACGGACGGATTTCTCAGGTTTTTACTACATATGAACACATTTCACATTCTCCCGTGCAACGCGGCTGCTAGTCCTCCTTTCATGCAGAATCTTAAGGTCCTAGCTCATGTCCAAGGCTCCAAAGCCAGCTAAAAAGTAAATAATCAGTACCTAAAACTTGAATTGTACTACTTCTTACTGGCTATTACATCAACTTAGAAGCTTCATCTGTGTTCTACTATGGTGCTTTTAGAGTCTCCGCATACCGCAGCACGCGACATAGCTTTGCAGACGATAAGTACAACCGTTTCAGAGAGAAGAGCGGCCAATGTGACGATCTGGCTTTAAGTCGATTCGATAACAAATGACGAAAACGGACTGATTTCTCAGGTTTTTACTACATATGAACACATTTCACATTCTCCCATCCAACGCGGCTGCTAGTCCTCCTTTCATGCAGAATCTTAAGGTCCTAGCTCATGTCCAAGGCACCAAAGCCAGCTAAAAAGTCAATAATGGATACCTAAAACTTGAATTGTACTACTTCTTACTGGCTATTACATCATCATAGAAGCTTCATCTGTGTTCTACTATGGTGCTTTTAGTGTCTCCGCATACCGCAGCACGCCACATAGCTTTGCAGAGGATAAGTACAACTGTTTCAGAGAGAAGAGCGGCCAATGTGACCATCGGGCTTTAAGTCGATTCGATAACAAATGACGGAAACAGACGGATTTCTCAAGTTTTTACTACATATGAACACATTTCACATTCTCCCGTACAACGCGGCTGCTAGTCCTCCTTTCATGCAGAATCTTAAGGTAATAGCTCATGTACAAGGCACCAAAGCCAGCTAAAAAGTAAATAATCAGTACCTAAAACTTGAATTGTACTACTTCTTACTGGCTATTACATCAACTTAGAAGCTTCATCTGTGTTCTACTATGGTGCTTTTAGTGTCTCCGCATACCGCAGCACGCGACATAGCTTTGCAGACGATAAGTACAACCGTTTCAGAGAGAAGAGCGGCCAAGTGACGATCTGGCTTTAAGTCAATTCGATAAAAAATGACGAAAACGGACGGATTTCTCAGGTTTTTACTACATATGAACACTTTTCACATTCTCCCGTGCAACTCGGCTGCTAGTCCTCCTTTCATGCAGAATCTTAAGGTCCTAACTCATGTCCAAGGCACCAAAGCCAGCTAAAAAGTCGATAATCGATACCTCAAACTTGAATTGTACTACTTCTTACTGGCTATTACATCATCATAGAAGCTTCATATGTTTTCTACTATGGTGCTTTTAGTGTCTCCGCATACCGCAGCACGCGACATAGCTTTGCAGACGATAAGTACAACCGTTTCAGAGAGAAGAGCGGCCAATGTGACGATCGGGCTTTAAGTCGATTCGATAACAAATGACGAAAACGGACGGTTTTCTCAGGTTTTTACTACATATGAACACATTTCACATTCTCCCGTACAACGCGGCTGCTAGTCCTCCTTTCATGCAGAATCTTAAGGTCCTAGCTCATGTCCAAGCACCAAAGCCAGCTAAAAAGTCAATAATCGATACCTAAAACTTGAATTGTACTACTTCTTACTGGCTATTACATCAACTTAGAAGCTTCATCTGTGTTCTACTATGGTGCTTTTAGTGTCTCCGCATACCGCAGCACGCGACATAGCTTTGAAGACGATAAGTACAACCGTTTCAGAGAGAAGAGCGGCCAATGGGACGATCTGGCTTTAAGTCGATTCGATAACAAATGACGAAAACGGACGGATTTCTCAGGTTTCTACTACATATGAACACATTTCACATTCTCCCGTGCAACGCGGCTGCTAGTCCTCCTTTAATGCAGAATCTTAAGGTCCAAGCTCATGTCCAAGGCACCAAAGCCAGCTAAAAAGTCAATAATCGATACCTAAAACTTGAATTGTACTACTTCTTACTGGCTATTACATCAACTTAGAAGCTTCATCTGTGTTCTACCTTGGTGCTTTTAGTGTCTCCGCACACCGCAGTACGCGACATAGCTTTGCAGACGATAAGTACAACCGTTTCAGAGAGAAGAGCGGCCAATGTGACGATCGGGCTTTAAGTCGATTCGATAACAAATGACGAAAACGGACGGATTTCTCAGGTTTTTACTACATATGAACACTTTTCACATTCTCCCGTGCAACTCGGCTGCTAGTCCTCCTTTCATGCAGAATCTTAAGGTCCTAGCTCATGTCCAAGGCACCAAAGCCAGCTAAAAAGTCAATAATCAGTACCTAAAACTTGAATTGTACTACTTCTTACTGGCTATTACATCATCTTAGAAGCTTCATCTGTGTTCTACTATGGTGCTTTTAGTGTCTCCGCATACCGCAGCACGCGACAAAGCTTTCCAGACGATAAGTACAACCGATTCAGAGAGAAGAGCAGCCAATGTGACGATCTGGCTTTAAGTCGATTCGATAACAAATGACGAAAACGGACGGATTTCTCAGGTTTTTACTACATATGAACACATTTCACATTCTCCCGTGCAACTCGGCTGCTAGTCCTCCTTTCATGCAGAATCTTAAGGTCCTAGCTCATGTCCAAGGCACCAAAGCCAGCTAAAAAGTCAATAATCGATACCTAAAACTTGAATTATATTACTTCTTACTGGCTATTACATCAACTTACAAGCTTCATCTGTGTTCTACTATGGTGCTTTTAGTGTCTCCGCATACCGCATCACGCGACATAGCTTTGCAGGCGATAAGGACAACCGTTTCAGAGAGAAGAGCGGCCAATGTGACGATCTGGCTTTGAGTCGATTCGATAACAAATGACGAAAACGGACGGATTTCTCAGGTTTTTACTACATATGAACACTATTCACATTCTCCCATCCAACGCGGCTGCTAGTCCTCCTTTCACGCAGAATCTTAAGGTCCTACCTCATATCCAAGTCACCAAAGCCAGCTAAAAAGTCAATAATCGATACCTAAAACTTGAATTGTACTACTTCTTACTGGCTATTACATCATCATAGAAGCTTCATCTGTGTTCTACTATGGTGCTTTTAGTGTCGCCGCATACCGCAGCACGCGACATAGCTTTGCAGACGATAAGTACAACCGTTTCAGAGAGAAGAGCGGCCAATGTGACGATCTGGCTTTAAGTCGATTCGATAACAAATGAGGAAAACGGACGGATTTCTCAGGTTTTTACTACATATGAACACTTTTCACATTCTCCCGTGCAACTCGGCTTCTAGTCCTCCTTTCATGCAGAATCTTAAGGTCCTAGCTCATGTCCAAGGCACCAAAGCCAGCTAAAAAGTCAATAATCAGTACCTAAAACTTGAATTGTACTACTTCTTACTGGCTATTACATCAACTTAGAAGCTTCATCTGTGTTCTACTATGGTGCTTTTAGTGTCTCCGCATACCGCAGCACGCGACATAGCTATGCAGACGATAAGTATAGCCGTTTCAGAGAGAAGAGCGGCCAAGTGACGATCTGGCTTTAAGGCGATTCGATAACAAATGACGAAAACGGACGGATTTTTCAGGTTTTTACTACATATGAACACTTTTCATATTGTCCCGTGCAACTCGGCTGCTAGTCCTCCTTTCATGCAGAATCTTAACATCCTAGCTCATGTCCTAGGCACCAAATCCATCTAAGAAGTCAATAATCGATACCTAAAACTTGAATTGTACTACTTCTTACTGGCTATTACATCGACTTAGAAGCTTCATCTGTGTTCTACTATGGTGATTTTATTGTCTCCGCATACCGCAGCACGCGACATAGCTTTGCAGACGATAAGTACAACCGTTTCAGAGAGAAGAGCGGCCAATGTGACGATCTGCCTTTAAGTCGATTCGATAACAAATGACGAAAACGGACGGATTACTCACGTTTTTACTACATATGAACACTTTTCACATTCTCCCGTGCAACTCGGCTGCTAGTCCTCCTTTCATGCAGAATCTTAAGGACCTAGCTCATGTCCAAGGCACCAAAGCCAGCTAAAAAGTAAATAATCAAAACCTAAAACTTGAATTGTACTACTTCTTACTGGCTATTACATCAACTTAGAAGCTTCATCTGTGTTCTACTATGGTGCTTTTAGTGTCTCCGCATATCGCAGTACGCGACATAGCTTTGCAGACGATAAGTAGAACCGTTTCAGAGAGAAGAGCGGCCAATGTGACGATCTGGCTTTAAGTCGATTCGATAACAAATGACGAAAACGGACGGATTTCTCAGGTTTTTACTACATATGAACACTTTTCACATTCTCCCCTGCAAATCGGCTGCTAGTCCTCCTTTCATGCAGAATGTTAAGGTCCTAGCTCATGTCCAAGGCACCAAAGCCAGCTAAAAAGTCAATAATCGATACATAAAACTTGAATTGTACTACTTCTTACTGGCTATTACATCATCTTAGAAGCTTCATCTGTGTTCTACTATGGTGCTTTCAGTGTCTCCGCATACCGCAGCACGCGACAAAGCTTGCCAGACGATAAGTACAACCGTTTCAGAGAGAAGAGCAGCCAATGTGACGATCTGGCTTTAAGTCGATTCGATAACAAATGACGAAAACGGACGGATTTCTCAGGATTTTACTACATATGAACACATTTCACATTCTCCCGTACAACGCGGCCGCTAGTCCTCCTTTCATGCAGAATCTTAAGGTCCTAGCTCATGTCCAAGGCACCAAAGCCAGCTAAAAAGTCAATAATCGATACATAAAACTTGAATTGTACTACTTCTTACTGGCTATTACATCAACTTAGAAGCTTCATCTGTGTTCTACTATGGTGCTTTTAGTGTCTCCGCATACCGCATCACGCGACATAGCTTTTGCAGGCGATAAGTACAACCGTTTCAGAGAGAAGAGCGGCCAATGTGACGATGTGGCTTTAAGTCGATTCGATAACAAATGACGAAAACGGACGGATTTCTCAGGTTTTTACTACATATGAACACTTTTCACATTCTTCCCTGCAACTCGGCTGCTAGTCCTCCTTTCATGCAGATTCTTAAGGTCCTACCTCATGTCCAAGGCATCAAAGCCAGCTAAAAAGTCAATAATCGATACCTAAAACTTGAATTGTACTACTTCTTACTGGCTATTACATCAAATTAGAAGCTTCATCTGTGTTCTACTGTGGTGGTTTCAGTGTCTCCGCCTACCGCAGCATACGACATAGCTTTGCAGACGATAAGTACAACCGTTTCAGAGAGAAGAGCGGCCAATGTGACGATCTGGCTTTAAGTCGATTCGATAACAAATGACGAAAACGGACTGATTTCTCAGGTTTTTACTACATATGAACACATTTCACATTCTCCCGTACAACGCGGCTGCTAGTCCTCCTTTCATGCAGAATCTTAAGGTCCTAGCTCATGTCCAAGAACCAAAGCCAGCTAAAAAGTCAATAATCGATACCTAAAACTTGAATTGTACTACTTCTTACTGGCTATTACATCAACTTAGAAGCTTCATCTGTGTTCTACTATGGTGCTTTTAGTGTCTCCGCATACCGCAGCACGCGACATAGCTTTGAAGACGATAAGTACAACCGTTTCAGAGAGAAGAGCGGCCAATGTGACGATCTGGCTTTAAGTCGATTCGATAACAAATGACGAAAACGGACGGATTTCTCAGGTTTTTACTACATGTGAACACTTTTCACATTCTCCCGTGCAACTCGGCTGTTAGTCCTCCTTTCATGCAGAATCTTACGGTCCTAGCTCATGTATAAGGCACCAAAGCCAGCTAAAAAGTCAATAATCAGTACCTAAAACTTGAATTGTACTACTTCTTACTGGCTATTACATCATCTTAGAAGCTTCATCTGTGTTCTACTATGGTGCTTTTAGTGTCTCCGCATATCGCAGTACGCGACATAGCTTTGCAGACGATAAGTAGAACCGTTTCAGAGAGAAGAGCGGCCAATGTGACGATCTGGCTTTAAGTCGATTCGATAACAAATGACGAAAACGGACGGATTTCTCAGGTTTTTACTACATATGAACACTTTTCACATTCTCCCCTGCAAATCGGCTGCTAGTCCTTCTTTCATGCAGAATGTTAAGGTCCTAGCTCATGTCCAAGGCACCAAAGCCAGCTAAAAAGTCAATAATCGATACATAAAACTTGAATTGTACTACTTCTTACTGGCTATTACATCATCCTAGAAGCTTCATCTGTGTTCTACTATGGTGCTTTCAGTGTCTCCGCATACCGCAGCACGCGACAAAGCTTGCCAGACGATAAGTACAACCGTTTCAGAGAGAAGAGCAGCCAATGTGACGATCTGGCTTTAAGTCGATTCGATAACAAATGACGAAAACGGACGGATTTCTCAGGATTTTACTACATATGAACACATTTCACATTCTCCCGTACAACGCGGCCGCTAGTCCTCCTTTCATGCAGAATCTTAAGGTCCTAGCTCATGTCCAAGGCACCAAAGCCAGCTAAAAAGTCAATAATCGATACATAAAACTTGAATTGTACTACTTCTTACTGGCTATTACATCAACTTAGAAGCTTCATCTGTGTTCTACTATGGTGCTTTTAGTGTCTCCGCATACCGCATCACGCGACATAGCTTTTGCAGGCGATAAGTACAACCGTTTCAGAGAGAAGAGCGGCCAATGTGACGATGTGGCTTTAAGTCGATTCGATAACAAATGACGAAAACGGACGGATTTCTCAGGTTTTTACTACATATGAACACTTTTCACATTCTTCCCTGCAACTCGGCTGCTAGTCCTCCTTTCATGCAGATTCTTAAGGTCCTACCTCATGTCCAAGGCATCAAAGCCAGCTAAAAAGTCAATAATCGATACCTAAAACTTGAATTGTACTACTTCTTACTGGCTATTACATCAAATTAGAAGCTTCATCTGTGTTCTACTGTGGTGGTTTCAGTGTCTCCGCCTACCGCAGCATACGACATAGCTTTGCAGACGATAAGTACAACCGTTTCAGAGAGAAGAGCGGCCAATGTGACGATCTGGCTTTAAGTCGATTCGATAACAAATGACGAAAACGGACTGATTTCTCAGGTTTTTACTACATATGAACACATTTCACATTCTCCCGTACAACGCGGCTGCTAGTCCTCCTTTCATGCAGAATCTTAAGGTCCTAGCTCATGTCCAAGAACCAAAGCCAGCTAAAAAGTCAATAATCGATACCTAAAACTTGAATTGTACTACTTCTTACTGGCTATTACATCAACTTAGAAGCTTCATCTGTGTTCTACTATGGTGCTTTTAGTGTCTCCGCATACCGCAGCACGCGACATAGCTTTGAAGACGATAAGTACAACCGTTTCAGAGAGAAGAGCGGCCAATGTGACGATCTGGCTTTAAGTCGATTCGATAACAAATGACGAAAACGGACGGATTTCTCAGGTTTCTACTACATATGAACACATTTCACATTCTCCCGTGCAACGCGGCTGCTAGTCCTCCTTTAATGCAGAATCTTAAGGTCCAAGCTCATGTCCAAGGCACCAAAGCTAGCAAAAAGTCAATAATCGATACCTAAAACTTGAATTGTACTACTTCTTACTGGCTATTACATCAACTTAGAAGCTTCATCTGTGTTCTACCTTGGTGCTTTTAGTGTCTCCGCACACCGCAGTACGCGACATAGCTTTGCAGACGATAAGTACAACCGTTTCAGAGAGAAGAGCGGCCAATGTGACGATCGGGCTTTAAGTCGATTCGATAACAAATGACGAAAACGGACGGATTTCTCAGGTTTTTACTACATGTGAACACTTTTCACATTCTCCCGTGCAACTCGGCTGTTAGTCCTCCTTTCATGCAGAATCTTACGGTCCTAGCTCATGTATAAGGCACCAAAGCCAGCTAAAAAGTCAATAATCAGTACCTAAAACTTGAATTGTACTACTTCTTACTGGCTATTACATCATCTTAGAAGCTTCATCTGTGTTCTACTATGGTGCTTTTAGTGTCTCCGCATACCGCAACACGCGACAAAGCTTTCCAGACGATAAGTACAACCGTTTCAGAGAGGAGAGCAGCCAATGTGACGATCTGGCTTTAAGTCGATTCGATAACAAATGACGAAAACGGACGGATTTCTCAGGTTTTTACTACATGTGAACACATTTCACATTCTCCCGTGCAACTCGGCTGCTAGTACTCCTTTCATGCAGAATCTTAAGGTCCTAGCTCATGTCCAAGGCACCAAAGCCAGCTAAAAAGTCAATAATCGATACCTAAAACTTGAATTATACTTCTTCTTACTGGCTATTACATCAACTTAGAAGCTTCATCTGTGTTCTACTATGGTGCTTTTAGTGTCTCCGCATACCGCATCACGCGACATAGCTTTGCAGGCGATAAGGACAACCGTTTCAGAGAGAAGAGCGGCCAATGTGACGATCTGGCTTTAAGTCGATTCGATAACAAATGACGAAAACGGACGGATTTCTCAGGTTTTTACTACATATGAACACTATTCACATTCTCCCATCCAACGCGGCTGCTAGTCCTCCTTTCACGCAGAATCTTAAGGTGCTACCTCATGTCCAAGGCACCAAAGCCAGCTAAAAAGTCAATAATCGATACCTAAAACTTGAATTGTACTACTTCTTACTGGCTATTACATCAACTTAGAAGCTTCATCTGTGTTCTACTATGGTGCTTTTAGTGTCTCCGCATACCGCAGCACGCGACATAGCTTTGAAGACGATAAGTACAACCGTTTCAGAGAGAAGAGCGGCCAATGTGACGATCTGGCTTTAAGTCGATTCGATAACAAATGACGAAAACGGACGGATTTCTCAGGTTTCTACTACATATGAACACATTTCACATTCTCCCGTGCAACGCGGCTGCTAGTCCTCCTTTAATGCAGAATCTTAAGGTCCAAGCTCATGTCCAAGGCACCAAAGCTAGCAAAAAGTCAATAATCGATACCTAAAACTTGAATTGTACTACTTCTTACTGGCTATTACATCAACTTAGAAGCTTCATCTGTGTTCTACTATGGTGCTTTTAGTGTCTCCGCATACCGCAGCACGCGACATAGCTTTGAAGACGATAAGTACAACCGTTTCAGAGAGAAGAGCGGCCAATGTGACGATCTGGCTTTAAGTCGATTCGATAACAAATGACGAAAACGGACGGATTTCTCAGGTTTCTACTACATATGAACACATTTCACATTCTCCCGTGCAACGCGGCTGCTAGTCCTCCTTTAATGCAGAATCTTAAGGTCCAAGCTCATGTCCAAGGCACCAAAGCTAGCAAAAAGTCAATAATCGATACCTAAAACTTGAATTGTACTACTTCTTACTGGCTATTACATCAACTTAGAAGCTTCATCTGTGTTCTACCTTGGTGCTTTTAGTGTCTCCGCACACCGCAGTACGCGACATAGCTTTGCAGACGATAAGTACAACCGTTTCAGAGAGAAGAGCGGCCAATGTGACGATCGGGCTTTAAGTCGATTCGATAACAAATGACGAAAACGGACAGATTTCTCAGGTTTTTACTACATGTGAACACTTTTCACATTCTCCCGTGCAACTCGGCTGTTAGTCCTCCTTTCATGCAGAATCTTACGGTCCTAGCTCATGTATAAGGCACCAAAGCCAGCTAAAAAGTCAATAATCAGTACCTAAAACTTGAATTGTACTACTTCTTACTGGCTATTACATCATCTTAGAAGCTTCATCTGTGTTCTACTATGGTGCTTTTAGTGTCTCCGCATACCGCAACACGCGACAAAGCTTTCCAGACGATAAGTACAACCGTTTCAGAGAGGAGAGCAGCCAATGTGACGATCTGGCTTTAAGTCGATTCGATAACAAATGACGAAAACGGACGGATTTCTCAGGTTTTTACTACATGTGAACACATTTCACATTCTCCCGTGCAACTCGGCTGCTAGTACTCCTTTCATGCAGAATCTTAAGGTCCTAGCTCATGTCCAAGGCACCAAAGCCAGCTAAAAAGTCAATAATCGATACCTAAAACTTGAATTATACTTCTTCTTACTGGCTATTACATCAACTTAGAAGCTTCATCTGTGTTCTACTATGGTGCTTTTAGTGTCTCCGCATACCGCATCACGCGACATAGCTTTGCAGGCGATAAGGACAACCGTTTCAGAGAGAAGAGCGGCCAATGTGACGATCTGGCTTTAAGTCGATTCGATAACAAATGACGAAAACGGACGGATTTCTCAGGTTTTTACTACATATGAACACTATTCACATTCTCCCATCCAACGCGGCTGCTAGTCCTCCTTTCACGCAGAATCTTAAGGTGCTACCTCATGTCCAAGGCACCAAAGCCAGCTAAAAAGTCAATAATCGATACCTAAAACTTGAATTGTACTACTTCTTACTGGCTATTACATCATCATAGAAGCTTCATCTGTGTTCTACTATGGTGCTTTTAGTGTCGCCGCATACCGCAGCACGCGACATAGCTTTGCAAACGATAAGTACAACCGTTTCAGAGAGAAGAGCGGCCAATGTGACGATCTGGCTTTAAGTCGATTCGATAACAAATGAGGAAAACGGACGGATTTCTCAGGTTTTTACTACATATGAACACTTTTCACATTCTCCCGTGCAACTCGGCTGCTAGTCCTCCTTTCATGCAGAATCTTAAGGTCCTAGCTCATGTCCAAGGCACCAAAGCCAGCTAAAAAGTAAATAAACAGTACCTAAAACTTGAATTGTACTACTTCTTACTGGCTATTACATCAACTTAGAAGCTTCATCTGTGTTCTACTATTGTGCTTTTAGTGTCTCCGCATACCGCAGCACGCGACATAGCTTTGCAGACGATAAGTACAGCCGTTTCAGAGAGAAGAGCGGCCAAGTGACGATCTGGCTTTAAGGCGATTCGATAACAAATGACGAAAACGGACGGATTTCTCAGGTTTTTACTACATGTGAACACATTTCACATTCTCCCGTGCAACTCGGCTGCTAGTACTCCTTTCATGCAGAATCTTAAGGTCCTAGCTCATGTCCAAGGCACCAAAGCCAGCTAAAAAGTCAATAATCGATACCTAAAACTTGAATTATACTTCTTCTTACTGGCTATTACATCAACTTAGAAGCTTCATCTGTGTTCTACTATGGTGCTTTTAGTGTCTCCGCATACCGCAGCACGCGACATAGCTTTGCAGACGATAAGGACAACCGTTTCAGAGAGAAGAGCGGCCAATGTGACGATCTGGCTTTAAGTCGATTCGATAACAAATGACGAAAACGGACGGATTTCTCAGGTTTTTACTACATATGAACACTATTCACATTCTCCCATCCAACGCGGCTGCTAGTCCTCCTTTCACGCAGAATCTTAAGGTGCTACCTCATGTCCAAGGCACCAAAGCCAGCTAAAAAGTCAATAATCGATACCTAAAACTTGAATTGTACTACTTCTTACTGGCTATTACATCATCATAGAAGCTTCATCTGTGTTCTACTATGGTGCTTTTAGTGTCTCCGCATACCGCAGCACGCGACATAGCTTTGAAGACGATAAGTACAACCGTTTCAGAGAGAAGAGCGGCCAATGTGACGATCTGGCTTTAAGTCGATTCGATAACAAATGACGAAAACGGACGGATTTCTCAGGTTTCTACTACATATGAACACATTTCACATTCTCCCGTGCAACGCGGCTGCTAGTCCTCCTTTAATGCAGAATCTTAAGGTCCAAGCTCATGTCCAAGGCACCAAAGCTAGCAAAAAGTCAATAATCGATACCTAAAACTTGAATTGTACTACTTCTTACTGGCTATTACATCAACTTAGAAGCTTCATCTGTGTTCTACTATGGTGCTTTTAGTGTCTCCGCATACCGCAGCACGCGACATAGCTTTGAAGACGATAAGTACAACCGTTTCAGAGAGAAGAGCGGCCAATGTGACGATCTGGCTTTAAGTCGATTCGATAACAAATGACGAAAACGGACGGATTTCTCAGGTTTCTACTACATATGAACACATTTCACATTCTCCCGTGCAACGCGGCTGCTAGTCCTCCTTTAATGCAGAATCTTAAGGTCCAAGCTCATGTCCAAGGCACCAAAGCTAGCAAAAAGTCAATAATCGATACCTAAAACTTGAATTGTACTACTTCTTACTGGCTATTACATCAACTTAGAAGCTTCATCTGTGTTCTACCTTGGTGCTTTTAGTGTCTCCGCACACCGCAGTACGCGACATAGCTTTGCAGACGATAAGTACAACCGTTTCAGAGAGAAGAGCGGCCAATGTGACGATCGGGCTTTAAGTCGATTCGATAACAAATGACGAAAACGGACGGATTTCTCAGGTTTTTACTACATGTGAACACTTTTCACATTCTCCCGTGCAACTCGGCTGTTAGTCCTCCTTTCATGCAGAATCTTACGGTCCTAGCTCATGTATAAGGCACCAAAGCCAGCTAAAAAGTCAATAATCAGTACCTAAAACTTGAATTGTACTACTTCTTACTGGCTATTACATCATCTTAGAAGCTTCATCTGTGTTCTACTATGGTGCTTTTAGTGTCTCCGCATACCGCAACACGCGACAAAGCTTTCCAGACGATAAGTACAACCGTTTCAGAGAGGAGAGCAGCCAATGTGACGATCTGGCTTTAAGTCGATTCGATAACAAATGACGAAAACGGACGGATTTCTCAGGTTTTTACTACATGTGAACACATTTCACATTCTCCCGTGCAACTCGGCTGCTAGTACTCCTTTCATGCAGAATCTTAAGGTCCTAGCTCATGTCCAAGGCACCAAAGCCAGCTAAAAAGTCAATAATCGATACCTAAAACTTGAATTATACTTCTTCTTACTGGCTATTACATCAACTTAGAAGCTTCATCTGTGTTCTACTATGGTGCTTTTAGTGTCTCCGCATACCGCATCACGCGACATAGCTTTGCAGGCGATAAGGACAACCGTTTCAGAGAGAAGAGCGGCCAATGTGACGATCTGGCTTTAAGTCGATTCGATAACAAATGACGAAAACGGACGGATTTCTCAGGTTTTTACTACATATGAACACTATTCACATTCTCCCATCCAACGCGGCTGCTAGTCCTCCTTTCACGCAGAATCTTAAGGTGCTACCTCATGTCCAAGGCACCAAAGCCAGCTAAAAAGTCAATAATCGATACCTAAAACTTGAATTGTACTACTTCTTACTGGCTATTACATCATCATAGAAGCTTCATCTGTGTTCTACTATGGTGCTTTTAGTGTCGCCGCATACCGCAGCACGCGACATAGCTTTGCAAACGATAAGTACAACCGTTTCAGAGAGAAGAGCGGCCAATGTGACGATCTGGCTTTAAGCCGATTCGATAACAAATGAGGAAAACGGACGGATTTCTCAGGTTTTTACTACATATGAACACTTTTCACATTCTCCCGTGCAACTCGGCTGCTAGTCCTCCTTTCATGCAGAATCTTAAGGTCCTAGCTCATGTCCAAGGCACCAAAGCCAGCTAAAAAGTAAATAAACAGTACCTAAAACTTGAATTGTACTACTTCTTACTGGCTATTACATCAACTTAGAAGCTTCATCTGTGTTCTACTATTGTGCTTTTAGTGTCTCCGCATACCGCAGCACGCGACATAGCTTTGCAGACGATAAGTACAGCCGTTTCAGAGAGAAGAGCGGCCAAGTGACGATCTGGCTTTAAGGCGATTCGATAACAAATGACGAAAACGGACGGATTTCTCAGGTTTTTACTACATGTGAACACATTTCACATTCTCCCGTGCAACTCGGCTGCTAGTACTCCTTTCATGCAGAATCTTAAGGTCCTAGCTCATGTCCAAGGCACCAAAGCCAGCTAAAAAGTCAATAATCGATACCTAAAACTTGAATTATACTTCTTCTTACTGGCTATTACATCAACTTAGAAGCTTCATCTGTGTTCTACTATGGTGCTTTTAGTGTCTCCGCATACCGCAGCACGCGACATAGCTTTGCAGACGATAAGGACAACCGTTTCAGAGAGAAGAGCGGCCAATGTGACGATCTGGCTTTAAGTCGATTCGATAACAAATGACGAAAACGGACGGATTTCTCAGGTTTCTACTACATATGAACACATTTCACATTCTCCCGTGCAACGCGGCTGCTAGTCCTCCTTTAATGCAGAATCTTAAGGTCCAAGCTCATGTCCAAGGCACCAAAGCTAGCAAAAAGTCAATAATCGATACCTAAAACTTGAATTGTACTACTTCTTACTGGCTATTACATCAACTTAGAAGCTTCATCTGTGTTCTACCTTGGTGCTTTTAGTGTCTCCGCACACCGCAGTACGCGACATAGCTTTGCAGACGATAAGTACAACCGTTTCAGAGAGAAGAGCGGCCAATGTGACGATCGGGCTTTAAGTCGATTCGATAACAAATGACGAAAACGGACGGATTTCTCAGGTTTTTACTACATGTGAACACTTTTCACATTCTCCCGTGCAACTCGGCTGTTAGTCCTCCTTTCATGCAGAATCTTACGGTCCTAGCTCATGTATAAGGCACCAAAGCCAGCTAAAAAGTCAATAATCAGTACCTAAAACTTGAATTGTACTACTTCTTACTGGCTATTACATCATCTTAGAAGCTTCATCTGTGTTCTACTATGGTGCTTTTAGTGTCTCCGCATACCGCAACACGCGACAAAGCTTTCCAGACGATAAGTACAACCGTTTCAGAGAGGAGAGCAGCCAATGTGACGATCTGGCTTTAAGTCGATTCGATAACAAATGACGAAAACGGACGGATTTCTCAGGTTTTTACTACATGTGAACACATTTCACATTCTCCCGTGCAACTCGGCTGCTAGTACTCCTTTCATGCAGAATCTTAAGGTCCTAGCTCATGTCCAAGGCACCAAAGCCAGCTAAAAAGTCAATAATCGATACCTAAAACTTGAATTATACTTCTTCTTACTGGCTATTACATCAACTTAGAAGCTTCATCTGTGTTCTACTATGGTGCTTTTAGTGTCTCCGCATACCGCATCACGCGACATAGCTTTGCAGGCGATAAGGACAACCGTTTCAGAGAGAAGAGCGGCCAATGTGACGATCTGGCTTTAAGTCGATTCGATAACAAATGACGAAAACGGACGGATTTCTCAGGTTTTTACTACATATGAACACTATTCACATTCTCCCATCCAACGCGGCTGCTAGTCCTCCTTTCACGCAGAATCTTAAGGTGCTACCTCATGTCCAAGGCACCAAAGCCAGCTAAAAAGTCAATAATCGATACCTAAAACTTGAATTGTACTACTTCTTACTGGCTATTACATCATCATAGAAGCTTCATCTGTGTTCTACTATGGTGCTTTTAGTGTCGCCGCATACCGCAGCACGCGACATAGCTTTGCAAACGATAAGTAGAACCGTTTCAGAGAGAAGAGCGGCCAATGTGACGATCTGGCTTTAAGTCGATTCGATAACAAATGAGGAAAACGGACGGATTTCTCAGGTTTTTACTACATATGAACACTTTTCACATTCTCCCGTGCAACTCGGCTGCTAGTCCTCCTTTCATGCAGAATCTTAAGGTCCTAGCTCATGTCCAAGGCACCAAAGCCAGCTAAAAAGTAAATAAACAGTACCTAAAACTTGAATTGTACTACTTCTTACTGGCTATTACATCAACTTAGAAGCTTCATCTGTGTTCTACTATTGTGCTTTTAGTGTCTCCGCATACCGCAGCACGCGACATAGCTTTGCAGACGATAAGTACAGCCGTTTCAGAGAGAAGAGCGGCCAAGTGACGATCTGGCTTTAAGGCGATTCGATAACAAATGACGAAAACGGACGGATTTCTCAGGTTTTTACTATATGTGAACACATTTCACATTCTCCCGTGCAACTCGGCTGCTAGTACTCCTTTCATGCAGAATCTTAAGGTCCTAGCTCATGTCCAAGGCACCAAAGCCAGCTAAAAAGTCAATAATCGATACCTAAAACTTGAATTATACTTCTTCTTACTGGCTATTACATCAACTTAGAAGCTTCATCTGTGTTCTACTATGGTGCTTTTAGTGTCTCCGCATACCGCAGCACGCGACATAGCTTTGCAGACGATAAGGACAACCGTTTCAGAGAGAAGAGCGGCCAATGTGACGATCTGGCTTTAAGTCGATTCGATAACAAATGACGAAAACGGACGGATTTCTCAGGTTTTTACTACATATGAACACTATTCACATTCTCCCATCCAACGCGGCTGCTAGTCCTCCTTTCACGCAGAATCTTAAGGTGCTACCTCATGTCCAAGGCACCAAAGCCAGCTAAAAAGTCAATAATCGATACCTAAAACTTGAATTGTACTACTTCTTACTGGCTATTACATCATCATAGAAGCTTCATGTGTGTTCTACTATGGTGCTTTTAGTGTCTCCGCATACCGCAGCACGCGACATAGCTTTGAAGACGATAAGTACAACCGTTTCAGAGAGAAGAGCGGCCAATGTGACGATCTGGCTTTAAGTCGATTCGATAACAAATGACGAAAACGGACGGATTTCTCAGGTTTCTACTACATATGAACACATTTCACATTCTCCCGTGCAACGCGGCTGCTAGTCCTCCTTTAATGCAGAATCTTAAGGTCCAAGCTCATGTCCAAGGCACCAAAGCTAGCAAAAAGTCAATAATCGATACCTAAAACTTGAATTGTACTACTTCTTACTGGCTATTACATCAACTTAGAAGCTTCATCTGTGTTCTACTATGGTGCTTTTAGTGTCTCCGCATACCGCAGCACGCGACATAGCTTTGAAGACGATAAGTACAACCGTTTCAGAGAGAAGAGCGGCCAATGTGACGATCTGGCTTTAAGTCGATTCGATAACAAATGACGAAAACGGACGGATTTCTCAGGTTTCTACTACATATGAACACATTTCACATTCTCCCGTGCAACGCGGCTGCTAGTCCTCCTTTAATGCAGAATCTTAAGGTCCAAGCTCATGTCCAAGGCACCAAAGCTAGCAAAAAGTCAATAATCGATACCTAAAACTTGAATTGTACTACTTCTTACTGGCTATTACATCAACTTAGAAGCTTCATCTGTGTTCTACCTTGGTGCTTTTAGTGTCTCCGCACACCGCAGTACGCGACATAGCTTTGCAGACGATAAGTACAACCGTTTCAGAGAGAAGAGCGGCCAATGTGACGATCGGGCTTTAAGTCGATTCGATAACAAATGACGAAAACGGACGGATTTCTCAGGTTTTTACTACATGTGAACACTTTTCACATTCTCCCGTGCAACTCGGCTGTTAGTCCTCCTTTCATGCAGAATCTTACGGTCCTAGCTCATGTATAAGGCACCAAAGCCAGCTAAAAAGTCAATAATCAGTACCTAAAACTTGAATTGTACTACTTCTTACTGGCTATTACATCATCTTAGAAGCTTCATCTGTGTTCTACTATGGTGCTTTTAGTGTCTCCGCATACCGCAACACGCGACAAAGCTTTCCAGACGATAAGTACAACCGTTTCAGAGAGGAGAGCAGCCAATGTGACGATCTGGCTTTAAGTCGATTCGATAACAAATGACGAAAACGGACGGATTTCTCAGGTTTTTACTACATGTGAACACATTTCACATTCTCCCGTGCAACTCGGCTGCTAGTACTCCTTTCATGCAGAATCTTAAGGTCCTAGCTCATGTCCAAGGCACCAAAGCCAGCTAAAAAGTCAATAATCGATACCTAAAACTTGAATTATACTTCTTCTTACTGGCTATTACATCAACTTAGAAGCTTCATCTGTGTTCTACTATGGTGCTTTTAGTGTCTCCGCATACCGCATCACGCGACATAGCTTTGCAGGCGATAAGGACAACCGTTTCAGAGAGAAGAGCGGCCAATGTGACGATCTGGCTTTAAGTCGATTCGATAACAAATGACGAAAACGGACGGATTTCTCAGGTTTTTACTACATATGAACACTATTCACATTCTCCCATCCAACGCGGCTGCTAGTCCTCCTTTCACGCAGAATCTTAAGGTGCTACCTCATGTCCAAGGCACCAAAGCCAGCTAAAAAGTCAATAATCGATACCTAAAACTTGAATTGTACTACTTCTTACTGGCTATTACATCATCATAGAAGCTTCATCTGTGTTCTACTATGGTGCTTTTAGTGTCGCCGCATACCGCAGCACGCGACATAGCTTTGCAAACGATAAGTACAACCGTTTCAGAGAGAAGAGCGGCCAATGTGACGATCTGGCTTTAAGTCGATTCGATAACAAATGAGGAAAACGGACGGATTTCTCAGGTTTTTACTACATATGAACACTTTTCACATTCTCCCGTGCAACTCGGCTGCTAGTCCTCCTTTCATGCAGAATCTTAAGGTCCTAGCTCATGTCCAAGGCACCAAAGCCAGCTAAAAAGTAAATAAACAGTACCTAAAACTTGAATTGTACTACTTCTTACTGGCTATTACACCAACTTAGAAGCTTCATCTGTGTTCTACTATTGTGCTTTTAGTGTCTCCGCATACCGCAGCACGCGACATAGCTTTGCAGACGATAAGTACAGCCGTTTCAGAGAGAAGAGCGGCCAAGTGACACACGCGAGACAGATCGATTCGATAACAAATGACGAAAACGGACGGATTTCTCAGGTTTTTACTACATGTGAACACATTTCACATTCTCCCGTGCAACTCGGCTGCTAGTACTCCTTTCATGCAGAATCTTAAGGTCCTAGCTCAAGTCCAAGGCACCAAAGCCAGCTAAAAAGTCAATAATCGATACCTAAAACTTGAATTATACTTCTTCTTACTGGCTATTACATCAACTTAGAAGCTTCATCTGTGTTCTACTATGGTGCTTTTAGTGTCTCCGCATACCGCAGCACGCGACATAGCTTTGCAGACGATAAGGACAACCGTTTCAGAGAGAAGAGCGGCCAATGTGACGATCTGGCTTTAAGTCGATTCGATAACAAATGACGAAAACGGACGGATTTCTCAGGTTTTTACTACATATGAACACTATTCACATTCTCCCATCCAACGCGGCTGCTAGTCCTCCTTTCACGCAGAATCTTAAGGTGCTACCTCATGTCCAAGGCACCAAAGCCAGCTAAAAAGTCAATAATCGATACCTAAAACTTGAATTGTACTACTTCTTACTGGCTATTACATCATCATAGAAGCTTCATCTGTGTTCCACTATGGTGCTTTTAGTGTCTCCGCATACCGCAGCACGCGACATAGCTTTGAAGACGATAAGTACAACCGTTTCAGAGAGAAGAGCGGCCAATGTGACGATCTGGCTTTAAGTCGATTCGATAACAAATGACGAAAACGGACGGATTTCTCAGGTTTCTACTACATATGAACACATTTCACATTCTCCCGTGCAACGCGGCTGCTAGTCCTCCTTTAATGCAGAATCTTAAGGTCCAAGCTCATGTCCAAGGCACCAAAGCTAGCAAAAAGTCAATAATCGATACCTAAAACTTGAATTGTACTACTTCTTACTGGCTATTACATCAACTTAGAAGCTTCATCTGTGTTCTACTATGGTGCTTTTAGTGTCTCCGCATACCGCAGCACGCGACATAGCTTTGAAGACGATAAGTACAACCGTTTCAGAGAGAAGAGCGGCCAATGTGACGATCTGGCTTTAAGTCGATTCGATAACAAATGACGAAAACGGACGGATTTCTCAGGTTTCTACTACATATGAACACATTTCACATTCTCCCGTGCAACGCGGCTGCTAGTCCTCCTTTAATGCAGAATCTTAAGGTCCAAGCTCATGTCCAAGGCACCAAAGCTAGCAAAAAGTCAATAATCGATACCTAAAACTTGAATTGTACTACTTCTTACTGGCTATTACATCAACTTAGAAGCTTCATCTGTGTTCTACCTTGGTGCTTTTAGTGTCTCCGCACACCGCAGTACGCGACATAGCTTTGCAGACGATAAGTACAACCGTTTCAGAGAGAAGAGCGGCCAATGTGACGATCGGGCTTTAAGTCGATTCGATAACAAATGACGAAAACGGACGGATTTCTCAGGTTTTTACTACATGTGAACACATTTCACATTCTCCCGTGCAACTCGGCTGCTAGTACTCCTTTCATGCAGAATCTTAAGGTCCTAGCTCATGTCCAAGGCACCAAAGCCAGCTAAAAAGTCAATAATCGATACCTAAAACTTGAATTATACTTCTTCTTACTGGCTATTACATCAACTTAGAAGCTTCATCTGTGTTCTACTATGGTGCTTTTAGTGTCTCCGCATACCGCATCACGCGACATAGCTTTGCAGGCGATAAGGACAACCGTTTCAGAGAGAAGAGCGGCCAATGTGACGATCTGGCTTTAAGTCGATTCGATAACAAATGACGAAAACGGACGGATTTCTCAGGTTTTTACTACATATGAACACTATTCACATTCTCCCATCCAACGCGGCTGCTAGTCCTCCTTTCACGCAGAATCTTAAGGTGCTACCTCATGTCCAAGGCACCAAAGCCAGCTAAAAAGTCAATAATCGATACCTAAAACTTGAATTGTACTACTTCTTACTGGCTATTACATCATCATAGAAGCTTCATCTGTGTTCTACTATGGTGCTTTTAGTGTCGCCGCATACCGCAGCACGCGACATAGCTTTGCAAACGATAAGTACAACCGTTTCAGAGAGAAGAGCGGCCAATGTGACGATCTGGCTTTAAGTCGATTCGATAACAAATGAGGAAAACGGACGGATTTCTCAGGTTTTTACTACATATGAACACTTTTCACATTCTCCCGTGCAACTCGGCTGCTAGTCCTCCTTTCATGCAGAATCTTAAGGTCCTAGCTCATGTCCAAGGCACCAAAGCCAGCTAAAAAGTAAATAAACAGTACCTAAAACTTGAATTGTACTACTTCTTACTGGCTATTACATCAACTTAGAAGCTTCATCTGTGTTCTACTATTGTGCTTTTAGTGTCTCCGCATACCGCAGCACGCGACATAGCTTTGCAGACGATAAGTACAGCCGTTTCAGAGAGAAGAGCGGCCAAGTGACGATCTGGCTTTAAGGCGATTCGATAACAAATGACGAAAACGGACGGATTTCTCAGGTTTTTACTACATGTGAACACATTTCACATTCTCCCGTGCAACTCGGCTGCTAGTACTCCTTTCATGCAGAATCTTAAGGTCCTAGCTCATGTCCAAGGCACCAAAGCCAGCTAAAAAGTCAATAATCGATACCTAAAACTTGAATTATACTTCTTCTTACTGGCTATTACATCAACTTAGAAGCTTCATCTGTGTTCTACTATGGTGCTTTTAGTGTCTCCGCATACCGCATCACGCGACATAGCTTTGCAGGCGATAAGGACAACCGTTTCAGAGAGAAGAGCGGCCAATGTGACGATCTGGCTTTAAGTCGATTCGATAACAAATGACGAAAACGGACGGATTTCTCAGGTTTTTACTACATATGAACACTATTCACATTCTCCCATCCAACGCGGCTGCTAGTCCTCCTTTCACGCAGAATCTTAAGGTGCTACCTCATGTCCAAGGCACCAAAGCCAGCTAAAAAGTCAATAATCGATACCTAAAACTTGAATTGTACTACTTCTTACTGGCTATTACATCATCATAGAAGCTTCATCTGTGTTCTACTATGGTGCTTTTAGTGTCTCCGCATACCGCAGCACGCGACATAGCTTTGAAGACGATAAGTACAACCGTTTCAGAGAGAAGAGCGGCCAATGTGACGATCTGGCTTTAAGTCGATTCGATAACAAATGACGAAAACGGACGGATTTCTCAGGTTTCTACTACATATGAACACATTTCACATTCTCCCGTGCAACGCGGCTGCTAGTCCTCCTTTAATGCAGAATCTTAAGGTCCAAGCTCATGTCCAAGGCACCAAAGCTAGCAAAAAGTCAATAATCGATACCTAAAACTTGAATTGTACTACTTCTTACTGGCTATTACATCAACTTAGAAGCTTCATCTGTGTTCTACTATGGTGCTTTTAGTGTCTCCGCATACCGCAGCACGCGACATAGCTTTGAAGACGATAAGTACAACCGTTTCAGAGAGAAGAGCGGCCAATGTGACGATCTGGCTTTAAGTCGATTCGATAACAAATGACGAAAACGGACGGATTTCTCAGGTTTCTACTACATATGAACACATTTCACATTCTCCCGTGCAACGCGGCTGCTAGTCCTCCTTTAATGCAGAATCTTAAGGTCCAAGCTCATGTCCAAGGCACCAAAGCTAGCAAAAAGTCAATAATCGATACCTAAAACTTGAATTGTACTACTTCTTACTGGCTATTACATCAACTTAGAAGCTTCATCTGTGTTCTACCTTGGTGCTTTTAGTGTCTCCGCACACCGCAGTACGCGACATAGCTTTGCAGACGATAAGTACAACCGTTTCAGAGAGAAGAGCGGCCAATGTGACGATCGGGCTTTAAGTCGATTCGATAACAAATGACGAAAACGGACGGATTTCTCAGGTTTTTACTACATGTGAACACTTTTCACATTCTCCCGTGCAACTCGGCTGTTAGTCCTCCTTTCATGCAGAATCTTACGGTCCTAGCTCATGTATAAGGCACCAAAGCCAGCTAAAAAGTCAATAATCAGTACCTAAAACTTGAATTGTACTACTTCTTACTGGCTATTACATCATCTTAGAAGCTTCATCTGTGTTCTACTATGGTGCTTTTAGTGTCTCCGCATACCGCAACACGCGACAAAGCTTTCCAGACGATAAGTACAACCGTTTCAGAGAGGAGAGCAGCCAATGTGACGATCTGGCTTTAAGTCGATTCGATAACAAATGACGAAAACGGACGGATTTCTCAGGTTTTTACTACATGTGAACACATTTCACATTCTCCCGTGCAACTCGGCTGCTAGTACTCCTTTCATGCAGAATCTTAAGGTCCTAGCTCATGTCCAAGGCACCAAAGCCAGCTAAAAAGTCAATAATCGATACCTAAAACTTGAATTATACTTCTTCTTACTGGCTATTACATCAACTTAGAAGCTTCATCTGTGTTCTACTATGGTGCTTTTAGTGTCTCCGCATACCGCATCACGCGACATAGCTTTGCAGGCGATAAGGACAACCGTTTCAGAGAGAAGAGCGGCCAATGTGACGATCTGGCTTTAAGTCGATTCGATAACAAATGACGAAAACGGACGGATTTCTCAGGTTTTTACTACATATGAACACTATTCACATTCTCCCATCCAACGCGGCTGCTAGTCCTCCTTTCACGCAGAATCTTAAGGTGCTACCTCATGTCCAAGGCACCAAAGCCAGCTAAAAAGTCAATAATCGATACCTAAAACTTGAATTGTACTACTTCTTACTGGCTATTACATCATCATAGAAGCTTCATCTGTGTTCTACTATGGTGCTTTTAGTGTCGCCGCATACCGCAGCACGCGACATAGCTTTGCAAACGATAAGTACAACCGTTTCAGAGAGAAGAGCGGCCAATGTGACGATCTGGCTTTAAGTCGATTCGATAACAAATGAGGAAAACGGACGGATTTCTCAGGTTTTTACTACATATGAACACTTTTCACATTCTCCCGTGCAACTCGGCTGCTAGTCCTCCTTTCATGCAGAATCTTAAGGTCCTAGCTCATGTCCAAGGCACCAAAGCCAGCTAAAAAGTAAATAAACAGTACCTAAAACTTGAATTGTACTACTTCTTACTGGCTATTACATCAACTTAGAAGCTTCATCTGTGTTCTACTATTGTGCTTTTAGTGTCTCCGCATACCGCAGCACGCGACATAGCTTTGCAGACGATAAGTACAGCCGTTTCAGAGAGAAGAGCGGCCAAGTGACGATCTGGCTTTAAGGCGATTCGATAACAAATGACGAAAACGGACGGATTTCTCAGGTTTTTACTACATATGAACACTTTTCATATTGTCCCGTGCAACTCGGCTGCTAGTCCTCCTTTCATGCAGAATCTTAACATCCTAGCTCATGTCCTAGGCACCAAATCCATCTAAGAAGTCAATAATCGATACCTAAAACTTGAATTGTACTACTTCTTACTGGCTATTACATCGACTTAGAAGCTTCATCTGTGTTCTACTATGGTGATTTTATTGTCTCCGCATACCGCAGCACGCGACATAGCTTTGCAGACGATAAGTACAACCGTTTCAGAGAGAAGAGCGGCCAATGTGACGATCTGCCTTTAAGTCGATTCGATAACAAATGACGAAAACGGACGGATTTCTTGGTTTTTACTACATATGAACACTTTTCACATTCTCCCCTGCAACTCGGCTGCTAGTCCTCCTTTCATGCAGCATCTTAAGGTCCTAGCTCATGTCCAAGGCACCAAAGCCAGCTAAAAAGTAAATAATCAGTACCTAAAACTTGAATTGTACTACTTCTTACTGGCTATTACATAAACTTAGAAGCTTCATCTGTGTTCTACTATGGTGCTTTTAGTGTCTCCGCATACCGCAGTACGCGACATAGCTTTGCAGACGATAAGTAGAACCGTTTCAGAGAGAAGAGCGGCCAATGTGACGATCTGGCTTTAAGTCGATTCGATAACAAATGACGAAAACGGACGGATTTCTCAGGTTTTTACTACATATGAACACTTTTCACATTCTCCCCTGCAACTCGGCTGCTAGTCCTCCTTTCATGCAGAATCTTAAGGTCCTAGCTCATGTCCAAGGCACCAAAGCCAGCTAAAAAGTCAATAATCGATACCTAAAACTTGAATTGTACTACTTCTTACTGGCTATTACATCATCATAGAAGCTTCATCTGTGTCCTACTATGGTGCTTTTAGTGTCTCCGCATACCGCAGCACGCGACATAGCTTTGCAGACGATAAGTACAACCGTTTCAGAGAGAAGAGCGGCCAATGTGACGATCTGGCTTTAAGTCGATTCGATAACAAATGACGAAAACGGACGGATTTCTCAGGTTTTTACTACATATGAACACTTTTCACATTCTCCCGTGCAACTCGGCTGCTAGTCCTCCTTTCATGCAGAATCTTAAGGTCCTAGCTCATGTCCAAGGCACCAAAGCCAGCTAAAAAGTCAATAATCAGTACCTAAAACTTGAATTGTACTACTTCTTACTGGCTATTACATCAACTTAGAAGCTTCATCTGTGTTCTACTATGGTGCTTTTAGTGTCTCCGCTTACCGCAGCACGCGACATAGCTTTGCAGACGATAAGTACAGCCGTTTCAGAGAGAAGAGCGGCCAAGTGACGATCTGGCTTTAAGGCGATTCGATAACAAATGACGAAAACGGACGGATTTCTCATTTTTTTACTACATATGAACACTTTTCATATTGTCCTGTGCAACTCGGCTGCTAGTCCTCCTTTCATGCAGAATCTTAACCTCCTAGCTCATGTCCAAGTCACCAAATCCATCTAAGAAGTCAATAATCGATACCTAAAACTTGAATTGTACTACTTCTTACTGGCTATTACATCGACTTAGAAGCTTCATCTGTGTTCTACTATGGTGATTTTATTGTCTCCGCATACCGCAGCACGCGACATAGCTTTGCAGACGATAAGTACAACCGTTTCAGGGAGAAGAGCGACCAATGTGACGATCTGGCTTTAAGTCGATTCGATAACAAATGACGAAAACGGACGGGTTTCTCAGGTTTTTACTACATATGAACACTTTTCACATTCTCCCGTGCAACTCGGCTGCTAGTCCTCCTTTCATGCAGAATCTTAAGGTCCTAGCTCATGTCCAAGGCACCAAAGCCAGCTAAAAAGTAAATAATCAGTACCTAAAACTTGAATTGTACTACTTCTTACTGGCTATTACATCAACTTAGAAGCTTCATCTGTGTTCTACTATGGTGCTTTTAGTGTCTCCGCATACCGCAGCACGCGACATAGCTTTGAAGACGATAAGTACAACCGTTTCAGAGAGAAGAGCGGCCAATGTGACGATCTGGCTTTAAGTCGATTCGATAACAAATGACGAAAACGGACGGATTTCTCAGGTTTTTACTACATATGAACACTTTTCACATTCTCCCCTGCAACTCGGCTGCTAGTCCTCCTTTCATGCAGAATCTTAAGGTCCTAGCTCATGTCCAAGGCACCAAAGCCAGCTAAAAAGTCAATAATCGATACCTAAAACTTGAATTGTACTATTTCTTACTGGCTATTACATCATCTTAGAAGCTTCTTCTGTGTTCTAATATGGTGCTGTTAGTGTCTCCGCATACCGCAGCACGTGACAAAGCTTTCCAGACGATAAGTACAACCGTTTCAGAGAGAAGAGCAGCCAATGTGACGATCTGGCTTTAAGTCGATTCGATAACAAATGACGAAAACGGACGGATTTCTCAGGTTTTTACTACATATGAACACTTTTCACATTGTCCCGTGCAACTCGGCTGCTAGTCCACCTTTCATGCAGAATCTTAAGGTCCTAGCTCATGTCCAAGGCACCAAAGCCAGCTAAAAAGACAATAATCGATACATAAAACTTGAATTGTACTACTTCTTACTGGCTATTACATCAACTTAGAAGCTTCATCTGTGTTCTGCTATGGTGCTTTTAGTGTCTCCGCATACCGCAGCACGCGACATAGCTTTGCAGACGATAAGTACAACCGTTTCAGAGAGAAGAGCGGCCAATGTGACGATCGGGCTTTAAGTCGATTCGATAACAAATGACGAAAACGGACGGATTTCTCAGGTTTTTACTACATATGAACACATTTCACATTCTCCCGTACAACGCGGCTGCTAGTCCTCCTTTAATGCAGAATCTTAAGGTCCAAGCTCATGTCCAAGGCACCAAAGCTAGCAAAAAGTCAATAATCGATACCTAAAACTTGAATTGTACTACTTCTTACTGGCTATTACATCAACTTAGAAGCTTCATCTGTGTTCTACCTTGGTGCTTTTAGTGTCTCCGCACACCGCAGTACGCGACATAGCTTTGCAGACGATAAGTACAACCGTTTCAGAGAGAAGAGCGGCCAATGTGACGATCGGGCTTTAAGTCGATTCGATAACAAATGACGAAAACGGACGGATTTCTCAGGTTTTTACTACATGTGAACACTTTTCACATTCTCCCGTGCAACTCGGCTGTTAGTCCTCCTTTCATGCAGAATCTTACGGTCCTAGCTCATGTATAAGGCACCAAAGCCAGCTAAAAAGTCAATAATCAGTACCTAAAACTTGAATTGTACTACTTCTTACTGGCTATTACATCATCTTAGAAGCTTCATCTGTGTTCTACTATGGTGCTTTTAGTGTCTCCGCATACCGCAACACGCGACAAAGCTTTCCAGACGATAAGTACAACCGTTTCAGAGAGGAGAGCAGCCAATGTGACGATCTGACTTTAAGTCGATTCGATAACAAATGAGGAAAACGGACGGATTTCTCAGGTTTTTACTACATATGAACACTATTCACATTCTCCCATCCAACGCGGCTGCTAGTCCTCCTTTCACGCAGAATCTTAAGGTGCTACCTCATGTCCAAGGCACCAAAGCCAGCTAAAAAGTCAATAATCGATACCTAAAACTTGAATTGTACTACTTCTTACTGGCTATTACATCATCATAGAAGCTTCATCTGTGTTCTACTATGGTGCTTTTAGTGTCGCCGCATACCGCAGCACGCGACATAGCTTTGCAAACGATAAGTACAACCGTTTCAGAGAGAAGAGCGGCCAATGTGACGATCTGGCTTTAAGTCGATTCGATAACAAATGAGGAAAACGGACGGATTTCTCAGGTTTTTACTACATATGAACACTTTTCACATTCTCCCGTGCAACTCGGCTGCTAGTCCTCCTTTCATGCAGAATCTTAAGGTCCTAGCTCATGTCCAAGGCACCAAAGCCAGCTAAAAAGTAAATAAACAGTACCTAAAACTTGAATTGTACTACTTCTTACTGGCTATTACATCAACTTAGAAGCTTCATCTGTGTTCTACTATTGTGCTTTTAGTGTCTCCGCATACCGCAGCACGCGACATAGCTTTGCAGACGATAAGTACAGCCGTTTCAGAGAGAAGAGCGGCCAAGTGACGATCTGGCTTTAAGGCGATTCGATAACAAATGACGAAAACGGACGGATTTCTCAGGTTTTTACTACATATGAACACTTTTCATATTGTCCCGTGCAACTCGGCTGCTAGTCCTCCTTTCATGCAGAATCTTAACATCCTAGCTCATGTCCTAGGCACCAAATCCATCTAAGAAGTCAATAATCGATACCTAAAACTTGAATTGTACTACTTCTTACTGGCTATTACATCGACTTAGAAGCTTCATCTGTGTTCTACTATGGTGATTTTATTGTCTCCGCATACCGCAGCACGCGACATAGCTTTGCAGACGATAAGTACAACCGTTTCAGAGAGAAGAGCGGCCAATGTGACGATCTGCCTTTAAGTCGATTCGATAACAAATGACGAAAACGGACGGATTTCTTGGTTTTTACTACATATGAACACTTTTCACATTCTCCCCTGCAACTCGGCTGCTAGTCCTCCTTTCATGCAGCATCTTAAGGTCCTAGCTCATGTCCAAGGCACCAAAGCCAGCTAAAAAGTAAATAATCAGTACCAAAAACTTGAATTGTACTACTTCTTACTGGCTATTACATCAACTTAGAAGCTTCATCTGTGTTCTACTATGGTGCTTTTAGTGTCTCCGCATACCGCAGTACGCGACATAGCTTTGCAGACGATAAGTAGAACCGTTTCAGAGAGAAGAGCGGCCAATGTGACGATCTGGCTTTAAGTCGATTCGATAACAAATGACGAAAACGGACGGATTTCTCAGGTTTTTACTACATATGAACACTTTTCACATTCTCCCCTGCAACTCGGCTGCTAGTCCTCCTTTCATGCAGAATCTTAAGGTCCTAGCTCATGTCCAAGGCACCAAAGCCAGCTAAAAAGTCAATAATCGATACCTAAAACTTGAATTGTACTACTTCTTACTGGCTATTACATCATCATAGAAGCTTCATCTGTGTCCTACTATGGTGCTTTTAGTGTCTCCGCATACCGCAGCACGCGACATAGCTTTGCAGACGATAAGTACAACCGTTTCAGAGAGAAGAGCGGCCAATGTGACGATCTGGCTTTAAGTCGATTCGATAACAAATGACGAAAACGGACGGATTTCTCAGGTTTTTACTACATATGAACACTTTTCACATTCTCCCGTGCAACTCGGCTGCTAGTCCTCCTTTCATGCAGAATCTTAAGGTCCTAGCTCATGTCCAAGGCACCAAAGCCAGCTAAAAAGTCAATAATCAGTACCTAAAACTTGAATTGTACTACTTCTTACTGGCTATTACATCAACTTAGAAGCTTCATCTGTGTTCTACTATGGTGCTTTTAGTGTCTCCGCTTACCGCAGCACGCGACATAGCTTTGCAGACGATAAGTACAGCCGTTTCAGAGAGAAGAGCGGCCAAGTGACGATCTGGCTTTAAGGCGATTCGATAACAAATGACGAAAACGGACGGATTTCTCATTTTTTTACTACATATGAACACTTTTCATATTGTCCCGTGCAACTCGGCTGCTAGTCCTCCTTTCATGCAGAATCTTAACCTCCTAGCTCATGTCCAAGTCACCAAATCCATCTAAGAAGTCAATAATCGATACCTAAAACTTGAATTGTACTACTTCTTACTGGCTATTACATCGACTTAGAAGCTTCATCTGTGTTCTACTATGGTGATTTTATTGTCTCCGCATACCGCAGCACGCGACATAGCTTTGCAGACGATAAGTACAACCGTTTCAGAGAGAAGAGCGACCAATGTGACGATCTGGCTTTAAGTCGATTCGATAACAAATGACGAAAACGGACGGGTTTCTCAGGTTTTTACTACATATGAACACTTTTCACATTCTCCCGTGCAACTCGGCTGCTAGTCCTCCTTTCATGCAGAATCTTAAGGTCCTAGCTCATGTCCAAGGCACGAAAGCCAGCTAAAAAGTAAATAATCAGTACCTAAAACTTGAATTGTACTACTTCTTACTGGCTATTACATCAACTTAGAAGCTTCATCTGTGTTCTACTATGGTGCTTTTAGAGTCTCCGCATACCGCAGCACGCGACATAGTTTTGCAGACGATAAGTACAACCGTTTCAGAGAGAAGAGCGGCCAATGTGACGATCTGGCTTTAAGTCGATTCGATAACAAATGACGAAAACGGACGGATTTCTCAGGTTTTTACTACATATGAACACTATTCACATTCTCCCATCCAACGCGGCTGCTAGTCCTCCTTTCACGCAGAATCTTAAGGTCCTACCTCATGTCCAAGGCACCAAAGCCAGCTAAAAAGTCAATAATCGATACCTAAAACTTGAATTGTACTACTTCTTACTGGCTATTACATCATCATAGAAGCTTCATCTGTGTTCTACTATGGTGCTTTTAGTGTCTCCGCATACCGCAGCACGCGACATAGCTTTGCAGACGATAAGTACAACCGTTTCAGAGAGAAGAGCGGCCAATGTGACGATCTGGCTTTAAGTCGAATCGATAACAAATGACGAAAAGGGACGGATTTCTCAGGTTTTTACTACATATGAACACTTTTCACATTCTCCCATCCACCGCGGCTGCTAGTCCTCCTTTCATGCAGAATATTAAGGTCCTAGCTCATGTCCAAGGCACCAAAGCCAGCTAAAAAGTCAATAATCAGTACCTAAAACTTGAATTGTACTACTTCTTACTGGCTATTACATCAACTTAGAAGCTTCATCTGTGTTCTACTATGGTGCTTTTAGTGTCTCCGCATACCGCAGCACGCGACATAGCTTTGCAGACGATAAGTACAACCGTTTCAGAGAGAAGAGCGGCCAAGTGACGATCTGGCTTTAAGGCGATTCGATAACAAATGACGAAAATGGACGGATTTCTCAGGTTTTTACTACATATTAACACTTTTCATATTGTCCCGTGCAACTCGGCTGCTAGTCCTCCTTTCATGCAGATTCTTAACATCCTAGCTCATGTCCAAGGCACCAAATCCATCTAAGAAGTCAATAATCGATACCTAAAACTTGAATTGTACTACTTCTTACTGGCTATTACATCGACTTAGAAGCTTCATCTGTGTTCTACTATGGTGATTTTATTGTCTCCGCATACCGCAGCACGCGACATAGCTTTGCAGACAATAAGTACAACCGTTTCAGAGAGAAGACCGGCCAATGTGACGATCTGGCTTTAAGTCAATTCGATAACAAATGACGAAAACGGACGGATTTCTCAGGTTTCTACTACATATGAACACATTTCACATTCTCCCGTGCAACGCGGCTGCTAGTCCTCCTATAATGCAGAATCTTAAGGTCCTAGCTCATGTCCAAGGCACCAAAGCCAGCTAAAAAGTCAATAATCGATACCTAAAACTTGAATTGTACTATTTCTTACTGGCTATTACATCAACTTAGAAGCTTCATCTGTGTTCTACTATGGTGATTTCAGTGTCTCCGCATACCGCAGCACGCGACAAAGCTTTCCAGACGATAAGTACAACCGTTTCATAGAGAAGAGCAGCCAATGTGACGATCTGACTTTAAGTCGATTCGATAACAAATGACGAAAACGGACGTATTTCTCAGGATTTTACTACATATGAACACATTTCACATTCTCCCGTACAACGCGGCTGCTAGTCCTCCTTTCATGCAGAATCTTAAGGTCCTAGCTCATGTCCAAAGCACCAAAGCCAGCTAAAAAGTCAATAATCGATACCTAAAACTTGAATTGTACTACTTCTTACTTTCTATTACATCAACTTAGAAGCTTCATCTGTGTTCTACTATGGTGCTTTTAGTGTCTCCGCATATCGCAGCACGCGACATAGCTTTGCAGACGATAAGTAGAACCGTTTCAGAGAGAAGAGCCGCCAATGTGACGATCTGGCTTTAAGTCGATTCGATAACAAATGACGAAAACGGACGGATTTCTCAGGTTTTTACTACATATGAACACTTTTCACATTCTCCCGTGCAACTCGGCTGCTAGTCCTCCTTTCATGCAGTATCTTAAGGTCCTAGCTCATGTCCAAGGCACCAAAGCCAGCTAAGAAGTCAATAATCGATACCTAAAACTTGAATTGTACTACTTCTTACTGGCTATTACATCAACTTAGAAGCTTCATCTGTGTTCTACCATGGTGCTTTTAGTGTCTCCGCACACCGCAGTACGCGACATAGCTTTGCAGACGATAAGTACAACCGTTTCAGAGAAAAGAGGGGCCAATGTGACGATCTGGCTTTAAGTCGATTCGTAACAAATGACGAAAACGGACGTATTTCTCAGGATTTTACTACATATGAACACATTTCACATTCTCCCGTACAACGCGGCTGCTAGTCCTCCTTTCATGCAGAATCTTAAGGTCATAGCTCATGTCCAAGGCACCAAAGCCAGCTAAAAAGTCAATAATCGATACCTAAAACTTGAATTGTACTACTTCTTACTGGCTATTACATCAACTTAGAAGCTTCATCTGTGTTCTACTATGGTGCTTTTAGTGTCTCCGCGTACCGCATCATGCGACATAGCTTTGCAGGCGATAAGTACAACCGTTTGAGAGAGAAGAGCGGCCAATGTGACGATCGGGCTTTAAGTCGATTCGATAACAAATGACGTAAACGGACGGATTTCTCAGGTTTTTACTACATATGAACACATTTCACGTTCTCCCGTGCAACGCGGCTGCTAGTCCTCCTTTCATGCAGAATCTTAAGGTCCTAGCTCATGTCCAAGGCTCCAAAGCCAGCTAAAAAGTAAATAATCAGTACCTAAAACTTGAATTGTACTACTTCTTACTGGCTATTACATCAACTTAGAAGCTTCATCTGTGTTCTACTATGGTGCTTTTAGAGTCTCCGCATACCGCAGCACGCGACATAGCTTTGCAGACGATAAGTAGAACCGTTTCAGAGAGAAGAGCGGCCAATGTGACGATCTGGCTTTAAGTCGATTCGATAACAAATGACGAAAACGGACGGATTTCTCAGGTTTTTACTACATATGAACACTTTTCACGTTCTCCCCTGCAACTCGGCTGCTAGTCCTCCTTTCATGCAGAATCTTAAGGTCCTAGCTCATGTCCAAGGCACCAAAGCCAGCTAAGAAGTCAATAACCGATACCTAAAACTTGAATTGTACTACTTCTTACTGGCTATTACATCGACTTAGAAGCTTCATCTGTGTTCTACTATGGTGCTTTTAGTGTCTCCGCATACCGCAGCACGCGACATAGCTCTGCAGACGATAAGTACAACCGTTTCAGAGAGAAGAGCGGCCAATGTGACGATCTGGCTTTAAGTCGATTCGATAACAAATGACGAAAACGGACGGATTTCTCAGGTTTTTACTACATATGAACACTTTTCACATTCTCCCGTGCAACTCGGCTGCTAGTCCTCCTTTCATGCAGAATCTTAAGGTCCTAGCTCATGTCCAAGGCACCAAAGCTAGCTAAAAAGTAAATAATCAGTACCTAAAACTTGAATTGTACTACTTCTTACTGGCTATTACATCAACTTAGAAGCTTCATCTGTCTTCTACTATGGTGCTTTTAGTGTCTCCGCATACCGCAGCACGCGACATAGCTTTGCAGACGATAAGTAGAACCGTTTCAGAGAGAAGAGCGGCCAATGTGACGATCTGGCTTTAAGTCGATTCGATAACAAATGACGAAAACGGACGGATTTCTCAGGTTTTTACTACATATGAACACTTTTCACATTCTCCCCTGCAACTCGGCTGCTAGTCCTCCTTTCATGCAGAATCTTAAGGTCCTAGCTCATGTCCAAGGCACCAAAGCCAGCTAAGAAGTCAATAATCGATACCTAAAACTTGAATTGTACTACTTCTTACTGGCTATTACATCATCTTAGAAGCTTCTTCTGTGTTCTACTATGGTGCTTTTAGTGTCTCCGCATACCGCAGCACGCGACATAGCTTTGCAGACGATAAGTACAACCGTTTCAGAGAGAAGAGCGGCCAATGTGACGATCTGGCTTTAAGTCGATTCGATAACAAATGACGAAAACGGACGGATTTCTCAGGTTTTTACTACATATGAACACTTTTCACATTCACCCGTGCAACTCGGCTGCTAGTCCTCCTTTCATGCAGAATCTTAAGGTCCTAGCTCATGTCCAAGGCACCAAAGCTAGCTAAAAAGTAAATAATCAGTACCTAAAACTTGAATTGTACTACTTCTTACTGGCTATTACATCAACTTAGAAGCTTCATCTGTCTTCTACTATGGTGCTTTTAGTGTCTCCGCATACCGCAGCACGCGACATAGCTTTGCAGACGATAAGTACAACCGTTTCAGAGAGAAGAGCGGCCAATGTGACGATCTGGCTTTAAGTCGATTCGGTAACAAATGACGAAAACGGACGGATTTCTCAGGTTTTTACTACATATGAACACTTTTCACATTCTCCCCTGCAACTCGGCTGCTAGTCCTCCTTTCATGCAGAATCTTAAGGTCCTAGCTCATGTCCAAGGCACCAAAGCCAGCTAAGAAGTCAATAATCGATACCTAAAACTTGAATTGTACTACTTCTTACTGGCTATTACATCATCTTAGAAGCTTCTTCTGTGTTCTACTATGGTGCTTTTAGTGTCTCCGCATACCGCAGCACGCGACAAAGCTTTCCAGACGATAAGTACAACCGTTTCAGAGAGAAGAGCAGCCAATGTGACGATCTGGCTTTAAGTCGATTCGATAACAAATGACGAAAATGGACGGATTTCTCAGGTTTTTACTACATATGAACACTTTTCACATTCTCCCGTGCAACTCGGCTGCTAGTCCTCCTTTCATGCAGATTCTTAAGGTCCTAGCTCATGTCCAAGGCACCAAAGCCAGCTAAAAAGTCAATAATCGATACCTAAAACTTGAATTGTACTACTTCTTACTGGCTATTACATCAACTTAGAAGCTTCATCTGTGTTCTACTATGGTGCTTTTAGTGTCTCCGCATACCGCATCACGCGACATAGCTTTGCAGGCGATAAGTACAACCGTTTCAGAGAGAAGAGCGGCCAATGTGACGATCTGGCTTTAAGTCGATTCGATAACAAATGACGAAAACGGACGGATTTCTGAGGTTTTTACTACATATGAACACTATTCACATTGTCCCGTGCAACTCGGCTGCTAGTCCTCCTTTTGATGCAGAATCTTAAGGTCCTAGCTCATGTCCAAGGCACCAAAGCCAGCTAAAAAGTCAATAATCGATACCTAATACTTGAATTGTACTACATCTTACTGGCTATTACATCAACTTAGAAGCTTCAACTGTGTTCTACTATGGTGCTTTTAGTGTCTCCGCATACCGCAGCACGCGACATAGCTTTGCAGACGATAAGTACAGACGTTTCAGAGAGAAGAGCGGCCAAGTGACGATCTGGCTTTAAGGCGATTCGATAACAAATGACGAAAACGGACGGATTTCTCATTTTTTTACTACATATGAACCCTTTTCATATTGTCCCGTACAACTCGGCTGCTAGTCCTCCTTTCATGCAGAATCTTCCTAGCTCATGTCCAAGGCACCAAATCCATCTAAGAAGTCAATAATCGATACCTAAAACTTGAATTGTACTACTTCTTACTGGCTATTACATCGACTTAGAAGCTTCATCTGTGTTCTACTATGGTGATTTTATTGTCTCCGCATACCGCAGCACGCGACATAGCTTTGCAGACGATAAGTACAACCGTTTCAGAGAGAAGAGCGGCCAATGTGACGATCTGGCTTTAAGTCGATTCGATAACAAATGACGAAAACGAACGGATTTCTCAGGTTTTTACTACATATGAACACTTTTCACATTCTCCCGTGCAACTCGGCTGCTAGTCCTCCTTTCATGCAGAATCTTAAGGTCCTAGCTCATGTCCAAGGCACCAAAGCTAGCTAAAAAGTAAATAATCAGTACCTAAAACTTGAATTGTACTACTTCTTACTGGCTATTACATCAACTTAGAAGCTTCATCTGTCTTCTACTATGGTGCTTTTAGTGTCTCCGCATACCGCAGCACGCGACATAGCTTTGCAGACGATAAGTAGAACCGTTTCAGAGAGAAGAGCGGCCAATGTGACGATCTGGCTTTAAGTCGATTCGATAACAAATGACGAAAACGGACGGATTTCTCAGGTTTTTACTACATATGAACACTTTTCACGTTCTCCCCTGCAACTCGGCTGCTAGTCCTCCTTTCATGCAGAATCTTAAGGTCCTAGCTCATGTCCAAGGCACCAAAGCCAGCTAAGAAGTCAATAACCGATACCTAAAACTTGAATTGTACTACTTCTTACTGGCTATTACATCGACTTAGAAGCTTCATCTGTGTTCTACTATGGTGCTTTTAGTGTCTCCGCATACCGCAGCACGCGACATAGCTTTGCAGACGATAAGTACAACCGTTTCAGAGAGAAGAGCGGCCAATGTGACGATCTGGCTTTAAGTCGATTCGATAACAAATGACGAAAACGGACGGATTTCTCAGGTTTTTACTACATATGAACACTTTTCACATTCTCCCGTGCAACTCGGCTGCTAGTCCTCCTTTCATGCAGAATCTTAAGGTCCTAGCTCATGTCCAAGGCACCAAAGCTAGCTAAAAAGTAAATAATCAGTACCTAAAACTTGAATTGTACTACTTCTTACTGGCTATTACATCAACTTAGAAGCTTCATCTGTCTTCTACTATGGTGCTTTTAGTGTCTCCGCATACCGCAGCACGCGACATAGCTTTGCAGACGATAAGTAGAACCGTTTCAGAGAGAAGAGCGGCCAATGTGACGATCTGGCTTTAAGTCGATTCGATAACAAATGACGAAAACGAACGGATTTCTCAGGTTTTTACTACATATGAACACTTTTCACATTCTCCCCTGCAACTCGGCTGCTAGTCCTCCTTTCATGCAGAATCTTAAGGTCCTAGCTCATGTCCAAGGCACCAAAGCCAGCTAAGAAGTCAATAATCGATACCTAAAACTTGAATTGTACTACTTCTTACTGGCTATTACATCATCTTAGAAGCTTCTTCTGTGTTCTACTATGGTGCTTTTAGTGTCTCCGCATACCGCAGCACGCGACATAGCTTTGCAGACGATAAGTACAACCGTTTCAGAGAGAAGAGCGGCCAATGTGACGATCTGGCTTTAAGTCGATTCGATAACAAATGACGAAAACGGACGGATTTCTCAGGTTTTTACTACATATGAACACTTTTCACATTCACCCGTGCAACTCGGCTGCTAGTCCTCCTCTCATGCAGAATCTTAAGGTCCTAGCTCATGTCCAAGGCACCAAAGCTAGCTAAAAAGTAAATAATCAGTACCTAAAACTTGAATTGTACTACTTCTTACTGGCTATTACATCAACTTAGAAGCTTCATCTGTCTTCTACTATGGTGCTTTTAGTGTCTCCGCATACCGCAGCACGCGACATAGCTTTGCAGACGATAAGTAGAACCGTTTCAGAGAGAAGAGCGGCCAATGTGACGATCTGGCTTTAAGTCGATTCGATAACAAATGACGAAAACGGACGGATTTCTCAGGTTTTTACTACATATGAACACTTTTCACATTCTCCCCTGCAACTCGGCTGCTAGTCCTCCTTTCATGCAGAATCTTAAGGTCCTAGCTCATGTCCAAGGCACCAAAGCCAGCTAAGAAGTCAATAATCGATACCTAAAACTTGAATTGTACTACTTCTTACTGGCTATTACATCATCTTAGAAGCTTCTTCTGTGTTCTACTATGGTGCTTTTAGTGTCTCCGCATACCGCAGCACGCGACAAAGCTTTCCAGACGATAAGTACAACCGTTTCAGAGAGAAGAGCAGCCAATGTGACGATCTGGCTTTAAGTCGATTCGATAACAAATGACGAAAATGGACGGATTTCTCAGGTTTTTACTACATATGAACACTTTTCACATTCTCCCGTGCAACTCGGCTGCTAGTCCTCCTTTCATGCAGATTCTTAAGGTCCTAGCTCATGTCCAAGGCACCAAAGCCAGCTAAAAAGTCAATAATCGATACCTAAAACTTGAATTGTACTACTTCTTACTGGCTATTACATCAACTTAGAAGCTTCATCTGTGTTCTACTATGGTGCTTTTAGTGTCTCCGCATACCGCATCACGCGACATAGCTTTGCAGGCGATAAGTACAACCGTTTCAGAGAGAAGAGCGGCCAATGTGACGATCTGGCTTTAAGTCGATTCGACAACAAATGACGAAAACGGACGGATTTCTCAGGTTTTTATTACATATGAACACTTTTCACATTCTCCTATCCAACGCGGCTGCTAGTCCTCCTTTCATGCAGAATCTTAAGGTCCTAGCTCATGTCCAAGGCACCAAAGCCCGCTAAAAAGTCAATAATCGATACCTAAAACTTGAATTGTACTACTTCTTACTGGCTATTACATCATCTTAGAAGCTTCATCTGTGTTCTACTATGGTGCTTTTAGTGTCTCCGCATACCGCAGCACGCGACAAAGCTTTCCAGACGATAAGTACAACCGTTTCAGAGAGAAGAGCAGCCAATGCGACGATCTGGCTTTAAGTCGATTCGATAACAAATGACGAAAGCGGACGGATTTCTCAGGTTTTTACTACATATGAACACTTTTCACATTCTCCTATCCAACGCGGCTGCTAGTCCTCCTTTCATGCTAAATCTTAAGGTCCTAGCTCATGTCCAAGGCACCAAAGCCAGCTAAAAAGTCAGTAATCGATACCTAAAACTTGAATTGTACTACTTCTTACTGGCTATTACATCAACTTAGAAGCTTCATCTGTGTTCTACTATGGTGCTTTTAGTGTCTCCGCATACCGCAGCACGCGACATAGCTTTCCAGACGATAAGTACAACCGTTTCAGAGAGAAGAGCAGCCAGTGTGACGATCTGGCTTTAAGTCGATTCGATAACAAATGACGAAAACGGACGGATTTCTCAGGTTTTTACTACATATGAACACTTTTCACATTCTCCCGTGCAACTCGGCTGCTAGTCCTCCTTTCATGCAGAATCTTAAGGTCCTAGCTCATGTCCAAGGCACCAAAGCTAGCTAAAAAGTAAATAATCAGTACCTAAAACTTGAATTGTACTACTTCTTACTGGCTATTACATCAACTTAGAAGCTTCATCTGTCTTCTACTATGGTGCTTTTAGTGTCTCCGCATACCGCAGCACGCGACATAGCTTTGCAGACGATAAGTAGAACCGTTTCAGAGAGAAGAGCGGCCAATGTGACGATCTGGCTTTAAGTCGATTCGACAACAAATGACGAAAACGGACGGATTTCTCAGGTTTTTATTACATATGAACACTTTTCACATTCTCCTATCCAACGCGGCTGCTAGTCCTCCTTCCATGCAGAATCTTAAGGTCCTAGCTCATGTCCAAGTCACCAAAGCCCGCTAAAAAGTCAATAATCGATACCTAAAACTTGAATTGTACTACTTCTTACTGGCTATTACATCATCTTAGAAGCTTCATCTGTGTTCTACTATGGTGCTTTTAGTGTCTCCGCATACCGCAGCACGCGACAAAGCTTTCCAGACGATAAGTACAACCGTTTCAGAGAGAAGAGCAGCCAATGCGACGATCTGGCTTTAAGTCGATTCGATAACAAATGACGAAAGCGGACGGATTTCTCAGGTTTTTACTACATATGAACACTTTTCACATTCTCCTATCCAACGCGGCTGCTAGTCCTCCTTTTGATGCAGAATCTTAAGGTCCTAGCTCATGTCGAAGGCACCAAAGCCAGCTAAAAAATCAATAATCGATACCTAAAACTTGAATTGTACTACTTCTTACTGGCTATTACATCAACTTAGAAGCTTCATCTGTGTTCTACTATGGTGCTTTTAGTGTCTCCGCATACCGCAGCACGCGACATAGCTTTGCAGACGATAAGTACAACCGTTTCAGAGAAAAGAGGGGCCAATGTGACGATCTGGCTTTAAGTCGATTCGATAACAAATGACGAAAACGGACGGATTTCTCAGGTTTTTACTACATATAAACACTTTTCACATTTCCCGTGCGACTCGGCTGCTAGTCCTCCTTTCATGCAGAATCTTAAGGTCCTAGCTCATGTCCAAGGCACCAAAGCCAGCTAAAAAGTAAATAATCAGTACCTAAAACTTGAATTGTACTACTTCTTACTGGCTATTACATCATCTTAGAAGCTTCATCTGTGTTCTACTATGGTGCTTTTAGTGTCTCCGCATACCGCAGCACGCGACAAAGCTTTCCAGACGATAAGTACAACCGTTTCAGAGAGAAGAGCAGCCAATGTGACGATCTGGCTTTAAGTCGATTCCATAACAAATGACGAAAACGGACGGATTTCTCAGGTTTTTACTACATATGAACACTTTTCACATTCTCCCATCCAACGCGGCTGCTAGTCCTTCTTTCATGCAGAATCTTAAGGTCCCAGCTCATGTCCAAGGCACCAAAGCCAGCTAAAAAGTCAATAATCGATACCTAAAACTTGAATTATACTACTTCTTACTGGCTATTACATCATCTTAGAAGCTTCATCTGTGTTCTACTATGGTGCTTTTAGTGTCTCCGCATACCGCAGCACGCGACAAAGCTTTCCAGACGATAAGTACAACCGTTTCAGAGAGAAGAGCAGCCAATGCGACGATCTGGCTTTAAGTCGATTCGAAAACAAATGACGAAAACGGACGGATTTCTCAGGTTTTTACTATATATGAACACTTTTCATATTGTCCCGTGCAACTCGGCTGCTAGTCCTCCTTTCATGCTAAATCTTAAGGTCCTAGCTCATGTCCAAGGCACCAAAGCCAGCTAAAAAGTCAGTAATCGATACCTAAAACTTGAATTGTACTACTTCTTACTGGCTATTACATCAACTTAGAAGCTTCATCTGTGTTCTACTATGGTGCTTTTAGTGTCTCCGCATACCGCAGCACGCGACATAGCTTTCCAGACGATAAGTACAACCGTTTCAGAGAGAAGAGCAGCCAGTGTGACGATCTGGCTTTAAGTCGATTCGATAACAAATGACGAAAACGGACGGATTTCTCAGGTTTTTACTACATATGAACACTTTTCACATTGTTCCGTGCAACTCGGCTGCTAGTCCTCCTTTTGATGCAGAATCTTAAGGTCCTAGCTCATGTCGAAGGCACCAAAGCCAGCTAAAAAATCAATAATCGATACCTAAAACTTGAATTGTACTACTTCTTACTGGCTATTACATCAACTTAGAAGCTTCATCTGTGTTCTACTATGGTGCTTTTAGTGTCTCCGCATACCGCAGCACGCGACATAGCTTTCCAGACGATAAGTACAACCGTTTCAGAGAGAAGAGCAGCCAGTGTGACGATCTGGCTTTAAGTCGATTCGATAACAAATGACGAAAACGGACGGATTTCTCAGGTTTTTACTACATATGAACACTTTTCACATTCTCCCGTGCAACTCGGCTGCTAGTCCTCCTTTCATGCAGAATCTTAAGGTCCTAGCTCATGTCCAAGGCACCAAAGCCAGCTAAGAAGTCAATAATAGATACCTAAAACTTGAATTGTACTACTTCTTACTGGCTATTACATCATCTTAGAAGCTTCTTCTGTGTTCTACTATGGTGCTTTTAGTGTCTCCGCATACCGCAGCACGCGACATAGCTTTGCAGACGATAAGTACAACCGTTTCAGAGAGAAGAGCGGCCAATGTGACGATCTGGCTTTAAGTCGATTCGATAACAAATGACGAAAACGGACGGATTTCTCAGGTTTTTACTACATATGAACACTTTTCACATTCACCCGTGCAACTCGGCTGCTAGTCCTCCTCTCATGCAGAATCTTAAGGTCCTAGCTCATGTCCAAGGCACCAAAGCTAGCTAAAAAGTAAATAATCAGTACCTAAAACTTGAATTGTACTACTTCTTACTGGCTATTACATCAACTTAGAAGCTTCATCTGTCTTCTACTATGGTGCTTTTAGTGTCTCCGCATACCGCAGCACGCGACATAGCTTTGCAGACGATAAGTAGAACCGTTTCAGAGAGAAGAGCGGCCAATGTGACGATCTGGCTTTAAGTCGATTCGATAACAAATGACGAAAACGGACGGATTTCTCAGGTTTTTACTACATATGAACACTTTTCACATTCTCCCCTGCAACTCGGCTGCTAGTCCTCCTTTCATGCAGAATCTTAAGGTCCTAGCTCATGTCCAAGGCACCAAAGCCAGCTAAGAAGTCAATAATCGATACCTAAAACTTGAATTGTACTACTTCTTACTGGCTATTACATCATCTTAGAAGCTTCTTCTGTGTTCTACTATGGTGCTTTTAGTGTCTCCGCATACCGCAGCCCGCGACAAAGCTTTCCAGACGATAAGTACAACCGTTTCAGAGAGAATAGCAGCCAATGTGACGATCTGGCTTTAAGTCGATTCGATAACAAATGACGAAAATGGACGGATTTCTCAGGTTTTTACTACATATGAACACTTTTCACATTCTCCCGTGCTACTCGGCTGCTAGTCCTCCTTTCATGCAGATTCTTAAGGTCCTAGCTCATGTCCAAGGCACCAAAGCCAGCTAAAAAGTCAATAATCGATACCTAAAACTTGAATTGTACTACTTCTTACTGGCTATTACATCAACTTAGAAGCTTCATCTGTGTTCTACTATGGTGCTTTTAGTGTCTCCGCATACCGCATCACGCGACATAGCTTTGCAGGCGATAAGTACAACCGTTTCAGAGAGAAGAGCGGCCAATGTGACGATCTGGCTTTAAGTCGATTCGACAACAAATGACGAAAACGGACGGATTTCTCAGGTTTTTATTACATATGAACACTTTTCACATTCTCCTATCCAACGCGGCTGCTAGTCCTCCTTTCATGCAGAATCTTAAGGTCCTAGCTCATGTCCAAGGCACCAAAGCCCGCTAAAAAGTCAATAATCGATACCTAAAACTTGAATTGTACTACTTCTTACTGGCTATTACATCATCTTAGAAGCTTCATCTGTGTTCTACTATGGTGCTTTTAGTGTCTCCGCATACCGCAGCACGCGACAAAGCTTTCCAGACGATAAGTACAACCGTTTCAGAGAGAAGAGCAGCCAATGCGACGATCTGGCTTTAAGTCGATTCGATAACAAATGACGAAAGCGGACGGATTTCTCAGGTTTTTACTACATATGAACACTTTTCACATTCTCCTATCCAACGCGGCTGCTAGTCCTCCTTTTGATGCAGAATCTTAAGGTCCTAGCTCATGTCGAAGGCACCAAAGCCAGCTAAAAAATCAATAATCGATACCTAATACTTGAATTGTACTACTTCTTACTGGCTATTACATCAACTTAGAAGCTTCATCTGTGTTCTACTATGGTGCTTTTAGTGTCTCCGCATACCGCAGCACGCGACATAGCTTTGCAGACGATAAGTACAACCGTTTCAGAGAAAAGAGGGGCCAATGTGACGATCTGGCTTTAAGTCGATTCGATAACAAATGACGAAAACGGACGGATTTCTCAGGTTTTTACTACATATAAACACTTTTCACATTTCCCGTGCGACTCGGCTGCTAGTCCTCCTTTCATGCAGAATCTTAAGGTCCTAGCTCATGTCCAAGGCACCAAAGCCAGCTAAAAAGTAAATAATCAGTACCTAAAACTTGAATTGTACTACTTCTTACTGGCTATTACATCATCTTAGAAGCTTCATCTGTGTTCTACTATGGTGCTTTTAGTGTCTCCGCATACCGCAGCACGCGACAAAGCTTTCCAGACGATAAGTACAACCGTTTCAGAGAGAAGAGCAGCCAATGTGACGATCTGGCTTTAAGTCGATTCCATAACAAATGACGAAAACGGACGGATTTCTCAGGTTTTTACTACATATGAACACTTTTCACATTCTCCCATCCAACGCGGCTGCTAGTCCTTCTTTCATGCAGAATCTTAAGGTCCCAGCTCATGTCCAAGGCACCAAAGCCAGCTAAAAAGTCAATAATCGATACCTAAAACTTGAATTATACTACTTCTTACTGGCTATTACATCATCTTAGAAGCTTCATCTGTGTTCTACTATGGTGCTTTTAGTGTCTCCGCATACCGCAGCACGCGACAAAGCTTTCCAGACGATAAGTACAACCGTTTCAGAGAGAAGAGCAGCCAATGCGACGATCTGGCTTTAAGTCGATTCGAAAACAAATGACGAAAACGGACGGATTTCTCAGGTTTTTACTATATATGAACACTTTTCATATTGTCCCGTGCAACTCGGCTGCTAGTCCTCCTTTCATGCTAAATCTTAAGGTCCTAGCTCATGTCCAAGGCACCAAAGCCAGCTAAAAAGTCAGTAATCGATACCTAAAACTTGAATTGTACTACTTCTTACTGGCTATTACATCAACTTAGAAGCTTCATCTGTGTTCTACTATGGTGCTTTTAGTGTCTCCGCATACCGCAGCACGCGACATAGCTTTCCAGACGATAAGTACAACCGTTTCAGAGAGAAGAGCAGCCAGTGTGACGATCTGGCTTTAAGTCGATTCGATAACAAATGACGAAAACGGACGGATTTCTCAGGTTTTTACTACATATGAACACTTTTCACATTGTTCCGTGCAACTCGGCTGCTAGTCCTCCTTTTGATGCAGAATCTTAAGGTCCTAGCTCATGTCGAAGGCACCAAAGCCAGCTAAAAAATCAATAATCGATACCTAAAACTTGAATTGTACTACTTCTTACTGGCTATTACATCAACTTAGAAGCTTCATCTGTGTTCTACTATGGTGCTTTTAGTGTCTCCGCATACCGCAGCACGCGACATAGCTTTGCAGACGATAAGTACAACCGTTTCAGAGAAAAGAGGGGCCAATGTGACGATCTGGCTTTAAGTCGATTCGATAACAAATGACGAAAACTGACGGATTTCTCAGGTTTTTACTACATATAAACACTTTTCACATTTCCCGTGCGACTCGGCTGCTAGTCCTCCTTTCATGCAGAATCTTAAGGTCCTAGCTCATGTCCAAGGCACCAAAGCCAGCTAAAAAGTAAATAATCAGTACCTAAAACTTGAATTGTACTACTTCTTACTGGCTATTACATCATCTTAGAAGCTTCATCTGTGTTCTACTATGGTGCTTTTAGTGTCTCCGCATACCGCAGCACGCGACAAAACTTTCCAGACGATAAGTACAACCGTTTCAGAGAGAAGAGCAGCCAATGTGACGATCTGGCTTTAAGTCGATTCCATAACAAATGACGAAAACGGACGGATTTCTCAGGTTTTTACTACATATGAACACTTTTCACATTCTCCCATCCAACGCGGCTGCTAGTCCTCCTTTCATGCAGAATCTTAAGGTCCCAGCTCATGTCCAAGGCACCAAAGCCAGGTAAAAAGTCAATAATCGATACCTAAAACTTGAATTGTACTAATTCTTACTGGCTATTACATCATCATAGAAGCTTCATCTGTGTTCTACTATGGTGCTTTTAGTGTCTCCGCATACCGCAGCACGCGACATAGCTTTGCAGACGATAAGTACAACCGTTTCAGAGAGAAGAGCGGCCAATGTGACGATCTGGCTTTAAGTCGATTCGATAACAAATGACGAAAACGGACGGATTTCTCAGGTTTTTACTACATATGAACACTTTTCACATTCTCCCGTGCAACTCGGCTGCTCGCCCTCCTTTCATGCAGAATCTCAAGGTCCTAGCTCATGTCCAAGGCACCAAAGCCAGCTCAAAAGTCAATAATCAGTACCTAAAACTTGAATTGTACTACTTCTTACTGGCTATTACATCGACTTAGAAGCTTCATCTGTGTTCTACTATGGTGATTTTATTGTCTCCGCATACCGCAGCACGCGACATAGCATTGAAGACGATAAGTCCAACCGTTTCAGAGAGAAGAGCGGCCAATGTGACGATTGGGCTTTAAGTCGATTCGATAACAAATGACGAAAACGGACGGATTTCTCAGGTTTCTACTACATATGAACACATTTCACATTCTCCCGTGCAACGCGGCTGCTAGTCCTCCTTTCATGCAGAATCTTATGGTCCTAGCTCATGTCCAAGGCACCAAAGCCAGCTAAAAAGTCAATAATCGATACCTAAAACTCGAATTGTACTACTCCTTACTGGCTATTACATCAACTTAGAAGCTTCATCTGTGTTCTACCATGGTGCTTTTAGTGTCTCCGCACACCGCAGCACGCGACATAGCTCTGCAGACGATAAGTACAACCGTTTCAGAGAAAAGAGGGGCCAATGTGACGATCTGGCTTTAAGTCGATTCGATAACAAATGACGAAAACGGACGGATTTCTCAGGTTTTTACTACATATGAACACTTTTCACATTCTCCCGTGCAACGCGGCTGCTAGTCCTCCTTTAATGCAGAATCTTAAGGTCCTAGCTCATGTCCAAGGCACCAAAGCCAGCTAAAAAGTCAATAATCGATACCTAAAACTTGAATTGTACTACTTCTTACTGGCTATTACATCAACTTAGAAGCTTCATCTGTGTTCTACTATGGTGCTTTTAGTGTCTCCGCATACCGCATCACGAGACATAGCTTTGCAGGCGATAAGTACAACCGTTTCAGAGAGAAGAGCGGCCAATGTGACGATCTGGCTTTAAGTCGATTCGATAACAAATGACGAAAACGGACGGATTTCTCAGGTTTTTACTACATATGAACACTTTTCACATTCTCCCATCCAACGCGGCTGCTAGTCCTCCTTTCATGCAGAATCTTAAGGTCCTAGCTCATGTCCAAGGCACCAAAGCCAGCTAAAAAGTCAATAATCGATACCTAAAACTTGAATTGTACTACTTCTCACTGGCTATTACATCATCATAGAAGCTTCGTCTGTGTTCTACTATGGTGCTTTTAGTGCTTCCGCATACCGCAGCACGCGACATAGCTTTGCAGACGATAAGTACAACCGTTTCAGAGAGAAGAGCGGCCAATGTGACGATCTGGCTTTAAGTCGATTCGATAACAAATGACGAAAACGGACGGATTTCTCAGGTTTTCACTACACATGAACACTTTTCACATTGTTCCGTGCAACTCGAATGCTAGTCCTCATTTTGATGCAGAATCTTAAGGTCCTAGCTCATGTCCAAGGCATCAAAGCCAGCTAAAAAATCAATAATCGATACCTAAAACTTGAATTGTACTACTTCTTACTGGCTATTACATCATCTTAGAAGCTTCATCTGTGTTCTACTATGGTGCTTTTAGTGTCTCCGCATACCGCAGCACGCGACAAAGCTTTCCAGACGATAAGTACAACCGTTTCAGAGAGAAGAGCAGCCAATGTGACGATCTGGCTTTAAGTCGATTCGATAACAAATGACGAAAACGGACGGATTTCTCAGGTTTTTACTACATATGAACACTTTTCACATTGCCCCGTGCAACTCGGCTGCTAGTCCTCCTTTTGATGCAGAATCTTAAGGTCCTAGCTCATGTCCAAGGCACCAAAGCCAGCTAAAAAATCAATAATCGATACCTAAAACTTGAATTGTACTACTTCTTACTGGCTATTACATCAACTTAGAAGCTTCATCTGTGTTCTACTATGGTGCTTTTAGTGTCTCCGCATACCGCAGCACGCGACATAGCTTTGAAGACGATAAGTACAACCGTTTCAGAGAGAAGAGCGGCCAATGTGACGATCTGGCTTTAAGTCGATTCGATAACAAATGACGAAAACGGACGGATTTCTCAGGTTTTTACTACATATGAATACTTTTCACATTATCCCGTGCAACTCGGCTGCTAGTCCTCCTTTAATGCAGAATCTTAAGGTCCTAGCTCATGTCCAAGGCACCAAAGCCAGCTAAAAAGTCAATAATCGATACCTAAAACTTGAATTGTACTACTTCTTACTGGCTATTACATCAACTGAGAAGCTTCATCTGTGTTCTACTATGGTGCTTATAGAGTCTCCGCATACCGCAGCACGCGACATAGCTTTGAAGACGATAAGTACAACCGTTTCAGAGGAAGAGCGGCCAATGTGACGATCGGGCTTTAAGTCGATTCGATAACAAATGACGAAAACGGACGGATTTCTCAGGTTTTTACTACATATGAACACTTTTCACATTCTCCCGTGCAACTCGGCTGCTCGTCCTCCTTTCATGCAGAATCTTATGGTCCTAGCTCATGTCCAAGGCACCAAAGCCAGCTAAAAATTCAATAATCAGTACCTAAAACTTGAATTGTACTACTTCTTACTGGCAATTACATCGACTTAGAAGCTTCATCTGTGTTCTACTATGGTGATTTTATTGTCTCCGCATACCGCAGCACGCGACATAGCTTTGAAGACGATAAGTACAACCGTTTCAGAGAGAAGAGCGGCCAATGTGACGATCGGGCTTTAAGTCGATTCGATAACAAATGACGAAAACGGACGGATTTCTCAGGTTTCTACTACATATGAACACATTTCACATTCTCCCGTGCAACGCGGCTGCTAGTCCTCCTTTCATGCAGAATCTTAAGGTCCTAGCTCATGTCCAAGGCACCAAAGCCAGCTAAAAAGTCAGTAATCGATACCTAAAACTTGAATTGTACTACTCCTTACTGGCTATTACATCAACGTAGAAGCTTCATCTGTGTTCTACCATGGTGCTTTTAGTGTCTCCGCACACCGCAGCACGCGACATAGCTCTGCAGACGATAAGTACAACCGTTTCAGAGAAAAGAGGGGCCAATGTGACGATCTGGCTTTAAGTCGATTCGATAACAAATGACGAAAACGGACGGATTTCTCAGGTTTTTACTACATATGAACACTTTTCACATTCTCCCGTGCTACTCTGCTGCTAGTCCTCCTTTCATGCAGAATCTTAAGGTCCTAGCTCATGTCCAAGGCACCAAAGCCAGCTAAAAAGTCAATAATCGATACCTAAAACTGGAATTGTACTACTTCTTAGTGGCTATCACATCAACTTAGAAGCTTCATCTGTGTTCTACTATGGTGCTTTTAGTGTCTCCGCATACCGCAGCACGCGACATAGCTTTGAAGACGATAAGTACAACCGTTTCAGAGAGAAGAGCGGCCAATGTGACGATCTGGCTTTAAGTCGATTCGATAACAAATGACGAAAACGGACGGATTTCTCAGGTTTTTACTACATATGAATATTTTCACATTCTCCCGTGCAACTCGGCTCCTAGTCCTCCTTTCATGCAGAATCTTAAGGTCCTAGCTCATGTCCAAGGCACCAAAGCCAGCTAAAAAGTCAATAATCGATACCTAAAACTTGAATTGTACTACTTCTTATTTGCTATTACATCAACTTAGAAGCTTCATCTGTGTTCTACCATGGTGCTTTTAGTGTCTCCGCATACCGCATCACGCGACATGGCTTTGCAGGCGATAAGTACAACCGTTTCAGAGAGAAGAGCGGCCAATGTGACGATCTGGCTTTAAGTCGATTCGATAACAAATGACGAAAACGGACGGATTTCTCAGGTTTTTACTACATATGAACACTTTTCACATTCTCCCATCCAACGCGGCTGCTAGTCCTCCTTTCATGCAGAATCTTAAGGTCCTAGCTCATGTCCAAGGCACCAAAGCCAGCTATAAAGTCAATAATCGATACCTAAAACTTGAATTGTACTACTTCTCACTGGCTATTACATCATCATAGAAGCTTCATCTGTGTTCTACTATGGTGCTTTTAGTGCTTCCGCATACCGCAGCACGCGACATAGCTTTGCAGACGATAAGTACAATCGTTTCAGAGAGAAGAGCGGCCAATGTGACGATCTGGCTTTAAGTCGATTCGATAACAAATAACGAAAACGGACGGATTTCTCAGGTTTTTACTACATATGAACACTTTTCACATTGTCCCGTGCAACTCGGCTGCTAGTCCTCATTTTGATGCAGAATCTTAAGGTCCTAGCTCATGTCCAAGGCATCAAAGCCAGCTAAAAAATCAATAATCGATACCTAAAACTTGAATTGTACTACTTCTTACTGGCTATTACATCATCTTAGAAGCTTCATCTGTGTTCTACTATGGTGCTTTTAGTGTCTCCGCATACCGCAGCACGCGACAAAGCTTTCCAGACGATAAGTACAACCGTTTCAGAGAGAAGAGCAGCCAATGTGACGATCTGGCTTTAAGTCGATTCGATAACAAATGACGAAAACAGACGGATTTCTCAGGTTTTTACTACATATGAATACTTTTCACATTCTCCCGTGCAACTCGGCTGCTAGTCCTCCTTTAATGCAGAATCTTAAGGTCCTAGCTCATGTGCAAGGCACCAAAGCCAGCTAAAAATTCAATAATCGATACCTAAAACTTGAATTGTACTACTTCTTACTGGCTATTACATCAACTTAGAAGCTTCATCTGTGTTCTACTATGGTGCTTATAGAGTCTCCGCATACCGCAGCACGCGACATAGCTTTGCAGACGATAAGTACAACCGTTTCAGAGAGAAAAGCGGCCAATGTGACGATCTGGCTTTACGTCGATTCGATAACAAATGACGAAAACGGACGGATTTCTCATGTTTTTACTACATATGAACACTTTTCACATTCTCCCGTGCAACTCGGCTGCTCGTCCTCCTTTCATGCAGAATCTTAAGGTCCTAGCTCATGTCCAAGGCACCAAAGCCAGCTAAAAATTCAATAATCAGTACCTAAAACTTGAATTGTACTACTTGTTACTGGCTATTACATCGACTTAGAAGCTTCATCTGTGTTCTACTATGGTGATTTTATTGTCTCCGCATACCGCAGCACGCGACATAACTTTGAAGACGATAAGTACAACCGTTTCCGAGAGAAGAGCGGCCAATGTGACGATCGGGCTTTACGTCGATTCGATAACAAATGACGAAAACGGACGGATTTCTCAGGTTTCTACTACATATGAACACATTTCACATTCTCCCGTGCAACACGGCTGCTAGTCCTCCATTCATGCAGAATCTTAAGGTCCTAGCTCATGTCCAAGGCACCAAAGCCAGCTAAAAAGTCAGTAATCGATACCTAAAACTTGAATTGTACTACTCCTTACTGGCTATTACATCAACGTAGAAGCTTCATCTGTGTTCTACCATGGTGCTTTTAGTGTCTCCGCACACCGCAGCACGCGACATAGCTCTGCAGACGATAAGTACAACCGTTTCAGAGAAAAGAGGGGCCAATGTGACGATCTGGCTTTAAGTCGATTCGATAACAAATGACGAAAACGGACGGATTTCTCAGGTTTTTACTACATATGAACACTTTTCACATTCTCCCGTGCAACTCGGCTGCTAGTCCTCCTTTCATGCAGAATCTTAAGGTCCTAGCTCATGTCCAAGGCACCAAAGCCAGCAAAAAAGTCAATAATCGATACCTAAAACTGGAATTGTACTACTTCTTAGTGGCTATCACATCAACTTAGAAGCTTCATCTGTGTTCTACTATGGTGCTTTTAGTGTCTCCGCATACCGCAGCACGCGACATAGCTCTGCAGACGATAAGTACAACCGTTTCAGGCAGAAGAGCGGCCAATGTGACGATCTGGCTTTAAGTCGATTCGATAACAAATGACGAAAACGGACGGATTTCTCAGGTTTTTACTACATATGAACACTTTTCACATTGTCCCGTGCAACTCGGCTGCTAGTCCTCCTTTTGATGCAGAATCTTAAGGTCGTAGCTCATGTCCAAGGCACCAAAGAAAGCTAAAAAATCAATAATCGATACCTAAAACTTGAATTGTACTACTTCTTACTGGCTATTACATCAACTTAGAAGCTTCATCTGTGTTCTACTATGGTGCTTTTAGTGTGTAAGCATACCGCAGCACGCGACATAGCTTTGAAGGCGATAAGTACAACCGTTTCAGAGAGAAGAGCGGCCAATGTGACGATCTGGCTTTAAGTCGATTCGATAACAAATGACGAAAACGGACGGATTTCTCAGGTTTTTACTACATATGAATATTTTCACATTCTCCCGTGCAACTCGGCTGCTAGTCCTCCTTTCATGCAGAATCATAAGGTCCTAGCTCATGTCCAAGGCACCAAAGCCAGCTAAAAAGTCAGTAATCGATACCTAAAACTTGAATTGTACTACTCCTTACTGGCTATTACATCAACGTAGAAGCTTCATCTGTGTTCTACCATGGTGCTTTTAGTGTCTCCGCACACCGCAGCACGCGACATAGCTTTGCAGGCGATAAGTACAACCGTTTCAGAGAGAAGAGCGGCCAATGTGACGATCTGGCTTTAAGTCGATTCGATAACAAATGACGAAAACTGGCGGATTTCTCAGGTTTTTACTACATATGAACACTTTACACATTCTCCCATCCAACGCGGCTGCTAGTCCTCCTTTCATGCAGAATCTTAAGGTCCTAGCTCATGTCCAAGGCACCAAAGCCAGCTATAAAGTCAATAATCGATACCTAAAACTTGAATTGTACTACTTCTCTCTGGCTATTACATCATCATAGAAGCTTCATCTGTGTTCTACTATGGTGCTTTTAGTGCTTCCGCATACCGCAGCACGCGACATAGCTTTGCAGACGATAAGTACAATCGTTTCACAGAGAAGAGCGGCCACTGTGACGATCTGGCTTTAAGTCGATTCGATAACAAATGACGAAAACGGACGGATTTCTCAGGTTTTTACTACATATGAACACTTTTCACATTGTCCCGTGCAACTCGGCTGCTAGTACTCATTTTGATGCAGAATCTTAAGGTCCTAGCTCATGTCCAAGGCATCAAAGCCAGCTAAAAAGTCAATAATCGATACCTAAAACTTGAATTACACTACTTCTTACTGGCTATTACATCATCATAGAAGCTTCATCTGTGTTCTACTATGGTGCTTTTAGTGTCTCCGCATACCGCAGCACGCGACAAAGCTTTCCAGACGATAAGTACAACCGTTTCAGAGAGAAGAGCAGCCAATGTGACGATCTGGCTTTAAGTCGATTCGATAACAAATGACGAAAACAGACGGATTTCTCAGGTTTTTACTACATATGAACACTTTTCACATTGTCCCATCCAACGCGGCTGCTAGTCCTCCTTTTGATGCAGAATCTTAAGGTCCTAGCGCATGTCCAAGGCACCAATGCCAGCTAAAAAATCAACAATCGATACCTAAAACTTGAATTGTACTACTTCTTACTGGCTATTACATCAACTTAGAAGCTTCATCTGTGTTCTACTATGGTGCTTTTAGTGTCTCCGCATACCGCATCACGCGACATAGTTTTGCAGACGATAAGTACAACCGTTTCAGACAGAAGAGCGGCCAATGTGACGATCTGGCTTTAAGTCGATTCGATAACAAATGACGAAAACGGACGGATTTCTCAGGTTTTTACTACATATGAACACTTTTCACATTCTCCCATCCAACGCGGCTGCTAATCCTCCTTTCATGCAGAATCTTAAGGTCCTAGCTCATGTCGAAGGCACCAAAGCCAGCTAAAAAGTCAATAATCGATACCTAAAACTTGAATTGTACTACTTCTTACTGGCTATTACATCAACTTAGAAGCTTCATCTGTGTTCTACTACGGTGCTTTTAGTTTCTCCGCATACCGCAGCACGCGACATAGTTTTGCAGACGATAAGTACAACCGTTTCAGACAGAAGAGCGGACAATGTGACGATCTGGCTTTAAGTCGATTCGATAACAAATGACGAAAACGGACGGATTTCTCAGGTTTTTACTACATATGAACACTTTTCACATTGTCGCGTGCAACTCGGCTGCTAGTCCTCCTTTTGATGCAGAATCTTAAGGTCGTAGCTCATGTCCAAGGCACCAAAGAAAGCTAAAAAATCAATAATCGATACCTAAAACTTGAATTGTACTACTTCTTACTGGCTATTACATCAACTTAGAAGCTTCATCTGTGTTCTACTATGGTGCTTTTAGTGTCTCCGCATACCGCAGCACGCGAGATAGCTTTGAAGACGATAAGTACAACCGTTTCAGAGAGAAGAGCGGCCAATGTGACGATCTGGCTTTAAGTCGATTCGATAACAAATGACGAAAACGGACGGATTTCTCAGGTTTTTACTACATATGAATACTTTTCACATTCTCCCGTGCAACTCGGCTGCTAGTCCTCCTTTCATGCAGAATCTTAAGGTCCTAGCTCATGTCCAAGGCACCAAAGCCAGCTAAAAAGTCAATAATCGATACCTAAAACTTGAATTGTACTACTTCTTACTGGCTATTACATCAACTTAGAAGCTTCATCTGTGTTCTACTATGGTGCTTTTAGTGTCTCCGCATACCGCAGCACGCGACATAGCTCTGCAGGCGATAAGTACAACCGTTTCAGAGAGAAGAGTGGCCAATGTGACGATCTGGCTTCAAGTCGATTCGATAACAAATGACGAAAACTGACGGATTTGTCAGGTTTTTACTACATATGAACACTTTTCACATTCTCCCATCCAACGCGGCTGCTAGTCCTCCTTTCATGCAGAATCTTAAGGTCCTAGCTCATGTCCAAGGCACCAAAGCCAGCTATAAAGTCAATAATCGATACCTAAAACTTGAATTGTACTACTTCTCACTGGCTATTACATCATCATAGAAGCTTCATCTGTGTTCTACTATGGTGCTTTTAGTGCTTCCGCATACCGCAGCACGCGACATAGCTTTGCAGACGATAAGTACAACCGTTTCAGAGAGAAGAGCGGCCATGTGACGATCTGGCTTTAAGTCGATTCGATAACAAATGACGAAAACGGACGGATTTCTCAGGTTTTTACTACATATGAACACTTTTCACATTGTCCCGTGCAACTCGGCTGCTTGTCCTCATTTTGATGCAGAATCTTAAGGTCCTAGCTCATGTCCAAGGCATCAAAGGCAGCTAAAAAATCAATAATCGATACCTAAAACTTGAATTGTACTACTTCTTACTGGCTATTACATAATCTTAGAAGCCTCATCTGTGTTCTACTATGGTGCCTTTAGTGTCTCCGCATACCGCAGCACGCGACAAAGCTTTCCAGACGATAAGTACAACCGTTTCAGAGAGAAGAGCAGCCAATGTGACGATCTGGCTTTAAGTCGATTCGATAACAAATGACGAAAACGGACGGATTTCTCAGGTTTTTACTACATATGAACACTTTTCACATTGTCCCGTGCAACTCGGCTGCTAGTCCTCCTTTTGATGCAGAATCTTAAGGTCCTAGCTCATGTCCAAGGCACCAAATCCAGCTAAAAAATCAATAATCGATACCTAAAACTTGAATTGTACTACTTCTTACTGGCTATTACATCAACTTAGAAGCTTCATCTGTGTTCTACTATGGTGCTTTTAGTGTCTCCACATACCGCAGCACGCGACATAGCATTGAAGACGATAAGTACAACCGTTTCAGAGAGAAGAGCGGCCAATGTGACGATCTGGCTTTAAGTCGATTCGATAACAAATGACGAAAACGGACGGATTTCTCAGGTTTTTACTACATATGAATACTTTTCACATTCTCCCGTGCAACTCGGCTGCTAGTCCTCCTTTAATGCAGAATCTTAAGGTCCTAGCTCATGTCCAAGGCACCAAAGCCAGCTAAAAAGTCAATAATCGATACCTAAAACTTGAATTGTACTACTTCTTACTGGCTATTACATCAACTTAGAAGCTTCATCTGTGTTCTACTATGGTGCTTATAGAGTCTCCGCATACCGCAGCACGCGACATAGCTTTGCAGACGATAAGTACAACCGTTTCAGAGAGAAAAGCGGCCAATGTGACGATCTGGCTTTAAGTCGATTCGATAACAAATGACGAAAACGGACGGATTTCTCAGGTTTTTACTACATATGAATACTTTTCACATTCTCCCGTGCAACTCGGCTGCTAGTCCTCCTTTAATGCAGAATCTTAAGGTCCTAGCTCATGTCCAAGGCACCAAAGCCAGCTAAAAAGTCAATAATCGATACCTAAAACTTGAATTGTACTACTTCTTACTGGCTATTACATGAACTTAGAAGCTTCATCTGTGTTCTACTATGGTGCTTATATAGTCTCCGCATACCGCAGCACGCGACATAGCTTTGCAGACGATAAGTACAACCGTTTCAGAGAGAAAAGCGGCCAATGTGACGATCTGGCTTTAAGTCGATTCGATAACAAATGACGAAAACGGACGGATTTCTCAGGTTTTTACTACATATGAACACTTTTCACATTCTCCCGTGCAACTCGGCTGCTCGTCCTCCTTTCATGCAGAATCTTAAGGTCCTAGCTCATGTCCAAGGCACCAAAGCCAGCTAAAAATTCAATAATCAGTACCTAAAACTTGAATTGTACTACTTCTTACTGGCTATTACATCGACTTAGAAGCTTCATCTGTGTTCTACTATGGTGATTTTATTGTCTCCGCATACCGCAGCACGCGACATAGCTTTGCAGACGATAAGTACAACCGTTTCAGAGAAAAGAGGGGCCAATGTGACGATCTGGCTTTAAGTCGATTCGATAACAAATGACGAAAACGGACGGATTTCTCAAGTTTTTACTACATATGAACACTTTTCACATTCTCCCGTGCAACTCGGCTGCTAGTCCTCCTTTCGTGCAGAATCTTAAGGTCCTAGCTCATGTCCAAGGCACCAAAGCCAGCTAAAAAGTCAATAATCGATACCTAAAACTGGAATTGTACTACTTCTTACTGGCTATCACATCAACTTAGAAGCTTCATCTGTGTTCTACTATGGTGCTTTTAGTGTCTCCGCATACCGCAGCACGCGACATAGCTCTGAAGACGATAAGTACAACCGTTTCAGGCAGAAGAGCGGCCAATGTGACGATCTGGCTTTAAGTCGATTCGATAACAGATGACGAAAACGGACGGATTTCCCAGGTTTTTACTACATATGAACACTTTTCACATTGTCCCGTGCAACTCGGCTGCTAGTCCTCCTTTTGATGCAGAATCTTAAGGTCGTAGCTCATGTCCAAGGCACCAAAGAAAGCTAAAAAATCAATAATCGATACCTAAAACTTGAATTGTACTACTTCTTACTGGCTATTACATCAACTTAGAAGCTTCATCTGTGTTCTACTATGGTGCTTTTAGTGTCTCCGCATACCGCAGCACGCGACATAGCTTTGCAGACGATAAGTACAACCGTTTCAGAGAGAAAAGCGGCCAATGTGACGATCTGGCTTTAAGTCGATTCGATAACAGATGACGAAAACGGACGGATTTCTCAGGTTTTTACTACATATGAACACTTTTCACATTCTCCCGTGCAACTCGGCTGCTCGTCCTCCTTTCATGCAGAATCTTAAGGTCCTAGCTCATGTCCAAGGCACCAAAGCCAGCTAAAAATTCAATAATCAGTACCTAAAACTTGAATTGTACTACTACTTACTGGCTATTACATCGACTTAGAAGCTTCATCTGTGTTCTACTATGGTGATTTTATTGTCTCCGCATACCGCAGCACGCGACATAGCTTTGCAGACGATAAGTACAACCGTTTCAGAGAAAAGAGGGGCCAATGTGACGATCTGGCTTTAAGTCGATTCGATAACAAATGACGAAAACGGACGGATTTCTCAAGTTTTTACTACATATGAACACTTTTCACATTCTCCCGTGCAACTCGGCTGCTAGTCCTCCTTTCATGCAGAATCTTAAGGTCCTAGCTCATGTCCAAGGCACCAAAGCCAGCTAAAAACTCAATAATCGATACCTAAAACTGGAATTGTACTACTTCTTACTGGCTATCACATCAACTTAGAAGCTTCATCTGTGTTCTACTATGGTGCTTTTAGTGTCTCCGCATACCGCAGCACGCGACATAGCTCTGAAGACGATAAGTACAACCGTTTCAGGCAGAAGAGCGGCCAATGTGACGATCTGGCTTTAAGTCGATTCGATAACAAATGACGAAAACGGACGGATTTCTCAGGTTTTTCTACATATGAACACTTTTCACATTGTCGCGTGCAACTCGGCTGCTAGTCCTCATTTTGATGCAGAATCTTAAGGTCGTAGCTCATGTCCAAGGCACCAAAGAAAGCTAAAAAATCAATAATCGATACCTAAAACTTGAATTGTACTACTTCTTACTGGCTATTACATCAACTTAGAAGCTTCATCTGTGTTCTACTATGGTGCTTTTAGTGTCTCCGCATACCGCAGCACGCGACATAGCTTTGAAGACGATAAGTACAACCGTTTCAGAGAGAAGAGCGGCCAATGTGACGATCTGGCTTTAAGTCGATTCGATAACAAATGACGAAAACGGACGGATTTCTCAGGTTTTTACTACATATGAATACTTTTCACATTCTCCCGTGCAACTCGGCTGCTAGTCCTCCTTTCATGCAGAATCTTAAGGTCCTAGCTCATGTCCAAGGCACCAAAGCCAGCTAAAAAATCAATAATCGATACCTAAAACTTGAATTGTACTACTTCTTACTGGCTATTACATCAACTTAGAAGCTTCATCTGTGTTCTACTATGGTGCTTTTCGTGTCTCCGCATACCGCAGCACGCGACATAGCTCTGAAGACGATAAGTACAACCGTTTCAGGCAGAAGAGCGGCCAATGTGACGATCTGGCTTTAAGTCGATTCGATAACAAATGACGAAAACTGACGGATTTCTCAGGTTTTTACTACTTATGAACACTTTTCACATTCTCCCATCCAACGCGGCTGCTAGTCCTCCTTTCATGCAGAATCTTAAGGTCCTAGCTCATGTCCAAGGCACCAAAGCCAGCTATAAAGTCAATAATCGATACCTAAAACTTGAATTGTACTACTTCTCACTGGCTATTACATCATCATAGAAGCTTCATCTGTGTTCTACTATGGTGCTTTTAGTGCTTCCGCATACCGCAGCACGCGACATAGCTTTGCAGACGATAAGTACAACCGTTTCAGAGAGAAGGGCGGCCATGTGACGATCTGGCTTTAAGTCGATTCGATAACAAATGACGAAAACGGACGGATTTCTCAGGTTTTTACTACATATGAACACTTTTCACATTGTCCCGTGCAACTCGGCTGCTTGTCCTCATTTTGATGCAGAATCTTAAGGTCCTAGCTCATGTCCAAGGCATCAAAGCCAGCTAAAAAATCAATAATCGATACCTAAAACTTGAATTGTACTACTTCTTACTGGCTATTACATAATCTTAGAAGCCTCATCTGTGTTCTACTATGGTGCCTTTAGTGTCTCCGCATACCGCAGCACGCGACAAAGCTTTCCAGACGATAAGTACAACCGTTTCAGAGAGAAGAGCAGCCAATGTGACGATCTGGCTTTAAGTCGATTCGATAACAAATGACGAAAACGGACGGATTTCTCAGGTTTTAACTACATATGAACACTTTTCACATTGTCCCGTGCAACTCGGCTGCTAGTCCTCCTTTTGATGCAGAATCTTAAGGTCCTAGCTCATGTCCAAGGCACCAAAGCCAGCTAAAAAATCAATAATCGATACCTAAAACTTGAATTGTACTACTTCTTACTGGCTATTACATCAACTTAGAAGCTTCATCTGTGTTCTACTATGGTGCTTTTAGTGTCTCCACATACCGCAGCACGCGACATAGCATTGAAGACGATAAGTACAACCGTTTCAGAGAGAAGAGCGGCCAATGTGACGATCTGGCTTTAAGTCGATTCGATAACAAATGACGAAAACGGACGGATTTCTCAGGTTTTTACTACATATGAATACTTTTCACATTCTCCCGTGCAACTCGGCTGCTAGTCCTCCTTTAATGCAGAATCTTAAGGTCCTAGCTCATGTCCAAGGCACCAAAGCCAGCTAAAAAGTCAATAATCGATACCTAAAACTTGAATTGTACTACTTCTTACTGGCTATTACATCAACTTAGAAGCTTCATCTGTGTTCTACTATGGTGCTTATAGAGTCTCCGCATACCGCAGCACGCGACATAGCTTTGCAGACGATAAGTACAACCGTTTCAGAGAGAAAAGCGGCCAATGTGACGATCTGGCTTTAAGTCGATTCGATAACAAATGACGAAAACGGACGGATTTCTCAGGTTTTTACTACATATGAATACTTTTCACATTCTCCCGTGCAACTCGGCTGCTAGTCCTCCTTTAATGCAGAATCTTAAGGTCCTAGCTCATGTCCAAGGCACCAAAGCCAGCTAAAAAGTCAATAATCGATACCTAAAACTTGAATTGTACTACTTCTTACTGGCTATTACATGAACTTAGAAGCTTCATCTGTGTTCTACTATGGTGCTTATAGAGTCTCCGCATACCGCAGCACGCGACATAGCTTTGCAGACGATAAGTACAACCGTTTCAGAGAGAAAAGCGGCCAATGTGACGATCTGGCTTTAAGTCGATTCGATAACAAATGACGAAAACGGACGGATTTCTCAGGTTTTTACTACATATGAACACTTTTCACATTCTCCCGTGCAACTCGGCTGCTCGTCCTCCTTTCATGCAGAATCTTAAGGTCCTAGCTCATGTCCAAGGCACCAAAGCCAGCTAAAAATTCAATAATCAGTACCTAAAACTTGAATTGTACTACTTCTTACTGGCTATTACATCGACTTAGAAGCTTCATCTGTGTTCTACTATGGTGATTTTATTGTCTCCGCATACCGCAGCACGCGACATAGCTTTGCAGACGATAAGTACAACCGTTTCAGAGAAAAGAGGGGCCAATGTGACGATCTGGCTTTAAGTCGATTCGATAACAAATGACGAAAACGGACGGATTTCTCAAGTTTTTACTACATATGAACACTTTTCACATTCTCCCGTGCAACTCGGCTGCTAGTCCTCCTTTCATGCAGAATCTTAAGGTCCTAGCTCATGTCCAAGGCACCAAAGCCAGCTAAAAACTCAATAATCGATACCTAAAACTTGAATTGTACTACTTCTTACTGGCTATCACATCAACTTAGAAGCTTCATCTGTGTTCTACTATGGTGCTTTTAGTGTCTCCGCATACCGCAGCACGCGACATAGCTCTGAAGACGATAAGTACAACCGTTTCAGGCAGAAGAGCGGCCAATGTGACGATCTGGCTTTAAGTCGATTCGATAACAAATGACGAAAACGGACGGATTTCCCAGGTTTTTAGTACATATGAACACTTTTCACATTGTCCCGTGCAACTCGGCTGCTAGTCCTCCTTTTGATGCAGAATCTTAAGGTCGTAGCTCATGTCCAAGGCACCAAAGAAAGCTAAAAAATCAATAATCGATACCTAAAACTTGAATTGTACTACTTCTTACTGGCTATTACATCAACTTAGAAGCTTCACCTGTGTTCTACTATGGTGCTTTTAGTGTCTCCGCATACCGCAGCACGCGACATATCTTTGAAGACGATAAGTACAACCGTTTCAGAGAGAAGAGCGGCCAATGTGACGATCTGGCTTTAAGTCGATTCGATAACAAATGACGAAAACGGACGGATTTCTCAGGTTTTTACTACATATGAATACTTTTCACATTCTCCCGTGCAACTCGGCTGCTAGTCCTCCTTTCATGCAGAATCTTAAGGTCCTAGCTCATGTCCAAGGCACCAAAGCCAGCTAAAAAGTCAATAATCGATACCTAAAACTTGAATTGTACTACTTCTTACTGGCTATTACATCAACTTAGAAGCTTCATCTGTGTTCTACTATGGTGCTTTTTGTGTCTCCGCATACCGCATCACGCGACATAGCTTTGCAGGCGAATAGTACAACCGTTTCAGAGAGAAGAGCGGCCAATGTGACGATCTGGCTTTAAGTCGATTCGATAACAAATGACGAAAACGGACGGATTTCTCAGGTTTTTACTACATATGAATACTTTTCACATTCTCCCGTGCAACTCGGCTGCTAGTCCTCCTTTAATGCAGAATCTTAAGGTCCTAGCTCATGTCCAAGGCACCAAAGCCAGCTAAAAAGTCAATAATCGATACCTAAAACTTGAATTGTACTACTTCTTACTGGCTATTACATGAACTTAGAAGCTTCATCTGTGTTCTACTATGGTGCTTATAGAGTCTCCGCATACCGCAGCACGCGACATAGCTTTGCAGACGATAAGTACAACCGTTTCAGAGAGAAAAGCGGCCAATGTGACGATCTGGCTTTAAGTCGATTCGATAACAAATGACGAAAACGGACGGATTTCTCAGGTTTTTACTACATATGAATACTTTTCACATTCTCCCGTGCAACTCGGCTGCTAGTCCTCCTTTAATGCAGAATCTTAAGGTCCTAGCTCATGTCCAAGGCACCAAAGCCAGCTAAAAAGTCAATAATCGATACCTAAAACTTGAATTGTACTACTTCTTACTGGCTATTACACCAACTTAGAAGCTTCATCTGTGTTCTACTATGGTGCTTATAGAGTCTCCGCATACCGCAGCACGCGACATAGCTTTGCAGACGATAAGTACAACCGTTTCAGAGAGAAAAGCGGCCAATGTGACGATCTGGCTTTAAGTCGATTCGATAACAAATGACGAAAACGGACGGATTTCTCAGGTTTTTACTACATATGAACACTTTTCACATTCTCCCGTGCAACTCGGCTGCTCGTCCTCCTTTCATGCAGAATCTTAAGGTCCTAGCTCATGTCCAAGGCACCAAAGCCAGCTAAAAATTCAATAATCAGTACCTAAAACTTGAATTGTACTACTTCTTACTGGCTATTACATCGACTTAGAAGCTTCATCTGTGTTCTACTATGGTGATTTTATTGTCTCCGCATACCGCAGCACGCGACATAGCTTTGCAGACGATAAGTACAACCGTTTCAGAGAAAAGAGGGGCCAATGTGACGATCTGGCTTTAAGTCGATTCGATAACAAATGACGAAAACGGACGGATTTCTCAAGTTTTTACTACATATGAACACTTTTCACATTCTCCCGTGCAACTCGGCTGCTAGTCCTCCTTTCATGCAGAATCTTAAGGTCCTAGCTCATGTCCAAGGCACCAAAGCCAGCTAAAAACTCAATAATCGATACCTAAAACTGGAATTGTACTACTTCTTACTGGCTATCACATCAACTTAGAAGCTTCATCTGTGTTCTACTATGGTTCTTTTAGTGTCTCCGCATACCGCAGCACGCGACATAGCTCTGAAGACGATAAGTACAACCGTTTCAGGCAGAAGAGCGGCCAATGTGACGATCTGGCTTTAATCGATTCGATAACAAATGACGAAAACGGACGGATTTCTCAGGTTTTTACTACATATGAACACTTTTCACATTCTCCCGTGCAACTCGGCTGCTAGTCCTCCTTTCATGCAGAATCTTAAGGTCCTAGCTCATGTCCAAGGCACCAAAGCCAGCTAAAAAGTCAATAATCGATACCTAAAACTTGAATTGTACTACTTCTTACTGGCTATTACATCAACTTAGAAGCTTCATCTGTGTTCTACTATGGTGCTTTTTGTGTCTCCGCATACCGCATCACGCGACATAGCTTCGCAGGCGAATAGTACAACCGTTTCAGAGAGAAGAGCGGCCAATGTGACGATCTGGCTTTAAGTCGATTCGATAACAAATGACGAAAACGGACGGATTTCTCAGGTTTTTACTACATATGAACACTTTTCACATTCTCCCATCCAACGCGGCTGCTAGTCCTCCTTTCATGCAGAATCTTAAGGTCCTAGCTCATGTCCAAGGCACCAAAGCCAGCTAAAAAATCAATAATCGATACCTAAAACTTGAATTGTACTACTTCTTACTGGCTATTACATCAACTTAGAAGCTTCATCTGTGTTCTACTATGGTGCTTTTAGTGTCTCCGCATACCGCAGCACGCGACATAGCTTTGAAGACGATAAGTACAACCGTTTCAGAGAGAAGAGCGGCCAATGTGACGATCTGGCTTTAAGTCGATTCGATAACAAATAACGAAAACGGACGGATTTCTCAGGTTTTTACTACATATGAATACTTTTCACATTCTCCCTTGCAACTCGGCTGCTAGTCCTCCATTCATGCAGAATCATAAGGTCCTAGCTCATGTCCAAGGCACCAAAGCCAGCTAAAAAGTCAATAATCGATACCTAACACTTGAATTGTACTACTTCTTACTGGCTATTACATCAACTTAGAAGCTTCATCTGTGTTCTACTATGGTGCTTTTAGAGTCTCCGCATACCGCAGCAGGCGACATAGCTTTGCAGACGATAAGTACAACCGTTTCAGAGAGAAGAGCGGCCAATGTGACGATCTGGCTTTAAGTCGATTCGATAACAAATGACGAAAACGGACGGATTTCTCAGGTTTTTACTACATATGAACAATTTTCACATTGTCCCGTGCAACTCGGCTGCTAGTCCTCCTTTTGATGCAGAATCTTAAGGTCGTAGCTCATGTCCAAGGCACCAAAGCCAGCTAAAAAATCAATAATCGATACCTAAAACTTGAATTGTACTACTTCTTACTGGCTATTACATCAACTTAAAAGCTTCATCTGTGTTCTACTACGGTGCTTTTAGTTTCTCCGCATACCGCAGCACGCGACATAGTTTTGCAGACGATAAGTACAACCGTTTTAGACAGAAGAGCGGCCAATGTGACGATCTGGCTTTAAGTCGATTCGATAACAAATGACGAAAACGGACGGATTTCTCAGGCTTTTACTACATATGAACACTTTTCACATTCTCCCGTCCAACTCGGCTGCTAGTCCTCATTTCATGCAGAATCTTAAGGTCCTAGCTCATGTCCAAGGCACCAAAGCCAGCTAAAAAGTCAATAATCAGTACCTAAAACTTGAATTGTACTACTTCTTACTGGCTATTACATCGACTTAGAAGCTTCATCTGTGTTCTACTATGGTGATTTTATTGTCTCCGCATACCGCAGCACGCGACATAGCTTTGCAGACGATAAGTACAACCGTTTCAGAGAGAAGAGCGGCCAATGTGACGATCGGGCTTTAAGTCGATTCGATAACAAATGACGAAAACGGACGGATTTCTCAGGTTTCTACTACATATGAACACATTTCACATTCTCCCGTGCAACGCGGCTGCTAGTCCTCCTTTCATGCAGAATCTTAAGGTCCTAGCTCATGTCCAAGGCACCAAAGCCAGCTAAAAAGTCAATAATCGATACCTAAAACTTGAATTGTACTACTTCTTACTGGCTATTACATCAACTTAGAAGCTTCATCTGTGTTCTACCATGGTGCTTTTAGTGTCTCCGCATACCGCAGCACGCGACATAGCTTTGCAGACGATAAGTACAACCGTTTCAGAGAGAAGAGCGGCCAATGTGACGATCTGGCTTTAAGTCGATTCGATAACAAATGACGAAAACGGACGGATTTCTCAGGTTTTTACTACATATGAACACTTTTCACATTGTCCCGTGCAACTCGGCTGCTAGTCCTCCTTTCATGCAGAATCTTAAGGTCCTAGTTCATGTCCAAGGCACCAAAGCCAGCTAAAAAGTCAATAATCGATACCTAAAACTTGAATTGTACTACTTCTTACTGGCTATTACATCATCATAGAAGCTTCATCTGTATTCTACTATATTGCTTTTTGTGTCTCCGCATACCGCATCACGCGACATAGCTTTGCAGGCGAATAGTACAACCGTTTCAGAGAGAAGAGCGGCCAATGTGACGATCTGGCTTTAAGTCGATTCGATAACAAATGACGAAAACGGACGGATTTCTCAGGTTTTTACTACATATGAATACTTTTCACATTCTCCCGTGCAACTCGGCTGCTAGTCCTCCTTTAATGCAGAATCTTAAGGTCCTAGCTCATGTCCAAGGCACCAAAGCCAGCTAAAAAGTCAATAATCGATACCTAAAACTTGAATTGTACTACTTCTTACTGGCTATTACATCAACTTAGAAGCTTCATCTGTGTTCTACTATTGTGCTTATAGAGTCTCCGCATACCGCAGCACGCGACGTAGCTTTGCAGACGATAAGTACAACCGTTTCAGAGAGAAAAGCGGCCAATGTGACGATCTGGCTTTAAGTCGATTCGATAACAAATGACGAAAACGGACGGATTTCTCAGGTTTTTACTACATATGAATACTTTTCACATTCTCCCGTGCAACTCGGCTGCTAGTCCTCCTTTAATGCAGAATCTTAAGGTCCTAGCTCATGTCCAAGGCACCAAAGCCAGCTAAAAAGTCAATAATCGATACCTAAAACTTGAATTGTACTACTTCTTACTGGCTATTACACCAACTTAGAAGCTTCATCTGTGTTCTACTATGGTGCTTATAGAGTCTCCGCATACCGCAGCACGCGACATAGCTTTGCAGACGATAAGTACAACCGTTTCAGAGAGAAAAGCGGCCAATGTGACGATCTGGCTTTAAGTCGATTCGATAACAAATGACGAAAACGGACGGATTTCTCAGGTTTTTACTACATATGAACACTTTTCACATTCTCCCGTGCAACTCGGCTGCTCGTCCTCCTTTCATGCAGAATCTTAAGGTCCTAGCTCATGTCCAAGGCACCAAAGCCAGCTAAAAATTCAATAATCATTACCTAAAACTTGAATTGTACTACTTCTTACTGGCTATCACATCAACTTAGAAGCTTCATCTGTGTTCTACTATGGTTCTTTTAGTGTCTCCGCATACCGCAGCACGCGACATAGCTCTGAAGACGATAAGTACAACCGTTTCAGGCAGAAGAGCGGCCAATGTGACGATCTGGCTTTAATCGATTCGATAACAAATGACGAAAACGGACGGATTTCCCAGGTTTTTACTACATATGAACACTTTTCACATTCTCCCGTGCAACTCGGCTGCTAGTCCTCCTTTCATGCAGAATCTTAAGGTCCTAGCTCATGTCCAAGGCACCAAAGCCAGCTAAAAAGTCAATAATCGATACCTAAAACTTGAATTGTACTACTTCTTACTGGCTATTACATCAACTTAGAAGCTTCATCTGTGTTCTACTATGGTGCTTTTTGTGTCTCCGCATACCGCATCACGCGACATAGCTTCGCAGGCGAATAGTACAACCGTTTCAGAGAGAAGAGCGGCCAATGTGACGATCTGGCTTTAAGTCGATTCGATAACAAATGACGAAAACGGACGGATTTCTCAGGTTTTTACTACATATGAACACTTTTCACATTCTCCCATCCAACGCGGCTGCTAGTCCTCCTTTCATGCAGAATCTTAAGGTCCTAGCTCATGTCCAAGGCACCAAAGCCAGCTAAAAAATCAATAATCGATACCTAAAACTTGAATTGTACTACTTCTTACTGGCTATTACATCAACTTAGAAGCTTCATCTGTGTTCTACTATGGTGCTTTTAGTGTCTCCGCATACCGCAGCACGCGACATAGCTTTGAAGACGATAAGTACAACCGTTTCAGAGAGAAGAGCGGCCAATGTGACGATCTGGCTTTAAGTCGATTCGATAACAAATGACGAAAACGGACGGATTTCTCAGGTTTTTACTACATATGAATACTTTTCACATTCTCCCTTGCAACTCGGCTGCTAGTCCTCCATTCATGCAGAATCATAAGGTCCTAGCTCATGTCCAAGGCACCAAAGCCAGCTAAAAAGTCAATAATCGATACCTAATACTTGAATTTTACTACTTCTTACTGGCTATTACATCAACTTAGAAGCTTCATCTGTGTTCTACTATGGTGCTTTTAGAGTCTCCGCATACCGCAGCAGGCGACATAGCTTTGCAGACGATAAGTACAACCGTTTCAGAGAGAAGACCGGCCAATGTGACGATCTGGCTTTAAGTCGATTCGATAACAAATGACGAAAACGGACGGATTTCTCAGGTTTTTACTACATATGAACAATTTTCACATTGTCCCGTGCAACTCGGCTGCTAGTCCTCCTTTTGATGCAGAATCTTAAGGTCGTAGCTCATGTCCAAGGCACCAAAGCCAGCTAAAAAATCAATAATCGATACCTAAAACTTGAATTGTACTACTTCTTACTGGCTATTACATCAACTTAAAAGCTTCATCTGTGTTCTACTACGGTGCTTTTAGTTTCTCCGCATACCGCAGCACGCGACATAGTTTTGCAGACGATAAGTACAACCGTTTCAGACAGAAGAGCGGCCAATGTGACGATCTGGCTTTAAGTCGATTCGATAACAAATGACGAAAACGGACGGATTTCTCAGGTTTTTACTACATATGAACACTTTTCACATTCTCCCGTCCAACTCGGCTGCTAGTCCTCATTTCATGCAGAATCTTAAGGTCCTAGCTCATGTCCAAGGCACCAAAGCCAGCTAAAAAGTCAATAATCAGTACCTAAAACTTGAATTGTACTACTTCTTACTGGCTATTACATCGACTTAGAAGCTTCATCTGTGTTCTACTATGGTGATTTTATTGTCTCCGCATACCGCAGCACGCGACATAGCTTTGCAGAGGATAAGTACAACCGTTTCAGAGAGAAGAGCGGCCAATGTGACGATCGGGCTTTAAGTCGATTCGATAACAAATGACGAAAACGGACGGATTTCTCAGGTTTCTACTACATATGAACACATTTCACATTCTCCCGTGCAACGCGGCTGCTAGTCCTCCTTTCATGCAGAATCTTAAGGTCCTAGCTCATGTCCAAGGCACCAAAGCCAGCTAAAAAGTCAATAATCGATACCTAAAACTTGAATTGTACTACTTCTTACTGGCTATTACATCAACTTAGAAGCTTCATCTGTGTTCTACCATGGTGCTTTTAGTGTCTCCGCATACCGCAGCACGCGACATAGCTTTGCAGACGATAAGTACAACCGTTTCAGAGAGAAGAGCGGCCAATGTGACGATCTGGCTTTAAGTCGATTCGATAACAAATGACGAAAACGGACGGATTTCTCAGGTTTTTACTACATATGAACACTTTTCACATTGTCCCGTGCAACTAGGCTGCTAGTCCTCCTTTCATGCAGAATCTTAAGGTCCTAGTTCATGTCCAAGGCACCAAAGCCAGCTAAAAAGTCAATAATCGATACCTAATACTTGAATTTTACTACTTCTTACTGGCTATTACATCAACTTAGAAGCTTCATCTGTGTTCTACTATGGTGCTTTTAGAGTCTCCGCATACCGCAGCAGGCGACATAGCTTTGCAGACGATAAGTACAACCGTTTCAGAGAGAAGACCGGCCAATGTGACGATCTGGCTTTAAGTCGATTCGATAACAAATGACGAAAACGGACGGATTTCTCAGGTTTTTACTACATATGAACACTTTTCACATTGTCCCGTGCAACTAGGCTGCTAGTCCTCCTTTCATGCAGAATCTTAAGGTCCTAGTTCATGTCCAAGGCACCAAAGCCAGCTAAAAAGTCAATAATCGATACCTAAAACTTGAATTGTACTACTTCTTACTGGCTATTACATCATCATAGAAGCTTCATCTGTATTCTACTATATTGCTTTTTGTGTCTCCGCATACCGCAGCACGCGACATAGCTTTGCAGACGATAAGTACAACCGTTTCAGAGAGAAGAGCGGCCAATGTGACGATCGGGCTTTAAGTCGATTCGATAACAAATGACGAAAACGGACGGATTTCTCAGGTTTTTACTACATATGAACACTTTTCACATTCTCCCGTGAAACTCGGCGGCTAATCCTCCTTTCATGCAGATTCTTAAGGGCCTAGCTCATGTCCAAGGCATCAAAGCCAGCTAAAAAGTCAATAATCAATACCTAAAACTTGAATTGTACTACTTCTTACTGGCTATTTCATCGACTTAGAAGCTTCATCTGTGTTCTACTATGGTGATTTTATTGTCTCCGCATACCGCAGCACGCGACATAGCTTTGCAGACGATAAGTACAACCGTTTCAGAGAGAAGAGCGGCCAATGTGACGATCGGGCTTTAAGTCGATTCGATAACAAATGACGAAAACGGACGGATTTCTCAGGTTTCTACTACATATGAACACATTTCACATTCTCCCGTGCAACGCGGCTGCTAGTCCTCCTTTCATGCAGAGTCTTAAGGTCCTAGCTCATGTCCAAGGCACCAAAGCCAGCTAAAAAGTCAATAATCGATACCTAAAACTTGAATTGTACTACTTCTTACTGGCTATTACATCAACTTAGAAGCTTCATCTGTGTTCTACCATGGTGCTTTTAGTGTCTCCGCACACCGCAGCACGCGACATAGCTTTGCAGACGTTAAGTACAACCGTTTCAGAGAAAAGAGGGGCCAATGTGACGATCTGGCTGTAAGTCGATTCGATAACAAATGACGAAAACGGACGGATTTCTCAGGTTTTTACTACATATTAACACTTTTCACATTCTCCCGTGCAACTCGGCTGCTAGTCCTCCTTTCATGCAGAATCTTAAGGTCCTAGATCATGTCCAAGACACCAAAGCCAGCTAAAAAGTCAATAATCGATACCTAAAACTTGAATTGTACTCCTTCTTACTGGGTATTACATCATCTTAGAAGCTTCATCTGTGTTCTACTATGGTGCTTTTAGTGTCTCCGCATACCGCAGCACGCGAAAAAGCGTTCCAGACGATAAGTACAACCGTTTCAGAGAGAAGAGCAGCCAATGTGACGATCTGGCCTTAAAGCGATTCGATAACAAATGACGAAAACGGACGGATTTCTCAGGTTTTTACTACATATGAACACTTTTCACATTCTCCCGTACAACGCGGCTGCTAGTCGTCCTTTCATGCAGAATCTTAAGGTCCTAGCTCATGTCCAAGGCACCAAAGCCAGCTAAAAAGTCAATAATCGATACCTAAAACTTGAATTGTACTACTTCTTACTGGCTATCACATCAACTTAGAAGCTTCATCTGTGTTCTACTATGGTGCTTTTAGTGTCTCCGCATACCGCAGCACGCGACATAGCTTTGCAGACGATAAGTACAACCGTTTCAGACAGAAGAGGTGCCAATGTGACGATCTGGCTTTAAGTCGATTCGATAACAAATGACGAAAACGTACGGATTTCTCAGGTTTTTACTACATATGAACACTTTTCACATTGTCCCGTGCAACTCGGCGGCTAGTCCTCCTTTTGATGCAGAATCTTAAGGTCGTAGCTCATGTCCAAGGCACCACAGCCAGCTATAAAATCAATAATCGATACCTAAAACTTGAATTGTACTACTTCTTACTGGCTATTACATCATCATAGAAGCTTCATCTGTGTTCTACTATGGTGCTTTTAGTGTCTCCGCATGCCGCAGCACGCGACATAGCTTTGCAGACGATAAGTACAACCGTTTCAGAGAGAAGAGCGGCCAATGTGACGATCTGGCTTTAAGTCGATTCGATAACAAATGAAGAAAACGGACGGATTTCTCAGGTTTTTACTACATATGAATACTTTTCACATTCTCCCGTGCAACTCGGCTGCTAGTCCTCCTTTAATGCAGAATCTTAAGGTCCTAGCTCATGTCCAAGGTACCAAAGCCAGCTAAAAAGTCAATAATCGATACCTAAAACTTGAATTGTACTACTTCTACTGGCTATTACATCAAATTAGAAGCTTCATCTGTGTTCAATTGTGGTGGTTTTAGTGTCTCCGCCTACCGCAGCATACGACATAGCTTTGCAGACGATAAGTACAACCGTTTCAGAGAGAAGAGCGGCCAATGTGACGATCTGGCTTTAAGTCGATTCGATAACAAATGACGAAAACGGACGGATTTCTCAGGTTTTTACTACATATGAACACTTTTCACATTCTCCCGTGCAACTCGGCTGCTAGTCCTCCTTTTGATGCAGAATCTTAAGGTCCTAGCTCATGTCCAAGGCACCAAAGCCAGCTAAAAAATCAATAATCGATACCTAAAACTTGAATTGTACTACTTCTTACTGGCTATCACATCAACTTAGAAGCTTCATCTGTGTTCTACTATGGTGCTTTTAGTGTCTCCGCATACCGCAGCACGCGACATAGCTTTGCAGACGATAAGTACAACCGTTTCAGACAGAAGAGGTGCCAATGTGACGATCTGGCTTTAAGTCGATTCGATAACAAATGACGAAAACGTACGGATTTCTCAGGTTTTTACTACATATGAACACTTTTCACATTGTCCCGTGCAACTCGGCGGCTAGTCCTCCTTTTGATGCAGAATCTTAAGGTCGTAGCTCATGTCCAAGGCACCACAGCCAGCTATAAAATCAATAATCGATACCTAAAACTTGAATTGTACTACTTCTTACTGGCTATTACATCATCATAGAAGCTTCATCTGTGTTCTACTATGGTGCTTTTAGTGTCTCCGCATGCCGCAGCACGCGACATAGCTTTGCAGACGATAAGTACAACCGTTTCAGAGAGAAGAGCGGCCAATGTGACGATCTGGCTTTAAGTCGATTCGATAACAAATGAAGAAAACGGACGGATTTCTCAGGTTTTTACTACATATGAATACTTTTCACATTCTCCCGTGCAACTCGGCTGCTAGTCCTCCTTTAATGCAGAATCTTAAGGTCCTAGCTCATGTCCAAGGTACCAAAGCCAGCTAAAAAGTCAATAATCGATACCTAAAACTTGAATTGTACTACTTCTACTGGCTATTACATCAAATTAGAAGCTTCATCTGTGTTCAATTGTGGTGGTTTTAGTGTCTCCGCCTACCGCAGCATACGACATAGCTTTGCAGACGATAAGTACAACCGTTTCAGAGAGAAGAGCGGCCAATGTGACGATCTGGCTTTAAGTCGATTCGATAACAAATGACGAAAACGGACGGATTTCTCAGGTTTTTACTACATATGAACACGTTTCACATTCTCCCGCGAAACTCGGCGGCTAATCCTCCTTTCATGCAGATTCTTAAGGGCCTAGCTCATGTCCAAGGCATCAAAGCCAGCTAAAAAGTCAATAATCAATACCTAAAACTTGAATTGTACTACTTCTTACTGGCTATTACATCAAATTAGAAGCTTCAACTGTGTTCTACTGTGGTGGTTTTAGTGTCTCCGCCTACCGCAGCATACGACATAGCTTTGCAGACGATAAGTACAACCGTTTCAGAGAGAAGAGCGGCCAATGTGTCGATCTGGCTTTAAGTCGATTCGATAACAAATGACGAAAACGGACGGATTTCTCAGGTTTTTACTACATATGAACACTTTTCACATTCTCCCGTGCAACTCGGATGCTAGTCCTCCTTTCATGCAGAATCTTAAGGTCCTAGCTCATGTCCAAGGCACCAAAGCCAGCTAAAAAGTCAATAATCGATACCTAAAACTTGAATTGTACTACTTCTTACTGGCTATTACATCAACTTAGAAGCTTCATCTGTGTTCTACTATGGTGCTTTTAGTGTCTCCGCATACCGCATCACGCGACATAGCTTTGCAGACGATAAGTACAACCGTTTCAGAGAGAAGAGCGGCCAATGTGACGATCTGGCTTTAAATCGATTCGATAACAAATGACGAAAACGGACGGATTTCTCAGGTTTTTACTACATATGAACACTTTTCACATTCTCCCGTGCAACTCGGCTGCTATTCCTCTTTTCGTGCAGAATCTTAAGGTAATAGCTCATGTCCAAGGCACCAAAGCCAGCTAAAAAGTCAATAATCGATACCTAAAACTTGAATTGTACTACTTCTTACTGGCTATTACATCGACGTAGAAGCTTCATCTGTGTTCTACTATGGTGATTTTATTGTCTCCGCATACCGCAGCACGCGACATAGCTTTGCAGACGATAAGTACTACCGTTTCAGAGAGAAGAGCGGCCAAGTGACGATCGGGCTTTAAGTCGATTCGATAACAAATAACGAAAACGGACGGATTTTTCAGGTTTCTACTACATATGAACACATTTCACATTCTCCCGTGCAACTCGGCTGCTAGTCCTTCTTTCATGCAGAATCTTAAGGTCCTAGCTCATGTCCAAGCCACCAAAGCCAGCCAAAAAGTCAATAATCGATACCTAAAACTTGAATTTACTACTTCTTACTGGCTATTACATCAACTTAGAAGCTTCATCTGTGTTCTACCATGGTGCTTTTAGTGTCTCCGCACACCGCAGCACGCGACATAGCTTTGCAGACGATAAGTACAACCGTTTCAGAGAGAAGAGCGGCCAATGTGACGATCGGGCTTTAAGTCGATTCGATAACAAATGACGAAAACGGACGGATTTCTCAGGTTTCTACTACATATGAACACATTTCACATTCTCCCGTGCAACGCGGCTGCTAGTCCTCCTTTCATGCAGAATCTTAAGGTCCTAGCTCATGTCCAAGGCACCAAAGCCAGCTAAAAAGTCAATAATCGATACCTAAAACTTGAATTGTACTACTTCTTACTGGCTATTACATCAACTTAGAAGCTTCATCTGTGTTCTACCATGGTGCTTTTAGTGTCTCCGCATACCGCAGCACGCGACATAGCTTTGCAGACGATAAGTACAACCGTTTCAGAGAGAAGAGCGGCCAATGTGACGATCTGGCTTTAAGTCGATTCGATAACAAATGACGAAAACGGACGGATTTCTCAGGTTTTTACTACATATGAACACTTTTCACATTGTCCCGTGCAACTCGGCTGCTAGTCCTCCTTTCATGCAGAATCTTAAGGTCCTAGCTCATGTCCAAGGCACCAAAGCCAGCTAAAAAGTCAATAATCGATACCTAAAACTTGAATTGTACTACTTCTTACTGGCTATTACATCATCATAGAAGCTTCATCTGTATTCTACTATGGTGCTTTTAGTGTCTCCGCATACCGCAGCACGCGACATAGCTTTGCAGACGATAAGTACAACCGTTTCAGAGAGAAGAGCGGCCAATGTGACGATCGGGCTTTAAGTCGATTCGATAACAAATGACGAAAACGGACGGATTTCTCAGGTTTTTACTACATATGAACACTTTTCACATTCTCCCGTGAAACTCGGCGGCTAATCCTCCTTTCATGCAGATTCTTAAGGGCCTAGCTCATGTCCAAGGCATCAAAGCCAGCTAAAAAGTCAATAATCAATACCTAAAACTTGAATTGTACTACTTCTTACTGGCTATTACATCGACTTAGAAGCTTCATCTGTGTTCTACTATGGTGATTTTATTCTCTCCGCATACCGCAGCACGCGACATAGCTTTGCAGACGATAAGTACAACCGTTTCAGAGAGAAGAGCGGCCAATGTGACGATCGGGCTTTAAGTCGATTCGATAACAAATGACGAAAACGGACGGATTTCTCAGGTTTCTACTACATATGAACACATTTCACATTCTCCCGTGCAACGCGGCTGCTAGTCCTCCTTTCATGCAGAGTCTTAAGGTCCTAGCTCATGTCCAAGGCACCAAAGCCAGCTAAAAAGTCAATAATCGATACCTAAAACTTGAATTGTACTACTTCTTACTGGCTATTACATCAACTTAGAAGCTTCATCTGTGTTCTACCATGGTGCTTTTAGTGTCTCCGCACACCGCAGCACGCGACATAGCTTTGCAGACGATAAGTACAACCGTTTCAGAGAAAAGAGGGGCCAATGTGACGATCTGGCTGTAAGTCGATTCGACAACAAATGCCGAAAACGGACGGATTTCTCAGGTTTTTACTACATATGAACACTTTTCACATTCTCCCGTGCAACTCGGCTGCTAGTCCTCCTTTCATGCAGAATCTTAAGGTCCTAGCTCATGTCCAAGACACCAACGCCAGCTAAAAAGTCAATAATCGATACCTAAAACTTGAATTGTACTACTTCTTACTGGGTATTACATCATCTTAGAAGCTTCATCTGTGTTCTACTATGGTGCTTTTAGTGTCTCCGCATACCGCAGCACGCGAAAAAGCGTTCCAGACGATAAGTACAACCGTTTCAGAGAGAAGAGCAGCCAATGTGACGATCTGGCCTTAAAGCGATTCGATAACAGATGACGAAAACGGACGGATTTCTCAGGTTTTTACTACATATGAACACTTTTCACATTCTCCCGTACAACGCGGCTGCTAGTCGTCCTTTCATGCAGAATCTTAAGGTCCTAGCTCATGTCCAAGGCACCAAAGCCAGCTAAAAAGTCAATAATCGATACCTAAAACTTGAATTGTACTACTTCTTACTGGCTATCACATCAACTTAGAAGCTTCATCTGTGTTCTACTATGGTGCTTTTAGTGTCTCCGCATACCGCAGCACGCGACATAGCTTTGCAGACGATAAGTACAACCGTTTCAGACAGAAGAGCGGCCAATGTGACGATCTGGCTTTAAGTCGATTCGATAACAAATGACGAAAACGTACGGATTTCTCAGGTTTTTACTACATATGAACACTTTTCACATTGTCCCGTGCAACTCGGCTGCTAGTCCTCCTTTTGATGCAGAATCTTAAGGTCGTAGCTCATGTCCAAGGCACCACAGCCAGCTATAAAATCAATAATCGATACCTAAAACTTGAATTGTACTACTTCTTACTGGCTATTACATCATCATAGAAGCTTCATCTGTGTTCTACTATGGTGCTTTTAGTGTCTCCGCATGCCGCAGCACGCGACATAGCTTTGCAGACGATAAGTACAACCGTTTCAGAGAGAAGAGCGGCCAATGTGACGATCTGGCTTTAAGTCGATTCGATAACAAATGAAGAAAACGGACGGATTTCTCAGGTTTTTACTACATATGAATACTTTTCACATTCTCCCGTGCAACTCGGCTGCTAGTCCTCCTTTAATGCAGAATCTTAAGGTCCTAGCTCATGTCCAAGGTACCAAAGCCAGCTAAAAAGTCAATAATCGATACCTAAAACTTGAATTGTACTACTTCTTACTGGCTATTACATCAAATTAGAAGCTTCATCTGTGTTCAATTGTGGTGGTTTTAGTGTCTCCGCCTACCGCAGCATACGACATAGCTTTGCAGACGATAAGTACAACCGTTTCAGAGAGAAGAGCGGCCAATGTGACGATCTGGCTTTAAGTCGATTCGATAACAAATGACGAAAACGGACGGATTTCTCAGGTTTTTACTACATGTGAACACTTTTCACATTCTCCCGTGCAACTCGGCTGCTAGTCCTCCTTTTGATGCAGAATCTTAAGGTCCTAGCTCATGTCCAAGGCACCAAAGCCAGCTAAAAAATCAATAATCGATACCTAATACTTGAATTGTACTACTTCTTACTGGCTATTACATCAACTTAGAAGCTTCATCTGTGTTCTACTATGGTGCTTTTAGTGTCTCCGCATACCGTAGCACGCGACATAGCTTTGCAGACGATAAGTACAACCGTTTCAGAGAGAAGAGCGGCCAATGTGACGATCTGGCTTTAAGTCGATTCGATAACAAATGACGAAAACGGACGGATTTCTCAGGTTTTTACTACATATGAACACTTTTCACATTCTCCCGTGCAACTCGGCTGCTAGTCCTCCTTTTGATGCAGAATCTTAAGGTCCTAGCTCATGTCCAAGGCACCAAAGCCAGCTAAAAAATCAATAATCGATACCTAAAACTTGAATTGTACTACTTCTTACTGGCTATTACATCAACTTAGAAGCTTCATCTGTGTTCTACTATGGTGCTTTTAGTGTCTCCGCATACCGCATCACGCGACATAACTTTGCAGACGATAAGTACAACCGTTTCAGAGAGAAGAGCGGCCAATGTGACGATCTGGCTTTAAATCGATTCGATAACAAATGACGAAAACGGACGGATTTCTCAGGTTTTTACTACATATGAACACTTTTCACATTCTCCCGTGCAACTCGGCTGCTATTCCTCTTTTCGTGCAGAATCTTAAGGTAATAGCTCATGTCCAAGGCACCAAAGCCAGCTAAAAAGTCAATAATCAGTACCTAAAACTCGAATTGTACTTCTTCTTACTGGCTATTACATCGACTTAGAAGCTTCATCTGTGTTCTACTATGGTGATTTTATTGTCTCCGCATACCGCAGCACGCGACATAGCTTTGCAGACGATAAGTACTACCGTTTCAGAGAGAAGAGCGGCCAAGTGACGATCGGGCTTTAAGTCGATTCGATAACAAATAACGAAAACGGACGGATTTTTCAGGTTTCTACTACATATGAACACATTTCACATTCTCCCGTGCAACTCGGCTGCTAGTCCTCCTTTCATGCAGAATCTTAAGGTCCTAGCTCATGTCCAAGGCACCAAAGCCAGCTAAAAAGTCAATAATCGATACCTAAAACTTGAATTTACTACTTCTTACTGGCTATTACATCAACTTAGAAGCTTCATCTATGTTCTACCATGGTGCTTTTAGTGTCTCCGCACACCGCAGCACGCGACATAGCTTTGCAGACGATAAGTACAACCGTTTCAGAGAAAAGAGAGGCCAATGTGACGATCTGGCTTTAAGTCGATTCGATAACAAATGACGAAAACGGACGGATTTCTCACGTTTTTACTACATATGAACACTTTTCACATTCTCCCGTACAACGCGGCTGCTAGTCCTCCTTTCATGCAGAATCTTAAGGTCCTAGCTCATGTCCAAGGCACCAAAGCCAGCTAAAAAATCAATAATCGATACCTAAAACTTGAATTGTACTACTTCTTACTGGCTATTACATCAACTTAGAAGCTTCATCTGTGTTCTACTATGGTGCTTTTAGTGTCTCCGCATACCGCAGCACGCGACATAGCTTTGAAGACGATAAGTACAACCGTTTCAGAGAGAAGAGCGGCCAATGTGACGATCTGGCTTTAAGTCGATTCGATAACAAATGACGAAAACGGACGGATTTCTCAGGTTTTTACTACATATGAACACTTTTCACATTCTCCCGTGCAACTCGGCGGCTAATCCTCCTTTTATGCAGATTCTTAAGGGCCTAGCTCATGTCCAAGGCATCAAAGCCAGCTAAAAAGTCAATAATCAATACCTAAAACTTGAATTGTACTACTTCTTACTGGCTATTACATCAAATTAGAAGCTTCAACTGTGTTCTACTGTGGTGGTTTTAGTGTCTCCGCCTACCGCAGCATAGGACATAGCTTTGCAGACGATAAGTACAACCGTTTCAGAGAGAAGAGCGGCCAATGTGTCGATCTGGCTTTAAGTCGATTCGATAACAAATGACGAAAACGGACGGATTTCTCAGGTTTTTACTACATATGAACACTTTTCACATTCTCCCGTGCAACTCGGATGCTAGTCCTCCTTTCATGCAGAATCTTAAGGGCCTAGCTCATGTCCAAGGCACCAAAGCCAGCTAAAAAGTCAATAATCGATACCTAAAACTTGAATTGTACTACTTCTTACTGGCTATTACATCAACTTAGAAGCTTCATCTGTGTTCTACTATGGTGCTTTTAGTGTCTCCGCATACCGCATCACGCGACATAGCTTTGCAGACGATAAGTACAACCGTTTCAGAGAGAAGAGCGGCCAATGTGACGATCTGGCTTTAAGTCGATTCGATAACAAATGACGAAAACGGACGGATTTCTCAGGTTTTTACTACATATGAACACTTTTCACATTCTCCCGTGCAACTCGACTGATATTCCTCTTTTCGTGCAGAATCTTAAGGTAATAGCTCATGTCCAAGGCACCAAAGCCAGCTAAAAAGTCAATAATCAGTACCTAAAACTTGAATTGTACTACTTCTTACTAGCTGTTACATCGACTTAGAAGCTTCATCTATGTTCTACTATGGTGATTTTATTGTCTCCGCATACCGCAGCACGCGACATAGCTTTGCAGACGATAAGTACTACTGTTTCAGAGAGAAGAGCGGCCAAGTGACGATCGGGCTTTAAGTCGATTCGATAACAAATAACGAAAACGGACGGATTTTTCAGGTTTCTACTACATATGATCACATTTCACATTCTCCCGTGGAACGCGGCTGCTAGTCCTCCTTTCATGCAGAATCTTAAGGTCCTAGCTCATGTCCAAGGCACCAAAGCCAGCTAAAAAGTCAATAATCGATACCTAAAACTTGAATTTACTACTTCTTACTGGCTATTACATCAACTTAGAAGCTTCATCTGTGTTCTACCATGGTGCTTTTAGTGTCTCCGCACACCGCAGCACGCGACATAGCTTTGCAGACGATAAGTACAACCGTTTCAGAGAAAAGAGGGGCCAATGTGACGATCTGGCTTTAAGTCGATTCGATAACAAATGACGAAAACGGACGGATTTCTCACGTTTTTACTACATATGAACACTTTTCACATTCTCCCGTACAACGCGGCTGCTAGTCCTCCTTTCATGCAGAATCTTAAGGTCCTAGCTCATGTCCATGGCACCAAAGCCAGCTAAAAAGTCAATAATCGATACCTAAAACTTGAATTGTACTACTTCTTACTGGCTATCACATCAACTTAGAAGCTTCATCTGTGTTCTACTGTGGTGGTTTTAGTGTCTCCGCATACCGCAGCACGCGACATAGCTTTGCAGACGATAAGTACAACCGTTTCAGACAGAAGAGCGGCCAATGTGACGATCTGGCTTTAAGTCGATTCGATAACAAATGACGAAAACGGACGGATTTCTCAGGTTTTTACTACATATGAATACTTTTCACATTCTCCCGTGCAACTCGGCTGCTAGTCCTCCTTTAATGCAGAATCTTAAGGTCCTAGCTCATGTCCAAGGCACCAAACTCAGCTAAAAAGTCAATAATCGATACCTAAAACTTGAATTGTACTACTTCTTACTGGCTATTACATCAAATTAGAAGCATCATCTGTGTTCAATTGTGGTGGTTTTAGTGTCTCCGCCTACCGCAGCATACGACATAGCTTTGCAGACGATAAGTACAACCGTTTCAGAGAGAAGAGCGGCCAATGTGACGATCTGGCTTCATGTCGAGTCGATAACAAATGACGAAAACGGACGGATTTCTCAGGTTTTTACTTCATATGAACACTTTGCACATGCTCCCGTGCAATTCGGCTGCTAGTCCTCCTTTCATGCAGAATCTTAAGGTCCTAGCTCATGTCCAAGGCACCAAAGCCAGCTAAAAAGTCAATAATCGATACCTAAAACTTGAATTGTACTACTTCTTACTGGCTATCACATCAACTTAGAAGCTTCATCTGTGTTCTACTATGGTGCTTTTAGTGTCTCCGCATACCGCAGCACGCGACATAGCTTTGAAGACGATAAGTACAACCGTTTCAGAGAGAAGAGCGGCCAATGTGACGATCTGGCTTTAAGTCGATTCGATAACAACTGAAGAAAACGGACAGATTTCTCAGGTTTTTACTACATATGAATACTTTTCACATTCTCCCGTGCAACTCGGCTGCTAGTCCTCCTTTAATGCAGAATCTTAAGGTCCTAGCTCATGTCCAAGGTACCAAAGCCAGCTAAAAAGTCAATAATCGATACCTAAAACTTGAATTGTACTACTTCTTACTGGCTATTACATCAAAGTAGAATCTTCATCTGTGTTCAATTGTGGTGGTTTTAGTGTCTCCGCCTACCGCAGCATACGACATAGTTTTGCAGACGATAAGTACAACCGTTTCAGACAGAAGAGCGGCCAATGTGACGATCTGGCTTTAAGTCGATTCGATAACAAATGACGAAAACGGACGGATTTCTCAGGTTTTTACTACATATGAACACTTTTCACATTCTCCCGTGAAACTCGGCGGCTAATCCTCCTTTCATGCAGATTCTTAAGGGCCTAGCTCATGTCCAAGGCATCAAAGCCAGCTAAAAAGTCAATAATCAATACCTAAAACTTGAATTGTACTACTTCTTACTGGCTATTACATCAAATTAGAAGCTTCATCTGTGTTCTACTGTGGTGGTTTTAGTGTCTCCGCCTACCGCAGCATACGACATAGCTTTGCAGACGATAAGTACAACCGTTTCAGAGAGAAGAGCGGCCAATGTGTCGATCTGGCTTTAAGTCGATTCGATAACAAATGACGAAAACGGACGGATTTCTCAGGTTTTTACTACATATGAACACTTTTCACATTCTCCCGTGCAACTCGGATGCTAGTTCTCCTTTCATGCAGAATCTTAAGGTCCTAGCTCATGTCCAAGGCACCAAAGCCAGCTAAAAAGTCAATAATCGATACCTAAAACTTGAATTGTACTACTTCTTACTGGCTATTACATCGACGTAGAAGCTTCATCTGTGTTCTACTATGGTGATTTTATTGTCTCCGCATACCGCAGCACGCGACATAGCTTTGCAGACGATAAGTACTACCGTTTCAGAGAGAAGAGCGGCCAAGTGACGATCGGGCTTTAAGTCGATTCGATAACAAATAACGAAAACGGACGGATTTTTCAGGTTTCTACTACATATGAACACATTTCACATTCTCCCGTGCAACTCGGCTGCTAGTCCTCCTTTCATGCAGAATCTTAAGGTCCTAGCTCATGTCCAAGGCACCAAAGCCAGCTAAAAAGTCAATAATCGATACCTAAAACTTGAATTTACTACTTCTTACTGGCTATTACATCAACTTAGAAGCTTCATCTGTGTTCTACTATGGTGCTTTTAGTGTCTCCGCATACCGTAGCACGCGACATAGCTTTGCAGACGATAAGTACAACCGTTTCAGAGAGAAGAGCGGCCAATGTGACGATCTGGCTTTAAGTCGATTCGATAACAAATGACGAAAACGGACGGATTTCTCAGGTTTTTACTACATATGAACACTTTTCACATTCTCCCGTGCAACTCGGCTGCTAGTCCTCCTTTTGATGCAGAATCTTAAGGTCCTAGCTCATGTCCAAGGCAATAAAGCCAGCTAAAAAATCAATAATCGATACCTAAAACTTGAATTGTACTACTTCTTACTGGCTATTACATCAACTTAGAAGCTTCATCTGTGTTCTACTATGGTGCTTTTAGTGTCTCCGCATACCGCATCACGCGACATAACTTTGCAGACGATAAGTACAACCGTTTCAGAGAGAAGAGCGGCCAATGTGACGATCTGGCTTTAAATCGATTCGATAACAAATGACGAAAACGGACGGATTTCTCAGGTTTTTACTACATATGAACACTTTTCACATTCTCCCGTGCAACTCGGCTGCTATTCCTCTTTTCGTGCAGAATCTTAAGGTAATAGCTCATGTCCAAGGCACCAAAGCCAGCTAAAAAGTCAATAATCAGTACCTAAAACTCGAATTGTACTTCTTCTTACTGGCTATTACATCGACTTAGAAGCTTCATCTGTGTTCTACTATGGTGATTTTATTGTCTCCGCATACCGCAGCACGCGACATAGCTTTGCAGACGATAAGTACTACCGTTTCAGAGAGAAGAGCGGCCAAGTGACGATCGGGCTTTAAGTCGATTCGATAACAAATAACGAAAACGGACGGATTTTTCAGGTTTCTACTACATATGAACACATTTCACATTCTCCCGTGCAACTCGGCTGCTAGTCCTCCTTTCATGCAGAATCTTAAGGTCCTAGCTCATGTCCAAGGCACCAAAGCCAGCTAAAAAGTCAATAATCGATACCTAAAACTTGAATTTACTACTTCTTACTGGCTATTACATCAACTTAGAAGCTTCATCTATGTTCTACCATGGTGCTTTTAGTGTCTCCGCACACCGCAGCACGCGACATAGCTTTGCAGACGATAAGTACAACCGTTTCAGAGAAAAGAGAGGCCAATGTGACGATCTGGCTTTAAGTCGATTCGATAACAAATGACGAAAACGGACGGATTTCTCACGTTTTTACTACATATGAACACTTTTCACATTCTCCCGTACAACGCGGCTGCTAGTCCTCCTTTCATGCAGAATCTTAAGGTCCTAGCTCATGTCCAAGGCACCAAAGCCAGCTAAAAAATCAATAATCGATACCTAAAACTTGAATTGTACTACTTCTTACTGGCTATTACATCAACTTAGAAGCTTCATCTGTGTTCTACTATGGTGCTTTTAGTGTCTCCGCATACCGCAGCACGCGACATAGCTTTGAAGACGATAAGTACAACCGTTTCAGAGAGAAGAGCGGCCAATGTGACGATCTGGCTTTAAGTCGATTCGATAACAAATGACGAAAACGGACGGATTTCTCAGGTTTTTACTACATATGAACACTTTTCACATTCTCCCGTGCAACTCGGCGGCTAATCCTCCTTTTATGCAGATTCTTAAGGGCCTAGCTCATGTCCAAGGCATCAAAGCCAGCTAAAAAGTCAATAATCAATACCTAAAACTTGAATTGTACTACTTCTTACTGGCTATTACATCAAATTAGAAGCTTCAACTGTGTTCTACTGTGGTGGTTTTAGTGTCTCCGCCTACCGCAGCATACGACATAGCTTTGCAGACGATAAGTACAACCGTTTCAGAGAGAAGAGCGGCCAATGTGTCGATCTGGCTTTAAGTCGATTCGATAACAAATGACGAAAACGGACGGATTTCTCAGGTTTTTACTACATATGAACACTTTTCACATTCTCCCGTGCAACTCGGATGCTAGTCCTCCTTTCATGCAGAATCTTAAGGGCCTAGCTCATGTCCAAGGCACCAAAGCCAGCTAAAAAGTCAATAATCGATACCTAAAACTTGAATTGTACTACTTCTTACTGGCTATTACATCAACTTAGAAGCTTCATCTGTGTTCTACTATGGTGCTTTTAGTGTCTCCGCATACCGCATCACGCGACATAGCTTTGCAGACGATAAGTACAACCGTTTCAGAGAGAAGAGCGGCCAATGTGACGATCTGGCTTTAAGTCGATTCGATAACAAATGACGAAAACGGACGGATTTCTCAGGTTTTTACTACATATGAACACTTTTCACATTCTCCCGTGCAACTCGACTGATATTCCTCTTTTCGTGCAGAATCTTAAGGTAATAGCTCATGTCCAAGGCACCAAAGCCAGCTAAAAAGTCAATAATCAGTACCTAAAACTTGAATTGTACTACTTCTTACTGGCTGTTACATCGACTTAGAAGCTTCATCTGTGTTCTACTATGGTGATTTTATTGTCTCCGCATACCGCAGCACGCGACATAGCTTTGCAGACGATAAGTACTACTGTTTCAGAGAGAAGAGCGGCCAAGTGACGATCGGGCTTTAAGTCGATTCGATAACAAATAACGAAAACGGACGGATTTTTCAGGTTTCTACTACATATGATCACATTTCACATTCTCCCGTGGAACGCGGCTGCTAGTCCTCCTTTCATGCAGAATCTTAAGGTCCTAGCTCATGTCCAAGGCACCAAAGCCAGCTAAAGAGTCAATAATCGATACCTAAAACTTGAATTTACTACTTCTTACTGGCTATTACATCAACTTAGAAGCTTCATCTGTGTTCTACCATGGTGCTTTTAGTGTCTCCGCACACCGCAGCACGCGACATAGCTTTGCAGACGATAAGTACAACCGTTTCAGAGAAAAGAGGGGCCAATGTGACGATCTGGCTTTAAGTCGATTCGATAACAAATGACGAAAACGGACGGATTTCTCACGTTTTTACTACATATGAACACTTTTCACATTCTCCCGTACAACGCGGCTGCTAGTCCTCCTTTCATGCAGAATCTTAAGGTCCTAGCTCATGTCCATGGCACCAAAGCCAGCTAAAAAGTCAATAATCGATACCTAAAACTTGAATTGTACTACTTCTTACTGGCTATCACATCAACTTAGAAGCTTCATCTGTGTTCTACTGTGGTGGTTTTAGTGTCTCCGCATACCGCAGCACGCGACATAGCTTTGCAGACGATAAGTACAACCGTTTCAGACAGAAGAGCGGCCAATGTGACGATCTGGCTTTAAGTCGATTCGATAACAAATGACGAAAACGGACGGATTTCTCAGGTTTTTACTACATATGAATACTTTTCACATTCTCCCGTGCAACTCGGCTGCTAGTCCTCCTTTAATGCAGAATCTTAAGGTCCTAGCTCATGTCCAAGGCACCAAACTCAGCTAAAAAGTCAATAATCGATACCTAAAACTTGAATTGTACTACTTCTTACTGGCTATTACTTCAAATTAGAAGCATCATCTGTGTTCAATTGTGGTGGTTTTAGTGTCTCCGCCTACCGCAGCATACGACATAGCTTTGCAGACGATAAGTACAACCGTTTCAGAGAGAAGAGCGGCCAATGTGACGATCTGGCTTCATGTCGAGTCGATAACAAATGACGAAAACGGACGGATTTCTCAGGTTTTTACTTCATATGAACACTTTGCACATGCTCCCGTGCAATTCGGCTGCTAGTCCTCATTTCATGCAGAATCTTAAGGTCCTAGCTCATGTCCAAGGCACCAAAGCCAGCTAAAAAGTCAATAATCGATACCTAAAACTTGAATTGTACTACTTCTTACTGGCTATCACATCAACTTAGAAGCTTCATCTGTGTTCTACTATGGTGCTTTTAGTGTCTCCGCATACCGCAGCACGCGACATAGCTTTGAAGACGATAAGTACAACCGTTTCAGAGAGAAGAGCGGCCAATGTGACGATCTGGCTTTAAGTCGATTCGATAACAACTGAAGAAAACGGACAGATTTCTCAGGTTTTTACTACATATGAACACTTTTCACATTCTGCCGTGAAACTCGGCGGCTAATCCTCCTTTCATGCAGATTCTTAAGGGCCTAGCTCATGTCCAAGGCATCAAAGCCAGCTAAAAAGTCAATAATCAATACCTAAAACTTGAATTGTACTACTTCTTACTGGCTATTACATCAAATTAGAAGCTTCATCTGTGTTCTACTGTGGTGGTTTTAGTGTCTCCGCCTACCGCAGCATACGACATAGCTTTGCAGACGATAAGTACAACCGTTTCAGAGAGAAGAGCGGCCAATGTGTCGATCTGGCTTTAAGTCGATTCGATAACAAATGACGAAAACGGACGGATTTCTCAGGTTTTTACTACATATGAACACTTTTCACATTCTCCCGTGCAACTCGGATGCTAGTTCTCCTTTCATGCAGAATCTTAAGGTAATAGCTCATGTCCAAGGCACCAAAGCCAGCTAAAAAGTCAATAATCGATACCTAAAACTTGAATTGTACTACTTCTTACTGGCTATTACATCGACGTAGAAGCTTCATCTGTGTTCTACTATGGTGATTTTATTGTCTCCGCATACCGCAGCACGCGACATAGCTTTGCAGACGATAAGTACTACCGTTTCAGAGAGAAGAGCGGCCAAGTGACGATCGGGCTTTAAGTCGATTCGATAACAAATAACGAAAACGGACGGATTTTTCAGGTTTCTACTACATATGAACACATTTCACATTCTCCCGTGCAACTCGGCTGCTAGTCCTCCTTTCATGCAGAATCTTAAGGTCCTAGCTCATGTCCAAGGCACCAAAGCCAGCTAAAAAGTCAATAATCGATACCTAAAACTTGAATTTACTACTTCTTACTGGCTATTACATCAACTTAGAAGCTTCATCTGTGTTCTACCATGGTGCTTTTAGTGTCTCCGCACACCGCAGCACGCGACATAGCTTTGCAGACGATAAGTACAACCGTTTCAGAGAGAAGAGCGGCCAATGTGACGATCGGGCTTTAAGTCGATTCGATAACAAATGACGAAAACGGACGGATTTCTCAGGTTTCTACTACATATGAACACATTTCACATTCTCCCGTGCAACGCGGCTGCTAGTCCTCCTTTCATGCAGAATCTTAAGGTCCTAGCTCATGTCCAAGGCACCAAAGCCAGCTAAAAAGTCAATAATCGATACCTAAAACTTGAATTGTACTACTTCTTACTGGCTATTACATCAACTTAGAAGCTTCATCTGTGTTCTACCATGGTGCTTTTAGTGTCTCCGCATACCGCAGCACGCGACATAGCTTTGCAGACGATAAGTACAACCGTTTCAGAGAGAAGAGCGGCCAATGTGACGATCTGGCTTTAAGTCGATTCGATAACAAATGACGAAAACGGACGGATTTCTCAGGTTTTTACTACATATGAACACTTTTCACATTGTCCCGTGCAACTCGGCTGCTAGTCCTCCTTTCATGCAGAATCTTAAGGTCCTAGCTCATGTCCAAGGCACCAAAGCCAGCTAAAAAGTCAATAATCGATACCTAAAACTTGAATTGTACTACTTCTTACTGGCTATTACATCATCATAGAAGCTTCATCTGTATTCTACTATGGTGCTTTTAGTGTCTCCGCATACCGCAGCACGCGACATAGCTTTGCAGACGATAAGTACAACCGTTTCAGAGAGAAGAGCGGCCAATGTGACGATCGGGCTTTAAGTCGATTCGATAACAAATGACGAAAACGGACGGATTTCTCAGGTTTTTACTACATATGAACACTTTTCACATTCTCCCATGAAACTCGGCGGCTAATCCTCCTTTCATGCAGATTCTTAAGGGCCTAGCTCATGTCCAAGGCATCAAAGCCAGCTAAAAAGTCAATAATCAATACCTAAAACTTGAATTGTACTACTTCTTACTGGCTATTACATCGACTTAGAAGCTTCATCTGTGTTCTACTATGGTGATTTTATTCCCTCCGCATACCGCAGCACGCGACATAGCTTTGCAGACGATAAGTATAACCGTTTCAGAGAGAAGAGCGGCCAATGTGACGATCGGGCTTTAAGTCGATTCGATAACAAATGACGAAAACGGACGGATTTCTCAGGTTTCTACTACATATGAACACATTTCACATTCTCCCGTGCAACGCGGCTGCTAGTCCTCCTTTCATGCAGAGTCTTAAGGTCCTAGCTCATGTCCAAGGCACCAAAGCCAGCTAAAAAGTCAATAATCGATACCTAAAACTTGAATTGTACTACTTCTTACTGGCTATTACATCAACTTAGAAGCTTCATCTGTGTTCTACCATGGTGCTTTTAGTGTCTCCGCACACCGCAGCACGCGACATAGCTTTGCAGACGATAAGTACAACCGTTTCAGAGAAAAGAGGGGCCAATGTGACGATCTGGCTGTAAGTCGATTCGATAACAAATGCCGAAAACGGACGGATTTCTCAGGTTTTTACTACATATGAACACTTTTCACATTCTCCCGTGCAACTCGGCTGCTAGTCCTCCTTTCATGCAGAATCTTAAGGTCCTAGCTCATGTCCAAGACACCAACGCCAGCTAAAAAGTCAATAATCGATACCTAAAACTTGAATTGTACTACTTCTTACTGGGTATTACATCATCTTAGAAGCTTCATCTGTGTTCTACTATGGTGCTTTTAGTGTCTCCGCATACCGCAGCACGCGAAAAAGCGTTCCAGACGATAAGTACAACCGTTTCAGAGAGAAGAGCAGCCAATGTGACGATCTGGCCTTAAAGCGATTCGATAACAAATGACGAAAACGGACGGATTTCTCAGGTTTTTACTACATATGAACACTTTTCACATTCTCCCGTACAACGCGGCTGCTAGTCGTCCTTTCATGCAGAATCTTAAGGTCCTAGCTCATGTCCAAGGCACCAAAGCCAGCTAAAAAGTCAATAATCGATACCTAAAACTTGAATTGTACTACTTCTTACTGGCTATCACATCAACTTAGAAGCTTCATCTGTGTTCTACTATGGTGCTTTTAGTGTCTCCGCATACCGCAGCACGCGACATAGCTTTGCAGACGATAAGTACAACCGTTTCAGACAGAAGAGCGGCCAATGTGACGATCTGGCTTTAAGTCGATTCGATAACAAATGACGAAAACGTACGGATTTCTCAGGTTTTTACTACATATGAACACTTTTCACATTGTCCCGTGCAACTCGGCTGCTAGTCCTCCTTTTGATGCAGAATCTTAAGGTCGTAGCTCATGTCCAAGGCACCACAGCCAGCTATAAAATCAATAATCGATACCTAAAACTTGAATTGTACTACTTCTTACTGGCTATTACATCATCATAGAAGCTTCATCTGTGTTCTACTATGGTGCTTTTAGTGTCTCCGCATGCCGCAGCACGCGACATAGCTTTGCAGACGATAAGTACAACCGTTTCAGAGAGAAGAGCGGCCAATGTGACGATCTGGCTTTAAGTCGATTCGATAACAAATGAAGAAAACGGACGGATTTCTCAGGTTTTTACTACATATGAATACTTTTCACATTCTCCCGTGCAACTCGGCTGCTAGTCCTCCTTTAATGCAGAATCTTAAGGTCCTAGCTCATGTCCAAGGTACCAAAGCCAGCTAAAAAGTCAATAATCGATACCTAAAACTTGAATTGTACTACTTCTTACTGGCTATTACATCAAATTAGAAGCTTCATCTGTGTTCAATTGTGGTGGTTTTAGTGTCTCCGCCTACCGCAGCATACGACATAGCTTTGCAGACGATAAGTACAACCGTTTCAGAGAGAAGAGCGGCCAATGTGACGATCTGGCTTTAAGTCGATTCGATAACAAATGACGAAAACGGTCGGATTTCTCAGGTTTTTACTACATATGAACACTTTTCACATTCTCCCGTGCAACTCGGCTGCTAGTCCTCCTTTTGATGCAGAATCTTAAGGTCCTAGCTCATGTCCAAGGCACCAAAGCCAGCTAAAAAATCAATAATCGATACCTAAAACTTGAATTGTACTACTTCTTACTGGCTATTACATCAACTTAGAAGCTTCATCTGTGTTCTACTATGGTGCTTTTAGTGTCTCCGCATACCGTAGCACGCGACATAGCTTTGCAGACGATAAGTACAACCGTTTCAGAGAGAAGAGCGGCCAATGTGACGATCTGGCTTTAAGTCGATTCGATAACAAATGACGAAAACGGACGGATTTCTCAGGTTTTTACTACATATGAACACTTTTCACATTCTCCCGTGCAACTCGGCTGCTAGTCCTCCTTTTGATGCAGAATCTTAAGGTCCTAGCTCATGTCCAAGGCACCAAAGCCAGCTAAAAAGTCAATAATCGATACCTAAAACTTGAATTGTACTACTTCTTACTGGCTATTACATCAACTTAGAAGCTTCATCTGTGTTCTACTATGGTGCTTTTAGTGTCTCCGCATACCGCATCACGCGACATAACTTTGCAGACGATAAGTACAACCGTTTCAGAGAGAAGAGCGGCCAATGTGACGATCTGGCTTTAAATCGATTCGATAACAAATGACGAAAACGGACGGATTTCTCAGGTTTTTACTACATATGAACACTTTTCACATTCTCCCGTGCAACTCGGCTGCTATTCCTCTTTTCGTGCAGAATCTTAAGGTAATAGCTCATGTCCAAGGCACCAAAGCCAGCTAAAAAGTCAATAATCAGTACCTAAAACTCGAATTGTACTTCTTCTTACTGGCTATTACATCGACTTAGAAGCTTCATCTGTGTTCTACTATGGTGATTTTATTGTCTCCGCATACCGCAGCACGCGACATAGCTTTGCAGACGATAAGTACTACCGTTTCAGAGAGAAGAGCGGCCAAGTGACGATCGGGCTTTAAGTCGATTCGATAACAAATAACGAAAACGGACGGATTTTTCAGGTTTCTACTACATATGAACACATTTCACATTCTCCCGTGCAACTCGGCTGCTAGTCCTCCTTTCATGCAGAATCTTAAGGTCCTAGCTCATGTCCAAGGCACCAAAGCCAGCTAAAAAGTCAATAATCGATACCTAAAACTTGAATTTACTACTTCTTACTGGCTATTACATCAACTTAGAAGCTTCATCTATGTTCTACCATGGTGCTTTTAGTGTCTCCGCACACCGCAGCACGCGACATAGCTTTGCAGACGATAAGTACAACCGTTTCAGAGAAAAGAGAGGCCAATGTGACGATCTGGCTTTAAGTCGATTCGATAACAAATGACGAAAACGGACGGATTTCTCACGTTTTTACTACATATGAACACTTTTCACATTCTCCCGTACAACGCGGCTGCTAGTCCTCCTTTCATGCAGAATCTTAAGGTCCTAGCTCATGTCCAAGGCACCAAAGCCAGCTAAAAAATCAATAATCGATACCTAAAACTTGAATTGTACTACTTCTTACTGGCTATTACATCAACTTAGAAGCTTCATCTGTGTTCTACTATGGTGCTTTTAGTGTCTCCGCATACCGCAGCACGCGACATAGCTTTGAAGACGATAAGTACAACCGTTTCAGACAGAAGAGCGGCCAATGTGACGATCTGGCTTTAAGTCGATTCGATAACAAATGACGAAAACGGACGGATTTCTCAGGTTTTTACTACATATGAACACTTTTCACATTCTCCCGTGCAACTCGGCGGCTAATCCTAATTTTATGCAGATTCTTAAGGGCCTAGCTCATGTCCAAGGCATCAAAGCCAGCTAAAAAGTCAATAATCAATACCTAAAACTTGAATTGTACTACTTCTTACTGGCTATTACATCAAATTAGAAGCTTCAACTGTGTTCTACTGTGGTGGTTTTAGTGTCTCCGCCTACCGCAGCATACGACATAGCTTTGCAGACGATAAGTACAACCGTTTCAGAGAGAAGAGCGGCCAATGTGTCGATCTGGCTTTAAGTCGATTCGATAACAAATGACGAAAACGGACGGATTTCTCAGGTTTTTACTACATATGAACACTTTTCACATTCTCCCGTGCAACTCGGATGCTAGTCCTCCTTTCATGCAGAATCTTAAGGGCCTAGCTCATGTCCAAGGCACCAAAGCCAGCTAAAAAGTCAATAATCGATACCTAAAACTTGAATTGTACTACTTCTTACTGGCTATTACATCAACTTAGAAGCTTCATCTGTGTTCTACTATGGTGCTTTTAGTGTCTCCGCATACCGCATCACGCGACATAGCTTTGCAGACGATAAGTACAACCGTTTCAGAGAGAAGAGCGGCCAATGTGACGATCTGGCTTTAAGTCGATTCGATAACAAATGACGAAAACGGACGGATTTCTCAGGTTTTTACTACATATGAACACTTTTCACATTCTCCCGTGCAACTCGACTGATATTCCTCTTTTCGTGCAGAATCTTAAGGTAATAGCTCATGTCCAAGGCACCAAAGCCAGCTAAAAAGTCAATAATCAGTACCTAAAACTTGAATTGTACTACTTCTTACTGGCTGTTACATCAACTTAGAAGCTTCATCTGTGTTCTACCATGGTGCTTTTAGTATCTCCGCACACCGCAGCACGCGACATAGCTTTGCAGACGATAAGTACAACCGTTTCAGAGAAAAGAGGGGCCAATGTGACGATCTGGCTTTAAGTCGATTCGATAACAAATGACGAGAACGGACGGATTTCTCACGTTTTTACTACATATGAACACTTTTCACATTCTCCCGTACAACGCGGCTGTTAGTCCTCCTTTCATGCAGAATCTTAAGGTCCTAGCTCATGTCCATGGCACCAAAGCCAGCTAAAAAGTCAATAATCGATACCTAAAACTTGAATTGTACTACTTCTTACTGGCTATCACATCAACTTAGAAGCTTCATCTGTGTTCTACTGTGGTGGTTTTAGTGTCTCCGCCTACCGCAGCATACGACATAGCTTTGCAGACGATAAGTACAACCGTTTCAGAGAGAAGAGCGGCCAATGTGACGATCTGGCTTCATGTCAATTCGATAACAAATGACGAAAACGGACGGATTTCTCAGGTTTTTACTTCATATGAACACTTTGCACATGCTCCCGTGCAATTCGGCTGCTAGTCCTCCTTTCATGCAGAATCTTAAGGTCCTAGCTCATGTCCAAGGCACCAAAGCCAGCTAAAAAGTCAATAATCGATACCTAAAACTTGAATTGTACTACTTCTTACTGGCTATCACATCAACTTAGAAGCTTCATCTGTGTTCTACTATGGTGCTTTTAGTGTCTCCGCATACCGCAGCACGCGACATAGCTTTGCAGACGATAAGTACAACCGTTTCAGACAGAAGAGCGGCCAATGTGACGATCTGGCTTTAAGTCGATTCGATAACAAATGACGAAAACGTACGGATTTCTCAGGTTTTTACTACATATGAACACTTTTCACATTGTCCCGTGCAACTCGGCTGCTAGTCCTCCTTTTGATGCAGAATCTTAAGGTCGTAGCTCATGTCCAAGGCACCACAGCCAGCTATAAAATCAATAATCGATACCTAAAACTTGAATTGTACTACTTCTTACTGGCTATTACATCATCATAGAAGCTTCATCTGTGTTCTACTATGGTGCTTTTAGTGTCTCCGCATACCGCAGCACGCGACATAGCTTTGCAGACGATAAGTACAACCGTTTCAGAGAGAAGAGCGGCCAATGTGACGATCTGGCTTTAAGTCGATTCGATAACAACTGAAGAAAACGGACAGATTTCTCAGGTTTTTACTACATATGAATACTTTTCACATTCTCCCGTGCAACTCGGCTGCTAGTCCTCCTTTAATGCAGAATCTTAAGGTCCTAGCTCATGTCCAAGGTACCAAAGCCAGCTAAAAAGTCAATAATCGATACCTAAAACTTGAATTGTACTACTTCTTACTGGCTATTACATCAAAGTAGAATCTTCATCTGTGTTCAATTGTGGTGGTTTTAGTGTCTCCGCCTACCGCAGCATACGACATAGCTTTGCAGGCGATAAGTACAACCGTTTCAGAGAGAAGAGCGGCCAATGTGACGATCTGGCTTTAAGTCGATTCGATAACAAATGACGAAAACGGACGGATTTCTCAGGTTTTTACTACATATGAACACTTTTCACATTCTCCCGTGCAACTCGGCTGCTAGTCCTCCTTTTGATGCAGAATCTTAAGGTCCTAGCTCATGTCCAAGGCACCAAAGCCAGCTAAAAAATCAATAATCGATACCTAAAACTTGAATTGTACTACTTCTTACTGGCTATTACATCAACTTAGAAGCTTCATCTGTGTTCTACTATGGTGCTTTTAGTGTCTCCGCATACCGCAGCACGCGACATAGTTTTGCAGACGATAAGTACAACCGTTTCAGACAGAAGAGCGGCCAATGTGACGATCTGGCTTTAAGTCGATTCGATAACAAATGACGAAAACGGACGGATTTCTCAGGTTTTTACTACATATGAACACTTTTCACATTCTCCCGTGAAACTCGGCGGCTAATCCTCCTTTCATGCAGATTCTTAAGGGCCTAGCTCATGTCCAAGGCATCAAAGCCAGCTAAAAAGTCAATAATCAATACCTAAAACTTGAATTATACTACTTCTTACTGGCTATTACATCAAATTAGAAGCTTCATCTGTGTTCTACTGTGGTGGTTTTAGTGTCTCCGCCTACCGCAGCATACGACATAGCTTTGCAGACGATAAGAACAACCGTTTCAGAGGGAAGAGCGGCCAATGTGTCGATCTGGCATTAAGTCGATTCGATAACAAATGACGAAAACGGACGGATTTCTCAGGTTTTTACTACATATGAACACTTTTCACATTCTCCCGTGCAACTCGGATGCTAGTCCTCCTTTCATGGAGAATCTTAAGGTCCTAGCTCATGTCCAAGGCACCAAAGCCAGCTAAAAAGTCAATAATCGATACCTAAAACTTGAATTGTACTACTTCTTACTGGCTATTACATCAACTTAGAAGCTTCATCTGTGTTCTACTATGGTGCCTTTAGTGTCTCCGCATACCGCATCACGCGACATAGCTTTGCAGACGATAAGTACAACCGTTTCAGAGAGAAGAGCGGCCAATGTGACGATCTGGCTTTAAATCGATTCGATAACAAATGACGAAAACGGACGGATTTCTCAGGTTTTTACTACATATGAACACTTTTCACATTCTCCCGTGCAACTCGGCTGCTATTCCTCTTTTCGTGCAGAATCTTAAGGTAATAGCTCATGTCCAAGGCACCAAAGCCAGCTAAAAAGTCAATAGTCAGTACCTAAAACTTGAATTGTACTACTTCGTACTGGCTATTACATCGACTTAGAAGCTTCATCTGTGTTCTACTATGGTGATTTTATTGTCTCCGCATACCGCAGCACGCGACAAAGCTTTGCAGACGATAAGTACTACCGTTTCAGAGAGAAGAGCGGCCAAGTGACGATCGGGCTTTAAGTCGATTCGATAACAAATAACGAAAACGGACGGATTTTTCAGGTTTCTACTACATATGAACACATTTCACATTCTCCCGTGCAAATCGGCTGCTAGTCCTCCTTTCATGCAGAATCTTAAGGACCTAGCTCATGTCCAAGGCACCAAAGCCAGCTAAAAAGTCAATAATCGATACCTAAAACTTGAATTTACTACTTCTTACTGACTATTACATCAACTTAGAAGCTTCATCTGTGTTCTACCATGGTGCTTTTAGTGTCTCCGCACACCGCAGCACGCGACATAGCTTTGCAGACGATAAGTACAACCGTTTCAGAGAAAAGAGGGGCCAATGTGACGATCTGGCTTTAAGTCGATTCGATAACAAATGACGAAAACGGACGGATTTCTCACGTTTTTACTACATATGAACACTTTTCACATTCTCCCGTACAACGCGGCTGCTAGTCCTCCTTTCATGCAGAATCTTAAGGTCCTAGCTCATGTCCATGGCACCAAAGCCAGCTAAAAAGTCAATAATCGATACCTAAAACTTGAATTGTACTACTTCTTACTGGCTATCACATCAACTTAGAAGCTTCATCTGTGTTCTACTGTGGTGGTTTTAGTGTCTCCGCATACCGCAGCAGGCGACATAGCTTTGCAGACGATAAGTACAACCGTTTCAGACAGAAGAGCGGCCAATGTGACGATCTTGCTTTAAGTCGATTCGATAACAAATGACGAAAACGGACGGATTTCTCAGGTTTTTACTACATATGAACACTTTTCACATTGTCCCGTGCAACTCGGCTGCTAGTCCTCCTTTTGATGCAGAATCGTAAGGTCGTAGCTCATGTCCAAGGCACCAAAGCCAGCTAAAAAATCAATAATGGATACCTAAAACTTGAATTGTACTACTTCTTACTGGCTATTACATCATCATAGAAGCTTCATCTGTGTTCTACTATGGTGCTTTTAGTGTCTCCGCATACCGCAGCACGCGACATAGCTTTGCAGACGATAAGTACAACCGTTTCAGAGAGAAGAGCGGCCAATGTGACGATCTGGCTTTAAGTCGATTCGATAACAAATGACGAAAACGGACGGATTTCTCAGGTTTTTACTACATATGAACACTTTTCACATTCTCCCCTGCAACTTGGCTGCTAGTCCTCCTTTCATGCAGAATCTTAAGGTCCTAGCTCATGTCCAAGGCACCAAAGCCAGCTAAAAAGTCAATAATCGATACCTAAAACTTGAATTGTACTACTTCTTACTGGCTATTACATCATCTTAGAAGCTTCATCTGTGTTCTACTATGGTGCTTTTAGTGTCTCCGCATACCGCAGCACGCGACAAAGCTTTCCAGACGATAAGTACAACCGTTTCAGAGAGAAGAGCAGCCAATGTGACGATCTGGCTTTAAGTCGATTTGATAACAAATGACGAAAACGTACGGATTTCTCAGGTTTTTACTACGTATGAACACTTTTCACATTGTCCGTGCAACTCGGCTGCTAGTCCTCCTTTTGATGCAGAATCTTAAGATCCTAGCTCATGTCCAAGGCACCAAAGGCAGCTAAAAAATCAATAATCGATACCTAAAACTTGAATTGTACTACTTTTTACTGGCTATTACATCAACTTAGAAGCTTCATCTGTGTTCTACTATGGTGCTTTTAGTGTCTCCGCATACCGCAGCACGCGACATAGCTTTGAAGACGATAAGTACAACCGTTTCAGAGAGAAGAGCGGCCAATGTGACGATCTGGCTTTAAGTCGATTCGATAACAAATGACGAAAACGGACGGATTTCTCAGGTTTTTACTACATATGAACACTTTTCACATTCTGCCGTGCAACTCGGCTGCTAATCCTCCTTTCATGCAGATTCTTAAGGTCCTAGCTCATGTCCAAGGCATCGAAGCCAGCTTAAAAGTCAATAATCAATACCTAAAACTTGAATTGTACTACTTCTTACTGGCTATTACATCAAATTAGAAGCTTCATCTGTGTTCTACTGTGGTGGTTTTAGTGTCTCCGCCTACCGCAGCATACGACATAGCTTTGCAGACGATAAGTACAACCGTTTCAGAGAGAAGAGCGGAGAATATGACGATCTGGCTTTAAGTCGATTCGATAACAAATGACGAAAACGGACGGATTTCTCAGGTTTTTACCTTATTTGAACGCTTTTCACATTCTCCCGTGCAGCTCGGCTGCTTGTCCTCCTTTCATGCAGAATCTTAAGGTCCTAGCTCATGTCCAAGGCACCAAAGCCAGCTAAAAGTCAATAATCGATACCTAAAACTTGAATTGTACTACTTCTTACTGGCTATTACATCAACTTAGAAGCTTCATCTGTGTTCTACTATGGTGCTTTTAGTGTCTCCGCATACCGCAGCACGAGACATAGCATTGCAGACGATAAGTACAACCGTTTCAGAGAGAAGAGCGGCCAATGTGACAATCTGGCTTTAAGTCGATTCGATAACAAATGACGAAAACGGACGGATTTCTCAGGTTTTTACTACATATGAACACTTTTCACATTCTCCCCTGCAACTCGGCTGCTAGTCCTCCTTTCATGCAGAATCTTAAGGTACTAGCTCATGTCCAAGGCATCAAAGCCAGCTAAAAAGTCAATAACCGATACCTAAAACTTGAATTGTACTACTTCTTACTGGCTATTATATCAACTTAGAAGCTTCATATGTGTTCCACTAGGGTGATTTTAGTGTCCCCGCATGCCGCAGCACGCGACATAGCTTTGCAGACGATAAGTACAACCGTTTCAGAGAGAAGAGCGGCCAATGTGACGATCTGGCTTTAAGTCGATTCGATAACAAATGACGAAAACGGACGGATTTCTCAGGTTTTTACTACATATAAACACTTTTCACATTCTCCTGTGTAACTCGGCTGCTAGTCCTCCTTTCATGCAGAATCTTAAGGTCCTAGCTCATGTCCAAGGCTCCAAAGCCAGCTAAAAAGTCAATAATCAGTAGCTAAAACTTGAATTGTACTACATCTTACTGGCTATTACATCAACTTAGAAGCTTCATCTGTGTTCTACTATGGTGCTTTTAGTGTCTCCGCATACCGCAGCATGCGACATAGCTTTGCAGACGATAAGTACAACCGTTTCGGAGGGAAGAGCGGCCAATGTGACGATCTGGCTTTAAGTCGATTCGATAACAAATGACGAAAACGGACGGATTTCTCAGGTTTTTACTACATATAAACACTTTTCACAATCTCCTGTGTAACTCGGCTGCTAGTCCTCCTTTCATGCAGAATCTTAAGGTCCTAGATCATGTCCAAGGCACCAAAGCCAGCTAAAAAGTCAATAATCGATACCTAAAACTTGAATTGTACTACTTCTTACTGGCTATTACATCAACTTAGAAGCTTCATCTGTGTTCTACTATGGTGCTTTTAGTGTCTCCGCATACCGCAGCACGCGACATAGCTCTGCAAACGATAAGTACAACCGTTTCAGAGAGAAGAGCGGCCAAGTTGACGATCTGGCTTTAAGTCGATTCGATAACAAATGACGAAAACGGACGGATTTCTCAGGTTTTTACTACATATGAACACTTTACACATTCTCCCGTGCAACTCGGCTGCTAGTCCTCCTGCATGTAAAATCTTAAGTTCCTAGCTCATGTCCAAGGCACCAAACAAGGGTAAAAAGTCAATAACCGATTCCTAAAACTTGAATTGTACTATTTCTTACTGGCTATTACATCATCTTAGAAGCTTCATCTGTGTTCTACAATGGTGCTTTTAGTGTCTCCGAATACCGCCGTTCGCGACATAGCTTTGCAGACGATAAGTACAACCGTTTCAGAGAGCAGAGCGCCCAATGTGACGATTTGGCTTTAAGTCGATTCGATAAAAATGACGAAAACGGACGGATTTCTCAGGTTTTTACTCTATTTGAACACTTTTCACATTCTCCCGTGCAACTCGGCTGCTAGTCCTCCTTTAATGCAGAATCTTAAGGTCCTAGCTCATGTCCAAGGCACCAAAGCCAGCTAAAAAGTCAATAATCGATACCTAAAACTTGAATTGTACTACTTCTTACTGGCTATTACATCAACTTAGAAGCTTCATCTGTGTTCTACTATGGTGCTTTTAGAGTCTCCGCATACCGCAGCACGCGACATAGCTTTGCAGACGATAAGTACAACCGTTTAAGAGAGAAGAGCGGCCAATGTGACGTTCTGGCTTTAAGTCGATTCGATAACAAATGACGAAAACGGACGGATTTCTCATTTTTTTACTACATATGAACACTTTTCACATTCTCCCGTGCAACTCGGCTGCTAGTCCTCCTTCTATGCAGAATCTTAAGGTCCTAGCTCATGTCCAAGGCATCAAAGCCAGCTAAGAAGTCAATAATCAATACCTAAAACTTCAATTGTACTACGTCTTACTGGCTATTACATCAAATTAGAAGCTTCATCTGTGTTCTACTGTGGTGCTTTTAGTGTCTCCGCATACCGCCGTTCGCGACATAGCTTTGAACACGATAAGTACAACCGTTTCCGAGAGAAGAGCGGCCAATGTGACGATCTGGCTTTAAGTCGATACGATAACAAATGACGAAAACGGACGGATTTCTCAGGTTTTTACTACATATAAACACTTTTCACATTCTCCTGTGTAACTCGGCTGCTAGCCCTCCTTTCATGCAGAATCTTAAGGTCCTAGCTCATGTCCAAGGCACCAAAGCCAGCTAAAATGTCAATAATCAGTAACTAAAACTTGAATTGTACTACGTCTTACTGGCTATTACATCAACTTGGAAGTGTCATCTGTGTTCTACTATGGTGCTTTTAGTGTCTCTGCATACCGCAGCACGCGACATATCTCTGCACACGATAAGTACAACCGTTTCAGAGAGAAGAGCGGCCAATGTGACGATCTGGCTTTAAGTCGATTCGATAACAAATGACGAAAACGGACGGATTTCTCAGGTTTTTACTACATATAAACACTTTTCACATTCTCCTGTGTTACTCGGCTGCTAGCCCTCCTTTCATGCAGAATCTTAAGGTCCTAGCTCATGTCCAAGGCACCAAAGCCAGCTAAAATGTCAATAATCAGTAACTAAAACTTGAATTGTACTACTTCTTACTGGCTATTACATCAACTTAGAAGCTTCATCTGTGTTCTACTATGGTGCTTTTAGTGTCTCCGCATTCCGCAGCACGCGACATAGCTCTGCACACGATAAGTACAACCGTTTCAGAGAGAAGAGCGGCCAATGTGACGATCTGGCTTTAAGTCGATTCGATAACAAATGACGAAAACGGACGGATTTCTCAGGTTTTTACTACATATGAACACTTTTCACATTCTCCCCTGCAACTCGGCTGCTAGTCCTCCTTTCATGCAGAATCTTAAGGTCCTAGCTCATGTCCAAGGCACCAAAGCCAGCTAAAAAGCCAATAATCGATACCTAAAACTTGAATTGTACTACTTCTTACTGGCTGTTACATCATCTTAGAAGCTTCATCTGTGTTCTACTATGGTGCTTTTAGTGTCTCCGCATACCGCAGCACGCGACAAAGCTTTCCAGACGATAAGTACAACCGTTTCAGAGAGAAGAGCAGCCAATGTGACGATCTGGCTTTAAGTCGATTTGATAACAAATGACGAAAACGGACGGATGTCTCAGGTTTTTACTACATATAAACACTTTTCACATTCTCCTGTGTAACTCGGCTGCTAGCCCTCCTTTCATGCAGAATCTTAAGGTCCTAGCTCATGTCCAAGGCACCAAAGCCAGCTAAAATGTCAATAATCAGTAACTAAAACTTGAATTGTACTACTTCTTACTGGCTATTACATCAACTTGGAAGTGTCATCTGTGTTCTACTATGGTGCTTTTAGTGTCTCTGCATACCGCAGCACGCGACATAGCTCTGCACACGATAAGTACAACCGTTTCAGAGAGAAGTGCGGCCAATGTGACGATCTGGCTTTAAGTCGATTCGATAACAAATGACGAAAACGGACGGTTTTCTCAGGTTTTTACTACATATGAACACTTTACACATTCTCCCGTGCAACTCGGCTGCTAGTCCTCCTGCATGTAAAATCTTAAGTTCCTAGCTCATGTCCAAGGCACCAAATAAGGGTAAAAAGTCAATAACCGATTCCTAAAACTTGAATTGTACTATTTCTTACTGGCTATTACATCATCTTAGAAGCTACATCTGTGTTCTACAATGGTGCTTTTAGTGTCTCCGAATACCGCAGCACGCGACATAGCTTTGCAGACGATAAGTACAACCGTTTCAGAGAGAAGAGCGGCCAATGTGACGATCTGGCTTTAAGTCGATTCGATAACAAATGACGAAAACGGACGGATTTCTCAGGTTTTTACTACATATGAACACTTTTCACATTCTCCCGTGCAACTCGGCTGCTAGTCCTCCTTCTATGCAGAATCTTAAGGTCCTAGCTCATGTCCAAGGCATCAAAGCCAGCTAAAAAGTCAATAATCAATACCTAAAACTTCAATTGTACTACTTCTTACTGGCTATTACATCAAATTAGAAGCTTCATCTGTGTTCTAATGTGGTGGTTTTAGGGTCTCCGCATACCGCAGCACGCGACATAGCTTTGAAGACGATAAGTACAACCGTTTCAGAGAGAAGAGCGGCCAATGTGACGATCTGGCTTTAAGTCGATTCGATAACAAATGACGAAAACGGAAGGATTTCTTAGGTTTTTACTACATATGAACACTTTTCACATTCTCCCCTGCAACTCGGTTGCTAGTCCTCCTTTCATGCAGAATCTTAAGGTCCTAGCTCATGTCCAAGGCACCAAAGCCAGCTAAAAAGTCAATAATCGATTCCTAAAACTTGAATTGTACTACTTCTTACTGGCTATTACATCATCTTAGAAGCTTCATCTGTGTTCTACTATGGTGCTTTTAGTGTCTCCGCATACCGCAGCACGCGACAAAGCTTTCCAGACGATAAGTACAACCGTTTCAGAGAGAAGAGCAGCCAATGTGACGATCTGGCTTTAAGTCGATTTGATAACAAACGACGAAAACGGACGGATTTCTCAGGTTTTTACTACATATGAACACATTTCGCATTCTCCCGTACAACGCGGCTGCTAGGCCTCCTTTCATACAGAATCTTAAGGTCCTAGCTCATGTCCAAGGCACCAAACAAGCGTAAAAAGTCAATAACCGGTTCCTAAAACTTGAATTGTAGTACTTCTTACTGGCTATTACATCATCTTAGAAGCTACATCTGTGTTCTACAATGGTGCTTTTAGTGTCTCCGAATACCGCCGTTCGCGACATAGCTTTGCAGACGATAAGTACAACCGTTTCAGAGAGCAGAGCGGCCAATGTGACGATTTGGCTTTAAGTCGATTCGATAAAAATGACGAAAACGGACGGATTTCTCAGGTTTTTACTCTATTTGAACACTTTTCAAATTCTCCCGTGCAACTCGGCTGCTAGTCCTCCTTTAATGCAGATTCTTAAGGTCCTAGCTCATGACCAAGGCACCAAAGCCAGCTAAAAAGTCAATAATCGATACCTAAAACTTGAATTGTACTACCTCTTACTGGCTATTACATCAACTTAGAAGCTTCATCTGTGTTCTACTATGGTGCTTTTAGAGTCTCCGCATACCGCAGCACGCGACATAGCTTTGAAGACGATAAGTACAACCGTTTCAGAGAGAAGAGCGGCCAATGTGACGATCTGGCTTTAAGTCGATTCGATAACAAATGACGAAACCGGACGGATTTCTCAGGTTTTTACTACATATGAACACTTTTCACATTCTCCCCTGCAACTCGGCTGCTAGTCCTCCTTTCATGCAGAATCTTAAGGTCCTAGCTCATGTCCAAGGCACCAAAGCCAGCTAAAAAGTCAATAATCGATACCTAAAACTTGAATTGTACTACTTCTTACTGGCTATTACATCATCTTAGAAGCTTCATCTGTGTTCTACTATGGTGCTTTTAGTGTCTCCACATACCGCAGCACGCGACAAAGCTTTCCAGACGATAAGTACAACCGTTTCAGAGAGAAGATCAGCCAATGTGACGATCTGGCTTCAAGTCGATTTGATAACAAACGACGAAAACGGACGGATTTCTCAGGTTTTTACTACATATGAACACATTTCGCATTCTCCCGTACAACGCGGCTGCTAGTCCTCCTTTCATGCAGAATCTTAAGGTCCTAGCTCATGTCCAAGGCACCAAAGCCAGATAAAAGTCTATAATCGATACTTAAAACTTGAATTGTACTACTTCGTACTGGCTATTACATCAACTTAGAAGCTTCATCTGTGTTCTACTATGGTGCTTTTAGTGTCTCCGCATACCGCAGCACGCGACATAGCTTTGAAGACGATAAGTACAACCGTTTCAGAGAGAAGAGCGGCCAATGTGACGATCTGGCTTTAAGTCGATACGATAACAAATGACGAAAACGGACGGATTTCTCAGGTTTTTACTACATATAAACACTTTTCAAATTCTCCTGTGTAACTCGGCTGCTAGCCCTCCTTTCATGCAGAATCTTAAGGTACTAGCTCATGTCCAAGGCACCAAAGCCAGCTAAAATGTCAATAATCAGTAACTAAAACTTGAATTGTACTACTTCTTACTGGCTATTACATCAACTTGGAAGTGTCATCTGTGTTCTACTATGGTGCTTTTAGTGTCTCTGCATACCGCAGCACGCGACATATCTCTGCACACGGTAAGTACAACCGTTTCAGAGAGAAGAGCAGCCAATGTGACGATCTGGCTTTAAGTCGATTTGATAACAAATGACGAAAACGGACGGATTTCTCAGGTTTTTACTACATATGAACACATTTCACATTCTCCCGTACAACGCGGCTGCTAGTCCTCCTTTCATGCAGAATCTTAAGGTCCTAGCTCATGTCCAAGGCACCAAAGCCAGCTAAAAAGTCAATAATCGATACTTAAAACTTGAATTGTACTACTTCTTACTGGCTATTACATCAACTTAGAAGCTTCATCTGTGTTCTACTATGGTGCTTTTAGTGTCTCCGCATACCACAGCACGCGACATAGCTTTGAAGAAGATAAGTACAACCGTTTCAGGGAGAAGAGCGGCCAATGTGACGATCTGGCTTTAAGTCGATTCGATAACAAATGACGAAAACGGACGGATTTCTCAGGTTTTTACTACATATGAACACTTCTCACATTCTCCCGTGCAACTCGGCTGCTAGTCCTCCTTTCATGCAGAATCTCAAGGTCCTAGCTCATGTCCAAGGCACCAAAGCCAGCTAAAAAGTCAATAATCGATACCTAAAACTTGAATTGTACTACTTCTTACTGGCTATTACATCATCTTAGAAGCTTCATCTGTGTTCTACCATGGTTCTTTTAGTGTCTCCGCATACCGCAGCACGCGACAAAGCTTTCCAGACGATAAGTACAACCGTTTCAGAGAGAAGAGCAGCCAATGTGACGATCTGGCTTTAAGTCGATTTGATAACAAACGACGATAACGGACGGATTTCTCAGGTTTTTACTACATATGAACACATTTCGCATCCTCCCGTACAACGCGGCTGCTAGGCCTCCTTTCATGCAGAATCTTAAGGTCCTAGCTCATGTCCAAGGCACCAAAGCCAGCTAAAAAGTCTATAATCGATACTTAAAACTTGAATTGTACTATTTCTTACTGGCTATTACATCGTCTTAGAAGCTACATCTGTGTTCTACAATGGTGCTTTTAGTGTCTCCGAATACCGCCGTTCGCGACATAGCTTTGCAGATGATAAGTACAACCGTTTCCGAGAGCTGAGCGGCCAATGTGGCGATTTGGCTTTAAGTCGATTCGATAAAAATGACGAAAACGGACGGATTTCTCAGGTTTTTACTCTATTTGAACACTTTTCAAATTCTCCCATGCAACTCGGCTGCTAGTCCTCCTTTAATGCAGATTCTTAAGGTCCTAGCTCATGTCCAAGGCACCAAAGCCAGCAAAAAAGTAAATAATTGATACCTAAAACTTGAATTGTACTACTTCTTACTGGCTATTACATCAACTTAGAAGCTTCATCTGTGTTCTACTATTGTGCTTTTAGAGTCTCCGCATACCGCAGCACGCGACATAGCTTTGAAGACGATAAGTACAACCGTTTCAGAGAGAAGAGCGGCCAATGTGACGATCTGGCTTTAAGTCGATTCGATAACAAATGACGAAACCGGACGGATTTCTCAGGTTTTTACTACATATGAACACTTTTCACATTCTCCCCTGCAACTCGGCTGCTAGTCCACCTTTCATGCAGAATCTTAAGGTCCTAGCTCATGTCCAAGGCACCAAAGCCAGCTAAAAAGTCAATAATCGATACATAAAACTTGAATTGTACTACTTCTTACTGGCTATTACATCATCTTAGAAGCTTCATCTGTGTTCTACTATGGTGCTTTTAGTGTCTCCGCATACCGCAGCACGCGACAAAGCTTTCCAGACGATAAGTACAACCGTTTCAGAGAGAAGAGCAGCCAATGTGACGATCTGGCTTTAAGTCGATTTGATAACAAATGACGAAAACGGACGGATTTCTCAGGTTTTTACTACATATGAACACATTTCACATTCTCCCGTACAACGCGGCTGCTAGTCCTCCTTTCATGCAGAATCTTAAGGTCCTAGCTCATGTCCAAGGCACCAAAGCCAGCTAAAAAGTCAATAATCGATACTTAAAACTTGAATTGTACTACTTCTTACTGGCTATTACATCAACTTAGAAGCTTCATCTGTGTTCTACTATGGTGCTTTTAGTGTCTCCGCATACCGCAGCACGCGACATAGCTTTGAAGACGATAAGTACAACCGTTTCAGGGAGAAGAGCGGCCAATGTGACGATCTGGCTTTAAGTCGATTCGATAACAAATGACGAAAACGGACGGATTTCTCAGGTTTTTACTACATATGAACACTTTTCACATTCTCCCCTGCAACTCGGCTGCTAGTCCTCCTTTCATGCAGAATCTTAACGTCCTAGCTCATGTCCAAGGCACCAAAGCCAGCTAACAAGTCAATAATCGATACCTAAAACTTGAATTGTACTACTTCTTACTGGCTATTACATCATCTTAGAAGCTTCATCTGTGTTCTACTATGGTGCTTTTAGTGTCTCCGCATACCGCAGCACGCGACAAAGCTTTCCAGACGATAAGTACAACCGTTTCAGAGAGAAGAGCAGCCAATGTGACGATCTGGCTTTAAGTCGATTTGATAACAAACGACGAAAACGGACGGATTTCTCAGGTTTTTACTACATATGAACACTTTTCACATTCTCCCGTGCAACTCGGCTGATATTCCTCTTTTCGTGCAGAATCTTAAGGTAATAGCTCATGTCCAAGGCACCAAAGCCAGCTAAAAAGTCAATAATCAATACCTAAAACTTGAATTGTACTACTTCTTACTGGCTATTACATCGACTTAGAAGCTTCATCTGTGTTCTACTATGGTGATTTTATTGTCTCCGCATACCGCAGCACGCGACATAGCTTTGCAGACGATAAGTACTACCGTTTCAGAGAGAAGAGCGGCCAAGTGACGATCGGGCTTTAAGTCGATTCGATAACAAATAACGAAAACGGACGGATTTTTCAGGTTTCTACTACATATGATCACATTTCACATTCTCGGGTGCAACGCGGCTGCTAGTCCTCCTTTCATGCAGAATCTTAAGGTCCTAGCTCATGTCCAAGGCACCAAAGCCAGCTAAAAAGTCAATAATCGATACCTAAAACTTGAATTTACTACTTCTTACTGGCTATTACATCAACTTAGAAGCTTCATCTGTGTTCTACCATGGTGCTTTTAGTGTCTCCGCACACCGCAGCACGCGACATAGCTTTGCAGACGATAAGTACAACCGTTTCAGAGAAAAGAGGGGCCAATGTGACGATCTGGCTTTAAGTCGATTCGATAACAAATGACGAAAACGGACGGATTTCTCACGTTTTTACTACATATGAACACTTTTCACATTCTCCCGTACAACGCGGCTGCTAGTCCTCCTTTCATGCAGAATCTTAAGGTCCTAGCTCATGTCCATGGCACCAAAGCCAGCTAAAAAGTCAATAATCGATACCTAAAACTTGAATTGTACTACTTCTTACTGGCTATCACATCAACTTAGAAGCTTCATCTGTGTTCTACTGTGGTGGTTTTAGTGTCTCCGCATACCGCAGCAGGCGACATAGCTTTGCAGACGATAAGTACAACCGTTTCAGACAGAAGAGCGGCCAATGTGACGATCTTGCTTTAAGTCGATTCGATAACAAATGACGAAAACGGACGGATTTCTCAGGTTTTTACTACATATGAACACTTTTCACATTGTCCCGTGCAACTCGGCTGCTAGTCCTCCTTTTGATGCAGAATCGTAAGGTCGTAGCTCATGTCCAAGGCACCAAAGCCAGCTAAAAAATCAATAATCGATACCTAAAACTTGAATTGTACTACTTCTTACTGGCTATTACATCATCATAGAAGCTTCATCTGTGTTCTACTATGGTGCTTTTAGTGTCTCCGCATACCGCAGCACGCGACATAGCTTTGCAGACGATAAGTACAACCGTTTCAGAGAGAAGAGCAGCCAATGTGACGATCTGGCTTTAAGTCGATTCGATAACAAATGACGAAAACGGACGGATTTCTCAGGTTTTTACTACATATGAACACTTTTCACATTCTCCCCTGCAACTTGGCTGCTAGTCCTCCTTTCATGCAGAATCTTAAGGTCCTAGCTCATGTCCAAGGCACCAAAGCCAGCTAAAAAGTCAATAATCGATACCTAAAACTTGAATTGTACTACTTCTTACTGGCTATTACATCATCTTAGAAGCTTCATCTGTGTTCTACTATGGTGCTTTTAGTGTCTCCGCATACCTCTGCACGCGACAAAGCTTTCCAGACGATAAGTACAACCGTTTCAGAGAGAAGAGCAGCCAATGTGACGATCTGGCTTTAAGTCGATTTGATAACAAATGACGAAAACGGACGGATTTCTCAGGTTTTTACTACGTATGAACACTTTTCACATTGTCCGTGCAACTCGGCTGCTAGTCCTCCTTTTGATGCAGAATCTTAAGATCCTAGCTCATGTCCAAGGCACCAAAGGCAGCTAAAAAATCAATAATCGATACCTAAAACTTGAATTGTACTACTTTTTACTGGCTATTACATCAACTTAGAAGCTTCATCTGTGTTCTACTATGGTGCTTTTAGTGTCTCCGCATACCGCAGCACGCGACATAGCTTTGAAGACGATAAGTAGAACCGTTTCAGAGAGAAGAGCGGCCAATGTGACGATCTGGCTTTAAGTCGATTCGATAACAAATGACGAAAACGGACGGATTTCTCAGGTTTTTACTACATATGAACACTTTTCACATTCTGCCGTGCAACTCGGCTGCTAATCCTCCTTTCATGCAGATTCTTAAGGTCCTAGCTCATGTCCAAGGCATCGAAGCCAGCTTAAAAGTCAATAATCAATACCTAAAACTTGAATTGTACTACTTCTTACTGGCTATTACATCAAATTAGAAGCTTCATCTGTGTTCTACTGTGGTGGTTTTAGTGTCTCCGCCTACCGCAGCATACGACATAGCTTTGCAGACGATAAGTACAACCGTTTCAGAGAGAAGAGCGGAGAATATGACGATCTGGCTTTAAGTCGATTCGATAACAAATGACGAAAACGGACGGATTTCTCAGGTTTTTACCTTATTTGAACGCTTTTCACATTCTCCCGTGCAGCTCGGCTGCTTGTCCTCCTTTCATGCAGAATCTTAAGGTCCTAGCTCATGTCCAAGGCACCAAAGCCAGCTAAAAGTCAATAATCGATACCTAAAACTTGAATTGTACTACTTCTTACTGGCTATTACATCAACTTAGAAGCTTCATCTGTGTTCTACTATGGTGCTTTTAGTGTCTCCGCATACCGCCGCACGAGACATAGCATTGCAGACGATAAGTACAACCGTTTCAGAGAGAAGAGCGGCCAATGTGACAATCTGGCTTTAAGTCGATTCGATAACAAATGACGAAAACGGACGGATTTCTCAGGTTTTTACTACATATGAACACTTTTCACATTCTCCCCTGCAACTCGGCTGCTAGTCCTCCTTTCATGCAGAATCTTAAGGTACTAGCTCATGTCCAAGGCATCAAAGCCAGCTAAAAAGTCAATAACCGATACCTAAAACTTGAATTGTACTACTTCTTACTGGCTATTATATCAACTTAGAAGCTTCATATGTGTTCCACTAGGGTGATTTTAGTGTCCCCGCATGCCGCAGCACGCGACATAGCTTTGCAGACGATAAGTACAACCGTTTCAGAGAGAAGAGCGGCCAATGTGACGATCTGGCTTTAAGTCGATTCGATAACAAATGACGAAAACGGACGGATTTCTCAGGTTTTTACTACATATGAACACTTTTCACATTCTCCCCTGCAACTCGGCTGCTAGTCCTCCTTTCATGCAGAATCTTAAGGTCCTAGCTCATGTCCAAGGCTCCAAAGCCAGCTAAAAAGTCAATAATCAGTAGCTAAAACTTGAATTGTACTACATCTTACTGGCTATTACATCAACTTAGAAGCTTCATCTGTGTTCTACTATGGTGCTTTTAGTGTCTCCGCATACCGCAGCATGCGACATAGCTTTGCAGACGATAAGTACAACCGTTTCGGAGGGAAGAGCGGCCAATGTGACGATCTGGCTTTAAGTCGATTCGATAACAAATGACGAAAACGGACGGATTTCTCAGGTTTTTACTACATATAAACACTTTTCACAATCTCCTGTGTAACTCGGCTGCTAGTCCTCCTTTCATGCAGAATCTTAAGGTCCTAGCTCATGTCCAAGGCACCAAAGCCAGCTAAAAAGTCAATAATCGATACCTAAAACTTGAATTGTACTACTTCTTACTGGCTATTACATCAACTTAGAAGCTTCATCTGTGTTCTACTATGGTGCTTTTAGTGTCTCCGCATACCGCAGCACGCGACATAGCTCTGCAAACGATAAGTACAACCGTTTCAGAGAGAAGAGCGGCCAATGTGACGATCTGGCTTTAAGTCGATTCGATAACAAATGACGAAAACGGACGGATTTCTCAGGTTTTTACTACATATGAACACTTTACACATTCTCCCGTGCAACTCGGCTGCTAGTCCTCCTGCATGTAAAATCTTAAGTTCCTAGCTCATGTCCAAGGCACCAAACAAGGGTAAAAAGTCAATAACCGATTCCTAAAACTTGAATTGTACTATTTCTTACTGGCTATTACATCATCTTAGAAGCTACATCTGTGTTCTACAATGGTGCTTTTAGTGTCTCCGAATACCGCCGTTCGCGACATAGCTTTGCAGACGATAAGTACAACCGTTTCAGAGAGCAGAGCGCCCAATGTGACGATTTGGCTTTTAGTCGATTCGATAAAAATGACGAAAACGGACGGATTTCTCAGGTTTTTACTCTATTTGAACACTTTTCACATTCTCCCGTGCAACTCGGCTGCTAGTCCTCCTTTAATGCAGAATCTTAAGGTCCTAGCTCATGTCCAAGGCACCAAAGCCAGCTAAAAAGTCAATAATCGATACCTAAAACTTGAATTGTACTACTTCTTACTGGCTATTACATCAACTTAGAAGCTTCATCTGTGTTCTACTATGGTGCTTTTAGAGTCTCCGCATACCGCAGCACGCGACATTGCTTTGCAGACGATAAGTACAACCGTTTAAGAGAGAAGAGCGGCCAATGTGACGATCTGGCTTTAAGTCGATTCGATAACAAATGACGAAAACGGACGGATTTCTCATTTTTTTACTACATATGAACACTTTTCACATTCTCCCGTGCAACTCGGCTGCTAGTCCTCCTTCTATGCAGAATCTTAAGGTCCTAGCTCATGTCCAAGGCATCAAAGCCAGCTAAGAAGTCAATAATCAATACCTAAAACTTCAATTGTACTACGTCTTACTGGCTATTACATCAAATTAGAAGCTTCATCTGTGTTCTACTGTGGTGGTTTTAGTGTCTCCGCATACCGCAGCACGCGACATAGCTTTGAAGACGATAAGTACAACCGTTTCAGAGAGAAGAGCGGCCAATGTGACGATCTGGCTTTAAGTCGATTCGATAACAAATGACGAAAACGGACGGATTTCTCAGGTTTTTACTACATATGAACACTTTTCACATTCTCCCGTGCAACCCGGCTGCTAGTCCTCCTTCCATGCAGAATCTTAAGGTCTTAGCTCATGTCCAAGGCACCAAAGCCAGCTAAAAAGTCAATAATCGATACCTAAAACTTGAATTGTACTACTTCTTACTGGCTATTACATCATCTTAGAAGCTTCATCTGTGTTCTACTATGGTGCTTTTAGTGTCTCCGCATACCGCAGCACGCGACAAAGCTTTCCAGACGATAAGTACAACCGTTTCAGAGAGAAGAGCAGCCAATGTGACGATCTGGCTTTAAGTCGATTTGATAACAAACGACGAAAACGGACGGATTTCTCAGGTTTTTACCAGATATGAACACATTTCGCATTCTCCCGTACAACGCGGCTGCTAGTCCTCCTTTCATGCAGAATCTTAAGGTCCTAGCTCATGTCCAAGGCACCAAAGCCAGCTAAAAAGTCAATAATCGATACTTAAAACTTGAATTGTACTACTTCTTACTGGCTATTACATCAACTTAGAAGCTTCATCTGTGTTCTACTATGGTGCTTTTAGTGTCTCCGCATACCGCAGCACGCGACATAGCTTTGAAGACGATAAGTACAACCGTTTCAGAGAGAAGAGCGGCCAATGTGACGATCTGGCTTTAAGTCGATTCGATAACAAATGACGAAAACGGACGGATTTCTCAGGTTTTTACTACATATAAACACTTTTCACATTCTCCTGTGTTACTCGGCTGCTAGCCCTCCTTTCATGCAGAATCTTAAGGTCCTAGCTCATGTCCAAGGCACCAAAGCCAGCTAAAATGTCAATAATCAGTAACTAAAACTTGAATTGTACTACTTCTTACTGGCTATTACATCAACTTAGAAGCTTCATCTGTGTTCTACTATGGTGCTTTTAGTGTCTCCGCATTCCGCAGCACGCGACATAGCTCTGCACACGATAAGTACAACCGTTTCAGAGAGAAGAGCGGCCAATGTGACGATCTGGCTTTAAGTCGATTCGATAACAAATGACGAAAACGGACGGATTTCTCAGGTTTTTACTACATATGAACACTTTTCACATTCTCCCCTGCAACTCGGCTGCTAGTCCTCCTTTCATGCAGAATCTTAAGGTCCTAGCTCATGTCCAAGGCACCAAAGCCAGCTAAAAAGTCAATAATCGATACCTAAAACTTGAATTGTACTACTTCTTACTGGCTGTTACATCATCTTAGAAGCTTCATCTGTGTTCTACTATGGTGCTTTTAGTGTCTCCGCATACCGCAGCACGCGACAAAGCTTTCCAGACGATAAGTACAACCGTTTCAGAGAGAAGAGCGGCCAATGTGACAATCTGGCTTTAAGTCGATTCGATAACAAATGACGAAAACGGACGGATTTCTCAGGTTTTTACTACATATGAACACTTTTCACATTCTGCCGTGCAACTCGGCTGCTAATCCTCCTTTCATGCAGATTCTTAAGGTCCTAGCTCATGTCCAAGGCATCGAAGCCAGCTTAAAAGTCAATAATCAATACCTAAAACTTGAATTGTACTACTTCTTACTGGCTATTACATCAAATTAGAAGCTTCATCTGTGTTCTACTGTGGTGGTTTTAGTGTCTCCGCCTACCGCAGCATACGACATAGCTTTGCAGACGATAAGTACAACCGTTTCAGAGAGAAGAGCGGAGAATATGACGATCTGGCTTTAAGTCGATTCGATAACAAATGACGAAAACGGACGGATTTCTCAGGTTTTTACCTTATTTGAACGCTTTTCACATTCTCCCGTGCAGCTCGGCTGCTTGTCCTCCTTTCATGCAGAATCTTAAGGTCCTAGCTCATGTCCAAGGCACCAAAGCCAGCTAAAAGTCAATAATCGATACCTAAAACTTGAATTGTACTACTTCTTACTGGCTATTACATCAACTTAGAAGCTTCATCTGTGTTCTACTATGGTGCTTTTAGTGTCTCCGCATACCGCAGCACGAGACATAGCATTGCAGACGATAAGTACAACCGTTTCAGAGAGAAGAGCGGCCAATGTGACAATCTGGCTTTAAGTCGATTCGATAACAAATGACGAAAACGGACGGATTTCTCAGGTTTTTACTACATATGAACACTTTTCACATTCTCCCCTGCAACTCGGCTGCTAGTCCTCCTTTCATGCAGAATCTTAAGGTACTAGCTCATGTCCAAGGCATCAAAGCCAGCTAAAAAGTCAATAACCGATACCTAAAACTTGAATTGTACTACTTCTTACTGGCTATTATATCAACTTAGAAGCTTCATATGTGTTCCACTAGGGTGATTTTAGTGTCCCCGCATGCCGCAGCACGCGACATAGCTTTGCAGACGATAAGTACAACCGTTTCAGAGAGAAGAGCGGCCAATGTGACGATCTGGCTTTAAGTCGATTCGATAACAAATGACGAAAACGGACGGATTTCTCAGGTTTTTACTACATATGAACACTTTTCACATTCTCCCCTGCAACTCGGCTGCTAGTCCTCCTTTCATGCAGAATCTTAAGGTCCTAGCTCATGTCCAAGGCTCCAAAGCCAGCTAAAAAGTCAATAATCAGTAGCTAAAACTTGAATTGTACTACATCTTACTGGCTATTACATCAACTTAGAAGCTTCATCTGTGTTCTACTATGGTGCTTTTAGTGTCTCCGCATACCGCAGCATGCGACATAGCTTTGCAGACGATAAGTACAACCGTTTCGGAGGGAAGAGCGGCCAATGTGACGATCTGGCTTTAAGTCGATTCGATAACAAATGACGAAAACGGACGGATTTCTCAGGTTTTTACTACATATAAACACTTTTCACAATCTCCTGTGTAACTCGGCTGCTAGTCCTCCTTTCATGCAGAATCTTAAGGTCCTAGCTCATGTCCAAGGCACCAAAGCCAGCTAAAAAGTCAATAATCGATACCTAAAACTTGAATTGTACTACTTCTTACTGGCTATTACATCAACTTAGAAGCTTCATCTGTGTTCTACTATGGTGCTTTTAGTGTCTCCGCATACCGCAGCACGCGACATAGCTCTGCAAACGATAAGTACAACCGTTTCAGAGAGAAGAGCGGCCAATGTGACGATCTGGCTTTAAGTCGATTCGATAACAAATGACGAAAACGGACGGATTTCTCAGGTTTTTACTACATATGAACACTTTACACATTCTCCCGTGCAACTCGGCTGCTAGTCCTCCTGCATGTAAAATCTTAAGTTCCTAGCTCATGTCCAAGGCACCAAACAAGGGTAAAAAGTCAATAACCGATTCCTAAAACTTGAATTGTACTATTTCTTACTGGCTATTACATCATCTTAGAAGCTACATCTGTGTTCTACAATGGTGCTTTTAGTGTCTCCGAATACCGCCGTTCGCGACATAGCTTTGCAGACGATAAGTACAACCGTTTCAGAGAGCAGAGCGCCCAATGTGACGATTTGGCTTTTAGTCGATTCGATAAAAATGACGAAAACGGACGGATTTCTCAGGTTTTTACTCTATTTGAACACTTTTCACATTCTCCCGTGCAACTCGGCTGCTAGTCCTCCTTTAATGCAGAATCTTAAGGTCCTAGCTCATGTCCAAGGCACCAAAGCCAGCTAAAAAGTCAATAATCGATACCTAAAACTTGAATTGTACTACTTCTTACTGGCTATTACATCAACTTAGAAGCTTCATCTGTGTTCTACTATGGTGCTTTTAGAGTCTCCGCATACCGCAGCACGCGACATTGCTTTGCAGACGATAAGTACAACCGTTTAAGAGAGAAGAGCGGCCAATGTGACGATCTGGCTTTAAGTCGATTCGATAACAAATGACGAAAACGGACGGATTTCTCATTTTTTTACTACATATGAACACTTTTCACATTCTCCCGTGCAACTCGGCTGCTAGTCCTCCTTCTATGCAGAATCTTAAGGTCCTAGCTCATGTCCAAGGCATCAAAGCCAGCTAAGAAGTCAATAATCAATACCTAAAACTTCAATTGTACTACGTCTTACTGGCTATTACATCAAATTAGAAGCTTCATCTGTGTTCTACTGTGGTGGTTTTAGTGTCTCCGCATACCGCAGCACGCGACATAGCTTTGAAGACGATAAGTACAACCGTTTCAGAGAGAAGAGCGGCCAATGTGACGATCTGGCTTTAAGTCGATTCGATAACAAATGACGAAAACGGACGGATTTCTCAGGTTTTTACTACATATGAACACTTTTCACATTCTCCCGTGCAACTCGGCTGCTAGTCCTCCTTCCATGCAGAATCTTAAGGTCTTAGCTCATGTCCAAGGCACCAAAGCCAGCTAAAAAGTCAATAATCGATACCTAAAACTTGAATTGTACTACTTCTTACTGGCTATTACATCATCTTAGAAGCTTCATCTGTGTTCTACTATGGTGCTTTTAGTGTCTCCGCATACCGCAGCACGCGACAAAGCTTTCCAGACGATAAGTACAACCGTTTCAGAGAGAAGAGCAGCCAATGTGACGATCTGGCTTTAAGTCGATTTGATAACAAACGACGAAAACGGACGGATTTCTCAGGTTTTTACCAGATATGAACACATTTCGCATTCTCCCGTACAACGCGGCTGCTAGTCCTCCTTTCATGCAGAATCTTAAGGTCCTAGCTCATGTCCAAGGCACCAAAGCCAGCTAAAAAGTCAATAATCGATACTTAAAACTTGAATTGTACTACTTCTTACTGGCTATTACATCAACTTAGAAGCTTCATCTGTGTTCTACTATGGTGCTTTTAGTGTCTCCGCATACCGCAGCACGCGACATAGCTTTGAAGACGATAAGTACAACCGTTTCAGAGAGAAGAGCGGCCAATGTGACGATCTGGCTTTAAGTCGATTCGATAACAAATGACGAAAACGGACGGATTTCTCAGGTTTTTACTACATATAAACACTTTTCACATTCTCCTGTGTTACTCGGCTGCTAGCCCTCCTTTCATGCAGAATCTTAAGGTCCTAGCTCATGTCCAAGGCACCAAAGCCAGCTAAAATGTCAATAATCAGTAACTAAAACTTGAATTGTACTACTTCTTACTGGCTATTACATCAACTTAGAAGCTTCATCTGTGTTCTACTATGGTGCTTTTAGTGTCTCCGCATTCCGCAGCACGCGACATAGCTCTGCACACGATAAGTACAACCGTTTCAGAGAGAAGAGCGGCCAATGTGACGATCTGGCTTTAAGTCGATTCGATAACAAATGACGAAAACGGACGGATTTCTCAGGTTTTTACTACATATGAACACTTTTCACATTCTCCCCTGCAACTCGGCTGCTAGTCCTCCTTTCATGCAGAATCTTAAGGTCCTAGCTCATGTCCAAGGCACCAAAGCCAGCTAAAAAGTCAATAATCGATACCTAAAACTTGAATTGTACTACTTCTTACTGGCTGTTACATCATCTTAGAAGCTTCATCTGTGTTCTACTATGGTGCTTTTAGTGTCTCCGCATACCGCAGCACGCGACAAAGCTTTCCAGACGATAAGTACAACCGTTTCAGAGAGAAGAGCAGCCAATGTGACGATCTGGCTTTAAGTCGATTTGATAACAAATGACGAAAACGGACGGATGTCTCAGGTTTTTACTACATATAAACACTTTTCACATTCTCCTGTGTAACTCGGCTGCTAGCCCTCCTTTCATGCAGAATCTTAAGGTCCTAGCTCATGTCCAAGGCACCAAAGCCAGCTAAAATGTCAATAATCAGTAACTAAAACTTGAATTGTACTACTTCTTACTGGCTATTACATCAACTTGGAAGTGTCATCTGTGTTCTACTATGGTGCTTTTAGTGTCTCTGCATACCGCAGCACGCGACATAGCTCTGCACACGATAAGTACAACCGTTTCAGAGAGAAGTGCGGCCAATGTGACGATCTGGCTTTAAGTCGATTCGATAACAAATGACGAAAACGGACGGATTTCTCAGGTTTTTACTACATATGAACACTTTTCACACTCTCCCGTGCAACTCGGCTGCTAGTCCTCCTTCCATGCAGAATCTTAAGGTCCTAGCTCATGTCCAAGGCACCAAAGCCAGCTAAAAAGTCAATAATCGATACCTAAAACTTGAATTGTACTACTTCTTACTGGCTATTACATCAACTTAGAAGCTTCATCTGTGTTCTACTATGGTGCTTTTAGAGTCTCCGCATACCGCAGCACGCGACATAGCTTTGCAGACGATAAGTACAACCATTTAAGAGAGAAGAGCGGCCAATGTGACGATCTGGCTTTAAGTCGATTCGATAACAAATGACGAAAACGGACGGATTTCTCAGGTTTTTACTACATATGAACACTTTTCACATTCTCCCGTGCAACTCGGCTGCTAGTCCTCCTTCTATGCAGAATCTTAAGGTCCTAGCTCATGTCCAAGGCATCAAAGCCAGCTAAAAAGTCAATAATCAATACCTAAAACTTCAATTGTACTACTTCTTACTGGCTATTACATCAAATTAGAAGCTTCATCTGTGTTCTAATGTGGTGGTTTTAGTGTCTCCGCATACCGCAGCACGCGACATAGCTTTGAAGACGATAAGTACAACCGTTTCAGAGAGAAGAGCGGCCAATGTGACGATCTGGCTTTAAGTCGATTCGATAACAAATGACGAAAACGGAAGGATTTCTCAGGTTTTTACTACATATGAACACTTTTCACATTCTCCCCTGCAACTCGGCTGCTAGTCCTCCTTTCATGCAGAATCTTAAGGTCCTAGCTCATGTCCAAGGCACCAAAGCCAGCTAAAAAGTCAATAATCGATACCTAAAACTTGAATTGTACTACTTCTTACTGGCTATTACATCATCTTAGAAGCTTCATCTGTGTTCTACTATGGTGCTTTTAGTGTCTCCGCATACCGCAGCACGCGACAAAGCTTTCCAGACGATAGGTACAACCGTTTCAGAGAGAAGAGCAGCCAATGTGACGATCTGGCTTTAAGTCGATTTGATAACAAACGACGAAAACGGACGGATTTCTCAGGTTTTTACTACATATGAACACATTTCGCATTCTCCCGTACAACGCGGCTGCTAGTCCTCCTTTCATACAGAATCTTAAGGTCCTAGCTCATGTCCAAGGCACCAAACAAGCGTAAAAAGACAATAACCGGTTCCTAAAACTTGAATTGTAGTACTTCTTACTGGCTATTACATCATCTTAGAAGCTACATCTGTGTTCTACAATGGTGCTTTTAGTGTCTCCGAATACCGCCGTTCGCGACATAGCTTTGCAGACGATAAGTACAACCGTTTCAGAGAGCAGAGCGGCCAATGTGACGATTTGGCTTTAAGTCGATTCGATAAAAATGACGAAAACGGACGGATTTCTCAGGTTTTTACTCTATTTGAACACTTTTCAAATTCTCCCGTGCAACTCGGCTGCTAGTCCTCCTTTAATGCAGATTCTTAAGGTCCTAGCTCATGTCCAAGGCACCAAAGCCAGCTAAAAAGTCAATAATCGATACCTAAAACTTGAATTGTACTACTTCTTACTGGCTATTACATCAACTTAGAAGCTTCATCTGTGTTCTACTATGGTGCTTTTAGAGTCTCCGCATACCGCAGCACGCGACATAGCTTTGAAGACGATAAGTACAACCGTTTCAGAGAGAAGAGCGGCCAATGTGACGATCTGGCTTTAAGTCGATTCGATAACAAATGACGAAACCGGACGGATTTCTCAGGTTTTTACTACATATGAACACTTTTCACATTCTCCCCTGCAACTCGGCTGCTAGTCCTCCTTTCATGCAGAATCTTAAGGTCCTAGCTCATGTCCAAGGCACCAAAGCCAGCTAAAAAGTCAATAATCGATACCTAAAACTTGAATTGTACTACTTCTTACTGGCTATTACATCATCTTAGAAGCTTCATCTGTGTTCTACTATGGTGCTTTTAGTGTCTCCGCATACCGCAGCACGCGACAAAGCTTTCCAGACGATAAGTACAACCGTTTCAGAGAGAAGAGCAGCCAATGTGACGATCTGGCTTTAAGTCGATTTGATAACAAACGACGAAAACGGACGGATTTCTCAGGTTTTTACTACATATGAACACATTTCGCATTCTCCCGTACAACGCGGCTGCTAGTCCTCCTTTCATGCAGAATCTTAAGTTCCTAGCTCATGTCCAAGGCACCAAAGCCAGATAAAAGTCTATAATCGATACTTAAAACTTGAATTGTACTACTTCGTACTGGCTATTACATAAACTTAGAAGCTTCATCTGTGTTCTACTATGGTGCTTTTAGTGTCTCCGCATACCGCAGCACGCGACATAGCTTTGAAGACGATAAGTACAACCGTTTCAGAGAGAAGAGCGGCCAATGTGACGATCTGGCTTTAAGTCGATACGATAACAAATGACGAAAACGGACGGATTTCTCAGGTTTTTACTACATATAAACACTTTTCAAATTCTCCTGTGTAACTCGGCTGCTAGCCCTCCTTTCATGCAGAATCTTAAGGTACTAGCTCATGTCCAAGGCACCAAAGCCAGCTAAAATGTCAATAATCAGTAACTAAAACTTGAATTGTACTACTTCTTACTGGCTATTACATCAACTTGGAAGTGTCATCTGTGTTCTACTATGGTGCTTTTAGTGTCTCTGCATACCGCAGCACGCGACATATCTCTGCACACGGTAAGTACAACCGTTTCAGAGAGAAGAGCAGCCAATGTGACGATCTGGCTTTAAGTCGATTTGATAACAAATGACGAAAACGGACGGATTTCTCAGGTTTTTACTACATATGAACACATTTCACATTCTCCCGTACAACGCGGCTGCTAGTCCTCCTTTCATGCAGAATCTTAAGGTCCTAGCTCATGTCCAAGGCACCAAAGCCAGCTAAAAAGTCAATAATCGATACTTAAAACTTGAATTGTACTACTTCTTACTGGCTATTACATCAACTTAGAAGCTTCATCTGTGTTCTACTATGGTGCTTTTAGTGTCTCCGCATACCACAGCACGCGACATAGCTTTGAAGAAGATAAGTACAACCGTTTCAGGGAGAAGAGCGGCCAATGTGACGATCTGGCTTTAAGTCGATTCGATAACAAATGACGAAAACGGACGGATTTCTCAGGTTTTTACTACATATGAACACTTCTCACATTCTCCCGTGCAACTCGGCTGCTAGTCCTCTTTTCATGCAGAATCTCAAGGTCCTAGCTCATGTCCAAGGCACCAAAGCCAGCTAAAAAGTCAATAATCGATACCTAAAACTTGAATTGTACTACTTCTTACTGGCTATTACATCATCTTAGAAGCTTCATCTGTGTTCTACCATGGTTCTTTTAGTGTCTCCGCATACCGCAGCACGCGACAAAGCTTTCCAGACGATAAGTACAACCGTTTCAGAGAGAAGAGCAGCCAATGTGACGATCTGGCTTTAAGTCGATTTGATAACAAACGACGATAACGGACGGATTTCTCAGGTTTTTACTACATATGAACACATTTCGCATCCTCCCGTACAACGCGGCTGCTAGGCCTCCTTTCATGCAGAATCTTAAGGTCCTAGCTCATGTCCAAGGCACCAAAGCCAGCTAAAAAGTCTATAATCGATACTTAAAACTTGAATTGTACTACTTCGTACTGGCTATTACATCAACTT